>NC_059150.1:20595000-23095000 GCF_020740605.2 Lemur catta | reverse complement strand
AGGCACTTTTGATATAGCCTGAAAGTATTTTTGTAATGTAGATTTAAGGAGAGACAAGGTAATCAGGGTCTCACGTGGTGATGGTTCCAGGGACAAATTGGAAGCAAGGTTATGAGAGGCAAAGCTTCAAATGCTTAACTCTGTGATATATTAAAAGGGAATAGGGATAGGAAAAAGTTAAAAGTTATGAAAATTCTGATTACGGGTAAGTAAAATGGAGAATTAGGGTGAATAATTTGTTGGGAGGCAAGAAGACCAAAATATCCATCACCTCTCTATTTCATTCATGTTTATCGTTGTACCACTAGTGAAAACATGTCACTGTTCTCTGATTCAAGTTTGATAAAGTATTTCAGCTTTTTCTCTTTAATCCATAGCCATGGAAACGTTATCTGAATGAAAAATGAAGAAATCATCCTTTTGAAGATGCTTGCACAAAAGTTATGCAAACTGTAAACAGGGAGCATATCTCTAAAAATCTGGCCTTCTAACTATTCAAATTAAGTTATATACCTTTAACTTATTTTTCTGTTATGAATTTTCTATTCTATTCATTGAGTTCTGCATATTCTGCAAACTCAATAAAATAAGGATGTTCCACATACAAAATTTTATTTTAGCCTAAACCTTGGTTCCAGATAGCAAAACTTACATAAAGTGTTCTGCACAAAGTTTTGAAATGCCTATATTTAACAACAGCTAGTATTTAATTATTACTAAATATAAATGAGGCCGTAGGCCTTGCATGAATTTTTCTTGTTGCAACAATATCAGCATGCTGGAAAGAATGTCATATTTTATGCTTAGTCAAGTTCAGTGGTTTTCATATTAAATAGAATTAGAAATTCTAGTCATTAAAATGGCATTATGTGATGACTTAAAGATATCAGCATTATTAATAGCTGTTAACAAAGAAAGAAAAAAGAAAATTCCCCAGGACTGCAAGAATCTTCATCAGGGATAGTGAAAGCTTGACTCCACTGAAAAAAATTAAAAGATACAAGAGAAAAAACAAAATTTCTTAAAATGTTTAATATTTTGATTTAAACTGTAATTATAACAATTATTAACAATTGACTTAAAATAATTTTTGAGCAGAAAGAATTTTGGCACTTTTCGATTCTAACATCCTCAATGCTGCTGATGAAAACGCTAAGTAACACAGAAGCAAAATTATTTATTCAAGATCACACATCTGATTTAGACTTAGACCTAACAATAGAACTACATTCTACTGACTACAGAGTTACCTTTTAAAAGGCTTATGATTTTATATAATTTCTTTCCTCTAGGTTTTCTTAACTATTGGAAGTGTAACAAATGGATCATTTTGTGAGTTATAAGGATTAAGTGAAGGACCATGTGGAATTGTTTGGCAAAATAAACAACAAATATACAGTGCTCAATAAATATTTGTATTGCCTCAACTACCATAAAGATGATAAAGACTCATGAAAAGTCTAAAATTTGAGAGGAAGGCTGGAAAAATTCTCAGATTCAGTTGTGAGCCCCAGAATAACCAAGAGTTCACTGTAGCTTCATTTGACCAGATAGAGTGGGCCTGAAAGATTACTGAAATGAAAAGTGATCTAGTTAAAATAAATGTGGGTGAAGATTGCATAAGAAAACATAAATAGCACTCTATATTTTGTTATCTTGAGTCTACTTTTTATCCATTCAATGACACTCTTCTAAATTGCAGCTATTATGTGAGGACTAAATAATAATGAGTTTCCCATAAAAGTAGGAGTTTTTGAGCTGGGTTCTACAACCCTTCATTATGAAAGGTATTAGGTGTATGAAATGGAAAATGTCATTAAAAAGAGATGTCAATGAGTTAAGTCCCCATGATTGTTTCCATAATAATTGTTGGCATGTTTTCACTGGGCTTTCTAGGGTTTTGAGACTTGCCCTGATACATTAGTAGTTTAAAGTAAAAATTAAAGTTTAGTCTAATAGTGAAATATCAAGTTTTGCATGGTAAAATTTCTGCTTGAATTTTACCCATTATAAACATTGGAATTTAATGGTTCCAAGGTCAAAGCTATTCTTTCAGAATAAAGTTTGTTAGTATTAGAGGCCGTCTTCATCTTTTAAGAATAGCAGACTAGAAACACTTTAAAAAGTTCAAATAAAAAGGAAAGCTACCAGCTAACCTCATTTGTAAATATAGCAATATACCCTTAGTATTAAATGAGAGAAAATGCTAATATTGTATTATAAACTGTTCTGTAGTTTAGTTGGTATGTTTTCTTCATGAATGAAAAGACATGGAACTGGAACATAAGACCACAGTATTTGAACAAATTCAAAATATCTGCTAAGGTCAAGCATGTACTTTTCTAAATAATCTCAATATCAAAGAGGCCATAGAGGATTGATTCTCCCCAAAAGTTGGTGGCAAAGCAGTGAATAATAATAAGCATAGAAATTTTCAGGGACATTAGGGGGAATTATTTACCCAATTGATCAAATACCCCAGCATAGAAGAGGGTAAGTTAAAACCTGGATGATAAATTTCATAGGGGGAACCTAAAATAAAATTTTGTTTCCAAAATTTTCTTGTCTTTAAATAAATAAAATAATTTGAATCTAAATAACATTTTAAAAGTTTTAAACAAAATAATTTCATGAAAAGGTAAAATGATGAATGAAGCCAGAATTTCAGAAAGGTTTCAATGGAAACTTTCCAGCACCTATAGGAAATTATACCAAAAAGGTGCAGTTGAGATTCAAATAGAGAATTATCCTTGGTAGCTATGAAAGAGAAAAATATGGAAAATGAGACAGTTTCCTATGGGAACTGATGAATGCACAAATTTGAATCCATGCTGTTACCATGATATTAAAACTAAATATAATATATCAGCTATATAGCATCAGAGATAATATATCAGTGTGAAGTTTCATGATGATTATGTGTATTCAGCTGTTTTTTCTGGATATTGCTATTGCTTTCCTTTTTTCATTATTTGAGAGCAAAAAAGAGTGCTTTTAAGGAACTAGTAGGAAAAAAATAGTAAAGCAATCCAGGTGACACAATAATAAAATGTGCAGCAAAGTAAAAAAATTACATATTGGAAAGTGGGCTGGTTTTTAGACCCAGGGCTGATTACGTTGTTGGCTGACTACATAAATACTCCAGAGTAGTGCACTCCAATGGCAGTGGTACAGTCCAAATTACTCATGCACCAGTTCAGCCATGGGATGTAATTTCTGCATGGTTTAAGAGAAACTAGTAACTCAAACCTTTATACTGAGTTAAAGCAATACAGTTACAGGAAGTAGACAGAGGAGGGAGAAGAGGCATTACAGGTGCATACACTCAAGGAAAAATGAATAACAAGGATTACTTGATATTACAAAAATATATTACTATACACTGTGCCATGAGACCATCACCTACCTCAAATACTACCATGGAAACATCTTAAAACCCAGTTTTTTGTCCTCTATTACTTATAAAAAGAAAAATAACAGAATTTTCTCTATGCCAACTTAACAAAGGAAGATTAAAAAATAGTCCTAATACTTAATCATAATAACCAATTTATTTTTAAAGTAAATAAATGTGTAAGAGGTAATTTAACTTGTGAAAACATGATACGAGTTAGCTAGCTTTCAAAAAACATATAGCAAGTGTAGTTTTTTCACTCCAGCACACATATCCAAGCCAGGAAAGTTAGATTTCTGTGATCATGGGCAGAAGCTTATTATTAATGTGTCTTTCTTTTTTTCAGGCTCTTCCGTGAAAGAGAATTCAAGGCTCATGCTGCGACTCTGCAATATTGTTCCCTGCAAGATGCAGTTTGGTTCTGCCTTAGAGGCAATATGTTTTTATGCCTAATTTTGCCTTGGGTAACTACAATGCTTGTTTATGTCCTTAAAGAAATTGATTTCCATGAATCATCAATAAATCCTGCTTCTAGGATTTAATTCTTTCAGTTATGTGTTGAGGAAAAATTTACATTTTGTTGCTCTATCATATGTCTATTAATTGTGACTAAGCAGTAGCATTTAAACCTACGTGCGGCAATACGCAAATATATCATTTTTATATTTTTGGCATTACTTTAATTATATGCTCTTATTTAAAGTTTTATCACTAGCCTCTGATCAGTTTAGCTCTAAGTATGTTAAAGAATTTACATTTACAGTGTAATAACTTTATGCAAGCAAGTTTTATCTTTTCAGCAAATACAGAATAAAACAAAGTTGTGTTCAGAAGAGCAAGAAGAGTTATCCTCCAATGGCTGGGGGGAGATTAAAAAAAGCCAGTTTCTATCATTAATTGTGGAGTTCATTGATATATTAATTTTTACAGTTCACCAAATAATGGGCAATACAAAGAACATGATCTATATTTCAAAATAAGAGATATAATTGAAGTACCAAAAATTTTTATTTAAAGGTAAAGATATTATATCAGAGAGGTGTCTCAAAGTAAAGTTGCTCACATCCAAGTAGGAAGGACCACTAGATATTTAACTATTTGTTAATAGTAGAAAAATGTTGAATGATTAGGAAGTTCTACATAAAGAGAGTTTGCTGCCACTTGGAGTAAAGGAAAAATTCTGAATTAATTAAACAAAACAAAACAGAATAGCTATTGCTCACCAGTACTCAAAATTGCTATTTCCAAAGTTGCCAATGATTCCCATGTGACTACACTAGGTAGTTATTTCTCAATCCTTACCCTACCTGATTGTCACAGGGAATTACTCTTTGCCTCTTCAACCCTTTTTTCTTCTGGCTTCCAGGATACCACAGTCACCTGACTTTCCTCATTCCATTTGGAAAGTAGTTGTTAGTGTGTTTTTTCTGTTTTTTCCTCATTACTGCATTTACAAAATATCAAATGACCCAGAGCTTAATGCTTTACCCAGTCATCTACCTATTTCAATAGCTACTGTACGTGACTTATAAAAATTGAGTTCTTGATATCTCAATCCCCAATTCAGCTGCTCCTGTTGTCATTTCAACTCAGCTAATGCCAATGACATTACTCCAGTTAATCTTATTATTATCTTTTCTTCTTCTTCTTCTTCTTTGGTTTCATAGCTCTAGCATGCAGTAAACAAAGATGTCAATATCCTACAAATATATCTGAAATTTGACCATTTTTACGTTGTTCACTGTCTTAGCTGTGGTCTAAGAAACTAGAATCTCTTGTCTGAATTATCACAGTAGTCGTTTTTCCAGTCTTCTGTCTTAGCCTTCCTGATCCTTCTCAACACAGTTGCCAGAACTTTAACAGGTACCTTATAAATGGAATAATGTTTTCATTTTTCTTTAAACACCCTTCATGGCTTTGTGTCTGCCTCATGGCAAAAACCAAAGAACTTATGAGACCCTGCAAGATCCGAATCCCTGTTACAACATCAATCTCATCTCATTATTTCCCCCTTTGTTCTTTCTACTTCAGCCATTCCAACCTGTTCCTTGCTGCTCTTTGAGTACACCAGGCATACATTTTATTAAATGCTTTTGTCTTACAGATCTTTACTCAAAAATCCTGTTCTCAGTTAGGACTTCTATAGTCACTCTATCAAAAATTTCCACATACACCCTAATTTGTAATATCCCTCCTTCACACTTTCTTTATCCCTTGTCACTAATATATGTAGTCTATATTATTCTTGTTTTTGTTTGTCTTTATGTTCTAGAATAAAGATCCAGGAGTGCAGAGACTGATTTTTTCTGTTTTTTTTTGTTTTTTTTTTTTTGTTTTTTAATAGCTGTATCCTGAGCACTGAAGATAATGCTAGATACCTAGTGAGTATGCAATATATATTTTGAGCAAATAAATGGATATTTCCTGCATTAATATTCTATCTTACTTTATCACAATTTTGTCTATATCATCAGCCCCAGAAAATTAATACATTAACTTTGTTGAATAAGAAGACTAGGTAAGAGTTATCCAGGTAGGTTTATGTAGATGGTAAGAAATACAAATTCTATAATATAGCACTCAGGAATTGGTATTTTATGGGCTTGCAGCTTGAGTGATGAGTCATCCAAAGCAATAACCTTCATCACAATTAAACAGGATGATATATCTAAACGCTCTACAGAAATACCAACATCTGAAAAATCTTGAAAGAATCCAATGGCTTGGTAAAACTGAGACAGTATTTCTGAGCTAAAGAGATGAAGACAAACAAATAGAGTAAGAAGTAGAAAGCGAATAATCAATAGTGATGCCTGATAATATCTATGAAGTACGTCAGTATTTTTTATTTTCCTAGTAGATGATGTTTCCTTGAGCTTCTTCACTAAATTTTCTGGAACATTATACACATTGTAGAAGACAAATCAAACTTATGAGTGGAGTATTTACTCATTTATTTTTCTTTTAGTATATTTAGAATGTTTTTTACATTCAGTTGAATATTAGAAGCTGATTAAGGAGAAAAGTCAAACCCATATGCAAATGGAAAGTTAATTTTATATATTAGGACACATTTTCCAGGAGTGCGGGGGGAGAGTATTAAGGATTGTAGCTTTCCTCTAAGAAGAGATATGGGAGTTTACTTCCCTTTATTTCCATGGAACATGTGTTGACAATGAAGAGAGAATAGTAAGACATTTTCTACTTAAAGTAAAATTTATGTGGAAAAATAGCAGAAGTTTTTTTAGGATGTATTATAAGGTTGCTGTCAGGATTTTAAGGCAAGACATGATTCAATAACAACAGTGTTCTTATGGTTTACTGAACAGGAAAGTGTCCTGGATGAAGTACTTTTATAAAGATTAATTTGACATGAACGATTAATAAAGAAAAGATTGCAGGTAGCAAGAACACAAAATGTAGCCATCAAGACATGAAATTCGAGGAAATACACGTTGACTATGGAAGAAAACAGAGAGGATAGACTGAATGCCCAGGAGAAGGAGGAGGCAGTGATGACTTCATTATGGGCCAATGAAATACTAGTTAATAAGTAAGTAATAGTTGCGTATAACTTTAATTCTAAGTAACATAAAAATGCAAGATATTCTGGTTTGGTTTGTCATTATTAAAGACATTATTAAGATGTTGACAGTGAGAATACATACAAAACTCACACACACACACACACACACACACACACACACACACACACGACATTTTGATCTCTAAATATTTCCTTGAGTTAGTTTGGTATTCCAATATATTTTGTAATGAAAACAATTTTTAAAGAAATAGTAACATTGTTTAATGATTTAAATATGCTTGAACGTTATCTTTTCTGAAAAAGAATAACTATAATCCATTATGATCATTCTGAAACTTATTGATTACATTGTCACTGTTTCTTATCTTTGATCAAGTTGTTCAAAGGCATTTAGAAACTGAAGAGTCTTTTAAAGAAAAAGTTAAAGTGAACGTTTAGAACATCTACTACTTTCCAGTCAATAGAAAATAATACCTAGAGTTGATTATTTTTGTCAAGTAAAAGATGCCCTTTTCTCAGCAGGAAATTTCCTTTCCAATTAGTGTTGATTAAAAAGCACCCTAGGAAGCTGCTATCACGGTCTTTACAAATCTGTTACTATGTAGCTTCCTGTCTTTTTGTCTTTTGAAGCCACTTGTTTTCTATTAAATAAATTCTACTGTATATTGACTATGCCACTTTTTTCAATGCTTTCTGTGTATTTTATTCACATTGTGAAATCAGCCAGTACAAATAATTCCCAGTCAATATCCAAAATGGCAAGAAAGGATTTCCTATAAATATTAACGACATGATAAACATTTCCTGGCAGCCTTTGAGTGTGCATCTTTCATAAAAATAGGAACAGCCACTGCTTTTGAGATAGGCTATTTACTGTACAAAATACGTGGTGTGCATTATCTCACTAGTGTTCACTAACCTGCTATTCGGTTCTCCTTCCATTAGGACACAGAACAAGTTTTTTCTTGTGGAAGAGCTTTAGTGTTTCATGATGCCACCACGTGAAACTATCTTCGCCAGGCACTTTGTAAAGTTGGTTCCATTCTCTGTTTCAGGTCTCAAATTAAATGTCACATTCCTAGGGAGGTCATAATCATTCCTACTAATTAAACTTGTCAAGTCCACATGTATCATGTATCAAGTCGCTCCTTCAATTCTTTTATAGAATGAATTACAATGGTATTTTTATATGTTTATATTTTCTACTTTATTATTTTTCTTCAGTAGCAAAATATTTGTCTCCTTGAGTGTGTGCATTTGTGCACACACACACACATTATTAGTCTATAGCTCAAAGGGTTATTTATTATTGTTTTTATTGAAAGATAGAAATGTGACCAATAT
This sequence comes from Lemur catta, assembly GCF_020740605.2. Lineage (NCBI taxonomy): Eukaryota > Metazoa > Chordata > Mammalia > Primates > Lemuridae > Lemur > Lemur catta. Next base: position 23,086,715 of record NC_059150.1, on the reverse strand, counting down.
TGAAATTCATAACAATTTAGTATTTCAAAGTTGACCATACTTAAATGAAAGATACTTTTCATTAATTATAAGACATTTTATAAGTGTCTATTTTAATGTAAAATTTCTAACACATTGATTTGTTTTCCCTCTTGGGGCTGCTAGATTGTGTCTTTTTCTGCTTCTAGATCACAGACTTCAAACTACATATTACTAACTACTCTATATATGTTTCTTCATTTTAAAATGTGCCTTGGCTTAGAATTATATATAAATCAATGGATATTTATTTCTACTTTCAAGAAAAATCTTCAAATGATTTAGAGAAATTACAGTGGGTTTATAGCTTTCTTATTACATAGGATTAGGTTAATATATATTGTTATGTGCAAACCACCCCAAATTTAATGCCCTAAAACAACAATCTGTTTATTATGCTCAAGAACAGTGAGTCAGGGAATTTGACAGGGCACAGCAGAGATGGCTTCTCTCTGCTCCATCATAACTGAGAATGACTAGAACGACAGGAGGCTGGAATCATCTGGACCTTCTTTCACTCTCATATCTGGAACCTTGACCGGGATGACTCCAAGGGCTTACCTGGATCTCTCAACCAGATCCAACAAACACTGCATGTCTTCGTTTGGTTTGAGCTTACCCAAGCATGGTGGGTTGATTTCAAGATGAAACATACTGAGTAAACTCCCCAAAGCCAGCGTTTCCAAGATTCCAGTTAAAACAACACAGCCTTTTAGGACCTAGTTTCAGAAGTCACATAATGTCACTTGTACCGTTTTCTATTGATTGAATCAGTCACAAGCCTGTCCGATTTTAACTGTGGTAAGAACGCTTAACATAAGATATACCCTCTTAATAAATTTTTAAGTGTATAATACAGCATTGCTAATTATTGGCAAAATGTATTACAGAAGATCTTTACAACTTATTTACTTGTAGAATTGAAATTTTATGCCCGGTGAATACCAACTCTTTATTTCCACCCCCAGCTAACACCTGGCAACCACCATTCTACTCTGCTTTTATGAATTGGACTATTTTTGATAGCTCTCATAAGTGGAATCATGCAATATTTTTCCTTCTATGATTGGCTGATTTTACTTAGCATAATACCTTCCAGGTTTACCTATGTTGTTGTGTATAGTAGATTTTTTTTTCTTTTTTAAATACTGAATAATATTCTACTGTACGTATGTACCACATTTGCCTTATCCATTCATCCAGTGATGGACATTTAGTTTTTTCCCTATATCTTGGCTTTTATGAATAATGCTGCAATAAGCATGGGAATGTAGATATCTTTTTGAGATCTTGATTTTGATTCATTTGAATATATGATTAGAAGTGGTATTGTTGGGTCACATGGTAGTGCTGCTTGAATACTTTGAGGAAGCTCCATACTGTTTTCCATAGTGGCTGCACCATTTTACATTCCCATCAATAATGTACAAAGGTTCCAGTTTATTCACATTGTCATCAACACTTGTTATCTTTCATGGTTTTTTTTCTCTTTTTTCTTTTTTTTTATATCTTTCTTTCTTTTCTTTCTTTTCTGTCTCTCTCTTTTTTTTTTTTTTGTATAAAAGCTGTCCTAACAGGTAGGAACTGATATCTCATGTGATCTTAATTTGCATTTCAAATCCCTGATGATTAGTGATGTTGAATATCTTTTCTTAGACCATTTGTATATTGTCTTTGGAGAAATGTCTATTCAAGTGCTTTGCTTGAATTCTTTCTCAAGAATTCAAAGAAATCTTGAGAAAGAACAAGGCTGGAAGCATTGCACTTCCTGATTTCAAAATATATTATAATGATAAAGTACTTAAAGCAGTATGATAGGGATTAATATCCAAAATATACAAGGAACTCCTACAACCCAATAGCAAAAAAAAAACCCAGGTAACCCTACCTCTTGATAATGGGAGTTTCAAATTATCCACGGCCATTTCAAAACCCTCACACATATATTTTCATATACATTCAGATTTAATTCACATGCTGTACAACTAGACTAAATTTTCTTAGATTATATTATGGTTTCTGACCATAATAATATTTATTTTGAATTCTCTGACTCAACACAAGAAAAAGATGGAGATAATGCAGGTTGTCTATTTTGTAACCATACCACATAAATATTTTATTATAAGCTTAATTATGAATTAGGTGTATACTTATAGGAAACTAATCAGTGAAATATTTTTTATCATTTTCATAGAAAATATTTGGTGATAGAAAATGTACTCTCTTAGCAAAATTACTTAACATATTATTTTGTGTTACTTCCAGTCATAGCATACATTTATTTTTCATAAAGAGAATAAACTTGTTTGTGTCTTTTATTGACTGCTCAGGATTTTATATGAGCTTTTGTTTCTTCTTAAAAGTAACCATATTTCAAAACATTTATAATAAAATTTTTATGCTTAAATAAAAAATGAGTAAACAGAAAATATACCTAACCAAATTTTACAGAAGTTTCACAGACATATTTTGCTTGATATTTCTCACTAACATTGAGACAGCATTACGTCTAGGAAACAAGAAATTTTCTAGATATCACCAAGGCTTTGAATTTCCATGGTGACTACAAAATGGGATTAATTTCTGAATCATTATAGTGTCAGCTCTGTTAGAATTGGCTCTGCTGACATTAAATGAATTTATACTACCAGAACTTAAGCAGTGAAACCTGTCCTATTTGGTTTATAGCAAGTTATTCATGTCCTCCATCACAATAAATTGCTCTTCATTTTTTAAAATGTAACCATCTGCATTTACCAGGGAAATTTCATTGTTTTCTAAAAGTAAAGGTAATATTTATACATATTTTGCTTCTTTCATAATATTTTTATTGCTCCCAGAACAGTGCTATGTTTGAAGAAACACTTACTTTAAAATACTGTACTGTGTTCACAAAATTTAATTACTGGGAAAGAGATATGATAGACTAATGGGTATAGTTGAATGCTTTTCTTCATCTATGTGTATCTCAACTTTTTTCTATAAGTGCCTTCTATATATTGTAGCATTATTCTACCTCAGGAGCTAGTTATTTTTTTCTTAGATTTAATTTTTATAATACTGTATTTTTCAAATAATGTCATGGAAAGATGATTGATTTTATAATTGAAAATTATATACATTTATTTTCTAATAATATGCTCAATATTAACTTTCAATATTTTTTATTCAGCTACATCAACATTAATTTTGACTTTTAATATTATTCTCTGTAAAAATGCATTCTTTAATCCAATGGTTAATCCAATTTGACTGCTTCAGTGAGTCTGAAATTTTCAACCTGTTCCTTTCACAGAGACCCTGCTTCCTCTTTGCTAAACAGAATCACTTACCAAAAATAAAATAAAATATAATAAATGCTTGCATCTCTGAAGTGGATTTTGGAGACCCAAAATGACAAATACTGCAACATCCTTGGTATCCTCAATAATAGTTTCTACTTCTTAGGAAAGAAGAAGTTCTATTATGTGGCAAAGAAAGAGAGAGAGAGAGAGAGAGAGAGAAAGGAAGGAAGGAAAGGAAGGGAGGGAGGGAGGGAAGGAGGAAGGAAGGGAAGGAGGGAGGGAGGGAAAGAAACAAGGGAAGAAAGAAAGAGAAAAGAGAAAAAAGAAAAGAAAAGAAAGCTTCTCTACTTACCTTTGTACTAACCTCTTTTCCCCCTGCAATTGTCACTGACTCACCTGGAAGTTAGCAATATTATTACAGTATTCTAAAGCTATCCTGCTTATAGGTTTTTTTTTTTTTTTTTTTTCCTGTTTAGAAACTTGAAATACAAGTTGCATACTGACAGCCAGCCAAAGATAATAATTAATTGAACTCTCCACAATCCAGGTTGATATTCAAATAAGTCTCGACATCTTGAACTATTATGGTAGGTAGGTGGCATTGTGAAATATTTCTACTGATAATAGAAAGTTGTTTCCAATCGATTTGAATGCATTAATTGCTATGACTGGAGAATGGTAAAGAAGTTGCAGTTTGTCCGGTTGCTTTTTCAACATTTTGATATTAACTAGTCTCATACACTCTGTGTAGGAAATGATATATTGGTTCTCTAATAAAGCTGATTTGGAAGTCAATATAATTTCTACATTTTCAAAAATCGAAGGTTTGTTTTAGTAGAGAATCAATTCTAGAAAAATATTACAGCATTTTTCTCACTAAATACATGAATATTTAATAAGGCAACATGAATTTGGAAACATTTCTTTCCCTAGAAATAGTTATGTACCACTTGTTGCAGTGCTGTGCACGCTTGTACAAATTTAGCTGTGCACAATTAAATTGGGCATGTGTGTGAATCTTATACTTGTAATTATTCTGGCACCACTGCAAATTAATCATCGTTACCTCAATTTTTTCAAATAATGAAAATCCTATACAGGGCGAGTATATGACAACATCGTGTGAGCCTCCTTTAAACTACAGGCAAGCCTCCAGCGCAGGGTGGAGGTGTAAACTATTAGCCCACAAACAGCAGTTTATGGGTGGGGGAAGTTATCTGGGAGGGGAACCAAAGTCTTTACTACAAGAGATAAAACACAGATTCAGTCTGCCATCTCTTCTGTAATCAGGCAATCTATTAACTCAGCCAAGATTTACTGAGAACCAACTGTGTCAGCTACTATAACAGAAACTGTGGATATATAGACAAAAAAGATATGGTTTCTGCCCTGGAGGATTCTTCAGTGCAGTTGAGAAGACCAGAGCACACAAATAATTACAACAATGAAATGAAGCACTATAGTACAAAACTCTACAAATTTCTCTAGGGCATGAAGAAGGTAGAAAATTTCATCTTCCAACAGGCATCTTTTCTCAGATCCTAATCCTTTAGTGTTTTATTTTCTTCCATTTTCCTTTAAATATTCTCTTTCTATATTGTATGTGTCTAAATAAAGTCTATCTCTTCTTTGCACATGATTGTATTAACATCTCATTTAATTAAGGTACAGCAGAGAATTGTGTCTTAAACACAATTAAGTACAATGCAGTATATACATGCGTAGCTTTGCTTATCCTATGCCTATGCTTTGTTTTTTTTTTCCTCATAAGATAATGTGAACATCCAGCCATTCACCTAAAGTTTCTGCTTTCCCTCACTCTACTATTAATAATTCTGTTTATAAATTTATCACAGAAAGTTGGATGTATTATTTTTCATTTGTGATTCAAATTGATGTACACTCAGGTTGATGTACCCCTGGAGGTCCATGTTCTTTATAATTATGTATCAACAGATGTCCTAAATTGCTTTCGAGAACTTCAGTAAGTTAATGACATTTCTGTATTTCTCAACCACTCTCAGATTACGAATTATGCAAATTATTATGATTATAAGTATATAAATTTACCCAAAGCTATTGTACCATTTATAATATTTTATTGAAATTTTCCTTTAATGATATTACACAAACTAAATGTGAAAATCTTTAGAGCTAAGATTATGATTTTATTTTAATCATAAAGACAACAATTTTTTAATTTTCAATTTTTAATTATTATGGGTTATATATATTATAGTTATATATATCTATAGGGTACATGTGATATTTTGATACAGGCATACAATATGAGTTAATCAAATCAGGGTAATTGGGGTTTCCATCACCTCAGGCATTTATCATTTCTTTATGTTGGAAACATTCCAATTCCACTCTTTTAGGTATTTTAAAGTATGGCTTAACTTATTGTTCATTATAGATACGTTGTTGTGATATGAAATATTCTACATTCTATCTAACTATATTGTTGTACCATTTAACCATCCCCACTTTATCCTCCTTTCCATTCTACTTTACCTAGCCTTTGGTAATCATCATTCTCCTGTCTCCATGAGATCAATTGTTTTTAATATTTAGCTCCCACATATGAGTGAGAATATGTGAGATTTGCCTTTCTGTGTTTGGGTTATTTCACTTACCACATGTTCTCTGATTCTATCCATGTTGTTGCAAATGACAGGATTTCATTCCTTCTAGTGGCTACATAATATTTCATTGTGTATATGTACCACAATTTCTTTATCCATTCCTCCATTGATGGAATGGAGGAATCAAACTTAGGTTGATTCCAAATCTTGCTATTGTGAATAGTGTTGCAATAAACATGGGAGAGCAGATATATTTCTGATATACTGATTTCTCCTCCTTTGGATGTGTACCCAGCAGTGGGATTGCTGGGTCCTATGGTAGTTTTATTTTTAGTTTTTTGATGAACCTCCATACTGTTTTCCATGGTGGTTGCATTAATTTACATTATCACCAACAGTGTACAAGGGTTTCCCTTTCTCCACATCTTCTCTGGCATTCATTATTGCCTGTCTTTTTGATAAAAGCCATTTTAACTGGGGAGAGATGATATCTCATCGTAGTTTTGACTCGCATTTCTCTGATGACTAATGGTGTTGAACATTTTTTCATATACCTGTTGGCCATTTGTATATCTTTTTCAGAGTAATGTCTATTCAGATTCTTTGTCCATTTTTTAATCGTATTTGATTTTTTTCTTATAGAGTTGTTGGAGCTCCTTATATATTGTCATTATTAATCCATTGTATTGAGTTGTTGGAGCTCCTTATATATTCTCATTATTAATCCCTTGTCAGATGGATATTTTGTAAATATTTTCTTCCATTCTGTGGGTTGTCTCTCCACTTTGTTGATTGTTTCCTTTGTCATGTGGAAGCTTTTTAGCTTGATGTGATCCCATTTGTCCAATTTTACTTTGGTTGCCTGTGCTTTGGGGATATGACTCAAGAAGTCCTTTCCAGACCAATGTCCTGAAATGTTTCCTCAGTGTTTTCTTTTAGTAGTTTCATAGTTTCAGGTCTTAGATTTAAGTCTTTAGTCCACTTTGATTTGATTTTTGTATATATGACAGATTGAGGTCTAGTTTTATTCTCTTGCATATTGATATCCAGTTTTCCCACTGCCATTTATTGAAGAGACTCTCCTTTTACCACTGTATGTTCTTGGCAACTTTGTCAAAAATAAATTCACTATAGATGTATGGATTTATTTCTGGGATCTTAATTATGTTCCATTGGTCTATGTGTTTGTTTTTCTGCCAGTAATATGCTGGTTCAGTTACTACAGCTCTGTAGTATAATTTGATGTCAGGTAATATGATTCCTCCAGTTTTGTTCTCTTTGCTTAGTATGGGTTTGGCTATTCTGGGTCTTTTGTGGTTCCATGTACATTTTAGGATTATTTTTTCTATTTCTGTGAAAAACATCATTGATATTTTGATGGAAAGTGCATTGAATCTCCCTATTACTTTGTGTAGTATGGACATTTTAACAATATTGATTCTTCCAGTCCATCAGCATGGAATATCTTTCCATTTTTTTGTGTCCTCTTCAATTTCTTTCATCAATGTTTATAGTTTTCATTATAGAAATCTTTCATTCCTTTGGTTAAGTTCATTCCTAGGTATTTTATTTCGTTTATAGCTACTGTAAGTGGGATTACTTTCTTGGTTTCTTTTTCAGATTGTTTACTGTCAGTATATAGAAATGTTACTGATTTTCATATGTTGATTTTGTATCTTGTAACTTTATTGTATTTGTTTATCATTTATAGTATTAATAGTTGTGTGTGTGTGTGTGTGTGTGTGTGTGTGTGTGTGTGTGTATGGAGTCTTTAGGCTTCTGTAGATTTCAGATTGTATCATCTGGGAACAAGGGTAATTTGACTTCTCCCTTTCCAGTTTAGGTGTCCTTTATATCTCTCTCTTGTCTGATTGTTCTAGCTAGAACTTCTAGTTCTATGTTGAATAACAGTGGTGAAAATGGGCATCTTTGTATTTTTCCAGATCTTGAAGAATGGGCTTTCAATTTTTTATTATGATACTATTAATAGTTGTGGGTATATGGCTTTTATCCTGTTGAGGTAAGTTTCTTTTATGCCCAGGAATTTTTTTAGAGTTTTTTCTGATGAAGGAATATTGAATTTTATAAAATTCTTTTTCAGCATCATTTGAAAGAATCATATGGCTCCTCCTGTTGATATAATGTAACATATGGTTTGATTTGAATATGCTGAAACATACTGACATCCTACTAGATCATGATGAATGATCTTAATTGATTTTTGAATTTGGTTTGTTAATATTTTTGAGGATTTTTGCATCTAATTTTACATCTACTTTTGCATCTATGTTCATCAGAGGTATTGCCCTATCGTTTTACTTTTTTATTTTATCTTTGTCTGGTTTTGATATTAGGGTGATATAGGCCTCATAGAATGAGTATGATAGTATTTCCTTCTCCTCAGTTTTTTGGAAGAGTTTATGTAGGATGGGTATCAGTTCTTTGAATGCTTGGTAGAATTCAGCAGTGAAGCCATTGCATTCTGGGCTTTTCTTTGATGGGAGACTTTTTATTACTGCTTCTCTCTTATTACTTCTTATTGGTTTATTTAAGTTTTGGGTTTCTTTCTGGCTCAATCTTAGTAGTTTGTATATGTCTAAGAATTTAACCATTTTCTTGGTATTCCAACTTCTTGGCCCACAGTGGCTCATAATAGTCTATAATGATCCTTTGGATTTCTGCAGTATAAGTTGTAATGGCTCCTTTTTCATCTCTGGTTTTGTTTATTTGGGACATGTCCCTTTTTTTCTTAGTCTGGTCAAAGGTTTGTCAATTTTGTTTATCTTTTCAAAACACCAGCTTCCCATTTTGTTGATCTTTTATATTTTTTGTTTCAATTTTATGTGTTTATGCTCTGATTTTATTAATTTTTTTCTTGTACTAATTTTGAATTTGGTTTGCTCTTGTTTTTCTAGTTCTCTGAGATGCATCATTAGGTTGTTTATTTGAAGCTTTTCTGCTTATTTGATGTAGCCACTTATTGCTGTAATCTTTCTTCTTACTACTACTTTTTCTGTATTCCATAGCTTTTAATATGCTGTGTTTTCATTTACATTAACTTTAAGAAATTTTTTAATTTTTGTCTTAATCTTTTCATTGACCCACTGGTAATTCAGGAGTATATTATTTAATTTCCATGTGTTTGTACAGTTCCCCATTGTTGTTGATTTCTAGTTTTTTCCATTTTGGTCAGATAAAATACTTGATATAATTTCAATTTTTTGAATTTTTTAAGACTTGTTTTGTGGCCTAACATATGATCTATCCCTGAGAATGATCCATGAACTGAGGAGAAGAATGTGAATTCTGCAGCGGTTGGATGAAATGATGAAACATTTTGTAAATATCTATGAGGTTCATTTGGTCAACAGTGAAGATTAAGTGCAATGTTTCATTGTGGATTTTCTGCCTGGATGATCTGTCCAGTGCCTAAAGTAGAGTTTTGAGGTCTCCAGTGTTTATGGTTTTGTGGTTTATCTCTGTCATTAGTCTGACAATATTTGCTTTATATATCTGGGTGCTCCAGTGTTAGGTGCATAATATATTTAGAATTCTTATATCCTCTTGCTGAATTAACCCCTTTATCATTAGATAATGATGTTCTTTGTCTCTTTACAGTCTGTCTTGAAATCTATTTTATCTGATAGAAGTATAACTGCTCCTGCTGCTTTTTGGTTTTCATTGAATGGAATATCTTCTTCTATCCTTTATTTTCAGTCTTCACATGTCTTTATAAGTGGAGTGTGTTTCTTGTAGAAATCATAGTTGGATCCTGTTTTATATTCATTCAGGCACTCTTTGTCTTTTGATTGAAGACTTTAGTACCTTCACATTTAATGTTATTACTGATAGGTAAAGACTTACTACTTACCTACACCTATACCTACAACATATACTGTGTTATATGATTTCTGGTTGTTTTGGGGTCCTTTCTTTCTTTTTTTCTTCCATCCTGTCTTCCACTGTTAAAAGTGATTTTCTCTAGTAGCGTGTTTTAATTCCTTGCTTTTTATTTTTTCAATATCTGTTTTAGGCTTTTTGATTTGAGGTTACCATAAGGCTTGCAAAAAACATTTTATAATCAATTATTTTAAACATATTACAACTCTGCATACAGACAAGCAAGTCAACAGAAATCTCATAGATATTCTACACTTTAACTTCATCCCCCTTGCTTTTTAACTTTTTGTTGTTTGTATGTGTGTCTTTTTGTACTATCTCTCTCTCTCAAAAAGTTGCTGCAGTGATTTTTGATACGTTTGTCTTTTAGTCTTCCTACTAAAGATATAAGTGGTTTACACAGTGCAATTATAGCAATGTAGTAGTCTATATTTGTGTACTTACCGTTACCAGTAAGTTGTAGCTTCAGATGATTTCTTGTTCATTCATCTCCTTTTCTTTCCTTTTGTAGAACTACTTTTAGCATTTCTTATAGGACAGCTTTGGTGTTGGCAAAATACTTCAGGTTTTGTTTGTCTGTGAAAGTCTTCATTTCTCCTTCATGTTTGAAGAATATTTTTTGCAGGATATAATATTCTAGAGTTAAGTTTTTTTGTTTTGTTTTGTTTTGTTTTTTTACTCCCTTCAGCACTTTGATTTGTCATGCCACTCTCTCCTTGCCTATAAGGTTTTCACTGAGAAGTCTGCTGCCAGATGTACTGGAGTTCCTTTATATGTTATTTTTTTTCTTTTTGCTTGCTTCCCTTAGGACCTTTTCTTTATCGGTGACCTTTCAGAGCTTAATTATTAAATACCTTGAGGTAGCTTTGTTAAATTTGCTTGGTGTTCTATGACCTTCTTGTACCTGAATATTAATATCTTTCTCTAGGTTTCAAAAGTTCTCTGTTATTATTTCCTTAGATAAACTTTCTACCCCAACCTCTTTCTCTACCTTCTCTTTAAGGTCAATAACTGTTAGATTTGCTTTTTTGAGGCTATATTCTAGATCTTTTATGCATGCTTCATTCTTTTTTACTCTTTTATCTTTTTTTCTCTTCTGTGTATTTTCAAATACCATGTCATTAAACTCACTAACTCTTTCTTCTGCTTGATCAAATTCTGCTGTTGAACGACTCTGACGCATTTCTCAGTTTGTCAGTTGAATTTTTCAGCTCCAGAATTTCTGCTTGATTTTGTTTTATTATTTCAATCTCTTTGTTAAATTTATCTGATAGGCTTCTGAATTTTCCCTGTGTTGTGTCAAAGTTCATTGAGCTTCTTCAGGACAGCTGTTTTGAATAATATGTCTGAAAGGTCACATATCTGCATCGCTCTGGGATTGGTCACCGGTACTTTATTCAGTTTGTTTGGTGACGTCCTGTTTTCCTGGATGTTACTGGTGCTACGGATGTCCGCCTATGTCTGCTAGGTATTTATTTTAACCTTTACAGTCTGGGCTTGTTTGATCTCTATTTCTTGATAAAGCTTTCCAGATATTCCAAAGGAATAGAGTGTTGTGGTCTAAGCCTTTTGTCATTACATCTGTTTCTGTATGGGGGCAGCGGTGGCGGGGGGAGCACCCCAAACCCAGTAATTCTGTGAATCCTATAGACCCCTAATGGTACCACTTTGGTGGACTTGAGTGTGATATGTGAGAATTCCCTGGATTACCAGACGAAGTCTCTCACTCTCTTCCCTCACTCTAGGCTTCTGGAGTTGAGGAAATGTAATGTGGGAACTCCTTCATGGCCACTGCAGCTAGGACTCTGTCAGGTCACACTTGAGGCCAGCCCAGTCTCACCCAAAGCCCATGGTGACTGCTGTCTGGCTACCTCTGATGTTTACTCAAAGCCCAAGCGCTGTTTAGTCAGCAGCTGGTGAATCTTGCTAGGACTGGGTCCTTCCTTTCAGGGCAGCATGTTTCTTTCTGGTCCGGGGTGGGTCTAGAAATGACATCCAGGAGCTAAGGCCTCGAATCTGTGAATTCAGGAATCTGCTTGGTACTTTATTTGACTGTGGCTAAACTCATACCCAAGTTGCAAAACAAAGTCCTCCAAATTCTTCCCTTTCCTTTCCCCAAGTACAGTAAGATTCTCCCTGAGCTGTGCTGCCTGGAATTGGGGGAGGTGTGACACAGGCACTGGCTTGGCCACCACCACTGGTGTCTCACTCATCATGTGCACTCCAAGTCCACTGACTCTGAGCCAGCACAGCTGCAGGAGTTGCTCAAGGACTGCAGGCTTTGTGGCATAACTGCCATACAAATTTATTCCAGGCCCAGCTGCTTTTTGCCAGCAGGGAGTGGAGCTAGCCAGAACTTAGGTTTCAGGGCAGAGGATTTCCCTCTGGCCAGGCTGATCTAAATGCTCCCTGTGTGGGTGCCAGTAGAATTCTAGCCTCTGCTGTGTTTCTCTGTGTCAGGGTGGCCCTGAGTTCCATTGAAAAGTCCCAGAATCACATCAGTCTGTCTCCTGCCGGCACACGGATTCTCTCTCCATTCAGCAATGCTGGCATGGGGAGGGGTGGCAAAGGCAATGCAAGACTGTCTTTTTTGTCCTCTTCAGTGCTTCTTTCTTTGATATAATGTTAAAATTAGGAATTGTGATAGCTCACCTGATTTTTGGTTCTTCTGAAGATGCTTCCTTGCATTGATAGTTGTTGAATTTGGAGTTCATGTGGAGGAACAGTTACTGAAGGGTTCTAGTCAGCCATCTTGCTGTGCCCCTCTCCAGCAAATATGTTTGGATCAGTTAAGGGATATACGACAGAACCAGTAGTTTGTGGACTGATAACTAAAACTAATAATTAGTTGGTATAAATTTAAATAACCTCAATGTGAGAGATTTATATTATATATAATCCTGCTGCCATTCACTTTCAGTCAAATGTATTGTAATAATATTTGCCTCATGTGTCTAAAAGCTATATGTCATTGCTAAGATCCAAAAAGAGGAAAGCATTTTAATAAAATGTAAGTAATTTACTTTTATTTTGCCATCTGTTTGGTAATTGTATAGAATTAAACATTTTTTTAAAAAATCTCAATAAGTTTATTTCTTTCATCTACCAGTTGTAAGTAAAAAAACTATTCTAAAAAATAAAATAAAAATTATCAGATAAGTATTAAAATGAATTATGGAATTCATAAAAATTTACTGAAATCATACTATACTAAAGAAATATCCAATCATCTGAAAAAAATCTTTGAGATGAAATTTGATGTTTTCAACTACATGTGCTCAAATGACCAAAGGGGAAAAAGAATCTTATAAAACCATGATAGTTCAAGGAATGTATAATTAAAGTTGATATGGTAATACTTATATTATTTTCTGTATCATATTATAAAGTAAAGAAAATGGAATAAATGTATTTGAATAAAAAGTTAGATTTTCAAATTTTATGCAGCATAAATACAATATAATCAGAAATCTAGTTCTCAGTTCTTTAAACTTAAAAACTTTTTTGTTTAATGTTATGGTTATTGTTAAAGTTACTAATGTTATTGACTGATTAAGATTAGGACAAAAAAGAGAAACAGGTGAACGTGCATTTTCAAAAAAATACACAAAAGAAATATTAGAAAGTTTCCTGAATGCCAGGCAACTAAATTTCTCCTAGTGCTTAAAATTATTAACAGAGAGGGACACTCTAACAAACAGGATTATGGAAAGTCTCCTTTGTTTTTAAGTTTTGCCCCTAAACTGGACCTTAAAAATGTACCTTGATATTATTTTCAACTTAGGAAATTTTTAGTTACCCATTATTTTATTTTTTTAAGACTTGATATTAGGCAAGGATCTGTTTGAGGAGTATTTAATTGTGAAATTTACTTCTTTTGATAATTTTATGATCTTTGACATTATACTCTGTGCTGTGTTAGATACTTGACTAGGTGCAGGTACAGAGCCAAAGGTAAGCAAGATAGTTATTGATATGATGAAACTCATCATAAATTGAAAATAATGTATATATGTGTTATATATATATATATATATATATATATATATATGTGCAAGTAAACATCTTAATAGAAGAATGTGCTAAATGCTATATAGTACAATATCCTCTTGCTATTGTATCACTATAACAAATGTTCTCATTATTTTTATTGAATGCCACAGTGTGAACAATACAATGGTTTTTAATGTATTCAAAGAGTTCTGCCATTACCACAATCGATTTTATACCATTATTATGTTTACCCTTAAAAGAAACCATGTGCCCTTTAGTGGTCACTCTCCTTGTTTACTTCCAATAATCTACTTATATTTTCAATGGGTTTGCCTAGTCTAGACATTTAATATAAATAGAATCATACAACATGTGGTCTTTTGTGAATGGCTTTTTTCACTTAGCGTAATGTTTTCAAGGTGCATCTAATATTATAGCGTGAATCATTATTTCATTCATTTTTATTACAAATACTAAATGGTTACATGGTTAGACCACCCTTTTTAATTAGTCAAATTTATGAATATTTGGGTTGTTTTTACTTTATAGCTTTATGAATGATATTTTCATGAACATTTGTACATAAATTTCTGTGTAACGTTTGTTTTCATTTCTTTGGAGTAAATACCTAGAAGTGGAATTGCTAGATTGCATGATAATTCTATGTTTTTTTGCCCCAAAATCTTTTGCCCAAATAGTTTGGGAACTGCCAAACTATTTTCCAAACTGACTGTATTATTTTACATCTCCGACAGCAATGTATGAGGATTCCATTTTCTCCATATCTTTTTGCTTTCTCTTTTTTATTATAGTTGTCCTAGTACCCATGAAGTTACATCTCCTTGTGGGTTTGGCTTACCTTTCCTTGATAGATGATGATGTTGAGTATCTTTTTATATGAATATTGCTATTTTGTATATCTCTTTTGGAGAATGTCTATTCATAGTCTTTGTTCATTTTTTAATTGAGTATTTTGTCTTAATATTATTGAATTGAAAGAGCTCTTTATATCTTCTGGATACATATCTTATCAGAAATATGATTTACAAATATTTTCTACCATTCAGTGGGTTGCCTCCTCACTTTCTTCATGGTGTTTGAGGCATAGAAGTGTTTAATTTTGGTAAGTTCAGTGGAGATGAGTTTTTCCTTTTGATTCTTACAACTTGGTGTCAAAGCTAAGAAAGCACTACCTTATTCAAGCTCAAAATATTTATCTGTTGCTCTTAAGGGTTATATTTTGTAGCTCACATTTTGAGGTTTTTTTTTTTTTGTATTTGTTCTATTTTGAGTTACTTTTTTTGTATTTGATGTGAATTAGCAGTCCAATTTGATATTTTTGCATTAGTCTATTTGCAATAGTCTATTTGTTGAAAAGACTATTCTTTCCTCACCAAATCATCTTGGCACCCTTGTTGATAATAGTTAATTTTTTGCTGAATACTAGACAATATAAATAATATCTTATAGAAGTGCAGAATTCCGTTTTCATTTTCCTAAGATTCTTATTTTGACTGGAAGTTTAGTTACTGGTGGACTCTCTTGAATTTTGCTCAGGCTAGCTTTTACTCTTTGTTGGTACAGACCAAAGAGAAGCCCAGGGTGCTTTCCAACCCTACAAGGTTGGCCATACTCAAATTCCACACTCTGCACTCCTTGAGGGTGTGGTCAGGACTTAAGTTTCAGCTTTGTTAGGATGTGGTTACTATTCCTAGACTTCTCTTTCTTTCTTTCTTTTTTTTTTTTTTTTAATCACATCAGCTACACGTTAAAGAGATCTCTCGAACGACAGGGTCAGAAGTCCCTGGGCACCAACTTCTCTGCCTTCCTGCATGCCCAACACTGCTCGGTTACTGTACAAGCCTTCAGATGCTGTTATGTGGTGAGAGTTGAATGGTCTCGTTGTATGCACATATATCCCAGCCCTTGTACACTGGCAAGAGTCTCATCTTGACCTACAGAGCGCCCTCTCCACTCAGGTCCACCCTCTCTGATGCCTCATCCCACAGATTCCAGTCACTTCAGGTGCCCCCAATTCTCACAACTTCCCCCTCAGCTTTGTGGAAATGCATATTCTGCTGGGACTCCAGCTCTCACTTATGGCTGATTAAGAAATTTTCCACAGACATGAAAATGGAAATCTGTAGGGTTAAACTCTTGTTTCCTTCTATAGGGATCACAGCCTTGTGCTGTCTGTTGTCCATTGCTTGGAAACAGTTTTTCTCTCAGTTGTTTCTATAGTGGGAGGGCTAGTCCAGTACCGTTATTCCATTATGGCTATTTGATGTAGACTTTTATACAAAGTCTTTATAGTGGGGATGTATGTGTTTCAGTTATCTAAATTACTCAGATCCATAATATTACTTACCCAGAGTATTTATTCCATGAATCATTTGTGGTAAGTGTTTCACCGTATGTGTAATATCCTGGATTTTTAAAATAATTCTCCCTTGGAAAGAGAACTTAGTACATTTTGTAAAACTTTTGAGACAGACTGATAATTCTGACGTGGCAATAAAAATTATAACACTTATTTCAGTAGCAAAATTCTAAAGAAATCTGAAAATGCCTGCTATAAATCAGCGGAATTATTTGAATAGTATTCAAATTACTAGAAATCACTTACTAAAGAGTACAAATAATACTGTTACAGAAATGATAACAAGGAAGGAATTATTCTAAAGAAGTAGAGGGCTCAGCTGGAGGAGATAATTAGGTAATGAATAGTTATTTGGTAAAGTAAAAAGTCAGTGTGTAGGTAAATTAAAGTAGATTAAAAAGTCTTAAGAGAGACAGGGCAAGGGAGAAAGCAATTTGGTGTATTAAACAGTACCCTTCCTTCCTCCACAATTGTTAGAAATATGCAATGGCATAATCTTTCAGGGAGAAAACTGATATATTTCATTTATTCACTAAATGAGGAAAACTATGCACATTATTTGGAAGTGTTAAAGTTATGAAAAGTATGACATTGAGAAATCAATTAAATAGTTATTTAATTTGACTAACTCTCAGATCTTTAATATATAATGCTGAAACTTTTAAAGTAAAGAACTAGCACAGAATAGAGGTACTCAGCCCAGGCAACTAGAAGATTCTCATAGACTAAACACATAGATACAGTAGGCCACTCCTGTTCTCAACATCCATTGGGCTACAGGAGAAATAGCACATTGTCTGGTGGAATATAAACACACTCTTCTGAAGTAGCTTTTTAATGTACTATTATTTTATTTATGATGTACTATAAAATGAACTCAAATGATATACTATATAATGAAACCAATTTTACCATAACCTAACTGATATAAACAGAAGTTCCTAGACAATACAGTTTGTCATTTCTTTCAATTTCCAAGAACCTATTGCTGACATTAAGTGAGGACTTAGTGTATTATAAATTATTTATTATTCACTCGTACAAGCTTTATTTTTCCTTCTGGTTGTTCTCAAGGTTTTTTTTTTTTTAATCTTAGTTTTCTACAATTTGACTAATTTCCTTCAATGTGGGATAAAGATGCAACTTACTCCTAATCAAAAGGACACGGCAAAACCATGCAGATTTTGCAGATGTAATTAAGACCTCTAGCCAGTTGATGTTGAACAAGTCACAAGAGAGATTATCCTGGGTGTTTTCCAGGCATTTTCTTAAAGAAGAGACTTGGAACTGTAGAGATGTTCTTCCATTGGTTCTGAGAGAGCAAACAGCTGCATGTCGAATTACTCTGGAGGAGATGTCCTGGGAGCTGAAGGCTCAGCCTTACCACCAAAAGGAACTGAATTCTGCCCACTTGAGTGTTCAGAGGAGGGTCGAAAGCTGTGTATGAGAAAGCAATAGTCAACATCTTGATTTCAGCCTCATGAGGCAGAGGATTCAGGTGGGCTGTGTTTGGACTCTTGACCTAAGGAAACTGTGAGATAATAAATTTATGTTGTAAGTCACTGAACTTGTGGTCATTTTTTATTCAGTTTAATACAGCCACTTTAACGCAAGGCATAAGTAGTTGAATGTGATTATACTTTCACTTTTGTATGTAGACATTTTCATCTAGTCCAAGTCTTGTTTGTTTTCTCACCTTCTTAAAAGACATTAAGTTAGATAAAATATAGATGAACATAAAAATATGTATCATTATCATTAATTTTCTCTAAGTTTTCTCTCAGATTAAATTATAAAACTCCAATGGTTTAGCCTTATTTGTATCCCAATGTCACCTATCATGTGGCTAAGCTTATTATGGTAAACAATGAATATTTGTTGATAAAAGAAGCAAATCCAAAGAAAACTCAGTGCATTGTACATTTTTATAATGAAATAAAAATAATAATGATGTAAATAAACCAAGAAACACAATTAATTTGCTAGTTTACAATGCTAATTCATTGAAGTAAGGTAAAATGATATCTGCCTCATACTGAAATGTCTCTTTCCCCCTTTATTTACATATTTTTACAAATCCTTTTGTCAAAAACTGTTTTAATTAATTTTAATAATATATTTTCCTACATTTTATATTAAGTTTAATTTTCTGCCATGTTATTCAGTTTTTTATTTAATAATTAGAATCATATTTTGATATCTTATTTTGTTTGGAAAGTTTTAAAATATAACATTGAATAATATTTGTATTGCTGTGATAAAGTTTTTATAAATATAAGCTAGATATAAAAATGGCATCAATGTGAGCTTTTGGAAATCTTTAAAGTCTCCTACAATTGCACATAGATGGGATATTTTAAAATTTAATTAGTGTTGTACTTGTTTTTAGTAGAATTGATACGCCTCTTTTTGGCTGAATATACAAATTATACTTAAAAATTTAATATCTCAATACTTAAGAATTCCATAAATCTATGCTTACCAAAAACAATATCTGCAACTGTAATAATATCATTATTTGGTGAGAGTGCAAACTTGAAGTATATATTTTATATATGTAAAATAAATTAATATTAATAACTCATGAATTTTTTGATTCAAAATCAAAATATATTACTAGAGCCAGGAAAAAGATAATTATATAAATCCTAAAAAAATTTGGAGTAATAAAAGATTAAAAGAAAACTATAAACTATATGTGTTTCATTTTATATACATATGTAAAATTGCCCATAAGCATAAATGTCATGTGTAAAAAAATTAATTTAACATTAAACTAGTTAAAAAGAATTCAATCATCTTCCCAGTACTGACATCCTATAGTTAATTTAAACTGAACACATATTTCTGGCTTTAAGCTTGTAAGTTGAAGCCAGAGGCTCTTATTGCATTCTGGCAATTATTTGTAAGGAGTTTAAGAAAAAGAGGTTTAATATCTTGCTGGAATTCTATTTATATATTACATACCTCAACATGTAACGTGATTAAACCAGTGAGTTTACAAATCAGTCTTAAGGGAACAAAATTCTTTGAATATCTGTGAAATTCTTTTTCAATTATTTTTAATTTTATTTGGAATTGCCTGGGGGTGTCTTGGGAGTCCCCATTTATTCTCTTGAACTTATTGCTATTCAGCCTGCATTTCTAGGTCACTATTTGCTTCTGGTTGTTAATCAGTTTCATTTCGAGATGTGAAGATCAGACAAAATTCAGTGTGTCTGAAACCAAACTCACTGTTTTATACAATTTTCTATTCTCTATATATCCATCATCACCTCATATTGTGCCTTTGCATTTCATATGGTACATTCTGAGTTTCTTAGACTGGTTTTCTACCATAAATGATAAATGAAATTTCAACATTTGGCTTTGAAAACTGCAAATCTTACTAATCATTACCTCTCCTGAATGTCCAATTTATAGGCTTTGCCATTACCTAAGATCAAATATTTTTTTTGCATTATTCCCCGTTGCTACCTATAATTAGTTGTCATGTCTGGCTAATTCTTCCCTCAAACTTTCTCTTGTATCTGCCAGCTCCATTTCCTCACAGCACACACTAAAAATACTTACGCCCACACATTCTATTTTCATTTTCCACTTAGGTCTGAGAAATCATTACTTTTAAATGCTTTAGAAGCTTTCTAATTGTCTCTAAGGCTTCCCTTTAATTTATCCTGCATGTAACTAGCAAATCAATCTGATAAGATTTTCTTCATGTCACTTTCTTACTCAAATGACATTAACTTAACATTCAACATTTTACAATATATTCTCAAGAGCCTTTCTAATATACAATTGTCTATGCTCTATATATCCATCATCACCTCATATTGTGCCTTTGCATTTCACATGGTGCATTCTGAGTTTCTTAGACTGGTTTTCTACCTTAAGTGATAAATGGAATCCCAACTTTTGGCTTTGAAAACTACAAATTTTACTGATTATTACTAAAAGAAATCTTAAGAAAGCACAGAAAAGAAAATACTCACGTCTCCCACCTAGTTCATAAAATTGATTACTGTACTGTTATCATAAAAGTATTCTTGCCAAATGTCATTTTATGAAAAAGCACCTTACAAGACACATGAATGTTGGGCATTGTTGGTATGTTCAGTAACAATTCTGTAATTCTGCCATTTGACTAGCAGATTTACTTGGCAGAAATGTGAAAATATGTTCACCAAAAGGCCTATGTAGAAATATTTATAACAGGAGTATTTCTAGTAGCCCCAATCTAGAAAGGATTCAATGCTTGACCGACTGTAGAATGGGAAAATTATACTATGTTAAGACAATAGAATAATACAGAGCAATAATAATTGAAAGATTAGGGAAATAAACAATAAGGATGAATTTCTTTTATACATTGTGAAAAGTAAATGAATTGCGTATGATTACATTGATATAAATTTCAAAAGTTTTAGAAGTTTAATGGTTACTCTTGAAGGTGGGAATGGTAGTTATTAGATATAGTTTGTCATTGATAACAAATTACATTAATGGCCCCAAATGTGACAAACTGATGTTTTTATTGATGTAAACTCATTGATATCTGCTCTTTCACCAATTACTGACCATTCATACTCTCTTTTCTTTTTATATTTGATGTGTTCAGATTTAGTGTTTGAGCAGTACACTTTAGAAGAGGAATATTCTCAGATATTCAGAATTACACACACACACAGACACACACACTTCTTCTTTGACTTATTCTATTCTTTCTCAGGCTTATCCATACACCACAGATTAATTAATCGATATATATTATTACACATCTACAATTTGAAATGCAGTGAACGTAGTTCTTGGAATACAGAAGTGAATTCTTAGCATTTCCTGTCTTGTATATGTGATCCTGCGAAATGCAAAATCACACAGACTGATAGCAATTTAAAACATTAAAATTTATAATAGAGGTATGTATAAAGTTTGGGGAACACATAAAACTCTGCCGAAAGGTTCTGATACTGAGATAACATTTGATATGACGTGTGACCTCACCAGGAAGACGAGAGGGAAAAGGTAACCCAGGCAGAAGTAACAACCTGTGGCAAAGGCACAACCTTGTGTAAAGCCATGTAGTGTTCACTGAACTGCGGTGGTATTGGGTTGAAGCAGAAAAACAGGGCACAGGATGCATTTAGAAAGGTAGAAAAGTATGAATTATGTAGTCTTAGGGCTAAAACGGACTAGTGGCCAGGTATTCATTTATTACATTGCAAACAGAAAAATAAGTCTTCCAAATTTAGTGTGATTTACTATGGAATTCAAAAATAAAGAATTAACCTTTTTAAATAATAGATGGCATCTGGATGTCTTGTTCAAGCTTAATTCAAAATTTAATGTGTTCTAATGTTATAATAGATGCTAGAAATATAAATTAGTAAATCATAACCCCTCACAGTTTAGTAAGAGACAGAGACAAGAAAACAATCTGGTATAACATATATGTTTCACCACAATTTATTGCCTATAAAAGAAGTTAGGGCCGGGCGCGGTGGCTCACACCTGTAATCCTAGCACTCTGGGAGGCCGAGGCAGGAGGATCGTTTGAGCTCAGGAGTTCAAGACCAGCCTGAACAAGAGAGAGACCCCGTCTCTACTAAAAAAATAGAAATTATATGGACAACTAAAAATATATATATGTAAAAAAATAACCCAGGCATGGGGGCATATGCCTGTAGTCCCAGCTACTCGGGAGGCTGAGGCAGGAGGATCGCTTGAGCCCAGGAGTTTGAGGTTGCTGTGAGCTAGGCTGATGCCATGCCACTCTAGCCTGGGCAACAGAGACAGACTCTGTCAAAAAAAAAAAAAAAAAAAAGAAGTTAGAATAAAAAAACCCTAAAAAAACTCAGAGAAATAAAAATGTATACAGATAAAAATAAAAAGCTATAAAATTTTGTGTATGTGGGTAAAGAGGGAAGAAAAATTAAAGAACAAAGATAAAAAATATGCTTTCTTATGAATTTAAAAAAATCATCATTGGGTTAAAAAATACAAATTTGTGAGTCTGAAATATCTTAGGTGTTCAGGAGTATTATTAATTCTGAAAAGGAATGGCAGTAGTGTTAAAATTTTGGAGTCTGATTTCCTGGATATTTCTAGCCCAAATTATTTTCATGTGAAACTGGGGGCAAGCGGAAGGTTGTTGGAACTAATTTTGGTATAGACAATACATGTCTCAAAAATAATCAGGAAAAATGAGGATTAAATTCACTGAGGCTACCTCAAAAGAATGCCAAGTTAGAAGATTCCTGTAGGGGAAAGAAAAATACAAAGGGACAAAGATGCTGTGAGTGTCAGCATAAGAAAATGGCTTCTGTAGTGGAATCCTCGCCCTGCTTCTTACCCATAGAAAGTTTGGAGCCAGCATGTGCTTCTTCATGCTGCCATTCTTTCTTGTCACAGTGGTGAGCAGTATTGTACATAGGGACAGCCCCATAGCTGAAATCTCACAGTCAGGGCATAACAGATCACAGCACCTGCCTGTCTCACATAGACATGAAGCATGAGGAAGGAGCACATTTTTCTTGTTTAAGTCCCTGATAGTTCAGGGTATCATTTGTTACTGCATTATAATCTCAGCAAAGCTGACTCATCCATTAAGCATAGCAGGCACAGTGCCTAAGGCCCATGTTATTGTAGGGACCTGAAAAAAATGTCTCCATTCTTTTAAAATTAGAAAAAAGAATATAATCAAGCCTGGCTATATTTATCTTTATATCTGTGTAGTCATAAAACATATGCAACATTTTTTTATGAATAAAAGGACCAGTGGCCAGTTTCATGGAAGACGATTTTTTCATGGCCTAGGGATGGGCGGGGGTGTCCTGGGTGGGGGGTGGGTATGTGGTGCAGCACTCAGGCAGTGATGTGCTGACCCATGTCCTAACAGACCATAGACCCGAAACGGGCCCCGGCCTGGGCTTTGGGGACCGCAGTGTTAAGTGAAATAAGCCAAGCACAGAAAGACCAGTCTCATATGTTTTCACTCATATGTGGTAGCTACGTAATAAAAACAGTTGATCTCAAGGAGACAGAGTACAATGATGGTTACCAGAGGCTGGGAAGGGCAGCTGGGAAGGAGGCGGGTAACAAAGTGGGGATGGTTAATGAGTACAAAAATGTAGTTAGATAGAATGAACAATATTTGATAGCACAACAAAGTGATTATCATCATTGATAAGCTAAGTTATACTTTAAAATAAATACGGCCGGGCGCGGTGGCTCACGCCTGTAATCCTAGCTCTGGGAGGCCGAGGCGGGTGGATCGCTCGAGGTCAGGAGTTCGAGACCAGCCTGAGCAAGAGTGAGACCCCGTCTCTACTAAAAACAGAAAGAAATTATCTGGCCAACTAAAAATATATATACAGAAAATTAGCCGGGCATGGTGGCTCATGCCTGTAGTCCCAGCTACCCGGGAGGCTGAGGCAGGAGGATCGCTTAAGCCCAGGAGTCTGAGGTTGCTGTGAGCCAGGCTGATGCCACGGCACTCACTCTAGCCCGGGCAACAGAGCGAGACTCTGTCTCAAAAAAAAAATAAATAAATAAATAAATAAATAAATAAAAGAATGGAAGTGGAATGTTCCTAAGACAAATAAATGATAAATGCCTGAGGTGTTGGATACCTCAATTATCCTGATTTGATTAATTCATATTGTATGCTTGTAAGACATCACATACACCCTATAACATATGCAACTACTATGTACCTGTAATAATTTAAAATAAAAAAAAAATTCTAAACTTCTATTTTATTTGGGTGGTGGGTACGTATGGTATATATATGTAAAAGTCATCCAGCTACAGACTTAAGATTTGTGTATTTTACCTTATGTAAATGACACCTCTATAAAGAATTATTTTTCTATAAATTATTTTATTTGTACAAAAAGATTAGGGAAATAAAAAAGTTGTGGCTCACACTATGAAGCCCATGATACATGCATTTTAATGGAAGGGTAGAAAAGGAAGGAGTATGGGAGAAAGGAATGAAAGACAGAGAAAGAGAGAGAAACACGTAACATAAATATAACAAATCAAAGAACTGTGTCTAGAAAAAAATGTTGGTGTTGGTGGATGGTTTTGGCATTCATGCATGGACTTGAGTCTTATTCTTATATTAATATATTTGCAAATGCCTTTATATATTCAAATATATGAAAACAAATTAATAAATTGTAATGTTATTTTTTTCATAAAACTTGTGGCTGTTCAGTGCATTGTCATCTGGTATATGAGATTTTAGAAGAGAAATTTAATATTAGGCATTCAGGGTTTTTGTATGGGTTTATTTTTATTGGTATTATTTTGTTGTTTTTTGCTTTTTTTTTTTTTTCTTTTTTGATGCCTTGGTTCACTGGCCAGGATACTAGAGGATTCTTTCATTATTCTTTCTTTAGAAAAGAATCCAATAGGTTTATACTGTCCTATAAGTTCACCACAACATTTTTAATTTTATAATTCCTTCCTCCCTCATTTGTTTATAACAAAACCTAGAATTAGTGAGTCTCTTATAAATTTTGACTTCCTTTTGTTCAAGATCTTAACTTATATTTTAAAATGCAACATCAATTCTACTGCTCATCTAATTATGGCTAAATTTTTGTATCATGATTTCTGTATACTTTTTATAGGTCCTCTAGCTCCTTTTGCCTGTGATCCCATTTCTCCATTTCTTGTTTGATCTTTTAAATGTCATTGAAAGTGAGAAGCAATTCCATAGATTCTTGTGGGCTATTTCTATGTAGACATGCATGTGTGTGCTTGGGGGGTGTGCATTTATGTAGGTCTTTATATTCATCTTTGGTTCTCTGCAGCAAAATAACTGTTCCTCCACAATTTATTTTTCAGGTAAGAATTCCTTGATTAAAATATGCAGCTTGATTCCATACCCTGCTCTAACGCTCTGCCACAAGTGCTCTTCTTTGCAGCATATTCACTCCCCAACTCTCATACACACCATGTGGTTGAGGATTCTACTCACACCTGCTAGATGACAGTTTCCACAAGTGAGACTTAACCATTGATACCATCATTGCTTGCTATGCACCCTGCACAACTGAGGTGGAATGTTGACAGGTTCCAATATCTT
Source organism: Lemur catta (assembly GCF_020740605.2). Taxonomy (NCBI): domain Eukaryota; kingdom Metazoa; phylum Chordata; class Mammalia; order Primates; family Lemuridae; genus Lemur; species Lemur catta. The sequence goes on along the minus strand of NC_059150.1, from coordinate 23,061,452 downwards.
CTTTCAACTTTGACTAAATAAAGCACAGTAAACTGTTCATTTTCATTTTTTAAGCGCTTTAATTTTTATATACTCAAATTTTTAAACCATGTAAGTTTAGTCATAATAATATATGTCAGAAGGGATGTTTTAATATATACAAGCCATCCTAATTTTAAGAAATCAAATTAAATTCATTTTTTTCATATATTAAAGATTAGTAATAAGGGCATAATTTTAAATATAACTTTTAAACTTCAAAAAATATAACATTGAAAGTCTAAAATAAATCAGGTATAAAGAAGGTAATATAGTCAAATATGATATGTATACAAAATACAAAGTATAAAATTGCATACAAAGTTGCAAATTATAAAATAAAGAATCGCAACATCTGCGAAGTGTTCACTCTTTGAGGTACACAATTTTACATAGAGTATTAGTTTAATCCCCTAAATTACTCTAAAAAAATTTCCCTTTGTTTTAATGGAGATTTAAAATCCAGCATTTATGAAACCTACATAAAATCATACAAATTTTAGAATCAGTTCTGACTTTTGTTGTACTATATTGCACTTATTAACGTCTTTTAGTTTTCTAGGGCTACCACAACAAAGTACCACAGACTGGGTGGCTTAAACAACAGAAATTTATTTTCTTACAATTCTGGAGACTAGAAGTATTAGATCAACGTGTCTGTAGAGCTGGTGTATTTTGAGGTCTCTCTGCTTGGCTTGTGGTTGGCCATCTGCTCCCATTGTCTCCACAACATCTTTCTTGTACATGTGTCTGTGTCCAAATGTCCTTTTTTTGAAAGAACACTAGTCCTATCAGATTAGGGCCTACTCTAATTATCTCATTTTAATGAATTTAAAGAATTTAAAGAAAGCTGTAGCGTCTCAGTTATAATCTTCTTTTAGTTTGTTTTATGTTCACTCTTCCTTGAGACATGTGTTTGTTATGGTATTCTGCATGAGCATTGAGTTCACAGATCATTTTTAAGATTTCATATGATCAGAATAATCTTGTCTTCTGACCAATTTTTCATCATTGGGGTTTTATACTAACTCATTTTTTATCTGTTTTCTAATATCTTTTTTTTTTTTTTTTGAGACAGAGTCTCGCTTTGTTGCCCCAAGTAGAGCGTTGTGGCATCATCATAGCTCACTGCAACCTCAAACTCCTGGGCTCAAGCAATCCTCCTGCCTCAGCCTCCCCTATACACCCACCCGGTAGTTGGGACTACAGGTGTGCATACCATGCCTGGTTAATTTCTCCCATTTTTGGTAGAAACAGGGTCTTGCTCTTGTTCAGACTGGTCTCTAACTTCTGACCTCAAGCAATCCCCTTGCCTTGGGCTCTAAGAGTGTTAGGATTACAGGCATGAGGCACTACACACTAATGTAAATTATTTTAAGCAAATATTCTTCCAAACTGCCTTCTCAACATATTGCCACATTTTTTAGCTTTTTGAATATTTTGATAATATATATGAAAGATTCTAATTTATTATGTAAGTCACCTCAACAGTCTTAAAAATACAGGACCTCATCTCATCATATTTAAAGATAGTAAAAAAAATCATACTGTAATGATCTTTCAAAATATTCATGTCAATTTTATTCTCACATTATATTTTATTATTGCTAATTTCCATCTTCCTTGGAACATCTAAGCTATACTTTACTGTAAAATTTATAGCATAATAACTATGTCAAGTTAAATGGTATAAGTACACTGATTTAGTCATATTGTTTTACCCTTTAGAAATTACAGTGATAACCCTATAAAAGTAACTTCAGCAATTAGCCACAAATTATGGCTAGGTATTTTTGCTTAATATTTAGTAGTTTATTAATTAATATGAGAAGCAGATAACAAAATATGAATCTTTCTTTTCCTTCAAGAACATATTGATAAATGAAATTCAGTCGTATTATAGAAATATATGGCCTAAAACTTACAGACTGACATTAACAGACCCAGTTTGAGTGTACTGTTAATATATGTGGGTAGAGATCACCCAACCACAATTTGTACATTATTCATTTCCACACAATAGTGGTAGTTGATATATATAACACAGAGACTGTTATTTTCTGCAAAAAAACAAAAACAAAAAAATAGAGCCAACATCTCTTAAAGATCACAGTGATTTACTTTTTCATGAACTAGACATAATTTATCCATTTCTTATGGGTACTTATAACTAATAAATAAAGATCAATTGACAATTATAAATCTCTTATAATATAAATCACTGAAATGCACCTTAAGTGGTTAACAAATGGCTGAAATTAAATACAACTTTATAAAGCAGAAATAATTAAGGGAAATTTTATTAATAGGTTATTCTTTATTATAAATTCCTTTATTTGTTAGAACCATAAAATAATGTGAATGAGTCACTACATGTGATTATCTTTTTAATTAGCTATTCCAACATAAAAATATTTTGGACTCAAAATTAGAAAATTACTCCTAAAAGATAAAATTCATACTTCTTCTTTGTGTCTATTAGTAATACAGTATAAAAATGCTAGAACCAATGATAAAATTTCAAAATCTTGTTTGGACAAGAAATAATGCATCTTATTAAAAGAAATTATTTAGATTATATATTTTCCCACCAAAGCAAAGTATGCTACAGTTATCTCCTTTAAGTAGCTCTTAATTCAAGTTCTAAAAATTTGAGAATGGCATGTGAAGGTTTGAGTTTACTAAGCCAAACATGTTAAGAAAAATTCTATAAAACTTTTGAACATAAATTGTTTCAGACAATTTGATGTTTACTATAGTAAGTGAATGATTTTCACACATAGCCTAAATAATTTTTGTTAGAATTAGACTAAAATATGCAACAAAAAGTTTTTTTTATTGTTTATTGAATTAAGGAATGCCTTGATATTTCAATTAATTTTCAGTGTAAGTTTATATATTTTATTTGAGCCAAAGATCAATCTAGTGACTCTAGACACCGCTATTACTCCCATTTTAGAGGTAAGCCAATAAGGACTCAAAGAATTTAAAAAATTTTCTTTATTAAAAATTATCAAGAACTAAAACTGATGTCAATGATTCCATTTTTTGTTATATTGTTGATAATTCAATTCCATCCAAACTTGTATATTAATTTAATTTTTACTCAAATATTTTTCATTCAGTCTAGAAAATTACTTCTATAATATATGAGGTTTAATTCAGTGTTCAAATACTCAGATTTTCCCAGAATAAATATTTAAAGAGCCTGGCCATTGATAGGTTCTGACCCAAGCTGGATATTCTCTCTGACATATTTTAAAGTGGAGAAAAGAAAAGTTAGTCTACATCTAAGACAAAACATTAAGAACTGAGAGTTAACCTCAGCATAGCAATTATAAAACCAAGTCAAAAAAATTTAATCAAGTTAGAACACCCGTGAGCCTAGCCCTAGAGCAAGCCAGAGAGGTGAGTCAGGGCAGGCATGTCAGCCCAGGCTTGAGAAATAAGATCAGCATGCTGAAAAACTCATGCATTATTCTGTATACTCAAGATTGAGGTTCGTAATTTTGTTACAGGTCAGCAAGTTTACCAAATGACAAGATGCTTAGGCATATAGGCAGCTTCCTTTACAAGATGTCATTTCATCTGTAAGAACAAGTTTTTATGCACCAGCAAACCTGAAAGCGGTAGTCCAGGACCCATTGGAATTAATGTGTCATAAGAAGTGTCTCTAACAAGAAAAGGTGCCTTAGAGATAGTAAGTGAAGAATAGAACTATTATTTCTAAGTTTTCTTGATTTGTGGCATTTATGACAGAGAATTCTGAGTGTGGTATTACAACCTTGTCTGTCTATCTGTACATAATCAACAAAATTATACTTGCTTCAGTCTTTTTCATCGTCCCCATTTACCTCTTTTAAATTTCATCTTTGTCTAGATATATCAGTTTGAAATATAAAACTATTGACATGGTGAATGCTATTACAATTGGTAGCATAGGAAGAATAATTGTGCAGGCTGGCAAATAAACCCTACTTTGTTGATGTATATATTATCAAGATGCTGCATCATTTAGATTTGATGCATTACAATCTACCCCGAAATTTAGTGGTATAAATAACACCCAGGTGTTTAGCTCAAAATTCTGTGGACCAGTAATATGGGTTTAATTTAGCTAAGCAGCAATTCTGCTGGGATTGACTGGACTCGTTCATGTGTCAGTAATCATCTAGCAGTTGATGGCTTTACTCACATGTCTGGCAGTTGGCTATTCTCTGGTTCAATGGTAACAACTGTGTCTCTCATTATCCAGTGTATCTCGTCAAGTAGGTTAGCTTGGATTTGTCCAGTGTGTCTCATCAAATAGGTTAGCTTGGATATGGGTACACGGTTCCAAAAGTAGCAAGCACAAAAGCTGCAATTTCCCAGTCCTTTGTCAAGTTTTTGCTTTTGTCACGTTTGTAATGTATCACTGGCAGAAGCAAGTCACATAACAAGCTCGGGTTCACAAGCTAACAAAATAGATTCCACCTTTGATTACGGCGGAATAATGAGTTGGCCACAAATAGGAAGGAGCTCTAACTCAAACTCAATCAGTAAGCAAATATGTCTTCTCATGTAACAAGAAGCTCAGCGAGAGGGTATCCTCGACAATGATTGATCTGAGAGCTCAAAAATGATGTCAAGTTTCTTGCAGGTGGTTTCTAACTCTCCTCTATGAGCTCGTCAGTGTTCACGGCATGTAAAGGCCTGTAAAGTGACGACCACAGCAGTTCCAGATATCAATTTCCACAAAGAAAGAGTAAAGGCAGAGGAAAATAGTCTCTTCTGAAGTCTCTTGGTCAGAAGAACAAGAAAAATTTCCGAGAATCCCCTGGACACGTCTTTTATGTAATATTAGCTATTATATTAGTATTTGTGTCACAAACTGTTTCTGAAACAATCTTTTCATAGGACTTGAAATTATCATGACTGTCTTGGACTGAACATCTGGCAAGGAATAAACCATGTATTAAATCAACAATTACTTATTGGGTCCTTACTAGGAACGTGCAATCTGCTAGGCATCTGGAACACATTCGTGAATGTGACAGTCTCCTCCCTCGTGGAGTTTACAGTCTAGTCAGAAAGACATATAACAAACAAACAAACAAGTACATATAAGGCACTATTGATAATAAAAGCTACTAAGAATAAAATGGGTAAAGGGGATATGGAAAGCCAGAGAATGGAGTGGGTTTTCTCGTTTTTGTAGGAGAGTTAAGTGAAGGCTTATTGGCCAGGTAACCCTTGATCAGAGACTTGTAAGAAATGAGGTTCACTTATTTTATTTTCCAAGATGGTGACTTGGAGGTTTTGTTAACACACCTCATCTACGGGGAAAGAGAAAAATAGTGTGTAGAGATTCACACTGTGAACTCCACCCAAAGAAAAACATAAGCGCTTAACAAAGTGAAAGAAACTTTGGATACTTTGAAAGAAGCAGTGGGCAGCAGCCAGCAGCACGGATCTGGCAGAAACTGTGTCTTCAGACTGTGAAAGGGCCATAGACTGTCTGCATGACACACATGACCACCAGGTGGCTGGGCAACCCAGGCCACCGGGGACCTCCTTGAGCTACACAGCGCTGGACCTGACTTGGCGAATGGTGGGGAGTCTGTGGGAAGACATGACCCTGAACAGTGCTTTGCACGTGTGCCCACACCCTGGTGCCCTTAGAAGGAAGCCATTTCTCATCCTTACTCATGGGGGAGCTCACAGAAATCTGTCGGCTAACTTGGGCAGCTGTCACAGGTTGGGAGAGACTCTCAACTGAGATTAGCAATCTAATCTCAAGTGGGGGTGAACTGTCACAGCCGTAACTGAAAGGCAAGTGGGGAGGGGGCTCTTGGCTTGGGAATTAGGTGACCCACCCCCCACTTCAGGGGTGTGGCCTGAAAGCTGTGGTTTCTGTTCCTGGGAGGGAGTCTTGCAGCCTGGGGCAATTCTGCAATCTGAGTACACACTGCTTGGGACACAGCTGGCTGTTTGGGCTTGCTGCCAACCGTGCGTTATGGGTAGGAGACCCACTGGTTCAAGGTCCTGGGAGCTAGGTAGGTCTCCTTACATAGTCTGCTGAGCTGTGGAGACTGGGCTTCCGCTCTGTCCTTCTTTGGGCTCTTTAGTGCAGTAGAGGTGGCTCTGCTCTTCCCTGAAACATTGCCCCAGTGGCCAAGGAAATGCCCTTCAACCCCAGTTGAGATGCCCTTGCTTGTGCCTGCCATGGAACATTCTCGAAGAAGACCATATGTTAGGCCACAAGTCTTAATAAATTTTAAAGAATCTAAATCATATCAAATATCTTCTCAGGCCACAGCGGAACAAACCTGGAATCCAATTCCAAGAGGAACATTTGAATAACACTTTAAATTCAGGCTTTGGTACAAAAGGAAGGAAAGACCAGCTTCAAGGATGCCAAATGAACGGGCAACCAAGAAAACTACAAATAATTTGTTGCTTACCACGTATACATTTTCATTCAAGATGCTATTCAAATAATTTCATCAATCAAGCAGTTGAGGAGCCACTCACCTAATTAACACAGCTCCTTAACTAGCTGGAGCACCAATAAGTGACTTCACAAGCCAATAGAGGCAAAGCAGGCCCTACCTTTTCTCCATGTTTTAATAGTCTGTCTAGTGCCTTTGACTGCTCTTTATTTTTGACCTGTGCATCAAAATGATACTTTGCTCATGAATGTTCTTTATCTCAAAGAGGCTAATGGGGTTAGGCTGACTTTATGACAAATGTGAGATGGCCTACAGACAGCTTAGTGCACTCCAGGCAAATGCAGAGGGACTGATATTGTTTTTCTTAATGCTAGTGAGGCAGATTATACTTTTATGTACTTTTCGACAGACTTGCATTCTATGAATGTAAGGTTACATCATTCTTATTGCTGCCTTTAGAATTCAAATAAACAAGGGTGAGTTTACTGGGTGAAATGTTATGTTTTATATATCAATCACTAGCAGGTGCTTGTCTCTTATGAGCAATATAGTCATATCCTTATCAAAGCAACTTAAAGATGATCAATGAATCAGTAACCTAGTGAACCGCCAAATATGTTTATAAGTTTAGAGAATAAAGCATGTGTATTTTTTCCCAGGAAATAAATCACAACTCACAATTCAGATGAGACATCTTTTACATAATGTATGAATTTTAAATATCACATGTGGTTATCACTATACTAATGTCCAGAGTCCCACACATTTTCCAGCACTATTTAATGTTCTGCACAATAACTCAGAAAACTAAGCCAGGTAGTATTAGAAACAGGTCTTCCGCTTCTTCTATGTCAATAACAAAATATAAGAAATCTTCCTGAAGAATGGCTCAAATTGTATGTGATGAAAAGGTTTTCTGAACTAAAAAAATGTACAATAATAAAAGGCGAAGATCACTGTAGTACCTAATAAAATAATTAAAGCAACATGACAATTCTTTATTTAAGGACACATGCTGAAAATGCTATGCATTTCACTATAAAAGATAAAGGCTTTAATAACATGATTACCTGCAGGAACAAGAATTTGGGATTGAAGGAATAACAGGACAGTTAACAGAAGAAAGAGCAGGAAGAAAAGCAAGACAATGATTTAACAATGGGGAAAACAAAACAGTCAGTGGCAATCAATTTGTGAGGGAAAATTTTGCACCACCGTTTCTAGGAGCCAACGTGTTATCTGCAAATACTGTATTGAATCAGTTGAATTTTGTCGCTATCCTAATATGCAATGTTGTCTTAGAGGTTAAGAAACCACTGGTAATTGTCTCTGAATTAACTTTGGACAATTACAGTCCAAGGACCTGTTTTCATGTTTTAGATTGACGCTTTGGGTACTTGAGTTCAGAGTTTCATACTATTGTTAAACTTGCTCTTTTTTTTCCATTTGAAGGTAGAGCAAAAGATGAATATTATATTAAAAGCAGAGGATGCAGTATTTACTAAAAGGGAGGAGCAGGCTGAAAGTTTGAAAGGCCTAGTTAATTTAATAGGCATGAATTTTGTTTTTTTTCTTTCTTTTTTTTTACAATTCCTTGAGAGTATAAAAAGTTGCTGCTAGTACTTTTTGACACATTCACTTTACTTTCAGACTTGTATTAGTAGTGGGAGGGTATCATAGTAGAATATGAAATCTCAAGGACAGAGAACATTCAACTGAAAGAATTTGCCAAAATTATATTTGGTTGACAAGCACTGTCTGCTTATGAAATGGATATTTTTACCACTCAATACACAGTTAAAATCCTTTTGGTGGTGTTGTTTTTCATTGTTCTTTAAAGTGGTGCTGTGTGGAGACTTTCTAGTCAATAAATTGGTATTCTTTTCTCATTGATTATTGTAGAGATTTTATTTTGCAGTTGTGAATTAAAAAAAATAACCATAATATTACAGCAGTGTAGTGTATTTACTAAAAACAAGTATGCTATTTTTTTCTGATGTTGGTGGACATTATTTTTTTAGATTGAAAATGCTTTCAAGTGGTACCTAAACAGGTAACTCTCAAGGAATCTATGTATTTACTAGAGTCGTTAAGAAAATACACATTCCAAAACTTTTAGAAGATTGAAAATGTGAAAGTTGAGGAACATTTATCTGTGATAGGTGGATAAAAGGTCTTTAATGTGTGAACAGTTTTGTTTGTTTTTTTTCATATTAAATGCCATGATAAGAAGTAATTATGGAATACTCTCATCATCAAATTGGTTATTTTTATGTATTTTTAAAGTGATAATTTAAAATGGGCTTAGAAAGTAATGCAGTTTATAAACATTGATCAGGTTACACTTTTAATATTTCTTTTTTTAACTTCAGTTTTAACAAACATATATTTATATATTTTTGTGTGTTAAAAGCAGACATGGTTAATGTGAGTGAGAAATCAGTTTTGTTCCCTACTGTTCTATTAGCAAATAATTCAAAATATTCTAATACGTAGAACGCTTCCAGCAGTGGAAAATAAATTGTTCAGGACCATCTGCTGCACTTTGCATATCTACAAGATTGACTCAGACTTAAGTGTTCTGAAGAATGACAAAAGTTTAATTTCAGATGCAACAGTAGTTTTTACTTTTTATTCTTTATTCTAGATGCATTTTTACATGCAAAACATGTCACAACTCTATCTTCTTGCATATTAGCATAACACACTTTCTTTTCCAGCCCATTTAGCAAATAGCATGTCCTAATGTACTATGAACAGGTGGGCCAAAATCAATTGTGTTTCATATATTTGATATATTATTTTTAACTTTTTCCTAGTAATGAATTTTTCAGAGTAGATAGTGGAACATGTGGAGTTTTTACAAAGCAACAGACTATATATAATTGGAAATAAGAATTCTTTCAATTTGGACATTTCCTATGCATGTTGTACTTTCCTGTATCTTTTTGTTTGGCTTTTATTTATTTCTATGATGCCATTAAAGATCTGTCCTATCACATTAATTGCAAATATGTCACAGTTTTCAGCCTTCTGGAATAGTCTTCCATCAGTGTCAAAGCTTATCTAGAAGAAAATAGATACAAATACTTAGTCACATGCAGGCATGACTTCATATCTGGATTTTAAGCATTTTGATGACCCAGACCATGAAAGTGCAATAGAAGATGCTAAATAAGCATTTACTCAATAAATGAATACTATCTTCATTGTGCTTAACAATAAGTACACAGTAAATTTTATAATAATAAACATTACATATACATTTATATTATGATTTTTTAACATCTTAAATAAACCGTTAGTTTAAAATAGCTTGATAATTTGAAAGACTGTAATTTTAGTAAACTTTTGCTTTTAAAAATTATGATGGGAAAATATCCTTACTAACCTTGTTGTTTTTGAATTTTGCATTCAACTTTACTCTGCAATATCAAGTCACTCCTCAAACATTTTTTAGGTCTTAGGTAGAGAACTATCAATCACCACTCAATTTAGTTATTGTCGTGACTGAACATCAAGAAATGGTGACATAAAAAATTCCTAACCACTTACTTTTCAAAATGTATATGAAATAAAAGTCTCAAGTTGTTTCATTTCACCAGAAAGTTTCATATGTATCACACGTGGACGTGTAAGGAGGTATAGAATAAAAATAAAGACATGATTTCTAACATAGGTTTTGTCACTTAACCTCCAAGTTTGAATTTCCACATATGGAAATGCAGCTCAATACTACCTTACCTATTTGTAGTATTTATAGCAGTATCTGATTTTTGATGAGAATCCTTGAAAGTAACATAAAAAGTATCTAAAATAATGGCGGAGAAAATGGTTTAGAAAGAGAATAATATATGTAATCTAATATGATACCATACACATCAAAATAAGGATTTTTTTAGTTTTATTTGCTGTTTGTAAAAAGTATTTATTTCCCAATGTTTCTAATAATGTGGTTCCGAAGCTTACAGTGTTGACATGTCAATTTGAATGTCTTAATTAAAACAGTAAAATTTAAACTGATTTTAAAAAATTATGGCTTCTTTGAAAGAAAAAAAATAATGAAAATGGTAAATGATTCTTGATAGTCACATTTATGAGGAAGAAGAAAGAATATTTTACATTTTGGAAACAAAATAACAAATAATAAACAATAAAAGTAGGAAATGTCTATAGACTTTCTAAATAATGACCATGTCCTAAATTACACAGGATGTATATGTATTTAGCATATATAATGCACACAAAACAATAGACGACCAATGTTCCTTACTTTCAACTCTGTTAAGAAAAGTATATTTCAGCCTAAATACAGCATCCCATCTCTAGTATGTAATAGAGAACTAATATTTTTAATAAATAAATATAATCCTAGAATTACAGTATCTCATTATAATTACTTCATTAAATTAGGCACCCTAATTATTCTAGAGGAAATTGACATATTTGAGGATTTTTGTGTCCACATATACATAATATAATAATGAGAATTCAATACATTTTGTTCCTTTCAATTCAGAATAACAATTATTGAAATTTCAAAAAGTAATTGTAAATTCAGGTAAGACCTTGAAAAAGTGGACAAAGACATTTTCCTCTGGATAATATACTTTTTTATAGGTAATTTTCTCACATTTCTCAGATTTGTTTCTTTCCTCGTTTAAATTAAAATTATATTTAAAATATGTTTAATTTTCCTTTCCTCTTAATTCCATGCAGTTTTATTTCAGGTAACCTTTTTACTTTCTCTACACAAAGCAAAACAACTACTTTACTAAAGAAAAAAATAACAAGATTTCTAGGTACAATTTACATGGGTATATGCAGATTGGAATTGATATCTACCAAACATAATATTTCCTCATTCTTAAGACTAACTTATTGATTAAGAAATGAATACAAATTGGTCATATTTTCAGTGCTATTTCCAGTCTTGATTAATAAAATGTATGCATTCCTCCAAACTATTCACCTCAACAACTATTAGGCACATATGCATGCATGCATGTATAAACACACGCATACACATTGACACATACATACACAAATGCATGCTCTCACACAAGCACACAAAACTACTGGATTCCATGACTTTAATTTAGTTCTTGCTTTTACCTCACCTGTTCAGGATCTATTACAGTGACTTATCAGTTCAGAGGCACAGTAAACATACTGTAATTGATACATCAAATACTTAGGATAGCTCAAGAACTTTGTAGTAATTAAGCTGCACAAAATCTTCTTTGGACTAGAATCCCCTGTTCTGCAACCTAACTATATCATACTAATAATTGGGAAAAGTACTAAAAAGCTTCTTTGAGATTAGAGAGAATGACTTTTTGTTCCATTGGATTATAATTTCTTAGTTCCACTATTATCTACAAACAGATTGAGATGCAACTAAGTAGATCCATACAACTTATATAGTAACAGATTTAATTGGCTGAATCCATAGAATTTACTGTAAAGAACAAATAAACAAATTCAACTTCCTATAAAAATCATGTCATAAATTAAGTGAACAAAATTTAAATATAAATATTTAAATGTGTCTAAGTGATTATACATACAATTTCTTCTCATTATTTTTTAGTGATATTAGGAGAAAATTTGTAACTAACAATAATGCATAGTTTGAATATAAAATATAGTTTTTCTAGATCTTTCTGTATATTTATTCTGAATGTCATTATGATTTAAATATTTTCCCAAGTATTATTAAGAGGATAAAAATCTAGTCTAACATTTTTAATGTCATCTGCATTTTGTTAAATACAATTCTAACCAAGTAGTTTACAATATCAGTATAAGAAATTAAAAGCTGTGATTTCTTATTTCCATGAAATTGAAGACATAATTAAAATCAATAAAACTAACTTGTTCAGTGTGTGACTGGTTGTCTAACACAGCTTAATTCATAATGTTGAAGAGTTAAGTCTTTAAGGGCTTTGATTATTGATGTTGATGGCGAAATAAGGGAATGGGCAGAGTTCACAGACTGAGCACAAAAGTTAGAAGTAGTGGCAGGAAAGGTGGGTGATGTGAATTAGAGAAAAAGTCTTCCAATTTAAGCAATATTGAGAACAGGTTTCTGAGTGTGTAGGGCAGCCTGAGATCATAGTCAGCTAAATTAGAGCACCAGAAAGAAAATAGAAAGTAAAAAACATCCATCAGCACTCCACAGTTTTTTGTTGTTGCTGTTGTTGTTTGTTTTTGTTTTTTTTTTTTCATTCTGCAGTGCATGTCCATCCACAACCTTAGGCTATACTCCAGAGTTTTAAAAGATCTAAGCATATTAACAGATGAATATATGAAGAAAGAGAATCAATAATAATTATAAAAGAAACTTACTATGGAAAGCCCAATTTAAAATGAGAGTTTTGTTTGAGAGTTCATTTAATTTTAGTTTAGAATTTGAGTCTGTTATCCATTGTGAGTTGATTTTTGTGAGAGGTGAGAGCTACATGTGGCTATCCAATTTTTCCAGCACTATTTATTGAATAAGGATTTGAGAAACAAAGAACTTCTAGCTCTGTGCTTTCCTAATTTAATTGCTCACTAAGAAGAAAAAACTTTTGGTTTTGCTAATTTTCTCTATGTTTAAATAGTCTCTATTTGATAACAGAGAATCAATCAATCAATAATAATAAATACTATTTTATTTATTTTCACTCTGTTTACTATTTCTTTTCTCTACTTGCCTTCTAAATTGCTCTTCTAGTTTTTGAAGGTTGCAGTTTATGTTATTGATTTGAGGTCTTTCTCCTTTTTTAATATAGTATTTATTTTCTAAGCAATGCTTTAACTGCATTCTAGAAATTTTGATATGTTGTTTTTCCTTTTCATTCACCTCAAAGTATTTTCTAATTTCTCTTATGATTTCTCTTTGACCCATTGACTAATTAGGAGTGTGTTAAGTTTCATATATTTGGAAATTTCCTAAATCTTTCTCTGAGTTCTATTTTAATTCTGTACTTTTATGATTCCAATCATTTTAAATTATTTAGGCTTTTTTTAATGATACATGATATGATCTAAAATAGAGAATGTCATGTGACCATTTGAGAAGAATCTGTGTTCTTCTATTATTGGGAGAAATGTTCTGCAGAAGTGCTTTATGTCTAGGAGGTTTGTAGTCTTGTTCAAGCTTTCTTTCTATTTCCTGTTAATCTGCAGCATCATTGTTCAATCCATTATTGAAAATGGGGTATTAAATATTCAACTATTACTGTTGGACTGTCTATAACATCCTGTAATTCTACTAGTTTTTGCTTCATTTATTTTGGGATTTTCTGTTACGTTGATGTATACGGATAATTGTTATAGCTTCTTATTGCATCAACCTTTTATAATATAAAATGTCCCTTATTAGCCCTTTTAACATGTTTTATGTGTGTGTGTTTTAAAGTCTATTTGTCTGATGTTTGTAGAGCTACTCTAGCTCTCCTGTGGTTGCTGTTTCTATGGTGTATCTGTCTTCAATCTTTATTTTCAAGATATTTGTGTCTGAATTTAAATTCCATCTCTTATAGACAGCATATGGTTGGATCTTAATTTTATATCCAATGTGAAAAATTCCTGACTTTTAATTAAATTGTTTAGTCTATTCACACATAATATTATTATTTATAGGGTTTAATTTTCTTCTGCCATTGGGCTTCATATACAGATATACATAAATGTAAATCCCATTTTATATATATACACACACACATATATAAATCCCATGATGATTTATTCCCTCTACTTCTTTTTATGTTATTATTGTTATACACATTAAATCTATATATGTTATTAACCTAATGACACATTGCTATAGTTATTACTATATATAATTTTTTGTCTTTTAATAAAGCTGAGCATAGAAAAGAGAACATATATACCTTATATTTTCTTATATATCTTATTTCTATCTAGTTTTGGTCCTCTTCATTTCTTTCTTTAGATTCAAGCTGTCATTAATGTCATTTCCTTACTCCAATACATTGTTGCTCCATACCACCTCTTTTGTTCTGATATTTTCAAAAATATTATATTTTATATGTTTTAAGTGTAGCAGTATAACTGTACATGTAATGGTTTATTCAATTTTTTACAACATAAGAGAAGTATGGACAACATCTTCTGTCTTTTAAATTAAATAAATCAATTACTATGTCTTTTAAATTTACATAAATAATTTTCTATAGCAGCATTCTTTGAGTTTTTTTTGGTAGAGCCACATTACTCACTGGGGTCACTTGCAGCCTAAAGAGCATCCTTTAGTATTTCTGATGCAGAAGATCTGCTAGCCAAAAAGTCTCAAAGTTTTTGTTTATCTGAGCATATGTATTTTGCCCTCATTTATGATAGTTTTGCTGAACATAAGATTATGAGTTAACATCTTTATTTGTTTTAGCAGTGTGAATATATCACTGCCTCCTGACATCAGTTTTTTTTTTTCTAATGTGAAATAACAGATTAATTTTATCAGGATTCCCATGTATAAGATGAGTTGATATTCTTTAATAATGATTTCCATATTGTTTATGTTTGAACATCGTAAATATGACATATCTGAATGTGTATCTCTTTGCTTTTGTCCGTCTTCAGAGTTTGCTGATCTTTGAATTTTTAGATAAATATTTTTATTGAAATTTATAAAGTTCTCAGCCCCTCTTTCTTTGACTATTTTTGTTTGCTTCTGTCTCTCTCTTCTTTTCCCCATTACCTATGTCTTTCTGTCCTTAATGGTGCCCCACATTTCTCTGAGGCCCTTTTCAATTTTTTTTATTTTCTATTTATTCTTATAAACCTTTTTTTACTTCCTATTGCAAAATCGCTATAGACACATATTCAAAGTTACCAATTTTTCTTCAGCTAGTTCAAATCTTCCCTATTTCTACTAAAATTTTCAGTTGGTTATTGTACTTTTCACCTCCAGTATTTTAAGTTGGTTCTTTATTTATAATTTCTATCTTTTTATTAATATTTCCTAGTTGAATAGATATTTTCTTACTACTATTTAGCATGGTGTGGAAACACAATGAATATGCTACATGTGTTATGACCTTAAGTGAATCAAGATGATGTAGGAAAAGGGATGAGACTTTGAGTCTGAATTCCAGTGAAGGTACATAATTTTGTGAGAAAAGATCCTGAACCTATTTAACTTATTTCAAATCAGTTTCTCAGTCTGTAAAATGGTATAATTACAAATAATTATGCAAATATTATGCTATACTTGGAGATCATTAAATGACAGACCATCCATATAGTTTATTCTTTTTTTTTTTTTTTTTTTTTGAGACAGAGTCTTGCTTTGTTGCCCTGGCTAGAGTGAGTGCCGTAGCGTCAGCCTAGCTCACAGCAACCTCAAACTCCTGGGCTCAAGCGATCCTCCTACCTCAGCCTCCCAAGTAGCTGGGACTACAGGCATGCAGCACCATGCCCGGATAATTGTTTCTATATATATATTTTTAGTTGTCCATACAATTTCTTTCTATTTTTAGTAGAGACAGGGTCTCGCTCTTGCTCAGGCTGGTCTCGAACTCCTGATCTCGAGCAATCCTCCAGCCTCAGCCTCCCAGAGTGCTAGGATTACAGGCATGAGACACCGCGCCCAGCCCATATAGTTTATTCTTATAAGTACAAACTTCAAGGAAAGTTTTCTGAAGAACTGTGGCTGTGTAGAGGCAAAGAATATAAAAAGCAATTATATTCCATGAATAAAAATATTACTGATAGCATAAAATAACATAATATGGATATCTAATGAATAGCAGATATTGGATATTCTATTGAAATAATCTTTGATGATTGAGCATTATATTTTATTACAATTATAAATTAAAATGTAATTTAGTTTATGTTATGTAACTTTCTATTAAACCAACTGTAATAATACTTGAACATATGTGTATTTATCATTTATTCATTATATCTTAACTTGAAGTAATCATAGCCATTTTACTTTATTTAGGATTCAATCTGTTTAATCCTTATTAATTTATATTTATGTTCCTATTTTCTTCTACTGTTGATTAATGAATCATCTATTCTTTTATTCAGTTGTGTTGTTTATAAGAGTTAATTGGTTTAAATTGGCATCTTTTTTCCCCTATTAAGTTTCAAAAAGTCTTTAAAATTTGTCAGGTAGAAGCGGTACTATTTTTCCCTTAAGTTTAAATATTAAAGACTTATGTTTCAATAATGAATGTATTTATAATACATTAAAATTACAAAATATTGATGAATGATGATTATTTATACCGAGTTTTGGGATAATATCAGAAAATAAAATTCAGGGCACCTCCTTTTTGTACCTCTAGTCACTAAATATGAAATGTCTGATTTTGAATCAAAAGTGTAGTTTATTATATCTTAAACAAGAAGCAGTACAATTAATCAAAGTATGTGCCTAAACTGTCCACACAGTTTTGCCATTTTAACAGTAGCTTGTTCATGCAGCCGTGAAGTCTGGAGAGCGAGTGATGATGAAATCACAAAAGGCGTTTTCCACAGGTTGTTGAGAATTGAATATTTTTTCTTGTAAGAAGTTGTCCAAAGTCTGGAAGAAGTGGTAGTCAGTTGTTGTAAGGTCTGGTGAATACGGTGAATGACAGAAAGTTTCTAGGTCCAGTCTCTGGAGTTTGAGCAACCTTGTTTGTGTGACATGTGATCAAGCGTTGCCTTGCAAGAAGATTGGCCTGTCTCTATTGACAGTCTTGGCTGCTTAATCACAAGGACCCTCATCATTTTGTCTAACTGGCTGCAGTAGACATCTGCTGTAATTGATTGACCAGGTTTGATGGAGCTGTAGTGGATAATACCAGCGCTGGACTACCAAACAGACACCATTAGCTTTTTAAAATAAATATTTGGTTTTGGATATGTCTCAGCACTTCATCTTTATCCAGTCATTGTGCCAAATGCTTGTGATTGTCAAAAGAATCTATTTTTTATCTCACATAACAATACGGTGTAGAAATGCTTCGCCTTTATGTCGTGACAGCAAAGAAAGGCAAGCTTCAAGACAATTTTTCTTTTGAAGTTTGTTTAATTTATGTAGTACTCATCTATCCAGCTTCTTTGCCTTGTCCATTTGTTTTAAATGGTCTAATATTGTTGCAGTAATAACGTCAAACCTTGCTATTAATTTATGCATAGGTTGAGATGAATTCTCTTCTACTACAGTTTTTAGTTTATCATTATCCACCTTGGTCTTGGGTCATCCATGTGGCTCATTTTTAAGATTAAAATTACCAGAATGGAACTTTTTAAACCATCAACTTATGTTGTGTGTTCATTAGCCACATCCTTTCCACACACTTCACTGATATTTTAAGCTGTGTTGTATTGGTTTTATGGCAGAAATAATATTTGAAAATAATGTGAATTTTTGACTTATCAATGGTTGTACAAAAATTGTTCTAAAAAATTTGAAAGATAATCACAAGTCAAAACGTGTATTTGAAAGAATGAGGACGTACCTTTACGATAAAAATACAGCCAGAAGTGTCAAAGTGAAATGTCACAGATATTAACTGTCAAACTTAGTACTTAAGGAAATTGGTTGTTTCCTACTTAATAACCTAAATACAATGTCAAATATTCAATTATGTCATATCAGAATAGTGTATAATAATACTAAAGAATAGAGAGAGTTCATCCCTTTGGAGAAATAATTCATTAAATAAGTGAATCATTTTTGAGAGTTGTTTTGAATAAGGCTTTATAAAGAGAATAAAGTAAAAGAGAATGATTTTCTACCTTAAGACTAGTCAGTAAGATGAATTTCACATAGATAAATTCTTTGGACAATAATTTTAAATAGAAAAAAGATACTTCAAGGCAGAGCATAATAAGCATGTGAAATATCATATGAAACTGTGGTTAATATGAGATAAAAATATAAGCCATAATTAAAATAGAACATGTGGGTTTCTAATAAGGAAGAGAGGGAGAAAGAGAATATTCCACAGGAGGGGGAAACAAAACCATTATGTGTACATTGTTTAATAGGATTTAGGAAAAAAATAACAAAACTAGATTTTGTTTGGTTAAGTGTTCTTTTTTTTTTATTATTGTTCTAGCCTGAAAGCTATAAATAAAAAGTGAAAGATCAAAGTGAAATAGGAAAAGGACAGCTACAAATGTATTATCTTAGATGAATGATTGAAGATTTTTATTTGAGCATCCATAACAAATGATTATCAATATACATATATAATTTTTGTATATTATTTCAGCACAAGAAGGAGTATTTCTATTACTTTGTTCTTCCATTTTTGCAATGCAGACAAGACATCACTCTGTTAAACCTAGTCCTTGCATTAATAAAAACAAATAATAATTAATATCATAATAGATAGCACTTAATGTTACAAAAGTCACTTACAATGCTTCAGGCATTGTTTTTAGCATTTTGTGGATACTAATGTATTTAGTCCTTATGAACACAATCTAAATAAATTGTCAGTTCTATTATCACATCTCCTGATAAGTTTATCTTTCAGCGTATATTTGGAATGCCTAAGAAACAACTATTTGTTCCTATGTTGGAAGAAAAAGTGGCCATTTGCACTTATTCGAAATGGTTAAATTGGTCTCAAGATAGCAAATTCCGGATGAAACATCATGGGGTATTTTAACTCAATGTGGTTGTTACTTAAACACTAATTACAGATTTTAACAACCACTTAACATGCATCTCCATTATCAAGAGCCTTAGAAATGTACGTATTCTTTCTCACAGTGATGATATTTACAGAAATATACTCTAGAGAAATTATTCAAAATTCAGACAAATTATTTACAGTAGCATTTTTGATCATCTAAAGAAGTAGGAATAATCTATATAGTGTATGTATATGAAATCATAAAATAAATTATGTCCATTTAATTGGACATTATGTGACATTTCAAATTATGTTTGTGATGATTTTTACTAATATTTATGATATAATATTTGCAATTAGAAGTAAGCAAGAATATATGTACTAACTGAAATATGTAAGTAATACAAACAGAAAGATCATAAAAATTATTAAAGTTGTAAAATTTTTTATTAATCCATTCATCTACTTATAAAATTCATCTGTTTTTCATTGGAGCAATCAGATTATAGAATTTTATTACTTTTTGCTATTATATGCAGAGAGACAGAGAGAGAGAAACATCAAAAGAAATTGAATTCAATATAAAATTAGAAATTAGAAAATTATTTTCTTCTGCCATTATTTCTCTTAATGAGTTTAAGAAGACTTCAGTTGTACATAACTGAACAATTTACTGTTTTTCTTTAATGGCACACTTTCATTGTGGACTTTTTAATAGTCCAGTTTTATTAGTCATCTAATGAATTTCTTACATTTAATAATGTAATAAAAATCCATGGACTCGCTACTAAGAACAAAAGTTCAATGTGACAATAGACTGCAACTACCAGTATGGGACTCTTCCCAAGGAACATTTTCCTTTTCTTACTCCACCTGAATTAACTCATAGTCTGTTTATTTTTAGCACTCTTTCTTGTATATATATGTATATATATATAAAATTTTCATTTTTTTATTTTTAGTATTTGCTCTAGGTTTTACCATATGTATTTCAACTTATCAGAAGCTACTTCAGCTTTATACTAATTTAATTCCAGTGAGATGTCAAAATATTACTCCTATATTTTAATACTTCTTTCCTCTTCCCCTTTTTAATGCTGTTATTGTAATACATGTTACTTTTATATAAGTTACAAACCCAATATACTATAATTATTGCTTTATATAATATCTATTAAAAAAGAAGATAGTAGTGGTTTTTGAAGGGCTCTCTGACTGTCACTTTACATGACCACACTGAGGCCAGGCTTTGAGGGTTTATGTTGTTTGGTTTTTGCTTCATGAAGGCTCTTGGATGTCTCATTTCCTGGTTTACTCTGGCAAAGTAGCAAAGTAGCTGCACGATGATTTAAGCTGTTGCTCTGATGAAGCTACCGGCCTTCTCTTCATTGCTTACTACTAAGTCTCCACTGTTTGCTTAGACTTGAACATCTCTATATTGTTGTCAAAATAAAATCAGTTCCCTTGCGGAGAGGTTTGTCACTCTGTGTTCTCATGGTGTATTCATATCCCTGGGCAAAGTCGGTACCACTGCCCAGGATCCACTGGGGAGGACAGTGGCCTCCTCCTCTGAGAGTGCAAGGTGTTGGTGAGCTCTGGTCTTCCTGGTGATCTGGGAAAGGGAGATCAGAACCTCAGTGTTCCTAGCTGGCCACACCTGGGGAACAGCCTCTGCCCTACAAGAGGGGGCTGGGTGAAGGAAGGGAATTCCCAACCTCTTGGCTAACCACAATCCCCTGGAATTCAGCCTCTGCCACCCAGGGCTGGTAGAGGGATGAAAAATGCTGGCAGTCTGCCCCATAAAAGAAGATGCTTTAGGCCTTTAGTATGAATTGGGGGAAGGGAAAGAAGCAGCCCGATCTTGGCCACACTCAACCACAGGGAAGCTTCCATTGGCTGAGCGGGGGAGGGGGTGTGCTGAGGAAGGAGAGAGCAGACGCTGCCACGTGGTCCGCAGACCTTTGATGTCCTTCCCAATATTTAGAACATTTTCTTGAATAGATGTTTCTTCCTTTCCTGTATGCCTTTAGGGACATTGTAGAGATATTATTTCTGTAAATAATTTTCACTATTTGTGGTCAATTGCTGAATAGTTTTTCTCACCATAGCACATTCCAGGTCATTCTCCTCTCTTTATTTTAAGTGAGTACTACTTGATACTAAGTGTTTCAAATGCCTGTGGGTGTGAGCTGATATTGAAAAAAAGAACAATAATTGGGTTTGTGCTACCATATCAGGACTTTGGCTCCAGAAGAACATATTAAGGAAGAAATTAGCCTTAAATGTGAGCTGTATTTTGATCACTACAAAATGGAAACCTAACTTTAACTTTATTTATATTTAACTAATGTGAATTGGTTTATATTCACATATTGATATTAATGAATTATGTAGAATGTATAATTCTTATAGAAACGTGTGTTTAAGCTTACCAGTACTCAGTAAGGCTGCTGTGTTTTTTTTTCATCAAGAAATATCCTTTTACCTACTATTTACTGAATTATTGGTGAATATCCATTTGTACTTTGTTTTGAAATGAATGTTTGTGTTCCCTCAAAATTAATATGTTGAAATCCTAACTTTCAATGTGATGATATTAGAAAGTGGGGTCTTTGGGAGTAAGTTAGGTCGTGAAGGTTGAGGCATCATGAATGGCATTAGTACCTGTATAAAGCAGATCCAAGGAAATCTTCCTCCCTCTTTCCACCATGTAAAGAGACAAGAATACAACAGTCTGCAACCCCGAAGAGGTTGTTCACCAAAACCCTCCCACATTGACACTCTGATCTTAGACTTTCATCTTTCAGAACTGTGAAGAACAAATTTCTGTTGTTTGTAAGCCACACATTCTATGATACATGGTATATCGCTCTGAGCTAAGACACACTTAAAGTATAGATTGAAATGTCTTATGTTTAAATTTTTGGTAATTCATGCTAAATTTGTTTCCTAAAGTCAACCAAAACTCATACTTAAAATCCTTTGACAAGTATCTTAACTCATTTTTGATATATATTTTCAGTAACTGAAATTTTTATTAATAAGTATGTAATTTAAATTGCATAAATTAAACATGCCTACATTATGCTAAAGTCTAAGTTAAAAGCACCATATCTATTTAAAACATATCAAAAAATCTGATGGCCAGTTATTAAAATAAAATATTTTCAGGTCTCTAGGCATGAAAAGTCCTAATTTGTTTAAATAGAAATGAATATGTATGTTACCTTATCCTTAATTTAGAGTAATAAGAGTGGTCCTTCCATCACTATGTTTATGTGAAAATATCACAAAGTTCTCCAAATCAGTAATAGAGAAGCCTACAATTCTAGTTGTGGAATCAGTTATTTCATATGTGTAAGAGAGAACAGAGAATGGAGATAATCATACTAAGTTGAGGTGAGTATACTGGTAAAACTCTAGATACTAAAGTTTTGGGATATTTAAAACTCCTTTGGGTCAGTGCCACTTCTTCAATGCTTTATGCCATTCCTTTTACAGTGTTACCACCAACCAGCATTTTTAGCTGTGGTTACAGCGGTCATCCTCCTAGTATGTTTCTGTGTAGGCCAAGCAGCATGAGAATCAAGTATGAAACAGTTAGAAATGCAAATTGCTGGGCCTCAGCTCACACCTATAATTGGGGTGGTATCCTTCAATCTGTGTATTAACAAATCTTCTAGATGACTGATGGGGACTAAAGTTTAAGAATCTCTGAATTAAAGAAATAGATATTCCAAATATACCATATCTAATTGAATACAGGCTTTGCTTTCTTTTGTCATTTCTTCTCCTGGATTGTATGTTCATAATGTTGTTTTTCTTCTTCTGAATAGCACCTGCTCTAATATTCTGCATGCCTTTGACTATGGTAAGTGTCTCATTAGTTGAGGGCCTTTTGTGAGGAGGGGTAATTACATTTTGTGTTTAGGGCATGGTTACATGGTTAAAACAGAATTCTTATGATTTTTAATAAATGCTATCCATTATTATGCAGTTTTTTGTATGAAAATTTATCTAGTATTTACTATATGGCAGGGATTAAAAAGAAGGACTTGAAGCACATGCACACACAGGAATGTGTGAACTTGCATGTGAACACACATTAGAAAACATTATGTATGTATGTGTACATATAATATTTTGACATTTACATGTATATTTGAAACAATGTATACCCACACATGTACACATTATCTTAATCCTAAAAATCACCAGAGGAGGTAAATTATTAATATTCAGATTATACAAACGGGCAAAATGAACAACAGAGATGTTGAAAAACTTGCTCAGAATTGGATCCATTAAAAAGGACAGAGGGATTCCAAAAAGGCCATCTGGCCCCAATTCGTGAGGCGTGCTGGCTACATTACATTTATTCAGTGTAATGCTTTGCTTTCCCCGTTAGGCATGATGTGAAAGGTCGGGCACAGAACATATCTGTAGTAAATGAACTTAGATTCACAAAGCAGACTGCAACTAAGATGCCTTGCACACTGGCTGGCCAATGAGGCTGCTCCTTATAAAGACAACATCTGAAATGTGCAGTGAATATATGCTTAACAAAATATGACCGTGGTTATACTTCTCCCGGGTAGGATCAAAGTCAGGTTAATAGTAAACATATATCTTTCAACCAAGATATACTATGGGATCGTCAGAAAACATTCAAACCCAAGAGGATAAAATGTTATTGTTTTTGCATATTGTAGGAAGAATGATGGATCGCCCTCTCTGTGTGGGTGAGCATCCACTTCACTGTGAGCCAGACAGTCTCCCCTTCCCTGAGCAGAGAGAAACCTGGATGCGTGAAAACCTGCAACTGACTTAAGCCTGAGACCACAGAGTGGGTAGATACAAGGAGGCACGTAGCACAAGCTCACCTGTACCATGTAGAGACTGGCAGACTGTGAGAAGAGGAGAGATGGACGCATGGTTTGGCACATATTAAGTAGTAAATAAATGTTACCACAAATAAAAAAATATGTAATGATGGATAAAATTTCTAAAAACCAAGTCAAA
Organism: Lemur catta; assembly: GCF_020740605.2. NCBI lineage: Eukaryota > Metazoa > Chordata > Mammalia > Primates > Lemuridae > Lemur > Lemur catta. The sequence goes on along the minus strand of NC_059150.1, from coordinate 23,037,382 downwards.
AACAATCCTATTTTAAATGTCTATCTGTGGCTGAAAGAAAATTACGAGAAAATAGAGTTGAGCAGCAAGTCACAGGATCTTAGAACTGCATGTGACAAAGGGATGAATAATCTAGATATTGTCACAGCTGTGCTCCTCTGAGGCTGAAATGCTTTGGAACACCTGCCTACCCTTTTCCTTCTCCAGTGTTAAATTGAAAGTGCTACGAATGTGAGACGTGTCATATTCTCTGGCATGTAAAGCACTAAGGCAAACCCTTTTGATTTCAAAGTTTATTTCCCAAATATCTATTACAAAAGGAAAGCCAGAAAGTTTATGCCTCTAAGGAGTGAAGCAGTGACAATGGCAAAAAAGTATTTGGTTTTTCTGTAATGAAATAAGTTTGAACATGGCATTATGTAATGTTCTAAATCATACCTTTTCACAAATTATAAATATGAGTTTCCCTACTAGGTAACTGTCAGTTCTTGGGGTAATAAAACCCTTTATTACATGGATAATTTGAATTGTAAAATGGGAACTATAGTGCTTACTTGTGTGATATTATGAATTTTACCAAATGTTTTTTCCCTCTTTATAATTGTTTTTAAAGTACCACTGCTTAGTGCTGGTGCATTCTAAATCTTCATTAAAAATGAATTTATTATTTGGAAAATATTCTTTGCAGATGCATGTGCAAAGATAAACACAGTAATGAACATAATATAGAATATGGACCTATATTAAAACTCATTTGAATTTCTTATCAAGAAGATTTTCAATCACTCAATTTCTATTAAATGAACAAATTTATTTGTGTAAATCTGACATTAATCATCTGGCTGTGATTTGGGAATAGCAAATAGTTATTATTAATATATTCATAGATTTTAAAATTATGTTTCATACTTACATTTTTAAAAAAAATTTGGTTCCATATTCTTGGAAAACTTCTTTCAATGCTTACTGAGGAAAGTTTGCTTGAAATGGCCGTGTACCCATGTAAACATTTTCAGCCAAAACAAAATGGGGAATTTACAAAAATTAAGTAATTATATTCCTATGAATTTATATAATGAACAAGTCAAGAAAAACTGTACCATTTGAGTGCATAAGAACAAGGGTAGATCACAAATGAAATGTGTAGACAGAAATGTAAAATAACAAAATTGATATTTATCAAATACCATAGCAGATGCCATGTTATTTTAATATGCCATATTAGTTATTTTATATTTACAACCTCTCGTGATGTAGAAATTATTCTTAATTGTGTTCAAAAAACAAAGTAACACATCTAGTAAATGCATATGTATATTCATAACTCACAATTTTTATTACTCTACTTTTTGAAAATTTATGTAAAGTGATAAAAATCATAAATATTATATTGAAATTTTTAAAAAAATCAACTTTATTATGGAACTTGAGCCAGTGGCCCTATACTTTTACCCAATCCTGTCAAATACTATATCATTTTGGAGAAACATTATAGTTGATATAACTTCAAATATTCAAAACAGGAATAGATTGATTTATTTCTATTTTTAGTGAGTTGCTTTGTCATCATGCACATTACTTCATATTTTAAATAAATCTCTGCCTTTAAATATAAAGTTGTAGAATAATTATATACATTAAATGAGTCCTTATTTATGAAGTAAAAAATAAAAGGAAAGAATTTTTGCATTTGCTCTGGGAAAGACATTGAAGTTATAAAAACCATACAGTTAAGCCTGGTGAACATCTGTGAAAGACCTGTATCTAATGTCATATAAATATTGTTATTTCCATACTATTTGAGACATTATTACATAATTTACTATGGTATATCTTCATAGATCAGATCCATCTGGGTCTAGAATGTTTAAAAGTGATGAAAAGGGAAAAGAAAAATTATCAAAGTTACTATTAAACTTGGTCTAGTATGTGGAATACAGTGGCTCTGTCATAAATATTCATCTTTTTATTTCTTTTGCATTTGGAGAGAAGAAATTAAATAGTCGCAAAATTTCCTTTTAACAAAAACAAAAAAATAGTTTATTTTATGTTGATACCCTTTCAGAAACTTATATAATAATAATTTATGCTTTTAAGTAACATTTAAAATAGTCTCAATGCACACTTCAGAACAAGAAAAAATTTCTAATAGAGACAATATGTAATGACAAAAGGATAAACACTCCAAGAAGACATAACAACTCTAAAGGCACAAGCACACAGAAGTAGCGAATCCAAATACTTGAGACAAAAACTGATAGAACTGAAAAAAGAAATAGACAAATCTATTATTAGAGTTGAAGACTTCAATATCTCCTTTGATTAATTGATAGATCATGCAGACAGAAAGTCAATAAAAATATGGTTGACCTGAAAACATTGTCAATCAACATGATAGAGTTGACACTTACGGAATATTCCTTTGACAACAGCAAAATACACATTCTGCTCAAGTTCACATAGACCATTCACCAATACACACAACATCAGGGCCCATAAAGGCCACTTGAACAAATTTGAGAATGAAAATCATATTTTACTTTGCCAGACGACAATGAAATTAGCCTATAACTCAATAACTCAAAAATATAAGTATTAATGGAAAATTCCCCCAAATATTTAGAAATCAAACAATATATTTTGTAATAACACATCAAAGAAAATGTCTCAAGAAAAATTAATTAATGTTTTGAATAATATACAAATGACATTATAACTTGCCAAAATCTGTGAAATTCAATGAAGTAGTTATTAGAGGAAAACTTATGGTATTAAATAAATATGTTGGAAAAGGTGAAAAGACCTAAAATCAGTAACCTATTTCCTCCTTAGAACACTAAAGAAATTAGAGTAATTGAATCCCAAAATAAACACAAGAAATTAAAGTAAAAATATATAAAACTAAAAACAGTAAAAAATAAGAAAAATCAACAAAATTAAAAGATGGTTCTTTGTAAAGGTAAATAAAATTACGGAGATAGAGGAAGAAAGTAAAATTAACACTTGGAAAAAGAGACATCATCACTACTGATCCTATGGACACTAAAATGATAGTAAAGAAATATTTTGAAAAATTCTACACACCAAAATTTGATAACATAGATGAAATGGACCAAATCTTTGAAAGACACAAACTACCAAAATGTGCACAGGAAAAATAGATAATCTGAATATTCCTACACTTATTAAAGTTATTAAATAAAAACTAAAGAAATTTTTATGAAAGAAAGCACCAGACCCAGATGGTTTCACTGGGGGTGAATTCTATCAAACTTTAAAGGAGTGATATCAATTCTACACGAGCTCTTCCAGAAAATAGAAGCAAAGTGAACACTTCTGAACTCATATTATGAGGCCTGCCTTGCCCTAATACCAAAAACAGATAAAGATACTACAAGAAAAAAAAATTACGGACATTATCTCTCATGAATATACATGTGAAAATCCTGGACAAATATTAGCTAACAGAATACATTGTATAAAAGTAAGTATACAAGATAAACAAGTGTGATTCATTCTAGTTATGCAAAGATAGTTGAATGTGAAAATTTAACAATGTATTCACCTACATCAACAAGGTAAAGAAGAAAACCATACAATTACATTAAATGATGCAGAAAAGCATTTGGCAAAATCCAACACCAACTCATAATAAAAATTCTCAGAAATCAAGGAATAGAGGAGAACCTTCTTAACCTGATAAAGAACATCTACAGAAAAAACATAAACAAAACAAAACCAAAAATCTACGCCTATCCTTATGTTTACAGATGAGAAATAAGATACTTTTCACCTAAGATTGGGAAAACCCAAGGAGTCCTCCTACTTCCCTCTATGCCTATTCAACATTGTACTAGAAGAAAATTGGTTGTTAAGAAACTAGTGCAAGAAAATAAAATAAATAATATACAGAATGTAAAGGAAGGAATGTAACTCTCTTTACCCACAGATATCATAATTGCCTATTAAGAAATTCCCAAAGATTCAACAACACCAAAAAAAAAAAAAATCCTGGAAAAACAAGTTAGCGTAGCAAGAACATAGAATAAAACATTAGTATATCAAGTCAGCTTCATTCCCATACATCAGCAATGAAAAATTGAACTGTGAAATAAAAAACATTTACAATAGCACAAACAAAATGAGATTTTTAAGTATACACTTAAGAAAATATACATAGAATCCATATGCAAAAATTTCGGTAAAGCACTGATGAAAACAGTTCAAGAATATTATAATAAATGAAAGCATATTTCATACTCAGGGATAATGTGATTCAATATTGTTAAGATGTCACTTCTTCCAGCACGATCTATAAATACAATTGGAATAAAAGTCCTAGCAGAAAATTTTGTAGGTCTCAACAAACTCATTCTAAAATTTATATGGAAAGGCAAAATCTTAGCATAGACAACACAACACTGAAGAGAACATGAGCAGAGGACTTACGCTACATGACTGCAAGGTGTAATAATCAAGACGAAGGCAGTGTAGTATTGGCAAAAGAGTAGATACATATATAAATTATATTGAATAGAAAGCCCAGAAATAGTCCCACAACAATTTATTATAAAGTCAATGGATTTTTTACAAGCAAAGATGATTCTTGGAGAAAGGATAGTGTTTTCAAAAAATGATGCTGGAACATTTGGGCATCCAGAAGCAAAAAATTAACCTAGACAGAGTTTTCACACATTTCACAATCATTAACTCACAGTTGATCATACACCTAAAAGTAAAATGCATAATTATGAAACTTGTGTAGAAAAATACAGAATTAAATGTACATTTACTTGGGTTTGGTGGTGAGTTTTTACATAAAACACACACAAAAAACAACCCATAACCCATGAATGAAAAAAATGACAAATTGTACTTCAATAAAGTTAAAATCTTCCTCTGTATGAAAGAAAATGAAAATACAAGTCACAGACTAGGAAAAATATTTGCAAATTACATATCTTTAATAGGACTTATTTACAAAATGTACAAATAATGTTTATGACTCAATAATAGAAAAAAATTAATTTAAAAATGAGCAAAAGATTGGAACAGACACCTTATCAAAGCTGATATGCTGATGGTAAATACTCATATAAAATATACTGAATGTCATTTGACATTAGGGAATCACAGGTTAAAAAAATAATTAGATGCCACTACCCACCTATTAGAGTGGCTAAAATACAAGAACAGTCAAGACCAACTGTCAACTACACTGTGGAGCAAGAGAAAATTCCCCTTCCTTTCTGGTGGAAATGCAGAATGATACAATCACTTGGAAGACAATTTGACATTTCCTTACAAAGCTAAATGTAATCTTGCCATAGAATTCAACAGTAGTGCTCCGGCTTACCCAGATGAATTTTAAGATATGTCCACATAGAATCCTGCAGGTGAATGTTTATAAATGTTTTATTCATTATATCCAAAAAACTGAAAGCAACCAAGATGTCCTTTAATGGGGAAATAGATAAATCACAGTACATTATTTCCTGGAATGTTATTCATTGATAAAAGAAAATGAACTATAAAGTTACAAAAAAGACATGAATGAATCTTAAATACATATTACTATGTGAAAAAAAATCTGAAGAGGCTATATACTGTAAGGTTCCACTTAAATTACATTCTGGAAAAAATAATTATAGAGACATAAAGATCTAGGTAAGGTGGTGGGGATAAAGGGTTAAATACATGATCCCAAAAGAATATTTTAGGTCCATGAAACTATCCTAATGATACTGTAATGATTGATATGTGACATTATGTATGGCTGAAAACATGTAGCACTCTACTGAACAAAGAGTGACTCTTAATGTATAAAAATTAAATTAAAAAGAGGTCAGTTGACCCTAGGTTGAAATGCAAAATGTGACAAAAGAATGTAACTGCATTGCAAATATATGAAACAATCTTACTGAAGGGAGTGAGGGAAAAGGTACTGATCTAAGTAACTTTAGACAGGAGTAAAGAGTAAACACATAAGAAATTGTACATAAATATTGTACTCTAGTTAATAAAGTTATTCTACACATTAACATTTCTGATATTGCTATCTGCACATACCAAAAATGAATAATTAATTAAATTCATGGCTAGTGATTAGAACTACATTGCTCACTGGTGGAGCAGGTGTCTACAGATAAGCAAGGATTTATGGCTGGAATTACCTATATGATAATGAATTAGAGTTGGGCATATCAGCATGAATTCATATCTTCCTTATTATTAATATAAATACCCAAAGTTTCAGTAGAAATATGCATAGAAATGTGTATGTGCTCTGGTTAGGACGCACACATACATTTCCCTACTTAGCTGAGGGGACCTAGAATCAGTGACAACCCAGTTGTAATGACAACATCTGACACTAAGTTTTTGGCTTCTAATATTATTCTCCAGTAAAAGAAACCAAGGCTCTTTAGATAAATATCTGATTCTAGGACTGGGAGAGAAATTGTGCAAAATGAGTCTGGAGTATCTTGTAGTGCCACAAATTAAGAAAGTACACACACACACACACACACACACACACACACATACACACACACACACAGTATGTAAAAGGGACAGAGGAGCCAACTGAAAAAGCTAGAATAATTTGAATAAGAAAATAAATAAAGTAGTAGTATAATCAAAACATGAAATAAATATCCATGAGTCCATATTTACATAAATAGATGAATAAATAAATAAGTGGGAGAGGTGAGACAAATCTCTCATGCAGAAAAATTCCAAATAATTTATGCTGATGTTCATCCTTTAAAGGTTAGGTGCATACCTCTTATTCCTTAAGTGTGAACTTCACATAGTGATTTCTTTTAAAAAAAAAAAATCACTGTATATATGGCAGGGTGGGGGGAAGAGCAACTTCACATTTTAGAAGCTTTACAAACACTGTTTAAGCCAAGTGATCAAGGTTAACATCAGCAATGATAAGTCATGTTGATATTATGTACCATTCATATGATATGATATCTTGGTACCTTGCCTCTGTGGTCTTCCTCCCCAAATCATATAACCCATTCTGAATATAAGAAAATATTCATACAAATTCAAATTAATTCAAAATATCTGACCATTTGGCTCAAATCTCTCCAAGTCATCAAAAATAAGGAAGATCATGATAACTTGTTAAAGTCAACAGAAGCCTAAAGAAATGTGATTATTAAAGGCAATGTGGTATCCTGGATGGGATTATGTAACAGAATAAGTATATTAGGTAAAAACTAAGGAAATTGGAATAAAGTATAGACTTTAGTTAAAAATATGTATTGGTATTTGTTCTTTAATTGTTCCAAATGCACTAGACTAACATAAAATGTTAATAATAGAGGAAACTGTGAGTGGTACATGGGATATCAAACAATTTTCTTGTAAATCTAAAACTATTCTAAAATAAAATGTGTATTTTTAAATAAAATCTTCAAATAACATTTCCACTAGCAATATGCTCATACTTCTTTAATTTTAAGCATGAACTTCCTTGATCTTTTAGCGTTTACATATTCAACAGTTATTATACTCATGTTGAAACCTTTCATTCTCCCAAAGCATTTTTTTTGCACTGAAAATGTATTCTTATACAAGTTGAATCTTTTAATGGGGGTTATTTCAAATAGGATTCACTCAATACTGTTAATGAACCTTCACTTACTAAGCAGTTTAAACATATTTGGTACATAATGAAAATGTAAGTCAATGAGTATTTTAAAACTAGAGGTTTGTTGACTAATGCCCAATTTTTTAAAATCATCTAGAACTTAATAAATGTCCCAAATGACAATGACTGTTGAATCAGCATTTCTCATATTATTCAATTCAATGTCTATTATGAAGTTCCTTTAATAGTTACACTGCAGCACATTTCAAAGTGCAATAAAGCAAAATTAAAGAGCATTTTATGTGAGCCAGACTAAAAGCAATTCCTGAAAATATTTCAGAGTTTCCACTGTTTTAAGTCATGATTATTGAGGTTTCTGTTTATGTTTTTGTTTAGTTTTAATATATGCTGTTAGAGCACTCCAGAAAGCAATTTACATGGAAAATAAACAACTTGCTGACTGCAAGGTGTACTGCTCAAGCAAAGTGGCAAGTACTCTTTGAATTGCAATTCTGTTTTGTAGTTGATTTAATTGGAAATTGTACAATATAATAGCACTGATTTATTTCTTTCCATGGGTGCTTATATGCTACTATATCTATACACAATGTGCATAAACCAAGCCTTTTGAACTTTGATGTTTATGACGAATGAGGGCTGTTTTATTATCTTCAAGCTACTATTAAACATATTTAAATTATGTATAATAAAGAATACCTAAAAACAATCAGCAATCACTTTTTTTCAATATTATTCGGTTAAGCATTCAATAGTTTCTCTTATGATTTACTTTTTGCCACAAGGTTAATTAGAAGTGTATTTTGAAATTTCCAGATATGCAATTTTTCTAGATATGGCATTATTATCAGAGAACTTACTCTGCATGATTTTTATCCCATAAAACATGCTGGTGCTATGTTGCTAAAAATATTATCAATTTCCATAAATATTCCATGAAAAAAAATAAGGGGTCTTTTGCTGACCATGATGAAAAAATAAGAACATTGAGAATTAAATATATTGTAATTTTCATTTTTTCTACAAAATCTTGTGGGTAAATGTTAAACAGCTAGTGTGCTGCATGTTAATTGTGTGAGATGTAGGTAAAACGGTGCATGAAAGGAAGTTTGTAGCCTTTAAAACCATATAATAAAAGATAAAAGGAGTCAAAATAATATCCTAAGCCTACATGATAAGAAGCTGTAAGTTGGGGTTATGCTTGTGTGGGATGGGGTCCTTACCTCAGTGTGACTGGGGTCCTTATAAGCAGAGAAGAGCCACAGACATAGGCCCAGGGGAAAGACAATGTGAGCAGACACACAGGGACATGCCATCAAAAGACAAAGGGAGATATAAGAACATCAAGGATTGCTGGCAACGCCAGAATCTAAGACAAAGGCATGGGACAAATTCGCCCCTAGAGCTTCTGGAGTAAGCATGGTCCAACCCACACCTTGATTTCAGACTTTGAGCTTCCAGAACTATGAGAGAATAAATTTCTGTTGTTTGAAGCCACCCAGAGTATGTTACTTTGTTTCGGCAGCCATAGGAAACTGCTAGAATGTTCTCTTAAACTAAAACAACAAACATATTTTCATTAAACAATAAATGAAAATGAAAATAAATATAAAATAAAGAGGATGGATAAAAAAAACTGCGGTATATCCACACAATAGAATACCATTTGGCAATAAAAGGAAAGAAGCCATCAAGTCACAAAAACATATGGATAAAACAAATGCATATTTTAAAGGGAAAGAAGCCAGTGTGGTAAGGAAGGCTATATACTGTGTGATTCCAACTATAGGACATTCTGCAAAAGACAAAAGTAAAGATACATAAAGAATGAGAGTTTGAAAAAAGCCTCACAAGGAGGAGAAAAAGTTAAATAAATGAGGCACAGGCAACATTTTAGGGTGAGGAAACTACTCTTTTGATATTGCAATAGTAGATACATGACATCATGCATTTGTGAAAACTGACAGAATATTACTGAATGAAGAGTCACCCTAACTATTTAAAAACTCATTTAGGAGGTCAAGGGATCCCAAATGGAGTGCAGAATGTGAAGGAAGAATCTAATTCCTGTACAGGTGTATGTACAAAACAAATTCCCTGAAAGTAGTTGGAGAAAAAGGTGCTGCCCTGATTAAGTTTGGAAATGAGTGGAGTAAGTTTAAAAGTTAAAAAAAAAAAGAAGAAAAACTCTAGTTAATAAAATTGTTTTCTGTTGAGTACTGGCTAACAATTCTGGTAAGCTATATGTATACTTTAACTGAACACTCAAATAAATGAATGGCAGTTGATTGGGACCTATTTCTCACTGTTGGAGTAGGTGTGTTCAGGTGAGTAAAGGTAGGAAGCTAGAGTGATTCATGTAGTAATAAAGTAGGACATATGGGCGTAAACTCATGCCTAACTTATTATAGATACAGTTGATAATATTTAGAAATATGTATTGATATGTGCATATATACATTTTAGTATACACACATATATTTTATTCCTATGTCAGGTAAGAGAAGTTAGAAGCAACAAAAGCCTCGTAGCAAAAAAAAAAAAACACACACACACACACACACACCTAGACCTTGCTTCTAATAATATTCTCCAATTAAAGGGCCCTATGCTCCTTGGAGAAATTATAGGAGTTGGAGGCTCATTACAGGACTGGACCAGTAAGGACTGGAAAGTAAGGAAGTGCTCAAAAAAGAAAATAAAAATCAGTGATGTGAGTATGTCAAAGGGATGGAGGGACCAATGAACAAATGGAAAGAGCTCACAATGGCTAAAGCTAGAACAATTTGAAGCACAGAATAAAGTAGTATTGGATTTGAACCCAATGAACCAATGGAAAGAGCTCACAAAGGCCAAAGCTAGAACAATTTGAACCACAGAATAAAGTGGTATTGGATTGAAACCCAAAATATTAAAAAATGCACATATATATATGAGTCCATACTGATATAAGTAAATGATTAAATAAACAAATAAGAAAGATGAGAAAAATTTTTACTGTGGAAGAATTCCAGCATTCAAGGAGGTCAAGCATAACTTCCAACTCAAGTGTGGACTTCTCATAGTGGTTTCCTACCAGAGAGTACAGTCATCCTTTCGTATTCATGGGGGATTGTTTCAAGAACCCTGTGCTGATACCAAAATCCACAGATCCTCAAGTCCCTTATATGAAATGGTGTAATATTTGAGTATAACCTAAGCATATCCTTCCATATACATTGACTCCTCTCTAGATTATTTATAGTACCAAATACGATGTAAGTGTTATACTATATTATTTAGGGAATAATGACAAGAAAAATGTCAGTACATGTTCAGTTCTGATGCCAGTACCTTTTTTCCAAGGGGTGGGTGTTTTTAATTCATAGTTGGTTGAATCCATGGATATGGAATCCAGGCATATGGCGGTATGAAGGGCTGACTGCACAGCATAGAAAGGGCAAAGAAAAAAGAGTAAATTTATAGTGGAGAAACATGACAGCATTACTTCAAGGTCAAAAGCAACAGGAACATCCTGTTGTCAGTATGCACCCTTGACTGGATGTGATGAAAATGACACTTTATCTCTGATGTCTTCTTTCCAAAAACACATAAGCCCATTATAATCATGAGAAAAATATCAGACAAATACCAACTGAGTACATTCTAAAAAGTACCTCACCAGGAATTCTCAAAACTGCCAAGGTTATCAAAACCAAGGAAAGTCGAAGAAACTGTTAACAGTCAAGAGAAGCCTAAGGAGACATATAACAATATAATGTGGTACTCTGGAAGGCATCCTGAAACAGAAAAAGAACATTGGGTAAAAACTAAATAAATATGAACAAAGTATGGACTTTTATTAATAATAATATATTAATTTTGATTAATTATGTGTAAAAATTTATCATACTAATGTACAGTTTTAATAGAGGTAACCATGTGTGGAACATAAAGAAAGTATACTATTCTCTCATTTTTGGGTAAATCTAAAACTGTTCTAAAATATAAAGTCTATTTTATAAATATGGCAACCTGATTTACTTTTTAACATCTGCATCACACTAGTTTTCATTGAACTAATCAGAAGTCAGCAGGTAGCCTTTGAAAACTTTATACTTAATGATGTTTATAACATCAACATCCCAGACCCTGGTCCACAAAAATATCTGAAATGTAGTCAGCCAGAGAGCTGTAAAACAGAGACAGTATTTCATCTAGAATTCAAATTTCTAGTGAGGAAGAATCAATATATTCTGCTAGAGATGATAGCTTCTGGGAAGGAGCAAATCAACTTTGATAAAGCAACAAAGAAAAACATAACAAGACTGACAAAGCTGTGAAATTCAATAAATAAATTATAGTCTCAGTATCCAAGAGCAATAATGTATAATCTGGAAAATTAATAAGTGAATATTTTAAAAAGTGTTCTGTATTTTGACAATAGTGTTTAAATGTGGTGAAACAGTTATCTGAAGTTCTGAATATGTGCAACACGTTACAATAAAGTCTATTAAGTTGAGCCACTCAACTCCTGCAGAGGGCTGCAAATATGTAATATTAACTTGTAGAACTTGAATTGGAAATGTGATATCACTATATCTGACTCTCCATTCGGTCATTATCACTGAGATGAAGTCTCTTTATTTTATTTTCGATTTTTCATTACAAGTTTTATAATAAGGATGAAATTCTTTTGTGAATAAAGTTATTGCTGAACTTCCTCTTGGACATATGAACAATCATTTTTTCAAGTGCTTTTTCTCCGTTATAATTAAAGATTGGCTACTTCACAAAAATCCTCACTTCTCAAATAATAGACAGTATTGCTTTTAAGGGCTGTACTATTATTCAGAAGCATTTTGTAATCAATTTTTATATCCTTTAGTATTTCTCTCAATATTAGCGATACCCTTGCTTAAGCCTAATGGATATTTTTTTAAAACCTTATTTTACTTGTTATTTCAGCCACCTTTGACACTGAAGTCACTCCCCTTCCTCATGAAACACTCATCTTTGAAGATCCTGGGTTTCCTTTTACAAAACTGGATACTCATAAATTTGCTTTGTATATTTTTTTCCTCTTCTCATCTCCCAAATTTTGGTTTTTCCTGTATTTTTGTCCTGGAATCTTTTTACAGAATTTTGGAGTGTATTTCCAGGCAATCATATTAGCTTTGAGGGCTTATATCTTATGTGATTGTAAATAACATTAATCCAGACAGATCAATAGAATTCATGCACTGACCTCAGACAGATAAGGATTCAAGTATTTGCTTGGCAGCTTACTTTTTGTGTGACTTCGGTAAGTTGCTAAGCCTTAATTTTATTTCTTCTATAAAATAATAATAATGATAGGACTAATAATACAAATATTCACTGCATAATTCACATCAGATTCTGTGTAAAGCACTTCACATAGAGCATCTGATTCCATTCTCATTGTAACACTATAAGATATTTAGTACCATAACTACATTATACAGATAAGAATTTGAGTTACTTGCCGAATTAACTTACCTGTGATTAGAGCAGGTCTGATGACCTAGAGCATGAGCTCGTAATATCTACTTAAGATCCTTACGCGTCTCTTTACACGTTTCCCAAGGTACCAAAGAAGAGTTACCCTTTGCTGGTCATTCCCCCCATCATTTTCTAAAGCTAATGTGTCACTAAGTCCTTAAATATCACATCATCAGTATCTTTTGCATCCATTTACTTCCTCACTTTTTCACTGTAATTTCTGTGGTTGATTCTTCCACAGTCTCCCACGTATATAAACGAGATATATTTTGCCAAATATACCCATTGTTCATAGCCTTGCCCTGTTTCTAAACCTTCTTCAATTTTGCTTTTGAATGACATTTAACTACGGCACATTTCTTTTTCTACTTCCAGACAGTAGAATATGTCTCCTCTGCAAAGTCCATTGCAGTGACACTAAAATTTAATCCTCTTAATGTAGTTTATAAGGTTCTATAAGTCTATGCCTGGCTTAAATCTTCAGTCCTTTCTCACATTACTAATTAAATTTATTTCAAGAGTAGTGATTTTTCCCGCCCTCCGGACTTCATGTTTGTTTTTCATTTTTTCTAGAAGACTATTGCCTACATTCTTTACTGTTCTAGCTCCTAGAAAAGAGGCAGTACAATGTAGTGACTAACGACACAGCTTCTGAAGCTGAAATAGCTGGGCTCTACTACTTTATAATCTTGGGTCCGCCACTTCACCAATCCACGTTGCATCAGTTTCCACATCTGTAAGATGGGGATGATAATATTTTTTGCCTCACTGGTTTTTATGAGGATTAAATGCTTTAAGAATTTTACTGAAACAAATTTAGCATTTATACTGGCTCAAGTAAAGGTCCTAAAGAAGAAAGACTATGTATGTCATTACCTGTCATATCAATCTAAAATCCTAACATATATTTTGGTAAATATATTCTAAGAAAGTTAACATACGTCACACTGCAATAATATGTTAGCAAACTGTAACGAGTTTAATATTAGAAAAATAAACAAGAATACAAACATAGTCTATGCTTTTACAGTGAAAGATGCTGGACAAAATCCTGAATGACAATCAAATACAAAATTTTATTTTTCTCCTGACATACATTTCTGTACATGACCAGTGTTTGACAATTTTTTTTAAAATGAAGGAGTAAATGACTTGTCATTTTTGTCCTATTTAGTTAATGAAAGTGTGTAACATGTTAATATTTTTCAAGTAAATAACTTGTTTTTAAAAATCATATATCGGCTGGGCACGGTGGCTCACGTCTGTAATCCTGGCACTCTGGGAGGCCGAGGCAGGAGGATTGCTTGAGGTCTGGAGTTCGAGACCAGTCTGAGCAAGAGCAAGACACCGTCTCTAGCAAAAAATAGAAAGAAATGATTTGGACAGCTAAAAATATATATAGAAAAAAATTAGCTGGTCATAGTGGCAAATGCCTGTAGTCCCAGCTACTTGGGAGGCTGAGGTAGAAGGATTGCTTAAGCCCAGGAGTTTGAGGTTGCTGTGAGTTAGGCTGACTCCACAGCACTCTAGCCCAGGCAATAGAGCAAGACTCTGTCTCAAAAAAATAAATAAATAAATAAAAATAAAAATGATATATCATCTTTGGCTTCATAATATGATTTTATACTTTCTACATTATTATGCAATATGTAAGATAAATATAATTTTTTGTTAAGTATATATGCAATACTTTTCAAAGAAAATCTGATAAAAGTTTTGCATGATAGGAGAACCAAGTATGATATTTTGTTTATATTTTACACAAGTATTTAATTTGTGACATAAATGTTCAAGAGTGTACTTAATTTGGTGACAAATGCCACCTATCCAAAGAAAAATAATTTGATTTAATTTTGGTCCTGATTTTCCACCAAAGTGTGAATACTGGAAATGAGAGCAACTAATTTCTTCATAGGCCCATGCAAATTAAAGAATGAAGCTTTTCAAAAGAAAGGTTAGAATTGAATATGATCTGTTTTCAAATTTTGACCTTTTTTTAGTTGAGGGTTCCATTATTCTAAATCAGCAGGGAGAGCGCTAATTACTCATTGAGAGATGCTAAAGTGGTTCCTGGAGGTGGATGCGGACAGAAGACCACCAACCAGAAAACACATCCCCTACAGAGACGACTTGTTAGCAGCTCTTCCCTTTGAAAATCACAGAAAGCTTTGTACAGTCAAGAAAATGTCCATTATCTTTTAAGTGGAAAAAAATAAGCATTATTAGAATTTTAATGTTAAAAATTACTTCATTAGGGCTTGCCATTAACCCCTGGATTCCTTGATCCTGCTGCCCAGGCTGGCAAGTTCACCCAGGGGAAGTTCACTCTCACCCCTGCAGTCTGGACCAAGGCCATCTACTTGTGAGCACTGGCTATGGAAGAGCAGCAAGAACCAGTGGAGTAGGTGAGCAACTCGCACCTCAGGGAAGAGAAAATAAGCCAGATGCCAACGGTGCTGTTGTTAAGACCAATACTAATGCAGAAAGGGCAGATAAATAGAAAGGGGATACAGTTGCTCACTCCTTACTCAAGAAGCTGATCTGAAGCCACTTCATCACTAATACAAAGGGGAAATTCTGAGAGGCGCTACATTTTTCCCTCTACTCTCTGAGGTGTTGGAGAGCTTTGACTAAAACCACAGCTTCTCCAAGGAGTCTATGTTATGCTCCTCAACTGTCCATCTGAGACATAAGACAATGCATTGTCTTTGATGGTCCCTGACCCCCCACAGAACCGGATTGCCCAGTCTCCGTCCTATACTCATAAAAGAGCTACCTTTGTCTTGGTCACGCTCAGCCAAATGGAACCAACAAACATATAATCCCAGTGCTTGTGTCTCTCCTCAGTGCATGAGTTCATCCTTCAAACAGAAAAAGTGATTAAACATATCATTTTACCCTGAACCCAAGCTAGCATATACTGTTCAAAGCATAAATTGGAAAAAGTTCAGAAGACCATGAGCAGATTGTCATTAGAAAGAAACCATCTACTTCATTTAAAATTAGGTTTGGATTTGACAAAAATGAATGCAACTAATAGGAGAAGATAGAAAAAATAACGTTCTCAACATTTATTTTTAATTAGAATTTTTTTGTTATTTTTAACCAGGGCACAGAATATAAAATATACCATTTTTAAAGGGAACAGTTCATTTGTGTTAAGTACATTCACATTGTGGTGCAGCCAATCTCAAGAACTATTTTATTCTTGCAGAACTGAAATACAATACTTATTTTTAAAAAAGTCTCCCCATTCTTCTTTCCTCCTAGCTCCTCGCAACCACCATCCTATTTTCAGTTTCTATAAATTTGACTACTCTAGGTATCTCATATTAGTGGAATGATTAGTGGATAGTATTTATCTTTTTGTTACTGGCTTATTTCACTTATATAATGCCCACAAGGTTTATCCATGTTGTAGAATATGTCAGAATTTTCTTCCTTTTTAAGGGTGAATAATGTCCCATTATATGTATGCATGTTCTACATTTTGTTTATTCATCCATCCATCAATGGACACTTGGACACTTGAGTTGCTTCCACTTTTTGGCTATTGTGAATAATGCTGCCATGAACATGAGTATACAAATATCTTTTCAAGACCCTGTTTTCAATGCTATTGGGTGTATACCTAGAATTGCAATTACTGGATTGTATGTCAATTGTGTATTTGACTTTTTGAGGAACCACAATAACTGTTTTCCATAGAGGCTGCACCATTTTACATTCCCACCACGAATGCACAAGTGTTCTAATGTATTTGCATTCTCATTGGCACTGGTATTTTATGATTTGGGGAATAGTAGCCACTCAAATGAGTGTGAAATATTATCTTGTTTTGGTTTTGAATTGTGTTTCTCTAATTAGTGATGTTGAGTGTTTTTCATGTGATTGTTGGCCATTTGTATATTTTCTTTAGAGAAATGTCTATTTAAGTCCTTTGTCCATTTTCATTTTGAAACGAGCTTTTTGGTACTGCTATTGCTGAGTTATAGAAGTTCTTTACACACTTTAAATATTAAACCCTTATCAGATATATGACTTTAAAATATAAAATATGTTCTCTCAATACATAGGTTGTCTTTTCACTCTGTTGATTGTGTGTACTCTGGTGAATTAAAGTTTTAACTTTTGATATAGTCCAATTTATTGATTTTTTCCTATATGGTCTATGCTTTTAACAGCCGAACGCGCTAACCGATTGCGCCACAGAGACGCCTCGTCTATGCTTTTAGAGTGACATACAAGAAATCATTGCAACCCAATGTTGTGAAGTTTTTCCCTAGTTTTTTTTTTTTTGGTAAGAATTTTATAGTTTTAGCTTTTACATTTAGGTCTTTGATCCATTTTGTGGTCCATTTTGGATGTTTTATAAGGACGGAATCTAACTTCATTCTTTGCATGTGGATATCCACTTTTTCCAACACCATATGTTAAAAAAAAAAAAAAAAAAAAAAAAAAAACTGTCTTATTCCTATTGAGTGACTTTTAAACTCTTGTCAAAATTATTTGACCCTAAATGTGAGGGTTTATTTATGGAATCTCTACTCTATTGCTCTGTTCTATATGTTTATATTTAAACCGGTACCACACTATTTTGATTACTATAGCTTTGAAATCAGGAAATTTAAGGCATTAGTGTTATTCTTAATTTTTGAGATTTTGAGATTGTCTCAGAGTTTCTTTAGATTTTACATCAATTTGAAAATGAATTTTCTCTATTTTTACCGAAAAAATGTCATTGAGATTTTGACAGGAATTGCATTAAATCTTAGATTGCTTTGGGTAGTCTTGCCATTTTCGCAATATTCAGATTTCCAGTCCATAAATATGGGATGTCTTTCCATTTGTTTCTGTCTTCTTTAATTTCTTTCAGCAATGTCTTGCAGTGTTTACTGTAGAAGTATTTCATCTCCTTGGTTAAGTTTATTCCTAACTACTTTATTCATTTTGATGCTAATGAAAATAGAATTGTCTTTTTAATATCCTTTTTGTATTTTCATTTGCTCACATGACTTTTGAAGATTAGGCATAAGAACACAGAAATTTGCCTTTGTAGGGGAAGACCTCATTCAATAATTTTATATTTTCTAACTCATTGTAGTGATATATTGAAAATGAATTATGGAAAGAGAGGGATTTGGAGCTGAAGAAAATTTAAAGTTTATCCAGTTCATCCTCTTCATTGTACTGATGAGGAAATATAGGGCCAGAAAGTTTAAATATTTTTTTTCTCTCATATAATGAGTCATATCCATGGACCATCTATATAAAATTTTCAAAAAGCTTGTACTTTTGTTTTCAGAAATATTATCCATGTATATAATTTTATATTTAATATTAAGTATCTTCTCCTTTTACCTTCTTTCCCCTTCTCTTCCTTTCCTTAGTATAATCCTTTTTATATCAATTTTAGTTATACAATCTTTCACCTATTTTTTTTGATCGAAATGTAGTAATCATTGACCATACTAGCTATTGGAAATAAGTAAGACACAAAATCCCTGTCCTTAATGAGTACATTTTATGCCACTTATGAAAGTTCCAGATATCAAGATGAAGTCACTCATGTCAGATCCAGACAAATAGAAGCTAGGAGTTTGTGAAGGAGGGGAGCTCATAATTGTATGGCTGAGATAAGAACTGTCTTGAGGACTTAAAAAAAAACTCTGCAAGATTTCTTCATGTTCTTCACTCATCCCATGCTTTGCATGACTTGCTTGTTTTGCACATATTTCTATGACAAAGTTTATTGCTTTTATTGCTAGATGTTCTTTAAGACTGCAGCAATTCAATAAGGTGCTTTCAAAGGACACTTGTTCAGCAATGGCACTACCACCAATGAAGTGATGCCAAATCTTGCTTTGAGCCTCTGGAATAAATGAACTTTGTTTCCAAGTAGCTTGCATGAACTTTTCCCTTTTGCCAAGAAAAACTTTCCCTTTCCTTTCCCTCTCCTGGCACACCTGTGGCTTGTCATAGTTGTGCATTCCAAATTATAATCCTTTTTAGCTCCCTCACAAATAAACTTAATATGTTTGGAGAAATATTTTCCCTTGTCTTTTTAGCTTGACACATTGGAGCTATCAGAGAAGTGGGTCAATAATTACAATACAAAGTGATGACTTCTATTACTGAAAGTAGGTGAAAGGTGTATCATTCTCATATGCTTGCCTCATCTGCTCTCATTTAATGCCCTGTGCATCATGGTGGTGCCCTCTTTGGTTATATCACCACGTACATTTTTGGCATTTCCAAATAAACAGGGAGACTGCTTATGCCTGACTGAGGGACCACCTCTCACTCTGCTGAACAAAAAACGTTGTTTTCCTTTTCACCTCTTTGCTCTTCAAAGTTAATCCTTTTGATATCTCTAGCATCTCTTGCAACTCAATTTGTTCTAGATTTCTAAGAGCATTTTTCTTTCCTCAAATTCATGTTCCTTTTTAAAAAAATATTTTCATTAACTTCTTAGCAAAAATTTAATCTATCTGAAAGCAAATTTTATGT
This sequence comes from Lemur catta, assembly GCF_020740605.2. Taxonomy (NCBI): domain Eukaryota; kingdom Metazoa; phylum Chordata; class Mammalia; order Primates; family Lemuridae; genus Lemur; species Lemur catta. The sequence continues at coordinate 23,017,767 of NC_059150.1, read as the reverse complement.
TACCAGGAAAAATGACTCAAAATTTGAAAGGTCTATTCCATTGACAAGTTTGCTTGCCCATATTCAATTACATTTATATTTACTGAATGTCTGGTTATTTAATAATTTGAAATTATTTTAAGGATATTTTCCATGTGCTGTTTCAATATTTTTTCTTTCTTCCTTTTTAATTTATTTCTGTTTTTCTTTCTTCCTTCCTTCATGCTCTTCATGCATTCCTCCTTCCCTTGTTTCTTATTCTCTTTCTCTTTCTTCCGTTTTCCTTCCTTCCTTCCTTCCTCCCTCCCTCTCTCTTTCTCTCTGTTTCTTTTCCCTATCTTTTTAGTTTCTTTCATGCTTAATACTTGAATAAGAAACTCTGGAGCAAGATTGCCAAGGTTTTATTTCAGATTCTCTACCTTAACTCCCTGTGCTTCCATTCCTTCTCTGTAAAATAGATATAATGAGCAAATTTACTAACAATAAATTTTATAAAATCAAATGAAATAGCTGATTTAAAATTAAAATCTACCAGGAAAAGAACTGAATCGAACACATACACATTTGAATGCAAATTCTGCAATCAAATGTGAATACTGAAATAATTTATAATTTATTCACCAATTCCCTTCACTTATCCATGCAATGTGTTGTCATCTAAGTCAGATACAAAGAACAGCTTGGAAAACCATTAGTGGTCTTAACCAGAGATTATAATATAAATTGCAACAATGGAATGAAGAGAGAAAACAAATAATGAAACAGCAACATTTACCACACTTAGAATTACTATAATGACTTTAAATTTTTCCAGATGTTCATATTTCTGTAAACATCAATTTCAACTGGTAGAAATTTCCTACTGCAAAGTTGGAAAATATTTACACTATAAAATCTTTTCCAAGACAGTATTTAAAATGCTTATATTTTCTGAAAATATTTAGCAATTAGTAAAGATCAACCCTCCACCCCCCCAGTTCACAGGTCTTCCTAGAGTCCCCTTTTTCTTCTTAGATTCCACAATATTTTTCAATTTGAAAATTTTATTTTATTTATTTATTTATTTTTTTGCCATTGAGTTTCTGAAACATGACTAACAAACTGAGTATGGATATTATCTGAAGACATAAACCCACTAATTTGAGGGAGCAGCATACACCAAGTTTTAATGTATAATTCCCTATGCAAACCTCTTGTTTTTATATATGTATGTATGTATGTATGTATATATATATATATATATATATGATCCTCTGAAGATATTGGAAAGAAAGGAAGAGGAAGAAAGGAAGGAAGGAAGGAAGGAAGGAAGGAAGGAAGGAAGGAAGGAAAAAATAAAGGAAAACAGGGAGGAAGTAAAAATCAAAAGAACTTTATTCTTAAAACAAACAAAAAAACATTAAACTTTTTCTCAACCTCCCTGTATCAATCAGTGTCAAGAACAAAAGAGAAAAATTTAATTTAGAAATAGATCCCAAAGGCAAAAGTGGGATCATGGTGTTATCCAGAATATATAAACCTACTACTTCCCCCAAGCTGGACCCATGAAATTATAATTACTGCTACCTGAGGAACTTCTATTGTTAGTACCATTGCTTTAGCCTTAATGAAAATGATACTGGGGCCAGTATCATCATCCACAGCTAGATGGGGGTTTTTGTTCTATTTTGTTTTTTGGTTTTTTTACTTCCTCTTTCAAATCTTACTTGAGTGCTGCCTAGTCAGACCCCAGTTAGAATAAAGATGTCAAAGAATATTTGATGTTGTGAATGATATGGGTCTCTACATCCACACGCAATAAGTGAATTGACATCTTCACAAGATGAGAATAGTTATTCAGTGCATTTATGTGTGTCTACAAAAAATGATTACCCAAGGAGACATAACAAAAAAACTAAACTATGACTCAATATATAAAAAAAATTAATGATAACTTCTCCAAAATTATTTAACTCTGAGTATGCTCATTTTACACATTCAAAAATATATTGAGCTATAGTTTGAATGTGTTACCCAAATTCCATATGTTGGAAACTTAATCCCCAATGTAACAGTATTAAGAGATGGAGTCTTTAAGAGGTGAATAGGCCATGAAGGCTCTACCCTCATTAACAGATCAACACTGTCATTGCAGGAGTGACTTTGTCATCGTGGGAGTGGTTCCTTATAAAAGGATGAGTTTGGCCCCCTTCTTGCTCTCTCTTGTTCTCTCTTTGCCCTTCCACCATGCTATGATGCAGCAAGCAAGCCTTTGCCAGATGCCAGCCCCTCTGTCTTGGACTTCTCAGACTCCAGAACAATGAGCCAAGAAATTTCTCTTCAATATAAATTACCCAGTCTCAGATATGTCATAGCAGCACAAAACAGATTAAGTCAACTTGCACATTTTAAAATTTCCATTAAATTTTTTCTCTTTCTCTTCAGAAATTTCAAATAGAAAGGCAGTAAGTGTGTTTTCAGGAAATATGCATACTTCTTTGTGGTTCACTTAAGTATGTAATAATGAGCAATGAACTTAATATTTAAGAAATTATTTTTTCATCAAATTGCAACAAAAATCCTATATAATAGAATATATCATAGTAATATATCAAATTTAATTATTTTTCTATGAATTCCTTGAAAGCCAACATTTCCTGGTAGATGAACATAAATCGTGGAGATGCGACATTCATAAAATATGTCCCTAGACCATTTTTGCCTTAAAAATATTAAAGTTTTTAAAAATACTACTTCTCCATTACAATGCTAGAAGCTCCTCAAGGTCAAAGAATACCATTTATTCATTTTTTTTATAAGAATCAAAACCTTAGAAGAACTAAAATGCTTAAGGATATAAATAAAGAGGCATTTTAGGATAAAATCCTTGAAGATGGTTCCATTATGTAAAAAGGAATCACAATCATTGAATTGCCTTTGTGTTTATCTTCAAAATGCTTCCAGAGATTGTTACCTTAAAGAACTAAAATTTGGAACAAAAATAGTGCATAGAAATTAGAAAATGGGTTTTTAAATATCTTAATATATTGAAAGACTCTTGCACACAGCGATAGAAAAGTTTAGTTAATCCTTTATTTTCACTTAGTTCAAGTAATCTTGGGAAAATTTATTGTAAGTTTAGATATAACAAATTTTTTTAATGTATCTGATTTTTGAAAAAATGGGAGTGACTATTCTAATTTTACTTCAAAGAAAATAAAGATTAGAGCAAAATATCTTGTAAGTTTAGATATAACAAATTTTTTTAATGTATCTGATTTTTGAAAAAATGGGAGTGACTATTCTAATTTTACTTCAAAGAAAATAAAGATTAGAGCAAAATATCTATAAATACATATTTGTGTTTGTGTGTATTCTAAGTCTTTATAAAAGAAATCTCAGAAACCATGAAACTATATCCAATAATCATCAGTTTCACAGTAGAATAAGTATAATATTTATATAATTAGACAGATAAATATCTATATCCCTTTATAAAAATAATAAAAATATTAGTTTTTATGAGATTGCACATATATTCATATTTCTCTATGAATATACATTATGTATATGTGTTATGCATTTCTCTATGAAAATAATTATATATATAAATATACAAATAATATATATAAAATTACTTACCACTTATATGTAACAAATGTAATTTTTAAGGACAGATACTTTAAAGAGATAATATACCTTATGTGAGACTTTTTAAAAAGACAAACTTTTTTAATGCAAGACAATGTATAAGTAGCAGTGGGCAATATTAACAAGAAGTTATTTAGAATTATATATTATTAGTACTCTATCTGCATCTCTGTACCTGAGGTTTTTTTCCAACACTATGGAAAATCATTCTGTTTTTGTGAGCCTAAAGTACTAGGAATTAACAAACATTGGGAACAGCCCTCAAACATGACTGATAAGAATTAGTATATAAATATCCCACCACCATTTCTCCTCTGATGAGAGAATTCTGAACCATGTGTTTTAAATGACTTTCCCAGAGTCTCCCTACAGATATAAACTCATCACTTATAGTCATAACTAGCTTAATAATGGACACTTTATTGACTTAATTGACTGTTTTTCCTTCGTTTATCAATTCCCCACTCCAAACTTATGTTCCTTGCACCTGCCAAATAAATTACTTACATGTATATTATCATGTAAGGCTGAATAATTAACCAAACTGATGACAAAAAGTACCACATTGCTGATGGTGGCAGCCTGTAACATGCTATAAGATTACTAAGAATCTCAAATGTTGTACAGTGTGATGAAAATCTATATAGTAGATTATTAGAACAAAAATATGCAATATCTCTAGCATTAAAAAGATAAGCTGGCAATGGTAATTATGACCTTGAAATTGGTTGGGTGGTTGTTCTTAGGTATCATTAATGCCTTGAAAAGAGAAGATTACAGGTTTAAACCACCACCAATTGTCTCCAAGCATGGTATGAATGTCAGAAGGCCTTTATGATAGCAAGACTCTCATTTCCTTCAACTGGCAGGCAAATTGGCCTGATAAACTAGGTCCAGAACCTAATTATGAGAGCACTAGAACAGAAAAGAAAATATAGTACACATCCCACGTAAGTCTCCTGAGCCTATAGGGCCAAGCCTGGGAATGGATTTTAAGGGAGCTGCATAAGAAGGAGAATATAGTGATCGATAAGGAGAATTTCTTGATGGAACACACTCTCCTGTAACTCAGGATTTTGTGCACTGGAAAGTACACCAGGAGCCAGTCTCAATACACTGCTGGAATTTCTATTTGGAGCCTGAAAAAACAAATGACTTAAAATTAATAAGGTAGAAATGATAAAATTAATTTGGCAAAATATTAAAAAAGGGATCAAAAAGCTCAATGGGGTGAGCATGCTAGTATGAATATATTACATAAGACCAGAGAACAGACAGCTAATCGTGTTTCCCAGGAAGCACTAGAGACATTCTGTTCAATAAAACACACAACAATGGCTATGTTATGGGGATACGAGTATCACTGAGACACCAGAGTTGATGGCAGTGAACTTGTTCTAGAACTTATCTCTTAGAAATTTATGAGGATTCTTCAATAGCAGGGGCCAAGTAGCAACATTTTACTTTCAGAAGAAAGGTAGACATATTACTGTAAGAAGCAGAATGAAAGCCAGGGGAAAAAAAATAACTCTCAAAGATTTGTAGCAATGGCTAATATACCATAGTGTTCCTAGAAATAAGACACATGAGAAGTTTATATAACCTAAAACCAAAGGGAAAATCATGACATCTTAGCCATTTTCCAGACACGAATCAGCATCAGAACCTGAACTCATTAAGTGGAGCCCAGATCACCTTGAAAAAGGACCTCATAACACCATGGAAAGTATGCAAAGCAGAAACTTTCCTAACTTTTCCCCTAAAGTAACTACAGCCATTTATCAGAGAATCATTTACTGGAGAAAAGGGAATTCCCAGCTATTTCCATGGTTTTTAGATACATAGTCTGAACTAACACTAATACAAAAGTAATGGCATAATGGCCCCATGAATAGAGCAGCAATGGTGAAAAAATGGCCATTCGGTGGTGGAAAAGAGGCTATTCATGGGGCCAATAACACTGAGTTTTCTCTCGTGAAGACAGATCTAGGTACTGGTGATAATGAATGCCTAAACCACAGGAAACACATGGAGACTAAGACTGGGATATTGTACCTGACACTGTGGATACCAGCCTTCCAGGGGGTAACAGGTTGATTATGGCATAGCCCTTCCACCAGGGAGAGGGAAATGATATATATTTACTATTCTGCATATAAATGTTCCTCCCTTGCTTCGAATGTCTCACTCAGATCATTATCTGAGGGCTTACCAATAGATCTTATTTATCATCTTGGGATCCTGCTTGGGAATGAGCACAGAAAAGGTGAACCACTTCACAATGGACAGTTGTAACAGTAGTTTCTACTCTGGTTCTACCATAAATTCTTTCACTCAGAAGCTTCCACACTGATAGCATTTGAAATGTCCTCCTGTTAGAGACTGAATATTTGGGTCCCCCATGCCAAAATTCATATGTCAGAGCCATAAGACCCAGATGATAGTATTTGGATAATATTTGGACATGGGGCCTTAAGTTTAGGCTGGTGGCCCCATGATGGGATTAAGGTTCTTATAATACAGGAAGAGAAACTAGAGCTCACGTGCATGTGTGTGCACTCTCCCTCTCTGTCCCTCTCTCTCTCTCTCTGCCATGTGAGGCTACAGTGAGAAGTTGGGGGCTAGGAAGAGGGCCCCCACCAGAGAACCAAATTGGCCAGCGCCTTGATCTTGGACTTCCCAGCCTCCAGAACTCTGTGACATAAATGTCTGTTACTTAAGCCATCCCATCTATGATATTTTGGTATAGCAGCCCAAGCTGACTCTAAAACACTTCTCTAAGGACACAGATTAAGATGGTCCCCTGTGGGATTGGTGTGCTGTCCTATAAGATATGAAATATGGTACATACTTCAACCATCATATATATCCACTTCAGTGCTTGAAAGGAGTGAAAGTTGGAGTTGCTTGTCTCACCATTGATCCCAGCGGTTCAGTTGGGGAATTTGTTCTTCCTGTCACCTCAGTTTTAATCATAACTTGTCTGGAAATCCTGTTTTCAATGGGAGAGACAGTTCTACAATGGGAACAGTAAGGATTCTACTAAACCTAAAGTTATGACTACTATCTAGGAGTGATGGAGTTCCCATGCCAGCAAACCAACAGGCAAAGCAAATAGTTACCCTACTGGCTGGGTAATTGATATGGATTATTATGAGGACATAAGGTTTTTTTCACATGACAGGAACAGAGAAGAAGAAATTTGAAAATGAAGAGATTCATGAGGGAAGCGAGTGTTAGTTTTTTATCAGCAGATAAACATAAATAGGAAATTGCAGCCAGATGAAGGTTGGGGTTTCCCAGTAATGTGCTGGAGGTGGCTCAGACTAGCTATGAAAGAGAATTGCTAAAATAATAAGAATTTCTGAGCTGGTTGATAAACATAGTCTTGTCTAAAAATTAAATTATATAAACTTGCAATTAAAGAAATTATGTAAGGACCAAAGGTAATAAATACACAAAACTCATAGTCTTAATTGTTTCACTACATTTTATCTATGCTTCTGAGATATTTATTTATTTATTTATCAGGAAATAGTATATAGTGGGACACTACTATACCTCTCTTTCCAATTTTACAAGAATAGCTTGAAATTGGCCATAGTAGGAGTATTTACACCATGGAAATTGGTAAATGTACAAATCAGAGCTTGATGTTTTGTTTTGTTGATTGTCTAGAACAAATGTCAACAATCTATAGCCTACAGGCAAAATCTGACTATGGTCTTCTTCTTCTAAAGATCATGAGCTAAGAATGATGTTTACATTTTATGAGTTTATTAAAAACAAACTAAAAGAAAACAAGAAAAGGAACAACATGTAACAGAACTGTAGGTGGCCAGCAAAGTTGAAAATATAAAAAGGAACAAGCTCTTCCTTCACAGAGAAAGTGTGCTGATCCCTGGTCTAGATTTTAAAAAGTGATGGAGAAAATGTCAAAAGTGCAGATGAAATGTCAACATGTTGAGGTCTATAACTGTTACATAGTGATTAGTACAAATAATGGAGAAAATTATTTCCAGAATTCAAAACCTATCGTTTGACTCAGCAAAAATGTTGTTTATGTCACTGACAAATGAGTGAAGTTTTGACATACGTTTTGCAGTTTCACTTTTGTCTTATCTGTTAACAAACCATAAGGAAACATAATAACTAACTTTCGGGTTGGAAGAACACCTGGAAAGCCAGCAGTTAAGAAATTACCAGCACATCACTAGGGGTACCCCACTGGCAAGCAACTTAGATCAGAACAATTTCTGTTAGAAAGCAAAGGGACTCTGAACTGTCTGGTAGGCGAGAATATAATGAATATTATCTGTGACCTCAGGACTCATTGCCTTAGGGGGAACTATGGCTTGCCCATTAATCCTTCTAAATATCCTTCTTAGAAATTGTGACTGGTCATGACCTTGAAGAAGTAATAACAGGATGAAAAGAATGTAAGATGGGCCACAGATGGATTTGAGTGATGAGAGCGGTAGACTTTACCAGAGGTTGATAGTGCTACACTCCAACCTCTCATAAATTTCAACACGCGTCAGTGGATTTCCACCTGCAAGTATCTTCTTCTCTGTGCCTAAGAACTTTTGTCAACCATCGAAGATGACAATCAGCACATGACAGGTCTTAAGTGCCTGGAAATGAACAGTCCTCAGATCATTCCACAACTAATGCCTGAAAGGGACTGATGTATAAAATGTCAGCTGCCTCATCCATCCAGTGAGATAATTCTGACACATGTAATTTACAACATTTCCTGCAGTTTCCTTCTGGGTTGAAGCTCTGGTCACCCATTAATGACAGTTTCCCACCCTTGTTTTAAATTCCCCAGTCCCTGGTCATTGCTCCTTTCACCTCCTCTTACCTCAGAATCTCCTTTACAAATATCCCAAACGAAGGCATCTTGTAGCAAATCAGAAACTCTCCTAAGTACTAATGTGATCTTCAGCATTCTTTTAAAGTGCCATAAGCCATGGACATGGACGGAAAAAAAAAAATGCTCTGGTCCTTCAATGGTGCTTTTATGATTTAAAAAGCAAAGCGAAATGAAGTGAATACATTTTATGTGCAATTATATATTATGCATTGTCATCTCTTCACCTTTAATTATTTGACAGGTCATTAGAAAAAGTTCTGTTCAGTGGGGAAAAAAAAAAAAACTATAGCTAAAACTGGGTAAGATCTTCTGGTTAATACATCATTTTTCCAGGGACACCCTCTTTCTCTCTGTCTCTTCTCCCCCCCACCATCTGTCATTCTGAGTTGTAAAGTAATAAATAAATTCTTTCCTAACTATTTTGTGGGAACATTGAATATATAACTATAGAAGCAGAAGAAAGAGGAGTATGGATTTTTTCCAAACAGCACAGTAGTATTAGAAATCCTAAGTCATCATTTCCTAAAAGGTGTTCTGTGGAAACACTAGTCCTTCTATAGCTCTTAAAAAATAGTAAATTTAAATAGTGTGTTTAAAGACCACAAGAAATGCTGTCTTTACCTCCACTTTATTCACCCCCAAACTTCCCTTTGTGTATTCACAATGAAAATGTGAAAATTCTTATTTTAATAAACTTTTATTTCTCTTAAATGTTGTTTTATTTAGTATTCTGACTTAATTTATCAAGGACTTGTAAATGAGTGTGCATGTGTATGTTTAAAAACATATAAGATATAAGCTATGGAAAGCACTATTCTTGGTACCCAAATATTAGAAGTCAAGTAGATCTCACTAATGACCTAAGTCTAATGATCTCAATGGCCATGTCTCTGTATATTTGATCTATTGAACCTAATTTGTCAATTATAATAAATTATATAAATCCACAGGCATGCCTATAATAAATTTAAGACTCTATATTGATGGATAAATTATTTATTGGTATCTCATATGTTTAAGGTGTCAAATCTTTTTTTGGATATAGTCTAATAAACAGGTATTATCTAATCCACTTTAAAATTTTATTTTAAAAAAGTGAAGTGAAAGATAATTCTAAGTCTTTAATAAAAGTGGATGCTACAAGAGGATGTGTAGCTTATTTCCCTACCATGAATAATTTGAAATTTTAGATGAAAACAAAGTTTATGTAGAATCATTACAGTAAAAACATTAACCATGCATAATTAAATGCTAAGCACCATTCTATAAAATAAAATTTTAATACAGTTTCATAAAAAACAATTATCAGTATGAATGACTATTTAAAAATTCCTCTGAATTATTCTTCTTATACTACTGATTACATTACATTAACTATATTATATTAATAGCAGTAAATTTTGGGGAGGTCTGTGCCACTTTTTACTCACCCATATTGGCCTGGCCCATAGCATGATTCAAACTACAATTTGCCTTGATCTAATCCAAAGAGAACTTTCTTCAAAGGCACAGTACTCTTCATGCTAATGCAGCTTAGAATTTCAAGGGCATACCTGATATAACAATCATAAATGTTGCCATAAATATTTCTGACATTTATTCATAGTACTTTCTTTAAAAGCAAGTTAATATCTCAAAAATAAATTAATAGTAACATCATTTCTCAGCCCAATTATAAAATATGCTAATGTGTCAGACATTCTTAATGCATCAGGATTGGCTGGGGATTGCTGTAGCCTAAGTAAAAAGAATTTTAAAAAGCAGTATTCCATGGTGAATAATTTAACCATATGGTCATTTGGCTTTGATTTAATTCAGCAATGGGTGTTAGAAATTTTATGGTGTACCTAGACTAGATCTACTACTTCTATAAAGGACATTTTACAGAAAAGGAGATATAAATAGTATGAAAACTTCATTTATTATATTTCTCTCCAAATTTTAGCCTGGTCTTTTCAAACTCTCCAAGGAGACATATTTTCTTTGAAATGACTTAACCAGTTCAGCCCAAATCTGAGAGCACTGACACCATTAATGTATAGGAATTATATTTTGGATGAACTTTGATAAATCAGGGAAATTTCTCATAATTAAATTTTAATTATGTCTAGATATCAGAAAGAGAGAGAGAGTTAGTTGTTGGAATATAAAATTGTTCTACTCTGATGAAATAGAGCCTATAGTTCTCTCTACCGGGGCGCTTTGAAAAAGTTCGAGTACTTCAAATATGTATGTGTATTAGAATATATATATGTATATATTTCTAATATATTTCTAATATATATTTCTAACCCTCACACATACACATTTCATTAGGAATTAGCAATTTGGTTTTTCAACAAGGTGAGAGTTATGGCCATGACAGAGTATTCACTTGATCTAGTTGCCCATGTTGAATCAAGGTTCTTACTACCAGGCAGTGGAAAGGGAATCTTGTGCTTGCTGTATAGACCCCTGAGAAAGGAAGGCAGGTCATGACCTCAGTGATGGCAGGTGAAGTTCCATGAGTGGAATTGGATAAAATTTGTGCTGAGACTTTCATGGATTCTATTAACTTTTTGTGTTTAAAAATGTAGCAAAGTTTAACAGTATGCCTTTGTACAGGATATATCACTTCTTTGAGCACTTGGGTCTTCATTTATAAAACGGGGATAATAAATCCTGCCTTACATTCTTTGTAGTTTTGTGTTAAGACTGATGGTAATTGAAAATACTTCTGCAAATATAAAGTTTTATTATTCCGTCTATTTTTGTATCTACTGTATTTTATACCAAAATCTGTTAGGCCTGCATGAGATAGTGTGTAGTAACAAACTGAAGCAAAGAAAATAAATAAAAGAGGTATAAATACGGGATTACCGTTTAGAGAAGACATGAAAGGCATTTTTAAACTGACACTTACACATGAAAAGCAAGGGCACAAGTGATTCAGTGTAGACCCTGACGTTCTGTGGTTGAAGAAAGCAATAGAGAAAAATGTTGCTCGTGTGTTGTAATCCTGTGCACGTCCTGAACAGCTTCGGAGTGTCACAGGGGTGTGAATATGCTACTGACGTAGTTGAAAGATAAAACTATCAAACACTGAATTCTAACAATCATCATCATAACTGTATATTTAATTTCAGCAATGTGATAATTTATCATCCTTTAAACTATCATTGTTAGTGGATTCCATTAAGCCAATTAACAAAGATCAATGGTAATTTTAGGTAAAATAGTTTGTTTATTCTTTCTAGAAACTAGCTCTCTTGCCCTCTGTTACTTCACTTCCTGTTGTATCTTCCTGCTGGTGTTCATTTTTACTGCCCTTGCTGTCAGATAGGTGTTTCCCCCTTAATTGCCACCTATGTCACTCTATTCACAAGGTAACACTTGCAATAGCAGCTTTGTCACCTAAGTCAGCATGATCATTGTCTCTGTTGACCAGCACACTAGCACCTGCCATCTACTTCTCCGATGGCTTCGTTCCAATTGAGAAGTTTTTGCTCGGGTTAAACTTGTATTCAGGTTTTAATTAAAGGAAGAGTGTGTTAGAATTTCTTGATTTTACAGAAAAAATAACATGTTTCTTACTTTCTTCATATCCTTGTTTTCTTAATTTTATTTCTTTCAGTTATTAAGCAGCATCTAATTTTTGTTTACTACATACTGTTGGGGTTAAATCTACTCTTTCTTGTAATGTTTATGGAACATATATATTAATAGAAGGCAATTAGTACTGAAGTGTTGAGAAGATAAAGATAAAACAGTGATTTATTTGCTAAGCATTATCCCTCAGACATACAGGACAATCACGGTATTTGTGAAGATTCTCTGCAGTTCCAAGTATGATATCCTTTTTGCCTTCATTATTACTTTGCTATAAGTCACATCTCCATTTAATTCTGACTTTTATACATTCTAACTTCATGATGCAGTTTGTGAATGTTTTCACTCATTTTGAAGGTTGTCTATTTACTCTAGTGTTTCTTTTTCTATGCAAAAGTTTTCCAGTTTAATTAAGTCCCATTTGTTTTTGTTTGTTTGTTTTGTTTTTATTGCATTTGCTTTTGGGGTCTTAGATATAAATTCTATGTCTAGGCCAATGTCCAGAAGTGTTTTCCTTAAGTTTACTTCTGGAATTTTTATCATTTCAGGCCTTATATTTAACTCTTTAATTCATCTTCAGTTGATTTTCATATATGGTTCTGAGAGAAAAGAGTCCAGTTTTATTCTTCTGCATATGGTAATCCCACCATCATTTATTGAAAAGAGTGTCCTTTTGCCAGTGTATGTCAACTTTGTCAAAGATTAGTTCATTTAGGTACATGGCTGTTCCATTGACTGATATGTCTACTTTTATAACAGTACCATGCTGTTTTGCTTACTATATATAACCTAGAAGCAAAATTTGAAGTCAAGTAATGTAATGTCTCCAGTTTTTGTTTTTTTTCCACTTAGGATTGCTTGTCACTAATTTCACTCTTTAAAAAAATTTTTAATTTCTGTCTTGATTTGGTCATTGACCCAAAGATAATTCAGGAGGAGATTATTTAATTTCCACATATTTTTATAGTTTTGAGTATTCCTCTTATAATTGATTTCTAGTTTTATTCTCCTGTGGTCTGAGAATATATTTGTTAAGGTTTCAATTTTTAAAAATTTATTGAGAATTGATTTTTGGCCTAACATATGTTCTATCTTGGAAAATGCTCCATGTGCTGATGAGAAGTTCTGTAGTTGTTGAGTAGAATGTTCTGCAAATGACTATTAGGTTCATTTGTTGTACAGTCCAGTTGAAGTCCATTGTTTCTTTGTTGATTTTCTGTTTCAATGATCCATCTAGTACAGCCAGCGGGCTGTTGAAGTCCCCCACTATCATTGAATTTGTTGTTTATCTCTTTTCTTAGGTCCCGTACTATTTGTTTCATTTATCTTGGTGTGCCACTGCTGGGTGTGTATATATCGAGGATTATTGTATATTCTTGTTGAATTGATACCTTTATCATTATATAATGACCTTCTTTATATTTTTTAACTGTTGTTTATTTAAGGTCTTTTTATCTGCTATAACTATAGCTACTTCTGCTCGCTTTTGGTTTCCCTTTGCATGGAATATCTTTTATCACTGCTTTATCTTGAGATTATAAATGTCTTTATCAGTTAAGTGAGTCTCTTCAAGGAAGCATATGCTTGGGTTGTTTTTTTTTTTTTTTATCTATTCCACCAATCTATGTATTTTAGGTGGGGCATTTAGTCCATTTATGTTCAAAGTTTATGTTGATATGTGAAGTTCTTTTCCTGTCATAATGATGTTTCCTGTCATACAGTTGTTTTGTATTCTCAGTAGTGAAATTGTTTTTATAAGACCTGTGGGTTTTTTAGTTTTATTTGTTTTTACGATGGTGAGTAGTGACCGTTTGCTTCTCTGTTTAGATTCCCTGAAGTGTTTCTTGTAGGGCCAGTGACTAATTCCCTTAGTGTTTGCTTTTCTGAGGAAGACTTTATTTCTCCTTCATTTATGAAGCTCAGTTTAGCAGGATGCAATATTTGTAGCTGATAGTTCTTTTCTTTGAGAATACTGAAAATAGGACACCAGTCTCTCCTGGATTGTAAGGTTTTGCTAAGAAATCTGCTCTTAGTTTGATGGGCTTTCCTTTATAGGTAATTAGATGTTTTTGTCTTGATATTTTTAAAATTTTTTCCTTCACATTTGCTTTATATAGTCTGATAACTACATGCCTTGGTGAAGTCTTTCTTATAATGTATCTCTGTGGTGTGCACTGAACCTCTTGTATCTGAATGTTTAAATCTCTTGCAAGACCAAGGAATTTTTCCTCAATGAGTCTCTCAAATAGGTTTTCCACATTTTTACTGTTTTCTTCTCTCCCTCTGGGATACCTATGACTTGTATGTTTGAATGCTTCACATAATCCCATATTTCTTGTAGATTTTGATCATTTCTTTTAATTCTTTTTTCTTTATTTTTATCTGACTGGGTTAATTAAAAAGATCTGTATTCAATTTTTGAAATTTTTTTTTTTGGCTTAGTCTATTTTATTGTTTGAGCTTTTAACTGCATTTTGTAATTCCTTCAATGAGTCTTTCATTTCCAGAAATTCTGTTTAACTTTTTAAAAATATCTCTCTTTAGTAAATTTTTGATTCATATCCTGTATTACTTTTTTGGTTTCTTTGCATTGGTTTTCAATTTTCCTTTGCATCTTAGTGAGTTTCATTACAACCCATATTTTAAATTCTTTATCTATCATTTGAGATTTTTGTTTTTGTTTGGGATCCATTGCTAGAGAGCAGTGGGGGTGATCCTTTGGGGATGTTGAAACCGTTTGTTTTTTCGTACTGCTAGAGTTCTTACACTGGTTCTTCCTCATCTGGATAAGCTATCATTTCTTATTTTTGAAAGTACATCTGTTTGGATGGGACTTCTTAATTTTTTTAACTTTTTTCCCTGAGAATATGCCTGTTATGTATGTTGTATTTGTTAATTTAGCTTCAGTTGTGGGTACTTTCAGGGATCCAAGGCTCTGTGTGTGTTACTTGGTTGGTTATAGGTAGGTAGCCTTTTGCATTGGCTTTCTCAGATCCCGATTATATCAGTAGTGTGTTGGACTGCAGTTCAACGACTCGGCCAGTAGATGGCACTTATGCGTAAGAGCAGTTGCATCAAGAGCCAACCGGAGCGCGCTGGGTCTGGGTTTGCTCAGGCCATGAGGCGGTCTGTGGCATGCCCAGCGCCCCGCATGCCCCGCTTAGCTCTGGGGGAGGAGACAAATCTGGGTGGAGCTGGCCCACTAAGCTCACTTTTGCACGTCTCAGTGGTGAGCGGATTACCAGCCCTGATGGGGGCGTTGGGGGGAGCTGACCTTCCAGTGTGCTGAGGTCTCGGGGGTCGCGGGCAGGAGGGATGAAGGAAGAGAGAACTGAACCAGCTCCAAGGCCTGGGCAGTCACACACGGGATCCGCTTCCCTGTTGAACCGCTGTCCCCGGACTCCTGCCTTTCCGTTCAGACAGACGCGGTCCTTTTCTTCAGCTGTCATGCTGTTGAAGGCTGTGGGAAGTGCCTGCCCTGCAGCTCCTGCTCAGATGGCCTGGGGGCAAATCTTCCCTCAGATCAAAACCAACAGCTTCGCTGCTCAACCCCCTGCTCTACTGCAGAAAGTGCCACTCCCTAAAAGGAGGGACATGGGCTCTACCACCCTTGCAAGGCCAGGTGCAATGTGCATGCTGTCCGGGGGTGAAGCCGCTCCTAAATGCCCTGGAACGACTCCCCCCACCATGGACTGGCTCCGACCCCCTGCAGGAACAGCTGTGGCTGCATTACAAGGAGTGAGCCCACAGAAGAGAAGTCCCCATCTCCACGTCCGTTCCTGAGCACCAGTGCCACCTGGTCCTTGTCGTTGTCTCCACAGAGCTCAGCGTTGTCGTGCATCTCCGCTGGGCGGAGACCAGACACCCTCAGCTCACCAGTGGGGACTCTCAAACGTAGGAGAGCAAATACTCTGGTCTCCTTTGACCCAAGGGTCACCCCAGCGTGCTGCACTCTTCTTGCCCCTCAGGGCAGCCTGTCCAAAGTATCAGAACGTTGGCAATCCCACAGGTCCCCTGAGACTTGTCAGCCGCCTGTGGCTGCTGCAGTCTGTGAGGTGTCAGGGAATGTTTGCAGAGGATCCAGCCTCCTACGGGGGCTGAGACCTCCTGGGCAGGGTAGCTACAGAAATACGGCCACTCTTTGCAGGGAGGGGTGTGGGCCCCACCCTCTGCGCAAGTCTGGGCATGGTGGGCATGCCGACAGTGGGAATGTCGTCTTCCCCCACATGCCCTGGCACGACTGTCCCCTGGTACACCCCCACCAGCACCCCAGGGGAGCAGCTGTGGCTTCGTCTGCAGCACTGGGAGGTGAGTGAAGACATTCCTGTCTCCACGTCCGTTCCCACACACCAGTGCTGCTTGGTCTCAGGGGTGGGCCCACTCTCTTCTCCTACAGGACCCAGCTTTGTACCTGCATCTCTGCCGAGAGGGGCACAGACACCTCCATCTCCCAAGCTGGGAGCTCCCAAGGGGGTGTGCCCCTTGTCCCTAGAGGCACTTTGGCCTGCTGCACTCTCCCTTCCCCTAGTTCCCCTGAGGACCCCTGGGGCTGCTGCGTACTGAGTGGCTCCCTGTGGGCATGTCTGACCAGATTCACAAGTCACATATTTAATCTCTTTTGCAAAGTGTTTTCCAGGCACAACTTTGGTGTTCTCTTCAGAGCACACTTTCTCATTTTCGGCAATATGGCTAGGATAATCTATTTCCAAATCTTGACGTTCTAGCTCTTTTATGCTGAAAAGTTCATTTCTTAATTTATTTCTTTTCTCTCGCATTTTACTATAAGCAGTAAGGAGAAACCAGCCTACACCTTCTATATTTTGCTTGAAAATGTTCTCAGGTGAATATCCAAGTTCATCACTTACAAGTTCTACTTTCTACCAAACAGAAGAAGGCAATTTAGCCAAGTTCTCTGCCATGTTAAAAAAAGGATCAAACATCCACATTTCTACCATCAATATACTCAGGCAGTCCAGGCTATTACCATCAAGTGTCTCAAAATTCTTCCAGCCTCTACACATTAACTAATTCCAAATTCAATTCTACAATTTTTGGTATTTTTTTCCAGCAGCACTCCATTTCTTGGTACCAAAATTCGTATTTGTTTCCTAGGGCTACCATAATATACCACAAACTGGGTATATTAAAACAACAGAAAGTTATTGTTCATAATTTTGAAGGTTAGAAGCCTGGAATCAAGGTCATGGTAGAATCGTGTTCCCTCTGAAACCTGAAGTGGACAATTCTTCCTTCCCTCGTCTAGCTTTGAGTGTTTGCTAACAATTATTGGCATTCCCTGGTTATACAGGCTTCACTCCAATAACTGCATCTGTCCTCAAATGGATGTTTTCCCTTTGTGATTCTGTGTCCAAATTTTTTTCGTATAAGGATACCAATCGTACTGGATTTTACCCTAGTCTAATGACTTACTCTTAACTTGATCACATCTGTAAAGACTCTATTTCCAAATAAAATCATATTCACAGGTACTGTCATTAGAAAGTCAGCATGTTTTGGGGGGAACACAATCCAATCCATAACACAGAGGGATAACCTCTTTCATTGCCTATTTTCCAATATCTGGAAAACTGTTGTTTATAGGTTTGTCTGATTTTTGGTTTCAGGTTGAGGTAAATCCGGTACCTGTTACTCGTCTTTGATAGGTACTGATGTTTATTTGATGTTCAGTCACTTCTGTCTCCAAGTACCCAGTTAAACTGCATTTTCTAAGCTATGACTGCCCTCTTAGTAGCCTCTTTTGCTTTTAATTTTGTATATCTTTTTTTGCTCAGCTAACTATTCATACGTACATCCAGGTACTCATCACAAGTGTTAGAGACAACGTGGGGATACTAAGCTGTGAGATACTTGAAGAAAAGATATTGTCTAGTGCAGCACTGAATTTATCTTTAGATCCCCAGCCTTGGTCTCGAACACTGACATGATTCCTTTGAACGAGTGACTGACGGGCCGCCTGAGTCACTGGCTTACTGAATGTCTGTCTGCCTAAAGGAATAACTACCTGAATGAATGTATTTTTATTTTTAATTTTTGATATAACTGATCAGAATCTATAAATAAAACTCACTTTTTGTCTTGATACTCTCATCTGGAGATTGAGAACACATCTTTGAAGGTTGTGTAAGCTTTGAATGGAATAACATATTCATTAATTTTGAAAAACGTCATGAGATCCTACTGGGTTGCCAATATTCTAATATTAAGATTGTATTTTTTAATGATAAGTACAATTTCGGTGACAACCTTTATAAAAAACTTACATGATGTCTGCTGTGTGAGAGAGATAGTTCTTAGTACTTTATTTCTATTAACTCTTTTGCTCTTTGCAAAAATACACATTTAAAAGATACAAAACCAAGGCACCAAGGACTTAAATAAACTGTATGAGGTTACGTAGTCAGAAAGTAACAGCATCGAGATTCAGAACCAGGCTGTCTGGCTAAAGAATCTGTACTTGAAAGGAGACATAATAGACCATTAAATGTATATGGTAGTTATATTTCTATACATGTGAAATAAATTAGCAAAGCATGTTAGAAGAGAATGAATAACAGTGATATTGGCTTAGAGGTGGCAAGAACTGCTTCGATTGAGAATAAGCCTCTCTGACACGACTTAAACTAAGATCTGAAATATGAAAGAGGTGATGTGAAATGTAGTAATAAGAGTGTTCAAAGTAAAATGTCCAAGGGAGCATGTAATAATCCAAAAGAAAAATGGCAAGAGATAAATTTGGAAACATACTGAAAGAACTTTTCGAGCTTTGTGAGTCATGTAGATGAGTTTGGGTGTTATTGATGTGTAATGGAAAGCCAACAAATAATTTTAATCCGGGATGACTGTAGTTAGCTTCATATTTTTGAAAGAAATCTCTGCTTTTCTTGTGGATTGGGTAGGAGATGAATTTGCTGTTAAAAAACAAGGAAGCAATTGCAGCAGTCAGGCAGATGATAGTATCCCAAGTGATTATGTATCAACAGAATGACAGAAGAGGACACATTCATGTTTATTTCATGGAGCAGGAGACATGGAAAGAAAGGAAGGAATCAAGAATATCTTTCAAGTTTGAATAACTGAGCTGACATCTTCTGGGACTAAAAGGACTGAGAGAAAAAGACATGGGTGGGTTAAAGCTAAAGGATAGGTATAGGAATGGAGTCAAGAATTCCACTTTTGACATATCTAAGTTGAGGTGCCTGTGAGGTGTGTAAGTGAGGGGGTTGGTAAATAAGTCTGAGTCTCAGAGGAAAGGATTGGGATTGAGATAAAATTTGATATTCTCTGTTTTAAGATATATTTAAAGTAAAATTATCTGAAGTAATCAACCAAGGAGGATGTATATGTAAGGAGAAAGGAACTCTGACATATAGTACTTGAGTGAAGCAAAAAAGCTACAAATGAGAGAGAGAAAGTTTCCAAAATGGTTAAAAAGAGACATAAAAAAACATGGTGCAAGGGAAACTCATAAAAAAGAAATATTTCAAAATAAGAGAGGGTCCAAGTACATTGAGAGTTGCTAAAAGGTTAAATCATGGTCCTTTAATTTGAATGTGCACACTACATGCAAGATACTCTTTGACCTCTAATGATAGAAGAGTAGGAAAAATGGATAAAAATATATGCCTCTTGGAACTAACTTTATAATGGTAAGAAAATGGCCACAGTGAAATAAATAAAATATAAATTATGTCAGATAAGAGGTGTTATAAAGGAAAAAACCTACAAAAAGAGGTTAGTGGACATAATTTCAAATAGGGTAGAAAGAGTTGGCTATATTGAGAAGGTAATTTTTGAACAAAGACCTAGAAAAGATGATGAAAAGAGCTAAGATCTCATAGAGAAAATTATTCTACCTAAAGATAGAGAAATTGAAGCTGGAATAGATTTCTTGAGGAGAGAAAAGGACTTTAAGAAAGTGAGATGCCATTTAGAAATAGTCCTGTAAAAAATAGGTTAATAATGTAAAGGAAGGATTCCTTATACACAGACGTCACCGAGGGCAAGAGGGGATCAAGAACACACCTGAGGGATTCATCATTGATATATATAGAGAAACTGCATCTGTTTTAATAGGAGCATAAAACGAAAATGTGGAGAAAGATATGGATAGGTTTATAGATTTTGTGGCTCTGATTGTATATTGAATTTTTTTTTTTTTGGAAAAACAGGCATTTTTTTTTATTTCAGCTTATTATGGGGGTACAAAAGCTCAGGTTATATATATTGCCCATGTCCCGTCCATCCCCCCGAGTCAGAGCCTCAAGCATGTCCATTCCCCAGGCAGTGCACCTGGCACTCACCATGTAGTCATACCTCCATCCCCTCCCCCCACCCCTCACCTCCCCGAGTCAGCACCTTCAAGCATGACCATTTCCCAGACGGTGCGCAACGCACTCATCATGTAGGCATACACCCTTCCCCTCCCCCCACCCCCCGCCTCAGTTTGATATCCAGTTGGTATCATTCCCCAATGTGCATTTAGGTGATGATCAGGGAAACCAATTTTCTGGTGAGTACATGTGATGCTTGTTTTTCCATTCTTGAGATACTTCACTTAATATAATGGGTTCCAACTCTCTCCAGGAGAACCAAAGAGATGTCGTATCACTGTATATTGAATTTTATCAAATGTTTTTTTCTGCAACAATTGATACGACAATGTTTCTTTTTCTTCTTTAGACACTTTAGATTGTCTACTACATTGATTAATCATCAAATGTAAAAACAATCCTGCATTCCTGGGATAAATTCAAGTTGATATATTGTGATTTTTTTTTTGAATTGTTATATTTGACTTATTAGAGTTTTAAAAGAAACTTTGAGTCTATGCTTATGGGAAATATTTTTATGTAGCTTATTTTTCTTATAATATTTGTCTCCTTTTTAGTTATTTTCTTTCTTCTGCTTGCTTCTGTGTTTAATTTGCTATATTTCTTCTATTTTCTTAAAGTTAAAGTTTATGTCATTAATTTGAACTCATTCTTTTTTAATATAGCACAATACTGCCTTGTATACTTGAACTTTGCTAACAGGGTAGATCTTACATGTTCTCACCACACACAAAAAAGTATACTCTAAATATATGCAAGCTTTATTTGTCAATTATGCCTCAGTACAGTTGGGGGGAATAAATTAATGCCATAAATTGCCCTCATTATTGCTACAGCTGCATCTCACAAATTTTGATATGAGTGTTTTCCTTTTCATGGAGTTCAAAACTACTGTCTCATTTTTTTTTTACTTCTTTGATTTTTGAATTATTAAAATATGCTGTTTAGTTTCCAAATATATGTGGATTTTACAGCTATATTTCTATTAGTGTCTTCACATTAATTTGGGTCATAGAAATTATGCTGTAGGATTTGAATTCCTAAAAATTTATTGAGACTTATTTTATGACTAAAAATATGGTCTATCATGGTAAATGTTTCAAATGCAATTGTAAAGAATATTTTCTTTTTTTTTCTTGTGTTTAGTGCTCTACAAAGTCAATCATGTCAAGTTCTTTGATAATGTTGTTCAAGTCTAGTTTGTATTTATTTCCTGTTTAATCATTCTATTAATTATTGGGAGAGATGTTTTATAATTATGTATTTACAAATGTCTATATTTCTCTTTTCATATATACCAATTTTTGCTTTATACACCATGAAATTCTATTAGTAGATAGATAAATAAGAGGGTTGTTGTTTCCTCTTGATTTGATCCCATTATAATTACAAAATGACTGAATTCCCTGAATTCTCAACTCTGTTTTCTCAGCTTAATAAGATTTATGGGCTTTAAGTTCCCACTGCCTGCACTGGCACCTGTAAACTTTCTAGTGAATAAGGTGGGACAATTGTTCAGCATATTTTCATGGATTACTGTCCTTCATTCTTCTATGCTGTTCAGTGTTTTGAGAACCATCGTTTCATATATCTTGTCCAGTTCTTTAGTTGTCTAATGGTAGAACAGTAAATACAATACTTGCTAGTATATGATGGCTGGAAGAGGAAGCTAATGTTTTTTTGTTTGTTTGTTTTGTTTTGTTTTTTTTGAAAAATCAGAATAAATAGTAACGGTATAGAAAAGGCAATGAAAAACAAGTAGATCCCTACCCACTTCGTAGACTTGGGATGTGTAGTATGTGAGAGAAGGTACAGCTTCAGTTGGGAGGACTGTAGTGATAAGCTAGGCCACTTCATGCAAAGAAGTTCCAAAAACAGATTCAAGTTTTGGTTAGAAGGCCAAAGGACAGATCAAAGGAGAAAAGAGGCTAAGCGTGTGTGATTGTATTAGATTAATTATTAAAGATGCTGATGAATTCCTGGTGACAATGGATAACATTTAGTTTTATGTTTTAGGAAGTAACTATAGTAAAATAGTTATCCTACCAGTCATGCTAGTATTCATATTTACCATCTATTAGAGGAGGCTATAATACTAAATCTGTAGATATATAAACATGTCAGAGAATGTTAACTATTTACAAAATAGCCATTCTCTTTTGTTCTGTCTCTCAAATTAACAGATTTCTTAATTTTAGGCTATAGTAATTGCATCCAAAGACTGTATTTCCCAGTTCCTTTTGGGAATAGGTGTTTCCATGTGTCTAAATTCTGACCAATAAGTTATAACAGATTTATAGGCACATACAAAATCAGAATGCATTTAGCAAGAAATGCTAAATGATGAATTAATTTGATAGTCATAAAATAGCATGCAGTACACCAGAACACAAAAGCTAATAGAAAATTTTAAGATAAAAGGGACAAATGTAATTTATTTAGAAGTATAAAGACAATTTATATTAGAAAATAAAATTGATACGTAAACAAATACAGCTAATAATGGAAAACAAAAGGTACATTAAACTTTGTAGAGTTAAAAGACAATTTCTAAATGATATTTGCCCACACCTTAATTTCATGATGGAAAGAGATGCCCTGAGAGTATAACTTACCTGGTAACACATGGTACTATAGTAACAGGATGAGGATTAGACCTATAATACTTGATTCTCAGAACACTATTCACTTTATTCCATACAAAGCTTACAAGCTCTACTTTGTATTTGTTCAGGTCAAAATGTTATGATAAAAATATGTTTTAATTCAGAAAGTTTAATAGAGATCCTTTTTTCTTTTAAGTGGTACAAACACTTTTACTAAGAAAACTGCCAAACTCCTTTCATCTTACCATACCTGCATCAAGTGGTCACCAATTCCTGATATGGTTTAGTCTTCACTGGGCTTAAAGATGCTTAAGTAGCCATTTAAACCCTGTGCAACTGTGAAAACATTTTATATTTTATTATGCTAATATACTTATTAACTGGCATACCTGTAACTATTTTTCATGATGCATCACACAGATAGAGGAAAATAAATATAATAGAGAACAAAAATATTTAAAATGTAGAGTTTCTGAAAAAGAGTATTTTGGGCAGTGTAAATCATTTTATAAAGAAAATTTTGGCTCACCCCAAATAAATTTTGAATAAAAATATTTTGATTCATCTACAAAAATACAATTCACAAGAGGGAAAAAAAGATCTAACTAATAAAGATATAACCTACAATAATATAATTTACATTCCAGACTTAAAAGATAACTCAAATAATTAATAACATTATAAAGCATAAAAATGTAATGAAAAGAATAATAAATGCATTTAAAAATTCACTTATTCAAATTATTTTAACAGACTCATTTTACCTGAAATATTTATATATATGTTTGAATATATTAGAAGATATGTTATTTGACTTTGCATTTAATTAGTCCTTTGGGGACATTGTAGGTCAAATAGGTTTTTTGAGATACTGTGGACTGAAAAATTATAGTACAGCTGTAAACTTTCAAAATATGAAGGTGATTATTGCCCTTCTGTTATAAAAATATGAACTGTACTAATTGGGCTTATTAAAAACTTATTAAAATATTTCCCTAATAGAAAATGTATATATTAATTATACAAAACATAAATGTACCATTAAATGTTCTCCCTAACTTTTTCTTAAAAGATATTTTCACAAGTTAGTTTCATTTGAAAATATTTTCCATTAGTTCAGATTTTAGAAAATACCTTAAAGGAACTTTTCTTAAGAATATATTTTAAAAATATGAAGACACATTTCAAGTGTTTTCTAAATACATATTTAGCTATTTGACTAATGTATTCATCAAAATGTTTATATTAAGTATTTAAATATTCTATAATTCTTTTTTACTTAGTGCCTCAACTTTTTAAAAGTTTGTTTTTAGGTTAGAATAATTTTAGGTTCACAGAAAAATTGTGACGATAGTACAGAGAGCTCCCATATAAGTCACATACAGTTCTCCCTGTTATTAGTGTCTTACATTAGTATGGTGTATTTGTCACCAGGCATTAACCACTATTGATACCTTATCATTAACTTAAGTCCACACATTATTCAGATATATTTATTCACATTTTCATACTTTTAACCTCATGTTCTTGTTTTGTTTCAGGATCTCACCCAGGATGTCAAATTATATTTAGTTATCCTGTTTCCTAAGATACCTCTTGGTTCTCACAGTGTATAATTTGTTAAATTAGTATTTTATTCCTAGAAATTTGTCCGAGTTTTCAAGCTTTCTCTGTCTTTCAATCTCTGTCTCTCTCTCTCACCTTTCTCTCTGTCTCTCTGTAGTGAGGCTACAGCAGCCTTCAAAAACCTTATCAATATGAAATGTGGAGCTTGATTTACTTAATTTTTGATATGAACTGGCAAATTATTATATGGTATAAGAATGTTAACATGTTTTGGTAATTGCACTTCATTGTATTTAATTATAGAGATAATCTAAAGTTGTTTTCTAAGTGAATCAACTAATTCAATATATTTACTGCTGTATCAGTTGTTTTAAGCTAAGATATATTGTAGCAACAATGTATTTCAAAATTGTAATGGCTCATAACAACAAAGTTTTAATTTTCACTGATTTGGCATGCCCATTGTTATTCATTGCATTTCTCCTTCACTTTTGATCTTGCTGAAGGAACAGGCATGGTTTGTGGCATGGCTACTTTCATGGCTAGAGGAGAAGAGGACATAACGGAGTTAAATGATGCCCTTGATGGGCAAGAGAGACAACTCAACAGACCAGTGCAGTATGGTGCAAGCAACCCCGTGGTGGAGGGACAGAAGAACGTTATGGAAGTAATTCTAGGAAAGTGACTTCTCCAGATAGAACCTAAAAAAGGGTAAATTAATTTGGCAGAAAAGAAATGCAAGAATATTACAGGCAAGGCAAGTAGCATATTTAAGTGACAGAATGTTGGGCATTCCTTAGTTCTCTTAGGGAATTGCAGGTATTTGGGCATTGCTAAAGGACAAAGAGGGAGACTGAGACAGGAAACGAAGAGAAATGAGACTGGACAGTTGCATTGTTTCGTGTGTATTAGCTTAGTACGGAGGGAGGGATGTTGTCCAGATCTCGAGGAAGCCTGCCCTCTAAAAGATAGAAGATTAATATTACTTACTAATTTTATGAAAGACTTAAATTTAGACATCAAACACATTACAATTTTATGCTTTTTTTAACTGATAAATACTGTTGACATTGTGGCAAGATGTATCTATCAACAAAAGGATAGAGCTGGTAGGAAACATATAGCAAACAAAATTGGGCAGACTGCAGACTTCTGTGGTGAAATATGGA
Source organism: Lemur catta (assembly GCF_020740605.2). NCBI lineage: Eukaryota > Metazoa > Chordata > Mammalia > Primates > Lemuridae > Lemur > Lemur catta. The sequence goes on along the minus strand of NC_059150.1, from coordinate 22,992,002 downwards.
AGGTCGGGTGTCCCATGTAGAAGATTTTAAAGAAGATATGCCTGGCAGGACAGTTTCTCTCCATTGTCTCATAGATATTATTTTAAAAGTTGTTCAGTCTTTGAGGGGAGAGGAATCATGAATGAGGAAAGCAAGAAGCAGGCTGAATATGATGGGAACTCCCTGGTCTCACAGGGCATATCCCAGAGGAAGGGCCAAGGTTTCAGGAACCTGAAACTAGCATGAAAGTAACCCATAAGCCTTCCTTGATGCTAAAGTTCAGCATATAATCTTTCTAGGAAAGTAAGATATGCCCACCCCAAGGGAGCAAATGATTGGTCAAGGAGCAATTCCAAGGGCTGCATAGGAAGTGAGGCAGGCTGAGAATCTATAAGACTGGAATGGTCAACAGAAGAGTGCTTTTGATACCCGTATGCACCAACAGCACCTGCAAGTCTTTTCCTAGCTGAGCCAGGAGCAATCACCTGTGTTGAGAGGACAGGTTCGGATACTGAAAAAGCCACTGCCCCACCTCCACATACACACAAAATGATGTGAGATTAGTCAAACAGCAGAGGAAAAAGAGACAACCACAAAAATGAGGGGCTATGTTTTCTTCATGGACTAGAGAGGTTAACTCCATAGGCAAGAGTGTTCTGGCCAGTAGAAAGTAGAAAAAGGTAAGCTTAAAACAAAACTTTAATGGGACCTAACTGATTTTTCAGTTCTTAGTTGATCAAAAAAGCCACTGGATAAATAAATAAAATGCAGAATGACTCGAACTACACACAGTGGGATTTCAGAGTAAGATATCAGATTGATATATAAAATTAGAGTTAATCTGTACAAATCTGAGACTCAGATAAATATGATGGAAATATCATACCCATTCCATGAGCAAAGCAGTCTAGATATTTTTGAGAAAACCAGAGGCAGCCACGCAGGGGGTGGGATTTCTGAAAAATCGCTAGGGCTGCATTGTGGATGATGAATAGAGCAGCGGTCCCCAACCTTTTTGGCACCAGGGACCCATTTCAGAGAAGATGATTTTTCCATGGACTGGGGGGTGCCGGGGAGTGATGGTTTTGGGATGATTCAAGTGAATTAAATTTATGGTGCAGTCAAACCTCTCTGCTCATGGTAATCTGTATTTGCAGCCGCTCCCCAGCACTAGCATCACCGCCTCAGCTCCACCTAGATCATCAGGCATTAGATTCTCAGAAGGAGCCACAACCTAGATCTTCCCTTGCACAGTTTACAGTAGGGTTTGCAGTCCTGTAAGAATCTAATGCCGCTGCTGTTCTGACAGGAAGAGGACTTTATGCAGTGATATGAGTGAAGGGGAGCGGCTGTAAATACAGTTGAAGCTTTGCTCTCTGGACTGCCAATCACCTCCTGCTGTGGGGCCCAGTTCCTAACAGGCCACAGACAGTACCAGTCCCTGGCTGGGGGGTTGGGGGGCACAGGAATAGATAGATATATGATGTATGAACAAGGGGGTTCATTGGTTGACTGGTACAGGAATATTCTTATTGGTGCTTTGATGGGCATTTCTTTACCCCAGGAAATGCGATTTAAGTTTATTTAGAAATTACACATATAACGTGTCATTTTAATATAGTTCAACAATGTCTTTGTATTTATGAATTCCACTCATCAGGTTTGGATCGGTTATACCAACTTATTTACATAGACTAACTTCACCAATAAATCTTATTTGAGTTTTGATGGTAGTAGAAGGCAAGATCAGGATAACAATCTCTTGGAGCTTTTTATTGTCTTAATGTCTAAAATCTTATCTTTATATCTATATAGACCATTAATGTTTTACTGATTCTATTCTCACAAAATGATCCAAACAGCACAATTTTATTTTGAAGATGTGGTGTGACTTATCAGTAATGAGCATTTAACATAAAACTTAAGTTAGCTTCACTTTCAGTGCATGATTATCATAGTTTGTTGACACTTTATTAGTGATATTTTTCAGAGATGTTATATGTCCTCAGCAGGCGTTTTCATCTATGCACTACATATAATCACTGTCCTATACATAGTTTAAATTTAACTTATTTTCTTTTTATTGTGTAAGTTTATTTGAGACAGTTCTTAAAAGGGAATATTTTTATTGGTTAAATATTCTAAGGCATTTCCTTTATTCAAAGCCTTAAACTTCAGTATTGATTATGGGTATTAATAATTCACTAGCGTAAACGTACTTGCTAAATTCAACTAAAATTTATTTTGGGAGTTAACTTTAGCACATATCATTTTATATTATTAAAAATAAGCCCTGCATTTGCTTGGTGCAACAATTGATGTCACGATATGCTAAACTCAGAGGCTTGCTGCACCAGAGGCTGAGGAGGAAAAAGTGCTGGAGTTTGGTGGTCTGAGCACAGCCTCTGCTCCACTAACTTTCCGAGTGATCTCATAGCTGACAGGCCTTTCTAGCTGTGGAAGTGATGCGCTACCCTATGCTTGTTTCCTGTTCTGTAAAATGGGGTCTACAAAAGCCCCCTTCATAAGACTGTTGGATAGAGAGCACTTAAACCTGTCTAAACATTGGAAACATTCAATAAGAGTTAGCTATTTTTTTATGACTTAGAGATAATTTCATGAGTTACAATACAGAGCAAAGATTGAAATTTATAACTGAAAAATCAGTTTACTGTGACAAAGTGGCTAAAAATATTTAACTAGGGTGATATTTGAAAACAGAATTTCTCTCCAATTTTTAAGTACAAACTTACATTTTTTTGTTAGTGTTTTATTCTGGAAATTATACTCATAAGAAACAAAGACAGGAGAGTGTTAATTTTTCATATCACTGACTATTTTAATACTGTACACATGTTTAAATTGCTATGATATCGATGTAATATAGTTCATCTATTAAAATTGCTATCATATCAACTCATATATGTTTACTATAATTTTCTTTGATAAAAACTGTACTAATAAATATGATACATAGAAAGACCATCTCTGATTTTCAACTCAATACTTGATTAAATTGAATAAACATATCTATTAAACATAGGTTAAAGAATATGTCCATTTGATCAACAAATATTTATTGAGTTCTGACTATGTTCCTGACTTCTTCTAGATGTTGATGTAATAATATATAAAATAAAGTCACTTCCACCATAAAGCTTTTATTTAGAGAGAGATAAAAATATATGTATGATTTGATTTATTTCTGCCATGTGTTGATAGGTAAATGCACACATAGAAACATGCACATAGAAACCTACGCATGATAAGGAAAATAGTGAATGGGGGAGCGTCTTGGTCTGTTTGGGCTGATATGACAAAATACCTTAAACTGCGTAATTTATAACCAACATAAATATATCACTCATAGTTCTGGAAGCTGGGAAGTCCAACATTAGGGAGACAGCAGGTTCAGTGTCTGGTGCGGTCCTATTCTTCATAAACGTTGCCTTCTACATGTGTTCACATAGTGGAAGGGACAAAAGGGTCCCTGGAGTTTCTTTTATAAGGGCACTAACCCCATTGACTAGGGCAGAGCTCTCATGACCTAATCATCTCCCAAAGGTTCTGTCTCTTAATACTATGGCATTGGAGATTAGGTTTCAATATATGAATTTTTGAAGGACAGAAACATCTAGACCACAGTGGAAAGGTTTTCTTTCAGCCCACAAAAGGCCTTTCTGCATGACGGGTATTTAATCACAGATAAGAAGGAAATGTGGGAGAAGGAGTGCATATATTTGGAGACAAAGCCATTGAATGCTGAGACGGGATCATGTTTGATATATTCTAGGAACACTGTAGCCAGAACAGTCAACAAGACAGGGGATAATAGAAGATGCCATATGAGGATGGGTAGTTGGTTAAACACAGAAACTACAAAAGCTACCTCAAACCCTTTGCACCCACCCACGTCATAATTTTTATGATCTTCTGATAGTGATGATTCAGGAAAATAAAAGGCAAACAAACAATAAGGTAAGTAAAAAGCAAAAGAACTCATAAAAGGAAATTCTAACAAATTTCAATATAAATCCTTTGACATTCAAAAGCATGCAGAAATGTTACAGGAAAAATTTGAGGAAATCTATAATACAATACCTGGAGGTAAACTATAATACTTTTATAATTACAAGTAGTTATGGATAAAATATGTTCATATTAAAAATTTCAATTCTAATTTTGAAAATAGAAATAGACAAACAGCAGGGAGATATGAAATAAGGACTTACAGACCTCCTAAAAGAAGCAAAATAAAAAGACAAAATTATCTCAAATATGAGGAATAAAAAATAAATTGTGTCTCAAGAAAAAAGAGACATAACTGAAAGATAAATGAAAGAGAGGATAAAATTAAATTTTGAAATAAAGCCATTAAGAGAAGAAGAGACAAGAGAGAAGGGACTATGTATAAAACACAATCAAAGGATATTGAACACATGTGTAATAGGAATACCTGAAGAAGGAAAGCAAACACTGTAGGAATAGAACTAACATATAAGAGTATGATTTGGTGACATTATGATAATGGCAGAGTAAGATGTCCAAAACTTTACCTCTCCATAAAAGCAATAAAAAACATTGGCAGAATCAGCTTTTATGGAACCCTGAAAATTAACCAAAGGCTTGTAGCAACCTGGAGAGTGTTTCTGTAGATTGAACGCATTAGACCACAAAAAATGTTTAAATAAATGTAAAAACATGGAAATTATACAAACTAAGTTTTCCAACCACAATGAAATGGGATTAGAAATTGGTAACAGAAATACATTCAGAAAAATCAAATTCCAAATTACATTTGGAAATGTAATTTCCACATACTAAATATACAATGGGCCAAAAAGAAAGAAAAGAAAAATTAGAAAATTCTTTGAGCTGAATGAAAAGAAAACCCACTGTATCCAAACTTAAAAGACACAATGAAAGCAGAGACCCAAGGGAAATTTATAGCTTTAAACACTTAAATTACAAAAGGAAAAAAGTTATCAAGTCAATAACCTAAACCTGTATCCTAAGAAAATAAATAAAAAAGAGCAAATTAAACTCAAAGCAAGTGTGAGAAATATAAGATCAGAAATCAACAAAATAAAATATAGAATAATAGATAAAATCAACAAAACCAAAAGTTGACAAAATTGACAAACTTTATCTATAATTACCAAGAAAAAAATACACAGATTACAAAAAGTAGAGATAATAGAGGGGGCATTACTATCAACCTTGCTGTAAAAAACCAAAAGGACTTTAATGAAATACTGTGAACACTTTTATGTCAATGAATTAGATAACCTAGATGAAATGGAAAAATTCCCAGAAAGACACAAACTACCAAAAAAAGAAGAAGAAACATAAAATCTGAATAGACCAATAACAAGGAAAAAGATTGAGTTATTGATCAAAAATCTCCCCATAATGAAAATGTCAAACAGCATGGATTCACTGGTGAATCTTACTCATTGCAGCATAAACTCCTTCTCAAAATCTTATCATAGTTAGCTTAAACGTCTCAAATCTCACTATCTAATTCATTTAAATCAGGAATCATGTATGATCCATCCTGGGACAAAATTTCTCTCCATCTACGAACCCATGAAACTATAAATCAAGTTATCTGCTTTCAAAATACAGTGGCATGGCAGGCATAGGATAGCAGTTATAGGCATCCCAATCTCAAAAGGAAGAAATAGAAGGATGAAAGAGATCACAGTCTGTAGCAATTTCAAAATCGGCAGGACAATTTACATTAGGTTCAAGACCTGGTAATAATCCTCCATGGCTTGAAGCTCCCCCCCCCCCCCCGTGCTCACTACATGGCCTCTGTGTCCATAGATCTGTCCTCTGAAGGCGCGGGGAGCTCTCTTTGCCCAAAGATCTGCTATGTGAGCCCAAGGCTCCACCCTTGGCATTATCTTCTCCTTTTCCTGAAGAGTAACACAGTAGTTGACTGGGCTCATTGGCTTGTTTTCCACATGTAGAATTTTGGGAGTGTAACAACATTCTCTCATTTATCCCCTCAATGTCCATTTCAATCCAAGATGACAGTGTTTATGCTGGTTACAATTCTCAAAATCATTATGATTCATCCATGTCTGATGACAAGAGTGGGGCAAGGGATTAGACAGGAGTGTGCTCCCTAGACCTTTTCTGGAGAATTATATTTCTAATCCTGCCTTCTGATAAGATGGTTGAGTGAATCCATTATTCAAATACCTGATCCCTTCAGCAGAAATGTGTCCAGCACACTCCTGTTTTTTCCAGAGCACATTTTCCAAGAGTGAATTGCTCAATTTTAGCATTCTCTGCAATTTGGATATGCCAAAAATATCCTAAATAATCAAATGCTACTTTGTCTCTGATTAACAGTTCCCTCCTTGGTTTATTTCTTTTCTATTACATTTTACTATAATCAACAAGGAGAAGCCAGAACATATATTCAACACTTCGCTTGGAAATTTTCTTAGCCAAATACTCAAGTTCATTATTTACAAATTCTGCCTTTCACACAGCTATGGCCACAGCCCTCACCAGAAGCACCCTTATCATTCACATTTCTCCCAACATTCTGTTTATAATGATATATGCATTCTCTACTTTGATATAGGCTTTCTCCACCATAATCCTCACTTCCTAGTGGACCTTCACCAAAAATGTCTTCAATGTTCACACATCTATCCGTGGTCTGTTTAAGGCAATCTAGATTTATTCTACCTTGTACCTCAAAATTTGATCAGCCTCTACTTTTTATCCAAGTTCAAAGCCACTTCCACATTTTAAGAGTTTTTTTTCCTTTTTATAGTAGCACCCCACATTCTTTATCAAAATTTGTGTTAGGTTATTAGGGCTACTGCAATGAACTGTTAAAGACTTGGTAGCTTAAAACAACAGAAATTTATTCTCTCACAATTCTGGAAAGAATAAGTGTGAAATCAAGGAGTTAACTGAACCCCCTCCCTCTAGAGACACTGAAGGAGAATCCAGTTTTTTGCTCCTTCTAGCTTCTGATGTCTGCTGGAACTTCTTGGTATTTCTTGACTTGTGGGAACGTGACTATAAAATCTGCCTACGTCTTCACATTACCTTATTTTTGGGTGTCTGTTCTCTTCTTGCTCCTCAGGATGCTGTGATGGCACTGAGGGCCCACCCAGATAGTGCAGACCATCTTCTTATCCCAAGATTCCTAACTTCCTTTTAAGTTTTTTTTTTTATTTCAGCATATTATGGGGGTACACATGGGGGTATACTGCCTTTGCCCCACCCGAGTCAGAGCTTCAAGCATGGCCATCCCCCAGACAGTGCGCACCGCACCCATTAGGTGTGAATATACCCATCCCCTCCTCCCCTCCCATCTGCCCAACACCTGATGAATGTTACTACTATATGTGCACTTATGTGTTAACGTAATTACATTCGCAAAACTTTGCTATGTAAGTTAACACTCACTGGTTCCACCTGATGCCATTATGGGGGGCACTGTTCATCCCACTACCAGTCAGTATGGGATTCTTTGCCCAGGGGAAACAAAATGCACAAAATGAAGGAAAATAAAAGAGATTTTCAGGCAGACAGCATAGTTTCTATTTCTCTGCTGATATTTCCTATTGGTTCATTTATTATGAGTATTTAATTTTATATCCATGAGAAGTTATAGTAGCTGCTTTAAAATGCTTATCTGGCAATTCCAACAACTATGCTATGTAGGGGCATCCTTTACTGATTGTGGGGTTTTTTTTCTTTTTTTTTTTTTTTTGAGTTTGGGTCACATCTTTGTGTTTCTTTTTATGTCTTAATATATGCATCGAATCCTGGTGATATGTTGTAAAGATTCTAGATTCTGTTATGTTCCTCAGAAGACCATTTTTTTGGTTGCTGTTTTAGCATACAGTTAAATTGATCTGACTCAAAATAGTATTTATGTCTCATTAACATAATTTAACAGTGTTTCTGGTTCTCTCTTTTGTGGAACTTCTTTCTGACTCTCCAGATGTGGTGCCTTTCAACACCACGGTTTCTTGAAGCCAGTAAGACTGGGGATTTTTTTCCCCCAAGTTTTAGCCTTCCTAAATTGGCAGCAGGCGAGAAAGAGAAAGACATATAATGGAAAATAATGCTACTTCTTTCCTCTAAATGCAAACCCCCACCCAGGAGTTGTTTTGTAGTTATCAGAGAATTGATTCAACAGGAGTTATAATATGCAGAAACATTTCCTTTTGTAACTAATAATTAATTGGCGGGAGGTACTTTGAAACTATGTAAATATTCTGTTTCTCATGCAAGTTTCATATTATTCATTTATCTATTTATATCATTGTGGGCTGATTTTTTTCCCGTATTGTATCCAAAGTATTAAAATCTCTTTATATTGTTATTTATTCTGACACAGGAGAAAAGTAGCCTCAAGAGTCAGAATCATCTTTCTAGGACTCTTTCTGCTTAAGATTTCAGCCTACTTAATAAATATTTGTAGGACAAATAAACTAATAAAACAAATTATTGCTTATTCTTATAAAATAGTTTGCAACCATAGTGTAATGATGTTGAGAGGCAAGACAAATAGAGATCTTCATATATGTAGACTTCATGCCTATGTATTTATTCTAATACCTTACAAGTTTTCTTGGTTTTTAGAGAACAGCTTTGGAGAGATCTCCAGAAATTGGGGGAAAAATCACCTAAGCAATTAGTATGGTGTAGGAGAGCCAGAAGCACTAAAGAGGAACTGCTTGTGCTCTCTGTCTGGAAGAGATATGTTGACAGAAGAAGAATAGAAGGGTTAACATAAAGTGTGCTTTGTAAATAGTGTACACTTGAGGCCTTAAGGGAGTAGTTCGTATCAGGGAGTTAGAATCCATGAAATTTAGCATTATTTAGCTACATTTTGTTTAATAAGATCATCCCAGCAGGTAATTCTCAGAAGTATTCAAAAGAGTTTCCCTTAGATTCATTTAAGAAAGAGTGCCAATATTATTGATTTGAGACAATGACTCTAAGAAATCTACTGGCTGAGTGAAAAATCTTATAGATTGGGGTACTCTTTGTTTTATTGCAATAGTTACTATTAAAGTTCTTGAAATAAAAGGTCCAGTTAATAAACTGATGGGAAATATCTTCCCCAAAACAATTCTGGGAACTGATGAGAAAGGAAGAATTAGATATTGTCCTGGAAAATTTAAAATAATACCTGAAATTTATCCATTAGACCTGGTTTCATACAGTATCCTGCCTCTGATCCATTCCTGGTTTATAACATGTCTCTGTGAAAATGAAATTAATAGTACTTTAAAAGGTTTTGTGATGAACGTTCAGCATGGCTTGAGCAAGTGGAATTTTGCATAGCATCAGGATAAACTTGCATCTAGTAGCATAATCCTGCCTGGGACCATAGCCCACTTTAATTAAATCCCATAAACTTCAGTTTATATGCTCAGGAAATATAGTTTTGATTCTGAGAAACCTCAATCCTGTACTTATAAATATTATAAGATGGTCTGGGGTCACTTATTTATCATTTTGGTTAATAGTCATATAAATTTTTGCAAGGTACATTACATATTTAATACTAACGTTAAAATCTAGTTTCAACCTAGATGGAATAGTTTCATATTTCAGGTTCTATTTTTATATTTTTCTTAAATCACGTACAGTACCTTTTGAAGATTTCAGGTTTTAAAATTTTTTCAACTGTTAACTGTTATTTGTGTCTTTGAGAACCACATATTAATTCATACATACAGAAAATTACCTTATAGCCCAGGCTAAAAAGCACACAAGAGTTAGCCTTCCTTTGCATTAGATAACATTAAATAAGACTGATTTAACAACAGTGTTCTACAAACCCAAATGTGTTCCAGGGACAGTCAGGTAAATCTATTAGTGAAGAAGGGTATCATAACAAGGTAGTAATGACTGAATAGTCTATTCAGCATATACAGTGAATTAAAAAAATTCTTCTAACCAAACATAACCCCCATCACATTTGAAATTGAAAATTATCCCAATTTCTACCAAAAATAAGGTATATAAGAGACCTTCCAGAGAAAGTCTTCAAAAAACCCATAATTTAGTCTTTTGACTAAATTTAGTCTTTTTTTTGAAATACAAGTATAGGACATTTGTTTGAATAATCTTCAATGTCAACATAGGTTTTTATAAAGTGCATTATAGTAATTTAACTCTTAGTATTTTAACTCTTTTGCTTATTATAAATGTACAAAGATGATGTAATTTCTTATTTTCCCCAATAAAATAAGCATTTTAAGGTCAGGGATCATATTTTTCTGGGTTTTTTGGGTGTGTGTGTGTGTGTGTGTGTGTGTGTGTTTTAGTATCCAACATATCTGGTATAGCAAATGGTAAAATCCTGTATGAACCAAACTTAGTCTATTGCTTGAGGAAGCTAAGAGGCTACTAAAAGGTAACACTGGTAAAACACAGCAGGTTTATTTTCTTTCCATCTTTATTTCATTTTTCTTTTGTTTTATGACCTCAAGAGCAGAAGTGTCTTTGCTGTTTTTCTTTTGCCCATTGTATTATCTATCTATTGATAAGTGACAAATGATCACAAATTTAGAGGATTAAAAAATTATAGTTATTATCTCACAGTTCCATGAGTTAGGAGTTGCTGGATCCTCTGTTTGGGGTCTCAAAAGGTGGCAATCAATGGTGTCAGCCAGGCTATATTTATTTTTGGAACTCTGGGTCCTCTTCCAAGCTAACATGGCCATTGGCATAATTCTTGGGGTTGTACAACTAAAGTCCCTGTTTTGTTGAAAGCTCTAAACTTGAGACCACTTTCACCTCCCAGAGGCTGACCTGGGATCCTTAAGCCTTTCTTGTAGCTCTCACATCATGGGGGTTTAAGAATGTCTCTGCCTTCAAGGAGGGACCTGGCCCTCTTGCTGTAAGTTGATCATATTCCTTGATATGATGTTGTAAGTTAATCATGCTCCTTGACGTACTGTTTGGCCCACTGCTTGTTCCCTATCATCAATGCTCATGAAATTTCTCTCTCCTACTTTATATAATTAATCTTTGTTTATACGTTCCCTTTTATGTCCCTTATACTATATTAATTCCTATGCTGCTGTTTGTATGTGTTCCTGTGAAACAAGTTTTATTATTTTGTTGGAGTTAATATTACCTGGTCTAAGACATATCTAAAAAGTGAAGGTCTACTACCAGCTTGTGCATTCCTCCCTAACCCAACTTCACAATGCCACCTGCAAACTTCACATAATACTCAATGAAAGTGGGTTCTACAAACATTGCAATTCTGGCTGCCCACTGTAAACAGCATAGCTCTTGGGTGTCACAGTAAAGAGAATTCTTATGAAAAATATATTAGATCCAATGGAGAACTCTAACTGCTCTCTGCATGGGAATTTTTCCACCCAAAGTGACAACTACTTGCTTATAGTTGTACACAATCTGCCAGGCCTACCAAGACTATCTTAATAAGGATTGAGGAAATATTTGAGGAAAATTACCTCTCAACCTGGGGGGAAATTTACTGGTATAGTTACATTGCCACCACCCATTGTAATAAACCCTGAGGCTCTTGAAGATACATAAATGAGTGTTGTAGAAAAGGTTCCCCCAGAATGGAAACAATTGAACAAGTGGCCTTCTACTGAAATACAGCTGCAATAAACAGGGAAAGAAATGGGCCAGGTATATAACACAGTCGATTTTATTTTTTAAATACCTTGGTCCATCTGGAGCATGCTGTATATGAATACTCCATAGTTCAGGTTCTAATTTGGTGCATGTCTAAATTTACAACTTTCTTGCAAACCAAGAGAGTACCTGTGACGCTTATCTCATAGTCATGAAAACACATCAGTGTTATTGGCAACTGACAGAAAACTCAATAAACAATGAACACTAACCTGAATGAAAAGGAGCATACCACTGCCCACCAAATTAAACCTGTGTATAGCGTTAGCCACAGCACTACATACAACTGTCTGCTGGGCTTGTTTCCAGTAATCTGATTTTAGCACATACAGCATAATACCTCTCTCCTGGCCAAGTTATCCAGTGAACTTCATTTGTCAAAACGTGCTTATTTTCCTAACCAGATATTATACATCTCACACCATTGTGGACAATGCTGGGCTGAGCCCATAATCCATTTAGTCCACGTAGGTGCTGAATGCAAGGTGGGTAATATGCAAGCTTGTTTACTATAACATATGCTCCTGTGAACACCAGCTAGAATTTGCATTAAGCCACAAAAACTTCCCTCCATAGGAATAAAGGAAATACAGGCCTGGAGAGGGAGGGAGACTGCTGGGCCTGTAAAGGAATTCAGTGGCTTCCCCTAACCCAAGTTTTCCCTCATCCAATCCTGGATAATATTTCCTGTCTTTGGATTTGGCTCAAAATTCCAGCGGATTTTTACCTAGCAGTGGATCCTCTAAGTACTCGCCTCCAAAACCATACTAGCCACAGCTCTCCAGTGGTATAAATGAGCTTTTCGAATAGTCCACCTGGTACTAACAACTTGCTGTAGTTTGGATATGGTTTGCTTGTCCCCTCCAAATTTAATGTTGAAGTTTGATCCCAGTGTTGGAGGTGGGGCCTAAAGGAAGGTGACTATGTCATGGGGGTGAATGTCTCCTGAATGGCTTGGTGTCCTTGTGGGTGCAGTTGGGTTCTCACTCCCGGTTCCTACAGGAATTGGCTGTTGAGAAGTGCCTGGCATCCCTTCCTTCCTCACTTGCTCCCTCTCCCCACGTGACCTGCACATGCTGCCTCCCCCTCCCCTTTTGCCATGAGTGAAGCCCTCAGCGAAGCAGATGCTTCTTGTACAGCCTGCAGAACTGGGAGACAAATCACTCTCTTTCTTTTTTTTTTTATAAATTTCCCAGCCTCTGTTTGTTTGTTTGTTTATTTATTTATTTATTTATTTTTATTTATTTTTTTTGAGACAGAATCTCGTTTTGTTGCCCGAGCTAGAGTGAGTGCCTTTGGGTCTGCCTAGCTCACAGCAACCTCAAACTCCTGGGCTCAAGAGATCCCCCTGCCTCAGCCTCCTGAATAGATGGGACTACAGGCATGCGCCACCATGCCCAGCTAATTTTTTTGTATATAAATCTTTAGTTGGCCAGATATTTCTTTCTATTTTTAGTAGAGACGGGGTCTCGCTCTTTCTCAGGCTGGTCTCGAACTCCTGACCTCCAGCAATCCACCCGCCTCGGCCTCCCAGAATGCTAGGATTACAGGCGTGAGCCACTGCACCGGGCCTCAGCCTCTGTTTTTTTATAGCTATATGAAAATGGACTAAGAAGTGTGCTATGATAGAGTTATTTATCATTGTTAATAAAAACAGCTATTATGGTTGAATGATTAATATTGGTGAACCACTGTGATAAATTTTACTTGTATTGTTATTTTTTAAAAATAATCTGAATCTCTTTTTATATTTATAAATATAATAATTTTATTCCCCCCCAAATTATTGTGATGATCAAATGAAGTAATATATATGAAAATATTAATGAACAAATTCCAAATTGTCCCTGTTTGTATGTACTTTATTATGGACTAGCAAATTTGTTTCATATACTATGTTTTCAAAAGACTCCACAAGGCTGCTATATGTTTACATATATATGTATAAAGGGGGGGTGAATATTTATAAAAGACTTAAAATTTATTTAAAATTTTCATTTGGCACTGTGTTTTTATAGTTCCTGGGTCTGAGAACTAATATCTAAGAAAGTAGTCAAATATATTTGGAATAAATTCAATCTCAAGTTAAGGGGGAAAAAAAGAGAAAGAAAAAAGAAAAGAAGACTAAAAAAATGAAATGAAATTGTCATATAATACCACATTTTGTGTGCATATTTGATAAATGAGGTAAGGAGAGACTAACTGTAGTCTTCCGTTAAGAAGTAAGTAGCTGTAGACTCAGCCATATGTCTAAGACGGACTTTGTAATGAGATTTCAGTAGTGTGAACAAAAGCATATGACTGAATATGAGGTTCTATTATGCTGTACTACAAAATGATGAACTGTTAATTTAACAGAGTTTTGCACGAATGTCTATTTTTTTTCTGTAAGGCTGGGTTTTTTAGAAAGAATAATTGCAAGCCGTTTTAGAGGAAGCAAAGCTAACTTCTTTCAGATGCAAGCTTTCTATATTCTCTTGTCACTCTTACTCTTATATGGGCAAGTATAATAGGCTTTGCTTCAAAAGGAAAAATACTAACGCTTTCACAAGTTAAGCTCTTCATCAAAGAGACAAAACTAGTGCAGAATCATCCACAGGAGCCGTGTATGTTAAATTGTATGTGGTCATCATAACACACTGTTTTATGATAAAGTAATGAGAAATTACCATCTTCCTAAAATCAAATGCTTTATGTTTAATTAACCAATATCAGAATATTCACTGACCGTCTCAGGGGATAGATTTTTGAAAGTGGCTCCTGTAGTTTACTGAGCTCCCTTTTGCACGCAAAAACTGTTTTGTTGACATGTAAAATAAGTTGTTAGATTCCTCTTAATAAAACCAAAATCCCATCCCGCATTGCTTAGTCAGTGGCATAATTATATTCCAAAATAGGGAGATTTGAAAAGAGAGAATATAGCTAAGAGAGAAAGAAAAAGAAAACATTTTTAGTTATATGTGATGAATTTGAACATAGAAGAAAGAAAATCAGAAACTGAAAAATTTTTTAAGATATTGAATTTATTGTCTTTACCAGAGAATAGGCATTTTTTTCCATTTTTTAAATTTTTTTAATAATGAAAATTGAAAGTCATTACATTCATTTATTGTTTGTTTCTGAAAGGGAAATGCAGGTAGGAGAAAATGAAGTTGATTTATATAAAACAAGCATAAAAAACCCTCATGTTATGATTTTTAGAAATAATAATAAACATGATTTTTTGATTGAAGGATAATTTCTTTCAGCTTTCGTAAAGAGAAGAATGTGTATCCCTCCTAAGAATGCTATACCTTTTCTCCCCTTAAGCATTAGTTGATGGTAAACAGGGAGGCTACAGAGGAAAGTAAGTACACAGTGCTAGAAAACAATTATATTATAATTGAATGTATAAATCAGAAACATATGCAGAAGTATTATATCTGGGTCTAAGGCTAAACAGAATTCTGGAATTACTGTTTCAAGTCTGATTTGATTTTTTTCTTTCAATAGATATAGGGAGTATAAGTGGTTTTCTGATACACAGATGAATTGTACAGTGATAAAGTTAGGGCTTTTAGTGTACCCATCACCCGAATAGTAGACATTGTAATGATAGGTCATTTTTGTTCCTTCAGTCCCTTCCCACTGCCCCCATTCTGAGTCTCCAAAATCTATTGCATCACTCCACATGACCATGTATGCCCATTGTGTAGCTCCCACTTAGAGTGCTTGCAGTATTTGTTTTTCCATTCTTGAGATACTTCACTTAGGATAATGACTTCTAGTTCCATCCAAGTTGCTGTAAAAGACAATATTTCATTCCTTTTTATGACTGAGTAGTACTCCACGGTGTACATATACCACATTTTCTTTAGCCACTCGTCAGCTGATGGGTATTTAGGTTGATTCAATATCTTTGCAATTGTAAAATGTTCAGTGATAAACATATGAGTGCATGTGTCCTTTTGATATAATGACATTTTCCTTTGAGTAGATACCCAGTGGTGGGATTCCTGGATCAAATGGTAGATCTACTTTTATTTCTTTGGGGAATCTCCATGCTGTTTTCCCTAGAGATTGTACTAAGTTACATTCCACCCAACAGTATGTAAGTGTTCCCTTTTCACTGCATCCACATGCACATCTACTGTTTTTTAACTTTTTAATAATGGCTATTCTGACTGGGGTAAGGTAGTATCTAACTGTGTTTTTAATTTGCACTTCCATGATGATTAGTGATGTTGAGTATTTTTTTGATATGTTTGTTGGCCATTTGTATATTTTCTTTCAAGAAATGTCTGTTCATACCTTTGGCACACTTTTTAACAGGGTCATTTTTTTTTCCTTGCTAATTTGTTTAAGTTCCTTCTAGATTCTGGATATTAATTATTTTTTAGATGTATAGCTTGTAAATATTTTCTCCCATTCTGTGGTTGTCTATTTATTCTGTTGGTAATTTCTTTTGCTGTGCAGAAACTTTTAGTTTAACTAAGAGCCATTTATATATTTTTGTTTTTGTTGCATTTGCTTTTGGGTGTCTTAGTCATAATTTTTTTGCCTAGGTCAATGTCTAGAAGAGTTTTTCCTAAGTTTTGTTCTAGAATGTTTATGGTGTCAGGTCTTACATTTAAGTCTTTAATACATCTTGAGTTAATTTTTATATATGGTGAGAGTTTCATCCAGTTTCATTCTTCTGTTTGTGGCTCTCCAATTTTCCCAGCACTATTTATTGAATAAGGCAAGGGTATCCTTTCCCCAGCACATGTTTTTGTCTGCTTTGCCAAAGATCAGTTAGTTGTAGGTGTATGGTTTTATTTCTGGGGTCTCTATTCTGCTCCATTGATCTGTGTTTCTACTTTTATACCAGTACCACACTGTTTTGATCACTAAAGCTTTGTAGTATAATTTGAAGTCCAGTAATGAGATATCTCTAGTTGTTTTTTTTTTCTTTTTCTTTCTTTCTTTTTTTTTTGCTGAGGATTTCTTTGTTTATTCAGGCTCTTTTTTGATTCTATATGAAATTTGGGATTTTTTTTTCCAATTCTGTGAAAAATGACATTGGAATTTTGATGAGAATTGCATCAATATTGTTAAAATGTTCATTATGTCCAAATTCATTTGAATTTTTAGAGATAATAAAGGTGAAGGGGAATCTAGACCAGATTCACATTCAGAATTAATACATTTGTTAAGTGGGGGATATTTATCAGGAATTAGTGAAAAACTCTTAAAACTCAATAACAACAAAAAAAGCACGATTAGAATATCCCCAAAGAATCTGAATAGACATTTCTTCAAATAATATATTGAAATGCCCCACATCATTAGTCATTAGGAAATGCAAATCAAAACTACAATGAAGTACCACATCACACTCACTAGGATGGCTACAATACTTTAAAAAAAGCATTGGTAAGTATATGGAGAAATCGGAACACTGATACATTACTAGTAGGGAAATAAAAGATTCCAACTGCTGTCAAAAAGTGGTGGTTCCTCAGAAAGTTAGCTATAAAATTAGCATATGATTCTGCAATTCCACTTCTAGGTATATACTCAAAATAAATGAAAATAGGTACTCAAAAAACACTTTCACACACATGTTCATATAGGCACAATTCATAATAATCAAATGGCATGAACATCCCAAATGTTCATCAACAAATGGACAAATAGATAGTGGTATATATAGAAAATGAAATATTATTTAGTGACACAAAGGAATAAAGTATTGACTCATGCTACATCATGGATAAAACTCAAAAATATTATGCTAAGTGATAGAAACCAGTTATAAAATGTTACATATTATGTGATTCAATTTATATGAAATATCCAGATAGGTAAAGCCATAGAGAATATAGATTGGTGATTGCCAGGGGTTGGGGAGAAAGGACATGGGGAGAAACTGCTGAACTGTAGTCTAGAAAATACTGCAATGATTCTTTTCAACAACATGCTTATGTGAGAGCTGATATTCACAAGTCTTTTTTAGTCTTAAAAAGACAGTATTAAGAGTATTAATATATAGTGCATGAAAGTATACATTGAATACAATTTAAACATAGGTAAATTGAATGCTAATTATTTATTTTTAAAAATACTGACTTTGAATCATACAGAAAAGCTTTTTTATATTAGTGTTATCTATTAATGGAATAGTAAATGCAATATATTTTTAAAGAGATTTTTAAAAGTGAGAGTAGATAAAATCTTAAATCATTAGTTAATCAGAGACTTTATTGGTCAGGATTATCACATTCCCTTACTGGTCCGGGTCACTGAGTCATTGTTGTACTAGACTGAGTGAATATTAATTTTATTTGTGCATTTAGGGAAATAAAAACCCATCCAAATAAACTTGCTTTTTGTCATTTTACATCTTTCAATTTTCAGTTTTTAATCCATTTCCCTTTAAGTCTTTAATCATCTTTTCACTGAAGATTTCCCTTTCATTCTGTTCATGTGTCTGAGGAATTAACAATCCTATTCTCAGTGGTTTCATGTAATCAAAACCTCCTGATTCAAACAGTGTGTGCAATCTGCTGGGAGAAATTATTAAAAGGGCTTTGCAGATTTGTTTAGTGCTCTGTTCAGAATATGAAAGTGCAGACTTTTAAATATATTTGAGACGAGATTGTCAATCCATTACCCCACTGAAAGAACTTTTGAACTAGACATTTTCCATTATTTGCAGCATGAAATACCTGGAGTCAAATTTCTGCTAGAAATAATTTTGAGTAATAGATGGTACATAATCAAGCCAAGTTTGTAGGCTTCAGATTCACAAGCTTATTAATTTTTAAACACATGGACCAAACTACAACCTCAATCAGTGATGTGTTAAAAGCATCCCGAAAGGTTCTCTAGTAGAAAGGAAGCCATGGAGGCAGTTCACGTTAAGCAAGTGTGTGTGTGTGTGTGTGTGTGTGTGTGTGTGTGTGTGTGTGTGAGACAGGCCCTGTACGTAAATGCTTCCAGATGACAGAGAAAGAGTCTTATCCGGAACAAGTTTTCATACCCAGGAGAGGCATGGTTGAATTTGACTCATTCCAATGGAAGATTGTCAGGTGATGAAGTAGAGACAGCAAGTCAAATGTATTCTTTAAAAGTGGTTGCTTATTAAGGAGAGAAAATGGGACATCATTAGCTCAAGGAGGCACAGGATCTAGATAGATGTTTGCAGGCACAGATCTTCGAATGCAGATCTGGGCTAAACCTCAGTTCTGCTGCATACAGCTTGTGTGACCTCGGGCAAAATATTTCATCTCTACACACGAGGTTATATGTGTACAATGGGACATATTACTACTTATTTCAGAGGCAGGTTATACATTATGTACAGATAAATTACGTACATAAAATATGAGGTAAAATATGTAGTACATGTATGTAAAAGTTTTCAGTACTACAAATGCTATTACAATTTTTATGTAATGTGTTGTATTAATTGTTACAGTTCTCATTTTCAGGAATGTAATTTATATTTCTAGGTTTGACATGAGTTTTGCAATGATTGGCATCAATACTGCGACTTTAGTAAATTTTATAGGAAAATCCCAGCAGTGATTTGTCTCTAAGATAAAATTCAGGGCAGGTTGAAAAAGAATAGTAATTAAAGTCTGGGACTAAGGCCGGGGTTAAAAAACAAAAAAGAATGATAATGTTACAAAACTGTTATGTACAAATTCTTTGTGATTTAGTTGTGACATTGAATGCCAGGGAAGCAGTGAATAAAGAGATAGAGCCTTTGACGATGAAGACAAATGGCAAGTTTAACAATTAGAGCAACAGTAAGAGCTAATATTTTTGAGCACTTATAATATTTCATGTGCTATACTTTTCTTTATTTTTCAAATTAGGACAATGAAGGAGAGATATACAACACCTGATAAATAGTATCAGTTGTACTAACAGTGAGGAAATCTATTATCATTGTGAATTAATCAAGAGAGAGAGAGAGAAAGAGAGAGAAAATTGGAGTTGTATCCCAGATCTTCCTCTCCACTTCCCACTTAGAAAAAGCTGGTAAACGTATGGAAACACCACCAGTTTCTTGTCATAGAAATCAAGAAATAAAAATATGTGCTTCAGAAGATTATGCTGAAGATTAATAGGAGCTGATTCTAACTTACCAAAAGCAAGAACTGTTCCAAGCGCTTTGTGTGTATTCGCTCACTCAGTTCTCCCAAGACATCAGTGAGGTGGATACTCTTATCATCGCTATGTTATAGGTGAAGACACTGAAGTACAGAGAGATCGAGTGACTTCCACTCAGTGACAGCTAATAAATTTCAGAACCACTTTACAGACCAGGTATTGGGGTTTAAAAGCCCAGTCTCTTAAGTATTATATGTATTCTAACCAATAGCAGTGCTTCTATGTGTTTTACACACTTAAAATTATATATAGATGGATATAGTTTATATAATATATATGCATATTCATAAACATACATTTATATTAAAATGTAATCATAATGTATTTTAAACACATAATGAACTCCTAATAAAGTATCATCACTATTATTGTGATTATTATTCCATATAAAATATTCTGTATTATGACTCATTTCTGAAACCATTTCTCTTTAAGTCTTAGGGTAAGGGAAAAAAAAAGTCAAAAATCTTACTGGCTTTTAGTTTTTGATATTCTGCTTTATGGTTGAACATAAGAGAAGTGTAACATGTGTTTTCCACCCTATTTATAAAAGGACATTCTATTTCCATTTGAAATGGATTCTAGGACACTTTTTTTTTATTTCAGCATATTATGGGGCTATAAATGTTTAGGTTACATATATTGCCTTTGCCCCGCCCAAGTCAGAGCTTCAAGCATGTCCATCCCCCAGACAGTGAGCACTGCTACACCCATTAGGTGTGAATATACCCATCCCCTCCTCCCCCTCCCAGCTGCCTGACATCTGATGAATGTTACTACTATATGTGCACATAAGTGTTGATCAGTTAATACCAATTTGATGGTGAGTACATGTGGTGCTTGTTTTTCCATTCTCGAGATACTTCACTTAGTAGAATGGGCTCCAGCTCTATCCAGGATAATACAAAAGGTGCTAGACCACCATTGTTTCTTGTGGCTGAGTAGAACTTCATGGTATACATATGCCACATTTTATTAATCCACTCATGTATTGATGGGCACTTGGGTTGTTTCCACATCTTTGAAATTGTGAATTGTGCTGCTATAAACATCTGAGCACAGATGTCTTTTTTATAGAATGTCTTTTGTTTGTTTGGGTAGATGCCCAGTAATGAGATTGCTGGATCCAATGATAGTTTGACTTGTAGCTCTTTGAGGTATCTCCATATTACTTAAAATTGGTAGCCTCATGTAGAAGATGAAACAGGATCCACACCTCTCACTTCTGACAAAAATCAACTCACAGTGGATAACAGACTTAAACCTAAGGCATGAAACTATAATAATTCTAGAAGAAAATGTTAGAAAAACTCTTATAGATATTGGCCTAGGGAAAGAATTTATGAAGAAGGATTCTAGAAAATTTAAAAAAAAACAATAACAACAAAAGAAATTTTATCCATTTCCACATTTTTTTAACAGTCTTAGCACTTTCCTTGCAGCAAATTAACTCATATTCTAGGAGATGGGGATATTATTGTTGCTTTGGTCAGAATTCAGACATATTCAGAGATTATTCCCTCATATAATTTCGTAATTGGACACTCTCTTGGGAACTGTGTCACATCTCCCTTTGACTCTTGACTTCTTTGCCATACTCAAAAATGCACAGGTCAGTGGTGGGGAACCTGCAGCCATGAGGCCACATGTGGCCTGCAGGTGCTCAAGTGTGGCCGTTTCACTGAATGCAAATTTTACAAGGCAAATCCTTTCATTTTTATTAATACATTTTGTTCATCTTTTATATTTTTATTTTATTTTTTAAATGAAGGTATTTTAAATACTAGAGAATAAAATAAGTTTCAAAGAAATAATCCTCCCAGATTGACCTGCACAATTAGAACATTAGTAAGTCATAAGGGCTAACTTGACAGCTACTGCACTCATGATTCAGTTCTTACTTCCCCCACCTGCCTGGCACCACTACAGCATGAGCTTGGTTGGCAGGAGTTTGTGGGGGTTCAGTACACCAGTCTGTTACCAGCTTTTGACAGTGGTGCACTGTGCTTCTCTTTGAAGTGGAATTTGTGAATAGTTGCACAGCTTGACAGTATTTTTTTTTAATTCTGTCTGCTTAACAGCCCATCATGTCAAAGAAGACCAAGAGAACACTGAAGGAAGAAAACAGATTTTTTAATGAGGATTGGGAATTGCCATGTCATCTTGTTTCTGCTAAAGATAAGATGATTTGCTTGCTTTGTGATACTACAATATCAACATTAAAGAAATTCAGTGCTCATTAGCATTATAACACTCATAAGGACCACAAATAATTTAAATTAGAGGGAAAGGCATGAAAGATGTTATTGCAGAAATTAAAAGATAAAAAGAAAAGAAAGCAGCACTAAGACCTGGAAATAATACCACTGAAACAACTTATAAAATAACTCATATACTTGGAAAAAAACAAAAGCCATTCAGTGATGTAGAAATTATGAAAGAATGCATTGTCAAAGTTGTAGGATACTTAGACCCTGATGACATTTCAAAGTATAAACAAGTGCCTCTTTCAAGAAGAACCATAAGTGATCAGCAGCATGAATCAGCCTTCAACTTAACAGAACAAAATTTTGCAATACTCAAAAGGAAAATATATATTATTGAATCACTTTGGATGAATTGATTGATACCACTGACTTGGGCACAGGTTTTATATTTCATTCAGATCATAACAAAAGGTTTTCTTTGTTATAGCGAATTACTTGCTTTGGTCGCTCTTGTGAACAGAACATGGGAAACAAATAGCTTCAACAACTTTCAAGATAAATGTCTTGAAGTTGGACTGAATTTGTAAATTTAGTGAGTGTATGTACAGATGATGCACCTTCCATGACAGGAAAACATGAAGGTTTATTGCATAGATTAAAAAAGTATTATATATGGTAAAACTTTATTACTTACAGTCCTCATGGTGTACATTAGAGACTTGTTCATCCTACATACCTGCTACTTTTTTTACGTTTCAGAATATTATGGTACATATATTGTCTTTGCACCAGCTGGAGTCAGAGTTACAAGTGTACTCATCCCCCAGAGAGTGCACGCTACAGCACGCATTAGGTGTGAATTTATCCATCCTTTCCTCCCCCGTCCCACCTGCCTGACACCTGATGAATGTTACTTTCGTATGTGCACAAAAAAAAGTACTAACAGATCCAGATGCTCTCATTTCTTTTCATTGTATCTTGCATCAGCAAATCTCTGTGCTAAAGCTGCTATTTTAAGTGACACTTTGCAACAAGTTATAACTATTATTAACTATATTCATGCAAATGCAGCATGGCATTGTCAGTTTCATAACATGCTAAAGTTGACCGATGAGGTATTCAGTGTGAGTTTGCTGTAGCATTATAAAGTCTTTTGGCTATTGCAATGACAGGAGTTAGCCAAAATCTTATCTCTGCAAGAACAGATAGTTAAATTTTATAAAGAACAGAATCAGCAATGTGAATTATTGAAAGAATATTTCCATAGGAATGCAGTATTTCTGTGTGATATCATGTCAAATCAAAATGACTTGAATAATTCTTTGCAATGTAAAACTAAGTCTATATATGATCTGTGCCAAAAAAATACCAGTATTTTGAAAAAAAACTATCTTTTTTCAAAACACTTCTTCAAAAGGAAATTTTGGATGAACATTTAATTTTCCATGGTTAGCAAAGGTCATTGATGAGCAGGATGATATATGTGAATCATTTGAAGAATACACAGCTGTTATAGACCTATTAATTTGAGAATACAATGAAAGGTTCACTGACTTTGAGAATCATGACATCACTCTCAAATTAGCATTTCAGCCTCACCTACTTGATATCACCAAGGCACCTAAGGAACTACAGATGGAATTGATTGAGGTCTCAGGACATGACATTTTAAATTCATTGTTTGATGCTAAGAAAGATCCAATTGAAATATGGAAAAATGTCTAAAATACCCACACTTTGGCGATATGCCTGAAAAAGGCTTTCTTGCTTTTCAGCCTCTTGGTGCTGCAAATTTACATTCTCCTACCCAATCCAAATCAAGAGGCCCTTAAGGTCACAAATGACTGATAACCGTCTGGAGGAGCAGCTGAAACTGGGGACCTCCATGCTGCAACCCAGTGTTCAAATGCTTTCTAACAAAAAAGCAGACACAACAAAGTCAGTAAAAGGTTAGTTAACTTTAAAATTAACAAATAATTTTCATTTTTTGAAATTATTAAGTACATAATAGTTTTTTTATAAAATAATTTACATTTTTAAGTATATCTGATTGAAGTTTCTTGAATGTAACCTTATTTGATGGCATCTAAATTAATGTGGCCTTCCAACGTGAGAAGTTCCCCACCATTGGCATAGATCATACAAAAACCTGAAAAAATATCGTACATAGTGATTATGTGAATGATAAAACTTTTCAAAAGAAAGAAACCTACCTAAGGAGTTTAATACTATTTAATCCAAGAGTTTTAGCGCATAATACCAGCTACTTGAGTATGGAGACTAGAATTCTCTTCTCAATTCCAACTAAGGTAACTCTCAGAATTAATCAATATATTGAATAATTATTCTATGAGAAAATCTATTCTTCTTCCAATTTAAGATAACAAACATCTCCCCATACCATCTACCTGAAGTCTGGATAGATGCAGATATATATATATTGATCATCTCCAAACATGAGCTTGACCTTGGGTGCTACACTTTTCTGGTACTAATAGTAGTTTGCTTGGGTTTGATTCACCTGGAAAATAAGGACAGTAGGTTTGGAGGTCACGGACTCAGCCTGACATTTTTTGTGTGTCTCTGGTCTACAATAAAGGAGGATTGCAACAAGGAATATTCTTTTCTTTTTCCCATTCTCGAGGGAAAAGCAGCTGCAACTTCGCAGATTCTGGTAGGTCATGATGTCCCTAAAATGCAGGATCTGTGTTTGGATATAAGAGTATTACTTAATTGATATAAGAGCACTCCAGCACAAATGAACTCAATTGGTGTCAAAGAAACTGTACTTTCCTGATGACAATTATATCCAGTGATTTAGAACAGAACCTTGAAAGAAGGACAGACTGTGGTGAGACTAAGCTGATGGTCAAAGCCAGCACCTTCAAATCTCTCTGCCCTGTCTTCATATCACCTCCTCTGTGTAAGAAAATCTCCTCCGCCTCCCTCTTATAAAGGATACCTAGGATTGCATTTAGGGCCCATACAGCTAATCCGGGATAATCTCCCCATCTCAACATCCTGAACTCCATCAAAGCTACAAAAGGGCACATTTAAGGTAACACTCACAGGCTCTAGGGATTAGGACATAGATATCTTTTGTGTGTGGGAGGGGTGTTTTTCAGTTTACCACAGTAAATATTTAATGAGGATCTGTGTTTCTACTGAAAAGTGTTGTATGTTACCAAAATAA
This sequence comes from Lemur catta, assembly GCF_020740605.2. Classification (NCBI taxonomy): domain Eukaryota; kingdom Metazoa; phylum Chordata; class Mammalia; order Primates; family Lemuridae; genus Lemur; species Lemur catta. The sequence goes on along the minus strand of NC_059150.1, from coordinate 22,966,808 downwards.
AATTTCTGTGGACTTCCGAGGTACCTCTAAGATCTTCTTCAAGGCACAATTACTACTTCAGTCAATTAATAAAAAATACAATAAGCACATGTATAGTAAATGCAAACCAGGCTCCATTCTATGTGCTTAACAATTATTAACTCATTAAATGGAAAATGTATTTCCAAAACTACCTTTCAATGTGAGAATGAGGTCAATTTCCTCAAACTAATGCATAGTTTTCCAAATTTTAAATTCAACTCATCACCCTGTAGATAAAGGAGGTAGGAAAACCAATTTTCAATCCTGGATACGAGCGCTGTTCAGAAAATATCCAGCCATTGTTAACATAATGAGAATGGTTCCAGGGCTGGATACTTTCTGAATAGCCCTCCTATGTTCCATCTACTTCTCAAGCACAGTGTGACAAAAGCTCATTCTGGGAACTGAAAAGTAGCCACTGGACAAATGGAATAGTTAGTATTCCTATTTAACCATCTGCAGTGGTGCTTCCATGAATCACCTGCAGCCCAGACTATAGATAACAGAGTAATTTTTAGGAAATCGAGGTATACATGCAGATCTACTCATGTAAGTAAGACCTAAAGCCATTTAAAAATCCAATATGTAAATACAGAAAGAAAATAATTTATTTTGCAGAGACGTTTACTAATTGTAGACTAATTGTAAACATTAGGGTACTAATGTTTTCTTATGAATTTTACATTTTAACACAAGTAAAACATGCAAGTTTTCTCCTTTTGATCAAGTATGCTGAAACGTCTAGCTTAATGGGAAATGGCTGAATGTTACATGAGCACTTCTTATTAAGACTTAACTGATGTTTGAAGAACATGAAAACTTTTCAGCATAGGTCAATGATTCATTATGAAACCTAGCAAAAGTTTTAAACTAATTATTATTATGTTTTCTTTAGCTCTCTTTGTCATCTCTTAAAACACTTAAACAGTTAGTATCCGTGTACAAATGCATTCTTCTATATTATCAAGCCAAAAACCAAAGCAATACTCCTTTGGGACAAAATTTGGAGTTTTTCAGCATTGTCTCTCAGTCCACTCCTGCTTCTACCTGCATTTAGAAGCCAGTTTTCTTACACTTTATTTCCCTACCTTTTCTTTTCCTTTCTTTTATGATTTTTTTTTCAGGAAAATGTTAATATTTTTCATTATTCTTTAGTTTAAATTTATTAGCATTCCTCACCTTACTGGGCGATTACATGCTTCAGGAATTGGGGGAGGCTTGTTCTGCATGGCCCCTCTGTTTCCTGACTGCACTACCATAAAGCTAACACTCAAACAGATATTCCCATCATTTTACACAATCTTTCTTATTTACCGACTGATCTCTGTCTTCCTCAGCATCCTCTTGCTGTGTCTGTGCCCTCATCAGTCCTCCACTCTCATGCACTTTGGTGGCCTAGAGGCCAGCCTGACCACTTGGTTTATACTCTTGACCTGGGAGACACTGTTTTACTGGCTTACCCTACTCTGTGAAACAACCTCCAAGCTAATCACTTTAACTTTTCTCAAAACAGTTACTTTTTCTTTGCCCTTGACTACTATCTCTACCTATTTCATTTTGCATATATAGTCAAAAAGCAACATCTATAATATTCTCTTGATAACAAAACTAGTAATAAATAAAAGTAATATAATGATAAAATGATGCAAACAAGAAAGGAAGATAATAAAGGAAAAATGAGTCATTTATACTGCACACCCTTCTTTAGTCGGAGATGAGTCTTATATTTGATAAAATACTCGTGTGAGAGAAACACAGCAAATTAATCTTACTAGTAATAGATATTTCTTTTTGCAAGAATATATGGATTCCTCAAAAAACTGAGCTTTGAATCTGTTGCTGTTTTTAGTCTTGTTATGCTTGTTTAGTATTGTATACTAGTCCAAAGTTTGAACGTCTAATGTCATTTGTGCAATATTGACATTTTAATGATACGTTTACATTTATTAACATAAATCAATAGGTAACAACAATTCTGATTTTTTTCATATCTTCAAGGTCCTATACTTATATATTAATCTCCAGAAAATATTGTGCATAGTTATAAGAAAGTCAAACAAGGTGCTTATTAAAGGATTTGTAAACTTGGTCTGAAATATACTTTGCCAATGTATGATATTTATATATCACAATACAATAGAATTATAAAATGATTCCGAAGCATGTAAGTCACTAAGGTAACAAGATTTTAAACCATATTTGTTTCCTTCCCCTTAAAATAAAACCACCCCCAGCATTCCAACAGCTGTAATTAATGCCAAATATTATGTAGCAGATCATTATGCCTGCTGCTTCCTCGCCCACCTGCTGGTTTTCCTGTGATCTGTCTTGCTGCTTTGTCAACCTGATGAGTGATGTTGCCCTCCAGACACCCTGCCCACCTGTTCATAATTCACTTCCAGCATGTCATACTTGACTATTATCTGAAATTAAAAAGAAACACCGTAAAAATGATCGCTTTCTAAAGCTGAAATTATAATAATGCAGATGCTTCGGCTACTTCTTCCTAATTCACTAATAATTGCCCTATATTCCTTTTCCTTATATTAAACAAGGGCACTTTTTTCTGTTTTATTAAAAACTTAATTGTTCTCATGCATGTCCTTCACGGTGTGCTTTAAGAATCTATTCTCCAGATAGCCACCTTCTTTCTCTCTGCAAAAGCTTCGGGGACCAAGAACAAGAAAAATGTGGCAGGTGCGGTAAGGGCCAATTAAAAAACAAATCTGCACTAACTGATGGGTAATCTTCAGTAAAATCACTAGTGACAATACCAGATGCCTGGGGAAAATTGACATTGACCAGATCTGTTTATTGCTGGCAGTGCTTTGATTCATCTGCACCATGCAGCTGTTGTAAAGGTAAATGGCTTGCACTCCCATTTTGTGCTTTTTATGGGTTTGTTTTGTTGCAGCAGTCTTAGTATTTCTTTTTTTCACCCAGGCTTGTAATAGGTCAGATGTTACCATTTTCAAACAGCCTTTCCATCTTCCCTCATTTCCCAGAGAGCCAGAATTGCAAGTAGATTAGTGCTGCATTTGAGTTAATCACATTCTCAATTACTAAACTGTTTGAATATATTTAATGAATGCACATTTACCTAAAAGGTGGACAGTTCAAATTAGAAAAGCACAAGAGTCGTAGCCCTACTTTTCTCTTATCTATGATTTTATTCAATTCCAGTTCAAGCTCTTCTTTCATTTAGAGGACAGTCTCTCTCTCTTATTCATGCTATCTTAATACATAGGACATAGCCTGGTGCATAGTTAGCACAGAATAATGTTGCTTTCATGTTGACTGAATGAACTTTGCCATATTTATTTCTGATATATGTCAAAGTACCATTGTCCTTAAAGTTTTGATTTTTGCCCTTGTATTTAATATATTATGTGCTTTTGTAGTTTGTTGGATCTGTGTGCTTGGTGGTTTATTCAGAGTATATAAAGTTGCATAAAGCCACATTGTAAATATATCAAACTATTCATCAGGTTTCAATTAATGGTCTATAATTTTATAATGAAATCAAAATCTGCTATGGAGTATAACTGAAATGTTACATTTTTTAAAATAAAGCAAGAGAATAAATATATATGACAGCTTTGATGGGAAAACTTTCAGACAAGCCTGGCAGCACAGGAAATGTTTATTTCCCACAGTCTTTCAGGAGTGCATTGATGGAATAGTATAAAAAATCACTTACCTCATTAGATTACATTAAATAAACTACAAATTATATCTTGAATCAATCCAGTTATTTTCATTTGTGCCATCTCCCCATCAAATCCAAGTCATCTTTAATAATCACTTAGACCATGGATTCTCTAACCATAATAATATGCATATAAATTGCCTTGAGATCTTGTTAGAATAAATATTCTATTTCCCTAAATCTGGGGTAGGTTCCAGGACTCTGCAGATGTAACAAGCTCTCAGGTAATGCTGATCCTTCTGGTCCATGTAGCACACTTTGTAGAGGGAGGATGTAGCCTTTTTTTCTTATTTTCCTACTCTTACTCCTTACCCATCATAAAACACAGCTAGGTATTTTTCAAAGAAGTCTTTTTTTTGTTTTAATTAACATGAATCCAGCAGGAGCATAATACACTTTCAACTCTATCGTACGTCTCTTTTATCTAAGGAAGTCCAGCCACAGTCATTTCAGTGCCTCAATCAAGTCAGCCTCTTCTCACCCTCCGCTTGGCAGTTATGCATGGTGTCCCCTGTCTGGATCATTCTACTCCCACTTCTATAAGTAACTGGCTCTCTTGGCTTTCAGGTTTCAGCTTAAATTTTTCTAATACATAGAGGATTTCCCTAACCACCTTCAAGTAAGCAACTACTACTTCCTACTATTCTCCCATTCATATTTTTATAATATTGTAGAAATCCATTTCATAATTATGTATTTGCTTTTATTTACTTGGTTATTGACTATGGTCCCCACTAAGTAATAAATGCCATAAGAAAGGAGCAATGCCTGCTTTATAAAGCAACTGATATACAGGGGCACAACACTACCTGGCACAGAGGAGCATTTAATAGTATTTTTAAAATAAATAAATACTTGTTTTCTAGGTTTTCTTTAGCCATGTACCTACTAATACAAGCAAAACCTCTGAAATTATCTTGCTTTTACTTTTTCCTTTCATATTTGAAAATATAAAAGAAATTTGGAAATAGATTCAAATCTACCACATGGATGCATTTTATTTCACTGCATTTGTTCTATCTTATTTTGAAGATGTACATTCCATTCAATTTGTTAAGGAGGGGTTATCACAAATTCAGGATACAACTAAATTTCATAAGGAAAATTCAGTAAGTCCAATTCCTCCAACTTGTTTGCACGAACAATTTTTCAAACTGATTTGTATTTGATTACTGTTCTATGAAAGGTTACCATGGAAATTCATAATGTGGGTATGGGTCTGTTAGGTGACTGTTGTTAACCTAAAAAAGGCTTAGGAACATACGGCATGTGTGCTTCTGAATAGTGTTTTATCATTAATAGCTAGTATTTATTGAGTGCTTACTATGCCATGTATTATTATCCCTAAATGTAATGGCTAAAATCACATACACAAATGCTATCATAATTTGGATCAAAACATATGTCTACCTTGTCCACAACAATTTACTGTTACTTTTTAATAGATGTATTTCTTTCTTTTTTTCCTTCCTCTTCTTCTCTACTTTTCCATTCATATTTTCCTTCTCCTCTCCTCTCCTCTCCTCTTCTTTCCCTATCACCATAAACTATGCTTCATTTTGGCAGCAGATATAGTAAAGCAATTTGGAACCTATCATCCATTTCTTATATTGCCATGGGTTTTAGGATTACCTAAAAATAATTAACTTTAAGCCAATCTCTCAATGAAATGTTGAGACACAGAGTAGTCAGTGTTTTTTCTTCAAACAAAAGGCATGCTGAGAAAAATGTGAGAATTCAGAGATAGAGTAAAATTGTAGTTTGTTTCACCATCATGGAAATACAAAAAATATCTGCACAAAATGTCTCTAAAACATTGGTTAAAAAAGCTCTAGTGTCTTCTCAACCTGACATTGCTTTAGAAATCACTAGTCTGTGTACTTCAAAACAAGGTTACAAAATACACAAATTTTTTTTCCGCTTTCTTTTCCCAGCACATATTTCTGAGATCCTAATTCAGTTATAGAAGGTGAAAACCAATTGCCTTTTTTTTTTTTTAATCAAGGCGATCTTCAGCCTGGAACACTCCTGTTATATTCTTTGAGCTCTCCCCCTCCATACCCCTAGCCAGAACTATAGACTCTCTGGCTTAGGGAGAGAGTGCTATTAATTGAGAATGACCAAAAAGTACTGCCAATTTGCTCCAGGAAATCAGAGAACCTGGAAAAAGCTAAAAAGCCTATTCTCCTTTGTATTGATCCTTGTATGAAGCACAATCACAGGTCGCCAGCAGTTTTTCCTTCTCTTGTTTAAAATCAGATGTAATTTACTGTTGGCAAACAGCAGTGCAAGATGTGTTCAATTTGAGGTCACTTCTGTCTACTCTATGTTTTGATCCAGTATCAAACACCCAAGAAATGTTCAGTTATTTTTAGCTAAGATTATACCAGGTATCTACAGGGACTTGCAATTTTGCCTATAACTTCATCTAACGGGTAAATACCTGTGAATAACAAAATACAATTGCAACCTAATCAGCAACCCGAGGGAATGAGTATTCCTGAGTATGCAGGAAAGTAAAAATTACATATATAAATTCATGGTGGCATAAAAACAAACTTCTACTCTGAAATTTGCATAGCATTTAATCATAATTATGGTCCTCATTTTATAAAAGTAGAAGAAATGAGAAAAGTCCGTTCTTGTATAATCAAGTACTCCTTGTACTAAAATAATCATCAGAAAACCTAAGATTAGTGGTTTACTGTAATATGAATGTAATGCAGATTGGAGGGGCAGAAAGGAATTAAAATATTTTGAAGTACTTTTCTGTTTCATAAGAACTTTTCTGCTTTAACTGAATTATTTTGAAAATCTGCTTTGGTACACTAAAATATACTAAATGTCCATCTTTCAGAGTCACAATGAAAAGGATAAAATCAACAAAATTGTATATATAATATTATTGCATTACGGGATCCAAAGCAGGATAAAGAGATGTAAGGTCAAGTATAAATTAAACAGAAGGCTCAAGAGGCTATTTGTGCTATACTGGTTTATGAAAATAAGAATATAGGTATTTTAAGGGGGGTGAATTTATCCATTAGGAGTATTTATTTACTACCTATGATTTTTTTTGTCTAGATATTTAAAAACAAAACTAATAAAAGAAAAATAAAAAGGAGCAAAAAGAACCATGTAGGATAGATATCGTCTTCATAAAGGGTACAATTTAGAAGAGAAAAGAGGTAAATAAAAGGGAAAGGATCAGGTAGTGTAGTTAACGATCTGAAAGAAACATGTCTGCTATCAGAGTCCTGGGATTCGAGAAGAGAACCTATCCTAGAGAAGATGGGGAAATCGTGGAATGTTAGTTGGACAACAGAACTCCTGAATTGAGTCATGAATGATTATCAGGCAGGTGGCAGCTACTAGAGGAGGAGGAAGGTGCTTAATGTGAGTGAGGTTTTCTGGAAGCCTAGAGGCCAGATCAGTGGATGCACATGAAGAACTAAAAATTGGTCAGTGTAATTTGCTTAAGGGAAAAGTAGAAAAATATCTAGTAAAAAAATAAAATTGGAGACATGATCTGAGAGCATATCATGAAGGTGCTCATATCTTATAAAAACGAGATTGTAGCTTACCCAAAAGCAGAGGGAACTCACATAAGACATCAACTGGAAAATAATAAACAACAGCCAGTCTGCACTGAGAGCTTACTATGTGAGCAACACTGTGCTCAGAGTCTTCCACTCATTTCCTCATCTAATCCTCACGTTAACCTTATGAGGGAGGCGCAATGATGATCCTTATTTTATAAAGAAGTGAACCAAGACTGGGAGAGGTTAAGTAATTAACTTGTCAAGGCCACAGAGCTAATAAGTGCTGGAGCCAAGATCAGAAACTCTTACTCCTGAGCCTGCACATTATTAATTCCCTTAATTGCTTCACATGAAGGGAAATAACATATCAGATCTGTCTTTTAGAAACATCACTTAGATGGTAGCGTAGATCACGTATTGATGAAGGGCAAATGAGTAGCATGAAATCAGCTATGAGAGGAAGGCAGTTAATAAGTTACTGGTATGAGGCTAGTGGTAGATAGTGTGGATTTGAAACAGAGAAATGACCAGATGAAGAGGTAAAACACAGGTAGAATTTAGAAAACTACATAACTGTCATGGAATGAATATTTGTTTCCTCACAAAGTTTATATACTGAAACCATCACCTTTAAAGTGACTATGCAGAGACAGGGCCTGTGAAGAGATGAGAAAAGTTACAGGAGGCCATAAGGGTGGGGCACTAATCCCACAGGGCTGGTGCCCTGATGGAAAGGGAAACAGACACGAGAGCTGTCTTCTTTCTCCATCGCATGAGGACACAGTAAGAAGGTGGCTGTCTACAAGCCAGGAAGAGAACTGAATCCGCTGGCACCTTGATTTTGGACTTCGCAGCCTTCATAACTGTGAGAAAATAAATTTCTTTTGTTTAAGCCAACTACTGTACAGTATTTTTCTATGGAAGCCAGAGGAAACTAAGGCAATTACATTTCATTTATTTTTTACTTTTTTATTTTTTATTCTTACTTCAACATATTGTGGGGGTACAAAAGTTTAGGTTACGTATATTGCCTTTTAAATATGGAAGCCGACAAATAAACAGTCAATGGCTCTCAAGTTTCTAGCCTGTGCGTTCACCATTTCCTGAGACGTGGAACACAGGAGAAATTAAAGATATGTTAGGAAAGAGGATAAACAGTGCTATTCATGAGAATTTCCTGATTTTAAAGGAGAACTTTGGAGAAATGTTCACTAGACAGTTGACTAATGGGAATAGAGGCATTTGGGTTAGAAAGATAAATCTGTGAGTTGTCTACATATATAATCATCTCTCCATTAGCAATTATGATGGAAGAAAGTGTGGAATACCATAAAATAATTACTAACTTGGATTAAATAAAAGTAATCAAATCCTAATATAACATGAATTTAATATTATTTAAAATTATGTTCAACAGTTTGGAATACCTTCTGCATACTTAATCTAATTTGTAAATTAATATAATCACAGATTTAGGAAAAAAATCTTACCCAAAATGTTTTACCTATGACAGTCAAAATATTATAATTTCTCTAATGACATGTTGTTTTGTGTCCCTATTAGCCCGGTTTTATTTTCCAAATATGAAAGCAAAACCTTTGCATTATCACTATATCACTGAGCAAAATGCCCTCTTCAATCTCTCAATTTCAGACTGTATGGAAAGTCAGTAATTTGGAAGCATATGAATACAGTTTGCAAGCTGTAACTTCTTCCTCGCTGTTCCTCTCTGTCTCTCAGAGAATTCCCCTCACAATGTCATTACTGTTCCCTCTAAGAGACTCTGTTCACAGTAGTCACTCAAATTAGAAGTTAAACTATTTGTCAACTCTCTTATTTCTTTCCACCCATTCCTTAGAGTGATCCTCCAACTTTGTGAGAGTCAAGCCGCTAAATCTTTCCAGGGCTAAATTATGATTTTGTTGTTGTTGTTTTGATGAAGTAGGTCAGTTTCAGCCTTGTTTTCACAGTAAAGTCCTGGACTTTGTTGTAGTTAATGCTAAGACCTTTACAGTCCTTTTACCTGTACATATTTTTAAATATTTTAGAAATAATCAGGGCCAAAAGCCATTTAGTCCTTTGATTGAAATAAGAACGAGATAGGAGGTTAAGGCTTCATGGTGCCCTGGCAGAGCAGAACTTACACTCCCCGCAGATAAACAGCCAGCAGAAAGCTGCAGGTAGGGGAGCTCACCACGGCGCGCATCTCATTAGCGTTAGAGAAGAGCATTAACTGTCTCAGTAGATACAATGCCTGGTTTATTGTTTATTAAGGGAGCATCAATATTTAAGGGCCAGGCAGAAGAAAATGAGACCTCACTTGATACTGAAAATTATTGATCAGAAATGAAAGGATTGAATGAGGACAGAGTAGTGCCATGAAGTCTGGAGAGGAGAGAGGTCAATTGTGTCAAATGCTTCCAGGGGACCAAATGGCAGAAAAAGTGAAAAGCGCTGGAAGTTCTCATTGGTTTAACTAATAAAGAGGCATGTGGAGATCTGCAAAAGTGTCAGAGAAGTTTAGGGTTCAAAGTCACGTGGAGGTGAGGAAATGGAAAGATCAAGTGAAAACTCTTTCAAAGCGCGACTGGAAGGAAAGGCAGGCGGGCTGTTCAGGAGCAGGAGCGATACTTTTTTTCTAAATATCCTAGAGAAGTATGTTTAAAATAGTCATAGAATGACAACAGTGGAGAAAGAAGTTTCAAGTACAAAAGAATGTGAAGATAATTTATGGATGAAATATTTAGGATGAGGATGGAGTAGAGACAAAAATTGTGAGCCAATTTGCATAATAATTCTTTGATTATTTTTGGTAGTGATGGTAGGTTCAGAAATCTTAAAGGTAAATGAGGTTCAGCTTCAGTTTCATAGCTTTACCACTGTTTATGAAAACAAGTCTCAGCCCAAATTCCACCATACACCTATTATACAAATATTCATTACCTAGAAATTTCAAAATACTTCATTCAACCTGTTTGATAAGTTTGACAAAGTCCTAGCTTTCTTCCCTTTTCAATTCACCAGCTGCTACTCTGCATGTGAGGGTCACTCAAGACTATGTGATGATATTCCAGAAACAACATTTTTCATCTTTATAGCTGCTAGATGGCAACCAGAAATTGTACCTTACATAACTGGACTCATGACTGCAGGAATAGAGACTTGCCTATCATTTTTAAGAATAAAGGTTAGTAGGCCCCTTGAATTCTTATATCTTATTCATACAAGGATCAAATATACCTCTAAAGTACTTTAGGGAAATCACAATCTTCAATACTGTCAATTTCATCAATGACATCTTAAATCTATTAACTGTCTATACTCGGAAGAAAACACTATTTTCACCAATGAAAATCCATTTCAGACTTGCAACATGACACCTTGCAAAAGTGTGTGGTTGTTCAGAAATTCAGTTAATGTCAGACTGGCATGGGGACCCTGTGGCCTTGAGCCCACATGTGGCCATCTGGATCCTTGAGTGTGGCCTTTTGACTGAATCCAAACTTCACAGAACAAATAGGTTTGTTCTGATTATCCCTGCAGTTTGCATCCCTGAGTAGAATAACTGATTAGATTGATATGGTTTAAATTAACTAACACGTGTATGTTGGATTATTGATGCTGAAGTGTTTTCAAGTAGACGACACGTATTATAACATATGGACTTTGGCAAAAAGGCATGGAGTCACTTAGAACAGGTTACCCCCCCCAGAGAAATATCAAATATTATCAGAAATGAACATGGCATATGGTCTCTCAAAAAGTTATTAGAGTTTTTTCTTTTCTCAATTATCAGAGGAGAACGTGAATGAGCTATGCTGGCCCATACCTAAATTTTCTTCTGCTTAGGATAAAGCAGCCAAACTTAGAACTATAAACAAATCAAATGTAAACAACTTGCTTAGACTCTATTCCTTCTATATCTATGTCCCATCTTTCATTTTCCTACTCCAATATCAAAGAAAGGCAATTTCAGATACTTCCAGCCAGTGAAAATACCAAGAAAGCCTACACAAAAGACTGAGTTATACAAAAACAGAACGTTCACTTGAGTTTTATGACAGAGCTGGTGCACACTGTCCATTCCTCGAGCTTCTCAGGCTGGTGCAGTCAGCACCAGCCCAGAGCCGGGCTGAGCCGAGCAATCAGGTGCGTTGAGTGAGTCCCAGAGAGAGAATCCCAGGAGTGGGCATTATGGCTTGATGCAATGTCCCCAAACCAGGCCAACATTTGCAGCACACTTCCTTCCTAAAATTGAACAGTGTCAAAGAGGTCTGTGAACCATTCTTAGTGAACAGAGGCTAGTAATAAAGATGAATTTGAGAAACCAATTTAAAATCTAATATGGAGAGGGAGGACAGCAAAAAGTAGCATGGCAAGTAACACAGAACAGAGAAATTTAGCCCAGATTGTTGCAATACATTACACAAAATATAAGTACATAAAGAGAAAAGTTTAGGGTTTTCTACCTAAATAGAAATCGGTATCCTCAACTCATCCATATAATTAAAATGCAAAGAAATGGAAACAAAAGAGTCTAAAGGCAACAAAATAATAGCAGCATCAGCAGCAAGGACAGAATGTTTTTCATAGCAGAGATTCAATTTAAGCAAATGTGGAAGGAGTCCCTGGAGGCAAAGCACTTCTGCAGAGAGGACCACAACACAAGCCTGAAACCAAAGAGAGGGTGGTACCAATGACAACCTCCTTCAGGTCTGAGGCCCAGCTTCCCATGATGCAAGATTTTTAATGTGAAAGAAATAAAGAATAAGCAAAACAATTTTTGTGTATTGCTATATGTGTCTTATCTATTTAGAAACCTATACACAGTTCATCCATAGTGCAATTTGGCTACTGTTCAATTCTTAATCATTTTTTCTTACAATTTAAAAACATCTGAGTTTTTCAGATAGTATTAACATATATACAACTTTGAGGAAAAATGTCTGAATAGCCCACCAGAATCTGCGTCAAGGCGGCTTTGAGTATTGATTAAAAGCATAGACTCTGGAGTTAGACTGCCTGAATTTGAATGTTGGAACTGTCGCTTAGTAGTTACCTGGCCATGAGCAAACTCATCCTCTCTAAACCTCAATTTCTTAAAGTAAACTTGAAATAATAAAAATTTCTTTTCCATAAGATTGTTGTGAATTTTAATGATAGAACACTTCTAAAGGACAGAGAACAGTACCTAAAATATTGTAAGCACTTAATAACTGTTTGCAATTTTTATTATAAAACAGGAAGTTTATTACACAACATGGAGCTCATACATAGCCGTGGGTTCCTTCTTTTACCATATACTGGTCATTCAGAACACAAATCATTTCTGATAGAACTTAAAACAATATTCTTTGAGGTACCAAGGTGAAGCTATAACACCTTTGACTTACTTGCACGAAATCTGAATCACCTCAATCAAAGTATAATAAGAAAAAGAAATCTCTTCAGTTTTCTTGGCCATTATCGATACAGGACAGTTAAGAAAAAAGGAATCCATTCTATGAACGTATAATGGAGCACAAAGGCTCACGTTTAGTTGACTGGATGCTAAATGTTTTCACAGGTTCAAAGGCTTTGCTTTGTAACACCTGCCTATGCTAGAAAGAACCAAGAAATGTTAATCAAAATCTCTTTATTAGAACACACACACACACACACACACACACACACACACACCAGTAATCTGTGTAGATTACTCCAGTTAATCATTCCAGTACAACACTAAAGGACATCAAGAGAAAGGAAAATATTAACACTGGGTCATCATATCCTCTGTCTTATGGCCTATATTCAGGAGCTATCTTGGATTAATTGCCACATTTGAATCACAGCAAAATATTTGCAATCCACAGGATTTTCAATACACTGAGCTGATGGTAGCATAACTGTGAAACTCCTTAGAATATCTTTTGTTTTTTAAATTTGTTTAAACAGGCTTAGGATGTTGTGTAAATCAGAATAATTAGACTTTCTGGTCATACCTGCTTTGGGTATGATCATATTAGAAAAAACTCATTTCTTAACTACTTTGCACTGAGCTACATGCAACAATTTAAATGTAGGATAACTCTAAGCTACTAGAGAAAACCTTAAAAACTTGTGTTCAGAAGAAAGCCCGAATCATAACAATTTCTCTCTTATTTAAAAAAAAATAAATCCTGAGCTTTGGCATATTTGCCACTCACAGATTCATCCTTATTTGTGTAGTAGATGAGAAGACACTTAATATCTGTTTGTTCTGGTTTTAGCTTAATGCGGTCAAGTGCATTTGGTGATTATAGGTTGACTTTAACTAGAAAATTCTTATCAATTATTTCAGTGAACATGTCAGCCACAAATACCTTGTTTATAGCTTGTCTTCACAATTCATTATTGAATACAGATCAAGTTTTACTTTCTTTTTCTGTCTTCCATTGTTTTACAGTATTTCTGGTCTATTTTCCTTCAAGTTTATCTGTGATGATGAGAATTGAAAAAGAAACTTTCATAACAATGCTATATGACTCCTTTTTCTTAAGAGTTTTAGCCAGACGAGCACATGACTGTTTAGCAGAAGCAGCTACTTACTTTATTTGGCTGTAGCGAGTTAACAACCAAGCAGTTTACATCAAGTATCAGGGGGTTGACACCAGAGAATACTCAACTACGCTTGTATAGTTTTCCAGCATTTTATTGCTTTAAAAAAGTAAACTTCTCATTAATGACTCTATAGGGAGAGTTCTGTGGAAAATGAGAAATAGCCTGTAAAATGTGGAGACTTTGAAAAAAAATTCAGAGTATGGTACTTAAGCTAAATATGGTAATTGCAACTCTTGGTGTATGGCTTTCAGAGGATTCTAGACTGAAGGGCAGAGTCTTTCATTCTACTCTGAAAGCATCACTTGCCCTTTTCTGAGGAGCCAAATGTACTGAATATGATATTTGCTTTATTTTTTCCATATAGATAAATTGTGGTTGAAAAGAGAATTCCTAAGGAGCATATTTTGCATATCCTTCTTAATATAATAGATTTTCCTTATTGTTTTGTGGTGATGAACAACTGTGTTTTTTTTTTCTTTTTAATTTTTTAATTTATTTTTTTATGTCAGAATATTATGGGGGTACAAACGTTTTGGTTACATGAATTGCTTTTGTACAGTCTGAGTTAAAGTTCTGTGTGCCCATCACCCAGATAACATCCATCAGGTGTGAATTTACCCATCTTCTCCTCCCTGTGTTGTTCTTATTATAAGTGTGTTGATGTTACATGTATTAGCAAACACTGATGGCTCATTTTTGTTCAATATATTCTAACGTAGGTAGAAAGAGATGAAAACCAGCTGGAGAAAAAGAAATGTTTTTTTTTTTCCTTTCTTGTTATTCTCACAGCAATATGCACGTGGGCTTTTTTTTTTTTTTTTTTTTCTTTTTCCAACATGCTTTCTAATTACTAAGTCGAATGGTTCTGTAGATTAAAAATAAAGTTCTTAATTGAGTATAAATGAGTTTGGAAATTATCCAACAGCAAAGCTTTTGTCTTCTAACATTTATTAGAATCAAGATGTTTCCTAATTGAAGTAGCTAGAACATCCCTGTCTTTTAAAATATTATATGTTCATGTCTTATGGGAAAAAGCACTGAGGTTTTATTTCATATGGTTCGGGAGTTAAATTAGGATGTATAAATATATTAAAATACTCTCAGAACAGATTTTTATCAAATTAACTACTTTATTTCTTGGGGACTCCTGAGAAACTTTGCACCAGCATGACAACAGCTGCCAGAGTTTTTTTTTTTTAATTTTTAAATACATTTAAGACAAGTAATCATAACACTTTACAAAGCTTGAGGCAATGTGTGTATATGTTTTAGAGAGGTGATAGTGTGACTGAGCAATAAGAATCATATATGGACCCAACTAAAGGCTCATTATAGGTGCACAGACACTCGCTGTCCCACCTCCTCATCCAAATGGGACATAACTATTTTTAATTTCTATGCTTCTAAGACTTTCTTGAGCTGAGAAGACTCTCGTCAATTATGCTTATCATGTCACATATTTCCATTAAAATGTTTTAGTGAAATAAATTATTTTGTTATAGATTTATCTTTAGACATTTAATTGGAATATATGTAATATGATATAGACATATGTATATAGATAGTTCCTGATTCACGCTGGATGGTTCAAGTTGCAATTATCTGAAGATGGTTTGAAACCTGCATGCATTCAGTAGACAGCAATACAGTAGTACTGTCTTAACCAGGCTGGGCAGCAACTGCAGACCCGCAGCTCCCAGCCAGCCAGGCCACCATGAAGGTCAACAACTGGCACTCTACAGCGTCCTGTGTCGCCAGATGATTTTTCCCAACTAGTAGGTTAATATAAATGTTCTGAGCATGTTTAAGGTAGGTGTGACTAAGCTATAATGCTGCATAAGTTAGATATAGTAAATGCACTTTTGACTTAGGATATTTTCAACTTATGATGGGTTTATTGGGACATCGTCCATCCTAAGTGGAGAAGCATCTGTGTGTATGTATGTATATACATATTACAGTAATATGGTAGAGTAATATGTAGAATTTCAGATATATATTATGGCTGTGTGTATGACATATACATAATCAGTTAACAAATTTTTACTACTATAACTAGCAAGATAAGTTTATTTCAGATAGGGCTCTTCTAATAAAAGGCAAAATTTCCTTAGACTCTTTGAAATAATTTATTAGGTGACACTTTGTTATAAGTTGAATATTTCCATTTTCCTTCCAACTGTTTTATAACTCTTTCATTCATAAGACTTAAGTTTAATAGACCCAAGATAATTTAGTTGATAACTGGCAGATCTGAGAAAAGAACCCAAGTGTTCTGACTACGCGTATGTATTTTGACCACTTCATGATGCTTAATACTCAGTTATATCTTGTCTTTAATTTCACTGAGTCCTTTCTGTAAAATCAGACACAAGTGAAGATTGCCTCTAACATATTTATAGAGCATTCTTCTACCACTGAGTCTCAGTTACAATATTGGTCCCTTAAAAATATATATATACTCATGAAATTGTTGTGAATTCTTATCTTACAGTGAATTCTGTGATACAGTAGAACAGATATTGCCATTTGCAATTGTTTTGTGGTTGCATCAGTAGACATCATTTTTCCTGGATAGCATACTATTACTGTCATAAAAATGATGTTGTTTATGTAGCTTACCACCCCCTCTTTTAGTGAGAAAGCCAAGTTTCAAAGAAATGAAGTTATTTGTCAAAAGTCATATTAATACTCTCAGCTCATGACTAATAATAAAATGATGAGCACTAAGGTAATGCCCTCCTGCTGTGCTATAGCCACCATATCACCGTACGTTTTTGCAGAAAAGGCAAAGAAGCTTCCTTGCTTGCATAATGACTTACTACTGATTTAGTTCTGATCTGCAAACTGTGTCAAACAATCTCAGACTCTAAGTGAGACATAGCTTATTGACAACTAATTTGATTTTTTAAAACCATATATTCTTTGTAGGTACATATTTTACCCATATTCTAACACTTTTAAGGCTCACTAGATGAAATCTGAAAATTGATACACAAAAATGACTACAAGGAGAGTTAGTGTTTTTCAGGAAGAATAAATGTCTTAGAAATTATGAAAAAAGTAACAAATAATATGCAAGAAAAGAAATCTTTCCAGTAATCAAGGTAACCCAAAGATGGAGTCACTAAAGATATAGTAAGTTCCTTAGCAATGAAGGAGTTCAAGAAGAGGTAGAAATACTTACTTGTCAATATGTTGTATTATAAATTTATGAATGATATGAAGTGTTCATTACTTGATATATGTTTCCTCGAGATTCTGACTTTCTATCTTTGCATGTATATTTGAGTTTTCACAGTGTGCACATTCCACGATTATCAATTAAAATCTCCAGAAGGCATACTTAATCATTTGCTGTACCACTTTTGGTATTTTATCAATGCTGTCTATATCTCTCTTTTATTTTAAAGAATTTAAAATAATTTTGGAAATTATGTGTTTTTATTTATAATCATATGTAAATATAAGCAATAACAACAGTTTAAAATGTAGCCTTACAAATATGAGGGCAATCTGGCTGTGTCATCTGTCACTCCACTGATCACCAGGGTTGATTTGGCTGATCTGGCCAGCTAAGTGGGTGCTCCTTGTCCCCCTCACTGTTCCATACGTGTCCCTCCCAAAGCGGCACACTCAGTGGACGAGAACAACCTTCCCTGCTAGAGGAGAACCATTCTTTAATCAAGAGTATATGAGTAGCTGTATTCCCCTCCTAGAACCTCCAAACAAGCTATCAAGGTCCATTTTTAGGAGAACGTAGGGTAGTCAAGCTTCCATGATTCCAGACACATCCAAATGAGGCACTGCATATAGCAGTCTACTTAAAAGAAAAGACAAATAAAAAAGGAAGTAAAAGAAAAAATGTAGTCATACATATTGCATTGATGAGTTGGTGATTGTTTACCTTTATTGTTTGTTTTCCTTTAAATCTTACTGTATTTAAAATAGTATCAATTTTCAAAAAAAAAAAAAAAACACAAACACTAATTCCCACACCTACCAGATTATAAATAAATACATCAGGTAAAGCAAACCAAGGTTATCTGCAAACTTTGAAATGCAGGTCCAGCTTCTGGTTGATTTCATTTGACAGTATCCTGCTAGTCAAGAATTTTCAAAGGCCCGTATGCCATTGGAACCCTTTGTCCTTTGGCAGGTAAACCTGTTCTGTTAAATTCTGGCCAGTTAACTTGCTAACCAGGAGGCAGTGTGTCATGTTTAAAATGAATTGAGCCCCTGAAGAAATCCCACTAAAAGCCTTATTCGTTTTCTGAGCTCAGCCACAAAATCAGAGTAACAAAAATACTGCCAGGCACAAGGCTGCTTCCACAGAGGAAATTTGGGATAAACATGTCACACAATTAATTTAACAGTTTTTCAAGCTGAAATCAGTTGACAGAGACTTTCTGGAGAGATTCTTGTTTCCCTGTTCCTATTTCTGTAATCTTATTAGCATATTGTGACAGTAAAAGCCATTACTACTAATAAATTAGGTCTTAATTGTAAACAATGTCCCAGTAAAATTTAGGAAAAATGCTGTCTCTGGTCTCAACGTTTTGGCATGCCTGTCAGCAGTCATACAGACAAAAGTCAATATTAAGTTGTAACTCGGCAATAGGCTTGACAATCATCTATACCATTATCATTATTATTTTGTTGTCTCTCATGGGGCATCAGACATCTGGTTTCAAAGATAATAGCAGTAACAATTATTTGCATCATAGCCCTAGCTAACTAGATAGCTAAAAACATCTGTTATGATCTTCAGTTTTTCTAACCTGTCCCTGGAGAGGCTTTGATCACTGAAATATTTTTTTTTTCATTTCTCTCTGCAATAATCATTTTTGCAAGATACAGATTACTTGATACTTAAGAAAATTGACTCTAATGCTGCTTTTCTCTTTTTTGAATTTAAAACTGGAAGAGAGGGGTATTAAGGAAGACTTGCTAAGAAAATTATTTTGCTAGAGCTGGAATTTTCCTGTCATATCTATACTGAATTGCCCTTTTAAACTGTGGTCTTTGTTTTTCTCTGATATACTAAATTTATAAAAAATAGGGGCACTAATACTTGAACTAATACAAACAGGGTTCACTAGGCCATTATGATCCATTGCAACTTACAGGTAAAACTATTTCAAAAATTACTTTTTGGTGCTCTAATCAAATAAATAATTGGGAAACATTTGTGACACTACCAAGTGTTAGCTGTGTATTAGGCTATGGGCTCTTCTGTGCTTCTATAAGATGTCAGTCACATGGTCTCTTCTGACACTTAGATTCCAACCTTGTAGAAGAACTTGAAATCATTAACAGGTGAGATAAAATAAAAATCCCAAACTATAAATTATGTGCAAAGATGTTCAACAAAGAAAGAAAGAAATCTGTATGGGCAAAAGAAATTGGAAAAGGAAAATTTTAATCTACAATGACCAGCACACTTTGTGACAGCAACCTGTCATTCTGGGTTCTCCCACACACCCAGACAGAGTTAGGCACTTGGTATTTGTTGACTGCATGAACAAATGAATTCATGAGTGAATGAGTAAAATAGGTAAACTTTTCAAAAAGGAATAGGATCTGATTTGGCTTTGAAATAATGGATGTGATTTTTGTAGTTAAAGAGGATAGCGTGGCCAATGGCTTTTATGATGGCGGGAATGGGAATAGAATGAGAAGTGGGTAAGAGAGGTGAGCATGGGTGTTCTTGGGATGGGGTGATAGTAAAGTGAAAATACTTGCTCAGGTACAAGGCTCATATGAGACATAATAAGAAGAAAAATATTCCATACTAGCAAGAGGATTATAGACATTATAGAAGTCTATAAAAGGATGTGTTGAAGAATTTAATTTTAATCCATTCTTTAAAAACTATCTTAAGCAGGGGGGAGCAGGGGTTAAACGTGAGGAACGGCTGGAAGCACAAGGACCAACTTAGTCTAGCAGGTAAAATGTTGCAATGGCTCACACAAGTGTAATTACACTAGCGTAATTTACACAAGTATAAAACAAAGATTTATAAGACTTCATGACTAATTAGATACGTAGAACAAAGAGAAGAAATCTCCAATGCTGAGAAACGTGGATAATATTGATGATATAAGAGAACTGTATTAAAATGAAAGATTACTTCCATTTTGAACATCTAAAGTCTGAGGATTCAAACAAGCATTTGAATGAAAATATTAAATACACGGCTTGAAATACAGGACCAGTCTATTGAAAAATTATATTTGGAGCTATAGAATTTATAGTAATCGACAAGGATTTATATTGGAAAAATAAAAAAGAGTGATCTCAAAGTGAATAGTATTTACTTTAGTTTAAAT
Organism: Lemur catta; assembly: GCF_020740605.2. Classification (NCBI taxonomy): domain Eukaryota; kingdom Metazoa; phylum Chordata; class Mammalia; order Primates; family Lemuridae; genus Lemur; species Lemur catta. The sequence goes on along the minus strand of NC_059150.1, from coordinate 22,946,622 downwards.
TACAAACCAATTTTGAAATGGTTCCCAAAAGATTTGCTTTGTCTAAATTTTTGTTGTTGTTAGCAGTGTTCTAGATATTTCATTTGTTTGTGTTAAATATTTTATATGATCTCCTTTTGATAAAGAAAACCTGTAATCTTTGATGAAATTGTATGTATCATAATTGCAATATTTTTATGTAGTGAAGCTATTTGAATTTAAAAATCAATTAGCACAAAAAGGCTGTATTTTAATGTATGGATACATGATTTTTCTTTTAAACATAATGTTTTGAATCTGCAGAATAATGAAATTTACAAGTAATGCATTTATATAGTTAAACAAAACCTATCCTTATATTTTTTTATTTCCCCAACTATATCAGTATTTTTTGGCTAACTTTTCTGTCTTCCAGTGCTATGGGATTTGGATGAAGCTCATTCTCTTTTTATAAATGTTCTTCAAATTCAACCTGCTGTGAGCCTAGGTGAGTATAATTGAACTCAGGAGAATATTTGAAAGTGCAGGAAAAATAGGGCAGAGAGAAAACATATGGTTTCCTAATTATGCTGAAGATTTTTCTCATCTCTTTTTTTCTCTCATGATTTCTTTCCCCAACCCGCTGTGCAAAACTGGTTCTGTCCTATGACAGTCTTCATAGACGGAACAACAGCGACATACATTCTGCAGTGGAAAATTGGCACTTGAGTTTTCCAATTGTGTTTGTTACATAACTAGAATTTGGGAAATTGCAAACCAATACTTGCACAGAAATTCTACTGTCAGTAGAAACTCTGGTTTATTAACTGCCAGATTTTGGAGAATTCAAGGAGTCTCAATATGGAAGGTTGTTTTCAATAAACATAATTGGACATAGTAACATGTTTGCACAGGGAACTTTGGCTTTAGTGCTACAAAAATATATTGTAGGCTTTTTATTTTCAATAATATTTCAGTTGCATATGGTAGTACTCATCTATTAATTTACTGAAGAGACACATATGCCCTGAATCTGTAATACTCCAAAAGCACCAATGATACTAAAATTCAACTTGAAATATTCATGCATGTTCTATGTATTAAGCATGGGTCATGTATAGGTTTGGGAAGGCTCCACACAGGTTATTTATCCAGGTTTCAAGAATGAGTTTGAGATAAGGTCACTTTTAAAAACTAAACTAAGGAAAAATACTAGTTTACCATGCTTGAGGTGAACTGTGTTAAGTAATTTATTTTCAATGTATTTTCAAAATATATTGCTATTGAGACAATTATATTATTTCAATCAATGCGCTTGGGTATATCATAACCTCAAGTATTAATTTTAGTATTATTTATTTTTAGAAGGCAAATAATAGTTGTATATATTTGTGAGGTACAATGTTATATACCTCATAAATGTAATGTTTTAATATATGTATACATTGTACAATGATTAAAGCTAATTAACATATTCATCACCTCAAATACTTATGTTTTTGTGGTTAGAATGTTTAAAACCTACTCTCTTAGAAGTTTTCAAACATACAATACATAATTTTTAACTATGGTCACTATGCTGACAATATATATCCAGCAATTATTACCTCTGTCCAACTGAAACTTTGTAATCTCAGATATTCTTGTACCAATTTGGACATGAATGATAAACTCAATTTACTCAATTTTGTTAATTCTCGAAGAATATTGATTAGGACAATTTGTGATTTTTTTTTTCAAACAAAGTCAAAGAAAGAATATATCTGATGAATTTATGTATTATTTTGGTTGCTAGAGTTGTAGTTCCTCTTCTAAAGATACAATTAAATAATCAGACATTTTAACATGATGAGTAAAGTATTCTTCAATACATGAAACGCCTTTTCCCACAGTTTTGCTTACCAAAGCACCTGGTGATTTCTAATGTACTTTTGTGGCACAGACACACTAACAATGAGAACAAAGTGTCTTTAACCCTTCCAGGGATAGTTAGATCGATGTGAAGCTAGCTTCTATTTTAAACTCACAAAGTGGCATTCTGATTTGTTAATCAGACTTTATGGGTTTGATGTGTGTTTCTTAGTTCTCCAGAGACTGGTCAATTGAGTTTCTGGTTATACAAAGGTGAACACCAGACCCAGATGTCTTTTAGGGATCAATTTATTGTTTTTCTTCTTGAACATCTCTAAAATGGAAGACAAAACGAAAATTTAAACTTAGATTTAAAAAAAATCACCATACAAAGCATATTCAAAGAATATTAATTATGAATACAAAGTTATTAAAAATCCATTTTCACAGAGAAAACAATATATTTAACACAGTTAGCTCTAATTATATAAAGCAAGTTACCATGAGTGAAGGCAATCCCAAAATTAACTGCAAACCTCACGAAAGGCATTGGGTTATTCTCCTTACTATGCTCTTGCCTATCTTCTAATAGAAACTATGAAGATAAATTAAATCACTACAGTATTAGTATCAGGGAAAACCTCCATAGTAATAGGTGTTAGTAATCAACCATTAATATTATCTAACACCCATTATTCTAAAACTGTTTATAAAACAGATTCCAGTGTTTAATAATCAAAGTAAATATTATAAGTTTGTTGATCAAAAGTCAATACTCTCAATGTATTGCTATAGATGTCCACACTTTTCTCTCTCTTCTCTGTAATATAACATGGCATTTTTATTGTTTTTCTCATAATATTAACTTTACACAATAGTGTTGTAATGCTCATTTTTAATCTTCACAATGACAAGATGTCAGTGTGAAATTTAAGTTCTATGCACAAATATTCTTGATTGTTTCTGCTGTTTAAATGGCAGTATATGTAGTAGAAATTTACTAACATCACCTTCTTAAATATGTAGTTCTTTTTCCTTTTGATTCTCTCTTCCCCATCCATGTACTTCTTTTCTCATTTATTACTAAATAATGAAAATGTCAAAGGAAGGACAAATTAAGGTTGTAATTCCTCTGTGCTTTATATTGCTGTCTGTCTATTTAAACTCCTTTACACTGTATTGATTCATCCCAGTGAACCATGGAAAGCACATCCATCCCTGTACAATCTCGGAGAGAAAACTGACATTTTCCAGCACCTCCAAACCCCATATACCTTACCTTATATCTATTTTATCCTCATGCCATCACTTGAAAACCGATATCACGCTAAGTTACTGAGGAAACTGAAGCTGAAAAAGTTTCAATAATTTGGCCAAGGTTATCTATAGGAAAAGGAGAAGAGAGGAGTTTTACTCCTAGGACTCCTTCATTTTAAAGTTTGTGATTTTTCCATAAAATTAGTAGTTCATAAACTTACATCTTTTATGTAGCACAACCAATTTTCCTTTTTACACATCTGCATAAGAATTATATTGTTGATTATTTGTACACACATCTTACTTAATTGACTAATGTGTTTTAATATTTTAATTAAGTGCATTTATTCTTAAATTAAATGTAATCATTCACTTAAGTTAAAATGAATATCCTCTTCCATAAATAGACTGTAATCATAACAATAAATTCAATGACAACAAAATATTGCTGACTCCCAAATTTTGTGAGCCTAAGAGAAGCTTTACTAAAAAGACAGATTAGGGCCGGGCGCGGTGGCTCACCCCTGTAATCCTAGCACTCTGGGAGGCCGAGGCAGAGGATCGCCCGAGGTCAGGAGTTCGAGCCCAGCCTGAGCAAGAGCAAGACCCTGTCTCTACTAAAAATAGAAAGAAATGATTTGGACAGCTAAAAATATATATAGAAAAACTTAGCTGGGCATGGTGGCACATGCCTGTAGTCCCAGCTACTCGAGAGGCTGAGGCAGGAGGATAGCTTGAGCCCAGGAGTCTGAGGTTGCTGTGAGCTAGGCTGACTCCACGGCACTCACTCTAGCCTGGGCAACAGAGTGAGACTCTGTCTCAAAAAAAAAAAAAAAAAAAAAAGACAGATTACCACATGGTAGGGAAATAGTAAAAATAATATATTAGCTTCAAATGAGATTTTATATTTGAATTCATCAGAAAAGAGTAAAGTGAATTGATAAAGAAGTATCTCTCTCCTTATGTCTCTTTATCTTTCTGTTTTTTCAACAATATTTAATGTTCTATCCATGTGCTGCCAAAGGTCATCCAGAATCCATAGTATTTGTGCCCCACGACTGGGAAATGCAGTGCTAAACCACTAAACTTCAGGAGAAAGCAAAGACCCTTTTCATTACTCTCTTCTGGAGACCAGAATCATTAATTGCTATTAATTGGTTAAAATATTTGCTACATATCTGTAACAGAGTCATTAGATGATATGACTTTGAGATCATAATGGAATCATAGAAAATACTTCTATCCATTAGCAATTGAAAGAGAGTGTTATACTGTATTTTAATTATTGGACACATTAACCCAGAACCAGTAAATTTTCAAATAGCAGGTAAAATAAGAGTCTGTTTGAAATGTCTCTTCTATTGCCCTTCACAGGACTGTGATAAAATGTTTTCCAGCCCAAAGAGTAAGACAGCAAATGGAATCGTAGAGTCAATTGTAAAAATATATTCCTAGCGATTTAAAACTGGAGACAACCTTATAGAATAGCTATTATAATTTCCTGTTAAGAAAGATGTGGAAACTAAAATATAAAGAGATGAAATGATTGCTCAAGGTCACATGCTAATTAGCATTATAGCAGTAACCAGAGATAATGTTTCATTTTTATCTAGGCCTCTTCCCAGTACAGTTCCGGACTGTTTATTTATTCATTGTATAAAGAGTAGAGACAGCAACAACAATAAACAAACAGATTGAGGTCTTCCTAATCTCAAATTCTCTGATGAAACTTGAATAGAGAAAGATGGACCATGTATCTATCAAATTTCTTTTACATAAATAAATATGCTGCTTCTAAACTTTAATTTTCTATTTTGAGATGTATCTGAATGTCAGCATGGGATTATATATTCTACTGCTAAGGCTACATTATCAAATGTCATGTATTATTTGTTAAGTGCAAGCCCTAGACTGATTAAACTAACCAACAGATTTATAATTACTAATCCTTAAAGAGTAAAAAACAATAACCTTAATAGAGTTTTTCTATTACAGGGTGTTAACAATGATCACAAACCATTGGAATATTGCATGAATTATTTAAATTGCTTCCAGTACTATTTTGAGCCATAACTCCCACTTTAAATGTCAACAGACACTCTGAAGATTACTTTTTCAAATACAGCATCTTAATTGAGTCATATTTGATACAGAAAGTAAAGAGACATAGGCTAGGTGTAAACAGAACTTCTGAGTTGACATGGTAATGACTACATCTTCTGCACTTCCTCAGATTGGCTATGTGTCATATTAATTCAAACACTAAAACAATCAGCTACTTTGGTGTTAACAGTAGCTTGTCCAGGCCAGGCATATCTGTATCCTTAAGACAATCGGTTGTAATAAGTTTTAATAATGTGATGACTTTACCAATACAAAGTTAAGTAAACGCTTCTGTAAGCAAATGGTAAATATGGCGGGACTATCTTAAGCTATTGGTTCTGCCTTTCATTCTTGAATACGTCTACGGATTTGGAATAATTTATTAGGTAAAAGCTTCAAATTGGCTTTCAATGTACTAGATGATTGTTTCAGTTTTAAATCATCTCCAATTATGTGAAGAAAAGTAGATTCAGTGCAGGGAGATTGATAGTATGCACTTGACAGGTATGTGTAGAGAAGAAAAGTTGGCAGTATTAAAAAAGCCAATAATATTTTTTCATATTTTTCTTTTCTCCAATAGAATGTTTTAGATTCTCTCATACAATGCTATGGTCACATAAGTAAATATTAATTATAGTTTTTAACATACTTTATATAATTGAAGAAGATAAGAAAGGAAATATAAAGTTTTGGTTTTATTTTTTAATTTCTTTAATTGATTCATTCTATTCAGTGTGGAAAGACTTTTTACAATAGATATGTATTTATCCTTTGTTAAAAATGATTTTATTACAATTTATACTTAGGAACATAATATATAAATATATAAAAGTTTACATAATTAAACAAATACCCATGTCAAATGCCTCAAAGCAAAATATAAAATATTTTATCATATATGATAATTAATCTGTCTTGATAATCTTTTTCCACCTAAATATTTTAATAGTATATATCTCTTCCTGTACTTTTCTCTTCCCATTATCAAATTCTAAAGCACTGTTCTTAGATCAGATCAAGGCCAAAATCAAGGGATGAGGGCAGAAGGCAATTAATCTCTTTTGGTATAAAAAGCATAAGTGTGAGCATATTCTCAATTTATTTTTTTCACTTAAAATATATTTTCATAGAAAAAAGTTTTATTGAGTTTAGCATCCTGCAATAATAACTTGATTGTTTTAGAGGAATTAGCACATTAGTTTTGCTTTAGCATCACCTTGTTAACTTATTTTACTCATTTAACTTATTTAAATGGGGACTATGATTTATTTTTGCAGAAATATTTTGATGTTGTTTTGAAAAATACCAATAATATTTTATGGCTTTTTAAAATAAATGACAGAATACAGTGATTAATCCCCAAACCAGATACCATGTTTTTGATGTAAGGTTTTTTTTTTAATCTGATATCTACTTTTCTATCATTTTTAGACAACTGTGATTGACAACATATGCTTGAGTATCAAACTCTAAATGTTTCTAATTATCTTGTAATGAGCACTGAGTGGGGTCTTAGATTGTTAACACTTAAATTCACTGGAAAAAAAAGAGTAATTGTATATAATGTTAATTTCCACTTGTTTCAGGATAATTGTACTATATAAGCTTCTACAAAGCAATAAAATAATTTTATATCATTTTTATGAAGTATAAGAACATAGAAAACAATTACAAAATGTTTACATGATACAGAATATAAGAACATTATACCAAGCAAACGGTTCTCATTTGTAGTGTAGTGGATTAGGCTGTTATTAACTCTTGTATCTGTTACAGCGCTCACCTAAATGTTACCAATATTCTCAGCCTTTGTTTCACTTCCTAAAACAAAGATGTAACTATGTCTTGTCCCTGATTTCAGAAGAAGATAAAGATCCACCAAGTGCTAACGTGATTCATTTTTCCAACTGCATCTCTTTCCCGGCATTGCTCCTACAAGCTCTTAATTCTACAGCAAATGCCTTTCACAGAGCATCAGTTGCACTTTCATACTTCACAATCACACTTCACGACTCATTCATGCCCCTTTCTGCCTCTAATGCAGTTACTTGCATCTCTGCTGCCCTCTTCTTCAACCTCTACTGGATGCTCAAGAGTCTTAATGTACCTTTGGAGTGTATTACCCAAGTGAAATTAATCATGCTCATTATGTGTTCGTAGAGAAATTTGGGATACTTACTGCCTACTTTAGCAGATAGGAGAGCCTGCTTGGCATTGTATGTTATACATATGCTTGTCTATCTGGCTAGGTTATCATAACCATAAGAAGAGGTATAACATCATAATAGTTGTTTGTTCCTCAAAGGCTTTGTACATAGTGCCTAATAAATAATGCATGGTAAATGGCAAGCATTATTCTTAACTGGTTAGTATTTATTCCCTCCTTTTTTTCTTTACTGTTTCTCAAACTCTTTAAATATACATAATTATTCCTACTATTTTAATGTAAGTTTTAATTCTGTCACACATTGAGGGAAATATCTAAATTATTTGATGTCTTCATTTTTTCAGAAAAAGTTGACTTCTGTCTAAATTCTTGATGCTGACAATTGATTAAAAATTAAAAGTCAGCTTCATTATAGTCTGCCCCCTTTTTAGTGAAAAACAACATTTGAAATAAAAAACACTTTTCATTTCATTAATAACATAAACCAATTTCTGATCAATTCATTTAATCCAGGTAACGGTGTTTACTGAAGCTGCGTGAAATGAATTATTTAATATTCAACCAGTTGTCTTTGAAACATGAAAGATTCTCCCTCTTATTATACTAGTTTTAAATAGATTCTGTATATATATTTATTAACATATTATCTACAATTTGCCATAATAATTTATTTTCAATTGTTTGCTTTTATATCAAAGATCACATAAAAAGTACATGTAAATTTATCAATATTCACAAATCTCATCTCCCACTAAAACACTAAAGATAATTCTGCTTCTCTAACTTCATTTTTGTAGTCTATTGTGAATGTTGGCCTAATAATAAAGAGATATTATCACAAGGAAGGCTTTTAATGTATAGAAGAAAGGGCAGAGAATTACTAGTAGAAGAAAAACTAACAGGGAGGATGATGACAGTATATAGAGGAGAAATACAAGTGTCAGCATGAACTGAGTTTGACAGAAAATTAGAGGAAGTCTTGAATAATAAACTTTATAACTTTAGCTTGTAACTCTAATTGTAATGTGAGGAGCAATGGATCAATATAGACTGCAGAGAACTTTGTAAAACAGTTTTGTTGTATGTTACCAACAATATCTAGTACAGAATTTCTTTAAAATGTGCCAAAGACTTAAGTTTATTTTCAATGTGTCACAGATGTTGAATTATAAACTGTTATTATAATAATATATAATAAAATAATATGATATATTGAACTGTATCACAAGTTTATTTAGCTTTATACAAGTTACATAACCTATTCTGGATCATCATCATATAAGCAAATATTACAGCTATTTCCTTGCCTGAATTTGACTTTGTGTCTTAGGTAACACTGGCCCCCGATAAGCATATATCAGAGTCACAGCATATATGACCGCTATTAATTTGCTTTGTCCTCATGTTAAAGCAATATTCATTCTTGTACTCTTCCTGAATTATAAAATCAATGCTTTTACTTCTTTGTGGCAAGTGACTTCTATTAATCATAGTTATTAGAATCAAGTTATTTTGTAAATAAAAGCTTTTGAAATCTTACAATTCACAGAATATGGGAATAATGTGCTATAATGTCATGAATTAATGAGAAAAATCATTCAAAAGGGGATAACAGATAAATATATACTGTATTGTTTTCCTATGGCTGCTGTAACAAATTACTATAAAATTGGTGATTTCAAACAAATTTGTTACCTTGCAGTTCTGGAGGCCAGAAATTTCAAATCCATTTCACTAGGCTACATTTGAGCTATCTGTACGGTTGGTTCTTTCTGGAAGCTCCAGAGTGGAATTTATTTCCCTGCTTGTCCTACCTTTTAGAGGCTTCCAGCATTTCTTGGTTCATGACCACTTCAGATCATTATTCCAACTTCTTGTTTCTATTCTCACATCTCCTAATTCCTCTTCTGTAATCAAATTTCCCTTTGTCTTCTTATAAGGACACTTGTAATATCATTTAGGGCTGCCAGCAGACTGGGTGGCTTAAACAACAGAAATTAATTTTCTCACAGTTCCAAAGGGCATAAATCCAAGATGAAGAAGTCATCAGTGTTGGTTTCTGGTCAGGTCTCTCTTCCTGGTTTGCAGACTGCGGCTTTGGCTTTCTCACTATGTCTTCATATGGCTTCTTCTCTCTGTGCACAGAGAGAGAGGAAGGGAGAAATAGGGCAAACCTTCAGTAAGAGAGAATAAGAGTGGCATCTTCCACATCAGGTGGAGAGAGGGAAAAAAAGAGAGACACAATTAGGCACACAGGTGGAGGGAAGCAATCATAAAGAAAAGGAGAAACCCAGATAGCATTGGGGAGGAAAGGGAGGAAGAGAGAGAGAGAGAGAGAGAGAATATGAATGAATTACACCAAATAAGGGACCAAAAGTAGAAAGAAGTGAAATGAGACAAGAGAGAGAAGAGAGAAAAAGAGAAAGGAAAAGAGAATAGGAAAAAAGACAGCAAAGGGAGAGTTCAAAGACAGAAGGGAAGCAAAAAGCACATGGATTAATTAAATCTTGAAAATTTGGAGAAGACTTTTTCTTTAGATTTTTCTATTTTCTACAGCATACTCTTACATGCTGAATATATTCATTATTTTTTAAAGCTAATTCTTACTTACCATTTCCCCAAAGAATCTCTTCTGAGTTATTTAATTGAATCCTTTAACGGTGTTTCTCAGTGACCCACAGACCACTTGAATCAGAATTGCCTATGATATTTACATACATTTAGATTCCTGGACATCACCTCAATCTTTTGATTCTGAAACTCTGTGATTCCCCTCCAAATATGCAAGTTTACCCTGCAGGCTTGATGGTACATATGTACACCTAAATTTGAGATTTAAGGTCTTACATTTACAGAAGCATCCTTTGAAGACGGCCTTCAGGTAGGCCAGAGCACGTACCTCCCAATCTGCAACATGTATTCCGTGCATGGAATCTAAATGCTGTTTCTCAAAGCATACTTTGTTGAAATGATATTTTCAAAAGAGCAAACCAAAGGCAGAATTCCTTCTTCCTCAAATGTCCTCAGTCTTTTTTTCTTAAGGCCTTCATCATTGCTTTCACACATTACCTCCCCGGGGATTCTTAAGGTAATTGCGTATCTGACAAATCACAGGTGCTTTTAAAACTAACATGTCTGGATTTCATCCCAGAAATGAAGCCACAGCGGTTTGAGATGGGTCCTGTCATTGCTCCTTCATAAGACTTTCCAACTGAGTCTCATGTGCAGCCAAAGGTGCCATCAGTGAATCTGGCTCCATAAAACAATGATTCTTCTTTGGGAAGATTATCGTACTTCATCACTCAAGTATAGTTTAAACAAAGTATTCATACTTAAATGTTCATACAGCTGTAACTCTTTTTAAAGACGTGTTATCAGGTGATGACTCGGTGATGGGACTACAAAAATTAGTCTGGGCCTGGCAATACTCTGATCACCCATGTCTTGGGGAACTGGTCACATTGCTGAAGAGGTACAGGTGGATGTAGTACTTTATGGACGCTGCAGAGACAATGAAATAGTGAATCCCTTATTATCAGCTACCTAAATTAAAAATAAATAAAGGAAAAAATTGACCTCAAGGAAGTAGTGAATAGAATGATGGCTACTAGAGATTGGTCAGGGTGGTGAGATGGGGTAATGAAGAGCTGTTGGTGAAGGGGTAATTCTGTTAAATAGAAGGAAGAAGTTCTGATATTCACTGGTACAATGGAGCAACTATAGTTGACGATAGTTTATTGTATTTCAAAATAGCTAGACGTTTTCAAATGCTCCCAACATACAGCAATGATGAATGTTTAAGGCGAATCATGTCCCAGTTACCCTGATTTGATCATTGTATGTTGTGTGCTAATCTCAGGATGTGATATGTACTCCATGAATATATACAATTATTATGTATCAGTAAAAAAATTAAAAAATTAATAAAGAAAGAAAGAAACTATGACTTGCTAAAAATGTCTGTGAGTTGGTAAGGGCAGAGAATTGAATCACAAAAGTGGGCAATTAAAAAAAAAAATAGCATGCCTCATTTTCTACCTTTACAATTTGGTCTCAGTTGAACTAAAACATCCCCTTCCCCCCAAAAAAATATATATGTCTGTTTTAACATTCATGGATGACTAAGGTAAGCTCTTTTCATGCTCTTCTCAGCAATTGTAAATAATTTTCAAGTTAAAAGTAAGTCAAAAACATTCTTGAAATGGGCATGTAAAGTACTTTTGACAAGGTAGTTTCCTTCTTATCTTTACTTGCTGAAATAAATTGACCCAAAAATAATCCACAAATTTTTTTTCAAAATTATACTCGAAGTTTCAAGCATCTCAGAAGAACACTTACAGACACTTAGTTGTATATTACAGTAAAGCATTAAAGCAGGGCAAAAATACAGCTTCAAAGAAAAACTGGAGAAAAAGAAACCATTTATTTTCAACTAAGTATAATGAAATGTACCTTTTAACCTTCTTAATAGCACCCTCCCCTGTTTTAAATTGAGTCATTCTGAGTACCTGAGTTTCATGTTTTATAGTTTTATAATTTGTAACGTCTGGCAAAGATCAAGGATTCTCACTTTCCACCTCACAGATGTCCTTGCAAACTGGAACACGATTTAAATGGTTTACATACATATATTACTCCATTAGTGCCTAATTAAAAATATGTCTGACAGCTGGCAGACAATGAGGTGCTTCAGATAATCCAAGGGAACTGATCAAGGATGGAAAATTGTGCTTGTACCATGTATGTGAATTCATGGCACTTGTTTGTCATTTTTAGGAATGTTTGCTTTTCTCCATAGACTTCATACATTTGGTGTACATGCTGTACAATGCATATTCATTCTGCATTTAGATTAAAAGTCATATTTTATAGGAGTACATGTTTTTTATTAGAAATTCTCTTTAGATAAAAATGAAAATAGAAAGTCTTTTTAAACAAGTCATGAATTTGATCCTGATTGCTTGATAGCTAGGACTAGCTGCTTGTACATGGGCTTATCTTCTATATATGTTTAAGCTTCACTTGAGCCTTGTCTTTGAGTATTTATATAGCCTATAGCTGTGCTACTAATGAAATAAACAAGGAATTACCGTGAACACTGTATTAGTCAAAATCCTCCAGAGAAACAGAACTATAGGATGTATAAGTATATATTAATATATTTAGAGATATATTTTAAAGAATCAGCTCATGTGATAGTGGAAGCTGGCAGATCTGAAACATGCAGGCAGACTGACAGGCTGGGGGCCCAGAGAAGAGTTGATCTTGCAGCTCAGGTCCAAGGGCAGTCTGGGGCAGACTTCCTTTTTCCCCAGGGACCTCAGTCTTGACTCCTAAGGCCTTCAACTGATTAGATGAGACCTACCCACAGCACAGAGAATAATCTGCTTTACTAAAAATCTATTGATTTAAAAGTCAATTACATCTAAAAAAGTATATTAATATCTTCACACCGACATTTACACTGGTGTTTGACCAAAAACTAAGTACATTGGCCCAGCCAAGTTGACACCTAAAATTAACCATCACAGACATGCAGAATAATCACAGATACAACCTGAATAAATGATGCATGCAGGAAAGGTTATTTTAGGAAAAATAAAAGTAGATTTGATTGGAAGAGAGAAACACTATAGAGAGAATAGTAGTAATAATGTAGCAATTTGGAAGGCAAAAAAACCTTTGAATAGTTGCTGGAAAGTTAAGTCGGGAATGTTCTAGTGGCTTACAACCTCTTACTACTCTTTGTTTCAGTATCTACTTTAAAACTTTAATCTAGAAATGTCGGGCTTTCCAGGAAAAGTCATTTGCAGGCAAAATTCCACTACCTGCACTTTTCTTCTGCAATACACATAACAGTGCAAATAGTATAGTTGGCGTAGGGAAAAAAAAAACTTCCATATTATGTAGAACACAAATAATAATTAGAAGCTAGAGCTCTGGGTTATTAGAGCTATAATAGAGCAATAAGTTTTTAGTATCCTAGTAAAAGAAGCTTGACCAATAGATACTGTCTTTCAGCTCTATTACAGGGAAGCGGTATCTGAAACATTAACTTATATAACTGGTTTAATTCCAGCTGGATCACTAACTATGATTTGGGAAGCAAACTTCTCAGTTAAAATACATAAGGATTAATATCTATTCTTATATTCCTTGTTAAAACATTGAAATACATCAAAATACATGAATTAAATCTGTAGTTGTATAATACTCGTAGCCAGTGGATATGCTGGATATGGTTCAGACAGGCTGGTGAGAGTCATTTTCATCTCTTCCCAGCTCCACATTTATGAATGGCAGGTTGATAACTCCATATTTGCACCACAGAAAGTGTCAAATGCCTTTTAACTATAGACTTACTGTTTGAAGGGAAAATATATATTCACAATAATTTGCCATTATGCAATATAATTTGCACCCTTCTTTCATCTTTCAAACTGCTATCAAGTAGATTCTAACAAAATGTATTCAGATGTAGTTAGATCAAATCACTGTTTCATTTATTGTGCAATGATTTGTCTGGCCTTTGTCTTTGGTTCCAAATACCCTTGAGATTTCCTGAGTGATAGGACTATTATTGTCACTTATAGTTGGGCCCTCGGACCATGCCTGGGTTTATGCTAACTAGATAACTCATAAAGAGGACTGGTCACATCAGAAAGACCAACCATGTGATTGGAAGGCTTTGAACCAGGTGATATCAGCCTGGATCGTGGAGGAAAGTGGAGCTGGAGATTGAGTTCAATCACATGAACAATATTCAATCAATCATGCCTATGGAATGAAATTTCAATAAAAACTCTGCACACAGGTGTTCAGGTGAGCTTTCCTGGTTAACACTGCCCTCACATACTGCTATACGTCTATGAGCAGGAGGATAATTTATCCTAACTCCCTGGGGAGAGAAATGGAAGCTTCAAATTTGGGACCTTACTAGACCTTCCCTACGCATCTTCTCTGGGATGGTCCTGAGTTATGTCTCTTTTTTTTGGCTACAATAAAACTATAGCCATTAATTATAATGCTTCTTTGAGTTCTGAGTGATTTCAGTAAATTATCAAACCTGAGGGCATAGTGGGAACCTCCCGAATTTGTAGCCAGTTTGTCAAAAGTGTGGGTGGTCTGAAAACCCCCAAACTTGTAGCTGGTGCCTGAAATGGGAGCAGTCTTTTGGAGGTCTGCGCCCTAAACTCACGCACAGAGTTTGGCATAACACTGGGTCGTCACCATCAGAATTACATTGCATTAATACATCATAGATCTAAACAAATAAAAATGTATTAGGAATACAATACTAAATGGAAAAAAGTACTGTATTTTACTGCTATATTTGTTACATTTCCTTTAAGGTTTTATTGGATTCAACCTCCAACAGTTCTTTTTTCTTTACCTATTGTCTTCTCTCTGACTTCAAATACCAAGTATACAAAAAAAGAACAAGATAAGTATGTGATACAACATATAATCATCACAATCACCCTATCTCTTATTAACAGTTATCTTTGGGGTTATCATCTTGAAGAGGAAGAAAGATCGTATTTTTTCATTACTAATGACCAAACAGACATTATTCAGAAAGCAACCAATGAAAAGTAGCAGAGACTACAAGATAAAAACTCTCTTTTATTTTTATTTTTGTTTTTATTTTCTTCTTCTCCTTCAGGCCTCTGTTTTGAACTTTTTCCCTTCTCTATTTCCTCTAATTTTCTTTTGCTCTAATTAGAACTATGCATCTCCAAGAAACATACCACATTAATCACTAAAAATCATTTGTATATTAATTAAATAATTATTCACTTAAATTTGAAAGTATTTTTTTCAAAAATAAAGGGCAGAATAGCAATATAAATACTTTAAGAAAATGACGTTAAAAGCAAATACAGCCAATTCTTAAAGATTAAAGATAACTCATCTCCACTTGCAATTCATTCATTTATAGGTGAAGAAATGATGCAGGATGTTAGGGGACTTGCCCAACGTCACAAACAATGGCTGAGTTCGCTTATAAAAAGCAAATTGTTGACTTTTAGAGTTAAGTCTTTGTGTATTACCAAGTTGAAACTGAGTACTAGAGGAAAAGTGACAGATAAGGAGCGTTAGAAATTGCCAATTAGTAGATAGTAGTCAGGTAGTTTATTCATTGAAAAGTTATAAAAGGAAGTGAAGTCTGAGTAGGGGTGGGTCATACTGTATCCTTGGCATCTTCCCAGTGAAAGCTCAACAGAGGTAAGCTTAAATACTTGGCAACTTTGTTTTCTTTAAAAACAATAAGATCCTCAGAATACTTACTACACACACACAGATAGTTTAGCTTAGTGGGTTTGGGGTGCAATACAGACATTTACATTTTCTAATAGTGATTTATTATTTGAAACCAGGTTCTAAACCATGGTGTAGAGTTCCATTGTTCAATGGAAATTTTTGTCATGATGAAATATTCTATATCTGTCCTGTCCAAAACAGTAACTACTGGCCCCATGTGGTTATTGAACATTTGACATGTGACTAGTAAAGCTGAGGAATTGAGTTTTAAATTGAATTGAATTTAAATTAATTTATACTTAGCTACTCTGCTGTACAGAGCAATATAAAAGATGGGAGACTTTTTTTGGCAGCAGGCAAGGCACATGCGAAAGAGCAGAGATGCATCTACAGCCGTACCCCCCTGAGCGTGCCTGATCTTTGATCTCAGAAGCTAAGCAGGTCGGGCCTGGTTAGTACTTAGGAGACCGCCTGGGCATACTGGGTGCTGTAGGATTTTTTTTTCAAAAATAAATTTAAGAAAAGTAAAAAGAACAGAGATGCAAACAAGCATAGTTTAAGTGTATGTGAAAGATTCAGATGTGTCAAGCAAAATGTAGCTGAGATGTTGTCTAATTAAAAACCAAATAAAGCTCAGTCTGCATCTAGTGTATATTGATACAACCTGAGGGAGCACCAAATAGAGTATTTGTGGTATTTGCCAAAGCGCTCTTAAAAACAACTCATCCACAGGAGTTAAATGCCTACTATATTGAATTTGTCTTAAAACTTCTCTGTCAGCGCATAGAAGGAATTCAAAACTGTCTAGTCCATGGATATATATCTGGATCCTTAATAAAAAGGTAATAAAGAAAATTGAAATAACTACTTTATCTGAGTCTATATGAACTTAGAGTACAAGCAGTATTCCAAGAACTAAACAGTAGAGAAACAATTGTTATTCCTGCTTCCTTTCCTGAAGATGTTCTCAGATATGATGAATGGTGGAAATGAGGCAATATTGTAACTGAGTTTTAGGATGATTTCAGCTGTAAGACAGGCACACACTTACAAAACCAACTTAAATTAGCTTTAGGATGAACACAGAACGAATTGGTTCATGTAATTGAAAATGCAGTGGTTGAAAAGCTTCCATGCACAATTTATTTTGAAGAATCAAATAATGTTACAAGGAATTGGTCTTTCTCTGTCTCTTGCCTCTGTTTTCCTCAGAGTTAGCTTCAATTACTGCCACCAGCAGTAGATCCAAGCTATTGTTTTTCCATGTTCCCAGTCAACTGAAATGACTCTGCTGTCATTTCAGTTGACTGTCATGAGTGGATTCCTGCCTTATAAAAGATAACACCCTTTATTTATGCTAACTAAAATTTTTAAATAGGTTGTTTAATGGTATGGTTATATTTTACCCATTTATTTTTCTAAATCATTCTATTACTTCTGCCTTTTATAGAAATTAGACAGAAAAGTTATAAAATTTGTGTCTACAGACATAGATGTAGATACAAATTGAGAATGTAAAGGAGGGTATGTGTGTGTGCACATGCAAGAGACATACAGACAAGCACTCTTGCCTGTTATGTACGGTAGATGGTGTAATTCAGCAAATGCAGTTACTTTTCTATACAATAAATGCAACATCTATTTATTTCCAATGCATTTAAAAAGTACTTTTTCACTTAAGGAGTATATTTTATGCCTTATAAAATTAGCAAAGCTTTACAATGAATTTAAATGTTACAGAGGAAATGCAATATATGACTCAATAACTATGATACAAGGCCTTGTGTAAGAAGTGTCATATACATGTTGCAAAATGAAAGTGTAAGTAAAATCACCACCAACTGGGGATAATATGAAAGGTGTCATATAGTAGTTGACTAATAAATAGGACTTTGAAGTGATGATAGGATTTAAAGAGATAAAGATAAATTTTAACTTAGGTAATGAAGAAATCCCATTTTATCTGGAGTTTATTGTGCACCATACTGTGTTTTAAAAATGACTCTAGCTTTTTTCTTTCAAAGCCTAACTAGTAGCTGTACACTTAATTTATATCCTAACGGACAAAATTAATTGCTGTGCTTTGCCAAGTTCAAAAAGATTTTCCTTTTATTTAGCTCTCAAGTGCAAGTATTAACCTACTGTAGGAATCACTACCTTTCTTTGTAAAGGTGGATAAAAATGTGCAATTAACTTCAGACATTTTCTTAGAAATCTGGTATCCTACTGGGCAATTTCAAGGCAGCAATTGCTTGATGATATATTTCTTCTCACCTGACTTTTGGCTCGTAAAACATTTCGGAGCTTTTCAAGTCTGTAAGTGGAAAGGCACGTCTCTGTCAGAAAGACTATTAATGCAGGCCCTAAGTAGAGAGGCTATTCACGTTTGAGGAATTAGGCAGCTCATAAGCCAGTTCAGAAGATCATCCTACTGTTGAGATGGCCCCACCAATTTTTAGTTAATAGAAAGTACTGGATCAAAGTTTAGAGAGCTGCTTAAGAGCAGGACTAAAGCAAGATCACTCTTGAGAAAGTTCCCAGAAGAGTAATATAAAAAGAAAATGTACCTTTTTTAATAGTCTTAAATTCTTCTTTACTTTTTTCTTTTATCTCCAGCTTTATTGAGGTATAACTGGCATGTGATGAACTATACAAATTTAAAGTACACAATTTGATGAGTTTGACATGTGCATATGCCTGTGAATTCATCACCACAATCAAGATAATGAACATATCCGTCACCATCAACTCTAAAGGATTCCTCAGGCCGCTTTGGAATTCCTCTTCCCGACTGTACCCCTCCCCCCAGGCAATCTCATCTGTGTCTGTCACTACAGACTGATTTTCTTTGCTAATATTTTATATAAATGAAATCATAGAACATGTATTCTTTTTGGCTTGGCTTATTTCACCCAGTATAATTATTTTGGGATTCACTTGTGTATCAGTAGTTCATTCATTTTTATTACTGAGTAGTATTCCATTCAATGTATCTCAATTTGTTTACCTAAATTTTTGATACGTGATTTAGCCTTGTTCAGTTAGCTAGTGCACTCCTACAACAAGGCTTCCTTGAAATCTTTTGTCATAAGTAAAATTGATCAAATCACATTTCTGAAGCCACAAAGCTGAGGGCCGACGTGGAGTGGGTGGCCCGTCCCTCTGAGAAAGAGGAGAGCCCTGGGACGCCGGTTTCTCCTGTCTCTGGATGTCACCTTTCAGTCACAACAGCATGGCATTGGAAATGGGGCATTTTAGCTGTCGAACACTGTACATACAAAATGTCCTGATTAATGATGATTGAACTAAAGAAATAACGTATTTCTCTTTTCTCCAACCCCAACCTCATCATTTCAGAACCCAATGGGGGGGTCTGTGCAACATCCCTGAAGGTTGCCATGGAAACGGGGCACCAACACCTTGACCGGCCCACATGTACCCAAGTGAGCACGACGTTGGGGAGGCCATCGGGGAGAAGATGGCAGAGGGAAAGGCCGAGGGAGGTGTCTTTAAACGTGGAAAGGTGAGAACTTGGCTTCACTCTTCATCTCCTTGTACTAATAGTGCATCTGGTGCTAATTTTCTTTAAATGAATGTTGTACAAAGCAAGGAGAGACCTACCCCCCTCCTTTTCAACTGTCAGATTATTAAACTCTTACCAAGAACTTAGGGACTAATTAGCTCCTTGAAGGTTAGGGGAAAGCTCTTCTTTATACCCGGGCATTGATGCAAGAAAACTTAATTTAGGAAAAGCCCAGCGTGCGGGACTTCGGCAGCGGGCAGGTGGCGGGACCTTGGCGGGCAGCTGGGGGGGTCGCGGCGGCCGAGCTCGCTCCGCTCAGGTGGCAGCCCCAGTGCCATCGGGATGGCCGCCAGCGCTGGCTGGGGACAGCTTTGCTCAGGTCCCTCAGGGGCAGGAGGGGGGGGTGACAGCGCCCGGCCATGGTGCGCACGACAGTGCCTGCCCTCCGGGCCACGGGAGGAGGCTGCAGGGGAGCTGCCCCCGTGTCCACTGCACACTGAGGGGCTGGGACGGCAGAGTGACATGGGGTGCAGTGACACAGGAGCAGATGCCAGGGGACCCAGTGCCGCCCCCCAGTCTCCAAGCAGCCCCCCGCCAGCACGAGGGCCTGCTGTGCGGGGGAGCCCCTGGCAGCTCCGTTGCAGCGTCCGCAGGAGAGTGCGGGGCCCTGGGGCTCTCCCCTCTGGCCTCCCCATCTTGCTGGGTGGGTCGCCCCACCTCTCTCTTCTTCACTTTGGGTGGCTCCAGTCTTCTGGAGACTTCTTTGATGAGTCACAATGCTCCACCCGTGACAGTCCATGTGTGGATGAACTTCCACCTGCAACTGTTGATCCTCGCCTTGAGAATGGCCAGGGTCGGCTGCCTCTCAGCTGCTGTCTTGACTCCCTCCATGAATTCTTCTCAAAACTTTAGTTTAGAAACATTAGGTACTGTATTTTTTTTTGAAAGATTTGTTTATGTATTTTCTCAGTGAAAGTATTAACATGTTTACATTTGAACTCGAGATAATTAATGGAGATTTTATCGATTTAGTTTATCTGCTAATTGACTGAAAAACAGATACCACTGCCGATGTTTTGAGGTGGTACCCATATCTCTCCCCTAGAATTGGAACTGAGTTGCTTGTAACCACTAGGATGCTGCAAAAAGTAACACTATTTGACTATCAATGAAAGGGCATAAAAGGCCATACAACTTTCATCTTCAAGGAAAATTACAAATTTTGGGTGAAATTATTACAAGTTCTTAGAATCATCATGTCTGTAATTCTCACGAGCCATGCTGTGAGAAGCCAAACCACATGGAAAGGCCAAGTACAGGAGCTCCAGTCTACACCCAGGCTGAGCGCACCATTTGACCTTCACAGCCCAGTTGCCACATACTTGAATGAAGGGGTGTCCAGATGATTCCAGCCCACGGGCTATGAGTCCACCTTAGGCTTCAGTGTTTCCATCTGAGTCCCCAGATGTCTTAAAGTACAGACAACCATCCCTGCCATTCTTATTCCATTTTGTCCAAAGTGCTGAACATCCTTTCTAACCAGAATAGGATGCATATTTTATGCTACTAAATTTGGGGTGGTTTGCAACGTGGTAATAGTGGCTAAGGCAAACTTTATCCAATATTTTTTCAATGAGAGTAAAGGGAGGCTATTTATTAATACATGCAACCTAAGCTGTGCTGCATCAAAATCGTGGTCTAATGCTATGATAGTTTTTTAACTTTTGTCCTGGTTATTTAGTCAAAGTACTTCTTTAAGTTCTAAGCTTATCCATACTTTCGCTCATGCAAGTTGAATGATGTGAAATGTTTCTTCTTCCTACATTTTAAGACATTCAGCTCTATATTAAATCTCACACATTCTGTCCTATGGAGAAAGAAGGTTGACACAGTTGAATTTTTCTCAATAGTTTTTCTAAATATTGGACTCTTGTGGCGGTGCAGAGGCAGTCTCGGGAGTTTTAATAAATAGGATGAAGTTCTTCAAAATCAAGATGTTGGTTTGGAGAAGCTAGGTCCACTTTTGATTTGCTCAGCCATTATTCTCCTACTTCTGTCAGTTAAAACTATTCTTCTATATTCACATTTATATAAATGTCTATTTATACAGATTACAAAGCATATGCATTATATATTTGTTTTAAAATGTTTTAGTAAGGAAAATATTTGGTACCCGGAGCATCTGCAGTGATCATCAGCATGAAGGAGAAGAGAGAGAAGTGACGCAGTAAAGAGAACTGGGTGATGTGATTCTGAGTCCCAGCTCCCGCTCAGTCTAGTGACGATGCCAGCTTTCCAGAGAGAAAGGGCACATAGAATTGACTGAGATCTTCAACGTCATTTCTCCAAACGCCAGGGAAGAAATTTTTCTTTCTCAGACTTCTTGATTTCAATTTATCTCAAACCTACCAATGTATTTTCATCTGCAAGTATACGTTAGGCAGGGTACGTGGGATTAGAGATAAAACGATATAAAATAATGAGAGCTCTGTCCTAAGTTTGCAATCCAGTGAGAATATGTACTGATTAATTGGACAATTTTAGTATAGGATGGTAATTAATTTGAATTTTGTGTGTGTGTTGATCTATGTCTTTGTGTTTTCTCACCTCCAGCAACAGAGTAAAATAATGTACCTGTAAGGATTCAAATTATTTTGCAGGAATATATTTCTTCTTATCAAAATTTTTGGCTCAGGCAAATATGGTATGCTTACCTGTTTTATTCCTCCTAATGAGCAGTTGTACAAACTATCATCTTCTCACAAATGGTATCTGCAAATCTTGTTCAGACTTGTTTCTTCTTCTGATTAGATGCCTTGTTACTGAACCAAATTGGAGTTTGCTCCAGCACAGCAAAGCCAGACCCTGATGTCGAAATTTGCAGTGAAATATAGAAGGCCATTTATTATATGGCACCAAGCAGGGAGAATAGGCAGCTAATGCTTAAGGCCTGAACTCCCTGATGGCTTTACAAGCAAGGGTTTTTAAAGGCAGGGGTACATTTCAGGACAGCAGAAGTTGCAGGCAAAATTGTAAATCAGCATGTGGAGGTTATACATTGGTGTGACCCTAAAAGATAGGATATCTTGAGGCAAGTGCTTACAAGTCATAAGTAGATTCAGAGATTCTTTATAATTAGCAATTGGTGAAGGAAGCAAGGCCTTGTCTAAAACATGGGGTCAGCAGAAAGTAACGTTAAGGTTTTGCCTGTGAGTGTGATTCTAGGCCTCTCAAGGAGAAATTTAGAATAAAGAATGTCCATCAGACTTCAGTCTTCAGTTCCCTCTTATCTGAGGTCTACATGACAGTGGTCAGCATTTTCCATCTGGTGGAAGTTTTTGAAAAATAACTCAAGAACATATGTTAAGATGTTATCTTATAGTTTCTATAGGGAACATTGTGACTCTGGCTTGCTTGGAAGACTCTTGTTGCTATCTTTTTCTTTCTCAGGTTGTGCATTTGCTTTTCAAGGCTAGATAGGTACCTGGAATTTCCTTTGGAGGGACTCAAGATTTCTCCTTTATTTCTATGCCTTTGGGGCCCAGCAGATCCCTAAGACAGGTCCCTGTTCTGTCTTAGTCTCTGCTCTTACTTTTCCTTCCTGGCCTGTCCATGCTATGACGAGGGCTTAGTTGTCCAGTTCTTATACACTTTACAGGAACCAATGCAGAAAATAGGCTGACAGAAAGCTCACTGTACTTACTAAAACCGACCCTGTCCTGCTGTTAATGAACATTGATGTAGGCAATAAACTGATTAAAATTGTTTTCCTGGTGAATCAAGAAGTAAGCTATTTAAAGACAGACATTATTTCAGCACCAAGAGCTTGCAAATGTGTAGTTTGGGTTTTTCACATTAATATAATGTAAACAGCTAGCTGGATTAAAAATGACCTGTCAAAGTCACAAACTATTTAGAGAAACAGCATGATTACATGAAATTATGATGACTTGTTTCCTCCATTAGTGAAGAACTCTGAAATGTAGTAATTTTTTAAAAATGTTATGTGAACATAATGGAAATAGTCTCTGTGAAAGATTCTTGCTTTGCATTCATTACATTTCCATATTATTAGCAGTTGTTTCTAGTTAGAAGGCAAATTGAAATTAGTTAATTATGTTTGGGGGAGGGGGCAACCTACTAGTCTAAGTAATTGTCTGTAAAATAGTATGTGAGTATACATACAACATGATAAAAATATGTAGCAACTATTAAATAAACTGCTTGAAACCATTATTGTTATTTGCCAATCTGAAAATGATTTTCTATGTTCTATTCATTAAGAAAAATCTAAAACTAAAACATAAGCATGATTTAAAAACCATCAAACAAAAGCTATGGTTTTAATTAGCATCATCATTCCAGGGTAAGGAAAAGGTCCCTCACTCAGTTGACTGGAAGCGTGCATCCTGGCAACAGTTGAATATATTCCAGGAGGCTAAAAGTAAACAAATAAAAAATAAGAACGTAAACTTAACTAAAAATACTGTATAATCTCCATTATGTGCAAATATACTGTATCTCATATCAGTATAAAGAATATAACACAAGGCAAAATATAGAATGACTTAAAAAGGATACAGACCCATTGCTAACAATAGTCAGAGAAGGAGGAGCTTGAGGAACATTAGGATTTGACAGATAATGATGTAGGACATTCCATTCTTGTACTTAATCTATTTATAAATGTATTTCATTAATCATAATATATACAATGGGCATCTATAAGTATTGGGTTAGTGTAGCCATGCTATATCTCTAGGAAATCAATAAAATATATAACATATGTTATATAGTCTAGCAGAAAAATTAAGTCATGTGCAGAAATAAAGTATGCTAAACAACAAAATAAAAACTATGGAAATTCAGGAAAGGGAGATTTTTCTTTCAGTTCCAGATGTCAGGGAAATATGGTGGTGGAGAAACTTGACCTACACTTTAAAGGATGGTTTGAATTTGAGTAAGTGCTTTGCTTTGTGATTTCATCTTCTTCCTCTTCTTATTTCTCTTCCTCCTCCTCCTCTTCTCCCTCCTCCTCCTCACCTGCTCCTTCTCTTCCTCCTCTTCTTTTTCATCTTCCTCCCCAATTTTTGGAAGATTGTGGATTGAAGAAGATATCATATCACATATAATTATATACTACCTAACTCTTATTTCCGCTGCATACTACATATCTGTCTCTGTCATTTTTCACTTTTCGTCTGTAATATCTCTGAAGGTAGAGCAATATTTTATTCATACACAGGTCCTCAGTGCTGAGCACAATGCCCAGAACACAACAGACCCTCAGTAAAGATTGTGCAGTTAAGAAGGACAAGATATTAATAATTAAAGCCCAGGAGCAGCAAAGCGAGGATGTGTTCATGCACTGGGCTAAAGATGTTTGAAAGTGGTAAAGAATGCTATTATATCCTAAGACTTAAAAAACAGAATGCAGCATTTATAACAATTCTGACAAGCAGAAAATAACACTGGCATTTTCCCCCTGCATAATAGTGGATTATACAGTATTGACATTATTTCTCCCAATCTGCTTCATTTTACCTATTTATAGAGACTGCATGTTACCATTTAGGATATATTTGTGCTTATATGTATATACACACACCTAGCATAATTACATGATTTCAGTAAAGGCATAAGATACTAAAAGATAAACTCATCTGGATAGTTTCAATTTATTATGATATGATAGAAAAGCACTACAAGTAATGGTTAAGACTTAAGCACATAGATTTTGAGGTCAGACAGAATCTGGAATTATCCTGGCTCTATCACTGTCACTTACGCTCTCTAAACTTCAATTTCCTCATTTGTAAAATGGGGTTAAAGCAGAACATGCTTCATGATTTTGTTACAAGTATGAAATGAGCTAACCCATTTAAATATGTAACATGGTATAAAGGACGTGCTCAACAGTCAGAGATAAGACGGGGATTTCTGCCTTGCTCTAATTCATGAGGTGCTTCCCAGACGCCAATTTCATTGCCACTGGTTAGGCATTACCTCGGATGTGAATTATTTGAGGAGAAAGCTGGGTCTGTAATTACAAGAGAAATCATTTATTGTACAGAAATAAAGTTACAGCAAGTGAATGATGAGTGAATTATACTGATCCAAGGATTAATAAAATATTGCCCTTTGCTGCTGTCCTTCCAAACTTTTCCTGTGAAAGGAAGTGTGGAAGGAAAAAAGAGTGTTCATCAATAAATGAGGGCTGTTTTCAATTCTTTCTGTTTTTGTTGCTACCCTCACCAGATACTCACAATATATTTGGAAAAGGTTTCTAACTCAGAGGCTAATGCAATAGGAGGCTGTCAGATCAGAAACTGACTCTGGTTCTTTTTTTTTTTTTTCTTTTCTTTTCTTTTTTTTTTGAGAGAGTCTTGCTCTGTTGCCCGGGCTAGAGTGAGTGCTATGGCATCAGCCTAGCTCACAGCAACCTCAAACTCCTGGGCTCAAGCGATCCTCCTGCCTCAGCCTCCCGAGTAGCTGGGACTACAGGCATAAGCCACCATGCCCGGCTAATTTTTTTTTTCTATATATATTTTTAGTTGGCCAGATAATTTGTTTCTATTTTTAGTAGAGACGGGGTCTTGCTCTTGCTCAGGCTGGTCTCGAACTCCTGACCTCGAGCGATCCACCCGCCTCTGCCTCCCAGAGTGCTAGGATTACAGACGTGAGCCACCGCGCCCGGCCTGACTCTGGTTCTTGATCCCCTGTACTGAAGACCCCGTTAAATACCTTATGAAGGTTACCTGTTCCCAGGCTTTATATTGCTATTAATATATCGCAGCTGCCACACTCCAGAAAGGAGGCCCTCTCAGCAGAGAGACTATCAGAGCACCAGATGTGACCCCAAATAGATCTTGATCAATCATCTCTTATTGCTATGCTTCCTCCATATCTTATTATTAAGGACAATGGGAAAAACCTATAGACATTGAAGATTTTGTGAGGAGAATGTCAGATAACAAGAAGCAGGGCCCTCAGTCATGACGCAGCTAATCTATCTAGCTCTACTGAATTGATAGGTGAGGAGCTCAGAATGTAATAGGAAAACAAACGTTCAAAGACAATGAATAAATGTTTATTTAAAATTGGAATTTTAAACTTTTTTGTTTTCCTTGGGAATATATTTTCTCTGATAAGATGTAATAGCTCTAACAGTATGTTTTAGCATAAAAGATGTACTAGTATGCTTTATAAAATAAAAGCCCTGACATCGATTTATAAGATGTCAACTTATAAAAACACAGAGAAAACAAAACCTGATGATCATGTAAATTGTACTGAATATCAAAAGACATATTTAAAATATTGTGTTTAAAATTCAAAATTATACTTTAATAGGTGTTGCATAGTCAAAAAATAGTTTTTGATCTGATAATAAGAATACAGGGTATAATGATTAACACCTTATATGCAAGAAAACACAGAGAGGCCCCAGAACTCATGTTTTATGGCTACTAAAACTTTAAGTTTTTGTTAAAGGAGTTTAACTCAAGTAATTTCAGTCTAGGAATACTTTCATGGCTCAATTGAAATCACAATAACCACCAACACAACGGCTTTGCAGATAGTATCTCTGGAATAAGATTGTTAGCTGCATGACTTTGGAAAAGTTACTTAACTCTGTAAGGCTCAATTTTCTCAATCTAAAAAATGAGAACTTTAATAAAGTCTACCACTTAGGGCTATCATTACAGTTAATACAATTGATTTATTTAAATCCCTATTAGAATATTTTATACATACTGAACATTCAATAAATGTTACTGATAATTATTTTATATATTTTAATATTACTATTAAGAACATTCTATGAAATGTTTACTAATCAGAAAGAAGAATCAGGCTCAAAACAGCTAGGTTGTCTAAGAAACAAAGGCAAAGAAAAGCAAATTCAGTGGAACTTGGAATGTGATTGTTGTGACTGTAGGCTGTATATTGTTAGCAGTTACGATATGCAGTCCCCAAATTCAAGCAAGCAGCAAATATTTCCTGGGCCCCTACTACATAATGATACTATATCAGCTTCCAGAATGAAATGAATAAAACAGTTAAAGATTTTCAAGCATGGAATTAAAACCATAAACAAGAAAAGTGTTGAATTGGTTATAGGTTATGTTGAATGCTATCAAGAAAATTAATCAGGTAATGAGAAGAGAGAGAACAAGGAGAGCTTCTTTAGATAATACAATTAGAGAAGGTGTCTCTAAAGAGGTGACATTTGAGCTGAGACCTAAAAGATAAGAACAATCTGTACAAGCAAACAGCAGCAGGAGAAAGATTCTAGGTGGAGGAATAAGGATATTCACATATGCATATGCCAGGACATGGTACTGCAGTGCAGTATTCCAAGAATACAGAGCCAGGAAGTCTTGTTGATGCTGGAGGAGAGTAAGGATGGAAGATCACAAACTAGCTAGAGCTTGTGAGAATGTGTAGGTAACTGCAAGAAGTTTGAATTTTATTTTAAAAGCACTAAGAAATCATTGAAGGACTTAAGCAGAAAAGTTCAGTAATCTAAATTGCTTTTCTGTGAATGGATTGGAGAAGACCAAATATGAAGAAGTGAGGCCAGCTACAAAAGCTTATTATACTGGTAACATTATGAACTAGGGACTTTCAGCTAAGTTGAAAAGAAAAAATGGATTTGAGACATATTTGGGGCGGGTGGAACTGACAACACATGGTGATGAATTGCAATCGAGTGATGAAAAAGATGCACTAAAGCTGTTCCTAGGTTGAACAATTGGGTGACTGATGATGAGTTTTACTGTGAGAAGATTAGGTTGGGGTGGGAGAGTCAAGAGCTTCATTTTGGTCCTATTATATTTGAGAAGTTTCTTACACATTCAAGAGGAGATAAGAAAATGCAGGTGAAATAACTCCAAATATGTCATTTTAAATACTATGTAGAAAGATAAACTATCCCCGTTTGTTACAAGAAGGGGAGGGGTAATGGTAGAGGATGATGGGAATTATAGGGCCAGTTTTTATTGTGAAGTCTCTGTTTTCTTGTCAATGAAAGAGAAAAGAGTCATTGCTTTTGAACACTACTTTTGGAATCAGCAGTTTCTTCAAAAGCCTATCCTTGTCACAATGTAAAATCAGCTACAGTATCTCACCTTGAAGAAAAAATTCCAAATTGTAGCTGCTTAAATAAGATTGAATAAGAATAGAATTTTTTAAATACTGCTTTAAAATAGTACTGTTACATAGTTACTAAAATAATAGTTACTAAACACTCTTTTGGTAACTACTGATATTCTTTAATTCCTAAAAGTGGACCTGTTAAGTACATGCACTTACTTTATTCTATTCTGTTATGTTGAATATAATTATAACTAGGTAATTAAAATGGGGAAATGATCGATTTCTGTAGTAAGCCTTATTACAATAGGGCCAACAAGAGTACAAAGATCAAGTGAGTTTTGTGGTTAATTAGATGTAGATATTCTACATCTAAATTTGACCTACTTTTTCCTAAGGAGCTAAAGAAAAATATATTTCTGTTCTGCCTTTTTTATGTTTTGTCACGCTTAAGAATAAGGTGCTATATAAGGTTGGTTGAATTAGCATATAAATTCATGGAATTCATGGAAGCTATAAAATTTAAAGGTGATACTTTTGCCCTTCAGACTAGAAGCATCCACTTATAGGGTAGGAATAAATGGATCACTTTGCACGTTTCATATTTTTAATAATAGTGTGAAATTAAGATTTGGGAATAACCTATGCATTATATTTTTCTATAGCTACCTGGTACCTGTTGTTTTACAAAACATTTTTAGCTCCTGTTCCCTAGAAAATAGAAAATAATATTTATTAGTAACTGAGGGTATAAAAAACAAATGTTCAAAAGTTTTGCTCATGTCTTTGTTGTTTAAAAGCCAAGAATGTTTTCATGTTGTACACCTTGAATATATACAATTTTTATTTGTCAATTATACCTCAATAAAGCTAAAAAATAAAAATAAAAAATAAACAAAAGCCAGCAATGTTTTATTTAAAGCATGCTCAGAATGGTAATGTCATTATTCAAAACAAAAAAAGTCCTTCTAATGATCCTCATTGTTTCCACCTGGGTCAGTGTGTAGAAACACAAATGAATCCTCCCCACCAGGTACCATCAAGAGAACAGGGCGTCTGTTCAGAGGGGTAGGTGAGAGATTTGGTAAAGCTTTATAGCAAAATGTCTATCCTTTACAAAATTAAGCACAGAGGGTAAAAGTTAGCATCATAAAATCAAGGAACTAGATCATATCCTTAATATTTTTAATTTCTAACTGTCTTCCGAATAAAAATGTCTTCCATTAAAAATTCTTAACTGACTTCTGGATAAAAATATCTTCCAGATTTTCACCCATATGGCTTAGGTAGTTGTTCTGATAGATTTTTCTGCCCAAATGAAAAGCTGTGAAACATAAAACATACAAAAGCATTGTGGTCAATTTCAATAAGATTCAAATTTTCCTGGCCAAGAAA
Source organism: Lemur catta (assembly GCF_020740605.2). Taxonomy (NCBI): domain Eukaryota; kingdom Metazoa; phylum Chordata; class Mammalia; order Primates; family Lemuridae; genus Lemur; species Lemur catta. Next base: position 22,917,004 of record NC_059150.1, on the reverse strand, counting down.
TTTGAGCAGGAATGCAAAGAAATTATCAGGACTAGAGCCCTCGACCTGCTGGGCTCTAAGTGTAGAAGTGGGAAGGGCCAAAAGTCTGACAAGGGGTCATTCTTTCTATGGTATCTACTTTTAGCTAAGTAAGAGGTAGGGTAGGTTCCTTTGCAAGTGAAAAAAAAATCTGGAGATGTAGTAAAACAGTGTCTGAATCTATTACTGCTGCCAAACTGTGGAACCATGTGAGAAACAGAGCCTTAAGATGAAGTTCTAAATTAAATTATGAGCTGGTAACTGCAAGGTACAAAATATGTCTCTCTCTGAGGACTCAGTATAATGTGAAGAACTAGGAGCTAGGGAATAGAGCAATAAAATTATGATAATTTATAAGTAAAATCTTCTTCTCAAAATGATACTGGAAACCAAAATTCTACAATGATAAGAAAAACTAATGTTAATAGTGAGATCCCTTCAAATCATTCCATTTCTCAAAAGAAATAATTTTATGGCAAAAATTTATTGGGATTTTTAAATAATTTAGGATGTTCAAATCAATAAACAAAGAAATGATATCATTTTAAAAAACAAAAAAATTATTTTACCAAAAAGAGGCAGAAATTAAATCAGGATGATTAGATATGAAAATAACTTAGAACTATTAGAAATTATATATTTACATATACTTGATACATTATGGGGCATGTAAATATTTTTTTGATGAACAGATTATGTGACTGATAGGTTTCATGATGTTCATAATAATATTTGATGAAATTATAACTGGTATGAGATTTACACTATTATAAGCCCCTCTTTACAGATTAAGAAACTGAGACATAAAGGGATTAAGTAGCTTGTTGAAGGGCACATAAAGAGTATGTAGAAAAGCCAAGATTCAAAACAAGCTAGTTGATTTCCACGCTGAAATTTTAATTTACTACTAGGACAATACCTAGTGAAAGAATACTAAAAAAGTTACAAAATTATTAGCAGTTTTTTTTTCTTTTACATTTAATGCAGAGTTATGAACAAATAAATATTGAAACTGAAAAAGATTTAATTACTGACAATAAATTAAAGTTTAAAAGATGCATGTATCCTTGAGTAGAATGATCAGACTAACTAAAAGCTAAATTTTCTTTCTAAATATTATATCATCTATAACATGATTCTTGCAGCCTTTACACAGAAACTTTTTGAAGCACAAATAATTTCTCTTTGGATCTTGGTTCTCAGTACCTATGAAGGAGTAGATTAGGGGATTGAAAAACAACTAAAGAAAAAGAAAAAAAGAAAAAAAAAAGAAATACTGCACTCAAGCTGGCAGTATGTTGAGATTTAGCTACATTTATCCTAAGGTTAAGCCAAGTCTTTCATTCAGAATAAGACAATTAAAACCCAAAATGAAGGAAAGAAGATGAAGTCCATGTACAAGAAGCATTATTCCAGTCTTTATTTCTTGTTAGTAAAATCATTTGGTTAATTTCCCCTGTTTTAGGCAATTATTTGACATACTGTTTTAGTAGAAAAACAGTTATATTTCCTGTATTGCAAAGAATAAAATATCACTGCTTTAAATTAGTGTTTGTATTAAGACAAGAGAAAACGAGATTACTTTGTGAAAAACATGATTTGTTGACTACTTTTTACTAGATGTGTTGTCTTTATGCTTCAGCATGACACATTCAAAAGTTTTGACTATATGATTAAGATAATTTTATTAGTATAAGGATTTTGGCTTTAGAAATATTTCAGCTTCAAGCAACCTAATTCCAACATAAAATCTGTTTTACATTTCATTACTTGTATCTATTTATCTATTTAAAATATAAATCTAAGCATTAATGATTATCACTTCTAGGTATAGTAAAATCTCAGTACTTTCTAAATTTGGTGATCCTTTAAAAAAGCTAAGCTGAAATTGACTTAGCACATCTTTTTACTTCATACAGAGGTCAAATTACTAATGAAGCAAACTTTGTGATAATAATTAAGAATGTAAGAAATATACCCTCAAGCAATGTGAGCACTTCAAAAGCACATAGTACCTACAACCATAGAAACCCCAATTATAATTTATTCTGATACAGTCATTAAATTAACTTCTCTAGAGTTCTTCACAAAGTAACACTTTTCTGTTTTTACTTTAAATACATAAGGTATCTTTTATTTTAAATTGATTATGATTTTAACCTTTTTACTATTAATAATTTAGAATGATAAATGACTATTTTCTTTTACAAGTGATTCAACTTCCTAATTACTGGATGTTTCCTTACATTCTATTCACCTATGAGCCATACAAACATTACTTAATGCTTACCAAATTTGCAAACACGCATCGTATTTGTATAAATATGTGATTAACATCTGTCTGCTCCTCTAGAACATAACTTTCCTAAGGGCAGGGACTGTATCTATTTTGCTGTTGATTTCTCATCAATCTAGACAACAGTGATATGTATGATAACATGTTTGAAAAACATTTGATACATTAATGTTTAAAGAATGAAATAAATAATAGACTGGAATTGCTTTCCATCAGATTATCTATGCTAGTTTTGAATTCAAAATTAACATGTATGCCTTGAGCTCTTCACTAAGCTCTCACTAGACTCCTAAGACTAGAATATTGTATAAAATTAATTAATGCAGACATTTCCCAACTTAGGATAGTTCGAGTTATGATTTTTCAGCTTCAACTATGTGAAAGCAATAGGCATTCAGTAGAAAATGCTATGATTCTGTTGGGCAGTAGCAGTGAGCTGCAGCTTCCTGTTAGCCACACAATAACAAAGGTAAACAACAAATAAGCTACGGTGTACTGAATTGCCAGATAATTTTCCAACCTAGGCTAATGTAAGTGCCCTGAGCATATGAAATGTAGGCTAGGCTAAGCTATCATGCTTGGTAGGTTAGGTGTATTAAATGCATTTTGACTTACGATATTTTCAACTTACAACGGGTTTATCCAGACATAACCATGCCATAAACGGAGGAGCATTTGTACTCACAAGAGCCCTTATTATAAGGCAGGGTGAGTTAAATTCACACAGTCAGTAGAAGGGTGAAGATTGAAGACTAATTTCCTGATTCTAATGTTCTTCACACTATGATATAGATGATTATTTTCATTAAATTGACAGCATATCAAAATGTTTTAAGTGCTAAGTCAATATTTTCAGTGCGAGGTTGTTAAGTAATGGGCCATTAGCATTCATTTGTTTTGTAGAGGAGGATCCAATTTTTAAAGCTAAAACACCATAATATATACCATAATTTTTTAAATGTTGTCTAAGTAGGTTCTTCAAGGACTTTCAAGTTACAAATTGAAAAGACAAAAGCAAAATACTTTGGGTGAGGAGGCTACAAAAGGTAAAGCCTACATAGCTGATTTCCTCACTTAATCCTTGAGACATATACAAAGAACTGAAGGAGTCCACACAACATTGTATAAAAACCACCACTTTTTTTCAAACCTTCAGAGGTTCAGAGGAGTTACAGACTATTAAACCTTGGGCTTCTGTATTTGTGTTCTTTGTAAAGTATGTAGCAAACCTTATATTTATGTTAAAACAATAAAACTTATATGCTTTTATATAATATGTAATTAGCAGTATTTTGCTTTAGGGAAGATGTCCCTAATATTTTTACATCTAAATTATAGATAAATATTATGCGGTACAGTGCTTTACAAAATATTTCATTTAATTTTGTCATTACAATATTTGTCTAGCTTTACCTTTTTGCATTTTGTCTAAGAAATGCTTACTTAATCCAAGGTCATGAAGATTTTGTTCTATGTTTTCTTCTAGAAGTTTTACCTTTAGCATCAAGTTTATGATCAATTTTGAGTTAATTTTTGTAATGGCATAAGGGTATTGTTCAATGTCTATTTTGTTTGCCTGTAAATGTCCAAGTTCCCAGCACAATTTGTTAAAAGATATGTATCTTTTTCCCATTGAATTACCTTGGCCTTTTTTTTTTTTTTTTTGGAAAATCAATTGATCATGTATGCATTGATCTATTCCTGGGATCTCTATTCTAGTCCATTTATCTACATGTCTTTTATTATTCCAATACCACACTGTGTAGATAACTATAGCTTTATAGTAATTCAATTAAAATGAGGCAATATGAGTCCTCCAACTTTGTTCTCTTTCGAATTTGTTTAATTATTCTAGGACCTTTGAATTTACACATAAATTTTAGAATCTACTCATCAATTTCTATTAAAAAAGTAAAGACCCCACTAGAAATATAAGAAAGATTGTGTTGAATCTATGAATTAATTTTGAAAAAATTGACATCTTCATGCATTTCTCAGCTATGAACATTATATATTTCTACATATATTTTGTTCTTATTCAGTCTCTCTCAACAATGTTTTGTACTTTTCAGTGTACGTATCTTGCATGTATTGTGTTAAAATTATTATTTAATGTTTTTGAGACATTAAAAATGTTTAACATCATTTTTTCAACTTTATTGCTAATATGTAGTAATACAAACTCTTCTTCCCTTTTTTAATTTGCATAAATTTAAGGAGGACAAATGTAGCTTTGTTACATGGATAAATTATGCTTAGGTGAAGTCTAGGGTTTTAAAGTAACCGTCACCTGAATAATGTACATTATACCTATTATATTTTACCTTGTTTCTTAAAAATAAACTCATTTATTACTTCTAGTAGCTTTTTTATAAATTTAAAAAAAAATTTTACATAGATGATCATGTCTGTCAATAAATTAGACTTTATCAACATTTTTAAAATTCTCCTTTCAAACGATACTAAATAAAGTGAAATGAAAAGCTACATACTAAAAGGAATATTTGAAGACTGTATTTCTTACAAAGTATTTGTATAAATGGTATATAAAGAACTCTTACTAGTTAATAATAATAAAACAATAAAATAAATGATTTGAACATACACCAAAAAAGGCATAAAAGTTACAGATAAGCACAGAAAAAGATATGTAATATAATTAGCTATTAGAAAATGAAAATTGAAGTTTTAGTGAGTTACCATGGCATGCCTATTATAATGGCTAAAATTAGAAAGAATGACAATACCAAGGGCTGATGAGGACGTGAAAGAACTGGAACTATCTTATAATGTTTTGGGGAATGAAAAATGGTATAATTACTTTGGAAAATTTATTGGCTCTTCCTCATAACTGTGGTCCCCAACCCCCAGGGCTTACAGTCCACAGCCTGTTAGGAACCAGGCCTCATGGCAGGAGGTAAGTGGTGGAAGAGAGAAGCTTCATCTGTATTTACAGCTGCTCCCCATTGCTTACATCATTGCCTGAGCTCCACCTCCCGCCAGATCAGTGGCGGCATTAGATTCTCATAGGAGCATGAACCCTACTGTAAACTGCACATGCAGGATCTAGATTGCTGCTCCTTACGAGAATCCAATGCCTGATGATCTGAGGTGGAGCTGAGGTGGTGATGCTAGCACTGGGGAGCAGCTGCAAATACAGATTATCATTAGCAGAGAGGTTTGACTGCACAGAGACCACAATAAATCAACTGCTTTATTGATTTATATTGATCATATCAAAACCCTATCATTGAGTGGCAAATGACAGTAAAATAATAGAAATAAAGTGCACAATAAATGTAATGCACTTGAATCATTCCCAAACCATCCCCCTTCTATCCATAAAAAAATTGTCTTCCATGAAACAGGTCCCTAGTGCCAAAAAGGTTTGGGACAGCTGCCTTACAGTGTTAAACATTCACTTGTCATTTGACCTAACATTCTCACTCTTAGCTATTTACCCAAGAAAAATAAAAACATATGGCCTCACAAAAACTTTTATGTAAGTGTTTATGAGAACTTTATTCATAATAGCCTCAAACTACTAAATACTCAAATATCCATCAATTAGACAATAAATGAAGAAAATCTTGTGTACTCATGGGTGAAATACTATTCAGAAATAAAAAGGAGGGTGTTATTGATACATGCAACACTAAGGATGAATGTCAAACACTTTACGCTATGTTAAAGAAGCCAGACACACAAGACAACATATTATGTGATTCCAACAATACAGCAGTCTGAAAAAGGTAAATATAAAAAGAAAAAGAATCAGATCAGTGATTATCAAAGGCTGGAGTAGGGCAGAAGATTGAGGGCAAAGAGGTAAGACACAAGTTTCTGAGTGATGGAAATGTTTGATATTTTCATTTCGTTACATGAGAGTGTACATTTGTAGAACTTATCAGACTTTATACTTAAAAAGGGTGAGTTTTATTGTATGAAAATTATACCTTCAATAATCTATACACATAAATAAATGTCACTTAACTAACAAAGACCAAAAAAATGCTGAGTTCAGTTAGTTATTATAGCCTTCTGGGCTATTAAAAGTGTGATTTCTCAATATCCTTTAAAAATCATTACTTTGAGACCAAGGACCTCATCTTTTATTATCTATATGACTGGGTCTCCTAAATGTTCTCCCTGCAATATAATTTAGCTTCTATTACATTCTGTACACTCAATGAGATTGATAGTCTTAAGTTTCTTTCTTTTTCTTTATGTCTATCTCATTAACTTGGTACTCAAGATTCTCTATTAGCAATCACAGCCCACCTATTTAAATATTATTTGGACTTTCTTATTCTGCCAAATTTTTCCATTCATTGTTCCTCTATTATACTACATACATTGCCATTTTCACACCTTTCCTCACTTCCAAATTCTTCCTGAGAATTATCTCTATTCGCATCTAATCTCATTTGTGTAAATTCTTCTCTCCTTCATAATGCTTTACCAATCATCACCAACTTGTCCAACACAAACAAATTTTCCATGCTTATAGGAATGACATCTACATCTTTCTCTGACTCTATAGAGCTGAAGACTGAAAGCAATGATTTCGTAAACTCTCTGTGACACTGGAGTGTAAAATATCTTCTGAAAATTATAGTCTCTTTTCCTAGGTGTTGAGCTACTTAAGTTCATGCATTAGACTTGATGTATCTTTAGCTTTTCTTATCAGAATAGGACTTCAACCAACAGGCATGCAATATATATTTTCTACTGATTCATTCTTTTTTTCTCTCTTAAAAATAATTTTGACCATCTATCATGTGCCAAGACCCAATCTGTATACTGTGTACCAATCAGTAAATAGCATAAGGTCCCAACCTTTAGAGGATATTCTATTTAAAAAGCAGGAAATAATTAAGTATACAAGTAAATAAAACTATTGTGTCAAGTAGTAGGAAGTATAATAAAAAAAACTTCAATCACAATAAAATAATAGAGAATGAAATTGGCTATTTTTGAATGAGTGAGATCTAAATAAAGTTAGAATTAAGACCTGTGATCTTTTGGGAAAAGAACATCCAATGCAGAAGGAACAGGAAATACATTATAATGTTTTGTGGCCAGAATGAGCTTGGTCCATTTGAGAAATAGCAAGATGGCTATGGTGGCTGCAGTGGAGGGAGAGAGGCAGATAGGATGAGGGGATGAGGTCGAAGGGATGGTCAGAACTGAGATCATGGAGGGCCTCATGAGACAAGTGTATTTGTCTTAACATATTTCCGAATATAACAGGAAGGTTAGGGGTCTTAATTGGAGTGTTATGGAGGATATTGAGCTAAGTAATGTCATAGTCTGACGAAAGTTTTAAAGGAAGATTCTTGGTGGTGGTGGGAGGATAGAGACAGGTGGAGAAGTAGAAGGATGTAGACAAGGTGGTCAGGAGTTTCGGTCATCTTGGTGAACGATGATAATGGCTTGGACCACAGTGTATACAGGGAAGGTGGTAAATAATGATCAGATTCCAGGCATAGTTTTAAGGTAATGCTTAAAGAATTTACAGATGCAAAGGTTAAAAGGAAAGTTAAACAGACAAGTCAGGGATAACTGCTAATTTAAGATGTGACTAACAGAGTGAATAATTTTGCCATTTACTGAAATAGGAAGACTGAGGATGGGAAAAAGTTGAGGGATAGAAAAAAGAAAAGCAAGATTTCTATTTTTGACATCTCAAGTTTGAGATGACTATTTATGATGAAAGTGGAGCTGGTATGTAGTCAGTTGGGTACATCAGACCAGAGCTCAGAGAAAAGGATGGACCTGGAATTGTACCTAAACCAAATAGTCCACTAATAGTATTTAAATAACAGGCAGTTTGAGATATTCTGTAATGAATAAGGATAGAAAAGAAGATAGAGCCAGAGCTAATTACTCAGCCCTAGTTATGTTTGGAAATATAACTAGTATATTTCCAAATTGGGTATACATAAGAAGCTAGCAAATGAGACGTGAAAAAGATATCAGAATATTGGAGGCCTACCAGAAATACATTATCACAAAATGAAGTTAAAAAATCATTTAAAAATAAGAGTGTAGTCATTTGAGAGATCAAGCAGGATGAGAAAAATTTCAGTTGACCAAAAGCTTTGGCAACATACAGATCATGGATAACACTGACGTACGTGAGTGCTTTCCTTGGGAAGGTAGGAAGCCTGACTGGAATGGATTTGAGAAGGAATTGCAGATGAGGAAGTATAAGCAATGAGAAGAGAAGAGTCTTTGGCAGATTGGTCACAGTGATTAGGACTTGTGTTTTTGCTAATTGGTGCTTATGGAAGATGTCAGATGCTACCTTCCCACAGGGACTCAGGCATAGGGGTGCTGTCTTTGTGGATCATCATGTTTCAGAGTGATGACTCCCAAGCCAGAAAGACATTCCTGGGTTGTCATACTGGCAAGAGGCCTGAAGAAAATTTACATCTCAGAGGGGTGAAGAAAGAATTTAAACTACAAGTTTTCTAAAGTAAATGCTTTAAGAAAAGAAAGATTAGAGAGCTCATAGTCAAGAAGAAACCCATCGAAAGTGTAGTCAAGATAAAGGGGAATATTAAGACTGTTTTGATCACACAGAACCTGAGCTATATATGGAGGGATGTATCCAGTAAGAATGGGATAATGCATTGTGAAAAGTGTCAGGATCAATAGATTAAAGGCCCTAATAAAACTGAGTACTGGTAGTTTAGTATTACTGCTAAAAGTGAGCAGAAAAAATAGGAATTGGTGTTGATAAGCCAAGTACTTAAAATTAAGATTTTTATATATAGTATGCAGTTATAGGTAGTAAGATTCTAGGTTATAAAAATGAATATGGTAAGCTGAGGTGAGATGGAGAAAAAGTCATTTGAAGAGGAAATTCAGATATCAATAAGTCAAATGGTTTCTCAGTACAGTTGCTTAAATAACCAAGAGTGAAGATAGGGACACTCATTGAGCAAGACATAATGAGCCTGATGTACAGCTTTTAAAATCTTCAAGGTTTAAGAAAGATTATGAAATTTATACTTGAAACAAGGAAGTGCTATGTTCCTGGGGCCATTGACAAGAGTAGGTATTTTTTGGTGGTGGTTTGTTTGAAAATGAAAGGAGAAGAAAGTCTGGAAGTGGAAGAAAAAAGGGAACAATTTCCAGGGCTCATGACACGCAAAGCGTGGAGGAAAAGTGGCCACTACTCTAGAGGACTGTCGAGGACTGATGGCTGGTTTATTTGTTTATTTATTTAATCTCCTATGTTTCAGTTGGATCAAGAAAGTAAAAGGAATGTCTGGAGAAGGTTTTGAAGCTATAGAAGATTTGGTTTTGAGTTCCGGATTATATAAAGAAAATATTTGTGGGATCAGGAAACGATGGGAGATTAGGGAGTATATATGATGATGGGTCACCTTAAAGTTTTAGATTTAGTGTAAGAGATGAATAAATAGGGTTGCCAACAAATGGTTGAATTAGTACTGTTTGTTCTCTTAGGGTAGTGGGAGTAATCCTTTGTAATCATTGCCTCCTTCTAGTAATTAATCTCTTGGACAGTGGGAACCGTGAGAGACAGATGGTGTGGCAAAGGGAAATGACTGGCCAGAAATGGAGAGGAGGCTCCGCGGGCCTCCCTTAAATCTCTCAGTGAGCAGTGCCATGATTCGGGAAAGGCACTTTTACCAAGGCCTCTTGGCAACTGTTTATGATGATGATTGCTCTCATTAAAATGAAAACTTTGAACATTACAATTAAATGATTCATGATGTTATTATGGCAGCATTAAAAACACATAAGTGCTTAGTCCTTCACTTACTATTTAACTAGAACGATTGACCATTTGTGGATGACTGCCACGGGGTAAAACACAAATGCTGGCATTTATTCCATGAATCAATTTAAATTGTATCTCAGGGTACTTATTTTCTTCTCCCACTTGAAGGTAAAAGTAAAAAAAAGTGACTCTATTAAAACATTTTCTTTGTACTATTTACCTACAATCCTGGAGTTGTGATTTTTATGAACTATTATAGGCGATATGCTAATATAAAGCTGGGTGTTCTATAGTGCAGGTGGCTTGGTTTTCCTAGGGGCTGTCACTCATGCCTGCGTGTCATTCCCAACGCATGTCAGATACTACGACCATTGCAGATACAATCAGCTATGGGTTACCCTGTAAAGAAATGGATTCTATAAAATCATTCTGCTGTATACAGGCTTGCTATTTAGTTAATGCTGACACATTGTTGTAGCTAACAAGGCTACTGTATCAAAATGACATTTCTTCATAGCTTGTATTATTGTTTTAAAATCCAGACTCCAGAGGTATAGACTTCTTAATCGATTTTACAGAGACGATGCACATTTCTGTAAAAATAATGTTGAATGTGAGCTTATGTTTGTTTGGCATGTTCAGAAAGAAATGGAATTTTAAAGCAAGCTATTGAGAGTATGTGTGTACATATATATTAATATCTATGGCATTTACTCTGCACAAAGAAGCATGAAAGGTGATATAGAAAACACAGAGATAAATTAGAGAAATACTTACTTATTCACCACATAGTATTAAACACGATGCAAGATGCTTTAGAGATATTAATTTCTCACAATGACACTATGAAATACAATAAAATAGATATGAGTATCTCTGTTTTACAAATAGTTAACTGAGTTTTAAGAAAAGTTAAGTGGATAAGAATCTCATCCACTATCACATAACTGTTACATATTCTACCTGATCACAGGATAGATATTTTTCCAATGCATATAATATGCCTTTCTTATAACAAACATTCTCTACCCATCTCATGGAGGAAATAAGATACCCCAAGAATATTTTCACAAGGAAAAGATAAGGGAAAGAATAATATATAATGTGAGAAGAGAAGCCCTATGAGATTTTATACAAGGAGGATGAACTTCCAGAGAATTTCATTTTAAAAATACTATCTTATTCAAGTCACGCAAGAAAGAAAAAAATCTAAGAGATTTGAATGGAAGTCAAGAACATTTAAGACAGAGAAATTTCAGTTGTCCAGTTCGTCTGAGCTGAAGCTTATAGTTTTTTGCACTGTTTTGGTTTATACTGAAAAGGAGAATAAAGTAGAGTGAGTATAGACAGAGAATGATCTAGGCAAGTCAGAAAGACTGAAGCTGCAAATGACAAAATTTAATTGATGAAGCAATGTTCTAGATGCAATAGGATACATAATCATAATCACCATTTGTCATCACTTTTACATTCCAACACTTCTGAAATCAGAATGCGTCTTACAATTGATATTATAAGAAAACATCATTATCAAATTTTAATGGCATTACTTTTCCTTTCTTAGTAATATATAAAGTAATTGAGATTTATACAAATAATATCTTCAATTTGATGAAATAAGTATATATCAAAGGTTTATATGTTATTTTGTGATTTTCAGACTCAAACTTCATGTTTTTATCATTTTTGAACATCTTTTCTTCTTCACCATTTTTTCTCACAAAAACCATGATGCAGCTCACATTTTACACGTTCTTAAAAACATCTATAGTTGCAACCAGTCATGTAAATGTTGGTGAGTCCAGAGCTATACTTCTGACCCTGTCACTGCCTTACCCCCTGCACAACCTCTGTCTGAACTGTATCTCAGACTCTCCCATCTCCATGTTGCTATGGTTGCAATATTTGTTCCTTCCAAAATTAATGTTGAAATTTAAATCCCAGTGTGGCAATATTGAGAGGTAGAGTCTTTAAGGGGTGACTGGGTCCTGAGAGCTCTGAGTTAACCCATACATGGATTAAGTCCAAGTACGGAATTAGTAGTAGGCTCAGCCTCCTTCCCATGCAATACCCTGTCCGCCTCAGGACCCTTCAGAGAGTCCTCACCAGCAAGAAGGCTCGCACCAGATGTGCTCCCTTGGCTTTGGACCTCTCAGCCTCCATGACTGTAATAAATTCCTTTACTTTATAAATTACCCAGTTTTAGTTATTCTGTTATGAGCAGTAGTAAATGGGTAAAGATAGATAATTGGTACCAAGAGGTGGGGTGTTGTTGATCATAGTGATTGCCTATAACTGCGGAAGCAGCTTTGGAACTGGGTCATGGGTAGGGGGAGGGAGAATTTGGAGGAGCAGGCTATTAAAGCCCAGATTCTGCTGAGAGCTTATTAGGCAAGAAGACTAGGGACGGTTACAAACTGTTTAGAGATTGGTCAGGTGCTTGTGACCAGAATGCTGTTTTTAGACATATGGACGGTAAAGGCCATTCTGATGAGGTTTCAGATGGAACTGAGAAACAAGGTATTGAAACCTAGAGCAGTGGCTACTCTTGTCAAATTGGCAAAAAAAAAAAAAAAAAAAAAGCACTTGGCTGAATTGTGTCCATGCTCAAGGGCTTTAATGAAGGCTGAGCTTGAGAGTGGGGAACCAGGACATCTGGCAGAAAGAAATATCTAAGCAGCAAAGCATTCAGGCTGCTGCATGGCTACTTTTAACTGTCTACTGTGAGAGTGGAAAATGACTTGAAGGTAGAATTTATCATCAAAAGACAAGCAAAGTAATAAGATGTGGAAAATTTTTAGCCCAGCCATACTGAGACAGAATAGGGACTGAGCTTGGGTCCCTTACCCCGGACCACAGAAGTCAACAGAACCCTATTTAATTAGTCAAAGAGGACTAAAGCTCTTTTTTCAGGACCACTGAAGTTAAGATACTGGCTCAAGATGATAAGACATCTGTCTGCAAAGATACCAGACCTATCTGGATCTAAGTGCCTCAAGCCAGAATAGAACCCCATACTAACCTTATCCTAACTTTTTCCACATTATAATTTCATTTTAATGCTAAAAATCAATCCAGGGGTGGATATTTAACATGTTAATGAGACCTGTGACACACAAAAAAGCGTGTAATATAATTGCGCAGATGCAAAAAAAAATCTCCACCTCTCCATACTTACATGTCCTGACTAAGCCTCTTTAAAACTCTACCCAAACTCCCCTCAGAGAGCCAATCTGGGGACTCTTTCCTCTGTGCTGTCTCCCTAGTGCTCAAGCATAACTGAAGAATGTCACTTTACTTATGGCAATAAAGTCTTGCCTGTGACTCTGTCTGGCCTCTTGTGAATTTCTACTGCACAGTGAGCCCAAGGGTCCACAGTGGTAACAATATAAAGAGTTAAAAATCATGTTAGGGAGAGAAAACCAAAGGTGTAGGCCAGCCATCCTTTGCCAAAGAGATTAGCATGGATAAAATGCAGCCAGGTGCTATTCTTTAAGACAATGAAGAAAAGACCCCAAAGTCTTTTCAGAGATCTTCCAGACTGCCCTCCGATCACAAGGTCAAAGGCCTATGAGAGCAGAATTATTTCAGGGGATGGCCCAAGGCTCCCTTCACAGACATGCTGCCCAGGGAAGATGGAACTGCCTCTCAAGAAGATGCAAGTCCTAACTTTGGGGGCATCCACACAGTGCTAATTCTGTAGGCTTGCACACAGCAAGAACTCTAGAGGTTTGGCAGCCTCTAGCCAAATTTCAAAACATGTTGCTGAAAGCCTGGGAACCCAGGCAGAGACTTGCTGGGGGGTTGAGCAATTGCAGAGAGCCCCCACTAGAGCCACGTTGAGAGGAAATGTGGGGACAGGGCTGCCACAGAGAGTATCCACCAAGGCAATGCCTAGTAGAGCCATGGGAGTGGGACCACCACCAGGACCACAGCGCTGCGTAGTTACCAGCAGCATGCAAAGCCTGTCTGGGAAAGCCTCAAGCATGAACTCCAACTGATACAAGCAGCCTTGTGGGCTGCACCCAGCAAACTGTAGAGGTGGAAATGCCTGAGGCATTGCCCCAGTGTGTCGGGAGGTGGCTCATGGAGTCAAAAGAGATTGTTCTCCAGCTTTAAGATTTAATGTCTGCTCTGCTGGGCTTTGGATTTGCTTGTTTTTGTTTGTTTGTTTGTTTGTTTGTTTGTTTGTTTTTTGTTGCTTTCTTTTTGCCTATTTCTCCTTTTTGGAATGGGAATTTCTGTCTTATGCCTGTACAGCCATTGCATCTGGGAAGTAGACAGCTTATTTTGATTTCACAGGCTCATAGATGAGACTCTGTACTTTAGAATCTTGAGTTAGTGCTGGAACAAGTTAATACTTAGGACTATTAAGTGGGAATGAATGCATTATTGTGTAAGAAGGATGGGAATTTTGGAGGGTCAGCGGTAGAATAACAAGGTTTGAATATTTCCCCCCTCACAACTCATGCTGAAATTGAGCCCCCAGTGTGGCAATATTGAGAGGTGGAGCCTTCAAGGGGTTTCTTGCCTTGGGGCTCTGCAGAGAGTCCCTCCCAGTAGGAAGGGTCTCCTTAGACGCACCCCCTCATCCTAGGACTTCTCAGCATCCCTAACTATAAAAATAAATTCCTTTTTTTATAAGCTATCCAGATTCAACTATTCTAAGCAGCAGAACACAAACTAAGACATACATCTTCAATTACTGCTGATGCCTCCCCTTTCTGCATCTTCTGTCTCCACACTTCTTCAAAATTGCGAGCTGATATCCCTGACCGCCTTCTGAACATGTCCAGTTCTTCTAATGCTGAAGCCTCTGGATGCTTAGGGGCCAAGCCAAAAACTCACCATCAGACTATATCTAAATTCCTCTCTTCCCAAGGGCCTTAAAATAAGATTCTTGCTCTGTCAGAAAGTGACATTCTTTACTTATGGCAAGGCCAGGAACTTTTTCAGGGAACCATGTAGACAAAGTACCAGGCCAGTTTTTTTCCCCAAGTCTATCATCTTTACAAAGTCAACTTCAGTCTCTCAAAGCAGTCTGGTCATATTTTAAAATGGGACACTTCAGTCACAGCCTGGGTAAAATAACTGTGTCTCCAATTGTTTCCTGTTACACAAAAAGTAAAAAAAAAATGGATTCTTTATGAACTTATGTAAATAAATATGTCATCATAAAATAAATGTACTTGTTAATGGTTTCTGAATTCTGGGGGGATAAAATACAGAGAAGAGTAAATGTTTCAATTTTGCTAACAATGGTACATTTTACAAAATTGCTATAAAAGTATGGATATCTTAAGTGAAAAAAGTTTTTTAACCTGGAAAACAGCACATAAAAAAATCAGCAATATTTTAAGCAAAAGAAAGTTATAAAAATATCATTTCAGCTCTTCATCAGTTCGGTCCCATGTAATTCTTATTCTGCTTGAAGTTAGGTTAGCCATTTTATAAGTCTAATTTGTTTTTTTTCCCATGAAAGTTCTGGAATTTTTAGCCAGTCCAATGGTATGGTCTCAAAGTTGTCAGAAACCTGTATATGTCAGAGTGCTTTCCATCCTTTCCATAATTCTCTTGGAAGACACAAGACTTGAGGTTCCAAAAAGAGCTTTCAGAAAAAATAGAGCCGTCAAAATAAAGCAATTAACTGTGGGCAAAAAAATATAAAATGACCATGAATAGACATAATTGCTAAGGAAATTTGTTATTTTCTGTGGCCTACAAAAATTTAACATAATAATCGTAGTAATGACTAATAACATATGCCAAGACATATCAGATTTTAGGAATCTCATACCATTTTGGAATATACATTGTTGTCAAAACCACAAGGAGGTTTTGGTCCAGGTTTAGTTACTCATCGCACAAAGATCCAATTATTGAGACAATGATGATCGCCAAGTAAGAAAGAAATTCACAATACAATAGACTGTTGGGAGAACTGGGGAAGCTGCCTCAAATTCTACTCTTTGACGAAGGGATATCATGGGCTTTTAAAGAGGAGCCATGTGCCTTGGGGCAGGCTGTGGTTTATGTCACAAGGGGCAACATGCATTGGGGTGGGTTGTAGGGGTTGGTAAATCTTGGCATCAGGAAGTCTGCCCAGGGCTCTTCAGAATCTCAGCTCCTTTGCCTTGGAGAAAATCCATCATTTCTGAGAAACACACAGCAGGAAGAGCTTAGTTTATGAAATATCTCCATTTAATTCCCTCCACCATTGTATAGCCTATAAGACATTTTCCAGAGAGTCATAGCTCACAAAATCTATAGTTTCTAGGTTTGTTGACAATAAGTAGGCTTAAACCAAAGACATTCTACTTAAAGCATTCCATATGTAAGAACTCTTCTCCCAGCAAATAGCATTAGTTTTGCCAGATGCGATTTCCAATTTTCATTGTGTTTATAAGACAGTAAAACCAGGTCAGTTGTCTTCTTTCTTCCTCTGGTGGCATTTCCCCTCAAAGTTCAGCTGATTTAATTTCTCCCTCCCCAAAATAATAGCAGGAAATATGGCGAATTATTAGGAAAGTAAGCGAGGAAGTTAAGAAAGCCAATAAAGAGCCTACTAATTAGAGGGGGCACTTCTGAGGGTAACTTAAAAATGTATTCAGCTGTGAACCCTCTAAGAAATTTTGTAAAACAAACCTGAGAAATTGTTCTAATATGGAACAAGGAAGTTATAGTATTTCTCCAACAATTCTTCTTGTCTCTCATTGTATGCATGTTATTCCAGGAAATGTTAATTGGACACTTGGGTAGAGAATGCTCAAGTAAACCAGAAAATGCCTTAAGGTAAGACAGTTGCAGTGTATGCTAATTGTCAATTGTTCACAACCACTATGCTAACTTCCAGAAATAATCCAGGGGATATGGACAGGGCAATGGCAACACCTATTATGCAGGCCAAAGGAGAGGAAGTTGGCGTATATAAATTCTGTTCTTCTTATAGTAGAAAATCAAGGTAAACTTTTTAAAATGAAAAAAATATGTCTAATATATAATCAGTGAAACAAAAATAAAATCTAAATATTAGAAGAAGCAATTGCATGAAACCAGACAAAGAGATCATGCTGTGACAAATTAAACAGAGATACTAAAAGGGAGATTAAACCTTAAAATAGTATAAGAGAACTAAAAGTAAAAGCATATCTGCTATACCAATAAATGTGAAAGGATCAAAGACTTAACAATATACTATATATAAGAGACACACAAAACAAACTGTCAGTTTAGATCTAAAAGTATAAGTAGAGTTTACAAGAAAAAATGCAAACTAAGAAAAAGCAGAGGATCAAGTTTTAATATCAGACAAGTAAATTTTAGGATAAGAGGCATTAAATGAGATAAAAGGGAACCTTATAGCAGTCAATAGTTAATTCTTCAAATGAGGATCTAACAATTATAAATATCTACACACCCAACAAGCAAAAAGTACACATTCTTTACAAATGCACATGAAACATTTAACATATTAAACCACAGAGCAATTCTCAATTTTAAGAAAATTAGATTATTAAAAGTGTGTTCACTGACTACAATAGAAATAAGTTCAAAATCAATAACAAAAAAGATAAGAAAATTTACAACTTCTTGAAAGTTAAGCAATGCAATCCTAAATGATCCTTGAGTCAAATAAGAAATCTCAATGAAAATTTTAAAATGCTTTGAATTTAATGATAATGAAAATATTTATATTAAAATTCCAAATCATTGTACTTAAACTGATCTATGGACTTAATGGAATTCAAATAAAAATCTCAGTAGATATTTTTGTGGTTGAATTGAATATGCTTATTTTTCAGATTTTATAGATATTCAAAGGAGAGTATAGCCAAGGTAATTTTAAAAATAAAAACAAAGTTAGGGACTATACTTCCAGGTATTAAAACTGTTATAAAGCTACAGTAGTTGACAATGTGGTATTCATACAAGGACAGACAAATGGAATGGAATAGAGTACAGAATATATTTGGAACCCATACATTTATTTTCATCTAATTTACTTAGATAACTCCTTATAATACAGTGATAAAAATATATTTTCTTTAATAAATGGTCCAAGGGAAAAACGTAAGAGAATATTTCCATTGCCTTGAATTCAGTAAGGATTTCATAAACGTGATACAAAATGAATTAATCACAAAAGGAAGGATTCATAAACTGGACTTCATTAAAATGAAGGAAACCTTGTTTATAAAAATATCCTATGAAAAATATGGTTGAGGATAATTTTATTATTTAGCCATCAGATTTGTTGGGATGCTCAGCCCTTATAACTTGATTTGATTCATTTGTTCTGTGGACTATCAAGAGCTATACTACCAATTACATATTATTATTCTGTTACTTTTAGTATGGTTGAAAAGCCTTGGAGTAAAAATTCAATGTCTTAGACCTTCATGAAAAGTTGCCATGTTGATCTTTTAATAAAAAATGTGAATAATTAAGGTTTTTTATTTGAATATATGGAAAAGACTAAAAAAATTAGCTATTGGAAATATGAAAGGAAAAAAGAGGAAGTGCTGAAAAAGTAAAACTAAATGGAAAAGGATTTTAATCATGCATCTTGGTCTTAAGGTTTTAAGAAGAAATTCTATAAAACTGATACCATTTTTCTGATCCATAAAATTTTGGAAGAAAGTATTCTGTTTCGAAATATTGTCTGCTTTTAGAACCTTTTTTAAATGAGGTTCAGGGTCAGACGTCACAGCAGCAGTGGATGTCCAGGCTGTAGTATTGCAGACACATTCATACCTCAGAGCACAGTCAAAGTTATATGTTCCAGAGCTCATGAACAGTATTGTGATTAAGACTGACTTATCCGTTCCAATATGGTTTTAAGATTGAAATCCACTATTGTATCTTTTATTATATTTAGTTTCTTAGTCATGTATTCACCGAATTTTTTTTAATTTCAGAGTATTACGGGGGTACAAACGCTTCGGTTACATAAATTGACTTTGTACCACCTGAGTCAGAGCTACAAGCATGTCCATCCCCCAGATAGCACGCACCACATCCATTATGTGTGACTTTACCCATCCCCTCCTCCACCCTCCCACCTGCCTGACACCCTGTGAATGTTACTTCCCATATGTGCACATTAAGTGTTGATTGGTTAGTACCAATTTGATGGTGAGTACATGTGGTGCTTGTTTTTCCACTCTTGTGATACTTCACTTAGAAGAATGGGCTCTAGTTTCATCCAGGATAATACAATAGATAGTTAACAATTTTTTATGGCTGAATAGTACTCCATACATATACCACATTTTATTAATCCACTCATGTATTGATGGGCACTTGGGTTGTTTCCACATCTTTGAGATTGTGAATTGTGCTGCTATAAACATTCTAGTGCAGATATCTTTTTATAGAATGTCTTCTTTTCCTTTAGGTAGATGCCCAGTAATGGGATTGCTGGATCAAATGGTGGTTCTACTTTTAGTTCTTTGAGATATCTTCGTACTGCTTTCCAGAGAGATTGCCCTAGTTTGCAGTCCCACCAGCAGTGTATGAGTGTTCCTATCTCTCCACATCCATGCCAACATTTGTTGTTTTAGGAATTTTTGACAAAAGCTGTTCTCACTGAAGTTAAGTGATATCTCATTATAGTTTTGATTTGCATTTCCCTGATGATTAGAGATGCTGAACATTTTTTTCATATGTTTGTTGGCCATTAGTCTATCTTCTTTTGAATAGTTTCTGTTCACATCCTTTGCTCACTTTTTAATGAGGTTATTTTTTTTCTTTTCACTCATTCTTACTTTTTTCGTCCTCCTTTTCATCTTCAGTTTGTGTTGTTTTTGAGTTAACCAAAATATGATGAATACTAAACATTTCTAATGACTTTATTATCAATCCTTTCATAAAGATGAATTAATAAATCTTTGAGGTTTTAGATACCATCTATTTCACTTCAAAGACAGTTTAGATGTAATATAACTTTGCCCTTAACTATTTCCTGTAAATAAAAAAAAAAGGAAAAAAGGAAACAATAAAAAAATCAGAAATCTTTTCTTCACATTATTTTAAAAAACAGTATGCTTTTGTTGTTTTTATTTTTTATCTCATGCCTAATCTATTGTTTCTCATGTAATACATGTAATAATAGAAATAAAAATGGACACAACAAGTTTCTAAAGATGTTGAGAAATTTCTTTTGGATAGAACCATTGCACAAAAAGAAATTCGTGGCAATTTACATGAAAACACAAAACAAAAACAAAAGGCACAACATGATTTGAGTGGAACAGTTGAAATGTGATTGAATAAACAGAGTAAATCTATGAATAAATACATCAGGTCTTCCCAAGGAACTACAAATCCCATGGTGTTCAGACTAAAACACATGTAAGTTCTTCAGGTTCTCAGGGAAAATGCCAATTCTTATGCCACATCCCAGGATTCTGCTTCAGGAGATCAGGAGTACGTCCCAAGAATCTGCCCTTAGACAAAGCACTCCTAAGTAACTTAAACTGCAGGTGATTCAAGAATGTTGAAGCTTAATCTTAATGTTACACTTTAAGAAACATGTATAGATGCTGGCAAACGTCTGAAAGTGGTGAGGCTGCAAGGTGTTTTACATGTATACAAATAGCTTAGTCACACTGTAAAGTACAGTAAATGTTATCCTATTAAAGGCCTTACATGCTTTCATTCAACTACTTTGAAGTGGAAAAGTGAGCGAAACTGTGCTATTGGAGAGACTGATGCCTACGCTGTGGTTGACACGCAGGGGCAGGATCAACCCCACCAGTCTGGCTGTTGACTGAGGACACCACACGTGCACCGAGAGGAGAAGGAAAGATGCATTACTCACGGTAAAGCTTTCTGAGAAAAGCAGGCAGGATCTCAACCAGGTCTGGAAAATGGTTGGAGAGAGAGAGAATAGCTAATGGCTCAGGGTTTTATTGTGGTGAGAAGGTGGGATGGAGTGAGGGTTCCTGCCTGGTGTCTGGAACTTGCATGGTTTAAACTTCCTGCTGGAGTCAGCAGAGGTTTTCTTACCACATGTGGGGCAAGATGAGAAAGCAAAGCAGAGAGCCTCGAAAGCTGTCAGCAGTCAAATCTCAAGAATATAGTCAAACTCATTAAAATACCTACTGATGTAAGGTCAAAAAATTTGAGATATGATTTTTAGCCACTTGCAGTTAGTGGAGATATCTATCTGTCTATACTGTTATCTACCTGTATTTTTAAACAAATAAAGGACTCATTATAAAAAAGCATTATTTGGAAACTGCTGATCTATTCTGAATCGACTTTAATTCTATTGTTTGAGTTCTGTCAGCTGAATCAAATAAATTTAAAATAAACATTGTATGCGAGAAAGTTTATGGATTTACTAAATCACACAACAAAATAATCCAACATTCATAACCACTGAGTATATATAAATCCTATAGGCCTATCTATAAAAAAATCAAAAGCAGTTTTCTACAGGAGGGTTATTATATTACATAAATGCTCTGTTGTAGCTGAATTCCTTCAGAAAGTGGATTCCACAGCAAGACTTTAGAAATTGACTCAAAGATCAAAAAGCCAAACAATGACTTTCTCTCATATATATCTTTGTATTTTGAAGATATTTGGGTAACATGCAAAAAATGGGAGAAAGATGTTGACATATAAATATCCAGCCAAGTGCTAAACTTTCGCAGAACCAAAGGCAACCCTCAGATAAATACATAAATTGCTCTTGAAAATACTATGTCAAGATTATAATTCTAAATATGGGAAATATCAAAGTGATTTCCTTTGAAGAATAAGCAACTTATAACTGGCGCTGAAGAAAGCCTTACCACCTACCTATGAAAACAAGTTTTAGCTGCAGGTGAGTAAGTAAACAGCCTTAAAAAGCTTTCAGAGGAATAAAACAACAAGGAGTATAAATGGAAAGAATTTCTCACAGGGAACAAAGAAGCCAATCATCCCTACAGCTCTGCAGGGACGGCTTATGACTGTGTCTGCAAATAGCACATCCAGGAAAAAGTTAGGCCTTCTTCTCAATTCTCCATTTTTCAGGTAAACAGAATGTTTGAATGACTGCTCTGACCAATACTTGGTGATTAGCTTCTTTAATAATGATTGTGGCATGCTACCTTTTTTATAGGAAAATCCTAAGTGTCCACGTGATTTTTATGGAGAATATTTGGTGGTGCATTATAGCACCGATGAGGTAATGAAATATTGATATTTGTGTCACATTTTGGAAAGAAGAAACTTATGGTGCAATAAACCATTTGTCTTCTGAGTTATTAAAAATGATGTCAATCTGATTAGACTGTATTGATTGTATTGATTTGTATACTAGTGTACTGATTTTAATTGAAGTGAGTAAAGCATGATGCTCACTATGTCTGCCATGTCGTAGGTTCTCAATAATTAGTAAATGTCATGGAATAATTATAGAATGAGTCATTAGTAAAATGGCAGCAATTACCAAAGTAAACCCTGCTGAATTTCAGTCCCTTGAGATTTGTAAGGAAAAAAAAAAAAAAAAAAAAAAAAAACTTTCATATTAACATAAGATTGAATAGTAGTGTATAGGAATTAAACACTCAGGTATCATTGTGTGGGTTATGAATGGAACATTCAGGAATTCATCGTAGACTAGATTTGTGTACAATCTGCACCACAGCTCATGGCACTCATCTCTGCTAATGCCCCTTTGTAAATTCAACATAGCTATTAGTATATTAGAAAATCTAAGAAATCTTGTAAGGATTTATCTGGAAACAACAATAAGATGTCCCAAATATATTGGACCATACAATTGAGCATGTGTGGGTGTGTGGGTGTGTGAGCTGCTACAATATGTTCATTTCAAAGATTTTTTTAAAGACATATTTCATCTTCCTGGGTTCTAATCACTGAATAATAGGATCAATCTTTCTCTTTTTGATGGATTTTCATAGATTACAAATATTCACTAAAGCTCCCATCCTAAAATACAGATTCTTTTTGCTTACGTCCATCAGCTATTACTCTCTCCTCTACTTTCTTTCACAGCCCAAACTTTTAACAGTTGCTTACTCTGTCTCCCCTTCAATTTACTCCTCACCCTAAAGCATTTCAATGTCTGCCCAGTCACTCCACTATAAAGTGCTTTTTAAAGCTTTTTTCTCCTACCATTTCTCCTTTGATAGTTCCTTCTCCACTCAACACCTAAATGATGGATGACCTCAGGTCTCAGTTCTAGACCCTCTTCTCTTTCTACATTCACTTCCACATGATCTTTTCCAAGTTCATGACTTTACAGCACATTAGTATGCTGTTAGCTTATAAATTTCTTTCTTCAGCACAAAGTCTCACCTGAAATCCAGACTTCTACTTCTAACTGCTCATTTGACGTCTTTCTTTGAGAATCTAAAAGGCATTTCAAAACTCACAGGGCCAAAGTGAGTTTGGCCATCACCACTTCATAGACATACAGTCTCTCCAAATCCACCAACCTGTGGATCTGGTGGATTATCATCATCTGTAGAAAGGTTGTCAGTATCTATCCTCACTATTGTGTATCTTCGAAACTGGGTATTCCCTTGCATTACTCCCTTACTGTCAATCACCTCTGCCCAATATTTTCCATCAGAAAGTTCTATATTTCTATACCTTAAGTATATCTCTGATCTACCTGTGTATTTCTTCATTTCTACTACCTCTGTGTCATCCAGTGGTTCTTTACATGAGTTTCAAACAGCACAAAAAGATTCATGGATGTAAGTCTAGTTAAATATAATTGGTTTGTTTTAATTGTCTTAAGTATTTTATTTCATGCATTTAAAAAATGTTATTCTAACAATTTGTCCTCATTTGACCAGACTGCCACAAGGATCTTAACTCATCTTGAGAATTTATTCTTTTTGTATTTGTTGTTTATTTATTCTTTTAGAAATGGGACCTCACTATTTTGCCCAGCCTGGGCTTGAACTCCTGGGCTCAAGAGATTCTCCCACCTTAGCCTCTTGAGTAGCTGGGATTATAGACATGTAGCTGATTCTTTCAGCTACAACTCATTCTCACTGGCATTTTATGTAACAGGACTATGGTTAATTTTGGTTTTTATTTTGCTTATCTTTGTCGTTATTGACTTTTAAAAACTTTTTTGTTCATGTTTCTTTAACATTGTTTTTCAGCTTGGTAGTTAAACACTAGACACACAGATTCTAAGATTAAAATAAATTCCTATTACATTTAAATTAAGATCTAGGGATTTATTTAATGTGAAGTGATAGCAAAGAACAAAACAAGTCTGGTATATCATAACAACACTTCCCCTGTGCCATGCTCCCCAATTTGGGGGAGGAGTGTGCGTCAAAGATTTCCCATTAGGATGGCTTATACAAGGCGGCGTCCTGTACTATTCAAGAGGTTCAGCACATTCTGTGCTACAGCCTTTTTGTATTAGGAATTACATTCTTCATTTAAGAATCACTCAGGTCAGTCTCTGTGCCTTGCATGCTTTTAAAGTAATTTAAGGGTCTACAAGACCATTTTATCATCAGAGTAAGAAAGCAGAGTCACAAACAGAAACCTAAAGTTAGGCTGTCAATGGAATCAGACTGCATGGCCACTTCTTGATGAGCAGAGGCACGGATGCCTACAGGCAAATTTATTTCTAAAGCTGCTGGGTACGTAGTAACCTCACACGAGAGGGGCAAATACTATTTCTTTCTAGCTGGATTAAAACTTTTATATATGATAAAAGCAGTAGATGTTTAATCAGCTAACATCTGGAATGTTCTTCCTCAAAATTCACATATTTCTCTAAGTCTCCACAGATCTTCACCATTCTCCCAATGAATAGTTTCTGAAAGAAGTGCAATAAAAGAGGATTCCAATGGCAATGGTGTGAAGTTGCTTATTAATTTTATAAAATCACATTTGGAATAAGTACAAATGATCCTTGTCCAAAGGAACAGATATTATTCCCTCAATTTCCTATTACAACAACCTCCAAAATATTTTTGATAAAGTCAGCAGAGAATTTTATTTATTTTTTACACATAAGAACAGAGTATGAGTATAGCATCTGGGGAGGTACCTCACAATGTTTTAATCTGACTTCTTTTACCTGTGTGAACATAGACTTTGACTTTGTGATTTGTTAATTGAATAATTCTGTAAGTCACAATTTCTAATCATTATAATCTGTGTTCTATAAATCAATCAATTATAGGTTTTGTTTGTTTGTTTGTTTTAAAGATTAAGTCCCTTGTTACCATTGTGACACTTGGATGAGAAAATAACAACATTTGAATATCTATGTTTCAATTTCTGTTACGATCACTCAACTCAAGCTTAAGGATTTGGCCGAGTGATATGTGTTTCTTTTACTGAAAATATTTTCAAGCATAAATAAAATGTTTTTTAATCCAACAAAGAAAAGGTGTCCCTCAAGAAATCTTGCCTACATTAAAATAAAAAGATATGCTAATGAAGAAGCATAATGCTGCATGCAAAGTGTTCTTCTGTTCTATATACCAATTTATCTTCTCTATTTATGTGAAGCGACTTTGATACTGGCTATTCTGTACTTAGATCCAACAAAGTTGGCTTGAATTAAAGCCCCATCTTAGATGAAGCTCTTATTAAAATTGATGATTTTTAGAACAGAAATGATTCCAGCTTACGGTGGTCTTAGGACTGTGGATTTTGGTTTCTGATATTTAATGAGGCAGATCATTAGCTGGTGGAAGCTTCATTCCAGATGGTAGGTGATAATAGTGCATTTAGGGAGATGTGGTGAATTAGGAGAAAAGTTTATTTACTTCATGGCCAAAAACTTTTCTTTTACCAAGGAAGATATTTTTGCCCTCTGAATTCCCATTTGGCATCAATTACAAGAGCAAGCCCTAAAGGAAAGCCTAAGCGCTTAGAAGCATATTTATAATTTCTTGCTATCCTTTAATTTTATTATTTTTAACACTGTATTTTCCTGGTTATTATGAAGCCCCATAGTTTTATCACTGAATCAGAACCTTGGCAACCGTTGCAAGCTATTTAAAGAAAACTATTTTATATTCTATGTCACATCAATTTCTACTACTCAAATACGTTATTGTTGATGATGACAGAAGGTCTTAAAATTGGATGTCTTGATTTAAGTGGGAAGTATGCTCTGAAACTTTATTTACATGAATATAAAGCTCTATCATGGCCTTTATATCAGTTTTTACAAGCATGATGGTAGGTTTACTTTCCATTCCTGTGTTGAGCATTTTATGCCTGAAGCAAAACCCTCTCCAGGATTAGCTTATTTAGGATGAATAGGTCAAGCTGAGTATGGAAGCCAGAACAATGAAATTCCTTATCATCTGTGGCACAGAAGGCCACAAATCCTTCTGAAAAATAGGCGCTTAGGGACACTGCAGGAGCATCTTCCATATCCTTAAAATAAGTGCTTTTGAATGCATGGCAGACAGTGAAATTCAAACAAGAACCTTATGTTATACTGCAGTGTACTATTTTAAATTAAATTATATTATACATTTAACCTCAATTTCAATAATTTTGGGATAAAGGACATCTAAATAAATGAAATAATATTTTATTGCTTCAATTTTACAAGAAATAACAAAAATTTATATGGAGGGATTTTAATCTTTTTGCCAAAAAAAATACTAGAATTATTAATGTAATCATTATTGGATTGCCTATAATAAATCATCCTTAAAAACATTTCTTATACTGTTAAATATTTCCTTTCTTATTTATTTTATTAGATTTCAAGTCATAGATAAATGGTAGCTTTTATAGCAATATATGCTATATAGAGGGAAATATATAGGGAAATATATATGCATTTCTTAAAAATATGTACTTTTCAATGTAAAATTTGTGAAATGCAGAAACATTTCAATGGATATTTAATAATATTGTATTCTTATACTTCAAGGAATTTATGCCATCTAAATGAATAAAAAACAAGAAAAATTTACATTTATATTTGTTTTTAAACTAACGAAGTATTTTTATGTCCCTTAAATATGATTCTTAAAAATACATTTTTTTTTATAAAAACAATATTTCAAATTACCTGCATTCTATTTAAGAGAGTTGGTTGACGAAATGAGTACCTTTGTGTATATTTTCAACTTATATAAATTGGATATTTTTCTTCTTTTGCCAAGTGCAAGTATAATAGTAATTTCTGTGAAATTATTTCAGGTACATTTTCAGTTTTAAAAAATCCAGGCACTATATTTAAATAAACAGATACTTTTAAAGTATATTTAAAGAATGCATATGCTATCATACCGGGTCTCAAGTGGTTTTTAAAGCTTTTAAAGGGAAAACAAATTTTAAAACATTGCAATGTTTTAAACATCATATAATCAATGGATCAGGGGGGAAAAAGAAGACAGTATTAAGGAAATCCATGAACTGGAAAGGTAACAATCTGAGGCTGGCTATTTATTTATTTAAATTATTTTAAAATTATTTTAATGATACATAATAATTGTACTGTAACAGGTAGGTGGCTAATTGTAACCACTCTGGTCCTTTGTATTCACATTTAAAAATTAAGAGAGGGACAAGAATTCTACAACTACTTTTAGTTCTAAAATTCTGTGATTTGGTAAATAAAAAGCAGCATTCTGGTTTGAAGCTGTTAAAAGACTTCACAAGAGAGGACTGACTTCATCTGAACCGTCATGGTGGTATATGACCTGGTTAGGCACAGAGGACGGAAGGGGCATTTCTCGAAGGAGTGGGGTGAGCAGAGAAGGACATAAGTGGGGAGGTAATAGTGGCTGGGAAGGGTCTGCCTCACTGGAGGAAAAAAGACATACATTCTAGGTAGTAAGTGCTAGGCTTTGAGAGACTAATATAATGAAAAGCCTTGAATTTTAGGATGAGAAGCTTGGACTACTTGTGGGGGAAAAAAAAAAAAAAAAAAAACCTGAAGAGCTGCCTGAAGCACGGAAATGACATTCTGAAATGTGCCTTCACGATTTGCAATTCAGGATGAACTGGAAAGTGGCGATAAGAAAGAATGTCCATCAGGAAGTGATGGCGTTATCCAAGTCTAAAGGGATGCAAGTTTAGAGAGTTGCAGTCAGAAGCAAAGAATAGGGAAAATTCAAGTCACTTCACAGAAAATGGAAAATGGAAGAAAATTTGCTTTAAAAATGTATCGTTCTATTTAGAATGATACTCTCCCTGGGAATCTGCTATTGAGGCTGAACTAAGATATAAAACAACACTGAAGACTCATGTGAGCTTCAATGTTCATAATCACAAATTATTAATTGTGATTCCTTATATACCTAACCTATTTCCAGTTGTATCTCTGTTCACTAGAAGATTTTCTAGCACAAAATATGTACTCAATGTATTCAATAAATGCTGATGAAATGATTAAGGAAATGAATAAACTTAGTATTTCGAGTCTTAATTTTCATCTATTTAATGTTATTAATAATAACTAAATTTTATAAGGTGATATATAAATGAATTATTTAGTCTAATAAGCACTTTACAAATGTTAGTTCTATCCCTAAGTGAAAAATACAGATGCAAATCTCTAGTTTTTGATTGGTTAAGTATTTGATTGTTTGAATGCTTTAAACATTTCTTTCAGAAATGCTCCCTGTATATATGTTTGCATTTTCTGACAGCTAGATTTTATTCGCCATATTTCACAGAAAAGACAGTGTGAGGCACCCAGAGGTAAAATTATCTGCCTAATGTCACATAGCTTGTTAATGACAATCTTGTGGTTTATCACTATGGTTACAATTTCCATTCTAGTACTCATTGATTATTATTAAGCAGCATTTTACTACATGTGTGTTTTTATGTTTATGCCAAGCATTTTTGAAATGCTTTAGCTTTAGCATAAATTATGGTAGAGGCAAAGGATGATGTCACAGATCTGGTAAATTCCATGACAAGGGGCTCAGGCTTCCATTTAAAAATTTTAAACTTGGGGAGATTTTACCCAGTTGGACTCTATTTATGATAGTTCAGTGTGGCACACATGTGAATAAATTATATAAGATAAGTAAGGCTAGAGCTAGAATGCACAGTTAGCATCTACATCAGAGATCTGAGTGAGGGAAAGGAGAGACAGAGGAAGAGAATGAGAATGAGGAGAGGCATACAGGAGGATTCAACTGTATGTTTGATGTTTTACTTTGGTTTACTCTAACATAAATGTGGAGAAATATTAAGATTTGATATTTTACTTGATAATGTTTGATACAGAGGATTTGTTCTGTTTTATTTTTTTATATAGCTCTGAAATTTTAATGTAATTCATAATAAAATAGAGAAATGATATGGTTTTGAATTCAGACTTTAAGAACAGGCATGTGAATGGCAGGATGATTCCATAGTTGTTTAGAAGTTATACCAAGGGAATAGGGAAGAAATAAAAGAATCAAAGATAATTCTTAGGTTTCTAAAATGAGTTTATAGGTATGTGGTGATACAAAAAGAAACAAAGATAATAGGGAAATGAGGTTTAGAGGGTGAGAGGATTATTTTGTGTGTGTGTGTGTGTGTGTGTATGATAAAGGTATATTTTATAAATTCAGAACCCAGAGAATATAAGAAGACACTGTATCTAGGGCTAAAATGTGGTAGGTAGTAATACACAGGAAGAATGTTTCAGTCCCCACACAATATAGGGAAGAAGGTAAAAGTGTGTTTGATTATGAACATGTCTCTCCCTGACATCACAAACCCCAAGACAACAACGTGACCTCTTAAAACATCTCATCACTTTGATTTCATTCATTCTTTCCTGCTAATCAGATTATGTACCTAGATATATTTTGCCATTGTTCCCATCCCCCCATATTGTGAAAAATTAAATTATCATCAACTCAAGTAAAAAACTTGTTATATCTCCTACTTTTAAATTACTATATCTTGCAGATTTCTAATTAGCTGAAATATGACATTTTGGTCTACCTTCCTCTCAGACAGTTGCATAATTTTCATTATCCTAATATAATGACAGGGTTTGAGAAAGAATATACTAAAGCTATGAAAGAGGAATGGATTATAAAATAACTGAATTTTCTAATAAATAGAAGTATTGATGAAACCTGCTATGTCAGCCAGAGTCCAATCTGCAGAAGAAAACCCACAACAGACATTTTAATCGAGGTGAGAAAAAAAAAAAAAGCAGCTCTTTTATCTGACAGCTGGAAGCTGGCCTTTATATGTCCCTAGTGAGCATAAACAGTTTCAAAGAAAACCAGTACAAAATGACTCTTATTGAGAGAGACTAAAACAAGATCACTTTGCAAACATGTCTGAGCACAGCCAAAAATAAAAGCACTGTACAACAGCAAAATGACCATCATGTCTCTGTCCCAGCAAAGATGAATGGCTGTAGCTTTTTCTGCAGTTACTTACAACTTCATGCCTATTCTGCTCTATGCACATCCTAAATAAAAAAATATTAAGGTAACCAAGAATATAATTGACCCTACTT
The DNA here is from genome assembly GCF_020740605.2 of Lemur catta. Classification (NCBI taxonomy): domain Eukaryota; kingdom Metazoa; phylum Chordata; class Mammalia; order Primates; family Lemuridae; genus Lemur; species Lemur catta. The sequence goes on along the minus strand of NC_059150.1, from coordinate 22,886,479 downwards.
TTGATAGCACTCGTTCTAGAGCAAAACAAACAAACAAACATTTCCTTGGATTCTTCTCCATATCACCTACTGCAAGCCCAAATCGCATAATGAATCTGGCCTATCACCGTCTTTCTGAGATGTCCCCATGCTTCCCTCTGTGTATGCTGCCCCTGGCTGCTGCAAACAATGAACCCAGCTTTGACCACAGTTGTGTTCCTGCTGGTTGTCGAATTGTGAGAATCAATAGAGGAACTTTTAAAAAAGGGTGATGGCAGAATTGAAAGAGAAAACTGAAGCAGGAAGGTAACCCTAAGATAAGCAATAGTAAGTAGGTACCACCACCTCTAGAACCAGAGGGACCCAGAGAGGAGCTGATTTGACCAAGAGAGGAGCCCACTGGAGACTGAGAACACTGAGGTTTAGATGCCAGCATGAACAGGAACCATGGAGGGAGCAGCTGTTTGGTGGAAGCTGAGATCATAGAAAGACTCAAATATGGCTGGGAAATGTGGCAGGAACCACAGAGAAAGGGGAGAGATATTTTAGCTTCTTACTACATGAGGATACAGTACATTTGCTTTGAGGGAAGATGAAATCATTCAAACTGCTATAATTTTCCAAACACAAGATCCAATATTCAGCCAAACGAAATCAGGAATATCAAGAAACAGCACTGTGAAAAAACAAAATATATGCTGGTGATCTATATATCAGTTACCTAGATTAGATTTGAAAGTAATTCTAATGGGTGTCCTCAAAGGAATAGATAACATAATGGGGGAGGGGGTTTGATCACAACACTGAAATTGTGAAAATAAAAAACCTATAATTCTAGAACTGAAAATACGTAATTGAAATGTCTAACTCCAAAAATGAGCTTGACAGGATGTCGATATTGCTGAAGAGAGAATAAGAGAGCTGGAAGATAGATCAGTAGTAAATTTCACCAAAGTACAGAAAGGATATGCTCAACATCTCTAATCATTAGGGAAATGCAAGTCAAAGCCACCATGAGTTTGTTTGTTTAATATTCTTATTGCTGGTGGACAGAGTATTAAAGATGAGGTTGTTTGTTTACCTTAATGCCATTAGGAGCTCGAACTGAAGCTTTTGTTTGTTAAAATCCCACCTCAAATATATTGTTAGAGGCTCTTTCAAAAAAATATTTTATTTATTTATTTATTTATTTATTATTTATTTAATTTTAGAGATGAGTCTCACTCTGTAGCCCACACTGGAGAGAAGTGATGCAATCATAGCTCACTGCAGTCTCAAACTCTTGGACGCAAACAATCCTTGTGCCTCAGCCTCCAGAGTAGCTGGGACTATAAGTGTGCATGACCACATATAGTTAATTTTTTAAATTATTTTTTTTAGAGATGGGGTCTCACTATGTTGCCCAAGTGAATCCCTCCCGAGTTGCTGGGATTACAGATGTGGGCCACCATGCCTGGCTCACATAATAATTTAATTGAAAAACTTACTCTTTAATTATTAAGTTAAAAATGTGGATGGAATATGATTCATGCAAAACACCATTATGAATTATAGAAACACTAAGCTTTCTGTTCTAAAAAGCATACATGTACATGTACACACACACATACTTCTATAGTATTTATTCCTAAACAGATGTATGTACTTCTATATTATTTATTGTTAAGCCAGAAATAGTATATTTAGCTTTATAGCTATGATTATTGTGAAGACGATACAGTTAATCTAAAACTAGAAACGATGAAAAGACAAATGCATGCCTTTCCAATGTCATATGGTAGCATTTTCTAACAGATCTACCAAACGATTATTTAATTTTCTAGAGAAGAATACCAGTATTTGACTAAATATTTGATATTGACTAAGGCCCAGACTTTTTTTTTTTTTTTTTTGAGACAGAGTCTCACTTTGTTGCCCGGTCTGGAGTGAGTGCCGTGGCATCAGCCTAGCTCACAGCAACCTCAAACTCCTGGGCTCAAGCGATCCTTCTGCCTCAGTCTCCCGAGTAGCTGGGACTACAGGCATGTGCCACCATGCCCGGCTAATTTTTTCTATATATATTTTTAGTTGTCCATATAATTTTTTTTTATTTCTATTTTTAGTAGAGATGGGGTCTCACTCAGGCTGGTCTCAAACTCCTGACCTTGAGCGATCCACTCGCCTCAGCCTTCCAGAGGGCTAGGATTACAGGCGTGAGCCACTGCGCCCGGCCCCAGACTTGAACCTATAAATTTCTGATCAATAGAAAAGATTACCTCAAAAGTAACCTTCCTATCTCCCTTTGGAATATGCCTTGCATATAAAAATTTTTACTCCTCGATTTTCATTTGAACTGGCTTAACTGTGTTACAGGATCTCCCATTAATAAGTTAAAGAAACCATTGAATCATATCAACTAAATATTTATATAAGGAATCTTTTAAAATTATATATATATATATATATATATATACATACACATATGATAGCAACCCTGATTTCTTTGCTCCAAGCTGTGACTATTCAATTTTGTGTGTGTAACTGATTTTACCAGTTGTGGAACAGAGAAAGAGTTCATAGCACACGCACACAGACATGCACACACATAATTAAGACTGAATCTAAGACCTGATTGCTGTTAAAATCCCTTCGACTATTTCTAAAAAGAGTGGGTTGACTTTTTATTTTGTGCTGCAACATCTGTGGTGTTACTGTGATATCTTACTTTCCTCTGACATCCTACCCTTGCCTTTGTAATGAAGTGTAATTTTTCTTCATCCCCAGCAGACAAAAATATCTTTTAATTTACTCACAGACTAGTTTAGCCATCTTTTAAAAAAATCGTGTCTCCTTCATTAAGGCCTATTCCCTAATGCTTCCACCTACATAACTGAACACAACTGATAAAATTATATCTAAGATAGAGTTATTTTCCCTCTTAAGATCAATTTTTAAAGCGACTGAAGTTCTATATGAAATCAAAAAAACTTGGTTTATGGAATGAGGGTACCAAATATGTGGAAAGACCTGAGAAATGGGGGAGGGAAAGAAATTTGAATCAAGAGGTCAGCAAGAGGAATCAATATCCTCACAAGAAATCCTTAAATCAGTCAAGATATATTTCAGTTATTATAAATATCTAAAGAAAAGTATTACAGAAAAGTCTTTGAGGAAAAGCAGGGAGAGGAGAGAATAAGCATGTGAACGACATTTAGACGAGTTTGCTGGGGAGTGTGTACAACCAGAAACATTTGTATTTGGCCAAGTGCTAAGGATGGTAGGGATGAAAACTGTGTGGTAACATGTCTGGCACAAGAAAGTCTTTATCAAGATTGATCTTCAACATCGTGAACATAGAAAACACATCAATCAGAATATAAAGTGCCAATAATGAAAGAAATTATTTATCTATGTTAACAGTAGGGAACTTTGCCTCAGAGAGGCTGAGTGACATAATGAATGCCGGGTAAACAGAGGACTAAAAGATGCATCAGCATCTGACAAAGATAAACTTAGCTTTGGTGACATATTTGGTTATAAATTATGTGAATAAAAGAAAAGCAGCCCCTGGCATCTGGGAGCTAGCCCGGCACTATCAGCTCTTGGTGGTGTTACAAGCTCTCCTGGCACTTGCAGATGGGCTGTCCTTCTCTCCTGCTAAACATAAGCATTTTCGCAGAGCACCAACATCAGACAGGGATGCTCTGCGATTATGACGTGTCAAGGCAGGAACAGGACCACTCTGTCATATCATCACTGAACACACACACAAAGGAAGATTATCCAAACTCCAAAAATGACCAAACACACCCTTTATTCTGGCTAATATAAATGACTACTTCTTAAAAAAAAAAAATATCATTAGCTTCACTGTATTTTTCCCTTCTTCTAAAGAATTAAAAGACCCAACCAGAATATTCTCTGTTTCCTGGCAACGTCTAATTCAGAGTAAAGTTCTGTTTTCTTGCACCATCCCCAAAATCACCTGACACAAGCCCAAATCCTAAAATACATGTTTCTAACCTCCTTTTACTGAGCCATCTCTCAGTTGTTGCAATATCCCCTGTTATAGTGAGTCAATCACCCGAAATTTGTTTGACTAGAGGTGGGTTCCTCACGGTCTTTGACTATAGGGAATTGACATATATAAACAAAGTCATTTCCTCAGTTACTCACTTAAAGAGTGTTAACGTGTTCAGTCTATGATTTTCACAGAAAGTTCAGCTTTTGCTCTTTTATTCCAGTGGAAATCGTCAGTGAAAAAACTTGAAAGACATCCAGGGTCCAGGATCTTGACCAACAAAATACTGCTGTGCATAGATAGTCTCACAAGGTCGCAAAATAGTGGCAGACCAAAGACACACATCACAGTTACTTGCTGAGGTGAGTCTGAAAACATTTGAGCCTTGAGGATCTTGGTTAGACCATGTGAAGCTACAAAAATTTGTCTTGCTAAGGCATAAATAAAACTAAAACTTAGACCTAAACCATGCCAAGTAGCCTCTATCTCTGCATCTTCCTCTAAACTGAAAACTATATATTATTTTTTTTTTGTATCCTATTATTTGAACTTCAAGGAAAGGAGCAAAAGGACACCAAAAGGAGAGGAGGTAGGATTCTCCAAAAAGTCAATTGATGGTCCAATTTATTCATGTTAGGCCTTTAAAAGGACACTGACAATTATGCTCAATACCAGAACCTAAGAAACTATTCTAGATGTGACCTTCGATTATTAACACTCCTCTAAGTATTTGTGTGTTGACATGGGGGTGGGAGGCAGCTTTTCACTTATCTAATACAACTTCTGTCAATAGCTGCTTGTAAGAAATTTAAAATTAACAATGTCAAGGCTTCACACGAAACTAACTGTATTATAATCTCTTCTGTGGGGGTCTGGGCATTGTTCTTTTTTAAGAGCTCCCCTGTGAGGGGAGGTTTATAATCACTAATGACATAGTGGGCATAACTCAAATTAATCCGCAGAGTTGTCACCTTCCTTGCAGGAGGAGATCAGAGGAATATCGATCAGAAAAGACCCTAGATGGGGCCAGTCTGCACGAATAATATACAACTATCTAGGACCAATGAAATTAGGTGTTAAGTCTCCCAATGTTTACAAGAATAAATATTGGCTACAATCCCTAACCCTCTGCAATAATCAAAACATTATTTTAATTAAGTTTATTCAAAAGTTATGCCAAATTCAATGCCAAAAATCTCTCACTATTTAATGTCATGTTTCTTTTATGTTAATTGAAATGTAAGTTGTATTGTATTTATAAACATGTTTGCCTTACTTCATACAATCTTTTTTAGAATCTGGGAGGATTATAGGACATAAAAGATTTCAGTTTTTGTATTTCTTCTAAGTCTGCAAGGAAATTATAAGTCAATTAATTTTTTTTTAATTTTTTTTATTTCAGCATATTACAGGGGAAACAAATGTTTAGGTTACATATATTGCCTTTGCCCCACCTGAGTCAGAGCTTCAAGCATGTCCGTCCCCCAGATGGTGAGCACCGCACCCATTAGGTGTGCATATACCCATCCCCTCCTCCCCCCTCCCATCTGCCCAACACCTGATCAATGTTACTACTATATGTGTACTTAAGTGTTGATCAATTAATATCAATTTGATGGTGAGTACATGTGGTGCTTTATGGACTCGCATCCACCCAAATGTACCAGCTTAGAGTAACATCAAGTAAATAAGTAAATACCAATAACATACAGCGTACCAGATTTGCTTTTATTTTCAAAATAAGTAACTATTTAAAATACTTAATGATATGTCAGCAGTAATGGCAAGTAAAGACCTCCAAATATTATTTCCTCCATAAAAACAATGACAAATGTCAAAAATTCTCAGAATCAGCCTTTGCACAGCTAATGAAATTAACAAAAGATTGGCACAAATCCGGGAAACATTTGTTCAAGGGCACTGGCCTAGTCTTGGTAGCAATAGCAGGTTTTGTGGTGTTTTAACATATCCAGTCTCTCCAGCTCTGTAGCAATCTTGAAAACCAAAAGTCCATAATCAGGGTGAAAACCACAGCCTGACAGCCACCACAGGGGCCAGAACAGGGTCGGTGCTCCTTCAAAGCCTCATTTCCAGAGAATTGTCATTATGTGACTTGTCTGGTGGCTCCCTGGCCGACCCCCACTAGAAAGACAGTGTCACTTTGACCTGACTCAGGACTCACTCATGACAAAAGACCTTACTTCAGGGAAATCCATGTAGAAAAATGAAGAGCACCAGTAAAGGTAAGATATAGGTTCATTTAAAAGACAATATCAATATAAATTTCCGTTTGTAAGTCTTATAGTTTCTCCTATCAAATTTAAAAAGAAAAATGCATAACCCAGTAATTATAAATCCATTGTCAATGGCACACAATGAATAATAATATAATTTGTATGGCAACGACAGAACAAAGGAGGGGGGAATGAAATGGAGCTATACAACAGCAAAGATTTTGTATACAATTGAAGTTAAATTAGTATTGATCCAAACTAGATTGTAATAAATTAAGATAGTAATTGCAATCTGCAAGGCAAACACTAACAAAATAACTAAAAAAAACTAAACTAAAATTGATAGGGATTTTAAAATAATGTATTTTAAAATATCTATTTAACATAGTAGTAATGGAAGATAGTAATGGAGGAAATGAACAAAACAGACAAAATACATATGGGACATAAATAGCAAAATGGCAGATGAAAGTCCTATCTAATGAGAACTTCTATTATTTGTAAGTAGTAATAACTTACATAAAAGAAGAGATTAGAACAATATTTACCAGAAGCTGGGAAGAGTCTGGGAAGGGGAGAATGAAAAGAGGTTAGTCAGCAGGAACAGAGTTACAAATAGACAGGAGGAATAAGTTCTGGTGTTCTATTGCACCATAGGGTAAGGGTGGTCAGCAGTAAGATATAGTATTTACAAAATAGCTAGAAGAGAGGCTTTTGAATATCCTCACCATAAAAAATGATAAATGCATGAAGTGAGGGTCACACTAAATAATACCCAATTTGATCATTTCATAACACATATGTATCAAAACATCAGACGTGTTGATGTAAAAAAAAAGTAATATGATTTTAAAAATGTAAATGGTATAAACACTCCAATGAAAAACCAGAGTTTGGCATAATGGATATACAAATAAAATGATCCAAGAATATGAGGTCTAAAGAAGAAACTTTAGAATCAAAAACACAAACAGGTTGAAAGTAAAAGGATGGATAAAGATACAGCTTTCAACAGTAACCAAGAGAGCTGAAGTGTCTGTATTAACATTAGACCAAACAGACTTTAAGACAAAAATTGCTATTAGAGATAAGAAAGTACATTTAATAATGAAAAAGATTCAATTAAAAAGATAAACAATGCTAAATATATATGGCTAGACAAAAGATCCCCCAAATACATCAAGCCAAACCTAACAAAACAGAAAAGAGAAATAGACAATTCCACAATTATATGAAGACTTCAATATCCCACTTTCAATAATGGATAGAACAACTAGAAAGATCAACAGAGTTATAAAAGATTTGAACAACACTATAATCTAATAAGACTTAAGAGAAATCTATACAACACTATACTCTAAAGCAAGGGAATATGCATTCATCTCAAGTGCACATAGACCATTTTCCAGGATAGATCAAGTATTAGGCAAAACATGAGTCTCGATAAAATTAAAAAGATTGAAATCATAATGTATGTTCAACTACCATGGAATTAAAATATAAATCAATATAATAAAGGAAGTATTAAATTTACAAATATGTGAAAACTAAACACATTCTTAAATAACCAATGAAAAAGTGTTGGGAGCCAGCTTAGCCTTATGCAAAACACCATCTTATACAAAGCGCCATCTTAAGCTTACATACTTCTTCTTCCTCCCTCTTGCACAAAGAAAGTGCGCGCAAAGCCTGTAACACCCCTCCCACTCCCTCGTCTCATATCACATCACCGCCCTTCCTCCTATCAGAAGCTGCCACGTGTTCTTATTCCTGCCCTCCCCCGTTACAGTGCATATAAGCAGCCACCCAGCAATAAAATTTTGGGGCTTGATCAGAATCTTGTCTTGCCCCCATTTTGTGTGTCTCTTGTCTCTTTTCTTTCACCAGCAGCAGGTAGTCCTCCTCGCACCCCTGTGTTGTATGCCCCGCTGGTCGGGACATAAACTGGTGCCCAACGTGGGGCTCGAGGCACGGAACAGCGCTGTTGGCACCTACTCGGAAGACGCCCCGGCCGGGCACCCCCTGAGCCCAAGAGCTCGCTTGGAGCCCGTGAGCCATCAGCCCACGGGATAAGACTCCGCGATTGCACCCCCTGAGCCCAAGAGCTCGCTTGGAGCCCGTGAGCCATCAGCCCACGGGATAAGACTCCGCGTTGATCGTCGCTGGATTGGCCGCCCCAGCGGACATCGGATGGGTGAGTAGGTGATCATAATGGGACAAGAATTGAGCTCGCATGAGCTCTTCCTTAATGGTCTTAAGGATTCCCTCAAGGCACGCAGAATTAAGGCTAAAAAGAAAGATTTACGTAGTTTTTTTAGTTTCCTGGCTGATGTCTGTCCCTGGTTCCCTCAAGAGGGCACCATTGATCAAAAGTGCTGGAGACGGGTTGGTGACTGCCTCAATGACTATTATCGCACCTTTGGCCCTAGCAAGGTCCCTGTGTCTACCTTTTCCTACTGGAACTTAATTAATGATATTTTACAAATTCATTCTCAAGATTCGAACATTAAACATATAATCCAGACGGGCGAAGCGGCTCTTAAAGCCGGCTCTCGCCCCCCCTCGGCTTGCCACTCGGTTACCATAAGTATGCCGGAAGAGCCTGACAACTCCAATATTGAACCCCTCAAAGAAACTCTCAAAAAGGTCCCAAAATTATACCCTCCCCTCACTTCCTCCCCTCCTCACGATGATCAGCTCCCTCCTGAGGACCAGGAAGTCTTAGACGACCAGGCGGCTCATTACCATGATGAGGAGGACCCCTGGCAGCTTACTGCGCCAGTTCTTCATCCGTTACCCTCCGCTCCCCACAACCCCCCCCTTATCACTTCCCTCAACCACTTCCGCCGTTTGAAAACCTTTTACGCCCTGCGCCCGAGGCACGTCCTCCAAATGACCCCCCGCCACAAATAAATTCTTCTCTAACCCAACAAATTTCCTCCCTTAGGGAAACACTCCGACAAAAACGGGAACACATTAGCTTAGTTAAAGAGCTTAGAGCCCTCGAGAGTGAGCTCGGCTCACTTCTTCTCAACAACTCTAGTACATCATCCAAGAAACAAAAAATTCCCGATCGGCCGTTACTGGCCTTTCCAGTTACACGAAGTCAGGCAACCCCGACCCCCTCCTTCCTCTGTCTGTCCTCGCTGTAGGAGAGGAAAGCATTGGGCATTTGATTGTTATTCAAAAACTGATATAGATGGGAACCCTCTCCCCAAGACGCAGGGAAACTCCAAGAGGGGCCAGCCCCTGGCCCCATCCCCGGGACAGAACCTAGGGGCAGTACGGTTCGTCCCCCCGAGGCAGGCTTCCCCAGCCCAGGAGTTAGCGTCCTCCAGCGAGCCACCCCCGGAAGTGCAGGCCTGGACCTCTGTGCCGCCACCGACACAATATTAATCCCTGAATACGGTGTGCAAATACTCCCCACAACTGTTTTTGGCCCCATGCCCCCGGGAACTTTTGGTCTAATCCTTGGGAGAGGGAGTTCCTCCCTCGCTGGCCTGACTGTTGTCCCTGGAGTCATAGATAATGACTATGCGGGACGAATCAAGATTTTGATATCCTCATCCTCGGGTCCAGTCCCCATTAAGAGGGGTCAAAGACTGGCTCAACTACTCATATTACCTTTAAATACTCAGAATAGTAGCTGTTCTCCCTATCCCCGCTCTCATTCCGCCTTCGGCTCTTCCAACGCCTATTGGGTCCAACAAGTTACTCCCGATAGACCATTATTGACCCTATTTTTAGAAGGCAAAAAATTTGAGGGATTGATAGACACAGGGGCTGATGCTACCGTTATCTCAGAGACACACTGGCCTTCCTCCTGGCCTTCTAAGACCTCCTATACCCATCTCCAAGGTATTGGACAGTCCACCAACCCTAAACAAAGTTCTAAAATTCTAACATGGACTGATACTGAGGGAAACACAGGAAAAGTTCAGCCTTACATCATTCCAGGGATCCCCGTCAATCTTTGGGGGAGAGATATATTATCACAACTAAAAGTTATCATGTGTAGCCCAAATGAGGTGGTGACTAATCAAATGTTAAATCAAGGGTTCCTTCCCGGCCAAGGGCTAGGAAAAAACAACCAAGGTATTACAAAACCTATTGTAGTCACACCCAATATCAATCGACAAGGACTAGGCAACCAAAATTTACCCTAATGGCCGTTGATCTTCCTGCACCCCATGCGGACAAAATAAAATGGAAAACAGATACCCCCGTCTGGGTAGACCAATGGCCACTGACTGAAACTAAGTTAGCTGCGGCCAGAATGTTAGTGCAGGAACAACTAATGGCTGGCCACATTGAACCCACCACATCACCGTGGAACACACCTATATTTGTCATAAAGAAAAAATGCGGAGCATGGAGATTGCTCCAAGACCTAAGAGAGATCAACAAAACGATGTTTTCCATGGGAGCCCTACAACCTGGACTCCCATCCCCTGTGGCTATTCCATCTAACCATTCCAAAATCATCATTGATCTCAAAGACTGCTTTTTTACCATTCCATTACACCCCCAAGATAGGGAACGCTTTGCGTTTAGCCTGCCTGTAATTAACTTCAAGGGACCAATGCAAAGGTTTCAGTGGAAAGTGCTCCCGCAGGGCATGGCCAACAGTCCTACTCTGTGCCAAAAATATGTTGCACAAGCCATAGATCCCCTTCGGGACCGATGGCCTCACATTTATATTGTGCATTACATGGATGATATTCTTTTAGCAGGCAAAACTACCTCTGAGGTACTCAGTTGTAGTGCCCACTTGCAAAAGGCCCTTACTGCCCTTGGGTTACAAATTGCTCCCAATAAAATACAATTAAAAGATCCCTATTATTACTTAGGTTTTGAGCTCAACACTACTGCCATCACTCCTCAAAAGGTGCAGTTAAAAACCCATCACCTGCATACTCTTAATGATTTTCAAAAATTCCTGGGAGATGTTAATTGGTTACGGCCCTATCTAAAACTAACCACAGGAGAACTCAAACCTCTTTTTGATATTCTTCAGGGCGATGCTGACCCTTTGTCTCCACGCACTCTTACCCCTCAGGCACAGCATTCACTCCAACTCTTGGAGACAGCGATACAAAGCCAGCAGGTTACATTTTTGTCCTATAGTCAACCCTTTTCCCTAATAATTTGTGCCACCCCGTACACTCCTACTGGGGTCCTATGGCAACAAGGCCCTTTATTATGGTTACACTTACCCTCTTCTCCAAGTAAGGTCTTACCCACCTATACTGATCTAGTTTCAAAATTAATAAGACTGGGAAGAGAAAAGAGTCGTCTACACTTTGGGAAAGATCCTAACCACCTTGTTCTCCCCTATACTAAGGAACAATTACATTGGCTGATACAGAATGACGACTCTTGGGCTATTTCCCTGATCTCATTTCAAGGCCAGATTGACAATCACTACCCTGCCAATCGGCTACTCCAATTTTCTCGGCTGCACCCCTTTACATTCCCAAGGGTTACTTCATCTAAACCCCTGGATGGAGCAGCCTTAGTTTTCTCTGATGGCTCCTCCTCGGGCACGGCCGCTTATGTTATAAATGATAAAAAATATGTTCTTTCATCTCCATTTCGCTCGGCTCAGCTTGTTGAATTGTTTGCCATCATACAGGTTTTTAAGCTCTTGAACAATGAGCCCTTCAATCTATATACTGATAGTGCATATGTTGCCTCCTCTGTTCCCCTATTAGAGACAGTCCCCTTCATTAAACCCTCCACCAATGCGGTGCCTTTGTTTCAACAGCTACAGTTGTTGATCCTGTCATGGTCTAAGCCCTTTTTTGTTGGGCATTTGAGAGCTCATTCTGACCTTCCTGGGTCTCTCTCTCTTGGAAATGCACAGGCCGACTCCTTGACCCGAGCCTGTTTTGCCCTACTACAGGACCCCTTTAAAACTGCCCAGCAATTTCATAACCTCCACCACATGAATGCACACACATTGCGTCTTCATTTTAAGATTACCAGAGAACAAGCTAGAGACATTGTTAGAAACTGCCCAGGTTGTGTAACCTTCCTGCCTTCGCCACACCTGGGCGTTAACCCTAAAGGTCTACTTCCAAATGATATATGGCAAATGGACGTCACACACGTCCCAGAGTTTGGCAACCTAAAATATGTTCACGTCACGGTTGACACCTTCAGTGGCTTTATCCTTGCCACTCTTCAAAGTGGTGAGGCCACCAAAAACGTAATTGCTCATATCCTCCATTGCCTCACTGTTCTAGGCAAGCCTAACGTTCTTAAAACAGATAATGGTCCTGGATACACCTCTCAAAATTTCAAGACCTTTTGCTCCCAGCTACAAATTAAACACATTACTGGAATTCCATATAATCCCCAAGGCCAGGGTATCGTAGAAAGGGCTCACCAAACCCTTAAAAATACCATAAACAAGCTAAAAACCACCACTCTTTACCCCACCAAAGGTTCTCCACGTAACCTCCTTAACCATGCTCTATTTACTCTTAATTTTTTACACCTCGATATACAAGGGAAATCAGCCGCCGATCGTCATTGGCATCAAAAGACAAATGATCAATATGCTCAGGTTATGTGGAAAAATCCCTCGACCCTTAAATGGCAGGGTCCTGACCCGGTCCTCATATGGGGACGCGGTTCCGCTTGTATCTATGATACTCAAGAGGGAGGGCCTCGATGGCTACCTGAACGCCTAGTCAAGCCTATAAACCCCCCCCCAGAAAAATTAATTCAGCCAATCCAGGGACAAGTCCCTGAGAAGACTTGTTTTCTTCCTTGCAGGCAATGAAGCTCTGCCTCTTTATCCTCCTCATATGCTCCTCCTGTATATACGCCGGCTTCGGACCCCCGCCAAATCCGCAAGAACTCATAAGACTCCTCTATGGGAACCCCTGTGACTGCGGTGGAGGGAGGAATTTGCTTAGCCTTGCAGGAACGGTGCTGTTTCTATGCCAACAAGTCTGGCATCGTCCGAGACAAGATCAAAAAATTACAAGAAGATCTCATCAAACGAAGAAAAGAATTATTTGAAAACCCACTCTGGACCGGACTTAACGGACTTCTCCCCTACCTTCTCCCTACCTTGGGCCCCCTCCTTTGCCTCCTTCTGCTTATAACCTTTGGACCCTGGGCATTTCGCCATTTTACAGATCTCATAAAAGGACAAATTGATGCTATCCTTGCTAAACCTATCCAAATTCATTACCAACGACTGGCAGTAGAAGATGGTTTTGGTGAAGATTGCTACGGCTCCCTCCCTACGGGGACGACATGCTAACCAGAGACATGTCTACCCCCTCCCTTTACAGGAGAGGGGTATGAGTACCGGGATGAGTGCAAAACAAAGTATTGCAAGGGAAGGTCACAAAAATTTCGACTTTCTCTGGGTATCCCTGAGAGCATGCCTGGCTTGCATAGAGGTTGGTATCTACTATTCTCTGGAATAAGTTCGGCTCTGCCTCTCCTCCCCAAAAGATACCAAGAGCCATCACTGGTGGGCACAGACGACCCACGGGAGGAGCCAGGCCCCTGCTCCCTCACCCGGTTAACGCTCACCTTCCTTCTTGTTTTAAAACAGAAAGGGAGGAGACGTTGGGAGCCAGCTTAGCCTTATGCAAAACGCCATCTTATACAAAGCGCCATCTTAAGCTTACATACTTCTTCTTCCTCCCTCTTGCACAAAGAAAGTGCGCGCAAAGCCTGTAACACCCCTCCCACTCCCTCGTCTCATATCACATCACCGCCCTTCCTCCTATCAGAAGCTGCCACGTGTTCTTATTCCTGCCCTCCCCCGTTACAGTGCATATAAGCAGCCACCCAGCAATAAAATTTTGGGGCTTGATCAGAATCTTGTCTTGCCTCCATTTTGTGTGTCTCTTGTCTCTTTTCTTTCACCAGCAGCAGGTAGTCCTCCTCGCACCCCTGCGTTGTATGCCCCGCTGGTCGGGACAAAAAAGAAATCACAAGAGAAAATAGAAAATACTCATAGATGAATGCAATGAAAACACAATATACCAACATAATATACCAACACAATATAATATGGGATACAGCAAAAGCAGTGTTCAGATGGAAATTTATAATTGTAAGAGCTTGCATAATGAAAAAGAGAAACAACTTTAAATCAAGAAATCAACTTGATCAGATCAGGAATGAAAGAGGGGTTATAACTATCAAACTTAGAAAAACTAAAGGTTTTATATGAGAATATTATGAATAATTGTGTGTCAAAAAATTAGGCAACCTAGATGAAATGGACAAATTTCTAGAAAGACACAACCACCAATATAAACTCAAGAAGAAATGGAAAATCTGAATAGATTTATACCAAGTAAAGATATTGAGTTAGTAATAAAAACATTTCCAATAAAAATAGTCTAGAACCATATGGGCTCATTGGTGAATGTTACCAAATGTTTACAGAAAAATTAACACCAAACATTGACAAATTCCTACAAAAAATATTTTCCAACTCTTTCTATGATATCAATCCAGATAAAAGTAGTAAAGGATTTATCAAGATTCCAAGATACAAGATCAATATAAAAAATCAATTGTATATTTATACATTTACAATGAATCATCTGCAGTTAAAGTCAGAAAAAATAACTCCTTTTGTCAATAGCATCAAAAAGAGTGAAATATTTAGGAATAAAGTTAACAGAAAAGTACAAAATTTATACATTAGAAACTACAAAATATTGTTGAATGTAAAAACATCATGTGTTCTTTGATTGGAGGTCTTAATGTTGTTACCATGACAATATTTTCTGAATTTGATCTACAGATTCAATAAATCTTTATCAATATCGCAATTCCCTTTTTTGCAGAAGTTGACAAAGTAATCCTAAAATTCATATAAAAACGCAAGCTATCAAGGATAGCTAGAATAATCATGAAAGAGAACAAATTTGGAAGACTGACATTTCCCTGTTGCAAAACTTACCGCAAAACCATGGTAATCTACATGCTATGGTACTAGCATAAAAATATAGATATAGATTAATGGAATACATTTGAGACCCCCAAAATAAATCTTTACATTTATGGCTAATTGATTTTCATCACAGATCCAAGATAAATCAATGGCAAGAAGTAGTCATGGGGAAGTAGGATATTCAGACGCAAAAGAATGAAATTGGACTCCTACCTTGAAACATATAAAAAACTAATTCAATATGAATCAAAGATATAAATGTTAGCAATAAAAGTATAAAATTCTTAGGAGAAAACATAAGTGCAAAGCCTGTGACCTTGGATTCGGCAACAGTTTATTAAATATAATACATAAAGCACAAGCTACCAAAAGAAAAATAGTTACTGCTTCTTATCTTCATGTACTCACCATCAAATTGGTTTCACTGATCATCACCTAAGAGCACATTTAGGAATAACATTAATCGGGTGTCTGGCAGATGTGGGGGGGGAGGGGATGGGTGTATACATACATAATGAGTGCAATGCACACCGTCTAGGGGATGGACACGCTTGAAGCTCTGATTTGGGGGAGAAAGGGGGGCAAGGGCAATATACATAACCTAAACTTTTGTACCCCCATAATATGCTGAAATAAAGAAAAAGAAGAAAAATAGTTACTGAGCCTCATCAATTTTTTAAAAATACATGTCAAAGGACACTATTGAGAAAGTGAAAATATAACCCACATAATGAGAGAGAATATTTGCAAATATATCTGATGAGGATCTAGTATTCAAAATATATTACAAATTCTTACAACTCAATATATAAAAACAAATAACTCAATTAAAAATTAGGTAAACAGGTTGAATAGACATACTAAAAAAAACCTAAACAAATGGCCAATATGTATGTGAAAAGGTGCTCAAAATATTTAGTCACTAGGGAAATGCAAATTAAAACCACAATGAGATATCACTTCATACCATTTAGAAAGGCTATAAAGATTTTTAAAAATGGAAAATAAGTGTTGCTAAAAGAATAGAGAAATTGAAACACTCATTCACTGCTGGTGGGAATATAAAATGATGTAGCCACTTTAAAAAACAGTTTTCTCCTTAAAAATTTAAACATAGAGTTACTGTATGACAAAACAATATCACTCCTACATATGTGTCCAAGAGAATCGTAAGTATACATTCACACAAAAATATTTGCATAGATGTCCATAGCAACGTTATCCATAAAGCCAAACGATGGAAACAACCCAAATGTCTGTCAACTGATAAGTGGCTAGGCAATATGTGGTTTATCTATACAATACAATATTATTCAGCCATAAAAAGGAATGGTATACTGATACATGCTAAAACATGCATGAACTTTGAATACATAAGTCAGTCAAACATGAAATGTCACATAATGACCATTTATAAGAAATGTCCAGAATAGGAAAATCCAGAGATAGAAAGCAGGTCAGCAGGTGCCAGGGGGTGCAGGAAGTGGGAACCAGAGAGAGACTGCTAAGGTATATGGGCTTATTTTGGAGGGTGATGAAACTGGTCTGGAATTAGGTAGTGTTAGATAGGGGTAAGGAGGCAGACGAGAAGATGGCACTAGGAGACTCCTTGTCTACAATAGAAGAACAAATTGACCAGAATGGGAGCTTCCAAAAAGGAGCAGATGGTGTGTCAAGTGGGCTTCCACGGACTGAACAGATGTTTGGTCTATAATAGGTGGTCTCCAAGGACTGAAAATGGAGATATGACCAAGGCCACAAAAAAGGGTCTCTGGAGCATGAGTACAAGTAAGGTGACAGTATCTTCAAGTGCCCCTCCCTCATTAACATAGTCAAAATCACACCCATCCATGCCATGACACTTTACAAATACCATGGCAACCCCTGGACATCTCTTTGCCTGTATGGAAAGGGGAGGACTCGCCATTCCAGGAACACTCCACATTTTTCCAAGAAAAAACCATGAATATTTCACCCCCCATTTAACATAAAATTAGGGAATCAGCATGAAAGGGAAAATCTTATCAAACTCAGGGTCTCCTCCACTCACAGAGATAGACCCTTTCCTTTTCCGGAACGAGCTACACTCTAATAAACTTTGGCACTTTGCCTGCATGCATCTGCTTGGTCTGCTCATGTGCTCCGTCAGCTCGGTGTCAGTAACTATTCTTTGGTCCTGGGAACGAAGAACCAGGGAACATGGACCTAACATCTGGTCCCCACACCTGACAGTAGTGGTAATGGTTGCACATTTCCACAAATATACTAAAAACCACTGAATCGTGTCCCCTAACAGGGCGCATTTTTTGGTAAGGGAAGTATACCTCAATAATAAAAACAAAAACGCTCAATAGTCAAATTGAACATTTCAGCTGATGAAAAAGTCAACAGCCCTCAAATGGATCTCTGTTTTCCAACAGAAATACTAAAGTTTCAAAATCATTGTAAGATATCTTCCTCTCTCCTGAATTTTATCTTTTCAGAGAATACAGAAACATGCTCTGTGTTTGCATGACATTTTCCAACTCTTATCAGTATGGACAATCTCTTACTAAATCTAAAGTGACTCGCTCACTCAGCAGCTACTTAAAGTTATGAATATGTCTCTACTGTGCCCACTTTTCCAAAATCCCAGAGAGTTAGTAGGGATTTATACTACTAAAATATTACCGTTTATAATCTTAACACCTATCTTTCATTCAACTCCTAACAGTTATAGTGTTCCCAAAATGAGATATATTTAACATATTTCAGCTGGAGCATATATCGTTATTACCAAATATCTGGGAGACTGGGTAGGGGGGAAGGTAAAGAAAAGCGAAACACAGTAACTGGCTTAGCTTCCCTGAGATGCTAGTCAACGCCCTGTCAGTGATGGACTGTCTACCATTAGTGAGCATAAAGCACTCTTTGCGGGGGTGGGGGGTGGGGGGGTTGGAAGCCATCAAATGGTTATTTAGGACATCATGCTTCTTATATCTCAGGGAGGAAAATACCCTAAGATATACACTGCCTCTTCTAGAATGTGGCATCCAAAACCAATTTAAGAAATTTTAGACATTTGTGATTTGTGATTTTGACACCTGTTAAACACACAAGCTTTCCCTGAGGCTAGGTGCTCTTTGAAATGTTATTTCTACGTTTGTAAAATCTGTTCAATTTTCCTTTAAGTTCCTGGCATCTGAAGGCTAAATTATTTGGATGCAGTCCACTCGCAAAACCTCTATTTATTTTTAGATAAAACTAGACAACATTTTCAAAATTCAATGTGTAGGGAATTGTAAAATTCTAATTTCTTGCTCTTTAGTGTATAACTTGTCTTTCCCTAGGTAGAAGGTTTCTAGGGCGCTTTCTCCCTCTGTTACATTGTTATATATTTCCTAAAAACATTCTTGTAAGCTAAACAGGAAGAAATATGTTGTCTAACACAATTTTTTCCTCAAAACTTTCCTGTCCTCATCTGAATATGTAGTTTGTAATCTTTCTTAGTCTGGTGAATACACTAACATTTCTTGACATCACCTGTTTTTATCCTAAAACAGGACCTAAATCTTTTCCCCTTTCTCTCAGACATGGCTGAGAAATAAGGTAACAGAAACAGCAAATCTGAGGCAGCAAGTGTCATTTCTTATCTCCACCCAGTCCAGACCCTGCTGTCGCCTCCAGGGTAAGCTATTATTCATCAAGTCTCTAGTATTCATATGGTTTTATGGCCATGTGTGAGCCTTCCTTGTTTCCAATAGTGACGCTATTCTCAAAAATATAGGATCTTGATAATTACATTTGGGAACTTGAAGGGTGTACATGTACTAGAATAACTCTAAAATTCATTAGTTGTCTCTAAAAAAGAATTCACCTGGTAAATCCTGGTGCCTCAGCTTTACCTTATTGCCAAACCCCTGTCAGAACCAGCCACCAGCTGACTTTGTAGTAAGAAACACAGTCAACAGGAGAAACCGCCCAGACTTGGGTTGAACGCTATCCTTCTTTCTCATGATATTTCAAACCCGCACTACTGTGGCCCAGTAGATTTGAGGTTGACGCAAAGCAATCTCTAATCCTCACATTGATTGTGAAAAACAAAGTGGTGGGTTTGATGTGAGAACCTTGACCTCTCTTCAGGGTCTACAAGCATCATAGGGTTCAGAATGTGCTGGAGAATTTCATTTCCTGAGCACAATTCTGCTTTTTCAGAAAAATTATTATAGTCATTTTTGGCTGTTTCATTGGTCACCTGCAGCTCTTTATGCCTTATAATTTCTGTTGGCAGAAGATGTGGAATTTTTTGGCTATTTATTACATACCATAGAAATATAAATGAAGGGCTAGCCCACTAAGTGTAGGTACGGTGTTTGGTAGGTATGGTATCTTTTAGACCAGACAGTAGTGACTTACTAATATGCATGTGTGTTGACTGACTTATTTATTGCCTTTAGCACTTTTCTTAATACCACTAGAGCTTAAATTTATTAACCCCTTTCAACTGAGAAGGCAAAGCTAATGATCACAGAAAATAAGAATTTCTACCTTTGCCTTGAATAATATTTTCCCTTTTACAAAAACACAGAATTTTAGAGGTAGCAGAAAAATTAAAATTTAAGGACCTTCTTGTGGATTATAGAAAACATAAATGGGAAAGACGGCACAGTATCCTAAGTTCTCTGAAGCCTGATTAAGTTTTCTTACCTCTAGGTAACCAGGATAGATAGACTAATACATGCACCAAACAAAAATTACCAAATATATGAATTACTAAACCTTCTATTGTTTCCTATTAGCTGAAAAAATCTTTGCATTGTAGGATGACTATTAACAAATGAACACAAAGATAAAAAGTATAGCATTTCTCTTAGGTTTACTTTTTCATTAATTGAATAAAAATATATTAAATCCCTACTAGGTGTCTAATACTGTAAAAAGGCATTGAAGAATTCTATGTAATTAAGGTATTGGTTTTGTCTTTACTAACATAGGTAACTTCAGATCAGTGGGAAAAATGATTCCATAAAATATTATTAAACACATGCATGTAATACATGCAATGTAGAGCTATCCTGCACAGAAAAATGAAGCTTTTCCATCTAGTTTTTATATATCACTTTAAAAGATTGGTGCACTAATTTTTATGTTGGTATTTTTTCCTTGCCCATTCCCACTGAAACTATATCCACTCTGCCAATTCATGAATCTGATGCTGGCTATAGTATAATTTTTCTTTGCTAGCATCATTGTCCCTTATAATTTCTTTATATATATTTTTATCACTTTCTTCTTTCTTTATTTTTGCTCTATGTCCAGCTCTTTCTCCCTCCATTTTTTAAAAACAGTCTCTACTGAAAATGTATTCCTTTCTCGTACTGGTTGATGTTTATATATTTCCCCTTACTATGTGCTAATTATTATTTTTGACAGCTCTATTACCCTGCCTGCTATGTAAGATAGAAAAGATATTAAGTATTAAGACACTATCTTTAGATTTACGTGTACTTGTGACAAGTGGTAATGAAGGCAAAACTACTGAATTCCCTTTTCCTTCCTTAGGTTCAAGTCATATGACATAGACTAGACAATGTGTATTTCAGCTCCTCAGCAGCTCCTTTGCTTTTCAACATTTAAGAGGTGCAAGAATTTATGAAGAAAACCCCTAAGGCAATCACAGCAACAACAAAAATAAATGAATGGGACCTGATTAAATTAAAAAGCTTCTGCACAGCCAAAGAAACAGTCATATGAGTAGACAAACTACAGAATGGGAAAAAAATTTCGTATACTACACATCAGATGAAGAACTGATAACAAGAATCTATTTAGAACTCAGGAAAATCAGTAATAAAAAATCAAACAACCCTATCAAAAAGTGGCCAAAGGACATGAATAGAAATTTTTCAAAAGAAGATATAAGAATGGCTAACAAACATATGAAAAAATGCTCAACATCCCTAATCATCAGGGAAATGCAAATCAAAACCGCCATGAGATATCACTTAACTCCAGTGAGAATGGCCTTTATCAAAAAGTCCCAAAACAACACATGTTGGCGTGGATGCGGAGAGACAGGAACACTCATACACTGCTGGTGGGACTGCAAACTAGTGCAACCCCTGTGGAAAGCATTATGGAGATACCTTAAACAGATTCAAGTAGATCTACCATTCGATCCAGCAATCCCATTATTGGGCATCTACCCAGAAGAACAAAAGTCATTCTATAACAAAGACACCTGCACCCGAATGTTTATAGCAGCACAATTCACAATTGCAAAGATGTGGAAACAACCCAAATGCCCATCAATCCACGAATGGATTAGTAAACTGTGGTATATGTATACCATGGAGTATTACTCAGCTATAAGAAATAACAGTGATATGACATCTCTTTGGTTCTCCTGGAGAGAATTGGAACCCATTATATTAAATGAAGTATCCAAAGAATGGAAAAACAAGCATCACATGTACTCACCAGAAAATTTGTTTCCCTGATCATCACCTAAATGCACATCGGGGAAGGATACCAATTGGATATCAGACTGAGACGGGGGGTGGGGGGAGGGGATGGGTGTATGCCTACATGATGGGTGCGTTGCGCACCGTCTGGGGAATGGTCATGCTTGAAGGTGCTGACTCGGGGAGGTGGGGGGGTGGGGGGAGGGGATGGAGGTATGACTACATGGTGAGTGCCAGGCGCACTGTCTGGAGAATGGACACGCTTGAGGCTCTGACTCAGGGGGATGGGGGGGACATGGTCAATGTATATAACCTGAACTTATGTACCCCCATGATGAGCTGAAATAAAAAAAAGATATCTGATTAAATATAGATAATATACTATCATAAAAAAAAGGTGCAGTTGCAAAAATATCCAAAAGTTCTTTATAAACTTTTCTAAGCTTACTTTCGACTCTCAGTAATCTTGATATCATTAAGGGAGATGAATGAAATGTTAACTCAGTCCATTTCTTTCTCAAAGGGAAAAGAAAATCTAATAAGTTCTTAAATAAGTTCTATTAAACTTTCAGTGCAAAAAAATCATTTGAAAAATGTCCTGGGACATGTCAGAATTTTTGGCAGAATGATATAATCATTTTTAAGAAACCACTGAAGCTCATGGAGATATACAGAAAATGAAACAAAATTTTCTATATATCTCCATTGATTATGAAACAAAAAAACTATACTTTCCTTGCTGGCAGCTACTGTTAGCTAATCAAAAATCCTAATATTCAATTTTATTTGGTAAATATGTTCTTATTTTTTTACAGAAATAACATAATAGGATATTAGATCAATATTTTTTCTTCTTTCACATGAAAACTACACTTTGTGGTTTTATGATAAAACTTTGTAAAAGCTGTTCTTTCTGAACTACACTTCTTAATTTGAGATTGAACATCTCTGTATTTTTATGTAAATTTAAGAATGGAAATAGCTTCCATAGAAACAGAATTTTCTAAACATTCTTTATGAATTTATGTATTTTTGGACTGATAGATTTCCATGGGCAAAACAATTATAAAGATGACTGTTTCCTGTTCATATGAATAATACAAGTTGATTTTTAGGATCATGATAAAATTTGATTATTAAAAATTTCTATCAGTATGTTGTGAGCATATTATCTGTAAGCATACTCTTTTATAGAAACACAATTCTACCAAAGGAACATTAAGAAAATGATTTCTGAATGTAATTTTTGAAAGCAATTTTCTAGCAATGGAAGTATTAAGTGCCGGGAGGAAAAGTGACTCAAATCGGTGTCTTGAAAAATTGTTTAAGCTTCCAGTCCAGGTGTCTCCAAAATCATCAGGTGTACTTGAAATTTCAATATTTCCCAAATTCTTTAATATACTTTAAATGATGACACTAAGCTTCAAAGTATTTTATTAACACTGAGAATGTTCAGAATCCCTCTAAAGTATCACATTTCATTTTTTCCTATTATATTTGTCTTTAGAATAAAGAGACTATTGTAAATTTGAGGATTCCTAGTACTCAGCATTTAATTCTGAAACCCATGCTTTAGAATCTCTTTTGTTCTCCTGGAAAGAGTTGGAACCCATTCTACTAAGTGAAGTATCCCAAGAATGGAAAAATAAGCACCACATGTACTCACCAGCAAATTGGTTTCCCTGATCATCACCTAAGTGCACATTTGGGAATAACACCAATTAGGTGTTGAACAGAGATGGGGGTGGGGGGAGGGGATGGGTGTATACCTATATGATGAGTGTGATGCGCACTGTCTGGGGAATGGACACGCTTGAAGCTCTGACTCAGGGGGATGGGAGGGGGCATGGGCAATATACATAACCTGAACTTTTGTACCCCCATAATAACCTGAAATAAAAAAAAATAGTTTGTCTATAATGCATATTTTCATTAACATCATATCTATATCATATCTCTCTTGACATCTTTTATATTTTTTCTTTTATATTATTTTAAATTAAAAACCATTTTCCCCAGAAACACTAAATTATCAAAATGTGTGGCAATTCAGCAAATAGTGGAAGAGTTGGAATCATCTTTGATAGCAATAAAAGCTTTTTCTTAATAATGCATATCACATATTGTTTGAAAATCCATCTGTATAAATTAATAAAGTTTGGGTAAATGGATATATTTTATACAAATGTGTAGGGCCTGTTATAGTTTTTACACATTGCAATAGTAGTAACACTGCTAAAAATAAATAATATCTTTTATTCATTTCATTAAGAACATTTGGAAATTTATAAATAAATTATAAGATTTATAAATGATTACCATTCTTTCATTGAAATTAGGTTATTGGACTGATATTAAAGGTGATCTTCTTTATTTTTTATTTTTAGATTTAAGGGGTAAAAGTGCAGTTCAGTTACATGGATATATTGTGTAGGGCTGAAGTCTGGGCTGTTAGTGTATCCATCCCCCAAATAGTACACATTGTACCCCAATAGCTAAGTTTTCATCCCTTACCCCTCTTTTAGAGTCTCCAGTGCCCATTATTCCACTCTGCATGACCATGCACACCCATAGATTAGCTCCCACTTATAAGTGAGAACATGTGGTATTTGATTTTCCATTCCTGAGTTATGTCACTGAGGATAGTGGCCTCTAATTCCCTCCATGTAGCTGCAAAAGACATAATTTCATTCTTTTTATGGCCAAGTAGTATTCCTTGATATATATTTACCACATTTTTTTTTCAGTCATCCATTGATGAACCCTTAGGTTAATTCCTTATCTTTGCTATTGCGAATCGTGTTGCAGTAAACATACGAGCACAGGTAACTCTGATACAATGATTTATTTTCCTTTGGTTAGACACGCAGTAGTGGGATTGCTGTATTGAAGAGTAGATCTATGTTTACTTTGCAAGGAATCTCCATACCTTTCCGGAAGGTAGTCTTGAATTTGACTGAGTAGCAGTGGCAATACCGGCATTCGCTGCTAGTGTTGCTATCGCCAAAAGCATGAGATGCTAGAAAACTACATTGTAGATGCAGTTTATTTTTGTAAGATAAATTAAAATTTACCGATACTTTTTTATTCATTTCTCCAAATTCAAATTCAATACCCATGCAGTTGGGTATCTCACCAAGATTTGAACATAATCATGGTGGAGATTTGTGTGTGAAGTCATACCTGTCACATGTAAGTTAAGAATCATGTAGCTCTGTCCTTTTTTATTTGTGGTCTCAGACAAACTACTTACTCTCTCCAGGCATCAGTTTCTTTCTCTATAAAATGAGGATAATTGTGCTTATTCTTCAGAGTTGTTTTGAATATTAGTTGAGATAATATATGCAAAGTGTTGAAAGTTGTGACTCACACATTATAAACACTAAGTGACAGTAATATGAATTGTATGAGAATGAAGAGGAAGGCTAATAGCTGTATTTTAATAGGTTGATTCAATAGATTGTGTTGCTTTTTCAATTCTGTTAGATGTTTACTTTTTTTATTCTCTACAGTGAACATGATAAAGGTGAACCATTCATTCATTCAGCAATTATCTGAAACTCTCATTTGTGCAGGGTCCTAAACTTTATAAAAATGAGGAGAAAACACATTTCTCTTTTTAAGAATACTACCTGCCCATAAGGAAGCAGGCAAGTAGTTGAAAGTTTAGCAATAACACACTTGAAATTGACAGATTGAGTCAAACTGCATGGTGTTTTATAAAGGTACAATAGGAGCTCAGAGGAAGAAGAAATTGGAGTGTACTCCAGGAATTAGAAAAAGCTTCTTGAGCTAGGACTTAGAGAATGAGTGAAATCTAAGTAGATGGAATGGTAAAATGACGTTATTTTGAAAGGAAAGTACAGAAAAGGAAGCTCATATAGATTTTAAAGTCAGAATAGGACTGAGTTGCCATCTGTCTTTTCGTTTAATAGCTGCAATATCAAGGGCAATAATTAAAGATCAAGTTTATTATGATGGCATGTGAGTAATGACACTACGTAGTAGTGTCTAATGGTGTTTTGACCATGGGGCAATGATTGAGAAAAACTGAGAACACAGAAGTACACACCTTGGCCCCAGCAGAAGTTGGCTTATAATAATAGGTACACCTTTGGGTGCTAACATGATCCCTTGTCCAGCTTACCAGTATAAGAGTCAATGAGCCCATGGTTCTTTTCCTGCTACTATCTGAGTAGTTTGCCACTTTGAGGGCCGCAATCAACAATAGGGAGAGCCTTGGTGAGAAGATAGAGAGGCTTGTTGGGCGGGGGGAACTCTGTGCTTTTCATTTGTATCTCTATTAATAAATATTTCACATTGCTAACGTTATTAATGTGTTAGAAAATCTAGGAAAAAGCAAGTTAAACTAAGTTTGAGTGATCATTATCAAGAATCTTAAAACCAGCCCTTTTTGGTCTGGTTCAGCTAATTTATTATCACATCTGCAAAAGGCAAGATTGGGCTCTTGTTTTATGTGGGGAATCAAGATAAAGATGAGAATTAATGCATTCCTGCACACACACACACACACACACACACACACACTACACTCAAAATCAGACTATGTAAATTGAATCAGAATAAGCAAAACACTACAACACTGGAACAGTGAGAAGTTATTTTGTGTGTCTTTGGTGGAGTGGGAAAGAACATACATGGGAGCCTTGATGGTGGTGGGGGTGGAGTTGCCGCTTCATCTGCTGATGATCCCAAGAGGTGGCTGTCAAGAAGGTGACAGATGAGTCACTCACCACAGCTACTCCCCTCCCCACCCCAACACAACACACAAAAGTATGGCACCGATTCAGAGAGGAGCAGAGCATACAGCAGCTGGGAAAGAGGCTTCAAATGCTATTGATAAAGTGCCCTCCAGACAAGGTGCTGGCCTCACCTGTGTTTGACTTGAGCCCAGGCTCACCACATGGCTTCCTTCCTAAGCCTGCCATTCTGGTCCTCCAGGTCTCGGGGCTAATAGCAGAAGGAAAGGAACTGAGCCAGTGAGTAGCCCAAATCACTTCCCACGAAATGAACACTTGCACAGCTACCTAGTGAAGTGAATGAGACTGTCCTGACCTGTGCAGCTTCATTTTTTAAAAAACATTATAAAAGACATTTATAGAAATCAATAAAAAATTAATATAAAAGCATACTGAATCATTATAAAGTGAAGACCCTTATTACTATTGCTCAAGTCAAAGAATTGACCTTTGTCTGCACGGGCAAAAATGCTTTTATAAAGAGACACCCCTTCTTCATCTACTCCTTAGTTTCTTGGCTATAGACTTCATACAGGAAAGGAAAAATAAATGAGTGACTCATTTTCTTTATCAATTTTTACTATAATGAATAGGTTTATTGTTCATTATAATAACTTTCCAAAAATTAACAATTATTTTTAATACTATTATAAACTCATAGATATAAACATATTTCTTGGGTTTCATTCATTTCAATTATCATTCTTATTGAACATCAAATTATCCCATTTTAGCCCATAATAACCTCTTCAAGTAGGTTTTTAAGTGCTTTTATCATAAAATATTTCCTTTTTATAATTTTCTTGCTATATTTTATAGGAACATGTTCCAGGTTCCTTTTATGCTAGCCTCAGGCCTTGAATGAGCCATTTGTTCAAGAAAACCTGGTTTCCATTAGAAGCAAATTGTATAACAAGGTTATAGTATGAACAACAGGAATGCTCATTACTCCTCAATGAGTCAGACTAGCTGTTTCGAAGGAGGTAGGAGATATGTACTTATAATTTTTTAAGATAAAATACTTCATGTATTCATACTGATATTTTAAATTCAAGTCAGGTATACAGGTTTTTTTTTTTTTGCTTATTCGCTTCCCTGTTGCATCTGTAGCTACTTTCTTACACACTGAGAATCCTAGTTCTCAAAGACCCAGGGGATGACAGAATATCTCATACTAATTAATTGTATTATACGACGTTACAAACACAGCAGTCTCAAGACTATATGGCATTACCAATATAAATTTGATTACTAAAACACATTTTTTGCATATGCTTTTCCCATTCTCCCCACATTTTTTATAATTTTACTGTTTCTCTATTGTCATTTATACTTAGCTCTACAATTAACTGTGTATTAATGTTTACTACCATCCTATGTCAATGTCTTTCTAGTCCATTTAATTATGTAAATACCATTATTCAACTGAATTACCACATTCCTGCACATTGATAATAGTTTGTTTTTAACTTCTGTAAATTAAAAGTTATTTTCTATACTTTG
The DNA here is from genome assembly GCF_020740605.2 of Lemur catta. NCBI lineage: Eukaryota > Metazoa > Chordata > Mammalia > Primates > Lemuridae > Lemur > Lemur catta. Next base: position 22,858,622 of record NC_059150.1, on the reverse strand, counting down.
AACTTGAAAGTCTTTGGCTCACCTGTTATTTGCTGGAGTATATTAAACATTAGTTTGCTTTCTGCTGACTAAAAGAGTTTCTGCTGAAAATTTGATGTTAACATAATTTTCTCTCTCTTTTATATCACTTCTTTTTTTTGCCTAGATGCTCAAAAATAGTTTTTATTTTGTCAGCAATTTTATTATAATATGTTTTAGTAATGGTGATTCTGGAACAATAATCTCAGCTACACAATATCTGCCTCAATATGAGTTTCAATGTTTCAATTTTTTTAATTTCAGAGAAGTGTTTTGTATTTAAATTTTTAGTATTAGTTCTATTTTCCTGATTTGGTTTTCTACTTTGTGACTCTTATTGGCTATACATTAGATTTTATTAACCCTTGAAAATTTTACTAAGATCATTTTAAGATTGTTTCATTTTATGTTTTTTGAATTAACATTTCTTTCTCCTATTTCTTCTGAGGTGACATCAGTTGTGTATATTTGCTCTTAAAATGGGACTGTAGAACAAATGGGCCTAACAGACATCTACAGAATATTTTACCACATCTACTGAATGCACATTTTTTTCATCAGCACATGGAACATTCTCCAAGATAGATCATATTTAAGGCTACAAAGCATGTCTCAACAAATGAAAAAAAATAGATCTCATACCATGTATCTTCTAAGATCACAGTGGTATAAAATTAGAAATCAACTCCAGGAGAAACAATCAATTCTATACAAAGTCATGGAAATTAAGCAACCTACTCCTGAATATTATTGGGTCAGTAATGAAATTAAGATGGAAATAAAAAGATTCCTCAAACGGAATGATAGAGGGGACATAGTTATCAAAATCTATGGGATTCAGCAAAAAAAAAAAAAAAAAAAAAAAAAGTCCGAAGGAGAAAATTCATAGCCTTAAATGCCTGCATCAAAAAGACAGAAAGATTACAAATTAGCAATATTATGGCACTTCTCAACAAATTAGAAAAAGAAGAGCAAACCAAACAATATATGCTGTCATGAATGCTGAGAGAAAGGAACACAGATATATTGTTGGTGGGATTCTAAATTAGTATAATCTCTATGGAAAACAGTATGGAGATTTCTCAAACAACTAAAAGTGTATCTTTTAGTTCTACTTAAGTAAGCTAAAGATGTGGAATCAACACAAGTGCCCATCAATTCATGAATGAATTAACAAAATGTGACATATGTATACTATGGAATATTATGCAACCATGAAGAAGGATGCATTAAGCCCTTTCACAACAAGTTGGATGGAACTGGAGACAATTATCCTAAGTGACATATCTAAAGAGTGTAAAAACAAATACCACATGAGTGTGCTATTAAATTGGAACTAACCGATAAGCGCACATGTTTACAGAGGGAAGTAAAATCCAGCAGAAATCAAGTTGGGGAAGGGGGAGGAGAGGAGGGGTGAAATCTATCTAATGGGTACAATGACACTATCTGGGTGATGGGCACACTTATAACCCTGACTCAAGCATAACAAAATTGATACATGTAACTAAAAACATTTGAACCCTGGTAATATTTTAAAATAAAAAGAAAAAAAGAGAAGTGTATAGACCAAGATGTTATTAGTGGTTTTCTTTAATCTGTATTATCTAAATTTTCTGCAGCAAATACTTTCATTTAAAACAATCCAATTGGTTTTATATTGTTTATCTTTTCTGTATCATTCTTATGTTGTAAAGTAACTGTAATGGTAATTATCTTCATGTATATGTGATTACGTATGTCAAGTTTGGGCCATGACTTATCATATTGTATTCTAATTATTTGATTGCATAGACATGATGTCTCCAATAGACATGATGTACTTTAGACTTACTCATCTTTAATATGTAATATAATTCTTGACATACGTGATAAATATTTAAATTAGGCAAAAAATAAGGCTAACTTTTTTCAAAAAATTAAAGAGAAGGATGACACTGGCCATTCTAGGCTGGAAATTTTTGCTGATGTCCACAATTTATTGCCATACTAACGTGCATGATATGACCCCCACTGAATGAAGAATAAACAGTACTACTGAAAGAACTGTATGGTAGAGAATGTCAGAATCCTAAAGACCTTAAAGTGTCACTTGGAGATTTGTATTAGTGATAGACTAACAACGTAGAAGTTGACATAGTGATTTTCATCACCTGTGTTTATAATGGTGTCTGTGCTATTATCAGGTTAAAAGTTTAACATCTGTTCACAATCTCCAGAATTGTTGAATATTTACTGGGAATAAGGAATGGAATGAGGAATGGAATGAGGGAATAAGGAATGGAATTACGGGGAGTCATGACCAAATCAGCTGAATGTCTAAGGCTCTTGCAACAGATGATCCATGGATGTATGTGCCTGTTACCAGAAGGAATTGATTTGTGTGGTAGAGATACTTGATTATTTATGTGTCGCTTCCTACAGTCTACTGATATAGAAAATGCATGAATCTGTGGGTTTCTTCATTCATTCAGCCTTGAGTGAGTGGAATTAAATAAAGTAACTAAAGAAATACTGGGAGCTGTTTGTATAATTTTAATTGACTTCTTATATCACAAGGCCTTTGCAATTTTGTTTGAAGGTTGGACAGTAAAGCAAAGTGAAAGCTATTTAAGCTGTTTTGGAGTCATCTTTCTTGCCAGGCTCTGTGCTCTGACAAGCCTCTGTAGCGTAGTCTGGTTTAATAAGCATTAACTGTTTACTTTCTTCTATAGCCTGTAAACAACACAAATTCTACTCAGCAAGTACTTTTGTTTTATTTATTATTGTATCCTAAGAGCCTAGTATCATTCATCCTCAATAAATATAGAATAAAAGAATGAATGTGTCTTTCAGATATATATGGAATGAGTTTGCCTTTGAAGAATCCAAAATCTCCAAATATATAGTAGAATATTTTCAATCAAATAGTAAGTAAAAGGCATGTAGAAAAAGATTGTTGTAATGCGAAATTTGAGAGGTATTTTCAGAAAGAAATAAGTCTTCTTATAGATTGCATGTACAGTATAGAAAGTCACGGAATAATAAAATTTCTAAAAGTCTTGAAAAAGAACTTGGAAATAAAGAACCAAAAATAGTGTATTTCTCAACATTACACAGATAGTATACATGAGAAGAGAAAAAAAAATGTTTCTAGATTTTTAATTGAGAAGAATTAGTGGAGCCAGACACTTAATATACAAAAGCTGAAGAGATGAACTCAGTGTGAAACATTTAGAGTTTGAGTTGACAGTATACATTAATTTAAAGATGTTTTCATGATAATCGTTATTATGGAATTATAGTAGGAGAGAAAGTGAACTTCAGCAGCATTAATTATTTTAGCAATCAGCTTAAAGCTTTTGAATGAGGAGAGCTGTTGAATGATGCAAGGATAGCATTGATTTTTTATTTCTACAGGTTGCGGGGAGTTAGCTACGCTCCCCGCTAAGGGGTTTTATCTCTTTCTTCGGATCAGGTCTCTAAGTTGACCACGCCAGTTTGCAGGGAGTTAGCTACGCTCCCAGCAAAGAGGTTTTTTTCTTCCAATCCGGTCTCTCAGGCAAGGGTCATCGTAAAGGATGAAAAAATAGTAGGAAACAGAAATAATAATAATAATACACAGAGCCAAAGATATAGTTTATAAAGTAAAGGTTTATGAAAATAGATAAAAGGAGGGTATCCGGATGGGGATATTTCCTCCCGCTAGAAATATCTCCAAAGCTGAATATCCACACAGGTATTATATAGGGTAGGTACAGGCTCCCGTTGCCCAGGGCAACGGAATTCACATACTAACAGGCAGTTTGCTTTAGGGTCAAAGTCTTCTAAAAGGCTACTACAGATCCTTTAACTAACTCTAACTAGGGGAACAATGAGTTGTAAAATCTTCTTGGGGCAAACTTCTAAGTTTTCTGATAAGGCTATTACTTTAGCAAAAAACAGAGACATCTTGGCTCCGGTGATTGTGTTCTTGGAGACAGAGATGATCTCAGAAGTCAACATGACCTGTGCTTTGTGTTAACTACTTTAACCGCATGGCTCCTTCCGGGCCCGGCTTGGGCATTAGCATATCTCTCTGATCAGCTCTCATCTCCGGGGGGGGGGGGTCCTTGCCAGCTCCAGCTCCACCCATGGCTCTAGGAAGAGGCCTGCCTTGTCTTTCAAAACAGGTGAGAACCATAGGCCCAGTTTACAGCTGTCTCTTTGAAGTGCAGCTATTACTGACCAAGGAGATGCCCTCCTGAGACAAGGCAGCTTTTGAACTAACACATTTCTTTTTTCTTTAAGGCAAAGCCTTATGTGACTTCTGAAATCAAATCTTGTCTCCAGAAATATAGGGGGCATTTCTATGACTCAGCATTCTTAGGCTCAACAACAGGTGTTTAAATATAGTATTTGTCAGACTTATTTATAGAGCCTTTCTATTTCAGAATCATGTTTTCCTTTACTTTTTCTGCATATACTAGCTATATGCAGCCTTCAACTCCGCGTTTTTGTTTTCTTTTTTCAAGTCTAGTCTTTTTTCATCTGTTTAACAGGAATAAAAATCTTCAAGCCCTACAAGTTTTTTTAACGTTTCTTTTTTTGAGTTTAATATAGCATTTCCTCTATTTTGAGTATAGGTGAATAAAATACTCAAAAATCATTTAGAGCAATTCTGCTGAAATACTCTATTGAATTTCATACTCACAACAAAACCAGCAACAATAAGTCAAAATTTATACAAAGCCAAATGTTTTTAATTCCCTTCCAGATGTAATTATGTGCATATATACAGATGGCAGGTGGAGCAGCTTGGTTATAGAAAAGAAGGTGCGTGAATAATTGCTATAGTTTGCACAATAAAAATAAGTTGTTTTACATATAAAATGATAGGCTAAAAGATTCAGTGAATTCTACATCTGGTTTTAAAAAGAGGGTATTTGATTGACATTTCAGTTTCAATAACATAAAATTGTGATAAACAATGGTAGAGAGCACATCTAAATAGCTGCCTGTAATTCCAGAGCGATGCAACCTTGTCTCATTGAAGATCTTAGGGAATAGCTGAAACATTCAGATAAATAATGGTTAGATGATGGAGAAGCTGGCCACAAGCTTTTCTGAACATCTAAAATATCATATGTAAGCAAGCATTCAGAAATTGCTGTTGTTGTTCTAATATGGAGCAGCCATCAAAACCACTAGTTAAAGCTACAAAATCATACAGCATCTCTTTTCTCAGGAAACAGAACGTTAAATTTAATGTATAATGCTTTACATTGACCTAATCAATATATTTTTTATTGTACCATATGTTTTAATTTATACTTCTTAGATTATCAGTAAACATATTTGAAAATAAAAATAATTGATTTGGTCTATCTTGAAAAAGAAAAACTGAGTAAATTATAGTACATTTAAATGCTGACTATATGCCTGATTTTAATAGAATAAAAATTAATTAAAAACTTATTTTCAAAATAAAACTTTTTCTCAATAAAAACTTTTTTAAATCTTGAGAATGCATACTCTATTTTTGACAAACAGAAATATTCTTCATGGTTTAAAAATGTTTCAAAGTTTTATTTATGTGTCTGAATTTGAATTAAATGAGCAAAAAACATGACCTTGACCAATCTCTACAGGAATGTGGATCAAAAATGACAAAATCTTGGCAATTCTATTTAGTGTGATTTTGTTTATACATCTATTTACTTAATGAACACAACACAAATTATTGAAAACAAATATTTAGTGACAATAGTCTAATATTTCTACTCAAATCATTAGGTCTGTATGATTCAAAAAATATACCCAAATACATGCTTTCTGATAAATTTCAAAAACAAATCTGATCCACCATGTGGGAAAAGGTGTTTTCATCATCCAGAAGCTTTCTCAATTAAGCAGAGTATTAAATAACACCATGTAGTTTTGATGATTTTCTGAATTAAATAAATTAAGTACATTTATTGCTCTACTCACTTGTAACTCCTGGGTCAATTGTTCTAAATAAATAGCTTGCCAAATTGGAATATGAGATTATGCTATAGGAAATAAAGAAGTTAACGATCATAACTTCTTTATAATACATGATATATGTACACAAGGAAAATAAACTTCTAATATATTATTGTTAAAGACTATAGTGACTTTCCATTTTTAAAATTTTATTTAATTGTAGTAAGAGCACATAACATGTGATCTACCCACTCAACAAAATTTTAAGTATAAAATACATTAGTACTATAGCTTTAATGTTGCATGGCAGATCTCTACAGCTTATTTATCTTGCTTAACTGAAATTTTATTTATGCCTGTTGATTAGTAACTCCCAACTTCTCCCTCCCCCCAGCTCTTGATGGCCACCAAACCACTCTTTGATTTTATGACTTTTACTATGTTAAATACCTCATATAAGTGGAATCATGCAGAATTTGTGTTTGTGTGATTGACTCATTTCACTTAGAATGATGTGCTCCAGGTTTATCTGTGTTGCTGCATATTGCAGGATTTTCTTCTTTTGTCAGGCTTAATAGTATTCCATTGTGTGTGTATATGCACCACATTTTCTTTATCCATTCATCTGTTGATGGACATTTAGGTTGTTTCCACATCTTGGCTGTTGTGAATAGTGAGACAACAAACACTGGAGTGCTAATATCTCTTCAATGGTCAGTGTCACTAATTATCAGGGAAATGCAAACCAAAATCATAATGAGATACCATTTCCCCTCCGTCAGGATAGCTATTATCAAAAGGACAAAAGACAACAAGTGTTGATTAGGATGTGGACAAATTTGAACCTTCATGCGCTGTTTGTGGGAATCCAAAATGGTGCAGCCATAATGAAAAACAGATAGAGGTTCCTCAAAAAATTGAAAATGAAATTACCATACCATTCAGTAGGATCCAGCAAGCCCACTTCTGAGTTTTTTAATCCAAGGGAAATGAAATCAAGACCTCGAAGAGACCTTAGTACTCCTATAGTGACTTTTAACTTTAAGTAAGTCAACATAGTTTTCTGGAGCAACCTCAAACTCTCCCCACCATTTTTTCCAAATCTGTTTCTTTTTCCATTATTCTAGGAGCTAGCAAGCTCTTTTTATATAAAGGGACAGATAATTGATATTTTAGGCTTTGCAGGCCATAAAGGTTAGGTTGCAACTACAATCACCCTCAGTATTCACGGATTCTGTATTTATGAATTTGCCTACTCACTAAAATTTAGGTGTAACCGCCAAATTAATATTTGCCTGCTTTTACAGTCATTCATGGACATAAGCAGGGCAGCAAAAACTTTGAGTTGCCCAACTCACATATTCTCAGCTGAGGTAGAACAAGGCAATATCCCACCTTCTTGTTTCAGTTCTCAATACTGTAAACAAGTATCCTTTTCATGGTCTATTTAGTGCCACATTTTTTTTGCATATTTATATTTTTTCTTGGTGATTTTGCTGTTTAAAATGGCCCCCAAACATAGTGCTGAAGTGCTGCCTGGTGTTTCTAACCACAATATGACTGTGATGTGCTTGACGGAGAAAAGATGTGTTAGATAAGCTTCTTTCAGGCAAGAGATAGTGCCGGTGGTCAGGAGTTTAATGATAATGAATCAACAATATATATTCAATAAGTCGACCTTAAACGGAACAAACATAAAGCAAAGTTATGTATTGCTCATACATAATACATCATAAGATGAGGGAAAGGTGTGACCAAAGGCTCACAGGAACCTAACTCTGTATTTCTTCTAGGAGCAATGACTCAGCATTCATAAATTTGGTGTCTGTAGTCATTTTATAGAACATAACTGCCACAAATAATGGGAAGTGAGTATACTCAACTCTATTGCTTTAATGAGAAAGCAGCCACAGAAGTTGTTTAAATAAATGGGTGTGGCCGTGTTCCAATACAAATTATAAAAGCAGGCCACCTATCGAAATTGGCCATGAGCTATAGTTTAGCAACCTCTGAGTTATTTAATAAACAAAGAATTTTTTTTTTTTGAGACAGAGTCTCACTCTATAGCCTGAGGTAGAGTGCCGTGGCATCATCATAGCTCACTGCAACCTCAAACTCCTGGGCTCAAGCAATCCTCCTGCCTCAGCCTCCCGAGTAGCTGGGACTATAGGCGTGTGCCACCACACCCCACTAATTTTTCTATTTTTCTGTAGAGATGTGGTCTTGCTATGTTGCTTAGGCTCATCTCAAGCTCCTGGTCTCAAGCTATACTCCTGCCTCTCACAATGCTAGGATTACAGGTGTGAGGTACCACAACCAGCCAACAAAGAATTTTTGAATGATAATTTTATAAAGCATTGTACTAGGCATAGTGAATTATATAATGATTAAATAGGTTTTTAAAAACTAATAGAAATGACAAATTATCTACTTATATATCTCTAGGACAAAGTACTAAGTAAAAGTTCCACTAGAATGGTACACATAAATTATAAGAAGACTTCCATGGACGGTGACCTAGTTTTTGGGAAAGTCGTGCATCTCATGTAAGGTTGGCAAAGAGACCAGACATTACTGTACTTGTTAGGTGAATGGTTTGTGTATTAGTCTGAGTTCTCCCAAAAGCACATGCCAAGGTGAGATTAAGTGTATAAAGATTTTATTTAAAAAAGCAAACATGAGAAAAATGTGAAGGGGTCTGGAAAAGTTAGAGAAGAGCAAGTCTCACCCTGAGTGATGGAGGAAGATCACCATGCAGTCTATGGCCAATGTCAACGTCAGAGGAGTCCTGTCCTTCACAGGCACACGCTGAGATGCTTGGTGATTGGCTGGGAGCAGCCCATGGGGAGTTCCCCTCAGTACAAAAGGTGATGACCTCCAGAGGGCAACATCTGGTATCCTTGCTCAGTACACTCCTGAAGTTAAGGCTCTAGGGGTACAATGTGATGGCCACCACAGCTTGTTAGAACTATTTATTTTTAATCAGGCTTATACAATGTGTTAAAATAATCATTTGTGGACATCTAAAAATTTAGATATGTTGTTACCACTAAAAAAAAAGGGGGGGGGGTCTGAAGTAGCCCAGCTAGATTTTGGAGTCTGAGGAAACAGAGTTTGAATCCTAGATACTCTTTATGCATTGTGTGATGCAAGATACCTAATGCCTCTGAGTCATACTTTCTTAATTTGTAAAGTAGTGATAACTATTGAAATTTTATATATTTGTTAACAGGAATAAACATGACAATGCATGTAAATTGCCTAGCACTCTGCCCGGTACACAGACAGGCTGAAAAATGGTTCTATTCACAACAAAGGAAATGTATTTAACTTTAGATAATCAATATTTGTTCATTTTTACTAATGTCATCATCAATGAAATATTACATCCTTTTTTTCCTATTTTACTAGGTTTGCCAATAATTTGTAAAAGTAATTTAAAAGGCAAGCAATTGTAAAGCTGTCTGTCACAGAAGTTCATTTTGTTCTCATAAGTCATGAAAGTCATTATGGTTTCATTCTAGAATAGTTCTATGGGTGATACAAAAAACATTTTCATATTGCCAGCAACATAACCACTGCAAGAGAAATTATTAGTTAACATGAGTATCTATTAACTAAAGTGTACACCTGAAAACATTAAGAAATAAAGGAATATAACAAAGTCTTCCTAAATTGGTTTTTAATATGGTTTGATCCTTAGGTTATTATTCTTTATAATTAGAGTAACTATTTCACATTCTGATAATTTTTATTAGTTTATTCAAAACATGCTATACATAAAATATTTATTATACAGGTCTAGTGAATTTATATACAATTTCTTTTTTAACTATTTTTTATTTTTAATTTTATGGGTACGTAATAGTTTATCCTTAAAGGAGCATACAACGTGAATTCATCAAATCAGGGTAATTGAGGTATCAACACCTCAGGCATTTATCATTTCTTTGTGTTAGGAACATTCCAATTCTACCCTTTTAGCTATTTTAAAGTGTACTATAAGTTATTATTGTTTATAGTCACTTTGTTGTGCTACCAAATATTATTCATTCTCTCCAGCTATCTAACTATATTTTTGGACCCATTAACCATCCCACTTTATCCCCCTCCCTCCTAACCTTACCAGCCTCTGGTTACCATCATTTTACTCTCTGTCTTCATGAGACTAATTGTTTTTAATATTTAGCTCCCACATATGACTGAGACCATGTGAGATTTGTCTTTCTGTGTCTTTGTTTCACTTCACATCATGTTATCCAGTGCCATCCATGTTGTTGCAAATGGCAGGATTTCAATCTTTTTTATGGCTATATAATATTACATTGTGTATACATATGTACCACAATTTTGTTATCTGTTCATCTGTTGATGGACACTTAGGTTGATTCCAAATCTGGGCTATTGTGAATAGTCCTGCAATAAATTTGGGAGTGCAGATATCTTTTCGATATGCAGAATTCCCCTCCTTTGAATAAATACACAGCAGTAGGATTGCTGGATCTTATGGTAGCTCTTTGTTTAGTTTTAGGAGGAACCTCTATACTGTTCTCCATAGTGGCTGCACTAATTTGCATTCCCACCAACACTGTATGAGTGTTCCTCTTTCTCTACATCTTCACCAGCATTTGTTATTGCCTGTCTTTTTGAAAAAAGCCATTTTAACTGGGGTGAGATGATGACTCATTATGGTTTTTATTTCTATTTCTCTAATGACTATTTTTTTTTTCTTTTTCTTGCTTCCCTTAGGACCTTTATTTATCAGTGACCTCTGGGAGCTTTATTATTAAATGCCTTGAGATAGTCTTCTTTGGGTTAAGTCTGCTTGGTGTTCTATGAACATTCTTGTACCTGAATATTGATATCTTTCTCTAGGTTTGCAAAATTCTTTATTATCATTTCTTTGAATAAACTTTCTACGCTAACTCTCTCTACTTCATCTTTAAGGCCAATATCTCTTAGAACTGCCATTTTGAGGCTATTTTCTAAATCTTGTAGGATTTTTAAAAATTCTTTTTTTCTTTTTTCTCTTCTGTGTATTTTCAAATAGCCTGTCTTCAAGCTCACTAATTCTTTCTTCTGCTTGGCCAGTTCTGCTGTTGAGAGATTCTGATGGATTTCTCAGTTTCTCAATAGAATTCTTCAACTCTAGAATTTCTGTTTGATTTATTTTTATTATTTCAATCTCCTTGTTAAATTTCTCTGATAGGCTTCTGAATTCCTTCTCTGTGTTGTCTTACATTTCATTGAGCTTCTTCAGGACAGCTATTTTGAATTCTTTTTCTGAAAGGTCTTATATCTCCATCACTCCAGGATTGGTCACTGGTACCTTATTTAGCTTGTTTGGTGAGGTCATGTTTTCCTAGATATTCTTGATGCTTGTGGATGTTTATCAATGTATGAGCATTGAGAAGCTAGGTATTTACTTTAATCTTTGCAATCTGAACTTGTTTGTATCCATCCTTGAGAAGGTATTCCAGATATTCAAAAGGAACTCAGTGTTGTAATCTAAGTCTTTGATTCCTGCTGCCATATCAGCACTGGGTGTGTCTCAAGCCCAGTAATGCAGTGACTCTTGCAGACACCTTGATGGTTTTGCGTAAGACACAGAAGAATTCCCTGGATTTCCAAGAAATGTCTCACTCTCTTCCCTCGCTGTCTGTGCCAGGCTACTGGAGTTGAGGTAGGAGTGTCATGGGCACTTCTTTGTAGCCACCAACTCTAGGTCACACCAGAAGCCAGCCTGGTCTCACCCAAAGCTCCTGGTGACTGTTGTTGGCTAGCTCTGATGTTTATTCAAAGCCCCAGGGCTCTGTAATTAGCAGGCGGTCCCTGCCAGGACTGAGTAATTCCCTTCAGGGCAGCATGTTTTCTTATAGTCCAGAATAGGTCCAAAAATGTCTTCTAGGAACTAATACATAGACTCAGAGTCTTCAGGAGTCTGCTTGGTACTTTATTTTACTGTAGCTGAACTGGTACTCAAGTTTTAAAGCAAAGTCCTCTGAACAATTCTCTTTCCTTTCCCCAAGTGGAAGAAGACTCCCTGAGCTAGTAGTTGGATGGGGGAGTGGCACAGGCAATGGCTTGGCCACCATCACTGGTGTCTTCCTGGGTCATGTGCACCCCAAGTCCACAGTCTGTGAGCCAGCACAGCTGCAGGAATTGCCAAAGAACTGCAGCCTTTTTGGGCCAACTGTATTACGAATATACTCCAGGCCTCAGGCTTCTTTTTGTCAGCTGTTGGTGAGGCTAGCTGGAACTCTGGTTTCGGAGTGGAGAATTCCTCTCTGGCTGGGCTGGTCTGAATGTTCCCTCTGTGGGCGCGGGCAGAATTCTGCCCTGTGCTGTGTTTCCCTGGGTTAGGTTGGCCCTGAGGTTCAGTGCAAAGTCCCATAATCACTTCACTCTCCTTCCGCGGGTGCACACAGATTCTCTTTCCACTCAGCGTACTGCCAAGACATTCTGGGGGAGAGGGAGGGGGAGGGTGGCATAGGCAATTCAAAATTGTCTTTTCTACCCTCTTCAGTGTCTCTTTCCTGGATATAATGTTAAAACCAGGTAGTATGATTGCTCACCTGAATTTTGCTTCTTGTAAAGGTACTTGCTTGTGTGGATAGTTGTTGCATTTGGTGTTCATGGGGAGGGATGTTCACTGGAGGTTTCTATTTGGCCAACTTGCTTTGCCCCTTCCAAAGGTATATACAATTTCAATTAAAAATAAGGATACTTAGAAAATAATGAATTCCCTCATATTTACTTTGGTAATTAAAGATATACTTTAATATAGTAAAAACAAAATAATGACAAAAGAAATGATTCAATTGGATGTGGCCTGAGAAATTTCTCTTAATACTCTACTTGAGTAATATACAATAAAACTGTATGGCCAGAATCAAAAATTTTCTTTTTTTTAGATTTGATGTCACCATTAATCTGGGAAATAGCATAGAGCCAATTCTAAGTTTTGTTAAGGATATCAAAGTGTGAATGATGGCAAGGAATCATTCAGGAATAAACATTTATTGAGAGTCTTTTGTGAGAGAGGAATGTTCTAAGAACTGGAATGTGGTAGTCAGTAAAAGAGTACTGCCTTCATGAAATTTCCATTCTTGAAGGAGAAGACAAACAATTAATAATGAACATGGATATTTCTAATATGAGAAGGTACATCACATACCGGACGAGAGCACAGATGCTTAAGACAAATTGCAAGGGCTTGAATCTTAACTCTGCCACTTTATATCTCTGCAGTCTTGGGCTAGTTCTTGACATTAGCATGCCTAAAGTTTCTCATGAGTAAAATGGATATAATAAAACTATCTCTTCGTGTTGCTATGAGAATTAAATGAGTGAATATAAAGTGCTTAGAAAAGTGTATCAAACATAATGTCATGGAATCACTTACTATCATTTTTAATATTATGTATCAGCTAGATATAAGAGGTGCAGGGGGGAATTGAGAAATTGAAGGAGAGTAAAGAAGAGTGTATGGTTATTTGACAGAGAGTGGTCAGGGAAGTCCACTCTAATTAGATGACACTTGAGCAGAGGTCTAAAAAGAGTGATGAAAAAATCATGATGATATCCAGGAGATCAGAGAAGGCAGCAGGGACAACACGTACAAAGGACTGTAGACCATTCTAAGGACTTTGGCGTTTACTGTCATTGATGTGGAAAGACAGTAGAGGGATTTTGGCACAGTTGAACATGAACTGACTTATGTTTTAAACAGATCACATTCACTATAATGAATAGACTCTCAAGGGTCAAAGGAAGAAGCTTATTGAGAGGGTATTGCAACAGTGTGAGAGAAAGGATGGTGGATTGGTCCAGGGTGGTGCCAGTGATGATATAAAAAAGCAAAAACAAAAATGAAAACAAAAGTTGAAGTCTAAATATAGTTTGTAGGTAGATCTGATAGGATTTTCTGGTAGATAAGATCCATGTGAAAAAAGAAAAGTCAGGATGTCTCCCAGGTTTTCACCCTGAGAAAATATAAGACTAGCATTCTCATTTATCAAGAGAGGAAGACTGGTAGATAGACAAGATTGGGTCCCTTAAGAAAATATAAGTTGATGAACAAGAACACAATACTTAGTCTAGCAAAAATATATATTGAAAAAAAGAAGTAGAAGATGTATATAGACATCTATGTACAGAAATTTTGGAAGTTAAACCAAGGATTTTATTTTGTAGATTAGAAGTCTTTTATATCTTCCTTCCTTCTTCCCTTTCCTTCCTTCGTTCCTTTGTTCCTTCGTTCCTTCCTTGCTTCCTTCCTTCCTTTTTTAGAGAATGATTTTTCTTAACTTTTTCTCAGCACTTTGTAGGTTGGATACCTTTAGCTTATTGTAAAATCAAGTATGATTTTTCATGTGAAGTAAAATTTACCATGTGAACAAAAGAAAACCTATTATAAAAAGATGGGCTTTTTTTCTTTGTACTCCTCTAGACAAAGTGCAGGAAACACAGTGAACAGCTCCTCTCTGTCACCACTTGTGCCTTTTGTCCACATCTAGCATCTACTTCTGATTTTTTGGAGTATCACAGATAGCATCTTAAAAATTTGTAAAGTATATTGATTCAAATTCTCTATAAACTATGTTCTCAGAAGCATGTTATTCTTGAGTTTCTAGGACTTTTTTATTTATCCTTTCATTAAAATAATTTCAAAACCTTTCAGTAAAACTGCTTTCTATTTTAAAATATAAAATCAAGCATCCTTATGAATTTCTCTTTAGAAATATCTCTAAAAGCTATTGCTGAAAATCATAGAAATAGAGTTTATAAAGTACTATGTTTAAAAGTTTAAGAGTAACCTCTTCAAAGATCAAAATTAGTTGACCAAATAAGATCTGCCATCAAATAAGAAGGCAAATACTATAATTTGCTGTAGCATTTTTAGAAAATGTGTGTCTTTGCTTATTATATCATTTAGAGAAAAAACAACCTTAGAAACATGGCAAAACGTTCTATAAAAGTAACAATATTAATAAAAAAGTAATATAACATGTTGATATTACAAATATACTGATAGTATCATTTTACAAGTTTATATATATGTGGAATAAAATGAAATCCTGAGTAATGAGTCCATTATTTTGTGACAGAAATCTAGATTTCTGATAGCTTTCAGAACCTTAAATCTGCAATTACCACATTGCTATGTATTTTTATTTAGATGGGTTACTTATAAATACTTATGCAAAAAAAAATGGAATGATTGTGTGACAGATATCTGAATACCAATAAATCTATTTAGAAAATTAATGATTAAGTTGATTACTCAAACATAGGACCAGAAGTCTGCGTATTGCTGGTACATATCAAATATAATGGATTCATATATATTTACAAAAATAAAATGCTTTCAGCTTGAATACATTCTTAATATCAAGTCGGTTACATGACTGACTAGATTCCAGGCCCTTTCCCATCACCATACTATGCCCGAACAAAAACTCTCTAGGAAGAATTATAACAGAGCTGTAATACTATGCAATTTGCAAATGGAACCATTCCTAAGATAATAAACAAATGGTTATAGGATGTTAAGCAAAATATAATTTAGAAAAATTATACATAAAATTGATAATGGCTATCACATATTCAGCTATTCTTAAGTAATCCCAGAGGTTGAGAACATGTAACATTTTGATGTATTTGTTGTCTGGTGAACCGCATTTAAATAACTGTGAGGAAATTTTGATGAATAATTTACTGAAATAACTGACAGTGATATATATATATAAATTTGGATTTGAAACACTGAACACTAATCATACTGAGAGGTCATTTTGTATTGGAAAAAAGAAACGGATATGTAGTTAAAGAGTAAGTCCAGGAGTTCAACTACTTTTATGATTTCTATACCTAATTTTCCTCCCTTGTAAAGTAAGAAGAACAATCTCTTAGAGTTTTTCCAAATATTAAAAATGGCGGATGTAAAACATAAACTAGTAAATTACTCTTGTTTAGTACATGTCCTTACTGGACAGCATGACCAACGAAAGTAAGATGACTGGGTTGTTTATTAATCACACAGTTTGTCAAATTACTTTTAATTTTAAATGAATATGTATACCTTAAGTTTATTTTTCTCGATTTCTTAACTACTCTTATTTTAAGATTTTTATTTACTATAGTGCTTCCCAATTTCCTATTGTGCTGTTTAAACAAAAAGTGATGAGAAAGCACGTACTAATTCACACGTAAATTAATTTCCAAAATTTACACATAAAATAGTTTCTTAACAATTCTGAAGACATGGGATTTATATTTGCAGAAAGAGGTTAAGTGATAAAGAGAGATCTCTTTCTACCTTCAAGTATGTTTAAGAACTAAAGAACTAGTAATCCTAGCACTAGGTGGGAGTCCAAAGTGGGAGGATCATTTGAGCTCAGGAGTTCAAGACCAGCCTGAGCAAGAACGAGAACCAGTCTCTACTAAAAAATAGAAAGAAATTAGCTGGACAACTAAAAATATATAGAAAAAATCACCCAGGCATGGTGGTGCATGCCTGTAGTCCCAGCTACTTGGGAGACTAAGGCAAAAGGATTGCTGGAGCCCTGGAATTTGAGGTTGCTGTGAGCTAGGCCAATGCTATGGCACTCTAGCCCAGGCAACTGAGTGAGACTCTGTCTCAAAAAAAAAAAAAAAAGAACTAAAGAACTAAAGATAAAACAATAGCAATTTAGCAATTCAATAAAACCTGGTTAAAATAATATTTTTTTCAAAATATAATGCATAGCTCTAGTTAATATCATCTACATAATAACGAACCTCATATGCTAAATTCTGATTTAATATATGAAAAAAGTGATTTACACATGCAAACTGAGTTTTAATTGAAATAAGAATCCCTTAGCTTCCCTAAATTACCTTAACGATCAATTTTATTCTTATACTTGAACTTTGCACCATATATCATGGACAGAGTCTTAGAATCTTAAGTGTAGTTTCATCCAAATAAAAATATTAATCAAAAAGCATATCTAAATACTCATCGCTGTCCTCTACGTTTTAGCACTGGAAGTTGCCATATTAATTGAATGTTTGCATTGTGCTAACATTTATAAACTACTCCATGCCAAGCCCTGTGCTATGCCCTGAGCAAAAAAGCCACGTTTCCCTGCCCTCATTGAAATATAGCCTAGAGGAGGAGTTAGATACTAAACAATCATACAAATGTGAAAAGAAATGCACAGGATTTTATAAAAGAAAGAAGTGAGGCAAAGACTTAAATCAGATTGAGTGGTCCAGAATGACCTCCATGAAGAAAGAACTTTTAAGGTGAGATCTGAAGAATCAGTAAGATTTTGTCATAGGAAGGTATTTTAGGCAGAAGGAATAGCATGTGAAAAGGCCCAACATGGCTTTTGCAGACTGAAAGTCATGCCTTATGACTAGAATGAAGAAAGCTCAAGGATAAGTGGTACGGAATGATGCTGGAGAGACTGGAAGAGATGAGATAACATTGTGTCCTGTGACCCACATTAAGAAAATCTTAGCTTTGTGCCACCATTTTGATATGTTTAATTAGGCAGGTTGTAGGGCATAGTAGTCAAAAACACATGCTCTGTTGTGGAGGTTCTAGAGACAGAATTTGTTTCATTACCATTTCCTGCTTCTAGAGGTTGCCCACATTCCTCATCTTCTGCTCTCTTTAAAACTATCACATTGTTTCTCTTTGACCCTCTCTTTTCCATTATCTTCTCCCTCTTTCTCTCCCTCTCTCTCTCTCTCTCCACACACACACACACACACACACACACACACACAGCCTGAAAGAATTCTTCACTTTTAAGAACTCAGGTCCTTAGATTGGGCTCACTATGATAATCCAGAATCTAGAAAAAATCTCTTTAAGGTCTATAACCTCAATCACATATGCAAAGACCCTTTGCCATGCAAAAGAACATAGTCACAGGTTCAAAGGATTAGGTCAGGGGTATCTTTGGGGCTCATTTCTGCCTGCTGCAACATCCCTTTTACTTGAAAATTACCTGGCGAGGAGAACTTTATGCTGTGAAGCAGCACTTCCCAGATGTGAAGGGAAGGGTGGGTGGGAAGTCTCGGTGGTGCTAAGTGAAGTAGGGTATCATAGAAAGACAAAAAAGCAACAGTAGGTAGATAGACAGATAGATAGATAGATAGACAGGTAGATGATAGATAGATAGATGATAGATACATAGATAGCTCTCTCTAAATCTCCATGTCAATCTTCATCTACCCGACTATTTATCTATCTATCTGTCATTTATTTATCTGTCACCAAGGAGATGATAAAGAATGAAAGTATGCAAAGTGAAAGGATAAGTGATCGGTGAATTTCCTGGCTCCCCTCCTCATACATCTTTTTTTGTGTGTTGTTTTTTGTTTTTACTCATACATATTGTTGAAACTCTGGATTGGGTGCTGGAGGATATGAGGGAGATGTGAAGTTTTCCAGAGCTGGAGACAAAATGTGGTTAATGTGGTTACTTGTTCCTCTTATAGCCTTATTAAAAAAAAAAAAAAAAAAAATTCTTGCCAAAATGGAGTAGTGTGGCTACAGCAAATTATAAATGTCAGATCACATGATTGGGCAATGATATGACCTGGGACAGGAAGTCCCCTGTTCCCAATCCAATGGCTGGTATGATAACGTAGACACTTCTGTCAGTCCCGAGGGGCAGATATTACGCAGTCTATACTTAAGAGTCACTTTGCCTTTCAGAGGTATATACACTGATAAGTGGCAAGCAGTATGTAGCAGAAGCAACAAGTGAACATCCCCAAGGGACACATGGCTGATTTTCTGTGGGAGAAAAGCACAGAAAATTGCTGGTCAGCAGAAGAGTATTGCTGATCTTCCCTGGTGGCAACCCATGAGTACCGGCTGTACTTGGGTGCTTAGAGATCAGATTGTGCGTTACTTGGGCAGAGGAAGCAACCAGGATAAGCATCTACCATTAAAGAACAGACATTAAGAGGTCTGCAGGAGCCAGAAAGAAGGTGCCAGAAAGCTAAACACTAGGATTATACGTAAAGTTTGCTTTGAAAAAAGTTGCTACTTGAGGAAGGAGAAGAATGTGTTAGGAAGAAATTCTGATGGACAGAGTAGTTACAAAACTGGGACTAAATTGAGAGAGAGAGAAAGAGAGAGAGAGAGAGAGAGAGAGAGAGAGAAAGAGAGAGAGAGAGAGACTGCTGACTGTTTCGACACAAAGAGATGAATCACCTTCAAGGACACGTTTACATGCCCCTCCAACTTCCAATCCCGTCAGTGAGAAAAGAGGCTCTAGCACCAGATGAAATCAATTCTAGAAAGCAAAGAAAACAGCTTTTTTTTTTTTTTTTTTGGCATATCTAATTTGCAATGTGTAGACTTTGACAAACCCCTGCATGAATAAAGCTCTCTTTTGAAAAATTGAAGTCAATTGAAAAATAAATGCTGACATAATCTTATATTTTGCAAGGTTAAGAGTTGCCAATAGTGCTACTTATTTAGTTCAAGGATAGTTTAGTATTTTATTTAAAAGAAGTTTCCTCAATCTTTGCTCCTTAACTACATTCTGTGTCAACAGCTGTCATTTCAGTTTGTGGCATCAGAGGTGCTACTACAAATTGACCTTGAATGAGTCATATTACTTCATCCAACTAGATTATAAAGCTTGAAACAAATGAAGCTACTTTTTATAACGAACACTTTAGATCCAAATGTAACATGCATTTTGTTTCATCATAAGATAGAACACTGGATTTTCCTATAGAGTTACTTTTTATATTGTTTAGTTAAACCACCCTATTTTTGGATAAGCATTAGACTATTTTATATTGCATATTAAATTTATTTTTAAACTTCTGATGATTTAAAATTATTAATGTTGTGATATTTATAAATTTTAATTTACCATGTTTTCCCTTGCACAGATTTATCCAAAATTTTGCAATGTTTTTCTTCCCTAAATGGCCAGAGTTAAAGGAAATATCAAAATGGGGAGGAAAAGAATTTCTAAGATATGCTCAGGTAGCAACGTAAAATAACTGTCTGTTTTTTTTCAATACATGATTTATTTAGTGGACATGAAATGTATAATTTGAAATCTTCAACTTGCCTTAAATAAGATCCTAGAGCCTTAAATTGACTACTTTCATCACACTAAAAAACTTGCACAGTCTCTTATTGAAATATAAATTAATTCTATAAGGCAAAGTGAGACAGATAAATTTTATCTAAGAGATTAGTGGTGATGTCCTATAATCATTACACTAAGCTTGACTGTTCTGTTGGTTGACATCAAAACACTCAGCTGGATGAGATATTGCTTGTAGACCTAGCAGAAGTACCAAAGAAGAGGCCCTCTATCCAGTAAGACCTGCTCTTTGAATGCAGGTGAAAGGACAATGGAGAATGGGAACAAGTGCTGCCTGGTCATGCAAAATCATTAATAAAATTTGAAGACAAGTTCACCCTCAGTGATGCTATGCAAACACTGTGAAAATGAAGTTATTGACTTAATTTTATCAATGCTTGCAAGTCTTAATAAAAATTGTTTCAAACTATGTTTGTGTATGTATATGTCTATTGGTAGAATTCCCTAGGAGAATCATCTTTTGCATTTTGCATTCTGAGTCCTCCTTATACCCTACATACTGGAAGGAGTTTTTCTTCCTCTGGCCATTATAGTAACCAAAATGTTTACACCCCCATAGTATTCTGAAATTTAAAAGAAAGTATACTCTAGTTTAGTTGAATCCAAGTAGGTCTTTTATTAAAACCAAGTAAAAGATACCTGATTTTGACTTTAGGAATAAATGCTATGTTTGAAGTAAAAAAGTGTGAACACCTTTGGACTACATATTATGTGTCAATGGATTATTTTTTCATGGACAACTCAGCCTTGAAATGTCTACCGCATTTACTAACTGAACATAAGAAAGCTCCCCTTGGTGGCTCTTTCCAGGAGCAGCCATTCCATGCCATTCCTGCCGCCTTATCTACTCTCCCTATGTGAGAAAGACCAGATTTTCAAGAGCACACAGGCTGCAGAATGGTATGTTCCTTGCTCTGTTTCCAGAAGTGTAAGCCACATCCTGACTTAGCTGGTGAGGTGAAACCTATTTCCCTTTCTAGCCCAGTTTTTTCTCTGCGATCGACTCCTTTCTCCCCACTTTGGAGACATGGTTGGCTGGTATTAACATACCACGAACTGGTGGTGTCTGTGAAAAGTCCATTCACTTAGACGAAAAAAAAAAAATCCATCTTTATAATGAGAATATTAGTCTTTAATTTGATTAAGAAATTGTTCATGTGTACTTGTGCATTTTAGGGGACTAGGAAGTCAGAAATATCTGTGCTCCTGGATAAGTTCATATATTTACTCACTTTGGAAAAGTTAACTCAATGTTTCTGAGCCTCAACTCTAGTTTATTGAATGATGAGTAGTTCAGTGTCACTAATTTGGGTGGTTGTGAAATTAAATAATATGATAATAATAATAACTAATATTTATTGAGCACTTACTATGTGCTCAGCACTGGGACAACTTTTATGTTTATTTATTATTTTATTTTATTTTGTTTTGTTTTGTTTTATTTTATTTTATTTTATTTTATTTTATTTTATTTTATTTTATTTTATTTTATTTTATTTTTGAAACGGAGTCTCAAGCTGTGTTGCCCAGGCTAGAGTTTCGTGGCATCAGCCTAGCTCACAGCAACCTCAAACTCCTGGGCTCAAGCGATCCTTCTGCCACAGTCTCCCTAGTAGCTGGGACTACAGGCATGTGCCACCATGCCCAGCTAATTTTTCCTATATATATTTTTAGTTGTCCATATAATAATGTCTTTGTATGTTTAGTAGAGATGGGTTCTCGCTCTTGCTCAGGCTGGTCTCAAACTCCTGAGCTCAAATGATCCACCCGCCTCAGCCTCCCAGAGTGCTAGGATTACAGGCAAGAGCCACCATGCCCGGCTAACTTTTATATTTAGTGTCCCATTTTACCTCACCAAAAAAATCTGTAGTTAAAATGAAAAAATGAGCAATTTTTATAACTTGAAAGCCCAACCTTTGTACAAGTTAGACCAAATTCTGAACTATTGAACACACAAGAATAAATCAGTGACCATAGAATATTTTAGAGTTGTAAGCAAGTGCCACTCACTGAATATTCTCTTAGACATGCAGTTCAATAACTTATATCAGGTCAACTGATATTTTTGACAGTTCCCCTGTGTGAAGTCTGTGACTATACCAACAAGATTTGCAAAAGCAGAGAGCATAGAAAATTGAAAAAAGAGATTCATTTTTATGGTTCAGATATATTATAAAAACCTTGACCAGAAGATCTCAAGAAAGTAAGGAGGGATTTGCAATTTTAAAGTTTATTATCCAATTCAGAATCCTGTGTAGAGTACTTGATTAAGGAGATAAGGCTACTCTAAAAGGCAGAGAGTCTAGTTAAACAAGCAGTAGGTTTCCAGTGTCACCATATGCATTGTAAGTAATATTCTTTTAGAAATCCTTGCATGGTGCAGCGGATTAAGGCTTTCTCTTTCAAAATAACTATAATATCTCCAAGATATTTAACACCTAGCCCAATCTGAACTTCAAACTAACTAACTTCTCATGGGAAAATTTAAAAATATATATTTTTCATGAAAATATATTAGAGTGGTTTGTCAGAACCTACAAAGATTAGTACCTCAAATCTAAAATATTTTCCCTCTTAATCAACAATTCTAAAAATGAAAAAATTGGCTTTCTAAATATAAATATATATTTGATGAATTCTCAGAACATATTTATCAAATAGATTAAAAAGAAATTTTTGGAAAAGAGAGATGATTCAAAAAAGCTGACAACTTTTTTTAGAGACTGAAGTGTTTAGACACCCTTCTATACAGAACATTTGGAAGTAAAGAACTCAAATGTCCATATCATAAAAGAGCAACCTCATTTTATTTTTGCATTTTTGACTATTTCTGTGCTATACACTCCCCCAATCTAAGCAAAACTATTTTAAGTTTGATAATTTATTTATTATTCGAGAAAATAAACTGTAAAGAAAATGCCGATTTCAGACAACTGTCCTCTTTAAGCAGATTACAATCTTTAGCCATTAGTTTAAACACAAAAACACAATCAGTTCAGCATGCCAAACAAGGCAGGCCAGCATGAAGGTAGTTCTTCACCCCATGAAAAGCAGTGTGATCACCTACTAATTGTCTAATCAGCTTACATTTTACATAAATTAATTATCTTCAGTTTGAAGACTCTGGGGTTCTATTGTGAGCATGCAGCATTCCTCAGTCTATACTCACGTTATCTTAGAAAATATTATCTTATTGAAGCACTTGATTCAATTGACATCGCTGACATTAACTTCAAATATAAGCAGAAGGGATTGTGTTCAATCCCTTCCTTATATTATCTAATTTAATTTTCAAAAAGAATTAAAATTAAAAATGAAAAACCAAATGGAGTCATTACGTTTAATCTTCTTTTGCAGATGAATATCTATGGTTTTAAAGAGATTAAGCAACTTGCCTAACATCATAACAATAGAAAATGGAGAAACTTGTTCAAACCAAGGTATTTTTTATTGTGGAACCCATGTCTTTAACGTTTACACTATGACATGGTTTATTCTTTCATTTAACAAATGTGAGTGGGAATTTTACTATATGTATCAGGCACTACCAGGCATTGGGATGTAGCAATGAACAAGACAAAATTTCTATTTTCATGAAACTTACATCACATGAAATAGGAGAGAAGCCAAGCAATAAACTAGTGTATAAAATATGCGAAATCATATCAGAATAGAATGAAAAGTTTTATGAAAATATGTTTCAAAATATGGATGAGACAATTTCCATGAAAAGTAGACTAATACAACAAATTGAAGAATAATGAACACCTTGAACAGGCTTGAACAATTTAAGACATCACATCTAAAATTTAAAATCTATCTGCAAAGAAAAAAAAAGCAAGGTTAATTTTATGATGATGTACCATTTTCCCAAACTTCAAATGTTTTAAGGTGATATACAGCACACAGTTTTACCATCTTTAAAGAAGCTGACATGGTGTATGATATATTACACAGTTTTAGAGATTAGAAAATGAGGAGAAGGGGCATTTTATAAGACTACTAAGGCATTCATTTAAAACTTTAAAGAGAAGAAATTGAGAAATAAAAATGATAGGTCAATCCCAGTTATGCAATAGATGCAATGATTCTAGAGAAAATATTATTTATATCCAGGGATACACACATGCACACACACACACACACACAGATATATATATAGTGTACGATAAGCATAAACAATATAGTTCCCAGAAACACATTAAGACTAAATACTGAAGAAATTTTTGTTTTATAATCTCTATGGTACTGTATTAAAGGAGAAAGCAAAGCAAACATGGTCATTTCAATAATGGCAAGTATATTATTTATTGAAATCAAGCAAACATAATTCTTTAAAAGACCCAGAGGGAGGGAATGTCTCTTAAACATTTTGTGGAAAATATAATGTTAAAATATACAGAAAACACATGTAGACAGAGAGTTGAATGATGGTTACCAGAGGCTAACAAAGGTAGCAGGAGGGTAGGGATGGTAAATGGGTGCAAAAATATACTCAGATGGATAGAATGAACAATATTTTATAGCACAAAAAGTGACTATAGTCCACAATAAGTTATGGTATACTTTAAAATAACTAAAAAAGTGGAATTAGAATATCCCTCACACAAAGAAATCATAAATGTTTGAGGCCATGGATACCCCAATTACCCTGATTTGATTAATTCACATTGTATGCCTGTATCAAAACATCACATGTACCCTATAAAGATATACAACTATTATGCACCCATAATAATTGGAAAATAAAAAGTTTCAAACGTTTAAAAACTATCCACTCAACTAGAATTCTCTAGACATAGTCTCCTATTAAGTTAGAAAAGAGAATACAGCAACCTTTCACAGAAATGTCCTTACAGAGTGATGTTTTAAAGTTTTGGCTTGACTTTAAGGGCACTGCATTTTTTTTCTACTGTTATGCCAAGTGTTAAATAATGGCCCAGTTTCAAACTTGCTCTTCTACGGTATATTGTCAGCTTTGTGATAAGGGGATTGTGACTCTGCAAACCACATTTCTCCTTTGCCAACTGACTTCATCTAAGGATGTAACAAAAGAAAGTACTGGGGAGGCTGAAAGCCTGGAAAGGGAGGAAGGAACATACAGCCTTCCTGTTGGCTTCGTCTGTCCTTGTTTTGATTTGTTTTCTCTTCCTCTTCCTGTCAGTATCGCCCTTGTAATTTTTTTTTTAACAGTAGTTTATTGCAGTTTTCCATTTTCCAACGATTACAGAACCAGCCTCATGTGCATTCCCAGACGTGACAGTGACAGCTAGCTGGAGTCCTCAAGCAAGGTCTGGGTCCCAGGTCCAGGGATCCTTCTCTCAAACATTTAAAGTAGCAGTAATTCTAACACTTGCTTTTGGTAACTGCTTTCCCAGTGTTTCAAAACTGGTGTGATATTTCTGTGTTCCATTTCTGTCTTTAATTCTTCCATTTCTACTTACTGATTTTTTATGTTGAATTACTTCCGTTAAAATGACTGGCATTGTTTTTCCTTTGTGTGCTTTTACTGATCCAAGAGTTGTGTTTCCAAGTTTGATTTGGTTTTAAGAATATTTTTCTTACGCTCATTTTTTTATGTTATTTATTTCTAGAAAACTGTATAAATACCTGTTTCTCTTTTTACCTCAGCAACCTAAAAAATGATCCAAATATGTAGTGAGCCTTTATATATTATATAGAGACATCTATTCATTCCACTGAACATAGTTGTCAATGACCTAAACCATTGCCCATATGGAGCATTTGATATCAAAAAGGAAGGTTATGGACCCAAAAAATAGACAAACAAGTTCAATTTTGGTACCAATATGACTTACCAATATCTTGATATCTTGATTACCAATGTCTTGAAGAAGCTTGACTATCACATAGTTGAATCCATAGAATATACTACCAACATACTACCAAACTCTTTAAATTGTATGTTATCTAATTGGGATGAAGCAACATGGACTTTTATTAGTTTGTAAGACTATATGATATTTTTAAATTATATAATCCAAAACAGTTTAAAGACCTCTTGTGAAATTATTATATTGACTCCTTAATTTTCCTGCATGGCTGTGCTAATTATATTTTAGTCTTTCAAGCATATGCTGTAATTTAGTGCACTGGCATATAAAATTTTATGTAAGATTCAGTGTTCATAATACTCTCTTAGGAACCACTGTACCACAGAATTTAAACTAATAATGCTGAAAAGGATGTTTACTTTCAAGATCCCTGTGGCACTTTAAAAGATCAATCAACTTGGCACTTTTGAAAATTTAAATTAAATTGATGATGTCTCATTACACTCTCTTTGATGATTATGATTGCATAGAAGCAGAATATAAATCTTAAAGAAACTAGCTCTGAAAAGCCAACTAATAGAAAACATGATAGATGCTGAATGTAGACATTGTGACTTTTGTTCATCACTGATAGAGTAATTAATCATTTTAATATTCTTTTCACTTATATCTGAAATACATCTTATGAACTAAAAATATATTTCAAATAAGATAAAAAGAAATGTAGCTACTTTTGGATAGTAAGAAATATATGTGTTTACTTATAGTAGTAATTTACTGTTCACATAATTTTCAGAATAGTCTAAAATTATTTGACTTGTAGATAATAAACTACAATATCAGCATATATCTATATTTTCTGCATATCAATATAAAAATGATGCTTCTGAAACTATATTTTTAAAACAAAAATAATTATCAACCAATATTATAGTTCAAACAATTAACATTTTATAGATATCACTTAATGGTAATTTCTTCCCTTTACATTTTTACATATAGTGTGAAGGAGAAAAATTAATCCTCTTAATTGATGCAAACAGGGCATTTTCTAAAAGCTAATATCTGTTCTTGATTTTAAAACATAATTAATTGGGAATAGAATGATATTTTCTTTACTTAAGATATGCATTTTCAAATTCCACTCTATATTTTCATAAATATGAGCACGATTACAACCTTACAATTTGAAGCTCTGCTAATTTAAAAAATATGATACAATTATAAAGTGAAGTTAAATGAAGGTGGCAAAACAAAGCTGGGTGTGTTGGCACATGCCTGTGGTCCCAATTCTTTGGGAGGATGAGGTAGAAAGATCCCTTGAGCCTGTGTTGCCGTCCTGGGCAACATAGACAGACACAGTCTCTAAAAAAAGAAAAAAGAAAAAATAGAAGAGGGGAAAAGAATCATTCAATCATTTGCATCTAGTACCTACTGTGCATATTATGACAATAAAGGATAATGTTTAGAGTTGGGACAATGAAACTGATATATTTAAAAATAAATTTATCAGGAAATAAGCAATACCAATATGAAGAAATAAATAATAGTTTATTGATAAACATAGACCATGAGAGACACATTATAGTAATAAAAGAACCAAATAATGTAAATTCTTCAGTTAGAATTCTAATGGGATTTTTTTAAAACTGGGCAAAGTCTACCTGGAAAAGTACATGGTTTCTACTCATGCACAACTTCTCCGACACCCAGCATTTGTGGTGGGTGAAATTCTCCGGCTCCTGGCCCTGCGGTGCCCAGCAGCCAGCAGCTTCCCCCAAGCTGTTTTGTAGCACAGTGCCTCCGGCGAGAAACCATCTTTTAAACAGAATTCCCCAATTCCCCGCCACTCTAGAGCAGGTGTGGAAGACTGTGGCCTGTGTGCCAAATCCAGTCCACCAGGTGTTTTTGCGAATAAAATTTTATTGGAACCTAACCATACCCATTTATTTAGTCAGTTGTGCTGGCAGCTTTCATACTGCAACTGCAGAACTGAGTAATTGTGACAGAGACTGTATGTTCCACAAAGCCTAAAATATTTACTATGTGGCCCTTTATAGAAAAAATTCATAACTCTTGTGCTAGAGGCTGAACTTCCAGTGAGATTCATAGGTCAGATTCCCAGTAGGTTCTGCTGCTGCATCACCATAGTGACTTCTCTGCTATGGACTGAGTCATGGCTGTGCTTCCTCTCACAGGTCTGGATCAAACCTTCGGGAGGGAGAGGTGTTTCCTGGGCTCTCTCTCAGCCCTGTAGGTGGTGGCTGCTCCTTTAATTGCTGTTCCAATATTCTATAGAGTTCTCTGTGCTTCTTACTAGCCAATCCCTCGTTACTCTTATTCTCTGAAATCCCTGATATACTTAATCATTGTGTATAATAACATTTACCTGTTCAAATTATTCTATTTTGCCTCTTCCTCATGGGGCCCTCATTAATATACAATGAATATCTTTTTTTCCTTTTAATTTATATGTGTCTTTTATTTAAAGTGAGTTTCCTAAAGGAAGCACATCGTTTGTTCATTCTTAAAAATATATATACAATCTAAACACCCATGCCTTTTAAGTGAGGGGTTTGACCACACGTTTTTAGTGTAATTTGTTAATATGGTTGAAGTCAAGTCTACCGTAATCTTTCTGTTTTCTCTTTTCTCCATGTGCTCTTTGGTACTTGTTTCTTTTTTTTTCTCTACCTTCTTTTGGATGAATTGAGGATATGTTGGACTCCATCTGGCTCTAATTTTGAGTTATGATTGTTTAATTATAATTATTTTATATATTTGGGACAGTTTTCTAGTTACATATAATGGGAAGAAAAATCCAATCCCTGTTACTACATCATAGCTGAAAGTTCAAATCCAAAAAAAATGTTTTATTATATTTTTCTTTTTCTTGGATTTGTATAAAATTATTGAAATTTCATATAAAAGGATAAATATTTAAAACAGAAAGAAATAAATAATAAATGAATTAATAAATGCCAAAATTACGGAAAAAGAGGAACAATTGGAGACTAAGCCCACTTAAAATGTGTAGCAATATGTTAGAACATAGGATAAAGCCACAAATCAGTTTGCATTAGTATAGGACCAGAATAACGTATCATTCTATTTAATTGAATCCAGAATGAGAAAACAGTATTTTTGTGAACTTCATAGATAACAAAGGCAGCAGTTTTTAATGGGAAATAATGGGCTACTTATTGCTGATACAACTGATTGTACACATGTAATAAAATGAAGTTTGACCTTTATCTCTACCTTATTTATAAGAGTAAATTTGAAATACATTAAAAAGATTTATTTCCTCAAATTTATATACATTTTTTCAAAAAAATAAAAATCTAATATAAACTAGAGTTTGGAGGAATATTGCTAACTCTATTAATTCAGCTAGGCTAGGCTTTGCTGCTGTAACAATCCTAAAATCTCGATGGCTTATAAAAAGAAAAGCCTATATATCCTCATGTTATTGTTTCATCACTGGTTTTCTGGGGCTTTTATCCCCCCCTGCCACCAAAGCTGATGTGAAAATTACCATCATACATGATACTGGCTTCTGTAATTAGCTCTAAAAACTTTCTCCAAGAAATGAGATTTGCCTTTTCTGCCCCTAGTTTATTGGCCAAAATAAATTACATGCTAATGCCTGACTTTAATAAAAAAAGAAAAGTGGGAAGTAAAGTCCTAATACAAGCCCAGAAGGGGAAATAGAAATAATTGTTCAATACATCTCATGAATACCTCACAAACAAACCTGGAACCTGCTTTAGAAAACTATTAAACAAAATAAAGATATTATTGACTCTAGAAATTTGTATATATGTATATTTATATCACTATGTACCCTAAACAAAGTCAATAGACAAATGATAAATCTGAAAAATTATATAACAGATAATTTATCATTATTATCTCTAATGTACAAAGAGTAATTGTAAGCTGATAAGAAAAAGATACAAATGCTTACAGCTCTATTAAAATTGGACAAAAGATAACAATAAAGAGTCCCTAAGGATCAAATCCAAATATCCAATAAATACATATAAAGAATCTTAAGGTGATGATCAGGGAAACCAATTTTCTGGTGAGTACATGTGATGCTTGGTGGGGGGGGGGAGGGGATGGAGGTATGACTACATGGTGAGTGCCAGGCGCACTGTCTGGAGAATGGACACACTTGAGGCTCTGACTCAGGGGGATGGGTGGGACATTGCCAATGTATATAACCTGAACTTATGTACCCCCAGGATGAGCTGAAATAAAAATAAAAATAAAAAAAATGATGAATTCCCAAAAAAAAAAAAAAAAAAGAATCTTAAATTTTCCTCTCAGTGGAGACAATGTGTAAATTGTTAATGAGGTGTTCATCCCATATGAATGAAGGCAACATAAAAAGAATTATGCACCAATGCCTGGTGGAGATGCGAAGAAAATTTGCTGACAGAAAAAAGAAATGTTAGCACCTTTTCGAAAAGCAATATCTGCCTATTAAAATTAAACATATATCACAGATAAAGCAGAAATGTTACTCTAAGGCGCCTATTCCACAGGGCTGAAAAGCAGTAACTGAGAAAGGCCTATTGCTGTAGACTGAATTGTGTCCCCTCAGAACTCATATGCTGAAGCTCTAACCCCGGTATGTGACTATATTTGAAGATAGGACTGTTCCATAAATAAGTATTTAGGTCAGTAAATATGAAATGTCTGATTTCAAATCAAAAGTGTAGTTTATTGTATCTTAAACAAGAAGCAGTACAATTAATCAAAGTATGCATCTAAACTATCGGCACAGTTTTGCCATCTCAATGGTAGCTTGTTTATGCCAGCAGCAAAGAAGCCTGCAGAGTGAGTGGGGATGAAATGGCAAAAGGTGTTTTCCACAGCTTATTGAGAATTGATTATTTTTCCTTGCAAGAAGTGACCCAAGCCTGGAAGAAGTGGTAGTCAGTTGGTGCAAGGTCTGGTGAGTATGGCAGATGACAGGGAGTTTCCAAGTCTACCTTCTGTAGTTTGAGCAGCGTTGTTAGTGCGACATGTAGTTGAGCGTTGTCTTACAAGAGGATTAGCCTGTCTCTATTGACCAACCTCGGCTGCTTAATTGCAAGCATCCTCATCATTTCATCCAAATGTTCGCAGTAATGGATTGACCAGGTTTCATGAAGCTGTAATGGATAAAACCAGCACTGGACCACCAAACAGACACCATTACCATTTTTTGGTGAATATTCAGTTTTGAACTGTGTTTCAGCACTTCATCTTTACTCAACCATTGTGCTGAATGCTTGAGATTGTCATAAATAATCCATTTTTCATTACATGTAATAATATGGTGTAGAAATGGTTCACGTTTATGTCATGACGGCAAAGAAAGGCAAGCTTGGAGACGATGTCTCTTCTGATACTTGTTTAATTCATTCAGAACCCATCTATCCAGCTTCTTTACCTTGACGATTTATTTCAAATGGTCCAACATTGTTGGAATAGTAATGTCAAACCTTGCTGCTAATTCATGTGCACTTTGAGATGGATTCGCTTCCACTACAGCTTTGAGCTCATCATTATCCATCTTGGTGTCAGGTCGCCTACGTAGCTCATTTTCAAGATTAAATTCACCAGAATGGAACTTCTCAAACTATCGACGTACTGTGGATTCATTAGCCACATCCTTCCCAAACTCTTCACTGATATTCTGAGCTATCTGCATTTCATTCGTACCACAATGGAACTCATATTTGAAAAGAACATGAATTTTTGACTTATCCATGGTTTCACAAAAATTACTCTAAAGAAAATTTCAAAGATAATCACAAGCTGAAACTTGTGTTTGAAAGACCGAGGATGTACCTTCACAATAAAAATAAAACAAGAAATGTCAAAGTGAAATGTCAGAGATATCAACTGTCAAACCTAGTACTTAAGGAAATTGGACAATTCATACTTAATAACCTTAATAAGTTTAGATGAGGTCATAAGGGTGGGACTGTGATCCAATATTACTGGATCATTATAAGAAGAGAGACACCAGGGACGTGACCACAGGTAGACAAGGCCATGTGAGGACATAGCATGAAGACAGTCATCTATAAGCCAAGAGGAGAAGCCTCAGGCAAGACCAAGCCTACAGACAACTTGATCTTGGAATTGCAGCCTCCAAAATTGTGAAAAATAAATTTCTGTTGCTTAAAAGCAACCCAGCCCTTGGTATTTTGTTATGGCAGCCGCAGCCCTTGCAGACTAAGACACCTGTGCACGTACACAAAGGTGTCTATTGCAGTATTGTCTATATTAGTAAAAAAATTTTAAAAAGGAATACACATCTCTAGGAAAATAACTGCAAATATTATGGTATATTCACTTTATGAAATATTATAGGGAGCTTATGAGTAATATTTATGTCTATACTCCAGATGTTATGATTAGAATTTAACTAAGCATTTTTAAGTGACAATATAGAGATGTAGAAAAATACTAATCATCTGATCTGGTCTGATTTTTGTAAGCTTCTATAAAAATAAACTATCTTTTAAAAAAATGTGTGTGTGTGTGTGTGTGTGTGTGTGTGATTTTGCTTCCTCTGAGAAGTCTTCCTTTATTCCACAACTATGGGTAAGCTTTCACATCTATGTGCACACCCATGAGGAATCAATCAGTTGTGCAATTTTCAAAGGTTAATAAATGAAGAAAATTAAGAAATTTAAAAAAATCTGACTATGAGTATTCTTCAAAGTTGCCATGAAAATATTTGTGACAGAAGTTGGATTTGTACAGCAATAGTTTATGATTCTTTGAACAACAATAAACTAGCAGTTTTCATTTATCTTTTTTTGAAAAATTTAGAGGTGACAGGTCAAAAGCCAGTACTTACAAATTTATAAAGATAAATTTTGACTAAACAAATTAATTCTTGAGAAGGCAATTTTTGTTATCATCTCTTAATGTCAGCAAAATTAATAAATTTATAAAATTAGTTCTAGCTAGAATGTTATATACTATATTTCATAGCAAAATGCAATTTATGTGAGAATAGATAATGTATTATGAAATTTGTTTTATTATCCAACAATTTTGATTTATGATGTTAACAAACACTCTATCAAGGAGAAACTTCATCCTTACCTGAGGGCATCCTGGTAATGAAATCAGTGAAAATCAATTTTAGGTGAAGTAGTTTAAAGAAGAAAAAGAGAAAGAGAGAGGGAGAAAGAGAGAAAGAGAGAAAGAGTGAGAGAACAAATGTTCACAAAATTTTAATCCTCATATAATAAAAAATAGACTCACAAAAACAAAGACAGGTGATAGTATTAAGCACAGTGACCTCTTTTATACTGCTTTAGAGCTCATCTATTTTTTCCCAGTTATCATACTCTTGTTCTAAAATTTCTATTTGGTTCTTCTTCATATCTTCTCTTTCTCTTCATTTTTTTTTTCATTTCTTTTCATTTGTTTTGAGCATTTCACAATTGCTCATTGAAGCATTTTTATGACAGCTGCTGTAAAATCATCTTCAGGTTATTGTAACATCAATGTCATCTTGGTTGACACCTACTGATTGTTGTTTTACATTCTGTTCGAGATCTCCCTGGTTCTCAGTATAACAAGTATTTTCCCTTGAAGCCTGGATATTCTGAGGACTGTGGTACAAGACTTAGGGTCATATTTAAATCTCATGTTCAACAAGTCTCCTTTGCCACCATGTCTGTTACTGCTAGTCAGATGTGGAACCCCAGGTCCCCCAAGCGGCCTCCGCTGACACTTCTGGAGGAAGGTTTTGGGGGCCTCACTTGCTACTGCCTGACAGTGATGAAAGTCTGGGCCCCTCACTTCTCTGGCACCAGCCTGGCAGCAGTGCCAGGGCATCTAAGGAGTTGGGGAAAGGTGGAAGTCTAGGCTCTCCACTCAGCTTTTGCTGAGGCAGGGCTGAGAATAAGCCACAAGTTTTATTTATTTATTTATTTATTTTTGCTTGTTTTTGTTTGTTTTGGCTTTTTGTGTTATTTGATTGGAGTAGAATAGCTATTGTCTAAAAGTTTCTGCCTTGCTAGGTTCTTTCTTCCCTGGCTTTTGGCCAGAGAGAGCAGGTGTTTAGGGGGGTGGGTCTTTCTTTGTCTGCATCTGTTAGAATTTCTGGGTGTCTGGCTTCTCCAGCACCTAGTCTTGACTACATGAGACAAAAAGAAAACCTAGGCAACTCGCTACCGTGTCATTCTCTAGGTGCTGAATTCCTTGCTGACGTGCCTTCTTCCTTCTACATCTGAGTCCTTTTCTGTTTGTTTTATATATGATGTCCAGGGCTTTTAGCTGTAATAAGTAGGAGGAATAGAGAACGTTAGAAATTGGAATTACAATATCTTAGAAAGTAATATAAGCCATTCTGTTTTCTTTATGTTTGCAAGGACATATTACAAAAAATTATCAAGAAAACTGAGAACACTATTACATTGTTTCTTTTTCTTCCTGAGAAGAATTTGCAATCTAATTACCCTTAGAAAATTACCTAAGAGGCTGTTCCAGGAGTTGTGTTGTTGGTGATGATGTATGACCACTCATTTCTCTCTCCAGTGGGCCACTTTTCATATCCCACCATTAGAGAAAAGGTAAAAAAAAGGAATAGCTTTCATCTAGGTCAGGGGCAGTCCAGGCAAAATCAGAAAGTAGGCTGTTTTGGGGGTTTTGTTTTTTCCCTCTGTCCTGACTTTGGCATGCTTGGTGCTGTCTTTTCTTTCTGGAGGCTTCTGTTCAGTAGCTACCCAAAGGCGTTCTGTGCACTCCTGTTTCAGATGGTAACCTGTGATCTGTGAAAATCCTTCTATCTCCATTTGCTCTCTCACACAATTAAATGTAGTTAACCTGTGTTCCTCTCTCTAGGGGCTCTTTTTGACAGCTAATTATCTAATTCAAACCGAAAAGACACTGCGTGGTTAAGCCTCTCAAGTAATATACTTTGATTTAACAAAGATTTTTCTAAAGACCATGTTGTAACTCAAAGGAATTTCCAAAACAGGAATGTCAGGCACAGTGCCAAACCCATGGGGTCTGGGGCTATTGAAGAGATTGATTTTGTGCTCAAACGGTCCAGTACCTCATAACTCACAACTTATATGTGTGCTCTGGCCTTGATTTAAGAGTACTTTTCCACTGTTACATATCAGGTAGCTAGAATGCTGTTGGCGGAAAATCAGCATGCATGCCCTGCAATATGTATTGGTAGTATTTTGAGAGCAGGGCATCACTGGAAAACAAAAATTTATCTCCAGCATGTACACTGCTTTCTACTCTTCCCGATTTTGAATGGTCACTAAAGCTTATTTCATTCTCATCGGAAGCATTTCTAAAATTTTGATAGGGCAAAAGAGAATTTATTTTTTCTAATGGCCATGGTGTATTAATCAGTATTGTCAGCCACTGCTTTAGAGTTTCTTTTGCTGAAAGGGAGCATAAAGTCAGGTTTCTAGTCAAAATAAACAAACAAAAAATTGCTATTATAAAGCAAACAGAATCTTAAGATATTTAAACAAGTTAGTGAGGTGGTCCATACCCATAATCCCAGCACTTTGTGAGGCAGAAAGGGAGGGATCCCTTGAGACCAGCCCAAGCAACATAGGCAGACTCTGCCTCTACCAAAATATTTAAAAATTAGCCAGGCACGGTGGCAAGAGCCTGTAGTCCTGGTGTTAGGTAGATAGTGAGGGATCCCAGATGTCCTAGGGATGAAAGTGGGTGCTGTTGCCCCCACCTTGGTCTTGCCCAACCCTGATTCTTCATACCTGGTGAGGGAGGGAATAACCTGTGAATCTGCCAATTAGAATTTGGCTTGCCAGCTGAAAAAGAATGCAGAGGACTCTCTAGCCCACAGGCCAAGCCACATAAGAACCATAAAGTCCAGAAAGTCACCTAGAACCCACATGCATGCATAGTTAAGGCTCAAGTCATGTGACTCCCAACTGTCCAATCAAAGTGGTCTCATGGCGACCTGTGAACCACAGGAAGGTCCCTATCCAGGCACTATAAAATAAGACACAGACCATAGCCAGGCTCTCTCTCTTTGTGCTCTTCCTTTAGCCCTCACTTTGCTGCAGCAATGGGTCTGGTCTTCATCCACGGCGTATGTACCATGCTTTGTAAGCCTATATCTTGCTCTTGCCTTATAATCCTATCTTTCTCTCCTCAATAAACCTCATTTTTGTGCTTGCCTAACTGCAGCGTGTCTGGTCATTCTTTGGCCATGGGCGAGAACCAACATTTTCAGACTAAAACCTGACAGCAGCAACTCAGGAGGCTGAGGCAAGAGGATTGCCTGAGCCCAGGAGTTCCAGGCTGCAGTGGGCTGTGATTGTGCCCCTGCACTCCAGCCTGGCTGACAGAGTGAGACCCTGTTTCTAAAAAAAGAGAGAGTTAGTCTACCACCTTTCTCTCTATCCTCATTTCCCCCCTCCGTTAATGATGCTCTCCTTCTCTTCTACTTCTCTTACTCCTTCCTTTTTGCTTTGGCTCCTTTCTCTCTAAGACCTTCCTTCCTCTTGTCCTCCTTCTCACTTTCACATATGCTTACTTTAACAGAAGAAAGTATCAGCCATGGATCATCATGCACGCATGAGTCTTATTTACCTATTAGAGACGAGTGACTTGCAAGCCACCTAACTTCACATAATTCACGAACTGACACTGGCATTCTTGATTCCTCACAAAACTAGGATTTAGGTTCTGCAAGTATCACTTATCTGAATATAAATGGTTCTTTACTCTTACACTTGGAGCACAATCCTAGCCTGAGTTCTTTTCTATCCAACAGACTCCTTTTGTAGATTCTATATCTATTGAAGCAGACAAATGTGTTTCAAACTATTATTATATTTCCAATGAGAAAGCATAGACAATAAAACCTTACAAATGCATATTTAACAGATATTTGGAATAAAGTCACTGGTGCATTTATTTTAGAACTAGACAATAGTTTTCCCCACTCTTTATAATTAAGCAAATACCTATTACTGTTAAAGGCAGACTGAATTCATCTTAACTTAATTGTTCTAATAATAATTAATACTTTTGGGGGGACTTTACTATATCTAAAGCACCATGTTAGGAAAATCACATAGTCTCTAAACCAAACAAGAAACTTATAAAGGTATTTTTTGTTTGTTTGTTTGTTTGTTTTTTGTTTTTTTTAGGCAAAGTCTTGCTCTGTTGCCTGGGCTAGAATACTGTGACATCAGCCTAGCTCACGGCAACCTCAAACTCTTGGGCTCAAGCGATCCTTCGGCCTCAGCCTTTTGAGTAGCTGGGACTACAGGTGTGTACCCCCATACCTGGCTAATTTTTTCTATTTTTAGTTGCCTGGCAAATTTCTTTCTATTTTTAGTAGAGACAAGGTCTCCCTCTTACTGAGGCTGATCTCAAACTCTTGACCTTAAGTGATCCTCCCACCTTGGCCTCCCAGAGTGCTAGGATTACCAGCGTGACCTACTACACCCACCAGGCCATAAAATAGGTTTGTAACAGAGAGAATGGCCTGAAAAACAGCAAAAATGTTTTCCATCTCTTTAGAACTTCCCCTGCTCCTTTTGGAGAATTAAGACCTGCATCCTTGTCTCAGGCCAGTGGTCAGGAGAGGTAGGGGAATGTCCTTTGTTCTTTGTCCTACAGAAGATAGGTCAATGGAACTGTTTGGGTGGAGGTCCTGGGTGGAGGTTATGGGATTGTCTCCCATGGAGATGGGACAGAGATGGGATGAGCAGAATCATCAACTGTAGTTGAACAATAGCCTAGAACTGAAAGCCTCCCTTTAAAAGCTCTGTAGTTCTGTTTATGATTAGGACAATGGCATTTTAGACAGGAATCTCCATCTTCCTCATTTGCTGGCAAATTAATAAATCTCTCTTTCCTTCTCCTCAACCACTCATCCTCATTCTTCCTACACAGCTTCAGGAACAAGTCCTGAGCTTTCAGTAACGGGTATTAGAAACTCATTTTAAGTATTGAGGAAACTGAGGTTCAAAGGAGTTAAGGTACATGTCCATTACTCACAGAGGTAAATAGCAAAGCTGGAACTCAAATAGAACTCTGTCTGACTTGTTCTATTACCTTTAGCTGCTTCTCCAACTGTGAAACAGAGTCAAATACAAATTGTGGCAACACTACAGAGGCCATCCAAAAATCTTGTTTTAAATTTGTAATCACAAAGTGAAGTTCGTGGCTAGAACTGCCCATGTGTGTCTAGCAATGTGAGAGGCAGCCATTCAGGGCTGCAGGTCTGAAAATGTCTCTGTGAATGGTGAAGAGACCTTGTTGTCTGTGCTCTTTCCTTCGCTGCCAGCCTTCCCCCATTTCTCCTCTGCCTCACACTGGTTTAGAGGAAAGGAGAGACAAGGTTACTGACTTCAGCCAATGTGTCTGCACCATCAGCCCTCTGCTGAAGGTTTTAGCAGGGGAGCAGATCGAATGTAACTGCAAAAATCAGATTTGAGGATTATCTATGGATTTTATTTTCTGTCTTCCCCCAAGATAATAAAAAGTTGGCTATATCTATATCAAATTTATTACCTTTCTTAACTACTTTATTTATTTATTAGGATTTCTATAATACTTTCCCTCTAGAAATGCTAAGGCATTTTAGAATGTAACATCTTGGAATGTGGAAATTATGTCTTTTTAAATGGTTTTATATAGAATGTTTTTATGTGATCATATATAAGGTGATCAAGAGGTATTAACCAAAAAATTCAAGAATTGAATTTTAACCTTTAACTATGACATCATTACATTAAACTGAAGAGATTTAATGGCATACTAAATTTAACTTTACTTGTTTTTTTCCTCCATTTTTTTCTATTTCTAATTTGGTAACTTTGGAATTGGCTATAAAATTCAATTTGTTAATTGACACATCAGTTTTGAGAGACAGAAATATATAGGTGTGTATTTTTTAAAAAGCAATTATCCATACACATTTGTCTCTAAGTCCAATTTTATCAATACTATATTTTATAACATAAAGTAAGATATTTGATAAGTAGAATATAAGCTGAAAAACCTTTAAAATAATCACTAGTTAGAGAGGTTTGTAACTGGCTCCATGAACAAATTTCAGTGACTCCTATATGTTTTTTATAATCCTCTCCCTGAACTACTTGACATTTTGAGTTGTTTCCCAGAAATGATAGATTTTCTGCAAGACAAAAGAGTTGAGCTTCTGAAGGCCCCAGGGCAGAATTCCTGATACCAGGAATCCTTGTCCCCGTCTCCCTGCCCCAAGGTACTGGTGGCCCCTCCTTAAAAAGCCTGTGATCTCCATTAGTCGGAGAGATGGATTTGAGGCAGCTTCTCTTGTTCTCTTGACAAGATGTCTGTCATATTAAAAAATTCCTTTCTCCCATGGCAGTCCTTGTTGCCTCAATAATTCGATCTTTGCATGAAGAGCAACTGGACCAACACTGAAATCCATTTATGGCTTGACAACAGGTTTATTAAGTAAGTTAGGAAAAAATAGTATTGTTGTTTTGGTTAATTATTTTACATGGTATTCATTTTTAGAGTTCCTTTATTTTCAACCTCAATTTTGCTCACATAAATGTTAGGTAAACAGCCAGGGACCTCCAGCCCCTCCTGGGTACAAAGCCAGGCACTCCAGGCAATTGCTACATCGGGGGTAGGAGAGAATGTTCTATGAACACACCAATCTTTCACATGTACTGCAAAAGAATGCAGAGGATTCTCTAGCCCTAGGCCAAGCAGTACAGGTACAATGGGATCTGGAAGGTAACCTAGGACAACCTAAGGCTAATTATCATGTCATTAGCTTAAATCTACTTTTCAGTTCACCCCACCACCTGCAAATGGCTGTCAGAGAGGCTCATGGGAGAACCACATGCACAGTAAGACTCAGGTCATATAACTCCTAAGTGGTTCCATGGTGACGTCTGAACCAGGAGGAGGGCCCAATACAGACACTTTAAAACAGGACACCAGAGACTTTTTGGTGTGACAAGGGCTCCGTTCATCACTCTGTGTATCTTGCTCTTGCTCTATAATCCTATCTTTCTCTCCTCAGTAAACCTTGTTTTGTGCTCACCTTACATTCAGTGTGACTGGTCGTTCTTTGGCCAAGAGCACACCAAGAACCAACATTTCAGGCTGCTGACCCCAAATTGAACTGCTGACCCGACATAAACACATATTAGAAAAAGCCTCAGCACTTAGTTTACATATCAACTTAAACTCATCAGATGGCCGCCCTTGCATCCTGTCCACAAGAAATGCCTATTTATCCTGACCCACCTTTCTAAGATCATCAGGTGACAATGAGTTGATCATTTAAACTCTCTTACCATCTACTTCCTCTCCTTCAAACAGGAATAAAAATCACTAGTCTGGTCCATGTCAAAGGTCATTTCAGAATAGAAATAAAAATCCCTTGAAGAACCATATACAAATGGAATCTTTAGTCACGGTGCAATTTTTTGATGGTCACTGGAATGAAATTCCGAATAACTGATTGTATTCTAATGTGTTCAGAAAGAATTACTCTCTCTCCATTGTGTTTTTTATTACACATGTTATAACATTTATCGCAGGATTGTAATTGTTTGTGTATATACCCTTCACCTCAAATAGATTGGATTCTTTGAGATCAGTGACCATGATTTCTTTTTTAATCGCCAGAAGTTACCCTATTTTTTAGGTGCATAGGTACTTAAAATGTTTAATTCTGCCAAATTAAAAAGAAGTATCAAATAAAATTAGTATAAAATCAAACACATTGGCAATAAATTTGTAATTTCCAACAAGGAAAATAGAAAAATGGATAAACAGACAAAAAGAACAGCAAAATTATAGCAACTTAAAACCATTTCTGTTAGAGTTACTCAGGCATTTTGGTAGGTCCTCAAAATATTACTAACATATTCACTATTAAAGTAGTGAAAATACAAATTATTTTCATTTTCTTCCCAGTAATATATTCTAGAGAGATTTATATCAATATGATTTATTTGTAAACTTATTTATTTATTTTGCATTTGCAAATTTACAAAATAAAGATTTAAGTATCTAGTAAAACTGCTTATGTGGTGCCCCCAAAATGCAAATTTGTGTGTGATGTGTGTGTACAAGTGTGTCTGAGTGTGAAACCACTCAATAGTGTCTTTCAAATGTGTCTATAAAGAACAGTTATTAGTAGATGTTTTTAAGTTAAAAGAAAACTAAAAAGGTTTTATACAGCTAAGCATCTTATTTAAAAATGGTTTGCATGACAAATTTAAACATGAGGTCTCTAAGATATTTTACCAGACAAAGAAACATTTAGAAAAGTATTTCATTAAATAACTGATGTATTTAACTAAATGATTTCCATTCTTGTGTAGCCACATTTCCATTAGTATAAAAACAGTAACAGTTTGAACCTTGATTAGTGGGTTTAAAGAAAATGAAATTACTTTTATTAATCTCGGAGCTAACTGTGAGGCAGAGTAAACATTCTAATTCCCTGATGTGTTGAAATCATCATGTATGGAAAACATTTAATTGATCCAGTTGCATCCTGTAAGTAGAAAAGGAAACTAGCTGTAAAGTAATCCTTTCCTCTGAAGAACTGATGGAATTGTATTTTGACAATGGGAAAAAAAAAGAATATTTACTATTTTTTATAATTTCTGAATTTGCTCAGCAGAGCTTAATAAATTTTATCCAACTACAAGGGTTGGTTCTATAGCCTTAATTTAGTGGTACAAACTTAACTATTGTATTTTCATGTATTTGGATATGACCTGTAGGAGTCATCAAGCGTATTCTGTAAAGGGCCCAATAGTAAATATTTTAGACTCTGTGGATCATATGATAACTGTTGCAACTACTCAACTCTGTGATTGTATAGAAAGCAACTATAGACAATATTCAAGGGATGGAAATGACAGTGTTCCAATAAAACTTTATTTACAGAAACAGGAAACTTGCCTGGTTTCCATGACAACCCCTTGAATTTAAACATGTCTTTGTTAGCATAATTAGAAAGTCTAATACTTTGAAATATATCTTGTAGTCACCCCTCTCATTCTCACCAATATCAAACATATAAAATTGCATTCATAGAATTTCAATATATTCAGTATGGTTTAGTCTAATCATACATGGCTTTTCATAATAGGAGATGTTAGTTTAAAAGAGCAGATATTACATAAGATTGTTCTACAATATATGTAGTTTTTAAGTAAACCATATTTTCCCAATGTACTGCATATTTCCAAGCAATGATGTAGATGATTTGAGCATGTTCAGTTAATCATTCTTGAATAAAGAATTCATACAACTTCCAAAAATGCTAGATTACAGCAAGACACTGGATAGAGGTGATTATTGAGGCTGACTATACAAACAGTGGTCAGACCATTTAGGACAATAGAAATCTGACCAATAGCTCTGCACCATCCAACGCTGAGAAGCCAAACCACAATCTCTGAAGCAAATGACCTACATTGGTTAGAACTTGGTCAATGACTGTTAGCTTCTCTATAGTTGGCCCCTGCTTCCAACGTAGAACTAACAAGAGAAAAACAAATATGCTCTCCAAATCAATCAAATAAGATGTTCCTCTTCTAGTCTGCTTCCAACTTCCCCATGCCAACAACCTCCAATGACAACATGCCTGAAGTCTTCCTATGTTTTTTCTTTTTGTATTTTTTACTATAAAGTTTTTGAGTCTCTGAAAGATGGAGCTGACTCCCTTGCTGTAGACAACAGATAAATAGCCTCTGGTTGTTCTTGTTTGTGGGATCTTTGTTTATTTCACACTATAATCTTACTAAGGAGCACTTCAAAGTTGACCACAAAGTTGGCTAGCCTGCCTTCAAGTACAGATTCTACCACTATAATTTGCAATATTGAAAACTTTTGAAGTCTCATGTATATATTGCAAATTTCTCATTTTAAGGTGCAATCTAAGTCAGAGAATACACAAAAATAATGTTAGTACACATGAATAACCTTAAATAATGGATGGAATGCATTACTTAAGAGACACATGGATGGATGGTTCCAAGTCTGAGGTCAAGGGATTGTGTCTCTTATCATCTGGACTGATTCAAAAAAGTAATTTTTCTTACTGCAAAAATCCTTTTCTAATTTCCCATCCAACCTCCAACCACACTTCAGAATATTGAGATTTGTTTATTCCCCATTCTGGCCTCTCAATTGAATACCCTGAGGAACATCAGAAAAAAATGCCAAAGCCTGGACTCTACCCTCAGACAATTGATTCAGAAGCTGACAGTTGGCCTCAATATTAATCAGTATTTTTTAACATTTTTTGAAACATAATTTACATATAGAAAAGATAACATACAATCATCATTTTAAAAGCTTCCCAGGTTGGTAATACTACTATATAGCCAGAGCTGAGAAACTCTGGACAAGGAAATAATCAATGTTCCCAGCTATGTGTCTGAGGACTCATCACCATAACCTCATATACTTATAAATTTGCATTTATATACATTATAAAATATAATTTTTTTATAAAGTTTGATTTTGACTTATCTTTTAGTAAATGTCTTGAACATATGTAATTGAAAGGAGGATGCTCTTTAACATTTTAATCAATACCAGTATGTTTCAGTGTTTAAAAGGGTCCATATGAAGCCATTCCCCTACCAACATTTGTTTTTGAAAATTCTCCAATGTACAATTTCTGTGTACCTTTCTATGCCTACTAGGAAATGTATCAGGAGTTATATTTAATAAACTTGAGAAGTATGTTGTGCTTATAAAGATGTAAGATCAGTTTTCATCAAAATCATGGGAAGGTAGACTTCCTCTTGTTAAAAAAAAATGCATAATTGCTTCAATAAATACAGCTGATGGCCATCAATGTCAAAATCATTTGCACATCTCTTCAAGAGCTCTTTCGTAGTTCAGGGGGAATATTATTTGTAAAATAATTTATGCATATCAAAGGATCAGTGACTTTGAGGTACTTCTCACATTTTAATGCATTAATTTATTCTCAAAAATTTT
This sequence comes from Lemur catta, assembly GCF_020740605.2. Classification (NCBI taxonomy): domain Eukaryota; kingdom Metazoa; phylum Chordata; class Mammalia; order Primates; family Lemuridae; genus Lemur; species Lemur catta. The sequence continues at coordinate 22,814,740 of NC_059150.1, read as the reverse complement.
TAAATATTATTATTTATATTTTATGTATTCAAAAGTTGGGACTTCAAAGAGTTAAGAAACTCATTCAATACCTCAGAAAAGGTCAATAACCTAGGTGATATATTATGGTCACTGTAGTTATCAAAGACTTTCCTGGTTAAACTGAAAGTTAGCAACTCAGTCTAGACATTATTTTTGAAAATATATATAATGAAGAGATTAGAAATCGGCTTTCTCATTTCAGTGTTTAGTTTCAGAGAAGTTTATATGGCAATGTATTGAAAATCACTTCAAAAATCCAAATATATTGCTCCTGTCCATTTCAATGTACAATATATTTCTATATATCTCATGAATATTTTCATCTTATTATAAACAGTGAATATTGAATAACTTCAATAGAAACTTAAGGAATTATTTCATGAGAGACAAGGGCTAGAAATTCACTGGAAGTTTTCATTAGAAAAGAAAGAATTTGAGTTTATAAGTTTGCTGCTTGTATTTTTATCATGAATAATATATTACTATAGCTTTAGTGAATAATAGAGAAATTGAGAATATCAGCAATAGCAGTAAATGTTCATTTTGTACATCATTTTGTCTCTGTAATATTAGGATAAAATCAAAAATTATACTGGTTTTAATTTTGTCTCAGAATTTTTCCATTAATTATGTAATAAATTTACCCACTTCTTTGTGGGGTAATAAACCATAATTTCTTACATAATTAGACCCATTTAAGATTGTTTTTGAATGATAACAAAATCTAATTATTTTCAACAAAAATTAAATTGGAGATCATGGGACAATTAAATGAAAAAAAAGAAAATTTGTTTTCTATGAAAAAAAATCACTGCTTTTATTTGAATAATGTTTAAGATTTTTAATGTCCAACATTTTGAGTGATTAAATTGTGTGATGATTTCAGCACTTAATAAAAATCATAAAAATTTAGTACTGGAAAAGACTTTAAAGTCATTTAGTCTGACTCCATTTTGCCAGTGATTAAACTGAAAGCCTGGGAAATGAGTGGCAAAGAAGGTCAGAAATGCACTTATTGGTAAACTCCAGATTGAAACCCACGACTTCTACAATTTTTCTATAATCCATTGTTCCTGAAATAGGTCAGATAAAGACAGCAGATTATAGAATAGATAAATAAGAATATCTCTATTCTTGAAGAAGAAACAAAAGCTAATCATTATTTTGAAGGCTTTCCATGGGCCAGATGCAACACGAAACACTTTCAAATGGACCATTTCATTTAATATGCACAATAGCTTGCTTAGGTAGACATTATTATTAATACAACTTTACATATGAGAAAACTGAGACCTAAAAAGATTAACTGAATTTTCCTAAGTCATATAGCTAATAAGCAACAGACACAAAACTGGAAACCAGGCATTTGGAACAGAGGCAGTAACCTTAGACTCCATTCAGGCTGCTATACATTAGCAAACCTCCACTTAGGCCACTTGTTAAATTAGCAGATGTATCATCCTCCTTTTGAAACATCCTGATCAATGCCCAAGTCTACCAATTGCCTGAAACTGATAAGGCTACTTCTTATACATAAAGTACTAGAACAGTGACTGATATATAGTATATGGAGAGTAAAATGCTCTAATTGTTTTCCATTTTCACTAACTTTTCTAGCTAACCAACTACCTATGGGCCACAATTAATTGCAGAAGTGGTATCTTGTATACTAATCTTCACACTGAAAAAGTAAGAATGACTTAGCCTTTTTGCCACAGAAGGGCTAGAAATGCATGAAAGCATTATTTATTATTTCTCAGTCCTGGAAATTCTCCTTTGGGATGAAGGTAAAGCATAATTAGTTAAGGAAATTAGCCACACACACACAAAAAAGTGTCCTTCTACTCCATTCTGTGAAAAAACACCCAAACTGGCAAATAAACCACTTACATATGATCAAGTCCATATTTCAAAAATAGTTTGTGGGAAAAGAGTCGAAGATATGATTACTCTTATTCTCAAAATTAGTGATTTTTTTCCTTTTTGTGTTCCACTATAATCCAGTTTTGTTAAAATTTCCAAGAATGAAAAGATGCCTATGGCTTTATCTCTTAGTCATTTTACACCTTGTAGCCAGAGAGTGTGTGTTCAAACCTTAAAAACTGCATGATCACAGGTGAGACCCTTTGCATTTGTCTTATTTTTTTTTTTTCACGTAAAAGCAGGAAAAACTGTGGTGATTATCTCATAGAGTTGTTCTGAAATTAGTTGAGTTAAAAAATGTGAAGTACTTAGAACAGTTCTAGGTGCAATGTAGGTGCTACATGAATGTAACTTCCTTTATGTGTGTTTTTAAAACTTTGAATAAAATCTTTATGTTAAGTATTAATTGATAACCCCAATCGATCACTTCAAAGTTGTATTTTCAAGGTCATCAGAAAATCTTTATGATATATATTACCTTTTAGAAGCATGTCAGCTATTTTATTTCTATAAAAGAGCAAGACCTGTTGATGGCCTCAATACTGTCAACAGTCTAATGCTTAGTGACTAAAAAAGAGCTACATTTCATAACTGATGTGATATCTGTCCCTTGGGAATCAGAACTGTCACTTTGGTAATAATACTGTATGTCTAGAATGAGTATCTGAACCACAATATTAATGCTTGGACATTCTACATCATCTCAGCATGGCTTTAATATTAATACAATTGGAAAACTAAAAATTTCAAGAAAACAATATAAACATTTCTTAAGTCTACATGATGTAAAATAACTCCTTTGACTCTTTTTTTTTTTTTAACTCTGAGAGTATTTGATGTTTGAGTTTCATGTTAGCTTAAAGACTCTGATTTTGGCATTTCTGAGTGTGTTTACAGAAGAAGGGGCGGTGATGGACAGGGTGTCCTGAGAATTGGCTCAGTGAAGTGGAAACAAAAGTTCCATGTACTTGGTGGGCTGAGGGTCAGAGTTTGTACTGCTTGGATCATTCTTTGGCCTCTTTGATAAACTCTGGGGCATGTGCTACAAGCCTGAGGAGCAAAGAAGTGAACACTTTAAGAAGCTATTTTATTAAAACATCTAAGAATTTGAGAACAAGAGGCTACAAGTTTTGTGGCCTGATGGCTAAAAGGTGGAAAGATAAGAGGGAAAGACAATTTTCCTCATTCAAGTGAGGAAACTCTGTGACTTGCCTCAGAGGCTGTTGGAGACTTAGACAGTAGTGTCAAAAGCAGAACTGCGTGGGGCGCCGTGCTTGACCAGGAAATCGCACCAGGCTGCCCTACTATGAAGAACAGGAATCAGCAGACATTAAAGCAGGAGCCAGGGTAGCAGAGAAGGAGTGGACCACGTGCATGAGCCAACGTTGACAGAAGGAAGTGAGAGGCTCCACGTGATAGCTAAGTGACTACATACTCAGCCATATTTAATTTCTATCTTTCAATCAGACGAATGGAATTAAAATGAGCTTGCTGAGAGCTAGTATGATGTAGTGGTAAGAATCTCATTTGGGGGACCAAACAGGATGCATTCAAAGCCTGACTTGGTCGTTGTAAATGGATGTGATGATAACACTGACCTCGGAGGATGTGGATATCAGATGAGCTGCTGTGTGCAACTGCAATCTTCAAACGTCACTGGGGAGTCTGCAAAACGGGACACCTCATCTGGAAATCAGTTTGTCAGTGTCTCGTAATGGTAAATAGCCACCTATTTTATGACCCTTCTAAATATTTTCCAAAAAAAATTAAAACTCTATATACAGAAAAAACACAAGCTAGAATGGATCTGCCTGAAAGCATATATAAAAAGGTTTAACATTAAGAGTGTGTTTTTCCTGAATTGTAGAATTATGATTGTATATTTTCTTTCTTAGTACAACGTTAAGAAATTAATTTTAGAAATGTTTTAGTATGAAACAATTTTCATGGTATTTCTCTAATTGTTATCTGATTTTACCACTACAGCTGTGAGAAATATGTAGTGGTGTCCTTGGTTTGCAAATGAGTGGGTATTAATAAGAGCTTCCTAAAGTGCTGTCATGTACACTTCCCATAGTGTTGTGCTGGCCGAGCATAACAAATGTTCTAGGAAATTTATGGCAAGGGAAGTTACTTGACCATCTCAAAAAACAAACACACAAACAAAAAACGCTATATAATAAATACTATAATTTTGATTGAAGAAATAGAGAAAATTCAGAGTCAAAGAAGCTCATTACCTTGTCTAGTTATAGAGTAAGTGTTAGAATCGATATTAAAAAAACACAATACTAAGTAGCTGGATGAACCCCAAAATCCATATTTTCTTTGTTATATCATACTTTTACACCAGTTTATGCTGTTTTTGTTTTGCTTTGTTTTCTGATCTAAAATAGTACTTCTTAAAACTTCTCACTTGAGGTGTAGGTGTGAGGCAAGGGAACTAATTGTAGTCAATTCTGTTTTAAAATTTTGATATAGTATTATTTAAACCATTATTCATTATTAATTTTTGAATTGAATTGCTCAGGTCTTGTGTGTTTTTCTTAATTTAATTTTACTTTTTACAAATATTATCTCTTCTCCTTCATTTTGATGTGTGGGAAAGGGATGTACCTGGGAAAGGGGACTCACTGGTGTCCAAAGGATCTTCACTGATCTTTGCTCTTAGTCAAACATCTACATTTGTCTAATCTCTGGCCTATGAAACTGGTCACACCTGGCTTGTATGGGGTAAAATGTAGGTGCCCTTTTTAGAGCCAAGGGCCCCACACTCTTGCTACAAATATCCAAGTTCCAACACTTGGGGGCCTGTATGTTCAAACCCAGTGGTCTACCAGTGCTCCTTACACTTCCATGCCTGTCACCACGCACCAACCATTGTCTTGATCTCCTTTATGCTCATTCAGGCTGTGGGGATCCAGGAAGCTGCTGCAAACTCACCTGTTTAGCTATATCTACCGGTGGTACACCATTATCCTACAACTTAAAGGAAATGTGAACATCTGAGTCTCTGCCTGGAAGTATTAAATGCCCTCTTACTATGCCTGGAGAAGCATACTACAAGCTCACATACACTAAGGCTCCATATCTACTTGGACTATTAAGTGCCTCTCCCTCACTTCATGGACCTATGTACCCAGAGTCCAGGGAAAAGCAAGTGTAAGCCTCCCCTACCCTCTCTCTACTGCCTTTGCTTTCCCTATCTTACCAATAAGTCCCTCAGTGTGGAAAGGGCAGACCTTTCTTTTATTTACATTCCCGATGTAATATTCCATATATACTGAAGATCAGCAAGTCTAAATGGTTTAGGCACCAAAAGAAAAAGGGAAATCATCCTGTCGGAGAATCCCTCTGTTCTGCTCTGTCTGGAATAGTCCTGGATATTCTAAACAACATTTAAAGGAAATCAACATATACTTGTTTTCTCAACACTTTCCATTTCTAAGACTACCGTATTTCTGCAGAATCCCATTTTTACTTAAATTTTAAGTTACAGTTTGTATTTGCATGCTTTCTAGAACATACTGTCTAGACAATACTGTCTCCTAACTTTGCCACAGGCAGATGGAAGCCTAAGGAAAGAACCTTACTCAAGTGAAGACATGAGACAAAGGAAACTACATAAATATTTTATAAAAATGTAATGCCAATTACAAAATGTATTTCTTAGCTGTCAAAAAAATGACTGGGGCTTCCTGCTAAATGTTCTTGTTAAGTGCTATGTGTTTTGTACCTCAGTGACTTTGCATTATTCTCCTTCCTAGAAATGCCACAGCATCTTGCATTTTACTCTACTTCTATAACTAATATATATTTCTGAATGTGGAGTGTAAGTCTTATTTCTTGCATGAAATTTTCGTGAATGCTTTTAGGACTGAATGAATTTCTTATTTGATAAATATAATAACTGGCAAGTACTCCCATGTGACAGGTATGGTTCTGATTACTGTCTTTAAGGAACTCATATACAAACTCATATAGAGACATTTTTTTATAAAGGGCTAAATAGTAAATATTTTAGGTTTGGGGGCCACATGTGTCAAATTCCTAGTTCCTTTCATTCCTCTCCTTCTCTTTCTCCCCTACCCTTTGCAATCTTTTATACATTTAAAAAGCATTCTTAGCTCACAAGTTTTGCTGTAGTTTGACCAGTGTGTTGCAGTTTGCAGATTCCTGCTCTAAATGAAGGGGCCAGATAGATATATATACACGTGTGTGTGTGTGTGTGTGTGTGTGTGTGTGTGTGTGTGTGTGTGTGTGTAGAAAATGAATTTGAAATCAAGAATTGAACGTACGGCTAATTTAAACAGCTATGTCAGAGAAATGACTTCATCTGGAACAAGTGACATTTGGAGCAACACCCTGACTAGAGTGAATGAAATAATGAAACCACGTAAAGATCCAAGAGAAGATCATTCTAGGCAAAGGGAATATCAAGTGGAAATTTTGTGAGTTGGAAACAAATATATAACTTGAATGGAGTAAAAGCCGTTCAAGTGTGATAAGAGACAAGATCAGAATTGAAGGTAGAGATGATGCCACGTAGAACGTGATAAGCAATGGTAACTATCAGGGGAACTATTTACTCTGATTGTAGCAAGAAGCCACTGGAAGACAAATGCACCTGACCCAAGAGTTAGAGAAGCTTAAAGATGGCATTTAGTGGAAGCCAGAGGGACTGCAGGCCCAGATGCAGCTCCAACCATGTTCTAGCAAATCCGACACCATGAATGCGTTGCGCTAGCGCTTCACTCCACGTTGACCTGCTAACCGTGAACAAACATGTCTGCTGTTTCACTGCTGATTTCCCCATCACACGTTAAGATGGTTTAAATGTGGTTTTCCCCAAAAAACTTATATTGAGGCTTGGTCCCAATGTGGCAGTTTGGGGAGGTGTTGCTTTTAAGAGGTGATTAGGTCCTTAAAACGGATGAATAGCTTTCTGGTGAGAGTGGGTTAGTTCTTGTGGAATGGACTAGTTCCTGCAAGAGTAGGTTGTTACAAAGCAAGGTCACGTCTCATGTTGTTTGCTGACACTTGCTCGCCCTTCCACTTTTCTGCCATGTCATAACACAGCATGAGGTCCTCGCCATGGGGACCACCGAAGCTTGCACTTCCCAGCCTTCAGTGCCGCGAGCTGAATGAACTTTTTTTCATTATAAATTACCTGGTCTCAGATATTTTGTTGGAGCAAGAGAAAACAGACTTAGACACTTGCAAATTTCTTTAAAAAATGAGTGTGATGGATAGATGAACATACAGCTAGCTAGCTAGCTATTAATAGATAGATAATTTCCTGACAGTACACAAAAGAAAAGCAAGAAAGCCAAGACAGAAAGAAAAGAGGTTTCATGAAAGAGAAACTGATTAATTTGGTTTAATGCTGTTGTGTTGTTAGTAAAATGAAAACGAACTGAGAACGCGTCTTACATTTGGTAAGTGTTGGTAGTTGGTGATCTCGACCAAGATGCATTCAGGAATGTGGGAGAGATGGAAACTGCAGTATAGTTGGTTGAATAGAGACGGATATGACACAGCAAAAACAATTTCTCTGTTGAGAAATTTTTCAGCAAAGCAGAGAATTAACAAGCATGTACAGCGAAGCGTTTCTTTGAAGAAGGAAAATACTGAAATAATTGTACAGCCATGATCCATTAGAAGGGTAGAGATCAATGACTCAAACAAGAGAGGGAAAGATGTGCAGACAACATCCTGATTTGGTGGGAGATGAGAGTTGAGCCATTGTCATTTTGATCCTAAAGTGTCCCTTTCTGCTATAGTCTTTATTTGTACAAATAGTTTGGCACTCAGTATTGTCCCCATAGCTCTATATTATCTTCATATGAAAGGATAATTTCTCCTCAGCAAGATTATCATCTCTGAAATGAAACCCACCGGAGTACAATTTTTTTGGCAAGTAGCTATCAATATTTTGGTTGATTATGATTCCTATTTGCATGACTTGAAATATATATATATATATATATATACATATATAGTCTCATATTGACTACTTGAAATATACCATAGACATTTATATATGGCATTTTACTTTTTCACGTGACTTAATTTTTTAACCAGGGCTCAATGTGACGAACAAATTGAGCTGTGATTTTTTTCCACTTATGTTTCTTCTGTATTATACAATTTACCATCATAGATTCAGTCATAATAACCAATAACTATTTTTTTTAATATAGGACATTGTGGCACATGCCTGTAGTCCTCCTGAGGCAGGAGGATCACTTGAACTCAGGAGTTCAAGACTAGCCTGGGCAGCACAGTGAGATCCCATCTCTAAAACAAAACAAAATTAAAGTTAGAAAAAAGATATATATATATATATATATATATATATATATATATATATATATGCATGAATACATTTCATAATCAGAATATTTGCTAAGTAGCTTAACATGGTAATGGTTAAATTTTCTATAAGTATTCTCTGATAAGCCAGGAAATATCATGGTGTGGGATCCAATTTATGAAGCCAGTCCTTAGTGTTCAAATATATGTAGCAATTGCTTGTTCTATTAAGTGCAGAGAGTTCAAATGCCTAGCACAAGTGTTTAATTATGAGTCAAAAGTAATTTAGTGGTGCCTCAGTATAGAGTTTAATAATGACACACCAATTTGCATTTAAATGTCGGCAAGCTCATTGCCTTATGAGAAAGTCTATTCAGTTATAAAATAAGCTTTTGAAAAAATATGTCTGGTTGATTAATAACTAGGAATTCTGCCAGTGTTATACAGATAAGCTATTGACACTATCACATATGGAATTATGCAAAAGCTATTTTGTAAATGTATTTTAACCTACTGAAATACATAATTCAGAAAAATTCATAAATACAATAATTGTTTTTAAAATAGTAAAAATTCATACACAAAGTGATCCATATTGTTGAAATCTTAACAATAATATCATAATAAATTAAAAATAGAAAATAGAATTTTTTTTTTTACTTTTCTATTAGTCTTAGCTTATCTATAATACAGAAAAGGATGAGACATACTACATTTTACTCTTTAATCTTTGCTGGAGATACACAGAACAAAAGTTCTTTTTTAAAACTAGCAAAGTGTATAAACTAATTTACTGCACTGATGCTCATAACTGATGTTTTCTACTCATTTTAGATCTCCTATAAGTACAATACACCTGTAATTTTCTTGAGACCATCTATAACTTGTACCAATAAAAAATCGTATATGTCTCAACAAAAGCAAAGATTGTTATTTGTGCAGTCCAATGCATTTCCCTGTTATGAATACAGATTTGTACAAACACTACCTACCTCTAGTGTATTAAAGACTACCAGAAAGAGTTGACACTAAAAAAGCCCACATAGTTAAAAATAAATCTCAATGATAATAGGGGCAAATATCTGGTGATCCTGAGCAAAATCTGTAGCATTTTTTAATGAGAAATATACTTATTTAGATTCCATTTGAAGACTCTACTGTCAGTTTTCCTTTGGCTTCCAAGTCCTGTCACTAAAGCTTAAAATACCTTCCTTCTGTTGAAAATTGTGGAAATTGAGTGAAGAGACATTAATTGGAGCTGGATTTGGGGGAAAGGAATAATTTCTAAATAAAAATAATTGTCCCTTAGCTATCTTTGGCTCATCTACAAAATGCATCTTCCAAATGCATCCATCATATGTAATTGTTTGTAATCAGAACCTGCTGTGATGAGTGCCATTGTCTCTACAGTATGTGGATGTGAGTGAGGTGACAAAGTGACCATCTCACAGCTCAGTATTGATTATACATCTATTCTTTCTTTTTTTTTTTTTTTTGGAGACAGTCTCGCTTTGTTGCCCAGGCTAGAATGAGTGCCGTGGCATCAGCCTAGCTCACAGCAACCTCAAACTCCTGGGCTTGAGCAATCCTACTGCCTCAGCCTCCCGAGTAGCTGGGACTACAGGCATGCGCCACTATGCCCAGCTAATTTTTTCTATGTAGATTTTTAGCTAGCCATATAATTTCTTTCTATTTTTAGTAGAGACAGGGTCTCGCTCTTGCTCAGGCTGGTCTTGAACTCCTGACCTCGAGCAATCCACCCGCCTCGGCCTCCCAGAGTGCTAGGATTACAGGCGTGAGCCACCACCGCGCTCGGCCTATACATCTATTCTTTATACCATGAATAAATTGCAACCCTACCTGGCAACATCTCTGTCATTGTCACTCTGGGCACCAGAAATGCAATATTTTGATTCTGAATAAATCAGTTTCTCTTTGAATTCTGGGTACCAGGATGATCTTTTAGCTAAACCAAGGTAAACTACAAAACTCTTTGTTTTGATTTTCAGTGTTTAATTATTTTCTTTTGCTGTTTATTCAGTTAGTTTGAGCATTGAGCTCTTATCTAGATCAAGTGAGAAATTACAGAGACATGAAGACATTTAGACGTGTTCCTTGCCTTCAGCATCTAACTCCCAAATATGAATATTGGGCAGTTGGCTCTCTAAACTCATGAAATATCAGATACGACCCTCCCCTTAAGGTGTCTGACTACTCTGAGAATAAAAGTCCTTGCCACTATTAGTCTTATCATATAAGACCTATCAGATAAAAAAGTCAGTCTAACTGTACATAATTATCAGCAAGTGATAAAAGCTTCTTTTTCCTAGATCAATACCATGTTGATGCTGACATTCAGACAGATGTTAAGTAGGATGTTCTTCCATAGCCTCCTAGACTAAAGCTTCAAGATTCTCTTTGTTGAAGAGATGACATGGCCACCTCAGTGGAGAAATCATTTCTAAGTTGTTCAATCCCTGATGTAATGGAGAAGACAAAAATCTTAGTAATCTTACATTCCTTGTTTTGCTTTTAGGTACTATAGACACGAGTACATGATGAGTTAAAAGACTCATGTTTAAAATACAATAACCAGTATCTATTAAGCAGATCCTTTGGCAATTCTGTTCCAGATGAATCACATAAAACAACAGTATCAATCACACAATATTGATAAAGAAGATATTTATTTCAAAGAAACAGGAATACACACAAATAATTATCAAAAATAGCTATGAAACTTCAGGCTAAATGCAGTAAGTAATCACCCATTCATTCATTTAATAAATATTAATTACTTTCAACTTAGAATGGATCAAGTTCAAGCTAAGGGTGCAACTACAGAACTTTGTGCTTTTTCTAATGGTGCTTAAAAACAAAATAAAGAGCAACTGTTACATGGGTTTTTATTATGGAAGCACAATTTGACGTATGTTACAGATCAAAGGGCAATAGTAAAGTTTTAAATCTTCAATCATATTATTATAGAATTGGTATTAATATATTTGCAAATGTTTATAAACTGATAAACCTTACTCCTATCATAAAATTAATTTAAATGTGCCCATACTTAAGGCAATGTCTTTTTAAAAAGGCTTTTAACAATAGAAGCATTTGATGTTCCATGGCATTCAAATTACTTTTGTTAGTAATTTCTGCTTTCTCTTTACAAAACCTTGAACCTAATGCTTTATTTACTCCTGATTTGTGAGACTGTTTCAAAGAGCCTTTTATTTTGTAATAAATAATGCATTTTTGATTTTACAAATAATAAATTATTGGAGAATTTTTTTTAAATTCTAAAGGAAAACATTAAACTGTTAACAATATCACTTCTCAAAGATCATTTTAACTTCTGTTTTAATGTTAAAAATAAACTATGTGTAATTGTTCGACCATTGATATATCATGTTACTTTGAAATGTCTCTATAGATCACTAATATAAATGAATATACTTTAAAGGACCAAATTCTTAATAATTTTAAATGTTATATAATCGGAAATAAACTTATAAAAGACTCTGTCATGTATCAGCAAGAGTGTCAGAGAAGAATTCAGCAGTACCAGAAAGATTTTAGTGGATATGAAGAAATAATTGAGCGCTTGACATCAAACTTTCTAGGTCAAAACCTGAAAAGGGAACATCTGAAAATAAACTGATATAAAATTGTGGGATTTTCACTGGGAGTTAGATTTGTAGTTTCATAAAACAAACTGAGTATGTGACCTGGATTACAGAAGGTGCAAAGAACAAAGAAAGAGTTAGTTAAGAGCTAGAAGCCAGTGTAGGCCGTGGAATCTTGAAACAGTGAACGGGTCTGATCAAGGTCTCCTATGGACACAACGCAAATGGTCAGAGAGGAGGTGAAAACATGAAAGAAATTAAATTCTAGCTTTCTAGTTATGAGAGACAGATATTGGGGGCATTCAGGTCTTTCAGAGCTAAAACCAAATAACAAGGTCAAACCCATGAACTGACTGGCTATAACATACTATATAAAATGTATTAATTACCTTGTAGAAATAAGTCATCAGTGGTCTTATTTTTACTTTTATCATATTTTAAAAACTTACTTACCAAATGATAAGTAAGAATGCTATGCACTAAGATAAAGTTTAGAAGATTTTTTACCATCTCAAATGGATTATCTGTCATAAATTATTTGTAAAAAATTAACTATTTTATAATTTTCATATTATAATTTTTATTAAAATATTTGCAAATCTAAATGAATTGTCAATGAAAAAAGGTTGTATACATTGGTTGTAATTAGCAATGAACTTTTTAAATCTACAATGTTGGCATAAAAGTTAACAATGAATTAATTCACTAAAAGACTAATGCAAATGTGTATGTGTAAAAGCAGTCATTAAGTGTGATTTCATGTGGAAAAGATGCATATATTTCTTACTGCATATTATTCAAAACAGTTTTCTGGGGCAATATATTACACTAAGTGAAACTAAGAATTGCATTTTTATTATAAACTGGACAAAAGTTACAATAAGTAAATTAAAATTTTAGTCTTGACAACTTTTATTGTATGTTTAACTTCATGCTTATTTCCAAATTCTATGTCTGAAATAGTATATGCTGTTATCACTAATATACTTAAAATATTTGGAACTACTTTAAAGGCTATAACATAAGATGTTTTTGTGATTGCTTTTATTTGGACTTTCAAATTTATGTGCATAAAATGATACTCTAGTGACATGTCAATTTCTGAAGAATATAAGTTTGCTAAATCACATCATTCCTTTTTGTCTTTAACTCCCTCTGAAGTAGTATGAATTTTTAATTATGGCATTTATTAAGTGGTTTATTTATAATTCATCCATCTAGGTTTGCTAACTGGCACTTGTAGAAGTTAGGTTCCTATTCTTCCAGAGAGACAGAGGATCTATCTTCAGGTATTGGCGGAGACAAACAGTAAATTCTTCTGGCAGTCGTGAGTTTTGTCAGATAAGCACTTTAAGGTGGAGACTGACATCATGCTACAGATACAGCCTTGAATTATTAGAAACTACGTTAGTGTCTGTTCAACTCTTCATAGGCCAACACTGAGGCCTTGTCTAGGTAAGGACTCAAAGGAGCCTGAAGAGAAGTTGGCCAGGGAGAGATTCTTTATTATTTAACACCACAAAACACAAAAGAATGAAGGGGTAGAAAATAGGAGGTGGATTATTTCAACAGAACTTTGAGAAAGAAGAAGGAGATCTTGGAGAGATGGTAACTGGCTTCACCAAATAGAAAGAGTTGAAACCTAATCCCTACAGAAAAGAATAACAAGGAGACAGCGATTTTACTATAACAAAATCAGAAAAAAGGCACAAAAGTAGCAGATACCATAGAGATGGCAGATAACCATGCAGTGAAAAGAAGGTTGACTGAAAGTATTTATGACAGCGCTAGAAAGCTAATAGTAAGACATCGGTTTCTCTCCCCCACATCCCATCCCACAACCCCCCCAGCCAGTGTGTTGGCAGCAGTCCCCAACCTTTTTGGAACCAGGGACCTGTTTCATGGAAGGCAACCTCTCCCTGACCAGGGGCAGGGTGGGGGGAGCGGGGGGAAGGGGAAGGGGGAGCAGGAGCTCAGGTGGTGAGGCTCCCTGTGACAGGGACTGGCTGTGGCCGTAGCAGCTGTAAATACAGATGAAGCTTTGTTCCCTGGCCGCCTGCTCACCTCCTGCCGTGCAGCCCTTTCCCAAGTTTCATGGAAGACAGTTTTACCAGGGGAGGGGGAAGGGGGGAGCTGGGGGTGGGGGGTGATGCACTGCGGGTTCCTAAGAGGCCATAGACCTGTATCATGGCCCGGAGATTGCGGGCCGCAGTGTTAGAAAGTTTTTACGCAAAGAAATTGGACCCTATGGAGAAGTTAGAGTTCACTATATTCAAAGTTTCCCAACAAAAACACAGATAGCTGTCTAATCACTCTGTGTGAGTCTACTGTAGTCCCAGCTTTAAATTAGCTTATGCTCTTTATAAGAGCCCTACCCATGAACTCAGTTTTAAATTATGTCTTAGAGACTAAACTTTAAATAGGAAGGGAATCAATAATCATGGGATACAGGAAAGCCTCTAACACGAAGAAGACAGATAATAATCTCAACAGTAAAACAATGGCAATGTCAAACATCAACAAAAAGCGATTTAATTGGGGATAGAAATAGTATAGGAAGCCTCAAAATGATTATTTAAATCACTGCAAAGATTATATCTGTGAAACAAGAAACAGTATGATAGTATAAAGATAGATTATGGTAACAAGATATAGCTTATAAAATCCTAAAATGTTAAAGAAAAGTAATGCCAAAAACATAAAAGGAATGGAAGAGTTGGAAAATAAAGTCAATTAACATACTATGAAAATAATAATAAAATACCAACAGATGAACTTCAGAAGAGGAAAGAAAATTTAGGAACAGCTGGGTGTGGTGGCTCATGCCTGTAATCCTAGCACTCTGGGAGGCCCAGGTGGGATGATGGGTTGAGATCAGGAGGTCAAAATCAGCCCTCACAATAACGAGGAGACCCAGTGTCTGTTAAAAACAGAAAAAATTGGCCAGGCGTGGTGGTGCGCCTGTACTCCCAGCTTCTTGGGAGGCTGAGGCAGGAGGATTGCTTGAGCCCAGAAATTTGAGGTTGCCGTGAGCAAGGCTGATGCCACGGCACTCTAGCCTGGGTAACAGAGAGAGATTCTTGCTGCCAAAAAAGAAAAAGAAAAGAAAGAGAAAAAAGGATAGGAACTACAACATCTGGCAATAGAAATATAAAAATGAAAAAAAGGAAGAATGAAAAATAAGTCAGAAACATAAAGCACTAGTAAAAGAAAGATACTAAAATGTTTCCCAGAGAAATCAGCCCTTAGATGAAATGTGCTTACTATGTACACTGCATAATAAATCTCACAAACAGACACACACGCATGGCAAAATTCTGGAACACCTTGGATGAGAGGAAAAAAATCTTAAAAGCTTTTTGGCATTGAAGAGTGAGCAGCATTCATCTTCTCAGCAACAACTCTAAATATCAGAAAACCACAGTGTAATGTTGTCAATATTTAAAGGAAAAATGCTTCTTGGCTTAAGAATCCTATGCCAGAGAAAACTAACACTTGAGAGTGAGGCTAAATAAAGGCATTTTCAAAAATGAGTCATTGGAGAAAAATATAGAAATCTTTCATATTTTCCTTTTCTTGTAGCCTTATGGAGGATGGGCTCCAAGACAATGAGGTAGATAGCATGAGCAAAAAGAAGGAAGAGATGGGATATAGGACACAGAAGAAGGGAAGTCCCAGACGACACTGTGTTTCAGTTCTTCAGTGAATCATTCCAGATGTCAGAGGAGAGAGGGCTGTGGAGGTAGTTCTCATAAAACAAGAGGCAGAAGGAATAAGAGCAAGAGGAAAAGAAATAAAAGGACAAACAGAATTTTTTTTAAGGAATTAATAGAATTGGTGAGTATTTGCAAAGATGTTTGAACATTCTGAAAAATTATGATCAGTATGTCACACAACTATAAGAACACTTGAAATCATCAGAAAACTAAGTTGGTAAAAATTGAGGCAATTATTAAATCCAGGAAACATATTTTGAAAAACCTTGTAATCAATATATTATTTGACTTAGCTCTGCACAACATTCATATAGTCACACTATTAAAAGTTTGGTTTGTGATGCTATTTTGTGTGGTTACATGATAAATCTGTGATAATTTAATCTTTATCATCATAGCCAAATGCATCAATATCCCTACAGTTACATGTTCACCTTCAGCCAGATGGTATAGTGTGAAAATGACTGTACTCTGTTCATTTAGCCCTGTGAAGAGGGCAGGCTCTGGAAAGAAGAGAGCAGAAGAGCAAATGCCTCCACTACTGAGAAAGGAAGTCAATAGATAACCTCAGTGTATGTGAACATGATAAAAGCCAGTGATAAATCTGAGATTATTTGAAAAGAACTTTATAACTTAGAAATTTAATTTTGAAATTCTGCATTAGATTTGTAAAAATATTTATAGTTTTGCGAATTAAAAGACAACCTTGCTGTAGACAGTAAATTAAAAAGTAACTGGAAACCTGATGGCTTGGACTCAGGTCCTCCAAGGCATGTGTTTCCTTTTGTGACCTGTAGCCAGGTTTCTATTTTTATAAAGTTCAAAACTATTAAAAACTCAGTTATAAATACTTAAACTATTAAAAGTTTGGTTTATGATGCTATTTTGTGTGGTTACATGATAAATCTGTGATAATTTAATCTTTATCATCATAGCCAAGTGCATCAATATCCCTACAGTTACATGTTCATCTTCAGGCAGAGGGTATTACATAGGCACAGACATCATTAGCTGCTGACTCTTCTCCTCTAGCTACTGCAAGAAGGAATATTCGGTTGGATGAAGCTCAGTCAGAGAAACATGGTATTTGCACTGAAGACTGAAGAATGACCTAATGGAATTTACTCACCCTTGAGGACTATCAAATCAATATAGTTATCATTTAATGATCATTGCCTTAGTATTGACAGAGGGAGTTAGTTGCAATAATTGAAAATTAGCCACATATTTTAAAAGAGATATGCAATGACATTCTTTCTTGGGAAAAAATTATTTTATTTTAGGTAGATATTGGAAGAGCATATGTACTTAGAAACTATAAAGAGAAGACACTTTAGTTTAACCAACGAATCTGGCAAGATTTGGAAAAGTCAAAGTCTATTTAAACTGAGATGACCACTGGCTGGTTGGCTTGTTGGTATAGTGAATGAACAAGTGCTATTAACAACTATCAAGGTTAAGTTTCATGTTGAAAGAGCTTCTCTCTGACAGATTTTTTTTTTTTTTTCTGCCGTCCATGTCAGGCTTTGGAGAATATTGAAATGATTTGTCAGAAGTGGACATGCTTAGTAGCCCAGACAGTGAAAGGGCCTTTGAGCAAGGTGTTTCATCAGACTGAATAAAAACCAGTGTTCAGAATAATGAAGTTTACTAGAAAACAAGTACACGCTTTAAAAAAGAACATGTTGTGCTTTAGATCACTACTGAAAGAAGTTTAAAAGAATCGAACAATGTGAAATGTCCATTATGCAATTTAACAAGTTAGTTTTAATATTTGCCCTACGTAATTTAGATAGACACATGTCAATTTAAACATTCACAGGAAAGCAGATATTCTATGACCAGGACAGTGAGATTTGTATTGAAAATACAACCTATTTTCAAAATTTTTAGTAACTGTTTTCAAAACTGAAAAACAATATTTGATATTACTATTTGAATAATAATGTTTTTATTAATAGTAAAGAATGACTTTTACATTTCAAATATTAAGGTGTTCTAATATCACCTGTCTACTTACACAGAATTGTCACATCTGATCTAGCTTGTTTTCTAATTAATATTCATCTATAGGTGTCTTTTTAATATTATGTGACAAAGATATTTAGGTGGGAAATTTTAATAATACTTGGGACAATTTTCTAAGGCTTTTAGTAACATACACAGTTTCTGCTCCAGTAATTTTTGGCACCTTTTTAAGGTTGTCAAGATAGAATCCATGGGTATATATAACCAAACCTACACCTTTTACTGAAAGACTGTATAACCTGCATCCCTTGATTGATTAAAAAAAGCTATATCATAAATTGTGCAAATTGAGCCTCTGTTACAGAGCTTATCCAAATCATAGCTCTGCCATTTGCCTCCTATGACAGGATAAAAATAAGAGTCTCATAAAAACAAAATAAAGAAGACAGTCTGTCATTCTTCCCTAAGAAAACATTTGTCAGGAACCCTTAAAAAATAATTGGGGAGAAAATGCATTGAGTTCTACAACTCACTGAGTTATTTTAAGGTAAGGTGCATCTGAGCATGTTAAAGAATGGTATTTTTTATGATCAACCTACTTGTGAAATGATATATTTTAAAAATTTTCTCAAACTTGCTCTAAAAGAATTATGTTGCCTACTTTTAACTTTAAATATTTATTTCATTAAAACAAACTTAAATTTTCCCTAGGCTGATTCCCCACATTCTAGACTGCTTATTTTATTGTTAAATTCATTGCTCTATAATTTACTCTGACAAATATTGTTTGGAGCTTTGTTCTGTTTTAGACAAATGTAGTATAGATTTTAGTTTTTAATTTCTATGCTAAGTAAATTCATATTTTCCCCTGAGACTGTGATGCTTACATGTAAAAGGAATGATGGCATTTCAATTAAATGATGGCACTTATCAGTTTATCTTGTTTGTACACTTGCTAATTTCTGTCACTAAATTGTGACCCACAGCAGGGCAGAGGCATACTCTCCCATCTTTCTGTCTCCTGTAGTGCTTGCATGTAGCTCAGTATAAGTTTATTAAATGTAACTAGACATGTAAAATTGCTTTCATAAAGCTATGGTTTTGGAGATTAAACTGGCAACAACATTGGTAGCCACTTATATTATATTAGGAATGTAGTAGGTTGTTAAATTCTAGCTAACATTTTTGACCTGATGCATTATAATCACTTTTTGATGTAAAGTTTTGTTAATATCAACAAGAAGGCTAATTTTGTTAAATTAAAAGACTTCCAAGTTCTGAAGATTTTTATTTAATGTCATTTATTTTTACCATCATCTACCTTCAGTAGATGCTGACAACTTCAGTCAGTGTTGACAACTTCAAATAGAGTGCATCTAGGAGTGACAGTATGTCTAACAATCCATGAGTCATGCCTGTTAAACTCTGTTCACCTCTTATCCACTCCTAACTCCCTTAACCCACTCAGTCTTCTCAATCTCCTGTGAGTACTGTTCTTTCAATAACATCTATTAACTGCCTTCTCTAAATGTACCAAATGGCCTACCACTTAGAAGAAGCAAGAAGATATAATATAAAAGGATGAATGAGACAGGTCCTTCTCAGTGACATATTTTCACATCATTCTGCCTCTCAAATACTAGGCCCAGAAGATAATAGCCATTGATTTTTTAACCAAAAGCAATTTTCTCCTTAAAATCAACTTTTACAAGATGAGTCCAGACTAACTTAACTTGCCAAAATAGAAGTGTAGTACTTCCTAGGATTACTTGAATGGCACAGTAAATAGTCCAGAATAATTATTTAATGAGAATTCATTAAAAATACATTTATTTTTAATATAATCTCAATGTAGAAACACTACTATTAGCAGCCTAAGTGCTAGACTGATGGTGAAAATTTCTGATTATGTGACCGTACTCTCTAACAGGATTGCATTTTCAAAGAGAATGTTACTTTACAACAATTTTCTCTGTTTTGTTAGTATTGATCTATAAAAAGCTCTTGTAACATTGAGATCCATACACATAGTGGCTTAAACAAGACAGATTCATATTTTTCTTTCATGTCACAGTCCAGGGGTAATCATTCCAGGACCTGTCAAATGACTCCGCCATTCTCAGAATGTGGATTTCAATCTCTGAATCCATAGAGGTTTATCCTCTTCTCACTTTCCCAGTCAACAGGGAAAGGAAACATGTAGGACACTCAAAATGTGTGTATCTGAAAGGCGTAGCTGGAACTAACTGCAGAGTTCACATTTGTTTATATCGCACTGGCCAGAGTTTCTTCATTTGGCTGTGTCTACCTACAAGATAGGTTGGGAAAAAAATGCTCAGCTAAAAATCAAGATTATTGATATTAAAAGAAGACCAATAGAAGGAATGTTCATGAACAAGTAAAAGTCTTTGCCACATCGGGCTTCTTACTTTATATAAAGTAGGCCATAATAGCACTTTGCATATATATTGGCTTCTTATTGAGCTTCATTAAAATAGATTAAATGATAAAGAGTATAGTTAAAATGCTGTTTTTTTTTTCCTAATTAAAATGCTCCTAGTTACTTTTAGCATTATTTTGGTGACGATGCTGTTTCTGCAGATGTCGTAAATGCTTCCTTGAGACCCATCTTGTCAAATGAAGCTTCTCAACATTTTCTTCCCCTTATAAAACAGAAGCATGATTCTTATTTTATATCTATAATTTTTTTGTAAATTATCAAGAATTGGCTAGAGAGGCTAAGATATAATGATAAAAATAGGCATAATCAAGTTTTATTATCCATCCATACTTTTGTATTACAATTACATATGTAATTAACACATTTTTAGAAATCTGATTACTCAATTCTTAAGCAACATTATTGGTTACCTCCACAGTTTCATGTATTGTGTCAAATGAATTTATTACTGTAGGACAATGGAGAAAACAGGAATTAATTATGTTGGGTTGCAGAGCAAGCCTCCCACAGAGGCAAGTGTTTAAGACCAAAGGTAAGACTGAAGTGTATGTTTCACAAGTGGATGAAGGTGTAGCTAAAAATGTGTGATGCAAAACAGACATTCTCAGCAGAAGGAACCACATCTGTAGCAGTATTCTAGTTGAAATTCTATGGTTTGTCTTGGAAGTAATGAGTTTCACATACATTCTATGTACACAATATATGGCAATTGGGGAATGCTACAGAAGGAAAGACTATTCTATCCCTGCCTGCAGTCTCAGTTCCCTCACATTCCTGTCCTTTCCCCGTATCTGTGGGACAAGCCTCTGTGCTGGAGGAGCAGATGGGATTGAGGTACATGAATGATTTTTCATATCCTCTGCCCATTTCAAATCTTTGTCACTTTCCACAGAAATAACTGGTGTCTTTGTATCCTTTTTTCAACCCCTTTAAATTTGGACAATCTGCTAGCATAATCTATCTAAAATAAAGATCTGTTCTTACAAATCTGAAGCTTAATTTTTTCTTTATCACTATATCGTATATTGGATGAAGTCCAAGGTACTTTGTCAGGAATAAAAATCCTTCCATGTTCTCCCAGTTGCTTCCCTTTATAAGCTTATTTTTAATTTCTCCTTAACTCCTATGTTGTCTCATGACACTTGTCTGCTAGGATCCACTGTTCAATGTATTCATTATGTTGTTTTTCCTGTCGTTTTCCCTCATCAGCTCAATACCATTCTTTATTTGCAGACCCCCTCTTTATTAAGTGTTAGTCAACCATCGTTTGTTTACATTTTTATCCTCAGTGGGCCAGTAAAATATTAAGTACAACATAAGTAATTGTGAGATGTTGAATAAATGTTTGGGATGCTAGAGCATTTTTAATTCTTGGAGAGTTTGAGGACAGTTTACATGACTATTTCACAAAGATGAGAAAAAGGACAAGTAAAAATGGTAGCTTAACTGAATGGCTACTAAGTGCTGTTTTGAAGTTGAGGTTATATTTAATATGTAGCAAACATTTCTTCAAATTGATTCTCCAAGGGTTACAGACTGTTATTCTCCTCTATTCTTCCCTTTCCTAGAGTTAGCTTTCACTAGCAAATAATGGAAAACTTAAAGTTTTGTGTGCACATATACACATATGTATAGACACACACCATTGTTCAATTAGCAAAGAATGAAGTGCTGATTTTTCAAATTACATAGCGTACTATGTTCTCTTATTCTGTCTTTTACGGTTTAATGTTGTCCTTATAGTGTATATGTGTTGCATAACTCAAAGTGGAATGGCATAAGGAAAGGATATGAGCTAGGGGGTTGAACACAATCCACGTTCTGAAACTGGAAAATGACAAATAGCATATGCTAGGAAGATTATTTGCTAGAGGTATATAATTTGGACCAAAAAAAATAATAATTATCCACAATCACAGTCTGATGAACTGTGAAACTTTTAACAACAATAGTTTGTAGTTTGGACGTGGAACCTAGAGGTAGGAAGGGCCGTGTAAGAACCAGAAAACACACTGGGAGGCCTTTCCCCTATCAGGGAATGGCAAAACAAGAAAGGTAAAAGATACTTCATCGACACAGCATTATTGTTTAAACCCACTCCGTGGACCAAAACATAAAGGTTAAAGTGGAATATGACGTGTAACAAAACTGTGGTAACAAAATTTACAACTTCAGACAAATGTTGACTAAATAACGAAAAATAGTTATTAATGTTAAACAATTCAGTAAATTGTAGGGCTTTCTTTTATACCTGCTTCTTGTATAAGCAGCTAAGACTTCCTGAAGGAGACCATGAAATGGAATTTGACAGAATGTATATAGAAGGAAAATGTATATAGAATGCCATATAGACTGAGTTCTCCCAAAATCTGTATGTTGAAACCTACTTCCTAAGGTGATGGTATTTACAGGTGGGGCTTTCGGGAGGGAGATCATTAGGTCCTGGGGGCAGAGCTCTCCTGAATAGTATTAATGCCCTTATAAAAGAGACCCCAGAGAGCTGCCTGGACCCTTCCTCTATGTGAAGTCAGGAAAAAAGCTGTCCATCCATGAACCAGGAAGCCAGCCTTTACCAGAAACCAAATCTCCTGGCCCCTTGATCTTGGACTTTCTAGCCTCCAGAACTGTAAGAAAGAATTTTTTGTCATTTATGAGCCACCTAATCTATGTTATTTTTGTTACAGGTGCTTGAACAGCCTATGGTAGAATATAACTAATACTAAAACAGCACACAACCAGCCTGCAACTTGCTTTACTTTCTTCACAATAAGGAAGATAAATCATCAATAGCAAGCTCAGAAATCCAAGTTAAATAGAAACAGTTAATATCAAGGATCAACTTGAGCTTCCCAGATGTCAATGAAGATCCAAAACGTTGTTGGATGATACAGATAGTTCTTAGTCTATGCGGTAGAGAATTATCATTCACATTACTCTTCAACAAATAACAGGTTTAGATACTGCTATCCCTGATCAGAAAAAAATGCTAAATCAATGTGTGCTGGAACGTTGAAAAAAATAAACATCAATCTAGTAAGAGAATTGTTTACATATTCTTTGCAAATATATCTTTGCAAATATTAATAAAGAATATGCTTAGACAAAGAATTGTATCAGGAATTTGATAAAAGTATTAAAAAATAAAGTAACGCTTTACATCAAGGAAAATCATGAGCTTACAAATTTTATGTAAGTTGATATTAAAAAAGTGATAATAAAATACTAGAATAACAAAACTGGTAAACTTTGAGTTTTAGTTTAAAAGTTGTTTTCTTAATAAGCTTGTCCTGAGTCCTCTTATTGTAAATTACTTTCTAATGATACTCTTTTTTAAAAAAAAACTCTTTTTAATGATATATATGCAATATTTGTTTGTTATCTGTCTTTTGCCATAAATTCTGAACTTGAAGACTCGTCTGATTTTTTCATCATGCAATGAATAGAATGTTTTTAATCATATAGTAGATGCTGTATAAATATTTAAATGTTAATATGAATGGTTAACATAGAGGAGAGCTAGTATTTGTAAGATATATTTGTTTTTATATTTATGGGAATATAAAAATAATAAGTAGCAGTAGTTCAAGATGTAATATTAAGTAGTACGTTTGAGTGCCTTCTTTCCTCAAATATAATTGAAATTATGGTAACATTAACCAGAAAAGAAAAAAAAAAAATCCTCCTAATAGCAAGGATACAAGAATATAGCCTGAGACAATCTCTGTATTCACAATCAGCAAGAGTAAAGAATGAGAGAGAATAGAGGGGCAAACATATAAACATATGTAATCATTTAATTAAAATTTTCAAGAGAATATTTCCACATGACAAAATTTGTCTAAGCAGAGACAAGAGAGAGGGAGAGAGAGAGAGAGATAAAATGATCAATAGAGGGAGCTAGAGAGAGACAGAAAACGAGAATATTTTTGGTTGTGACTTTTGGAACATTCTCCATTTAGAGGCAAATGAATGATGATTGAAATCTCACTACTTTATTATGCAGGGAATTTTGCATATAATTCATACACATAATTCTTGTTTCTTTTTTGGAAATTATATGATAAACTTATAGACCTTGTATAATAAGAATATTAGCCTATATTAGAGAATCTACTCTAGACATTTTAAGCCAGACGAATTTAGCACATGGTACTCAATAAAATATTCTGATAACTGGAGAGTGGATTCTAGTGGCACATACATGAATTATTTCCAGAATATGATCAAACTGACCTCAAGTCAGTTAGCTAGCTACTCTTGTACTAGACAATGTAATTTATGACAATAGGAGAAATAAATGGACAGGTGGATGGAGTAATGTCCTAATTTTGTACAGTCAAAAAATATTGAACAAACTTAAAAGAGTAAGACATAAGGATTAGTGTGTATTACTACAATTATAAATATAATAAGATAAAAACCAAAAATATTAATAAAACTCTTAATTACATAAAGGAAGAAAGTAGGAGAAGTAGAGTGAGGAAAAAAATAGGTTAATTTTCTTATTCTATGGTAAACTAAAAAATAAAAAACTAAAAAATAATGAAATGTATTCATTTAGAGTTTGGAGAAAACTACATAACAATGAAACTCAAAAACAGTTAAAAGTAGTTGCCTCTTGGAAGAGTGATATAAATACTAGAAAATAGAGGCCTATGATTTTTGCTTTCATGGTTGCCAAACTATAATGGTTGGCATATTTGTATTACATTTTCAGTGAGGTTTGATCATTTCAGTACCAATGGTAAAGTGGTAACACAAAACTTAAGGGTGAGAGATCTGAGCTAGTGATGAATATTTAAATGAAATCTCAGATATTTTGTGTAAATATTAAGTAAATGATAACATGCTATGACAAAATGAAATGCCAATGTTCGCTAATAGAAAATGAGTCAAAGTTTATTTTTACCATTGTTCTTAAACTAATGTGAACATTTTAGAGAAATCCTTTGTGAAATTCAACAAAACCACCTATCTTATTGACACCAGAATTCTCATAGTTTTGAAGTTTATACACTCAGATTTGTGCATACAATAGTCACAATAGTCCTGGCCTTTAAAACTATGTAAGCATTAGATCAAAAAAAGAAAAAAAATCAGAAAAATTTTAGCAGAAGGGTTTTCTCTACTTTCAAGGTTAGAATTTAGAGACCACAAATTGTTAAACACCTTTTTAAGAATGTTATAATAATATAACATGTAATAACAAGAAAGGGAGGAAAAGCAAAGTGAAAAAAGGAAATGAAAAAACTGATTAGGAAAAAATCAAATGTCTATAATTTTGATGTATGTTATATATATAATCATATAGAGAACAGTAATTTTTATGACAGGGAAAACCTTGGGAAAAACAATTTTAAGCATGGAATTTTACTGAATAGGTCTAGCAAATTTTAAGATATTTCTACAAATGTTATAGACAAAATTCTTTATTTCAGTGATGTTACACAAAACCATATTATGGACATTGGATTAAAATAAATATAATTTCTAAAATAATTATACTTTTTTGTGTTTAGTTTTGCTTGTGAAAAATTTCTTTACCCTTTTCTTAGACATACCTGAAATATTGCATAAAATAATGTGTTAACCAAACATATTCAGCACTAATTTTTGCTATTTGATTGATATTTTTTTTCTGTTAAATCCATGCAGTCTGTGTGTTGCTGATGTTACAGACATCTTTAACATAAAACTTGAAAACTGCAATGTTGTTATTATGAGTCTATGGAGAAACATATAATGGATTTTGCTGCCTCATCTCATTGAAAACATTTATTACAAAACAAGTTCAAATACAGTTAAATCTCAGTAGTTGCCAAGAATGAACATAGTAATTGCAGGAGAAGGCAATAAAGCCACTTTTTACAGTGTTGCTTCACTATAATTTTTTGTATCTGATCGAATGTATGCCTCAGTCAATAGCTGCAAGCAAGTCAGGCAATTTAAAATGTATATCAATTGTGAGATAAGGCCTCTTGCTTAACATGCTTCACAAGGAGGAAATGCTGGCATGCCACACAGCATGCTTGAAAGAAACTGATGTAAGTTTTATTCATGATTAAGAAATCAAAAAGATTTATTGCCTATGTGCTAAGATTCCTGGAAGGAGATAAGAACAAACTGTTCAGATATGAGAACGTGAATTAATCTCCTTATATCAATGTGCGTGTGTGTGCGTGTGTGTGTGTGTGTGTGTGTGTGTGTGTGTGTGTGTTATAGACCCCACTCCACCCCCAGGTTATAAGGTTTTCATCCGAAGCCTGTGACCTCAGATACTGGGCAGAAAGTTCTGGATAAAAACTCCAAAATGTACAAATGTACTTTATTTAAAGCAATATATATATATATATATATATGATATAAGTATTCACTAATTTTCTAACAAAGAAACATTCTAAACATTAATTCAGTTTTATAATAAAAATATGTATAAGGTTCTTTTCAAATAATATTCAGAAATGAATTATAATAAAGCCTAGTATAGCAATTTTAGCTTTCCTAAAGCAATATTAAGATATTTTTCATTCAGATTATAATGTGGTCATTAATATTTGAGAGTATACTCATTATTTTTTCTTTCAAAGTAGGAAATATACATTTTATTGAAAATAATTTGTTTTTAATATTTGATGTGATTATGAGAGAAGTAAATGAACAATGAGTACCAAATACAGAATAAAAAATGATCAATGGAAATATTAATGTTTAAATAACATGATGTATTATTTTATAATACACTACTAATTATGATTATAAAATTAATAGAAACTCAATATTTACTACTAGAAAAAAATACTTATGGTACTCAAATTTTTCCCACATCAGTTTTCATAAAATCTAACAAAGGATAATGACTATTAGTATACTATAGTCTTCCACTAATCAATCTAAAATATAACTGTACATAGATGTTTGCCTTAACATTGAATGTGCAGTTGGTCAAAGCTTATGCTGTGTACTACCACACATCACTTTAAGAGAAATAAATTTGGTAATAAATCAATAATAAAGACAAAGTCCCCACTCTTTTAGAGCTTATAATTTCATGAGGAAGACAATTTTAAAAAGATAATTATAAGATTTCAGGCAGTGATCACTACTATAAAGATAAATAAGGGTGGGTAAGGGAGTAGAGAATTACAAAATAATCACATGTGATTCACAGAAGGCTTTTCTGAGGAGATCCTATTATGAGGCTGGCAGAGGTGATGAATCCATTGGAAAGAGGAATAGCTGATGAGGAGCTTTAAGAATGAAGCAAATACACCTGGTATAGCAGTTCAGGTAAAGGCATTCCAAGAAATGGGAACTCCAAATGCTATTACTGTAGCATGAAAATTATTTATGTAACTAGAAATGAGTTCACTATTTTGTGTACCTTAGTATAAGGTATAAAATTTTGAGAGATGAAAGTAGAATGGGAGGCTGCAGTCAGATGGAGGGCATGTTAGGACATCCTAATAATTTTTTGTTTGCTTAACATTGGAATCAATAATAATATTAATATTTTAACATCTTAATTCTGGAAAGAAAATATAAGACTTGTTTGGGGAAAAGACTGTAAAACCATTTGTAAATTGATGATTAGGATTTGATATTAGACAGTAAAAATAGAAATAAAAAAGAGAAACAGATTTAGGAGATATTTTATAAATAACACATGCGTGACTTTACAACTTACCTTATGTGGAAGGTAAAAAATCAAAAGATACAAAGATAACTGGGGAATTATAATAAGGGTTATTAGGTAGATAATGTAATCATATACAATTATCAATATGCTTCATGCTTTCATAAGTATCTTTAGACAGGTGTTCCCAAAACACCTGTTTTAATATTGACCTAATATTTAGTATGATGCCAACATAAATATATCAGTAGAACAACACTTTAGAAACTTATAAGGAAAAAAATAGTAAGATAATTTAAAAATCCTAAGAAACAATAGAGTATAAAAGTTGGCATAAAGGAAGAACAAAGTGCAATTCAAGCTCAGAAGAAGAAAAACAATACCTGAAGTAGAGATCACATGGAAAGTTTTATAGTCAAAAGAAGTAACGATTACTGATCCTTATTAACTGCTAATCACTTTACAGTTAGTAGTCATTGAAACTTCACCATTAAAAACCTGTTAGACAATTCTGCCTGACAGGTACTAATCATCACCAATTAACAGGAACCAACACTTTTTTCACTCATGAAGAGATGGTATTAAAAACCTGTCCCTACCTGAGCATGATACATCAAGGCTTCTATGGTCCAACCCAAGAAGTGATTAGTATAAATTTACAAATTCCTATAACAGGTATAATAGCAAAAATATGAAATGTTCTGTAGTAATTTTCTATATGAAGATAACGATTGCGTGTATTATATAGTATACTATTTTTTATCAGAGAAGAGAGATAGCCTAAATTTCAATTCCCTAAATGGGAAAAGAAAAATTATCAAGTGTCATAATTGGTTCTCCTGGAGAGAGCTGGAACCTATTATATTAAGTGAAGTATCCAAAGAATGGAAAAACAAGCATCACATGTACTCACCAGAAAACTGGTTTCCCTGATCATCACCTAAATGCACATCGAGGAAGGATACCAATTGGATATCAGACTGGGATGGGGGGTGGGGGGAGGGGATGGGTGTATGCCTACATGAGGAGTGCATTGCACACCCTCTGGGGAATGGTCATGCTTGAAGGTGCAGACTCGGGGAGGTGGGGGGGGGGAGGGGATGGAGGTATGACTACATGATGAGTGCCAGGCACACTGTCTGGAGAATGAGAATGGACGCGCTTGGGACTCTGACGCGGGGGGATGGGCGGGACATGGACAATGTATATGACCTGAACTTATGTACCCTCATGATGAGCTGAAATAAAAATAAATAAATAAATAAATAAATAAAATAATTTTCAATCATTTCAGGTATAAAAGAAGCCAGGTTAATGATGCTGGTAGAAAGAAATTGTTAACAAGGATACAAATCAGGAGCCTACTGATTAAATACATGGTTAGGAAAATCATGGGAAAACACAGTGAGAACTTGGACTTTCATTTTAACTTTCATTCATTGAATATAATGAATGATACTGTGCCCCTACGTAAGGATTCAAAGTTCAAACATAAAAGCAAAATGGAAGGAAAACATTGCATAAAAACAGGCACTAATGTATCTAAAGAAGGGAAGAGAATGTGATGATTAATTTATGTCAGCCGGTCTGAGGGAAGCACAGAGAGCTGGTACAACGTTACTTATGGATGTGTCTGTGAGGGTGTTTCAGGAAGAGATTAGCATTTGATTCTGTAGACTGAGTAAGGAAGATCTGCCTTCACCAACCCAATCCCTTGAGGACCCAAATAGTACAGAAAGACAGAGGAAGGGTGAATTCACTTTCTGTGCTTAAGCTGGGAAATCTGTCTTCTCCTGCCCTTGGATATCAGTGCTCTTGGTTCTCAGGCCTTTAGACTCAGACTAGGACTCACACCATTGGCTTCCTTAGTGCTCAAGTCTTCAGGTTTGGATGGGAACCATGTCACCAGCTTTCCTGGGCCTCCAGCTTGCAGACGGCAGATTGCGAAACTGTTCAGCCCCCTTAATCATAGGAGTCAATCCCTCATATTAAGTCTCTTTTTATATATCGATATATCTACAGCTATATCTACTTATTAGTTCTGTTTCTCCTGAAAACCATAATACAGAGGGTATAAATGAATTAAATTATTTTTCATTTACAATTTCAAAGTCCATTTTAAAGGTATTATAATTTAAGATAATTAACCTTTAAGCATTTTAGAAAAAAAGTTCAATTAAAATAGATCATAATTTGATGAAAGCAAGGTTTTGAAATTGTGAAATTATTGATTTCATTTGAATTATGTTGGAAGAAGTCCAGCTCTTTTTTCTAATTGCAATTTTCTCATAAGCATACACTATTGATCTTTAAAATGAACCAAACAAATCTTAATAAGGTAATTGCTTTGTGTAGCATCATAAATAACATGGCAGAAGTCGAGTGACATTTTACCATCACAGTCATACAGCCTGTAAACAATGAGCTGAGCGGATATTAAACTCCCTTCCCCATGCTGCTCAATGTCTGAAAAAATAATTACATTGGTATAATATTCAGATGGGTTTCTAGCTATGCCACTGCTAAAAAAGACGAAAACTAAATTGGTATTTTTAGTAATCATAGCCTAGATTTAAAATTAAACTCTTTCTATGTGGTCATCTACTACTTTGCTCTTAAGTTACATAATTTATTTGAAGTGAATGAGAACTTTTCTGCTCAAACTAGGATGTGGTAATGAACAGATCAATTTCATGGTGCCATTCAATTGAAGGGACATACAATAAAACCTCACTTTCTGACACCCAAGAAACCATCTCACGACAATTTATAGAAGAGAAGTTGCTTGATGCCCTTTGATGCCCCTTATCTTCATCGAAATACACCTGAAAAAACATTCTTCAGAGGCTGTTATCTGTCTTGTGCATCTGCAAAAATAATCTTGATACCTCATTGCTAAATGTCTCCTCATTGCAAGCTAAGGAGAGATGCCTTAATGTATTAAGTTTGTACTGAGATATAACTTTTACAAATTGCCCAACTTCCTTTGAAAGCCTACCACGTCTCACACCCCTGAATGTGAGGAGCTTCTTCCCAAAGCCCAGGGGTATCAGGTCAGCCCTCTTATCTCAGATTCTCAGCAGCATCCTGTTCTGTACATTTTCTATTAAAGTCCAATATTCTACTACCTCTTACCTACCAATATTTTGCTTTTGATTTTTTGAACCCTGAATTTATGACCCCAATAATTTCAGCCCCTGTTCTGTAGGTTCTTTAACCTCTTTTTCTTAACTGGTTTCTAGCAGTCTCTTGAGGACATTTTCCTCCAGCATTCTTTTAAAATGTCTGTTTTTTCCCCTGGCATTTCAACACAAGAATTTGAGCTCTTCTTTAATTCTATAGAATTCTAAGTCATTTTCGAATACTACCTTTCTTATATCTATTTATAATTCCTTAACTCCTATTTTTATATGTATGAATAGATTATTTATTCTTCCATATGTATTACATTTTATTTTGTCATGTCCATCCATTTATTTCTCTGTAATACACTGTGCTTGATTTTCTTATCTCTCTCTTCAAATTTACTAATTTTATCTTCAACTGTGTCTAGACTGCTCTTTAACTTGACTATCAAGGTATTATAAAAATTCTAATTTTTCTCACCTAAAATCAGACTTTGTCCTTTCACAAATGACCTGTCAATTTTTTATAATATTCCATTCTTACTTAACTGATTTTATTCTTAAATATATTATTTAAAAAAATGTAATTATACCTTTTAAGACTCTCTAAATTGTTTTATTATTCATAGCTCTGCATAGACTCTCCTATTTTGCATTTTGTGCATGTTTCTTAGTGGTCAGTTTCCTCCTACACTCTATTTTTGCCCTTATTTTTAGAAGAAGCTTTTTTTTTTTTTTGAGCCTCAAACACATTTGTTGTAGTTATGCTTATATTTATAAGGTAGTTTCACGATTACCTAAAACATATTTCTTTTGCACTTTACATTTTTACACCACTTTCTGTTTGTGTCTCAGCTTGAGGTTTCCATGTTAAATTTGGCTCCAGCACCTGCTGCCAAAGCAAGATCATTGTTGCATTATTTTTCAGGGTAGCTTTTTTTTTTCCAGGTCAAAACTCTAGGCTTGTTAGGGATATTTTCTCATTTCCTAATTATGTAGTAATTTCCCAGCATCTGGTTTTAGGCAGGGAGTCTTATTCTAACCACTTGCTGGGCATGGGTCAAATAGCCTCAGTATATACTCCTGCAGGAGCACTGTGATCCCAGCCTTTAAGATAAACAGCCTGGTGGTTCTGTGTTTCTTATTATTGGTTGTATCTGAAAACTGACCATTTCCTTTTCCTCTTTTAAGTCTAGATACACATTTTTTGGTTACTTGCTTGTAATTTTATTTAGTAGTTTGATATATTTGGAGGGCAGTCTGGGATTCCTGCCTCTGTCCAAGCTACAGCAGTTTAAATTCACTCTTCAACCCACTCCAATGTAGATTCTGCCTGCCCAGCTCCATTGAAAATGTGGCTTATCTATGGTCTCCATCTTGTGATATCCAATAATTACTCCTCATTCTTAGCATCACTGATCACAGTTAACCCCTCCTTCTTTATGAATCTCTTTCTTCTCTTCACTCTGTGGGACCACATTTATTTGACTTTCCTCTTGCCTCAGTGGGCATTTCTCGCCCTCAGTTACCAGTTCTTCTTTCTTTATTTTGACTTTAAATATTGCAATGTTGGAAGTTTTTTTTTTTGTTCTGAATACACAGGTAGCGTGAAGCAGTTATTTGTTTGACCAACTTGTCTAATCCCTGGATAATTACCATTTTTTTCCTAGCAGGATTTTTAAAGACGTGGCCCCCACATGGAGGGCATGACGGAAGCTAGAGACCACTTTCCAACATATATTAGAGGGAACGAAGGGCCTTCCCTGTTGCCCCCACCATCCCACAGGAGAAAAGGAGCATCGCTTTTCCTTGGCACAGTTCTCCCTCTTTGAGTAGATCAGCCTGTCTTGTGCTTCCAATGGTGGAGGCAAAACCGGCTGCACCATGGATGCAAACTCCTTCTCTCTTGCCACCCTTTTGGCTTCCTGGTTCACTTTGTTGTTTCGCTGTCCTATATCCCCCTCTTTTTGGTGTCCTCTACATTGTATGGCTGAGATTTCCGTTGGTATATACACTGCCTATAAAAGTTTCTGAACTTCCTCTCCACGTTTAATTGGAGAGTTTCTGGCTGACAACAGCTCTCTCTCCTTCCAAATTTAGCCATGTGCACGGAGAATCATGAAGGCATATTTACTGTCAGTGTATATTTGTTCTCTCCTGCCCTTGGCCAATTCCAGTGCCTATCTCGGGGCTATTAGCTCACCTCTTTGAGCCTAGGTATTTGGTGTAAGGGGCCACTCTTGAGAACCAGAGTATGGGAGAACACCACATACCCAGCTCTCCAATGTCCATCGATTACTACACTACTCCATTGTAAACCAAATGTCTTCTGGGTCCAAGAGAGGGGAATGCTTTCAGTCTATTATTTCTGCTGAGGCTGCTAATATTGACTCTTCACAATTATGGTCAAAAGCTTTAGCTTCTACACATTATAACTTTTGTCGTCCCACAGTTCTTGAATATTCTGTTCTGTTTTGTAGCCTTTTCTCTATTTGTTTTTTTTAGTTTTGGAAGTTTCTTTTGTCATATCCTCAAGTTCAGCAGTTCTTTCCTCAGCTGAGTTCAGTCTACTAATGAGTTCCATCAAAGGCATTCTTCATTTCTGTGACAATGTTTTTAATCTCTAGCATTTTTTTCAAGCCTGTCTTAGAGTTTCTAACTCTCTATTTATATTATCCATCTGTTCCTGCACATTGCCTACTTTTTCCCTTAAAGCCCTTAGCCTATTAATCATAGTTTTCTTTTTCTTTTTTTTTTGATAATTCTAATATCTCTGCCAAATCAAACTTTGATTCTGATGCTTTTCAGCCTGCTCAAACTGTGTGTGTGTGTGTGTTTTGCCTCTTATTACACCTTGTCATTTTTTTGTTGGAAAGTGAGTATGATGTACTAGATAAAAGGAACTGCAGTAAATAGGCCTGTAACAAGACAGTGGTCGGGCATAGGGAGAAAGGAAGTGTTCTATAGTCTATGAGTAGGTCTCAGTCTTTCTGAGCCTGTGCCCTGGACTGTAACGACCCATTTTTCTCAGCTTCTGTCTCCCCCCCTTGCATGGGACAGAGTGGCTAGAGGGAGCTAGAGTTGGGTATATCCCTTCCCGCACATCAATTAGGTTCTCATGATACCCCAGCAGGCTAGACTTGGGTAAAATATTTTCTCCGAAGGGCAGGCCTTGTTAAGAATAGAATGCTTTGGATTATTTCAAAATGGCTTCTTTCCCCCTCCACCTGCCAGAAACACAACGAGATTTTTTTCTTTGATATTCACTGTCAGAGGCTGATAGAGTTTCTAGAGGTTAAACTCCTAAAAATGTGAGGGCCCCACCTCATGACTGGGTTCTCTTGAATTTTTATCTTTCGGGCTTGTCCACCTTGCTCCTCTAGCAGTTTGTCAGTTACAGCTCGTGTTTTCCTACCCTGGTCCATGAGGAGATTTCTGTTCGTAGTTTTCTGCTCTAGTAGGTTGTGGTGTTCTGTATCTGCTAATATTTCCAGTCTTTGGAAATAGTGGGCTGCTCTGTGACCTCATTTCTCTTATGAATCTAAGGAGAGTTATTATTGAATTTTCAGTTTGTTCATCTTTTTACTTGTTGGACTGAGTGAAGACTTCTAAGCTCTTTACATGGCAGACAGGTAAAGTCTGTCCTTCAATACATAATAAAATTCAATATATGACTTAAACAAGATGCGTATTACTAAGTATGTATTGATTCATGTGCTAAAATTGAAGGATACCTGGGAATTCATTATCAGTAGAAACAAACAATATTTGAAAATATAAAATACAAAGACGAACAAAAATAATTATTCTGCAAAAAAATAGAATATCTGTGTAATTTAAATTGCCTGAATTAATTGGCTATCTCTCAAATTTTTGAATAGTTGATAAATCTTTAGAATAAGTATCTCTAATCTCTTTCATATTGTTCATTTTTGATACAGGGACAGTGTCAAGTCTTAGCTACAGATTTGGAAACATTTCAGATCTGCTGCTACTGTGTCACATAATTTAGCTTTTTTGTGTGATTGGATTTTTTCCATAAGATTTAAATTGAGCAAATAGTGCAATTACAATAAGAACATCTATTAACTGTCTTTTAAAATAAGACCAAGATGCTTCACAAATATGAGAAATAAGCAAACTGTCATGCCACAGTAATGTAGATTTACCCTAAGTGAGTTAGGGGTATTATGTTCTAAAGTCCAGACATAGATAAGTAATTGGCAGCTATCAAATTTAGAAAGTTACATTACTAAGGATACTTTAGCCTGTCTTTCCTACTATGTCCCACCTGGCTTTTTCTCCAGACTATGTAACCTTACTCATGTTAACTTGAATGTGAAATAGTTAGGTATGAAAAGTAATGGGTCCTCTGTACCATAATTTAATAGCAAAATGGACCAGTATCATATGCCTTTGATCAACTGGATGAGGAAAAAAATGTAGGATTAGTCAGAAAAACTTTACTGGGAAACTTAACTTTAAGAAATACTTTTTTCAAAAATATTGTTTGTCTCATTTTTTTAATGGAGAACAAATCAAGGTCTTTGCTTCATATAACAAATTTTTATTACAAACTAATTAAATTACATGTAAAAAAGGAAACAGGAAAATCTGTATCAAAATATAAAGATCAAATTAAAGTGTTTAAACAGTATACTTCTTTTTTTCAATATTTTATTAGTTTTCTTTTGCTGCTATAACAAACTACAATACACTTTAATGACTTACAACAACACATTTATTATCTATCAGTTATAGAATGGGTCTCATTTGCTCAAAGTCAAAGTTATGATAGAGTTCTCTTCATTGTGGAGGCTCTTTATTCTACAGTTCTAGGGTCAATGTGTTTTCTAGCCCTTCCCAGCTTCTAGAGGTCAAGCCCATTCCTTGGCTCATGGCCACACCTCTCCACCTTCAAAGCCAACAATGGCCAGTTGAGTATTAACCTGCATATTGTAATTCTCTATTTTTATTGCCACATCTCCTTCTCTCAGTCTTTTAAGGATCCTGCAATTATATTTGGCCTGTCTGAATAATCCTGTATAATATCCCCATCTAAATATCTTTAACATAACCATTTCTGCAAAATCCTGCCATCTTGGATTGTGTTGTGGTCGGTGGGAATGGGAGCTGCCTGGCTCTGAAGCATGTGAATGCAGAGGCTGGCACGAGGCAGAACCTGGCAGCTGTTGGCAATGAGCAATCTCAAGTCCTAAATACAAGAGCCGGGTGCCGCATGACTATGAGGACCTGCACTAGCCAGGTGAGTATCCTCATTCTTATGGAGTATCCCTGTGTTGGGGGAGCCCTTTTTGAAAAGATGCTGCACCTGAGGGATTTTTTTCTTTCTCCTTTCAACCTCCTGAGTTTGACTTGTATTTGTCAGTTCTGGTCTGCTGGAATACAAGCAGCTTGTTTAAAGACAAACTGCAAAATGTAATTGGATGACTCTTCATATGATTTCAATGCTCTATTTGCATTTAAAGCTAGCATTGCATATAAAATGAATGGAATGAGCAAATTTATGCTAATAATTTAAATTTCTTGTTTTTTTTTTTTTTGCTTAAAACAACTTTAAAATAGCAAATACCATCAAAAGTCAAGAAAAAGATTTCAAAAGGAGGGAAAAACTTTATTATGTCTTAGTACCAACGACACCCTACCACCCCTGACTTTGAACAAAAAACTTGAATTTTCATTTTGCACTAAGCCCCATACATAGGAGAAGATGGGACTAAGATAGAAGTAGTGGGTAGATTTATACATGCCTCATAATTTAAGAACTGAACCAGGTACTACATTTAGAGAATTTCTTTGGAAGTTATTTAGAAAATAAAATTTTGAAACATAAAACAAATGGGAAATTATTAAAGAAAACCAGAATTATGCAATGTGTTAATTAGAAAACTGAAGAAGGAAATGCTGTCTTCTGAAGAACTAAAAGGCTATTCTTCCATTGACAAGAGAAATAATATTAAATGAAGTATTTACGCACATTTACTTATCTATCTTTAATTGGGATATGTTTCACAAAATTAAAAATAGCTTAAAATAAACACTTAGTCATGCAAACAGAACAAAGAGAACCTAGATGGAATTTAGAGATTACACCTTACAAGGCATTTTGATGAGCTAATTACTTATTAGTTTACTCTATTTAAGTTAGATAAAAGGGAAACATTCCCAAGAGTCAGATTTGTTAATTACTAAAATTAGGCATTATCAAATGAAATAAAATGTGTTTTAATCCAGATAGTCTCAAAGGGACTAGCTATATTTCATAATTCTATCACATTGAAGAAGTGATTAAATCGTTAGGTCATTACTAATTTTGTTTATTAAGTGGTTGTGCTTGTTTTCCTTACCCACTGATTGATTTTAAGACCATTATGATTTTAGGGAGGCTTTTTACTCAGTTCTTATCCCATTTATACAAGGGACTTTTTTATAAAAGTCCTTTTAATTGGTTTTTTGAAGTTTCCCTGATAACATAAATCAGAAGACCATCTCTCTTTATTCTACAACAACTTGTCTCCATTTTGCAGTTTATTAAAATAAGAGATTCTCTTTTATTTGAGATAGAAATTACTATATATGGTTAGGAGCACAGGAATGTGCATTCCATGAAGTAAGTTAAATGCATGCAGGCATCATGGAAAACATTCTTTAAGATATATTGAGGCAACCCGTTTCTTATTTGGTGTTTACTAATCTATGTTTAAATACGCAGATTTTTTTTCATGTGGACTCTTCTGGCTAATATTTCTCAGTTTTCAGTAAGTAAACTTTTTAGGCAAAGATAATGACCCATAAACTTTCCATATTATCATGAAAACTCTCAGGAGGCTTAGAAGTATAATATGAATATATAATATAAATATTCCCTAGTCCCCACCAGTTGTGT
Source organism: Lemur catta (assembly GCF_020740605.2). Classification (NCBI taxonomy): domain Eukaryota; kingdom Metazoa; phylum Chordata; class Mammalia; order Primates; family Lemuridae; genus Lemur; species Lemur catta. Next base: position 22,777,045 of record NC_059150.1, on the reverse strand, counting down.
GACTGCTTGGTTAATAATGGAACACATTCAAATGACAGCCTTCGTCTGTCTTGTCTGTGTTTACAATTTGTCTTCTCAGAGCTGACTGATCACTGTCCTTAGATTTATATTTAGACCCAAATTCTATTATCACATATGAGCTACTACTGACATAACTACTAATCAATGACCTCCTTATGTTGCAATATTCACCATTTACTTATTCAGTAACATTTAATAGGCACCTATATATTTTAGGCAAATGGGGATAAAAATGATTCTACCCTCAATGAACTTATAGTCTAGTGGGTGATATATATATAGCAAATGAGTAAATATTTACTATACCTAATGACTACATAGAAAGTAAAATACAGGTAAGCAGTAGAGTATGATGGGAATGTGGGAGCTGTTTTAGACTGTATGTCATTGATTGCTTTGTCTCTTGAATGTGTGTTGCTTTTTTTTGCTTATTGGGGTGTTTCAATTTGTTGTCATTGTTGTTAAAAGCTGACACCTTTTATAGAGCTATGAAACTGAGATAAATAGGGATTATTTTTTCCTGTGGCCACACCACTTTAAGGCTAGGCCTATAGTGTGGGTGGATGAATCAATCTAGCCAGTTGAGCTGAGCCTGGGATTTGCTGTTTTTTTGCTTATGATCAATTCCTCACAGCTTCATAGTTCCCTGGGGTCATCTTGTGTTTAGGATGGGGTCTGGTGTGCCAGAGAGGTTTTGTTTTACACAATATCTGCCCTACCCTCAGCACAAGGTCTTCCTTTTATGTAAAGGCCCAGCGGCAGATGCTGTTGCTTGTCTGGCCACTTGCTGGCACAGGGGTGGGAGAGCCATTGCCTGTCATTCTGGTTTGTCGTCTGTCTTAGCGTGGCCTGTGTTTAAGATGGGGCTTCTCCTTTACCCAGCTCCTCACCCGGAAGCAGGGCTTCTCTGATGATCTGGGCTCAGGACGTTTTCCTCTCCCTCCTCTTCTCTGAAATAGTTTTCTCTTAGCCAGTGGCCTCCCTAATGTCTCCTGGGTTTGCTGCCATTTCCCCATCAGTTTGAGCATTTAAGCAGACATAACGATGACATATCCAGGGGAGGTTGTGTGTCTTTCCCACCGTGTCTGCCGCTCTCCCCCAGCCCCGCACACCCGGGGGACACACGCGGGAGACTGAGGCTTGGCTTTCTCTGTGCCTCGGATCTTTCCCATAACCTCATGGTTAGTTCACTGAGAAAGAGTCTGGAAGTCCCTTTGAATTCCCCTTGTGGGTACTGTCTCCATGTGTCCTATTTTCTCCCACAAGCCACTGTCAGCCTCTAGCAATTCTTTATAAACATTAGATGAACTGTCCTTACTGGTTCAAATGGCACCTTCCTGTTGTCTGCCCCAAGGAATCAAGCATTTGCCTCCTGCCTTTCCTTGGTGCCACCTGTTTGCTTAGATTTCGGGTTAGTTGGGTATCTTGCAACTTCAGTGCTCTGAGGAATTTAATAAACGTTGTAATTATAGGTAGATCTACATGTTTCTGTTATTGTAAGGGTGAGAATAAAGAGCTACAACAACAAATTACCCTAAGTCTGGTGGCAAGAAAAAAAAAAGGATTTGTTTTTCTCTCACAGTTTTGGAAGGCAGAAATCCCAACTCAAGTGGACAGCATGGTCTCTCTGAAGTTTCTAGGGGAAAACTCTTCCCAGCGTCTGCCAGCTTCTGGTAGCTTCAGCTTGGCAGCTTGGTTTATGGCAGCATAATTCCAATCTCTGCTCTGTCTTCACATGGCATTCCCTTTGTGCCTCTCTGTGTCCTTTCTTCTTACAAGGGCCACCCTAAATCCAAAGTGATGTCTTCTTGCCATTCTTAACTTAATTACATCTGTAAAGATAAATAATTAACAAGTAAGGTCACAGCTAAAGGCCTGGGAGGGGTGAATTTGGGAGTGGGGCATTATTCAATCCACTGCAACATTGTAAGCATTGAAGTTCATTGAAGCTTGAACTAGATACCGAATATTAGTAAGTGATTACAATTTCTTCATAAAAACAGAAGTTATATGTTTAAGACTAATGAATCCCATATAAAAATTTGTTATGCCAGAAATCCCTGGTGCTAACTTATATTATTTATCTTACAAATATATATTAAGAAGGTACTACATGTCAGACACTATACTCAATGTTATAGATACAGCAGTAAACAAAACAGACAAAATTTCTGCTCTCATAGACCTTGACTTTGCTCCTTAAAAAAAAGTACCTCCTATAAGTTTCTCTTATCAAGTTACATTTATTCCATAGCTTTGTTTAAAATGTACAATGTTTCAATAATATCTCCTATCTAAAAAAGACAGATTTTTACAATAACCACAGAAAATGTTATTCTTTCTCAGTTTTTGTTACTCTGCTTCTGTTATTCTCATTTTCAGTAGAAATAAAAAAAAAGGCTACTGATTTCAATTACTTAACAGAGTGATGGAATGTAATTTTTGTTTTCATCTATTCCAAATTAAATGACCTTCAAAAAGGCAATTATCTGTCATTATAATAAGTAACATATTTCCTGATGAACTTGTCATTCTAATTATCTTCCCATTGACTGGATTCCCAATCAGTTCTTAGGGTATTTTTTTTTCTTTATACCAATCTAAAATATCTGCAAGAAGGCAATACGTTATGCTGAAACAATTAAAGCCAAAAGATGTTTTTAACCTGCAATGGTAAATAAGAAAATAAAAGCAAAAGCAGTTATGGACAAGTGGAATATTAATGTAATATTGATCTTGGTTTTTTGACTGTGGGTTAGTTTTATCAAAATCAGAATGCTTTAAGTAAACCTAATGTGCAGCACATATCATGATATAAAAGACATTTAATTCTATTTAAAATTGAGTGAGGTTTATACAAAACAAATATATTAAAGTATAATTGTTTTTGCATGCAAAACACCTTCTCTTTTAATGGTGAAAATACAAAAAAGAATTAATACTTTTATGTGTATTAATAAAATAAAGCCATGTGTCAAAATGAGGTGTGAATTAGATAATTGACTTTTTAAGAGAACTTTAGATTCTAGATTTATGATTTTAGATTTTAGAATACCTATTCCATGTGATGGCTATGCTCCTTTGTCTCTACTTTCTTCCACTTACCACTTATCTAGAATCAGTATTTTAAAGCAGAAACTGATTAGCTGTATTATTTAATGAATTAGTTTCTTCTCTGTTGGAATAGACTAAGAATCCCATAAATAACTCCCACTATATTAAACTGGATTTGCCTCCTGTATCCTTAGAGATGGTGAACTAAGCTTTCTCAGTGGTGTCAGTGCCAGTTTCATAATAACTGTGGCAATACATAATTCAAAATCCAAAGGACAAAATTGTGTCTTTTTTTTAAACTGTAAAGATACTGCTACTTGTATTTTTTAATGTTTTAATTGTCTACAAGGACTGTGATAATATGAGGAAGTGCAGATATATTTCCTTTGAATCTTTTTGTTTGTTTCTTATATTTCTTTGCAAACGCTTTGTGAAATAATACTGTCATGCCAAGGACCATAGGGTCTTCTATGTCTTCAATATTAGCCTTGAAAGTATCTGGTTTTATTTCAAAATCCTGATCCAAAATATTGAACCAAAATCTTGATTCAGCCAACTAATTTTGATTTTAGATTAATAAACTATATACTAATTTCTTCAATAATCCTTCAGATGGCTAAAAAACATTTGAAAGTTTTCTGAACTTTGTACCCTCCACGTAGCCATCGGCTAACATTAACATGGAAAACTTTGTCAACAATGGTATAAAACTTGTCCCTGAGAAAGGTAAAAAAGGATAAAATTATCCCCATGAACAATTTCCATAAAGATTTGTAGGAATTTTTTAAATAAATCAAAGGAAATACATAGTCACACTAACATATTAGCAAAACTTTACAATATTAACTATTATATCTTCGTAAGTCATGAGATGATTCAATAAATCTCTTAGTGAAACAAAGCATTATTGAATGTTGATCATTAGTCTTAAGTTGCTCATTTTCACTTAGATATAAATGACCCAAATAGACTTGAATCTACCTATCATTGGTCTTACATATTATAACACATATTGTTTTAACACTGAAATTAAGGGATTAATAAAGATGAAATCAATCTCTAATTCCTTTGTCAGTTCTATAGGCTCACTGATTAGATTGACTTTAAAGCAAATTATCCTACTTTAATTGAATAAATTTGAATAGTAAACAAGTTAAATACAGAGAGTGGCATATAAAGGTAAATAATAAAGTGAAAAGTAAGATGACCTTTTATCCCTAATTTCAAGATTTCTAGTTCCCTTCACTATTCTTTGAGGCAATTACTATTTCAATCACACACATACAAACACGAACACTTATACATCAATACATGACTTTAACCAAAAATAATGGCATATTAAACACACTGTCCTAAAATTTTCCCTTTTATTTAATATACTGTAAAGATTATATTTTGTGGGTTTTTTTCATTCATCATTGTATTTTAGTAGCTACGTAGTATTGCCTTATAAGAATTCAAAAACTTTATAAGATCAATCAACTAGTAATGGAATCCGGGTAGTTCATAGAAATTTGCTACTATAAAAAGTCCTGAAATTCATTTTCTGGTTTATTATAAAGCACATTTGATAAGTGCCAACTAAGATACATATTTGGAAGATAAAATACTGCATCAAAATATATAAGCTTTTCAAAATATATAAGCCTTTCAAAATTTGATACATATTACTATATTGCTTATAAATATAATGTACAACTTAAAACGTCTTAAAATATTAATGACAGTGAATGTGTGTGATTTCTTTTTTTTTTTTTTTTGAGACAGAGTCTCGCTGTGTTGCCCAGCCTAGAGTGAGTGCCGTGGCATCAGCCTAGCTCACAGCAACCTCAAACTCCTGGGCTTAAGCGATCCTCCTGCCTCAGCCTCCCGAGTAGCTGGGACTACAGGCATGCGCCACCATGCCCGGCTAATTTTTTTTTATATATATATATTTTAGTTGGCCAGATAATTTCTTTCTATTTTTAGTAGAGATGGGGTCTCGCTTTTGCTCAGGCTGGTCTCGAACTCCTGACCTCGAGCGATCCACCCACCTGGGCCTCCCAGAGTGCTAGGATTACAGGCGTGAGACACCGCACCCTGCCAGTGATTTCTTATCTAGCCTAGAATATTGCTGACATTTTTATCTGTGCCAATGGCATTTGATTATGATATTCATTGGCATGGACATTTTTCAGTATTTAAAAGCCACGTGAAGGTACTTGAACTTCTGAATGTGGAAGACTAACTTATATATGATAAACTCTAGAAAATCTAGGAAAAATACACATTTGAAGGTATCAGACATGTATCAAGACAGTGAGGAATTGAGAAGTGAAGATACTGAAAAGCAGGTGCATGGAGATGTGTGAGATGACCCTTTTTCCAGATGAGGCATGTGCCAGAGCATCATAGAGTCTGAAAAATGAAACAGACCTATCATCAGTCTCCAGAGCCAGGAAGAAAAAAAATCAGTCTCAGGGCCTGCTAGGGTAGAAAAGACATAGCAAATGCTCCAGACGTTCTGATGTGACCAGTTACACACCAGGAGTAACGATGCATCAAATAGACAAATCCTCACAACAACTGAAAAGGAGCTATGAGTGAACCCAATTCCTGATTGGAGGGAGCTGCACTTTCCTCTGGTGAAAGTTATTATTTAGAGCCACAGATCATTTCTTCTTCTTCTTTTTTTTTTTTAAGCATACAAGGACTGATGTTCAGTAAAGAAATAATAGTCATACCAGGATTCAAGTTTAAATTATTAAAAAACAAAAGAAAAAAAAGAAAGTATAGAAACGGGCTTCCAGGAGAGTCATATCATAGAGGACAAGATGGAGACTTTCATTAGAGGAATTGCAATTCAGAAAAAAACAGAAATAAAAATTTTCAACATTTCTATGTGGCAATAAAAATGAATGTGATGGATCCAAACATACTGATTTGGGAAGATCTCATACATATTACTGAGTATACATAATGGTAAATTGAATTATATTTATTTATAGTAAAACGCTACATTTGAATTACGCTACAACTGGATTCCATTTATTTACAGTAAAACATAATAGAATATGTTTTTGACCATTACATGCATTGTAAATGCAAATGTGGAGAAATAGGTCTCTATGTACACTCTACAAACCACTAAGAATGACAACTATAGGGAGGGGCGTTCATCTAGTATTCATTGCCTTATTTGTGTGATCTGATTAGTTTTCAAAGTGAGATATTTATGTATCATTTATTTAATATAAATATAATTATTACAGTAGCAAAACAACTGAGTACTGGCTCTCTGTACTTAAATTTAGTGCCAGCCTTTCCTTAATTGGGGCAAAGACCAATATAGCTGAGATCAGGTGTTGTCCTTATTTTCAACTTCAATAAATCCGTAGAAAAAAGCCCTTGTGATGAGAAATGCTTAGAGGGTTTTAAACCTGTGTGTCTAGATAAAGTCCTTTCTCCAAAGATAGCTTCCTGATTTAAATAATATTAATGAGATTAAAATTTACAGAAAATGGCAGCTATAGAAGACACAAAAACAGAATGATTACATTTCAAATATTTAAGTAACTTGCCTGTAATAGAGATTTTTGATATTTGAAAATTAATGGGTTTCCATTAATTTTCATATAGAAGTCAAATGTTGGTCACAAAGATTCTAACGTGTGCCAGCAGGGTGCAGTGGGGATTAGGAATGATGACATCCTGCAAGTGTTATCTGTCCTTAACTCCATTTATTGGCTTTGAGAAAGAAAAGTAACCACTCTGGCCTTTGTTTACTCATTTACAAAAAGAAAGTTAATGTGCTAATTGAGAAAAAGTGGAATTTGGAATTGAGAGAGAGACATTTGGTAAAGTAATAAAAGAACAATTTCCATTATGTTACTTCATTATATGTAAGAAACCAGATATGTAAGAGTTCGGGATCTGCATTTTTCACATTAGTAAAATCCACTTATCATCATGTATTATTATTATTTCATAATAAAAATAATAAATAATAATAAAATCCTATAAAATCCATTCATTTGAATAAGTTGACTCAGACAGAATATGTAGATAATAAAGATGAAAGTAACTTCACTGTCTGTATTTTTTAAGTGAGCTCCCTATTTTGAGAAGATAGTGAATTTGGCTACATCTGGTATTCTAAATAATATTTTAAAATAATAAGTACTAGAAAGATAACCAAAAAGCATGTTCTCTTTGTCAGTATTAGCCATGGATAAATATTTTGAACTATATAAGACTCATTTTTCTTCTCTGCAACATGATAATAATACTACCAATTGCATTAGATCATCAAGAGGAAACACCTGCAAAGCACTTAGCATGGCTCCCAGCCATAGTTAGTACTCAGTGGTACTTGTAATGATGATAATTATTTTCAGAAAAAAATAATAATTATAAATATTTTACCCATATCTATTATATGTTCCAAATATTCTTTTTAATTTTAAGGAATTATTTTACCAAAACAAGTGTCTGCTTAAATATATTCAACAAAAGAGACATTTACTTCTGATCCCTAGGGGCAACATAAACGTTGTAAGTAATTCTGTAGGTTAATATTGGCTAAGTGTTTGTTATGCATTAAATTTCCTGATGAAAACTTTACTAACGCATAAGCGATAAGAAAATTTGACACTAGCAGTTGCAAAAGTAATCAAAACTTTTAGCATCATCATTATTTCCCTACATCAAAGACCAATTTTATAGATACAACATATGGCTTCTAGAAGGTTCAAAATTATCAGTAGAGAAATCATGAGGAATTTATGAAATGATTTATATGAGGGCTGTCTGAAAAGTATCCAGCCATGTAACCATCCTCATTACATTAACAATGGTTGGATCTTACTATACTATATTATTTAATACATTAACAAACTTATATATTATTATATACTTCACATATAATAACAGAAATTTAGAAACAACTTAGACACCCCGAAAGATGATTAAATAAATTTTAAATCAAACATAAAATGCTACATTGTCATGGAATGAATGTTTTAAATAATTATTTAATGACATGGAAGGAGTCAATAGTGAATTTTTGTGGATAATGGGGGACGGGGAGGTTTCATAAGTAATTCCTAATTGCTAATTGGCAAACTAAATTGACTTGAGTTTGGAGCTCAGTACTTTATTTTGGACATCTTGTATCCATATAGCTGAATGAATTACTCAAGAAGTAGAGAAAACATCAGTGCTGGGAAAAAATATCTATGGCATCAAGGATATATAGGACAACTAAAACCATAAGCATAGATGAGTAAATCTAGGAAGTTAGTCTTTAGCTTTCCATGTGAAGAGCTCCAAAAAGACTTGAAGGGTCTCAATTTATGGAAAGTTGAATAGTAAAATATGTTCATTTTGATTAACTTGCTATGTCATCATTCACAAAATAAAATGCACAATATTGTACTGGCTATTTGTCTATAGTTACTGCAGAGTCTTTTCCCGTCCCTGCCTGGCATGAGTTGAGTAGTTTGGTTCAAATGGGATTGGCAAATGATTGACACGTGTTGATATATGTGCCATCTATGTCTTTAACACATTTTTCCCCACCTGTGGCAATGTTCCAGGCAGCGCATTAAAAGATAAGTAAACACATGCCAAATTTCAAAGTCTTTAATTCTCTACTGTTTGAAATCTTTTCCTAGGACTGCTTGCTCAAGTTGCCTTTCTGCTGTTTTATACACAGACTCTTTGTCTAGCTGAGCCTATGGATTAAATCTTCTCTAAAATTGTCTCCCTGACTTTCCTTGTTGTTGTTGCTGCTGCCATTTCCCCTAGACACTAATTTTCCAGAATAAATGCTCTTGTCTCTCCAAAGTGAGCTTCCATTATCAAAAATTCCATTTTTTAATGTTCTTAATCTTTCTGAAACTTAAAAAAATAAAAAGGATGAAGACGACATATTGGGATTTTAAAAACACTTTTGAAGGCAGAGAGGAGAAGCAAGGGGAGAAGTCCCCTGTTGACACAAACTGCCCTCAAATCATTCTGTATTCATTCTTATCACTTAAGGTGCAGGGTTAGTCTCTCCGGTGAGACTTCATTAAGCTGTGGGCTCCCTCTGGCTGCCACCTCCCATGTATTCATGGTGCCTCATTCCTCTGCAGAGCACAGAGGGATTTTCACAGCTTCTCCTTCCTCACTATTGTCTTTCCATCTCATTCTCCAAGAAATAAAACATTCCTGATAATTTCCAAGGCTTTTCTTTAATTTTAGGAGAAATAAGTGGTAAAAAGAAGAAAATAAAGGAATGTTATAAAAGCACACAAACAGTAACAGAGGATTTTTTGTATGTGTTTTGTTTTCATTCACTGTATCCCATGTACCCTCTGGGCTGCTGCCTGTGTTTTATTTTGTTTCTGTTTTTGTTTGTTTTTAATCCATAATATTCTCTATTCCTCCTCTGTAGCTTTAGATTCTTTCAAGAAGGGAACAGATATTACCAGCTACGTTTATTGAGTGCTTACATGTGCTCTACACATAAAAACTTTATGTTTATAAACTAATTTAATTTTCATAACAGACACGTTTTGCAAAGATAAAATTTAGGACCAGAGTAAATCGCTCCCATTCATACAGCTAGTGGTGATAAAATCAGGATTCAACACCTGGCCTCTGATACCTGTGACCCAGATCTTACCAACTATTCACTGTTTCCAAAGCAGCTATAGGCATTAACATTTGGTTATCAGCTTCCATCATGGTCTCATGTGAAGCTAAACTTCATTTCAGAGTAAAGTATAGTCAGTACTTCCAGTGTGTTTCTCATAACATATTCTAAAGGACTATTAACAAGTATCATAAGGGGAAAAGGGTTACCTTGTCAAGCAAGCTTGAAAAATATTTTAAAAGATTTGAAACCATTAAATAATTTGTTTTTCAGGTCTTTTAAAACTTTCAATGTAATAATACACATTGTGGCTCTAGATGTTGGGCACATACATTGTTTTCCTACTATATTTGACAATAAAACACACTTTTGGAAGAATATTCAGTAAGGGTTCAAGTATCCGTTTTCAAAAATTCTTGATATCAATTGTTTCTCTTTCTCTGACTAGCTCAAGAAACTGTTTCACCCTATAATACCCTTTTAAATCATTTCCTCAAATCAAAAAATTTGGTCCCAGCTTTGAGACTGGTTTGCTTGAATAAGGATAAAAAACCCAGTTTCAATGTTTCTTAACTTATTGTCATAATACATACCAAGACTGTATTAATTAGGGTAATGCTAGCTGCTATAATATATACCTATACCTAGAGTCTATAACATAGACTCTAATACCTCAAATAAAACAAAGGCAATTGTTGCTTAATTCAAAGCATTGTTCCATGTGCTCAGATTACTCTATTTCTTGGGGTGATGCAGGTATGAGGTTTCTTATCTCTAGGGCCATATCTAATTTAATTGTGGCTGTCAAAAGGGGAACTATGAGGAATGAACATTAGCTTAATGAAACCCTTGGCCTCAAATTGATACATATCACTTCTGCTCATAGTTCATTGGTTAAAACAAAACCAAAACCAAAAAACGTCACTTTCAATTCCTAGATGGGCAAAGACTGGGGAAGTGCACTGACTGGGTACGCCACTTTTCAGGTGTATTTCTGTAATATGAAGTGGAAATGTGAAACGGGGGGGGGGGGGGGCGGACCATGAGTCATCTCCACCACAGGGCTGCATATTTGGCCAACATTGCTTCAATGTCTACATTCCTTTCGAACACACAAGCTCCTAAAGCAGTGCAGCAACTACCAAAATTGACTCAATACATCTTTCAAATTATTGCCACAAACATTAAGAAAATTTCCAATCGTTATCACTGCTGTGGCACTTTGGCAATAATAGATTGAAGAATGGATATTTCCACGGTATAGGATTTTCTAATACGTATTACTCAACATAGCTCATAAACCTGGAAAATGTTTGAAATTAGATTGTACATATAAAATATATATTTTCTATTTTATCTATATTCTATTATTATTGATTATTTTTAAGTTTCCCAAACTTTCTTTACTTTTTCTAACATGATTTCTACTCTGTAAAGATTGGTAAAACTCTATTTCCAGGTGCTACTAATAAAATCAAGTTAGTGTGTGGTATGATAGCATTCACCAGGACATAACTGGTTACCTATTAGATTAGAGTAGAAGATAGAATGAATAGGAAAAGAAAACTTAGAACTAAATCTGTGAAGTCAAGGGCAAAAAATGAAACTGAGAAATGGCTAAGGCTAGCTTAGCCATAGTTTACCAAAGAAAATTCATTCTAAAGAGTAAGATTCAATCTCTAGACAAATGGTTGAAATAAGAGATCAACATAGTCAAAGTATTTTCTTGGTCAACCTTTTACATACCAACGTGTTCTTTCTCATCATATAAGTTATGCCACATTGTGGTTTAGCTAAAAAGAGACATTTTATTTATTAATAGTTTGTCTTCACCATACCTAGTGCTTGGCACAGTGGCTGGCGTAAAATAGAAACCTAATAAATCTTCATTGAAATATTGTATGAATTATGAATAAATGCATTGAATTTGGATGTCTAATTAGCAAACAGAGCACACAACCAAGAAACTGGAGAGAGCGGCATTCATTTTCCCAAAGAGGAAGATGGTCAGAGTGGATTCATAGTATCCCATTATTCTCTCAAATAGCAACTGTGATGTAATATAGTAAGACATATATATTTGGTTTTCTTCCCCAATTCCTGGCACAGAGCTCATAAAACCTTTGGAATTTTCTGAGTGATAAGGTGAGAAGAGCATCTTTTGTTATTCCTAGCAAGTCCCTTTCAACCATACCTAAGTTTATGCTAATGAGGTGACTCTTGGAGAATGGGGGCTGTCTGCCAGTCATGTGATTAGAGGTTTGGAACTGGGGAGGGGAGAGGGGCTGGAGTTTGAGTTCTAGCACCAATGGCTGATGGCTTAACAATCATGCTATGTGATGCAATAGCTATAAAACCCTAAATGATGGGTTCGCAGAGCTTCTAGGTTAAGTGAACACATGGAAGTGCTGGATAGGTGCTGCATTGTATGGGGCATGGAAGCTCCAAGTCCACCCACCCCCCAAATCCTTGCCCCATGTATCTCTTCCATTTGGCTGTTACTGAGTTCTATTCTTTATAATAAACCAGTAAATGTAAGCAAAGTGTTTCCCTGAGTTCTGTGAGCCATTCTAGCAAATTATCAAACCCAAAGAAGAGGTTGTGGGAACTCTTGATTTATAGCTGGTTGGTTAGAAGCATGGAAGGCCTGAACTTGTGTCTGAAATGTGAAGTGGGGGCAATCTTGAGGGATTGAGCATTAACTTGTGGGATCTGACACTAACGCCCGGTAGATAGTGTCAAAATTGAGCTGAATTGCAGAACACCCAATTGGTATTTGGAGAATTGGAAAATTGCTCGCTATGGAAGAAACCCATGCATTTGGTGTCAGAAGTGTTATGAGAATACAGGGAAAAAAATGATTTTTTTTCTTTTAGCATCTATAACCCAATTTTGTAGAATTGGTCTTTATCTCACAGTGTCTTTAAGTTAAATAGTGGTAGAGTCATATATGCCTTATTCAAAATTATATCTACAGAATTTAATAGTTTTTAACACAAAACCTCTTTGTTAAATAAATTCTGCCTTGAGGTGGAAGTCCCCATCCTAGCTCTGGGAAAATTGATTGGATCTGTTTTCTGGGAAAGAATTTAAATGTGCTCATTCCTAGTTTCTAGTCTTGGGGCAAAGGTTTAACACAAAATAGGATAAAGAAAAAAAATACAAAGAGGGATTAGGAAAGAGATTCAGAAACTGTTTTGTGTCAAGAGGAGGGGAACTTACACCCAAAGAACCAGGGGCGCAGTTCTGGAGTCAGACTGGCCTCAGGTGTGGTTTGATGTCTGGGCCCAAATCGTAGAGCTGAGACTGTTGAAAATTCATACAGATTCAGGCCAAAATTGATCATGGGATCTGAGTAAAGCTGGGCCTGAATAGAGGCAACAAATAGTCTTTACTTAGATTTAAAAGCCTAAGTATTAAATGATATGTAGAGATACAGATAGTGTTTGCCATTTTTAATTATTTTGTCAAGATGTAGTTCCAACTAGTTAATGCATTTTATTTTTGGAGTGTCGTTTGGTTTGGAACACATTGACTCCCCAGATGCTAATGCCGATGAACATGGTGAAAGTGTATATGAAGAATGTTTGAAAGGGGCAAATTTAAGCAAACGATAAATTGGGATGCAAGTCTAGAAATGAAAAGGAATAAAATGTGAAATTAAAAGAAATGTTGCATGGAAAGTAAATAGAGGATGGGTGCAACTCAGAGACATTCTTTCCATGAAATTATTGATAAAGACTAGTCCAGAGAGGGTTGATAGCTTTGCCAGCTTCTTGGGTTGGAGGCAAAAGCTACATCAACCATCCAAGTCAGGAAATACAGCTCAGAAATTACATGCTTCTGTTCCAAAGTAAATTACAGCCTCAAGGCTCAAGACTGTTAGAGATGGTCCCTGACCATGGCTCAACTTAGGAGTTTTCAACTTTATGGGGGTGCTTTCTTATGATAGGGTTACATCCAGATAAACCTATCATAAGTTGGAAATAACATAAATCAAAAAAGCACTTTCAACTTTTGATATTTTCAATTTACGATGAGTTTTTCCAGATGTATTCCCATCGTAAGTCAGTCAAGGAACATCTCTATGTTAGAAGGGGTAAAAAGAAGGGTGGGAGGAGAGTGTATCAGGGCAGAAGCCCCTGACATTGGGCAAATTATTTAACTTCTCATGGTTCCCATTAAACAAGAATTATTGCAATTTTGAGGGGGACTGAGAGTCTTTCTTCCCCTTAGTTCTGAACAGATTAGTATTTTAAAACAAATCACCTTATTAGTGAAAAGGCCTAGGTAGACACTGCAGACCCAGTTCTCTTTGCCAAGTGAATTTGCTGTATCTGATGGTTGGGATTAGGCAGCGTTAGACTAGCATCGTAGCCAGTGCTGGACCAAGGGATAATACTTGCTTCATGTAGCCATGTGGCTTCCCTTATCCCTTGGTTAGTTAGCATTACTGGTATACACGCTAAACTAAAATTTTCAAATCTCATTTAGAATCTATAGTATACATTTTATTTTGTCAAATATCAACCACTTTGTGTAGGTATTTTTAATTAACAAAGTTATTTCCTATCCATTATCTCTTTTGATAGTAGCTTAAATAATAGTGATAATACTCCCTAAAATGTAAACCCATAAATATCATCACATCTAAAATTATATTACTTTCATAAAATTTTATTTCATAATTGTACTTTTGCTATGAAATATTTATCATCTTTTGTTTTGTCCTTGGCTAATGGAATTTAAAATTTACTCATGCATCATAGTATCATTAGCCTCTAGGTACTTTCTAGTTCATTGCCTTATTGATGAAATCACCTTAGGACAAGGTCTCCATAACTCTACCTCATTGGACACCTACAGTATAATTTTGCCTTTTGCTAAATTCCAATACACAGCAGATTGTTTTATAATACATTTCCTGTGTGTATCCCATTAAGGATAAGGGTTCTTTTATAACAAGTCAATTTTTCTACATATTTTGGCTTATGTTTTATCACAGAATAACTTTACCTGGCAAAGAGTGGGTTTTTTCCCCCATTTTTGCAGTACATTTTGTCTTTTCTTAAGATCCCTTATGCTGAAAAGTGAAATGTTACAAATTTGTCATCGCCTCAGCAATCTTGTATTGATCTATTTGTTCTCCCTCTGCTCATTTTCTGTGAGTCTAAATTGCTTAAGTACTGGAAGCTCTCAAGGTAGTGACCTGAAATATTAACAGGTTACATCACCTCATTAAGCAAAAGAAACTGCTCTTATTCAAAGTCTATAGATGCTGACATTGCATTTATCCAAAAAATTATTAATATTTGCATGGAAGTGTAGTAAAAAGAAGATACTCTATACGTCCAGATGGAGTATTCTGTAACTTTTCATGGGTTATAACAATTTCATCCATTAGTTATTGCCTTTTCCTTGAAAAGTAAAGATTAATGATGCTAAAATGATATATTTTAATATAATCAAGTTACACTTCTGACTACCTCATATGTTGATGATCTGGTACTTTTTTTTCAGAAATAGCACAAGTTCATTTGAAGGAGATAGAAAACCCTTAAATAACAGGGCAATTATTATTTTAATCAATAGCAGTATTATATTTTAAATTAATCTTCAAAAGTCCCTGAAGCTAAAATTTCCAAAGTCATTAATTAATTAAGCAAAATACTACACAGTCTTTCAAAGCAATCTATCCCTGAAGGTTGTTCAACCTGTCTTCTGAAAAGGAAAATTGGACACTGTTTCTTCACTTTCACTGTATAATTTTATTTTTCTCATACTAAGTATAATTGTAAAAGGACAATTACCCAATCTGTAGTTGCCCAATTTGTAAAAATAATGTAATGATGTAAATATGAACATAAATTGTTCTATTTTGTTCCATTCCATTTAGAACAAAATTGTAAATCTGTAAAAAGGATGACTTTTCTTTGTTAAAATCAAGGACACTTACGTTCCAAAATCACAGACTCTCATAAACGTTGCTATTTTCAATTATATCAGAAAGAGTAAAACATGCCCTTTTTGTCAGAAGGATCTGAGCCCTGTAGGTTGCTTTGACACAGAGAAGCAGCCTCAGTTTCCCAACTTGGGGCAAAGCTTCAGATAACGGCTTTTCAGACACATTACACATTTCATTTCCAACAGTAGAACATATTAAGTCTGCTTCTCAGTCCTGTTAGTAATCAGACTATGATGTTCCTATCACAAACTAAAACATTGATAATAGGACACAACCAAAGTCACACAACCCTTCACCTTTTGTAACTTTCTTATCAATAACTTATTCATAATTTCCTCTTATCTGATATCCAGTGCAGAGCTAATCTCTGTATTCCTGGCATTACCTTTAAAAGTTATGCATTCAACGTCAGCCCAAACTGTATAAAAAGCCTCGCTTCCTTCTTACTAAGACATCCAGTCTGTGGTTCCTCACTGTATGTGTTCTCTCTTGCTGCAGCAACTTAACAAACCTGACTTTGTTTCACTACATGCATGTTCCTGATTGTCTTTATCTGATGGAATTTGTCAAAATTATTAAATGACCCCAGCAGCTTGCAAAATACTCTCCTAAAATAGCAAATGTTAAATATTTAGAAATAAAGGCGTAATTTAACTGAAATAAAATGAAAGCATGTGTATGCATGATTAAGTATCAAATTCAATCACTTGCTTTTTTGAAAATAATCAAGGACTCTTACATGCTAGTAAATTTCTAAATACTAATATTTTCTGTCTACACCAAAAAATACACTTTTTTTTTGGAAACAGTCTCATTCTGTCACCCTGGGTAGAGCCCAATGTAATGATCACAGCACAGTGCAACCTCAAAATTCCTGGGCTCAAGCGATCCTCTTGCCTCAGCATCCCGAGTAGCTGGACATACAGGCATGTGCCCTGTGCAATAACACACAGCTAATTTTTCTATATTTGGTGGAAACTGGGTCTCACTCTTGCTCAGATTGGTCTCTAACTCCTGAGCTCAAGCAATCTTCCCACCGCGGCCTCCCAGAGTGCTAAGATTACAGGCGTGAGCCACGGCACCTGGACTCGTTTTACCATTTCTTAGCTGTGACAAAGGCTTTCAGGCTGCCATGTGAAACTGCTCTTCTCAGACAACACATTTTGCCCTAAACTTTTTCCACCCCGCTCTGTATTCAGATATGTCTATATTGCCTCATTCTTCCAGAATGCTCTTCCTAACACAAATTAATTGAGTTGATGTTTTCAATTTGGGACATTTTGACTACCACAGAACCAGGAATCCTGGATTATTAATTATAAATGTGATTTTACCAAAGGAAAAATGATGTCGCTTTAGAGCTACTCAGTGAATAGCATGAAGTTGTCACTTCAGACCTAGTTAGGACAATGCAAGTTTCAAATACTTTCTAATTTTCCTTAGAGAGGGTAAGTGCAAACATGAAGGGAAGAAACAGCTTGCCACTTACTGTGGCTCAAATGTGGTGTCCAGGGAAGTAGCTGCTGAGTAGATTAGTGGAAAATATAGAGCATGCCAAAGAGTTTAAACTTGACTTTCAGGCACAGAAATAATCTATCAATACCTGTAATGTGGAAGAGTATGTAAACCTGTTTATGCTGCTGCAAACATCAGAACTGTTCTAATAACTAGAGCTGTTTAGAAAATAGGACGGGCAAATTCAGTCGGGGGTCTCTTTCTTCCTAGAAATAACTAAGTAGATATTTAACACTTTTTTCCCAGGAATTCCTTAAATGTAATTTCTGCTTTCAACAAAAGATGAAAGTTAATTTTCAAGTCTATGATCATCTGATATTCTCTGTTGTGATTCTAATAAACTAATCAGTGTGAGTATTGGGATAGACAAAATTGCGCCACCTTCATCAAGCAACACATTAACACATAACAGAAGCTTTTTAGAGTTGTACAAAATAGTCGCTCCTTGGCCGTGAGAACATCTGCCACAGTGCAACGGTGGCAGGACAATAGGAGAAAATTTAATATCTGTGATGTTTTTAAATAGGAAGTTTTATTCCATAAAAAGACTTCTTTGCAAGATCATAGAAAAAGCACAAATTATGCAAAGTATATCATATCTAATCATAGGTCAATTTATCTATCATATAATATCATTGGCAACAAATATGTTGAATGCCTACTTAGGTCTAGGCACTACAAGATATTTTGTGCATTTTAGCAACCAGCCTGCAAGGCAAACATTATCTTCGCTTCACAAATCACAAAACCAAGGCTCAAAAAGATTAAGATCATCACAGAGCTAATAAGTGACAGATTGAATGGGTTGTTTCATAGCCCTACGGCATACTCCTGTTAGCAGACAAACCACTTAATTGCTTAAAGATAAAAATATTTCTTAGTTTTTCAAGACTTTAATATATTTTCTAGGTAAGATATTAAGATGCGATTCTTGGCCTCTTACAGTCATCAGGCAAGAAGTCTTCATGTTTGGTTAATATTCTTTTTTCCAGTTACAAATGTGAATACCCTGGGGGCTCTAAACTCAGTTGCTCAAATGCAAGCTGACTAATACCTCTGTTTGGAAATAAATATCAGCGAGAACGTTGGAAAAAGAGGTATAAAATAATAAATGAAAAAAATAATAAAATAATTTTATATTTAACTTAATAGATTGAAATAACTATGAAATTTGATAAAATTGGAATAAAGATGTTAGACATTTCTGATGATGATTCTTTAAGACTTGCTTAATAGAATGGCAGCTGCGGTCACTTCCAATTTTCTAGGTAGTGAATCTCCCATTTTCCTCAGGAGTCACAACTTAAACTGTCATCCTGTCTGCAGCTCTCCAATTAGCATTCTTTTTTTGGCTGCTCCTCTGGAGAGTTTGGATTTCTTATAATCCTACTTTTCAGGTGTTAAAATGACATGTCCTGGATTCCACTGTAGTTTAGCCACCTATGCCAGCTTTCCGCATCACTGAACACTTAAGACGTTTACAAGGAAAGAAAATTACAGTGAATGATGAAATAGACTTGATTCACTGTGGTTATTTTAGACTATTGCACTTGCATAGATAATAAATATTATTGTAATTATTTATATATATATACATGCACACACACACACACACACACACACACATATAGCAGCATTATTTTCTGGTAGTGAAATGCTTTCTGTCTCTACTCCTAGAATTGAAGGTAACTACAAAATATATGGTGTGCACTCACATGCAAGAGTCAAGAAAATAAAAATAAGTATCCTGAGATGGCTTTTACTTTCATAAAAGGAAATTTTATTTAAAAAATAATGTGGAGAATGAAATTAAAGAAATTAATTTGGGACTTAGGAAATACCTGGGGAAGTTAAATGATTTAACATACTTTTGTGACACAAATGTTTACCATAACAGACAGGTTACTGAACAAAGTAACCAATGTAAAGAGGTGGGAAATAGTTTCTAAAGAGCAATCTATTAAGTATTTATAGATGGTCTATAACTATAATATCTAGGTGCTAGTCAAAGAGTTGGATAACACTGTTTGCAAAGACAAAAAGCATGTATAGATTTTAGGATGAGTAAGCTAAATTAATACACCATTAACTAAAAAAATAATTTATTGTAAAATTAATGCAACTGATTATTTAAATCCTTTATCAGGAAAAAGAGAAAGCAAAGTCTTGGGAAGGGTTAAATACAGTCTTATCAATGATGGCTGGGTTGTAGGAGGAGGAGTAGAAAGAAAGAATAGAAAATTTAGTAAAACAGGAATATTTTCTACTCCTCAAATCATCTTCAAATAACTGGTGAAAGACGGTTATTTCTTGAGGCAGGTTACAAAAAGTAAGGCAAATTGCATGGATTTGATTAGGCCATCACTAAAAGGATGGAAATATATATTTATGTAGAGCATTGTAGGAAAATTAGTGAAAATTAGCTGAGATTTCAACAATTATCTTATTGAGTATTAATACTAAAAATTTTCTATAAGATCAAGTTATCTACTTCCCATGTCCTCACAATAATATCCAAAACTCCTGTTTGTTTACCAGGTGTGGTGGCTTTGCAATGTGACAACTTGGCTCAGGTCAACTACCTTCCCCAGAATTCTCTCCCCTGTGTGTTGTTGGTTGGGATCTTCCGTGAGCGAGGATGGAAGAGAAGCTGCAGCCATTTCACAGCTCACGGGCATGGCTGCTTAACTGCTGGCTCATCTTGTTGGGTTAAGACAGTCAAGGGGCCTGCAGCTGCTCTACCTTCCCCTGGCTCTTCCTTCTGCTTGTCCTACTCCTGGGCCAGGTATGTGTGTGTTTAATTCCGTGACAAAAGTCTCCCATTTAATTCCAGGACGAACGGTCAGAAGCAGTGACACAGGTTCTAGCTCATGCGTGTGAGTGCCAGCTTGCTCTTGCTCTTTCTCGCTTTATGTCCATCTTGTCTTCCTGGCTACTGGCCCTGTGGGTTTGCAATCGAAATCTCCATCAGGAGACGTGAAGATAGCCCAGCAGTTGAGATGAACTCTTTCAAGAGAGTTTTTAGCCAGGTCTGAAAAGTGAATAAAGTCAAATCCCTGTAATTAATCTGTGTAATGTGTGTGTGTGTGTGTGTGTGTGTGTGTGTGTGTGGCCTTGCTAGGACTGCCGCAACTAAGTACCACAAACAGGGAGGTTTAAAAAACAGAAATTTATTATTTACAGTTATGGAGGCTGGAAGTTTAAAATCAAGGAGTCTGAAATCAAAGTTGGTTTCTTCTGTTGGCTATAAAAGAGACTCTATTCCTCGTCTCTCTTTGGATTGGGTTGTTTGATGGCAAATCTTCAGCATTCCTTGGCTTGTAGAGGCGTCACCTCTCTTTGACTTGCTTTCATGCTCATGTGGCATTCTCCTTGTGTGCATGTCCCTGTGTCAAAATTTTCCCTTTTCATAAGGACACCAGTTACATTGGATTAGGGGCCCATTCTACTACTGTATCACCTCACCTTAACCAATTACATTTGTAACTAACCTATTTACAAATAAATTCACATTCTGAGTCCTGGGAATCAGAACTTCAACATAGGAATTTGGGGGGAGAAGCAATTCAGCTCATAATAGTCTGTATGTGTATAACACATATGTAACCACAAATATACATATATATACACACACACAAACATACTCTTACATGCATATATACGCTTTCAAACACACACATACACCCACAACCACACTTCTTAATGGTTCTGCTTCTCTTATTAAGTCTCTGATTAAAGGCCAACTATATCATATATTTCCACACATCCATGCCTTTGTCCAAGCCAGAAATATCTTTCTGCCATTTCTTTCCTATATAGCATCTAGTCTTATTCCAAAGTCACATGTCACCTATAATATATTCCTTCCTATTCACTTCACTGGGTCAACACTGGGGGAAGAATTAATTATAGTGTGTATATATGTACACTATAAAAATATAATTATTCAGACTGTGAATGGTATAAATAAATTTTCATAAAATAAGGCAATAATCCAACATTGTTTCCAACCATATTGTCAGTTTTTGGAGGATAAAGAACTGATTTACTACTGTTATGTTCATATCACTTTCTGTAGATCTTAGATACACATACTGAATTAAATAAAACATGAACCAATTGAGAAGTTTATAAACTTCTGATTAAGTAATTGCAGTCATATCAGTTTATGTCTAGACAGTGATTAATGTTTTTACAGGCACTTTCAAAGATTTACAGTATCAGGATTATAGTCTTTGTTCTGATGCTACATAATAGAGCCTGTAAAACCAAGAGCTATTTTTCTCATATTCCCTTGGAGCTAGAATTCAACACGTTATTTTATCAAGCTCGTATACTCATATGTACAATACAACGGAACTTTTACAAGTGAAAAGATTGTATCTTTAGAAAGCATGAATGCTACAGAAATGCAGTTCCCCTCAGCAAGCTGATGGCGTTTATAGCATCCTCTGCTGTCAGAGGAACTGAGCAAAAGCGATGCTGTAGCGTGGCTGGGCATTTCCTTTGGATGGTCGGTTCCTAGTTCTGTAACATTCAAGCTTGATTCTTTGTCAAGAAGAATTTCAGATCTAATACCTTTCATTAAATCTTACTCTGCTCCAACTTGTTACATTAAGCTCTTATTTCCTGTAAATAAGAATCCTGAAAGATGATCTATGACAAGAAAATTTTCATTGTAAATGATCTGAACCAAGAGACACAGATACTCTCCCAGATGATGGAGATAAGTGTTGTGGCTACCTGTCTATCTATCTGTCTATCTATCTATCTATGTTCAGAAACACTGGATCATATTCAAGAGAAGCTGCCAGGAGAAGTTGTACAAGATAAAGAAAGAAACAAATTTGCAGGGAATCTTAGAAAAAGGCAAAAATGTAGTATGAGCAAAACCATAGTCTGCAAGAGACAGAGTAAAAAATTTGCCTTACTTCTCTTTTCCATTTTCCACGCAAAAAGTTTTATTTAGCTAGGCAGGAGTATAACATGTCCTTATTATACTCTTAGCAATGAAATGGCGTATTTGTATTCTAATGTTAGCTTTAGTGACCAATGACCTTACAACCTGAAGTACCTGGACTGAACTATTAATACATCATCTTGGCCAGGCTCAGTGGCTCATGCCTGTAATCCTAGCACTCTGGGAGGCCGAGGCGGGTGGATCGCTCGAGGTCAGGAGTTCGAGACCAGCCTGAGCAAGAGCGAGATCCCATCTCTGCTTAAAAAAAATAGAAAAATTTATCTTGACAGCTAAAAATATATATAGAAAAAATTAGCTGGGCATGGTGGCGCATGCCTGTAGTCCCAGCTACTTGGGAGACTGAGGCAGGAGGATCGCTTAAGCCCAGGAGCTTGAGGTTGCTGTGAGCTAGGCTGACGCCACGGCACTCTAGCCTGGGCAACAGAGTGAGACTCTTGTCTAAAAAAAAATAAAATAAAATACATCATCTATTACACCATCCTGACTCACAAATAGCAGGAAGCTACATGAGATTTTCATAGTGTTTCTGTACTTTACAACTTAACTCCAATACACATATTGTGTATACAAAGAACAATTTTACTATTTCTAATAATGAAGAGAGACTATATTTCTTAGAGCTTCTATGGATTTTAATTCCAGATTCATGGGATAATTTTTCTTAATAGAGAAATGCTTATTTTCTAAAACTGTTTTATGTTCTCTATCTTAGCTCAAGATAAACATGTCATGCCATTAGGAAAAATATCCCACATATTTTAAATGCCTCTACTTGTTACAAGTAGAAGTAGAAATAAAAATAGAAATATAACCCATGCATTAAGAGTATAAATATTAAGTGAATTGGGATATATATTCATAACAAGATAGCATATACAATCATGAAAATGAATAAATTACCACTTTGCAGTGACATGGATGAATCTTAAAAACATAATGTTGACATTATGAAGGAATATGGTATGATCTATTTGCATAATAGTCAAAAATAGGAAACATTAAATCACACCGGGGGAACATAGAGAAGTAGAAAAACTATGAAAAAGAAAGGAAATTATTCTCATAAAAATTAGCATACAGTACTTCTGGCAGAGCAGAGGAGTGGATGATCAAAAAAGGAAACAGTGGAAGATTCTGGGTGCTGACAATTTTCTATTTCTAACCTGGGTGGTCACTGGATATTTACATAAATGTCTGCTTTGGAAGTATATGTTATGCAACTTTCTGTATATATGTTAAATGTTAGTTAAAAGTATATTTTTTACAAAGAAAAAGGACTTCAATTCCTTGAGTCCAAAGATGTCCTATACATGTTAATATGTATTATGAAAGTATTATGAAAGATTTATTTCAGTCAAAACTTCAAACTACAGATTTCCTTTTTAATTTTTACTTTTTAAAACTAAACATTCTCTCATGCCCTCTTCCCTGAAGCACAGATCGTCTTAGTTTTCAGCATGCTCTGCTCTGGGTAGAGCCCCCTGGACACATGCTTTCTGTAACACCTGTTAACATCGTCTGTCTCTGCTTAGCTTTGTCCCATAGGCAGCACCGAGGCTGCACAAGGCTCCTCCTTCCTACTTCACCCTGCTTTAGGCCAAGGCTGATTCCCTCCGCTGAGAACTATGTTCCAGACAGCAGGGAAGGGGTTCTGTGGCGTTCCTCCTTCACACACATCCACCCCAGCCTCTCTGGGCGTTCAGATGGGTCTCTTCTTTCATCTTGCTCACATACCCCGGGGCTAGGATCAGCAGATATGCCTCTGAGGACCGAAAATCTCAGTACTGGAGACACATAACCTTTCCCAAATTCAAAAAAAGGTACATGTCAACTCTTGGCATCCTCTCTCCTTTAATGCAAAAATTGTGTTTGGCAACTACGTTTTTCAAAATATGTGATGAGGCTTGGAGGTAATTTCTCTGTTTCCCTGGAAATTGCAACTCACACTCCCTCTTTTAATCTCTTAATTGATTTAGTCATTTTTGTTATATTTCAAGGGACACATAGGAATCAAAATACCTTTATGGCAACAAATTTAACTGAAAATCTAAAAGTCTGAGAGAGGATCATTATTCCCCTTTCATTTGTGATGAAACAGATGCTTCAAGTTTAAGTAAGTTAATTAACATCAGAGCCAATAAGTGGCAGAATTAGAGTTCAAAACCCAAGTCTATCTTCACAGTCTGTGATTTTTATTACTCTGCAGAATGCCCACCAGGGATTGAATTAGCACATTAGAAGACACAAACCTACATTCATCTTCATCTGCATTACTGGCACATAAAAAAGGTTCTGTGGTCACTGCTGCATTTATAGTGCCCAGAGTGGGAAAGGCTTAGTTGTGATTTGTAGAATAAAGTAAGAATGTAGCAACTCAATCTATGTGACTAACGCAGTGTTTAAACGACCCAGCATACTTAAAAGAAGAGGCTATGCCCATGCCACTTGTACTACATGAGTAAATGCTTTGGTTAATTAGAAACTTGGGTGTCACTGTGACCTGTGCTCGTTTCTCCCCTTCCACAGCCCATCTGCTCAGCTGTGTCCAGGCAGGACACTAAAATCTCTCCCAGCCACTGGGATTCACTCAGTCACCATATGTACCTCTCCCAGCCAGGGTGACATTCCTCTCCTGACTAAATTCATGCAACTGCCTATTGGATCTCACTTTGTTTTCTTGCCTGTTGCTCACCAACTCACTCTTCATGTTGTAGCCAGATAGATCCTTCTAAAACATGGGATTCTTATGTCCCTTCCCTACTTAACACCTGTGGAGAAATGCCCATTTGCCCAGGGGAAACAGTTCAAATGTATCTACAGCTTGTAAGACTCCTCCTCACCTGGCCACGATTTAACTCTTCCACTTCTTTGCATTTCTACTCCTCTACTTACCCCCTCTCACACTCCCAGAGGTGTCACGCTCCCTTTCATTTTGTGAAATGAGCCAGGCACAATCTGGCCTCCTGGCCTTTATCCTCACTGCTACCAACACACCTGAAACAAAGTACCCAATGGGTGTCTGAATTAAAACAGGGAAAATTGTGTATGTATTTAAAAACTAAGACACTAATATATCCCTCAGGTCAGTAAAGGAATAAATGGGTCCATAACTCGTTTAAAAATATTAATATTACCGTATGCTTTTGTTTTTACAGATAAAATAAGAATTGCTATTAATTTTTACTTTGAATATGTCTATGTCTAAAGAAGCTCAAGACCTCTTATTTAAACAACCCCAGTGACAATCATTTTGAAAAATTGTGATCTGAAAAAGAAAAAAAAGATAAAAATGGTAACTTAGTTTTACAAACAGGGCTTTAGATCTAAACCAGTCATTACCACTGGGTGAAAACAAAATCAACACAGTGTAAGTTTTCATGACTTTCTATTTTTATAAAACTACAAAAAGCATGATAAACATATAGAGGTATAATGCATTTGAAAAGGAAAAATACTTGAAATAATGGTAATAAAGAGAATAATTAGGAACTTCTTTACTGTAGTTACGGTAAATGAATGACTAGCTATTGAGTTGTTAGTGGAACTGTATACATTTAATCCAATGGTCGTTCCCTTCCATTGTAGTTCAGGTGGGAAATTCCTATATTTTCAACTAGTGCTAGATTGCAAGTTCCTCGGCCATCCTTTGGTCATCTCTGAGAGCTTCGCAGTACCTAAGAGACAGCACTGCTCAGACCCATAAAGGGACAAGTTGCTCATTCCAGAATTCAGGAGTCACATTTGCCACCTGCATTCCCCACCTGCCAGTCTTAGCAGTCACTGAGTTCTGTTGCTCCTGCCTGCAGTGCTGCTTGATTCTGAGCACTTCCCCCATCCCCACTGCTATAATCATCTCTATCCTGGGTGTCTACAGTGGTCTGTAAAATAGTTCTTCTTTATCTACTCTTAACACCCTCTTATCTGTAATGTGCAGCGAAAAGGTGGTATTATTTTGGAAACACAAATATTATCTACTTGGATGTTTTTCTCCGGTCTCAGATGTGTTCATTTTCTTTGATACTACATGAAGTACACCATATTTTTTAGCTTTGATTGACATCAGCTGAATGTTCAATTCTCCCAAGGCTGACATTTACTATAAATATCACATAGATTTTATGTTTTCCAGATTTTTATTAAATAATTTTTGGAAGTAGTCATACTTGACCTAACCATAATCTTGGGGATGGTTTCATTCACAGATATAACTGTTATTGTACATGTAATGTGCCATAGGTTATTCAGTGCAAGAAGATTTAGTGTTTAATGTTTGAGGAACATACCAAGTGGTTATAAGATAAGCATGCTATTCATTCTGGCATTTCATTTTTACCCTAATTATGTATCTATTTCAGTAAATGTTCCTTGTCACAGTTACTTATTGCTCACTAATATAATTAAATAGAGAGATATGATAGGTCTACAACTACCTGAGCTAATTTCTCTCCCTCTTATGGTCATGACTCTGTTGATTTGGAGGTTTGTTTCTCTTTAACAAAATCCTTTAATCTCCTCCTGCTTCATAGATTTTTTATTGTTCATTTTAATATCAATCACACAATAGCTGTGAAAGGGCCTTGCTCCCACCAGAACCATCAACATTTATTAGGCTCTACTGTGTGGCCTTGCTCATAAAGTAGTTAAGGTATTTTACCTCAGTGTTGTTTACTATTTTTACCTGGTAGAATAATTTACTAACACAACATGGTGCCCCAAATGCCCGATTTTATTGCTGTCCAATAATGCTTGAAGTCTCTTCCATCTCTGAGTTTCTGGCAATGATTACTCCGTAAGGAAATTTAGGAGGTATTCTTTACAAATTTTAATTCTAATGTCTCTTTACTATTAGGACATCATTAGAATTTTACGTTTGAATTGTTTGAAGTGTGAATTTGGGAACCAGAATGCCGCTAAAGTAGGCAACCTCTAATAAGACACAAGCAATTATTAATCTCATATTTTGTTTACTTAATTTTATAGAAGAATTCAAGGCAGGCAATACAGAATGTGCATAATCATTCTTTGGGAGTCCCAGTAGCCATGCAAGTACACAATTTCCTTTCCCTCCAACCTGTATGAGTATGTCCAACTGTCACACATGAAAGCAGAAGCTGCATCCTCTAGTTCCAAACAGTCCTTTGTACTGATTTAGTCATTCGAGCCTGAAGCCTGGGTGCTGCCTCCTTGTCTCCCCAGTGCAGATCCAGAGCGGTTTCACTTCACCAAGACCCGCACAATATTCCCATTTAGTTTTGTATACGTTTCCAAGGAAACCATGCTATGAGAGTCTGAGATCATTCTGGAAACAACTTCCTCAGCCCAAGCAGCCTAGAAGTTAATTATTTATTCACAATTTATTTTATTTTGAAAAAAAAAAAAACGAAAACCCTTGTGGTTAAAATAGAAAACATGCTCTTGCATGAAGTGGAGTAGATGTTCTTTAAATTTAGTTAAAAATCTAATTTTAGGTATATACAGAGTTAGCAAATTCCTATATTGGCTTTTCTAATGATTCACTAGACAGAATTTTCTCCTCCAGAATTTTTCTCTGCTTCTCCAATTCTGATGGCTATAATATGTTCATTAGAACTATGCAATTAGGCTATAGGTATTGACCTATGTTAATATATGGATGATCTTAGAGGAAGGAAAATATTAAAATTCTATCACCAATCATTAACATCTGATTATATGTTTATGATATGAATATAGCAATAATATTCTTCCAACTAAAGAGCCGTGAGCAAACTAAATGACTTGTAAGACAAGGAAAGTTTTGACGGGGAGCTTCCAGTTATCTACTGCTGCATAACAAACCACCACACAATTTAGTGAATGAAAACAACAGTGATCGTATTATATTGCATAATTTTGTACATCTAGAATTCAGCCCTAGTTGGGTTGCATAATTCTTCCGGTCCATGCGGCATTGAGGGACATGTTATTCAATTGACTGAGTGTCTGAGCAGCTTCACTAAAAAGTCTTGTGTCTTGGTAAGGATGGCTGGAAAGCCATTTCTATTAGGGTATCATTAGAGTTTTATAAAATAAAAAATAAATACGTTTTATTTTTACTCAGACTTCTTACATGAAGAAGGGCTCTAGCAGCAAATGTCCCCACAGCAATTGCTCCTACAAACAATATGAGAAACCACGTGGTCTTTTATAGCCTAATCTCAGAAGACACATAGACTCTCTTCTGCCATGCTCTATTGGTTGAAGTAGTCACTAATCCGCCTATGTTTTACAGATGCTTTCTTTATGATAAAAATGTCTTAAAGAAATTTTGGCTATGTTTTAAAGTGGTAACAGAGGAATTGTGGTGAAACAACTAGCATATAAAGGACTACTTGGGGCAATGTGCTTGAGAGAGGTGTAACTAGCCAGGAAAGGGAAACATAACTCACACTTTGGTATGTAGACCTGCATTCTAGGAGGTAGAAAAGTATGATTGACAAATTGCCTATTTAAACTTTAGCTAAGCACAAAAGTTAAACCAATGGAAATGTCTGTGAATATTAACAAAAGGCTAATTCCAGAACTGGATAATTGATATGGAAGTTTAAAAAGTAGTAAGCAAATGATTCAAATAATGGAATATTTTATTAACTCATGCATCTAAAAGGCAGATTAAAATGTGTTAAACTGCTTGTTTTGAAACTTTTATAGTTACATCCACTCAAATTTATGTGCATCATCAAATGTAACTTAAACTCCAATGCCAAAGGTATCATAATGAATCTAAATGTTTGTGGATTAATGCAAGGGCTTTTGCAATCATTTACTATTTTTCTACAACAAATACTTTTTAATTTATGATAATGGCAAGTCTTTAGCAAACAATCATATAAAGTGTGGTTTTATAAGGAGACAAAGATTATATTTTAAAAATTGAGAGTGAGTTTTCAATTGTCCTTGTGAAGGACAAGGACAGATCCCAAAATAGTTAGGGGGAAGAATACTCTGTGGACCTATTAATTTATCCACAAGTTAATTAAATAGTTTCCTTTCAGTGATACCCACAGCTCATAATATTCACAGCAGTAATATAATTTGCAAACTCTCAACATTTTTTAAGTCTTTAAAGTAAAGAACTAATACTAGCAAAAAATGTTTAGGAAAAAGTCATGTTGGAATGTTGAATATCCAACTTCTTTGATACAAGTTACTATATATTATGAACGTTAATATATAGGTATATAAATATATTTTATATACATTTTCATAGAATACATATAGTAGAATTTAATTTTCATAAATGTACAATTATATATTTATATGATTGTATACAGATTGAGTATACCTTATCCAAAATGCTTGGGACAGTAAATGTTTCAGATTTTGGATTTTTTCAGACTTTATTAATAGAATATTAGCATATATAATGAGACAGCTTGGTGATAGGATCTGAGTCTTAAAAAGAAATTCATCTATGTTTCATATATACCTTGTACACTGTCTTGAAGATAATATGACACAATATTTTTAATAATATTTTGCATGAAACAATGTTTTGACTGCTTTTTGCCTGTGACTCATTCCAGGAGGCCATGCATGTAATCTTCCACTTGTAGCATAATGTTGGTGTTCAAAATATTAAGGATTTTGGAGCATTTTGGATTTTGGATTTTGGACGTTCAAATTATGGATGATTAACCTGTATGTAATCTCACTAAATACGAGGTTCATAAAAGCTGGGATTTCTTCTATCTGGTTCTATACTATATCCCACTGACTTAAAAAATATTTAGCACATGCTAAGGCTCATTTATTAAATTTACTAAATTAAAACTGATTCTACCACTATAACAACCTCAGGTCATGAACTTTAATTTGTTTGCCTTGTAGGAAACTCATTATTTTAATCAATGTGTGTGCATTTGTCCACAAATTTATAGCTTTTCTTTTTTCCTAGCCACATATCTCTTTTTCACATACTGTCTTTTCTTCTTTTGTTAATATTTACTCACACTGAATAAGGATTAATTATCTTTCTGCTGTTTTTATTGTAGATATATTAAAAGATATATAACGCATGATTATCCAATATTTTAGTAAATATCCAAACCATTTAAATTTCCCAGTTTATTCTATTGTATAAATATAAAACAAATGCCATGTTCTGGATTAATAAAGAAGAATAAACTAGACTTTGCAAGCTATTTTTGGGATGAGGATAAACGTCCTCAGAAGAAAAACAAATTAAAAGGCCCTCACATAACCTCCAAACAGCCACTCAGTCATTAGCCTGATATTCTCATGCCATTTAGCCACTTGATTAGGCAGGTCTTTACTGAGTAACTGTGATGTATTCAACACTACTTTCATCATTGTGGCCAATAAAAACATATAGTAGGCCGGGCGCGGTGGCTCACGCCTGTAACCCTAGCACTCTGGGAGGCCGAGGCGGGAGGATTGTTTGAGCTTAGGAGTTCGAGACCAGCCTGAGCAAGAGCGAGACCCCACCTCTACTAAAAATAGAAATAAATTATATAGACAGCTAAAACTATATATAGAAAAAATTAGCCGGGCATGGTGGTGCATGCCTGTAGTCCCAACTACTCAGGAGGCTGAGGGAGGAGGATCAACTGAGCCCAGGAGTTTGAGGTTGCTGTGAGCTAGGCTGATGCCATGGCACTCACTGTAGCCCAGGCAACAGAGTGAGACTCTGTCTTAAAAAAAACAAACAAACATAGAGTACAACTCTGGAGATCACATCTCGAGGCACCTAATTGTTAGAGAACTGTGCAAGATAAGACATATGGATCTGACTGCAGGAGTTCGGGGCTTGGGGAGAACGATGCAGCCTGGAGCACCAGCAGGATTTCAAAGAAGAAAATCCAGACTTCACCTGGGTAGCAAAGGGGCAGAAAGGATAATAAACTGATGCTTCAGTTTAAAATCTTATCACAATTACCATTCCCTTTGGGTCAGGGTCTTACAGCTTCTACAAACATTAAAGCAACTCTATGTACAAAATAGCTTTCTTTCAAACATTAACATTAAGCAAAATCCTGTCGAGTCTGCATACCCTTCTCTATCAAGGAGCAAATTTCAAGCCTCTCTTGTTGCATGTCTTCAGACATGTTCTGATTTCCTTCAGAGCCCTGTCACGATGCCCTGTACTGCTACTGATTTTTCCGAATCTATTCCCCTGGGCTAACTGTTGCCCTCATTTCTTGCTAAAAGACTCCCCACTAGCCTAGGTCTCTTTACAGAATATACATTTACTTCCTGTGTAATCTTCACACAGCGGATTTCTAAACACCAGGAGGGAAGAGAAGGTAGACCAGAATTCCCCTCTCTGCTGCCACCACTTACAGACCACGGGCACTTTGGAGAAGCCACTGCTCTTTTTGCTGATGTCATCTGGCAATTCCAAGTGCCGCCTCCCCTCACGGTCTCATATTCCGTGATAACCTTGGCCCAGCTTTAGTCTTTCTCTCTGCCTCAATTCCCAACAGCACGCCACCCTTCATGTGGCTGAGACAAAGGAGAAACGTTCCAACTTCCCAGCTGTTTGACTTCCACTCTTAGTTCACCATCCTTTATATAAATACATGACCACCTGGAAGTGCTCTAAAATCTGTATTTTATTTTCCCACCACAGTTACATACCTTTTCCATTCCTTTACCCCTTCCTATCTCAACGTAATATACACATGCTGCCACAGCTTCTTAAAATGTTTTCCCTCATAGCCAACTTTGAATCAAACTCCTCTTCAAACTTTAAAACAGTTCAAATGTCCCCTTCTCTGTGAATTCTTCTTTGATACTCTTGATTTGTGTAGAGTTAGTAACTTCCTTCTATGTAATCATATAGAAATTTGGTTATCATTTATAATAATTTATCTGCTTGTGTCTCTCCTATGTTGACAGGTGACCCTCGGGGGCCTTATTTATCTTTCAGCATCCCTAGGAAACAGTACTAACTGAAAATGTTTTATGAAAGCTTGATTATGGATTTAATATACTGATTTTTTTTTGTTTCTGTCTATGATTAGACATTGCCACTGGCAAAAACAAGTATTTACATCAGTTGATATTATTTTCTAAGTATTGAGTTGATATGATCTGATGATAATCTTATACCAATTATAATATTCATGTTCTTACTAAGTATCAGTGTAAGTTTCCTTCAAAGATAAACAATATGTGAGAAAGCAATTGCATGTTCCCTTGTTTGTTAATACCCTTGTTAGAGAGTACTGAAACCATCTCTTTTACTTAAAAATCTTCCTTCTCAGCTGTCAGAGGAATATAGAATAAAAATTCCATCAATTTTATAATTACTGTATTTTGGTCTTTCTTTACTTTTCCCTTTCCGTGGGGAGGAACCAAACTATATCTCAAACAGATGTTTTCTACAGGCTTGTTAAGCCACATTCCCACAGCTCTCCTCCTGGGATCTATTCTCTAATGTCTGAAGCAAAATAAATTTTCAGATAGCTCAGCAAGAATATTTAAAAGATTCAAGATTAAATAATTTTCATAAATTTCATTAGTCTACATTTTCTATGTTCTTCCTTTATTTTCTGTTTCTAAAGTTTCAAATTTTCAAGAGATGGTTATACATATTACTCATGAAAGAACACCAAATTGTTTTAACATAACGTACTAAATATTTTGAAGTTCTTAGTACCAGCATTTGCTACTGCGTAGGCAATGGACATACTAAAGAATGTACGGATGGATGGACGGATGGATATTACTACATTTTTCTAGGTAAAGAACTGTGGAAAGACTGTGTAACACTGAGACTTAAACATTGAATAAATTGTATCATATTAAGTCTATGGCTGTATGCAAGCACCCCATTTTCTCCATCTTATTTCTAGCTTTTTAAATACAAAATATCACTCCATGCGTGCGACATTTAATTTTTTTTATAAACAAGCACTGAATATTTTATATTTCTTAATTTATGTGACAAGAAGAAATTATTCCTCTGCCTACATACTAGAATCTTATTGACTCATCTCTTTCTTATTCATTGGCAAGTCAAGGAAATTAACTTGTCAAATTTTGTGTTGATTTCGGTTTGGTGACATTAAAACTTCCTCCAGGAATACACTCTACAGGTTTTCTACTCAGGTAGGAGTCAAGGCCTCTGTAATCAGTATTCTGTTTTATTGTTGCAGAGATCATCTACTTATGGAGACTCATTAAAGCATGATGAGTCAGATATGTTCTAGGGTATATTTTAAGTTAATTATGTTCTGAACTCTTACCTTTGCTGCTTTGGCATAAATTAAAAGAATCTAAAGTAGTTTCTTTTTTATTTTCCAAAAAAAGTGTTTTTAAATTTATTTTAAAAGCTATTTCCAGAGAAAATGCATCTGACTTAGGATCTGAATATAAAAGAGAAATATTACGTCTTCCAAACTCTCTACTGGGGAAAAAATAAACATGATTCTATTATGGCAAAGGGTACATTTCAAGGTCACTGCCTTGTTTTGCTTCTGAAGCTTGTTTAGCAGCTAGGAGAATGCACACAGATTCAAATGCTTACTTCTTTTAAGTGACATTGGGTATAAAAGTGTTTGATCAGAGAGAGAAGCACAGACTCAATAAGGAAGGCATGCAATCTGAATTTGTAATGCTCGACAAGAAAACATTTTACTGTAGTGTAAATAATATTATGTGTGCAGGCTTTTCATTTTAATGTCAGAGACCATATTTTCTATTTAAGAAAGACATGCCAGTCTACATTGAAATTCAAACTCCTTTTTCTATTTGGGAAACTTGATTTGCTTTCCTGCAGTACACTGAGTTCCTAACCACAGATACTGAGGTTCAAGAAATTCAGAGGTTTAATCATTAATCAGATGGATGACAGCCTTCTACCCCAACACTACTCTTAATTGCATTCAGATATCCTATAAAATTAAATAAATTCATTAACACTGAAATATAGCATTGCAGCAATTCAGTAACCTAAATGAAGACAGTATTCTAAGCACTTGGTAATATCTTTCAGAAAAGGAAAAACTCATTAAACTAACAGTATACTCTCCTGATATTTGGTGGCAGCAGGGCAAATAGCGTTTTCTATACAGAATGACTTTTAAGACTGTTTTAATAAAAAATATCCTCCTCTTCTCCAGCACCCATTCCAAACAGTCATGCTATTTAAAATCTCCATAGAAACTAGTAATGAGCTACTATCAGCTAGAAATTTAATTAGTTGAATGGCTAAAGAATTGGTAATTGAAACCCAGATTCTTGCCCTGTCACCAAGAAATCTTAGAAAAGGCACTCTGAAACTCAGTATCTCCATGTGTAGTATGTGGTTATACGAGATGCCATCTAAGAACATATTTTGCCATTTAGTTTTAAAATTCTGTGAGTCTATGTTAAACCTAACGGTATTTAGGACTGTAAGTCTATACATCAAGATTGCATTCGTCATTAGCATCATGGCTTAAATTATTTGATTAGATTAGCTGAAGTGTGTTGCCTAGTGATGCATTAGGGGAATGCATTAATGACAGATGGTATTACAGGAAAGTTCACATGAATGGCAGGATAGCAATTAGCATCAAAAGGGAAATACATGCTTTTTAGTCTGGGTCACAAAATGCTTAAAAGATACAAAAATTTATCACTGTATAGTAGTAACTCAAAATTACTTTGATCTATACCTTAAAAATTTGTCACTATCTATATATTTTATGTATTCATGGGACCAATATTTATTTATTTTCCCCCAATAGCATATTCTAGGTCAAAATATGTTTTTTAAATGAACTAATTGGGTCAATCAGTAAATTAATGTGAACATTCGGATACATGGATACACCTGAATGAGAGGAAGCCTAATACAAAAAGTTGCTGGCCTTTTAATTGCTCTGTCCTGGAAATAGTAGGCTTTCAGCAAGGAGTTTTTAGAAAGACCGGACAATTTCAAACAAGAGAAGTAATTTAGAAAACATCTGGTATTGATTGTGAGTTAGAGAGAAAGTGCTTTATCCATTCTCTAAAAGTGAATAATGTACTTTTCCAGTGAGAATAAATAGTCAGAGATGAGGTAAGACTGGTAACTAAACTAAATCAGTTCGAAGTAAGAATATGATGAACATAAAATTTGTCTCTGGTCCTCTCCCCCTGACCCTTCCTATCCTATCTGTGTTCTACTTCTTTCTTAATTTTCTTAGAGTCGTCTATAATCTACCAGGTGTCCATCCCATATTGTGTACACTGAAGTCCTAGCTGTCTATTAAAGAATTAAATTATATGTTTTTAATGAGTCTAGGGACATGGAGACCTCTCAAAGACTTAAAATCTTCAACTTTGGAAATAATGACTTTAATTTTAGGGCCTGAAGAAAGCCTTGATAGAAATATCTTGGCACAGGAAAGCCCTCATTGACCCTCCAAACCACAGTATACAATAAGTATACACTAACTTGAGCTGAACTCTGTTTGAGTAGTGCATGTGACCATTACAGGTTCTTAACATATGGCAAAAATATCAAATATGTCTTTGTTAACACCAATAATACCTAGCACATGCCAACAATTTAATTTTTTATTGATTCAGCTTACCTCTAGTGCCGATGGAGCAATGTAGCAGGGAGATCCAGGCAGAGGAACAGCTAGAGATTTGGGATCTATTTCATGTCTAGTTACCAGCTAATTCTGAAACCTTGTGACATTACTTAACCTATTAGTCTCTTATTTTTCTTCATTAAAAGTGTTTATTTATTAAGGGGTGTTATAAAGTAAATAAGAAAATGCTTATCAAAATTATTTCACAAATATAAAGATATTAGCATTAGAACTAGCTTTGTTTAAAATATTTCCATATAACAATTATACTTTAAAACAAAATTAAATTCTTAAGTAGTACCCTCACAGCATTTTCTGTAATACTTAGCATGTAATTTAAACTGAAACAAAATCTGTATTACCCACCATAGGAGCTAAGAGATAATACAGTAGAAGGCACAGGAAAAATTTTTTAAAAAGGGTAAGAAAGCATTGGAAAAGATAAAAGGGAAAAAGGAAGAGAAAGGACAGAGGAAGCGATAAATGAAAGGCATCTATATGGAAGAGTGAGAGAGTCTCTATTAATAGATTTACTCCTACAGGGAGTTTTAAACTTTCTTTGCACAGTAGAGGTCTGGAGTATAAGAGGTTCATAAAACGAGTGTTATTAGTAGGTTCCCATTATCCAAATATGCTGCTTAAAAAAAAAACTTCTGTCTTCCTTCAAAAAGGACATCAAAATGGAGACATTTATTTATTTTAGTCTATATGAACGTTGTATGGAAAAATGCCTTGATAGTACATAGAAATAATTCAGTTGGTGATTCTTTACATATATCTGATTCTCCTGGGAAATAATGAAAAACAAGTTTAAAGGGTTTCAGCAGTTTGCCTTGGGGTGCTATACAGCGTTTAATATTTTATGAAAGTGAAAATAGGAAGTCCATGTCAAAGGTGTTTTGCATTAATACCGTATTTGCCTACAAAAAATATCACTGTTGTAATATACTGAGAAGTAATATTGTACTGTGGTTACAACAAAGAGTATAGTGGTTGGGACACAATTTCTGAAGCACAATTGCATGAAGTTTTGATGCAGCCTTTGCCCACTGCGTAATCCTGGGAATTACTTAACTTCTTTTATGCTTTAGATTCCTTATTTTTAACATGAAGGTTATAATAGTGGTGCTTGGAAATTTATCATAGGATTCAATTTGTACAAAATATTTAGAATGTGTAAATGCTTAATAAATACTAGCTTTTGTTTTAAACTGTAACTAGGATATACAAAATTAAGTTAGAGCTCATTTTATTTTGATCGTGCAAGTGATTTTATATATATATATATATATGTGTATATATATATATATCCCTCTCAAATAAAATTTTAAAATATAGAATATCAGAAACTATACTGATGACTTTTTTGTATATCATAGTTTCAGTAAGGAAAGATATTAAAAGAAATGTCAAAACTCTTTGTTTCCTTATGGATATTTTTAGTCATGTGAATTTAAAGAGAAAGCATAGCTTTTAAACCTTATTAGCTATATGTCTTTACAGCTTCTTTCCCCTCTAGTAACTTGAATTAGTAGATAGAACTATTAAACTCCTGGACTTCTTTAACTTGAATTCACTTCTTAATTTGTGTTGAACTTTAATTACTCAATGTCTTACAAATTTTCAGACTTAATTAGCATTGCCTGAAAGTCATTATCATTCCATAAGATTTCATTTTCAACAGAATTTCAATACAAATTTTACAATTTTATAAACAGATACCCTTAAAAGGTATCTTCCAGGTTTGGATCCCATGGAACACCCCTTAAAGAGTATCTTTTATGTATTTTACCTATAGAATCATTAATTGATTTTATGTATATTGATAGCTAACTTAATGAGAAAATGTAATGCCAGTGCCTCAGGATAAATCCTTTTGTAGATACTATTTAAGTGCAAAACTTTCTCTTAATAACTTGTCAAAGACACAAGCAAGGAGAGGAAGCTTGTTTGCCGCATACCCCTTTCCAGTGATTAAATCACAAGGTAGCATATTCTTATAGGGTTATTAAGGATTTCAAGTCAAAGAAGCACCGATTACAGAAATGTATGCAAACCATAATTGATTTCTGGAATGGGATCTCTTTACTGATGAAACAAAAGCTACTGATTTCCTTCTCTTTAGTAACTATTCTTCTGATCTTTTGCTATTTCTGCATATTCAATTATTCTATAGTCCTATCAACCTATAATCAAAATAAAATAAAAGTATTTTTCAAATAAAGCCTTTAGCAAACATACCTATAGAATGTGGAAGAGAAGTTAGAATAAAGCTAAAAACATCATTTAAGGAAGATAATTTTTCATCCCTTCCTACCCCCTCAATACCCAATAAAATTTGTTCATCATCAAATTCAGATCTCATGAAATACAACAGCTGAGAAAGGAAGAAAATAGAGTGCAGTGTCAGTTTCACCAAAACATGCTTCCCTAACAACTAGTGTCAAAAGGTTCAATGTGACAGTGGAAATTCTCTTATCTGACCACGGCTACTATGACAACTCTACCAACGTCATTGGAACGCATGTTCTGCTTGCTGCCTTTCCCCTGCTCTTGAAAGCTAAATGAACTGCCCGTAAACATTCTTTGCTCTTCTGTAGCACCAACCCAGAGCAAAGGTATTTCTTACCTTTTGTTCAACATCATAAAGTACCTGCTTGAGCAATGGTGGAAAACCAGACCCTAAATTACCCAGAAGATTTTAAAATGAGTTCCTAATTGCCATAGGAATCCACTTGCCCACTTCGACATATATAAGTAAGGTTATTCACATATTTCAAGTACAGTTTTAAATGGCCTTCCCCCAGTCCTCACAATTCTATAGGAAACATAGGTTGGTACTAGTCAGAGCTTTAACAACTAGTAACTCTAGGAAGAAAGAGATAGGTGGGTCTCAGTGTTGAAGGTGGAAATTTTGCAAATTCTATGAAGTAAAATGAGATATTATTCATATTTAGCCAATTCTTGGACTAGCTGATAAATATAGCAGGGCAAAAACAAAGCAGATTAAATTGAAATGATATGTAACAAATTATAATGGGCTACAACTTCTGTCCCTAAGGGAGAAACAGGGTAAAGTCAGAATACATAAACATTCCTCTTTTTTAAATGTATTCTTTTGAGCATCCTCAAACTTTGAAACAAAACCAGATGAAAGACAGAGAAAAATTGTTTCAACATTTGACACATTTTCTGATGCCCCATTTTCATGTGGCGAAATTAAAACTCAAAGCACAAAGCACCCCTGAGGATTCTCACAATGTGTGTAGTGAATTCAACTGTGTTAGAAAGCAGCTCTGTTACCAGTAACCATTCACTTTTCATTTGTCTGGACTGGTTATATATTTTGTCAGGTATGAATAAATAAAGTCACTAATGATGAATAAAGTCATTAATGATATCTTCTATTTCATAAAAAATATTCAACATGTATTTAAATAACAGGCTAATTCTTATTATTTTAGCTACATTTTGTTTGTTCCACATTTAAAGAAAGAGATATATCTTATTATTATTTCATGTGTGATCTCTCACTGTTTATACAAAAATGAACCTCTTTTAAAATATAAAGACCTAAATAGTTAGGAGGTATACCTCTTACTATTACATAAATTACAAAAAGCTTTTTATTTTCTACTTTCTTTTCATACTATTCCATGTGAAAATAGTAGCAAACGAAGTTTTTTTCTTGTGACTTTGTTTTATCTGTGTAAAGGAAACACTCTCTGAATTATTTGCTTTTTGTTCCCCCTGTTCATAGATGGATGTGCTACCTTTTGAAACATGCAGTTAGGGCCATATTTTTCTTGGGGTTTTGCATACTGAGCATATATCTTCTGGTAAGTTGCACCTTTTGTTCTTTTTTTTATTATTTTTATGCATTTTATTCCATTAGTACAAGGCTAGCTATTGCAACAAATATCCCACAGAGAGAATATTTCAGTGACTTTCTTGACAATGCTGAAAAGTGTTTAGCATTCATTCTGCCTTCTAATTCTGTGCTTTTACTGTCACTCTCTGTGTTCCAGTCTAATTCAGGTTTGGTTATTCTTATTCTTTCAGTTCCTAATCACTAGCTCTTATATCTTTCAATTATACAAATCTGAGCACAGCATCGGTCTGGATTTGCACACGTTTTATCTGTAACTTATGTGCAAAAAAATTTTGATGTTTCCTACAGTCATTACATTATTATCAGCCCCAGATAAAGTTGTCAGAAAGTTACTGCATAATTTTGTGGGGTTTTATTTAGAATAAAATGAATTTTGTTTAGAATAGAATTGTGAGAAAACATGACATATGAAAAATTAATTTGATAGTGATGGGGTTCAGGACACGCTACTCCAAAATATGGCCCATTGACGTTTGAGAAAACAGCAGAGCGGAAGGTCACCTTCTCCTTGTTCTTCTCTCCTGAAGCAAGTTGTAACCTAGGAAGGTCACTCTCAGTCCTCCCACCTGTCTCCCCTGACTCAGGTCATAAGACTCTCATTCTAGAGATACCCTCTCTACATCCTGAGGAAAGAAACATTCTTATCTCTGCAGACGCAGGGACACAGAAAAGAATCTGAGTAAATAGCCTTTCTAAGTTCCTCACAATTTATTATTATTAGATTATAAACTTTTGTCCTCCAATCATACTTCTCCACGGCTGCACACTCTTAATCAAACTACCCATAAAAATATGAGTTTGCCTATTTCTCTGGGCCTTTAGTTACTAAGACTCCTGTGTTATGTAAAACTTATAGTAAATAAATTTGTCTGCTTTTCCCTTGCTAATCTGTCTTTTGTTATAGAGGCCTCAGTTGTGAACCTAAAATGGAAAAAAAAGATATTTTCTTCCCCTCCAATAGAAAGTAAAAGTATTAAAATAAATCTACATATCAATAAATTGTATAATGAATATTTATTGCTGCCTTAATTTGGAATTTGTAAAAATGTGCACTTCAATGCCTCTATTATTTCCTAAGGTAAGTAATAATACAAGAATATCAATAAAACATTTTGAAAACCAATGCCATGCAAATAAGAATGATTTCTATAAATAAAAGTTTTTTAAATTATTAAATAAAACATTTTGAGTTGTTAAATCAAACTTTGATATTACTATTAGTTACATTATAAACATAATTTATATTATTATGTTTATTTAAAATTAGCAAATATGTATTTCTTTTAAAAAGATGCACTTTTTATATTATAGAACCATAATAAAAAGAAAAACAGATATAATTAATAAGCCAATAGTAGCAATAATATGGTATATTAAAAAGTATTAGATTAATCCAAGAAGGGCAGAAAAAGAAAAAATAAAACACGGCCGGGTGCAGTGGCCCACGCCTGTAATCCTAGCACTCTGGGAGGCCAAGGCAGGTGGATCGCTCGAGGTCAGGAGTTTGAGATCAGCCTGAGCAAGAGTGAGACCCCATCTCTACTAAAAACAGAAAGAAATTATCTGGCCAACTAAAATATATATATAGAAAAAATTAGCCGGGCATGGTGGCGCATGCCTGTAGTCCCAGCTACTCGGGAGGCTGAGGCAGGAGGATGGCTTAAGCCCAGGAGTGTGAGGTTGCTGTGACCTAGGCTGACCCCGCGGCACTCACCCTAGCCCAGGCAACAGAGCGAGACTCTGTCTCAAAATAAATAAATAAATAAATAAATAAATAAATAAAAATAAATAAATAAAATAAAACAGCAAAGTATAAAAGCAAAAGTAGAAAACAAAGAGCAGACGATATATTTAAACTTAACCATGGTGATAACTGCATTATGTATTAATATAAGTGATTTAAACTCAGGAACAAGAAATAAGTTCTCATAGTGGGAAAAAATGCTCAACTCTAAGTTTTTTATAGGAAAATCACTTCTAAAATGAATGTATAATTTAAATCTAAAAGTATAGAAAATTATACATCATCCCAACACTATTTGAAAGACACCTAGAGTATTAACATTAATATCAGACATAGAATTTAGAACAAGAAAAATCAGCATGGATAAGAGGAAAATTTTATGACAGGGGACAATTTTTGAAGAAGATTAATAATTTTAATTTTTATACACCTAATAGATCTATTTTTAGATAAAGCAAAAGTTGATAGAATAGGAGAAATACATAAAACTATGTTTGTAAATGGAGTTTTAAAGATTTTCTCACAGTTCACCTTCAGAAATTATTATACTACTACACTTAAATTGTAGAGTCTTACAAAAGTATGCTTTTATTTTCTACTTCCTGTCTTTTGGACCATAATTGTTATATATTATAAATCTACATATGTTCTCAACTCAACAATACATTTATGAATATAATTTTTGATATTTTGGGAAGAACTGTATAATTCTGTGAACTGATAATTGCTTAAGACCAAATGCAAGACATTGTAAAGCCATTCATCTGGAAAAGATCCATTTTTTTTTAGAGTTAAGAATAGATTTTATTTCAGTTACTTTTTAAAATTTGAATAGATTTAGGGGATACAATTGTTTTTTGTTACGTGGGTGAATTAAAGTATAAGATATAATAATGAATTTTAATACAACAAAATACAAAAGGGACATTGATATGCTTTAGGATTCTTTATTGAGATTAATATTTAAGAAGCTGCCACTTGTCAAGTTTTGACATAGTATCCAAGAATAATATGCCTAATTATCTGAAAAGACTTTTAAAATCGTAAGTTTTCCAACAGGTTGTCTGCATAAGATGAGATTTTAGATTTTCTTCATTTACTTGAAAAACATGTTATTAATATAACGGGCTCAATATAGAAATAAATATGAGAATTCAGCTGTATTACACAGGCATTACAGAGATTTTTGAAATATAAAACAATGCCACTTTCTTCCTCATTATTATATATATGGAGTTATTTTTAACTAGAATATTTTGTTTACATTAAAATATAGTAACACAGTGTATGATAGATTTTATTGTTACTTTCAACCAATTAAATTGATATTAAATTTCTTCGATTTTATTAAATTTACATAAACGAAAGCTCTTTGGCATCCTCAATAATTTTTATATATGCAAATTTGTTCTGAGAGCAAAAAGTTTTAGAACCACTGGTATAGATTCAAATTTGCCTTTAGTATTATATTCTTCCTGCCTGAGGTATTTCCTTTAACATTTATTATTGTACATTTCTGTCAATAAATTCCCTCATACTTTTCTATTAACTTCTTTGTCTAAAAGAGTCTTTATTTTTCTTCCATTTTGAAAGATATTTTTCCTGGGTAGAGAATATTGTGAACTTCAGTGTTTGGCTGAGTACTAATCTGTGCATGAATAGGTTGAAATTCTTGAGGTTAAGCAAAGAGCTACTGGCAGTGGGACAAAAACAGAAGGACTGTTGAGATACTGTTTGTTTGTTTTCCCCAGCACTTTAAAAATGTTCTCCATTGTCTTCTGACTATATGATTTCCTACAATATGTCTGTGTATTCTTCTCTTTATTCCCTTGTACAGGAGGAGTCTTTTCCTGGCTGTTTAAAAATATTCTATTTGACTCTAGTTTTTTTCAATTTCATTATGATGTCCTTAGGTATGTGCTGTTCTTTAAGATTTTTGCATCTGTAAGTTTCTAATTTCATTAAAATTGGAAAGTTTTCTGCTTTTACCTTTTCAGTTTGCTTTGTTTTTTCTATGTCTGCCTGTTTGGTGGCTTCCGCCTCCCTCTGTCATCCATGTGATACTAATTCCATATGTGTTAGACAACTCAGTATGGTCCTAAATAGCATGGAGGCTCTGTTAATTATTTTCAG
Organism: Lemur catta; assembly: GCF_020740605.2. Lineage (NCBI taxonomy): Eukaryota > Metazoa > Chordata > Mammalia > Primates > Lemuridae > Lemur > Lemur catta. The sequence goes on along the minus strand of NC_059150.1, from coordinate 22,733,571 downwards.
TCTTTTTTTTCTCTTTTTCCTTCATTTTGGATAGTTCCTATTGTTCTGCTTTCAAGTTCATTGATCTTTTTTTCCCTCCATTATCTAATTTATAATTAATCCAATCCAGTGAATTTTTATTTCAGACATTGTATTATTTTTTATTTCTATAAGTTCTTTATAATTATTTTTTGTATTTTACTTTTCTCTGGCCATTATATTTAAAGATCCTTTAAATTCCGTATTTTGAGAACTTTGAGATAACTTCCATCATCTTTCTCAATTTTAAGTCTATTTTTCTTGAATCATTTACTTCTGGCTTTTGATCTTGAAATGTCAACTCTTCTCATGTGTAATTTTTTTTTATTAAATGCCAGATGTGGCAAACATTGCATTGTTGACTGAATTTTGCTACATTATATTAAGTGGTGTTAAAGTTTGGTTTAGAAGTCATTTAAGTGATTTGCAGATCAAGTAAATTCTTTGACACCTTTCTAAAAGTTTTTGTTAACATGGATCTGTAGTGTACCTTTATTTTAGAGATAATGTAGCCCTGCTACAAAGATGTGACCAGCTGAGACCACTATTTATTTCCCCAAGTATTTACTGAGATCTCTTAACTTTGGCCTATAAAAAACAGCAACAATTCTCAGCTCAGATGAATGATTGTTTGGTGTATAGCTTCTTACTAATTGTTCTTTCCCTTACAATTATTCTTTGCTCAGACTTGGGGAATTTCATTTTACATATGAGCAGATTAGAATTTGGCTAAAGTTTTAGCAAATCCGTATGCATATTTATAGAGTTCTTTCTCTGCATGGCTCCCTTATCTCTGGTGCTTTTGGCCCACATATCTCAGTTTTTGAGCACAGAAAACAATACTCCAAAATGAGGAGCTCAATAGCAGTCTCAGAAGTAAAAGTTTTCTGCTGACTGTCTCCTACTCTCGTGTCTCTCAGTTCCGTTCTGCCCTAAGGCTAGCCATGGAAACAGAATCCCTGTTTCCCAAGGTGGGTCATCCTGTCACAGCCTTCCCAGGTTCACTGCCCACTGGTCAAGAGGAAGCCAATACACTGAGACAGCAGGGATTATAGCAAAGTGCTTAATATTCCAGGTGCCAAGCTAGGAGACAGGAGGAAGCTCTCAAATTCTCCTCCCCACGAATTTGCAAGAAAGGGTTTTTAAATAAAATTTGGTGGGCAAAGGGGCTAGGCAACTGGGTCTGCTGATTGGCTGGGTTCACAGTGGAATCATAGGGGTGTAGACATGGCTTTCTTGTTCTGAGTCAGTTCCTGGGTAGGGGTTGCAAGGCCAGTTGAGTCAATTCCTTGGTATGGGGCACTGGTCTGGGTGGGTCAACCTGTCTACTGGAATGTAGGGCCCAGAAGATATCTCAAAAACTAGCCTTAGGTCTCACAAGGGTGATGTTATCTGTGGGAGCAATGAAGAAAGCTAAGAGTCTTTATGATCAAAAGCTATGTGACTACTGAGTAGTAAGGTATAAGCAATTATAGGAAAGCAAGCTAGGGAACAATGGCTGGCTATATACATATAAATTTGTGTGTGTGTGTGTGTATATATATTTTTTCCCTTACCATAGTTCCCGTCTTGTGGCCATTTATTAATTTTATAAAGCATAGTTTCAATGGAAACCAGAACCTCTTTTCCACAAAGCCTGCCATAAAACCTAAACATATTACCCTATCTTTCCTTTGCCTCTCTGTGTAAAAACTGACCATAAAGAAATTATCTGACCTACCTTATTGACTGTAGATCATACAACCTCCATTCCCGTGAGGGTCCTGCCTCACATCTAGAATGAAGGAATACATGCTCAGAGAAGCCAAGAAGAATCTAGACAGACAGGGCTTTTCTGGGTTTCCCCACTCAGTCTATTAACATTAGCTCATATTCTTTTTGTCCAATTCTATTTTTACATGGCTATCCATATTTTGTTGAACCTAAGCATAAAAATAGATAACTTGTCTTGTATCTTTGAGTCTTCTTTCTGAAGGTTTCCATGTATACACTGTAAATAAGTTCATATGCCTTTTTTCTAATTAGTCTACATTTTATGCATGGATTTTTCAGCGAAACTTCAGAAGATCAAGGGGAACATCGCCCGTGGCCCCTATGTCAGTTGTGTCTGCCTTCCCAAAACGTATCTCTGCCTCCTCAATGAACACCATGTTCTGCTTGCTCCTTTCACTCTTCTTCCAGGCAGAATGTCAACTAACATGTTTATTCTCCTGTGAATCACAGTTCTGCATTACCTGTAGCCCAGTGATGAAAACAATTGTTTCATGTATGTGTTCCAACTTTTAAATTGTTTACAGTCAAAGGAAAAGTCTTGTACCAGTTAATCTCTCATGGTCAAAAGCAGAAAGTTTTTGTGTTTTGACATTTCCTTCTTCCATTATCTTTAATTTACTTAAGGAATTTTCTCTTGAATCTAATTTTAACCTTCTATTAACTTTCTATTTAGTAACATTTAGAAGAATAGGGGAAATAATGCATTGGTAAATTTTTACTGCATAAAAATTTTAAAGTATCAATGCCTTAAAATTACAAGCATATATTTTTCTCATCTACAGAACTGCAGGTTAGGTGTGAAAGATCTGCCTCAAGCTGCAGGTTGGTTGCTTCTAGCTTCAAATTTCTTTGGATTCATATCTGTTCCATGTGTCTCCACATTTGTCTTGGACAAGTGGGCACCCAAGACATGTCATTCTCATGGCTGACCACAGGTGCCCAAGAAGTCAAGTAGACTTTCCCAGGCATATTTAACAACTCTTTTCTTATCATGCCCAATAGCATTTCACTGGCTCAAATAAGTAACATGGCCAATCCCAAAGTCCACTTGTAAGAAAGCATGTCCCTCCTACCATGAAGCCATGGCAAGGGCAGAAAACATGATGCTAACACAAGATTGACCCATGAATGTTTCTCAAGACATTCATGGGTCTCTGTGACATTTAGCAAAGTTAAGACAGACAGCAGTCATACAATCTTGCTCTAATATTTTTCTTTGAATGATTTAACATGCAATAAACAGTTGAAAGAGCCTTAAACATTTTTAGCCAATAACTTCATTTGATAAATGGAAAAACTGATGTTCCAGAGTTTTTAAGCATTTTTCTCAATTTGCATGCTAAATCATTGACATCTGACATGGAGATATCTGATCTGACACTGCTTCTGAACTCAATGTTACATTTACTTTCTCATACTCTTCATATTACCTTTCAATATTTCTATGCATTTCTATCAGACCTGATTCACATAGGACACAGATGGCAATCTCAAAAAGGTTTAACTAAAAGTTAAACAAATTTAAAGAGAATGTAACAAAGAAGTTCTTAGCAGAGATGGGAGTGGTTTAATAAAATCTACAAGAAGTATGTAACAACTACTGGAGGTATCACTATCATCAGATCTGAAGGTGCAAAAAGGGAAATAGGATTCTAGAATCTAAAAGTGCTGAATCAAGTAGGAGGAGCTTTGGCATTTTACAAAACCATCCCAGTAGCATCCCAGAACAGAATCCCTGCAGTGAAAAAGGAAGGGCATGAGGAGAGTAATTACCTAAAACTCACTCTCTCTCTCTGTCCTTCAGTTTCTGGTCAGTGCTGCCCACTGACTGAACACAGCTGAAAACCAGCAGGTGAGGATGTGTCTGTCTCGGGCAGCCAGAGAGGGCAGCCTCTCTGGGCTCAGAGCAGAGGGGAGAGAAATAGAAGGAGAACAAGTGGAACAACTACCTGTGATGGAGGGTAACCTGCACAGCCTTTATGCTTAAATCCACATCATCTACAGAATATTAACTAGCGATCCATTCAACTAAGTTTATTGAACTACTACTGTGTATGTCAGAATTGTTTTCAGGCATTAGAATGCAACATTGAACAAAACAGATGAACATTCTTTGTTGGAGCTCATATTCCAGAGATGAACTTGGTCCAAAAGCAATATGAACAAGTAAAATTAGATTGTATTAAATAGCGATAAATGCCAAGAATAAACACCAAATCAAGGAAGAGGAATAGGAAGTGTCAAGGTGTCAGGGTGGAGAAAATCAGTGAAATTTTAGAATAGGATGGGCATGGGAATCTCACAGACAAGGTAACATTTGCTTAATGACTTAAATGAAGCATGGGATTGAGCAATATAATTATGTGTAGAATATTTTTGGCAGAGAGAACAAACTTATAGAAGCTAACTGCATGTGGTATGCTCCAAGAACAACAGGGAAGTCAGCAGACTGTCAGCAGAAAAACAAGGGGAGAAGGGAGGAGGTGGGTGCAGAAGAGTAATAGGGAAAGTAGATCTGTGGGAACTTGAGCTTGAAGTCAGATGATCTGACTTATGTTTAAACAGGAAAACTCTCACTGCTGACTTAAGAATTAGCTGAAGATGGGCAAGGGCAGGTGCAAGTTTTCCAGAAATGTAGTGAGTTTTTGTCACCTCTGTAGCATGAGAAAAGATAAAGAAAAATGTGACAATTTTTTAACAAGTAAAGTGAAGCAAATGTAAAGTCATTGTGTCGTAATGTATTTATTGTATAAATCTAGATTTTTACATATTTGTGTACTTGAAGTGAGGCACCAATTAATTGAATGTAAAGAATTGTTGGCTAACAAGCTGATGTAGGTTTGCAGATAGACCTGAATTATTTATAAACAGTTACAAAACAGTCATACTTTGCAGTAAATTCTAAAAGTTTAAAGACTTTTTTTGTAAATAAGAGGGGAACATAAATCATCTAGAAGATGAAATGATTAAGTAGATAATATTGAAAGATATATAGATACATATAGAAATCTTCTGAAGATGACTAGTTGGATCTTACTCTGTACGCTGAAATTTATGCAAATATTCATCATAACATTACCTACTACAAATAATATAAAAACGTATCCAATTGATTTAGATAATTTTCCCATATGAAAATTTCCAACTGGTAAATTTTTCTGGAAAATTAACACAATAAATAGTCTTTGGAGTAATTTCCCATGTGATAAGTATTTTTATAAATATCAGCAACAAAATCAGAACTCAGTTGCTAAATATTTCACTATAAACCCTGGCACCAAGCTCTCTGGACTCATAAAAAATGCAAATATTTGTTAGAAAATAATTGACAGTAGCCAATTCTACCTGTAAAGGGATAGTATAATTCATGTCATTTCTGAAAACACCAGTGCTATTCAGTAGGCTGGTCCCATGAAACTGAGTTGAGAATTGTTGTCTTTGGAGCAGAATGGGAGGCGCTGGAGTGAACACCGTGGTGTTTTGGCTGTCTCCAGCTTCACCTGATGCAGGCTGAGGGGCAGTGTCCCTCAGAGAGCCAAAGAGAGTTAACACAGCTGCTCCATGGTGCATATTCTTCCTTTTAAAAGAACCTCTTGATTTCAGATTAAAAGCTTGGAACTCTGCAAATCTGGATAAGTTCTCACCCAAACACAAAAATTTCATGTAGAGCCCTACCTATATAGAATGCATTAAGCTAAACCTTAATTATATTATTTCTAGCTTGTAGTTCATAAAAGAGTACATTATTATTTTCAAGTTATGAAAATTCTAAATGTACATTCGTATAAATGATTGGAAGTTAATTATTCTACTGCATTTCTCTTCCTCAATTTCTTGAAATCTCTTCAACATGCCATAGTTAATATCGGAATAGCTTTGTTAAATTTTTTAATATCACATTTCCCCAAGAAACTCTCCTTAAAAACGAACAAACGAACAAATGTTTTGTGCAACATGGTACCCTCCCTTAAGTTTTCAAAGAATGGTTAATTTGGGTCTCTGGTGTTTAAGTGATTTTTAGGGAAGTTTCTGCGCATTAGGGGTAAAACATAAAGAGAAATTTAACTTTTTATAGAAGTGGTCTCTCTTGAACTTTAGGGTATCCGTCCAGATCCTGGAATATGCCACGTGACTGGGATCCAGCCTAGCACACCGCAAGAATCTTCTGGCCTCACCACACAGTGGAGTCCATAAATAACTATACTGGTTTAAGAATGTAGGAATAGTTCTCCACACTGCAGTTTAAGACCTCTTTTTCCACCTCAGTATGACTAGCAGTGGAATACTCACTGCCTTTAGAGGAAAACCTCCCATAGGATACAATGCTATATTCCAAAGCTCAGAATCGGAATTTATAATGGCCAACAATGGTTTACCAAAATCTGTGGGGATTAATGGTCATTTTGGAGGCTGAGAGACTCTAAGTAAATCTATACTCAATTCATATTATTAGATAGAGCATCTCTGTGTTGGTCTGTGGCATCTAATTTGGCTTCATGTTGATAGCACAATTTTGTTTTACTTAATAAAATTATTGAATGTCACTTTTTACTCTATTATAAAATGGAAGGATTTGACAAAATCATCTATCATCACTTCTATATAAGCCTAAAGTGATCAGTTTTCCAACGAAATAAAATGAAAATGAAAAATATTTTTTATCTTCCACTGGAACCCAAGGACATACAGATTTGTCACATTGCATATGATTCTTTGTGTGGGCTTTTTTCCCCGTGCCTCCTGGAATTTTTCCATGTTTGTTAGTTTTCACTAGTACAGCAAGGCTCATTTTTTCCTTACAAAATAAAAGCATTAATATTTCAGTTTCTACCAGACAAGGAATTTACTTTAGTTGGCCAAGATTATTTGTTTGTCTTATTTATAATACAGCAACGTATCTCAACATTTTGTCATTTGAAGAAGAATCAACAGAGCAACAGCATCAACATCAAATCATTTATAATTAAGCATTTAGGTTTGAGTTTTATTGTGGATGCTCTGTTGCCTGATTTTCATGTCCAGATTAACTGGCTCTCGTCTCTTATTTGTATGTATTTTGGGCAGATGTAATTTTCTTGAAGGGAGTGAAGTGGACCTTTCTTTCTCATTTTCTCTAATAAACTACTTAATAACACACATACACACATTTTTGTCATGATCATCATCAGGATAATCTCCATTAGCACTTCTGTAGCTGAAGGAAAACCAAGATACAGTTTCCCTTCTTGTATCCCTCACAGTACTTAGACTGGTCTTTATATGTAAAAGGTATTCATTACATTCTTGAATAGAATTATAAAATTATATCCAATTAAATCTTTTTGAACGCTGAAAATGTGACATACATGCCCCTGGAAGATTTTGAGTAAAAATTTTGTACAAACAATATTTATAATATACATTAATGCTTAAATTCGTTAGTCTTTTATTCAGATAATAAAATTATAAATATTAACTAAAATCTTGAGAATTTTGAATACAAATTATATTCGATACAATTCAAAATATCCCATTATCAGATTTAATTATAAGAGCTTTTAAATCTAATTGTGTGTTTAAATAGGCAAACTTTAGTAATCTTTAATAATCTTTTGATTATTACTAAATCTTTAGTAAGCATTAATAATCAGACATACTAATAACTGAAAAACTGATCACTTTCTTTTTAATCTGATTACTTTCTTAGATAATAAAACATTGAATTTTGGTGTTTTACCTACTCTCCTGGTTATAAAAATTGCATTTTTGTGATTTTTCTAATTTTTTTAACTAAGCTTGACTAATAAAAATTATGAATTTAATTCAACATCTTGACCTCCCTATCCTCCCCAAGGTCTGATTCTTGCCAAAGGAGATTGTATTATTTATGTAAATATTTACTGTTCCTTATTATACACTCACATTTCCTCCTACTGACTTTTATTGTCCTGACCTGTGAAAGGATCATGATATTCTGAACATCGATGTTGGAATCACCCATACAATGTTAGTTTATGGATAGCTTGGCATTAAAAAACAAACAAAAATAAAACAACAACAAAAAAAACAAAAACAGAGAAAACAAAGTTTGAATTGGCCATGTGACTTCTTTGGTCAATGGAATGTGAGTGGATTTAATGAATGGAACTTCTGAAAACAAGCATTAAGAATTATTATGAAGTTCTGCCATCACTAATTTCCCTCTTGCTAAGCCAGTATGTCCCAGATATGATCTGGAAGGAAGAAGGCACACAATGCAGAGTGAAAGCTGACCTGTGACAACATTTAACATAAATATTTCTTTTTGTAAGCCACGAAGATTTTGAGATTGTTATTCATGTCAGGATAGTTTAGCAGAAGAAGATAACGTTTGCATTTGATTACATATAATCTTGGGGAATGCTATTACTTTGTGCAGAAAGATTTTGGAAGATACATATACATATACACACACATATACACTTATACAAATATAAGACAATATACATTATATATTCTTTAAATATAATGTATAATGTACATTTTATGTATGGTTTTAGATATGTATATGTGTGAAAATTAAATATATATATAATTCCTTTACGTAGGGTAGAGTTTTTAAAAATTGGATGATCATTTTGCTAGTTGTGGGAAATTTTTGAAAATATTTAATTGAATAATTGATCATTAATATAATGACAATAAAACATAAACTTACAGCCACTTATCAAATAATATTTCTTTTATTTTTGTTGTTAACCAAATTAATGAATGTTGTTTTCTGTTATGTTAGCATCATATGACTAAGGCAAATTCATGGATTTTGCTATACTTTTGAACATTTTTCCTTAAATTAGCTGCAGAGTAGAATTTTGAATGAATCTATGACACTAGCTATTCATTTTGCTTTGGATAAATTTGCTAAAAATCTTGCTTATTGAAGTAATTTGCCTTTTTGTATCTGGAAAACAAAATCATGTGATCTCCTTATTGCTTAAAATAGTGATTTCTGTCTTTTTTTTTTTTTAACTTCAGCCTTTACTGGGATTTTAGAAAAGGAAAGAAAAGAAATAGCACAGAATAAACGAATCAGAGAGAATCGCATGTAACAAGGGTTTCACAGAGCCTTGTCTCCATCGCAAGCATGCGTGTATTGGGTCAGAGTATAAAATGTATTTTCTGCTGTAAGCAATTGTCCAAAAATCTGGAAAGCCACAAGTTTAAGATCTGTAATATATGTAAGTATGCATGTGGTCCATTGTCGTCGTAGCTATAGTGTGTTCTTTATGCTTTCCTAAAGCTATAACTTGTATACAATATTGAAAACCTACCCAGTGTCAGGCTCTGTGCTAGACCATGCTGACAAAACACGGCCTCTGTTCTCCAGACAGGCAGAGGTCAACACAGTGGTGTTTTTGTTTGACAGTCTTAGGGATGTCATTGTGCCGAGTTTGAAACTGTCTCTGCAGGTGACTTAAATGCTTCTTCTCCTTCCACACCCCATCGCTCCCTGCATTCTCAGTACAGCTTTCCCACCACACTTTTCAGTCAAACCAAGTATTTACAAGTTGCTTGCAGGGTATGACTGAAGATCTTTCCAAAAATGGAAATTTTGAAATCCTGACTTTCACTAATTATTGAGGAAAAAAGCGCAAGAGTGGTAAAAGCATGGACATCCCCTGATTCACTATGTACTATACAACATTGGGCAAGTTACTAAACCAATCTCTGCCTCATTTACACATAAATGGAGAATAAGAATACTACCTACCCCTCAGGGTTGTAACATTTCTCTCTCTCTGTCCTATATGTACATATTTCTCTCCTACATATATATTTATCTCTCTCTTTCCTATATGTAGGAGAGAGAAATATACACATACATATAGATATACATACACATATGTGACATGTATAGATCTACTTGTTTATATATATATATATCTGCATCTATATCTCTAGATATCTATCAAGAAAGTCTTATCTATCGTCTAAGTTTTTAACTTGACAGTAATATTTTAAGAAAATATTTATTGACTATGAATGCATTAGCTATGAATTATGTAGTACCTTATATTTTGTGTGTATATAAATGTACATGTTTCTGTGTATACATACATACATATGATGTATATATAAAATGTATATAATCTGTATATGTCATATATGTATATATTTAGTATATCATATGGTCTATGTATTGTGTGTAATATAATATATTCTGTGTACACATGCATATTTTACATATATGTAATTATTATAAAATTATAATATTTAATATTATTAACGACACAAAACGACAATTTCAGACTCATTAAATTTTACGGATGAAAAGGGCCTTTCCAAGTCTTCTTAGATTGCAGATAAAGAAGCTAATGTCCCAAAAGTTGAAATTACTGTACAAAGTTAATAACAAGAGAAACCTTAACCCCGATTCCTGATTCCAGTTTGATGTTCTTGCTACCTTATCAACCTGTTTCATCCAAGATATTCTAACAGGTCATTTCTAGAAATTACAAGCCCCAGTTGCTTTAAACTAATGCGCATTAGTTTATTGGCTTTATTATAAAAACCAACACTTTGGCTTGGGACATCACTTAACACGGATTATTTCATACTGGAGTTACATACAAAAGAGTGCATGGTATAAAAATTAGTTTATAAGTTGTTATATTACACCAAATAAAAATGTGTGAGAATATTAATGTTTAATTAATTTATGTTTTTAATCATTCTGCCTTTTTAAATATAAATGCATCACTTCACTGCCAGTACAATTCCTTGCCAGGCTGGAAATATGAATAATTTAGTGGATAACCTCATGATGAAAATGTACTTTAGAATTCTTTCATTTAGCACATGAATATTGAGTACCTACTGCTTGCCAGGCCCTTATAAAATGACAAAATTAATATTTGCAATATCCCTCTAAAATTATCAGTACTATAACATTCAAGTGCATTTTATTTATTAGTTTGTAGAAAGTGACATTATATATAGCTGCTTGTTTCCCTGTCAGAGAAGTTTATTAACTAAAATAAAGTTTTTAAAATACATAAAATTCCTGCAGTATTTAAATCACATTCTCTAAAACATGATCTATAAAACAGAGTTCTAATATTTTGCATTGAACATTGTAGCACCAAAATCATACATATGATAATATTATAAAATATACACAACTTTTAGGAAAACCTGCAAAGTTCTTGTTCAGTCTTATTTTTTAACATGGACATATTATTTTATATTCACTTTACATAAAAGTAAATATCAAAATAGAAGAAATAATATTGAAAAAATGATATGCTTTTTAACCCCTCTAAAGACTAAGAGAAAAATAAACACTTTGAAAATCGCGAAATTTTATACATATTGTTTATTACCATTCCTACCATTACCTTTTCTCTATAAATCTGATATCTTTGTACAATAATATTTTCCTTATAACCAAATAACACTTATTTTTAAATTTCATTAGGCAATATTTATTATTCACTAAGAATATGATCATTTGTCATGTATAATTTTAACACGTATTCATGAGACCCTGAATATTTCTTCACAAACTCTGACTTGATTGTTTTAAATGACTTTTAATCTAAGTCTCCTAAATTGTCATAAAAATTAGGCTGATTCACTGTCCCTTTGAGACTCTGATATAAAAGCCCATCCATCATGGTGTATCTAATTAAGAAACTAAGTTAAGAGGAGTTTGAACAAGATATTTGAAAATCTCAGGGGACCAGACAATTGAATTGGTATTTCAGACATATCAAATTAGTTAATGATTTGGGAATCTTTATTCTGCAAGAGTATGTAAATTAAAAAAGAATAATGAAATTCATTAAAGCTTGGTATCAGGGAGAAAGGAGGACCCTGTGCACCGCTGCATGTAATTATAAGTACCTGCTTCATTCAGATAGAAGGACAGGAGGCTGGGGAAACAAAAAAAGCAGTTTGGACAGATTAATTTTCATATTGAACACAGATAATTACAATTATTTTTCTTTATATTTTGGGGGTATCTTTTTCACAATTGACAAATCCATATTTGGTAACCGGGCTTGCTTTCCATTTTCACTTCACCATATGAACTTGTAAGATAAATGTCTTGCCATTCAAAATGACAATAGATATTGAATTTTCTCTTGAAATTTAACAAAGTATTTTATTTATTCTGTCAGCCTATTTTGATACTGAAAGAGACAGAATAATAAAACTATCCTGCTTTATCCAAAAGCATGGAATGAATGGAATATTAAATCCCACCTGATAAAGAGCTGGACTGGAATATTCAAAATGTAAACAGAATTTTTTCTTATGTTCCAACACAGTATACACACATTTCTTCTGAGGCATATAAAATAAGAATGTAATATATGGCTATAAAAAGTAAGTTCAAAGAAACGAAAACTATTCCTATTTAAAGTCAACATCTTATGGTATCCTCAATTTGATACCACTCTTCTTACATTTAAAAATATAATAAAAATAATCAATTAACCAACAACAAAAAAGAATGTAACTAATGATGTTATTTTGTTAAACAAAATAAGTTTTCCATTTTTGAATCATTTCTGGTTTCTCCATCAAAAACTTTCACTTTTTATGTATCATTTAAAAGCTTAAACTCTGATATATTATAAAATGTGTTTTCAAAACTAGGATGCTTATAGAATACGCCCTTGTTATAAAAATAATATGTTTGGACTTCTATGTAGAAGAAAACCATAGAAATATAAAACCCAACTATTGATTTGAACCAGTGATACTCAATGTGAAGTTAAAGTACTCCAGAATACTGTAGAACATTATCAAATTTCCTCCCAACGTCTCCCTCTTCCATTCTCCTCCCTTGATATTCCCTCCAATCCAGTAGGTTCTATGGTAAATGCTTGACATTTATGAGATTTTTGCCATCGGTCTTTAACCTTAGAAGCACAGAAAATTGTAAGCATCTGCAAGTTAGCATTTATCATATCCAAGAGGCAAATGTTGAAATTATGAAATGGTTATAGATCAGAATCAAAAAGGATAAGAATAGGGTAGTTAAAGTATTCATGTCTCAGTGAGATTCTCATTAAGATGCAAAGCAGAGTAACAACCTAAAAGTAAAACTGGAGAGATATATTCCTGAAATAGTAACGGCATCTTTAAAGAAAAACAAATCCTAAAGTAGTGAATAGTCAGGAGCATGAAGAAAGGTTTATGACTGAGGATGTCCGTTGCAGTGGATGGGGCTCGGAAAACGGGATCCCAAAATGAAGGCCTTGAAAGCAGAAATTCTTCTCTGGCCTTCCCTCTTCCTCCTGCCTCTCAGTCCCATCCCTCCCTGAGGCTAGCCATAGAAACTAGAATTCCTCTTCCCCACGTTGGGTCATAAAATCCAGAACCCCTTTTCCAAAAGGTACCCATAAAACCAAAAAGTATTCTATGTAAAAATTGGCCATAAAGTAAGTATCTGACCTACCTTGTTTGACTGTAGGTCATACTACTCCCCTTCCAGGAAGGGCCCCACCCCACAGCCAGAAGCAAGGAATGTGTGCTCAGAGAGGCCAAGAAGAATCCAGATAGGTGGGCCTTGTTGGATTTCCACATTCTGTTTGTTAGCATAAGATCATACACTTTTTGTCCAATCATATTTATACATGGCTGTCCATACTTCATTGCACCTAAGCATAAAAATGGACAATTTCCCCTGCATCTTTTAGTTTTCATTCTGAAGCCCCCCTATATACACATTAAATTTGTGTCTTTTTCTTCTAGTAATCAATCTGTCTCATGTCAGTGATTTTTCAGCAAACCTTTATAGGGACAGTGGCCTCTGGTCTCTAAAGTTTGTCAAACATTTGGGGGGCCTTTGATCCTTACACGATATTAATCATAGTAGTGAAAACAATGGCTAAACAATAGCAAGAATGGTAAATGTTGAATCCATTAACTGCAGTATGCACTGGTTAAGCAGGCTTTGAAAGAATATTTAATGACAATGTAAATACTTTTGATTTATTATTATGAGTGAAGAAAGCATGATCTGGAAAAGGTCTATACCTTGTGATTCTAAAATTTTTAAAAATTTTATAATTATATTATTGGAAAAATCAACAATAAAAAAGTAATCCCTGTAAGATTTTCTTTACTTGTGAAAAATACATTTTCTGACAACAGAAAGTTGTCTTTTAAAAATGCTATCCCTTAAAAACATCATGTTATAACAAATTTATTTTCCCCAATGTGTGGAGAGTATAAGTTCTATTCTACAGATACACAGAATTAATTTTCGAGTTCGTAATATTTGATAAAACTACAGTTAACATTATTTCCATTTTCTGAAGAACTTCTGGCATACCACTTAAAAAGTTTCATGACTGTTCTCGTAGATACTGTGGTTATCTTTAAGTTCCATTTTATCTAATCAATTTTTGACCCTACCGCAGGCTCCGTGCTGTTCTAAGCCAGTCAAGGCAATACCATGCTCCTGGCCAAAGTTATTAAGTAAAAAAAAGAATCTCCGATTTACATCAGTGAATACCTGACCTTCTCCTGCCCAGCATGACTGGTACAGTGGTTCTCCACATAGGCTAAATTGGCCCAGTAAGAGCAAAGCTTAGGCCAAAGGTCCTATGGCTTAGAAAGAAAATCCTCTCTTTTCTGGAACTGTTCAAGAAAGCTTTTAGTCATAGTTTCTGTTCCATTAGCAAGCCTAAGGAATAGGCCAGACCATAGGGGACAGCAGATCTGAAAGTATCCCGTTGAATGACCCATGCCTGAAACTCCTCAGGGTATTTCAACTCCATGAGCCAATAAGAAATCATTATTGTTTAAAGCAATTCAACTGTGGTTTTCTGTTATTTATACTAATCAGTATGACAACTGAAACAATATCACAAATTCGATTTTACAGTAAGTTCTTAAACTCTATATCCAGTTATACATTAATAGAACAGTGATAGAAATCATGTTTTAAGGTTTTAAAATTGTAGGTTGTTTTACACTATAGCACAGGAAACTAGTAATGTATGACCATCTCTTGCCATATCAACATTGTAGCAAGAATTCTGCCACATTTGAAGTGCATTAGGACTAGTGTGTGTGTGTGTGTGTGTGTGTGTGTGTGTGTGTGTGTGTGTGTATTTTAACATGGGCATGGTTACCTTTACAGTCAGCATTCTGCAGAATTTTAAAAATAACATAATTCAGGAGGAAGAGCATGCATACTGGACAGGTTGTTAATTTCAAGGGAAATAGTTTATTTTGGGGGAATTAACTTATGTGCTTAACTCTATAAATTTTATTGCTAAGACACTTTTTATAAACTTTCAAGGAAAAGTTATTTTATTTCCTTGAGATTGCAATGATGTGTTTCTGATATAATATAGCTCAATGGTGTGTATACTTGAGTACATCGAGTAAAATTCTCTTCACACCTAAAGCATAGTGAAGGTATATTTTTAAAAGTGGAATGCCATGAACCACTGCCTATGTCTGGAATAGTTTCTAATGTGCATCATGCAAAAATTTTGTGGTGAATCAATCATGGTGATGTTAAATGTTCTCACTAAACATATTTGCATTTCTTAATGACTTTTGAGGAGTTGCTCTAAAATCTTAGATAAAAATTTAATAAAATAATATACGATTTTCAGATAAGTTTTCTATTTCAAATCTGATTGTCTTACAAAGAAATCATGTTAATTAAACTAGCAAACAGAGTGAGAATGATTTTGAAGGGTAGGGCTAAATGTCTGCCATATCTCAATAGTGCTAAGCCTTGTTCTCCTAGAGAGATCAAGGAAAAATATAGCCATTACCTAATTCACCTGTATTGAATGTAAGCCATTGGCTGCTTTAAACCTGAACATGTAATTTCTCTTTATCAATCTGTTTTATAGGAAATTCACAGGTCTGCTGCATGGATATAGTATAACATAACTTTTGTATTAACATCAACTGTTTTTCCCTGGAAATTTCTCATAAATTTCAAGTGAAACTAAATTCTCTTTCAGAAATAAATGTTTCCATGATGACAAAACCAGATAAGAATAAATTCTAAAAACTACAATTCTTCAGGGGTTAATTTAATTCCACCTGGTATTCACCAGGGATGTGCTTATCAAAATGAGAAAGGAAGTATGTGAATATTGTAAGCACTCTAAACGTATTCAAAAATCTGGTTTGAGCCTGAAATTAAAATTCAATATTAAGTGCTGCTTTGACATCTGGGAAAGCTGGGCAAGCTTCGGATGGCCAAACCACCAGTTTTTCTCCCCTCTGTCCCCTGGATAGGATCCTTTAGCCAAACCACACTCCTTATCCCCGGGGCCAGGCACGGTGCCTGCTTATCCCTGAGTAGTGGGCTTACGTTCTCCGCCATTCGGCAGAATTAGTCAAGTAAGTCTGTGGCAATCAAGAGAGTCATCTCATCTTCTTGTTACTGCAAAGCCTGCCTCGCCCCCCAACCTTCACTCTGCTTATGAGTTCAAAGGCTTTGTGTCCCTGCAGGGCACGCAGTGTCCTCCTCTGCCCGGGCTGTCAGTGACTCATAAATCGCTCTCTCTTTTTATATGGTGTCAGGAGTTGTGCACTCATCCATTGTCCTATTCGTGTGGGGACCCTTCCCTTACTCACGGGGTGAATGGTAAGCTTTCAGAATGAAAGATTCAGAATCTTAAAATATTATCTGACATTCAAACCATGAGGGTGCTTCTAGGTGATTTAAAAACCACCACCATAACCTTGTTATTGTTTCTTAGATTGAATCTGACTTTCCTGTCTGTGCAAATCACCTAGAATTTTCTAGTTTTCATGGTCTTTATGTGTTCTCGCTGCACCCACCCTCCATGACATTGCTAATTTTAGAGTGCCTGATGCTCCAGTGATGGAGTTGGATGGAAATCTATGCCATTCGATCTTCGTGACAAGTAAATATTCTCGTTCTGATTGGGTTCAGTGAAATGTATGCATTCGTGTATTGTGCATGATAGTAGACCGATGGCGTGACAGCATGAGATGTTTGCTGCATTGCTCATGCTCCCCTGAAAACACTGGATTACATGTTTACCCTTCAAGGATATTATTTTCTTTACATTTCTCCGAGCAGGTGATATTTTTTACAAAGAGTGCAATACCACCATGAGATGAAGTAATACGATAAACCTTTGTAAGAAGAATTTCTTTATTGGATAAGGTTAGCAAACTAATGCTGTCAGAGATTGCATTACACTATCCCCTGTGTATGCTTGTAGTGTGATTTTTAGAAAAGATCATTTTAGAGAAGTAAAGAATAAATTGTTGTGTTCTCTCCCCAAAATCCTTTTCAAAATAGATTTGACAGTTGAGTGATTACATCTCTAACAGACACTGTGATAGAACAGATGAGATTAAAAGCTCAGCAGCTACATTCACAAGGCACCAAACAAAAGGGGTCAACAGCAACACCGATCCCCCATAATCAAAAATAGATAACTAATCAACTTAACTCTGCCCGCAGTGCGGAGAGGTTAAGATCTATACCTTCCAGTCTTTGTTGTTCAGGTTTCAAACCCTATCGTTTTTCCTCCTATAAAGATCCCATTAATTTCTTCAGGAAAGAAAAAATCAGTAATACCTGAATGTAGGAAAGTGTACTTACCTGTAGGAATAAAACAGGCTGACTCCATGTACATTTCTAAAAGAACTGTTAGAGTGAGGTGTGTGAGAAATAATGTTTGTCTAATTCCTTCTTAATTTAGAATTTAGGGTTTAAAACCTCAAGGAAGATAACTAAAAAGAGAAAAGATGAAATATAAAATACTATTGACAATATTTTGTTCTATTAAAATGTGTACATGCGTGGGCTCCTTTATATATTTTACTTTATAGAATTATTCACCTTCAAAATAATAGGAAGCATATACCCCATATGGCTAAGGAATATATACTGTAAATCAGTCATCTTCTGAAAAGATGGCTCCAAACTTGTTTCCTTTCTAAAGTTTTAGCCTTTGGCCAATTAGCTATTTTATGATGAAATACTTTTAATAAAGAGAATTTAGCTAAAGAAGCATAGAGGTAAAGCAAACTTACATAAGTCAAAAGTAATGCAAAACTATTGCAATCTGTTCATTGTGGTCAGAATCAGATAGTTTTGTATTCATTTCAGTATTCTGATTGCAGGGTAATGAAGTAGAGCTGCAATTCTTTTCTGAATATTGTTTTCAACTTTGCATTCCTTCCCTGCCAACTTTGACATAATCTTCTGAGATTACAGCTGAGGCTGCACCCCCCTCGCTCTCATTCTTGCGTTTCATTGTAGGCCATTAACCAAATATGAAATATCAACTATCCCTTTCTTATCCCCACAAAAAAGGTATCTCCTCTCTCATTAGAGCATTATTTTTAAACAAGAAGTATACTTCAGAATCACATGAAGCGTGTTTGTTTATAAATTATAGATGCCCTACGCAGATCAGGCCTACCAAATCAGCACATGGGAAAGGGAGACCCAGCACGTATATTTTTCAACACTCTTTAGTTAAGACATCATGCTCTAGAGAGCAGAGATAATTATATGCTCCCCTTGGCAGCTGGAGTTTTCCTGCTGCTGTTGTCTCTGTTGTTATTTGCTCTGCTGCCTGAACACCTCTTTCAATAACAGGTGTGGCCAGCCCACTGCCTACAAAAGTGGCGGCCAACACCAGCGTCCTGGAGCTAGGGTCTTTATGGATGCTGTTACTTTCCTCACACCATTCATTCTGGCCTGAAGCCAAAATCCTTTTAAAAAGCGGGATAATTTTCAAAACCAAAAATTATCTCAGTCATAATTTAGAGCCTGAAATCACAATGAATAAAACACTATACCACATTTACTATTAGCTGCTTAGTTGCACTGTCTACTTATACTGGGGTGATACACTGGGGTCTACCCAAAAGAGAGAGAGAGAAAAAAAGATAAACTTGCAGCAGTAATGAAATGCACAGTGGATGCTGAAGCCAGCAGTCGTGACAGCAGCCAACAGTGCAAGCTTGTGGTGAGAGGCTGCCCTAGAAGTGGAACAAAAGCAAAAGTGACTCAAAAACCAAAATGAATAAACACAAGAAGAGTGAGGATAAAAGTCATAGCTGGTTACTGTAATTGACATTTGTGATACGTACCATGGCTTATTGAATAGTATTTCTGTAACAGGGAAATTTCCATAAATCCTGTCTCTCACAAACAGAAACCAGAATTTGATTTCTCAGAACCCCTAGCAAATAAAATACGGGTATATGATCTACCTGCCAATCAGGCACACAGAAATTTGGTTCATACTAGGTACCAGGTGGCAGGGACTTCGTGCAACAGTTCCTGAGTTGCTAGCACAGTTGGTAACACAGGGTTTGATGAACATCAGGAGTTGTGAGAGTCTCTTGCTGAGGCAGAAGTGGAATTGGTGCAGCCATTGGTACAGAAAGTGGTTTCATAGAGGTGAACACATTTCATTTTGTGCAAAAAGCAACACCAAAAGTGTCCTTAAGAGGCCAGATCTGTGGCTGGACTTGGGGCAGTGTTTGTGGAGGAGAAGACTCAGGTTTAACATTGGATATTTTCTGTGTATCAAGTTCTTTCTAATATACCTCAATAGACCCAGTTTTTCATAAACTAGACAGAGTAACTTTTCTTATGCAACTAAGGTTGCAGAACATAATAAGTATGAGTAGGACAGTAAGAGATTTTTAGGCAACAGAATTACAATTAAATGGATGATTATCTGGTCAAGTTGATCCTCTAAAAAAGTAATAATGTAGCTAGCATGGGTGGTAGTATGAGACTCTAACATATGACATCCAGTGGCAAAATAAATACATTTCCTGTAACTCCTTTCAATAAAATAGCTGTTGAAAACAAAGCTATGAAGAGATCAAGAGGTTATTAAAATAAATTAGAGCATGCAAGTGGTTTGTGCTTTTAATTGTGCAGGAAGGCCCAAAGAAAAGTAACAATACACTCAAAATCCTTAAGTCTCAGATCAAAGTGTCATCTGAGAACCAGGAAATTTGGATAAGCATTCTAAAGAATCTGTTAATATTTGCTGCCAGAGCATTGATATAGACAAAAGTTAAACTCAACAATTGGTTTTACAAATTGCTAGATTTTAATTTATTTTTTATTTAAACACCTACCAGATTCCTTAAAGGAAAATTAAGTCATTCTTGAGGAAGAACATAACTCTGTGGATTCTAGGGAATGAAAGAAAGACATATGGGAAAATTCAGATGACTTAAATTTCCCTGAATGCACAAATTTCACCGAGCCTAAGTAACCCCCTGCTCTGTCCAGTGAAGCTATTCCTGCCTTGTTTTAAGACCCTGTGAAAAACTCTCCTGAGACAACTCTCTGACAAGAGAAATCCTGTTCTTCTGTCCCACCTCAGCGTGTAACCTGGCTGCACTTTTAAACAGAGTCAAATACCAGAATGAATATGATATAAGAGAGGGAACACTTAAAAACGATAATCAAGAAATGGTTTTCACAGCAATATACACTCTTACAAGATTTTTCTAATCAGCTGTAAAACAGTGGAACGTGGCAATAGATTCTGAGGAAGCCAGACCTGAGAGGAAGACATAGAGCTTCTGCTGTGATTGAAGTTATTGATATGAATGCAAATACTAGAGATTCTAAAGCCAATGTCAGCACAAAGATCTAAAGAAAGTAATTGGTTCGTTAATTGTTACTTTACTAAAAATTGTACTCATTGGAGACTGAGCTAAATGAAACTGAAATGCCAGAAATTTTTCATGTGATTTGAAGAGTAAGAAATATTAGAACAGATGTATTATGTGTAACTTTCTCTGCCAACACTTAACTATGGTCTACAAGAAGCCACAGAAAGCATTTTAATCAAAAAGACATTGATAAATACGTAGAAGAAAGAAACACAAATTTCTCAGAAAAGTACTTTAGTGACTGTGTAAGCAGGGAAAGTAGATGAATGATGAGATTTCCACCAAAAAGGATTTCTGAGAACAAGTAGCAGTTTTTAAATTGAGAGACAAAATGTGGTCAGTCACAGTAACAAGTAGCAGGCATCTTTGGAAGTGCCTACTTGATTATGAAATCTCTGGGACAAAGATAGTCAGACACTGAACTATTAATCTGTACCCCTCACTCATAATAAAATAACATTTTTAAAAAACTACCTCTAGGAAATGGAAACCTTACTCAAACCATCAAGATTGTCCAAATTTTTAACTTAATTTCCTCATGTAAATTCACATAATAAAAATGCATTGAATGAGAACACCAATTTCAGCTTGCACGTGTAAAAAGCTTGTAAGTTGTCACTCCCATTCTTATAACAAGAAAAAACACTCAGCAACCTAAAAAATCGATGATTTGCCTTCCACCTGTCAGAAAATTGAGGTCCCAGGGCAAACTGCCACTGGGAACTCTGGAGAGACAGGTGAATACAGAGAATCACAGCCAAGATCAGCTTACAACTCTGTTAGACCTGAAACCACTGGATCTGTAAACCCATGGAAACAATTAAAAAGTAATTTTGATGAATTCCTGGAGGCTGAGTTTAGATTAGCTAGAGAGTGAGAAATTCCTGTGGGTTTACTCTTGGCTGGGGCCCCAATATTTTCACAAATTTTACTTCTTAGAGGCCCACCGTATTCTCATGGAGAAGATCCTAGAAAAAGTCCCTCATGTTTCTGATAGGCAGAAAGTTATCATTTTGAAAACTTCCAGAGCGTTCTCCATAACAAAAGCCTACTCTTCCAAGGAAAAGTCTTTACTAAGCTTTATCTGACCTAAGGGAGGGCATTTACCCAACCTCAAATCCCTCTAGTTTTCCCATTTCACCTCAGGGGAGAAAAAATCGCTAAGAAACTTCCAAAGGCCAGGGACTGAGACTGCGAAAAGAATAAAATTTAATAAGATTATGGAAAACTTTCCTGACTCCTATTTAACTACCATATTGTGAGATTTCTTTATAACAGTAGTAGATTAGAGCTGAAAGACTTGCAAGAAAAAAGCTATTGAAAAAGGAGTCTTAAAGAAACCCAAAGACAAAAGGAGAAAGAACAAGGACACTAGAGGATAGCCCACCTCTTAGCCACATTTACATAAACTTCACAATAAAAGGCCCATTTACTCACTACCTATTATCAGATACATCAGCATGTGTGGCTTTCAATAAAAAAGTGCAAGTCATGTTAAAAGACAAGAAAAAAACCTAGTCTAAAGAGACAAAGGAAGAATTAGAACCAGACACAAATTTTGAATTATTAGATAGGCAATTTAAATATGTTAAGGACTTTAATGGAATTGAGTAACACATGGATAATGTAAGAAAGACATGGAAATTCTGCAATATTAGGAAATGCTAGAAATCAAAAGTGCTGTAGCAGTATAGAGGCCAATGCAAAATTCCCCTTTGCCCCCTGAAGGTTTGCTGAAAAATCAACTCACAAAAATAGCAGATTAATTGGAGAAAGGGCATACGAAATTATTTAATATGTATACACAGAAGCCTTTAAAAGGAAGACCCAAAGGTACAAGGGAAATCGTCTATTTTTATGCTGACGTTTAACAAAGTATGGATAGTTGTGTAGAAATATGCTTGGACCAAAAAAAGTATGATCTAATGCTAAGACTCAGTGGGGAAAACCAGTAAGGCCTGTCTGTCTAGCTTCTTCTTGACCTCTCTGAGCATGCATTTCTTTCTTCTGAGTGTGGCCTTCTCTGGAATAGTGGTCTTATGCCCTATAGTCAAATAAGGTAGGTCAGATAATTTCTCTGTGGCCCGTTTTTATACAGAAAGGCTGAAAGAATGTTAGAGTAATATTTTTAGGTTTTATGGCTGGCTTTGGGGAAAAGAGGTTCTGTTTTCTATGACCCTCTTTGGGGAAGAGGAATTCTAGTTTTTATGGCTAGCCTTGGGGTAGGATGGGATTGGGTAGATTTGTTTATAAGAGACAGGTGGGCAGGAGAAGGTCAAAGAAAAACTTTTACTTCTGAGGCTGCTGTTGAGACCTTTATTTTGTTTTCTGAGCCTCAGCAACAGAAATAAGGAAAAATTTTGATGGGCTTATAAGAAAATTGGACGCAACTGAGAAATGACTCAAGGGGCTTGAAGGTTTGCCAATATGAACTTTACAAACTAAAATGCAAAGAGAAATAAGAATGAAAACACAGAATAGAATATCCAAGAACTATGGGATAATTTCAAAATATCTAGAGCTCACATGCATTATTGGCAGAAGAAAGAAAGGAGCAAAAGAAACATTGAAACAACAATAACCAAGAATTTTCCATCATCAATCAGAGAAAAAAAATCAAATAAATATGCACCTGAGTATATAACATTTAAAAAGCAAAAAAGAAAACACAGGTCTTCCAAGAAGCTGAGGCAAGGGTGGAGGGGAGGCAGAGAGGAAAGGAGAAACAAGGGTAAGAACTACATCAGTTTCTCCTCAGAAAACATGCAAGGAAGAAGAAAGTTGAATGAAATACATAAAGAACAAGGAAAATTATCAGGTATAACAAGGATCGACATTATCAACATTATCCTATTACCAAAATTAAAGACATCATAAAAAAGACTAACTACAGAACAATATTTCTCAAAAACTTAAAGGTAAATATTCTTAGGAAAATATTAATAAATCAAATATGAAAATGTATAAAAAATTATATACCCTGATCAAGTGGGATCTATTTAAGGTGTACAATGCTGGTTCAGCATTTGAAAATAAACTGATGTAATCCACCACATCTTTAGGTTAAAGAAACCAAAACTATATGATCGTATCAATTGAAAATTTTCATACAAAAATTATTATACAAAATTCAATGCTCATTCATGATAAGAACACTCACCAAACTACAAATAGAAGTGACATTTCTTAATCTGATAAAGAACATCTGTAAAACACCTACAGCTAATGTCCTCCATTAATGTCTCACCATCCTTAATGGTGAGAAAGGGAATGCTTTCTCACTAACACTGGGAACAAGGCAAGGATGTACTCTCTGCCTACTCCTGTTCGTCCTTATAGTGGAAGTCCTAGTTAGTGCATTAAGACAGAAAAAAGAAAAGATATACATATTAGAAATTGAGAAATAAAACTTTCTTCGTTCACATATAACATGATGGTCTTGCAAAAAAAAATCTCAAAGAATAGACAAGAATTCCTGGAATTAATAAGCAAAGCAAATATAGTAATGTTACAGAATGTAATAGTAATACATAAAAGTCAATTGTTTTGTCAATACACCAGCAATGGACAATTGAAAGATAAAATTAAAGGCAAAATACCATTTACATTAGCATCAGAAAATAAAATACTTTGGTATAAATCTAGGACCTATATGCAGAAAACTGCAAAACTCTGATGATAAAAAAAATCAAGGGATATCTAAATAAATGAAAAGATGTTCTCATGTTCATGAATTGGAAGCTTTAATATTGGTAAGATGTCAGTTCTTTTCAAATTACCCTATATATTAAATGCAGTCCCAATCACAATGCCAGCAGGCTATTTTGAGTATATTGACAAACTGATTCTAAACTGTATATGAAATGGCAAAAGGTCCAGAATAGTCATTGTGATTTTGAAGAAGAACAGAGCTAGAAGACTGATACTACCCAACATCAAGACTTCTAACAAAGCTATGTTAATCAGATCATGTGTATTGGTGAAAGAATAGACACATCACTCAATGGAACAGAATAGAGTCCTGAAATAGACCCATACAAATATAGTCAGCCAATCAATGTTGCAAAGACAATTAAATGAATAAATGATAGACTTTTTAATAAGTGGTACTGGAACAACTGCGTGTGCATATGCCAAAAAAATAAATAAAAATAAGAATAAATGAGAATCTGGACATGGATCTTGTATGTTTTCCAAAAGTTAACTCAAAATCGATTATAGACCTGAATGTAAAATGTAAAACTATAAAGCCTCTAGAAAATAACATAGGAGAAAATCTAGGTACGCTAGAATTTGGCAATGAGTTTTCAGATGGAACACCGAAAGCGTAATCTATTTAAAAAAATTTATATATTGAATTTATTAAAATTAAAAACAACTTTGTAAAAGACTACCACAAGACTGGAAAGACAAGCCAAAGAATGTGAGAGGATATTTACTAAACATATATCTAAATAAGGACTGAGATCCCAAATATACAAAGAATCCAAAAATTTAATAAGCAAAAAAACAAGTAAAATGTTAGCAAAAGTTATGAACAGACAACTCATCAAAGAAAATATACAGATGGTAAATAAGCATATGAAAAGATACTCAGCATCAAACCTCATTAGAGAATTGCAAATAAAAACAACATTGAGATCCAACTACATACCTATTAGCATAACTAAAATAAAAAAAACCTGACAATACCAAATTCTGGTGAGGATTTGAAATAACAGGAATGCTCCTTTATTGCTGGTGAGAATGCAAAATAGTACAGTCACTTAGGAAGACAGCTTGGCAGCTTTTTACAAAACAAATCATAGTCTTACCATACGATCCAGCAATTGTGCTCCTTGGTATTTACCCAAATGAATTGAAAATTTATGTCATCATAAAATCCTGCATATAAATGTTTATAGATTCATAATTCATAATTTTGTTCATAACTGACAAAAATTGGAAGCAAGATGCTCTTCAATTGGTGAATGGTTAAACAAACCGTTTATATCTGTACAACAAAACATTATTTACAAGGAGGGAAAAAAAGAAATGAGCTATCCAGCCATGAAAACACATGGAGGAACCTTAAGTGCATATTGCTAAGTAAAAGAAGACAGGCTGAAAAGGGTACAGACCATACGATTCCAAACATATGACATTATATAAAAGCTAAAACTACAGGTGCATTAAAAAATCAGTGGTTGCTAGGGGTTTGGCAGGAGAATGGAGAAAGAATAGGTGAAGCATTTGGATTTTTAGACAAAAGAAACTATTCTGTATGATACTGTAATGGTGGATATATTACATTATGCATTTGTCAA
Source organism: Lemur catta (assembly GCF_020740605.2). Lineage (NCBI taxonomy): Eukaryota > Metazoa > Chordata > Mammalia > Primates > Lemuridae > Lemur > Lemur catta. Next base: position 22,707,829 of record NC_059150.1, on the reverse strand, counting down.
AACCTATATAACCGCATAATGCAAAGAGTGAACCCTAAATGAAAACTAGAGACTTCAGTCAATAATAATGTTTCAATATTGGTTCATCAATTTTAACAAATGCATCACACACTAGTGTGTGCAGGTGCGGTATATGGAATATACAGGAACTTTCTGCTCAGTTTTTCTGGAAACCTAAAACTTCTCTGAAAAATGAAATCTATTAAATAAAAAAAAATGAACTATCGAGCCACAAAATGAATGGAGAAACCTTAAGTGTATATTGCTAAATAAAACAAGCCAGTCTACAAAGTCTATTTGGGGTATGATTCCAGTGATATTACTTCCTTTAAAAGTCAAAACTACGGAGACAGTAAAAATATCAGTGCTTGCCTGGGTTTCTGGGGATGGTGGGAAAGATGAACAGGGAGGCACAGGAGACTTTTAGGACAGGGAAACTATTCTCCACGACATTGTAATGGTAAAATATGTCACATGTATTGTCAAACATAATGATAAGAATGAGTAATATCAATCCTGGTGATTTATTTTCCATCTCAAATGTGATTACATCATTAGTTTAATTTTGTTACATGTTATATGAAAGAATTTCTTTGTCAGAACCAAAATCATACATCAGGGTGTTTTGTTTTTGACCTAGGAGATGATTCATCCTGTAAGGTAACAGTATTTGTATAACAAACCACCCCAGTGTTACTGGTTTTGAAAAGCAATGTGACCGTCTTTTAAAAAGCACACGCACAAATATTTGTGGGCCACAGTATTCTCTGGATTAACTGTGTGTTTCTTCGGACCTTGGTCAGCTTAAATGATTTCTGCCGGGTCGTCTCATGTACCCGTGGACAGCTAGTAGGTGGCTGGTGCCTGGATGATCTAGGATGTCCTCACTCTGTCCAGCACCTGACAGGCTGCAGTCAGGGCATCTTGAGTCTCCTTCACATGGTCTCTCATTCAAACCTGTGGATTAGTTTGGCAATTTTCACTTTGTATTCTTGGGGATCTAAGTACGTGGCAAGAGCGTAATTTCAGTGCATTTTAAGCCTCTGCTTCCATCACATTTGCTAATATCTCATTTTAAGCCTCTGCTTCCATCACATTTGCTAATATCTCATTGCTCAAAACAAGTCATATAAACAGGCCAGAATTTTTTTTTTAATTTCAGCATATTATAGGGGTACAAATGTTTGGGTTGCCTATATTGCCTTTGCCCCACCCGAGTCAGAGCTTCAAGTGTGTGCATCCCCCAGACGGTGCACACGGCACCCGTAGGTGTCAATATACCCATCCCCTCCTCCCCGCCCCACCTGCCCGACACTCAATGAATGTTACTACTGTATGTGCACATAAGTGATGATCAATTAATACCAATTTGATGGTGAGTACATGTGGTGTTTGTTTTTTCATTCTCGTAATGCTTCACTTAGAATGGGCTCCAGCTCTATCCAAGATAATACAACAGGCACTAGATCGCCATTGTTTTTTGTGGCTGAGTTGTACTTCATGGAACTGAAATATAAAACCACCCTCATATAGCCATCTGATCTTTGACAAAGCAGACAGAAACATACACTGGGGAAAAGAATACTTATTCAATAAATGGTGCTGGGAAAACTGGGTAGCTACGTGTAGAGGACTGAAACAGGATCCGCACCTCTCCTCTCTCACAAAACTCAACTAACGGTGGATAACAGACTTAAATCTAAGACATGAAACTATAAGAATTCTAGAAGAAAATGTTGGAAAAACTCTTATAGACATCAGCCTACGCAAAGGATTCATGAAGAAGACTCCAAAGACAATCACAGCAACAACAAAAATATATAAATGGGACCTGATCAAATTAAAAAGCTTCTGCACAGCCAAGGAAACTATCATGAGATCAAACAGACAACTTACAGAATGGGAGAAAATATTCGCATGCTACACATCTAATAAAGGGCTAATAACTAGAATCTATATAGAACTCAGGACAGAATTTAAAGGGTGGAGAAAATAAACTTCACCTCTAGATAGGGAAAGAGGGATGAAAGTAGGCATGTTCATTCAATAACCCTATGGGATTTTTGCAACATCGCACATGATTTCTTGGAAAAGAATTGCTGAATAGAATACTGAAAATTTGGATCTATACATACTTTATTATGCTAACATTTACTCTTGAAAATGTAAAAAAAAGACTATTGAAACTTTTAGATGTTTTGTGGAAAATAAATATGCCAAGTCTCTCCCATATAATAAGTTGCACAATACGCTAGGTTTGTGGAAAAAAAATACTTGAAATGATTAAACTCACCTAGGATTCTAGCCTTGCATGGACAAAAATATGAAAACACTGAAATTAAAGGCAAACATAATTATTAATATGTTAATAATTCATTCAGCCATTAAATGTTCTTTATCCTGCTCTATGAATCCATTCGTCTTCAAGTTCATGTTTTGTAAAGTGTTTTAGTGAAAATATGACTTGTTAGGTGTGAATTCTGGAAATCCTTCTGCTTGCTGTATTTTGCCATAATTTGGCACTAGGATCTTGACTCTGATCATCATGCCCAAATGTTTGCCTTTAACAGTTCATCTGGAGGGTTCTTTAATTTAAGCACTTGATGAAACCAACAGAAGGATTTTATTGAGAGTGATAGAAAATAATTTATTAAACATCTTTGGTTCTTAATGTCACTATATGACAAAACCCAGACTTGCACTACATTCTGATAATCATCTCTAATTCTTCTTGCTGAAATGAGGCTGCAGAAATCGTGTCTCCTGCTCAATCCAAATGCTTTCACTAAGTGCCTCATGTTGCTCTTTACCCAACTTGCTGCTCTGCACTGTCTGAATTTATCTGCTGGATTGTTCTTAATTGTTCTTTTGATTTTATGTCTATGAACTCATTCAAAGTATGTTTTGTAAGAACTGAGTGTTGATCAAATGCAGGAGGTTTATTTTCTTTTAATGTGTTACGTGAAAGGTTGCTGATGACTTTCAGATGCTGCCCCTTGTATCTCAGTGCTCTACAAATTGTGTTACTCACATTCCCTTTATAGTAAAAAGCTCTTAGCAAGTGCATTAAATATATGTATATTTATTCATTTTTAAATAGTACACATGTTCTTTTATTAGCTAATATTTCCAGGGACATTATAAACATAGACTCTGGTTTCCTAATTATGATTTTGGATATAAATTTGCTTTTCTAATAATCTTCCTGATTATTTTGAATGTCTTCCTTTATTCTTTTATTTGACATTATTGTCATCAGTTAATGAAGAGCTTGTATTCGGTGCAGTAAAATGCATATGTTGCCTATTTTTAGTTGTTTGTTATTGCTTAGAACTGCCTTTTTTTTGGTCATTTCTTTCTAAGACACTTTTAAAACTATATGTTCATTTTTTAGGATCCATTTAGTTAAAATCAGTCTGGTATATTTTGAAAATTCACTACAATTTAATGTTTTTAGGAATATTAACTTTTATTTGGAATTTGAGCCGAATTTGGAACAGAACAAATTATCATCAATACTATTTTTTGAACACCTAGCATATGCCTCATATATTTTTTTAGTTCTACTCTAAGCTCAATCTCATCTGAAAAGAATTTGTCACAGCTTTACAAATGACCAAATAAAACTTGCAAACAGAACATTAGCCTCATCAAAGTACACAAGCTAGTAGAGTAATGTAGCAGAGCTGGAATTCAAATCTGGGTTTCCTGCGAATGAGAAAATTGCTGTTCTTTACACTGTACTCACAAAGATTTGTGTGCAATGCCTTTTAATGGCTTTCAGTAATATTATTTTAGACATTTCCATTCCCAGATAGAGTTAGAAAAAATGTGAGACGGTGGAGGCTATAGAAAAACAAATAACACTGCTCTTAAGAAGCTGAGCATCTAACAAAGAGTCAGACACATGTACAAATCTGTACAATAGAATTTAATATAATAAACATTATAAGGAGATAAGCCCTAGGTAGAATGGAAGCATTTGAGATTGATATTTAATCCAACTAACAGGCAGAAAATAGTCCAGTGCATGTGGGCAGCCAGGCATCCCAAGCAGGTGAAGGGGTGAATGAGTTGAAATTATGGCTGTTGGAGCCCCCACAACCTCACATGTTTCTCTGTAACTCTACCGGGGGACTCAAGGTGAAGAGGGATAAAAGATAAGGTTGCAGAATAGAAGCCAGTTTATAAAGAACCTTCTCTGGCATAATAAGGGCCTCAGATTTTATCTTAATTTGTCCTGAAAGCTATTGAAAGATTTGAAGTAAGAAATTACCTCACCAGATTATTTCTTTTAGAAAGATCTCTGTGTATACAGAGATTGTATCAGAGCAGGAAAATGAGTTAGGAGATATTTTAGAAATCCAGGCTAGACGTGTTCTAAGGCAGAAAGGGTCATGTTTTCTGAGGAATAGGGAAAAGTGGAATAAAATCAAAGACATCGATTTAAAAAAAAATCAAACCCATTTAGATATAAAAATATGGAGGTATATCCAAAGAATATAAGGGGAAGAATAGAACTTAATTAGATTGTAAGTTTATTATGAAATATGTTATATCCAAAATGTCTTAAAGACACTCAAAGGTAGAGTAATGCTTGAAGGAATAAGTGAATAAATAATGAGACTCCTACCAACCCATCAGACATATATGCCAGGGTTCTACAGAATGTTCTGAGCCACAGAAAAAGTTTTGGTTGTTATTAACCTATTAGCAACATTTCAATTAATTGGAGTAGGAGAAATTATCCAAGATTATTATGTGCTCACTATCTTCTAGGTACTATTTTAACAGCTTTATATGTATTTCCTTATTGAATTCTTATGATAAGTCTTGCAATTTTACAGATGAAGAAACTGAACAATGAAGCTGACACTAATAAAAATCCATTGAGATATTGCTTTGAATTCTTTATACCTGGGTAAATTTAGCTTTCTGGATCTAATAAAGATTATTACTAATATGGAAGATTTAGCCCAGGCTTAGCTTCTTGGAAGATTCAGTGTTTTCTGATGAAACAATCAATTTAACTGTGAAACTAGAAAAACACTTGGACCTGGATGTCATTGTTATTGGGCAATGTGTCATTTTTTGTTTTATTGCATTTTATTGATAATAAGATTTTGCTCACAAATTCTATAAATGTATTTACATTTATGATATATAGAAATGGATAGATATGTTCATAAGTTATAACACAATGTATGGTTGTACTTTCTGTAATTTTCATAACCTCTAGGAGTCTAAGGGATATAACTCCTGTCACTTAACTCCTCTGATGGTAGGTTCATGAAATGTGTATAATTACAGGGTTAAGGGGAAAGAAAAAGAGAAAGCAAGGGGCAAAGATCGATGCTGGAAGCCCATTTAGGAGCAGTGGATGTCACAACTGAAGAATATAATGGTAGGAAAACAGTAACAAAATAGCAGACTGTATAGACCCACAGATATGAGTTTGCTTTCAAAGCAGAATCGACACATGAAAACAGAGACTAGAATGCTATAGTCCAGTGATTTTCAACCCGGGGGTGATACTACCCCACAGGGGACATTTGCCAATGTCTAGTGACAATTCTGATTGTCATGACTGGGCGATTGCCATGTGCTACTGATATCTAGCTGTAGAATTGAGTGATACTGGCAAACATTCTACAGTGCACAGGACAACTCCTCACAACAAAGAATTATCCCATCTAAAATGTCAATAATGTTGCTGTAGAGAAACCCTATTCAGCCCACAGGTCCAATGTTCAAACAATCTGAATGAATGCTTGATTCAAAATAAAGAACTGACTGCCATCAAAAAAAAAAAAAAACTTTTCAGCCAGGAAACACGGTTGCTTTTGAAAGTTTAACTTAATCATTTGTAAATTATACCACAACAAAAGAGAAAAAAGATCATTAGAAACCAATAAAAACTAAACCATCTGAGGATATACTAAATAGAGAAAATAGTTCTGTCTGTATCAAAAATTATTTTATTGTGTTGTTAAGTCAGAACTTTTTAACTGTGGTCTAGAAAATAAGTTAGAAGAAGATGAAGTCAGGAATTATTCATATGTTCTGTTCTTAAGAAATAAAATAATCACAAAGGACTGAAATTCAGTAAGTAGAGCAGCATGTGTATGAGAAATAATTTGAAGAAACTTACTTGTAAATAAATAAAGTAATTACATTAAGAAAGTTTTATTTTGTTTTTTTCTTCCAAAGAGTCCATGCTCAATTAGAAAGAAACTTTCCCTCTTTCTCTGTCTCTTTGGCACATCTCAAAGAAACAACGATTTTGCAGGAGACCACCATTACTTTTTTTTAATGGTGTGTTTCTCTGTAGTCTACAAATGATGGTGCAATGAGCACAGGATGTTTGTTTGTGCCTAGGTATTGGATCTCTCTCTGTAAGCGGTTGTGAAACAGCTGTTACTGTGATGGAAGGCTTGGGCCGAGGGAATGATTGCTTCCCAAAAAGGAAGCACACAGTGAAATACATGCGGCTCTTCAAACAGGACAACTATGGTAAAACAACAAAACAGTCTAGGTGCCAAGATCGGGAGAGTTGGGTTGAGGGAAGGATATTCACACAACAAAGAGTTGTATTGTTTCTTTCCAGCCCTTCATATCCTGTATTAAAAGCAAACTGCAGAGATTAGAATCTCCTAAACGTGTTCTTCACATTAAAAAGAAGCTGAATTATGATCATTTTCTTTTCTATCTACTTATCTATCAGCTATCAATGCATTTCTTTTTTGCTTTTAACTGCACATGAGAAACTCTGCGATTACTTTCAGAGTCATTTTTCTCTTGAACCTCCCCAAACAGAAAACATCCCCCTTCCCCCATGGCTCTGTTACTTGCCTTAACCTTGTATGAGAATTGCAAGGGAGAAAGGTTTGTGTGACCAGAGAAACACAGGGCCAATTACATTGTTTGTCACAGTGGGAACAGGATAATCTGAAAGTGATTTATCTAGGAACAAAAAATCAAAATCATAGTGTTTTCAAGTGACACATTTGTTTTCAGTTAAACTTATCTCTGCTTTCTGAAGTCCTGATACTTCATAATTAAGCACTTCCTTAATTGTTAAGGTTATGCAGTATTTTATATAATCTATTTCAAAAATTTTTTTATTGTATTTTGGATCCTTGAAGTCAAATAATCTACTCTTGTTGCTATTGGTAGGGGGTTGGCTCCTAACAACTGAGTTTGAATTCATTGTTTAGCAAAATGAAAAACTGAAGGCCAAAAGTACATGATTTCTCTGTTTTGAATTGGTGCTTACTTTCATATTTACGTTCATAAGAGAACATGTTTTGAATGAGAAGCCACTGAACTTTTAAGTTTGAAGAAACAAGCATTCATGGAATAGCTTGGCTTTGTTGTTAAGCACTCGGGAGAGGTGGATGTTTGTTTCTGGAGTCCCTCTGGTCACTTCCAAGGACAGGGCCATGTTCCAGAGCCTTGAGGAAACTGGAGTTAACCCTTGACAAAATAAATATCATAATATCCCTTTGGCAACTGTAATCATATTGCTTCTCTTCCATTATAACTGAAATACTAAAATACAGATTAAAATTCAAAGAACCTAAAATAAATGCCTAAAATAAAAATCTGTGCTATGTTGGATCTTATTTTATTCTTCAAGGTGGCTTTTGATTTTTAAAAAATGATTAGCGTAGTTTAGCTCAGTGAGAAGATGATTATGCAGTTAGGGGGCCAGTGCTCCAGTTTCAACACTGCTTTCTACATAATTATCCCAATACTTCTGTTTCTCTGTTTTTCCACTGGTAAAGGCGGAATAACCTTTGCTGCTTTTTTCCTTAAGCCAATCCTAACAGTCATCTTGGGACCACGTATGTTTAGGCCCTGAACTCTTGGGAGGTAGAAAAGAAAGTGTCGAATAATACTTACATTTTGGGGATTTATTTTAGAAAATATAATAAGCACCAGAGCTTTAGAATCTTAAAAAAGTACAAATATATCAATATCTATTTGTTTTTCTCCATAGAGCTCGCCTTTTCCATTACTCCAATTTTCTTACTGTCAAATTTTTTACAGCTCCAATGTTGGAAAGACTAATTCAGTTATTTTTAGTAGTTTCAGTGTCTACGAATCAAATTGAAAGTAAAATTTGTTATGACTATATACAATCACAGACTTATTTCAAATAAAAAATATATCAGTTAGAAGGCTTTTATGTGAGTTTTATTCATATCATTATAGAGAAGTCCTTCAAATAACTTATATCTTAGTTGTGTTGTAATGTAATGGCATTACTGTTTATGCAAGAATGACAGATTGAGCTACAGCTAATTTCTGACTTTATTTATAGGGTTAAAATGGTAATTGTAAGTATAAAACCTTAACTTCATGATCTACATAAAATTTCCTAATAAATATATCTGGTCATCTTTAACCATTTAGTTTCTTCTGTTGTTTACAGATAAAATAGTAACAAAACAGGTTTTTCCAAGGACAAATATTGCCTCAAGAAGAATTTAGCTATCATGAGTCAAGGAGTTAGTTTATGAACTATCTGTAGAATTTCCATTTCCAAAAGTACATTACACAAATCTCCAAGGTTACATGCTCTCCAAGGCACATTAGTAAATATCTGCAAGGTTTCCATTTTCCTGACAGAAACAATTACAAATGCCAGGCAAGAATAATTTCACACAGAGAGTTGAGGCAGCTATCAGAATTCTCTTAGGTAACAGTTGCAAATGTTTATGCTAATATTATTTAGCTTTTCACTTTGAACTTAAAAAAATCAAGTGACTGAGTTCAGTGCATTTCTTCTGCTGTCAGTGTAGTTCTAAAAAAGAGAGCAAACATTAAAAAAAGGTGGAAGCAAGCTTATGTTTACTTCAAAACTGTGCTTTTAGACAAAATACTGCAGTCTGTTGTCATCAGGGAACTCTCGTATTCCCTATTTCATTTTAGTAATGAAGAGAAGAATTGCCATCTGGCCGTTTCAAATGTATAGTTTGTGCTTCTGTATATAAATGACAGCATACGGAAAGGGAGGCTTGCAACTGAGTATATACTCCTGGAATACTTAAAAAATTCATCCCTCTCAAAATATGTACTGTCTCTCTCATCCAACACATTACTTCTAAGTCCTAAAAGTATTAGGGAAAACTGGGAGTCATTCCTATGTATCAATAAAATCCCTCAATACTTTGAATATACTTTTAAAAAATTAGCTTCTCTGATACTTTCTTTTAAAGATAACTAAAAATATATGTATTCTTATTCTTTCCTGCCCAAGATGCATTGATATTATATTGCAAAATGAAAATGTATTAATATAAAAGTTTAAGGAGAGTAGTTGGAGATAATCTTCAATAGATTTTTGGAAAGTCAGAGACATAATAGAGCAGCAGAAACTGATTTAACAGGGTAAAGGAAGCTATAACTAAAATACAGGAAGAAGAGAAAGTAGCGAGAGGAGACACCATTCACCCTGTGGAAACCTAAAAAACTCTCAACCTTAGAACTGATACGCAGGATAAATCAAAACAAAACAAAAGAAAAGAAAGCAAAAAACTCATGTGACTATGTTGAATTGTATGGGACACTCAGCTCCCCTTCCAAATTCACATATAGGTGCCTGTATACAGATCAGATAATAAAGGCTTATTCTTTAGAGAAATTGAACTGGAGGGAGAGGATTTGAAAGTCTAAACTGTCAGATTTTGTGTTTCACCCCAGATATAGAATCCATATACCCTTCCTAGTTTGCCAAATCCTCTGCCTCAATAAGCAAACAAACAACAAACAAAAAAATGCACAGTGGAAATAGTCATAATGTAAGTAAAAGAAGAAAAAAATTAAAAACTATAGTGAATATCCTCAGTGTAATAATACAAGGATACATTACACTCACTAAAAAGAGCACTGGCAAAACGATGCACAAAGGGGCCTGTAATGAGAAGGCAAATAAAGTCCTTGAAATTAAAAATATGACAGCTTATTTTTAAAACACATATTTAAAACTGGGTTAGATAGTACAGAAAAGGAATCACAGAGAGAAAAAAAAAAGTGAAGGGAATTGAAATTCTTAGGGAAAAATCATACAGAGCATTAATCTAGATTATCCAACATTTCTCTGGTAGCAATTCCAGACAGAAAAGACAGAGTACATAGACATGGATAGATAGACAGATGATGGACAGATAGTTGATAGATAGACAGATTTTTTTTTTTACAAATAACAGAATTTTGGATTATTCCCTAATAAATGACTTTCCAGTTTCATTCTAAGAGAATGAAATATATATATGTAATAATAAGAAGCATAATGACATTGAGCTTTTTTCCAACAACACTGGTTACTAGAACCTATTAGAGCAATATTCTCAAGAAAATGCCTTTCAACCTAGAATTATATAAACATCCAGACTGTCTATCTGGTGTGAAGACAGAATGACATGGATAGACTAAAAAATTATTTACTTATGCTTCATCTCAAGGGAAACTACTGCTGAATGTGACTCCAACACTGTGAACTAATGCTTTATCATGGGTAACACCACTTCCTGCTTCTTAGAAAGGTTACATTTGATGATTTATCTTTCTCTATCCAGCTGTTTAATCTCTCATGCAGCACGAGCACCTATTATAACATCTCATAGACAATTGGGATTCCAAGAGATTGTGTCCCCAGGATTGTTCAGTAAAGAGATATGCTGATCGACAATCTAGAGAAATTCTTTCACCTAGGTGAGTGTCAGATAGATTCGTAGATATTCAAAATGGATGTAGATGCATCAAATTAAAAAAAATGTATTTGAGTAGCCAGAAAGATCATCAAAGTATCCTACCTAAATCTAATCCCATGATCATCAAGAAGTCTCCAGATAACAATGTAGCTTCTTTTGTGACTTTGCAAAAGCACTGATTTTACAGTCTGCTTTAGAGTTTCATTATGCATTAATACATCATAATACTTGTTTATAAAAACATGCAACTTTAAATTCTTCAAATGAATGTTTTAAACTGATCATGTCTGTGCTTTTGTGTGCCCATTCATTAAGGACACATAGGTATAATACAACACGTTATACTTGAAGAACTATATGTAGTTTCATCTTGCTGGAATGGAACATTGGAAAGTAAAAAAAATAGAGAAAATCATGCCATAAAAGTGCCAGCTCACTGAGAGTTTTATATACTTTGTTAAGAAGCTTGAATTTTATAGTCAAATAAATCTGGAGTTATTAATAAAGAACTTAAAAGAGAGGTACAACTTAGTTTGCATTGGGATTAGATTCAACATGGTGGCATACACGCTCAAGGTGAATTTGAGAAGGATGGAAGACCCAGACCAGGGAGGAGGCTGTGGCAACAATGCAGGTGAGACAGAGACAGTCTGCACTATGACAGGACCATGAGGATGGATAAAAGAGGATGGATTTGATATTAACTAAAAGTTGTTGATGGTTGAGAAGTAATTAAGATATTGTGTTGACTCATGTGATTTGGTGAATGATGAAATGATGATACCATTGTTTAAGGTATGAAAATAGAATGAAAATCAAACATGAGAGAGAAAATGATTAGTTTTGGACTTGTTGAGCATGAGGTGAATTTGAGATAATCTATTAGAAGTATTAAGTAGATAATTCAATATCACCCTTGGATATAGCTATAGGTTTAAGATTCCTTAGTGTTTTGGTGGCAGGTTAAACCATGATTGTAGAAGAATCCACCAAAGCAGCACGTAAAACAAGAGAAAACAATCTCTGAGAATAGAAACCAGTCATATAAAAAATACAAAGGCGGCTGGAGGCAAAGGCTCATTCCTATAATCCCAGCATTTTGGGAGGCCAAGGCAAGAGAATTGCTTGAGGCCAGGAGTTTGAGATCATCCTGGGCAACATAGTGAGACCCTGTCTCTACAAAAAATAAGAAAAATTAGCTGGACATGGTGGCCACACCTGTAGTCCCAGCTCCTTGAGAGGCTGAGGCAGGAGTATTGCTTGAGCCCAGGAGCTAGAGATTGCAGTGATCTGTGATTGCACCACTGCACTCCAACCTGGGCAACCAAGAGAGGCCTATGATAAAAAAAATTTAAAAAAATAAAAAATATACATAGACAGGGAACAGAAAAGATGAAAATCCAGTGACATCATGGAAAAAGACTAACACAAAAGCTGGTCGCAGCAGCCAGTGTCTAATACAAAAGAGAAATCAAGAAAAATAAAGAAGGCACGTCGTTTGAATCTGTGTTTGGGAGACTATTGCTGTTCGCAGCTAGACTGTGTTGAGCGAAGAACGTAGTGACACCAGAGCCCCATGAGTTAATGAATGAATGAACTGAAAGTGTAAAACCTTAATCTAAGCAGTTTATTTGACAAGTGAAGAGAGAAATGTAGGATAGTAAATACGTATTACTTAACACGAACACAATTAGTATCTACTTTCCAAATTCCAGCCTCACCCACTGTGTGTATTATCACATATAGCATGAATCAACTAGCTTGTAGAGAAACATATGCAGGAAGTTCCTAGGTTACAAACAACACAACTTACAGTGTTCCATACTTATGAACGGGCTCCCAAGGCTCCCTATAAGGATAATTTATAATTAAATAATTAAATTAATAATTCAGGAACTAGTTTCTTCCATGCATGTAAACAAACTCGCATGACGTAAACTAGCTAGCACCTAGTCTCATTGTTTATACTGTTGCTTACGCACAGTATCATGTTTTATTGATTTTGTTGTTCTTAATTTTTATTATGATAGATCTTATATTTTTTTATTCAGCATATTACTCAGGTACAAGTGTTTAGGTTACATATATTGCCTTTGCCACACCTGAGTCAGAGCGTCAAGCAGGTCTATCCCCCAGATAGTGTCCACTGCACCTATTAGGTGTGAATATACCCATCCCCTACTCCCCCCTCCCACATGCCCAACACCAGATGAATGTTACTGTTATATGTGCACAAACAGGTTGATCAGTAAATACCAATTTGATGGTGAGTATATGTGGTGCTTATTTTCCCATTCTTGGGATACTTCACTCAGTGGAATAGGCTCCAGCTCTATCCAGGATAATACAAGAGATGCTAGATCACGATTGTTTTTTGTGGCTGAGTAGAACTCCATGGTATACATATACCACATTTTATTAATCCACTCAAGTATTGATGGGCATTTCGGTTGTTTCTACATCTTTGCAATTGTGAATTGTGCTGCTATAAACATTTGAGTGCAGATGTCTTTTTTATAGAATGTCTTTTTTTTTTTTTTTCATTTGGGTAGATGCCCAGTAATGAGATTGCTGGATCAAATGGTAGTTCTACTTGTAGCTCTTTGTGGTATCTCCATATTGCTTTCCACAGAGGTTGTACTAGTTTGCAGTCCCACCAGCAGTGTATGAGTGTTCCTACCTCTCTGCATCCACGCCAACATTTATTGTTTTGGGACTTTTTGATAAAAGCTATTCTCACTGGAGTTAAGTGATATCTCATTGTGGTTTTAATTTGCATTTCCCTGATGATTAGAGATGTTGAGCATTTTTTCATATGTTTGTTGGCCATTACTTTGTCTTCTTTTGAAAAGTTTCTGTTCATGTCCTCTCCTCACTTTTTAATGGGGTTGTTTGATTTTTTTTCTTGCTGATTTTCCTGAGTTCTATATAGGTTCTAGTTATCAGCCTTTTATCAGATGTATAGCATGTGAATATTTTCTCCCATTCTGTAGGTTGTCCGTTTGCTCTCGTGATAGTTTCCTTGGCTGTGCAGAAGCTTTTTAATTTGATCAGGTCCCATTTATTTATTTTTGTTGTTGCTGTGATTGCCTTTGGGGTCTTCTTCAGGGAGAAGAATCCTTGTTCAGTAAATGGTGCTGGGAAAATTGGATAGCCCCATGTAGAAGACTGAAACAGGAACCACACCTCTCACCTCTCACAAAAATCAAATCATGGTGGATATCAGAGTTAAACCTAACGCATGAAACTATAAGAACTCTAGAAGAAAATGTTGGAGAAATTCTTATAGACATTGGCCTAGGGAAAGAATTTATGAAGTATCACTTTAATTTTAACTTTTGTGTTTGATTTTTGAGTCTGTGTTTACACGTAAGGGCATGCCTCCAAAGCAAAAGTCCACTGCAAGTCCAGGTGAGCTTGTAGGGAAGAAAAAAGTGATTGCAATGGAAATGGAAATAGAAATACTTAAGCATTTGGAGAAAGGTCAGGCACCATCATTCATTTGGAAAGCAATAGGTTTCAGTTGCTTGACTATCGAAACAATTATAAAGTGAGAATAATAGAACATGTGAAAGGCATGCTTCAATGAAAGCATCAGTTATTACTAAGCAGCATAGAGGATTAATTACTGAAATGGAAAGGTTATTATTGATTTGGTTAGCAGATCAAAATAAGCATAACATTCCTATTAGCTTAGTGTTGATACATTAGGTGTTAATCTTTAACATTCTTTTTTGAAATTTCTTCTATCTCTTATCTAAAGTTTTTGTATGAGTTTGTTTTTGTGTTTTTTTTTTTTTTTTTTTTTTTGAGACAGAGTCTCACTCTGTTGCCCTGGCTAGAGTGAGTGCCGTGGCGTCAGCCTAGCTCACAGCAACCTCAAACTCCTGGGCTTAAGCGATCCTACTGCCTCAGCCTCCCGAGTAGCTGGGACTACAGGCATGAGCCACCATGCCCGGCTAATTTTTTCTATATATATTTTTAGTTGGCCAGATAATTTATTTCTATTTTTAGTAGAGACGGGGTCTCACTCAGGCTGGTCTCGAACTCCTGACCTGGAGCGATCCACCTGCCTCGGCCTCCCAGAGGGCTAGGATTACAGGCGTGAGCCACCACGCCCGGCCTGTTTTTTGAATTAAAAGAAAAAGTACAATAATCTTCATAAGTTATCACAGTATCAGGGTATTATTAATATTATCAGTACAATATTATGCTGTACTATTACCACATATGAGCCATTGTAGTATCATTATTATTATTATGATTGTTACCATATAGACACTGCTCATCAGGGATCTGAGTTACATACGAACCTGACCTAAGGATGTTCTCAGGAACATATCTTATCCATAATCTGGGGATCACATATACTCAGAAAACTGAAGTTTGTCTATATCTGTATCTGTCTCTAGATATAGGTATATCATAATGCATTTCAAATTTTTTTAAAATTTCTTTTCTTCCTTCCTTCTTTCCTTCCTCCCTATCCTTCCTCCCTCCCTTCCTTTCTTCTTTCTTTCTTTTTTTCTTTCGGCACCATCCAAAGAGACCTAACATTTTTGAAATCAATTTATTTCCATTTCATGTATAGGCATTTTCTCATTCTCATTTGTTCATTTAACAGTATGTCTTAAATGCTTATTGTACATTAGGCAATGAATTATAAGTTCCTGGACCAATTCTTTTAGCAATTATTCTTTGTTATCTGCTATGTACACAATAGAGTGCTAAACTCAATCTGGATAATGTGAAGCCTTTGATTTGAAAAATGAGTGAAGACAAAGTCTGAGATAATATATCTGTGATAAATCTTAAAACATCAATTTTTAAAAGAAATCTCTATCTTTGCATCTGTGTTTCTTCCACTGGAAGTTTTTTTTAAAAAGCTGCAATATGTCGACTCAGGTTATAATTTTTTTCCCTCTGATTTTACCTGAGAACTTTAAGTGCAACTTTTTTCATTTCAGTTTTGGTCTTGTGCCCAGATGTTAACTTCTAAAAGTTAAACAAATCAATACAAATTTTTACTTGAATAGTCTAACTTGGGGTCATCAGGAGAGAAATAACTAAGATAAGAACTATCTCCTTACCCCATGAGGAATAATTTTTTTTCACTTAGACTTCTGTGCCTTTTCAAAGTTTTGTGTATTTTGTATAGAATCTTCTTAAAAAGTCTTGAGAAGACTGAAACTACTGGATTTAACTACTTACAGTTTAACTGATTTTCTCATTAGTCCTCTTCTCTATTTCCCCATACCAAGTGTTTTGACCTTGAGTTCACTTTTTAAAATATACCTGCCACAGATTCATAGTACATAAAAAAGATTTGAAATTTTAATAGCAATCCCTTTGCCACAATTGAATTTCATATTATTCTATCAAGAGTTAAATGAAAAAAATAAAATTTCTATGTTCATAGAAGGAAGGATAATAGTTTTATCTTCCAAGGGTCTCCTGCAGAACATGTTTAAGTGAATGCCTTTGTAATATGGAGTGAAACTTCATCTGTGTTCTGCATAACTGCATCTTGGCTTTAGACGACTGCACTGTGGGATGTGAGAAGGAATTTTAAAATGAACAGCCTGTTTCCTGCTGATAAGTTTATGTGTCCTCCTTATCATCATGAGAAGAAGTTAAAATAATAGCTACCCTATAAACAAAATGCAAAATTTCAAACCCGTTCTTGATTCTAATGGCTTTCAGTTCTGGTTCAGGATTATAACATTGCACTGTTTAAATCTGCGTTACATTGAACTCAGGCAAATTTCTCAAATGTTTTCACGATGATTTATAACTTGCAGTATGTTTTCAAAATTCTGACACACTCATGTTAACAATGAAATAGTCAATGTAGATACAGACACAGCTCTATAGACCTGCCAAAATAATCAAGGCCAAAATACTAAATTGGAGAAGGTGCACAAAATGCTTTCTCATTCAGGAGTTTGCCTGTCTGAAATAATTATGCTATGTAGTTTCATTTAACAATGTGTGTGTGTGTGTGTGTGTGTGTGTGTGTGTGTGTGTGTGTGTCAGAGAACCCAGGACTGAAAGCTACTGGATCTGTCCTTAGTGTGCTACCTCTATATCCTATCCAGTCTTGTTTATGAATTCACCTATTTCTATTCTAACATGTATGTTCTAGGACAGTCATGCCCTGAGGCAAGTTTCATTCCTAAAAGACAGAATAAAAGAGAAGTTATTGGAGCAGAAAATTGTATTAATATGGTAGACTCTCTGACCCTGGTAGTGTATGATTAGTTTCCTCTATAGATTCCTTTCTGCCCGTTACCATTGCTAAAGCCTGCTATGTCTGATGTCTGAGACCCTGATTTCCTGGCTGAGAGCTGGCCACACTACGATCATGTTCTAGCTCTTAGTTTCCAGGAGGGAAAATGACAGGTCATTCTTTTTTTACTTCCTTCATATTTGTTCTGCTGTTAGCCATCTCCTGTACCTTGATCGCTGAGTTTTAGACCTCTTGGATCCTGAGAGCTCACAGGCTTTTTCACCAATTATCTTTTCTTGAATCTAAAGATTAACAGAGACTGCTGTTTGGTAGACGTCATGCCAAACAAATTCAGAGATTTCCTCAACAGCATTCCCAAGAAAGAGTCACATCAGATCTGCTTCAGCACATCTAGTGACTAAGGATTCATTATATTTTAAGGCAAACT
Organism: Lemur catta; assembly: GCF_020740605.2. Lineage (NCBI taxonomy): Eukaryota > Metazoa > Chordata > Mammalia > Primates > Lemuridae > Lemur > Lemur catta. Next base: position 22,690,434 of record NC_059150.1, on the reverse strand, counting down.
ATTTCTGTTTTGAACAACTTTTTTTATCATGACAAGTGTAGTGGTTGGATTATTGGATTATCTTGATGTGCCACTGCTGTGTCAAATAGTCACCTAATGAGTATTTCATTCATTGTCAGCTTTTTACATGCATCCTAACACGTACTGGAATGAACATGAAATTCATCTATACTTGCACTCTCTATACAACTGATACTCTGAGAACCTTGATAAATGCTAAATTTTAAGGGAGGAAAATAAATGTGCCAAAGCTTGAAGATAACTGGAGGTTGGAGAGCAGTTGACTGAGGTAATCACAGTTGGAGGATCTGATGGCCAGAGTGTGTCGTGCTCTTACAGCGTGAGACTGCAGTTGAATTGCCCGGACATAGCTTCACAGTGACTCACCTGAAAGCTCTTGTCCTCCTCAAGAAACTCAGGAAAAAACATTAGCTGATAACAACTTCTGGGTAGAAATGACATAGTCCAGTCCTTCGTTTACTATCATTTTATGGAAAGTGGGATCATACATAAAGACAAGCTAAGAAAAGAAAACTCCCCCAAATTGTGTATCCCCTGAAGAAGACTGGGAAAGGTGCTACGTTAAAGTGCTATAGTGATGCTGGTGCTCATCATTTGTATGAGCTTGAGGCTGAAATCCTCACCCTCAGTTGACTGGTGAGATGGAGGGTAAAATGCAAGAGAAGGTGTTGTCTTGGTATCGAGTAGTGCCGAAAATTAAGAAAATAATTACAAAGAATCATGATTTTTGTCTTTTAGAGACTCATCTGTATATTGGCTATAAGGCTAAGAAGCTGGAGTATTCTAAAGAAACTGTCGCTGTCAGGCATGTGTAGGATGCAATGGAGACATTATGCAGGAATAAGAAGGTATTCAAGGGTCAATGGATTAATAGTGGCTAACTGTAATATATTTAAATATCTTATTTAGTAGAGTAGGCGCTACAATAAATGCAAACATTTGGGCATTATTCTTAGTTAAGTTTTGTGAAATGAAAGCAGTCTACCCTCCCCAAACACACATACATACATATAGACACACACGCACACACATCCCACTTCTAAAGTTAACACTGTCCCGACAGGCTTCACCAAATTATACCGCCATGTATTCACTTGGGTAGCCCTTCAGTGATAAGGCATGGAAAGAGAGGCTGGGGAATTTGAATCTTTCCTTTCTGAACATAATGTCAGATGTGGATATCTGGAATCACAAAAATATCATCCCAGATAATTTAGACAGCCGTTCTGTAGGGTGTAATGTCTCAAAGACATAAACAAGTGATTTTTATTAAAGAATTGCCAATTAATGCAAACAATTCTGCGGCATTTCAACTAAATGCTTTCTCTATAGCAATAGAGTGGAATAAATCAGGACTTAGGTGAAGTATTACGTTTCGGAAAAACGCATTAAAACAGTGCTCAGTTCATGTTGCCCTAAGTTGCTGTCAAGAAAGTCAGGACTTTTAAAGCTGGATTTAAAGACTCGGTATTAAAAGACCCCTTTGGCTAATGGGTCAAAGAGAAGACATTATATATTTATCATAAGGCAGTTTATCTGCTTGAAAATAGAAGCCCTTGATAATTCACAGCAGTGTTTAAAAGGGTAGTTTTAAAAATTAATTATCTGGAGGTCCTTGTTGAGATATAGCACAATGGGTTTTGATTAAACTTTCAGGGAGCATTGACAGAAAGCCTGCAAGATGGTCTTTCTCATCCTTCCTGAAAAGGCTCTTACAGAACTAGACTCCATTCCTCCTTAGCAGTTAGGTATGGCTGTGTGGTTGAGTTTCACCTAACAGAACAAAGGTGGAAGTAGTGTTTGCCAGTTCTGAACTTGGCCCATGAAAACCTTCACACTCTTTCCACACGTCCCCTTACAAGAAGCAGAAGATCCCGCAGAGAATGCTAACATCTAGGGAATGGCAGAGTCACAAGTTGGAAGGACTCAGGATACCGGAATTATTGCATGGAGGATTACTCACCACCATGGATTATTATGTGAGCTAAAACATAAACTTCTAATAGGTTAAGTCTCTGAAATTTGGGGAGTGTTTTTATAGGTATTAGTTTAATATGAGAAATAAGTTGTCCATTGACCTATGCCATATTTTCTAAATCTGTAAATAGGTATAATATGTAGGAAAGCCATAAGTGAGCACAACAAGGGGTCTTTCCTTACACTAGCTGGTCATATCTCTAAAATGTAAATTATATAAAATTAAGGAATTGATTGGAGGTGAACACATACTCTAATATTAATAGATTTGTAAAGAGCTATTCCATGAGGATAAAAAGCAAAGTTAAAATATAAGAATAGTGCATATTTTCAAAAGCTTTGGAAATAATGGTTAGGCAATATTTGAATAGTGCTTCAAAGACTTGGAAGCTTGTGCTGTACAGGAACTTAAGCGAGCGATTATCTTTCATTTGCCATATGCATACCAGTTGTTGGAACTTAGGAATTATTTACTAAAAAATACAAAGCAAACTTAAAGGGTGTTTATAAACATCCTGATGTCTGTATGCTTTTCACAGACAAGTATGGGGAATTTATAAGGTGCTGTTCAAAGAGGAACATGATTTTCTCCATCATATAATCATGTGATGCCAAGCTGGACAACATATGGCCCTGATGACAGTGGCATTGGAAAATTTACATTATGAGACAAGGCTTAGCAAAGAATGCCTTCTCCTTCTTGCTTCACTCACTAGTTAATGGAGGGACTCAGGACCACTCTGGAATTTCTCAGATATAGAATATTGCCCTTTAGCAGGTATGACAGGAAGCTGTAAGTGGTGGGGCAATTTGTTACTTTAGAAAAATCTATAATATCTCAAGTTGGAAAGCTCGCATTTTCCGAGAAAGAAGAGGAGCATTTCCTCCAGGGAAATTATAATTTTGTCCCCGAGTTTACACAGATGTAACCAATATCTGACTTGTTTTCACGACTCAGCATTTAAATACTTTGTTTCTTTTTCTTTTTCTTTTTGAGACAGGGTCTTGCTCTATTGTCCAGGATAGAGTGCAATGGTGTCATCAGAGATCACAGCAACCTCGAATTCCTGGGCTCAAGCATTCTCCTGCCTCAGCCTCCCAAGTAGCTGGGAATACAGGCCCACACCACCGTGCCTGGCTCATTTTTCTATTTTTTTTTGTGGAGACGGAGTCTTGTTCTTGCTCTGGCTGGCCTCGAACTCCTGACCTCAAGCAATCCTCCTGCCTTGGCCTCCCAGAGTGCTAGGATTACAGGCATGAGGCACTGCACCTGGCTTTAAATGCCTTCTTAATACTACTAAAATGACACTCTTCCAAGGAATTCCCTGTCTTAAAAAAATAAAATAAAATAAAAAAATAACTGGGCCAAATACTTCCTGTTTCTCCTAGAGTTTTCCTGACTTGAATTAATATTTTACTATTGAACCAGTGGCATAAAAGCTGGTAATGGTAGAAGTCTGATGTCTGGCCATGGCACAGAACAAATCTGACTCTTTTGTAGTGATGGAAGCTCTATTCTATCCCTAAAGTTTTCAGAACATGCTTGGCATTTGTCTGTCTTCTAGCCCGGCCCCCCAGCCTCCTGCTCATTCTCTGAACCTCTGATAGCTTTGCAATTACTCCCTTCTCATTATTAACTTTGTTTTTGTTTAGGATGGCTTCTACTGTTTATAATCATACCTGACACGATTGGTTAAAATAGCATATCAGATTGGGTACTTCCCATGGTGAGGGCAATGGCAGCTGCTGCTATTTTCCTTGTTTCTAAAAACATTAATTATATATTACATTTAGCCTTCTGAGAAGGGAAATAACCCAGGGCCTGCTATGGCAACAGTTTTGTTTGTTTTGTTCTGTGTATTTTGGCCCAAGAAGACCAATGGTACCACATCCAAATGGGAAACATTTGCCCACTGCATTCAGTAGAAAATCATGCCAACTCTGGAAGCTCACCTGGAAGCTCCTGTAGGAGACAGTCTCTGGAGCTGAAGTGCATATTTTTCTTGTCCTAAGAACCATGTAGAAACATTGGGAACACAATTTTGGTAGCAAAACTGTTTAATCAAGCAAACATAAGATTTTCCTCCCATAGAGAAGTAGGCATTGATTTCCATAATGACAATGATTTTTAGGGGACTGTATACATCTATTTTTGCCTTCTTCACATGACAGAATTTATTTAGGCACATGGCCTAGGGAAAGACTGTGTTTCCCAGTTTTCTTTACACTGTGACTTGATTATTTCCAAAGGAGAGCAGAAATGATGCATCACTCTTCCAGTCATGCCCTGAAAGACTTCTTTACATTCAATCATGTTTTTACATCATTGGATTTTAAAGTTTTCTTTGAATTACCGATGTGTCCATTGGGGTTGTTTTTCTTTGTCTATCCAGTGATTTGTGGTTGTATTTCACATCTCTGGCTTCTTACCTGTATGAGGGACTCTCATGTCTGTGTTTGTAGCACCGGCATGTTTTAAAATGCATGAGCATGGTACAAACAGTTTTATGGGATCCTCTCGCAAATGCAAAATGCACAGTGTCCTACTGTAGGTTGCCCTTCCCTTCTCTATTTAGTGAGAGGCAGAGTGTTGAATTTTATTTCTCTGGTTTTATTATGGAGGCAAATTTACCAATCTTCATATATACTTATGAATATACTTATTGATTAATTTACTAATTTATAAAGTTACTAATTAACAAATTTACAGATTTGCAAAAACAATGTATACTTACAAAATTACTAATTTATTACTTTATATATTTATAATTGTAAAACTTAGCAACTTACAAATTTAACAATTTACAGAATTAAAATATACTAAAATAGTAAGTTACAAGTTTACTAATCTCCAAATAGACATGAGTAGTAAGTGAATAAAAGATGTTGATCCTTCTAGCCAGTACACACAATTTTTTTTGCAGTTACATTCACTTCTGGCCTCTTTTTGCTCCCGTTCTCTGTAGTTGCCTATTCCAAAGGGTCACCTGCATACTTCTTTGCATATGCTCTTAACTGGCTTCTTTCATTATCAGTGAAATACACCTAACTACATCTTTCAGCAAACCATGAAAATATTTTTTTCACTCATGTTCTACCATCAGGCTATCTGATTTTTTTGCAACTGATTTTATAGAAAGTAGAATTGCAAATGCATATGCTAAGGGAACCCTTGTTTATTGGAAGCTGGAAATTGAAAATTTTAGAATAAGTGATTTTCAAACATTTTACTATTTTATAAACTAAATATTTTTTCATAATGTAAAATGGATTAATACTTCTGAATTCTCAAAAATACGTGTGAATACACAAAAGATATTTCCTCCACGTTTTCTGGCATAGGAACTCGTGTATTACACATTGACTTATATTCAAAGCAGAGAATTGTTGAACCCATGAAAGCATCCTATACCTAAGTCACTTTAGAACTCTGGGCAGAAAGTAATACATTTTTCAAGAACTGTATTGGTTTAATAACACATTGCATGATTTTCTTGGGGAAAAAGCACATTAATAACTGCAAACTACCATAAAAGTTATTAACTGTATGTGAAAAGTGCCTGAGAGTACACCTCAGAGAAAAAGATGTCTATATCATCACTGGATGAGGTTTTACTTTTATTGTAATAAGTTACCGAAATTGCAGTGCTATAAATTATTAAATAAGAGTAGTAAATGTAAAGGGCTTAAAGTTTTTTCATTCACTGAATCTCATTTATAATTATCAAAACTTATTTTAACAAAATAAAAGATTTTTGTAAATGCATGATCTTTATATTTGTTGACAGAAGGATTTATTTACCTATGCAGAAATTACCTTCTATAGTTCTTACATCCTAAATACACCTGTACTCTGTGGGAGGCAATAAAATCAGCCTTTTCCCCAGAAATTCTCAGAGTTTTTCTCTCTAAAGAACTATGCACTAGGCAAGTTGTCACATATAACCTGTCAAGGACTCAACATTTCAAAAATACTTATGTGATTTAAATCGATATACACTAAATACTCTCTATTAGGCATCAGAAAATGTCTTTTTATAAAACTAATATAAAATTAAGGGGAAAACCCCGATGTATATGTTTATTCAGCATCTAAAATTTTCTGGCCCTAAACTAGTAGTTAATGATACAAAGTAAAACACTGGTACATTTTACTTAAGTAGCTTAAAGTCTAGTGGAAAGAAAGAAAAGAGAAAAGCACATGTGTTGCAAGAAAATAAGATATATTCTGTGTGAATGCATGGTAGTGTGTGTTTGTGTGTGTGTGTGTGTGTGTGTGTGTGAGAGAGAGAGAATGAATTTAAAACGTTGACAGCCCAGGATGGGTTTCCTAGCTTGCTTTAGAAGTGGTTTGGGGAAGTTTTCTTTGGGAGGCATGAAGAGAATGGATGTTGTAAACATTAAAAAAATAGACCAATATGATGTAGGAAAAAAATGATTACAAGAAAATAAAATATGAGAATGTGATGGCAAACAAGGTAACTAGATCTGGAGGCAGAGGTGAGATCATGACAAATCATAAAGAAAGAATGATTTTATCTCAGTCAAATTTAATGATATGGACTGCTTACTTTTCCTGAACATTCCATACCAAGTAGATCCAGCCAAAATAAATCCCACCTCCTGGAACCTACCCAGTTCTCAGCTGCCCCTCTGCTGGAATCCTCATGGGCACACCACCACCGCTCACTGGATGACCAACGGCTCACTCACTCGTCTCCCTGCTTCCATTTCTGTGCCCTTGTAGTTCAGTTCTCCACGTACAACCTGAGATGTCCTTTTAACACTTGTTTTAGATTTGGTTCCTCATCTCTGCAAAAACCTTCAGTGTCTTCTTATCTCTTGAGATACAATAAAACTTGAATTTCATGACCATCCTCACAGTCCTTCCTAAGTTATCGGGCACTATTCTTCCCTAGACGCACTCTAACTTAACTGCGGTGACCACTGCTACTCCTGGAATGTCCAAAGGCAATTAGTTTCCACCTAAAGCTTTTGCACTAGCTGTCCCCACTGCCTGGAATGCTCTTTCACCAGATGTCTCCCTGACCCCTACGCTTCATGTAGACTCTGCTCAACAGTCTTTCCCTGACCACCTCTTCTGGAGCAGCAGCCACTTGGGTGCTCTTGAGCCTCTTCATTTATTTTCTTTGTACTACTTCTCACTCACTACCCGTACTATGTAACTACATAAATGTATAGAAAGTAAGCTCCACAAGGTCTGGTATGACAATGGCACTGCTCAAAACCAAGCATGTAGCACAATATAGCTGCTTGATGCATAATAGGTGCTTAATGAATAATTTGCTGAATGAATAAATGAATCATTTTCATCCATGATTTTTGATATAAATGTTTTCCCATAAATACTTGGAAGTTAAATATATATGTATATCTACCAGATGAAATTAAAATAATTACAGTTGAAATATCATTCATTCTATTAAACCAGATCTTAGTTCATGTTATGTTACTCATTTTGTTCAGATTTTGTTCACTGAAAGCAATATTCACGAGGAAGGTAATCAGTGTTTTCATGGCTGATATTGCTTTTACCAATCTGTTACAGGGTGGACATTTATGTTTTGAATATTAGCATTGAGCAATAGACTGACAGACATATCAGAGATCATTAGGAATGGAATGACATTTTCTCTGTAAATCTATTGATCACATTTCTTTTTGTTTTTAGACTTAGGGTGTTATATTAGCATATAATATTTTGTTAAAGCATAGCAATTTTGCAATATTCATTATAAAATAGTTAATAATAATGAGCCTAGCCCTTCAGGTAGTTCACTAAGTGACATCTGCTTAGAGCTCACATCAATGATACAAAATGATGCATTTGAAAACTTAAATGTGTGAACATCAAAGATGACTAAGTATTTTCACTTTATTCTCCTGGGTGCTGTGGGTGTTTTATATGAGGTTATATGAAGTTCTCCAGGTTTCCATAATGTCTTTAACACATTTAACATTGCTTACTATTGTATTCCAGAAAAACTACTTTTAAATGAAACAAACACACCTCATTTCATTTCTGTTGTCTTTGAAAAAGCATTTGAAAGTCATATACAGTTCATATCTGCATGAATGACAGAAAGTTCATAAATGAAGTAAAGACATCCAAAAATACTCAAAACTTCCTAAAAGATAATCATGCAGGATTATATATGTACTAATGTATAAATATACGTATACAGAAAACATATATGATATAAAATTTGTTTAATGCCATATGCTAAGAAGTAACCACAATATCTCCAAAAGATAATCTTTATTTTAGAGTGGAATTAAAGGAGTAAATAGAAAAATGTCAATTCAAATTAATCCTAACCATACATTTTCATTAATGTTAAAATCTATGTATGTAGTGTCTGTGTTAGTCGCTGAGTGTTTCTGTTTTTGAAGTGTATTTTCTTATGACATTTTAATCTCTAAGTTCTGTCTCATTGACAGTATTTTAATATCTGCTTTTCCATATTAGGTAAGAAAGTATGGGATGAAAATATGGAGACTGGAAGAAGAAATTCTTCACTCTTACATTTCTTCCTGCTGTTATTTTTTTAGGTCCCATCATCATCCAGTAATTATGAGACTTCCATCAGAAATTCATAATCTTTATATTTTGTCTTCTGACAAACTCTTAAGTAAAAACATCAGCATCTGTAAGGTTTAATGTATCAAAAATATATAATATATAAGAAACAACTATCTACACACTGTGCAGAAATTTCACATTTTATTTGTGAATCCATTTGTAAATTACTTCAACTGCAACCATCATTAGACATTATAATAAAAATTTAAGATAATAAATTACCATATAGATTGGTCAGTGTACTTAACATCAGTGATTTAAAATTCTCTCCAATAATATAACACTAAAATTCTCAAAAGAATGCCTTATTACCTAGTGCATTTTATCAGATAAATGCTTCAAAAATAACATATTAAAAATATATTTCTTATCAAAGTAATAAAATCATCCCTCAAAATCTCTATTTTTTAGCAAGAGTTCTTCATATTCAAATTGATTTCCAATCACATTGTACTTATGCAACATATAGCAGCATAAAAATTTAAATACTACACACTCCTACCTTTTAGAATTGTGCTGTAAAAAATAATCTGAAAGGCGTTTACCAGTCTCAACTATAAAGAAACAATAATAGTAGAAGAATTAAAAATGTACTGTAACTATAATATAGCAACACATTATAGGTTTTAATTTTGGTTGTGAGACTTTATAGTTTATTCAATTTGGTAAATAATTTCCTCAGAAATTTTATTATCTGAGAATAAAGAAATTTTATATTCTTTTTTCCAGAAACCTAATTAGTACTATAATTTGTCAGAGAAGAAAATATGAAAGGAATAAACAAAATTTGCCCAAGAAATGACATATGCCCACAATAAAGTGGGACTTTAAGAGTGGTAAATAAGGAAAATTAAATGCCACGGCATATTTATGCATAAATTCAGTATTTGCTCTTTTGCAAGGACATTCATCAGCCAACTTATATATAAATTGATTTTATTATTATTTCACATAGAATAGTTATAAACCATTGAAACCTAAATTCTCATACAATTTGGCATGCACTGTATAAAAATAATTGATATCAAACACATTATTGTAAGGTAACATACAAAAACCTTAACACAGATGTATAATTCCCATGTATATTGGAGAATAAGTCATAGATGGATTTGCCATATTGCTAAAATCTGCACTATTATCTAAATTAAAAAATCAGGACAAGTAAATTGCTACATTAACCTTTTGGAATTACAATTTAATTATTCTCCACACACCAGTTCACATTTATGCAAGCTTTTCTTCTGAATTAATAAGTCATTTCATTTAATTGCTCAAATGGTGTTCAAAGTTCCAATTTTTACAAGCATACTAATATCAGTTTATTTTGGGAAAATGGATACCTTTAATATTCTTCTTTATCAAGACAGCTACATATAATTTGCCAAAAATCTTTAAAAGAGCTAGAGATAAATATATCATGGTATTTTATAATTTTTCCTGTACATAAAACATATAATGTAGTCATGAGTTACCTTTGCATAGGAATTATGCTCTCCGGTTTTAAAAATCATGCTATTTTAATTAAATATTTGAGTAAAATTATCTTTTAAGTCACCTTTTGTAATATCATAGACATAAATTACATACCAAAAAGAGCCTGTTTAAACTGTTTGAATTTTATCATGTTTTTACACTTAGGTTTTACTAAAAAATGTGTGGTGTATCAACTCCATTGCAATTTAACCATACTGCCAAAATACTTACTGCTTGATTACTGAATACCATATATTATTTCACTGTTCATGAATCACATGCATACACCCAAAAATATGAGAGTAGGAATCACAACCTTTCTCACACCATTATAGCTGCTTCCAGTTTTCTCCACTGGGGTATCCATACACACTGTAGTGGAAGGAACATTTGATGTAGATTTAGACTCACTGAGAATCGAATCCTAATCTGTTAACTACTAAAAAAGGAATCTTGGGTAAATCACTGTCATCCCAAAGATTCAAAAATCTTCATTGTAAGACAAGAATTAGAATATTCCCTGCACAGAGCCATTGTAAATTTGAGCATGATTCACCTTAAGTTTCTTTGTCCATCTGTGGAATGCCAAAAGGCTTTCTTGAGATTTCCGTGAATTTGGGTGGTGGGGTGTTTATTACCTCTCACTCAAATTTCCTGGAATCTCATCTCACACGTTATTCTCTACTCTTCTTGGCAGATATTAAACAAATCTCTTTGTTTTTCATGACCCACAAATTCATTGGCCAAATATCTTCAATAAGTTTAGATAAACTTAGTATGATATTTTGCAATTTAATCTTTTTCTCCTTATGAAGTATTTGTGTATATAAGAAATGTAACAAAAATATGGAAGATTATAATTCTTAGTCCTAGAAGTCTTTGAGCACTCAAATATTTATCTCACTAATTTAGCCCGTATACTTTGTGCTTCTGTTGTTGCTCATCAGCCTGCTTTTAGTGCCCTCTCTCCCCCTTTGTCTTTCATCTGACCCTACAATTTTTATTTCCTAAGCAGGAGAGCTATCTGATTTTCTTGTCTGTTTACTTATACATACATATATGTATGTATGCATGTATATATTTGATTCCTTCTAACCTAAAAGCTCAAGTACCAGCAGGTACTTCCTGGACTAAGCAAGACAACTTTCTTTCTTTTTTTTTTTTTTAGTAAAATAACCTTTGGTGCCGGATGGTCGACATATTTTTTTTCAATATCCATACTGATCAAATAAGACATAATTAAGATTCTTATACTAACACATGACATATAGTCATTGTTCAAAGCAAGTTTCTCCTCTTTCCGTTTATACATAACCCAGAAAAATGTTAGATAAAATAATGGATTTCCTATGAGTGAACTCATTTATAAACCACATCTTTTTACCAGTAAATAATCAAAACTTACAAATCACTTGTAGTCTGGGAGCTGAAGCTGCATGTTACATAAACATAACAACTCTAAAATTACTTCAAAATGTATGCAGTGAATTCATTCTCTAAAGTCAATGAAAATAACAATGTTGTCTTAAAAGAGGCTGTAAAATGGCTTCCAATTTTCCCATCTCCTAGTATTCATGTCCCCGTGTGATCCTCTCTCCTTAAATATGGATAAGACCTATCACTTGGGTCAGGTTAGAAATGGTTAGAAATCCAGTATTAGCATCTAACAAATAAAATATGGCAAAGGTGATGAGATGTCACATTCATGATTATGTCACCTAAAATCTTCACTCTGTCTTACCAGCAGACTTGCATTAATGAAGTAATCTGTGTGGTGGAGAGGTCCACCTGGTAAGCAACTGAATGTGGCTTCAGCCAAACAGCAAGCAAGGGACTAAAGATCTCAGGATGAAAGTTGTCAAGGAACTGAATCAGCCAATAGCCAGGTAAACGTGGAAGTGGACCCTTCCTAAGTCAAACCGTAGATGAGACCACAATCCAAGCCAACAACTCCTTGACTGCAGATTTGCATGCTTGATGCAGAAAACCCGATTATGCCTTGTGAAGTACATTAAACAAATTGTGCTGTTTCAGGATGCTAAATTTGTGGTGATATTGTTATATGGAAAATATGAGATCCACAATATTTCAGCAATATAATTAAAAACAAGTATTTTTTAGGTATTTTCTTGTGAAAATTTTCAAACACACAGGAGTCAAAACAATTGTACAGTGAACACCCATGGGAATACCCAGCAATGCTCTAATCAGCAGCTATGACTAATTTAAATTATGTAAAATAACATTATACTATAAAAAGCAAAATAAAGTAGGCAAGAGAGCCAATTGGAATACATATTTACACTTTTCAAATAATATAACATTTTCTAACCTATTCCAAATTTCTCAATTTGACTGTTTAATTTCCACGGAGTTTTTTCCTTAAAAGGATAATATACAATTAATAGAATATTGGAAAATTAACATTTACAAATGTTAAGTTTGAAGCATACATTAGCAAAAAGAAAATTAAAACCAATGCTTACCTTTGGAAAAAAGTTAAAACTCTATGGCTTCCTTGAAAAAAATTAAAATCTTTCATCATGGATTTTATTTTATATTTGAAAGACAGAGGCAACCTAGTGACTTTTTACAATTGGTTGAAGGCCAAAGTTGCTTTTATGAATAATTAACATAGTGAATGCTGACTATATATTAGACATCTATTTTCTTAGATAATGTGAGAATATAATGTAACAACAATTATCATGTCCCTCTGATCTCTCTTTCTATATCTAATACTTTGATTTTTTTAGAAATCATTCTTTTGGGGAGGATAGTGGCATGTTAAAGGGATGTATTGTTTATGCTGTTTGTGCTGTTTACAGTGTTAGTTTTAATTCTAATATATTATTGTTATAATTTTAATCAAATTTCTTACTTTTAGTATTTTTACTTTGTGTATAATTTACCTTGATTTTCAGAAAACCCATTTTCTAGGTACCTATACTATATTGCTATGCAAAATTCGCTGCTGACTAGAAAATAGATTGCACAAAACATAGACCCTAAATTCAAATATATGGTGAAATATATACTTTAACTATATTAACAGATCCTGAAAATGGCTATTTGACTATGTGGTTAAAAAATGTAAATGAATATTTACATAATGCGTTTAAGAAAGTGGAACTCAAATATAGGAAAAATTGCAAGCAGTATTAGCAATAACTCTAAAAGGAAAATAGCACCTGATATTTGTGCTGTTGTACTATAATTATACAAATTATACTAAAGCATGCATATAAAAGCCTGAGTGAAATTCCAAAGAAGTAAATTAAACTTTGCCCATAGCTGCAGCCCCTGTCAGAAGTTCTGGGATAAATAGCTCCAACTTAGGCAACCAAGGGAAAGACAGAGCTGAGTTGAGGCATCAACAACACTATTAAAAACTGGATGGTTCTATCATTAGGAGGTCATATGGGCTCCCTAATTAATCATTTACCTTCAAGATACCAGCTATGGAGACTTGGGCAGCAGATATAGTGAAAATAGAGGATGATGATGAAAAACTGAAGCATGACTGTGCACCTAACACGACTGTGACCATGTCTCCATGGACCAGATGTCTCTTTATTGACATGAGGACTGTGTATATGCCCCTGGACACTGCATTGGGCAGATAAAAAAAGCAAGAAGATCAGTTAATACCAATTTGATGGTGAGCACATGTGGAGCTTGCTTTTCCATTCTTGGGATACTTCACTTAGTAGAATGGGCTCCAGCTCTATCCAGGGGCAAAGGGAATATATGTAACCTAAACATTTGTACCCCTATAATATGCTGAAATAAAAAAAAATACATAAATGTATAAATAAATAAATAATTGAGAGGGACATAAAAAACAGCAAGAAGAAAGAGAAAAATAATCTTAACTTGATTAGGTTTGAATAGTACATTCAAATTAATTTTACAAAAAGCTCAGTTTTAACGTGAAAGGGACAGAGATACTTGAAAGAATCAAAATTATCAGGTGGATTTTTGTTTGTTTTATTTCCATTGGAAGAAATGGCAGTTCCAAAGTTAAACTGAGGTCTATCGAAAAATAAATTTGATTTCTACATTTTAAAATTTTGCCTACATATTAGAAATTTGTCATCTATATACTAATATGTACATGTGTATACATTTGTGTGTCTGTGTGAAAAAAGTTTATTCCCTAATCTCAATCTTTGAGACATAAATATAGAAGCGTTTAATTTTTCCCCAGGACTTTCTTTAACTGTGGTTTGTCATGGCCTCATTTCCCATACTGTGGTATTGTTAGTGGCAGATTTCATTGAATTCTAGTGGGTTTGGGTAGTTAAACTTGGTATGATCATTTTAAAATTTCTAATCTCATATCTAATTCTAAAGATGCAGTCATTCTTTTACCCTCATTGAGGCCATAGTTGTGCCAGTGTTTGGAAGCAGAGATGGGAAAGAGAGAAAAGTCTAATTGGGTAAAGTTCCCTTCTCTCTTTATGACCTGTTGATGTCTCTCATGACAAAACACCAACTGGTCTTTGATGCCTCCTGGAAAAAGCTTTGGCTGTTCCTTGAACATCCATCTACCCCTCCCTGACCTAGAAAGTTTACTCCTTGATAGATATTTGAAGAAAAGAAATTAAACACAAACACACACACACACACACACACACACACACACACATACACCCCTGCATTAGACAAGAACCTTCAAAGATTTTTAGGCATGACAGTCAAAAACTGGAAACAATGAAATGTGCAATGACAGGTACGTGGTTAAGCCACATGTTGTCTGTTCGTACAGAATTTAATATCGACTCCTTCACAGCGCACATGCGGATAGTTAAGAAGGCTCTAGCGGAGCTGTTCTCAGCACCTTTCTGATGTGGAGAAGCATATCACAAAAAAAGCTATACTTTCAAAAGTGAAAGAATCACGTTACTAATATTCTCTTTTCCTATAATAGACCAGTATGTGGACAGAAGGCTCACTAAGGAGATGTTTGGCAGAATAAAGCTAGTTCTACCTCCAATAAAGCCATTGGTCGAGATGTCTGGTTCTCATGTTTGGATACCTCTTGTTAGGTTGTGTAGCACTTAACACACCATTCTCAGTTTGAGCCTGGTATAATTTTGGGACACTGAAATTCCCCTGAAAATTATGTTACACACACTCGCACCTGCAATGAAAAGAAAGAGTTATGCAGTGGTTTTCAACCAGAGGTGATTTTGCCCCCACAGGCTATTGGGCAATGTCTAGAGACTTTTTGATTTTCACGACTCGGGTGTTCTATTGGTATGTGTCAGGCGGAGACAAGAAATATTGCTGATGATCCTGCCATGCACAGTTCACCCCTCAAAGCAAAGACTTGTCTGGTCCAAAATGTCAGAAGTGCTGAGATTGAGAAACTCTGAGTTACAGGAAATCTCTAACTTCAGACTTCTATGGAGAAACCATAAATTCTGAAAAGTTTAAAAAAACCATACTCAGAAATATGGCACCTTGTAAGGGTGAATGTAGGTGAAATAAACATGCCATGTAGTCAAGCTGTGGTTATTTACAATGACCGTAGGCATTGTCTTCTCAACCTTCACACATCAAGTCATTTCAATAAGCCTGTACAGTTTTTGCAAGAAGTAATTACAACTAGAAATGATAGCAAAACCATATTCTCAAAGGACAGTGTTGCATGGTAACCTAATGATGCAGATAGAATATCATTTAGTGCGTTTTAAAAGAATTATGAAGAACACTGCCAATGACATTATGTTATGTCCTTTAACATATAACACAACATTTTCAGTATAAAAGAAACTATATTAATAGTACCTTTAAATAACGCAGAGAGAAATCTACTTATTTCCAAAATTAATTCAAACCCAGGAAAGGAGTGTACCGATTTGTGCCATAATTTACATAGATCTATTTCAAATAGATATTTTAGTTACATATTTTGGCCAGCAATAAATGATATGTTTTAGAAGAGAATGTATACTCTTAATACATTCATATCTGTCTGTCCCCATGAGGCCAGTATTATTTAGTAACTGTTGGCTTATTGAAAAAGATACAAAGGATTTTTATACTGATAGATTTAGTAAATGTTACTTAAAATATAAACCCATTCACTTATTTGACAAATATTTATTGAGCCTCCCATGAAACAGGCATTATACAAAATGTTGAAGTTGTAGCAATGAATAGGTAAATAATGTCCTTGCCTGTATGGACATAACATTCTAGTGTCTACATTAAATGGTTTCTATATAGTCTCAGTACATGCTGAAGCAAAATGAGCTATTATCATTAATTCTTTCCACACCAAAATTACATTATGTATTAATATTTACATTTCTATATATTTATTACTAATTTTAAAAGATCACTAAGAAAAGCAAATTTCAAATGTATACATGTGTCAAATTGTAAAAATAATCATTTCATTTTTTAGTTTATCATCTAAATTGAAAATTTAGGTTTTCAGAAATCCATCCATATATATATGTGTGTGTGTGTATATATCTATACCTATATCTATCTATATATATACATATAAAGGGTGACATTTTAATAACAGAGTTTCGTTGATAATCTTCCATACTTAAAAAATAGATACCTCAAACATGTACCTAGGAGGCAATAGGTATTAAATGAATAAAATGAAACTACAGAGATTTCTACCTTAAGGTCACTATTTGATTTCCAACCCACATTTGAATTCCATAAAGTTGTTACCATCTGTTTACTATTTGTTGGCCAATCTTCAGTGAATTGGTGGTCTCAGTCCAGCTCGCTTCTCACTAAATTAAGTCACGTTAAAAAAATCACTGTCGTTAAATTGGAACTAATTGAGACCCATGGTGGTCTAAGTATCAGATGGAAGGACGGTTGGGCCACATTGTTAAATCAGCCGGGCAGCTAACATGTCACTGTTAAGGTTAGATATCATAGAAATGTCACAGAATGTCAACTTGACAGTTTTAAAATCATTTTAGAAAATAAAAATATTTTTTCTGAAAAAGAAAATATGCTAAGTAAAAGACGTAAATATTCAAAAGCTTTACAAGATGGGTAATGAAGCGCTTGAAGCACCTTAAAGCTGTGCTTTACATCCTGGCCTAGGAAGCTATATTGTATTTCAATAAATAACCCACACTGTAAGTTATTGAGGTCATAATGGGAAATCCAGGCTCTCTTTCATCTAATACTTTGTAAATTTGTAGTAGGAATAGATAATTAAGTGTAAAAAGCTGTAGTACCAAGCTAGATACAAGCATAACTGGGAAGACATAATGTTATATAGCATCTCTTTTAGTTATTTACTGAATAAGCATTTTGAAATATATCCTATTCTTATCAATCTTCACTACTGGTTCACATGTAAGAAATATTTTTAATAAAATATTTTCCAGAAATAACAAGGTTATATGTATATATGTGTCTGTGGGGGGCTGTGAGGAGGTGTGGAATTGTAAGAAATACTTAAAATTACAACTAGTTAGTAACAAAACTACATTTTAAAAATAGCTATTTATATATATTTGTATGCATATGTGTATACGAAAAAAATCAGTGAGCTAACACTGTATATATTTCTCCTCATTCTCTGAGCGCTACTGCATGTTCTCAGTCAATGAGACAGTGCACAATATCCCACTGGTTAATACTGGCCAAGGAGTATTTGGGATGAATGCAGCTCTTCCCATAGGACTCAAGTATCTCTGGGAGTGTTGCTGGCAAAAAGATCTCAGCTGTCAGCTCTTTAGAGAATAGTTGGGTTACGTCCAACAGCTGGTAGAACATGGGAATATAAATTCCTGGGTCCTTTGCCCCAACTTGGGACACACCTGAAAGGCTCTCCCAGATTCAAAGGTCCCCGAGACACTGGCTGAAGCCTCCATCAAGACTGGGTCACAGACGACATGTCCCTTTGCCCTTATCCTCTCCAGCTTCTTCCATCCCCGTCTGCCATGCTGATCCTAGAAACCAGAAACTCTTCTCATAAATCACCTGCAGATTAATCTCCATCTCACACTCTGCTTCCCTGGGAAACTGTTATAATGTTAGTGACTCATATTGCCAAGTATCTTCACTGCTTGGTGCTCTACCATGCTCGTCTGCATTAGGTGTGCTCACCCTGTTTGGGTTATGGCCTCTTTTAAGCCATGTCTTTTTACATTTCTTGGAGGATTGTTTAGATCCATGATGAATGATAAAAGGTGTTCAACTGGTAATCCCAGAGGCACAGGAAGAAAAAAAGTAGATATCACAGTGGATGTGAAAATGACACTGTAAGTGTCTGGGATCCTTCAGTAAAATCACCGAGTAAACAATGAGTTAAAAAAAAAAAAAAGCGCAGGCAAGGAGAAATTTATGGGAACCTTAGTGCAGGTGGAGAGGAATGACCAACACATATATTAAGGGCTTGAGGCATTTTGAAAGGAACAGGAGAGAGTTCACCATGCAACACTGGGATAGGATCCCAGCAGGGCCATGCTATGTTAACCTCAGATTGCACTGATTCAGTCAATGCTCCCACATTTCTAAATTTGGATTGCCTGCCTTAAAGAGTATCTCCTTGTTTTAAACAACAACCAAAAAAGAAGCTTGAAATTAGAGAGGCATAATAATCAATAGGACAAGGCATTTGACTTCATAAATTTCAATGACTTTTCAAGAAAGTAGTGATCTCATGTCAATACTAATACTTAAATATTAACTTTTCTCAGAAAGTTATTTCATCTTAAATATGCACATCCATACTTTGTATAGTTTCAAATGTGGTAAAAATAATTAAATATATTAAAACTCTTGATATGACACAATACCCTCAATTTATGAAGCTCTCTTCACTAATGATGGAAGTAAATGATGCCAAGTTACTGAAAATGTGTTCTTCCCAAAGCACCATCTGGATTCTTGACAGAGTATTGGCAGCTGGAAACATAGTTCTTAAATTTAATAGTACTCTTGGGCCTCTAATCTGGTTAGTACATCAAAAGCTATGTTAACTAACAAAAAGACTCAGTATGCTTTGGTTACGTAACATTCTTTTTTCTTTTATTTTTACAAAACAATGTTGATTTTAAAATGCAATACATGAAATTCTTGACCACTGATCATATTCTGTTTTATTGATTCACATTCTGTTGATGCCTGATATTTTTATATAGATGTCTTAACCTATTTAGTATTACTAATTCAATAAACTTCATACATTTTTCAAAGCTGTATAAACTCATGAGATCTGAGACCACCTAATTTTTACTCAGCATTATAAGACTAACACCTAAGACGGTGCCTGAAACTTCCTAAGCATTCTATAAGTAGTATCAAATAAGACAACCCACTGTTTGTACAGGCCCTTAAAGAAATAGTTTAAGAACCTGAGTTTAGAGGCTGGTCATCAAGATTAGAAGTTCCAACACGTATTTTTTCAATGATCCCAGAGTTTATCAAGCTCTTAGAGATTTATTTAAATAACCAAACTTAATAAAGGATTACTGTATATATAAATCATAGTGCCAACTAATTATATTTCATTGCATGTATATCCATACTTAATATACATACCTACTATATCACTTTTTTAAAAAGCCAAATTACTAACAAAATGTTTAACCAGTGTTGACATAGTTATCTGTGACAGGCAAAAGGACAATCAGCTTTCCTTGACTCCTGAAGTAGAATAGACCTCTAGTGGACATTATTTTGGTACGTTGCCATTTGGCAAGGCATGGCTGGAAATAGCTTTGAATTCTAGCTCTTTGCCTGTTTCTTTAAAATATCTCATCACCTAAACCACCTCTATTTTTATAGATATGTTAAGATAATTAATTAGGGTTAATACCTTGCTAAAAATTATTCTTGAATTGTCATCAAGGTTCAGGGCTATAAGAAACTAAATTCTTCTAATATAATTTATTTTCATTAATTTAATTCTTGTGTGCTAAATTTAGTTTAAAATTCTGAGATATTTTAGATGTAAGTTTCTTAGAGTACTTTGAATATAGTCTTGGCACTGTAGAGTTTTCTTTAAAACCACAGACTTTGCACAAATACATGTATCCATATCTGGTAAGAAAAATTTGTACTTTCATTCCCTTGTTAGTGCACAATAATTTATTTTTACATGTCTACCTATAGTGCTGATCTTGTTCCTCTTCTAGCATGGCTGCTTATCGTTTTTGGACTTATTCTAATATTTCTGTTAGATCATTAGTTTCCTGTGGGCAGATACATTGTTTCATTATATTAACACAGTACACTAGAACACTAAGCAGCATATATTACTACCTAATAGCATCAACAGAATACAAAATGGAACTCACTATTCCACCAAAAACATCCGTTGCTTTGATGGATAGAAGAGGGTCTATGATCTTTTCTAAATTAAATTTTCTTAAATTCAAACAATGCTAAAAATTTAGTCATTTGCACATATATTATGATTCTACATGGAAATTATATTGCTAATAAACAATTTAAATCTTTGTGGCAAATTATGCCATCCAATTTTTAGGAAACAGAAAAGGTGGCAAAACCTCGTTATCAACATCACAAGGTATGGACTGCATTTGATGCTATTACCTGGGATGAATATTCCATAGTACATACATTTTTATCATTCAATGATTGAGGTCAATACATTTATTATGTAAATAAAGTTGATTCTTATATTTAAATGAATCCATGTGTACAGATAGTGAATGAAAGATCAAAAGAAAGTTAAAACATATCTTTATAAGTAGAGTTTGTAAGTGTCAGAACTTCTTTTCTGATCTCAGGTACACAACTGCAGAGAAACCAATTTCTATTTTCTTGCAGAGGAAGAGTAAATTGAAATCCACTACTGGCTGAAAAGAACAAGCAGCAGCTCAATGAGACCTCTCCGTAACAGGAGACCAAATAAAAGTCAGTGGGTGCAATTAAGATCATTGAAGTTTCAAGGGAACTGTGTCTATCTTTAAATAAACAAATCAATAAATGGTACTTATTCTGTGAGTTTGAATTGGTTCTAACTGAGCTGAAATGATCTAAAATATCAGATTCCCTAACTATGTTTTAAATCATTTTATTTCTTTAGTTCAAACTGAGCTCCAGATCTGTATAAAATCTTTGTAGTATTTTATAACAGAAATCTCAGTACATACCATATTAACTAGTGAACTTTCAAGAATATCATTCAAGTTTACATTGAAGTTCAGCTCAAACTGGAAGCACAACAAACAGAAGCTACTCCGTGACTATCATAGTAGCAAAGGCCCAAATATGCTTGTACTTTGAAGATTTTACTCTAAGACAATAATCAGATAATTAGCATTTATACTGTTTACAATCTACAAATGACTTACACTCTGAAAATATATATATTACAAAAATCTTTTAGCATCTAGTTCAATAATATCCTAGACTAGGCCTTTGAAAACACAGCATAAATCAAGCCGAGGGTGCTTCTGGCCTTTACCAATTTTTGGTTTTATTGTTTATAATGATATTTAATATTTAAGCATATGCTTTGTTAGATTTTCCTGGAAAGGGAGATATTTATCTATTCAAATACCATTTTAAACATGAAAAAGACTCTTTGCAACAAAAGAAAGATTTGGATATAATCTTTTCAAAAACTTCCATTTTAAAATTTAAAAATAAGAAGTCTATTTAGCATCATTTTAAAGTAGATATATCTATAAATGAGGAAGAGTTAACGTCTTGTAACATTCGCTAAATGTCCCTTAACTTCATATTGATTTTCTACAGGGTGAAAGAAAATGGTAGTTTGAAAAAAAAAGTCTATTAAGTGGGTTCCAGTAATACTGAAATTGAAACAAGTTCAAATACATCTTCTAGTGTGAAATCCTTTGTAAAGACATTTGGATTAAACTCTTGAAAGGTTTAGATTAACAACAATATCAATTAAATAGACATATAAATATAAAATCAAGTGAAGAAGAAAATGTCTGTGGTTAAAGTATGTACAAAAATTCAAATATATAATGTAAGTAAATCTGGAGGAATTACTTAAATTATACGTTCATGTTGTACAATAGAACTTATCTATGTAATATATTGGTATCCTCTTTAAAATTTACATTAAAAATATTTAATCATGTGAAAAAGGAGACAAGAAAATACAATAAACACTCATATAGGTATAGTCTAGATTGGGCAATAGTTAATAGTTCGTCATATTTATTCATCTGTACTGTCTATATGTTATGGATATCATGACATTTTACCCCTAAATATGTTAGTGTGCAACTCAAACAAAGATTATCTTACATGGTTACATAGCTACAATACAATTTTCAAAACCAATGAAGTTAAAAATAGTCCCTCATAAGTACTCAGTCTATTTTCAAATTTCCTCAATTTTCCTAAAATGTCTTTTACAGCTCTAGTTGGGATCCAATAAAGGACCATGAATCCAATTTATTGTAATTTTTCTTATGTCACTTTTAATGTTTCCCTTTGTCTCCTTTTTTCCACCTCCGACTCTCACTGCAAAGACCAGGCCACGTGTTTAGAGTGTACCATTTTCTGGATTTATTAGATTGTTTACTGAAGTTGTCAATTAGCAAGTTCTTTTCTTCTCTATAGTTTTGTATACAGAATTTAGACCTATAATATTAATCAAATGCAGATTAAACATTCATGGCAAATCTGCTTTATAGGTGGAGGTGAAACAGAAAGGCAACGTCTTAGGGCAAAAACGACAGTGACGGGAGGCTATGAGGGGAGATTCTGTGCTACGTTGGTTGTATGTCGCTGTTCACTTTGTGAGCATGAATCGAGATGTGAGCCTTTATTTTAAAACTTTATCTTAAAATTATCTTTTAGAAGGAAAAAGGAATGCCACATAGTAATATACTTCTACAGTGTCATATCACCTTGCTCATACTGCCTGGGTATCCCAACAGCATTGCTAAGAATGATGACACAAAAGTTGTGACAGCCTTAATGTTCCTTTGAAAAGCTATGCTTTCTGTTGATTTGTTTTCCCCTTAAGAACATGCAGTTGTTTGTGGAGTGATGCTTCGGTGACATAAAAATATCCTGTTTATTAGATCTTCCATCTAATAATTTTAATAATCACTGATGTCCCTTACCTAAATCTATTAAATAAATTCTCTCATTAGGGATAACAAAATGATGTTTATCCCCTGATGGTTTTTCAAGACTCATACACAAATACAAAAACAACTATAAGCCATTACATACTTATATGTATTAATTAATATATAGAAAGATGTATACTTTTTGTATGCGTATGCACATATATAAGCACGTTTTAATTTCCCTCTTATAAAAATACATTATAAATAATTTTGCATCTTACATTTCTCATTCAATTATACCTAATTAAGATTCTTCCAAGTCCATTGGTATTTACAGTTCCAATCCATCATCTTTTAACGATTTCATGAAAGTGTACATTTATTCAAACATTTCTTATTTTTTCCCACTTTATGTTCCTATTAACAATCTTGCAACTTATATCTTTTTATATAAATTCTTAATTTTTGAAGGATATATGTATTAAAACATTTTTAGATATTTTCATCTTGCTTTCAAAAATTTTCTTTGAAACGTATATTTTCTCTGTCAGTGTTTGAGGTTAATTTTTAATTGTCAAATAACTGTACATATTTATAAGGTACAATGTGATGTTTTGATTTAAGTTTACAGTGTGGAAAAATTAAATCAGACTAATTAACAAATCATCTCATATACTTACCATTTTCTTGTGGTGAAAAACCTTTAAAATCTACTTTTAGAAACTTTAAGAAAACCATTTTTCTTATCCCAAGTAGAACAAAGTGGTACTTTATTATTATTTGGCCTGATTTATTATTATTTTTTGTTTATAAATCTTTCCTTATATTTGTAAAATGTTCCAATTTATTTGTTTATGATTAGCCTGTAAATATTTTGTGCCTTTTGTTTCTCTGATTTATTTGCATTTTTTTAATCAATTGATTGGAAATCTTTATAAATCTTATTGTTAAGTAGTTCTGTCAAATCTATGTTTCCTTAATCATACAATTTCTGTAAGTGGTATCTATTTTCTTTTTAAGACATTTTTCATGTAGCCCTCTAATTTATGACTCTGTTCTGGAAATACTACTTCCTTGGCCATATCACTTCTGTCACAATGAGTTTCTTTTCCACAGCCATTCTGCATTTATTTCATTGTTTCATATAAACTATCTTTTCCTCTTTCTTGGATTTAAAAAAACTTATTTTAATAGAGAAAGTTTTGATTTTTCTTTCACAGAAAGAGTTCAAGACTTGCACACACAGCATTGCATAATATTCTTACATTTAACTTATAATTTGGCAAGATATAGAGCTATAGGTTTAAAATATTTTTCATTGTAATTTTAAAGAATTTTTAACAAGTTTCTAAGAACTCATTTTAGTAATGAGAAATCTGATGCTCTTTTGATTTTTGCACCATAACAGTTGTTTTTCTTTCTGGCCTCATTTCAAATTTTTACTTTATTTTTGGAGTTCAGAAATTTTAACAAGATTTAAATGAGCATCTTTTCCTTATTGTTACTTTTATTCCTACTCAGTATTTGACTAGCCTTTTCAATCTAAATACTCATGTCTTTGATTATTTCCTTTCTTCATATCTCTTTATCTTTACTTGCTGGAATTCCTATTTGGTTTATGTCCTGCCTTTGAATTTATCCTCTAGTTTTTAAGATTTTTGCAATTTTTTTCTGATAGTTGAGTTGTTTTTTTTTTTTAATGTGGTCTGGGAATCCTCTCAAGTTTTTCTTCCAGTTACTTACCTTATTCTTGATGTATTATTTAACGCTTTCATCAACATTTTAAAAATCAACATTCATTCATTTGTTCACTGATTCAAAAATATTTTTCAAATATGCAGGGACAGTTTTGGGTGTAATTATACAGTTTACAAAGCAGATTGGTATCCCTGTCCTCACAGAGCTTACACAGACATAAATAAAATAGTATATGCAGTGACACATAATCATGCCTATTCTGATTGCTCATCTGAGGACAAGGAGCTCTGCTATGATACAGATGTGCAGATACACAGTGGTGAAAATACCATACATTGAAATTACAAAGTATCCATGTGAGGGTAATAAAAAAGCTCACAGAACAATGGGAAATAATGTATATGTGCTTACTAATTTATAAACCACAGCTGTATTCTGTATGTGGCACATTTACTGAGATGTTCAACAAATCTATGATTAATTACTGACATTGCTGGAATTTCCAATTTTATCTTATCTGCTTGTATTCTTCCCTGTCAAACAAACCACATCTCTCAGTGAAGGATGATAACATCATACAATCATGTATTTACACATAGAGAAAATAATAAGAGTAATTTTTTCAAAAAAGGTGTGAAATAACCAAAACAGAGGAGAGAATGAAGATAATGAGTGTAATAAGGAGTAGTAAGAAAATCAATAAAAAAGGGAGGATCCAGAATGTCACTTGTGTTGCTATTATTGCCCCTCACACCTATCTGTCTGCAACAGTGAGGATATTCCAAAGTTCAAGTACTACTGCTAAGGCTGTTTTGTCTCCCGAGTTCCATTTCCTCATTGGCATCGTGGAAGAAGGGTTCTAGGATTTCAAAAGTTGCCAATTACAGCTCAGCACAGGGCAGTGGAAAGCACTGGGTTTGGAATGAAATATGGATCGTGATCGCTGCCATTGTCTAGGCAGCCTCTGATGTGGTCCAGTGGTCCCCACCTGCTCGTCCTGATGCCTGTGCAATCTCCCCTACACGCCCTCCCCACGCCTACCCCATCAACACTCATAGCCTCTTCAGTGCAATCTGCCGAAAAACCCTGAGGACCATTCGTATCACACCCTAAATTATTAATCATTCCTGATTATATCAGTCTTCATAAAAAATATGAATCTTCCAAGTTACCCTTGTCGTCCATCAGATATTTGATCCCCAAACCCTTTTCACTGTGCACTCTGGAACTTACAGTTCATTTATCTTAAAAAATCTCTCAAATCTTCAGTTGCTTCTGTGAATATTAACTTCTTTCTTTTTTTTTTTTTTTTTTTTTGAGACAGAGTCTCACTTTGTTGCCCTGGCTAGAGTGAGTGCCGTAGCATCAGCGTAGATCACAGCAACCTCAGACTCCTGTGCTTAAGCAATCCTACTGCCTCAGCCTCCGAAGTGGCTGGGACTACAGGCATGCGCCACCATGCCCAGCTAATTTTTTCTGTATATATTTTTAGTTGTCCATATAATTGTCTTGCTATTTTTAGTAGAGACAGGGTCTCGCTCTTGCTCAGGTTGGTCTGGAACTCCTGACCTCGAGCAATCCGCCCACCTCAGCCTCCCAGAGTGCTAGGATTACAGGCGTCAGCCACCATGCCCGGCCTTAACTGCTTTCTTATACCTACTTGTTCCCTGAGGACGAGGCTCCCATTGCAGTCCTCTTCGTCAGGGGCTGTTCTCTAGTCTACATTCCTTGTCCTGTTGGGCGTGGAAGTGGAGTAGGTTACATGATCCACACTGTTTCCTCTAATATTATCCACCTTTCCCTTTTAGAAACCCAGGCTTGAAGCTCATCCCATTAGATTATCTCACCCACTGTATTTCCTTGTTGCAGTCACTTACAGATTTTTGGTTCATTTCCCTTATTCTATCCACACTGTAGTTCCTGATTTATTCTCCACAATCATGGTCACACTCTTGATCAGTTTTCAATACCTATGTAGGTAGTTTTTCCAATACCTTGTCTCCCAATACTTTGATCTCCACTTTAACGATGATCTTATTATTCATGGTATTAATATTAATATTTCAACCAATTACACTCTTTGTGATACTAAAGATTTGTTGGTGATAATGACTGATCCCTCTCAGTAAACTTAATTTTACGTATTTCATTTTCTGTCTCCTAACTTTCCAGCTCACATCCTCATTCTCAACTACCTTGAGCCAACACTTCTTTAACCCTACATTTGCCTGGTTCATGACCCTCTCACTATCTTAGATAATGATTTCACATTTTCTCTCTCCTTATATCTCCACATTTCTCGTCCATCTTCATTTGAAGCTGAAGACTCTTTCAATATTTACCTGAACTATCAGGGAAACGATCAGAATAAAATCTCCACACACTCCCAGTACATCTTCCAATCTATCTCTGTATTTTTCTTTCTCTAACGTTTTTATAAACCATCCCTGTTCCTATCTGAGGCCAAACGTATAGCTGAGGCATTCCCCTGACCCTCTCACAAGAGCCTGTGCTCACTTCATTTCAGCCTCTGCTCATAATTCTTTCTTTCTTCTTACCAACCCCTTCTCATCAACTTGCAAATATGCTGCAATTCCTTTCATTAAAAAACGCTTTACCTTATATCACTCTTCATCTACCACCCTATCTATGTTTTATTGCTTAGTTTTTAATGAGAAAACTACTCAAGAAAGATGCCTGCATTTGTTTTTTCCACCCAGGCTCTCACCTATACTAGTTCACTGATTGTCTTGTCAAGAGACTAATAACCTCTCTCTTATTAAATCCAGGGGTGACTCTCAGCCCTCATCTTCTTGACCTATCAGCCGCATTTAACCCAGTTTATCCTACGAACCTCTTTGATCACTTTCTTCATGTGAAATATCCTCTTTCTTAGTTTTCCTCCTGCTTGCTGACCACTCCTTATAAGGCTCCCTTGCTGCCCCCCTCGTCTGCCTGAGCATACATATGAGAGTGGCCAGAGGCAGTCCACAGACCTCCCCCCTGTTCTCGGTATACTGCCTTTCTTGGGGGGGGCTCACAAGTTCATCAATTTTTACATCATCTGTGAATTCATAGCTTCCATAATTTTTATTTGCCCTCTGCAGTCTACTCAAAATACACCAACCAAAGTGGTTCTTTTAAAAGCTGTATCACACCACCCTTTTCATAAAATTCCTAAATGACTTCCCACCATGTCATCCAAAGCCAACAGGCCTCATAATACCCTACAATATCCCACCAGATCTGACTTCCCTACTGCCTCGCTGGCCACATGGCCTACTATGTGCCTCTTCAGTCACTCTGCTGCAGAACCACAGCCTTTGCTAATTTCTTATTCACCAAGCACGATGTCTCTTCAGGATCGTTGCACGTGAAGTTTCTTTTGCCTGGAATGATCTTCCTTAAGATCCTTCAAGACTCATTCATCACCTCGAAGCTTCTGCTCAAATATTAACCTGTCAGTGAAGCTTTTTCTAAATGCCATTTACAAAAAGAGATAGCATCCCCACCCCCACAATACCATACCAACCCCTATCCATTTTTACACTGCTTTGTTTTTCTCCAAGGTAATTTTCATCCTTTATCTTTCTGTGTGTATATATTTTTTTCTCATGTTCATTTTTAATCCTCTCTCTAAAATATGAATTTCTTGTGTTTGGGGGCTTCATTTATTTACAGATACAACATTGGTGCTTAAACAAATATCTGGCACTTAGTGGGTACATGTTAAATATTACCTGAAATGAACACATGAATGCAGGGAAGATTGGATACAAGCATACAGATTCTTGCTTTGGAGAGAAAGCGATTTGGACTTAATTCAGCAATAAATTGGGAATTCTCACAGATTTTTCAAAATATTGACAAGAGCACTGCTTTAGAAAGATTAATCAGGAGTGTATGTAAGACGGCATGACAGGTGGAGAGGCTAAAGAAATAGCAGTCAGAAAATTTTGCAATGGTTTGTTGACTAAGTAGACATAAATACATAGGTAGATTATTCATACATTAATATATACAGGCAGAAAGGTGTTTAGATGTGATTTAAAAATTGTTACTGAGACTTTCAAGGACTGTATTAACACATAAATCTTAATGGATTTTTCAAAACTATGTTTGACTTTTGAGATCAACATGCAGAGCAAATACTTTCTGAAATTTTTGTGGAGATTAATATCTCCCTAAACCCCTTATGGTTCAGGAGTTTCAAAGCATTTGATGAAAGTATCTATGGATTAGCTTTCTTAACAGATCTGCCCATGTAGCACAAAATCTCTGATTTCTACCAGTCTGTGCCCTGCTCAGACTAGCTCTAGTTGACCCTTTCTCTTCCTTTCACCTCTATGGCCTCCATTTTAATTGAGTTTTCAGCCCTGACAACAGACATCTGGTTCTCTGTCTGCCCATTAATCTGAGGGTTGTACTCCTTAAACTGATAAAGTCTAAAGCTCATCAAAGGGCAACATTTAGATGAACCAACAGAAAATCTTTTATTAAATAAGGACTAGAGGGATCTTATTTCAAAAGATAACAGAGCTATCAGTTTTCTCAATCATTAGTGTACTTTTCTACAAAAATCCAAAGCCAAGTTATGTTATATTGGAAAACAAAAACCAATATATGCTTTAATATATTTTTATTTTTTTCTCATTTTATTCAATTATTATTATTGAATTATTTGTGCCATAGTGTTCTAAATATTTAACATTTGGAACAGAAAACTTGTGCTTCTAATGGATGTCTAATAAATTTGAATAAAAATTAAGTGAAAAAATGCTTATCTTATCCTATAACATTAGCCATAAGTAATATTTACCAGCTCAATCTCCACTGTTTCCATATGCACTCACACACATTATTCATAAGGCAGAATTTTTCAAAAAGTCAGTGGACATGAAAAAAATGGCATTGGCCATTGGTTTCCTAACATTATTTAGCTTTAAGAAAATATTGGCTCACAGTAATTTAATACAATAAAATTTCTATAACACCTCACCTTGCCTATGCTAGTGCCACTTTTTGTTCAGGCTATGGTCCCTATTGGAAAAATGCCATAGTCCATTGCTACCCTACATGTTTCCTGCCTGGTCCCTTGCCAGTAAAACCTTCAATGCATGCCAAACTGAAATTTCTATAGTGTGATCATGTGACTATATCATTTTCTAGCTTGAAGATCTCTCAGTGGCTCCCTTAAATAAACCTAGGAATAGGAAAACTTTTTTGATAAGTACCTGAATCTCATCGCTAGCCATGCCAATAAATGCATGATGAAACCTCCTTGAAGATTATAAAATGGAATATTCTATTTTACACTAACCCACATACTGTTACTGGAATGCACATCTCATACTAGCTTAATTCTTGTCATCTTTAAAACAAAGTTTAATGATCAGCTCTTCCAGAAAGCTTCCCCTGACCTTCAAGTCTAATGTCGGTTTGTGCTACTGTGCCTGTCAGGTCCCTGGGCAGACTCCCCTCACACCACCTTCCTTCCCCTACCCTGTTAAACACATTGACTTCTGTGTCTTTCTCCGAAGTGTAGCTGCTACTGTATTCCCGGACCCTAGCACAGTAACCGACATGTAGTAATCACTGAATTTGTTTGTTGAACAACAGAAGGCAGTATGTTTGATTGAAGAAATAAATAAAAATGATTGATAAAAACTTAAATGACAAAAAATTAATTCGATATTATGATGCTTTTAGAATTGTGACTGGAACTTTGTAAGCCTCTAATAAATCTGAGTTTATTTATTTGTTCATTGATTCTGTTATAGGTGCAGTGAATAGCACAGACGAAGATCTCTTACAAAACTTACATTTTTGTTCTATGGTGACAAATGCAAGGAAGTAAGATAAAGCAGGGGTGGGTTAGGGAGTTGCCCCTGAAAGGAGTAGCAGTATTGAAAATCACGGTCAGTGGAGAAGACATTTGAGCAAAACTGAAAGGGGTTAGGGGGACCCCTTCAGCTATCTGGGAGGAACAATCCAACTAGAATGAACAGGGAAGGCAAAAGCCCTGAATGTGGGGCATGGGCACCGTGCACAAAAACAGAAGAATGTCACCCCTGTGGAGTAGAGTGAACATGGGGTTTATTACAGGAGATAAAATCAGAGAGAAGAGTGAGGGAGAAGGAGACCCAGATCATGTAGGAACTCTTGGACCATTGTAAGAATTTTAGCTTTTACTTTTAAAAAGAGGGGGAACACTGAAGCAGAGGAGCAGCACAACTTTCCTTTTAAAAGAATCACTCTACTTACATAGTTAGAAATACTGTTATTACCAGCACTTATGTCAATAGGAATGTTTACTATATTAGGACTGATATTATTTTATTAGAAAAAATGGAGTCAATTGATTTATCTTTGCACTGAAATGTTTCTTTGGAATCTTTGTACCTCATTTGTTGCACCTTCTGAGTTTCCTTTGCTGCTCATCTTTTTCCCAACCTCTAAGTACTGGGGTGGCCCAGAGATGACATTGTGTTGTCTCTTCTGGTCCTCTTCCTGCCTCTATTTACACTAGTGGTTCTCAGCTAGGGGGTAGTTTTTTGTACCTGGGGATATTTAAAAATGTCTGGAAACGTTTTTGATTGTCACAATGAAGGGGAAGAGGTACTATAGCATTTGGTTGGTAGAGGTGAGGGAAGCTGCTGACCACGGCACAATGCACAGAATAGCTCCCCCCTCATAACAAGGAATTATGCAGCGCAAAATGTCAATAATGCTGGACTGAGAAATCCTGGTGTCCATTCCATTGGTGTTTATATCCTAACTCCCAAACTTAAATCTCATCAATACCCTAAAGACTTCCTCATTTCTTTCCCTATCTTCAACTCTCCTCAATGCTCTGGGAACATATAACTTATTGTCAAATAAGCAAGGCTAGTAGACATCCCAAGCTTAACACATCTAAAATATAATTTTAGGTATTTTCTCCCAAAACTGGTCCTTTCCCAGCTTCATCATCTCAGTAATTGGTACCATTACTTGCCCAATCGCTAAAACCTTAAATCTAGGAGTCATTTCTGACTTATTTCCCTTACACTCCACGTCCAATACGTTGGTAAGTCCTGCAGGCCCTGTCTTTAAAATATATTCTGAATCTGCTCAGTTCTTACTACCAACACAACTGGGAACCTAATCTAAGCACCTTCATTCCCCAGGACAAAGGCAATAGCTTCGTCATGGCCATTTGCTCTCCATTCTTCTCCATTCTTTCCCCGATAGTCAATCCTTTCCCCTGGCCCTCCCAGCAGCCAGCTGGATGTTTTCCAAGCACAAACTGGTCACGTCTCCCACCTGTTCAAGCCCTCCTGCGGCTTCCCATCCCGCTCAGCATAAAGTTCATTGCTCTACCCTGATCTGTAAGGCCTGACCATTCTGGCCCTGCTCACGTGGGGCCTAATCTGCTGTGCCGTGTCTAGCTCACTGCCACACGGCCACGGCGTGTCTTCTCCCTGTTCCCCAAAATACCAAACTCAGAGCTTCTTCGGGGAATTTTCATCTTCTGCTTTCTGTGACAGGAAGTCTCTTTCCTCGGACTGTCTATGCATGTCACTCTCTTCACCCAAGTCTCTTCTCAAATGTCAGGTTAAGTGTTCTTTGATCCCCTTTTCTAAAATAGCTGTCTACACCATGCTATTTCCTATTTATTTACCCTGACTGATTTCTCTGAAGTCTTATTTTATATATGTACACTCTCTCTCTCTATATATATATATATATGTATATATGGAAATAAACAAATATATATACACACTATATATAGAAATAAATGTGTGAGTGCGTGCATGCGCGCATGTGTGTGTGTGTGTGTGTGTATGTATATATGTGTGTGTGTTTCTAATCTGCTCCACTGGAGTTAGAATATTCACTTCAGAAATCCAGGAATCATCTCTCTTTTTTTGAAAATATCTCAGAACCTAGAATAGTCAGATTTGGGCAAATTATGTAACTCGATGAATAGTTGTCAAAGAAATGAATAAATGAAAAAGTATGTCCTCTAATCATTCTGGCTTATAAAAACAAGTATCCTATAGATGGCTTAATTAAGTTTGTTTCTTCTTTTTTCACCTCCATAATTTATATCTATGACTAAATATGATTCATAGTACTTTTATTTTATCTTTTAATCACTTGAAAATGGGCAGCCTGGAATGGCCATATATCCAAGTCAAATCATCTTCCAGCTCTCTTCAATGAAACAAGTCTGCAGTAGATTCCACAGAGGATATTAGGTACCATTCCATGATCTTAAACAAGAAATTATTTTATACTAAATTTTAGCAAGCAAATTAAATATGATTAAATTAAAATATAATTATACTTTAACATTTAAGATGAAAAAATAGTTTTAAAAAGAAATTGAATTTTCTTATTAAGTTAGACTATAACATTTTAATCTTACATAATCCCCATAGGAATAGTTCCTTTTGCATTAGATAATTAGAATACCACAAATAATAGCAATGGCAACAGAAAATTAACTGCAGACAAGATGAGTGGGAATAGTAGCATAGATAAAGAGTCATTAAGAAAAACATCTTTTTATATAATTTTTGAATTTTCACATTATAGCAAAAATTTTTAAAGGGTGCCTAAACAGCTTTTTGTCTCAGGACAGCTATGCCATAAGGTAAATTTATAAGGAGAGAAGAGGAAAGGCAGTCAGTAAACAGAGCAAGAACCCTTCTTGAAAGTTGGGACCTTTGATGAAGCAAATCAGAGAGATTTTTCTGCCAGGTTCTAATTTTCATGGCTTGACACCTGCTGTACAGAATGATTCCCCTGGGAGAGTGAACCTGAAAAATGAAAGTCTGTAAATGATGGGTGGCTAAATACAGATGCAAAGGTGCCTCTAGATATTTTATATCTTCCTGCGGAGGGGTTAAAATGATTAAAACATTAATTTGTGTGGGTGAGGCGATCGAACTTTCAGACTGAAGTTGCCAGGGAAAGTATTGGTGTCTATACATGACCGTCACACGTATTATTTCACAAGGATATTATTTTACAATGTCATATATTTTTCCTGTTAATTAAATATTTTCATTCAACGTGGTTCTGAGAGTGCTTGTTTCAGCTTGTATCAGGAATGCTAGATAAGGAGAGCATTCCACTAGGCAATTTTCTATGAAACCAATTGCCTGGGAAAATTCATAAAAATTTTCACAGGTTAAGGTATTACAGTTATCAAGAGCACTTGTTTGAGAAAGAGAAAAGAATCAGTTTCTCAAATGTTACTTAAATTGGAAACACCTGACATATCTCATACGCAGTTAAGTACATTACTAGAGCAGAAAACATCATTTTTTTTGTTCCTGATAACACTAAGCTTAGTTTAAAATATAATTGAATTCAGAAAGTAATAGATCTGAATAAATAATTAAAAAATGTTTAACATATGCTATATATTAAAGTTGAAAAAAATGAGCTAAGTTTTATTATTTATCCTTAAGGAATTCTGGTTTAACATGGATATATAACCATAAGATACTATGGTCACCAATTAAGAATGTCACTACTACTCAGACATTACTCCAACTCCTCAGGAAATTAAGGAACATTTTGAAATCAAGTCATTCTGACAATGATCTTGCCGCTAAATAAAAATATGTCTTTGCTGAGTAACAATATCAAAAAATGACACTGAATCCAAAGATTAATCTTAAAGATTATCTGAAACTCAGATAGTCTTACTCTGTCTCATTTTAGCTGAATTTTTGTAAAAACAAAAGTGTGTCCATATCCATATAACTTAATCTCTATTATTTTCTAGTTAATTAACTAGTTATAAAAATATCACTACTTCTTCCCCATGTCTTTTTGATTATACATTTTATTCATCCTGAAAAATCTTAGACCACTCCCTGGTATATATAAATAAAGCAATTTGTCATCTGTAAATTCAAATGCTCCTACTGGTTCTTCGAAGGCTGAGATAGTTCAAAGTCTTAACTGTTCTTTGCTTTGACAAATATCTATCCACCTATCCCCTACTAGTAATTTCATTTTCTCTAGCACATTCATTGAAGCAGTATTTATTGAGTACTTATCATCTGACAGGCACTGGCTTCAGTTATGGACATAAAGTAGTGAGCACAAACAAAACAAAACAAAACAAAACAAAACAAAATTAGACATATTCTCTACCCTCATGAAGTTCACAGTCTACTGGAGGAGACGAATATTGATCAAAGAGACACATGAATAAATAATAAATAGTAAAGACTTATTCCGTTAAGTAACATGAATAACCAGTGATAGGGGCCAAAAATAGTGAATCATAGCAGGAATTGCACAGTCTGAGAGAGTCATTCAAAAAGTGATGAATGAGTTGTGGTTTAGCAGCAGGTTAATTTGGTGAAGGAGGAAGAGAAGAACATCCTAGGGAAACAGGATAATATTTAGAAGGCAACATGGTGAAATAATGCAAGACATGTTATAAGAAGTGAAATAATGCCAGGATGTCTAGAAATCAGAGATGGAGGAAAAACACAATAAGGCAGAAGATGAAAGCAGGGCCAGTTCCTGCAGGACCTTGTCGGCCCTCCACGAGAAGAGCTTTTATAGCAGGAGAAGTATTTGCTTGCATTTGCACGTTTTATAGATTAATTTGAATGCAACGTGAAGAATAGAAGAGTGGCAGAATAGTTCGAGTGACCGACTAGGAAGTTATTACAAACCAGGTGAAATAATTGAACCAGGTAGTGGACACTGAGGGTGAGAAAAGGGGATAATTTGGAAAGATCTACAGAAAGTAAAATTTGGAGGATTTATTGGTTGATTTGATGGTGAGTGATTAGAGCAGTATTAAGGATGATTCAATTTCTATCCACAGTAATTGTTTATACCACTTACTAAGATCATGAGTTCAGTTTTGGACATGTTCATTTGCATATAGTAATATCTTCAAGAAATACAAGTAGAAATCAAAATAGGTGGTTGGATATATGGCTATGGATGTCAGAGAAGAATTGTGGATGGAAGATACACATAAATCCATGAGCAAGAGACCACCTGAAGTCATAAACATGGATCATAACTGTAGAGGGGTAGACAACGAAAAGAAATGAGGGCTTGTGTCTGAGCTTTGAGGAAATCTAATCCCTTAATCGCTTAATGGTGAGGAAAAGGAGATGGCCTGGAAATGAGGCAAAGTAGGAACAGTCAAGAGCTGAAAGAAGACATCAAGGATATTGTTAGAAGCCCAGTTAAAAGACAAGAAAAGAAAGGGCATTTTAGTCTGCTTGGGTTGCAATAACAAAATACCATTGACTGGATGTTTAAACAACATAAATTTATTAACTCCCAGTTCTAGAGGCTGGAAGTATGAGATAAGGGTTTCATATCAGGGTGCCAGAGCTGGGGAGGGTCCACTTTCTGGCTTACAGATGGCTACCTTCCAACTACATCTGCATATGGTGGAGAGAGAGTGACTGATCGCTTCCTCTTCTTACAAAGTCACTAACCTCATCATGAGGATCCCAAGCTCCTGACTTCATCTATCCCTTATTTCTTGTTAAAGCCTCCGTTTCCAAATACCATCACATTGGGGATTAGGGTTTCAACATTTGAATTTGGGAATGGGGGAAGACACAACTGAATCCATAGCCAAATGATTCAATGAGAAAGTTTTGATATTTTTTAATGCTGCTGAGAGATTAAGTAAGATGTGATCTGGCTACAGGGACATCAATGATGACCTTGGTAGAAAGAGCCTTGTTAACAAGGGTAGTCTTGCAGAGTGATGAGGAGCTAGGACATGGAAACAGCAAGCACATAAAACCCTCTAAAAGTTGCTCAGGGAAGGAGAGGAGAGACATACGACAGTTTGGCATATGAATGACTATTGTGTTTTTAAAAAATTAACTTAGAGGTGACTTGAGAAGTCAGTGGTGTTTTGAAGCTTATAAAATTTGGTTCACTCTGAAAAACTCACTCTCTGAGTTTTTGCTTGGGATGAAATTATACCTCTCATGGCATGCTGAATTTCATGAACCAGGACAATCTGCCAAATTCTATCTGCCTTCTACATTACATCAGGAACCACGGGACCACAGTTACAGAGAAAGTGGCTAATGAAACTTAAAGCTTAGAAGTATTGAATGACCTGCTCAAAGTCTCATAGCCAGCAAGTATAGCCCTGAAATTCACACATCTTGTATTCCTCTGACTTCTAGTCTAGTTACTTCTCTGGCCTGCTCTCCAATCTCTCCCCCTCATCACTCTGTCAACCACTCTGACTTTCTTGCTGTTCCTTGGGGGCTCTAGGTACACACTGCCTCAGGGGCTTAGCACTTGCTGATTCCTCTTTGAATGCTCAGCTCTGAGATGTCCACATGCTGCATTCATTCACCACCCTTAAATTTTCATCAAAGGTCACCAGGTCATGGAGACTTTATCTGGCTGCCTTATCACTTTCATTCATTCTCTGCTTTATTTTTTCCACAATATTTTTTACTCTGTAGATGACTGTGGGATTTAGTTATTTTTGTTATCATTCATTATCTGTACCTCACAACTACTATTAAGTGAGCTTCAGAAGAGCAGAATTCTTAAAATCCTTTTTCCACTATATCACCATGGCTTTAAATTGCACTAGCACAGAATAGGCTCCCAATAAATACAGTTTAAATAAAGGAAAGATTGAAAGAAAAACATCCCTAAATATATACACTAGTGTTCTGTATTAGGTTTTTCACTCCAAGTGCCTATAATTTTAACTGGTGTTAGAAAAAACTTAAAGACAAATAAAGGCTATTCAATAAAGAAAACAACATGGCCCAATATTCATCTTGATTCAGCAAATAAATTTAGAACATGGGTTCTTAATTTATGTGGAATTCATAGACCTCTGAGGTTGGAATTTAGAGGTCAGCACATTATGAATAAATGTGTATTAAGCAATGTGCTTTTAGCATATTTAAGTAGAGGGTCTGTCAAAATTCTGGCCACAAAAATATTTCTAAATACATTTCATCGTGCCAGATACCCATCTCTTCAAAGCAAAAAGTGCTCACTCTGCCTGGCTTGTTGAGAATGAATGTGCCTAGTACAGAAAGCCAGCCCTTCAGGGTTTTAGTAATATTGTGTGCATTTGTCTGCAAAATTTAATAAATATCCCTGATGAAAATGATCATATATATAGTTTATATTTAGAAAAACTGATCCTATTATGAGTAATTTTTAATATACCATAAATGAAAAATTTCAACATAAATATTTTTTGTTGGGTTCTAGGACATTATTCTTAATGGAATCCATTAAATATTGGAATTCCAAAACTTATTTAGTGTTTGGTGCATATGTTAAATCTAAGTTAATTAATGTGGCTATTTTAAAATTTTGGAGAAATTGGGTATTGCATTGCAAATAAAAATACAGTGTAGTTGTCTCTTTTTAGAATATAATATGGGGATAATTTAAATAATTTTTATTTGGAGAATAGTTTATTTCCCCTAGGCTTTTCTGAATTACCAATTATTATTATCACCACAATGAAGATTAAAATAGTGAGCTCCAGAGTATTGGTCAGAATGGAATATTAAGTGAGTGATTTTCATAGGATTAGGATTCATAACTCTATGGATTTGGCCACTTTGGGCATTCTTGCCTGTCATTCTTCATAAGCACACATGGTATAAGCTATATTAACTCTCTTGCATAATGCTTAAATTTTACATTGAGCTTGGACTCATCAAATGTTTAAGAAGTAAATAGAACAAACATTGTCTCTGTTGTTTATAATCATTATTTCCAAGACTGATGCAGTTGAATGCTGTCTCTGGTGGGCCTCAGAGAATGTAAATTAAATGTGTGATCAAGCAAAGGATCGCACAGTCTAATGAAGCACCCACCGCAGGCGCAGGAAGGGGACCTGCACAGCCAGCTGATGTTAGAGCAGCAAAACCGCCCGAGGTTATGGAAGAGCAGGAAGAGCCTTGTCCTTTAGAGGAAGCACACGGAAAGCCTGTGGCTGAGGTCAAGATTCATGTTGTGAGGCAACATTTTCAGAACCATCTGCGTCCATATGTTTCAAGATTATGCGCCTATGGTAAGAGTTCTATAGGAAGGTTCATGGAAATCAAATGGTAAAACTCAGTAGTGCCCCTTTATCTGCAGGGCTATGTTCCTAGACCCACAGGGAAGGCCTGAAAGCACAGATAGTGGGGAACCGGATTGCTGTGAGTCAGAACACGGTTCTGTGCAATGTATTTCCACCCGCAAATCTAATGCCCTTTCCATCTTAACCAAGCCGTTATCACACACTGTGCTTGTAACGTTTGCACTTTGAGGCAAAACTACCAGGGATTTCTTTTTCCTTTTTGATAATTTCACGGATAGGAGATTCATTCTTATGGTAGATCTTAGCAACTGCGGCGTATGATTTTTTTTCTTTCCTTATTAAGTTGAGAACTTTCAAATTTTCACTTAAAGGACGCACTTCATGGCCTCTCTTTGGTGTATGCGAATTGCCAGCATTACTACTCTTGTGCTTTGGGACCATAATTAAGTAAAATAAGGGTTAATTGAGCACAAGTTCTGTGGTACCAGTACAGTCAATCTGATGACCGTGAGGGCCACTAAGTGACAAAAGGACAGGGAGCATATACAGTGTGGGTACGCTGCACAAAGGGATGGTTCATGTCCTGGTACGAAATTTCATCATACTACTCAGAATAGCAGCAATTTAAAACTTAAGAATTATTTCTGAAATGTTCTATTTACTATTATCAGATCACAGTTAACAGCAGGTAACTGAAACTTTGGAAAGCAAAACCATGGATAAAGGGGTATTAACGTATATCTGAATCTTCATCTTGCAAACAACGGTATATATTTAGTTTGGGGTTACTGGTACCACCTTAGTTGTTTTGTGGGGTGAGAAAAATGTATTTAAATGAATCAAATATCTGTCTGACTTACATTTTTAAAAATGCAGGAGAAACTTGCCTATAGGGAAACATAATGTGTCCTATTCACAATACTCTAAATGGATTTATTTCATCTTATTGGATTTAGGAGATTACAATTTTAAAAACCTATTGACACACTTAAATAATTTTAAACCACAAGTAAAAGTTAAGATTGACATGGACGAAGTTGGAGAAGATATTAACATCAACAGCCTCAAAGGGAGAAGCCCTTTCTATCTGAACCCCACTGCCACAGAACCCTAAAACATGAGGTGTGATTAGTACCCAGAATCTATGCTTTAACAAAAAAAAAAAAAACAGCAGCAAGTTTCCTCCATTATAACGTCTATAATAGCTCACATATTGAAGGATTGGAGTTTCTGCAACCTTGTTCTCCTGGATCTTAGTCACAAATAGTGGGGAAAAACTTCTCAGTCCATGAACATTTGCCACAAACCCTTCCTTTATAAGAGAATCAAAGGATGTGGATTTGAGCAAAAATATGCTCCCTGCAAGCTAATTTTTCTGAAAGGGTATAATATTATATAACATTGTGTACTCACCAATACTCAATGAGTGTTGCAATCTTTGTTTGTATGTACCACTTAAAAAGGGGTGAATACATTTTATGGAAAGATTTCTAACAAGAATGGTTAAGCATTATTAAATAAATAGGCATGTGAATATCACTTATCTGGTTGTCTACTTCACGTACTCTTCTTTGTATGAGGGATGCAGCATTGCAGTGGGTGTAAAGGAAGTAACTGACCAGCTAGAAGTTTAATCCAAACCTTTATTTGACAAGTGAGCCTCATCTTGAGTCAGCAAGCCTACTTTTTTTATGGCTCAATTATCTCCTTTTCAAAATTAGAATATATATGTATTGTATTAATTTATTTGTTTCCTACTAGCCTAAATGTTCTAAAATTATGTAACTTCAGGGAGCAAAAACAGTAAAATTCAGTAATTTAAATAAAATGTTGGTATAAAATAATTTGAGAAAATACATTTTTGAAAATTATCATTCCAGATATTCAAAATACAAGCAAAAAAAAGAAAAAAGAATCAACTTTAACTGCTAAGTAATCAATGCTAATGCACTCATAGATTTAAACTACAATTATAAAATGGAGATTATTTTGAACTTGGATTTAGTAGAGTAACAAAAATGTAAACATGATTTTTGAACCAAATGGAGAAAATTCTTAGCCTGCACTTTTAAATTATATGTCAATAACAGTGCAAATGGTAACAGTGCAAATAAAAATCCTGATCATGTTGTTGCCCAGTTGCATTAGACCACTTGAGATACTTAAAATAAGCCTGAGGCAGAGAAGAAGCAAAATTAAGTCATTCATCTTTTGACTAATTTGCTCGTGAAACAGACGGACTCATGCAGGACTCCTTTCAGATAAAATATACCAAGTGCTTTCCTGATGTCCAAAGTCATTTTAATCTGCATATTTCTGGTTCATAATTAATTGTCAAAATTATGACATTTTATTTAACAGGACCCCTAGTGAGGGAGAATCCTGTTATTTGTGCATTTATAATGGTAGTTTCCACAATATCCATGATAGATCACAGTACAATAACTTTCACATCAGATCTACACCATGTTGCCTGTGTTTAACTCCCACCAGCACAGGACTTGTCTACTGTTAAATGGAATCTAAAAGTCATAATATATCCTAATATATATCTCTGGAATCCCAACTGTAAAAATAAATGTAGGCAAACGTAAAATTTAGAGCAAAAAAGAGTGAAGCAAGTGTCCCAAACTTGGTTTTAATCTATTCTTACTGGTTAGGTGCAGTTGGTTGTAAACCGTACTAAAAGGGAGAATTATTTTCACAATGAGATAATTCTTTCCATCAACTAGGATAGTTATAGTTATAATATGACCCCTGGCTGTCTTCCCCATGCCCTTCTTATTAATACTCCTGGGGGCCCTTCCATATTCTAGAAATCTATTAAAGACATCGGACAAGGAAATAAAAAGGATAAAACATAAAGTAATAAGTGCTGACAAAGATGTAGAGAAATTGGACCCCTCATGCA
The DNA here is from genome assembly GCF_020740605.2 of Lemur catta. NCBI lineage: Eukaryota > Metazoa > Chordata > Mammalia > Primates > Lemuridae > Lemur > Lemur catta. The sequence continues at coordinate 22,648,648 of NC_059150.1, read as the reverse complement.
TTGTTGGTGGAAATGTAAAATGGCATAGCTGCTATAGAAAACAGCATAAATAGCATAGAGTCACCAATGATGCAGCAATTCCAATGCTAGGTACATACCCAAAAACAGTGAAAGCAGGGGCTGGAACAGATAATTGTACACCCATGTTCATAGCAGCACTATTCACAATAGCTGAAAGGTAGAAACAACCCAAGTGTCCACTGACAAGTGAATGGGTAAACAAAATGTAACACATATGTACCATGGAATATTATTCAGCCTTAATCAGAGAGGAAATTCTGATGTGTACTACGACATAGATGAACCTTATAAACATGCTAAGTGAAATAAGCCAGTCACTAAAGAACAGATATTTTATCATTTCTCTTATGAAGTTCCTAGAATAGTCACATTTATAAAAACAGAAAGTAAAACAGTGGCTGTCAGAAGGTAGGTGGAGGAGAGGAGGAATAAGTGTTTAACCATTACAGAGTCTTAGTTGGGGCCGATAACAATGCTCTGGAAATGGATGGTAGTAAAAATTGCATAATAATGTGAATGTATTTAATGCCATTGAATTCTACACTGAGAAACAGTTAAAATGGTAAATTTTATGTTACATATATTTGCCACAATTTAAGGGGAAAAAAAGTATAGCCAGGAAACTACAAGCTCATAACAAAACAAAACTTTCATATTCTTTTTTTAGAAATTAGGCAGAAAAAAATTTCCCTCCTCTCAGTAATGGAAAGGGCTTTTTGTTTTTGTTTTGTTATGGTTTGTTCCTTTTAGATTGCCAATAGTGCTCTGAGGTGATCTTTACTTTTACGAATCCAGATACTTGTTCTCCTTGTTCCAAGTTTGTGAACATCTCCTTAATTGAAACCTCTATCAAAAAATTTAAAACTATAGTGAGACTCCACATTACCCCTATCAGAATGGCTATTATTAAAAAGTCAAAAAGCAATAGATGCTGGCATGGATGCAGAGAGAAAGGAATGCTTATACACTGTTGGTGGGACTGCAAATTAGTACAATCTCTACAGAAAACTGTCTGGAGATTCCTCAGAGAAATAAATGTAGATCTACCATTTGATCCAGCAATCCCACTGCTGGGTATCTGCCCAAAGGTAATGAAATCATTTTATCAAAAAGATACCGGCACCCGAACGTTTATTGCAGAACAATTCACAATTGCAAAGATGTAGAATCAACCTTAGTGGATATTCATGAGTGGATAAAGGAAATGTGGTATATAGAGACCATGGAGTACTACTCAGCCATAAAACAGAATGAATTAATGTCATTTGTAGTAATGTGGATGGAACTGGAGACCATTATCCTAAGTGAAGTATCAGAGGAATGGAAAACCAAACACCATATGTTCTCTAGATGGAGACATATGAGCATACAGTGACATAAAGGACATGAGAAAACAAAAAGGGGGATGGGGGAGGGCAGGAGGGTGGGAGTGGGATAAAAACTTAACCACTGCATACAATGAATACTATTCTTGGGACAGGTACACCAAAAGTCCTGAATTAAGCATTATACAAGATATCCATGAAACAGCAACACCTGTACCCCCTTAATTAATATTTTGAAATAAAAATAAAATAAAATAAAAAATTTTAAAAAAGGCTCAACTGTAGTAAGGAGCTCTGGATTCAACATTTGAACCCACAAATCAATTTTAACATCACCAAAGAGAGACAAACCTGATTTTGTACCTACTGGTATAGTGCAATCAGAAATGCACACCACCTCCCACAAGGTGTTTCTACCAAAATCTTGTACCTGAACTTCAGCAAGTTTCTGGATCTAACAGCTACAAGAATAAAATAAAAAGGTCAGAGGAGCATCACAGACAGGTACATGCAGCAAAATCCAGACTGTGGGACATTCAACAGGACAAACTACTCTGCTTCTTCAACAGAGAGATTTCAAGCAAAGAAAAAAAGAGAGGGAATATCTTAGGAGTACAGAAAACATAAAAGTCATAACCACCAAATAAAAGGTACAGACCTTATTTTGATCCTGCTTTGAAAAAAACCAACTGTAAAATACCATCAGTTCAAATTGGGGCAATTCAAACACAAACTCAATATTTGTGATATTAAGGAATTATTCTTAAATTTTTAGCTGTACCTCCCATTGAGAGGGGGAGTCTAATTCCCCTGCGTTGGATCTGGGGTGTTCTTAGTGACTGTCTTCTCCAGTGGGATGTGGTAGAACTGGTGGTCTGTAACCTCCAAGACTGGGTCAAAAAAGCCTTGCAGCTTCTACACAGGTGTCTTGGAACTCTTGCTCCTGGAACTGTCCCCCTTGGAACCCAGCAGCCATGCTGGGAAAAGCCTAAGCACTTGGAAAGACCATCTGTACAACCTAAAGAGTTGACACCCCTCCGGAGAGTCCCTAGCTGATAGTTATATGAGTGAGCCACTTTGGGGATCCAGCCATTCATATCTTCAGATGACTGGAGCCCCAACTGAAATCTGATTATAATCACGATACCCCAGTCAGCCCACAAAATCATGAGCGATAACAATAAACTATTGCTTCAAGCCAAAAATAAAAAAAATAAAAAAGTAATGTGGGAAAACATTATTCTACTTACTTGTATTTTTTTTAAAATAGTAAATAAAACTATGTATTTAAAAAATATATTTAATTCCTTGGAACAAACAAAGCTGTGCAGATGTAAGTAAGGTATAGGTGGCTATGAAATGGCATAGACCTGAAGCATCTGTTTATTTATAGGGATTCTAATGATACCTGAAGGGTCAAGTTCAAGTCACCAAACAATGTACAACTGAAACAGCCTGTTAGTTCAAGGAAACGTGTCTGGATGGTTTTCCTTTGCAATGCCATTAACTGTGTACTCCCAGATTCATTTCTGCATGCAGAGGTTTTGCTCTCTTCTTAAAATTTATCTTCTGATTTGCAAAGTACATAATTTTACCTGGTTGACTTCAGAAATATATTGAATATCTCTTTAATTTTTAGTTTGAATAACTGAAAAGAAAAATATTGCAGGGTAGAAAAGTCTTTTCCTGTGTGGGCATATTTTATTGCCTGCAAGATGAAAAGGAGCACCGATTTTTTTTCCTCTGGTGCATCTGATTTTTCTACATATTATGAATAACTAAATCTAGGTAAATAAACATGTTCCAGAATAATTGGCTTTATCCTTTGCCCACCAGATATAAACTACGCTTTTAATTTTCTCTATTCCTTATTCATCTTTTAATATAAATGTTCAATAGGGGTTTAAATCTTTTTCCCAAGCTTCTCTTTTATCATGTTTCTAATTACCTAGCCTAATTGCTCCGAGCCTGTAAGAGCTTGTGAATTTTTTAAATGGTTTTCTTTAATTATGATTCTTTAGTGAAGAAAACACTTCTAAACAAAAGTTAAAACTGAACACTGAATATCTGTGTTATAGGGGTAAAAAAGAAGGAAATTAAATATTTTCTTTAAAATATAGCCTAAGAAAACTGATTTTTCTAATGATCTTTTGCAGACTACTTGACAATGTGAAAGAGTTAAGACTCATGGTGATTAAACTGATTTTATGGGAAGATTCATACAACATATAAACACTACAATGCATATACTGTAGCCTATTCCTTTAGCATTTCCATACCTTATACATGCATACAGTGTTAGAAAGGAAGCCAGAATTATTGAATATTTCAGATAGTCATTTTGTGCCCACTATACAAATGGAACACTAATTAAAATCTCAAGACAAAAACAGTTACCAGCAGCAAAAAGATATGGTTGATGCCTCTCCAGTAAAGAAATTTCTTCCTGAGGTTCAAAATTGCAAAATAATAATAATAAATTTTAAAAAACAAATGAAACCTCTATAAAAAATAATGTGGGAACACATTATTTTACATACTTATGTGTTTTTAAAAAAACAGTAAATAAGACTGTATATTTAAAAAATATATTTAATTCCTTGGAACAAACAAAGCTGTGTAGATAAGTAAGGTACAGGAACTAGAATATGGGTGGCTATGACATGGCATAGACTGGAAGGATCTTATTTATGGGGAGTCTAATGGTACCTGAAGGGTGAGAAATGCAGATGAAAAGACATGGGCAGTGCTCCTTTAGGGATCAGTTTTAGGGAATGAAAGCCCCCCCCCCCAAAAAAAAATAGCAGAGAAGCAGAGTTTGAACCTGAGCAGAAAGGTAGGATGAAAAGGGGCTAGAATTTGAAAAAAGAATGTCAGAATGAGATTGTCTGAAACAGCACAGTTGGGAGAAGGAAGGCACCATATTAACAAAGTTGATAAAGGAATAGAGAAGAGATGTAGGCTGGATGGGACTGGAAGCTAATTAAGCCACAGTGGGCAGATACAATAGTGGTGGACCAACTGGGATGAGGCCAGTTCAAAGTACAAAAATGGAGTTAAACAGCAGAATTAACAAGCAATCAAGGGTGACCTAGGTACTGACTGACAGAAAAAGTAGTGTCAAAAAAGGTCTACAGACAGGTAATGGTTACCTGCACGTAAAATGGGAGGCCACGAGGAAGGCCAGTCGCAGGAGACTGACTCAACAACGCCAAACACTGGTCCAGCGGGAATTGTGATCTGATCCCCAGCAGGAAGGCTGCTTGCCTGGAAGTCACCTTTGTGGGACTGGCACAATGAGCCTCTCTCAGCAGACACAACCCCACTGATACATAGCTGACAGGTCTGTGGCATGCTCATTCAATGCAAAAAGCAAAAGCCCTCTTTCGTAGGGCAGACCCAGCTCCGCGGCGGTTTGGCAAGGGACGCTCATGCTGATTGCAGCAGCCGCGGGAGTCCTGGCCCTGCTTCCTTGCGTGATGTCCAGCCACGCGCAGCATCTGCAGTGTGCGACCCTCTCTAAAAGGTGGGCTATAAATGGGATCAACAGAAAGAAGAGTGTCATTCTTCTTGTTCATCCACGAAAACCTTATGGAACACCTGACCTATTCCAAGTATTGTGCTTGGCTCAGACCCAGACATTACTCGGATAAAGTACCACTTCGAGAACAAGAGCAAGGGTCAGACTGCAGCGGGGAAGGACGAGTGATCAGACGTAACTAGCCGTGCTAAAGTGATGCTCCGTCTGTCCAGCACCATCAGTAAATCCACATATGCTTTTATACATAAATATGTTACTAGAAAGAAATGAGAGCTTATCTCTTAAAAGATGAAAGCTTTTCATTTTAAAAATTTGAATTTTTAAAACATGGATCATAAACATTCCTGCATTTAGACTAAATATGTTTTAACCTCTTCTTGGTAGTGAGGAATATTTTAATTAACATAAATTACTATAAAATAGATTAGGGATCTATGTTCTTATGTTGTCGCAGTTACTGCTTAACCATAGTGACGCTAATCTTAGTGCTCTTATGTCTCAGTAGATGATCTGTAAGTGCCCTCTCTTCTCTGCAGTTCTTTCAGTTTATATGCATTATTGGTCTGTGTACTGTCTAGATGAGGGATAACATTTACATAGCACTTAGGTGACAGGCCCTATTTTTGCACTTTACATATAGGAGCATACTTAATTCCCTTAGATGCCCTATGAAATGGCCACTATCATTATTCCTGTTTTGCAGTTGAGGAAATTAATAGAGAAATAGTTTATCTGATAGCTGTAAGGTGTCAGAGTAGAGATTTGCACCCAGGTAACTTTTCTCCAAAGTTACTACTCTTATCCAATATGCCACTGCCCATCAAACTTCTTAGGCAGCAAAAATTTTACCCAAATGTCAGCTCACGTGGCAACTTAATATGTAACACAGGTCAATGTTGAGATGCTTCCGTTGGAGAAGGGGTGCTGGGGTGTGCAGAGAAGCAGCCCAGACTACGTGGCCTCTCTCCTTTCCTCCAAACTCTCTCGTAAGGAAAAGAGATTTTAAAGCTACCAAAAAGAATGATCTTTAATTCTTTTCAAGTTGCGATATCAAGAAAGCAAAAAATAATAAATTCTATTTTATATAAAAAAGATACATTTGCAGATTCTCCTTGTCAGCATAAAAGATGAATATCAGCCTGTAGTTGTACTTGCTACATTGTAATTACTTTCTCAGCAGTATATTAATTAGTCAACTCCAGTAGTCTAGAACTCTTTGAAGCTAGGTAATGAGATTAATAATAGATTCCTATCAACTCTCCTAAAGCTACAACACAAATCAAGCACTTTTAATCTGTGTTGCCTATACAGAGACATGAAAAATCCCTTTAGGCATCCACAGCTACCTGGGGGCCACAGTGTTCGGTGTAACACAATATCTAGTGATTACAAAAATAACGTCTATGAGAGCAGCATTCTGATATTCCAGCCCACACCTGGTACAAAATTGATTGGCTTGTTTAAGTTACGTACATGAAGTTACAAGGACTTTCTCCATAGAAATAATCTGATGCCAGCTGTAGCCTGATGGGTTATCACCTGAGAGACACATGTCCTGGACATTAGGAGGCACCAAACTAAACACACAGCAGAAAGCGTTTGTTGAGAAATATCTACTGGAAAAAAAATTTTAATTTTTCTTTTTAAAATTTGTTTATTTTTTCATCATTATGGGTACATAATAGTTGTACATATTTAGGGGATACATGTGATGTTTTGATACAGGCATACAATGTGAATTAATCAAATCAGGGTATTTGGGGTATCCATAACTTCAAACATTTATAATTTCTTTGTGTTAAGAACATTCCAGAGGCCGGGCACAGTGGCTCACGCCTGTAATCCTAGCACTCTGGGAGGCCAAGGAAGGTGGATCGTTTGAGCTCAGGAGTTCAAGACCAGCCTGAGCAAGAGTGAGACTCTGTCTCTACTAAAAACAGAAAGAAATTATCTGGACAACTAAAATATATATAGAAAAAATTAGCCAGGCATGGTGGTGCATGCCTGTAGTCCCAGCTACTCGGGAGGCTGAGGCAGGAGGATTGCTTGAGCCCAAGAGTGTGAGGTTGCTCCTCTCCCCACTACCTTTCCCAGCCTCTGAATAACTATCATTCTACTCTCTGTCTCCATGTGATCAATGTTTTAATTTTTAGCTCCCATATATGAGTGGAGACATGCAAGATTTGTCTTTCTGTGTTTGGCTTACTTCACAACATGTTTTCCAGTTCCATCCATATTGTCACAAATGAAAAAATTTCATTCTTTTTATGGCTAAATAATATTCCATTGTGTATATACATCACATTTTCTTTATTCATTCATTGATGGACACTTAAGTGGATTCCAAATCTTAGCTATTGTGAATAGTGCTGCAATCAACATGGAAGTTCAGATGTCTTTCCAATGTACTGATTTCCTTTCTTTTGTATATATCCTTTTTTTTGGATATATACCTAGCAGTGAGATTGCTAGGTCGTATGGAAGTTCTATTTTTAATTTTATGAGGAACCTCCATACTGTTCTCCTTAGTGCTTGCACTAATTTACATTCCCACCAACAGTGTAGGAGGATTTTCCTTTCTCCACATCCCTGCCAGCATTCATTATTGCCTGTCATTTGGATAAAAGCTCAAACAATTTGATAGGAAAATACCAAATAATCTGATTTAAATATTGGCAAAGGATCTAAACAGATGTTTCTCAAAAGAAGACATACAAATGACCAACAGGTATGTGAAAGAATGTTCAACATCATTAGTCATTAGAGAAATGCAAAGCAAAGCCACAATGAGATGTCTTGTCACCCCAGTTAAAAAGAATTATTCTTATTGTGGTGGCCATAATTTTCTGAAGATAAGAGTCTGTTGTGCATGGGATAATAATAATGAGTCATAGAAATATCTAAAAATTAAAGCTGGACTATATACTTTGTACATTTCTAATATATATGCACATATATTACAGAAGCACTCAAACCCATGTGTGTATATAATTTTTCTGCCTTGTACAGTTAAGGAATATTTTTTAATACATTGACTGCCACACTACAATTTTTTTTTTTTTCCCTTGGGGCCACAGTATTTTTATTACGAAAATAGAATGAAAACTTAGAAAACAAAATGACCCTTTCTAATTTAATGAAAAATTTGTGATTTTTTTATTGTTTCCTGTGCATGAGTTATATGTAACCTGAAAAATAGTTGTCATGGCTCCCAAGGTGAAGAGACCAGTGAGTTACATATGCTTCATAAGGCCCTGGGCTCAAAATTAGTGAGAGTTAAATACAACTCATGTGGCAGTTAATGTGTTAAAATGTCTTAGATAATGTTTATTTGGCCATGGAAATATGCCATTGTGTGTCTCCTGACTTGCACATCAGAAGCCTAATGGGGTCACCTTCTTCTATGGTCCCTCTCTGAGGAAAGACCACTACAAGAAATTGTACTCCTGCACACTACATTATCTCTCATGGCTGCTTGGAGGATGGCCATTATAAATGTAGAATTTTAAAATTTTTCCTTTTCTTTTTCTTACCCAGATATTAGAAGTGACATTCATGTTCTAGTGGTTGTCAGCTATATCTAGATAGCATTTCTGGGTAAGTATCTGTGCAAGATTATATGCATTGACCGATATTCACATACATATATACATACACACATACACACGCACACACACTCTTTATTTATAAAAAGTGAGTTCATTCCAGGAGATGTTTGTTCAAATTCCCATTATAGGACTAATGCTCCAAAGTAATAGTGTTTTAAGAGTTTTCCTTTTTGTAAGATAAAAGGAGACAAAGGTAACAAATTGTGAATATTGACTATTGTTCTAGAATATGTTACAACAAAATTTCTAAGAAAATGTCTCAGGAGAATAAAGTTCACTTTTGCACCAAAAGAAACATGGTGTTTGTTGAGCTCCACAGAGAAATGTTCCTACACATATTGTTTGTTAGCACTGATGCTGTAGATTAGAGGGGAATCTGTCTGTTGAGACTATCTGGAAGAAGCTAAAGACTTCTTTAAGGAAGAGGTCATGACTGGAGTTCTTTTCTGCCTGTTATTTAGTCCCAGGAGAGGCTGTAAGAAGATTTAGAATCTTCCCTTACTCAGAAGTAAGTGCTCCTATGATTCTAGGAAAGAGCGTGGTGTGAGCAAGCCGCAGGATCAAGGAGCCTGCCTAAGCAGCCATTTGAAAGAATTCATCTCCAGTGGGGGTAACTAAAGTCAGTGTGATAATATCCAAATATTTTGTATTTTTTTTTTATTTCAGGATGTTATGGGGGTACAAACATTTTGGTTACATGTTATGATTTGCCTCACCCCAGCCAAGATTAGAGACGTGCCCTTCCCCACTATAATACTGGCCACATCCATTAGTTGTGAATTTACCCAACCTACCTCCAACCCCCAGTGAATATTACTACCCCGTGAGCACCTTAGTGTTGATCAGTTAGTGCCATATAAAAAAATGTTCAACATCTCTAATCATTAGGGAAATGTAAATCAAAACCACAATGAGATATCACCTAACTCCAGTGAGAGTGCCCTTTATTGTGTAATATTATTTTAATTTAAATATAAAGGACCAATAAATACCTCTTTATTTGGTTTCAAAGTCCCTGATGTTCTACAATGTTAGCATTACTGATTATTATTACAAATAAACAAACAAAATCTTGGGGCTAGACCAAGGAACAGAGTAACACTTGATTTTAGTCAGTGCCTAACACGTGATTGCAGGTTCAAGATAGTCTGCAATTCGCGTGAAGGTGCCTTGACTCTAACTGGAGAGTGTGAACCATGAGAAATGCATGTGAATAGACAGAGCATTATTTGTGGCTTAGTATAGGAGTTTATGTGAGTGTGTGAGGAGTGTGTGTTAGTGTGAGAATGTGTATGTGTGTGTGTGTGTGTGTGTGTGTGTGCAGATAGTGGAGCTGAGATAATAGAAATCACAACTCCTTAGAATGAGACAGTCTATGTATCATACCTTGTCTTTCTTCTACATCTTCCTTGTGACATAGTGCTCACATTATGATCCTGTAGGATTAGATAAATACAGTTAAATTGATGAGAAAACTGAGGCCTATTGTTTTCAGAGTCTACTTCTTAGTGTTTTCTACATACATTATTATGATATTTTATTGTTGAAATTTGAATTACCTGTTGTAAATTGACAATATTAAGTGTGCTACAGTGTTCTAAATGTCTTCCAGGTTACCAAGTTATACAAAAAGGACTTCAGAAACTTTGCAACATGTGAGATTTTAAGTGCCGTCCCAGATGTACAGATTTTTTCTCAGGTCAAATTCCTGAATTAGACAAGCATCCTCTTTAGTTGCAACTGTCATCTAAGTAAGGAGTTATTCTTTCATAAAATTTTGTGTTGAATTCTCAGCATGTAACATAGGACGACACCTGGCATCAAGTACACTCTTTACCTGCCCTCTTTAGGATAACGTAAAGAGCCCTTATTCATCTGGCTAGATGCATGTTTACCAGTATTCAGTGCTTTGTCTGTAATTCCAAGGGCATATTATAAAGTTCTCATATAATTTCATGGTGAAGAAGAGCCCCTACTGCTCTCCCCACCCACTCTCTCCCTAGTGATGGCTGATGTTCCTCAATTAAATTTGATTATCTGTTTTAAGGCAAGGTTAAGAAAATTTTTATATTATTACAGCCTCAACAAATACATAAACATGCTGTATTAGCCAAGGTTATGCAGAGAAAGAACAAATACAATGGATAGATAGATGAGAGATTTCTTAGGGGAATGGTCTCACATAATTATGGAGGCTGAGAATTCCTACAACAGGCCATATGCAAGCTGGAAAATTAGAAAAGCCAGTAGTTTGGCTTAAAATTCAAGTCCAAAAGCCTCATACCCAGGTAAGCTAACAGCGTAACTTTCAGTCACAGACTGAAGGCCTGAGAACCCAGAGGCCACTGGTGCAAGTCCTGGAGTCCAAAGGCCAGAGAACCTGGAGTTCTGAAGTACAAGGGCAGGAGAAGGGAATGTGGCTGTAGAAAAGAGATCCAAGTGCCCATCAATACATGAGTGGATTAATAAAGCGTAGTATATGTATACCATGGAGTACTACTCAGCCACAAAAAATAATGGTGATCTACCATCTCTTGTATTATCCTAGATAGAGCTGGAGCCCATTCTACTAAGTGAAGTATTGCAAGAATGGAAAAACAAGCAGCACATGTATTCACCATCAAGTTAGAATTAACTGATCAATACTTATGTGCACATATAGTAGTAACATTCATCAGGGGTTGGGCAGGTGGGGTGGGGAGGAGGGGATGGGTATATACACACCTAATGGGTGCCGTGTGCACCATCTGGGGAATGGACACACCTGAAGCTCTGACTCGGGTGGGGCAAAGGCAGTACATGTAACCTAAACATTTGTACCTGTGTAATATGCTGACATTAAAAAAAAAAGAGAGAGAGAGAAAAGTTTGCCTTTCCTTTGCCTTTTGTTCTATCTGGCCCCTCAGCTGATTAAATGGTGCCCACCCACATTGAGTGAGGGTGGATCTTCCTTATTCAGTTCACTGATTCAAATGCTAATCTCTTCCAGAAACACCCTTACAGATATACCCAAAATAATGCTCTATCAGCTAGCTGGGTATTCTTAATCCAGTCAATTTGACTGCTGAAATTACCTATCACACATGTTTTGTGAATCTCTAAAAGAAATAAGAATTTTGTTCTATTTTCTACAGTTATTTTAACATAGAACTTTCTTTTTAAAAAGAAAATATAGATTAATATCTCTTAGAATATTGGTGTTCTGAAAACAGAATTTGTGAAATTCTTGTATAAGGCTTTGTTGCCTGTTGGACTGCAAATGAGGTAACATATTAAGCTTTATCATTTTACTAAGAATAAATTCGATTTAACCAATATATATATATTTTTTTGAGACAGAGTCTGGCTCTGTTGCCTGGGCTAGAGTGCTGTGGCGTCAGCCTAACTCACAGCAACCTCAAACTCCTGGGCTCAAGTGATCCTCCTGCCTCAGCCTCCCGAGTAGCTGGGACTACAGGCGTGCACCACCATGCCTGGCTAAATTTTTCTACATATATTTTTAGTTGTCCAGATAATTTCTTTTTATTTTTGGTAAAGACAGGGTCTCGCTCTTGCTCAGGCTGGTCTCGAACTCCTGACCTTGAACAATCCTCCAGCCTTGGCCTCCCAGAGTGCTAGGATTACAGGTGTGAGCCACCGCACCTGGCCTAACCAATCTTTTCTTAAGAGATTTCAAAGAAGGGAGAATAGAGAAAACTTGAGGACAGTGATGTTGGTAGAACTTAATCCTTATCCTAGTGGGCGGTTTCTTGGGGGCACAGTCTGTAGCATAAAAAGGTAAGAACATATTTTAAGTCTAGGTACAGAACATTCTGATCTCATCTGGGACTGTAGATATTTGGAAGCACATTTGAGCAGGTAATTGGCTTACTGGTACCAGAGAATTCAGGGTTTTCTCTATGTGATTTATTGCTATTTATATTGGTCATCTTTCTGTATATTAACATTTTATACAAAGCTCATATAATAGATGCATAGTAGATACATTATAAAATTATAAATTTTTGGAGTAAAATTCAAAGACTTTTAATGATGTTTAGTCATAATTTTTGTAATCTTGGTTTGCCAATTATTATTACTGTTACCGTGGTTGTCCTCTAAAATAGACCATAACACTAGAGGATTCCCTGTGATAACTTACTTGGTGATGGTTATGGTATAAATTTTGACCCTCTCAAATTCATGCATTGAACCCCTAGTAGCCAGTACCTCAGAATGTGACATATTTAGAGAAATGTTCTTCAAAGAGTTAACCGAATTTAAACGAGGTCATTGGAGTAGACAACAATCCAAGATGATGGATCCCCTTATCAGAAAAAGAGATTAAGACACAGACAGCAAATACGATCCCGTGGCAGTTGGTGAAAAGGCAGCTATTTGCCAACCAAGAAGAGAGGCCCTCAAAAGAAACCAAACCTACCCACACCTTGGTCTTAGTTTTCCAGCCTCCAGAATTGTGAGAAAATAAATTTCTGTTGTTTAAGCGACCTAGCCTGTGGCACATTGTTATGGCAGCAATAGCAAACTAATGCAGGGTTATAAAAGATATTTTCTGTCCTCCCCTCTCCAAACCCATGAATCTCTATTTCTCACCCAACAACCCAGCAGCTTTCCCTACCCTTGGCTTTCACCCTGGGTTCAGTGAAAGTGAAGCTTCGGCGGTTCTGCCTGTGGCCAGGAGGAGAGTGGGACATGCTAATTGTTTCCCTGGCTGCTCTGGGCTGATGTCTGCAGGTATCTGGGTCGCCTTAAAAACCACAGCCCCTGTACAGCAGCCCTCAACTAAGCTTCAGCTGCTGGATCCCGTCTCTGCAACCTTTCTCTGCTTGCCCCTTCAAGTCTCAGTCTGGTAAGATTATACCTTGGGAGCACCTTGTACACTGGCCCGTTACTAGCTGTCCTCACTTACCCCATTTGAACCTGCCAGGTGCTCCTGCCAGGACACGGAGACAGCAGTTTAATGGATGTGAAGAAAACATTCTGCTCTTAACAAGAGCAAATCAAAAAGTCAAATTACCTTATTGGAATATGCATTTTATGGCAATACATTGTCTCTTTTTCCTATTCCTTTATATTAAATCTGATAGTGCCTTAAATAGATGGAACAATCAATGAGTAATTAGTGAGTAGCTATCTTACAATACCTTTTAAAGATGTTCATCTGCTAGAGTTGATGCTTTTAATCTCCTAAATGTAATTGCAGGTTGCTCAAAGGAACCAGAGAGGCAGAATTAATGTTAGCATTTCTTAATTCTCAGAGTCTCAAAATGTTTTTTCACTCAACCTCACCCCATTTATTTCTCTTTGTCCTATAGAAAGTTTAAAGGTGTTCACAAATCAAGAAGTGGGGAAAAGTGAAAACTTTGGCTTAGTGTACATAATGTATATTAAATATCGTTTATTAACTCTTATTTATATTGAGGATCAGTTCCTTAAAATTAAAACTGTCAAAATTATTACATCATAAATGGTAAGAAATAATTACCTAACACACTCTAAAATACCAATAAATCACTTATCAATTTTAACCTTAAAAGATTTCTTCATCAAATTGCAAAATTTTTAAAGTTTTATTATCTTCTCTTAAGGAACTTGTTAATATATTGTCCTAAATATTTATAGAATTTAGAATAATTGTACCTCTGCTGCCATCTAGACTTTAAGAGAAAGCATTGCCTACAGATGTCTCAGTATTAGATTAGTTGATGCATAAAAAGAAAATGATGTATACAAGAATTACCTGAAAATATTTCATTTCATTAATTTTAGTACACTCTTGAAAAAATTTTCAGAAGAAAATGACAAATATATTCATTTAATGGTTACATAGTATAAGATACTCAAGCTTCATTTATTGGTTAATCTTCGATGGAAGAGGAAAGAGATGGGAAATATATATGTAAAATGATAAAGTAAAATATTATTTTAAGAAGTTTTAAGTAGAATAAGCAACACTGTAAATGAACATGATCAACGAAGGTTTATAGCACACGTATTTATTCTTTTCACATTGATCTCTCCAATTAACATTAATCTACGACCATTAATTGCTCTTTAATAATATACACACTCCCACCCATTAAATATTCATAAATTTTATTGGGAAGCAGTAGAGTGAAGCTGTTAAATATCAGGCTCTGGAGAGAGCCAGCATTAGGTTAAAATCTCAGTTCTGACACTTACAGTCTATAAGACCTTAGGCAAGTTGTTCAGCCTCACCGTGTGTCCTGTTTTTCATCAGATACGAGGAGACGATAATACCTGCCAGGTAGATTTGTTTGCAGGATTAAATTTGACTACATAATATCTGTGCTCGGAACAATGTTCGGGAGAGTTCGCATATCAGACTACAGAGACATCATTACTCTCAGTCCTCAAGCCAGGAGTCTCACTGAACTTCCTGTAGAGCTTACAGTCCTTCCCTGAACAACCAAAAAGATGTGTTTAATATTGACCATGTATTATGTGTGTTGTTTTATTTTCCTTATTGGAAAGTAAATATAGATTTAATTTACAAAATTTATAAAATATTTATATATGCTATTCCTTATAATTCCACCATTTCATCATCCTAAAAAGAAATCTAGTATCAAACATACAATGCATATTGCTCTCTTTATTTTTTATACATCTACCGTCTATATTTTGTTATTTTTTTTTACACTAACAAGATCATTCTATGTATTCAGTTATAAGCTGACTCTTAATTATAACTCCCTGATCTGAATTCCATTCAGTTTGACACCTATTCCAGCATGTTTTTATATCTGGGAATTAGATTTGATTTGGGAAACATTGAAAAAATAATGCAAAACATTGCTGGAGTTTCCCTAAAGCAATGGAGCTATCCCCAAAGTACCACTCCTCACTTCAAATGCTGTCTCTCCTTCCTTCCTTTCCCTCCCTTCTACAACCCCTGCAGGCCCCTGGCTTTAGCTCAACTCACCACGTTCACAAATACCCCTGTTGCCTACAACTCCTTTCCTTCCTTAGAGAAATTTAGTTTTCTTTTGGCTAAACCTATAAACAAAAGATTTCCTCTAGATTCTACTCAAAATGTCTGTGAAGAATTGAAGTGTTGAGAGTAGGGGAATTGTAAGTGTCTGTGTAGTTTTTTTATACATTATGTTCCAGCAAACTTTTTCACTTAAAAATATTTCTTGGTCATTTTATCAACCAACTCTCAGCAGGAATAAGACAGCATCTTCAAAAGGTCTAACTGAGGTAGTGGGTCTTTCTTCTCTCGCCGTGGCTTGCTGCCTGCCGGGCTCTGCTCACCACTGATGAACAAGCATTTTCAGCTGTGCTGGTCTGTGCTTCCTTTGCTCAGTTCTACCAGGTCTCTGACACAAGTTTAACTGACCTAAGAAGGAATTTTTGAGACTTGCCATTTAGGGAGAGGAATATAGATTTGGATCCTCGTTAAAGTGGCTCTGGGACATGTATCCCATCCCAGACTTATCTGTGTGTCTTAGACTGAATCATGGGCCTTGATATCAGCATAAGCTGTGACTGCCATTAAGTTCTGAGAAAAGAATTATTCTGTAATCAATTGATCTCATCTATCTTGCCAGGCACTGGCCCTTGTTGTATAGAGTGTTCTGTCCAATGTACAGACCCGTTAGACAATTGCTCATGTGGCGTAAGAGTGGCCACTATTTGAAGAGCATTCATTATTTGAGGATTTGAACTACTGAAGCCCACACTCCCAAAGCCAGAAGTCTCACTAGGACCCTAAAAAATGCCGCTGCAGCCTATCTCCAGAAAATATGTTAACCCTCAAGGTTACAGGGGAAAACACCTATGGAACCTCTGTGTTGTAACCAAGGGGTTAAACATTGCCACCGGGAGCCTCTTAACCTTAATGATACTGATTTGAGACTCCCTGAAGGGATAAATTTATACACAATATCAGGGTGAAGGATTCCTCCCCAGAAGTTTGTCTAGTTACTAAGAAAATCAAGAAAGCAAGCAAGAAAGAAAAAGAGAGAATGAAAAAGAAAGAGGAAGGGTGGGAAGAGTAAAAGAAAAACAGAAATTTGGATACAGGGAAAGGAGTAAAAAAATAGAGCAGAAAATCTGCAATTTGACTGAATTAGAAATAATATTTACTAAAAGAATTTAAATAGTAAAAAAGAGTAATGATTGGCATGTGCACATCTATAAAATAGATTCTGAATTAACTTTAATATCTGCTGAAATGCACCAACTGACAAACTTTCATGGTCTTAATCATTACTGCATTGCAAATTCCAGTCATATGTGGGATCCCATTGAAGTTAAAGTACCCCTTATAATTTTGGGGGAGTTACTGAATATAAAATAGAGGGCAATGCTAAGTCTTATCTTAACCACTGAAACTATCGTCTTGCCTAAATTCCCATGAACATAGCACTTGTAGCTCCACGATACAACATAGTGGATATGGACAATGTGATCCATGAGCAATAAATTAAAATTAAATTAAGTCTCTGGCACTTATAAATTGCCTTGACACAATCAGACCCCATGGACCTACTCCCTTGCTCCCAGTTAAAATAGTTAATACAACCAGATGTAAATTAAAACAAGGTTTTCAAGGATTAAAACCCATTATACAAGACCTATTTAGAAAAGAAGTGTTTCTCCACACTGAGTCTCCATTTAACAACTCCACTGGGCCTGTTTTTTAAGCTTAAAAGAATGAACAGTGCCACATAGTGAATTACTGCAATCTTCATGCTGTGGTCCTATCCATTAAGGAATCCATACTCAATATTATTGAAATTTAAAATCACCAACTCCATCCAACCAGCAACTGGAAAATAGATTTTACTATTTTAGATTTGGCTAATTTTTTCTGTTCATTGCCTGTGTCAACAACTTTTCAGATGCAGTTTGCCTTCAGCTCTAAAGGGGCATATCATGTGATTCACCTGGCTAATCATAGGCTACTTTCACAGCATTGGCATCTCACACAGTATTTGTAGGCAAAGCTCTTAACTGCAAGTGACTTTCTCCAAGAGTGTAGGTGTGAAATCACACTGATGACATCATCTTCTGAGGACATTCAATGGCACACTCATTTAGGACATACAAATGCTCACAAAAAGGGGATAAGCCACTCTCCCACAAAAAGCACAAGATTCTGCCACTTTAGCTAAATATGTGAAAATTATTTGGTGAAAAAAGGATTAATCCATCAATGGCACTGTCAAGAGATAGCTATTGACTCAGCTCCACAGCATTAAAGCACACCCAACATCTATTAGGCCTTTTGGGGTTCAAGAAACACCATATTTCTCATTTATAAATTTTACTTAAGACAATTTGTGCTGTTGCTTGCAAATCAGCCCATTTTGACTAGGGATACCTCCAAAAAAGAGGTTCTAAGATCTATCCAAATTATAATACAACAACCACTCCCGTTAGTGCCTCCACAGACTAGAAATTTTAGCCACCCTGTCTCAGACCTCCTGAAGACTCTGCATCACCCACTATGGCCATCAGTTGCCTCTGGATTTCTGATGCATGAAACTGCCCTCCTTTGTCCTGCACTATATACCACAATACAGGTTCTCATAGGCCCTGAACTTATGACCATCTATAACCCTCTACCCATTCTACCTTGGGTCATGGAAACAGTGTCTCCATAAGCTTGGCACGACCTCTGAGGCCACTTGGCTAATTATAGAGCCAAACCTGGGCTCTCTGGCATCCCACAGAGGTAGGAGGTGGTGCCTCCCCTGTGCTGAGTCCCTTGTCAGATCTTATGGTACCAGAGAAGGCCACTGATCTTCTTACCCTTTGACAAGCTGAGGAGTGTCTTGGGTTAAACTTGGTTAGCAGTGTCTCAGTCCATTTTTTGTTTCTATAACAGAATGACACAGACTGAGTAATCTATACAGAATACAGGTTTAAATAAACCTCTTCCCATACCATATTCCCTCCATTGTGAGTCTGTAAAATCAACAGAAGTTATCTACTTCCATAATACAATGATGACAGAGGTATAGGATAGATGTTTTGAGTCCAAAAGGGAGAAATAGCCAAGAAGAAAAGAGTAAAAGGTCCCAAGTAAGTCCAAAACCCAACAGGTAGAACAATATTAAGCTTCATAATACTATCTTTTGACTCCATGTCCCACAATGCAGGCATTTTGTAGCCTGATCCTCCAAACTCTTCCCCTCCACCCATTGCCCAGTTCCAAAGCTGCATTTATATTTTCAGATATTTATTATAACAAAAGCCCTACTTCTTGGTACCAGTTTTCTGTCTTAGTTTATTGCTATAATAGAATACCTGAGACTGGATAAATTATAAAGAAAAGAAATGTATTTCTTATAGTTATGGCTAATGAGTCCAAGGTTGAGATGTCGTATCTGATCAGGGCCTTCTTTCTGTGTCACATGGCAGAAGTCATCACACGGCAAGAGAGAGGAAGCATGTCAGATGTTCTTTCTTTCTCTTCTTATAAAGCCACAGTCCTATTCTATTATGGTCCCACTCTTATGACTTAATTTAATCTTAATTACCTTCTATCTATCTATCTATCTATCCATCTAAAAATCCAATTGGGAATTATATTTCCAACACATGAACTTTTGCAGAACACATTCAAACCATATTAAGGTACAATGAGAGCTCATACACATTACTGATAGCATCTTCACCATGTTCACCAGACAGCTGCTACTTTTTATTCTCTCATAAAGGACAGACACAAAGATCAGTACAATTGACCAAATATTAGGCAATTATTTTTGCACTGGTGCCCTGGCCAACAATTAGCCCCATTTGTACATTTTTATTTACTCTTGGGCCATTGCCAAAGATCTTGCTGTCTGGCCTGGCCTGTTTCAGCAATAACAATTCCTTGTCTGAAGTTGCCCATTTTGGGGTAAAGAATTCTGATAATTTCTTGCATCACAGGTACCAAAAATACACTCATTCCTCCTTTTTCCTACGTGCTGAGCATGTTGGCAAGTTAATGAGAAATCCTAAGTGCTCATTCTTAGAGTGGCTGTGGGAATTTACAGTTGGACAAACCCCTGCCTGAATTGG
This sequence comes from Lemur catta, assembly GCF_020740605.2. Lineage (NCBI taxonomy): Eukaryota > Metazoa > Chordata > Mammalia > Primates > Lemuridae > Lemur > Lemur catta. The sequence goes on along the minus strand of NC_059150.1, from coordinate 22,629,110 downwards.
AACTCTCCCTGCATCCTCAACCCCTACACACCGTATAACCCTAAGCCGGACTCCCCTGCTCTCTCAAGCCATGCTCAGACCAGCTTTGGAGGCCTGCTCTGCTCTCCCCAGGAAGCTCGTTATTTATGTAATAAACCTTTTCATACCCTCATGGTGTGTGCAGCGTCATCAGTCTTGGCTTGACATCTAAACCGAATTTTGGGTAAGGATCCATTCTAATTCTTTAGAAAGACTATAACAATCTTTTTGTCCTACTTTTATGAAGACAGTGTGACATAGTTAAACAACATAGACTTTGAAGTTAGACAAACACAGGTTTTATTTCTGACTTTGTTACTTCTTAGCTAGATAACCTTTGAGCAAGCTCCTCAGTATGTCTGAAACTCAGTTTATGAGGCACAAATAAGTGTTTCCAAGATGGAAGAACGTAGAGCTGATTTGAAATGTACACTTAGGTAAATAAGGGAGGGCTGAAACAATATTTTCCCATTCATATGTTTTTTGCATTAATTTTATATTGATACCCTTAACCTGGATGAAAAGATGGCCAAATTCCTAATATCAGGATAGCAAAGAGATTCAATAAATTTAATAATCTTTCCTTCATATGGTCATCAAACTTGAAAGGATTTTCCTCTCTCTGTTCTTTATACCACCTTCTCCATTCTCTTTCCTTATTGTCAGGGCTAGTTAATAATTTCTGTTCTCTCTTTTTAGTCCCAAAACCTAATAAATATCTTTCTTAACTTTTTTAACAGGGTGATTTCAAAAGAGTGTTTAATTCTGTTGACCTATTTAAGGAGCCACAGGACACCTAACAGAGGCTGACTACGGTTTGCACAAGTTAGCAAAGAAGTCATTCTCTGGTGGTAAAAGCAGAAAACTCTCTACTGATATGATATGTATAAATGTCGTATCATGGAAACATCCCTTTGGTAACATGCAAGAAGAAAGAAAAGCTTATTAATTAAGAGACAAGACTGTGTTTCAATCCCCATATCTCTACATATTAAGTAAGACATAGGGCCATTTATTTAACTTTTTCAAATCTAGTTTTCCTCATCTACAAAATAGAAAATATACTAGCAATGACTTAGGACTGATTTGAAACTTAAATGAAATAAATACCTAATCTGTTCAACACAATGACTAACATATGTGTATAATAAGCAAGGAATGAATATAAGTTGTCACTATTACTCAGTGCAGGAATAAAAATATCCCTTGAAGAGGAATTATCTTTGTCTTCTCCTAAGTTTCCTGCCTGGATACCGTATTTGAATAACATGATGACTGATTCTTGCATGTATACACGTTTGTTTGCATCAGAAATACAGAGTTAAAGTTATTATCCTTCTCTTGTTGGATGAAGTACAGCTTTTCTATGCACAGGCTGTGTGCAGGAATAATTTAATGCAATAGGAAAATAGAATATCTTGGAACGTTGAGAATGGTAGCATTTAAGGATCATTACTGTGACCATAACGAATAGAATGGGTATGGTGGTTTTAAAAACATGGGTACAGATACTTTGATATGCCTCCCTTTGTGAGATGGAGACTGCTTTCCTCTCTTTGAATATGGAGTGCACTTAGTGACTCAGTTCTACTGAATAGAATATAGCAGAAGTGATGGTATGTTGCTACTGAATCTAGCTTATATAAACACCATGGCTTCAGTCTTGAATTCACTCACTTTTCCTCCAATCGCTTGATCTGGGACAGCCAGCTGCTGTGTCAAGTCAGGTAGTCTTGCCTGAAAACCACCATGTATGAGTGAGATGGGAAAGGAATCCTCTGCTAGTTGAGCCTTCAAATGAGCCAACAACCCTGACTGTAGTAAACCCAGGTTTACTACAGCCTCATTACAGACCACAAGCCACAGGGCTTTTAGCTTAGCTGCACCCTGATTCCTGACCCACAGAAACTATGAAATAATAAATCTTTGTTGTCTTAATATGCTAAAATTTATGGACGGCTTTGTGCATAGCATTAGATGACTAAAACAGATGGACCTGAGGCTACTGTACTAATTTAAGTGTGATAAAGCAAGGAATTAAAACCAATAGAGAGAGAAAGGAGAGCAAATACCCTTTATAGAGGTTACAGATAATCAGCATGTATTACATTCATTACAAGAAAAGGTTATTAGTAAAGAAATTAATTTTATTGTATGATTAGAAGAAATAAAAAGATGGAGTCTAAAATTTTGAGCATGGAAAAAAATAGCAGTTATACAAGTTGTTGAGCCTATTTGGATTTAAAGAATCACGACAGTTCACACTTCTACATTGCACTAAATAAATGGTTCCAACGACACAAGCAAAAGCCTCAACAATTTTCCACAAGGTAAAATAGCATGTAGCAAAATGCAACTATCAATTTTTGAACAAATACACCTCATACAATAATGAAGTTTGGGCGTGGACTCATAGAAAAGGGACATTTTTTGAGGATTCACTAATATAAGATTTTTGTATATGTTTAAAGACAAAAATCCTGGATAATAGACAAAGAAGGCTTTGCCATGTGTGAGAGTTATAGAAAATTTTGAGTTTAATGGCTATAGTGCAAAAATTTAGGTTCTCTCAGAACATGTGTGCTAACTGGACACCATGAAACTATCAAATGAACCATAAAACTTTTAAAAGAGTAACTTCTAATGAGAAATGTAATAATCAGTTCATGAATTTTATGGTTCTGCAATTACGCTTTGGTTGACAGAACAGGCTAAAGTTTAAAACTGAGGGCTCATGACATCTGAAAAAATGATAAATTGCAACTCGGGTTGAGTTAAGGATCCGGTTTAACATATACAAACATAAACGTCCACATTCAACAATAGGTTCCCTGTATTTTCCTGTGCTGGATAGTCTATAGCCTGGGACACTTAACATTGATACCGGGACAGAGACTAATGTAAAATTTTCCCAAATCATTATAGTTTCATCTGCTGAGTAGGAATTTTAAGAACCCATATCGTGAGGACTATTCAGCTCTCAGAAACCACAAGCCTTGTGCACAAGTAGTGAAGATTTGTCTAAAGTAACTCTGCATTCTGTGACAAATAATAAATTAAATGTACCAAAGAAAATACACATTTATTTACACACAGTTGCCCATATGTTTTTCCAGCTTTATTCTTTATTGAGGCATAATTAGAAACTAAAATTGTATATATTTAAAGTATACAACTTGATATCCGTACCCATTCTGAAAGCATCACCATCATCAAGCTGATTAACATATCGAACACCTCACATAGTTACCAATTACCGTTTCCTCTGTGTGTGGGGGGGGGTAGGTGGGTGGGTGGGTATGTCGCGAGAACACTTAAGACCTACCCTCTTAGTAAATTTCAAACATACAACATAATGTTATTAACGATAGTCACAGTGTTGTACATTAAACTTTGTATCTCTTGACCAACATCTTCCCATTTCCTCCTCCACCTGGCTCCTGGCAACCACCCTTTTATTCTCTGCTTCTATGAGTGTGACTATTTAGATTCCATCTGTAAGGGAGATAATGCAATATTTGTCTTTCTACATCTGGCTTATGCTACTTAGCATAATGCCTTCCAAATTCGTCCATGTTGTCACAAATGGCAGGATATCCATCTTTCTTAATGCTGAGTAATATCCCATTGTGTGGGGGTTTATATATATTTTTTTCACTGTTCTTTCATCTGTTAACAAATATTTAGGTTATTTATATATCTTAGCTATTGTGAATAATGCTGACTGAACATGGCAGTGCATGTACATTTCCATGATTCTGATTTCATTTCCTTTGAATATATACTCAGAAGTCGGACTGCTGGACCATAAAATAGTTTTGTTTTTAACTTTTGGAGGATAGTCCATACTATTTCTGGTAAAGGTTGTAACTAGTTATATTCCTCATGGTTCCCTTTCCCTAAATCTTCAGCACAACTTATCTTTAGTCTTCCCAATAAAAGCCATTCTAACAGGTGTTAGGTAATATGTCATTGTGATTTTAATTTGCATTTTCCGAATGATTAGTGAAGTTAAGTACCTTTTCAAATACTTGTTGGCCATTTTTATTTTTTCTTTTGAGAAGTGTTCATACAAGTCTTCTGCCCATTGTTTAATAGGTTATTTATTTAGCTATTGATTTGTATGAGTCCCTTATATATTTTGTAAATTAACCACTTATCAGATATACAGTTTGCAAATATTTTGTCCCATTCAGTAGGTTGCATTTCCTCTCTGTTGATTGCTTCCTTTGCTGTGAATAAGCTTTTTAGTGTGATGTAGTCTCATTTACCTATTTTTGCTTTTGTTGCCTGTTCTCTTGGTGTCATATCCAAAACATCATTCCCCAGACTAATGTCAAAAAGCATTTTATCTATGTATTCTTCTAATACTTTTATGATTTCAGGTGTTATGTTTGTTTGTAATATATTTTGAGATAATTTTGTATATAGTGTGAGTTAACAAGCTAATTTAATTCTTTTGCATGTGGTTATCCATTTTCTCAACATCATTTATTAAAGAGACTATTGTTTCCCTATTGTGTACCTCTTAGCAACCCTGTGAAAAATTAGTTGACTGTAGATGTGTGGATTTATTTCTGGGCTCTCTATTCTATTCCATTGGTCTACATACCTGCTTTTATGCCAGTACTATACTTTTTAGGATATCATACTGTTGTTAGAGATTTTGAAATCAGGAAGTGTCATGCCTCCAGCTTTGTTCTTTTTTCTCAAGATTGCTTTGGCTATTCTGGATCTTTTGTGAGTCCATATAAATTTTAGGATTTTTTTTCTATCTCCATGAAAATGCTATTGGAGTTTAGATAAGGATTGCATTGAGTCTGTAGATCACTTTAGGTGTGGACATTTTAAGAATATTAAATCTCTAAAACTTAAATGCAGGATGTTTTTCTGTTTATCTGTGTTTTCTTTAATTTACCTCATCCAAGTTTTGTAATTCTCAGTGTACAAATCTTTCAGTTTAGATTATTTCTTTTTAGTTAAGATTATTTCTAAGACTTTTATTTTTTGTTATTGTTATTGTGAATGGAATTATTTTCTTAATTTCCTGTATGGTTAGTCCATTGTTTGTGATAAAAACCTGACTATTTTTGTAGTTTTATTTTGTATCCTGTAACTTTATTGAATTCATTAATTAGTTCTAAAAGGTTTTCATTGGGTATATTAATTCTTTTTATGTACATGATCATATTATCTGCAAACATAGATGCTTGTGCTTCTTTGCTAATTTTGATATCATTTATTTCTTTTTCTTGTCTTACTGTTCTGCCTAGAACTTTCAATACTATGCTGGAAAGAACTGGTGAGAGTGAACATCCTTGCCTTGTACTGGATCTTAGAGGCAAAATTTTCAGGTTTTTCCCCATTGATTAGCTTCAGGATTTTTATATTAAATCAGTATTCAGAAGCCTCCCAATGAAGAAGAGCCCAGTAACAGATGGTTTCATTGGTGAATTCTACCAAACATTCAAAGAATTAATACCATTTCTGCTTAAACTTTCCCAAAATATAGAACAAGAGGGAACACTTGCAAACTCATTTTGTGAAGCCAGCATCACCTTGATACTAAAATGAGACAAAGACACTACAAGAAAAAAAGAAAGGAAAAACTATAGGCCAATATAAATGATGAACATAGACAGAAAAATCCTCAAGAAAATACTAGCAAACTGATTTCTGTAGCCCTTTAAAAAGTTCATACATGATGACAAAGTGAATTTGATCCCAAGATTGCAAAGATGGTTAAAAATACACAGATAAATAAGTGTGATATGATACATTAACAAAATTAAAGAAAAAAAAAACACATGATCACCTCAATAGATGTAGGAAAGGCATTTGACAAAGTTCAACATCTATTTTTTGATTAAACTCCTAACAAAATAAGTATAGAAAGAACTTACCTCAACAACATAAAGGCCATATATGACAAACATTTTTTAATTCGTTCTGTCAATCTATTTTTCCCATTTTACAATTTTCTATGTGAATGTCATTTTCTGAAATTTGATATTTTTTCAATAATGTTACTAGTTGGTATGCAATCAAAATCATTTCTTTTTGATAAATGTTGGAAATAAATGTTGCCATATTTTTTCAAGGACACTGTAGAATCATTGGAGTCACAATAGGACTTTCTATGAGAAAAATATAGAGCAATTGTATGATGTACTAGAAGGCTTACCTAAAATTCTAGAAATAATAAAAATACACTATTATGTTCTTTTTTTTTTAATTCTTTCCATGAAGAAATGTAATAAAATCTCTGCAATGACAAATATGTTTTACCTGTCTTCTTGGGCAGCCAAGTATATCTTTGGTTTAGGTGGTGGGTGGAAATTTTAAATCACATGTTAAGGGAAGAAAAATGTCAAAAGATATAAGAAATAATGGCAGTTACTGAACAACAATAAATCCGGTTGAGTCCTTGGAGTATGTGGCAAAAAGATAAAGGATCTATGAAATGCCGAAGAATTTAGCTTTCTCTTCTTCAGAATAGATACCCATATAATCTTAAACATGATCTTTAGACACTCTGAAATGCAATTTTTTTATCTGTAAAATGAATAAGAATAGTCACCTCAAAGAATTATTGAGAATATTAAGGGAGATAATGTATCTGAAGCACATATCATAGAATCTAACAATCAGCACACTGCTGATGTAACTTACGTAATGTGTTATCTATTTCACTATTATCACCCTTATTAGTAGTATTATTTTTTAAATAAAAAATTTCAGACGAATTAAATTTAGCATTTTATTTGAGCAAAGAATGATTCATGAATTGTGCAACACTCAAAACCAGGAGAGATTCAGAGAGCTTAGGCCAAGCACAGAGGCAAAGTAGAGGAATAACCAGATTAGCTACATTTAGGTGTCTGCCTTATTTGGCATGGTGTAATGAGTTGGCTGCTTGTTATTGGCTGAAACTTCGCCTTTTTTTTTTTTTTCCCTGAGACGGTCTTGCTCTGACTCCTGGGCTAGAGGGCCATGGCGTCAGCCTAGCTCATAGCAACCTCAAACTCCTGGGCTCAGTGGATCCTCCTGCTCAGCCTCCTGAGTAGCTGGGACTACAGGCGCATGCCACGACTCCCGGCTAATTTTTCTATTTTTTGTAAAGACCGGATCTTGCTCTTGCTCAGGCTGGTCTGGAACTGCTGGTCTAAAGCAATTGTCCTGCCTTGGCCTCCCAAAGTGCTAGGATTACAGGTGAAAACCACCATGCCCGCAATGCTTAGCTGTTTCTCATACTCCAAAATTGGGTTTCAGTTTGTTTACATACTAGGTTGTTGTTTTTTATATGGGAACTCCAGGGTATGGAGGCAGCCTCAGGCCCAATTTAAGTTAATTTAACTAATTAGTACTCTCATTGTCATCAATACTACAAAATGGATATTATTGTCTAGTTTAAATTTATAAGGAAGCTGAAGTGTTGAGAGTTTAAGTAATTTGCTTATATTCCCACAGCTGTAGGAATATACAGTACTGCAATATGATTTTAAGTTTTCCTGACTCAAAACTCATGCTCTTTTAATACACCATAACTTTTCTCTCTTTTCAGAGGCAGAGTAGAATCCATCAATTCCTCAGCATTGCACAGCTTACCTAGGTTTCTGGTGAGGTTGTCAGAATAGATATAAATCACTGAGATAGTTATCTCTTAAGTAGACAGATTTTGAACTACCCTGAAGAGTGACCACAAAATTAGGGTAGGATTATATTTAGTATCTACCAATCTATCCATACAGACATATCTTAAAGTCTAAATGAATGAAAAGCAAGATATATCAATTGTTGCACTGATAAAATAAATAGTATTATGAAAGCTTTAAAAATCCAGAATATATATTTATAACAGTCTTTTTCACCATCTGTCTTGCAAGTGTCTGACTTGCTGAAGTGTTTGACATACATAGCTGGTGACAGGCTGCTGTGATCCAGCTGTACTTGTACCACATGCCAGTTGCTTGACTGATACTAATTTGAGGAGCTTATAGTCTAAAAATAGTCATGCATTAGTTAATAAGTGTTTATTCTCTGATATGTGTGTGTTCAAAGGTCTCCTATTTTTAAGCAGACTCACACCTCCCAAAGACATAAATTTAACTGATCTCCAACCCCCTCAAAAATGTATCTTGTTTATAGATTGTCAAAACTTTAGACCATGTCACTATTAGTCCAAATAGTTAGAATAGACTCACTTTTGAGGGGGACATCACTATCAACTTTGAACCCCATTAAACCCTGAGGGATTCAACCCCAAAAGACACTTTTTAAGTAGAATAAGAAGAGATTTGTCTTTGGACTGCTTAAAGCATACTAAAAACAAGTAAGAATAAAGCCATGGTATTCAGAATGAAAGATAAACAGAAAGATGAGAAGAGATGGGAGAACAGGCAGTAAAGAGAAAAATACACGTATTTAAATTAAATGAAAATGAATATATAGAACAGTGCCATTAGAAGAATGGAAAGAAGATTTGAATATTAATTCTTATTTACTAACTGTAGTGTGTTTCAGAGTACTGCAAACATAATTTGTTCGTTTGTAAAACAGTAATAAAAAACAACCAATTGGATTATTGGATTCATCAAAATAACACAAATAATTCGCTAAATATCTTGTTTTCACATAAAAAATATGCACTATCGCCACTATAACTCCTACTATTATTACTACTACTAATATATAATGCAAGGAAAATTAATTGTGGTAGAAAAATGAAACATAACAAAATCAATTAGAAACAGATTAAAGAGTTTAATGTAAATAAAATGGAACCAGAAGATATGAGTATTTTAATCTATTAAGCAATAGAAGAAATGACAAAAATGTCAATAGATACCAAAGCAAAAGACAAAATTTTTACATATCAAGAATTATCAAGAACTGATTTAAAATAGAAAACAAATCTGAGTCCGTAAAATTTATTTGCAACCATAAAATGAAGGATCAATACCTTTACTATGCAAAAATATTTTGAAACAAGTAAAACACTAAAATTTCCATTTGAAAAATAGCAATATTATATGAATGGAAAACTTGCAGAAATATTAAACATAGTTTAACTAATAGTTGTCAAACACATAAAGTTTCACCTTATTAAGTAAAAGTCAAATAAGTGCAACAATAAGAATTTATTTTCCTTTTATCAGCTAGAAACTATTGTCAAATGATATTAATAGTAGGTAAAGTTGTTAACATCTAAAGGGTATGAGTGTAAATTGGACATAATGTAGCAAGAAATTTTAGAAACGTAGTAATTTAACTTCTAGTGATCTATCTTTAAAAATCAGCAATTCAGACAAATGCCTATGTCTAAAATGTTGATCTCAGTATTTTCTCTACAAAAAATTTGAAACATAGTATACAATACCATATTTTGTTAATCCACTCATGAATTGATGGGTAATTAGGTTGATTCCACATCTTTGCTATTGCAAATTGTACTGTAATAAATATTTTAGTGCAGGTATGTCTTTTGGATAAAATGACTTCTTTTCCTTTCAGTAGATACCTACTAGTAGGATTGCTGGATCAAATGGTAGGTCTACTTTTAGTTCTTTGAGGAGCTCCATACTGTTTTCCATAGAAGTTATACTAGTTTACAGTACCTCCAACAGTGTATAACCATTCCTTTCTCTCTGCATCCACACCAGCCTCTATTGTTTTTTGACTATTCAATAATATCTATTCTTATAAGAGTAAAGTGATATCTCATTGTGGTTTTAAATTTCCTTTTCCTGATAATTAGTGACATTGAGCATGTTTTCACATGTTTGCTGGCCATTTGTTTATCTTCTTTGCAAAAACTTCCATGTATGTCTTTTACTTACTTTTTAATGGAGTTGTTTCTTTCCTTCTGATTTGTTTGAGTTCTTCGTAGATTCTAGATATTAGCCTTTTATCAGATGTATAGTTTGCAAATAATTTCTCCCATTCTGTGGGTTGTCTATTTGCTCTGTTGATTATTTCTTTTGCTGTGTAAAAGCTTTTTAATTTACTCAAGTCCCATTTCTTTATTTTTGCTATAATTGCCTTTGTGGTCTTAGTCTACTGAGCCATAAAAATGAATGAACTAATGAATGTATTTTGCAACAATTTGGATAGAACTGGAGACCATTATCTTAAGTATCTTAAGAATGTATAAATAAACACCACATATACTCTCTAATAAGACGGAGCTAACTAATGGGCACATGGGTACAGAGGGAGGTAAAAGTAATTAAAAATCGAGAAGAGGAGAGGGTGGAAGAGGGAAAGGGTGAAAACCTACCTAAGAAGTACAATGAACACTTGGGTGATGGACACAGTAGTAGCCCTGACTCAAGCATTATAAAAGCCATCCAAGTACCAAAAACATTTGTAACTCCTTAATATTTTGAAATAAAAAAGTGGCTTAGACAATAGGATTATTAAAATCATCAAGATGCTAAGGAAAAGAACAAAGAAATTAAAATAATCTGAAAGAAAGTAAATGATATAAAAATGAAACAAGTAAAAAGACTATGATATTATGGAAGGAAAAAAACAAACTTCCTCAAATAAAAGAAGAAAATTTTTAAAAATTGAAACAAATCAAATATCCTCAAACATAACATTTATTTAATATAGTATCATTTCATATACATTTATAGTATTATATTACAAAATGTAACATTAATAATCATGAAAAATTATAAGTGAAAAAAATTAAAATACAAAATTGCTGAAAAGAAATATAAGGCTAAAGGTGGGGTTAATTTCTTTTTTTCCCACTTAGGGCAAGAACGATTTCCCCCAGCTCAACTTCCACTCAACTCTTCTGCTCTCTGCAGAAATAGCTGATGGTACAAATGCCAACAACTTCTGGAGAGCCACTCTGGGGTGCTCTGCAGAATACCTGGAGGGCAGAGTTAGGGCAGGTAAGGCCCCAGTCACTAACACCTCCTGCTGCAGTCTCTGCCAGCCCTGACTCCACTAACCTTTCATTGAGTGGCTCTCAGCAGCCTGGGCTTGGTCTGTGTCTTCAACCTTAGTGGCCTATCCCTGCCTTCCCTGGGACCTAACTCCCACTGCCTAAAACGGGCACTGGGCAACCTTTGCAGCCACTCCAATCCATCACCTCTTTCTTCATAGCGATTTTTATTTTCTTGTATAGTTTAAGGTCATAGAAGCTATTCCATCAATGCTGGAGTGTCATATAAACTCTGTTAATGTCCAAGTTCTGATCCCTAAATGAATAAGACTCTCCAGTCCTAGTAAAACATGTGATCAGAAGGCAATAGGACAAGTACAGGAATTTATGTCCTCATTTGTCTCCAGTGGGAGTAGATTCATCTCCAGCTTGAATGAAGAGACAGCACTGATTTCATTACAAAGGGGGAAATGAAAGGAAATTTTAACTACTTTTTTTTGTTTCTATAAACCAACATAATGAATTATTTGAATCTAATATGCTGCATAGCAATTATACACAGTGACAAATTGTTTCTTGAGATTGGTTCCAGGTGTTGCACCTGATGAATAATAGAGGCACTCAGAGAAAAATGAACAGTTTTCATTTTTCATAAGGGTTATGTGAACCAAATGATTAGAACATCTTGAATCCAATGCACTATGCTCTCGCACTCTCGCCCTCTCTCTCTTTCATTTTCTTTCTCTCTCTCTCACACGCACACAGTAAAACTAAGGCAGTTTAGTCATGACACGTTTTCCTTTTTTCAAGAAGCAATGTGTATGCAATAAAAACAAAAGGAAACTATTTTAAAGGTGTCATTTTTTAAAATGTGACAGTAAATGACACATTCTTTTTCAGCAAAGAAAATAATTGCATTAGTGGGAGAAAAATGGAGGGCTCTAAAGGTTTATAGTAATTGAAAGCAAAAAAGGCAAGCTGTGATCTGAAGAAACTGCTATATCAGCAACAGTAAAAAACTCTTCGTGGAAAATATGACAGCCAGATGATAGAGATTTATACATATACATGCGTACACATAGACTCCCTCTCTCTCTCTCTCTATATATATATATATGCACACATATACATATGCATGGTATGTATTTCTGTGAATAGACATATATTTCCTTGATATATACATAATGAAATATGTTTATGCATATATGTATTTGTATGTGTATATGTATTTCTTCCTTCATCAATGTTAATAAATAGTAACCAGTTAATAAATAGCTCCTACTACATACTGGGCATTCTTCTCTGCACTGTGGTACTTGCATATAAAATCAAGCACCCAGAAGTAGCTATGCTTCTCCACTCTGCTTCCTCTGCACAGATGTATAAAACTCATACAAAACTAACTCAGATATATTGAGATGGTATTTCATTGTTTTCTAAAATTCTATTTATATTTAGTTTATTCTAAAACAGGAAACGTGTCTCTAAATCTTTGCACTACTCCATATCACTTAGCTACTTAATGTCAGGATACTAAATATGGATTATATGGAGCACAATGAAAACTGTTTAGGGGAGGGGGAAGATAATGAAGTTGTTTGAACCTTTATAGACGTCCAAAATTTTGTTCTGAATATAAAAGATTTAGCAATAAGACATTGAGGGAATAAAATCCTTTTCTTCATGTTTCTTTTATTTTTCTTTTCTTTTGAAAATGAAAATCCTTGGTAAATGAAGGTACTGACTGATGAGTGATTAAACACAACAACCACCTTAAAAGTCCTTGAAGAAAGAACTACTCTGAAATATATGTGCCATAGACATTTATATCTAAAGTAGAAATATCTTGTCCACTAAAAAATAATTGTTGCAATTGAGAATGCTTTTGTTGTTTTATCGAAAGCTAACATTATTTAATAAGTCATTTGAACCAGGGTTCAAAAGAATCAAGCTTCCTTTGTTTATTTTTATATTCTACAAGTTGTTTTTTAGTTCTTCTATCTTCATCAATCTTCTAGGCACTCGGAATAGAGCAGGAGAAAAAAAGTCCCTGCCTTGTACTTAGGAAAGATAAGTAATAAACAGCATAACAAGTATTATTTCAAACAATAGTAAATGATATTGAAATAGACAGATGTCACTGTATTGGGAATATCTGAGCAGAGAGAGCATGTTATGGGGCCATCTGAAAAGAAGACTGCTGTGGGAAGAGGAACAAACAATGAAAAGTCATTAGTCTGGAGTGTCCTTGATGTGTTTCAGACACAATGAAGATGCCAATGTAGCTGGAGCATAAGGAACACTGGTGAAATTGTGGGAGATGAGGTCAAAGAGACAGGTATTGAGGTGGACGTACAAATCATGTATAGCTTTTGGTCATCGTAAAGACTTTTGACTTTGACATGCAGTGAAATGGGGACTCAGAGTGTTTTGGACAGAGGAGTGACATGATCAGGACTTTTGAAAAGAATCATTTGGAATACTAGGCTAAAAATACACCGTGTCTATGGACAGCGGATATTAATTTGAAATTTATTAGGCTTATAAATGGCATTTAAAGCCTCGATGTAAGTTTAATCCTAGTATTTCTGGTTGTGATCTAGAAAATCTCAAGTAACTATTTCTCCTAGGCTAAGAACAAAACATACTGGAACTACATAGTTTTTTTGTTTGCTTTCTTTTACCAAAGAGCTGAGTATGGCACAGAAATAATAAAGTTTAATCAGAGAGCTGAAAATGCATAGAAATCTAACAAAACTAGATTTTAGAAATGGGCAAGCATTTCTTAGGAGAGAAGAGACAGACTCATGGCTGCTTTCATCCCTGTTGGAAGCACTGGGAAGAGGATAAGTCCAAAATAAAGACTTAGTGGCTAAATACTGACCACTTTTTCTCTAAGATTAGAAACCATGCAAGGATGTTCACCCTCAACATATTGATTCGATATTGTGCCAGAATTTCTAGGCAGTACAATAAGACAAGTAAAAGAAATGCTACAAAAGATTTGGAAAGAAAAAGTAAAACTGCTTTTCTTTTCATATAACATAACTGGGTCTGTAGAAAACTATGAAATATACCAAAAAAACTATAAATGTTAATAAGGGTATTGGTAAAGCTGCAAGATAATAGGTCAATGTAATAATCAACTGTATTTTTACATACCAGCTACAAAAATGGAAAATAAAACAAAAAACAGAATACAATTTACATTAATCTCTAAAAGCATAAAATACATAGAAGTAAATTTAAATAAATGTGTGCAAGACCACTGCAATGAAAATTACAAAATACTGTTGAGAGAAATTTAAGAAAACTTAAACAAATGGAAAGATACATCATGTTCATGAATAGGTAAACTTTCTCTTGCTTTATTTTTTCCCAAATTGATCTATAAATTCAGCAGTCTCAATCTCAATCCAGGTAACTTTTTAAGAAGAATTTAATGGGTGAATTCTGAAGAATGTATAAAAATTAAAGAACTTGAAATGGAAAAAAAAATTCTTGAAAAAATGAAAAAACTTGGAGGACTTAGACTACCAAATTGCAAACATTGTTCTAAAGTTACAGTAATGTAAGCAGTCTATAGACAAATATATTAGGAGTATATAAAGAATAGGGAGTCCCATACCAGAAGCATACATAGCTGAGCACAATGTTATCCACCTGTAATCTCCGCTATTTGGGAGGCTGAGGCAGGATGATCACTTGAGTCGAGGAGTTTGAGATCAGCCTGAGCAACATAGACAGACTCCCATCCCAGGAAAAAAAAAATAGAAGCGTGTGCGCACACGCACACACACACACACACACACACACACACACACAAATATACATATGGTCCATTGATTACTGATCAATGTGCCAACTCAATTAATAGAGAAACAAATGTTTTGTAACAGTGGTAGACTATACATAATATAAAATTGATTAACTGTTTTTAAGTGCATAATTCTGTGGCATTAAGTACATTCACGTTGTTGTATCCACTGTATCCATCACCACTGTCCATGTCCACAACTTTTTCATCATTCCAGAAACTTCTGTACCCACTAAAACCCGGATACCTATTCATAGCCCCCGCCTCATTGAACCCCCAGTTAACAACTATTCCACTTTCTGTCTCTATGAATTTGACATTTGACTATTCTAGGTATTTCATATAAGTGGGATTATACAATATTTCTCTTTTTGTGTCTGGCTAAGTTCACATAGCATAATTCTTTCAAAGTAATTTATGTTATAGCATATACCAAAATTGCCAATATACCAACTCCTCAGGCAGTTGTACTTTAGAATCATATACAGAATTTACAATTTTAACCATGTACCTACAGAAGGGTTGAACATAGTAGCATAATTCTCTATAACGAAAAAGAATTCCTCTCACCACCTCTGTGGTGTAATTTAAATACAAGAAAATTCACACATTTAAGTGATAAGTTTGATTAATCTTGGCAATTATGTATACCCAGGTAATCACTACCAAAAACAAGATATATAACAGTTCTATCACTCTGGAAAGTTCCACTCTGCCTCCTTTCAATTAATCCCTCATTGCAGACCCAACGTCAAGCTAGAAGAATCCATTTCTTAAAATTCTATTGCCTTAGAATAATTTTGCCTTTCTATATCATAAAAATGAAATGATACAATATATATTATTTTGTGTCTGTGTTATTTTTCTTAGTTTAATGCTTTTGAGATCCATCCATATTGCTATATGTATTAATAATTTGCTTTTTGATAACTGAATAGTATTAAATTGCAAATTCCACCAAAAGATAGTGGCATCATACAAAATCAAGTTAAATGAGATTCTCTCTGTAAAATGTTATCTACAAACAAGTAAAATGTGTGTTGAGGCCTGACCACCAGATTTAGTACTATGGAAGTCATTATTTACTTTAGCATGAGCTCTCTTACTAGAGTGGTAGAAATGAAAGCTTATCCAGTGTGGGTTCAAGAGAGATGAGTGGAGAGGAGTTGAGATGGCAAGTATAGATACCCCCAGCTTAGAACTGGGAGAATGAGAGATCAGGAAATTGGGAAAAAAAATTACCCCTAAAACTTCACTGGTAAAGAGTGATGCTAAGATCATCTAGTCCTGTCGACTCCCATTCTCTTTCCATTGTAACATGCGACTTAGCATAAGGGGTAGAGCTATCAGGGTGTTAATTCTCTTGACAGGCAAAAATTTAGAAGTCATTTATGAATTAATAGCACTATTCTGAGTTACGATTGAAGTGGAATTTGCGTTGGATTATCTACCTATACTCTTATGTTAATGAAGATATATTAGATTTAAAATGATGGCTAGGTGATTTACATTTGGATTGACTCTGAGAATTTAGGATTCATTGCCTGGGGAAAACCCTAATTCTCATATATTATGATTGACTGCTCTTTTGTTATGGGGATATAATTTGATTTTAGCCCGTTCTTGCAATGGAATTTAGCTTTTTTCTCCTCAATATTTCTAAAATGTAAAGAATTATCTATTTTTGGTCCTTGTATAAATTATGTGCCAGAATGGCCATCTCAAACCACACAGCTGCTCTCGAATTCCAGCGAATTTTGGTTAATGCAACATCTGTCTTGTCTGTCTTGTGCTCGTCCATGTATTAATACTCAGCTTTGCATAGCTCCAAGAATCTCTCAAACATAAAATAAGTAAGTTCCAATGACTTGGAACTTTCTGCTTCAGCTGATACTGGAAGTTGTTTTTGTTTTGTTTTTCTCTTTTGGCTAGTTTAAAATTTCTCCCATTCTCTCAGAACAGCTTAAATAATTAAGGGTTAAAATATATATTTTTTAAAGGTTAGTCTTTCCTTTTTTCCCCAAGAAATGTCAGCATCCCCTTTCAAGGAAAAGTAACTGGTTTGAAAACAATTTATAGATAGATATTATAATAGGAGTCTTATGTCAGCTCACTAAAAATAGTTTCCATTTTACAGTGAACTCAAAATACTGTATTGAAGCCATGCTAAAAATCAACTTAAAAATTTTTAATTTTATTACATTATATTTTGTTAAGTATTTTCTTACTTTACATTTTAAAGTAATTCAAAAGTAGAAATATTTATAAAATATAGTTTTAATGATATTTCTACCCAAAAAGGCAGAAAGAAGCAAAAAAAAAAAGAATAAAGAATACCACTAACTTTAATCTTCTATAGGACAGCTTCCTTGTGAGCATTACATTTTTGAATCTATAAGAAAAATAAATAACATATTATTGTGTCAGAATAATTTGTGGATGTAATAATTTCTATTTTGATTTTTTTTTTTTGCTTTTTCAATTATATATCCACTTTCCTGTTCCAAGAATTCAGTCAAACACATGGAAATCCTCTGCAGCAAAGTTTTTATTGAAGGCCGAAAGCCAAAGTTGCTAATAGACAGCATGTCAGTCTGGGTTTTCTCTTCCAATTTTCTCTGTATCTTTATAGGACTATGTTAGACTAAAGAGGTGAGTGGTTAAGGCACTCAGGAAGAGAGAAAAACTCATTGTTACTTTAGAGGTGGAGTTCTATAGGTTCTTTAGATGGTAGAGACTGATGGGTCATGCCTTTTTAGTCCTCCAGGTTGGTGGCAGGTCCTCCTGGTGGGGAGAAATTTGCATGAAGCACCTAGGGAGTATGAACCCTAGGAATGGGGTCCCCAGGCTAAGCAAAGATAATGAAATATGAGGAAGAGATGGAGCCTCCTATCTCAAAAAATGATTCTTAGGCAATAAGTATGTCAGCATGGGAGATCTTCAGATAACCTTAGGAGATCTAATGGAGTGCCAGTAATGACAGATTGAATTTCACTAGCCAGGAAATGTAATGACTTGGAGTCTAATATAATCAGATTTCAAGAAAATAAATATTATGACATTTCTGTAGAAAGAAGAAACAATTAGTGAGCTTGAAGACCAGCTATATGAAAATACACAGTCAGAAAAGAAAAAACAAAATAATAATAATAATAAAGGTAGCTTGCCTACAAGATCTAGAAAATAGCCTCAAAGGGGCAAATGTACAAGTTATTGGTCTTAAAGTGGAGATAGAGACTGGTGTAGAAAATTTCTTCAAAGAAATAATAACAGAGAACTTTCCAAACCTAGAGAAGACATCAATATTCACATACAAGAAGATCATGGAACACTCAGCAGATTTAACCTAAATAAGACTACCTCAAGGCATTTAATAATCAAATTCTCAAAGGTCATGGATGAGGAAAGGATATTAAGAGCAATAAGAGAAAAGAAACAAATAATATATAAAAGAGCTCCAATATATCTGGCAGCAGACTTTCCAGAAGAAAACTTATAGGCCAGGAGAGAGAGGCATGACATATTTAAAGAGTTAAAGGTAAAAAAAAAAAAAAAAAAATTAATCCTAGAATATTATATCCTGCAAAAATATCCTTCAAACATGAAAAATAAATACTTTCCCAGACAAACAAAAGCTGAGGGATTTCATCAATACCAGAACTGCCCTACAAGAAATACTAAAGGAATTTCTTCAATTTGAAGGAAAAAGATGCTAACAAACAATAAGAAATCATCAGAAGGTATAAAATGCATCGGTAATAGTAAATACAGAAATATAGAGTATTCTATCACTGTAATTATGGTGTGTAAACCACTCATATGTTGAATTTAAAAAAGACAAATATAAAAGGATAAATAGAAATAACAAAGAGTCAAAAAGCAGGAGGGGGATGGAGTTAAAGTACAGAGGTCTTTTTTTTTTCTTAGTTTTCTCTTTGTTCATTTCATTGTTTTATGTAATCAAAGTTATCATCAGTTTAAAATAATGGATTATGAAATTTTTTGCAAGCCTCATAATAATCGCAGATCAAAAAACTTACAACAGATACACAAAAGATAAAAAGCAAGAAATTAAAACACACTATCAGGGAAAATGACTTTTTTAAGCCACGCTGTTTAAAAATTTTAGCACACACACCCCTCTCCCTCCACCAAAAAAGCCCTGTCCAAACTGCAAAGTTAACAGGAAAAGCCAAAAGAAGATAAATTTTCTTACTGCTAACAAGTTCTGTGATCACAGCAGAAGATAATTCTTAAAAGCTTTATTATTAATAATTATGTACCACTAAAAAATGTTAAGAATATTAAGAGAAAGAAAAAGCTTCTTGCAAATTAGCAAAAGCAGAAACAGGAATGATACCCTAAATGGAATGATCAGTCTAAACTAGAGGAAAAATATTTTCTAAGGAAAGGATAAAAAGGTTAATAGTAAAAACAATAACATATAAGGAAAGAAAAATTATTCAAAGACACTGTGTATAAAATAAGCCTATCACTTTGTTGTTGATATTTTGCCTATATAACACAAAGGAACACATATAGTTACAGTGTTGTTCAGACTTATTACCTATTACCTTTTTAAAGGCCATCAAGTATCATTCACCCTTCCTTCCATCCCCAATACTCTCAACAGGAGATGGGCACCAGAGGAACACAACTGGCACTCTGGCTGTTTCAAACAATCCATCCCACATTTTTATACAAAGGTCCAGTCTCCAGTGGATTTATCTTCATTTTTTCTGTACCCCTTAAATTCAAAAATATGAAAAATGAGGAACTTTCCTCTGTGATTCCATCAGGAAATAGGCCCAATCTCAAAGATGAGTCTCAGTCGGCTGCTGGGTGCAGATTCCTAGGGATTAGGTATCTAGTCATCAAGATCAAAAAAAAAAAAAAAAAAAACACACACAGGAGAGGAATAGACAGGCAGGAAGGGGAAAATATTTGTGGAAATGGGTCAAGAGGCAACTGACCGTGAGCATAGACCAAAGGAGACAGGAAAGGGCAGAGCTCTGGGAAGAAGGTGGAGAGAGCCACAGGGGCCACTGGACAAGGAGAAGCCAGCCTGGGTCAGACGGGGCAGGCAGCATGCTCAGAGCTTCTAGCCCCAGCTGCCCCACCCCCACCCTTGCTGAACACACAGTGCCACTCAACCTAACTCCCCTTCCCCCCAAATCACTTTTATAAAAAGATAGAAAAGAAAGAAGGAAGAAAAAAAGAGAGGACCACAATACAACAAGAAATCAAATAATAATATTGCAATAGTAAGTCCTTACCTATCAATAATAACTTTGAGTATAAATGGACTAGACATGTCAAACAAAAAACAGAGTGGCTGAATGGCTAAACAAAAGAAGATACAACTATATGCTACCTACGAGAAACTCATTGCACCAATAAAGACACACATAGACTGAAAATAAAGGGATGGAAAAAGAAATTCCATGCAAATGGAAACCCAAAGAGTAGGAGTAGCTATACTTATATCTGATAAAATACATTTTAAGGCAAAAACTATACAAAGAGACAAAGAACATCATTATATAATGATTAAGGGGTCAATTCAGCAAAAGGATGTAACAGTTCTAAATATATACACAGCCAACACTGGAGCAAATTCCATCAGTGATTGCTTGTCTGGGAAACTCTTTGTTTCCCCCTCATATATGAAGCTCAGTTTTGCCAGATAAAGAATTCTAGGTTGGCCATTATTCTGTTTTAGAAGATTTTTTTTTTTTTTTTTTGAGACAGAGTGTCACTCTGTTGCCCAGGCTAGAGTGCCGTGGCGTCAGCCTAGCTCACAGCAACCTCAAACTCCTGGGCTCAAGCAATCCTCCTGCCTCAGTTTCCCAAGTAGCTGGGACTACAGGCATGTGCTACCATGCCTGGCTAATTTTTTCTCTGTATATATTTTTTTGTCATCCAAATAATTTCTTTCTATTTTTAGTAGAGATGGGGGTCTCGCTGTTGCTCAGGCTGGTCTTGAACTCCTGACCTCAAGCAATGCTCCCACCTCGGCCTCCCAGAGTGCTAGGATTACAGGCATGAGCCACCGTGCCCAGCCTATTTTAGAAGATTGAGGATGGTTTTCCAGTTCCTTCTGGCTTGTAAAGTTTTAGTTGAGAAGTCTGCAGTTAGTCTGATAGGTTTTCCTTTGTAGGTTATCTGCTGTTTTTGTCTTACTGTTCAAAGGATTGCCTCTTTCATGTTCACTTTGACTGGCCTTTTCACATTGAGTCTCCCAGGAGTTCTGTGTCCTTCTTGTCTCTGGATATCTAGATTTCTGGCCAGGCCAGGTATGTTTTCCTCCATTATTCCAAGAAATAGATTTTCTATCTCTTGCGTATTTTCTTCTATTTCCAGGATGCCTATAATTCTTATGTTTGGTTTCTTTACCCAATCCCATATTTCTTGTATGTTTTGTTCACGTCTCTTGCTTCTGTGTTCTTTTTCTTCATCTGATTTATTTAGCACGTAGGCATCATTATCCTCAAGCTCCGAGATTCTTCCCTCTGCATTACCAACCTATTCCTAAGGCTTTCCACTGTATCTTGCAGTTCCTTAAATGCCTCTGTCTTTTCCAGCATTTCTGTTTAGTTCTTTTGTAAGACTTCAATTTCTTTAGAGAATTTTTCATTCATTTCCTGTATTGTTCTTGTGGCCTCTTTGTGTTGGGTTTCTATTTTCTTTTCAATTCCATTGAGTTTGCTTACAATCCGTATTCGGAATTCTTCCTCTGTCCTTTTAATCACTTCATTTAAGTTGGTCTCCATTGTTGGGGATCTAATGATTTCTTTTGGGAGTGACCTTTCTCTCTGATCTTTGATGTTTCCTGTGTTCTTTCACTGATTCTTTCTCATCAGGCTTCTTGGGGTGAACTAGGGGTGCTAGGACTGGTTTATGGCCCTATCTCAAGGTATCCGAGAGTCGTTCCTTGACAGTGCTAGGCAGAGGTCCTGTATTGCCTTAGGGGTATTTTAACAATCTGGGTAACCTCTGACTTGTTAGGTTCACCTCTTGCCAATGGGGGTTAGTGAGTTTGGTCTCCCAGCCTAAGCTCCCAGCTGGTGGGCTGCTCTCGTGGGTGTGAGTCCACTGCCCTCTGCTGGCTTGAGAGGGAAGGCATCGTGTTAAGCTATCGGGTTACAGTCTCTGTCATTGATTGTAGTTTGCATGGAGGGGCCAGTTATCAAGATAATCTGATGTCTCTGTGGTAGGCTCTGGTCCCTGGATGGGGTGTATGAATGCTCCAATCTTTGGCAGGGTCCTTGCCACCCCTGAGGGTTACTTGGACCCTGTTCCCAGGGACCCTGTTCCCTGGCCCCTTAAGGTGGTGGTAGGAGCAAGATAGATGGCAGCTGGTGCCTGCAAGCCTGGGTGTGTGTACGTCTGCGGTGGCTTGTCCTGCCACTAGGGGGAGCCACTAGTACGTCATCCAGGGCCCTCTCGCCACGCTTGGCGGGCTGCCTGGTGGGAGGGGTCGGTGGGTGCGATTGCTGAGGTCCCTGGCCCGGTTTTTCCTTCCCCGTCCACAAACCCCAATGCTGGTGGCCGCCCCAACCCGGGGAGCGAGCCCTGGAGGAGTTTTGTTCTTATTATGTGACCTAAGCCGGTCCAGGGCGCAGAATCAACAGGCCACCGACTGTTTTGCAGGACCAAAGTGCCAGGTCCACGCCAGCCGCCCGGAGAAAGCGGCTTTTCCCGCGTTTCCGCAGCTCCAAGGGCGGAGCCTGCCACGCCCCGCACGGAAGTCCCTGTCGCCCAAAACTGCCAGGCGCAGCCCGTCTCCAGGCTGGGGACCCCGAAGATGAAGGTCGCCGGTCCCTGGAGAGCTAGCCTTGGGGGCAACCACTGGAGAACTGGCGGAAGCTGGTCGGGAGGGTGGATCCACAGGCTGCCAGCTGTCACCTCTGCGTCACAGTCCCGCAGACTCGCGCCTGCCTGGCTGAGGGCCCTGGTCCTTTTTGTCCTGCCCTCAGCCGGCTGGATTGCGGGTGGCTTCCGGGCCGGAGCCCCCTTGTCAGCGTTCATCCCCAGGCTGCGCGCCGCCACCAGAGTCGCGGGCCTGTCTCCAAAGTGCCTCGTGCGGTCGTGGTCGGGGTCCCGGGAAGCGATCACTCATTGCAGTCCCTCCCCGGCCCTGTGTGGTCCCAGCACGAGCACCGCGGAGTTCAAAATGTCTCCTGCTGTTGTCTCCTCTCCCCTGAGCCTGTCGCCCCATGGCCACGAGTTTGCACCGACTTCAGGTGCGTCCCTGTCCGAGCGCGAGTGCAGGTCCGCGGGGGTCGGGCTTCCTCCTCGGGGTCGGATCGCACTCTCTTCCCTGCTGTATTTCATGCACTCTCCAGTGTTTGCAAACCTGTCTCCTTGTCACCTTTTTTCTGCACTGCATGTCCCACGCTGTTTCTCTGCAGATTCCCAACACTGTTGCGGGGCGGGGAGGCAGGAGCAGAGTGATCCACTTGTGTGTAGCTGTCCCAGTTCTTCACCTCCCTGGGAGCACTGAGCCTGGAGGCCACCACTACTAATCCGCCATCTTCCCACCCTGTTAGAAGCACTTTTCACAATCTGTCACTTCTGTACTTGGTATCCTCCCATGAAATTCAGGTTGGCATTGCCTTAAATTTAAAACTTTGGTGTTTCCGGTTATAATAAACCTTAACAATATTTACTGATTCTTAAAAGAGAGCATAGTTGAAGGAAAATGAAGAAAGTTTTGTTTTCAATGGGAAGGATCCAAAAGAAAACCATGGTTAGGAAAATAAACTCCATGATTCCACAAGTAGTGTTCTCTTTGGTAGGGTGAACATGTTTTAATAATACAAATCAGAGAATATAAACTGATAGGTATAAAGACAACAGAACGGTGATAGAGAGACTGTCTCAAAAACTTAGGAAATTTGGTCGCTGTATATAAGTTGCATTTGGATACCTATCAAGATTTAATAAAACAATTATTTATGTTTTGCTCATTCCCTTGAAGTGGGGCAGGGAGGGATGTTAAAATCTTCCAAAATAATAAGGTTTCAAGGATTAAAATGTATTTTAGAAAGTACTATGTTTCTTCAACTTGCCAGCATCAATTAAATGTAATCATAAAACACGTTAATCCCAAACACAGTTTTTTTGTTTGTTTGTTTAAGAAGTATTCCAGCTGTGTTCCTGTCTATTCTTATGAGTTTATTCCCCTATTCTGTGCCCTTGACATAGGTCTGCTGTCCTGGAATTGGCTTTCTGTTGGAAATAAAACTAAAAGAAAGATGACTTCACATACAGCTTGTAGAATTAAAATTTTCATGCTGTAACTGTGCTCTGAATATTTCTATAAGGAATCAAAATTCTCCCATGGTTGTCATTCCTGAATGTTCATAGAAACTTCAGTCCTTGCATGAAGATGAATTTTCAATATCAAACCTTTTGCTTCACATACTGTTCCTAAAATATGTCATGAATTTGTAAATATTTTTATCACTTCATCTTTTAAGATATGTGCTGAAAATATATTAAACTTTTCTGTGATTTACTCCAGGATGTATGATTATGGGAATATATATATTTAAAACAAACCAACTAAAGTAATGAAGAAATCAGTTTGTTTTAATATATATGTTCTTACTGTTTAAGGCCACTTATGTTTAGATTTCTATTCTTGCAGCCGAAAGCGTGCTCACTAATTCTCAAGGTTCATTGGCAATCTATGTGCTTAATACTAAATAGTAATGCGTGCATTATTTATCTTCCCTTTTTGAATCTAAGACCCCCCCTCCCTGTCTAACATTTTTGGTCATGTGGTCAGTTTCTGAGAATGTTCTTTTCAGATTTTAGAACATTTTTTTTCTAATCTAGTTAAAGATTCACAACCCCAAATGTCTTTGAGGGCAAATTAGGTGATGAAACTTGTGACATTTTCCAAAGGTAAGAGAGTAGGCTATGTTTTCCAACTTCAGATTGAGTTCAGTGGGTCACAGACAATACTTTTTAAATTAAAAAAAAATGAATGGAATAGAACAGAATAGAAAATGTCAGGACATATCCCCCAAATGCAGTAAGCAGTAAACACTATTTTGTATTTTCTGTGTGTGTGTGTGTGTGTGTGTGTGTGTGTGTGTGTGTGTGTAATAAAGGGGAAATGAGAGAGACAGACAGAAACAGAGAGAGAGAGAGAGAGAATGGCTGAATAACAATGCAAAATATGAATCTTACTGTAGGTAGCTTTCACAATATAAAAACACTGCAACAATAATTATGCTCAATTTAAATCAAAATTTAAAACAAAATAAATCAAACACTGCTCTAACCAAACAAAATACTTATCAATTGGAACTCCTAGATACAACAACCTTGTGACCCAAAATTGAATTCTGTATGTACTGAATATAACGCTAATTTATTTTCTTATTAAAGATGATCAAGAATATATGTTTGGGAATTGAATTACACTGTATTTACTGGTATCCATTAAATTTGTAGTATATCCTAAACTTACTGAAGTAATTATAGCACTATTACCAGGTCATCTTCATTTGCTTAGCTCCATTTTTCACTTCTCTCCTTAATATTTTTCAAAAACTTGTTACCAGGATACAACTTGAAAATGTCCTGATAAAATGCTATCTTGTCAGATATGAAACATCAGATTTTTTTTCACTACATTAAAGGCAAGATAGCCATCAAAAATGTGTGAAGACATGTTCAATGCAACATTATGTACCCAACCATCCTTATGTTCTGAATCTTTCCTCTCAGTGAATACACTGTTCTTGCCCACAAATAACCCTTATAATGGACATATTTTACTTGGAATAGCATTTTAAATCACATAATCAGAATACCTAATAAAATAAAAATCACGTCAGACTAGAAAATATTGAACATATAGTCTCTGAATCTGCTTCTTTACCAAATGAAAAGATACTTGTAATCTAGAAAGAAAATATCCTACTTTCATTATAAAATTTTAAAAATTAGAAGAAGTTGTAAAGTTGAGAAATAGAACTATGAACACAGCATACCAAAGATTTTTTTTCCTTCCCATGGCATTTATTTATTTATTGCCTTCTCATTTTAACTAGGTCAACTTTCTTACTTTAGTAATCCTCAAAATATATGGTTTCATATTTATATATGTACACGAACACATTTAAGCAGAAATACTAAGCTCAGAAGAATCAAATAAGTAGATAAATTTAAGAAACTAAGAATAAGGGACAAAAGAGCAGTCACCACATGTTACAAATGCTTTTCTGAACTCCTTTTCTGGCTCTATACCTTAATATAGAATCCCAAATATCCTATGCCACTTGTTCCACAAGATCTTCCTTTGGGATTCTGAAGCTATCAACACTAATATTGTCATAAAGGTGGGTCCTGCTGTCATCGTTGACCTTCAGTTGGGATCCATCCACAGTAGCAGGGCTCTTCTTTTGGATATTTGGAGAAAACTGTTGATGGAAATTTTCTTTGACTGGAAGCTTTCTTTTTCTTCAACCCATCTTTGTTTTTTTCACATTCATTTTTTTGATGCTGAGGTTTCCCTGAGTGATAAGACTATTTTGCAAATCTCTTGTTAATAATGATTCTGTTCCATCTGGCTGAGATTGGCCTGGTTTCCCGTTTCATGAGAACATGTGAAATCTGTGAAAAGCCTCATTCCCTGCACTGATTCTTCTGGTTTTAACTTCTGCAGCAGCCTGTTTCTACCCTCTATTTTTTTTCTTCTCATATACTTCCTGTACATTCTCCTCTTTCTCCTTCTTCTAATCCCCCTCTTCCTCCAATTTAGACTCATCTTTCATTTTCGTTAGAATCAGAGGGAGTTCTGGGTGCTTGGCAAGTAACTTTCTTATAATTCCAGTTTTTTATTTGAATTTGCTTTCCCCTTTCATGGCACCAAAGGATGGAAACTTTTTCACTTATTGTTCAGCATCTTTAGCCTGATTTTCAGTCTTTTCAAGTTCTGGAATCTCTGCTGGCTTTACAATTTTTATCAACCTCTTAAGTCTGTTGTTTTCTTCTCAATTCAAAGTTTTCAAGTAAAATTTCTTCTAACACACCATTTAATGAATGCATTACCCTATTTCATTTCTGACATTAAGACATCTAAAGAATCCTGAGATGGCGGCTCTGACAGAATTTTGTTGAGGCTTTCAGCCTCTCAGAAATTTCAGAGACTTCCCTATCAGCATCACTTAACTTTGTCTCCAATGATTCATAGATCTCTGGTTTTCATCCTTCTCCCCAGCCTTCAGCAGTTTGTTCAGATGCTTTTTCTCGACCACACCAGTTAAATCTGTCATCGGTATCATAAATTACTTCATGTTCCTAGTTCTTGGATTCCCTTTCCTGATATACTGCCTCCCGATGCAGTGGCAATTCCAAAGTACAGAGAAATTGACAAGCTTCCAGTGACTACTGCATCATTGCTTCTATTTTCTTTCCTGAGTGAATGGCTTCAGCTGCCAGTTATTTTCCAGTTGAATCAAATCTCTCCCTGCAGAACCAAGTGCTGTCTCCCTGTTCATCAAATTCATATTCTATTTTTTCTCCTTCTTGGTTTAAAATAAAAAAGGAGGGGGAGATTTTCTTGACTTGATGATATAATATAAAAGACTTACCTATCCTGCTGAAACCTTAGACGATAGGGCTCTTTTGAGCTTCAGCTTCCATAGCATCTTCTCTCATTCCTAAGGCACAGCCCATCTCCTCATCTTTACTAGGATTTCTCTTCCTGCCAGTGGTATCCATTTCCTCTTCTCCATCTAAGTCTTCTATTCACATCTTCTCTAATCCTTTGTGGCTGCTTGTCTAGTTCCTTCAACTGTGTTACTCTTCACCCAGATCCTGTCTTTCAGTCTTTCTCTGGACCTTGCAGGATAAAGAACTAGTGCTGTGTCCAAAGCAAAGAACATGACCCTCATGGATCTGACAAGAAGTGCATGGTGGGGTGTGGGTTTTGTTGAGAAAAGTGTTATGCATGGGTTCTTCACAGATTATAGAGGTAGAGTCAGGTTCCTGGTGGCAGCATTGTATTTCTGACAGGACACACCTTGCAGCTAGATAGTGGCCAAAAAAAGCAGTGACTTTCAAGTGATGGGTGCCAAGGATAGCTCTACATTTTAGGGTCTCTAGGCTGTTGAGGGCCGTGGACCTGCCGCTAGGAGAAGAAGTTGGTAAGGGTGGGAGGACATGGCTGCACCTTCCCTAGGTTCCTAGTCTCCTTACTGTCTCACTGGACATAAGTTTCCCAGGAATTGGAGTTCAGCAGCACAACTGGCCTTTCCCTCTTCACCGCCTCAGGGTTTGAGAGTCTGGTGGCCCTTGGCTTTACCATGTACTCCCTGGGTCCTGACTAAGTTGGCTTCTTGAAGTCATTGTAGAGTGTTTGATGCCAGAGAACCTGGGAAGAGAGGTCACAATTGATTTTTGATTCATCAGTTATCTCAAAAACAACAGAAACATGAAAATCCACATTCATGTTTCTTTGGTAATATCATGCAAGATGTACATATAGTATGTTTTTTAAGGAGAGAGTTCAATTTGATCTTTTCAGAAGTACACACGTAAGGATGGTGGACCAGAGACACCACCAGCCAGAGCATTCCAACAAGAAGGGTAAGTTTTAGATGAAAGAGAAAAAACAACCAGACCAACAAACATAGATCAAATGAGGGTCTGAAAGAAGGGTGACTGAACCTACAGAAGACTTCATGGGAAGAAGCTGTGAAGCAGAACCAGAAGGAGAAAATTATTGGTAGAGATTAAACCCTCAGAGCCTTGGAAACCAGTGAAAACGGTAGGTAGAGCTGCTAATTTTTCCCTCCCTTGCATCTCAGACTGTTGATGGGCTTCCAAGTTGCTGGAGAGAACTTTTGCCCACACAAGCCCAGAGGCTGGTAGCAGCAAGCTTCTTGCAGACAGGGCACCAGGCTCCCAGCCCCTCCAGATGGCCTCCCACCCCACAGATCGGAGCCACACAACAGGCACCATATTGCTTCTCTACCCACTGTAAGCCTTTATCCTTCCCAGATTGCTTCAACTCCTCAGGTTCCATCTTGCTCATCCCCACATACACATTTCCCTACTCCAGCCCAGCCTTCAGGAGCCGCAGGGGTCCAGTAGGTCCCAGGTGATTGGCATGACTCCAGAGCCCAATCATTCTGGGTGGCCTATCTGCCAGAGAGAGAGTCGGAAGCAACTAGAGTGCAGACTTTCCTCCACCCAGACTCTTTTGCCCCTTCCTGTCCTCCACCCGTGGCTGCTGAGAGACAATTAAGCCACTACATGGAAGCTTCCACAGGGAGCAAGGCTGAGACCTTTCCTTTTGGGGTCCTGCAGTGGACTAAGGGGTTCTTGGACTGCGAGCTCCCTGCCCACCAGCCCTGCCTGGGTGCTGCTAGCCTGATAACTCCATCAGAGTGGGGCATGCCCCGAGGCGGAAGGAAAGCGAATGAACTTGGGCACCTCAAGGGTGACACGGGACCAGCATCCTTCTCACTCCATATGTGAAAGCAAAAATCCAACCCCATTCATGGACATTGTTGGTATAAGAAGATGAGTTCTGTCCAAGCCCACATACGGGAAACTAAACCTAAGCAGCTGTTTCTTAAGTTTAAATGTTTTAAGTTAACATGATTTGTTATTAGTTTCTGGGTGGAGGAAAGCTAGATTTGGCATTTTAGCAGGAGCATTAGTTTTAAACTAACTCTATTGCCTGTTGCAAAAATAAATAGATAAACTATGTTTTAAATTTTTGGCTAGAACCAATATACAATGCATAAGAAATCAGAAGAAAAGATGCTGAGTAGATTTGCCTTAAGGTTGGCCAGGATCTTATCCACACTTCTCCCTCCTCGTTAACATTCTTTTATGGCCACCTTGCAGGGAGGTAAACATGTCACAATCTAAGTCCAGAGCAATCGAGCCTCCAGAAGTAGCCAATGGGTGAGGGTGCCTGGAGGTGGTGGGCACAGCATGCTGCTATGGAAACTTGCAGGCCGGTGACAGTGCCTCCATGGCCAAGCTACAACAGCTCTAGAGGTGGGGCATCTCCCCTGCCCATACTCACCCACTTCCAAGGTTGCAGAACTCAGCCAAGAGGCCAGGAATCTCAGTTCCTACTCACCAGTGCTTATTTAAGTTAACAATGTTTTTAATATAGTATCTGCCCTCTTAGATATGGTGGCCTGTCAGTGTACCACCCAAGCTCCTTCACTGAGCAGACTTCAGAGTGATTGATGCAGAATTCATGTTGTCTTAAGCACATACAATAGAGCCATTTCATTCTTCCTCCACTGGTTGTCCCATAAATGATTGTCTGAGTGATTTTGCATTTTATCATAAAGCCAGAACTTAGAACATTGTCCTTACTTGCTGTTAGGGAGACAAGAGACCTAAGTTTTATCTCCACTATACCAGAATTTGC
This sequence comes from Lemur catta, assembly GCF_020740605.2. Taxonomy (NCBI): domain Eukaryota; kingdom Metazoa; phylum Chordata; class Mammalia; order Primates; family Lemuridae; genus Lemur; species Lemur catta. The sequence continues at coordinate 22,598,954 of NC_059150.1, read as the reverse complement.
AGTATGTTCTTGGAAAAGTTAGCTCAAAATTTATTTTTGCTGGTTGAGAAAATTGGGCTCGATGAACTCTAAGCAGTCTTTTAACTCTGAGATTTTGTACATTGGGAAGAACTAATTGTTAATATAAAAAGGATTTCTACAACAAAAGGGATGCTCATATAGAATAAAGCTAAAGTTTTGCAATGCTATAATTTAAATACTTGTTTTATTTATAATGTTTCCTTGAGCTTTATTTGATCGATTTGATTCCATGGTCTCAACTATATTGTATACTCAACATACTCTGGTTTACAGAAGTAAATTATCCCAAACTTTTATCTGAATGAAACCAAATTTATTTTTATGAAATTCTAATTATGCTAACGTCAAGTAATGGCTGATCTTTTTCCTTGACACTGTTGTGTGGCTGTGTGAGCCAGGGGAGCTTCTGCAAGAGCGGGAAGGAGCCCAGCACAGCTCTACACCAGGGCTGCATCAAGAATCCACCATTCTGCCCAGGCATGTTTCACAGTTCATAGGTGGATGGGGGGAACCAGACGGTGTCAAACACAGTTGAAAGCAAACTTTTTGTTATATTTAGATCTGATCTTTACCTTGTAAATTATATATGATGAGGAAAAATAGCATAAAATAAGTAACAGATGCACCCTAAAGTTTGATCCCTTCTTCATTTATGCATAAATATGCAGAGAGTGATACAGAAGGCAGACTGGGAGAAAAGAATAAATGCCTTTTTATTTATGGAAAATAAAATAGTAGTTCTGCATATAAAAATAACTCAATTCAGTAAATGTGAGTCTGAGTCAATTTATTTTAATATCAAGTAGATAGATGATTGGTAGTCATATAGATGAAATACTATTGACAAGTTACCAGCTTTAGAGTAAGCATACATCCTTTTTATTATTTTGATCAAGTTTAAAGTGGCACCAAAAGCAAATTATGATTTTTAATTGTTTTTTCATTCTTGACGAGTATAAATGTATGTATTGTATGTTTAATAGGTGATTGCAGTGGCTAGCAAGGAGCAGCTAATTCTTTTCTCTGTTATGGCTTTTTTTTTGAGTAATTGTTTTATAATTGGAACTAATTTATAGTAATGAAATGTCTTCCTAATGAAGAAAATACTGAATAATGTATTGACAAATAGCATATTTTGAATAAATGATTTAGTATAATTTGAGAGAAATAATTAAATTCATGTCACTTTGACTCTGATAGGGAAACACATTATGTAAAAAAATTGGGGGAGTACGTGCTAATTTTATAGAAAAATTATGCATTTGTATTCCAAAGACAGAAATAGAACTATTGTAACTATATTATGGAAAAGGTATATCTTTCTACTGATTTAATTTGGGTAAACAGTTCAACTATTCGATGTCATTAATGTTATTAAATATTATAAAACTTAAAATATATCCCATATTTAAAAATATAATAGTATTCATCATCATAAGTATAGAACTTACCAGAAAGTTCTACCCTATATTGGTTTTAGCATTGGTGGACAGAAATAGTTTGTCTTTATCAGATCCTATCATTTCAACCTATAGATTCCTTAAGGTCTTTGTATTATCATATAAATGGAATACATATCCATGTATGTAGCCTGGAAGGAGAACTCAAATATGATTAATTAAAATTATTAGAGAATAAGAACTACCCATATTGTAAAAAAAGTAGATATTCCAAAGAGAAAATTAGAGAACAAAATATCACATGTGGAATCATGTTTTAATTGCAATTAGTTCAACTGGTTTGCCAAACGCATTTGGATAAGTGGAGGATCACCGTGGATTGAAGCTGCTGACGTTGCCATAAAACACTGGCTTTTGAGCTGGGATTCAATGGCCATGTAAGATTCACAAAGCAAACAAGACTGTCCTGGATGTTGGGAAAAACACAAGCAAAGTGAAATAAGCACAGCTTAGAGTAGCATTGTCTAATTGAAATATAGTATCAGTGCCAAATGCAAGCCAGCTGAGTAATTTTACATCCGCTAGTAGCCACATTAAGTAAAGTAAAAGCAAACAAGCGAAATTAAATTTAATAATATGCTTTATGTAACCCAGTACATTCGACATGCTATGATCTGAACTTGTAATCAATATAAAAATTATGACTGAGATATTTTACTTTTTATACGATGTCTTGGAGATCTAGTATATATTTTATGCTTGAAGCCCATCTCAATTTGGACCAAATGCCTTTCAAGTATTTAATATCCACTTGTGACTAGTAGGTCTGGAGGGTCAGCCTCAGCCACTCTCTTCAGGCCTGTCTGGCTGTGTATTTTCATCAGTAATGAATTTCCTAGAAAAGCAAACAGTATCCTGATAATTTAGAATAATTTATCAATATTACAAAAGCCTAATCCTAAACGTCCCTATCTTGTTGGGCTTTTCTGCTACATGGAGGCCAGCTAGAGCCTTCAATCCTCATTCTGAAATGACATCAGCTATAAAGGGTGGGGACCAGGAGAACATAGCACGGTGAAAATTGAGGCTGAAGAGATCAGAAAAGCCAGGAGCAGCACGTCCAGAAGTTGCCGGGTTATCCCGTGGGAAGTAAATAGCCGTGGAATGTTTGAAACACAGGGTCACGCAAGCAGCCAAAGAGAATAGGCCAAGGACAGGGTCATAGCTGCAAGTGAGAAAGAATCACAGGGATTGAAGAACACCAAGACCGGTCCACTTTTTTTGCATCTAGGGAAACTGAGGCCTGGAGAGGAACAGGGGCTTGTCCATTGCCACCACTTAGCTTCTGAGTTTCAAAAAAGGAGGGCTGGAGGCAACCATAGAAGGCCTGTCCTTACTTTCTGAGAAGGGCGAGCAAGTGTTCATGTGGTTGCTGGTTGGTCCTGGAACAGCCAAGGACTGGCTGGGCCACTTGGAGGGCTTTTGGGGTGGGAAATAAGCAGCAATATGAGGGTTTAATTTGACCATCCCCTGTTACCTCATCTCCTCCTCCTACCTTCTTGCACCACCACCAGGCCCCCTCAGCGCTGGCTACTGACCCCATACCCGCCCTGGTCCCCATGGCCACACTGTGGAGTCACTGCCAAGGCATAGGACAGCCAGAATGATACAAGTATTTGGCAAAGGTGGATTTCTGCTCTTGAGTCAGGCTTGCAGAGGCTGCAGCAGCCTGGGGTCTATCTCCACGAACAACTCCCTAGCACTCTCTCTCCTCCCAACCATGGGCAAAGTTAGCAAGTCCAAAAGGAGACATGGTAGGAGCCTGTCCTGCAGTGCCCAGATGTAGGGGTCAGGGCCATGACCTGGCACTGTCCCATCTGACCACTCCCACTTGCCTCTAAGCACTCTCCACAGGCTATTTGTATTTTATTTTTCAATTGAGCTGAGTATTCAAAATAGCAAAACTATATTCATCACTACCTTATGTTTTCATATATTGTAGTTTTATGTATCTGGATGCACCTGCTTAAGTTCCAAAAACTGCCATTTTAAGTGGAATCCAATATTCTCAAACTTCATGAGAGATCAAAAATTTTATTATTCACAAATAGCCAAAATTGACAGGGATGATGCATAAAATAGCCTTAAAATATTTTTAAAAGCATGCCTAGTCCCAGATAACTTTACTCTATGACATAGGCCTGGAACTCTGATCTCTATAATCTGTCTAGTTTTTAAATACATAATGTTTAGTCTTTCAACTAGAAAAAAAAAAATCATTGTGAATGATGATTCCAAAATCAGCCTGTGACCCATTACACCTCAGTGGATTTGGCAGCCTGATCTTCTCTCATTCCGGTATAACCCCAGCATCCCTGGTTCATTTAATTCTTTAAACTTTAATTAAAAAACAGCAGGAAAAGCCAAGAAGATAAAGCAGATGAAAATCCCTTTATAGCCTGTAATACAGTGAATACTCGTTTGAAAGAATGAGAAAAAATATTGTTCAAATATGAACGTGACCCATGAACATTTATTTCTTGTGGTCTATAATTTTGCAGAGGGAAACTGTACCGATCTTTTATCTTATCGCACTAGAAATAGCCTAATCAAGCACCGGAAAAGACTGCGTATCAGATATATAATTCTTTTACCTAACTCTTTTCCTCCTTCCACAGTATTACTTAAGCTTGTGGTTAAATTGACTGTATTGTGGTATCAGACTCATAACCTTGCAATGCAGTCTGCACTGAATGACGTGGCCATTTCAACAATGTAGCAACCGTGAAAATTTAGCTGGGGGTTTGTTGAAGGGCAAATTAATCTTCTAGCAATCTTCTATGATACGGAAGTGATCTATTTGTAATATAATTATAACCTGAATTGGGATCCAGAGGTTAATAAAAATGAGACATAGTAGCCAGCACAGGGCCCTATATGTAAGATGCAGTCCATAAATATTTACTGCATGGATAGATGAATGAATAAATGAATAAGGAAAGTATTTGGGGAGGTGAAAAATAATTAAAATAATTACTTTTTGTACTAGAAATATTTCTGGAAATTAATCTGAATAAATATTCTCTAATAATTTCCATCCTTTACACTGGGACATTTAGTGGATTTTAAGCTCAACTTCTTTATTGAGATAGAAAAATAAAATATGCAGATTTACTTATTTGATTACGCTTATTTTCCTGAGTCGAGTACAATTATAGACTAACATAATGAGGTAGTTTGGCTGTGTCTCACAGGGAGAATTTTTGGAAGAACCAAGTTGTCTTTGCAAACCAGAGGCAGAAGAAATGGAAAAGGTCAAACCATAACCCACAAGAATGAATGCATTCCCCCAGGACAAGTACTCTGCTTCTTCCACAAGGGAGTGAAACAGCTCTCTTCTATGTTTTCGTTTTCTGTTGTTTGTGGCATTATCACTCTCCTACTCATTCCGTCACAGAACTTAGAGCTCATTCTATAAACAGTTTGTATTCTCCCCTAGAAATTCTGGCTTAAATGTTTATATATCACTAACATAATTCCTTTAAGAGAAAGATTGACCCTCCTGGCAATTGTCACTCAAAGTCACATAAGGCCAGCTAGTCCGAGTTACAGTGGAGTCCAAGGACCTTCAAAAATAATTCCTCAGTGGCTCTCTGTGACTAATCTGTCCCCACTCCACCCCATTTGTGTTGGTACCGGTAGCTGATCTTGATGTCTGATTTCCCACTGCCCTAAAAATCCTCTGTGCTCTGCCTACTCATCTCTTCTCTCAACCCCTGGCAACCACAGATATTTTTACTATCTCGATAGTTTTTCCTTCTTCAGAGTGTTATATAGTTGGAGTCATATAGTATGTAATATTTTCAGATTAGTCTCTTTTACTTATTAATATGCATTTATATTTTCTCCATGCCTTTTTGTGGCTTGATAGCTCATTTCTTTTCAGTGGTGGGTAATATTTCATTGTCTAGATGTATCGCCATTTATTTATCCATTCACCTACTGAAGGACATCTTGGTTGCTTCCAAGGTTGGAAAATTATGAATAAAGCTGTTGTAAACATCCCTGGTGTGTGTGTGTGTGTGTGTGTGTGTGTGTGTGTGTACCTCAGTTTTCAACTCCTTTTGGTAAATAGCGAGGATGTGATTGCTGGATCATATGATGAAATATGTTTAGTTTCATAAGAAACTACCAAACTGTCTTTCAAAATGTTTGTACAATTTTTCATTCTGACTATCCACAAATGATAGTTCTCATTACTCTCTATCCTTCTCAGGATTTGGTGATGTCAGTGTTCTTGATTCCAGCCATTCTAATAGGTGTGTAGTGTTATCTCATTTCTGTTTTAATTTGAATTTCTCTGACGGCAGATAATGTGGAGCATCATTTTATATGTGTTTTTACCATCCATATATCTAGAATAGAGAGCTCAGAAAGAGACCCCATATAAATATGACTCTAGTGAAAAGTAACAAGTTTGGGAAGGGCTGATACTTTTAGTCAGATAGATTTTTAATGCATCTTAAATTATACTGCAAAGAAAAAAAGAGTTACTCTGAGCAAAATGCCAGCTCTTCCAGAACCTCCCTAGATTCTTTTATTTAAAGACTTCTCTCATTGAATACCCTTCTGTTTGGGCATATTTCTTTAGTCTTAGGGTAGTAATGAAAGAAAGCTCTCACACGGCACAGTAAGCTGAATAATGGCCCCCAAAGATATCAGATCCTAATCCTTGGAGCCTGTCCATTTCCTTACTTGGAAAAATGTTATTTCAGATGTGATGATATTAAGGATTTTGAGATGGGGATTATCCTGGATCATTTGAGTGGCCCCTAAATGCTGTCACAAGTATCCTTGTAACAGTAAGGCAGAGAGAGATTTGACACATATACAGAGGAGAAGGTGATGTAAACATGGATTATAGAGAGATCTGAAGGTGCTAGACTGGAAGATTGAAGTGATAAGGCCAGGAGTCAAGGAACGCCCACAGCCACCAGAGGCTGGGGGAGGCAAGTAAAGATTCTCCTCTAGGCTCCCCAAAGGAAGCATCACCAACACCTTGATTTGGGCCTGGTAATGCTGACTTTGGACTTTTGGTCTTCAGAAGGGTGAGAGAATAAATTCCTTTGTCTTAAGCCACCATGTTTGTTGTCCTTTGTTATAGCAGCCACAGGAAATTAACAGACATGAGCCAAAACCCTGCTTTTTATGTGTTTTTCTTTTCCCTTTGCCTACTATTTGCATCTAATTCATTCTGCTCTCTATACAATCTTCCACACGTATTTATGTAAATTTTATATTAATTTCAAGCTATCTCTGTTTCAAATTCTGTGCTGTCCTCTATTCAATCCACATCATCCTGGAGAAAAGAAGGAAGAAAAAAAACATGAGGATCATGATTTATCAAGTGGTGCCCATCCACATTAGAAGCTAAAACAACAACAAATTAGTGCTATCTTTTTTAGAATTTTTTTTTTTTACTTTCTGAATTTTTTCAGGTTATTTAAAAAAAAAAATTTAAATAAGAGTTAGGTGTTTTATAGAAGGAAAATTATTTGTTTCCAAGTTTTCAGTTATTATTTTATAATGTATGACTTTTCCCAGAGGGACTTGAGTTTTTGTTCAGATATTGTGACAGCCAGGGTGTGACAGATGGCTGATATCTGTGTGGCAGGGTCACTGATGCTTGACAAATGTTTTAATCTCCCACACACACATTTCCTACCACCCTTTCATTTAAGTGTGCTGTGCCCACGTCAATGAAATATGAGGAGAAGTGACACATGTCGATTTTTGCCCGAGGCAGTCAAATTCCGAAGGGCTATTCTGCAGGGGCTCTGCTTCAGGGCAGCAGTGACAGAGGAAACTGCTGGCAGCAGAGGCTGCAGGTGTAACGTGGTGGAGCCTCAATCAGCCCCAGTGTGGGGCCTGCTGACCTACGTGGACCTGTAATGTGAGAGAGAATTAAATTTTCGTTGTGTTAAACCACTTCAATTTCTGTGGTCATTATTGTAACATATCCTAGTCTATTGTGACAAATGCAAGGTATTTCTTTCTCCTTCCTAAGTTTCTGAGAGTGCTAGTGTTCAAATCAATAGCTGGTAAAGAATTCGAATTTACTTCTGATTTCTTAGTAACTTCCCGTGAAGGAAATTCAGAATTTAGAAGAAAATACCTCATTGGCCCAACTTCAAATTTAGCGCAATCTGAGAGGAGAAATAATTGATCTTTAAGAATGGAGGTACATAATTTATGTGTGAGGGCCTATGATGCCTCATAAATACGTTTCAATTATGACTGCAAGACATACACGTCATTGTCTTTGTTTTTATTTCCACAGGTTTAGACTATCAATCTATTGTCAAAAGAGGTAGCTAGAAAATATTTTTATGAAACTATAATATAAAAAATGGTTATATGTTTTAAGCAACTATTTTGATAAAATTTCACAAATTCTAATTGTATGTTCCTCAAATAGAGAACACCTTCTAAGTTTGATGAAGTGTTATAGCATAGAAAATCATCTTCATTATGGTTTTATGAAACAATAGCATGCTTTGAATAGAGCTATACAAGACCATAGTTACTAATATATGCATTGATTCACTATTTTATGCCAAGGTATTTTAGAGACAAAAATTGCTGATATAACTAAAACATTTAATCAATTCACTTAGTTAAAACCACAAACTGGCTAAAAAACTATTACTTAACTGAATAAAGAAATTGACTTTTTATGTAAAGAAAGGTATTCACTAACTTGTCATGTCTTCTGAAAAATAGATAATCTGTAATTTCTTGTTCCAGGAATTCCTCATTAGAGACGTTCTCACTGGAGTTCTCCACCAGATGTGAAAGCTCACAGAATTCTCCAGAGAGTTTTATCATAATCAAACTTACAGCCACATGGAGAATGTGTCATTATTCAAATCTTTAATAGTAAATATACAATGCACACAATTGAAACAGAAGATAACAAGCAGAGATTCCCCAAGAATTTGACTACAGGGATCTTGCTGGAATAGAAAAAGTTAATGATCCATAAAAATAGAAAAATAGTCAAATTCATAGATATAGGAAAACATTAATATAATTATAGCAGAGGGACTTAAAAGACCATGGTACTGTGGAGAAAGGTCAACTGTATCGATAAGCAAGTAAAATCATTATTTTGGAACATATAAAAATTCTTACCTTGTCTTTTTTAAAAAGCACATCTATCTAAAATTTATTTCTATTAAAACTTGTTTGGAAACCTGATCTCTGAGGTTTTTTGTGACTGATTTGTACCAATTTCCCATCTGATATATGATAATGAATATATCTAACAGTATTTCAAAGTTGACATTTATTTATTTTAAATAATCTTTCATTTATTTAAAGGCCAAAATGAAATATCAAAAGAAATATTGAAAGATACAATAGCTTATGCAAATGAAATACATTGAGGTGAGAACAAGGTATCCCCTTGAGTCCCTTCCATCTTGTATTTAAAAGTAAAAAATCTAAAGTCATTTAGTAAAACACATTTCCAGCTCAACAAAATTCATACATAATTTTCACTTCCATATGAGGCTTCTCATATTCAGTGAGTTTAATTATCTATAACCCTTGAATGACATTTTTAATCCTTTGTGGCTCACTGAAAAACCCTGTAAAATATAACTAAGTGGTGTGTTCATTAAAATGTCAGAAATATTTTCAAGTCCAAACAGTAGAGCATATTATTCCTAAGTGCAGTAATAATACAATAACTATGCCAGAAGGGTGTAATTAGTAACAAGTTAAATGAACAATTGTCTTAAATTATTCAGGATCTTCATGCATAGCATCTTAATTAAGGAACAAAATTATTGTTAAGTTCATCCATAGGAAAAAATGAGAATAAATTTAATGAAAAATTCAAGTTTGAGGAGCTTATTTAATATGTTTTACACATAATATAGCTGCAATTGTTTTGACAGGGCACTTCAAATGTCATTAGCATTGATAGAATATTATAGTTTACACAGAATTTCAAAAAAATGTGGCAGTGATTGTATTATACCTCCATCTTCACAGTAAATGTTGAGAATACGGACTTGAAAGTCCCAGTACCCATATTCTGTTTAATACGCATTAACTTTTAGCAGAGGTATAACCAAGTCTCTGGGTGACAATCTTGTACCTCTTCATTGCCAGGCCCTGCTCAATTTTGTTTTATCAGGGCTACAAAGATGATTCTCAACACTTATATATGAGTTATTTATATGTCTAGCTTTCCTCAGTAACCACTGTTGTGGCTTTATATAGGTATAGATGACATTTGTCAACCCATGGACACTTGAGCTAATGCTGCCCCTCTTGCCTCTGCCTGAAAAAGGGAAACTGGACTGTAGGGACAGTCCCTGGGCAAGAATGGGCTTGAGCCCAGAGTCAGCGAAGCTGGATGTGCTTCTTGGGGCCAGAGGTCAATAGGTCCAGACCCAGCCTGTTGAATGCTTCTTGGAGCTAGAGGTCAATGGCCTGTTGAATAAACAAACTGTTCCCTATGGCAAATAGCCAAGGGCCTAAGGTCTTGCACACAAGCCAAGGCATGTCCAAAGGTTAAGATGCAAAGTCTGCCTTCCTTGAGCAATTTCCATAAGAAATGGAACATGTCGCCTCAGGGCTCTAAAGATAGTCACGTACCAGGAAGTAGCTGCGGGACAAAAGGAGTATAAAAATAAAGCGACTGGTGCTTTCGGCACTGCAGTCTTGTACCGTCTTTGTGTCTGTGTTTCTTTCTGTGTTCATCCCCCGTTCTGTAATCGCCTGCTACATTGGACTTGTTGCCTGTTTGATCACCCTGCAATAGTGACTGGAGTATCTTTAGGAGACTCTTTTCCCCTAAGTAAACACATTTCTCTCAGTCTATCTTAGATAGTCAGACTTGAAATGATTACAGTATATGTGGGGGCACCAAAGTGTTCCATAAATGGGCTAAACACTAAAGTGAAAGGAAGAGATTTTTAAACTGGAAATTTATAAAAGAAAGATTCGACTATTTGTTGTTTACAAGAAACACTTTAAAGACACTACTAGGTTGAAAATATAAGGATATCAAATAATAAAACATGCAAGCACCAACAGTAAGAAAGCTGATGTAGCTATATTATGATAGACTTCAAAGCAAAGAAATAAAAGAGACATCTCATGATGACAGAAGTATTCAGTTATCAAAAAGATACACTTCTAAATGTGTGCTGTACATACCTCAAAATAGAGTGTTAAATGCATTAAGCAGCATTTGACAGAATTGAAGGGAAAAGTAGAGAAATCAACAATCATGGTTAAAGACTTTAACAATTCTGTCAGTGACTGAGAGAACAAATCAACAGAAAATACAGCAAATACATAGGATATTTGAAAAACACAATCAACTAACTTGACTTAATTGATATTTATAAAATATTATATCCACCAATCAAAGAATACATATTTTTTCCATTGCATGGGGAATGCTCACTAAAATCGATTATCTGCCAGGCTATAACATGCATCTTAACCTATTATTAATGCAAAGGATTCAAATCATACAAAACATACTCATATGTTTCATATGACAAATATAATATTATATTATAAGTTAATAACATTAAGATATATAGAAGAAAATTAAGTAAAAACACCTCAAAAGAATCCATTAATCAAAGAAAAGTCAAAAGGTAAAATATAAATTTTTAAAAGAATGATAATTAAAATATAATATAAAACATTTGGGAATTGTAGCTAAAGTTTAACAACTAAAAGGTGTAAAATCAGTAAACTAAGTTTTTACCTTAAAAAGCTAGAAAAAGTGGAACAAAATAAGTTAATAGTGCCAGAAGGATGAAATATTTTTATGGAGAAAAAAACTCAGCAAGCCTTAACCCTTAACTCAGTTTATATAAAAGAATTACTTTGAGATGGGCCTTCGACCTAAGCATACGAGCTAGGACCATGACACATGTAAAATAAAACATAGCAGAATAACTTTTTAACCTTGGGGTAGACAAATATTTCTCAAACAGAATACAAAATGCACTACTCATGGAAGAAAAAAGATATATTAGATATCATCAAAATTAAAAATTTCCAATTATCAAGAATTTCCATTAAGAAAACAAATAAATAAGCTAGGGACTGGAAAAAATATTCACAGTTCATATATGTTCAAGCACTAATATCCAAAATACATACAGTCATAAAAAACAACAATAAGAGACAACCAGGCAAAACTTTAAAATAAGCAAAATATTTAAAAGGATACTTTACAAAAGAAGATAAGTGAATAAGCAATACACACATGAACAGGTGCTCAATATCACGAATCAATAAAGAAACATATATTAAAACACAATGAGATCCCATTTCACCTTCACTATAATGATTAAAATTTTAAAAATGACAATTCCACGTGCCAGTGAGTACATGGAGAAACTGGAACTCTCACGCATTGCCATTGAAGAACTATTGGTAGTTTTCTATAAAGCAAAATATAACTTGTTCACAAAACTCAGTTAATCTACTCAGAGGTATTTATCTAAGAAAAATAAAAACATATGCCCACCAAAGGACTTGGGAAAAAAAAAAAGTTTAAAGCAGCCATATTCATAAATAGAAATGGAACCAAAAAAATTCTTCTAAAACATTAGGAAATGAAAAAGTTAAAAATAAAATGATCTTGTGGCCTAGAAATAGATATAAAAAATAAAAATAAGGAAATAATGAAAAATGCTATATCATGTAAGCCATAATCTAAAGAAAGTAGCTATAGCTATACTGAGATCAGGCAAAGTCATTTTTAAGTAAAGAGGTGTTACTAAAGATTAACCTGGACATTTCAGATTCATAAAGGTATCAATTCTAAAGAAGGATACAACAATATTAAATCTGAACGTATCTAATCACACAACCTCAAAAATGTAAAACACTATAGCTTCAAGATGATCTGTGTTAAAGCCTCTAACAGTATGTAAGAAGATAATAACTAATTAATGTTCATTTATTCATTTACTCACATAAAATCAGAAAATAGAGTCCAGGAAAACTAGAGTGTGCCTCCTACCCTGCAACTAGCTACTGTTAAGGCTGCCGTCTCTCAATTTACTCAACCAAAAATTGAATAACTGAACCCCATACAGCAGTAACGTTTTGTGATTCTAAAGAAGGGAAAGTGATGGTAATGTTATAATGTATTTCATAGAGAGAAATTTGGATTCGAAGAAAGCAATTACCTCCCAAGCTCTGCCTCACAAACTCTGGAGCTGTGTGGAAGCATGTGAAAGAATTTGGTGTTAACATCTCTATACAAGTACCAGCTTTCTCATTTGGGAACAATGAGATGCTGAAATTTGTAGTGCCAAGTCGCACTGGTCCTCTTATGTATTATACTCCTGCTACATCCCAACTTTTCAGATGAAAACACTGCAGCTCAGATAATTTAAATTATTTGCCTAAAGCCTGAGAAACACCAGGGCTTCTAAATTCTCAAGTCCTTAAGTAAATTATCTCAAGCTTTACTTCAAATTTCTGAAAAATTTAATGAATCAATTATGATGTTAGAATGACTCTTAATTTTATTTAACAGAGAAAGATTTTAGATATTAAAGGTTCTTTATATAATGTGTCTATCCAATTTCATTTCATAGATGTTGGCATCTATTGATTAGCACAGAGTACTTGCTAATAAATATTTGTTGACTATATTAATGCAGTATAATTGAGTAACACTGCGCAGAGAGTTCAAATTTTACCACCAATTAGCCCTGTGATTTCTGAATTCAATTCTTCTAATTGTAATTACTTCAGATTTACTAGCTTCAAATATTAGTTTCAAATGTCTATGATTTTATAAATCTAAGTGACTTGCCCAAGGTCACATGGCCATCTGGTGGGAGAGCTGGTGCTGGAACCTGCTATTGAAATAAGTTTTCTTTTAAAACAATTATCTTTTATACCAACTACCGTTTTGAACTGCAGAATATGTGCTCAAGGGATTCATTTTATCATCTTGGCCACTATTGATTCATCCAGTCAGTCTCAATAATGAGAGCCTACAGTGCCATCTTTGGATTCAATACTGCATATAGTATTCCAACTGGCACATGATGTCGCCAGAGAACCTATATTTATTGCACCTTTACTAGGTGCCAGACAATATTTTAGATGCTTCATATTAACTCCCTGAATCTACACAATAACCCTGTGAGATAAGTCCTAGTAGTATCTTCATTATACAGTGAAAAATCTTAGGTATATGTATACACACACACACACACACACACATACACACACAAACACACACAAATAAGTTGCCCTAAGTTATATCGCTAGTAAATGGCAAGGTGAGAATTCCTCTTATAATTACAAATTTAGTTGTTTTGTTTTAGAATCAGAATAATAATTATAATTTTTTCTTAGCAGGAAATTAGATGTGTGTGTACTAGGAGATTTTTTTTAAGTATGGTATTTTACATACATTAAACAGCTGAAAGTCTAAAATTTCACACTACATTAAAGTAAGTACTGAATGTGGGTTTTAGATCAGTAATAGCAATTGAGGGTTTAAAATACTTCTGCCGTACTTGTACCTGTAAATAGATGTGGTAAAAGAACAAGTCCAGATTAACACAAAACTGTTTTTCCTTCCCTCCACTCCCAAAATAGAGAAAACATTTTTTCAAGAATGAGAAAAAATGAAGCTGTTAGTTTTGATGAAATCAAATGTATTCAGAAATCAAATGTAAAGCATTGTTTTAACAATCCATTAAACTAGTGATTCTTTCCTCTACCGCACCTGACATTCTTTTCAAAATATCGCCAAATGCTGACATGCCATCATTTGACAGAGATTGCTTGTCAAAAATGAAATATATTCTTTGAGTGTCTTTCACTAATAACAGTCCTCACAGCTGTGAGAACAAGGAAAAACACTTCACTCCTCCCAGCCTCCTTTATTATCGGTTCTCTTTTGAAATGTCAACTTGCAGAAATCTTTAATATGTAGAGAATGACTCTATCAAACCGTACACACCCTTGAATTCATAAAATGACCCAGCTCACTAAAATATCGAAGTTGAAGTTCACTGTGCTAGTAAAAGTGTTTATATTTTCAAAAGCTTACCAGCTATTCCATTTTCAGCTTGTAAATTTTCATTTGCAAAGGACTTTGCACATTCCACTGTGAAACAAAGCATTGAATTATGTGCGGATTATTGTATAAATAATGAATGAACAGAGAAAAATGGGGTAATTTAAATTTTTTTTAAAAAGAATGGACACTGGATTAATCTTAGAAAGTTCTTTGGGGAGTGAAATTCACTATTTGTCATGTAATATTCACAACCTTTCTATTTATGATCTTCCGAAGCACCCATAGTACAATTTTATAACCTGCATGTATCTACATGTTCATTCATATTTAAAATGCAATTAAATAAATTTAACATACTAAATAACATATACTTTAAGAACACTGGACTTTTAAAGACACACATTTTCCAAATAAATATATTAGAATATAATCACCATATGTTACATATAAACATAAAAATGTTTATCTCTAAATACCTTCTTAAGTGCTTTGGAACACATTAGTGCAATTAGTTAAGAAATTATGTTTAAGCATGACACACATTTATACACAAAAAAGTTCAAATCAATATTAATAATATTGAAACATAAGAAATAAGTCAAATATAGATGGACTGATTAAATAATAGTAATTATTTATTTAACAAATGGCAACATAGGCCGGGCTCAGTGCCTCATGCCTGTAATCCTAGCACTCTGGGAGGCCGAGGAGGGTGGATCACTTGAGGTCAGGAGTTCTAGACCAGACTGAGCAAGAGAGAGACCCCGTCTCTACCAAAAATAAAAAGAAATTATCTGGACAACTAAAAATATATATAGAAAAAATTAGCCAGGCATGATGGTGCATGCCTGTAGTCCCAGCTACTCAGGAGGCTGAGGCAGTAGGATCGCTTAAGCCCAGGAGTTTGAGGTTGCTGTGAGCTAGGCTAATGCCACGGTACTCACTGTAGTCAGGACAACAAAGTGATACTCTGTCTCAAAAAAAAAAAAACAAAAAACAAAAAACAAATGGCAACATAGCTATCAAAATAATAGTATAGATCTATATTTATTTAACAGGTAATTTTATGACATATTACAGAATACATGGATCAAATTTATTTTAATCTATATGGATATAGATATATAGATATAGATCTCTAATTATAAATTTATATCCGCAATCTCACCATTTTCACTTCCTGTATCAGTCAGGGTTCAACAGAGAAACAGAAGCAATAGAATAAATGTGTGTGTGTGTGTGTGTGTGTGTGTGTGTGTGTGTGTGTGTGTGTAGAGAGAGAGCGAAAGAGAAAGATTTCAAGGAAGTGGCTTGCATGATTGTAGGAGCTGCTATGTAAATCTGAAATCTGGAGTGCAGGCTGTCTGGAAGGAATGAACACAAGCACCTGGAATCCATGTGCATGGTTGAAACTGTTTACCCACAAGCAGACTTTCTTCTACTTCTTCAAGAAAAACTTCAACCCTACTTTTAATGCTGTCCAACTAAGTCAGGCCCATCCAAATTATCCAGGGTAATCTCCCTTATTTAAGGCCAGTTGATTAAGTATCTCAATTGCCTTTGCAAACTCCCTTCCCAACAATATCTAAACAAGTGATCAATTGAATAAGTGGGGGCTAGAAGCAAGACATAATGACACATCAAAAAAATCATCACCTCTTTCAGGCAACTATCATCTCTTGCCTGGATCATTATATTAATAATAACCTCCTAATTTCTTGGGCTCCTTGATTCTGCTGTTGGCTTCATTTAGACTGTTCTTAAATGGTAGCCATAGTGATTCTGTTATTACCAAGGACAGATTATGACACTTCTCTGCTCAAACCCTCTGACTTCCTATTTGGCTGAGAGTGAAAAAGGAAGTCTTTCTTAATACATACAACAGAAAATATTGAAGGTAATAAGAAAATAAAGACACATAAATAGGAAGGAACAAAGGGAAAAGGGAAAAAAGCAAAATTCTCAATCTGAAACTATATAAGTTTGATGGCATTTGAGACATTTTTAAAGTGTTGAGAGAAAAATAAAACTTTCAATTCATAATTCCATGGCCAGTCAAAATATCTTTCTAAAAAACTATGATTGAATAATAAAGTGTACATGGAAAAAAACCTGAGAGGATTCATTAAAATAAATTCTTGAAGCAGAAAGAACATGATACCAGAGTACGTAATTGTATCTACACAAGAAATGAAAAGCTCTGAAAAGGTCAGAAATAATGGTAAATATATTTTTTTTCCTCTTTTGCTAGTTGTTTTAAAAGACAACTGATAATGATATATAAATGTAGGTCCATCATTTGTAAACATGTACCACTCTGCTGGAGAATATTTGTAGCAGGGAAGGCTGTCCATGTGTGGGGCAGAGGATCTCTGGGAATCACTATACCTTCTTGTTCCATTTTTCTATGAAACTAAAACTGCTATAAAATAAAAGCTATTATTGTATAAAAGATAATTGATTACCTAAAGCAAATGTATTCAAGGTTTATAGCATAAGAAAATGAAATTTATGAAAATGATAGCAAAAAAAAAGATGGGAAGATTTAGAAGTATACTGAATGGATCTTACACTATACATAAAACCATAAATTATTATTTGAAGATAAACTGTGATTAATTAAAGATGTATATGCTAAACCTTAGAGCAATCATAAAAATAATACTAAAATGTATTTTTAAAATACTAAAATATTTAAAATATATAAATAAGCACTAAATAGTAAAAATAATGCTAAAATGAATGATACTAAAGTCAATAAGTAGCCAACAGTAGATATAAAACAGAATTATTTAAAATATTCAACTAATAAAAAATCAGATTTTATTATAAAGGAGCAAGAGACACATGGAACAAAGAGTAAATATGGTAAATGTTAATCTAACCACACCAATAATTATAATAAATGTAAATGGCCTAAAAATATCAGTTGAAAACTGTTGGTCTTTTAGAATGAATTAAAAATCAGGATACAACCATATGCTGTCTATAAAAGTGCATTTTAACCATAAACACGTGGATAGATTAAAAGCAAAAGAGTAGAAAAAGGTATACCATATATAAGCACTATGAAAAAGAATGGTGGAATAGCTATATTAATATCACTCAAATAAGACTTCATCAGAAAGCATATTATCAGAGTTAAAGAGGGTTATTATACAATGACAAAAGTGTTTATTTATCAAGAACACGTAACAACTCTAAATATGTATGTTTCTAGAAATGGAGCTGCAAAACTTATGAAACAAAGCATAACAGAACTGAAAAGAAAATAGGCACATAAACAATTACAGTTTAAGACCTTAACATTATTTCTCAATATTTGGTAATATAAGTATCAACAAAAAGCAAGAAGCATAAAGAAGTTGGGAGCAACACCATGAACAAATTTAAATCAATTGACATTCATAGAACGTCCCAACCATCAAAAACAGAATGAACAACTTTTCCAAGAGCTTGTGTAGTATTCAACAAGATAGATGTTATTCTACAATTTATTACCAAACTCAACAATTTATTGGAATACTTTTTTTTTGGTAGAAATTGACAAGTAAGTTCTAAAATTTTTATGAAAAGGCAAAATATCTAGAACACCAAAAACAATTTTGAAAATGAAAAACAAAGTTGAAAAATTCACACTATATGTTAAGTAATTTTCATAAAGTTAAAGTAGTCAAGCCAATATCATTTTCAAAATTATTGGTATATAACTTAATGGGACAGTATAGAGTCCAGAAATAAATCTGTAAAGATAATCAATTTATTTTATACAGGAGTGCAAAATCAGTTTAATGAAGAAATCATAGTCTTTTCAACAAAAGGTGCTGAAATAATTGGACTTCAAAATACCAAAAAAAAAAAAATCTTAACCCATACATCACAACTTATAAAACATTAACTGAAAATAGATTTTAGACCTGAATTTATATCTAAAATTTTAAAATTCTTAGAAGAATGTTTAGAAAAAAAAATTGACTTTGATTATGTGAAATTTCTTAGTTTTAAGATATCAAACACAATTCACAAAAGAAAAACTTGACAAATTGGACTACATTAAAATTAAACATGTTATCTCGCTGGGCACAGTGGCTCACGCCTGTAATCCTAGCACTCTGGGAGGCTGAGGCGAGCGGATTGTTTGAGCTCAGGAGTTCGAGACCAGCTTGAGCGAGAACGAGAACCCCTCTCTACTAAAAATGGAAAGAAATTATACAGACAGCTAAAAATATATATAGAAAAATTAGCCGGGCATGGTGGTGCATGCCTGTAGTCCCAGCTACTCGAGAGGCTGAGGCAGGAGGTCGCTTGAAGTCAGAAGCTTGAGGTTGCTGTGAGCAAGGCTGACGCCACGGCACTCTAGCCCAGGCAACAGAGTGAGACTCTGTCTCAAAAACAAAAACAAACAAACAAACAAATCATGTTATCTCTTCAAAAGCCATTGTTTTGAAAATAACAAGTCACAGACTGGGAGAAAACAGTTGCAAAACATGTCTGATAAACGCAAAACTACAGGGAAAGAAAACAACAGTAGATGTAAGCAGATAGGGTTGATTGAGGGAACAATTGTTGGCAAAGATGCATACGTGAAGTTTTGGTGAAAAAATATTCTGTATCTTGATTGTAGTGATGATTCACAATTGTATACAGTCATAAAATATTATATAATTGATCATGAAAAGGGATGAATTTTACAATATGTGTATTTATTTCTAAAGTTTTTCCTTGTCAGTGTATTTATTGAGTGTTTTTTTTTTTTCATTTTTATATGGATGACTGCTAGAATTTTAACAGACACAATATCAGTTATAAGTTATTGGGGAAAAAGTATCAAACTCAATTCTAAAGTTTTTGTTTTGACTAACTCAAAAAAATCATGAGAAAGCACAGAAAACCTATTGTGGGACAGATGCTCTGCTATAGAATTCGACTTTATTCAATATCTTATCAAAAACTTTAAACAATCTAGTTAGGTCTTGTTTCCATTTTTAGAGTAAAGAAAACCTAAGGCTCACAAAAGTTAAATAAGATTTTAGTAGTGATTTAACATCACTTTTCTTATAAAGTGAAGTAAATAATACTTACCTCTAAGGGATTTGCTGAGGATTTTTTTTTTTATCTAATAATGGTTTCCTTCAACAAATCATTATTAAGCACTTTCTATGTGGCGGACATAGGTCCAGTAATAGGAATGAATAAGTGAACGGGAGAATCAAGATTCCCTGGTCATAAAGTTAACATACCTGTGGGGGAAACAGACTATACTAAAACAAATGAATAATTTTAAGAAATAGATACATCAACTTGTGGTAAATAATGTGCAGGGAATTGTGAGAGAGAGGAGTAGGTTTTCTGCTTTCTGTTCAGTGGTTAGGAAAGTCTTTTAGGAAATGATATGCAACAAAGATATTCAAATCAAAAAGAAGCCGCTTTTTGTCTTACACAAGCAAGTGGGTGATGATATCATTTACCAAGATGGAGAATATTATGGGAGAATATTGTGGGGGAAAAAAAATCAGAAGTTCAGTCTTAGCTGGGCTAGACAATTTGCCCACTGCTTAACAGGTAATCTTGTCCAATGGAAACATCTTTCTCTGACTCAAAAATCCATGACCAAATGAAACAGATCTAGACTCACATCAAATCTGAGTGGTACACTTAGTATCTCATGAAGCATCAATAATCTAGATAACAAGAGTTAAAATTCATATTACAAAAATAACACTGATCGAGTGTTGGGCAGATGTGGGTGGGGGAGGGGATGGGTGTACACATACATAATGAGTGCGATGCGCACTGTCTAGGGGATGGACAGGCTTGAAGCTCTGACTTGGGGGGTAGGGGGCCAAGGGCAATATACTAACCTAAACTTTTGTACCCCCACAATATGCTGAAATAAGAATAAAAAAAGAAAAGAAAAGAAAAGAAACTTTGTATCAGCCAATATTGTAAAACATCCTAGATATCAAATAAAATAATAAGTAGCAAGTGTACAAAAAAAAAAAATTCATGCATTTAAGTTTTCAGGAACCATGTACTGTATATACCAATAAAACAGAGCACCAAGACACTTCAGGTATGATTAGTTACCAAAAATGTCCCTAGCCTGGTTTACCTTTCTTGATATATTAGTGTGCTTGTGTTGCCATAACAAAACACTGTAGATTGGGTGTCTTAAACAATAGAAATTTACGTTTTCATAGTTCCAGAGGCTAGATATTCAAAATCCAGGTTCTGGTCAATTAGCTCTCTAGTGACGGTACTCTTCCTGGCTTGTGTGTGCACATGGTAGGGGTGGGGGGGAAGGAACTCTCTGGTTTCTCTCTTTATAAACACACTAATCCTGACAGATCAGGCTCCCAGGCCTATGACCTCATATAACCTTAATTATCTCCTAAGGGCCCTATCTCCAAATATGGTTACATTGGGTATTAGTGCTTCGCCCGTTACATTGGGGGTTAGGGCTGCAACATATGAATTTTGGGGGGACTTAATTCAGTCCATAGCACCTGCCTTTGTTATTGTTTTTGTAATTCTTTTGTTTGAAGAGCTAAAACATTCTTGGTCAAATAACTATAAATTTCAGTAATTCTATATCAGTTGTTTTAAATCCATTGACAGTTTTATTTTACTTATATCGCTTCCAAAAATTATAATTTTCAATATACATCAATTGGAAGACTGTGTATGACAATTAGTTAATGCAGTAGTGCACTGAAATTTTAAATACGTATACATCTCAATATTCTGACTTTTTATGTTACATATTAAAAAGAAAATATTCTTATTGAAAAATTATCTTTTCTGATGAGTACAAAAGCAGAAGAAATTTTGAATATGATTATTTCTCTTTATCTGTTTCTTGCTCTTATATTTTGTTATTCACCTAATTGCGAGTATCTAAGGTCAGAGGCTTAGCAATTAGTGAACAAAAAAGAAACAAACAAGAAAAGTCCTTAAACCTACAATTTTAAAACAAAAATGTACAGAGATATGGCATTTCATTTCCTGTAAATAAATTTGTTTGACTTCAATTTTTCTTTTCTACACAGAAAACTGCTGTTTTGTGATAAAAAAAAAAAAGAAAATGCCAATAAGCTGACAAGTAAATAGGTACTATATTTCAAATTTTAAATTTATGCAGTATGTGTGTGTGTGTTGAATTATTCCTAAATCCATCTGTAATGGTTACTTTTACGTGCCACCTTGACTGGGCCATGTGGTAAACCAGATATTTGTTCAAACGTTTCTCTGATGTTTCTGTGAAGATGTATTTGAATGAGATGAACATTTAAATTGACGGACTGAGTAAAGAAGAATATCCTCCATAATGTGGGTGGGCCTAAATAGAACCAAAGGCTAACTAACCCTTCCCAGAATAAGAGAGAATTCTCCTGCCTGGTGGCCTTCAAACTGGAACATTGGCTCTTCATGGTTCTACAACAGCTCCTGGCCTTTGGACTCTAACCACAACATGGATTCTGCAGATTTTGGACTTGCCTCACGACTTGCCTCCATGATCATGCGAGCCAATCCCTCTAATCAATTTCTCTCTTTCTCTCTCTCACTCTTTGTCTCTCTCCTTCTCGCTATATATATGCACACACACACACGTGCGTGTGTGTGTTATATATGTGTGTATACATGTATACACACATGTATATAATGTGTGTGTGTGTGTGTGTGTGTGTGTGTGTGTGTGTGTGTATCTATCTCCTATTGGCTTTGTTTCTCTGGATAACCCTGACCAATATGCCACTCCCCCCCCCATGTCTTATATTAAAATGGAAATGTCTGCTTCTTTTTTCCTCAAGGACTACAGTTCCTATCTATATTTCTATGTAATACACATTAGAATACCGGTAGAATTTCCAGTTCTGAGTTTGAAAATTTATTATATAAAAGGAATTTAAAATTGATTAATGGCTGATTAAAATACTAGCATAAAAATGCTGATTATATAGCCTCCTGGAGAAGTCAGGTTTTAGTCAGGAAGTGGAATGAATAATTTAAGTAAAAATTCATGTCACACTCAGTAATATTGGAGTCAATCAACTTTTGTTCTTGCAGCCTCTATTTCTATTTTCATCCCTGTAATCTTGCAAATTGTTATTTTTTTCCTTTTGCTATTTTAATGAATGCTGGCATAAAGATTTCCATTTTAATACAAGTTTAATAAGGAATCCATTCTATTTAATGACCAAGAAGATAGCATCATTCCACAGCTAAAAAGTTGATATTTTCAAACTGTGATGGTTCTAAGTTATGTAAATTAGTTAATAAAATATTAACATGAAACCACTAGTAACTTATGTCACATGGACTACTACAAGGGTCCCTTGCCTCAGCACATTCAGTCTTACCCCACTTCAACTACTTTTTCACAGTACAAGCAAAGCGGACTTCTCAAAAGACAAGTGTGATCGTGTCAAGCCTAGTCACCAGCTTCATACTGTTCTTTACACAGCCTGAAAGTCTCTTATATCTCCAACTGTTTTCTCACCTCCCTTTTCCTGTTCACTCAATCTACTCACAGTTCTTTGTTTTTTTTCCTTACTAGACTGTTTAATTTGTCAAGCTTCCCAATTTTCCACATTCCTACTCCTCCCACATTCTTTCCTTAAAATGATTCATCCTTCAGACTTTTCCTCAAGTTCCATTTCCTAAGTGGCAGCTTCCCAGTCACCTCTTGTCATACACCCACAGCATGAAGTACCTCACCTGGCATAGTTTTAATTTAATACCTATCTGATTTATGTCTCTCACACACTGGATTAGAAACTCTTTGGGGGCATCAACATTCTTTTGTTATTATTTTTTGTCTGTTTTGCCATTGAATTCTCAGTGCTCACGCAATACTTGGCACATACTAAAAGCTCGGTAAACAGTTGTTCAGGGTGTAAATAAGTAAATCACCATGATATATAATCTCCTCAAACAATAACCTACTTTATTTAGCATTGACAGCAATTCTAAAGAGGAAAAGCACGTTATTGTGAAGGTCTGATGTGAAAAAAAAAGCAACATTCTTTTCAAGCCTCAAAGTATATTCAATCTCTGTTTTAACATATGTAAAATGATACAGCATTTACATTTTTTTTTATTTCTTTTTCCGCACAGGCTCACATAGTATCAAGGACTTTTTTTTTTTTTAAGGTGAATAAAGACAGCCATTGATTACATAGAGCCATTTCTCAGGGTTCTTTTCTCTGCACTTAAGAAATTGGAATACACCATGATGAGAAAGGTAATGGCAAGCAAGATTGCTGCCTCATCATGTGGGGTCCACACGCACACAGTCGTCTGACACTTTACGGAATGCAAAGCAGGGTTCAGCGTCCTTGCTGGAGCCGGTGCCCGGGGAGGGAGGCCGCACAGTCCCTGGCGGGGCAGGCGCGCCCGTGGCCCCGCCGTGCTGTGCAGGGTCAGCCCATGTTCTGCCGGTTGCCGAAGCCCCTCGGATGCGTGTCCTTCCAGTCGTCCCACTCCCGGGCTCTGGGGAGCGTTTGCTCGTCTTCCTCTTCCTCCTTCGGTTCTGGGTCTTCCCGCGGCCGGGCTGCCGTGTGGGACCCCGCCGCCGTAGCCCCGGCTGCGCCCCGACCCGGGAACGCTGCCCAGCGCCCACGGCGATCGTACCAGTCCCGCACCGTCAGGGACGCCAGGCTTGGGTACCCGGCCCCGAACACGCCGGCCCGGGCCGCGCTCCGAGCGAGGGGGAAGGCCTGCGGCCGAGGCCTGCCCGGAGGAGGTGACGGGGGAGCCGCCGCCGCCGCCCTCGTGGCGCCCCACTCTCCCAGGACCGCCATCTCGCGGTCGATGCTCTCGATCTCCTCCAGGCTGACAATGACCCACCTGCGGAGGCTGAGGAGGTAATAGTCGCGGACGCCCTCGTCGCCCGCCCGCCCGCTCTCCACGGCAGATCTCAGCGCGGACAAGGCCCGTTCCGCCTCCGTCCTCTCTCGGTACCTCTCTATCCGCGCCTGCCTCCGCGCTGCCATGGCAACGGGGCCCGGGTGGGCCGCGGGGGGACCGGCCGTGTCCGTGTCGCCGTCAGCCGGGGCGGCCTCCTCGGCCGGGGGCGGCTCCGATGGCGCCAGGCGACAGCGCCGGCACTGACTCAGGTAGTCCGTGAAGTGCTTTCGCGCCAGCCGCAGGTGACCGAGGCGCTGGCCGGGGGCGGCCTGTTTGAGGGTGAGGGCGCCCCGCAACGCGGGCACCAGCAGGTACTTCAGGTCGGCGGAGGCCACCTCCTCCAGGTCCTCGCTGGGGCCCAACAGATCGAGCTGCGATAGCATGTCGGCGGCCTCCTCCAGGAGGCTCAGTGCCCGGGACACCTTGTCCTGGACTGTCCGGGAGCCCGTGGGCTCGGTCGCCGCCTCCACCTCGTCCAGAAGCCGTTGGCCGCTGTCGAAGAGCTCGGGGAGTCGCGGCAGCGCGGCCTCGTCCTCGGCAGCCGCCATCTTGAGGGACGCAGGGGCCGGTAGTGACATTTCCAGCTGCGGTCTGGCTCGAGGAACAGCGGCGAGTAGACTTCCTCTTCCTAGACTGTGTCTCCTGCTTTTGCTTCGCTCCTTTTTTCCCTCTGATCACTCACTCGTGGATATAAACAAATAAATCTCAAAAAAAAAAAAAAAAGATGAGTTAACAAAATGATGAGTTAAAAAAATGATGAGTTAAAAAAATGATGAGTTAAAAAAGATGAGTTTAAAAAAATGAGTTAAAAAATGAGTTAAAAAAAAGATGAGTTAAAAAAATGATGAGTTAAAAAATGATGAGTTAAAAAAGATGAGTTTAAAAAAATGATGAGTTAAAAAAATGAGTTAAAAAAAGATGAGTTAAAAAAATGATGAGTTAAAAAAGATGAGTTTAAAAAAATGATGAGTTAAAAAAATGAGTTAAAAAAA
This sequence comes from Lemur catta, assembly GCF_020740605.2. NCBI lineage: Eukaryota > Metazoa > Chordata > Mammalia > Primates > Lemuridae > Lemur > Lemur catta. Next base: position 22,573,536 of record NC_059150.1, on the reverse strand, counting down.
AGATGAGTTGAAAAAATGATGAGTTAAAAAATGATGAGTTAAAAAAAATGATGAGTTAAAAAAAGATGAGTTTAAAAACAATGATGAGTTAAAAAAAATGATGAGTTAAAAAAAAAAAATAAGCACTCAATAGACTGTGATGGAAAACCTAACTTTTAAAGGAATCATACGTAGGGCCGGTATGTAAAAATTAATTGTTCACCAAAAGTTCGTAACCTGTAAGTAGTAAAACCACAGATATATAATTAAAAAGTTTGCTATTGGAGCAATATTTTTCAAAGTTGCTAGGATTTAAAGTTGAGGGTGAGTTTCTGGTTGTGGTTGAGAGCGTGTCAAATGAGATGAGGTTTTTATTTTGCAGTATGGGTAAAATAATTTACTTGAAAATATAAATAAAACTCATATGAGCGTGCTTCGGATGGAGAAAGGGGCTATTTTCCCTACTCTTTTCCTGCTGTGGATTAAAAATAATAATTATGCACATTTGGCAGTTACTTTATGTACAGTAAAGAATTTTGGAGGGTAAAGGAAAAAGAATAGATAAAACTATACTATCTCAGTATAGTTACTGTACTATATCAGTATAGTTACTGTACTATATTATACCAGTCAGAATGTGGGGAAACCAAACTGAGATTTTCTAATGGAGAATTTTATTAACAGCAGTCTATGGGAACACATACTAGATTAAAGGAGTAGGCTCTGTTTCAGTAGCTATCTCCTGTCTATTGCTGGAGCACAACATTTGTACGTTTATGCAGGTGAGCTTGCTTCATTGGTTCATAGAGGGGCTCCCATTAAATCCAAATTTGAGCTGGCTCCTGAGCAAGTTTACAATAGCTTTCATTAAGTTCAAAGTAGCACAGGCTTCTTACCAAGCTGTTAAACAGAAACTTCCTGCTCCTCCACTTCCATATTAATATGATGTTTGTGCACAACCTTGAAGTCATCCTAATTTTTTTTTTTTTTAAAGTAGCTGGAGTCTCCTCCACTGTGACATCACAAAGAACTGTGGTGACCAGAGATTAAGAGTTCAGGGAGATTGCTATTTATAGGATCTGTTCACTCACATGTGCCTTATTGGTTCTCAAAATTGGCTACACATTTTAACCTCCTTGGGAACTTTAAAAATATTAATATCTGGGTCCCATCACTAGAGATTTCTGTTTGTTTTGACTAGGGTGTGACCTGGAGATCAGGATCTAGGACTCTCCAGGTGATTTTAATGTGCAGCCAATTCCCAGAATTATTTCCTGGAGTCTTTTTCTCTCTCAATGCTCTTACCTCACAGGTGCCCCTAATTTGGATTTTTTTGAGTTAGACATAAAGAAAAATTTGATAGTTATTAAAACTAATATTATGCTATTAATGTATTTCTGAAAATGTATAACTTTTAAAAGTGTAATAATGGAATTTGTGATGTTAATTATTTTTAGGAAACATTATAGATAATGGCAAATGTTTCTAAAACTATTATTTGCAGGGAAAATCAGCAATAAAGCAATGTCTTGACTTATAGATGGCAAACTACCTAGAGAAATCCTTCCATAAGTACTGGTGCTAACGTATAAACAACTATACATATTTTATGGAAAAATGTGCTGATTATTTCATCCAGCAATAGGTACCCTTCACATTATTTACTTATCAGGGCTGTTCTATGTACTTTTATTTGTGTGATTTATTCAGGTGCATTTTTGTAAATTTCTTTTACCTAGGAGAAAGAAAAAGGCATTACAATTTAGTAGTTCATTCCAAAAGGAAATGTTAAATTTGCACTTACATAGGATCAAAGGATTCAATAGAATAAAGCATATTTGTAAAATATGCTGAAAATGGATATAATTAAAGAATAGAAATATTTTTTACAAATAGAACATCCTTGGCTATTAATGTCTATGCAGGAACTATCAACATTAAGCATAATATTAGTAAGATTGTCCTGGACAGGTCTGTTTGCATAAAGAAATAAGTACAGTGAAATACTTTTTAAAAATCTAAACATAAGAAAAATAATGGATTTTTCTAAGTATAAAAGTATAAGAAACCTGAGAATAAATTTTACATTCTGATTATTATATTTAATAGTTAGTGAAAAGTAGCCATTTATAGTTTTCAGCACAATCTTGAACCTTGGTAAAAGGGAGAAAAGACATGAAACCAATGCTGCTTTGTATTTTAGCAGATTCAGACATGCAGACAATGGATTCTAGTTACATCTGTCTCCTTATGGCAAGTATATTTATTTGCATGCATTATTAACCTCCTCCCCAAATTTTCACTGGCTTTCTAAATAGACATTTTTTTCTCCATCTATTTCATCTTCCATTAAATAAATAAAAATAATTGTAGAAATTGGATTTGTCCTTTAAATACAGGACTTTGCCTGTTTATCAGAAGCTACATTGAGTGCCCAATTTTATTAAAATATATTGTTTTATTGGAAGGAACAGTTACTGGAAGTAACCAAAAATGGACTGGCAGACAGTGGAGAAACCTGGCCTACTGGAACTGCAGGGTGGGGAGCAGGGAATGAAGTGCCCCGCCTGGTCTGCACCTGCACCACCAATGCAGGCTAGGTGGGCCCACCTGCAGTAGCTGGCTGGGGAGAAGGGACCCATTTCCCAGCCCTGACTTCATTGTGTTCCTGGTACTGGTGGCACCAGTCCCACCTGCAGCCACTGGTTTAGAGATAAGGGATGCATATATTTTATCATTGGTTTTTGTTTTGTTTTCTTGAATTTCATCTCCCAATTCTTCTACTGAATTTTGTAAATCCTGTTATTTTATTTTTTTAAGTTTCTAATGACTCCTTTTTGTTCTTTAAAACTTCATTGAAACAAGCATTATATTTTTATTTCATGGCACCCCAAAATTTTTTTTCACAACGCAAGTTGTTAAGGTTTATTTGATAGTTTCTTCTCTTAATAGCACTGAGACTTCTCATTTTCTTTTTACTGTCTTTCATGTTCAGGCTTTCCTCAAATGTCTTGGGATCCTGGGTTCACCATTCACATTTACTGCTGAGGAACTAGTTTTGTGCTGTGTACTGCTAATGGGTTTCACCGGCAGGAATTGATCCCTTTCCTTCTTCTTCCTCCTCCCCCTTCTTCTTCGAGGGTCTACAGAATATCATGAAAGATAAAATACCTATGATACTAGTTAGCATGATTCTCAATATTTCTGAGAAAATTTTGGTTTCATTGTACTGAAGGGAATATAGATGGCAGAAAATCTGAAGGTGATGGGGGGAAAGGTTTTTTACACAGTGTCTTGCAATCATATTATATGGTATTCATTTCAAAGAGTTAAGGAGTGTAATCATCCCAGAAGTGATGATCCGCGCTAGGTATCTACTCTTGACCACGTGCCAAAATTACGCGGTTCATAGAGATAGATGTGTTTCTTGAAGTTCTAAGGTAAACCTCACCCACTCAGACATTATTATTGGGATCTCTGCACCTTTTTGTGAGAATGGGAGATGATTGCCCCTATCGGCCAAGTATTCTGACCAGACTCAACTTCTGTGTCCTCTCGTCACTAAACTTCTGATTTACCATGAGGCCTATGTTTGTTCTCTTCATCAATCTTTAACTTTGTATTTGGCATTTATTAATATACTAATCACATTAACTGTAAACATAAAACTACTCAATTTCTCTGCAAAGGGAATTTCCAGTCTTCTTCCTAGAGTCTATAAGCCTGTCTGCCACTGTTATGGGAGCCATGTTTGGGAGGCGCTGGAGAAAATTCATTGTTTAGGGTGCAAGCTTCAGTTTCAGCATTCTGTTTTTATTATTAACTTCCTCTTAATTAGTCTTGGTTTCCTTTCCTTTGGAGCATCTCTCCATTCAAGTTATGAGAGAACAATCTTTTGTTTTCTGCTGAGTTTGTAGAAGATTAAGTATATAGTCTAACCAGAAGATATCTGGACCCCTAAGGCTCATTATACAAACTTCCAACCAGTCTTCCTGTTGTCCATCCCAGAGAGATACCTGTGTCCCCAGATCCTAAGCCGTATTAACATTTAGGTGCTTTGGAATGAATCACTTTGGCCTGGGTTTAATTTTTTTCAATTGGCTAAATCTATTACTACCATATTTCTACTTTCCAGCTTCCCAAATTTTGTTGACATATCTTGCCTACTGTGGTTCCTCTCCTATTCTTATTAATTTGGGGGACTAATACTTTTAAAATTATTTTACTGTCATTGTAAGAGATTTTCAAGAGGTAGTGAAGATATATGTGTTCAGTCTGTCAGGTTTAAATAAATATATATTCACTTTCCGTATGAATTTGGACATCACTGCAGTAAACGTGATATAATCTTGCACAATCTAATGTTTCTTATTGTGTTGACATTACATATTTATACATAAATAGATGAAATAGATTGATATGCTTCAAAAGAGTCTCATAAAAAATTCAAAATTTACCAGAAACAGGGTAAAAGTAAATGGAATATTTTTATAATATTGAAATTTATTTATTAAAATTATTCCGAGAAAGTTTTTATCAAAGTAAATCAACATGAAAAGTCTACATTATGATATAGTCTGACAACTGGTTTCTTTGGATTCCCTCTGTATACAACAGAGTACACAGCTCCCCTTCCATCTATTGTCAATCAAATAGAAAAATCATTACTCTAATAGTAACAAAGATAGCAGAAAAGCCTTATTTGACACATTTAAATGAAGCCAAATATAGCTTAAGATGTTTAACTGAAAAAGTTTAAAAATAAATCTCTAAAAATATGGGTGGTATGAATGTTCATAATGGATGGGTTTTGCATTCTATAAGATTTGGTTATTCTCACTGTCAGTTTAGCTGTGCTAATAAGTATTAAGGAAGCACAAATTGAAATAGTCAGATATTGTCAATTTTAACACAGCTATTATTGAATAAATGGGACTATAATGAATAACTACAGTTATTATTCTTATAAACATCTTATATATCCCAGCAGATACAGTCACAGAAATCAGAAGAGAGGCTTTAATGATGAAGTTACCTCTACATATAATCTTTACAGTACCTGACTAGTTATTTCATGTTTTAGGTAGGATAACCATCAGAAAAGTATGTCTAGGATGGTAAGATTGGATTATCTGTAATAAAATATTTCAACACCATGTTTTATTAATAATTGAAGTAAAATTAATTATATGCCACTATTTTCCATGTCTTACATGTAAGGGAAACAGAGAACAATTGTTAACCCCAAATATACTCCATAATTTGAAAGCAAGTGTTTTTAAACTTATTATTTCAATTCTGCTGACTTACAAAAAATGACTCATATATTATTCAGTATTCTTTGATTGCCTGTGAGAAAAGCACACATTGAACAACTTTGGCAATTAAAAGAAATGGTTCAGCTCACATAGCCAAATAGTAGGATGCTCAAAAATTACTGAAATCATGTTTGGATGCTACAGAACTCATTCTCTCCTCTGCTTCATTCTGTAGGCCTTCTTGGTTCCCTTCATCAACTAAACAAGTTTTCTTTATGTAAAAGAGGGCATAGTTTAAGCAGCTTACAAAATTACATCCTCCTAGTCTTACAACAATAAGGTTTACGCTTTTAACTCCAATTTGAGCACAAAAATCCTGGGAATGAACTTTTTCTGCGGACAGGGGTCATGAAGTTTTATGGGCTGATTATGTTCCACAAAACTGTATATATTGAAGTGCTAACTAACCACTGGTACCTTAGAATGCTATTATATTTGGATACAGGGCCTTAAGAGAGGTGATAAAGTTAAAATGAGGCTATTAGGGAGGACCCTAATCCAATATGAGTGGTGTTCTTAAAGAAGAGGAAATTTGGATACCTAGAGAGACAAGGGGTGGGGTGGGGGGGACTATGTGCACGGAGGAAACACCACATGAGGACAGGACAAGAAGGGGGCCATTTGCAAGCCAAGAAAGAGACCTCACAAGAAACCAAACCTGTTGACATCTTGATCTTGGACTTCTAGCTTCCAGAACTGTGAGGAATTAAATTTCTGTTGTTTAAGCCACCCAGTCTGTGGTATTTTGTTATGGAATTCCTAGCAAACTAATGCTAGTACCATGATTGGCAGTAAACTCTGACTACCCCTGTGGCCATGGGAGCAAACTGCCATAACTGTCAAAGAGGCAAGGGTGTAGCAGTGGTTAGAATTAATAGTTCTGCAAATAAAAAAAGGAGAGAAGGACTTTTTTTTTCTTTTTTCTTTTTTTTTTTTATTTCAGTATATTATGGAGATACAAATGTTTAGGTTACATATATTGCCTTTGCCCCACCCAAGTCAGAGCTTCAAGCATGTCCATCCCCCAGACTGTGCGCACTGCACACGTTAGGTGTGAATACACCCATGCCCTCCTCCCCCCTCCCACCTTCCCAACACTAGATGAATGTTATTACTATATGTTCACATATGTGTTGATCAGTTAATACCAATTTGATGGTGAGTACATGTGGTGCTTGTTTTTTCATTCTTGGGATACTTCACTTAGTAGAACGGGCTCCAGCTCTATCCAGGATAATACAAGAGGTGCTAAATAACCATTGTTTTTTGTGGCTGAGTAGAACTCCATGGTATACACATACACATACAGACACACCCCACAATTTATTAATCCACTCATGTACTGATGGGCACTTAGGTTGTTTCCACATCTTTGCAACTATAAATTGTGCTGCTACAAACCTTCTAGTGCAGATGTCTTTTTTATAGAATATCTTTTGTTCTTTTGGGTAGATGCCCAGTAATGGGATTGTTGGATCAAATAGTAGTTCTTTGAGGTATTTCCATATGACTTTCTGCAGAGGTTGTACTAGTTTGCAGTCCCACCAGCAGTGTATGAGTGTTCCTCTCTCTCGGCGTCCACACCAACATTTGTTGTTTTAGGACTTTGTCATAAAAGCCATTTTCACTGGAGTTAAGTGATATCTCATTGTGGTTGTCATTTGTCTTTCCCTGATGATTAGAGATGTTGAGCATTTTTTCATATGTTTTTTGGCCATTAGTCTGTCCTCTTTTGAATTCTGAGAAGGAGAAATGAATCCTCAGAAGACAAAGCAAGAATGCTTGCAAGTTATCTAATAATATTGAACTGTATATGATAAGGATGATATTTTAGTGTTTGAATTTTGAAATATTTCATATATAAAAATAAAATAATTGGAAAACTGAGTTGAAGCATAATATTAAAAAGGACACCCACATATTCACCAAGATTAAGAAACTGAACATTACCAATACTTCTGAATTCTTAAAGCTCATTATGAGACTTCTATCCTATACTTTTTCCTTCTACCATTGCCTTGAGAAGTAGTCATTATTGTGAGTATTTTATATTCCTTTTCTTTTCATTTTAGTTTTATGTTAAAAGTGTATATTCCCAAATGTATATATATATTTGGTTTTATATATTTTCATATTTTACACAAATGGAGCCAAACTCTAAATATTGTTCTGCAGCATTCTTATTTTCTCAATATTTTGAATATAAGATGCATACATATTATTGTATTTAACAGTAGTTTGCTCTTTTGTTACTGTCACACAATAGTGAAATTGTACAATATTTCATTGTATTAATGTATTATGATATATTCACAGATTTTCTAGGATTATATCTAGTTTTCCATTTTATAAACCATGGTAATCTAATTCATGTGGATGGCTCCTAACACAAATATACAAAAGTTTCTCTGCCATAAATGTCTAGGATTATAATTGCTAGATATACAACAGTGGTTTTCAACAGGGGGTAATTTTGCTCTCCAGGAGACATTTGACAATGTCTGGAGACATTTTTTGATGCCACAACTAGAAAGGGAGTAGGACAGATATTACTGGCATTTGGTGGATAGAAGCTAGGGATGCTTCTAAACATCCCAAAATGCACAGGGCACCTTCCCACCAACAAAGAATTATCCAGTTCACAATGTCAATAGTGCCATGGTTGAGAAAGCCCAGTATAAATGATGCATAACTTCAAATTTATGGTCCTACTATTTCACCAGCAGCCCATAGCTTATGAGTTCCTTTAGCTCCACATCCTGCCAATACTTTAAATTGATTGACTTTCTAATTTTTACAATCTTCTTCATTTTCTGAAGTCTGTGTGTGTCTGACTCTATGCGGTATTGTTTTCTTTATTACCCTCACTCTGTGCATTTTTTCATTGGTTTTGTGATTTTTTTATCTGAGCTTATATATGCTATTCTTTTACAATAAAACTTCTCATCTTTGCCAGGCCCTCAAGTTCATCCTTTGTCTCATGTTTAGAAGCATTAGAAACTGAAGTCCTGGGCTTCCAGGAAACAGCCGCTGCAGCTAAGAGAACCAGCCACTAAGGAAACCAGCCACTAAACCAGCTTCCATACTTTTATTTGTGCTAGATCTATGCTTCCTTTCTTTATATTTTTTATTTCTCTGTACTCTCTCCCCTGTAATTTATTTGCTTTTCTTGTCTGTGAATTTATAAATATTTAAAAATATTTTTTATCCATTATTTTTGGTGCTTTATAGTAAGCAGATTTATCAGGGTACCTAGTCAGTAATGATAACTAAAATAGAAGTTTGGGATCATATTTTAAGCTTATTTTTGGACTTTGTAAAATTTGAAGTGATATATATTAATTACACTTTATATTAATTTTTTTTTCCTCCTAATATCCTATGGTATTTACTAAAGGTAAATGTTTTAGTACTTAATTATACGTTTGTAAGGCATAATTGAAATTGCATAAATATGTTATTTGATAAATGTCAGGAAAATCTCCCTTACCACCCATACCCAAGCTGCTATTGAACCTTAAAAAATGTACTGTGTTTTTAATACCCAAAATGTACAATTTTATATGCAATCTTTTCTCTACACACTTTCTGCAAATTCTTTCATTTATGTCTTTATCATCTCTCTCTTTGATTGCTGTAAGAGACTGATTTCTCATCTCCTCCAGCTAGGGGCCATTTTTTTAAATTTTTTACTCTTTTGCCAGACTTAGCCTCCTATGAATATATTAGTTACCTGCAAGATAGAGCTTTGTCGTTGAGTCCACTGCATACCAAATAAAATGTCTTTGATTCATCATGTGGCCATTACAATTTCTCTGGTTTTAGCTCTTTGCCCTCTTCACCAGGCACCATATGGTCTGATCAAAATGAACTTCTGATTAAAATGGACTTAACATTCCCTAAACAAGCTAGCCTTTGGAGGATGCACTCATGTTGTGTATGTTTTGTGTCTCCTCTGCCTACAATTTCCATCTACCCCAGCTTTAACTGGAAAATCATGTCTTACGTCTACACTGAGCTAAAATCAACCTCATCTATGAAGCCTGCCTTTAATCTCATGGAAGAATTGGTGAATTCTTTCAGTGGGTCCTGTAACATTTTGACATTTTGTTCAATTCCTCTGAAATAGCATTTACCCTTTGGTACTATGTTGATATTTGACAGGACCAATAAATCCTTGTCCTTCCCTTCCCACACTCTCAAAATGTGGCACCTCCTGAGGGAAAACAGAAGAGTCAGCCATATGAGAATCCAAATGTCAGCTTTGTAACCTATAGAATATGTTGGAGAAATTCATTTCCTGGTTTTGCAGTTCGGCATTGCGCAGATTTACCCACCCAGCAACACCGCTGAGAAACCATAGGCCTTGCCCACAGTGCCTAGGCTGGGAACAGACCAGAGCACATTCTTTCATTCAGCTGACCAGATTCAAAGAGGAAGAGGGGAGGCCGAGCCATGCTTCCTCCTTCTCAAAACTTGCCTGACTACAAACGGGAGAAGAAAATGAGAAAGCAGAAGGAAAGAGTGAGCATTGTACCACTGAAACACAAAGAGGGAAAAAGACACTGCTTACTACCTATGGCTTTTTTCCCCTAGTCCTGTGTTTATTTCCAAGACTGCATGGTTTGAAGGGAAAGCTATATTTATTTATCTTTGTAACTTCTATACCAACTATTTATGTAATGTTTTGGCTAATATCCTAGGATTTAGAGCTAAAGTTACAGATTTCAATCCCAATTTCTTCCTATATTATATAAAGATAATATTATACAGGATTTTTATAAAGTTTAAATGATTAATTTAAAGAATGCCTTTACTGAACAGCTCATAAAAAGCATGAGTTAATGCAAGTTAGTGTAATATATACAGATAGATAGATAGATAGTTGTTTTCTACAAATGATAATATAAAAGCTTTCCTTTTCCCCACCTTCCTTTGCTTCTTTCAAAAGTTTGGATTTACCTTCCAGAGATTGGATTAAGCAATATCAAATGTTTTGTTTTGAAGGTTGTCATTAATCAAACGATTAGGAACACAGAGGAGAAGGACACAAGACCCTGAGAAAAATGCAGGGACAGAGAATAGTCCAATATGAACATGTGAAGGGACAGAAAATCTTCTTCACTTTTCTGACTTCAGGAAATGAGATGCACTCCTTAAGTAAATTTTCAAAATAACTGAAGCTTAACTGATGATCTCAAAAGCTATTGAGGAGCTTTGCAAGCCTCCAGAACCCTGTCCTTTGGCACCCTTCGAAAACACTGATTTCTGAAATTCTCAATGCAATTGACCCAGAGCTACAAAGCAATCACTTACACTTAATTGGAATTCAAATCTCTTAATAGTTCTTTCTCTCTTTAGCAGTTTATGCTATTATTTTAAAATACCATTCATATCAAAATGAGACCTTAAGAAAGGCCATCGTTTATTTAGGTAGTGTGTATATTTTTATGAATTAGAGAAGGCCAAAAGGATGATTTAAGGTAGCCGGAAAGGTTATTTGTATTTTTGTATTGCTTAGTATTCCAGTTCGATCTGTGAAGGCCGAGCATCTTGAGGTGGAGGGGCCTGGTAGGGAAGCAGACAGTTTACCACCAGCTTCCTAAGCTTCCTACTCAACAGCCGACACCTCTCTCCACAGAATGCAATGGGACAAGCGTAATCTTCACATTAGCGAGATGGGAAATAAAAGAAACAGGAATGCAAGGAAAGAAATGAAAGGTTATTAAAAATGAATCATAAGAGAGAGGGATGCTTCCCTATTAATCTCTCCTTATTGAATCCATGCTGAGCAGCAGACTGCTTCTTTAATTTTCCTTTTGTGAGTACAAGGAATGTTCTCTTTATACAAAAGTAGATGCAGTTTCTGTTTACATGTAGCAAGGAAATAAAGGGGAACATACCACACAATCATGCAGTAAAATACAGGTTTCCTTCACCAAATGTAATATGTGTATGCCTGATGGGGACAATATGTAAGCCAAATTTAATATACATTAGTTGGTGAATTTTATGTTATTAAATTGCATGCTAGAGTGATTTCATTTTCTTTCCTCCTTTTTTTTCTGCCTTCCTTTTTTTTTTTTTTTTTTTTTTGAGACACAGTCTCACTCTGTTGCCTGGACTAGAGTGCCGTGGCATGAGCCTAGCTCACAGCAACCTCAAACTCCTGGGCTCAAGCGATCCTCCTGCCTTAGCCTCCCAAGTAGCTGGAACTATAGGCATGCGCCACCATGCCCAGCTCATTTTTCTATATATATTTTTAGCTGTCCATATGATTTATTTCTATTTTTAGTAGAGACAGGGTCTTGCTCTTGCTCAGGCTGGTCTCGAACTCCTGAACTCCAATGATCCTCCCGCCTCGGCCTCCCAGAATGCTAGGATTACAGGTGTGAGCCACTGCGCCCTGCCTAGAGTAATTTCATTTTAATCCTAGCATGCATCTTGTAAAGACAGTTTGTATCCAATCCTGACTATTTAAGGGTCAAGGATCAATTAGCTTGTTAATAGATGTTGCTTAGGTTGATCAGGAACCTAAGACAAATTCATCCTCCCATAAGGACTTAGTAATTTGATAGTAGCTAATGAATATTTTACCAGAGTGGGGGTGGAGGAAAGAGGTATAGAGAAAAAGAGCCTATCTGCCCCCCAGCCCCAATCCCCTGTGAGCAAATTCAGAGCTCTGGAGCCTGGGTCTCCAGTTGTCCCACTGTTCAAAGAACCTGCATTCAGCAGCTGTCACATGGCTGAGCCTCCCTGTAGAGGCGGGTGGCTTCCAGGTTTCTTCTCTGTGTTAACAAGGTCAGTGAGGTTAACTCACAAGCTGGTTAGATATTAATAAAGTAAAATTTGATATAAATTTAATTTTAGAACATTATAAATGAGGCTCTATTTCCTTAAGAAAATTTTTAAATTAATACTAAATGCATTGGAACTACATTTTAAGTAAAGATCTATATTGCATAGGAGATATCATTCCTTAGATATAATATAAATATTAATATACTGTACATGACTTCCAAGCCTTATGCTAAAGCCTACGAAAAACCCCAAAAGTTTTGTATTAAATCAAAAAATTGCTGTAAATTATTTCAGGTTCGATGCCTTTTTCAAGCATGTTTCAACAAAAGGGCCCATTTCCCTCTACGTTTCTATAGCAGTAGGTTTTAAATGATGCAAAGAGTATGGGAAATATCCAAATGGAAATCCGGCGATCTTATGTTAAAATTAAATCTTTTTGTGTAAAATATAAATTAGAAAAGCAACATTTCACAGCATTAGTTTTAATTCAAGTGGAAGAATCAGAAAGGGCTCATTCTCTTCCAGGAGAGATGACCTGAAGGGGTTGGGCAAAAGGGCAATGTGACTTAGGAAGAAAGAGAAAGGTGATTACATTAATTTTAATGGCACAATAGCAGCTTTCAATAAGCTTTATGACAGCAAAAAAGATTGATTTTTTTCTGCTCTTTGTACTAAAACGTGTGGTGTCCTAAACTGCATTTTGCCAGAAATCTAATACCTATAATTTATTGTATCCCATATTCTCAATGTTAAAAGAGGAAAGAAGGCAAAAGTCTGAGGGCTTAAAATATAATGGACTGTAAATTCATTGCTAAAACTCAATTGGAGTCTTGAAGATTTCCTTTTAATTTTAAAATGCACTTAACAAAAATTAAACAGCACAAGGAAAGCTATAAAATGGTGTGTCAGAACACTGTGTTTTCCACATTCCATCTGTAAGAAATGATTTGAGTTTCCTGAATCTAAAAGTGGGAGTAAAGGGCCTCTGGCTTAAATAGAAGACACGCTGTTCTGAAAAAAGACCTCCAGTCTACTTGAAAGTATTAAAGGGCAGGAACCACATTTTTCTTAGGCAGATTTACTTTCCAGTGTAGGCATTAACACCACCCTGTTGTTTCCTGGTCCTTGTTTATAGCCTGCAGTCAGAAAAACACTATCCAGGTTTTCTCTGCTATTCATTCACTGAGTCTTGGACACTATACAATGTTGTTTTCTTTAGGAAATTGTTTTTGCATACCAGAAACATAGTCTGGAAAACCATAGAAGTGATTTCAATAAAAACTTTAAGAAAATATGGGAAACCTAAGATTCTGGTCCAGAGATGATCTAGATCTTTCGGTTTTCTTCAAGTTTAGTATAAGTTATGGATATGAAGCAGCTGCTGAAAGGTATTAAAATAAAACTATCAATAGAAATTATTGTCCAGAGGAAAAGTAATATTTTATTCAATGTACATGGGGCAATGAAAAATTAGAGTACCTTCAAAGAGGAGAAAGAAAAGAAGGGAAAGTTGGAAGCCACGCCATATTAAGCCTCCCTTAGAATCCCCAAAGTGCCTTTTCTTAAGAAGAAATGATTTGAGAGAAGGTGGTGGAAGGGTCTGGTAAACAGCTTCATATGCCTGACCAACTTTCATTCAGAAAAAGGATTAGAATTCTGGTTATCTTCCTATGATAATCTAGGACAAGGGGGCAGAAGGTCTGAGCAGGTGGATTGTTACTCATTATTGAGGATTTTATGACAATCAGGGTTGTTTGGCAATAGAAGGGGTAGTTTCAAAGAAGTATGATCTCCCTATCACTGGAAATCTTCAAGAAGTTAGATCTTCTAGGAGAGTAAAATGATTCCAATAATGACATAGTGACAGCACAGATAGTAAAGACTTACCAACAGAAACTGTCAGTTTTATGTTATAAACATGTATCTATTTAATATTCATAGTACATGTCTCACATGTTTGTCACAGAATATATCAAGTATATATTAAATACTTAATTTAACAAGCATTTATCCAATAGCCATTATGCCGTAGGTATTTGGCTAGATGGTAGAGTTGAAATAGGGAACACGACAAACAAGGCCCTCAGCTTTACGGAGAGATACTTTTCAGCAGGTGGTCTTTAGTTTGATGAGAACAAAGCAGGAAGATAAGTGTGTTAACTCAGGCATTTCTGTATGTAGAGGTGGGTGATCTGTTTAGGTATTTTAATCCAAGTTGAGACATTCAGGCTTAGTGATACTTAGCTAATGAAAGGAATTGAAGGACTAGGGGAAGGGACAAGGCCAGAGTGTTCCAGGCAGAGGGATCAGCATTTGTGAAGCCCCAGATATGAAAAGGAGTGAGAGACATGAACCCTCATGAGCTTGAGGAGCTAAAGAAGAAATCAGTAACTATATTGTAAAGCACTTGCTAAACTCTAAGCTTCCAGACATCAACAACTTTCTTTTAAGGCTTTTTGGTAAAAACATCCCCAGTATCAGACTCACAGTATGGAAGTCAGTGTACATATATTTGTGATTCATAGAATTGTTTTTTCTTCCTCTATTAAAAAATACAAACTCAGCTTTTTGCTTTCCTTGGGTTTTTAAAAAATATTTAATGCTAATTTTTGAATGTAAAGAAATGTAATATAGATATTTTAGGGTAGTTGCTTTCTAATTACTACATAAAATAAGTACTATTACTTCAGGATTATTTTTTAAAACTGAGGCTCAGTTAAGAGAAGAAAGTGAAGAAAGACCTAATTGTGCATATGTAATGCTATGGAGATAAGTGAGCGTTTAAAGGATATGGAGTTATCATTTCATGCACAAAAAGACATCATTTACTGAATGATACTCTAGTGCCCTGGGAGAGTTAATTTACCTAACATGGGTGAATAGTTTTTTCATATGAAGTAGTTTTCTCATTTCATATCCATGATATTATTTAAATAAAAAGAAGGGTGAAAGAAATGGGCAAAAATAATCTGTCTTCTGTGCATCAATTATAATTAATATTAATCTCAGTGACTGCTATGAAAGAGATAGAATTATTCCTGCTAAAATAGTAGAGTCTTTGCTTTCAGAGTTAACTTCTTATTTTCTTTTTACTTATTTTCACAAAGTACCCAACTAATCTTCAGAGTCAAATTAACAAGCCCATCAAACATTTGTCTCATTAAAAACAGTCTCTGGCAATTCTAGAATAAAGTGATGCTTAACCAAATTCATTCCTGAATCACGGTCATTGTTCATGCCAATTCAGTTTAATCCAGTAAGCTCTATAGTTGATTGATAGACTTATCATTTATGCTTCACATGTAAGAAAGAATTTGATTTGTTCACCCTAAATAACATACCCACTACTAGAACATTTCCTTTAATCTCTCAGTAAAACTACAGCTAAGGAAAGTGTCTCAATGCAGTAGGGTGCAGCTAGCACAGGCAGCATAGACGAATGATAGTCCAACATCCTAAGAGATAACAAAATAAATTCTTCAAGGCAAGCACAAGAAAATTAAAAAGTCAATGTTCATAAACAGTATTGACAGGGTACAATAGAATAGGGATGAGTTGTAAAAGGGACACAGTCAAGTTGACATGAGCTGATCACTTAGTTGTTGAATGTAAAATAACATGACAATTATTTTCCCAGGTTTAGGTGATTTTTGCCATAAATAGATATTATAAATCCAGCACACTTATTTTTATTTATTCAAGCTCAGAATACTAAGATCCAAGGCTGAGTACAAGGGCCATCTCTGTTCTAGGGTAACAATTTTCTTTGTTGTCTAAGTCCCATTTTTTTTCTTCCATCAGTTTCAACTATCATTCTGAAATTTTAGTTCTCTTAAGTCTCACTTAATTTATATTTATAGCTATAATGAGAGATCCTGGAAAATTCTGGAAGAAGTTTTTTTACATCTAGAAAGAGTTCATAATCCTAAGAGTTATTGGAGCTTAGAAAAATACCTTACTACAGGGGAAATCATGTGCTCCAGACAGATTTCTTTAAGTTTAGAGTATTTCCTTTAATAGTCTAAGACAAGCATGAAATTAAGTGATATTCAACATCTTCAGCCCTCTGGTATTCTATGGTTCATTGCACCAACTACTTTTGACATAGAATGTTACATTTTCAACTCAATTCTATTTTTAAAGAAATATATAATTAAAGATGCACAGATCTGAGTTGAGAGGTGATTATTATAAGCAGTCATACCTTAACCTTCACATGATTCCTAACTCAATTCTATATCCTGCCAATTTACTTTATTACGAAAAACTTAGATATCATAAAAGTAATCAGAATAGTTAAATTAATTAGCCATGACAATGGTTATTTTCTAATTTTATCATATCTTTAAGAATTCAGCTGAGTTCATCTGCAAAGAAAACAATTTCTCTTCTCAGCTAGAAGTATTGGTTTACCCTGAAATGCAGTTAGTATGAAATGGGTAAAATAAGTTGTAGATGCCCTAGTTAGTCATTTGTATTTATTGTTATTTTTAATGTTCAAATGATCACATCTTTGGCATATGAGCCCTTTCAAGTTGGTCCCCCTGAAAATTTTCTTGCTTTCAGACATAAGCTCTTCTAGCCTCATCAAATTTTCTACCCCAGGTCTGGAATCAGCCATTCATCTGGTACTTAGAAACTACAATCTGGGCACAAAAATGGGGAATACATGTGAATCTACCCATCATAATTTTAGGGAGTTCATTTTGAAATGTTTTGTACTATTCCAAAGCACTTATTATAAGTGCTAGAGAAGCAAGTATACTCTTTGTAACTTTTAATTTACCATCCTTAACTCAGAGCTCTCTTCATCATCTAGTTACATTTTTCTGAATGATTTTCGTTATCATCACTTTACAGTAGTACACTATATAAGTATAGCACATAATGTAGAAATACATTATTAAAGTCATGTTACCAAACAGTAAAATTTCAGCTAATATCTCCATTAACGAAAGCCTTCAGATTGACAATAATGTCACAAATAAGAAATGATATGGAAAGATAAAGCCTGTAAGACTAAATTTCAAATGTGAGGTGGTAAATTGTACCCTCTGAAAGACGATAAGAGCAGCCTTCAATGCCTTGTGTTGCCACCATTTCCTGGACATTGGCAGTTCTGGTGGGAGTAACACATGTGATTCTAGTCTAGAATCTTGTTTTCTGTATGAAAAGAAACTTAATTTTTATAATTTATTGAGAGGAAGTACAACTTAAAAAGCACTCCTTTTGCTATTGCAATTGGACCAAAATAAAAACATTGTCAGAGAAAATCTCAGGTAGTTTAGGACTTGAGAAGATCTCAAGAAATATCTAGGCAAACCCACCTGTGTAAGAGGAACCTAGTGGTCAAATGACTTGTAGCTATCACAAAGCACAGGGATCCAGCAGTCTTGAGAATTCAGCTCATGCTCCCCTACCATTACATGTTGTTCTCTAGTGAGAAAATAAACTTACTTAATATGCTTTTTTGATTCTTTATATATCCTATAATATAAGAGAATTGGCCTTAATTTTTTTTAGGTATTTTTAACAAGCATAATATTCTCTCTACATCTTAATGTAGTTTCCAAAAGGATACATATGTATATATGCATATATATGTGCATGCATATATATATATATACATATATACACATACACATAGTAAAAAATGACAAAATGATTAGATATGACTAAACCTAAAAAAAAGTCTTTGTTATCTGTGAAATTTCTGTGGTATGTAAATATGCAATTATTCTTTGACTAGGACGTTTTTCTCTCGGGACACATTCAGAATTGTGAATCATTATGGCTTTGTTTGCAGGAAATATGAGTAATCACATTTTGTGTTGTCTTATTAAACAATTTGGAAAACTGACCCAAATTCAATCACTGACATACAAAAAGAAAATTACTTTCCAGATATCAGTCTGACTTTCATCCTTCAAAGAGCGTTCTGACATTAGATGTTGATAGTTTAGCAGAAATTCCAAGGCCTGAGGCTGTTTTACAGCAGCTGCTTTATTGATCCAAACCACATTCAGTTATTTGTCATGGTCTTTTCTAGAAATTTAACTTGCTTGTGTGCAGAAGTGGAAGAAAAGAGCAACAAATGCTTGTTGTTGCCTCACAGCAAAATAAAGTGCAAACTCTGCCATTATCCACTGACCTGAGACTTTCACCATCTTCAATTCAAATATGTCAGTAAAACACAAATTTTCAAAATTACTTAGTGGGTAAGTGCTATAGCAAACAATGTATTGTAAGGTTAATGACATAGGCTCTAGATTCATACACACAGAAAACCGTGTTAGTTATGTAATCTTGGGCACGATCCTTAGTATCAATAAGCTTTCATTTCCTCATTTGTAAAATCAGGATAATAATTATTCTGAAATGATGCAGGTACCATGACTGGATTATAAAAAAATTCCAATAAATATTAGCTATAATTATTAAAAACAGTAATATACATAAAGTTATATTACTAATGTTAAGAATAATAGCACTTCCCATATCATTGGTTTACATGAAGTTTCAGGAAAAAAAGTTTTAAAAAATTTACTCATATTAATTGGTGATGAAAATCAAAAGTAAGGAAGGAAAGAAAACTCAGATGTGTTTGGCATGATAAATGTTGTCTTAGGAAGTTTCCTGATTACTATCTATTTTAATCTTCCCCCAAACCCTGTGAAGTAGCTAGTAACTGTGCAAGGTCACATAGAAGGTTCTCTTCAGTAGTCAAGCTCATAGTAGTTAAAATAGAGGGAATAATGAATTTAGAAGAGGTCATATATTTTCTCTGCCCTGTCGCTAACTTATGTATGTAATTATCACAAGTGGCAGAGAAGTGCCAACTCAATCTAATAACTTCTTTTATGCAACTTTTCTCTTAAGTAAAATAAATGTATTTCTTTTTAAAGAAAAACATATTTAAAAGAGCAAATCAATCAAAAGTTACTATGTTTTACCTATATAATATCAAACTTATAGCTATATTCTAATTCTACCAGCTATAAATAAATAATATATGCACACACACAAATATGTATGTTTACAATACATGTGCATATTTTGAATGCAAATACTTCTGCAATAAAAATTGCTACTGAATGCCTGTGAGATCCCCAGGTAATGGGTAGACAAATGTAAAGGGCCTGCTAACATTGAGGAAGAGTTGCATGGACAAGAGGACCATAGAAATTGTGGTATGTCTCAGACCTAAAGTCCTCTAAGACTTGCAGCATAAACCTTAAGTGAGGTCATTTAGATGACTTATCAAAGCAAGATTTTTAATGTTTAGACATATAAAGTCCCAAAGAATTTTTATTGTTTTAAGAAATATTGGCCATGTTGAGAAATATGAAGAAAGCATATCATTCTTTTACAATGCAAACTCTACTGGATATTTTGATATTTAAATGAAAACTTCAGGTTCTCCACATGAAATATTTAATATTCAAATTAAAACTTTATGTTCTCCGTGTAAAATATTTAAAGTTAAATAATGGTAATGATAATGATAATGCATTTCCCTCTTACATTGAACTAGACATGTTCTATAGGAGCATTATCTCCTTTAGATTTAATAATCCAGTGACATTAATCTATTAATGTAATTAAGGATTAATATAGTTTAGGATTAAACCATCTTGAAAGAGGAAAGTAACTCAATCATGTTCACAAAGATAATCCTCGTTGTGTTTGAGCAAACAGAAAAACTTGTAGATATCTATATTAAAGCATTAAATTTGACTATGCCTCTTTGCTCTTGGAGGAAAAAAACAAAAAAAGAAACATAATACAGGCCTTTTATTATTTTAACTATTAGAAAAGCCACACCAAAATAATAGAGGTGGGTGTTAATTAAAGGGAAAAGAAAATGTATAGGCCGGGTGTGGTGACTCACGCCTGTAATCCTAGCACTCTGGGAGGCTGAGGCGGGAGGATCACTCGAGGTCAGGAATCTGAGACCAGCCTGAGCAAGAGCGAGACCCCATCTCTACTAAAAATAGAAAGAAATGATTAAGACAGCTAAAAATCTACATAGAAAAATTAGCCGGGTGTGGTGGCACATACCTGTTGTCCCAGCTACTTGGGAGGCTGAGGCAGGAGGATTGCATGAGCCCAGGAGTGTGAGGTTGCTGTGAGCTGGGCTGACGCCACAACACTCACTCTAG
This sequence comes from Lemur catta, assembly GCF_020740605.2. Lineage (NCBI taxonomy): Eukaryota > Metazoa > Chordata > Mammalia > Primates > Lemuridae > Lemur > Lemur catta. Next base: position 22,553,276 of record NC_059150.1, on the reverse strand, counting down.
CCCGGGCAACAGAATGAGACTCTGTTTAAAAAAAAGAAAAAAGAAAGAAAGAAAGAAAGAAAAGAAAATGTATAAACATTTAAGAATATTGTCTTGAAACTTTAATTTTACAGACACCATGAAAGAGAAAATAAATGCCTACCTTCCAAAGCCAGCACACTCCAAAATGGAAAGCATGACTGAAGAAAGATCAAGATAGAACAGATTCTAGCAAGAAAGGACTTAGCCACTTCAAGTAAGTTTCACCCTCTGAGCCCAAACTAACTAAATTCCAACATACCAAAGGAACTGAAGGCTGTTGTTCTTTATTTCCGATGTATCAAGTGACGTGTCAATGACCCAAATATCAGTGTTTCATAGCATCTTGGAACTCAATGTCTAGTACAAGAAGCTAGAACAATTGGAGGCAAGTCATAAAACAGCAAACATGCAAGAAAAGGCAATCCTGAAATCCATTTTGTGCAGATGTGTTTCAAATCACTGCCACATAACGAGTTAAAAAATCTCTCTGTGGTCTTACATGTTTTTCCTTATATGGGTTTTTATTGTATTGCAATTATTTATTTTGTAGTTAAACCTTTAAAAATACACACACACACATACACACACACACCCCCCTCCCTCTCCCAGGATACATAAAGAATATCAATTCATTCTTATGCATTTTGTAGATTATGAGCCATCAAGGAAGTTCTTTATCATAAAACAATAAATAGTGTCTTAAATAAGACTGAAAGTTCATTCTGCTTTTACTTAAAAGGTTGAGTCGGTAGGCAGGCGAGGGGACACAGTGGCTCTCCTCCATGAGGTTACCCAGAGACCCTGATTCCATCTGTTTTTTCATTGCACCGTCATCCAAAGTGTGGTCTATCCGTTCATGTTCAGGGCCAGTTTGCTCTTACTCACTTTGGCCAGTGAGAAGAGGGAAAGAGAAGGTGAAGCACAAGTTGCTTCCTTTAAACTTTCGTGACAAACTGCACACACCCCATCACACTCAAATTCTGCTGGGCAAAAGTTCATTACATGGCCATACCTAGCTGCATGGAATATCGGCAAATGTAATCCCCAACTAAGCAGCCATGTGCCTGGTAAATGTAGGCAATAATTTTATTTGAATTAAGAAAGGGGAATGGACATTAGGGATTCACCACATTACATTAAAGACAAAACAATTTTCTCCAAAGGCAACATATGCTTCAAAGTTTTACCTAGGTCAAAATAATGATGGCTTTTTTTATAGTATGATGCAGAACTGTTTTTGATTCCTGATAATGAGTTCACGACTATTTGCTACCATTCTCCAAATCCATCTACCTGTTTTGAGATTCCCTTAGCCACACAAACAAGTATGTGGCAAATGATACGTCACACAAAAATTCCTTTCCTCTCAGAATTAATAGGCATCATAAGCATCAAATTTTCCCAAGGAGTTAAGCCCCAAATGCTGAGAATAATACGTAAGGAAATGCAGCATGGAGAAAAAGGAGATCTTATGATAATTGTAAGAGATTAAATTGAGGATCATATATGTCGTTTTACTGTTATGGTTCTCATTTTCTTTAAAATGAATATGATTGTATTCATTGATTTCTAAAATTTCTCTCCAGTCTCCTATCCTATTCAATAATACTTTGATGTCTTTAATGAGTTCGTGTACTGCTAGAGAGGTCAACTGCTTAAATCTAATATTTATTTTCTTTAATTTTGATATTTTGCTAAAACTTTTAAATATCCATATTTCAATGCAGATTCCATAAGTTAAAACTGATGCTCATGTGAAATCTTTATGTTCAGTATTATTAAGATGACATAGTTAAACATACTTCTATCTTATAACTGAATCCTTACAACAGGTTTAATTCCGTTTTTGTTGTATTCTATAAAGTAAAAGGCGGTAAAAATAATTATATTGTCCACATATAATAATTCCATAATTTGGTTTCCACTCAGACACCATTAGAATACCTGACCTCAAAGATGCTGTTAATGCAGTTTTGAAATTTAATTTTGATGTATTGATTTTTTCCTAGGGGATAAGAACTATTCCAAATGGAAAATATGATTTGTAGTTTATTCTTTGCTGGTGGGGAAAAGCCTAAGGGTAATTTTAATAAAATAAGATCTAGTTATAAAATAAAATGAAAATCAGAATTAACTTTTGTTATAATCATGCTGGCCGTTAGAATAAGCCAGTTAAGGACATTTTGGCAGTCGGTTAATGCTTGGGCCAGAGGGAATAGTGATCTGCTTTCATTTGAGATGCTGTTTAAATTAAGAAAATTGTTCCACTCAATAAAATTAATCACTTCATTCACTAAATAGAGCTACTTAGCAAAGTCTACATTGTTAGAGAAGGAAATGAGACTTGTAAATTATTTTTTTATAAACCAGCATAACTAGTCTTGGAGGGGAAAGCACTTTTTTTTTTTTAACATATACAAAGTAGGGTGGTTTAAATAAGCAAAATTGGAAAGAATATCTCCAAACACTCAGAGACCAAAATCATGTCTCCTTTGTCCTAACACCCAATGTTCCTGTGCATTATACTATAGTAATGCGAATGCTTCCTTTATTATTCTCTTCAGTGTCAAGCACAGTATGTGCAGCATGGTAGCCACTCAGCAAGTATATGTGGCAGTAACTTGAATTGGATCTTAAAAAATAGTTTAAATTATAATTCTGCATTATAGTCACTAAAACATAATTTGAAACTTGACCTGTGGTATACATTTGAATGTATCTGGTGTATATATGTATACATACATATATATGTATCTTGCTTGTATATTTCTACAGTTTTATTATGACTTAATACTCTTTTCTCTTATAGCTAAGGGCAAATTGCTTTGTTAAAGTGTATTTTAGCAAACCTGGACTTTTATATCATCATTATTATTATTAGTCATACTGGCTTTATTCATTTTTCTTTTACAATAGTTTTCTATTGAAACCTCCACTCTGCTATAGACAAGGAGGGAGATCCTCTTCTACTGCTTCTGGTTTCCCATCACCCCAGCCTCTTGTTTTTCACTGCATACTTTCAGTTTCTTAATGTGTGCTCTCCCCATGTTCCTGTCCAGAGGACAATGACAGTGTCTACCTTGTAGCCCCAATACTTTGCAGTACCTGGCTTCTGACATGCCCTTGAAAATGATTATTAAAATTACAATAATTATAAGTTACAAAATTCCATTATTTTCATAATTTAGATAATACTTATCATCAAATTATAAGACAGCTAGGGAGGCAATAATATAATACAGAAGGGGGAGAATATATCCTTCTGAGATGGGCCCACAGAAGTTGATCCAGAGACTTACCTTGGCAATGTGCTCACTGGAGATTTAAATCTGGAAGTCAATACAATGTGCTTATTCTGCTGTTTTCCATCTGTGCTGCTCCCAGGAGCACAGCACACCTGCATGGACGACAACATACAATTTTGTGACTTTATTAAAACCTTTCCCAGTGCTCAGGACATCCTTGAACCCTCCTGGGAGCCAGAAGTTGCTGTTTACAACATTCTTTTATTAAGAGGCTGACAGCAAAATGAAGAAACCCTGAGTTTTTGATTTTTATGGCCACAGAGTAAACTTGCCTGAATTAATTATTTGTAAAATGTAAATATGGCATTTGTGTCCAAATGGTCAAAAACAATCATCTATACATATTCCAAGCAAATTAACCTCAAAGTTTAATTTTTTACAAGTCCAAAGAAACTCATTAAATTTTGATTTAATGTAAATGCTTTAATTTACTTAATTTATTTAAGACATAGGTCTATTTTTTTTTCTCATGAATGACCAATATAATTTAAATCATTCTACTAAGTGTTGAGCTGGCTTCATGTATATAAGGTACCATTTTCAAATTAAACTTTTTTAAATCTTATCAGTATGTCCAGACTCCATCAGTGCAATCTCTTTAATGATTCAGTTGATTCTGTTTACATGGTAGAACCCACTCCCATTTCTGAATTTCACATCTGAAGACACTAGATTACATTTCCTCAATAGTGATTTCTTTTCACAAAATCAACCAACTGATAAAACACTTTCAGGAATTCTTTATTATTCTGGCAACTGGCTTGCTTGTAAAACTTGCAGTTGATCTTTATTTATAGCTTTATTCCCAATTGTGTCTTCCTCTTGTGAACAGTGCCTTTAGTTTTATCTTTAAAATATTTCCACTGATATATTATAAATCCAAACTCTGACTTGAAAAACCTCTAGTCTTTAAAACATTAATCAGAATGTGCAAATTGTATTTCAAAAATAGTTTCTTTGAATTCAAGTGTGCTAATTGCTGCACAATAACATGGTATTACTTGGTCATACCATGCAAAAACAACAAAGTAGATGCAGTTAAGTCCAAGAGGAATTAGGTGGGTAAAGGAAGATCATAATCATTATGTACACCTTAATTTAGAACTTCCACTTTAGGAGAGTAGTTGTCTATTACACAGCTTCTTCGGTCCTGACTCAGAGCCTTACCCCATGCTTTCTCCCTGCTTGATTTCCCTACCAAAGCCTGCCTTTCAATTGGTATTTATTATTTCCCTCAAACTGTCGCTCTCCCAGAAAGTATTCCTAGCAGGCCTGTACTATACACTAAAGCTTTTAAAATCAAACAGTAAAATTTCAAAATGTGAGACAGACCAAAAAGAATGAAAGCAATCTTGCCAACACTCCCATTCCAGTGTGCAGGAGAAAGCGGAGGAGGGGAGGATCCTATCAAACACGAGATCTCCTGGGCCATTCCGGGAGAGTACCTGCGACTGAGCTCTCAGTCGGACCACCTACACCAGCTACTTCATTTGTGGGCACCAGAGTAAAATAAAGATGCAGAATCCATTGTTCAAAAAGCAGAAAAGAAGCTTTTTTTCCCTTTTTCTCTGTGGCTTCTCTCTTGGCTTGTTACACTGTACTTCAGTTGCCGTTGAATCCTTCGCTCCCTGTGGACATGGTCCCGGTCGCCTAAGGCCATGCCCAGTGACTTGGGGCCTGGAGGGTAAGCACCTGACTGTGACCCTCTCCATGCCTGGGCCCAGGCCTCTGAAGAGATTGATTGGTGACAGCGGTCACCTGGCTGAATAATTGACCTGAAACTCCAAGCCCCTAGTGCACACTCAGTCGTCTCAGTTGACTTCACTTACAAAACAGAAACTCATCGATAAAGTCACTAAGAATTTCAAGGCAGCATCAAGCCCAAAGTACAGGACACGCTTCTGAGCACGGAGCGCTGTGGGACTGTGGTTTGTAAGCCTAGGAAACAGGCCCTGACTAGATGATAGTTGTGGGAGGATTTGTGAGGAAGTGGTGGGTAGGAAAGGGAATAGTGGGTAGAAGGAGGCATGGAAGATCCCTACTCTTGAAATGCAATCTTTTCCAGGTTTGATCTGGGTCTTAACAATAGAATAATGCTGCGATTACAGCCTATCTCATATCAATAGCAATAAGCTATGATCTTCTCAGTCACAAATCAGAGCTTAAGGAATGGAATCAAAGGATATTCCTGAGCAGCTAGTTGAGCCAAGGGTGGCCATCTGTCTCAGCATGGCCACCAGTGGCTCCTGGGAGCTGCAGAGCTCAAAGCTGCCAGCCGTGATTATCAGTTTTTCACCAGCATCTTCATCAAGTGGCCTGCTCCTGGTCCCAGCGCTGCTCGGGCCTCCCAGGGTCTGGGATTGGCTCCTTTATATGCTTTAAATAAAGTGTATGTTGACACTGGCCACACTGGGGAGAGCTGTCTCTCAGGAAAGTTGGTAGAGGTGCCAGCTTTCCATGTCTCTCTCTTTTTTTTTTTTTAAAAGACAGATGATCTTCTCCTCCTATGTTTAAAACCTTTAGTTTTTCCCATTGTCCTCTGAGTAAAGTCCAAAACTGTGCTTTGCAGATATCCTTACTTAGCTTTCCTGTGTTCCTCCTCTATGGCATATAGGTTGGCAGTCTCTCTACTAAACTGCCATTGTTTGCCAATATCATAGGCCCTAATTATGACAGTTAGCTTTTTATTTATGTATTATTTTCCCCATTCATTTTAAGCTCCTGGAGAGGAACAATGTTCTCTTATTTATTTTTGAATCCCAAGGGCCTCACCGTGCCTGGCACATCATAAGCTCAATGAATATTAGCTGAGTGAATGAATACTGAGTTTAGAATTTTGCCTGTGGAGGAGCAGGTATGATAAGCTGATGAGATTTGGGAGAAAGAAGATATCAAGAATATTCATTACAGAATGACATGCATCATAACCCCAAGAGGAGCAGCTGGTACATCTGCTTCTCCCCACTTGGCATGGCGGTGGAGTGGCGACGGCGACTGGATGTCCGTCAACCCAGCTTCATGATATTTTGGAGCCATTTAGACTCCTCAACGGGCTCCATCACTGGAAGGTCTGTGGTAGCCACAGCCGCTGCCCTTTCCACTTTGACTGCTGCTTTCCATTGCCTTGGCTGGACGCCATAGAATGACTCTAAAACATGGGAGCAGCTGCTGTAACATCTGCCACAACCTCACAGTGGACCTTTCCCAAGAATGCTCATCAAATTTAAAGCACTTTCACACAAAATGCAGAATCTAATAGCAGAGGTGGCTTTGGCTACCTACCCCAGACCTTAAAAATCTGTAGCTGTTTGTTTGGCATTGGCATACCCACTGGTAAAAAGTTCTCTCAAAGAAGAAAAGTGATCATAATTACAACTATCATGTGCCTGGTTTTGACTCTCCTAGTTGATATTTATGATACTTACCACATTGAAATGTAGGTCACTCTTGTCCTTCAAATCAAAGTTGCCAACATTATATTAATAGTTTTCTAGGTCCAGACTTCACAATTTTTACCATGACTGTCTACAGCCTGTAACACAAATAATATAATAAAGTTAGCAAATTAACTCATTCTCTTATTTTTTTAAAAAAGGAAAATTTTGTGTCATAAAATAAATGGACATGAATAAAATTATCATAAATAGAAACTGTAAAAACAAATAACATGGAAACAGAAATGTTCAATTTAAAATAAATTATAAAATTTTTTAAAGAAGAAAATAAAAATTAAGATAATCTGTCTCAATGTCCCTTTTAAATTAAGGCAAATGAGAAGTTCTTTATCAAGAATAAAGGTAAAAGGGAACATTATTGCTCTTCCAGGGCAGTTTTTAATAAGGGAGGTTTTCCCTAAACTTACTCTAGCCTCTCTCCACCTCACCATTTTCTCCCCATACTCAGGTGGCAGAAACATACTCAGGTGTGAGCTTGTCAGAAAGAACTGGGAATGTGGAGTGATGCTTCTGTCTTTTTCTTGGGAATAAAGTGTGACCTCAGAGATCTCTGTCCCTCTTGGGATGTAGACCTGCTCTTCTTCTTCAGAGGTGCTAGTGGCATCAGAGGACTAAACATTCTGCTCTGCTACTTTGGGGACTTGTTTTCTCACCCATGAGAATCCTATCCTTCTTCAGTGATGTCTTTATTAAGTTTCAGAAGGAAGTGGGTTAAGTAAGGTTCAATGTAAGCTCAACCAATTAGCTAATATTGTTTTAAATCATGTCTTCTTATCTGGAGTACTAAGAACGATATATTGGTACTCCATCTATTGCTCTTCTGCTTCTTAAATTGTTCAGAACCAAGACAAGAAAGAGGGTCATTATTTGATATGGTTTGAATGTCCCCTCCAAAACTCATGTGGAAATTTAATTGCTGTTGTGACAGTATTAAGAGCTGGGACTGTTAAGAGGTGATTAGGCCATGAGGGCTCCACTTTTATGAATGAATGAATGTTGTCATCACAGGAGTGCGTTCATTACAGTGAGAGTCGGCTGTTACAAGTGTGAGTGCAGCCCTCTCCATCTGCCACTTGCACTCTCTTGCTTTTCCACTTTCCATCATGGGGTGATGCTGCATGAAGCCCCTCACCAGATCCCAGCACCATGCTCTTGCACTTGACAGCTTCCAGAACTATGAGCCAAATAAATTTCTGCTCATTTTAAGTTACCCAGTCTGTAGAATTCTATTATAGTAACACAAAATGGATGAAGACAATTCCTAACTGGAATAATGTGATTTTATTGAATTTGTTTAATTCCCAGGAACCAACTGAAATTATTTCTAGAATATTTTCTTCTTCTCAGTGTGTTCATTTATTTGGTCATATCTGAAAGATGATGGAAAAGAGATTTCTTTTTCACTTCCAACTAATTTAGGAAAATATTTAAGGAGAATTTATCAAGGTTTTACTGCATTTCTCTATCTTGCTAAAGTATTCTCAGATAATTTTACAGATAAGTTAATAATGAAGTGATTCAAAAAGGAAAAATGTTTTGAAAACTTTGGGTTGATTGTCCATACAAATGTAGTTAAAGGGCTTGTTCCCAGGGCTGCAGGTATACAGTATCTGGCACAGCAAGGATAATTACTGCACTTTCCATGAATTAATAGCTGTTTAAGCCCTAGAGAATCTCCTTTAATTTTGGCAACAACCTATGAAATAAGCACTTATTTCTTTCTTTTTAGCAGATTAGATCAAGGCTCAGAAACAAGGAATTCCATAAATTACAAAGATTTTAAGTAAAAGAACCAGTTGAGGTCCGGTTTGGGCCTAACTCAATCATTAATTGCTGTTTTCTTCCTCAGTAGAGCAGAATTGGAATCTCAGATAACAGCTCAGTCTTCTAAGAGCACATGGTGCAGAGAGAGCTTCAGCAAGGGCCTGCCATCTGAGATAAGGCACACGTAGAGGGCTGTGGACTGGAGTTGGACAGAGAGCCTCCCAGGCAGTGAAGGTAGAGTGACCAAAGGATTAAGAAAAAACACTGAGGGTCTGGCAGGAAATTCTGTTGATTTCACTAAAGAAAGTAATAAGCAAATGGTTTAATTGAGATGATGAAGTATCTGAAAATCCAGAGAGAAGGGCTTAAGCTATTCTGATAAACTATACGAAGGAAGGGAAGGGAAATGACCTTAAATGATGTTTTCTATGAGCCAGACAGAGAATTAGGTTTACTAAAATGATTCTTTTAAGTCCCATGGACGCTGCCAAAGAGATATTTTAATTTCTGTTTTATAAAGGGAACAATAGAGTGTAAGAGAATTGAGTAACTTACTTGCAATCACACAAGAACTATTTGATAGATTTTAGACCTAAAATATACCCCAGAGTGACCATATAGCAAAGTGGAACAGTTAGGAACAGGGTTGAGTAGGAGAGAATGAGTTCAGTTTGAGTAATTAGGTTGGCAACATGTTATCATGTGGCAAATTCCTGTTTATTAGTGGATTGTAGCACTGTTCAAGGTTTAACAAGGATACCTGGCAGCTATGGCCCAGTAGTAATAACAGAAGACTCCATATGCCCCATTCCCCCTCCCACACCCCAGAGACACCTCAAGAATCCATTCCTCCCCTCTCCTTCCATTGTGTAGCAATCAAGAGGCTTGGATGGATTAAGCCTATCCTTCACTCCACAGGGTCCCTTTCTTTCATGGAAATTCCATCTTTATTACTGCAGTGAGTAATTTAGGGATAAACCATTGTATGGGAACTCTGGCCGGAAACTTAGATTCAACAGGGGTCCAACCAGACTAGAAGATGGCAGATTCACTAAGTCTGAAACTTAGCTATCAATGGAAGCTTTGGTTGCTTAAGTCTTTAAATCCACCAATCAATTCATTGTTTAAACCAATTTAGGTTGAGTTATCTTAATTGTAAAAAGTCACTCTGATACAGAATTTGAACTAATAAATGTATTTTTATAAGAAACAGACCCTAAAATGTGAGCTAATTTGGAAGGTAGGGCAGAGAGGCAGTGAATAGCCACTCAGGAACCAAAGATAACCTTAATATTAAGACTGACTAACCTTTAGACAGGCTTCCTCCTGACTCTAGGCCACTAACCTCCCTTTTCCTAGAGATCTTACTTTAGAAAACTTATAGTTGTAAATTCTTTTTCTGACACTTTTAGATGTAAATCTTTCAAAAAGCCTCCTGACAGTTTCACAACACATTTTTCAAGGACTTGGGAGCCATCCCTTTGAAATAAAAGGATCGAGGAAGATGGAACACCTATATCCCAATCTCTGTGGAAGGGTAAGTGCTCAACTTTGGTGGGCTCCTTGTTCCAAGTTTTAAAACTACCTCCTACCACAAAGATAAAAGAAAGTTTACTTTTCCTTTGGGTAAAGCCAATTAACAAACACAGATGGACTATGACACCCTCCACTTTCCCTGCCATTCCCCACATCAACTCTTAAAAACTCTCCTGCTCTTTGTTTTGGCCAAATTGACCCCAAACTTAGTTCTAATCTTTCTCCTCTATTGCAATAGCATTGAATAAAGTCTCTCTTGCCTGCTTAACTTTGCCTGCTGCACTTTTTACTTTAATACCAGTCACTGAAGTCAGCAAAGCTTGTTAAATGGTCATGAAAATTTTAATGAATCTGGAGCCTGTTATCCTTTAGGATTCAGTAGAGCAGCACTGGGGGATTTGACAGTAACATTTTTAGGATAATTGAGTGTGTTAGCTATTTTGTACATGTTTTAGTAGGTTCTACTAGAGAGCAATATACTTACTTTGAAACTAAAAAGAGAAAAATAATGAAATAAGAAATGGCTAAGAGAGATCCTGTCTGCCCAAGGGCTGCAATTCAAGGTTATTGGTGGGCCATCAATTTGGAGACCCAGAGATGGAAAAGCAAACTTCTCCAATCAAAACTCAGATTTGTGTGAGGTAGGTTGGTGAGAGATACAATTTGAACCTAAGACAAAACTGACCCTTTAGACTGTTCCCAAGCCTTTAAAATATTATTTGGCTGACAAAAGAAATGATCACTCCAACTTCAGCTCTGCCTGAGGGCAAATGACCACTTGGCTGTATCTTCCCAGCCTAAAACCTTATTTTTCAGGCAGACACTATGTTTTGCTAGATACCAGAAATAGATACAAACATGTTGTTCTACCGAAATGTTAAGCTAAACTTCCAATCATTTGAACTTCAAATATCTTTGTATCTAAGGCTTCATCGTGATATCAAAATATTATTTCATTTGTATACTCAAAGTACTATTCCTATTTTTAACTCACATAATGGTGTCTAAAATGTACTCTTTTGATTATATGCTATAAAACCCAGTTTATCCCCCTTCCTCAATGTATGATCTGAGTATTAAAATATTAAGTGTTTTGCATATTTAATTATAAAATACCCAAGTTATTTATTCAGCTATAATCTATTATGGGTGGGAAGTATATAATCTGCTTGATGATTTGCTTGATAAATGTATTTGTCTTTTTAATGAGCTTCTTTGTTAAGATGGTTAGAATGATTAATGTGCCAGAGCACATCATCAGTAACCTTGAAAACCAAAAGTCAATATTTGGGAAAAAATCCTTACACAGTGAAATGCAGTGCTTAAAACTGCAGAAATCTCCATGGGGACGCCAGCCCGTTGATTAGCGGACATGTTTGACATGTTGCTATTTAAACAGGATTAAGTGTACCGGGAAAGCGACTGGGGGTGGGGGAGACAGGCAGGGGGCGGGGTCTTGAAAAGCAATTATAACACAAGTATTGATAAGCTCCATTATCTCCAAATGGATTTGATAGTTCAGATTACTAATTGCCCTGTCAGTATGCCTGGAAAATGTAGCAAAAGAACTATAATTTGCTCAAAGAAAAAATCCTTAAAGGCCAATATGCATTCCATAGCATCTTTGTAATTATCTTTCATTTTAATCAATTGCTTGACCCTAAGGATTGCACACTGTTTTGTGTTTTCTATGGATGAAAGGTATTTATTCTAGGATATAATAGTTTCATTTCTTAAGAAGTTACAGGAAATAAAAGTCATAAAATATAAGACAATAAAGCAGAATGAGAAATTCATATTAAAAATGAAGATTAAACACTTCTTGTCAGTTGCTTTGCAGCTTTTTCCTGAGCCCACAGTAACTCTGTGTAGCCAAAATAAATTGACTTGACACCACTCAGATTCAGTTTTGCCAACCAATTTCTTTTCATACCTTTTCTGCTCTCCTATTACTAAGTTAGAATATAAATTCTTCTATAATTAACATATTCCTATGAAGATAAAAGAAAAAAGAATACAAAGATAAAACATATTCATATTTTTGGAAAACTGATTTCCTTTACATTTACAATTTTGTTTAGACCCTAGGCAATAGAATGAGTTGTAATTGCATAAATAAGATACATAATCACAAATGTTTAGATAAATTGTTAAACTCTTTTGAACTAAGGTACATAGGAGCTACTGGATTCTTTTGTACAGTTTTTTGCATTAAAAATGTCAAACTATTTGGCTTCATGTTTTCAGTAGTGGCAGCTTGAATAGAAATGTGTTGGCATAACGTCTGCTTATATCACATCATTTGAGCACAGCATAAATTTGAGAGCATGGACTTTTGAGCCAAATTCCCTGTGTTTGAATTTTAATTTTGCCCTTAACTGGTTGTATGAACTAGGAAGTGTGAGCTAGCATCTCTACCTCAATTTCCTGTCTTAAAATAGTGCCTGGCTCATGTCAATACCAAAGACCACTACTAAGAACATCTGCGACCAAAAAAAGTTAGGCGTATTAAGTCTTCTGTAGCAAAGGAGGCAGCATTCCACACCAGATGAAACCTTGAGGCATCTTGATAACAGGAGTTAGAAGAGGCTTACTGCTATTTAATTTGGGGGAAGATTGAAGGAAGCAGGGGTTTCATTTGAGTACTGCCAAAAAATGGGTACAATTTGGTGCTTGGGATCTTTTCTCTAAGAGTCCAGAAGAACAGACAAGGCTAGAGTTGTTAGTGGAGAAGTAGTAGCAGTGACTTCTGTAAGCTGGGAACAGGAGCTATTTAGTAATATTTAGCAGTTTACATAGAGTTTGTTTTTATCTTTGTTCAGCATGACTATGAAATGGTCTTCATGTTTGTGGAGAGTTCTCATCAGATGCTGATGTTGTAGGAACTCAATCATGCTCCTCAGGGGAATATTATGGCCTTGTTGGTAGCAACTGGGTCAGCTGCTAGCTGTCAGCTCTTGGGGATACCTCTTTTTGTTTCTTTATCTTTCTTTCTTTCTTTTTTCTCTTGCTTATTACTTCTTTGGGCCAAGGGCTGATAAACCCAGGCTGTAAGGCATTGCTGAGAATTTGCTGATCAAAAAGCTGTGCAGGTAGTTTTCTCTTTGAACCAAAGTTAGTCTTTTCTGTTACAGGATAAATTATTTAATTTGATAATGGTTACACAGTACCTTCTAGGCTTCTGGAAAGAATTCATCAGCCAGCTTCAATCCAGGCATTTACCAGAAACACACGAAGTTTTTATAACAGAAGTTAGAAGCCTACATGACCAAACGGTGACAAAAGAATACATACCCCACAGTTCAGATGGATCTTTTTCAGAGACTCATGTGTTCTTGTTTGTTTGTTTGTTTTTGTTCTAACTGGTCTGTTAATGGACTGTTCCATACAGGGGCTCCAAGCAGTTTTTGCTATAGCACACAGTCTTTTTCAACTAGTCAAAAGGAAATCAAGGGCTAATTGGATTGTATATGACAACACTGGATAATAATTATAAATTGATTTGTCGGGATTCTAGAGAAGAATTGGTGTTCATAGAAGAAATAGTACTGTGGGATACAGAATGAACCAGGAATGTAGGAAAAATTAATGGCAACAAGAGTGAGACAACCTTTGATACTCTAAAGAGAGCAGATTTTCTGAGTGAAGTTAAACAGGAACTGCAAAGCAACAGAGTTTGACATAAAAGGATAGTACTGCTATTAGTTTCCACTCTTATCAAACTGAGTTTTGATGAGAGGACTATACTGATCTTAGTATTAACAGAAACATTTTGTTGGCATGGGATCAAAGTCTACTTATAATGAGATTAAAAGTTGGAATTATTAATGAAAGAAAAATGTAAGTACTTGAAGGAACATGAAGAAGGAAATCAAACTTCTCTGAAGAATTTAAAGAACAGTAGTTGAATTTTGATTAGCAGGAGCAGGTCAAGACTGACACATTCAGCAACAGTTAGGTTCAGAGCAGTAGTTACAGTCTGAAAAAAACAAGTCACAAGAGAGTTTTGTCTTTCCTTAAATAATAGTTAAAAGACTATGGGGGTAGAAGTACAGAGGAGCATATTGAAAATACTTTAATTGATCACCAGAAAGCACAAAAGTGTAACACTCAAGATTAGCATTACAGGAAATAGAAAAAAACACAGAAGTTTTTGGAAAGTTAGTATTATTTCAACTTCTTGGTTGAAAATTGGCTACTATGTGTTGTCATCTAAACCAGCTGTCTTAGAGTCACTATCTACTGGTGAAGAAAAATTATACCGGACAAGATTAATAAACAGAAATAGATTTTGTTCTGATACTTCTGCCAGCAGTAGGGGAGAAAGCACATACCAACACTGAATACTCAATTCTGTGGAGACAAAGACTTGGAGAGTTTTTAAGAGCTGGGGTAGGAGAATCTTAGGTCAGCCATCCGTGTTTATTAATTGGCTTTACCCACAGGAAAAATAAACTTTCTTTTATCCTGATGATAAAAGGTAGTTTTGTAAATTGGAGAAAGGGACCTACCAAAGTTAGGCTCGTACCCTCCCACAGAGACAGGGAGATAGGGCTGTATTTCCTTCAATAATTACATCTATATTTTCTTTCTTTTTTATTATTCTTTCTTTCCTTTTTTTTTGTTTTAAATCCATGTATAGTCCCATCAATGATTACACTTTGAAGGAATAGCTCCCAAGTCTTTGAGAAGACATTCCTGCTAAAACTGGCGAGGTACTTTAAAAAAATTTACATTTCAAAGGAGTTGACAAAAGATTTACAATTATAAGCTTTCTAATATAAACGCTTCAGGAAAAGGGAGGTCAGGAGCCTGGAATCAGGGAGAAAGCTGTCTAATAGGTTTGGTGAAGCTAAAGGGAAGTTAAGGGAGTCTTGGTCTCTACTTGCCAGGATTGTTGCCTTCTGGAGGATTCTGAAGGCTACCCAGCTTGAAGTGTCCCAGTTGTGTGGAAGCCCAATGTACCAGAGAGGGTAGCTATATCTTTTTAATTGGGAAAGATAAATCCAAAGATCAATATCTTGAAGTTTTAGTGGTGTGTCAATTGTTATGAATTGTTAAAAATGCCAAAAACATCCTATCTATTCAGGTTCAAAGGCAGATTTTTCTTAATCATCATTATTCATAGTATAATGAAGTCCTTCCTATAGAGAATAAAGGGCCAATTTCTCTCTCTCTCTCTCTCTCTCTCTCTCTCTCTTAAGCTCTCAGGTTTTGCAAGTTATGTTTATGTGGCTTTCTTGAAAAAGCTGCTTCTTCTGGCTTAATCATAAGATTTTGTTGGTATAAGATAAAAGTTGATTGTATCCATATTGGCTTTCTGTGGGATAGAGTCTCTGATCAAAAATGAGATTCCAATGGGGCATGGAGGAGTCTTTTCTTAACTTTTAAAGGGAGATCCTATAACATCAAGGCTAATAGAAAGCTATGGAAGCTCTAGACATTACTCTCTAATGTAACTTTTTGTAATGATGAATATATTCTTACGTATGCTAACTATAGGGTAGCTACTAGCCACATGTAGCTATTGAGCACCTGAAATATGGCTAGTAAAATTGAAGAATTTTTTTTTTTTTTTTTTTTATGTAGGTGCTACAGTTTGGCTTGTTTGACTCCCCCAAATCTCATGTTGAAATTTGATTCTCAATGTTGAAGGTGGGGCTTAATGGGGGGTGTTTGAGTATTGAGGCCAGATCTCTCAGGAAAGACTTGGTGCTATCATTTAGTTGAATGGAGAGCTGAATGTTAAAAAGAGCCTGCACTTCTCTCCCCTCCTGGACTCCTCTCTTACCACATGATCTCTGTATGCTGACTCCCCTTTGCTTTCCACCGTGAGTGGAAGCAATTTAAGGGCCTCAGTAGTACCTTGCTTCTTGTACAGCCTGCATAACCGTGAACCAAATAAACCTCTGTTCTTTATTAATTACCAAACCTCATGGCTAATGGCTACCATATTAAAGATTGTAATTCTAAAGTTTTTAGAGCTTTACCTATTTTGGTTTTAGAATCCCATCTCTATTTTGAAGATTGAGGCTAAGGACAATAAAGTATTTGAAAGGCTTTAAAAAACTTCTTTAAAAAAAATTCCAATAAAATGTGGTTATCGGGAAAAATATTCTCAATCCATCCCAAAAACTAAAAAAAAAAAAAAAAATCAAAGTATTCTAGAGCATATTTAACATTTGTATAAATAATTGTTCATTGTTTTGCTACCTGGTAGGCACCGTTAAGGCAATTAACCCAACCATTTGAACTGATTTAACTCCTGGGAGCTAATATTTAAAAAATAAATTTGAATCTATGATCATATTGCCTGTTGGACAATTTCCAGTTTGGGTTTTTTAATATGACTTGTTAATTAACAAAATTAAATCGGGATTATCCCATAGGGTCTACAAAAGTTTTGAATAATGTGTAGTAATTTTCTAAGAGGTTAACCAATAGAGAGGATTTTCATTCCTTAAGCAAGAGAAGAAGATTGTTTGTTTCAGATTGTACAGTGATAGTGATCTGTGGTGGGAAAAGGAATCCTGAGGTTATTAGCATATCTCTAGGGCCTTTGATTTATCCAGTAGATATTTCCTGATAGACAATAGTGTTTAAACCTGGATATCTGGAAAAAATATTTGTAGACAGTATACCAATCTTTATTTTTAAAGAAGAGAATGTTTCTTTTCAACTGAAAAATATGTGTTACCTGGTAAATACTGTAGAAAGGAGTTCTCTCAACAGTTTTTAAGTCATTAAAATTTAGAGAATACCAAACATGATTACTTTTCTTTCCTCTTTCTTCTACCCCAATACCTTTTTTTTTTTTTGCTTTTTTTAAATTTCAAAACATTAATTAAGAGGGTATAAGTGTTTTTGCTACATGAGTACTTTACCTTGCATAACGCTTAAGTCAAGGCTTTTGGTGTGCTTGTCACCAGAATAGTATTCATTGCACCAAATAGGTAAGCTATTATCCCTCATTCCCCTCCCAACCTTCCCCCTTCTTGGTTTTTTACATTCTTTATATCGCTTTCTTTCTGCGTGTACCCATCAATTAGCTCCCACTTATTAGTGAGAACATGTTTTCATTTCTGAGATTCTTCTTCCCTTAGGAAACAGTCTCCAGTTTCATCCAGGTTACTGTGAATGACATTATTTTATTTCTTTTTATGGTTGAATTGTACTCCATGGTGTGTGTGTGTGTGTGTGTGTGTGCATGTGCGCCTATATCAATATCAATATATCAATACATATCATATTTTCTTTATCCACTCATCAATTGAAGGGCACTTAGGTTGATCCCACATCTTTGCGATTGTGAATTTAGCTGCCATAAACATTAGAGTGCAAGTGTCTTTTTGATAAAATGACTTCATTTCCTTTGGGTAGACACCCAGCAGTGGAATCACTGGATCAAATGGTAGATCTACATTTATTTCTTTGAGGAATTGCCATACCATTTTCCATAGAGGTTTTACTAATTTGCAGTCCCCACAAGAGTGTATAACCATTCCTTTCTCTTTGTATCCACACTAGCAACTATTGTTTTTGGACTTTTTAATATTGGCCACTCTGATAAGGGTAAGGTGATATCTTATTGTAGTTTTAATTTGCATTTCCCTGATGATTAGTGATGTTGAGCATTTTTTCACGTTTCTTGGCCACTTGCCTATTTTCTTTTTCTTTTCTTTTTTTTATTTACCTCTCCAGTGGAATTTTCTTTTTTTATATATATTTTATTTTTATTTCAGCATATTATGGGGCTACAAATGTTTAGGTTACATATATTGCCTTTCTCCACCTGAGTCAGAGCTTCAAGAGTGTCCATCTCCCAGACGGTGCATGCTGCACCCATTAGGTGTGAATATACCACCCTTTCCTCCCCCCCACCTGCCCGACACCCAGTGAATGTTACTATTATATGTGTACATACGTGTTGTTCAGTTAATACCAATTTGATGGTGGGTATGTGTGGTGCTTGTTTTTCCATTCTTGTGATATTTTACTTAGTAGAATGGGCTCCAGCTCGATCCAGGATAATACAAGAGGTGCAAGATCACCATCGTTCTTTATGGCTGAGTAGGACTCTATGGTATACATATACCACATTTTATTAATCCACTCATGTATTGATGGGCACTTGGGTTGTTTCCACATCTTTGCAATTGTGAATTGTGCTGCTATAATCATTCGAGTGCAGATGTCTTTTTTATAGAATGTCTTGTGTCCTTTTGGGAAGAAGCCTAGTAATGGGATTGCTGGATCAAATGATAGATCTACTTGTATCTCTTTGAGGTATCTCCATTTTGCTTTCCACAGACGTTGTACTAGTTTGCAGTCCCACCAGCAATGTATGAGTGTTCCTATCTCTCTGCATCCACACCAACATTTATTGTTTTGGGACTTTTTGATAAAGGCCATTCTCACTGGAGTTAGGTGATATCTCATTGTGGTTTTGATTTGCATTTCCCTGATAAGAGATGTTGAGCATTTTTTCATATGTTTTTTGCCCATTAGAGTATCTTTTTTTGAAAAGTTTCTGTTTCTGTCCTTTGCCCACTTTTGGATAGGGTTGTTTAATTTTTTCTTGCTGATTTTCCTGAGTTCTATATAGATTCTAGTTATCAGCCCTTTATTGGATGTGTAGTGTGTGTATATTTTCTCCCATTCTGTAGGTTGTCTGTTTGCTCTCATGATAAACAAAGTTAGCAAAGTCTCAGGTCACAAAATCAATGCACAGAAATCAGAGGCATTCATATATGCCAACAATAGTTAAACTGAGAACCAAATCAAACACACAATACCCTTCACAATAGCAACAAAGAAAATAAGTACCTAGGAATATATTTAACTAAGGAAGTAAAAGACCTCTACAGGGAGAACTATGAAACACTGAGGAAAGAAATAGTACAGGATATAAACAGGTAGAAAACCATACCATGCTCATAGATCAGCAGAATCAACATTGTTAAAATGTCAATACTGGGCAAAGTGATCTACAGATTCAATACAATCCCTATTAAAATAACAGCATCATTTTTTACAGATATAGTAAAAATAATTCTACACTTTGTATGGAACCAGAGCAGACCCCATATAGTAAAAGCAATCTTAAGCAAAAAGGACAAATCGGGAAGCATCAATTTACCAGACTTCAAGCTATACTACAAGGCTATAGTAACTAAAACAGCATGGTACTGGCACAAGAACAGAGACAGCACAGGAAAGTAACTGAGAACCCAGATATAAAACCATCTTCATATAGCCATTTAATCTTTGACAAAGCATACAAAAACATATGCTGGGAAAAAGAATTCTTATTCAATAAATGGTGCTAGGAAAATTGGATAGCCACATGTCGAAGACTGAAACAGGATCGGCACATTTGACCTCTCACAAAAATCAACTCATGGTGGATAACAGACTTAAACCTAAGGCATGAAACTGTAAGAATCCTAGAAGAAAATGTTAGAAAAACTCTTATGGACATTGGCCTAGCCAAAGAATTTATGAAGAAGACCCCAAAGGCAACCACAGTAACAACAAAAATAAATGGGACCTGATCAAATTAAAAATCTTCTGCACAGCCATTTGTCTATTTTCTTTTGAAAAACTTCTGTTCATGTCTTCTGCCCATTTTTTAATGGGGTTGTTTGTTTTATTCTTGCTTATTTGTTGGAGTTCTTTGTAGATTCTGGATATTACTTCTTTGTCAGATGCATAGTTTGTGATTATTTCTCTCATTGTGTAGGTTGTCTCTTCACTGTTGATTATTTCATTTGCTGTACAGACACTTTCTAATTTAATTAAGTCCTATTTATTTATTTTTGTTGTTGCTATGTTTGACTTTGGGGACTTAGTCATAAATTCTTTGCCTAGACTGATGTCTAGAAGAGTTTTTCCAATGTATTCTTGTAGAATTTTTAGGGTTTCATGCCTTACATTTAAGTATTTTATCCATCTTGAATTAATTTTTGCATATGGTGACAGATACAGGTCCTGTTGCATATGGTGACAAATGGCCAACATGTTTGACGTGCTATCGAAACAGGATTAGGTGTACCAGGAAAGTGATTGGGGGTGGGGGAGACAGGCAGGGGACAGGGTCTTGAAAAGCAATTATGACACAAGAATTGGTAAGTTCTATTATCTCCAAATGGATTTGATAGTTCAGATTACTAATTGCCCTGTCAGTATGCCTGGAAAATATAGCAAAAAACTATAATTTGCTCAAAGAAGAACTTCCTTTATAAGGATGAGGCCTAAAACTTGTATATGTTAATTCTGTTTGTATTTCATTGCCCAGAACTTAGTCAGATAGCCAGTTTTAGGTACAAGGAAGCTTGAAAACATACTCTCTAGCCAGGTGTCACACGCCTTTCTAAAACTAGCAGAGGATTTGATAATGGACAATGATGGTGGGATTCTACTGGGAGATAGTACATTGCTGCATGCTGTCAAGAAGCACTGCTAAATAACTAGATAACATGTATATATATTTATATGTAAATGTACACACTTCTATTTACCTCTTGGTGAGTGAAGTTTCCCTTTCATGTAAATTTATTTCCTTATTTTCTCATCTACCATGTCTTTACCTAGTTCCTTTGCTCATTTTACCTAGTTCCTTTGCTCATTAAAAAAGACTAAACTGTAGGTTCAGCTATAAAATGATTCATACGTCATAGCTTCTTCACACACAGTAAAAGCTCAGCCATATGTACAACTAAAGTAATTAAGGAAGTCATGGCAAACATCCTGCATTGCTGGGTAGCAGCTTGGCTCTCAGTGGTATCATAACATCTCCTGCTGGACTAAATAGACTGAGAGAATGAATGTGTTGGTGGGCAGTGTGGGAACTCAAAGCCAGCTTGACTATTTAGTGTTCCAGTACCCAAGCCAACAGTCTGTCTAAGCACCTCTTTGGAAAAGCAGAACTCTACCTTGGGAGAAAAGTTACATTTTTGCAAGTGAATTTCCAAAAGTGAAAACTATGGAAATATTGCTTTAGAATCTGTATTACTTTTCACTGTCACTGAAAAAGAATTTCCTCCTGGAGGAAATAAGCAAAGAAATGTGATAATCGAGAAGACAAATCTCTCCTAAATATTTTCCTGCTTTAGGATTCTTAACAGCCTTGTCACATAAGCCATTTACATATGCATATTCTAACCCTAGCCCATTGTGAAGGCTGGCAGGAAGGTCATTCATTGCTCTTTATTTTTATCATTATTTTTCTTTATAAAATATACTACCAACAAACTATTACTGAAAGTTTGGCACTTGTGCCCCCCGGCCGAATGAAGAATGAGGACAAGCAATTTGAGGAAAAGGAAATAGAAGTTTACTAATTTGCCAGCAAATGAAGAGGATGGCAGACTTCCATTTTAAAGAACCATCATCCTCCTGTTAAGCAGAAAGACAGAGCTTTTAAAGGGGGTTTCATCTTCAGACTATTGCTGTTTAACTACGGTTGGTTGGTCCTGGTCAACCTTATCGCTGGTGAAGATGATCGCATGACCTTTGCCTGGACAATTCCATTGAGCAATCTCCTGAGGTATAAAACAAAGAACAAAGAATACTCCTCTGCCCCTCTCATTACTGGCCTCATGCAGGCAGCTTTTAATTCCCAAAAATAGTGTGGGGAGGAGGTTTTTAAAGAGATAACTTGTAATACATTTTGTCCTTTTTCAGCCTCTTACTTTTGTTACAAAGCCATCTAATAAGCAAGTTATACATGAATTTAAAATTATATAAATAGTAAGTTAAAATATACTTTAAGTTATGAATTCCGTGAGGATAGAAGGTTTTTATTTTGTCTTGTTCACTGCTTATAGTGCTGTCTGGTCCTTAGTAATCATCCAAATATTGTTTAATGAGTACTAGAGATTGTTCTTCTAAAATGCAGCTCATGAATAGATGTGACTGGGTACACTCTGTCTTATGCTGAACAATTTCTTATACAATATACTTTTTAATAAAGGTGGAGAATATAAGAGTGGAGTTAAGAATTGGAACAAGCTGGGTGGGTGGAAACAAATTTTGAACTAAAATAAAATATTAAGCCCTCCCCAGCTGACTGAATGGACCCCCTTTCAGCCAAAGGGACCCCAGAAATACTCTGAATCTGAGTTGTTGGCCATGAGAAAGAAGGTCAGACATGTCTCATCATGCCCTCCTCCCTTCTTGGAGATATACTTTGTAACTCATTAACAGGCCTAAGGTAATGCAAGACAAAGTTTAAACCATATCTGCAGGTCCTCAATTTACTTGAGTCTGGGTATATGGCCAGTGGTGGCATGTCTCTGATTAACAGACTTCCTTATCTTAACTTAAAACATTCAAGCCTTTAGACAAAACTTCATTTCTTTCACCAATTACAAATCAAAGAATCTTTAAACCCACCTATAACCTGTAAGCCCCCTCAAAGGTGAGACGTCCCACCTTTTTGGGCCAAACCATTGTATGCCTTCCATGTACTGATTTTGATTTTATGTGTAATTTCTGTCTCCCTGAAATGTGTAAAACCAAACCGTAACCCAACCACAGTGAGTCCATTTGCTTAAGGCTCCTTGGGTGTGGTGCTGGGCCATGGTACTCAAACGTGACTCAGAATAAGCCTCTTTAAATTAGTTTACAGAGTTTAGCTTCTTTTCTGTTGACAGAACAATATTAGGTATATTCATGACCAGTGAAAATACATGGGAATGGTGACTGTTCTATAATGAACCATTAGGGGCCTCTTCCAGTCTATGAGATAGAGGAAAGCAATGTTGGCATTAATTATGTTCACATCTATTTCTGTAACATGAATAACACTCCTAGCCAGGATCCTTCAGGAGTTATAAGACACTGGGCCCCTTCCATTTGCTGAGACTCCTACTATATTAAAAAGGTCAAAAGCTATCAACAGAGTTTAAAATGTAGTATATTTAAAATGCTCGTATTTAACAAAATAACATAGTTGGCAAATACATACATACCAATATAGACACAGGTTTCTATACATATGCCTCATTTGAAGATAAAGTTTACATCCAGGGCCTGCTGTGAATATGAAGCACAGGCCAAATAGCTTTCAGCAGCTCCTAAAATAGACCTGCCCCTGGGCTAATTCCTGACTCCAGTGCTCTCTTCATTCTGAAGCTTTCTCTGATGCCCTGGGTAGATTTGGGTACACTTTAAAACCTGTTTTGTTTTCTTTTCTTTTTAAAAATATTGTCTGCACACATACAAGTCATTTTAATTTTTTGCTTCTGTGGCTATTTCCCCCCTGATAAAAAAAGTCTTTGAGCACCAGAAAAATGAGCAACACAAAATATTCTTACTCCATGTCCAAAGAATGAATGAATGCATTTTGGCCTCATGTTCTTTCTCCTTCTTATTTTTTTCAACTCCATTTAAATCTCTCAAAGGAGGGTGATGCCTATGGCTTAGTTTGTCACAGTAGACTCTTCTACCTAAATCTCTACCTTTATCTAAACACACTTTAACATTAACAGAACCACTTTAGTATCATCTTGCAAGTTGAAATTTTAGTAAAATGTTTTTGTTACATTTACCTAATTGGCCAGAATGGCCCTTTAGCAAAATTAAATGATCCAAAAAATAATACAGAGAAACAGATCAAAGTTTGAAGATAGAAAGTTTAAACATGAAATGAAATTCATGTGAGTAGTATTTACTTATACATGATATGCATGCACAAATTCAAGAGGTGATACAGTATGTTCCTCCCTGGTGCCCCAAAGTAATAATATGGAGGCTATGCCTCATTGTGTGGGAACGCTTATACTGTATCTCATCCTGAACCTTTGCACCTTCCCAAGTTTAGGAGTTGCATGTTGAAAACACTGATTTTTGTTCTCCTCAATTCATCCCTCATTTAACTACAGTTTGATTATTAAAGATATTTGTATTCTTCCATTTCTTCTTTATTCTCTGAATTTTGTTATATATTTTTTCTTTCTCATAACTGTCATTTATGGTAAAAACAGAATATCACACAGAAGAAAAGGAAATGTATTAGGATCATTTGAGAAATCTATTTTTCTCAATATTCTAGAAAGCTAGTATACACTAAGCTGGAGTATCTATTTTTTTTTGTGTTTTTATTGAAACTGGGAATGGTTTTTCCTCATCTTTGAAAGGAACAGAAATCTGAAAAGGCTCAAGTTCAATTTAAAGCCTACGATCTAAGCATTTTCAATAGGTATTAAATGGAACAAAACAGCCTTTCCATATTTCTCTTGAATTTGTTTTTACTTTTATTCTAGTAAAAAGGTAAGATCGATCTCTTCTCTGTACCACAATAATCACATATTGCTTTAGTCAGCAGGTGAAAAAAGGAACAGTTTTTACAAAATGGCTTTATGACCAGTTCTATAAATACCTATAGTTTATCTTCCTTGAAACTGTGTAATGTCAGACTGCTTGGCAAATGCCTGCTAAGGGCAATATCTGGATCTATACATGTGTATCTACATTAACTACTTGCAGGGATTCATCCCCACAATATTCACAATATAAACTGAGTTACATATTTGTTTCTTTACTATGCCCTTCACTATATGACCTAATGAGAAGAAGTAAAATACAGGCAAATACAACTTTAGAATTCATTGTAACTTTTAGAGTGAATTAACTTTCTAATTATTAAGCACATACAATAATATTATTATTAGAACATTTTGTTTGCATCTTTACATACTAATTTATCAGGAGCATGAAGAAGAAAGGAAGAACGTTAAAGTATATTTTCTGGAAAGAGAAGGACAATTTAATTTTTAACAATTGCACTGGATGGATCAATCTTAATCTTGTGCTGCAGGATGGGTTCCCCAGGAAACCAGGGTCTGAGATGAGGATTGGTGGGAAAGAGATTCACTTTGGAGGGTCCTGGAATCAACAACTGTAGAAGGGAAGAATGTAGTTGGGCAGAAGTATGAAGTCAAGCTGTGATGTAATCTCAATAAAGACTCAATTGATCTTACATGGCGTTCTCTTTGTATTGAGGAGACCGAGCTGGGCCTGTTGATCAGATTGATAGTTGTTATTGGGTAAGAACTGCCTAAGGGTGTAGCCCTGGGCAAAGTGGCTCTCAGCAACTAAAGCAAACCCTGAAAGGGACTGACAGTTAAGAGCTGCCTGTCAGCAGGTCTCCAAGAGCTGGGGTAAGAAGTCCTTAAGTTTTGAAAGGGGATCTGGGTAGCACAGTGTCCACCACAGATGGGCATGCCATATGCTCTGAATTAGTCATGTCAGTTGTCTCCATTTAGCTTCAATAAGAAAAATGTTACAGAAAATTATGTTAGTAGTTTAAAATTCATTACGCAGCATAAGCAAAATTATTATAGTCAAAACTATACCTATTATACTAATTGCATTTTTGTGGGATAGTTTGAATAAGAAAAAAATTATGTTATTTATGCAATAAGCATGTTAGTGATTAAGGAAACAAAAAATGAATGAGATAGTATCACTCTTTTTCTAACAGAGTTTAGAGGAGACAAGATGGTAACTTAAGTAAGTATTCTATAATGATGAATGTTTTTCTGTAGGGACAGAGAAAATGTTGGGAATTCAGAAGAGCTCAGAGTTTATTGTAAAAGAAATTCTTCATATATAAGGTGCATTTGCACTGGGCTTTGAAGAAAGAAAAGGATTTGGTTATTAGTAATAGATATTGTATAGAAAAGACGAGAGGGTTGATTTAAGTAAAATGAGCAAATATATGAATTTAGAAAGAACTGGCTTCACATGGGAAACCAAATAAATCAGTATAGTCAGAGTAAACGATGTGTGATGGGGAGAAGAAGGTGACACAGTGGTCAAGTTAGACTGAGGACAAACAGAGGCAATTCTTAGTTTCTAGATGTAGGAATTTTAGGTTTTTCATTTGTAATGCGTAAAAAGAAAAAAAAATATGTCAATACTGTCAACTGATCTATTCCCTGTAAAATGTCATTCAAAGATTAGCACAAAATAAAAATACACACACAAAGAAACAAGAGAATTCTTCATTAGGAGACTCTAATTGCAAGGAATGCTAAAGGAAGTTCCTTAGGCTAAGGGGAAACAATTCCAAAGAACAAGATAGATCCTCCAGGAGGAATGAAGTGTACTGGCCACTTTACTGGTAAATATAAAGACTTTTTTCCTTAATTTTTTTTAAGATTATTGATTATTAAAAGCAAAGATGATGTATTACAGGTTTTATATAAATAAAATAAATGACAACAGGAGAGGTAATCAGAGGGACAATGGAATTATATTTTACTACTTAGTTCGTACATTGTAAATAAAATGGTATAATAGTTAAAAATAGGATGCTTTCAGTTAAATGCATTTTCTAATCCCTAACACAGTGGTTCAAAAGTAGGGGCCTTGATGTTCAATATCAGCATCACCTGGGAACTTTCCGGGAATGCAAATTCTCAGGGTTTACTTATACCCACAAAGTTAGAAACTTTGGGAGTAAGTAGGCCCCAATCATCCATATTTTAATAAACCATCCACTTTATTCTAATACTTGCTAAGGTTTGAGCATCAGTGTGGGTATGGGCCCATGCACCACTATGCACTATTCAGGGTATTTTTATTGGTTAAAATATTCTAGGAGGCCATCTCATAATATATATGCTCATATTGTGGCCATATTACCAGTTTACCTGATAATTCTCTATCCATAAACTTACTCAAAATTGAAATTTGCAAAGTATGCATTAGTAAATGCACAAAGATATTCATTGCACACAATTTATAATATCAAATAAATGGGTATTACCTATATTCTCAGTAGAAAGGCAAATGCTTGATCAAGTATGATATAGTCAAATAATTCTGCTATTGAAATGGATGTTAGGTCTATTTTTGTGAAGAATATGGAAAGCTGTCCAAAATATGTTATTCAATTAAAAAACAGATTGCAAAACAGTGTGTAGTGAGATTCTACTAATGCAAATATGCATCTGCTTACAGTTTGAATAATTATACTTCTGAATTAAAAAATCATGGGTATAAAACATGACTTTAAAACATGGTTGAAAGAAAAAAGGCAAACAATTCAAAAGAACATAAAACAACAGCTTTCAGACAAATCATCTAACCATGAATCTTCTTCCCCAATGCCAAGGATTTTAAATGCTTCTCTTATTAGACCTATAGTCATTATTATAAATTCTAACTAATATACTTACGTTTCTATGTATTGATTAATCAAATTTAGATAGTAAATATTGAATTGCTAATTTTTTTTGAAATTGTTCTTTCTAGTAATACTTTCTATTATTATTTCCCCTCAGTTTAGTCATGTTCTTTATTTGGACCCTTCCTTTTTTGTTCTAGTTTTCTCAAATATTTATTGTAATTTGGATGCCTGTTCTTATTTGAAAATAAAGACTAAATTGATTCATATTAGCAGTTGTATTTTTTTCTTTGCTGTGAGATAAGTCTTTTCTTCCATAGCCCCTTCATCTCTTGACCTATAGAGAATTTACTAGAAGCTGTGCTTATGCAGATAAGAACTTCAACTGGTAGTCTTTGCTCTATGGTGCATGGCTGGAGAACAAGCAGGCAAGCAGAGTCTTCCCAAATTCTAGAAGGTGCTGAGTTTGCTCAGGGACATTGATAATATTAAAAAGCCCAACCCTTTTCAAATGTAATAAAATGTATACTACATTGTTTTGGTTTTGCCTGGTATTAAGACTCAGTTGGGAACTACTCAGCACACAGAGGCAGGAAACATTGCTAGCCAAAAAGACTCTTCAGTAGACACTTCTTTGATTAATCAGCCTTTTCTAGATAGCCAAGTACTTCTGCAAACTCTTTACAAGAATTCTGAGTATGTGAGCTCTCCAGGACACCCTACTGTCTTCTTTCCATTTTCCACAAATCTAATTATGACTTTGGCAAACCCATGACATCCCAATTCCTTCTCTTCTCTGTTGTACATTTAAATAATTTTTGCAATTTTTATTGACATTTCAGCAGGATTTAAGGAGAGAAGAAAAAAACATTCCATACTAAGCTATTCCTTTTTGATGAAGAATGATATTAATATTTTGGGAAAAACTTACTTTTTAGTATAAAAATATTTTATGTTAAGAAGTCTGTGAAATTCTGGGTTAAATAAATTTAAGGGACTGCGTTACTTCAGGACGTTTCAGAGAGTTTAATATGCCATTTTTCACTGTCAATTTTCAACAAAATATGCTAGGGTGATTCAAAAATTCTTTTTCTTACATGCACTGTTGATAAGGCAAAAAACTCCACTCTTTGGTACAAAACCCCAAAACTATTAATCAGCTAAAATGCAGCACAAGCTTTTAAAGAACAAGAAATTTAAAATTTAAAGAATATAGACTAAATAATGTTAGTAAAGCATTACAAACTTTGAGAATTCTGACATTTTCCACTAAATTTCAATTCCATTAAGTGTTATTAATATATTTTCTAGTTCTACCAAAATATTATGATTTACACAATTAGTATTTTAGTAACTATATGCAGTTATGAAAATATTTCACATGCAATACCTTTTGTTCTAAAAATAGAGCTAAATGACAGTATAGATAACCTCAGATGACTTAGGAATTGTTTTAAGTAATAATCCAAACTTTGGGATTTTATTTAAACTCCCTGCACTTTTTTGAGATATGATGAAAATATTTTCCTTATAAGATTTCTGTTTAAATTGAAAATTCAATGAGAAAAACTATGTGACAGTATTTCAACATTTCTGGCTTCCACTTCCCTTATTATCTGAAAGGACCGAGGGAACAACAATAAAAAAGTAGTGAAAATGAAATTTTGATTTAACTTTTTTGAAGTTCTAAAAGGTATTGTCTCAAAGCAAAATATGAAGAAATGGCTGAAACCTACTTTAGCATATATGTATTTTTCTCTTATTGATCCCCTTGATCAAAACAAAGTAGCAATGAATGAAAAAAATTGCCTAAGAATTATGTTTAAATTATAGTTATTTTAAATAAAATGCTTAAGGTGAAATTTAAATCAATAATAGAATCTTAGAATGTATTATATGCAGAATATTTTAATATGTCATATTTGAAGTTTTATATATATATATATATTTGCTTGAAATCAAATTGTGTTGGGATATCACAAACTGTGCCCATATAAGATATCAAACTTAGTAAATATTTAATGTTTCGACTGCTCTACCCATAGGCTGGTCTCCCGTTTTTCTCCGTATCCTTGGACCCTCTTTTCCCTGAGATACAACAGTATTAAAATTACAACAGTATTTAATAACCCTACAATGGCCTGTAAGTGTTCAAGTGAAAGGAAAAGTTCTGTCTCTCATTTTAAATCAAAAGCTAGAAATGATTACGCTTAGTGAGGAAGGCATGCCAAAATCTGAGATAGGCCAAGAGATAGTCCAAAAGCCAGGTCTGCTGTTCCTAAGAGTTAGCCAAGTTGTGAATGCCAAGAAAAAAATATTAAATCAAAAGACCTACTTCCGGATTAAAGATGGCGCCCGCGGCCCGGCATTATGATGCAGCCGGGCCTCCACCGGAAGTGCATGGGAGCTCGCCCTACGGGCGGCCGCTGGGCTTCCGGTATGCTGAGCTTCGCGAGTTCAGTGTTGCCGCCGCCCTGCACTGGAGTCGCTCCCGGTTTCAGGGCTCAGGGTGCTCGACTTCACCAGCAGCAGCGGGAAGTGGGCGCCGTGCTCTCCCGGGTCCCTGCCGGGCGGCAGGCTCTGAGGCTGTGACCTCCAGGCCGCCGCTGCGCGTGACTCTCGCCCTAAAGCGCCTCCTTGGCCGCCAGTGCCTCTTCCCGCGCCCTCGGGGCTCCCCGCGCGTCGGTTCCACCCAGAGGCCCTGTCATCCTCCGGTTCCCTCGTCAGCGCCTGGGGCCACGGAAGGGCTATGGATCTGTTGCGTTTGCATCTGTGAGTTCTCTCCCCGGAAAGACCTCCCGTGGCTTCCTGGAATTGGGCAGAGTTTGTGGGCCCCTTCACAACACCCCCTCTCCCCACTCCCCCTGGTTTGGCTGCACCCAGGTAATCTCCTGTGAGAAAGGAGACCCCTGCCAGGAACTCTTAGGGAAAGTGCGTCTTACCCCCTAGGAAGTGGCGATAGAGCCACTCACCGGGTAGTTGATATCCCAGATACTGAAAAATGACATGATAATGCTTCTGGTTTGTCTTTGGCAGGCAAGGACAGGGTGCTTTTAGTTTCCAGGGAATGCTATATGCCGACTTCGTTTCTCTGCTCATGTGATTTCCCTTGCCTAAGGTCAGCTCCCAGTTAATTTCTCTCTGTAGGACACCTCTGGCCTGTCTTTTCCAAGATGCGTTTCCTGACTTAGCTTCCACCCCAAGATCGCTTAGGGATTCCTTTTCTGGGACCCACTTAACATTCCAGGTACACCTTTGGCGTTGCACTTACCACATGGTATTAAACGGTGTCTGCATGAGCTAGAGTGTAAGCCCCTTGAGGGCATGGACGGAATCTCTTTACAGTAGTCTCCGCTTGTCCTTCCTTTCACTTTCTGTGGTCACATCATCACAAGAAGGGTGAGTACGGTACAATAAGATATTTTTGAGAGAGAGCACATTCACATAACTTTTATTACAGTATATTATAATTATTTTATTATTGTTAATCTCTTGTGCCTAATTTATAAATTAAACTTTATCATAAGTATGTGTAGGCAAAAACAGTACAGTCGTGTGTCACTTAAGGACAGGAATATGTTCTGAGAAATGTATCATTAGTTGATTTTGTCCTTGTTCCAACATCATAGAGTGCACTTACACAACCTACACGGTATGGCCTACTACACGCCTGGGCCGTGTGGTGTAGACTATTACTCCTAGGCTACAAACCTGTACAGCATGTTGTACTGAATGCTGTAGGCAATTGTAACACAATGGTATTTGTGTATTTAAACATATATTAGGTGATGTGTTGTGCTGTCACATTACCTAATATGTTACAATGACTATGAGGTCACTAGGTGATAGGGATTTTTCAGCTCCATTATCTTATGGGACCACCATGGTACATATGGTACATTGTTGACCAAAGTGACACGTCACTATATATAGAGTTCAATACTATCTGCAGTTTCAGGCAACCATGAGGGGTCTTGGAACATATTTCCCTGCCGGTAGGGGGGACTACTGTACTTGTTTCTGTAACACAGTGTCTGGGTAAAAATAAATGCTTGTTGAATAAAAAAAAGAGAGCTACTTCAGTGTATATATGAATGATAAGGCAGCAAAACAGCCCTATTGTTGATATGGAGAAAGTTTCAGTGGTCTTGATAGAAGATAAAACCAGCAACAACATTCCTTTAAGCCAAAACCTAATCCAGAGCAAAACCCAAACTCTATTCAACTCTTTGAAGGCTGAGAGAAGTGAGGAAGCTGTAGAATAAAAGTTGGAAGCCAGCAGAATTGGTTTTTGACATTTCAGGAAAGAAACTTTCTCTATAACATAAAAGGTCAAAGTGAAACAGCAAGTGCTGATGTAGAAGCTGCAGTAAGTTATCCAGAAGATCTAGCTAAGAAAACTGATGAACTGATGAACATGGCTACATTAAACAACAGATTTTCAATGTAGAGGAAACAGCCATATGTTGGAAGAAGATGCCATCTAGGTCTTTTATAGCAAGAGAAGAGAAGTGAGTGCCTGGCTTCAAACCTTCAAAGAACAGGCTGTCTCTTTTGTTAGGGGGTTATACCAGTGGTGACATTAAATTGAAGCCAATGCTCATTTGCCATTCTAAAAATCCTAGGGGCCTTATAAATTATACTAACTCTATTCTGCCTGTGCTCTATAAATGGAACAACAAAGGCTAGATAACAGCACATCTGCTTACAGCATGGTTTTTGGAATATTTTAAGCCCACTATTGAGATCTGCTAAAAAAAAAAAAAAAAAAAAAAAGAAGATTTCTTTCAAAGTATTGCTGACCATTGACAATGTGTCTGGTCACCAAAGGGTTTTGATGGAAATTTATGAGGTTAATGTTTTCATGCTTGCTAACAGAACATCCATTTCTTCAGCTCATGGATCAAGGAGTAATTTTGACTTTCAAGTCTTAATAATTAAGAAAAACATTTCACGAAGCTCTACCTGCCATAGATAGCAATTCCTTGGATGGATGTTGGCAAAGTAAATTGAGAACCTTCTGTAAAGGATTCATGATTCTAGATGATATTAGGAACATTTATGATTCATGGGAAGAAGTTAAAATATCAACACTAACAAGAATTTGGAATAAGTTGATTTCAAAACTCATGGATGTTTTTAAGGGGTGTAAGACATCAGTAGAGGAAGTCACTGCATATATAGTGGAAATAGCAAGAGAACTAGAATTAGAATTGGAGCTTGAAGATGTGACTGAATTGCTATAATCTTATGACAAAACTTTAACAGATGAGGAGTTGCTTCTTATGGATGATCAAAGAAAACAGTCTATTCTTTTAGAGACAGGGTCTTGTTTTGTCTCCTGGCTGGAGTGCAGTGGTGCTACTGTAGTTCACTGCAGCTTCAAACTCCTGAGCTCAAGTGATCCTCCCATCTCACCCTCCTGAGTAGCTGCGACTACAGTCACATGCCACCATGCCAGCTAATTTTTTAAAGCTGTTTTTTAGAGACAGAGTCTGGCTATTTTGCCCCAGCTAGTCTCAAACTTCTGGCTTCAATCAATCCTCCTGCCTCAGCTTCCCAAGTAGCTGAGATTACAGGTATGAGCTACCACACCCAGCAGAAAATGGTTGATTGAGATGGGATTTACTCCTAGTGAAGATGTCGTGAACATTGTTAAAATGACAACAAAGGATTTAGAATATTACATCAATTTAGTTGATAAAGCAGTATAGGAAAACAGTTCAATGCATGGCAAGAGCGACACCATCTTAAAGCAAAACCCTGATGACTGGTGTTTGAGCCCCACATACCAAGGTGTTCTGTAGTAAGATCTTTAAATAATGTCTGTAGCATAGATAACCTTTAATAAAAATACTTACCAAACCTTCCCAGAGGTTACAGGTCTTGGCAAGAAAGTCAGAAGACATGATCAACTGCATATGTTTTACCCTAAATGCTTGCTATATAAAGAATACTTTCTGGAAGGTAGGTGTAGGGATCCACTGTCTCTTGGCCACCTGAGATACTGCTTCTATTCATAAGTCCCTATTAAATATTTCTTCCTGAAAAACTGGATTTTTCAGCCTTTTTGTTGACCTCTCAGCTCCCTCAGCCTTTGGGGGACAGTTTGCATATACTTGCTCACTGTGGCCCAGGTAGTGGCAGGGTGTGAGAGGACTAATTCCAATTTTGAAAGAAGATCTACTGTGGGTAAAATGCAATCAGATGGCATCGCATGCTACCAACAAATCTTTTGTCAAAGGAAGAGTCAATTGGTGTGGCACATTTTATTTTATTTTAAGACATTTCCCCATCTACTCCAGCCTTCATCAACCATCGTTCTGATCAGTCTACGGCCATCAACATTGAAGCAAGGCCCTCCATTGGCAAATAAACAAACAAATAAATGAATAAATAAAGACTCATTGAAGGCTCAGATGATTGTTATAATTTTTTAGCAATAAAGTACTTCTTTAGTTAAGTTATATACATTGGGTTCTTTTAGACATAATGCTATTGCATACTTAATAGACTGCAATATAGTATAAACATAACTTTATTTTATTTTATTTTATTTCAACATATTATGGGGGTACAAATGTTTAAGTTACATATATTGTGCTTGCCCCTGCCCCGAGTCAGAGTTTCAAGTGTGTCCATCACCCAGATGGTACGCATTGTACTCATTATGTATCTATACACCCATCCCCTCCTCCCCCTTGCCATCTGCCTGACACCCGATGAATGTTCTTCCTATATGGGCACTTAGGTGTTGATAACTTTTATATGCACTGGGAAACCAAAAACTTCATGTGACTCACTTTATTGTGATATTTGCTTTATTTCTGTGGTCTGGAACAAAACGCACAATATTTCCAAGGTATTCTTGTATCAGATAAGGAATTAATATCTAGAATATGTAAAGAACTCCTAAAACTCAACAGTGAAAAGTCAACAACTCAATTCAAAAATAGCTTGAATAGACATTTCTTCAAAGAAGATATACAAATGGCTAACAAGCACGTGAAAAGATGCTCAACATCACTAATCTTTAGAAAAATCAAAAAATTCAATGAGATAGTATCTTACCTATTAGGGTGCCTACAACAAAAAGATCAAAATAATAAGTGTTGGAAAGGATATGGAAAAACTGGAACCCTTGTGCACTGTTGATGGGAATGTATATGGTACAGCTGCTGTGGAAAACAATATGGGTGTTTCTCAAAAAATTAAAAATATAATTACTGTGTTGTACAACTATTCCACTTTCTGGGTATATATGCAAAATAACTGACAGCTGTATCCTGAAGAGATATTTTTTACACCCAGGTTTATAGCAGCATTATTCATGATAGCTATAACATGGAAGCAACCTAGTGTCCATCAGTGAATAAATGGATAAGGAAAATATGGTATATACAAACAATGGAATATTATTCCGTCTTTAAAACTAAGGGAATTCTGACAAATGCTACAATGTGGATGAACCCTGAAGATGTGCTAAGTGAAGTAAGCCCATCACAAATGGACAAATACTGTATAATTCTACTTAAGTAGTCAAAATCATAAACATAGAAAATAGAATGGTGGTTGGCAAAGACTGCAGGGAAGGGACAATTGAGAGTTATTATTTAAGTTTCATAAAATCAAAAGTGTTATGAAGATGGTTGATGGTGATGGTTGTACATTATGAAATATTTAATACCCCTGAACTCTATACTTAAAAATGGTTAAGAAAGTAAGTTTTATATTATAGGTATTTTACCACAATGAAAAAATGGATTTCTAAGCCTCATCATAGACATAAAGTGTGGTCAAAATATATATGTTTTACCAAATAGTATAAGTAATTTTGAGGCACTCAATAAGGTAATGCTCTATAGATTACCCTTTTAAAACCACTATTATAAAAATTTTTAAAATTGATAGTAGACCTATCCATCTAAAGGTATGAGAAGATGTAGGTAAGAATGATTGGAATAAAACTATTATAAAAAAAGGAAACTATGGCTAATAAAGATGAAGGAAATAGTCTTCTGAGTGGTCTCATGAAGTCAGTGATGAAATGAAGTCAGCAAATCTGTTTGTGCAGAGGAGTTGGATGGAATATGAGTATTCATGGTGGTCAGGTGGGCATGTCCCATACTCATGGCCCCACTAGGGAAGGGTTATGTGATAGTGCCAGTATTTGAGAACTAGACCCTATGGTAATTTCATTCATAATGATAGATGTTGTGGAGCAAATCCAGCAAAGTGATAGAAATGTGATTAAAATTTTAAATTCTTTGTTACCTTGATTAGCTAGATTCAAGGTTTAGGTCTCTCATTTATTTGTTGTGATATTTTTAGCAGGTTATTCAAATTTTCTATGTTGTTTCCTTACTTACAAATGGGCTTAACAATATCTGTTTGGACTGGGTTACATGGTGGCCCTCCAAAGCATATGTCCATGTCCAAATCTCTAGAATTTTTTGAATGTTACCTTATTTGTAAAAAGATTCATTGCAAGTATAATTAAGTTATAGGCCTTAAAATGAGGTCATTCTGGACTGTCCAGGTGGTTTGTAAATATAATGACCAATGTCCTTGTAGGAGAAAGACAGAGTGAGATTTGAGATAGACAGAGAAGAGGAGGCCCAGTGAAGACACAGGCAGAGACTAGAGTAATAGAGCCCAAATTCAAGGAATTCCTTGAGCCACCAGAAGGTAGAAGAGGCAAGGAAGGATTGTCCGTTAGAGCTTTTTGAAGGAGCATGGTCCTGCTGACAGCTTAGTCTTGGACTTCTTGCTTTCAGAACTGTGAAAGAATACATTTTTCTTACCTAAGCTACCAATCTTGTGGTAATTTGTTACAACAGCCACAGATAGATGGACACACAACATCTCATATATGGCCTGATGCATAGGTGATAAATAAATATTAGCTATTATCAATTATTTTTAGGACACTAGGACCATAAGTGAGCCCATTCTGAATAAAGAAGAATGTCTTTTACTGAAGTCTACTCACATTGGAGCTTATCACTCTGAGTTTCAATTTCAAAGTTGGTCTGTTAAATAATTATTTATGTTGAATTTACACTAGTTCAAGCATTATGCAACATGCTTAGAACACAAAGATAAATATAAGAGTCCTTGCCCTCATAGACTTCTGTGGAGAACAGACATGAGAGCATATACTTGTTCATTGAAAATGCTGTCGTATTTTTAACAGAAGAGACAAATATAAGGTGATTTGGGGGAGGAGAGGAAGAATACCTGACAACCTGAGTGGGAGAAAAGATGAGGAAAAATGCTCCTAGAAGATATGAAGGAGAAGTTATCTGAGCTAAGCATACTACTTTGTCCTTGAAAAGTTAGATGACAGGAATGAGTATCAAAAGGGCTCTATTGAAATGCCTATACATAAGATTATTTTATAACATTGATTTTTTGTGTCCAAATATTGCTAACTATTTATTGTATTCTAAGGGTATATTTGAAGTATTGATTCCATTCCAAAAATATCATAATTGCAATTTTGGCTTTCGCTATGTGTTTTTGGCACTGTTCCTTCTTTTTATCTTAACAGTACAAGTTCCTACAGTACACCAAACATATGAATATTTATAAACCAGATTAATGGCTTTTTCTTGATAAAGAATATAAACACATTTCCCACTGTGAGCTTAGTCATTTGTTCATTCAGAAATATTTATTGAGCCCTACTAAGTGCTAGATACACTTATTTCAAAATGGTACAGAGATATTTTATTTTTCTTAGGTAAGACTATTAAATAATTATTTCATTTTCTTATTAATAGTATGGTATTTCAACACTAAATAAATTTATGAAATTACTTATAGAATATTGTACATACAGAAATTTGAAATCTAGTGCCCTAGATTTCTTACATTTAATACAAAAGACTTAGGGTAGACAGAAAATAGTAAGAAGAGACTAGAAATGAGAAAGAGAAAAATATATTACCACAAAATTATAAAGCTACTTTTGGGAGCTGCAGAGAAAGCATCTGGATGTATAAAATATGATAGGGAGGCATTAGAGAAACTCATTTCCAGAGCACCCTTCTCATCTTGTGATTCTCTCCAAAGTATTAAGTGAGGAGTAGAATAAACTGAAATGTTGAATTAACTTGAAAAGATTCATGACCCTCTAATGCTGAAAATAGGATCTCAATATTAGTCACGGTTTTCTAGAGAAACAGAACCAATAGGATATATAGATAAATAGAAAGAGTTTTATTATGAGGGATTGGCTCAAACGATTTCGGAGAGTTGGAAGTCCTACAATCTATTCCATGCAAACAAATGGCCCAGGAAAGCTAGTTGTGTAGTTCCACTCTAAGCCTGCAGGCCAGCTAATGATCTAAGTCCCAGTCCAAAGCCTAAGGCCAGGGAACCAACCAGGAGCTCCAATGTCAGAAGGCAGAAGAAAAAGGATGCCTCATCTCCAGAAGAGAAAGCGTACTTGTCCTTTTTCTGCCTTTTGATCTATTGGGGTCCTCAATGGATTTGGATAATATCCACTCATATTGGTGAGGGTACTCTTCTTTACTCAGAGTGCTGCTGATTCAAATGCTAATCTTTTCTGGAAACATGCTCACAGACACACCCAGAAATAATGTTTACTGGACTGGTTATTTGGGCATCCCTTAGTCCAGTCAAGTTGACACATACAATTAACCATCACAATACATAAGAAAAACACTTCCAGGAATAAGATAAAATAATAGATCCATGTATGTATCCCATGGGCATGGCACCTTTCTGCAAATGCTTCATAATATACTCACAAAAAGAATCAGTACCAATGACAAGTCAAAATCTTAGTGAATGAAAAGACTAAGGTTAACCCAACCAAGATTAGCCTACACAATAAAATATATTTGAACTAATAAAAGTCTAATTCCTATCTGAAAACTTATATAAGAATTAATTATAGTAGTAATAAATATTTTAAGATAAAGTATTAATATTACACCATTAAAATGCTGGAAGATAACACAGGCAAATTTTTAAAATAACTTTAGTAGGAAATTATATTTTAAAAACTATAAATCATAAATAAATGCACTTAACTATGTAAAACTTTAAAATGTAATTTCTTCCAAATAGCCAAGTATATGAAAAATCATTCAAACTCATTATTAATAATGGATAAATTAAAACAAAAATGAAACACCATTGCACACCCACAAGAATACCTCAAGTAAAAAAAATTGACAATTCTTTTTGCAGATATAAACTCATTAGAACTTGCATACATTGCCAGTGAGGGTTTAAATTTATTTAGGTACTTTGAAAAACTCTGATATTATTTCATATGTCTGATCAAAAACATGTTCTTTGACCTAACAATTCCATTTGAAATATATACCCAATAGTGATGTGTGGAAGAGTGGACCAAAAGACGTGCATGATAATTATTATAGTAGCATCATTTTCAATAGATCCGAACTGGAAATAACCCAACAGTTCATTAATAGTAGTGTGTATAAATGAATTTTAGAATATTTAAACAACATATTACATAGAATTAATATGAATAAATTATAACTTCCTGCAATAGCCTGGATGAACTTTATAAACACAATACTGAGCAAAAGAAGTCAGCCTAAAATGAGTACATAATATATAATTCATTTATTTAAAGTTCAGAACAGTGGAGGAAGGAGGTATTATGTTTAGGAGGAGGAGTAATGGGGTGAGGGACTTCTGTGTTGTTGGTCATATTCTTTTTCTTTGACCTGAGCAGTGGTTACACAGGTACATTCACTTTCTGATTATATTTTTAACTGCACACTTATGACTTGTTAGCTCTTATTAATATATGCCAAACTTCCATTAAAATGTTTAAAAAACTTCTTTAAGGCTCAAAAATTATAGGGAAACAGGTGGTTAGTAAAATGACTATTAGGGACTGAATTTGGTCCCTCCAAAATTCATATGTTGAAGCACTAAATTTCAGCGCAACTGTATTTGGAGACAGGGCTTTAAAGAGGTAATGGAGGTTAAGTGAGGCCGCAAGTGTGAAGCGCTAATCTAATCGGACAAGTGTTCTTACAAGAGGATGAAGACACTCTAGAGATACACAAGCACAGAAAAAAGACCATGTTAAGACAGTGAGAAGGAGGCTCTCTACAAGCCAAGGAGAAAGGCCTCAGGGGAAACTATACCTGCCAACACCTTGATCTTGGACTTCTGGCCTCCAAATCTATGAGAAAGTAAAATTCTGTTCTTTAAGCCACCCTGTACGTGTTCCTTTGTTATGGAAGCCCTAACAGACTAATACAGTGACCAAAGGAAAAATATATCAATATGACATAAAAAGCATGAATATCCCTCTTATATGTAGTGTATTAATATGAAAACTGAAATAGACCACATAACTAAGGATACAGTTTCCAAAAGAAGAAAATATATTTAATCTTAATATATATTGGTAGTAACAAAATAAACACAACAAAACAATTTGAGAAAAGCACTTAGCTGTGTATCAGGCCCTGTTCCAAGATGTTAATACATATTACTTCACTGAATCACATAAGATCCTTATACAGTACATATCATTATTATCCCTATTGTATGGATGTGAAAGCTGAGACCCAGAGGATTAACTAACTTGACCGAGTTCCCATATCTGTTGACTGGTGAAGCAAGGATTCGGCTTTGGCTGGCTGACTCCAAAGTCCATGCGGCTGGTGTTATGTTGCACGTGTAGGCACAAACAATGAAATGCCATTTTTCACCTCTCAGCTATATGAAGGTTAATTGAAAGGTACAAAGTCTCAGACTGGAGGAATACGTTTTAGTGATCTGTTGTTATGGTGAGCACAGTTTATCATAATGTACTCTATATTTCTAATCGCTAAAAGAATAGATTTTTCAATGTTCTCATCACACACAAAAAAAGATGTTAGTAAAGTGATGGGTATATTAATTAGCTTAATTGAATCTTTCCACAATGTATATACAGATCAAAACATCACATTGTACCCCATAAGTACACACAATTATTGTCCATTGAAAATAAATAAATAAATTGAAAAAAAACACTGATAATGCCCAATCTTGGCATTCTAATGCATTTTTAGCAGGAATATGAACTGCTAAGAGCTTTTAAAAGGGCAATTTAATAATTTATACGAAGTCGTTTTTTAATCACACAGACAAGAAACAACGTAAGGACACAGATATTTATCACAGTGTCATTGAACAACAAAAATGTGATACAATATACATATTCATCAAAAGAGAATTGGTAAGATAAGTTATTATATATTCATTCAAAGGAATGTAACGTGTTATACCTATTAAGCATGATGTAATTGATTTATATTTATTCACAAGAAATACATCTGTTACTAATTGTTCCATGTAATATTTTGTTCTTCATATTTTTCTTCTATTAATACTTTTTACATTTTTTTACAAAATCCCTAAGGAAGGTTAAAAAAAGACAAAAATTTAGTTTACCTGAGGAGGTAATGAGTTCATTCATTCATTCATCCATTCAAGAAGTATTTATGGAATCCTCAGTATGTGCAAACCCTCTTCTAGGTTTTGAGGACATAGTACAAAGAAAAAACTTCCCTTCTTTAAACTTTCATGACCAGGGATATTCAAATAGCATCTGAATGACAATTTGAAATAATAGGTGATTCTTTATGTGGAGTAAATTCATTTTTAGTGATTAGGCAAAAAGCTCTTTGAAGTTCTTTCCATCTCTCAGAGTCTCTGAATGTATAATTTAAAGAAAGATATAATTTCAAGTGTTAAATGTTCTTTTCTTGCTTTTTGAAATTCCTAGGGCAATTTATTTGTCAGTAAAAGAAATTGAGCTATGGTTTAACTATGGAGTTACAGTTTAAAAATGTCTTTTGAAGATGATTGAAGCTTGATAGCTAATTCAACCATTAAAACAATAGATATGTAAATGTGAGTATGTAAATACATATATGTATAGAATATTCATATTTTCCAAAATGAGCCAGAAGGAAAAAATTGCTATGTAATAAGAGAAATAGGTCCGAAAACTTGGTATAGATAATTTTGCAGTTTCACTTTCCAGAAAGAGCTAAGGAAACATTAATTTAGAATTATAATAAATAATAGGATAGTTGGAATGTCAGAATATTAATCACTGTTCACAAGTTCCTTTGGCATTAATTTAATCACTTTAACCTTAGTTCCTGTTTCTTTCTTTTCTTTTTAAAGTTTTGATTTGTTAATGGAGGAATAAGTCTGACTGTTTCTTAATAGGTAAAACAATAATGGCCATCAATCTTCTGAGTTCCTTAAAGTCTTTTAGTATTTCTTATAAGAGATGCATTTCAGTTAAAATAGTGATACCCTCAATATAGCAATCTTTTAATGACTATTATTCAGTGTTATTTTGGCTAAGATATAAAGATGGATTTTTTTTCCTACCTAATTTTCATTCATGCATTAATCTACTTAAAAATATTTGTTGAATGCCTTCCAAGTGCCAACTATTTCTCTGGGCAAACAGACATGAACAAAACAAAACAGAGTTTGCCATCATGGAGCTTTTTCTAATGGAGGAAACACCTAGTGAACAAATAGAATTCTGAAATATTTTGGAGCAACCTAAATATAACTTGTATTGCTTTATCAACTGCTATGACGTGAGCATGTTAAATTCATTATTTCACAATTTCTCACAAACTTTGAGACAGGTATTATTGGAATAAAGCAATATCCAGATATTGGCTCTCAGAGATAAACTCATCCACAGTGCACCAGAAAAACTGGTACTAAAACCTGGTTTGTCACACACTGACTCTCATGCATTTTCCACTATGCCTTTTTTTAAATTATTTTTAGTGTTCTCACAAGTGTGCATATACCTTTTGTTTTAAGAAAACAACTAAATAATACATTAATATATACCTGAAATGTTCCTTTTTATTATGCTATTCCTTGAAGTTTGTAATACAAAAGAAAAACCACCACTATTGTTTACTTCATTTTAAAAAACATATATTGTAGTCAGCTTACAAAAACACAGATTCTAAAATTTAAAATAAAAATTACATGCAATTCCATATCCTAGAGTGAGTTAGTAGTAATAATTTGCTATACATCCTTCAAGCTACATAGTTGTATTTATGTATTACATAATTATAAGTGTTAATAATGTTTTATAACCTGCTTTATGCATTTAGATATGTAAACTATCTTTCTATAACAATAAATATATGCTCATTCTATCATTTTTGGTAGCAGTATATTATCTCTTTAGAGGCTGTTATTTTCCTATTAAAATAGCTCACTATTTATTTAAAATCAATAGGTATTTATGTATTTAAAAAATCCTTGAAGTAGAACTTATCATTTAGAGGATATGAACCTTTTTTATATTATTGAACAAATTGTTCTGAAAATCTGCACCTATTTACACAGTTATCTTCAGAGTATAAAACTGCCTGCTATTGTTCAGTAATTACAGGGTTTTATTTAATTTGTCCATAAGATGTGACTGAAATGATATCTAATTATTAAAACTTTGCATTTATTTATTTCACTCAGCCAATATCAATTTTGAGTATCCTATCCTCTAGCTCCTGCTGGGTGCTGAGGCTACAGTGGCCCGTAGGACTAGCTACATCTCCAGTCTCACAGTTGCAGTTCTAGTGGAAAACAAAACCAAAATATCACATTTACTACTGCAGTGAGATCAGTCCTCAAAGAGGGTGGTACAATGAGCTATGGGAATACAGAATGAGGGCACTTAATTCATATTTGGGCTTGAGGGTAGCATGGAATGATTCCCATAAAAAGTAGAGACCTAAAGATTAAGTAGAAGTCACCCAGGCAAAGGCAAGTTGGGAATGTTGGCTGTAGGATTTTCCAGGAGGAAGGAAAAGTGTGAGTGAAATGCCTGGTAAAGGAACTGAAGGAATTGCTCTGATGGTGTCACAGAGCCCTTGTCATACCATATAGAGTCCTACGTAATGGAACCTGGAGATTTAGTGCTACATAGCAGATTATGGAGTTCTTACCACAGCATAGACAGTGCTGCATAATGGGTCATGGAGCTCTGACTCTGGCCATAGCATGTAGAGTTCCACGCGATGGATTATGGGACCCTTTCCAGAGCATATAGGGTGCTCTAAAACAGGTCATGGAGCTCTGACCATCGCATGTAAGGTGCTACGTAATGAACTCTCTGAGGCTGAATTTCCCATTGCTTCCCACTTCCTCACACCCCTGGCCTTCTTGATCAGGCTGTGTGAGCTCTTACATTAGGACCTTTCCTTTGCTCCTTCCTGGATATGGTATCTTCTTCTACCTCGTTTTTGTCCATTTAAGACAATGTACAAATTTCACTTTATCTGAAGTCTTCCCACCACCAATCCCCTATCATGTTCTATTCACACATCCTGACTTATTTTTCTTTATCACATTTTCACCACATTACATACTACATATTTATTTCCTTATTTATATTTTCTTGTCCCCTTCCCCAAAATATGAAATCTATCTTATCAGAGATCCTATCTGTGTTTTAACTTCTCTTTTCCCAGGGCAAAGAGCAGTACTGGGCACGTAACGGACCCATTAAACTTTTGCTGAATGAATGATTAGAGAACAAAGAGTGGGACTGGAGCACAGATATAAAAATGTGAGAGGATCCCCAGAAAAAAAAAAACCCTCTTTAAATAAAACCAGGATAAAAATCTAGCTTGAGGTACAGTCAGGTGGGGGATGATTAAGGAGAAGAAGAGCCCATTGTAAAGAACCAGTGACAGAAAGGTATGGTGGGAGTGTCAGTGCATAAAGCCATGGG
The DNA here is from genome assembly GCF_020740605.2 of Lemur catta. NCBI lineage: Eukaryota > Metazoa > Chordata > Mammalia > Primates > Lemuridae > Lemur > Lemur catta. The sequence continues at coordinate 22,509,260 of NC_059150.1, read as the reverse complement.
TGAGGCCAGGACTGATAACTCATTGATAGAGACATCAAGAAATGATGAAGTTACGAAGTAAGATGACTTAATTTTTGAAATAATTTCAGACATACATTGAAGTTACATAGAACCTTCACCCAGATTCTCCAAATGTTGACATTTACCACATTTGCTTTTTTTCTTCTCTATGTCTTACCATGTCTCTCTCTCTCTCTATGTATGTGTGTGTGGGTATAGCCACACACACATACATTCACATATATGTATATTTATTATTATTTTGTAAGCATCTAAGTTTAAGTTTCCAGCGTCATCCACATGATTCAAAAGATTCCAATGCCTGTTTCCTAAGACTAAGGATACGTTCTTATATAGCTATATTTCAGTTATCAAATCTGAATATTAACATTGATATGATTTGATTATATAATCCACAGTTCCTCTTCATATTTGCCAATTGTCCTAACAATGACTTCTATAACCACCACCACCACCACAAAATCTAGTACAGGAGTTAATACTGAATTACACATTGCATTACTTTTTCACATCTTTTTAGTTCCCTTTCATCTGGAACAGTTGTTTGTCTTTCATGTTGCTAAATTTTTGTAGATTTCTGAGCCAGTTAATTTGTAGAATGTCTGATGTTACCTCTAGATTAGATTGAGGTTTTAAATTATGGATAGCAATAAGAAAGGTAAAATAAAAAGATAAAAATATATTAGTTTGAGCCTGTTATTGGTAAAGTTAACAGTGGCAGTTTAATGTGAAGTTTTATATTTCTCTTTATACAATTAACAAGTATTTCAGAAGTTATAAGTTATAAATAAAGTAAAGGAAAAAACTGTGAGCAGCTGTATTAATCAGGGTTCTCCAGAGAAACCGAATCAATGGTATATGTGATTTATTATAAGGAATTGGCTCATACGGTTATGGCAACTGAGAGATCCTAAGATCTGTAGTTGGCAAGGTAGAGACCCAGGAGTGCTGATGTGTAGCTCCCATCTGAGTCCAAAGGCCTGAGAACTAGGAGAACCAACGGTCCAAGTTCCATTCCAAAGGCCAGGTGAAATCAATGTTCCAGTTCAAATCAATCAAGCAGGAGGTGTTTCCTCTTACTCAAGAGAGAGGGGCCAGCCTTTTTGTTCTATTCAGGCCTTCATTTGATTGGATGAGGGCCATGGCATTAGGGAAGGCAATCTACTTTACGCAGTCTAGCAACTCTGATGTTAATTTTATCCAGAAACACCCTCACAGACACACCCAGAATAATGTTTGACCAAGTCTGGGCACCCTGTAACCCAGTCAAGTTGAAACACAAAATTAACCATCATAGTGACTATTGTTAGTTGATTACTTGAGTGAAAAGCTGATGAAAGACAAAGGCTAACCCCTGCTTGTATCAAAAAGATGTTGTGGGCTGTGGTACTGTGAGTACAGAAGCTGGATTCCAGGGGTTTGAGGTTGACTAGGAGACCAAGGAAATGAAGATAATAAGTCTTGACAACCAAAGAAGAGTTTTTGTGAGAGACAGAAGAGAAACAGACAGTAGCCAGAGGAGAATGCAGGATGTGGCATCAAGAGAAAATGCTGTTGTTTGTGTTTTTCTAGTATTTTTTTAAACAATAAAAGAAGACTTATAAATGGTTACACACTGACAGGAAATGTCAAGTAAAAATGAAGAGGTTGAATATTTGGGATGGATAGGATAATATAGGTAATGAAGATTTTGATCAATGGGAAAGGGGATGGGATTCGTATAAATGGGAGAGGGATCTCCCTAAAGCAGGACAGTGAACACCTTATTTCATGTGACCAGGCTGGAAAGAGTAAAGATAATACATATAAACAGATATAGTATGTACTTGGCTTTGAAAATTGAGACAATTTATATTCGGTGGCTTTGGCATCGTGAAGTAAGATTTAAGGGCACGTGCTGAAAATGAATTTCCTGAGGCAGTCTAAGAGTGTAAATTTCAGAGCTAGAAACAAAAAAATGCCATTTTTAAATAATCGTGTGCAGGGATGTTTAATCAACATTGTTGTGATAACTGAAATAATGGGATCTAGGCAATGCCTGTATTAAAAAAAAGTTTAAATAAACTATATTACATTTATATAAAGAAATATAAAGCTACTATAATGAATGAGGTAAAGTTATAATAGTGGATTTGGAGAGACTTCTATGATGTATGGCTGAGGGAGAAAAGGAAGTTGTACAGTTCAATTTAACATATTTGTTTTTTAATTGAGCAGACAGTGACAGAGAGCCGTGTAGGCACAGGCGTGTGTGTGTGTGTGTGCATGGGTATGTGTGCATGTGTGTGTGTGCATGGGTGTGTGTGTGCATGTTGTGTGTGTCGTGGGTACCATGAGGCTGGAGAAAAGGGAATGTAGAGGAAAGAAATACACACGAGGTTGAGCAATGGTCATCTTGTGCATAGCAGTTGAGGGGGAAAGAGTGGAGTGTTGAGGGAATGGAAGGTAAAGAGGAATTATGAAAACAAAAAAATACTTTAAGGAAAAAATATGTGATAGTAACTTATGTATGCTAAATCATTTGCATTCATACATGGGCTTACAGGAACATCACAAATGTTCAAATGGTGGTTATTGCTGGGTGCTGAAATATTTGTTAACTTTTTCTTTCTAACATGTACTCTAATGTATTGTAACAGAAACATGTTATTCTTTATATGATGAAGAAAATAATCTATAAACCTATTCCGTTATGGAAAATGCAAGTAAATGATTTGTTTCTTTTATATGAAGGCTACTTATTGCTATTGTAACATTTCTCTTACTCTTAGTAATTACAGTATTATTAAGTTGATTAATGGGTTTTCCAGTTTCTTGGGAAATCACAGAGCCTAGAAAAATGACAATTTTATTTGCTACTTTCTTCTTTTATTTCTCTTTCTCTCCTTTCTGTAATGGTTAGAACATAGAGTACCACTATTCAGCTTCTTCTAGTCACTTACCCCAAACCCACTCATCTACTGTCCTGACTTCTAATTGGATGGGTTAGTTTTACCTGATTATATGAGAATTTCTTAGACTTAATGAAGCTTAATTTATCAGTTTTTTTAACTTGCACAAAATAATGCTTTTGTGCCCTATTTAAGAAATCTCTGCAAACTCCCGTGTTATGAAGATATTAATATTATCCTTTAATTTCTTCCAGAAGTTCTCTTATTTTACCTTTACATTAAATCCACAATTTATTAAGAGTTGAGTTTTCTGTATGATGTGGGGTAAGGGTCAAGATTTATTTTCTTTCTATATGAATGTCTAATTAACCTAGCACCATTTATTGGAAAGATAACTATTTTCCCACTGTACAATATACATCTGAAATGTAAATCAAATGAGTTTACAAATGAGTAGTTTCTAGACTCTCCAATCTGTTTGATTAAAATGTTTATTCATTCTTACATCTCACTGTTTTAATTATAGTAGCTTTATATTAATATTCAGTCTTGATTCTGATAGTATATATTCTCCAGCTTTGTTTTTCTTCAAGATTGCTTTAACTATTTTTGGCCCTTTTCATTGACATATACAGTTTAAAATAACTTTTTTAATTTCCACAGAAATTCTGCCTGGATTTTTTATTAAGTTTTTCATGAGGTCATAGATCTCTTTGGGGAGAATTGATATATTGCTATTGTATTGGTTAAGTTTCTCCAGCAAAAGAGAATCAATTGGATATATAGAGAGATACTTATCTGTCTGTCTTATTTGTCCCATCTATCTCTGCCAAAGACAAAGCCCCACCTGGGCGCATCTGGGGGGTGATGCTAGCCTGGGATGGAAGAACAAAAGGGCTTCTCCCTGCTCCTTCCAACCACTGGCCCACAGACAGGTACATATACATATATATCTCCTAGTGCAGCACCCGCACATAGAAATATTCAAATTATTTTGGAGCTCTGTGGAAAAGTCAAGGCTGGTGATTATGTGTTTAGAGCCATTCTTACAATACATAAAATGTTGAGATTTGATGAGCTACTTTAAGAAGATAATATAACATGAAATGATTACAGAGGGCAGGGACTAGCTGAGATTCACTATGGCACTATTCTTTGATTAGAGTAGATAAGAGCTGATAAGATTAAAATTGCATGTATATCAATAAATATTTACTAAAAAATAGTTCATTCTATTTTATCCTTGTAAGTAAGTGGGAATTGTTATTTGGAAGAGCTGAAAATTTTTACAGGAAATTTGTTGACCATTCATCTTTCAAATTATTACTGAATTAACTAATGGCTATTATTTTTATTAAAAGAGTTTAGTAAGTATTAGCTAGCTATATGAGTTGGGATAAAGGTCAGTTATTAAGTGACAAATAAGGGACCTTAATAATGTAGTACATTTTTTCCCTTAGATAAAATAAGTCTGGAGTTGGCTGCAAGGTCATTAGTCACTCCCTTTTTATCTTTCTTCTTTACTATCCTCAAGGTCACCTAAGATCCAGGTTGGACACCAGAACTCCAGGATTTCTAAAAGAAAAGGGACAAAAATGGAAATTAAAAAAAAAAAAAACTAATCTCTCAGATAAAGTCTTAAAGAGCTCTACTTGAATCCTTACCCAATAACTTCTTACATCGCATTATTGATTCTTGATGACAAGGGATACTGGGATATGTAATTCTGTAGCTAGGAATTTTGCCCCCTGAGTAATAAACAAATAAATAAACCAGAAACACAGGTTCTAGTAAAAACTAAGAAGGACAGGATAGATATAGGACAGGAAAATAATAGTCTCATGTGCATAAGTCCTAATAATTTTGAATGATGTCAATTTAGAGGTATTTATATATAAAATTCTATACCTATGGAAAAATAGGAATATTTTCTCAGATAATAAGAGGTAAAATACATTACTTATTAAAAGAAATCTATTAAAACTTATTACCTGAATTATCAATTTAGTATAATTTTTAAGTTAGATGTGAATTATTTTAAACATTGAATTGTTTTGTTCAATAATCTTAAATAAATCTGAAAACATCTATATAAAATTAAAAAATGCATTTTGTGACTGCAAAGAATTTTATATGTGATCTTATATTTGTTGATCATTGTATATTTAAAATTGATTTATTTTCTAATAGCTATCTTGTTAAATTTACTTTACTCTTATTTGACCTGACAGGATTCTGTCTAATGGTACTGGAAATAACATTTACATTCCAAATAATTTCTCCATTTAGCAATTTTAAAGGATCCAACAGTTCAGGCAGTTTTAGAAGATCACTATGATAGGCTTAGGAAAGTGCATACTTAGGGTAGTTTATTTGGCATCACTCGGTACCAAGTAGTACATTTATTTAACTTATCAGCAGTTCATTGGCATTTTGGTGAAAAGAGGTGATAGAAGCTATTTAATTAACCTCAAATATTTCACTGGCATAAGAAACTGAATCATCTGCCAGAATCATTAGCAATTTATAAGCTGAGTTCAGCAGCAAATGATCATAAATTCAATCACATGTAACCTTTCCAGTAAATGACACCAGTCAATTGAAATTTATTATGGGGGAAATCACAGACTTTGACATTCACACTAAATATCCAGACCATTAAGATTTGCTTGCCAGAACCTTAGATATCACTTTATAGATAATGTACAGAATTTTAACATGTAGAAATGATGAATAAGAAGTGATTAGTTCCTCTGAGTGTTATCGAGAAATATGAGAGATTCAATATTTGATAGTACTTCATTTTCTTCAATAGGACAATCTCATACTGTGGGATCTAGAATGATAACTGTGATTACTGAATAGTAAGTGTCATAAAACATTGGTGAGTACATTTTGGTATAGTGTATAGTCTGAGAAAAGAGCTTGCTTGGCAAGTTTCCATTAGGTGCTCATGATGAATAACCTAAAAAAGCAATCAAATTTCATTTTCTGCATCTTTAGTGGTAATGTGAGGTTATACTTAAAGAGAGTAGAGTGTAATTGATTTTAGAAACTTGATTAAATTATCAATAGCCTGGTATAAATATAGCTTGAATGATTTTAAATTAAGAATACATTTGTTTCATAGTCTTGGGTGTGTTGGAAAGTGAAGAAGAAGAATAACAAGAGATTGCATTTTAAAATATTAAGGGAATTCAATATTAGTTATTTGATGCACACACTAATATAATCATTTTGACTTGTTAAATTCAGTACACTGCCAGAATGCTTCATCAAGCATAACCCTTCCAGTAAATGACAGAAGTTAATCATGATTTACTAAGTGAGATGAAGGTGCCTTGACAATTATGGTTAAATGTGTTTTCCAAACTTGAGGTCTCACTTCATAGATATTGCAGTCAGTATTTGTGGCACAGAATTAGTGAGTAAAATTGATAGAATTTTAAAATGACTCTCAGGTGCATCACATGGCAAAGATTTAAAATTGTATCTCCAGTGAGAACGGCCTTTATCAAAAAGTGCCGAAACAATAAATGTTGGTGTGGGTGCAGAGAGATAGGAACACTCACACACTGCTGGTGGGACTGCAAACTAGTGCAACTTCTGTGGAAAGTCATATGGAGATACCTCAAAGAGCTACAAGTAGAACTACCATTTGATCCAACAATCCCATTACTGGGCATCTACCCAAAGGAACAGAATACATTCTATAGAAAAAGACATCTGCACTCAAATGTTTATAGCAGCACAATTCACAATTGCAAAGATGTGGAAACAACCCAAACAACCCACTCAACAATACATGAGTTGATTAATAAAACGTGGTATATGTATACAATGGAGTTCTACTCAGTCAGAAAAAACAATGGTGATCTAGCACCTCTTGTATTATCCTAGGTAGAGCTGGAGACTATTCTACTAAGTGAAGTATCACAAGAATGAAAAAAACAAGCACCACAGGTACTCACCATCAAATTGGTATTAACTGACTTAACTTACCAACATTTAAGTGCATATATAGTAGTAACATTCATAGGGTGTCAGGCATGTGGGCGGGGGGAGGAGGAGATGGGTATATTCACACCTAGTGGGTGCAGTGCTCACCCTCTGGGGGATAGACATGCTTGAAGCTCTGACTTGGGTGGGGCAAAGGCAATTTATGAAACCTAAACATTTGTATCCCCATAATATGCTGAAATAACAATGAATTTAAAAAAGATTTGAAATTGTTTTGGAAGTAACTCTTACATCATTTGTAACATTTGATATTCCACTGAAATAGCTCAATTTAAAAAAATTTGTATATAAAAATCAGCCAGGTAGACTTGGTTCAAGCTGATACTATAGATGAACAGTTCACAGTGAATTCCCATTAATAATGAAGCAATGGGCAACATTATAGCTAATTTACATGTGTATTTTCAAATGAAATGATACAGTTATATACAGGTCAATCATTTTAGTTATGAGTTGAACATTTGTACCTATTGTATTCTTCCTCATGAAAGTCAAAACACATTTTTAATAGGCTTAATATTTGAAAATTCACTTTTGTATTGAAGGGAATTGTACTAATAAAGATATTTTTATTTCAATACATTCCATCTTTAAACTATGAAGTGGCATTGTTACAAAAATTGCATGAATACAGATTTTGGAAATTGAGATTGTATGCTTCCTTTCTTTTACACAAGGATACAGTGATTCAGTGGTGTGGTTCCCAGGGTTAACCCAAAGCAATTCACATCATGTATCAGTTAGCTTTCGTTACACAACAAACCACCTAAACTTAGTGACATAAACAAACAATCTTATTAATATTTATTCATAATTCTGTGTGTCAATCAGCTGATTCTTTGGTCTTGATCAGCAGAGCCTGATCTGTACTGAGATCTTGTATGCATCTACAGTCAGCTGGAAGTTTGACCAGCAGGTGTACTGTAGGGTGATGCTCTAGAATGGTCTTACTCACATCTCACATATTTGACCACTGGCAGTCAGCTGGTACATCTGCGTTTCTCCACGTGACACTTCGCCTTCCATAACACTAGCTGGGACTCATTTACATGATGGATGTAGGGCTCCATGTGCAGCAAGAGAGTAAACCTCAATGAGTAGGTACTCTTCAAGTGTCAGCTGTATCACACTTGATAAAGTTGCAATGGCCAAGCAAGTCACATTGCAAGAGCATACACGCAGATAAGAAAAGATTTTGTTTTTAAATCTGCTCCATACCTAACAATTTATTCTTTGTTGTATATTTCTAAGATACGTGGACACTAAGAAAAAGAGATGGACAATATTCTATCATTTCTGAATGTTCACATAAAAGAGTACAATAAATTAGAATACTGAAATTTTTCTTTTGATTATTTTTTCAGGGTTAAATATTTACTAATCATATAATTGATTAGCAGCTTGTGTCAAATAAAAACAGGATATTTTGTGTAAATGTGGTTTGCTTTACAGTCCTTGATACAACTTTTAACAATTTGCAAGTGATATAAATATATTTTGTGTGTATATGTGTGTATATATATATATTTTTTTTTATATAAATCCAGTATTGGATTTGTATTTATTCAGATGAGAATTTTTGTGTAGATTTCTTATCAGTACAGAAAGTCTTCCAGAGATGTCCTTCATAAAATTTTGACTCAAACAATTAGATATTCACAACCAGCTGTTGTGCTAAAAATGTTGCCTGGCTGTCACATAAATAGGAATAAAGGCAGAGAACACTTCCTCGTGGTGAATGCCAAGGCTGGGCAGTTACTTTTCCATTTGAGATTGAGTCAACTGTCAAAAACTTGGCTTGTGATGAACAAATCACCACAAACTAATCCATCAAGTACACTATACACATGTCCTGCAGATGGATCTCTCTAACACACAACTGTGACAACTTAATGGCCGTTAGTGGTATTTGACTACTAAGCTCCTAAAACTGATATCCAATATTCTCCATGATCTGGCTATATCTATCCTCTCTAGCCTGAAATTTTACTATTTCTTCCATCAAACTTTACTTTCCAAGAACACCAAATTCTTGGTGATTCTTGGTATGTAGTGCTATGTTTCTTGCCTCTGTTCTTTTGTTCATATTCCTTTCCCTCTTGAAATTACGTTGTGCCTTCTTACATGCACACACACATATGCACACACACACACACTCTCTTCACTTTATTAAATTCAAATTTAATTTGTATTGAATTCAATTAACTATACAACTCAATATGTCACTGCAGATATCCCTTCTCTACTAAGGGATAATCCTGAAGTCTGTGGTCTGGGTTAGGAATGCCTTCTCTTAACTTTTGTATTAATAATAATTTTTATCTGTCACTTACCTATATTGTTTTTACAGTGTTTTATAATTGTCTGTTATGCAATATACCTACCTCTACCTCCTCTAGCATGGAAACTTCCCCATGTTAGACTTTTATATACTGTATCTTTATGTCTCCAGAAGTAATACTATGATAGATACATAGGAAACAATAAAGAAACCTTAAATAAATGAGTGGAGAAAAGCTGTGAGCAACAGTGAAAGAAGATGTACAACCTGGAGAGTGCCTGAATAGCCAAGCTCTGTGGAAAACAATTTGGAAATATATATTATGAATCTTAAATATTGATACTTTTTGAGTCAGTAATTCTACTTCTAAGATTCTAGTCTAAGAAGCACTCATAGATCCTATAAAATATTCATTTAATCCTATAACCAAGCTATTTTGAAATGCAAGCCATTTTAGACAACCTGAATATCCACTAATATGAAAACTCTAACTCAGTTGTAGTATATGTGCATGATAAAGTGTGAAAATAATATTTTTAAAAGAACACTTAAGGATATGAGAAAATGCTCTTAACAGAATAGCAACTCTATTTGTGCATTTTTAATTCTCTGATATAGTTTCCAAAGTATTGCCTATATAGTGTTGACTTATTATTTTTGTTACTCCAAATATTAATTTCACCAGCATAAGCTTGAATATTGTTGTCTTTTTTTATGTTTTTCAATTACACGGTGATGCATGTAAATGTAGAATCAGGCATGTAGAATCAGGCATTTCTTCCACTCAGGAAACATGTTTATTTTATCTGTGATTATTGCTTTTCTTACATTTATTCTAAAATTATTTTCAGGAAATATGACCTTATGTAGAATTTTTTTCTCTTATGTAAATATCCATCACCTTTTTTGGATAGTTTATATTTATTAGCTATTTTTTTCTGACTTCTGGACTCAATGCACACATTAGAATTGAAACCAAGATTCAGTTTTTGTTTTGGTGTTGCTTCTGTATATTGGTTTTTGCATTTTGCAGTTGCATTTTGGTTTTCTTTAATATTTTTTACCCCATTCAGCTCTATTCTTATCCCCTTCCACATTTATGGAAACTTTTCTACTTCAGTCTGTATGATATAATTTTGTTCATGTGCTTAACAGAGACAATATTTTATTCAATTTTACCAAAAAAATGCTTTTTAAAATTTGTCTTTTCCTGTAAATTGTAAATGGAATTTTTTGATAAAACTGAAGTAGACTTTTTCTGTTGCTTACTTTGATGAATTGTGTACCATGTCTTATTTTTCCCCAGTTTATTTAGTCTTGGAGAACAAGACAATATGTTGTACAAAAAAAAAAAAAAAGATGCTGCATCTTTTTTGATGATATCTCACTGTCTAAATCCTAAGACTTTTTTCCTTTTAGATTTTAAATTCTAGGTGTAGCTGAACTACAAACCATAAAGTAAAATGTTCAATATTGGAGGCTATTTTTTAGCTAGTGTTACCACTATTAAATTGAAGAGAAATGTTTTTCTTTCATAGGTTGATGCACTGTCTATGCAGTTAACTTAATCTTAGATTATTATAAGCAGTTTATAATGCTTCTCACTCAGCAACTTTAATTCTCAGATTGCCCTTATACTATATCCCTTCTTGTAAACCCATTCATACTACCTACCTCACATCATAGGATACACTATACAATAGCTAGCACATTTCTACTTCAAATATATTATAGTATTGAAAATTGTAGACTTTATGTGCTTCTAACATGTGTGTTAATAACATACAACATTAAGAGTGCAACAGCAATAGCCACTTTATGCACCATATGTTGTAAATTGTTGGGATTAATTTTCAATCTCTCTTTCCCCCCGCCCCCCCCCTCACCACACACACACTTGCCTGCCTTTGTGAAACTACGGTAGGGGTATAGAGGGAGAATGGGTGAAATCTCTGAATTCTTCCTACATCTTAGTGCCTGGCTCTACTGTTCACTCTCAAGCTTTCATTAATACTTTGGTTATAAAATTTCCTTCAGGAATACAAAATGTTCTCAAACAGTATTGCTAGTTTAGAAGTATGCGACAATCATTATAGCTATCCCTAATGTGGTTGTTGGCTTATTTTTTTATCTACCTGTACACATTCTTTTGTAATTCTGTGATGAAAAATTGTAGAGTAAAAGAAAAAGGTAAGAGAAGGACCCCATGAGTTCATAGTACAGGACTGAAGATGAGAAGTCTTGGGAGCCAGTTAACAGGCCTGAAGAGGGCTGTAGTGTGGGAGGGCTGGTGGTGGGGGACTAGGGGCAGCATTTGATAAGAATCACTGCAGCCCCCGTGCACTGTCATGGAAGTTGAGAAATACAAGTAAGTAATTAATTTTTATGGGAACACTTCCTCAACACTGCATCACGTGATTACACTGATTTACATGATTTACTGGATTTATACTTTGTTGTAGCAAATTTCTGTACTAACATTATTTTCCTGAAAAAATTATGGAGACTTAATCAATTAGCCTAATTTTTCAAATATTCAAAATGAAAGTCAGCTTATTTCTTCCAATAATTATCATATCTAAATGTAGTATTTTTATATTAGAAACTTTTATTTAAATCAATTAAAAACATGCCCCTCATAGTCACCTCTAAAGTTTTCTACATATAATTAACTGTGTAGCTGGGTGTTAACAACTAAAGCATAGAATATTGAGCATTTTATGACTGAAATTCTGGACAATGCTTAGAGATAGTTGAAAATAGTGACTATAAACTCAGTTCTTACTCTGAATGCCCTCGCTTAAAAGATTTAAGACCTTAAAATGATACAAATTTCATTTTGGGTATTTAATTTCTTCTTTTGTTATGTAATAAAATATACATAAGTAAAATGGCAGAGGTGGTGATGAATTTCTTAGAAGAGAGAATTCTTTGGAGAATAAGGATAGTTTATAATATTAATGTTATGAACAGCAAAGACCTAAGGAATGTGAAAAACATAGCTTATATCTTGTGACTTTCTATGATATTTATTAATATAAATGCTATAGCTGTTCTTATAGTTTGAAGATGATTTTGATGATTGGTTGCCAATCATAGATTAAGAACTGTATTTCATACTGGCGGCTATTAAGTAGAGCTGTATGTCATGAGCTTTTAAAATATCATGAACTTTTAAAATCTAGATTCCTTTGGTATAACTAGTAGAAGAATATCCAGGTTTAAAGCACAGAAATATCTAGTTTTTTTCTCAAATGACAAGGTACTTTTGTATCTTTAGTGGTTGTAATCTCAGCTCGTAGAACAATCCCTAACAATTATCAATAGTAATTGCTGAATAAATCAGAAAAACTTAGGAGCCATATTTCTATATATCTCATCTTTCACTCATTAGAATAGCCAAACATGCAGTAACCACTTTGTTATATGTGATTTTTGCGCAATTATATTGTTCTGTTTGTAAATCCTGTGTTGAAATGGCACTTCTTAGCTCTTTACTGACTTCCCACTTCTGTTCTCTTTTTCTGAAGTGAGATGTTCTACTACATTTCATACCTTATGTGAAGAGAACATTTGTTACTCACCAACTTATTGATAATTTAATCACTTTGGGAGTTTCTTCTCTTAAGCATTAGCTAAATTCATGGCTGGAGATTACAGGTATAAAACTTGTGGCCAAAAACTGTGTTTAAGGGTGCTGTATGTCAAAGGAATAACATGAAGATGCTGTCTGGCCAGGGCATATAGCAACAACCAAATATCTGCCATTCATCAGCCACCTCTGCTGGAATAGTTCCTTGGGGTAGATGTAAGCACAAACAACTGTAGCAGATAAATGAAGACAGAATAATGTATTATTTGTAAAGTTGTGTTTCCAAAGTTCACTGTAGATTCCTAATGGACTGGGTTGCAGCATGTGAATATTATAATAGATACAGCTTAAAATTGGGCAGTGACTTTCCTTTTTTCCTCCCATTCTCCCCTCACAGAGTTCTCAGGTTCTAAGGTTGAAGACCAGTCTATTGAAAGACAACAGGTGGATAATGAAAATTACATCCTCCTGCTCAAAGTCCAGAGGATGTTTGGCTGCCTATCTCAGGACTTCTAGTATTGAGGTCATGGGAGATAGCCCTTAAAATTTTTTAAGCCCATCCCTAATGTGAGGAATACTCAGCACTTCTTTTTTTTCCTCCCTAATCCGAGCCAAACTGGTCTCCCCTAAAGACCACTGAAATAGCTTCCTAGCCTCATTCTGTTTTCTCTCTTAATCTTCAGTCAGTACAACAGTTCACCAAGTCATCTCTTTGAAATATATATCCATGAATCACGTCATTTTCCTGGTCAGTACTTTTAGATAGTTTCACATCATAACAAAAATAAAATCTAAAGTCCTTAGTGCTCTTTCTGTGGTGTGACCCTGGGCAACCTTTCTAAATATGTTCCCCACTCCTCTCCCACTGGTCCTCTCTGCTTAAACCATATTGACATTCTTTCCATTCTCAAATAGCCCAGTCGTGCTTCTGTCTCAGAGCCTTTGCATCTGCTATTGCGTCTGTCCAAAATCCTCACACCACAAATGTTCACCTCACTCAGTCACTTTCTTTAGGTCTCTGCTCAAATATCACTTCTTCAGGGAAGCCCACTCTGACTGAACGATGCAAACCCTCCCATCTATCTCCATCTATTCACTTATGTTTTAGGTAATATTCATTATCATATAAAAGTATATTATTTTTTATTTACCTATTGTCAGATTATCTCACTAAAATTTAGATCTCGTGAGGACATAAAATTCAGGTTTTGGTGTTTATTATTATTTGTGTATGTATGTCAGTTCACTATAGTATTCCCAGCAACTAGAACAAACCTTGCAGATAATTCAGATTCCAAAAATATCTGTAGGATGAACGTCCCAGCCACTCAAAAAGATGATGACACTAAGAGAAAAGCTCCCCTAATAGCAGCGCTCGTTTCCCCCACAGTAGAGGAAGATGTCATGTTTGGGTGTCATGTCTTAGAAAGATCCATCAATGTCAAAGTGGTTGGATTTCCCAGGACTAAGTGCTAATTTTATTTTTAAAAGAATTCAAGAAAATTGTAAAAAGAAAGAAGATAGTGTAAGTTTTGAGAAAAAGATCAGAGATTGAGGAACACATCTGTGCTATGTGTGCTACTTGGAGACAGATTGGTAAACAGGTTTAATATGAAGATTTTGCTTTGTGTTGTGGCCACTCCATAAAGTCAACATAGACCAACTTACCCATTCAAAATTCTAATTTCAATAAGGGAAACGTGTGACTTTGGCTAAATGTTTCTGCCAAACTCTAAATGGTTCTGTGTAGGTATTTAGAAGTAAAATTATATTGCCATGTCTGTGTGGAGCTGGTTTTAATAAATGTCCTAAAGAAAAGGAATACAAGTTTATGAGGTAATATAACATAGGAGTCTGTCTTAATCTGAGTGTCTGGAAGGTTCTAGACAATGATTAAGCTAAGATCAGTGTAATGAATAAGAATTAACTTGGTAAAGGGAGGAGATGATGTTGGTGAGTATTTAAGAAGAAAGTAATTCACAGTCAGAGCTCTATGATCAGAGGAAACGTGGCCTGTCTGAGGAAATGGAGAAATACCTTGTGGCTAAAACTCAGAGGACCAGATGTTGAAGGAAGAAGCCAGAAGAATGGGCAGAGCTATATGCAAACAAGTGGTTCTTAAGAAGTAGTTTGGTTTTAACTTAAAAATAGTAGGACAACCATAGAAAGTTATCCATTCTTCTGTTGTTGGTATTGTTGGACATCTAGCTTCATTGCCTATCTTGGCTGTTGTGAATAGTGCTGCAGTAAACATGGGGTGGGGTGCAAATATCTCTTTAATACACTGATTTTCTTTCCTTAAGATAAATGCCCAGTAGTAGGATTGCTGGATCATATGGTAGTTCTATTTTTAGTTTTGTGAAGAACTTCCATACAGTTCTCTATAGTGGCTGTACTAGTTTACATCTCAGCACCGGTGTGTAAGAGTTCCCTTTTCTCTACATACTTGCCAGCATTTGTTATTTTTTGTTTCTTTGATCATAGCCACTCTGTCTGGGGTGAGATGATACCTCATTGTGGATTTGCCTTTCCTTGATGATTAGTGATGTTGAGCATTTTTTTCATATATTTGTGGGCCATTTATATGTCTTCTTTTGAGAAATGTCTGTTCAGATCATTTGCCTGTTTTTTAACCTATTGTATTGTTTTTGTCTTTGCTGTTGAGATGTTTGAATTCCTTGTATGTCCTGGATACTAATCCCCTGTTGGATGAGTAGTTTGCAAATATTTGCTCCTACTCTGTAGGTTACTATTTCACTCTATAGAAACACTGATGAAAGAAACTAAAGAAGATACAAAAAAATGGGAAGATATCCCATGCTCATGGATAAGAACAATTAATATAGTTAAAATGACAATACTACCTAAAGCAATATACAGATTCAATGCAATACTTATCAAAATACCAATGACATTCTTTACAGAAATAGGAAAAAATGCTAAAATTTGCATGAAATCACAAAAGACCCTGAATAACCAAAGCAATCCTGAAGAAAAAAAAAAAAAAAAAAAAACAAAGCTGGAGGTTTCACACTACCAGACCTCAAAATATACTACAAAGCTGTAGTAACCAAAACAACATGGTGCTGGCATAAAAACCGACTCAGGTCACAATGTAACAGAATAGAGAACCCAGAAAGCAATCCTCATATCTACAGCTCACTGATTTTTGACTAAGGTGCCAAGAGCACTCACTGGGGAAAGAACAGTCTCTGAAATAAATGGCGCTGGGAAAAGCAGATATCCATATGTAGAAGAATAAGATTAGACCCCTACCTTTCACCCCATTACAAAAAATCAACTCAAAATAGATCAAAGACCTAAATATAATACCTGAAACAATAAAGCTAGTAGAAGAAAACATAAGGGAAACACTTTAAGACATTAATCTGGGAAAAGATTTTATGAATGAGGCCTCAAAAGCACAGGCAACAAAAGCAAAAGTAAACAAATGGGATTATATCAAACTAAAAAGTTCCTCCTGCACAGCAAAGAATCCTAGCTTTTAATGGCTAATTAATGGGCAGCAAAGGGTGAGCCCACAATGGTTCATGAGGGGTGGCCAGACAGCTAAAAGCCAAGTAAAATGAGAGTTTCAATATGGAGGTTATGGTTAATAAGGTAAAACTGTTCAGGGCCACTTTACGATAAGGATTAAAATATTCTTTGACTTCTTATCTAATTCAAACATTTCCTCCTACTAATGAAGAAATTCTATTATCAGTCAAATGTAATATGCCACTGGGACCAGACAATGCAGTTAAACAGATATAGAGAATTACTGGTTTCCTTAGGAAAACCAGAAGGAATAATATCGTCTCTGAAGTTTTACCATTTTCAGGAGTTCACTTTAGCAAACTTAGTATCTGCAGTAGATACACAAATTCATATGTCTAGCATTACATCTAGCATTTACATTTTCATTAAAATGTAAAATCATTAGGGGAGATATTAACTTATTATTAATAAAAATGGTTGATTAGTAATCAGAAGCATTTTCATGGAAATGACAACAGGTGCATATATTAGGTTCCAAGACAGATGAAATATGCCAAAGCAAATCAGTCTGGGTGAATTGTTCCCTCATCAATGCCTGTTTTAAGGCAGAGTTTACATCTTCATCATCTTAGAAACAGACTAAAATTATGAAATTTAAAGGTGCATTGTAAGAGAAATAGGAAGTAAGCGGGCAGATTATAGGTTCTTCTCAATATAAACCTTTTTTTATATGTTAAATGATCATGCAACAGCGGAATTGTTCAGGGAATGAAGGGACTTTCTGTGTACTTAGCAACTGTACATCAATATTTGTGGATGATAAAATGTCCTTTATTATAAAAGTGAATAGGAAACAATCCTGTCTGTAACATATCAATGCCATCTTTATATAATTAATTCATTGCAAGGAAAATATACCACATTTACTACAGTAAATACAGTAATTTTAATATAATAGCATATTGGAATTTTGTGAAAAAAAAGATGATACCCAATTTCAGAGATTTGCTTACATCTGTGGTGAATATTGGGATCAGAATATAAAATAACTATGCAGAAGTTTTGTTTATGAACCGAAGTGGTTGGGATGACCCAGGCAAAATGTTCCATTGAATTACATTGTGTTTGTACAAGGCATACAGATCAAATAAAATATAACACAACACACAAGATAGGAGACTTTTTTTTGAGACAGAGTCTCTCTCTATTACCCAGGCCAGAGTGCCATGGGCTCAAGCGATCCACCTGCCTCAGCCTCCTGAGTAGCTGGGACTACAGGCTCTGGTCTCAAACTCCTGACCTGAAGCAATCCTCCCGCCTCGGCCTCCCAAAGTGCTAGGATTACAGGAGTGAGCCACCATCTTGGGCCTATGGCAGGAAACTTAAAGATGCATGATACTCTGCCTTTTACCATAGTCAAAGCGAGAAACAAATAAGATGTTAAAGTTTTCACAAGTAGGTTTTCTGTGAGCTCACTTCTTTTTCTAACCTGACTTCTTATTCTCAGCTCTTATTTCCTTTCCAATATGACTTTTTCTTCTACTATTTAAAGCTTCACTTACCTTTTGGAAAAAAAGTCTCCCATCCCCTTATCAAGTGTTCTCCTCCTAGAATATGCTCCTTAAATCTGACAGCCAGCAAATTAGGGCATGTTCCAGCAGTACCATTAACAATCCCCCGTGGTGTTGTAAATCCCACAATGTATTCTGGGGCAGCGCTTCCTTTAGAGCTCTCCTCTAGCACGGTTTCAAGCATCTTCGTCCTCACACCCTCCTGATTTCCCTGATTGGAATCTGAATCTTTTCCTCTCCTGTGTGCTTGCACGTATATGTAAGTGCTGTCGCTTGCTCGCTCGCTCGCTCTATCTCTCTCTCACACACACAAGTTGCTTAGGTTGGAATTGTTGGATTTTTCTCTCTCTTATACATAGATCACATTTTCTCAATGGAAAACATTAATTTTCAGAAGTAGTACAATCCAAATCCATACATATAAAGAGATAAATAGTTTTCTAACTGTCTCATACTCGAAACAATAGATTCACATTGTTCTATAGGTATCCTTGAAGTTCACGTTCTTCATTCCTGGCTTTGCAATTAGGCACTTTAGAGTACACATTGCTGAGACGTAGGTGGCTACTGCCTGGGCTGTGCGTGCGATTATTTCTAGTAATACCGTCCCGGGTTCTGATTCTTAGTCAGGGACCCACTTCAGGTTCTGGAGAGAGGCAAGGTCCTTCTGTTGTATTTACATGTCTTCACACATAAGTAAAAATGAGTATTCACATTCTCCAATATGTTGAAATGTTTTTCTAGGCTTTATAGAACAAAATAATATATATAGTTGATAAAATTCTCTTTCTGTCATGTCATTTATCGATACTTTACACATCTGGAGGGTTGAGTCATTCTTTATTTAGTCATTAATTGATTCACTTAAATTGTTCTTTTGCTCATTCAAGGCAAAAAATTCTGCCCACTATAGGTTGTTTATTTATAAATTAGTGACTTTGGGTGGTGTCTTCAAGCTCTCTTTTTTCATTTTCTTTCTATGTGATTTGCACAGATTGATGTATATACTCACCTATTTCAGTTCTCACTACACAGGTTTAGTCTTTACATTTCCTTAACTCCCTTTTATCTCCTACCAGCAATAATGTTCCCCATTCCATTCCAGCAAACACAGCTTTACAAATCTCCAAAGTATTCCTTCTTAGTCAAATAATTTCAGTTCTCATTGGAAGCAGACAGTTTGAATAGCTGATAACAGCAGCAAGGATATATTTCCAGCACTTTCTGATCATTTTCTGTACCAACACAAATGAGAAATTTTCAGCGTTCTGATAGTGTTCAGTGATTCTGAGACAATTTTGCTTAGGCAGATCCCAGGCTGAATGCATAAAAATCACCCAAGACGATTTTAAAAACACAAATTCTTAGTATCTCAGTAGGTCTGGAGTGTGGTCCAAGAATCTGTATTTTTTAAAGCTCTTCCAAGCAATTATGATGCTAAGCCAAATCTGAGAACCTTTGTCATGCTCTGTTTGCTTATTTGCCATCTAGAAGATTATACTGTTCTAAATTACTTCACCGTTTAACACATGTATATGCATATGAATTCTAAACTTTGTCACTCACTATTTATGTAATCTTGGCCGAGTAATTTAACATCTCAGTGCTCCAATTTCTTCATTAATAGATATTTTTTAAGAATAAAAATGAATTAAATACACCTAAAATGTTTAAAATAGTGCCCGAAACAGAAAGTTGTTATTATTTTCATTCTTATTATTTATTTTTTAGTCATCAAACATTTACTAAAAATTTATAAAGTTTCAGACATAGCTTTTCAAACTTGGGGAATATGTAAACAAAGAGCATCTCCCTCTACTTCTGGCCCTAAGAGTGTAGTATGGAAAACAAATTGTATCATATAAATAAGCAATTAAAATTGATGCGTTAGAACCAAAAACCTACACATAATAGTTAAAACTATAAAACTCTTTGAAGAAAAAATAAAGGAAAAACATCATAACATTGGGTTTAGCAATGATTTCTTGGATATAATACCAAAAGCACAGGCAAGAAAAGAAAAAAATAGATAATGGGACTACTTCAAAATTAAAAACTTTTGTGCATCAAAGGACACTATCAATAGAGTGAAAAAGCAACCTATGGAATGAAAGCAAATATTTGCAAACTGTATATTTGATAAGAGATTAATATCTAGAATATATTAATATCAATTCAATAATAACAAAAACTCAATTAAAAAATTGGCAACAGACTCGAATAGACATTTCTCATGAGATATACAGATAACCAATAAGCACATGAAAAGATATCCAACATATTAATCGTTAGAGAAATGCAAATCAAAACCACAATGAGATACCATTTCACACCCATGAGAACAGCTATTATCAAAAAAAACAAAAACGACAAATGTTGACAAGGATGTAGAGAAAGTGTTTTCCTGATATCCAAAGTCATTTTAATCTGCATATTTCTGGGTCATAATTAACTGTCAAAATTATGATAATTTAAAAGAACTACAACTGGGGAAGAATCTTATCTTTAGAAATGTGCTTATTTTCACATTTAATGTCCATAACATGCGTGATAGATCATAGTACAATACCTACACAGTGTTGACTGTGTTTAACTGCCACTAACAGCGTTTGTCTTGTCCACTGCCAAGTGGAATCTGGACCCCAATATATGAACATATAGATCTCTGGAATTCCAATTATAGAAATAAATATGTGCAGACATAAAAATTAGTGTAAGAAAGGATGGGCAAAAGTTATAAATTTGGTTTTGGTCTACTCTTAACAGGTGCTTTTGGTTGTAAACCCTACTAAAAGAGAGAAGTGTAATCACAGTGAGATAACATTTCATACTCATAAGGATGGATTTCATCAAAAATTTAAAAAAAAAGCAAATGTTAATAAATGTGATGGTTAATTTTATGTGTCAACTTGGCTAGGCCACAGTACTCAGACATTATTCTAGATGTTTCTGTGAAGGTATTTAGATGAGATTAACATTTGAATCAATAGACTGCCTCCACAATGCAGGTGGGCCTCATCCAGTCAGATAAAGATCTTAACGGTGGGAAGGGGTAATGAAGAGGTGTTGGGGAAGGGCTAATACTGTTAAATAGAAGGAAAAAGTTCTAGTGTTCAATAGTGCAATAGGGCCACTATAGTTACTGATAATTTATTATACTTCAGAATAGCTAGAAGTTTTCAAATGTTCCCAACATAAAGCAATGATAAATGTTTCAGGTGAATCATGTCCCAGTTACCCTGATTTGATCATTATATGTTATATGCTTGTATCAAAATATAACATGTACTCCATGAATATGTACAATTATTATGTATCAATAAAAAAATTTAAAAAAAAATCTTAACGGAAAAGACTGATCTCCCTAGAGAAAGGAGGGAATACTACCAGCAGACTGTCTTTGGACTCAAACTGCAGCATTAATTCTTCCCTTGGTCTCCAGCCTCCCAGCTTATCTTGCAGATTTTGGACTTGCTAGCCTCCACTATTGTATGAGACAATTCCTTAAAATAAATCTCTCTTTTTATACACCATACACACACACACACACACACACACACACACACACACATACATACATGTAGACATATACACACACACAAATTCTGTTTTCTTGGAGAACCCTGTCTAATACCGTGAGAATGTGAAGACATTGAAATCCTTGCACATTGCTTGTGGAGATGTAAAATGGGCAGCCATTGTGGAAAACAATATAGCAATTCCTCAAAAAATTAAACATAGAATTACCATATTAATAATAGATCCAGCAATTCTATTTCTGACTGTAAACCAAAAAAAGAGTGACAGCAGGGATTTGAAGAGATATTTATACACACAGATTCATAGCAGCATTATTTACAGTAACAAAAAGGTGGAAGCAATCAAAGTGTCCATCCATGGAAGACTAGATAAACAAAATGTGATATATACATACAGTAAAACATTATTCAACCTTGAAAAGGAAGGAAATTCTAACATATGCTATAACATGGATGAACCTTGAAGACATTATTCTAAGTAACGTAAGCCACTCATAAAAGGACAAAACATTGTATGATTCCACTTATATGATGTACCTAGAGTAGTCAGATTCGTAGAAGTGAGAAATAGAATGACAGTTGCCAGAGAACAGGGGAGGGAAGAATAAAGAGTTATTGTTATATGGGAATTATAAAGTTTCAGTTTTGCAAGACAAAAAGAGTTCTAAAGATGGATAGTGGTGACGGTTATAGAACAATATGAAAGTAATAGCAATGATCTGTACACTTAAAAATGGCTAAGGTAGCAAATTGTGTGCATTTTGCCACCAAAAAAATTGAAAATAAATTCTTGTGTAATTGTATAAAAACAGAACCATACACTTTGAGACTTACTAAAGTGAGAGTGTTGTCACTATTAAAATGAGAAGGCAAAAGAAGTCATTGTTTAATGGGTACATAGTTTCAGTTTTGCAAAATGGTGAGAGTTGTGCAGATTGGTTGCACAACAATGTGACTTCATATAACAGTACCAGACTGTGCACTTAAAAATGGTTAAAATGGTGCATTTTGTACATTTTATCTTATGTATATTTTACCACAATAAAAAACTCAACTATTTTTTTAAAAATCAATGTGTATATAATTAAAGTAGAATTAATTATAAGGAGCTATGGGTTCACAAAAAGATAAAAAGGAACTTTGAATTCTTCCACATGGGCTAGTGTGGGAAAACGGTCATCTCTCCTTGTTATCATCCTCCATGCCGTAGCATATGTCAGAAGATACAATGGTATCACATTTTAAAGGGTTGAGAGAAGAGCACTATAAAAACAGAGGAGAGAATCTATGGTGTTCTGAAGCATGTGAGCCTCTTAAGGAACTTTACTTACTTCAATAATTTGGAGTTTGAGGGTGGAGGATGCTAAAAAAGTGAGTTGAAAAGAACACAGGACTTACATCATTTTTAAACCTGAATGATCATCTGAATTATCTTGGAAATTGTTTTAAAAATACAATAGCAAGCCCTGAGACATTTCTCTCAGCCCAACATTTTCTGGAATAAAATGCCCTAAAATTGCTTTTTTTTATCCTTGTATTTTTATTCCAGGGGCTTTAAAAAATTATGATACAGTATGTTGTCTGAAATGATGTTGCTGATGGAAAAGAACCCAAACTCTGTAAAATAATTTTAAGAGGTTTATTCTGAGCCAGATTTGAGGACCATGACCTGGAGCCACCCCCAAGAAGCCTTGAGCAAGCAGACTCACTGTGGCTGGGTTACAGTTTGGTTTTGTACATTTGGGGAGACAGGAATTACAGGTACAGTCATAAATCAATCATGGAACTCATACATTGATTTGACCCAAAAAGGTGGGCCATCTCAAAGCAGGGGCTTATAGGTTATAGGTGGGTTTAAAGATTATTTGACTTGTAATTGGTTGAAGACATGAAGCTTTGTCTATAGACTTGGAATGTTTTAAGATAAGGAGGTCTGTTAATCAGAGACAAGCCACAGGACATACATTTGTTGTGTAAATTGAGGAACTGCAGGTTTCTCTTCATAGCCTTGGGCCCATTAATGAGTTACAGAGGTTGTCTCTAAGGGAAGGGGGCATGATGAGACATGTCTGACCTTCCTCCTCATGACAGGCAATTTAGTTTTACAGTATCCCCTTAGCCAGGAGGGCATCCATTCAGTCAGCTGGTCGGGGGGAGCCTTAAGATCTTATCTTAGTTCACAGTGTTTTGAAAATAAGCAAAGTCCCAGTAAAAAAATGAATGAATGAATGACCAACAATCAAAAAGGAGTGGACTGGAGGTATGAGCTCTGATTGTTTGCTTTTGCATGTGAAAGACACTCTAGTGGTTTACTACTTCCAGGATCAGCAAGGCCCCATGTATCAAAGCATCAGAATACAGAAAATAAAAAAAGGTCAGATATCAAGGAAACAAATTAAAACAAGAGTCTCTTACTGAGAAGAAAGTCAGTAGTGCCACATTCTAGCATTCTAAAAAGAAAATGTTTTAGGGGTTTACGGCTGACATTACTAAGTAGTTTCTTCTGCCAAGTGATGGGACCAAACTAAATTTGCAATGAATTTAGTTGGAACTTGATGCTTAGGAAGGAGAGAGAGCAAATATAAACTGGCCTATAAATAAAGCTCCCCTTTTTATTTAGAGGAAAGACTTGGACATGCTTGTAGACTCAGATGAAAAGTCATTATAAAGGGAGAACTGTAAGATAGAGGAAGGTGTAGGTAACCCATGGATCAAAGTTCTGAGGAAATAAAGCTGAAAAGTAGGTAGAGAGAGACTTGAATAGGAGAAACAGATACACTTGTAGATGAGATCATTAATTTCTGACAGCCTCTGTCATCTTTATGCAGTGGATGAAAGGGCATATAATGGCAATTTGAAAGTTGAAGGGAATAAGTTTCAAGTGTCAGAGGAAAAAAAATTTCAGAAGTGGTCTCCATATTGTTGGAAAATGTGAATTTGAATTTGCACCAGACTGCAAGATATTAGATCCAGAGCCAAGGAGACACATGAAACCTCAGGTGTAGCAAAATGCTGCTTATTTTGAGCATCTGGGTACAGATGAGTGAAGGTCAAAAGAGCATCTACACGGAGGGGAAAGCCTTGGGTTTTATAGAGGGTTTTCCCGGGGGTATTGACCAGCACCTGTCGAGATAGGGAAGAGGGATAGCTTCATCCTTCTCAGCAGGAATAGGAATGCTGGCATTGCTGCAGCTGTCTATGGTCAAAATTAGATTTACAACCTTGGACTCTCTAGACTCCTGGGGCTTTTATTTCACAGGCTTTTTGATCACTATCTAAGTATTACATCCTATACATACTTTTCGGGTTCCCACTCTAAGTAAACCTAACACAAGGTGCAGCCTTTTTTGTCAATCCACAGCAGTTCCTGTAAAATATTCTGAAGATGAATTGTTGGACTACATCTATAGTTTACAATTTTATTTTCAAGATAATGAAGTAGGTCAATTGGGCATGGAGTTAAGCACACTGATGTTAGCAAAGAAAAGCAAGCTAGGGCAGAAGTAATAGTAAATCTGTAATAAGTGGGAAAAAAAGGTCAAGGCACAAACTACTTCAGATGGTTAGGGACATAGGAAGATTAAGGAAGTATAAGAGCTAGCAAAAGTATTCAAAACAAAATACTGGAGTTTAGGATCTGGAAGTTATTCAACTTCAAGTTGTTTAAAGGGAACTCTATCTTTCCAATTGTGCAAGCCAACTCTTGGAGTCATTCTTGACTCCTCTATTCTTCATCCAATCTGTCAGGAATCCTTCAAAATACATTAGACCCAACCACTTCTCAGCACCAACTGCCCTGGATTAATTGGTCTTTGAGCTTCCACCTTGCCTTCCCAGTCTATCCTCAGCCTGTAACCCAGAGTAATCATTTTTAAAAAGGAAATGCATGTCCTTTGTTCAAAACCCAGTATTTACCCCCATTTCACCTTGACTGAAGCCCTCACAATAGCCTCTCTGACTTCACCTTCTGTTACTCTTCTCCTTGCATAATTTTCTTCATCCTTGTTGCTATTCCTCAAACTCAGTGGGCGTACTTCCGGCTTTCAAACTGGCCGTTCCTTTTCCTTTCAATGTTCTGGCAAACCCCTTCACTCCTTTCAAGTCTTGTTCCAAACCGTGCTTTGTGACAACTCTTATTCTACAAATTGTCTTACTCACCTTTTCTACCTAAACTGCTCTACTTTTTTTCTTGTCCTTAATAGCACTTTTTACCTCTAACATATATAATTTACTTAATTATTGAAATATTACTTACCATTTGCTGCCTGTCAGTAGTGTGTAGGCTCCAAGAGACAGAAATTTTTATGCACAAATCTATCCCAAGTGTGTAGAAGAGTGAATAGCACATAATTGTGTTAAATAAAATATTTTCAGTAAATGACTTGAAAAAATTGAAGTAAAGACACAGTGAAATAGGCATCTGGTTGTTTTCCTGTGGAAAATGAATAGTTCAAAAACGATCTGGGTATAGATAAAACCTGAGATATGTGCTGGAAGCCTTCATTCTAGACATAGGAAGGATTGGTGTTCAAAAGATGCCAACACTGAGCAAATAATAGATGATCACATACAGATGAAATCAGATAGCATTCAAGCCATACAAGATGAAGGAAGATTTTCTCTGCCCTGTTTACTTTATGCCTCATTTGGAGGCCACTATGTTTTGAATATGTCCCACGAAGTTCATGTGTTGAATACCTAATTGCCAAAGCAACAGTGTTGGGAGGTAGGGGGTCACAAAGGCTCTGCCCTCATGAGTGGATTAACATCATTAATATGGGAGTGGGTTAGTTGTCACAGAAGTGGGTTGTTATAAAAGCAAGTTCAGCTTCCTCTTTCTCTCGTGCTCTTTTGGCTTTCGCCTTCCACCGGAGAACCGTGCAACGTGAACCCTGACCAGATACTGGCACCATGCTCTTAGACTTCTCAGCCTCCAGAACCATAAGCCAAATAAACTTCTATTGTTTATGAATTACCCAGTAAACAGATAGTACCATAAACAGACATTCTGTCATAGCCCTACAAAACAAATGAAGACAGATGCTTTGCACATACGGCATTGAGTTGCTCTTCTACATGAATTTCATATGCTAGAATAAGATATTTTGCCTTATTTTAATTTTTTTTGGCAGGCCTTTTAAGATCACCATTATTATTTCAAAGACAAATGAACACAAAGAAAGTTTTAGAAGACAGGAAACAAAAGTCAGTCAGAAAATCCTGTGTGTAGAATAATTTCTAGATTAATCACGCTGTCTGTTGTTCTTCCACATGTGAATGACCATGCTACTTGAATAACAACAATGATGAGTCCAGCTGGAGTAAAAATTCAGAGCAGTCCAGACAAGAGAACAATTTTCTGATTTTGCTACAAAGAAATGAATTACACATTACAAATGATTGCTTTCACATTATCCAGGGCAACATTATCCCATCACAAGTCCGTGTTATTCAACTCTTTTGTATTCTTTAATAATAAAACCTACAAGTTTGTAAAGTTAAGTAAAAAATATATCACTATCATTTCAGGCAATGTGGTATTACAAGTTATGACAAATGCTTGGAAGCATCTCACTTGGGCCTCTTCAGATACAGCTTATTTTCCAACTTAAAGACTATAAAATAAAAAATGAACGTAGCAAATGTTTCAGTTTGTTCCCTAGACATAGTTTAAAGCAAAGGTAATACATAACTATAAGATAAGACATGGCAACATCTTTCTTAAGGTATTCATATCTAGTAATATCTTTGAGGTTTCCTTCATGAGACAAATAGGAAAAAAAATGGACTATTATTTCTCCTGAAAATAACTTTTATTTAAGTACATAACAGTAGGAATCTACATCATTATGTGCTCTTATGTCTCATTGTATAGAAGGCAAGTACAAGGTGTCTCACTGCATTAGGCTAGCAGACCATTAACTAAAATCATAAGAATCTACCCAGTCTTTTATCAGAATATAATAAAGACATATATTCTCCCACAATTTTTAGTTGCTCCCTAAATCTTTCTGATATAGAATGTCTTAATTTGCATTTCCCTGACAACAAATGATGTTGAGAATCTTTTCATAGGCTTTTCGTTGCAATCTGTATATATTTCTTGGTGAGTTTTCTCTATAGATTTTTGCCCATAGTTAATTGAATAGTTTGTTTTCCAGTTGTTTAATTTTAAGAGCTCTTTATATGTTTTGGATACAATTCTTTTATCAACTATGTGTTTTGGAAACATTTTCAACCAGTCCGTGGCTTGTCTTTTCATTTTCTTAGGTGTGTTTCACAGAGCTGAAGTTTTTAATTTTAATAAAATCTAACTTATCAATAGTGTGGTTTCTGCCTTATCTAATTTAGCTGCTGCTGGTGAAATTTTGGACTTCTTAAACTAATTTTGATTCTCTTTCTCAGAGTAAGCTAAATTCTTTGATTCTACTTTATTCACCATATTTTTTCTTGTTGAGTGACTATTTGTTCCTTTGTGATTTTTTTTCCCTAGAAACTTCTAATATTCCCCAAGCCATTATATGTGTTGTAATTTCATAAAATTTTTAGGGTACATCTTTGAATGGATGGATGAATCATGAAATATGGTTTATTATTTACTGTTAAAATCCTTTTAAGATTGGCTATATAACTTACATATATTTAATAGTATTTTTTCGGATTTTTAAAATCTGTAATTAATATCTTCTCTCATTTCACTAGTGTTTAGAAATATATAATTTTTAGTTGTATTTTTCTGTAATATTTAATATAAGATCAATTGCTGTGTTTCTCATGTAGAGGTTCTGCCTGCGTCTTTTGAAGTTTGATGGTAGTCACCTCAAGCACTGGGATAAATTTCTACTAGCAGCATAATTGAGAGGTCTCAGTT
The DNA here is from genome assembly GCF_020740605.2 of Lemur catta. Lineage (NCBI taxonomy): Eukaryota > Metazoa > Chordata > Mammalia > Primates > Lemuridae > Lemur > Lemur catta. The sequence goes on along the minus strand of NC_059150.1, from coordinate 22,480,976 downwards.
TTCCAGCCTAAAGAGTCATTATGAAGCTCCCATTCTTACTCTGTGAATGAGAAAAACTAATCTACATTTGTAAAATGCAACAACATGGGTATTGTGACTGATCTTTTTTTCTTTCCTGAGATTGTCACCATTTATAAGACAAATGGAACATAACATTCAAGGCATATATATACACATACATATTTGTATTTATATTTATATCATCTATTCAAATATCTGTAAATATATAATAAAGATATAAATATATAGATATAGATATAGGTATAGAATATATTTTTCTTTCCTAGAATCCCAAACATTATTTTAATTGTGATTAAAATGCACATTAACTCAGAGCACAACATTTTATATTTTCTTTGTCTAATTCTCCTACATGGATTAGTTCAAATTCAGGAGACTAAAGAAAGTAGCTTCGATATTAGTTCAAAAATAATGATTCAAAAAAGTGCTAGGGGATGAGGATTATATATCTGAGTTTTTAAAAAACTTAAATATAGGTATTCAATAATTCAATCAAATTATGCTTTTTACTAAAACACAGCTATTTGAATTATTCTCCTTCTATTTATACATGTAAAGACACACAGCATAGCTTGGAGATATTACATATTTAGTTCCAGACTACTATGGTAAAGGAAATATTGCAATAAAGCAAGTCACAGGAATTTTTTGGTTTCCTAGTGCATATAAAAGTTATGTTTACCCTATACTGTAATCTCTTAAGTGTGCAATAGCATTGGGTCTAAAAACTATGTACATGCCTTAATTAAAACACACTTTATTACTAAAAAATGCTGGCTATCGTCTGAGTCTTCAGTGAGTTGTAATGTTTTTGCTGGTGGAGGGTCTGACCTCGATGTTGATGGCTACTGACTGATCAGGGTGGTGGCTACCAAAGGTTGGGGTGGCTGTGACAATTTTTTTAAAATCAAACAACAGTGAAGTTTGCTGTGTCTGTTGACGCTGCCTTTCACAAAAATATTTTCTGTAGCACGTGATGCTGTTTGATAGCATGTTATCCACAATAGAGCTTCGTTCAAAATTAGAATAAATTTCCTCAAACCTTGTTGCTGTTTCAACTAAGTTTATGTAATATTTTAAATCCTTTTGTCATTTCAACAATGTTTATAGCACTTTTGCTAAGAGAAGTTTACATCTCAAGAAACTGCTTTCTTTTCTTATACATAAGATGTAACTCCTCATTTATTATAGTTTTATCATGACATTGCAGCAATTCAGCCACATCTTCAAGATTCACTTTTAATTCTAGTTCTTTTACTATTTCTACCACATTTATAGAAATATATAATTTTTTAGTTTTATTTTTCTGTAATATTTAATATAAGATCAACTGCTGTGTTTCTCATGTAGAGGTTCTGCCTGCATCTTTTAAAGTTTAAAAGTAGTCACCTCAAGCATTGGATTAAATTCCTGCTAGCAGCATAGTTGAGAGGTCTCAGTCTTCCAGCCTGAAGAGTCATTATGAAGCTCCCATTCTTACTCTGTGAATGAGAAAAACTAATCTACATTTGTAAAATGCAACAACTGAAGTTTTGAACCCTCCTAGTAGTTATCCATGAGTGTTGGAATCAACTTCTTCCAAATTCCTGTTTAATTTCCTTCAAAAACTTTTTTTTTGAAGTTTTTTTGAAAACTTTCCTTCAAAAACATTTTTTTTTTTTTTTTTGCTTTCACAACTCAGCTAACTCTTTGGTGCAATAAGCCTAGCTTTTGGCCTAGCTTGGCTTTCAACATGCCTTTCTCACTAAGCTTAATCATTTTCAGCTTTTGATTTAAAGTAAGAGACATGTGACTCTCTCTTTCATTTGATCACTTAGAGGCCATTGTAAAGGTTATTAACTGGCTTAATTGTTGTGTCTCAGGAAACTGGGAGGCCCAGAAGAGGGAGAGAGACAGGACAATGGTGGTCTGTGGAGCAGTCAGAACACACACATTTATTGATTAAATTTGCCATCTTATATGGACACAGTTCATGTGCTCCAAAACAATTACAATAGTAACGTTGAAGATCCCCCTGATCATAAAACACCCTAACAGATATAATAATAGTGAAAAAGTTTGAAATATTGTGAGAATTACCAAAATGTGACACAGAGACACAAAGTGAGCACACGCTGTTGGCAAAATTGCACTGATAAACTCGCTCTATGCAGGGCTGCCACAAAACTTTAATTTATAAAAAACACAACATCTGGGAAGGTGCAATGAAGTGAAGCATAATAAAATAAAGTATGCCTGTAAATACATTTAAATAAGCACTAATGCTTTTCCATCATTCAGCAAATTGTGTTTCATATTAGTATTATGTGTGTAGTTGTGTATATTTTTCATCTCCCATATAAGTGAAAGTGGAAATATGTGGATATAATTTAAAAGTGGGTCCTATTGAATTTTATCTTTTTTGAGTCTTATAACTTCTAATTACAACTGTGAAACATAAAATCATATTAACCATTTTATCTTTAAAAGAGAAAAGTGCCATGCAGTTTCAAGAAATGGAAGGGGACACTTTCATTTCTTTTCTTTGGAGTGCACTGTCTTTCATGTTTCCTTGTAAAGGTACAACTTTCATGTAAATTTCAGTGAACATATTCTTTGATTTGTATCTTAAAACCATATCTCCAAATAGAAAATGACCTTTGAAAAATTGCCTTTTGATATTTTTTCCCCAGTTGCTTCAATGCAGAATTCTAGAATTACACATTGAACATTTACTTAATATTTGCCATTTTTATTTCTTTATTCAATATCGCGTGTTTCTGAATTGCACTTTAAGAAAAAGAAATTTTATAAACAATGAGAAATTAGAACTGAACTTCTTCATGTTCAATAAAAAATATTTTTCAAGGGCTTGTTATGATTGAATCAGAGTGTAAAACACTAATACAAAATATTTAAAGACCAAAATAATTAATAATTAATGGTTAGTCAAGTACAATATAGATGTAGTTCACAAGTATTTAATAAGCATGATTGTGGAAATTGCAATGCTACAGAAGACTGAGAGATGAAAAACTCATCCAATTGGGGATTGTTTCATGAAGGAGCTATTACTTGAACTAAGCACTAATTGTTCACAAATTTTGATAGAAGAAAAATGGGAAAGGATTCCAAGAAATTTACAAACTGATCCCCTAAGAATCTATAGGAAGATAGTTCTGCAGCATTTTTGAGGGTCAAGGGGAGATTAACATTAATTCTCCAAAGAAATGCATCCCCTGAAGACTGTTTGCTCTTAGCAGTTGCTAATGCCAAATATTTTGAAACTTTGATTAGAAATCATATCCTTTGACTACCAGAATTAAGAGCTTAATTTTGAAGTTGAGCATTCTTGATTTATATCCCTGTTGTTATTTATTCATTCATTCCCTCCCTCATGAAATATCTACTGCTGCTTGCTGTGTGCTAGGAAGTTTTCTAGATGCTGGAAGCACAGCTGTAAATAAATATTTTCTCTCAAATACCTTACATTCTCTTACAGTAGAGTTAGATTAGGAGGAGATAAATGCTGTCAAGTCAAAGGAAATGTTTGCTATTAGGAAATAAAACAGAAACAAGAAGGGAGTGCTGGGGGAGGAGAGGTGATTTTAAATAGAGATGTCAGAGAAGGGCTTCCTAAGAGGGTGATGTTTTAAGACAAGCCTTGTAGGAGATAAGGAATTCACTGAAGTACACATCTTGGGGAAGAGCATTCTTGGCAGAGGGAACTTCCAGCTGGTTCAAAATCTCTAAGGAGAGGATGTGCTTGTTGTGTTTAGGAACCAGCAAGGGAGGCCAGCGTGACTGGGCCATAGGGAGTCATGGAGAAGAATTAGCAGGAGATCAGATCAGATTAAGAGAGGTATTAAAGATCAAAACATGTAGGTACCATGGGCAGCTGCAATGGTTTTGGTTTTGACATTGAATGAGATGTGAACTCTTGGAAGTTTCAGTGCAGTCGGGTGACATATTCTGACTTATTTTGAAAAATTATTATGCTAGCTGCTGTATTGAAAACAGACTGTGGGTAGAAGTTGGTAAATTTTTTAGGAGATGATTGCAACAGTTGAATCAAGAGATGAGAAAGACTTGAACCAGCCTAAAAGCAGCTAAAATGTGAAAATAATATAGCTGTATATATCAGCAATAACAGGGGAAACAGTAGTCTTGGAGCAAGTGCTTTATTTTGACAATCCATTTGATAATGGAAAAATACTAATATGCTAACATTAAAAAAAGTTAAGAGATAATAAACAAGGTATCTCAAGGATGACTTCTATAGAAGGAAGAATATTTTGAGTTTAAAAAAGGTCAAAGGTAATAAAACATGCTTGAAAAATAATTATTAAAGTGATTAGACACACCAAGTACCTAATGGACAGTTTAGTGAATAAAGAATTCAACATTTATTTGACAAATATTTATCACGTGCTTTCTGTGTGTCAAGCCCAGATCTAGTTATTAGAGACAGAGCAGGACACAAGACAAAGTGAAAACTGCTGTCTTAAAAGTTGAGAAATCTAGGCCAATAAGATCATAAAGAAATTTTTCACCCTACATTCATCAACAAAATAGTATCTCAAGCAGCATATATTGTTGCAATATTGTATCAAAACCATGCACACAGTCCTAGTCATGTTCCTTGTATAAGTCTCTTAAATGTATGACATTTGCTCTATTGATTCTAATAGTCTATTTAAAACATATGAAAAAAAATCAAGAATTTTTTTCTTTGGACAAAGATTTTATTCAAATGTGCCATCTATTTGCTCTCACAAAAAACAAACCAAGTTTTCAAAATATTATTTGTTTTCTTTTAATGTTATTTTAATTACTTAGGCAAATAACCCTGTAGTCATCTTCACGTTAGTACTCATCAGGACCAAGAGCATTTAAATGCCTATTGTTAGTTTTATTTTTTGGTTCTTTAGATCAAAATAAGCATCCGGACCAAGGATTGCAAATGTAAAATTTCGGAAGCTCAGTGCACAGCTTTGTTTTACTTCGTTACCTAATAACTTTTGACGTGGAAATTCACCTTCTGCTCCTCTGTCATCTCACTCAAACATCAAGGTCTTCTAGCAGAATTTCTTCAGTTAGGATCTGTGTTTTAGTATCTTTAAAATATATTGGTTAGATATGTCTTTGTGCATTGTTACTTCTGCAGCAATTAAAATATGAATATGAAGAGTTCAAGGTCTGATCCTCATTAATATGTGAGCAGACCTTTGTCTTTTCCATCTATTAATACTTCCCATTTTTAGACAACTTCCTATAATAATGACGTTTACTACACATTCTACATTCATATAGTACGTTATAAATACTTTCAGTTGCACTATTTTATCTCATTTTCTCACAATACCCCTAGACGTGGGAGGAAACAAAAACTTCACAGGTAGGTTATCATTTGGTGGCAGAGTTCGATGTCACCTGCAAGCCTGTAAGTCCCATCATGCTGACTCTTTCCCATCCGGACTATGATTATTTTCAAGACAATTTTTGAAAAGATCATTGCCATTAAAGCATAAATAAATCACATCTTCTAATTTAAACTTATGTAAATGCTTCTGTAGCTCCAAATATCAATATGTTGATCTCTTTATTTCAAAATATTTATTGAATCTGTATTAAGCATTATACTTTGCTAGATACAGTAAGGATATGCGCAGCAGTGTTCAGGTAAATGTTTAACAGTTGGCTTTTCAGGCGGGAAATAGCCCTCATTGGAAGTATTTGCAGTTTTCTATGGCATCAATACTTTTAATATGATTGATCTCAAGCTACCAACTTGATATTCACTGAATGGTGAGTTTAAAAGAGATGTGCACAGTCAGCTCTGGAAAGCTGGTACACGATCTGGCTCCGCCTCACTCTCAGAAGAACGACAATCCACGAGGAGAAACAAGATATTGACCAGAATAGGCTCTGCCCAAACCCCGCAAGGCGGTGTACAATATAGAAAGAAGGTTGTGGAAAACAACTTAAGCATTTCAAAAAGGAAATACTTGAAGTCTTTGTCTGACTTTCTGACTTTGAAACAGTGAAGAGCATCTTACTATTCTTTGCTTAAATTACTTTTTCTCTTCTAATTTCTAGCATGGAGCTGACTTGCCACAACTTAGGGCTTTTTCTTTTCACTTGGACAAATCTTTTCACTTTAAATTGCTTTTTCCCACGAAGTGGCTTTTCTTATTTTTATTTCCATTTAACCATAGAGGGTTATAAATTGGTGCTCTACTGTTTGTCAATAAGAGCTCTATAAACCAGTCCACTACTAGGAAAGATATGAGACTGAGGCCAGAGATTGATTTTACTTGGTATTTAGTTAGAATGATCACAGACAACATTTCTTGACAAAAAGCCCATTTCAAAACCTTAAAAAAAAATGAAAGACTTCAAGTTTTTTCTGCCTAAAAGTAGCTGCCAATTTTCAAAGACCATCGGCAGTGTAGCTCTATGGTTTTCCCATTTTCTGTGGCAGAAAAGAAGCCATAATATTTATCCTGTCTAACATGACCCATTGTGATCCATCTGCTTCCCTGCCTAAATCTCTTTCAGAAATTCTCTGTAGAATTTACTGCTACCTTGGATTCACATTGAATTATACATAAGAAATTTTCTCTCTCCATGTTTGCTCAGTGTGGTGAGATGCAAAAATACTAACAATAATAAAATAAAATATTTTCAGCAGTATGTATGTAATTTAATATTTAGCCAATTTTATTTTAGATCTTATAAACATTTTTATTGGATACACTTAAATATGGTATTATTTGAGCTATTTTTCATGACTTCATTGATTGCTACTATTTTAAATAAATGTTTATGCAAATCAACCTCACAAAAGAAAGAAAACAAACCGGCATTTTTCACATTTTGATCTGTTCTAGCTTGAAAACAATACAATATATTTTTAAATTTAGTGTCTGCCACTATACATTATCAGAGATGAATGTTTGTGCATGACTAAGTTTTCATATCCTATTTGGTAAGCTGATAATTCAGGTTGTCTGCTTTATCATCACTTTAACTTGGCTAGGCCACCAAAGATCAATGGGAACTTGAAATTAACTGCAGGTAGCTATTTGAAAAGAATATTGCTGCAGATGTAAAAATGTGCATATGCGGTTATGGAAAAAAAGTCAATTTCACTGTATTATATCATGCATACGTCTCTTAAAATGGCTTTATCAATATATGATATGTGGCAAAGATAACTAAAATAAACAAGTACCATTCTCCTTTTCTCTACTTTCTGTCATTTCATATTAGTTTTAATGAAAATACTTTGATTCAGTACATCCTGTGGAGAATAGGAAAAATATTTCCCTATAGGTTTTGTTATTCAGTGGTTATTAAAGAGACACTGGATAAATGCATTTTTTCTAAGACATTGATTTCACTATTATACTTCAGTAAGTGGGATTTATAGAGCAGTGTTTTCATTTATATAGTTCTAGGAAGGAAGAAGCTTGATGAAAGATTTAAGTATTTGCTGAGAAAGACTAAAGAGATATTTTATAGCTTGTTAAGAAAAACAGTGCATTAATAAAATAAACTATTATTTATTTCTGAGATGCCAATGAACATGGAAAATACGTAATAGAATGTTTTAATCTTTTAAGAAGCATTTTGTGATGTTTTTATATAAATTGGAAGAAGTTTGTTACTTGATCATATTTTATCTATTTGAGATAAAAATTATAAAACTAACAAGCTAATTTAAACTCCATATAAATTTAAAATTATAGCAAAAATCAGTAATATTAAATGGATACAAAGTGCAAAGAAATATTATAATAGAGCAGAAGGAAAGATAAATGAATTTTATTTGAATATTGGAAAGAGCGAAAAAGACCGTATCTGTCAGCTACTCAGCAAATACTCAGAACCACACTTTCTAAAGTCTACGTTACTGTACTTGGTAGCTTATATGTAACTAGCAACAGCAATAACAAATTAATTTGTGAAAAAAATCTAGACGCTTAATGAATTAAGATTATGATATGGGTTTTATCTCTTAACAATCAAGTAAAGGCTTTGTAATAATAAATAGGAGTGCGCACATCAAACAATCTTTAGAACAAACTAATAAAATGTTAAATGTATATATGTATTAACTGACTTCAAAGTTTACAGCATATTTAAACTATAATATTTTAGAGGCAAGTAAATATAAATAGATAGTAAAAATCATCTCAAATCCTTTGTGTAATTATATAGGTTAAGAGATGAGAGAAACAAGTAATGAGAATGGAAAGCTTTTTTTTCCATTCTTCACACTAAGAAAATTTACTTCAACCCTATCCCTTCTTGTTCCTTCAGAAGAAGTTGGAGTACTTTACAGACTGGACAAATGTTTGAATTGTAGAACGCTATTTACTACTGGAAGTATTTTCCATGCATTAAAAGGTCATGTGTCTGTGTGTGTGTTGTAAACAGTCCCTCTCTTTGCACACGAGCCCTTATGTGCTTATCATAACATCAGACGTCTGCTTATTCATGCAGCGAAACAATGGCTAGCTGCCAAGAATGGGATTTGAAGTCATAGATCATGGTCACTTAGACAATGAGGCAAAATTGTGTTCTTTAACCAATATTTACCAGAACTTTGATAGAAGGATATCAGCAAATAGCTAGATAGTAACAAAGCAGTGCCTTATCCCTTAGGTGTTCTAGCTTCCTTAACAAGCTTACAGAGATCAATGGCACTGTAAGTTATAGGCATTCTTAGGTCAGCTAGCCAGTACCCTTAAATTGCAGCAAAACTCTTCTTTTTCCTACTTCAGGCACTAATTTATAATTTATAAAGGTGTCAGCAAAGACAGCTTGTCATTAGCACATGCATAGCTCAAGATTCAGTTACACCAAAGGATCATCAAGGACTAGATTTCAGAAAATTTTCCAAGAGTAAGGAGGAGTTTACTTCATCTTATCATCTCTTGAAATTTTACATTGAAAGTAGATGCAGACTGGACTGCTGAAAGCTGACACCTCATTAAGGTGAAAATTAGGACAAGCCTGAACAGTGAGTGGTAGCATAATGACCTCAGCTGTTGGAATTCTGTTGACAACTTGTTAGCATCTCATCTTGAAGCCCAAAGCCCTGGTGGTGGTTAAAATTCTGGACAGCCTAGAAATCATTTGTGGCTAATCTTATGTGTGAAATAAAATGTGTGGGTAAGATGCATCTCATGTATTCATTTTCAGGAAAGAAATGGAAAAGGGATGGAGTCACATGTGGCATAGTCACATATGGTAGATGGTTACTGCTTTGCTTCTGCCTCCTGTGAAAACATATGCAACTGATTGACACAACAGAGTGTACACAAGGGGTGGCCAAGAGGAAAACAGGAATTGTTCGTATGTAAATAGCATTACACATTAGCAGCTGCAGGGTTGGGATATTGGCTCTCATGGCCAGACTAAGGTGCATAGATTTTTGACTTTCTGTCTGCCAGAGGTCAAGAGAGATGCAAAACAAACCAATGAGCCATTTTTTGGCAGGCAATACCAGAGACAGAAATAAAAAATAATTGACAAGCCTCTGTAGTGAAAACAGTCTTTAACTATCTTAAAATTGTGCAGAGTAAAATGAACATTTTATTAGATTCTCATATCTCAACTTTTTATTAGATGTATACTGGATTATTTTACTATGATAAGAATAGAATATAATCATAGCACATGGATACCATGTATAGCAGAGCCCCCTAGATACACTGGACAAAGGGCTGATTCATGTTCCAGGTGAGGTGAAGAAGGACAATGGGAGATTTCATCATGTTACTCAGAAAGCCACATAATTTAAAACTAATAAATTGTTTACTTGTGGAATTTTTCATTTAATACTTTTGGACTGCTGTTGACTGTGAGTCATTGAAACTAGGGAAAGAGAAACTGCTGATGGGAGAAGGGTGACTACTGTACACATAGAAAAAATGAGCTATTGATGAAAAATATTTAGAATTGAATAGCAATTAAAGCTAAAGTTAGTTTTCCTCTATTTTCAACTTTTAATATGTTTTTGAATTGCACTGTGTCAACTTTTTCTTAAAAAGTTAGTCAAGCAATGAAGTCAACATATATCTTCTATTGGCAAAAATATGTATATTATTTGACATACCAGTTAAAATGTAATGACTGCAAAAGTCATTTTACCATTCTGAGATATATTTCAGTCTGATCTACTTTAATTGTGACCACCATTCATTTCTATTCTATTTTAACTTCATCTGTATTAATGTGATCATTATTATCAATAAAATCAGCAAGTAGTCATGGAATCAGCATATTCTATGCAGCCTGGAGTGGTATCGTTATCTTTATGTATTTTTTCAGTAGAATGTTAATTATCAATAGAATTCAGTCTTATACAAAACCTAAATATGTAAAACTTGTAAAAATGAAGCTTTGTAATTGAAGTAAGCCCACAAATCCACTCACGTATTCTGTCTGTCTTTGTGAAACTTTGGGGTAGAAAACTACATACTGATATTTTAGAGAGATTGGAAGTCACAGGTTCTAGTCCTCTCTCTACCATTGAAAAATATGTTGCTTTCTGTGTAATCTCAGTCTCCTCATCAGTAAACTGGTGTTAGAGCACAGAGGAGGGAAGGTTATCCAGATAACCAAATCAGATAATTTGATGAAAGTATGGTCTAAAACTATTTAAGTCGTGTTTTTGTTATTGTATTGAAAGTGTGAACAAAAAAAAATGCTTCCCTCCTTTTGTGACTCTGTTAAGTCCTCAGAATGAAAGGAATGAAAACTTAGAAAGAAAAATGTGAGCCAGGTCAGAATAGTTTCCTACATCTAATACAGATTTTACAAGACTTGTCCATACAGAGGGAGAGAGTATTATTGCCCTATTAATTATTCATAAAGGTGTTTATCTCAAGCTATCCTGAGAATCATAAAAAAATTAAAAGCAATTATGTGGGGACAGGTGGTTTCAGAGTGAAATGATGTACTGCTAAAACCAAATATGAAGAATACTATCCTGTTTCCTCAATAAATTGTTTCCACAAAGAAAATATGGAAAATCTGCTAAACATTTTAGGTAGTTACCTTGCTCTATTAATAAGATGGAAAAGGAAAGCGGTGGCTCTTATTATTGATGTTGCCTTGAACACTTATTCCTGTAGATGCCAAACAGTTCCATTTTGAAAAAGTGTTTCACTGCCATTGTGCCGTGTGAAGGGACATATGTACTGAAGGACACACAGTGCACATTTACAGCACAAATTGAAATGATGTGTACTCAGGTCTTTGTGACTGGATAGAATACAGTTTAAGCATTCAACTTCAGCATAAGTGAGTCTTCTGAAAAAATATATCGGAGGCATGTACAATGATTATTAATACAAATGATGCAACGATGTGTTTCATACTGACGAAAATCTAGTGTTCTTGTCTCTCACGCTCTGCTCAATCTTGTTTGTATACGATGCAGACTGAATGTCTCACCAGCTACGGGGAGTCACTGAGGAATGGCTAGGAAGTGACTACCTCGAGATAATTTGATTTCTCAGTCCCACATCCATTAAGGATGATATTTTCACTTTCTTTACTTTTGTGCTTTTTGTGACATAAGGGATGTCTGAAAAATGTTCCATGTTAGCCTCATAATATTTTCTCACATTTTATGAAATTGACTCTTTTGGAACCCACTTATCCTGTCTTGTCCTTACGGTTATTCACAATTACTGCTGGAAGTGTGATACCATAATAACTGTCATCTTCTCCCGAATCTTAGGAAAATGCCTCATAATCACGTGAGCATTGTGGAACCAGAAGATGAGCAATGGTAATAAATTTGAACTTCCTTCATTAGAATATTGTTTCATATTACTTTTCCTGGGTGTTAATGCCACATCCTTGAATCTGTGAGGTAAATATTGGTGTAACTCCTAGCAGGCCAAACAGGGGTTGGTAGATTTGAACAGATAAGCAAATCTCGAGAATGCAATATCTGATTTTGCTGACGTTGTTGGAAAGAACTTGTTACTTCACACTATGAACAACATATTAGGTATTTCTTCTTTTATTTTTCTGTCAGGGGTGGCTGACATATTTTCACTGTCAGGCATCTTTTCTTGGACATTCAATTTCATATTTTCTTTAGTCAAAAGATATCGATGATGAGCTTTACATGCAAAGTTCTCTACAGTAGTCTTTATGAAATCACCCAAGCTCTAATGCTGACACCAATGATTCTATTCACTGTCAACATTCTTATTGTGCTATTTGATTATACATGGAAAATGCATATCAGAAAAAATGTCAGGTGAAGTTGGCTAGATGTGTACTTCCACAGACTCTGTGCTTTATCAAGTGTTTTGGTCTTCAGGATGTAAGTTTGTTAAGACAAAGTTATTGGCCCCACGGCAATCATGAGCACAGCTCACTTTGGCTAATTTCCTCTATTTATTTTGCTAGAGGGTAGAATAACAGCATATTTATACGTAGCAGAGAAAGTAAAGTGATTGATCAATGTCTTCAAGTACACAAAAGAAGTCATTTTACTCTGTCCTGTGCATCAGTTAATTTTTACTGTGTAACAAACTATTCTAAAACTTAGAGGCTTGATATGACAACAGCTTATTAGCTTATAATTCTGTGGCTCAGCAATTTGGGCTCAGCTCCACTGACATGGCTTTACTGTGCTCCATGAAGTGTTCCCCGGGCTCACTCTCGCATTTGTGATCAGCTTGCAACAGAAAATAGAAATAGATTTTTCTATTGCTGATATGTCTGGTGGGGGGATGGTTGTTACCAGCAATAATGGAGTTAAGTGGGCATATCCCACTCATTCTCTAGCAGGCTAGTCCAGGCTTGTTTACATGGTCATAATCACAGTGTTCATAATTCCCAACGTGTAGGCACTGTTTGAGCCTCTTCCTGTTTCATACTTCTTGATGTCTCATTGGCAAAGCAAGTCACATGGTTAAACATAGATTCCCCCCAGTGGGTAAATTACCTCATCTCTTAATGGGAATAGCTGTAAGTCACACTGCAAAAATGTATTCATACAGAGAAGTGAACAACTAGTGGTCATTTTTGCAATAGACCACAACTCAAGTTCTGCATTGTTAACTATAATGATTAGTTAGACTGCATGGATTTGGATCCCAGTATCATCATGTACTATCTGTTTGAACTTGGACAAGTTTTTAAACCTCTCTGTGCTGAAATTCCCTCATATATTCCTAGCTTTCCCTATGGGAAGACACTTTCATTGGATCTCCCCATAGGGAAGCTTGGAAGAGTAAATGAGCTACTTCTTGAAGTTGTTTGAAAAGTGCTTGGAACATAGTAAATGTTCAGTAAACGTTATTTGTTATTATATTAGCAATAAAAACAACTAATATGTCTTCTCCTTAAAGTATGGGATATACATTCTCATCCATATAGTCTGTTTCTTTTTATATGCTCATATTGCTTGCCTTTACCTAGATCTGTTGTCTTGCCCATCACCCTTTTATTTTTCATATTCAGATTTTTTGTTAATAGCATATTATATCCTTCACCAACTGTTAAACATGGAGTTAAAAAAAAAAAGAATTCCTATATTTAAGGCCCTGGTTGACCTCTTCTTGTCCTTGGAGCACACCAAACCTATTTCTAATTCAGGGCTTTCAAACTTGCTTTTCTCTGTCTAGAGCGCTTTACTCCATTCTTCCCATGGTTGGCCCCAGCTCATTATTCAGATGTCATTTCAAATATCACTTCCTCACAGAGGACTTCCTTGATCATCATACCTAAAATAGTCTCTCCTGATGCATTACATTACCTCACTATCGTATGACTGGTTTTATAGACTGCATGGTGTGCTTTACTCTCTAAAATGTTTACTGCCATCTTCCCCACTTGAATATAAGCTCCCTTAGTGCATGAACCGTCAGTGTAGGTATCTCTAACACCTAGCAGAGTGCCCTGTGTGTAATAAGTTTTCAATACATATTTAATAAACTTACTGAAAACATGCTCTATTTCTATGTGCCCTAAGGCCCCCGACACCCCGTTATACACTCTGAGTTGGTTCTTGGTAAATGTCTGTTCAACAAAGAGGCAAAGTTTATTCAGCTTGTCTGTTTATTGGCATATTATGGAGGTCACTAGTTACATTAGGGGTTTTTAAATTCAAAAACAGGGAGCTAAAACATCAAGCTGGAAATGATGCTAAAGACTCAAGGAAAGTTGTATAGCACAGAACAAAAGTAATGGATATGCTTGAAAGCAATAATTCAGTTAGGTCTCTATTATCTGTGCTAATGAAGAGGGGCAATGAAGCAGATGATCCATAACAACAGATAATGAAAAACTATTTGCATTTAGCTCTGGGATGCATTATTCAGAGTCCCTAACTTGTAAGCAGGTTATGTTCCAAAGGTCATTTGTAAATAGGTTATTTTGGACTCAGAATACATTTCCTAGGAAACAATATAGCTTATTTATGGTGCCAACAATATTTAGGAAATAAAAAGTATTTAGAACAACCATTATACCATTGTAGTAGAAAAATAGCTTTTTAGTTCCCAAAAAGACAAGTCTGGAAGCTGTCCTCACTAGCCACAGGCCTGTTTGCTCCCATCCAATACAGAAGCAAAAACGTGTCTTCCATCCCACTCCCCTCACCCTCAAAGCAAACTCTCTGGTAGCTAAATTTCAAAGATAGTTGTGATCGGTGGTGGGGGCATATTCTGGGATTGTCGTAAAGGTTTGCAAGTGGTAGACAGACATTGTCAGAGCTGTTTTCTGGAGACTCCTTTGGAATGGTAGCCCAGTGGAGTTACGTAGCCTCCTATAAGGCAGGTGTGCAATGTAGGGGAATGAGAGATCTGGGACACTAGCTTGATATTGCTCAACACATGACATTTCAGACCGAATTTAGAACCTGTGGCCCTAAGCATAGGAAATAATGTGAAGTTGACATTTTGTGAAGAGAGAGCCTATATAAAAGGAGACAAACAAAAATAGTACACACATAATAGAAATAGTGTAAAATAACCCAAATTCTCATCATCAGGAGAGTGGTCAGATAAGCTATGAAATATAGACATATCTAAACATTATTCAGCAAATAAACTACAGTGACAGATAATAATATTAAAGCAATATAATATTAAGTGCTAAAATAAGTCTGAAATTACACATACTATGATACTGTGTACAAAGTTAAATACAGCTAAAATAGTGATAATTTTAAGGATATATAGATGCAATAAAATTATATAAAAACCAAGGGAATTATTGATCTGGGGATTAGGGTGACAGTTATCTTGGGTGGGAAGAGAATGGAATTGGAGTACCACATGATTATGCACAGATTATTTTCAAGGACCTAATTTAGTCCTGGATGTATTTTTCTACCCCATAATACTCTTTTCTAGATACTATCTTATTTATTATATTTATTTTTTATATTTTTTAGCTGTCTTCTATAAGCTAAATTTCTAAATGTCATTGTTCTTTTTTTCTTGATTTGTTAATGATGCTCTAACACAGACAATGATTTGTTGATGATGCTCCAAGCAGTGGTCAGGATGGGGGTCATTGATTAGTTGATACCTAAGCAAAGTTTGCAAAGGTTAGGGAATTAGTCACGAGGGTATATGAGGACAGAGTGTTCTAGGAAATGGGAACAGCCACTGCTAAGTTCCCAAGATAGAGCTTTCCTGATATTTTAAGAAAAAAAGAGGAAGCCAGTGTGGTTTGAGTGGAGTGTGCAAAGGAGTAAGTAGGAGGAGGTCAGGTCAGAGAAGAAACAAAGAATCCAGAGCCTTGGAGGCCATTCTAAAGGCTTTGTCTTTTACTATGTGCACATACACACATTTGGGAAGGGAGTTTGGGGGAAGACATTAGAGGTTTTGAGCAGATGAGTGTCATCATCTGACTTTGGTAGTAAAAGACTTACTCTGGACATTGTGTTGGGAGAGACTGTGTTGGGAGATGGGAGGCAAGGTTGGGAGTAGACCAGATAGAATCCATTAGGAAGCTTCTATAATAATCTGAGAAATAATGGTGGGTTGGAACAGGGTAGGAGCAATGGAGGTGTTGAGAAGCAGTCAAATTCCCCAGGATGTGAGCAAAAGAGAAGAATCAAGATGATACCAAGGTTTTGGGCCTCAGCCACCGGAAGACTGGAGTTGCCATCTGCTGAGATGGCAAAGACTGTGAGAAGCATAGATTTTTGAGGAGACAATCAGGAGTTCTGTTTGGACTTATTAAATTTAAGATTTTTATAAGATATTAAATTGACATTGTAAAGTAGGCAATATAATGTATGAGTCTGAAGTTAAAGAGATAAAGAATCCTAGGCTGAAGAAATAAAATTAGGATTTTTAACATTATAGATGATATTTACAGCCTTGGGCCTGGATGAGATCACTACATGTTATCATCCATTCTTTAAATGTATCATTGGGAATTGCAAAGAAAAATTTTCTTTTATAGCCATTTTTCAGGTTGGAGAAATTTTTTCATGATGAATTTTAGGTTCAATAACGCTTGTGTACTCTCCGCCATTATAAATACTTCATTCGGTTCGTTTTCCATCTAGACTGTTTATTTATTTTTTCCTATGAGTTAAATTACTTTTCAAATCTAAGTTTCATTGCCCATGGCCTTTGGAATGCTGTCAGTGATTCACCCTGGTAAAATAAAACTTTATATTTAGAACAGAGACCTGTTATCTGTTATTTTATTGTCTAATTCAAATTCCGTCCTCACTGGGAAGTGAATTGCTTCATCTCTATTTAGAGTTGTAATTTGAACTCTAGAAAGAAGCAAATCCTTCAAAGCCATTAGTGTGTTGACACATAATCTTACCAGTAAAGGAAAAGGCCGCACAGCCAATTGACTGTCTTCTATTTACTTAGTTTATTGACATTGTGTTAGTGTCAGAAAACTGCCATAGCATTTTATAGAGGAGGCTTTGTTATACTAATCTTATATCCTCCACATGATCCCCAGAGTATTAAACTTTGTTTAGTTCCCCTCACATGCATCAAAATACACAAAAAATTTTAAAAAATAAAATAAGAGCTTCTTCTAACAAATTTTCAAATTTCTAGTAGGTAAATATCTGTTAAGGTTTCTTTTTATGTCACATATGTGAATTTTCCAAAGATCCCTTTTGGCTCAATAATATAATTTTTACACTGATCACTCTCTGATCAGTGTAAAAATTCCCTTTAGTACATGCCCAAATTCCTTTTACCAATAATGCTGCTTCTTGACCTGTTTTTCTCCTAGAGTATTTTATATGTTTTTAGGATTTTTTTTCAAAATGCTTTTCAATATTGATGGCCATCTCAGATCTTTGATAAGCTAATATGTCCTGATAAATATGATTTTGAAGTCATTTATGAAAATGATGTTGGTGGATCAGCCAGAGTTTATTATAGAAACTGGCTCATGTGACTACAGAGGCTGAGAAGTCCCATAACCTGCCATCTGCAAAAAGGAGGCTCAGGTAAGCCGATGGTATAAAGGCCTGAGAGCCAGGGAGCCAGGGGTATAGATTTCAGTCTGAATCTGAAGGCCTGAAACCAGAAGTGCCAAGAGCAGGAGGAGATCCCCGATTCAAATAGAGAGAGAATTCACCCTTCCTCTGCCTCATTGTCCTATTCAGGCCCCCACCAGTTTGAACAGTTTCCACCCACATTGTTGAGGGCAATCGTTCTTACTCAGTCTAGTGATTCAAATACTAATCTCTTCCTGGAACACCTTTGCAGGCACACCGGCCCACCTTTCTGGGCATCTCTTAGTATAGTCAAGTTGACATATAAAATTCACCATCACATTTTATAAATAAATTTTAACAAAATTTGCCTGGCATTTAAAGTACAATATTAAGTATGTTTATTATCCGAATTTAAAAAACTAGTTGTAATAATGCCATAAAACATATCATAGGATTTATTATTACCTGATTGGCACATAATAAAATTCACTGTTCAAACTATAATTATTTCTGCTTAGCTTTTCGAAATTTGGATTTCATATTCATTTATTTCATTGTGCATTCTATTTCCTTCAAAACAAAGAACTTAAAAACAACTGAATTGCTACAATTGTCATGTACTGGAAATTTGCAGAAAAGAGTAGGATGAAGTTCTGATGAAACGAATGAATAGATGTGACTGGCAAAGAAGATTTAGCCCTATACTAGTAACGAAAATTAGACATGGGTTTACTAGTAGTGTTATATGTAGATTTGAGGCCATAGATTGCAATTTTAAATGTATTGTCTGTTTCACCTTGAGCAAGTACCTCATGTCTCACCTCTTGGCGTCTTTTAAAATAAATAAATAAACATAAATATAGGTATATATGTATAAAGTAAATATATAAAAATATGTATATATATATGTCAAGAAGTTAAAATGCACTTCACATTGAATGTAGTCAGGACTAGCTAGAGGAAAGAGTGAAAGTGAGAAAGTCAGTGTTAAGTGTTGAGTTAAAGATGGCTGAAGCTAATGGAGAGAGTTGCAAGGACACATTGGCAGGAGATGAGGACCCTAACCCCTTGCCGTCCTGATATAGGTGTCTTAGATCAGAACTGCCAACAGGAAGTCAGCCATATTGGAAACTAATCATTTTAAGCCAAAGCTCTGACAGAAAAATAGAAGTCCAAAGCCTTGAATGAACAGTGCCATTTTGATCACTAAGGTACTTTTAATAATGGTTTGGTACACACTTCACTCTGAACACAACTAGGAGGGAACACTCTGAAAGTTACTGGAGCAGGTTGTGGTTATCCTGCAGATGCAGTTTTGATTTGGTGCTCCTTGGTACTCCACAGCCAGGCGGCCCAAGACATGTCTCATCTTAGTGTTGCTGTTGACACCCATTTAGAGATCAGGTTTGTAGGAAGGATCTCATGGGACTCTTGTGGGAGAGACCTGGCACTAATTCTAGCACAGTATTCTACTTTTAGAAACTCTTTTTGAAAGTTTCTGTCTGTCATACCATAGTTTGCCATATCAATGCACTTATTTTTCTTCTTTTCAAATGTTCAAGTTACACAATTCTATCAGCCATCTGGGTATTACATGAAAGATATTTAATTTATAAAATGGATTTATGTAGTTTAAATTAGAAGGAACACATAAGCTTAGAAGAAGTCTCCTGTACTTTTCTTTCTCTGTTTTTACCATTCTTCTCCAAATATTTTCATGATTGGCATTTCTTCATGTAATTTTTTAAATGTCTCTTTCTTCAAGGCTCCACTGACTACCCTATTTAAAATTGGAACACCAAGCCCACCTGGCACTCCCAATTAGGGAATAATCACCATTCTCTGACATTTATCTCTGTAACTTGTGACCATCAAACATGATATATTTATTTATTTTGTTGTCTATTCTCCATCTTACTAAAAGGAAATCTCTGTGAGGACATTTTATGTGTTACTTTGATGTATCTCCTAGCAGGTAGTAGTCGCTCAATACAGATCATATTAAGTGAACAAAATCATATAAGTATGAAAATAACTAATACAAGGTCTTTCATAATATTATAGAGCCTTAGTACTTCAAATGTGGTCCAAGCACCAGGAACATCAGAATCACATAGGAAATTGTGTTTGTTTGTTTGTTTTCTAATAACAACTCTATTGAGATATGGTTCATATAAGTGACAATTGATTAATTTAAATTGTAAAATTCAATGATTTTTTTTTTTTGGTATATTCGCAAAGTTGTACAACCATCACAACGGTCAAGTTACAACATTTTCATCACCACAATAGGCCACTCTCCAATTTTCCCCAACTTTCTCATTCCTAGGCAACCACCAATCTACTTTTGGTCTCTATGAATTTGTCTATTTTGAACATTTTATGTAAATTGAATCAACACTATGTTGTACTTTGTGATGACTTCTTTCACTTAGCATAATGTTTTCAAGGTTTATCCATGTTGTAGCATGGATTAGTACATCATTCCATTTTATTCCTAGATAATTGTCCATTGTATGGTTAGATCACCTTTTATTTATCCATTCATCGACTGATGAAAATTTGAGTTGTTTTCACTTGGTGGCTATTATGCATAATGCTATATTCATGTAAAATTTTTGTGTGGACATATAAATTATTTTTTAAAAGTATATTCAATATCTTTGAAAGCACTTACAAAATTTTTCCTTAGTTTCTCAAGTGTAATTGAACTTATTTTACTCTTTTTTTCCCAGCTTTATTGAAGTATGACTGACAAATAAGAATTGTATATAATTAAGGTACATAATGTGATGTTTTGAAATACATATATGCATTGTGAATTGATTGCCACAATCAAGCTAACAACCTCCCATCACCTCAACTAGTTACCATTTCTCTATGTGTGTGTGTTTCTGTGTATGTAGTGAGAACATTTGAGATCTATTCTCTTAGAAAACTTCAAGCATATAGTATATTATTATCAACTGTAGTCACCATGCTGTACAGTAGGTCTCTAGAATTTATTCATCTTACAGCTGAAATTTTGTACCTTATGACCAACATTATCCCCTTTTCTTCTACTGCTGAGCCCCTGGTAACAACTGTTCTACTCTCTGTTATTATGAATTCAACTTTTTTTTAGATTCTACATATAAGTGAGATTATGCAGTATTTATTTTTCTCTGGCTTTTTGCATTTGGCCTAATGTCTGCCAGGTTCATTCATGTTATCACAAATGGAAGAATTTCTTTCTTTTTAAGGCTGAATAATTACATATATGTACATATACTATATATATTTTATATATATATCATTTTTAAAAAATCTATTCATCTGTCAGTGGACTCTTAGATTGATTCCATATCTTGGCTATTGTGTGTAGTGCTGCAATGAACATGACAGTGTAAATATCCCTTTGAGATGCTGATTTCATTTCCTTTGGATATGTCCCCAGAAGTAAACTTATAGAATCATATGGCAGATCTATTTTTAATTTTGTGAGGAATTTCCACACTGTTTTCTATAATGACTATACCAATTTACAATACATTCTCACCAACAGTAATGCAGACTTAACAGTCCAATCCCAGAGGTACTAAATCAGAATTTGCATTTTAACAAACCCCCCCAGGGTGAATTGTTCATTAAAGTTTGGGCAGCAGGTATATAGCATAGACACTCAACGAATGCTTCCTCTGTCTAAATCCAATATACTAACAAGTAGGGGCTAGCTAAATGTAGATCATTTTGGTCTTTTAAAATTGATACAGTTTAGGTTAATGAGCCAAGAGAAAAAATAACAGAAGGCAGCACTGGGCTTTAAATTTTTAATATTCTATTATGTACCATTTTGATTCACCTGGAATTTTACATTTTGGTAGAATTATTTGGCCATAATCCTGTGACGGACATTCAAAAAGAAATATAAATAGGATTAGGACATATTAATAAAAAACACCAAATATTATTTGCTGTAATTAGTGAAGATAGCCACTCATGAGTCAGTATATAAACCTAAGACAAAATATTTTCAAAGTAATTATGGTGATTAAATAGAGGATTAAAAAGTTATATGGGTGAATGTCATATGTTTTTGTTTATTCAGCCCCTACTGCCCTTAGGTTATTTCTAAATCCTGTAAATGTAAAATTACAGAGGCACATTTAGAAAATAAATGATTTTTTCTATTCTACTTGGAATGGTGCCTATTATTAATCTACTTTGACTCATTCCTTGGAGCACTGAGGGCAGAGAAAATGGAAATAATTATAGTGCCAAAGTTGATTTACATGAATAAACAAGTCAATATATCTATCAATCAATAAATCAATATATCTATCAATCAATCAATCAATATGAGGCCTTAAATAATAAGTGGGGGCATTGAATATTACAATTAGCATCAAGTCTTTCTGGGAAAAAGGACCTTCATGGGTTTTCAACATAAGCAGTCCTAAGAAGCAAGAAGGAATAGCTGCTCTATAGGGAGAAACTGCCAATGAAAAACTGGGTACAACAGAGAAAATCTTTTCCCATGTGTACACTTGGTTGGCTTCTCTCTATACATCCAATAACACTCTGGATATTACTTATACTAAAGGACCATAAAGACTTTAAACACTCTTCATGTGAAGCAGCTGTTGCTTCTTACTTCTGGGTTTTCTTTTGTTTAGATAATGAAATGCCTAGTTCACTCTCTGAGCCTGTAGGTGGTGCTTGTGGGCTACCAGACTTCAAGCTATATACAACAAAGCCATAGTAACCAAAACAGCATGGTACAGATACAATAACAGAGACATAGATGAACGGGTCAGAACAGAGAACCCAGATATAAAACTATTCTCATATTGCCATCTGATCTTTGACAAAGCGGATGAAAACATACAAGGGGGAAAGAATCCCTACTCAATAAATGGTGCTGGGAAAATTGGATAGTCACATGTAGTAGGCTGAAACAGGATCCGCACCTCTCACCTCTCACAAAAATCAACTGAGGATGGGTAACAGACTTAAACTTAAGACATGAAACTGCATGAATTCTAGAAGAAAATGTTGGAAAAACTCTTATAGACACTGACCTAGGCAAAGAATTTATGAAGAACCCAAAAGCAATCACAGTAACAACATAAACAAATAAATGGGACATGATCAAATTAAAAAGTTTCTGCACAGCCAGGGAAAGAATCATTAGAATGAATAGACAATGTACAGAGTGGGACAAAATACTGCATGTTGTCCGATTAGTTCCAATTTGATGATGAGTACAGGTGGCATGCAGGAGGCTGAAACAGGATCCACACTTCTCACCACTCACAAAAATTAACTCACTATGGATAACAGACTTAAACCTAAGGCAAAAAACTATAAGAATTCTGGAAGAAAATGTTGATATTATTCCTAAATTAAGCAGATTTTTCCCCTAAAAATGTCTAGTCTTAACAACAGAGTTACACAAGTGATCCATGTATCTGCTATAAAAGGACAGGAATGTGCAGCAAATTAAAATTATGCAATATGTACTCAAACCTACAATTTTCTGATCTTGCTTTTCTTGAGATAAAATTGTCAAATAAATGACTTTTTTACTAATTAACAATAAATATAATTTTCCAAAATAAGAAATCTAAGCTAAATAATTTTTTTGCTGTGACAGAATTTGATTACCTATGAAAATAACGAACTATTTATTTCATAAATATCTTACTCATTTTCAATTGTCACCTTTTATGTTAAATGATTTTTTGATAAACTTTTTTCTCTATTACTACTAGATATCTTTCTGGAGGAAAGATATTAAATATGGACATAACCAAATTTTGCAGCCCTGTCTGCATTTTGTAATTTCTTTATGCTATATTCAAACATAAAAGTTGTTACTCTCATAGTCAATGCCATCACGTCTTGTTGCGCTTTTTTTTTGTTTTTTTGTTTTTTTTTTTTTTTTTTTTGAGACAAAGTCTGGCTCTGCTGCCTGGGCTAGAGTGCCGTGGCATCAGCCTTGCTCACAGTAACCTCAAACTCCTGGGCTCAAGCAATCCTACTGCCTCAGCCTCCCGAGTAGCTGGGACTACAGGCATGTGCTACCATGCCCGGCTAATTTTTTTTTCTATATATTTTTAGCTGTCCAGATCATTTCTTTCTATTTTTTTAGTAGAGATGGGGTCTCCCTCTTGCTCAGGCTGGTCTCAAACTCCTGACCTTGAGCGATCCTCCTGCCTCGGCCTCCCAGAGTGCTAGGATTACAGGCATGAGCCACAATGCCTGGCCCATGTCTTGTTTTTTGTTTTTTTTTAAATGTAATATAATGTATTTTTTTGTATAACGCAATTTTCAATATTTAAGTGTGCTTTCTCTAAGCCAAATTGTTATTTTTACTAATTAAATGTTGAAATGTAATTGAACATTATGTGCAACATCGCAACATCCTGTCTCTACAAAAAATAGAAATATTAACTGGGCTGATGCTGTGTGCCTGTAGTCACAACTTCTGGAGAGGCTGAGGCAGGAGGATCACTTGAGACCAGGAATTTGAGGTTGCAGTGAACTATGATGACTCCACTGCACTCTAGCCTGGGGAACAGAGCAAGATCCTGTCTCAAAAAAAAAAAAATGTAATTGGAAATAATAAATGAAATTATTAACTACTGGGATGACATTTCAGAAAACCTATACATTCCACATTCCACTCTGTTGCTACCTTGTTCTTCCTTCATCCTGACAGCAAACACCTTTGTTTTTTTCTAACCAAAGTTATTTTCCCTGCTTGTTTCTTACTAACAAAACCTCTGTTTTATTCAGCTGTTGCCACTTTCTGTATAACTATGTTCAGGGTAGGTTAACCCCAACCACAGACTCAGTATTTGGGCCCTGTTGACCTCAGCCAATCATGAACTTCCCACCCTTATTGCTGTTGATTGATTTAGATTTAGTTACAATGCAGCAATGGCCACTGAAAGGTGATAGCATTTGCTGAGAAATTTCTAAGAAAGATTTCCTCTGTCTTTAGAAAGATACAAAGGAAGAGACAATCTCTATTTCCTAAGTATAGGCAACCTATGCCAATTGTCTTTCCCAACCCCCAGAAGTATGGGATTATCCTCCCTTGAAGAACCAGATCAGAACATAAAGCATTACAGAACCAGTATTGTCTGTCAACTCCATAGAGCTATTTTTCTACAGCAGCACTGAATCAGCAGAGATTTATAGACTCCTCAGAGATCAGTACTCTTCCCACTGAGATTTGAAAGTCTGATCCACCTCCTAGAATTCTACTACAATAGCACATACAAAAGAGCAGTCCTAATACAGACATACAAAGCTTTCTGCTAAGATAATAAGGGGGTCCTTGAGTGCTTGCCTGGAAAGAAAAAGAGAGACATGAGTATATTTGCAACCCAAGTGTGCAGGGCAAGCCATCTTACTTTACCTATCATCTATTTCAAGTTCAACCCGCTCCTCTTCAGAATATTAACATCTTTTAAACTGGAATGTAATGTGGGATAGTAAAAAGATTATAGACTTCAAAGCAAGACAGCCTTGGGATTGGATCCCAATTCACCCCATTTATAAGACCCTTTAACTTATATATGATATTTCTTTGAGCCTCAGTTTCCTCATGTATGAAAGGGAGTCAACAATAACACATTAGGCTGTTATAAGGATTAAGACATAATTTACAAAGGGATAGCACCTCAATTGATACACAGGAAGCAGTTAATAAATAGCGGTTATTTTAATATGCTAAGCTTCATGATGTATATCTGTAAAATCAATTGTAAAGAGAGATGTTTCCATGCTGTTAAGTTCTTGTCAAGGAGGATTTTTGAACTGAATTTTTTGAGTGTCTGATGTGCTTCACTATAGAATTCTTTATGTAGTAAAAGATCTATATTTAATAAATATAAAAACAAGCAACATTATAATAATGACCACAATGACAAAAACACACAATCATCCATTTGGAGATCCAGAAAATCCAGAGAAATGGGGAAAGAAACAAAGTATTGTGGAAGCTACGTGTTCTAAATCAGGTGCACAATTTAGATGGGATCCCTGGTTAAAAGCCTCTCTCTCTCTCTGCCTTGCGTGAGTCTCTGTAGTGTTCTGTATCCATTTCAAGAATCAGCCTGAGGACTGCTCCACATTTGGGGGGGATTTTAATGCTCTTGGCTTAGTTCCACATAGCTCTTTGACGTGATTTGAACTGGAGATGAGCACCAACTTCCAATTGCTTCTTTTAGCTAAGGGCTGCAGCACCGTGCCTTTGGAAATTCTTCTGAGGATGGTACCCTGCCTGAGCCCACTGCTGATGCACATGTTTCTCTATTTGCATGCTATATTGATCATGTCAGTTGGAATTTGCTAGTTAAAGAAGACATGTTACTACTCTCTGTCTGAACGTCCTTTCCCTCACAGTTTACCTAATTAACTTGCTCATCCTTCACATCGCAGCTCAAATGTCACTTTCTCAAGGAAGCCTTTGGTGACCCCTAGATTAGATTAGGTCTCATACCAGGTACTTTCATACTTTCCTGAATACAGAGTTTATCCCATTGTGTATTTTTGCATATGTGTGATTATTTATTTAATGTCTATGTTTCCTAGTTGAGGGAGGGTCATGTGAAGGCTAGGGCTCGATCTGTTTGTACATCGCTATGGCTGGACACACAGCACTGTAGCTAGTACACAGTAGGTGATGAATAAATATTTTAAATGAATGAAGTAAAGAAGTAAGGCTAAGTGAATAATTGTAAAAAAAAGAAATCAATGAATGAATACCATTCACAGAATAGCCACGGCCATAAAGTTTGCCTCTTATGAACATAATATTCAAAAGCCTGGAGTGTATGGAGTTAAACCCTGGCCCCACAACTTATCAGCTGAGTGACAAGAGGCACACTATTATATCTCTTGCAGTCTCATTTTCCTCATATAAACGGACATATCAAAATTTCTTCTTTGCAGGGTTGCTGTGACTATTATAGTGTGTGGTATGTAATGAGAACCAAACAAGTGCACACCATGCATACCACCTCTCTTTCTCTCTCTAATGTGGAATTCTCACTGCCAGTACATTCAGTTATTCGTATTTAAATGCACTTACATTTGGCTTGCATTAGTATAAATACTTTGTGTAATCTAAAGTGGGAAATGCTACAGAACTCTTGCAAACATAAGAAAGGTTGTCTATAGCCAACAGGCCCACAAGCATGCACAAAGAGGATAAAATGTCATTTTTTATTTCTTTCCTTAGATCTGTAAGAATTTGCGTAATGAAACTGGGAGCTTCTATGTTAGGTGCATATATATTTAAGATTGTTATGTCTCCTTGTTGAGTTGCTCCCTTTACCATTATATAATGACCATCTTTGTCTTTTTTATCATTGTTGATTTAAATTCTATTTTATCCAATATGAGAATGGCCTCATCTGCTTGCTTTTGTTTTCAATCTGTGTGAAATATTTTTTCCATATTTTTCATTCACTTCCTGAAAATTTTTTGGTTTCTTTGTATTAGTTTTTAACTTAATCTTCTCCATTAATCTTGTATGTCATCCAGATTCTCAATTCCATTTCTGAAATGTCAACAATTTCCTTCAACAAGGTCTATTGTGATTCTTTGGGGGTGTCAAATTAGCCTGTTTTTTCATGTTGCCAGTATTTTTTTTGCTGGTTTCTTCTCATCTGAAACCTCTTCTTTTAGCTGTGAGCTAATATGTTAAAGCACACTTATTCTCTTTTGCGGAGGACTCCCCTACTTACTGAGAAAGAGGAGAGATCACTTGATAACTCTTTGTGTCCTATTCCAAAAGACTGGGCCAGCAGGAGATGGGTAGATGCACTGAGAACCTGTAACATGATTGTTCTTTTGCATCATTTCAATCCCCTGTGATTGTTACAGTCCAAGCTGGTGCTGGGAGATATTTGTTCAGATTGATAGATTGGTCCCCAGGCCCTTGTTGGAAGTTCGGGCAGGGGCCTGTGCAAGTCCCTCTCCATGGCAGTGGGTGGCATGATCTTGGCCAGCCCTTGGATGGGTTGCAGGAACTTGGTGATCACGTGGATACATCACAGGATGACCTGCCACTGGCAGAGTGGTGGGTCACAGGATCATATGGAGTGCCTTAGCAGGTCACAGGATTACATTTCGTGGCAAGGCAGGTTACAGGACCTTGGAAGGTGCCTGGATTTGTCACAGGATCTTGTCCATTACCTGGTTGGGTCTTAGAACCTGAGCCACTGCTTAGGGATCTTCATGTGGAGTGGTGGGTTGGTCCCCAGGCCACTGTCACAAGCTGGGGTAGGGGGCTGAGTCCCTCTCCATTGGAGTGGGCATTGTGGAAGATTGTTCTGGGTCTTCCTGTGGTGGTGGCAGTGGCTGTTTTGCAAGGCTATCGAAGTGGTGGTCATAGATGTCAGGACTGTGGGCATTTGGTCCATTCAAGTGTAGGTAATGATGGTATGTGGCAGGGGGTGACTTGTGACTATTGGGTCCATGATGGAGAGCTGGAGCACAGGCATGTTGTTGCACAGTGCCATGGGAGCATGGCTCACCAGCCAACATGCAAGGCCAGGGGGCTGGTCAGGGCTTGGGGCCACAGGGGTGTGGCCTGCTATCTAGTGCACAAAACCAAGGAGCATAGTCCACTGCATGGCCTGCAGGTCTGCAGGGCCATGGAGGCATGGGTCTCTGAGTGGCACATAGGGCCAGGTGGCTTTTTTCTCCATCCAGCACACAGGATTGCAGGGGCATGGCCTTCTAGTTGATGCATGGGTCCACAGGGATATGGACCTCCACCAGGGAGGTCCATGTGTAGAGGCTTGGACTTCCACTCAGCACCCAGTTCTGCAGGACATGGGCCTCAGCCTGGCAAGAGGTAATGTTTGGGCAGTTTCAGCAAAGCTGATCCCTGTGTAGATTGGGTGCCCCAGACCTGAAAGGTCAGAGTGGTGTCAGCAACCTGGGAACACGGGCCAACATGTACCTGCTAAACCTCCTCTCCAATGCAACTTTACTAAACTGTCTCCAAGCATTCCTTGATAAGTATGAAGGCCCGTGGTGGTAGTGGGAGCTCTGCACAGCTCAAGTTAGTGTCCACATGGGGAGCTTGGGTCCCTGAGGTTCTCTCCTTTATCACTTCCCTACATGTAGAAGTCTCCCCAGGTACCTTCCGATCTTGGCTAGTGGAACTCTCTGTCCCCATCTCCTTCATTCTGAGTGTATCCTGTCTTTCTCTGATAGTTTACAATGCTTTCTCCAAGAGGGTCCATCCATAGGTGGGCATCTGCTTGCAGTTTTTGATCCTCTTCTCGACAGCAGCATGTGTAGGCTGCTTCTAGTCCACCATCTTCAATTCAGTCAGACCCTGGAATTTAGGTGACAAAATAAGGTCAGTGAATTAATTAACACTGGATTCTTTATCTTTCTCAACTTCTTTCCTTGTAATGAGATAAATGTCCCTACATATAAGCCACCTGATATTGATAATGTGATCTTCTATCACATTAAACCAGAAGCTTTCTTTCTGGTATAGTTAGATCAGTCTAGTCATCTACTTTTTGATAATATCCAAATAGTTGAAATCTGATGGAGCTAATCATAACATCCAAAGCAGTTATTACCAAATTGTTTCTAATCCCTTTCGGACTCTGTACTTCTTTGCCATCTTTTTAGGTTTTCCTAGTCCTACTTCTTCCATTCTCCTACATGGTTATTGTAATTATCTGTAATTATCTGCTTATTTATGACTCCTGTGTGTCTCCTCCACAAGAATGTAAGCTACATGAGAGCATAGACCACCCCTACTTTGTTTTCTATTATATCCCCCACATACAATAAGAGTGACACACCAAGCATGCAACAGAGCATACTCTGTGAATGAATGATATCAGTCTGTAAATCAGAAATGACTCACAGTTTATATTTATGGATAATTAAATTAATTCAGTTAAGGTTAAATTTGAACAATGTGTTTCTTATCAGACCCTCTTCAGGCTCCATATCATGTAAATTATGGACTTCAAAAACAGAATGTATAAAAGGGCAGTTTAAATATATAGTAAAGCACAAAGAAATGTTATAATTTTGAGAGGAAGAAGGCAATCTTAGATCCCTAAATATATCACTTCTTCACTAGATAATGAGAGCTCCCACCTCATGGTTATTGTGAGGATTAGGTGCAATTGTACAAGGAAAACACTTAGAGATACAGTAAGGACTCAAGTTTTGTTAGCACTAATTATTACCATGTATAGTTAAATGTACCTTTATTTAATTCAGCAAATCTGTGAGGTTGGCTAGCATTATATGTATGATACTGGTGAGGAAATCGAGGCTCAGAAAAATAAGCAACTGGCTTAAGGTTACACTGCAAGTAACTGATGCAATGGATAATTACATCCATGCTCACTCACAACTCTAAGGTGGATTCTGTTTCTACCATGCTACCCTGTGAATAAATAAGCTATAACTGTGAAACACACAGAAGTATTACTTCATATCAAATGGAGTGAATTTCTTCTATAAACTGAAAATTGAACTAGTGAAACTATATGTTACACAGACAAACTATATGTAACAAAGGTATAGATATACATTTTCAAGGAATTAAAACAATTCTAGAAGGTTGAAAAAATGTTGTTACTCCTCCATTCTGATTTGATTATCTTGACTTAAGCTTATAGCTGTCTCTTACAGACATACTACCAACTTAATTTACTGGGAGCTGTTGCAACTTATATGTTAGTCTTTCCAATTTAAAGAGCAATGATAGGTACCTTTTTATACACTGAGAAAAGTTCTTCCTTCTTAGCCGAGAGTTTGTGTCAGCAATCACTCAGATCACTCAAATATAAGATTTGCTGATGTGAGAAAATTCAAAGCTGGTTAATTGCATCAGATTTTTAAGTGCAAAGCATCTTTACAACCCTCAAACACCATCTAGGAGGGGGCTAAGTACAATGTGAACTCTCTTTCTGCAGTTCTATGGTGACAAAACTGCTGACCTGGTTGTTCTTTCATCAGCTCATGCTGAACCCAAAATGAAGAAAATAAAATACAAATTTTGAATCTTTATGTAAACATCCAGATGACATATTCTGCAAGGAAGGCAGTTTTGAATAATAAAAACTTTTGTACAGACTTTCACATTTTATCATGTACAAAAGCTTACTTCAAACATTATGCAAAAGGAGATTGAATGTGTTTTCCCAGATGTAGCAAATTGTTTTGGATGACCCAGCCCTGAAATCTGCTATGATCAGTAAATGGAAAATGACTTTTTATTACTTATCTACATTTTTCCTCAGACCCAAGTCTACAAATGTATTTATTAATTATTATGCTCTGTCTATATTTCTCTGACCACCCTAAAACAAGATAGCAAAATATTTTTTCTCAGTAAATGAGGAAAGTAAGCTAATGGATCCCTTTAAATTACTAGTCATGGGCTTTTTTAAAAAAAATTAGAACTTATACATTATGTGAAATTCAATCACCCCAACTTCCAGGATAAACACCATCATATTTAAACTTTTCAGTAGCACATCTTTGTAACCCAAAACTTAACATTTGTCTCATTCTTAAAATTAGTAACATTAAAAACTGCCTCTACCATAAGTTAAATATCCTTTCGATCTTTTTGGTGTAACTCTCAAGGTTCTTGAAACAATACTATCTCCTATCTTACTCCGATTCGTTTCTTCTCATTCATTTTCTTACATTACATTCTAGCTCCCTTATACATCACTTCACTGAAATTGATCTTGCTAAAGTCACTGATACCCTCCAATTTTTTAATACAAGATTCTCTCCTTGGTTTTTAACCTAACCTTTGTAATATTACCACTATTTGGCCAGGATTTTCTCCTGGATTTCCTAGATACATTTGACTGTTCCTTATCTTTCCATTCATTGGAAAAACATTTATTAAATGGCTACTCTGTCAGTCATTGTGCTTGACCAAGGACACATAGAGTGAAGAATGAGCCCAACTATTTCAGAATGTAAAGGACTAACTTATAATAAATAATTACAATATAATGGCATAAATGGTGTAAAGGAAGTATGTACAAAGGTCAATGGGAGCAAGAAAGAGTCAATCTGTTTCTCTATTGCAAATAGTTTCTCCTCATGATATCATTCACTTATGCCTCTTTAAATTCGTTTATATTGTGAAGCTTGCTGAGTTTTTTTTTATCTTCTATTCAGATCATTCTCTTGACCTATAATATTACAACTAGTATTTAGCATTACCACTTGAATATGTTGTAATTATCTTAAAATGAATATGACACTTCTGATTTTTCAAAAAAGAAATATAATTTAACAAACTAGAAATATAAGAAAATTTCTTCTGTATCAATTTTATAAGAAATATCAAACTTAATGGAGAAACAGATTTCCATTAACATATAAAGCCAAACAAGGATATACACTATTAGTTTTAATTTTAAATATTCCTAAAAGATCCTAAACATTCCAAAGAGAAAGACAAAATACACAAATTGATTGAGAAGAGATCAAATTCAAGAGTCAGTTGAAAAACTACAAACGAGTAAGCAATAAATCACCAATTTAAGATCAACATACAGACATTCTGAGTTCTCATATCCCTAAAAAGTACTGAAAAATTTACTCACAATACAATACTCTTTGTATAAAAAAAAAATCAAAGAACAATCTTAAAAACAATGTGAATATTCATGCTAATATTATTTTTTCAACTTTATTTAGTATGTAAAATAATATTCAAGTTACTTTAATACATGAAGTATCTCCCATGCAAGTACTAACCAGGCCCAACACTGCTTATCTTCCAAGATCAGAAGAGATGGGGCCCATTCAGGGTAGTGTCGCCATAGACTTCATGAAGTATGATATTCAGGATAGTGACACTGTCAGTCCTCCCCAAATTAAACTATAAATTAAATGGAACTACAATCAAAATCCTAAGTGATTTTTTAAAATATAAAAACAAAATGAATCTAAGATTTTATATTGGAAGATAAGTACAACAGAATAACCAACATTTAAAATATTATAGATGGGATGTTCCTCTTTCCTTGGTGCAAAAATATATGATAACTCTTTACTAATCTAGACACTGGAACATTGGGAAGACAACACCAATATAAGCCAACACAAAATAGAAGGTCCAGAAAATGGGGATGGGGAAGAAAGAGTAAGAGAAAGTGCTTAGGATAAATGTGGAATTTTTTTTTTAATTTCAGAGTATTACAGGAGTACAAATTTTGCGTTACCTATATTGCCTTTGCCTCACCCAAGTCAGAGCTACAAGCGTGCCCATCCCCAAAAGTCCCAAAACAATAAATGATGGTGTGGATGCGGAGAGACAGGAACACTCATACACTGCTGGTGGGACTGCAAACTAGTACAACCCCTGTGGAAAGTAATATGCAGATAACATCAAAGAGCTAAAAATAGATTTGATCCAGCAATCCCATTACTGTGCATCTACCCAAAGAAAAAAAAAAGACATTCTATAATAAAGACATCTGCAGGCGAATGTTCATAGCAGCACAATTCACAATTGCAAAGATCTGGTCACCTCACTTTTAGCAGCGCTTACCCCTAAGGACGAGAGTGGGTTTGGAAGGGGGAGGTGAAACACATTTTGCTTTATATACTTGTCAATTAAATTATTTTATAAGATGTTTTTTGTACTATTTCAATGCAATTATACCTTTAAAAGGACAATGTATGAAATTTTGCATATTTAGATGCCTAAAGGTGGGAGCAATTAGGCTATCTCTAATTATAAAGTCAGTATATCTAAAACTTATTGTGCTGTATCATCCACCACCTTGATTATGTTTTCAAGGTTACTAGCATCACTATAGAAACAACAACCAAAAATAAAAGTGTTAGTGACATTCTCAATTCCTTTCTTTCTCTCTCACTCCACATGTAGTCAGTAACCATGACCATTGAACTATCAACCAAGCATATGATGGGTCAAAGTAGATATTTGCAAAGTCATATAGATGAGCCAGGCCAGCTTCCAGTTCCAGCAGACTGTCACAAGATCATATGTGTTTACACACTTAGGGAAATAATGAGTTACTCAGGAAGGAGTGGCACTGGTGAAGAAAGATCCAGAAATTTCTTTACTTCTCTCTATGCCTCCGTTCCCCCATCTTTACACTGGTGCCTAATGGTAGTACTGCCCCATAGAAACTAGACTAACCAAAATTAATAATGGCCCTGCCTTGCCTACAGTGTTCAGAAGAAAATCTGAACAATTAAGTCAGGTATACTTCAATCATTAGGTCAGGTATACTTCATTTATTAATACAACTGCAAAAACGAGGACCATTGCGACCCTGATAATAGATTTATTACTGTGATCCAAGCACTTCTTCAAATTGCTTTACACACATCCACACACACAAACTTAAGCATCACAAGAATCCAGTATGTTAGTAACGTTTTCATTTTACACATGAGAAAAATGAGGTATTAAGTCTCTTGGTCAAAGACAACCATTTACTGAGAGGTGAAGTTAAGATTCAATTCCCATTGCATCTAACTTAAAACTCTGCTCTTAAATGTGCATGGCTGCTCCAGGCTAGTTATTATAGCATAACTGATCAGCATTACTTAATCTCTATGCCAAATTACGTTGGTATGAACAAATGATGTTGAATTTCCAAGCCTAGAGAGCTAAGAACCAGATCTTGGAATGCATTGACATATCAAAGATGCTCACATCCCACTGGGATTTGGAGGGTGCCAGCTGCTCTCACACATGCAATAACATCTGATTTTTTTCCCCTTGCAAAAATGATCATATAAACTCTATAGAACTAGTGGTTAAGAACATGGACTTTGGAGTCAGAATCCATGTAATCGAATCCTGTCTTTACCATTTACTGCTTATATGACCTTAGGAAAGTTCTTTTACTTCTGTGTGCCTCAGTTTTCTCATTTGCTAATGGGGCCCAATAGGAATCTCTACCCATGACGTTCATGAGTTAATAAGTGAGCTCTAGCAATTACTGACACATAGTATGCACTAAGCCTTATAGTAAGTTGTTATTAGAACTATTTTCCCACTTCCCTGCACAGTTATTCACTCTTTTCTCAAAGCAATGACCACATTTCTGTCAAGGTTACTGACATTTTTGGAAAGATACATGTATGTATTATATATATGCATAATCTCTTAGACAATGAGCTCCTCAAAAGCAGAGAAGTAGTGCTTATTGTGCTTTGTATTTCCAGAACTCAACAAAGTTCTGGAAATACAAATAAAATATACTAGATCCATCATAAACATTGGCTGGATATTGAGTAAATGAAATGAAATAGGCTATTCCTCTTATGCTATCTACTCAAAACCTACCTTATCCTTTAGAATCAGCTCAAGTTTTCCTCCTGATTATTCCAATTTTCATCACTAGATTGCTCTGCCATCTGGTCTTTATTTATATGTAGACATGCCATTCAACATTTGCAGATGATTGGAGGTAGCTAAAAAATTTGTAAAACTTTCCTCTAAAATATGCATAATCTATACTATAAAAATCACTCTTAATTTAGTACTCACTGATTTCATTGCCACTTTATCTGGTCAGTTCCACTCCTTCCAGCTACAACCCAGGTTAAATGTCTCCAATTCCTCAGGAAAGACATAAAGAGACCCACACACCAGAGTGAGGTCTGTATGTTACCTTCTCACAGCATGCTGTGCTAATTACAATTGCCATTAAATAACAATTTGTGTAATTGCTTGTTAAAGTTCATCTCATCCTTTGCATTGTGGGTTGCATAAGAGCAGGGGAATTGTATGGCTTGCTATTTTCTGTATCCCTAGAGTGAAAAGCAGAACCTACACATGGGGATGCCCAATATATCATCATTGAATATATTCTCCCTGGCAATGCTTCGGCAAATGACAACTTTTAAATTTTATTTATGATTTTGTTTTTTCCTCAGAATCTTGAGTGCAAGAAAATTCTGGATTGGTTAAACCTTTTAGGAACTTCATATTATCACTACACATGATGTAACTTAAAACAAGGCTTTCCATAAAGAAAAGTATACAGTGAAAAATATGGCTTCTCCCTTGGGAAGGTCTGAGTAGCCATTTAGATAAGCAATAAAATGACACATGTATAAGCTACAATGTTGATATATTTCCTAAAAAACTCAATATTTTTTCTAAACTGCTAGAGCTTCAGTAATTAAAACATAAAGAATATTAAGTCATAATTTCTTTCAAAATCACAAGAATAATGTTGTCCTCTTCATACACTTTTTTATTTTTAGGCTGAGCATTTAATCAGTTGCACAGGACAGTTTCTGCCAGAACAATGCATGAGGGACTATGTCTGTCTATTTATCTAGTCATCTATCCATGGAGCTATTGAGCAATCTATCTAAATTCTATTCCAAAGAATGTGAAGAATGGTTCGGGGAAAGATTCATGAATAGAGTTAAGATTAGTTTATTTTAATTCACTCAATTCATTTATCAATTTATAAATGGCCTATTATTATGTAGACAGTAATTCAATTGCATCAGCAGTTTGGCTTAGCATTTAGAAACTGAATATTCCAACTAAAGTATATCTACAGTTTTCAAAATCAAGCACAAAATGATTTTAAAAGATAATCAATATAATGAATAAATAAAGCTTAACTGGGAAAAACGTTTCCCAGACATGCATTAATCTCAAGAAAATATCAGAAATGGCCAATTAAATACACATAATCAAATTCCACAAAGAAAAATGAATAGAGAACTAAAATGCATTTCTATTAAACACATTCTTTAAATGAATATTTTTAGGCTAAATAACATTGTTATTCTGAGATCTGAGTATCTTAATTTAGAAATAAAATCAATCATCTCTATTCACTGACAATAGGGTAGAAATACGGAATTTTCTCAACCTGTATTTGTCTTACTGTACATTTAACATATATTAATTGGAAGTAGATATTAATAAACTAATGATATGGAGAGAGTCCTGCCTAATCTCTTTGCTAATGGAAGCAATACTTTTTTTTGTCATCAAAATTGGAACATATGATTTCCTTTGAACAGATGTGCCTATTTTCTGCTTAGGCTTCCCAGGACCAAGAAAATTTTAGGGCCTAGGATTTTAAAAGAATCTAATGGTTCATTGATCTGGGTTTAAAAAACAATGAATTATTATAGGAAAGGCTTCTTAGGGGGAAGAAAAATAACAATCTAGACTGGAATAGGAATCAACTAATTAATTCTTAAAGTGATGGTAACCGAGAAAAAATCAGAACCAGGTGTTCAGTTGATATGATACCAAGTAAGTCTCTTTTGTGATCCTGGTTACTCCAAACAGATCCACTGGATGGTCTACTTTTATAATTTATGGAAAACTGTGCTGCAGGATGGGGATAGTTGGGGGGATCTGAGTGAGAAAAAGGAGGAGACTCACACTGGCTCTGGCTACTTAGTCATTGGTCATCCAAACACATGAAACAGTTCTTCCTTTGGTCACTAACGAATGAGATGAGCTATGGGCTAGCAGGGCAATCTGGAATCATCTACTGCCATTATAACCCTACTTATGATCACATGCTTCATGAGAAGTAGTAACATACCTAATCCACGAGCCAGAGTGGCCAGCGGAAAACTGTAACACTGCCCTCTACCTTGTGCTGATATACCCTCCCATTCTCTTCGGGGCACTTCGTGGCAGGATCTCAGGCCATTGCTCTGGTTACAAAGGCATATGGTAGGCATTGCATCTCATATACTCTAAAGGCATATGGTAAGATTTTTATTAGGTGCAATAAATATGTATGAGGCAAATTTAGAAAGAGACTTTAAGACCTCCTACATTCACATGCTTACCGGCTATTTTCACTATTTCTTTCTTGTGTTACCTACTTTTCTTCCTATGTCAAACATTTGATTTGATCATATGTATGTTAGTTTTGATTTTTAGTAACACTATCTTGGTATTGATTAACCATTTATTTTTTCATTTTGTTGATTGACATCAAATTTTATTTAGAGTGCATTTTAATATACAGGATAATTTACATTTTATCTTAACTAATCTTTCAATCACTGCTCATATGGATTCAGCTTTGTGTATTAATAAACAGTAACCTTCTAAGTTGATAGATTCTTTTTTAGATGCGGCAAATTATAAAGGACACAAACGTAAATCCTAAGATTTTCAAGAAATCTTGCACTCTGAGATTGAAACACATGCCATAAAAACAATAAACAGATGCACAACTGAGATAAGAGGCTAAATAAATCCATAACCTTAATTTAACTTCTTTTATAAGTTCAGATCAACGTATAAAATATATATTTTTTAAATTTTATATTGATTTTTCCTTTGCTTCTTTCTCTTGAACACCATTACATTTTTGCTCAATTAACTATAATTGTACATAATATTTAAAATTATTTAATTGCAATAAATCTACTCCTACACAGTCTTAATTGATGCAGGCTAAATTGAGAAGGTGATGTGTCTTTTTCTTTATGCTCAATAAAACGTTTCCTTAGTATTTACAGCTTTGACTACAGGTGATTTTTTTGATGCTGAGCTTTTAGTTTGATTATCAAGATGACAAGCCTCCTATACAAAAATATGTATTAGATGAAAAGTGAAGAATAGGGTTAGAGAGCATTAATGATTTATTTCTAGACTTGTAGGGTCACAACCCCAGAGCTAATATTCAGCACTATTACAGGGGAAGCCATGTGGGATAGTGTACAGCCTGGATCAGTCCAAATCACATATCCAAAAGGAAGCCAGGAGTGTGGACACTAAGACTGTAGGGAAGTGAGCCTGATAAATCAACTCACAAGAATGAAGAGAAGAATGGAATATATAGAAAAGCAAAGACCAGGTAACTAAATGGGTTAAAAAGTTGAATTTTTGGAGAACTACAAAGACAGTGGTTGTAAGATGAGTATGAGGATGAAGGTGATGTCTCTAGAATGATCTTACAATCAAGAGAGCTTTGAAAGGTAAGCAAGGTAGAGTGTGTGCTTTGAAGAAGCAATGGTATGAATGACCTTAGTCATAGTACGAGGATTTTCATACATATAGATAAAAAGTAAAATAGTTTCTGGCTGAGGGAGCAACATGAGCAAATATGTGGGGACCTAAATGTGCATAATCTGTTCACAAAATATAGAAAAGTCAAAACTAC
Organism: Lemur catta; assembly: GCF_020740605.2. Lineage (NCBI taxonomy): Eukaryota > Metazoa > Chordata > Mammalia > Primates > Lemuridae > Lemur > Lemur catta. The sequence goes on along the minus strand of NC_059150.1, from coordinate 22,442,336 downwards.
TGAAGTCTAACGAGAAAAGAGTCATCCAGAGAGTTAGCACAAGTCGTATTGGGAGGGCCTCTGAAGGCCATGCCGCTGGCCAGTTACTGTGTGCAGCCTGGGACTATCAAAAGTATCTGAAAGAATTGAATGGACAACACTGTTATTTATTTTAAGAAATAAGCTTTGGAAATGGTTTAAAGAGTAAACAGGGGAGATGAGAGTCTGGTTGCAGAATCATAGTAAAACTATGCTGAAGGGGAGGGAGAAGCTAAGTGCCAGTGGCAATGGAAATGGAAATGAGTAAATATAATGATGATAAGAGTAATAACAATTTATTAATATTTAGTTATTTAATAATAACTAAACTTAAAGAGCACTTATGTGCCAGGCTCTACTACAGAAACCTGATATGTATTAACTCATTGAAAAACAGTAACTGTATGTTTTAGATATTATTACTATTCCCATTGACATATGAAAAAATTGTGGCACAAAGAAGTAACTTGTCCAAGTTTACACAGCTCATAAGATATGAGGAACAGAAAACAAAATAGGCAAGATAGGTATAGGGAGACAATTGTTTATGTGTTTCTCATCTCCCTGCATGTTTTAGGACAAGAGGTGTTTACTCCCTTTGCCCCTATCTTTCAAAAACGTTTGTGTCTTCTACCTCCTTGGAAGATAAAGATGGTGTCACACTTCAGGATAAAGCTTTGACGGTTTTGCTTACATATCCCTTATAAAAGATTCAGGTTTCCTAAGCTCAACACTCTTCAACTGTGAAACAAACCCACTGCATGTAGAGCATCCACCTGGCTTTTCTCTGCACCATAGCCATGTGACTGAGGAGCCAACAGGAGCTGATGGGAACATGATGCTCATGCTGTCTGGGGTGCCATGAGTAATCAAGTCCTTTGTCTCTGACCCCGGAGTCCTATGTCTTCTGCCAACATCCATGGAATTGTAGCCAGCTAACTTGTTAACTTGTAAGTGTGATAAAATCTCAGACCCTTCACACTTCTTTCCAATATGGTAATTTATCTGTTGCCTGCAGGGATGAGAAATATAAGACATTATGAATGACACTGATGTTTTCTTACAGGGTTATTTAGAGGATAATATCTACAACAACAAGGTTAAACACAAATAGGGACATATTTGTAAAGAAGACAATTTTTGTACATGTTTAGGTTGAGGTGCTATTAAGATATCTTTGAAAATGTCAACTACATAGATTGTTCTAAAAAATATGAGGGATATCACATCTAGAAATATGTATTGGGTAAAAAAAACCCATAAATATAAAATATGAAATCACACAAATGGCTAAGATTATTATTAAGTAGAGATTAGAAGGAGCTCATGGCTAAGGACAGAATTTTGAAAGAGGACATCAATTAAAGCATGGGCAGATGAGGACAATCTAAAGCAGAAAAAATCAGGGAAATAGGAACAGAACCAAGAGAGTACAATGATATAAAGATGTGGATTATGAATATGGCAGGCAGATCATCTTCAAGGAATATCTTGGTTGAAATAAACAGCACCAAGGACCAAAGCAACAGTATGATATTTCCTGGTATAGGTTCACAGTATACTTTTAGGGAATCCAGAAGGGTAATCTGAATTCCAGATAGATTGTAGGCATTTGGAGAATATATTAATATCTGCAGATTGAAGCTTCAAACAGCATACTGTATTCCTAGATGATATTCCTGCTTCCATGGAGCCTTGCAGAGAATAAGATTAAGGAAAATCTTTGTTGATTTTTTCTGCATGTATAGAGCAAGCAACTGTGCTTGCTTGTTCTCAGACACTGTACAGGTCTTGAAGACACAAAACTGAATAAAATATTATCTCTCTCAAGTTGATATGAACCATCATTCATCATGTAATGGAAAATACTATCTTACTGACAAAAAGAAGATACTGTGAAATCATAGAGGAGAAGGATCTAACTTTCTGGGCTACCAGTAGAATTCTCCAAGGAGTCAATGCTTGCATTAAATCTTGATTCTTTAAGGATGAATGAGACAGGAAAGCAGAAGCATTTCAAGCCACAGTTACAATACATGAAAAGTGTCCCAGGCTATGAGAGAACTGAGAATCAAAAGATGAAGTTGGTTGAGGAAAGTTGGATCTTTCATTGTAAATGTGAGAAAGGAAGCAGGTAAAGCTGGGTGATTGGTCAGGTACGAAAACACAGCAGGTGTAGAATGTTGTGTTTGGAAATTAGAAATGTATTCATTAGGTTCTGAGAAGCCATTGATTTAAAAAAAATAGAAAAATAAAATAAGATTTGCATTTTAAAAAGATTAGTCTGACAGCAATATGGAAAGGGAGTAAGAAAAATGGCAGGAAAGAATTAAGAAGTGATTGTAATAGTCTCAGCGAGTGATAATAAAAGGCAAACTAAGTGGCAGCTGGAGGGGTGAGCAGGTCTGGGAGGTGTTCAGGAGTCAGTCCCGGCGGGATGTGCAAGTCATGGAATATCATCAAAAAGGAGACTTTTGTCCCTAGGAGACAGGAATCCCTAGCTATCTACCCAACATATATACACATACACATATAGATGTATGTGTATCTCTTTATATAGAAATATATTTTGTATATATCACATTAGATACCATATTCTATATGTAATAGAAAGGCAGAGAATGCTGTCAATCAGATAGGTCAACTGTTAACAAAGAGAAGCAGAAAATGCTGGCAGACTTCTTCCTTAAATAACACAAAAAGACAATGTGGATATAGAGACAGGTTTTCCTATTTGCATTTGACAAAATAAGGAGTCAGTCTGGAAAGTCATAACATGAAGCCACAACATTTGTTCATCTTTCGCTTGTTATATTTTTCAGGTGCCTTTTGTGAACTGTCTGGGGGATGGACATGCTTGAAGCTCTGACTTCGGTGGGGCAAAGGCTATATATCTAACCTAAACATTTATATCCCTGTAATATGCTGAAATAAATAATAAATAAATAATCTTAAGGCTCTCCCCACTGGCGGACTGAACGGACCCCCTCCTGGCCAAGGGGATATCCTAAAACTAAATTGCCTGCCATGAGGAGGGAGGTCAGACATGCCTCATCATGCTCCCCCCCTCCCTTCTTGGAGACATACTTTGTAACTCATTAACAGGCCTATGGCTATGCTAGACAAACCTGCAGGTCCTCAATTTACACAACAAATATGTCCAGTTGCTTGTCTCTGATTAACAGACTTACTTATCTTAAAACATTCCAAGGCTTTAGACAAAAGCTTCATGGTTCTAACAAGTCAAAGTGTGTTTAAGCCCACCTATAACATGTAAGCCCTCCCAACCCCCAAATCCTCCCTTTGAGAAGGCCCACCTTTTTAGGCCAAAGTAATGTATGCCTTCCATGTATTGATTTATGACTTTACCTGTAACCCCTGTCTCCCTGAAATGTGTAAAACTAAAGTGTAACCCAACCACGAGTCCACTTGCTCAAGGCTTCTTGGGCATAGCTCTGGGTCATGGTCTTCAAATTTGGCTCAGAATAAACCTCTTGAAATTATTTTACAGAGTTTGACTCCTTTTCCATTGACACTGTACTCATGTTGGATCTTCTTTATATGTAGAAATTCAGATTTAACAATAGGGGTTGCATACAAAACTGTTGCTCTAAATAAATCAGAAGGAAATCAACTGTCTACGGGGATTTGGGACATCACCACAGTTCTCATTCCTAAAGTGGCCATTCTCAACGTGACTTTGCCAGAAAACAGCATTTTTCAGAAAACAGCATCAGAAAGTTATTTACTTTCAAAGAAAATAATAGCGTCTGTATCTGCAATTGCAGGGTGATGCAAGGAGTGCCGGTTAAGATAGCGGCACACCTCTGAGATTTTGAGTTTTCATTTCAACATTTGAAAATTAAATTATGTGTCACGCTGAAGCTTGATATTATCAATTACCTCACTAATTCCAAGCCCACGGCCTGTTTCAGAATACACATAGAGCACAGCATTATCTCTGCTGGGCAGTTTCACACGATGTTCTTGTGGCTTAAGTTACAGAAGATCATTCAGATGGAAAATCCACAATGGGTTCTCTTATCATTCAGAACACAGACTCCATTCAAGCAATGAAATAGGTTTGAAATTCATTTCTTAGCATTTCTAGGTGTATTTCTATTGCAGCATTATACAATTTTTGTCTAGTTTTTCTACCATCACCTCTCACATATAGCTTTATTGATTCTGTGACAAATAAGTCACTCAGCTTGTAACGACCATGTTATTTGAAATTTCTATTCAAGGTTTTCTGGACCATTCTCCTTTACAAATAGAGTCACTTTCTTATTATTTATTCTACTGAATATAACAAAAGTGGATACTGTGGAAGTGATATTAGCTTTCCCAGGTGAGGAATAAAATTGACTCATGCTCTATCTCTGGTTCAGTCATGGAAGGAAAGTTCTGCACTTTCAAGATTTGTGTATCTTTCTGCCTGTTCCTATTTAAAATTTAAAATCACAGCATATCATAGTTATGAACATAATAAATCATTATTTTCCTATTTTGAATAAAAAATTAATATGGATCTTTGAATGACTATCTCAGGGCAAATTTAAGAAAACTTAGTCACAAAGTAATTTATAATGTAATTTTCTAACATCACCTTTCAATTATAAAATGTTGACTCATATTACTGACAATGTTTACAAATTGTCCCAAAATCTGTTTATAACCAATGGAAAAGATTGGTTGAAAAATAAGCAAGTGGAATTAGAAAAGTACATGGGTAAATTGCTGTTTTTAATTTTCTTTTTTACTTCAAAATATTAAGGGAGTACAATCAAGCTGAGAGTTAAATCAAAGACTCAGTACTATTCACAATAGCTGCAAAGAAAATAAAATACGTAGGAAAATACCGAACCAAGGAGGTGAAAGATCTCTACAAGGAGAACTATAAAACTCTGAGGAAAGAAATCACAGAGGATACAAAAAATGGAAATACAAGAGTAAATTAAACACACACACACACACATACACAGACACACACACACAAAAGGGCCATGAAAAAGGAATATGCAATAGAATAAGATACAGGAAGGAAGGTCTGGATGTTGAATGAGAGGTGTCCATTTACCTGTGGAATATTTACTCTGCACCTTGTGGAACCAGGAACTATAGAAGGCATAAAGCTGACTAAGGGATCATTTCCCACCTCAAGGGAATTATGGAGACGTGCTTGTGTTTGCATCAGAGATAGGGGTAGAATTCACTCTGTTAATAATATGTTAGAATGAAATATGATTTAAGCTCTGCAAATTCCAAAATAGTGAATGGATCCATTAATAGGTATGGAATGCACACTTGCTGCAATCGAGACAGATCCCAAAAGTCCTGGAACAGCAGGTGAAAGATAGCGAGGTCGGTAAAGTCAGGAAAAGTCACAATGTTGTTTTTAAGGTAAATCTATGAAATTTACAAGACTATAAAATATTAGGGAAGAGGTGAGTATGGTCAGGAAGATAACAAAAAAAATATGTTTTTAATGGAAAAAACATGTACAAAATTAGGGATTTAAATAGGGAAATGTATTCTGGGACAAAATCTTCTCTGACCCAGCTGGAGCCATGGTGGGCTTGGTGAGGGGATGAGGAGAGCAAGGATCTACCTCTGAGAAACATCTGTTTGCAGTGGCTGGAGCACCTTACTCATCAGCACCAAGTGGCAGGCTCCGTTTCTACAGACTAGACATCTCTGCTCTATTTTACAGCTTCGTATTCCTTGGTTTGGTTGCTGTCTTCAAAATTGATGACTCTGGTCACAAGCATGGCTGAAAGAGTCCAGCTCGATACATCAATTTGATTCTATCATAAAAATAAATTAAAACGATGGGACACTGATATCCTCTACATAAAAAGGACATACTACACATACATACAGACTCTCCCAACTGGAGAAGTCCTTAAGAATTATACAGCCCAACTCCTTTATTTTTCAAGTGGCAATGTGAATTAGGGCTCACGGCAGTGAAATGACTTGTTTACTGTGGTGCAATTCATAGTTGTAGCAATGCTACAAATTTACTCACACAATAACTTAAACGTACAAAAAAGTCAATCAATCAATCAGATTATTCATTTTGTATAACTGATTCAATCTTCTTCAAGACTCTTTCACCCTTTCTCCTCATCAAAAAAAAAAAAAAAAATTGCTCCAGTTGGGGAAAAAATTTAAAATGGACTCATTTCGTTTAAAACTTAGCTTGAACACTTAAGTCTTTCCCATTATCTTTAAGAGAGATTTTTTAATTTTCAGATTTCTGTGATCTTCCTTCTCTTACCCAAGGTAAGAATATTCTTCCGTTGGTGGATTGAGTTCTTCTGGGATCCACAATGTTTTCTCACTTGTTTGACCCTTGCTCAAGGACTTTGTCCTCTTGATCTTTGCTAACATGTAAGCAATGTGGCTTAATTTGGGAAGGGTTTAATTCACAGGGTGGTCTCCCCTAACTTGGTCAAGGTCCAGTAGCAATCAATGGCTAAGTGGACCTCATTTTAACTCCCACTTGCACCATAGACCTCTCTGCATCTCTGTAACATCCTCCAACAAACCCCCTGGTCTTGGCAGTCCATCTGCAGAATCACCAACAAAGTGAGCCACACGGCAGACCAGCCGACTCTCTACTCAGCCACCTTCTTAGAACATACGGCTCTATGCATGCATCACAGGAACAAACAGCAACTCAGCGTTGCTAAACATCAAGTCTCTTGTAACCATGCTGTGTCACTGTGATTCCCCTGATGTGGCCACCTCTATGCTATTGCAGGGGCTGTCTGCTGAGGCAAACCCCTTCCAGGTTCCCAAACATTATTCTGGTAAAAAGCCCCATCTTTGTCATTTCTAGACTGCCTATCTAACACATTTAACCTGGAGGGATGAGATGAGGACCCATGTGTCTGATCTTCTGCCTCTCTTACCTCCTTTCTCATACTTCTCAAAATCTCTCACCTCCATAGCTCCATAAAGTGAGTGTCAGACTTTCTCTTCCTCTACTCTACCCTCGTGATTCCTTAGGACAGCAATCTGTTCCAAGGCCTAGCTCTCAACGATGGCAGGTGTAAACTCTATACGTTAACAAAGAAACACTTTCATATGAGAGCTCTGAGTTTGACTCTTGATATTCTTTAGGAAATCTTTAACGTTTTACTTACTGCAAGATTCTACTTGGAACAGTAATTCTTTCTTTCTACCTTTCTTTTACAACAATTCCAATCTCCTAACCGAACTCCTAGAAAGATGGCTATCTCAGGTCCACTAGGAAGAAAACCAAGGGCAGTATGCTATAAAAGAGACGCAAAATCTCTGTGGTGTGCTGAATTAATTAATTAAACTGAGAATTGGTACATTTCAGTGATGGAGATCACACCCTGTACTCTAATTTACAATGCCACGAAAGGTATTATTTTATTAATAATTAAATTTTATCAATTATTTCATATGATGAGAATTAATCTTTGTTAGAAACTTTGTATCTTAGGAAAGTAATGCCTTCTCACATTCAGTAATGATCCACCTGAGCTTCCTAGAAAAGCTGTTTGGTAGGAAAATCAAATAGGGTTATCATGACCTGAAAATACAATTTATTTAGGAGAGTTGGAGAAGGGAGAGAGATGGAATAAAAGTAGAACAGTAAAATACGAGACCAGGAGAAAACTGGGTCAAGATTAACAACTGAAAATGAGTAGAGAAGCATGAATGATTTTTAAGGGGCCTGAGAAAATTGAACATTCTAGGATAGATATATAAAGGGATTGGAAAGACTCCTGGGAACAAAGAGAAAACAGCTAGAAATTATTTTCGTATAAAGTAATAACACATTCCACATAGGAAGTTGGATTTAAGAAACTCTATTTTTCACAGAAAATCTATATACATTTCTTAAGGGGAATCAATGGTGGTCCAGTTACGGAATTATGCAAATCTATCAAAGAACTAGATCACTTTTATTACTATGTGATTTGATACAGAGCACATGTGGCTTATCTAACAAACTTAGTAGAACATATTCTTTAGAGTGTAGTATCATTGAAATGCAAATGGTATTTGTAATGCAGAGAAGAGAGGTTTGATGTTATTGTTTTATCCTTTGAGATACAGTGTGTTCTTAGCATGGTGCTCTTTACCTTGTTTAGAAACCAGTTAGCATAGCTTCTGACTACTTAAAGTCTCTGTATCATTCATTTTTGGTATGTCTAAGATTTTGACTTTGTTACTTTTTTCCTTTTATACTGAAGTTTTCTTGAAGTCCAGTGAAAGATGTTAGCTTTGCATGTATGTTTACTATATAAGAAACCACATAAAATATTTTGTGCTATTTACTCAAAAATATTCATATAGCACCTACTTGCTTGCCAGGCCCTGTTCTAACCTCTGATTTATATAATTAAAATAAAATGCATGGCCTCTGGCATCATGTGTCATACAGTTTACACGGGAGACAGCTCTTAATCAAATACCAAATGACCTTTTGATGAAAGTACACCAATGTGGGACTTACGTAAGCACAGTGGAGTGGGAAGTTATTGCCTAGTGTTTTAACTCTGCCTAAGCTAATGAGGTGAAACATTGGTCAACCACTAGCCTACATGTGCCATGAAGAAAATGTCATAAATACGTCCCCTTTTGAAAGATCTGTTCTAAAAATGTATCCTTTCCCTGGATAGTCTGAAGCCAAAGCCCATGGATTGGTCAGAAGCTTTTGTATGGAACTCAGTATCTGGTGGTCTTGAATCAGACTCATCTATAAAAGGAGGAAATTTCAATAAATAACCCTCTAAGATATCCACATATGGGAAAATAATTTGCATAGCAAAATCTTAAAATTTCAGAGGTAATTAAATATACTATTATACAAATATATTTAAAGACTAGTGTTATTAATAAAAAACATAATGTGCTGCCACCTAGTGGAGATTAATTTGGATTAATTAATTACTTTATATTTACACCCATCTTTGGCCTTGGAATATCCTATGGTCCCTGTGGAAATCAAAGTGGTAACTATCAAATAATACTCGCATTAAGTAGACAGCCTTCATGACCAAAGTTGTACCCAAACATAAATTGTGCTGTTTCTGCAGAGTCTATTCCTAAGGGAATCTCTTTTGATCTCTATAAATACTCTCTTTGGTACCCCAAATAGCAAAAACAAAACAAGCAGCTTTTCACTTGAACCGTAAAATTTAAAATAGACATAATCTAATGCTCTGCTTGTACCTGAGAATGTGTTCGGTAGGTTCCATTGCAGTATCACTGCTTCGTTTGTATTTTGCTCCCCCACTGTGGCTCGGATTTCATTCTACATCTACCATCTGATTTTCCCTCTGATTTCACTCTTCACCTACCATTGCCTCAAAATCCTCACTGCTAGGACCATCAGCCTCCAATCTCCTTTCCCTCTGGATGATTTTCTAAATGAAACAAGACATTCTCTGTCTGGATCTCTAACACATTTTCAAGGCTCCTAGGAATACAGATGGAAGGAATCTGATTTATTTCATCAGTCATTGCTTCTGTTGGATCTCACCATCTCTCAGATCTGCTGCATTTTTAAGTTCTAGAATCCTGAAATTCCTCTGTCCAACCATATCCTTTTATTATTTGATTATTCAAGCTCCTGTTTTAGTTGGTGATTTTCTTTTTACAAAGAACACACTCTTGGATGACTGACCAGTAAGTGGGAGATGGAGGAAATGATAGATTGATTTTAAGTGGTTAATTTCGTTTAGACCAGTATAGGACTGAAAATTAGGACATGAAGATGTTGTAACAAAATCAGGACACATAATTACAAGTGTAGTTTACAGCATTGAAGCAATACAGCCAGAGCTTCTTGGGTGGAAATGAACACCCTCTCTCTATTTATTTCTCATTTAGGCTTTTTGATTTGTTTTGTTTTTCTTTGAGGGGCAGATCTTTATTTCCTACTGCACATACTCTACCTCCACCGTGACTAGGGAAGACTATAATCAGCATCTCAGTTTAGCAACCCTCAGGGTAAAAGTAATTTCTTCCTATCAATGTCCAGATAACAACCCCAAGGGTAAAAGTATGATTTGCCTTGCTTTAGTCACATGCCTTGGCCTTGGGCCAATCATTGTTTCCAGGCAGATGAAATAATATAATTGGCTAGACTTGGGTCATATACTTAATTCTGTGGCCAGGGATCAGAGTCTGTCAGTCTATTAGGAGAAGCAGAGGAATGGAAGAGTTAACCAAAATGATTGGACAACTCAATCTACTCCACCAAGATCAGTAATTTCTTTCTAACACCACAGTCAGGGACCACTTGGTCTCTCACTCATAGAATTAATATCCTATCCTCTTCTCTCTTCCAGGAGGAATCCTTTGCTTATACATAATTGATACTACTTTATAATTTCTCTCTCTCTTTCAAATTTTGCTTTAGTTCCTAATCCTACATGACTCAGTAGCACACTTTACCAATCCTAAATTATCAAGGGCAGTATTTGAATTGCTATCTCTTCTTTTGAGCTAGTGACTGTCCAAGCTGAGAGTCACATCTTCCACCCCACCCCAGTCAAAGGAGGGAACATTACTTAATAAAGAACACATTTATTGAGGGTGGCAGGGGCTGTAGGAGAATTAGATGGCATTAGTTTAGTCATGACCTTCAGGCCTCCTTCCCATTCCGGTCAACTGTGTTTTCTTCCCCAGCTTTGATCTGACAGGTATTTCCTTGCTGCTATTGTGAGAATGTGCAACTTCTTAATCAGTTAGGGGCTCCTTAATTTTCTCCCAGTAATGAGTTTTTGGGAAATTAAAATTCAAATGGTTTGAATGAACCAAAAATTGCAGAAAACTCTAGTTTTATTGGTCTCCTCTGCATCATACTTATGCAAAAGACGACTCTACAATACATCTATTACAGAACAATTAGGTGACCATTGAGTTCACATCCATTTATTAAAATTAAATCACTAGACCATATTAGGAAACAATATTGTCAACCTCCAATATTCTCCTCTCTGAGTCCTAAATTTATCACCTTTTAGGTCAAATTGGCTGCTTCATTTTGGATTCTTCCCAAGGCTCTCTTGATATGTAGACATTTCATTTGCATACAAAAAGGCACACCGCATGGCTGGATAAACCAACCATCTGGCCCAGGCAATTTATCTGGATTATTACTGAACTGTACAAAACTATGTAAATATATATTCCTAAAATTCCAATTGCTCCCTTATCCATCTGCCTTACTGCCTTTCCCTTCAGCAACCCTGAGTAGACAGGATCATTTGCTTCTCCAGCCTCTGACACATGCACACACGGAAACACACACACATACTTCCTGCTCTATTGACGGTTGCTGGGAAAGTCAAGTCATAAAGCCAGGCAGGTTGGTTCACTGCCAGCGTGTGCTCTTCAGGCTCAGTTAGGCTTCGTAGCTAATTAACATGCCTTTTACTAATCCCTAGCCGAATCCCCATCACATGGTCTCATTTTCCTAAATGCTCATTCCAAAAGGTTTGCATTTTGGTCTAGTCCTGGATTTCTCTTTCTTGAAGGTGATTCATTTCAGAAACCCAGGGTTAAGTATGCAAATAAATAAATATCAGTATAACTGCACCTGTATATTATTTTTTTCTTTTATATATATATATTTTTTATTTCAGCTTATTATGGGGGTACAAAAGTTTAGGTTATATATATTGCCCATTCCCCCCAGCCCCCCGAGTCAGAGCTTCAAGCGTGTCCATCCCCCAGACAGTGCATATCGCACTCATCATGTAGGTATACACCCATCCCCTCCCCCCACCCCCCACCTCTGTCCGACACCCAATTGGTGTCATTCCCAAATGTGCACTTAGGTGATGATCAGGGAAACCAATTTGCTGGTGAGTGCATGTGGTGCTTATTTTTCCATTCTTGGGATACTTCACTTAATAGAATGGGTTCCAACTCTCTCCAGGAGAACAAAAGGGACTCCATATCATCGTTGTTTCTTATAGCTGAGTAGTACTCCATGGTATACGTATACCACATTTTACTAATCCACTCATGAATTGATGGGCATTTGGGTTGTTTCCACATCTTTGCAATTGTGAATGTATATTATTATTAATATTATAGATACATTGATATAGGAGCTCATTATATGACATGAGTTTAGTTTTTCATAATTAAACTATGGTTGTGTTTGTAAAGTTTTGAATTAAAGGACTTCTTTAGTTATTATTAAGCAAAACTGAATCCAGGAGATCCCAAGTAATATCTTTAATATTCACAGCATGGTAGAGCAGGGACTCTAGAGCCAACCTGCCTGAGTTCAAATTTTGACCCTTCTACTCAGAACTGTGTGACCTTTGGCAATTTACTTGCTCTTTTTGTGTTTCTATGTACTCATCTATAACAATAATTTCTATTTCATCAAATTAAAAAAAACTCTAATAGTTAACACTTGTAAAGAGCTTAGAAAACATTGTTTATTCAATAAAATTAACATTCCCTCCCCTAACACACCCCTCCAAAAAAAAAAAAATCAGCTTGGCCTTATTCTGTTGATATGTGACTCTGTTCCACTTTTATTCTTTCTTCATAAGTGCAGCCCCTGAAGTTAATCCCCACCCACACACACAATTCATTGACCCAGCTGTTTTTACAGACAAATCTGCATTTGAAAAATGTATTCATACATCATTAACTCAGTTTATTTCAGTAGAAGAATATATTGGAGTTTGGGTGAAAGATTTAGACAATAATAATGAGTAATTGTTTGACTACTTTTTGTCCTTTGTGTGTATGTTGCACTGCAACGTTGGCCACGGTCAATGGCAAATTGAGGATCCAGAACATTCAGGATCCGGGCTTTATGCTTTCAGGGACACAACTATCAATGTGCTACCTCCATTTCCTCAACTCCCGGCTCCATCTGCTACCCACTGGAATTTGCATTCCACCCCCAGGATCCACTGAAACTGACCCTCCAAAGTCACTGATGGTAATCTAATCGTTAAAGCTTTCTTTCTTATTTTTACCATGTCATTGGAATTTTCCTTTGTTCCTTAGATTTGATGACAACACTCTTCCTAATTTTCCAAGTGTTTGTCTCATTTCTTTTTTGTCATCTTTATGGGCTTTTCTTTCTGTGCCCTCTATTTAACCCTTACTTCACTACATGTTGAAATTTCCCTGCTTATTCTGCCTTTGGTTTCTATGCTTATGAATCTGCAGATTTAGGCTGAAATTGCCAATTCACTCTCAAATTACAGCCATAGCCCAGTGCTAATTACACCTTTATCCTCTGTTCACCAGATCATATCAACAGAATCCTAACCAGTTTTTCTGCACCTCTAGTCTCATGTCTTTGAAAGCCTCAAGGTAATCTACCTAAAATAATAGTGGGCTCATGACTATCTACAGAATAAAGTCTAAAGTCTATAACAGAGACCACATGGTCCTCCACATTCCAGCATATTTCTACCCTCCAGTCTTGCCCCACGATATTCCTTACCTTGGACATTGCTCTGTAAAACACCACGTATGTGGTATAGCTCACAACACAGAATTTTTTTGTTGCATTTTGTTTTTAATTTCATGCTTTTGTATGTCACCATCTTTGCCTGGAACAACATTACTTAGATTTTATCTTCATCCTTTAATAAGATGCAGTTTTCACATGACCGTTCCTCCAGCAGCTTCTGATCATACTGTCTGTCCCCCAAGCTTGGGTTCAATGCCCTCTCTCACTGCTTCCATGGTACCCATTTTATGTCTGTAGTGGTCTATTAATTGTATTTTACTTAAACTGTCTTCTTTAGTACTTTAGGTGTTCCTTGATGGCAGAAGCAATATATGTATACGTACACCCAGTCCCTTCCAAAGCACTCATCTTTTAAAAGGCACTCCATGATATTTGTTGAATGGGTGAATAAGTGATTCGATGAATGAATAGTTGTATAGGGGCGGCAAAACTCTCAAGAAATTGACCCTTGAAATATACTCAATGGCCTCCTTCATGAAATTCTAAAACCTTATTCAGCCCAAAGACACAAAGCTAGTTATGCTGTCCTCCTCGTGTTTCTTTCACACAGAGACCATGAATCATGCCGAATTACAGCTCCTGAGACCTTACAGAAAATGCAAAATGCCCTGTAGGACATTCATCTTTCATACTGCATTATATTTTTAAATGATAATTGTTGTCATAAATGTTCTTACTCACATTTCAGCTAGTTAAAAATTTTGCCTGCCTCAATAAAATGAAAGATGCCAGATTGTTTACAGATGAATTAATCATGACATTATCCCTGGAACTTTTAAATTACATCAATTACATTGCATTTAGCATCACAAATAACCTGCATATTAAACAAATGGAATCTTTTCTCCTATTAATAAAGATTAAATCATTAACTACCACTATTGAATAGCAATGTGTCTGTAGTCAATGGCTCCCAGGACATATAAGAAATCTTGCTCTGTCACAAAATATATGCCTTCCTTTCAGGGACATCGTCAATCTTTATGGAATTTGGGAACGTTCGTTTTCTTTAGGAGTTCATCTATGGATTGATTATAACATTCAGACGTGGTAGACTGCCTAACGCTGAGAGCTCAAGAGAGCTATGTGAAATCATTCTGCCTTAAAGAATCCAATGCTTAGGCATCTTTGTGAAGCATAAGACAAGCCTGGCTTTTCAGTTTCCAATTTAACTTTTTAGATACTTAAAATATTTGGATTTAGTTGATCAATGCCTTTCAAGCAGTAGTTTTGAGATGTCTGAATCAAATCAGAGACTTAAAGACATTATTTCCTGTCTATTCTGTGAACTGTGCATGAATATACAATAAAGATAGAAATAATTCAATGAAAATGTTGTTAAAATATACAGGTCTTAAAATATTTGCAGAAGTAGCCTTCAATTCTTTATGCTAATTTAATTTGTGTTACCCTTTATATATTATAAAATGTTCATAAAATCATAAGTCCTCCAATATCAAATTTTTCCTATTTATGACCCTGAAATATAAAACTAAACAATAAAAAAGATGATTACAATAGATAGCTAAAGCATCTGTCACCATACTTCTCCTTAAGTGATAGATTTCTTTGACAGATAATGAAAAAAACAGAAATCTTAGGGCCTGGGAAGCTGTTCATTGGGATGTTCTTTGCAGCCCCCAGTTTCACCTCATGCAAACTTGGTGGGCTTCTACGCAGAAAAGAGAATGGGCGTTTAGATGAATTTGCAGCCCATAATGCCACATAACCATAAATAACTCCTGCAAGAGGGGAACAAACGCCAATTCCCAGCCACTCTAAGTGTGCCCTAGGTGTTCAGACTTTGTCAGTGTGGAAGGATGGCTTGTGTGGATTTAGAGCTCCACAGTACCCTATTTTCTTCCTATTCACTCAGATGAACTTCCTTCCGAAGTCTTTAAGAAAGCAGGTTATGCAAAATCAAGGAAGTAAATCTAGTATCAGTGAGCAGAGAGCCCCTGGTATAATTAAGGTGACCACAGGTGCCAGTTCGCTCAAGCAGTTTACACCTGTTTTCTTAGTATAATTGTTGACAGCATCCACTATGGCCCCAAAACGTGCCATTTTATACAATGTTAGCTGGTGACTCCAGCTATAGTCCTTGCTAGAGCAGCAACAGACACTAACATGCCCAGGGTAAGAGGTGTGATGCTAATGTAGCAGCTGAATTGAGTATCTCCTCAAGTTTACTCTTTAGCCATGTTACCTATAGCAATAAAGGCAACAGCAGGAGCTTTAGAAGTTTAGGGAAAAATGGAGTTGAAGATCAACACTAGCAGCTCCTGAAGGCTCTCCCTCTGGGACCCTGACTCAGGGCCTGGGCCATGTCACGGGAGGTGGAGTAAGAGTGAGGGCTGTTGCCAACCCACTTGTCCACTGATGAAGGTTCTGGGACTGGAAACTAATTTACACAGCATCTAGGTCATGACTTGTGTCTGGGGGGGGGAAATGCAGTTTCAAGGTTTACCCTATGAATCTTTTAGATTTTGAGCATGTGAATAAAGACCCATTCAGACATTACATTCCAGTGATATTGAAAACAATATGGAGAAAATCTACCTGTTAAGAAAAGAATAGTTAAGTATGTTATAGTATATTTCCATTCCAAATACTATTTTAAGTGAAATTATTTTGTAATTTAATGCCCTTTGGGACTTTGTAAAGATTGTGAAATGACATAAAAAAATAGTTATGCTATAATGTTAAATGTTAAATGAATAAAATAAACTACATATACATAATAATATCATACCTGTATAAAAATGTACACATGGAAAGCTAGAGGAACATAAATGAAAATTTAAATGATTATCTTTTAGTGATAAAACTATGAGTGAAATTTTCCTTTTCTGCGTTTGTTTAATTTTATTGAATAATTTATATAGTTTCCATAACATAAACTTCCAAAATAAATATTTAAGTTAGACTTTGATTACTTCACATCTATTGAATAAAACTCAAAGAAACAGTTTGCTGACTTCTGTCCAGTTTCTCTCTTCCTAAAACTATGAAATGAATTTTTAAAAATAAATGAAGAACATTTCTCTTTTATATTATTTTTTCCACTACTTTCCTTAGCAGAAGAAAATTCTTCAAAGAATTGCCTACACCATGTATTTATTGTGTCATCTCCTGCTTACTTCTAGATCTACTTAAATCTGACTTCTCGCTTCTTCTACCCTTGTTATGGTCACCAGTTACTATTATATCCCTACTGTTTTATCACTTGATCTCTCTGTTCTCCTTGAAACATGGATTTCATTTAGCTTCCATAATGTCACACTCATGATTTTCTCATACTTCAGATGCCATCTAGGCACCTCTAACCCCCAATATGCAAACAAACATCAAGCCATTGGCTTCCTTAAAATCAGCCTCTTCTCTGGTGTCCCTTTTCTTGCAAAATTGCAGTCATCCACCCAGTTGTTTAAGCAAGAATTCTTCGGGCTATATTTGGTGTCTCTCATCTTCAAATTCATTTAAGTATCAAGTCCCATTGATTTACGCTCACAAACAAAACCATATCCTAAACCTCATAATGTGTCGCAACATGAATTTCATACACCATCACTTTTAAAAGGAAATAAAATACAATGCAAAAAGATAGAAGAGAATAGCAAAAAAGAGACAAAATTTCATAGGCTGTTTAACATTCTTCCTGGAAACTTTGTTTTAGCTACAAGTGTGCTATGTGCTACATGTAGTTTGCTGTATAAAATGAGTTATTTTTGTGAGTAATATTAAAAACAAACTAGAATACACTGTCCTCACCGCTCTGTTTGCTTTTGGTTTGCACTATCTGATCCATTTCCTAAATCGCCAAAGCTGCTACAAGAGTAATCTTAAACAGTTGCAGATCTGATCGTACCATTCCTCCACTCTAACACTTCCTATACATTCCTAGTGCCTTTTGAATAAAGTCTAAAACCCTAAACATGACAATTTAGCTTCTGCACTACCTGGCAGCTTTCTGTTTCTCTGCACTGTCCCTCACTTTCTATGACCCAGGCACATTGATCATTTTCTAGTTCATCAAAAACCTTCTGCATCCTTCTGACCTCTGGGCTTCTTATATTCCATACCTGGAGATCTTGTGCCCATTTCCCCTTCAACTCTCTGTATCTTTCAATTCTGCAGATCTCAGCTTCCACTTGACTTTGTAGAAAATGTAGAAGCTACCAAAACAAACTCTCTGCATTTTCCACCATAAAGCCTACAAAACAACATTAATCCACATCCATTTTTTCTTCCTCTGTGTGTGTGTGTGTGTGTGTGTGTGTGTCCCCCTGTTGTCATCTAAGGTGATCATGCTGTGTTGAATTCTATCACTTTCTACCTCGGAGGTAACTCATTCTATTGATCATACCTTTTCTCTCATTTCTATTCACTCTCTCCTTCACTCCTAGATCTTTCTGGTTAGATTTTATATATATATATATATATATATATATATATATATATGATATTTCCATCTTAAAACAAATAAATAAGCAAAACCCTTGCAACTCTAAATTTCTTTTCAACTACCGATCAATATTAATTTTGGGAGTTACGCAGAAAGGAGAGCCGTTCACAATTGCAGAAAGTTTATTTGGGAGGTGATTTCAGCAAGTTGCAGAGAGTGAACAGAAAAGGAAAACAGCCCAATATAAGAGCACACTATCGTAGTCATGACTATGCAGCCTTCTGAGAAGAAAAGAGAACACCTTTCAGAATCGTGTGCCTGAAGAATGGCATGCTGGAACTTTTGTCTACCAGCTGCTATATCCCAGAGGCTGAGGGTCCTCCTTGAAGGAAGTAACATCCCTGAAACGCAGAGCCATGCCTGCTCACTCAGCAGCAGAGCGGGCTCTCAAACAAAGGCAAAACAACTCATAACATGCTCTTCGGGACTCTGCTATTTGTCCTCCCAATGTGTTTCAACCTGGACTCGAGACATATCACTCTACTAGCATTGCTCTCAACACCTCCAACTTGTTGGAGATAAATGGAGTGATACCAGTGTAGCAGCACCAAACCTCAGAGTTCAATCAATGGCAGCACACAGTGTTGAGAAAGATAGAGAAGGAGCAGTTTAGGAAATGTGGTGGCCCAGTCTCCATGTTCATTGAGCTTTTGGCAGTATTTGGCTCAGTTGCCCACTTTCTTCTTCTGAGAACACAATCTTACCTTTTTTTTCCATGACACATGACATGATTTTCCTGCAATTCCATTACTGCTTTTTCAGCCTCCTTTGCAGATTCCTCTTACTATAAACATTGGAGTTTCTTAGACTTCAAACTTAGACTCTACTCTTTACATTCCATTCTCTCATTTCTTGTGCTGCCTCATTGCTGTCTAACTCTATTACCTTTTTAAATAATTGCTTGTTTCCTGTCTGCCTTGTTCACAAGGTTATAATTTCCAAAGCACCACATTTTTAATCCCATCATAAATAAATGTAATTAATCAGGAATCCATGATGCTTGGCTTTCCTACCCTGTGGATCTGCACAATTGCCCTCAAGGGTGCAATTGCCTGTCCTTGCTGAAAGTGGCCACAAGAAAATAGGGCAGGTCTGTGATGATTTAGCATTACATATCACTCTTTCAGCAAAGTATCAAAAGCCATCTGAAATCCAACTTCAGAGTCATTGTCAAACCCTCTTTGGCTCTACACAGTGATATTTACCCACAAAATAATCACATCAATCATCAGCAAGTAGTGAAGTATGATTAAAGCAGCATGGGCCAGATTTTTGTTCATGTAACAAGATGAAACAAGTCTACTTTTTGTTTTAAAATGCAAACAGCATAATAAAGTATTCACTGGTTTCTTAGAAAAAAAATATTTTCTTTTGTTAGGCTTTTATATATCATAAATAGGTAAGGGAAGCCCACCTAGGACTAGGAAATATTGGAGAAGCAAATTTGCTGGTCAATTAAGAAACAATCAATTTTCCCCAAAGAAAAACACTCCTTTGGAAACCTCCTTGTTGTGATAAATAGTTGACCTAGGTTATAGAAGTGATGCTTACTAGGTAAAAAATTAATTGTATTCAAATATGCAGGTGTCATGGGTGATTGGACTAAAGTTTTTTCCTGAACCAACATAATACTTTGATGAGTATATGTAGATATAAATTTTGAATATTTATGGAGGGAGTTTCATTGTCTCTAATTTAGAATATTATATTAATTATCTATTTAGAGCAATGAACTCAAAGCCACCAATGGATTATGGCTTGTGAAAGCAGAATCTAGAAATAGCTAAGCCAACATTAATATTATTGTCATGATGTATTAATTTAAAGTACTAACTATTCATTAAAACTCTTCTAACCAGCCTGTCATCAATCAACAAAAATTTATTTAATACTAAACATTTATTAGCTATGTATATGCTCCCACTCTGCTGTAAAATAATATAGGAAGGAAAAGACAACGGATCCAATTAATCCTAGATAGGAGACTAATCAAAATTTTGAATTATTTGGCTAGGGTGTAGACACTCAGTCATCTTAGAAAAGAAAATTAAAAAGACCAAATTGTTTTACAATTCATTTTCAATTACTTCAGAGATATTCACAAAGTTGCTAGTTAATGCAGTAGCCATACAACAAATAAAAGGTATTGGGCAGGGGGTGAAACACAGAGTCAACAGGTGCTCTGTGATTCTTAAGAAAAACTCAGTTTCTAAAGAAATCTACTATTGTTTTGATTCTACTTTTTCTCTGACTAAAATGATGAGACTTAATAATTTTTCAATCCTATCTTGAGTGGAAAAAAGAACTTTTTTGAAAAATCTTTCTGACTAATGTCTATAGAGTTCTGGACATTTTACTCATTTAAAAAAAAATAATAACCTCTTGGAACCTAGCAACGAGAAAGGCAATTCTCCTGAATTTGGGTCAGTACATTCTTGAAAATCTTTCCTTTTTATAAAGCTGAGGTGACCTCCTGTAATAAAAAGGAATTTATTTTCTACGTGGATTCTTTGTACTGAATAATTAAATTCCTTTGACTAAACTATTTCTGTATTGCAGTCTTCAATTATACTGAAATTGATTTTTCACATACACATATATCTATATCTATATCTATGAATAAACGTATTTATGCAATTTTGCAAATATATGGATTTGAGAAAATATGCTAAGGTTAAGGATTGTGTGCTCCATCATGATTATGTGCTCCATCATGAAACCCAAGATCAAAGAATGGATAGTAAACTGATTTATACATGTGAAAATATTTGAAGTCTCATTGCACCTGTCTTATAATATCCCTTTCTCGGGACTAATGATATAAAAATTCAGGATTAAAGATCAAAACCCATAAATCATAAACAAAATGACGCCTGTTTTTCTTCTTATAAATCATTTTTCTGAAACCACAAAGTTTAATGTGCACTAGATCAATCCATCATGCCTGAAGCTAAATACAACATTAGTTTCCAAGGATATGTACAGCTTTAGTACTCTGCAAAAGCTCATTAATTTTCTTCACAGATATTTGAGAATACAGCCATTAATAGGGTAATAAGTGAAAAGAATTTACTAGAATATCTTGATTTTTATTTTAATGAGGAGAAAGGGTAAAAAGCAGGTAGATATTCCACTAATCTGTAAAATACAAGCAGCTCCAATTTAGGAATTTGTTGTTGTTGTTGTAATTAAAATAAAACCCAACGTTTGTAATTAAGCAACATTTTCTAAAGACGCCATTGTGATTAGAGTCTGAAGTCCCTGGACTATATTTAACTGTAACGTACTTGAAGTATAGAATAAATAATTTTCACCTGAGTTTGCAGCCTGGGAAATAAAGATCTTGATGAAGGAGGAAAAAAGAAGAGTGAGGTGAGAGGGAAGATAGAAGATGAAGGATGGGGTAGAGGAGAAATATATTGCCTGCCCTATATGTTGGCCTAATGTTAAGAAACATTTTCTAACTTTTTTAATTTCTATTCCCTTTCTCATTTCTAACCCCTTTACCCATTTCCCCAGGCATTTAAGTGACTCATCTGTTCTAATCAACACTGTTCCATGCCTACCTCCAAGTTTAGCCTCCTAAATCATACAGATCTTGCAACTTTAATAAATAAAGCCTGTTAAAGTCTTAAAGTCAGTGAGTTTAAAACAGTATTCAAGTTTGAGAAAAAACAATACAACAGAGTTTTTGGGTAGAGAAAAATACCCACAAAGTAAATTGGCACAGCCCATAAGCTAATTATTACATATATTTATTTGTTCATTCGCTTCATTTATACAATAAACAGTGCTTCTCCCCTTGAAAGGCACTGTTTTATGTCAGTTTTTCCAACACTTTTCTTCTCTTCAGTGTCTTTTGCCTTCTCCTTCTGTGGAACCTTACAGACGCTCTTAAAATCTCTGTTTTAGAGTTCAGGTTTTTGCTTTTTTCCATGATGGCCCATATTTTAGTAAAAGCAGGGCTCCTTCTGGTAGAAGTAGATGAGGTGTAGCGATTTGTACAGATGGGTCAAAAAAAAATCTCATCTGTTACTCTCCATTAATATATGCTCCTGGCAAATCAACTAGGTCAGAAGACTTACATAAAAATTTAATTAACTGGTTAATCAGGTGGACAAAAGAGCAGGCTGGATATTTAAAAACCTTGAAGAAAAAGTAAATTAATTATCTCAGAGCATTCCCTAACAAAGAACTACTAATTCCTATAACCCAGCTGAGTTCATCATGCCCCAGTATTTTTGCCCCTTCAAGAGACAAAGACCCCTGCTTCCCATGAGTCATATGTTTGGAAAAGAATTTTTCTATGAAACAAAATGCATTTGTTAACTAATGATGGCTTTATCACTTTTATTAATCAAAGACATCTATGACTGCTAATCAGAATTTCTGATAGACTATTTGCAATCAGATCTTGCATAGCCAGAATTATAAGAAATTACCTTAGTCCCTGACCCAGGTTCTTCTGACAAGAAACAACTGTATTGATTGTAATAGTCTAATATTAGGGGTACATTTATTCAAAAATTCAAATGACATTCAATTTTTAAAAGTTATTTGGAGAGACTGATTATTACTTTATAATAGAAGATTGTGTTATTTTAAGCATTAAATTCATAAATTCACCAACAAAATATTTTTTTCAATTAAGTAGGGAAGAATGAATAAAAAACTTTAAAAAAATATATATGGCTTTGCAATTTTTTTTTCCAGGCTTTCTAATTATCTGTTACTCCTTCTTTATAATTGTGTAGGAAACTCAAGCGTGGTAAAAATTGCCTCATCAGTTGCCTGATTGGAAGAACTAATTTAAACTGAATAGGAATGTGCTTCCAGAAAAGGAGAGATGACCTTGTACAGCATGATATGTACATACTTATTTTCTTTGAAAAGCTTCTAAGTAATTTTCAATTATAATATGTTCAGTCCTATACAAAATTTCATACTTTTTAAAATCTAATCATATTTATTCACAGAACTTTTGTTATTAGGGATCACTACATTATACAAACTTTCAAAATGTAATAGTGTCATGCAAAATGTTTAAGAACATGAAAATAAGTAGCCTCATGCATTAGCATGTATTCATTCTACAAATAACTTTTGAGTGCCTACTAGGTTTCAGACACTAAGAAAATGATACCAAATAAGACAGACATATAGGTGCTCAGTTGGCAACTCCAGCTAAGCAATCAGCCAACAGTGAGTACCAATGATCAGCCCAGTCTGTCCTTCAGATGACTTCAGTCTTATCTGCTATCTGCCTGTAACCTTTTGAGAGATTCCAAGGGAGAACTGCCTAGCTAAAAGCAGTCAAACAAAGCACAGAACCATAAGAGATTTAAAAATTGAGGTTTTTAAGGCTCTTAGTTTTGGAGTGGCTTGTTACATAGCAAATGAATAACTGGAATAGCTCCTTGTTCCCATTCTCATACCACCTCACTATTGTATAATTATACATTAACCGATACCTTTTGTAACTCTTGCATTTTTGTTGAGCTTTTTTGGTAGGGTTTGTCTTTTTACAATCACATAACTCAGAGGAAGGACCAGGAGACATTTATGGAGTAGTTCTTTCAAATAAGGAATTTCAGAAATCTAAACATGTAAGAGGCAAAGTAGGGTAATCACACTCTATAAATTAAAGTCGGAGCCCAAAGCTCATACACATGTGTGCTTACATCTGTAGTCTCGCAGGCATAGATTACAGTTGCCTTCAATTATGTCAATCTTAACAAAGGACTTTAATCATACTATACTATCAGAATGTGAGAAAATAAAAAAAATTAAACAAAAATACTTTTCTTGATACAAAATTTTAGGATGCATTTGAGAAGTCAGGAAGATTTCTAATGTAAAATTATTCATCAGCATTTTTAATAATCAGATATATGAATAATAATATAAAATATATAAAACTATAGGATATTACATATGATTAAAGCTTTGTATCCTTAACACTTTATGAGAATGAGAGGTATTATATATAAACTAAATCATAAAATAATAACTGGTTTCAGTTATAAATCTTCTAACCTATTATTATCATTAAATGAAATAGTAAACTTGTTTTTTCTTACATTTTATAAAGTAGAGGGATTTTTAACATCCATTTCATGAATCACCCATGAAGTCTTTGGATGGGCAGTACATGTAAATTTATAAAATTTGTACTTATGTACATGAGAGCATTATGTGTGTAAGGGACCCATCTTTCATCAGATTTTCAGAGGAAAAGATAGGCTGAATGTTTTTCAAATTATATTTAAGATTTAATTTTAAAAAATTCACTACAAACAAATGACTTAAAAGAACACAGGTGCAAAATAGACAGTATACTGGAATAGATTATGGAACAGCTTAGTTTTTGTCTAAATTTCCTTTTTCCACGTTATAAAAGCCTCTCCGCTAGGACTGACCATACCATCCCGGTTTACTGCTCCACCGTAACTTGACTTCTCACCATTCTGGCAGCTCTAGTATTTCTTGCCTATCTAGCTCTGGTTTGTGTAATAGACTAGATTCAGCAGGGAAAGTGCCATATTTTCTATTATCTTCTATCCACAGCAATGTTGCTCAGTAGAAAGATGAAAATAATTCATTCAAAGTGTCATGATTATATATATGTGACAAAGAATGGCCTACGTTGAACTGTCAGTCAGAAATGGCTCAGATATGGGTTGGTTAAAGACTGACTTTTGATTTCACCTTTATCTAGAGATTTTAATATGCAAGGAATGATTAACGACCAACCATTATTATTTTCGCTGTACACATCCTAGAGAATCCTTCAGTGATCCAGGATAGCAACTTCCACCTGAGTTAGAGAAAATAGGGAGGACCAACGAAGGCAAGAGCAATTAAACCCAGGTGTCTTTGAGTCCTCTGTCACAAGGAGAGCAACAGTACCTGAGAGGCTAAGTGACTGTGGACTGTCACCAACCCAGAGGAGGGGGCTGACTTTGTTCAAGCAGGCACGTGGTTCTAGAGATATGCTAGAACATTGAAGGAAAGGGGAGAATAATTGATTCTGACCCTTTGGTCTATTACGAATGTATATTCAAGCAGGGGAAGAGAGATTATTTTCACCTTTTATTCAATTCATTTGCTCTAGATCTAAGGATACCGACATGGGCACACCCTAAGGCATCTTTCATGGAAGAGAACATAAATGATTCTGTGTTTTTTTCCACAAGAAAATAGATGAAAATTATCACAAGAGTTTAACTGTAAAGAACTTCCTGACTAAAATAATGTTTTACTAAAAATGTGTCTCAAAGTAATTATAAATGTTTTCACAGGGTATACATTTCTGAAAAGAAGTCTGATACCCATTTGTTGGGAATTTTATAGACCTCACTATACACATTCAGCAGGCAACGCGTATTTCCTTAGAGTCCCTATTAGTACCAGGAGTGTGTGTGTGTGTGTGTGTGTGTGTGTGTGCGCGCGCACGCGTATTCAGATATATATTCAACTATATTTAACTTCTCCATAAAGAACATGAACACATTAAGTAATTAATGCTTGTCAGTTACTTTGAGTGAATACCGTTTTAGTCAAATGCTATATCTGTGTTAAGTAATAATAATAATCAAGATAATGGGCCGTCCAATTATGTAGGTTATTTGCTAGTGGTTTTAAAGCACGCCGTATGTTTGCTCAGAATGTAGATATTTATTTTTTTAAAAAAAGAAAGACAGCATTTTCATCAATTTAAAGGAAACATTTTTTTTTTAATGTGAGAGACATACTGATTTATGTAGTGATTCTAGAATTGTCTAGTCCCTGCAGCACCGTCAGTCACGCTGCAGTCGCTGTGCTGAAGAGCAAGTGAGGAGCCAGCCCCCCGCTCGCCCGCAATGGGCTCTCTCGGGATCAGAAAACCTTTCACTTCACTCCCACCCAGGGACGCCATCTTATTTCCCAGATCGCTTGGCCTGTCACAGACTTATTTGGTGCCTAGTATCAGGCTGCTAGAACTCTAAAACTTACTCTATTCAGTTTATTCAAAATAAAGGAGAAAGGAGTTAAAGCAACCTCTAGTCACTCACCTGAGGGAGACAGGAGGGAGGCTGGGAGGCTGGGAGGCAGGTGACACAGTTAATTTCTTTTTCAAGTGGACTTTCTCAAGGAAGGAAACTCTTGAGATTTGCTAGGAAGAATATTCCTTATCATTAAAAGGCCCATAGAAAGATGTCTGTCAGTCAGAATTACCTGGAGTGAATAAAACCCAGGGCCAATGAATGTCATAAGGCTACCTGGAGAACGCCACCTGAGCTACACAACTCTGGGCTATAGAGTAGTATCTCTTTAAGATCCCCCACCGTATGAGGGACTCCACAAACGTCACCCACAGACCTCGTCTGCTCTGGGCCAAAAGGACGTGGCCAGTGTGGGAAGGCAGGACCTGGTAGGTTGTCCTCACCATCCCAGATCTCTGCTTCATGTGCACTTTTTTGACTGCTTATAAATTTCACATCATTTAATAAAGCTTGATACTGGGTAAGATCTCTGAATTCACAATTACATATAACTGTTTTCTTCTCCTTTTCAATTTTCTACTACAATACCATATATCACCAATGTTTGTACACAAATTGTTTTTCTCTCCCATTTTTATAAGTATATGTAACTGTTATTTTCATACGTATCTTCTTCCACTCTGTCTTTTTTACAAATTGTATAAATTTTTTTATAAACTGGGATATAAATAATTTGACACCAAAAACTCCTCTATAAAATTTCCTTTGTTCTGGAAAAGATCCAAGGACTAAAACCCTGGGCAAGGTGGATGCCAGGGAAACGCTACTGGAGATATTAACAGTACTAGCAAAACCAGGTGAGTGTTGGTGTTAAAAACCAATGCTACAGGTCCTTTAACTGTGGTCCCCAACCCCGGGACTGTGCCTGGCCAGGTACCGGCCTGTGGCCTGTTAGGAACCAAGGAAAAACTGTCTTGCATGAAACTTAGGAACCAAGCCACACAGCAGGAGATGAGTGGAGCTTCATCTGTATTTACAGCCGCTCCCCATTGCTCGCATCACAGTATCACCACCAGAGCTCCGCCTCTTCCCACCCCCCACCCCCTGCCCCTGTCAGTGGAAAAATTGTCTTCCATGAAAGCAGTCCTTGGTGCCAAAAAAGTTGGGGACCACGGCTTTACAATACTCAATAACTCTAGTTTCTCCTGTTTTCAGTTTATACCACCCACTCTGCAAATCACAGCCCTGATTATGTGACTTCCATCTTAAAATCTTTAGTGGCTCACCACTGCACTTACCACTGCACTTACCACTGTACTCACCACTGCACTCACCACTGCACTCACCACTGCTTACAGTGTAAAGTCTAAACTGCTGTGTAAAGCCATAAGATTCTTGACACTGTGATCTGGAAAAGAGGATGTTACAAACCTTTCTATGTTATTTATCCCTATTGCATCCAACTATTTAGTGTTCCCAAAATGCTATGCTCCAGTCAAGGGTGATTTCTCAATTTTGGCATTCATGAGGCTCCATGTGATACATCATAACCAATGTCAGAGTGTTCAGTTATAAAGGTTTTGCACTGCACAAGGATACTACATTGAAGGGAGTATCATAAACTTCTTAAACATTGTAGTAAATGTGCTGTCTTAACAGAATCATCAGAAAAAGTCATAGCCTTATAACTTTATTTAGAAATGTCAAACCATCTTGATTAACAGTCATACTGGAATCATATGAAGCAGAGAAAACACTTTTTCTGAAAAGAAATGATGGAGGACAGAAAGAAAAAAAATAGTGGATGTATTCTATAATTCCTTCTCTTGACTTCTTAGCAGTCATCAATATCCTTTTCTGCAATTCATAAAATTTCAAAAAGTCCCAGCCCAGTAATATGTAAGTATCCCATTCATAAGCAAAATCACACTCATCCCTTCCTCCAGAGGGTAAGCAGCTGAATCTTTGTTAATTCTCTTGTTCTCCAAGTTAAGGTTTTCTGGGTAGTGTACAGTCTTTCTGGTCAAGTCTAGAAATGGCCTCAAGGTACAACAGTCCATAGCTAAATAATATATTTAACTATCTCAACAACTGAGTATACATTGATGAAGGTAGAATAAGATAACCATTACTAAAGCTCCAATTTAGAAAGAGGAAGAAAGAGAAACAATGTTTAAGGCATGTATCATACTTCCTGGACATGGTGGCAAGGACGCCCAGCCAGGGAAATGGTTTCTTGGTCAATCAATCTGAATGCCATTGATTCTCTTCACTGGAAAATTCACCCTTCTATTGCCCTTCTATTTACATGTAGAAGGGAAATTGGGCAGCTATTTTGCCTTAGCAACCCACTTCCTGAAGGCTTAGTTTGAAACCTCAGGAGTGAACAATCATATCAATCTTTTCTCACCCTGGAATTTTTTTGGTAATAAAATATCTCTTAAAGCCATAGTAGGAAGCCCGCAAATTTGCATTCTTTCAACTCTCCAATCAAGTAACCAAAGATAGAGGTCTTATTATGTCAGTGTTGATTAATCTAGATTCTGTATCCCTGTATTTTAGCTACAGGCTTTGGTGTTCTACCCATAATGTTAGTCTTTAGATTAATATCCTCCCTCCAGGCCTCTGCCTCCAAATTAATGGGCTGAGATAATGAGCTAAGTGTATTCTGCCCTTTGTCCCAAGGCTAAATCATAGTGGGTGAGTACAAAGTGGGTGGTAATTAATTTGGTCAGGAAGATAATATAGTGCAGGAAGTTTTCACATAAAACTTGGGGATCAAGTTTCTTCCATTTCCCAGAGACATCCCTAAATGAGGTTCCTGTTCTCCACCTTGCTAGGGACAAAGAATCCAGCTAGAACAATCTCCCACTGTGCATGATTCTCTAACTCTTAGTCAGCAGAGATTGCCGACCCTAGCAAACTAAACCATTCTCTTCCCTCTCTTCGTTTTACTTGAGCCAGTGACAATCAAACTTATACCTTCTTTCCTCCAATACTTTGTTGTAGGATTCAAGGATTAGAAAACACACCCTGCTTCCTACCATTATTCAACCATGTGTCTATTTCCAAATACACAATGGGTATTGACCTAATCAGCTGCTTTACTCCTCATAGAAAGATTGGCAAAAATTCCCAGTTTGAGGGCGAAATGCTTTCCCTCTCATCCACCTGATTCCACAGTTTTGGCTCTTTCAATTGCAAAAATTCCTTCTCACTACCAATTTTTGTGTTTTTCATCACATTTTATTCGCAACTGTCAGAAAGCCAACTCAAACTACTTTCAGCAAATACAGTGAATTTACTAACTCATATAACTGGAAAGAAAAAGGAATCTGGCTTCAGGCTCCACTGATCTCACTGACCAAGAGTCCTCGTGTCCCCCTCGAGCTCTGCTCTGCTTTCATGCTGTTTCTCTCCTCACATCTTAGCTCTGCTTTCCTCTGTGTTGGTTTCATTTTCAGGCTGTATCTCTTGTTGAAGAATGATGAAAACTTTGCATTGTGTTTAGGTTCACAAATTGCCAGAAGCATGTTTTTTTTTTTTAACAAACCATTGCAGTAGGGAGAGATGGTTGAAACTGATTATCAAAAACACTAAGCCTTTCCACAGGGCTAGGAACAATGATCCCACAGTGAGGCAAAAAAGAAGAAAAGAAAAATAACTTGTGGGTTCTCTTGAATCTTAAATGATTAACAAGACAGCTCCTCCTGAATTGTCAATAATGCTCACATTATTCTTATTTTATGATGAGGTTTCAAATATATTGAAATTTACTCTAACATATTGTTCAGGATGTACATAGTAAAGAATAAAGTCACCAGGCCATATTTGAGTGCTCTTTCTTTTCCACATGTTTAGGATATTTGGGCAGAAACATCAGCAACAACAAGTAGCACTAAAAGGAAAAAAAAATAAGAAAAAGTGAGATTATGTAATAAAATACCACATACCAAAAATTTACAACATCAACAAAGAGATGCAAATTTACCACGTTGGAATGTCTGTCCTTTGTAGAGACTGAAAAGAAGATAAAAGGCGATATATCTATCACATATATGGAGGGGTTGACTTTACAAAGAGAATGACCCCCTCTCTGAGAGGAGAAAAAGGACAAGTGTGAAGACTTGTAGAAATAAAAGTCATTCAAGAAGCTTATTTCAATATCTGGACACCTAAGGAAGATGAAACATGTGTCAAATGACTCTTGTATCAAAATAACACTGGAAGATGAGTAATGTCAATACTGAGTACAACTGAAGAAATCAACCAAGATACAAAAGAATACAGTTGAAGTACAGCAAGCAAATAACAATAATCACAATTTAGACATCTTTCAGAGAATTCAACATTATCACAGCAACAAAAACCAAAAACATAGTTAAAGAGTCAATATATTCTTGAGTTCTTTATGCCTAACAGATTTTGCCAGACTGAAAATAAGAACAGAAAATGTCAATAGTGGGATTTACCCAGAATCGAAGGTTGGCAACTTTTCAAAAAGAAAAGAATAAAATTATTTGTGAGAATTTTCATTGAGATAGTATAGGAGGTGGATTTTGGCCTGAGCCTTGAGCCAAAGCTCAAATCCGCTCACAATACTGAACAAAAGCTTTGAAAATGAGTAACACCAGCTTCAGTAGAGGGTAGTTCTGCTTTCTTTTTTTTTTTTTTTTTTGAGACAGAGTCTCACTTTGTTGCCCGGGCTAGAGTGAGTGCCGTGGCATCAGCCTAGCTCACAGCAACCTCAGACTCCTGGGCTTAAAGCGATCCTACTGCCTCAGCCTCCCGAGTAGCTGGGACTACAGGCATGAGCCACCATGCCCGGCTAATTTTTTTTGTATATATATTTTTAGTTGGCCAGACAATTTCTTTCTATTTTTGGTAGAGACGGGGTCTCACTCTTGCTCAGGCTGGTCTCGAACTCCTGACCTCAAGCGATCCACCCGCCTCGGCCTCCCAGAGCTAGGATTACAGGCGTGAGCCACCGTGCCCGGCCTCAGTTCTGCTTTCTTTAACAGGACAAGGCAACCATCAGGGCGAGGGGCTGCCAGCCCCAAAGCCAGCACAGACTGGTTGCTGATAAGATGAAGCCTAAAGACCACTCATAGACCTTTTCCCTTATTTTGATGCTAAAAATCACATCCAAAGGTGGAGATTTAACATGCTAATGAGACATGCGATGTATGAAGAAGTATAATCACTGGATGGGCAGCTGCTTCAAACCTATGCCTCTACATGCTGTGATTTCAATGCTGGCCCTAAACTTTATCTCTCTTCCCCTCTCTTAAAAGTTCCCCAGCCTTTTTGTTCAGGGAGCCAGTCTGGTTTCTTAACCAATACTGGCTCCCTTCCGATCGAGCAAAAGGCCCAATAAAGCCTTGCCTATTTAAATTTTATTTTTGGTCTCCAGACAATTTCTGTTGACTTGTGGGAAACAAGAATTGTGAGGTCAGCAGCATCGTGACCATGAGTTGTGTTAGGAAAGAATACTTTTTTCCCAATCCTAATATCTCCCTCCATGTAGAGTTTTATCGGTAAAGCATTCCTTGCCTTTCTCCGTGCAATTGTTCCTCCTCAGAGAGAGAAAAAGAGTAAATTAATAGGATTATTTTCCAGCCCCTTTCTCTCTCTTTTAGAGGGGGCATGAGGTCCCCTGCCTGTAGGGACGTCATGCCTTCTCCTTGTCCTTCCAAGCTGCAAGGCTTATTAAGGCATGATTTCCTTCCTTGGAAAAGTGAAGGGGGAAGGAAGTTGTTCTGAAGGTTGTGCGAAGAGTGGTTTAAATTCAAGAAAGTGTTGTTAAGATTTAGTGCACTGAAAATGGAAACCGTAAGATGGACATTTGGGGAGTAATATAATAAGAAGGAGGCATCTGGCAGAGCCTTGATCAAGAGGCTGTAAGTGCTGGAGACACTGCATGAATGCAGGCCGTGTGGGAGGTTTGCATCGGCCTGTATTTGTGCAATGTGTTTGTATTTTTATGGTTGGATAGTTGAGAGCTTAACAGCTGAGTTTTAGTTGAATTTCCAATCCACATGAAAAATCACATTGTATGAAGGTTAATAGTCCTTTTATGTGTCTCGCCTATTCTTGAGCTAGTGACTATAGGTCTCAGAAAACACTAACAGGTTTCTGTAAATGTTGGGATCTTCTAAGTTGACCACAGGCTACAGTAAAGACACAGACCTTCCATTTAGGGCTGACACAGTTTACCCTTGACCTTCATGGGGCCTCTTGGCCTGGCATAATAAGTGACTTTACGTAATATTAGATCTTCTTATGCTTTCGTAGGAAGAATATAGTTTGGTACTTTTCAACCAGAGACAGCTGAGTTACAGGTACAATAGAGAATCTTAGTATGTCTGGCTATAAATTGTTAACATCAGGTCTAAGTAAATAGTATTGGATCAGCTGCTCCAAATTTTGTTCTACAAATGAAGGAGAAAACAATTTTGTGGCTTGGTCCCACGCCCAAGAGTCACAACATATTAAAATAGTTACTGGATGAGTTTCAAAGTGACACAATTATTATAGATGGACATGAAGATGTCCTGTATCTTGATAGAAGAAGACTGCAAATGCTGTGTAATTAGGACCCCAGGGTAAGGCATAACTAGGATTCGAAAAATTAAAAGGGAAGCCAGCAGAACAATAATAGACTAAATACAGGCAGGCCTCAGTTGGATGTTGGCCTGATGGGAAAGTATCTTCTGCATGAAAATGGACCAGAATTATCTCAACAATGAATGGATGCTATTGGCAAACACAGACATGAGGATTTCATTGTTATCACCACAGGAGAGCTTCATAGACAAAATCTAAATGAGGATTTAGTAAAACAACCAACAATATGAATTACCAAAATAAGGAATGAAAGAGACATCTTCACAATAATCCCTACAGAACTTAAAAGTATTATAAGGGAATGTTCTAAATAACTTTATGCTAACAATTTGAATAGTTAGATAAAATAGACAGACTTCAAGAAAGACAAAAAATAACAAAACTGACTCAAGAAGAAATGAATCTATACCAAGCAAATAAATTAAATTCATATTTAAAATTTTCTCTGTAAAGAAAAGTCCAGCCCCAGATCAGGTAAATTCAAACAAATATTTAAGAAAAAATAGTATCAACCCTACAAAAATATTTTCAACAAATAGAGAAGGAAGAATGATTTCACAACTCATTTTATGAGGTTACTATTACCCTGATACCCAAAGCTAAACTAAGGTATCATAAAAAAAGAAAACCACAGTCCAATATACCTCATAAACATAAATATAAATATCCTTTACAAAGGATTAGAAAACTGAAACCAGCAACTTCTAAAAAGTATTATGCAGCATGATTAAATAGATTTCACATCCAGAATGCAAAGCCGATTTAACATTTGAAAATGAATTAATGTCATATGTCATATTAACAAAGAAAAAACATACGATCATCTCAATAATCTCAATAAATGAAATTTTTAAAAAAAGCTATGCAGGAAAAAAAACTCAGCAAACTCAACAAATTGGAAAGAGGTGGGTACTTTTCAAAAACTCATAAACCAGATCTAGAAAACAAAGAAAAAAACTAAAAACAAAAAGACTACAGCACATATTATACAAATGGTGAATGACTAAATGTTTTCCCAATAAGATCAGGGATAAGTCATGGATATTACCTCTCTCAACATTTATTCAATATTGTACTGCAGTTTCTAGGCAATAGAAATTTTAAGTAATTAAAGCCATTTGGATTGAAAAAGAGAAAGTAATATTGTCTTTATTCACAGTAAATTGTATTCTTATAAGATCCTAAGGAATCTACCTAAAAAAATAAAGAAAAAAATGTTAGAAAAATGAGTAGCAAAGTTGTGGGATACAAGATTAGTATACAAAGATAAAAAATTATATGAGACATAAAAATAAAACTTTTAAAAATTGTTTCTATGTATTAGTAATGAGAAATCTAAAGGTAAAATTAAGAAAACAAACCCATTCACAATTGTATACCAAAAATAAACAACTTAGGAATAAATTTGATAAAAAAAAAGGGAATGGCCTGTGCACTGAAAACCACAAAGCATTGTTGAGAAAAGTTAAAGACCTAAATAAGCAGAGTTATGTTGAATTGGAATATTAAATATCCTTACGATGGTAATTCTCCCCAACTATATTTATATCTTTTTAAAATAGAAATTGACTAACTGGAAATGCAAAGAACTTAGAATAGCCAAAAAGAAAAAAAAAATGAAAAAAGAAGAATATATTTAGGAGACACACTACTTGATTTTGCAACTTGCTCAGAAGGTATAGTAATCAAGAATGCAGTGTTGGCATTAGGGTAGACATATGGATCAATGGAGCACAATAGAGAGTCCAGAAAAAAACCCAAACATATAAGATTAATTGATTTGCAACAAAAGTACCAAGGTAATTCAATAGAGAAAGGATGAGCTTTTCAAAAAAAAAAAAAAAAATGGTTCTAGAGCAATTGGAGAAATACATGGTATGAAAGGAAAGAATAAGCCTGAACTATTACTTCACATCACACACAAAACATAACTTGCAATGGATTGTGAACTAAAATAAAATCTTAAGGCTCACCCGCTACTGGCTGACTGAATGGACTCCCTCATGGCCAAAGGAATATCCTAAAACTAAATTGCCTGCCAGGGGGAGGGAAGTCAAACATGCCAAATCATGCCCCC
Source organism: Lemur catta (assembly GCF_020740605.2). Classification (NCBI taxonomy): domain Eukaryota; kingdom Metazoa; phylum Chordata; class Mammalia; order Primates; family Lemuridae; genus Lemur; species Lemur catta. The sequence goes on along the minus strand of NC_059150.1, from coordinate 22,407,657 downwards.
CTCCCTTCTTGGAGACATCCTTTGTAACCCATTAACAGGCCTAAGTGTATGCAAGACAAACCTGCAGGTGCTCAGTTTACACAACAAATATATGTCTGGTGGCTTATCTCTGATAAACAGCTCTTTATGTTAAAACACTCCAAGCCTTTAGACAAAGCTTCATGTCTTTAGCCAACTACAAGTCAAAGAATCTTTAAACCCACCTATAATCTATAAGCCCCTCTTTGAGATGGCCCACCTTTTTGGGTCAAACCAATGTATGCCTCCCACATATTGATTTATGACTTTACCTATAACCCCTGTCTCCCTGAAATGTATAAAACCAAACTGTAACCCAGCCACAGCGAGTCCACTTGCTCAAGGCTTCTTGGGCATGGCTCTGGGTCATGATCCTCAAATTTGGCTCAGAATCAATCTTTTTAAAATTATTTTACAGAATTTGAGTTTTTCTTTTTTGTTAACAGGATTGTAGGCCTAAATTTAAGTGCAAAACTATACAAATTCATTAAAGAAAAAACAGAGAAGACTTTGGATTTGGAAAACATTTCTCAAATATAACACAAAAGCATAATTCCTAAAAGAAATAAAAAATGATAAACTTTTCTTATTTCTTTTTCTTTTTTTTAAATTTCAGAATATTATGGGGGTACAAACATTTAAGTTACATATATTGCCTTTCCTTAATAAAAATTTATACTCTTATTTTTCAAAAGACACCATTAAGAAAATGAAGATATAAGCCACAGAGAAGCAAAACATTTTTCTGATGTAAGACTAGAAACCAGAATATGTAATACACTCTTACAATTCAACCATAAGATGGCAATCCAATAAAAAAAATGGACAAAAATATTTGAATGGACACTTCACCTAATAAGGCATACAAATGGCAAATATGGGGTCAGAAATTAAAGATAATTTGAAATTTGGTTTAAGACAGGTCTTTCAAAGACTGGGCTTGATTAGGATTAGGTAAGAATCAAGATATAATCATTCAGAATTGGAGAAGGCATTCAAAAATCTTAGGGCTTAAACTCAAATTGCAGTTTTAAATTATTTTTTTTCTTCAGGGATATTGTGATGAAAATAATTTTGCAGAAAACTGACCTTTGATGCTTTGCTATTTATTGATACTTTCTGCAGAGGAGTAGATGAGTCTTTGAGCAGTTCCTGTAATAAACAAACCATTTGGCCAGGAGGATCCCTGAAAAAGAAAGTGTTGCCAACAGGGACAGTGAAATGGCAAAGTCCTGCTACCACAAGACAGAGAGGTGTGGCTTCCAACCTCAGTGTTTGGGTTCTGTGTGGATGTAGACAATCTTGGTGCTCAAATTAGTCAGCTGCTTTGCCGAGCAGTACACCACTGTGCAAACCAAGTAATTCTGCTGTTGGCTACTGGAATTTCATATGTCCTTTCCAGCTTGAGAAGCTACGCTGGGCGGCAGCCTTGTTGGAACGTCTCTGGTAGGCTCAGAATCCCACACTGGCAGCACAAGGCCAGCACATAGGTAGCCCTGGTGGCTCAGGCCAGCAACCTGAGACAAAACATCTCTGAAGGGCATGGGACCAAAAGCTTACCTGTGGAGTCTGACAGGCCTAAGTATAAATCTTTTCTAGAAATCCGTTTACTCCTCTTGTGATTTGGGTAAATTATTTAACTTCTCTGAGCTTCAACTTCTGTTCTGATAACTGAGACAACATGCGTAAGGCATAAGCACATAATAGAACCCACAAATGTTTTTCCCCTCTTCCTATAAATCTATCATTAGTATAGGGAAAAATGACCTAATACTTGATATTATGAAAAATTTATTTAGTGGCTAATTATGTATTAAATGAAATGTAGAGTTCTACTGAGTAATCAATGAGAATATTCTTTCCATTGTAAACATAATTTTCTGTCTACTAAAAAAATATGTTTCATGATATTAGTCTACATGATAAAAATAGAAACAAAATATTCTTGCTGAATTTCTAATTTGCCATTAAAATCAGTTATTTAAAAATCACAATTATTTCAAAAGTATTACATTTTAATTTTAGATATCCAAGATCCTGTTGGATATTTACTTAAAATGACAGCCTTAAAAACACTTAAGCTAATTTCACTTATTTAAAATTGTTACTAAAAAAATCTTATTATATTTAATCCAGATATATTTAATGCCAAGATATAATTGCAATTTCAAATTAACCTGTCTTTTACCTTCTCAGACAACATAATGAAAGTAATTTGACAGAAAACTGACCTTTTCTCTATAGTCTCCAGCAAGATTTCACCACCAAGAATGAATCAATAGCCTAGAAGTCATTTTCAGGGGAAAAAAAAGATGGCATATTATATTTATAAAAATTTCATAGCATTTCTCTTGAGTCTATTTCTAATCTAATTCAAATATATTTATTTTTAATTATAATAACAAATTAAGCACCAAAAATTTCAGCAATGATTTTTCCTAAGCAGAGAGTTAATCTTCTAACCAGGCTTTCAGTAGAAGTATAATCCTATGACCCTTACTCATAGTCTAAATATGTTCTGTTACTTCAGATGTTATTTATTTATGGAAGCCCTCTTTTGATTTCACTATTCTGTTTTACTTAGTTTAATATTATGAATGAGTAGAATTTAGTAGGATGATAATGTTCTGAATGAACATATGGCATTTGGGTGGTCAGAATAAATAGACACCTGAACAAGACAGGTGTTCTCTTCTACCCTTCTTTCCTGTTTATGTGGCCTTGTCTGCTTAATCCCCTTCTCATCCCTAGTTAATCATCCTGCGAGGTATTTTAGTCTATATTCTGGTTCTCAACAGCAGAAAGTTTAATTGGTCACTAATACTATGGTCAGCTTTTTGTGTGCTCTTTTATGGCCTTCTGAGTATATATTTCACTATAGTCACAGGCCAATAATGGCTTGGGGATATTATCTCTGTGCGCCATTAACAAGCTTGGCCCTCTCAGGATTGATGAGTTCCTAAATCATGCCTAAGCTCAATCACAGTAGTATTGGACCTTAGGCTTTCTAGCTGCATTTGGTGGGATCAGCTCTTGCAATGCTGTTGTTTGATCTCAGCTCCTGCGTTATGGTCCAAGGAAATCACCATTTGGCCCCAGGTTTCTTCTTGCTCTATAGCTGATTTGATGGCACCAGTATCCTAACAGGCTCCAACAGTCACCTCGCAAAACTGCCCACCACAGAGTTTGTTAAATTAAACTGAAAACTGTGTCAAGGAACCCAACCTGTCTGTATGAAAGTTTTCCCAATTTATTTTTATCCATTTAGAATGTTTCCTATAGTGCAAAGAAGCTAAGTAAAGTGAGTCATCTGACCTAGATCATGCCCATCTCAGAGTTTTGAAAGAATTTTAGAAAACTTATAAATATAGATGTGACTCCCATCCAACATTGGGACCCCGAAGGACAAATGCATTTCACTTCACTGGAAATTCATACAAAGTTTGATATGGTTTAAGATCGCTTAACATTTCAGCAAATATAACCTTCCTTAGAAAGCAATATATAGTCTGTAGCAAGAAATAGCACCTGCAAATAAGCAGTACTACAGTTTTATAAAAATACAGAATGAAGGGAGAATATGTGATTCTATTTGGAGACTTTGAAAATATTTTCACAAAATTTCACCAAAAATTTTCATACACTAGAGAGAAAAATATCATGAACACTTAAAAAATCATTAGCATTCTGTCACTCTTGTTCATATGAAAAAATTTATATGAATTGTTTTTAATTATTTTTAACAGGTTTATTGTAGGGGCTAAAAGCATAGATTCTGGAGCCAGAATACCGGGGGTTCAAATCCAAGTCCCATTAACCAGTGACTGTACAATTTTTTTTTGATTTTCTGTATGTCATTTTCACCTGTGAAATGGCAATAATAGTAATGATTTCGAAGGATTGTTATGAAGGCTGAGTTAATATATGTAAAGTCTAGAACAGGTTTGGGGCCATAAAAAGTGCCATGAAAGTGTGAGCTCTTAATATTGTTATTGGAGATACTGACAATAGTATCATTATTCTCAAAACAACAGTGCCTTAAAATAAGAAAATCAAGAAAAAATACAGGAGCATTTTCCTAGTTGTATAAAAACCAATGACTATAAAATAAGAAAATTAAAAAACAAAACAAGCTAGAGTAAGGTAAAGAACAATCTTTTGATTTTTCTGCCTTTAGCCATTAATTAAACTATAAAGCACAGTTTACAATTCTTAAATGCTACATTTGAGTGACCTTATTAACAAAGAAAAAAAAATTCACAAGATAGTAAGTATAGTATGTTTTACATTTGGCAACAGAGCATTATGTCAGGAGTCTAAATAACGAAGCAGTAGATTTTGGAAGAAAGCTAGTTCCTTTTATGAATCACCTAAAGTATAGCAGCATAATAACAGTGACAAATACTCAGTCATATGGCATAGCCTTAATGTAGCATATCACTGAAATTAAAAGCATGCATCATTTTATGAGTAAAAACACACATTCTGGGAAAAGCTAAAAGAAAAATTTAGCTAACATTTTAGCAAAAGGTTGTAAATGTGCTATCTGTATTCAGTGTATATCTCTATTCACAACAGCAATTACCATATGTTTCTTTAATATAATCTTCTACTTGATGTAACACCCACCTGATGTTAATACCTACCTTGTTGCTCATAATACACTAATTACAGATGACAGTCATTTAACACACTGAACAGTCTTGTTGACACAAGTATGTGGTAGAATTTGAAATATTTTCTTCAAAACCTTGTGTGCGTGTGTGTGTGTGTGCGTGTGTGTGTGTCAATTTCATAGTTCATGATAGTTTCAAGTTAATTTTGGTTTTTTTAGTAGAGATTTCCCTGCTTTGACAATGACATTTTATCACAGACATAACTGATTGAAAAGCAGGCACAAACTTTTGACACACAGTGATTCTTACCATTTTGCATAATTATTAGTAGACCAAAATTTGAACTGTATTTGAAATATAAAATATAGTACTTTTCATTTATCTGCATAGATAGTCATTTTAGAGCTAAGAGATAATTTTTCAAAAAGAATACATTTTCACAATTATCTGGAAAAGCGTAAGTCAAAAGTCTAACACTCATTTCAGAAAAAAGGGTATCTCTACATTGGCAGGGCCAAGGTTCTAGGATTGAATTTGATGATATCAATCACATAAAAATGGCTGTGTTTTTCTGTGTAATGTAACTGATTTTATTAAGTATTCTCACATTTTTCCTGTTTTACCTTTAAAATAAAATAAAACCATTTAAGTGGCTTAGTTGGATTAGTGTTAAGTAGGCAAGAAAGGGATTCCAAGGCATTTAGAAAACCTGTTTGCATCTGGAAGAAGATTGAGATGCCTCTCAGCTCCATCGTCTCTGATCGAGACAGAACTGATAGTAGTGGCTAAAAGGCCTTTACAATGTTTCTAAAAAGAATGTTAGACAATGGTATATACTTACATTGCTACTTCCTGTGTAGCTTTGGAGTGGAGGGTCCTGGATACTGGCTGCATCAGTTTTGCTTTTCTAAATAGTTTCTTTCTATTAACTACAAAGGGAATAGTAGAGGCAGTTATAGAAAAAAAAAAAGTAAAAAAAAAAAGAAAATCAGCACTTTAATTTACTAGGTGGCATTTATCAGTCCATGTCACCTTGAGGAAAAATAGTCCCGAGTATTAACTAAGAATGCTCAAGGTAAAGGTTGGTCCCAGCAATCTCAGATGGTAGGCAGAACAGTTTTATAACTACTAGGAAAATCTAAGGAGTTAGTGAATCTGTCATTGATATGGTATTCTTCATTTAATACCATCACATTAATGAAAAAAAAAGATGTTATTAAAGTAAACATAGCTACTACTGAAAAAAAAGAGACATATATATCTTCCTAAATTTTGAAGGATGGATGAAATATACATGAACACATTTTCATTTAGAATGTCATAAGCTCTCTGTAATGTGCACAAGTATAGCACAGCTTGATTAAATGTAGCTCTTTTAACAATAAGAAAACTAGTCTGAGCTAGGAATGAAAGAAGAAGGCAAGATATGGAATCAACCTAAGTGCCCATCAATTTATGAGTGGATTAACAAAATGTATATATTAATATATACCATGCAGCACTACTCAGTCATAAAAGGAAATGAATTAATGTCTTTTGCAACAATTTGGATAGAACTAGAAACCATTATCCTAAGTGAAGTATCTCAAGAATGGAAAAACAAACAGCACATGTACTCTCTAATAATTTGGAACTAATCAATGGGCACATATGGGCACAGAGAGAAGTAAAAATCATTGGAAATCAAGAAGGGGGGAGGAGGGAAAAGGGAAGGGGTAAAAATTTACCTAACAGGTACAAGGAACACTATTCTGGTGATGGGAACACTTATAGCTCTGACTTAACCATTATAAAAGCTATCCATGTAACAAAAACATTTGTACCCCCTTAATATTTTGAAAAAAATTAAAAATTAAAAAAAAATAGTGTATTAATTCTCTAGTGCTGCTGTAACTAATTACCATGAGCTTAGTCATCTAAACAACAAAAATATGTTATCTTACAGTTTTATAGGTTGGGATAAGTACCTTGCCTTATGTATCTCTTCATCTGGCTGTTCATTATACATGTCTTTTATAATAAACCAGTAAAATTTAAGTTTTTCCCTGAGTTCTGTGAGCCATCATTGCAAATTATTGAACCTGAGGAGGATGTCATGGGAATCCTATATTTGTGGCTAACTCAGACAGAAGTGTAGGTAACCTCACAACTTGTGATTGGCATCTGGAGTGGTGGCAGTCTTGTGGAACTGAGCCCTTAACCTGTGGGGTGTGCAAAAACTCCAGGTAGTTTGTATTAGAATTGAGTTGTAGGACTTCTGGTTAGTGTCCAGAATTGGAGAATTGGTTGGTGTGGGAAAACTCCCAAATGTTTGGTGTCAGAAATGTTCGACGACTGAGAATATAGAAAACAGAGTATGCTTCTCTTTATTAACAAGTTAGTAATAGCTATATTATAACTAAATTCCGACTTTCTAATCATTACTAGTTTCATAAAATCCATTGTGGACAATCTCTTTATTTCTGAAAAAAAAAAAAAAAAAAACCAGATTTTCTAGGGAAAAGAAAATTGAAAATTACTAAATGGGAAATCAATATTCAATGACACTTGGCATTTGTTCTATCTGCTTTAGTATGAAATTCTCTTATGAAATAAAGCACAAAGTATAAAATCAATATAATTGATGGAAAAAATACAAGAAAAAGACACTCATGTAAGAAAAAATATAAGAAAAATATAAGAAAAAGACCCAGGAGAAAATGATGTTGTGTTGTTCTCCATGGTTGAATTGACCTTGAATAAGCCATAAAAAAATCAACACTGAAAAACTAAACCTAGAGTCAGAAAATGGTACATCTAATTGTGATCATAGGTATTTATGTGGTCAATTATATCACAGAAAGTATTGGCTATTTTTATTTATTTATTTTTTATTTCAGCTTATTATGGGGGTACAAAAGTTCAGGTTATATATATTGCCCATGCCCCCAATCCCCCCAAGTCTGAGCTTCAAGCGTGTCCATTCCCTAGCCAATGCACATCACACTCATCACTTAGGTATGCACCCATCCCCTCCCCCACCCCCATCCCCCCCAGTCAGAACTTCAAGCATGTTCATTCCCCAGAGAGTGCACATTGCACTCATCAAGTAGGGTGCACATTGCACCCATCCCCTCCCCCCAGCCCCCACCTTTGTCCGATACCCAATTGGTGTTATTCCCAAATGTGCACTTAGGTGATGATCAGGGAAACTAGTTTGCTGGTGAGTACATGTGGTGCTTGTTTTTCCATTCTTGTGAAACTTCACTTAATAGAATGGGTTCCAACTCTCTCCAGGAGAACCAAAGAGATGCCATATCACCGTTATTTCTTATAGCTGAGTAATACTCCATGGTATACATATACCACAGTTTACTAATCCATTCGTGGATTGATGGGCATTTGGGTTGTTTCCACATCTTTGCAATTGTGAATTGTGCTGCTATAAACATTTGGGTGCAGGTGTCTTTTTTATAGAATTGCTTTTGTTCTTCTGGGTAGATGCCCAATAATGGGATTGCTGGATCGAATGGTAGGTCTACTTGAATCTGTTTAAGGTATCTCCATATTGCTTTCCACAGAAGTTGCACTAGTTTACAGTCCCACCAGCAGTGTATGAGTGTTCTTGTCTCTCTGCATCCACACCAACATGTATTGTTTGGGGACTTTTTGATAAAGGCCATTCTCACTGGAGTTAAGTGATATCTCATTGTGGTTTTGATTTGCATTTCCCTGATGATTAAAAATGTTGAACATTTTTTCATGTGTTTGTTAGCCATTTTTATATCTTCTTTTGAAAAATTTCTATTCATGTCCTTTGCCCACTTTTTTAGGGTTGTTGGCTATTTCTAAGAGTGAATCCCCCCAAACAGAGTGAATCCCCCCAAACAGACCTTCCTTATAATAAGGGGCACTAAAGAGAGTAACTAGTCCAGTGTTTTCAATAAGTAAGACACTTAAGTATAGTCGATTCTTAGCACAAGTCCTCTGAAGTCACGGAAACAGAGTTGTGCCAGCACCATTGTTCTCATACGATGTCTTTGGGGGACAGGGTATCGTTTCAATGGAATGTGACTCCCGAGTCTCAGTAAATAAGGAAGAATACTTTCTTAAAACAATGTCGGGTCATGGCCAAAGGTTAGTTCTTTGATTTGCTCTGTGTTTACATACACTGGGAGTAGGAAGCTAAGATTTAACTCATTTCATTGATGGCTCAACAGGGCCCTCCTATATTTGAGTTGAGATCCCATAGATAATTTTAATCCAGTCTAAAATGACTTTTAAATCTAACAGATTCCTAGTTACTAGGAAATTCAGGGTTAATACCATATTTAAAATATCCAGATTGATATTATAGCTTATAATTATATTAATAATAGTTAATAATAACATAAGTGAAAACTTGTGGTGATAAAAATTCAAACTGACTAGACATTGTGTTTCTTAAGGAGGGACAGTCTAGCTTTTGGAAACTGGGGAAAATTAAAAACTATTCCAGTCCCCAAAGCAGTTACTGAGTAAATAAAGTTAGGGTTTGACAGTGTAAAAACTTTTCTATGTTCAACATTATTCCCAAACCACCTAATCAATAAAAGCACTGTCAACAGGAATACAATATAGTTTTCACCTTGGCCTTTTAAACCGTGGTCAGACAGCCCACGGATGTGCAAGGAGTGCTCATTCTGGAAAGCAAATGAAGAAAAGCAGAAGGCATTTCAAAAGCAATAAATAGTAATGAATGAGTATTAACTTTAGTATTGCCTCCTACAGAGGCTACCAATCTTAAGTATGCATCTTTTAAGATGGTTAGAGTTATTGACATTTAATATTACTTAATTTTGTTTTATTCCCTAAAGTTAGGTAATCAGAATTCTTACAATTCTGTTCATCTTATTATAGCAAAACAAAGAATCTAAACCTATGAGGGAAGATATGGAGATTTTGAGTAAGATTTCTTAGGAATGCAGTCCTGGGACTTCCAGTAGTTTATTTCTTTGTCATAGAAATTTGCATTAATTTCCTGATGGCTATCTTCTAAATCACATACCTAGGGAGTTACCTAGATCCAAGACATCTGATATTTTATTTAAAAAGTATTGATCCTAGAAATAAATGATGTTATGCTGTTCTCCACAGGGTCAAATTGACCTTGAATAAGCCATAAAAAAACAAAAATGAAAAACTAAACCCAGCATCAGAAAACAGTGCACCTAATTATGATCATATGTATTTATGTACTCAATTATATCACAGAAAGTATCGGCTATTTCTGAGAGTGAATACCCCCAAACAGATCTCCTTTATAATAAGGGGCACTAGAGAGAGTTTGATGAATTCACTATATGCCTTCGTGTAGCCTTTTCAGTTTGGTTTTCAAGATGATCCCCAGTCTACTTCTCTTCAAAATATATTTCATGAAACATATGTATATATAGATCTATATGTAGACATATGCATGTTTGGGTTTATACATATAGGTACATATAATTGTTCTTATTCAAGTCTCATACAAGTTAAAATGAACTCAATTTAATAAGACAACTTGAAAAGCTTCAAACAAAAATTGCATTCTAAAGGAAAAATTAGCTATGACAATATAAAGAATGATCCAATAATAGAAAAGGAGTCTTTAAAAAAACAGAACACTGAACTAAATACCATCTATAAACATATCCCATACATATACGCATGCATGTACACTTTTCAGTAGTTAGCTGATTGTTTATTTTTGTCACTACTGGAATATAAAACCAGAAACAATTTTCAATAAACATTTTTGTACTGGATTATTAGTTTCAGGTAGTTTCTATCCATTATTATACAGAACAATCTGTATATATTTTTACTTTGTTTTGATTTTGAAATTTAAAAAAATAGGGTGAGCCTAGATTCTCTTTATTTCATTCATGTGAATGTTATGCACAATTACCCTTCCTTTTACATTTCTACATAAAATATACAAAGCTTCATAGAACATTGCATTTATACTGCCAACACTAGGTCTTCAGAATTTCTAGCAAATATCTTCAAAGTCATATTGCTATTGCTAATATATGCCTTCATAGAAAGAATTTCGTTCATTCTGATGTTCTTGAATGATGACTTTTTTATTATATTCTTCTAGAAATATAATGTGAAATAACTTTCTCTTCACTATCATACCTTTAGTTGCCACCCCTCTAAAATGTGATTAAAAGAAAAAAAGAATAGATTCTGTTTATTCCATGTGTCTAACAAGAGTAGGAGTAACCATTCTATTTATGGAAAAAATTGGTTTAGGAAAAAATCTTTGACATGTATTTTTTTAAGACACTTGCCTGTATATCTGACATTGTTTTATTTATACTTTCCTCCTCTGAAGTGTTAGTTACATATGAAGAAATATAAATGCGTAGTGATAATGTGTCATATGTTATGTCAATATTACCATTGACACAAAAGGTCTATACTGCATACACTGAAAATCGGGGATGCTGATGTCTATGTTCCAGTTAGATCAATAGCTTATTAAAAACACTCTGTCTGTCTAAAAAGCCAGAACAGTCATCCAAGATAGTAAACCAAAAGATATGAGCCACAAAATAGAATATGAGTGATTTGAGGTTTAAATGATCTATTGTATGTACACTACCTAAACTCATATTGCCTCTAAGCCAATTGAGCCCCATAAATTGTCAGAATCAGTAAGTTAAAAAATATTTCTGAAAATTTTAAAAATACTTTTGGTTTATTGATTGGTTAGTTGTTTAGTTGGTTGATTTTCCTGTTCTGGGAAGCTTGGTATAAGCATCCATCTTCAGCGTGCTTACATATTAATCAAATAATATTGAGAAAATTTTTTAAAACTTGTGAATTTCATGTTATGCTACTTAATATAATCCCAGAACTTCATTCAATAAATTAAAGAAGAAATGTGTTGAATTAAAAAAGAAAACAAACTAATGAAAACACCTTAACACATTTGTCCATTTTTGATGTGATCTACTTTTTTCAGAATTTACTAAAATATTTGAAATAAAATTATATGTGTAATTTGGTTATTTGTGTATACTTCCCCTGGGCCTTTGGCCAGCCTAGTTGCTAAATGTCCGTTTTATTATCCTCTCAAAGGAAACACATTTCCACGAGACCAACTTATGTTTTACTGAAAACATAAAGATACTAGCTGAAGCTTTCCCTACTGCCTAAAGACCTATGGAAGTCAATGCATTACTTCTGTTTTAACACTCTACACTAGACGTAAACAACTAAATTTTCCTGGCAAGATATCTTAATCTTTTTTTGTTCTCTAACACACATCTACAGTATTAACAGTGCAATTCTTTACTCTGAAAAGTGTCTTAATGATGTATTCATCAGCTAAATATTTAGCTATAGTTTTACTGCAAATGGACCATTTCTCACTTTTCAGATTTGATTTTAAAAGGCTTAGAAAATCTGTAACTTTATAAAGCAACTGAATATAACTAAAAAAAATAATAAAACAAAATAAAGTGTATGGATTTCCCAACCTATAACACCCAACTCCCACCTAAATATCATCATGGAAATAAGTTAGAATAATGGGAATGGAGTGTTTACTATAATATAATAGGTAACTAACTCACTAGTGTTAAAGTGCTGGGTGACACCATTTGGACTTTGGTGACCCATAAGGAGAATTTTCAAAAAACTCATCAGATTGGCCGGGCACGATGGCTCACGCCTGTAATCCTAGCACTTTGGGAGGTCGAGGTGGAAGGATTGTTTGAGCTCAGGAGTTGCAGACCAGCCTGAGCAAGAGCAAGACCACAACTCTACTGAAAAAAAAAAAAAAACAGTAGAAAGATATTAGCTGGACAACTAAAAATATATAGAAAAAATCAGCCGGGGATGGTGGCGCATGCCTGTAGTCCCAGCTACTGGGGAGGCTGAGGCAGTAGGATTGCTTGAGCCCAGGAGTTTGAGGTTGCTGTGAGCTAGGCTGATGCCACGTGGCATTCTAGCCCAGGCAACAGAGTGAGACTCTGTCTCAAAAAAAAAAAAAAAAAAAAAAAAGCTTATTAGATTGAACAGTGTCTTTGAAAATACAGTAAAATCCAATGTAAATTGTGCAATTGCTAGCATATCAGAGAATATGCAATAAATAATAGAGAAGAAATGAGTGGTGAATATCAATATTTATCAGATTGCATCTATGAGAATAATAGAAATTGAATTGTAACCCATGCCTGGGTTGCAGTGAGATGTCAAAAAGATTAGCTAGAGAATTGAAATAAATAACAAAACTAACTGGGAAAGATGGATAAACATAATTTCTACCCTCATAAAGCATACACTATCTGAGTAAACAAATAAGCAATTAGTGGAACATAATAGAATAAAAATAATTATGTACATTTTTTATGTTCTTTCTCATGTACTTCTTTTGTAAGTCTAAGGAATTACAAAAAGAATTTTCTTTCTTGCTCATTGTAAATATTATTTTATTATCAAACTTCTTAAATACATAGAAAGTTATGTAACATATTAATATCACATAAACAAAAACACATAATTCATTGTAATTTTTTTTCTCAGTCAACAAATATCAAACTTCAACTCAAATTTGTACTTTAAGCACAAACAAAATTGTGTGCTCTCCTTGTCCACAAATCAGAGGCTTTGCTCTGGAATGGGCCTTGTTAATTAAGCCTACAGAACTCAATCAAAATATAATATTTTAAGAAGTTTCAAGGAGTTTTTGTCTTGGAAGACATTGTACAAATGCTTGCAGTATAAAATATTAATTCTACCCCCCTACCCAGATTCAATTTACAAAAATTGGATCAAACTAGGGAATAACTAACTTTTCACAAGGATTTTTTTTTCTTTAATGAGCTTTTAAATGTTTGTTTACAAATCATTAACCACTTAATAAAGGGACTGAAGGACTATACTCTTAATACTGACTATATATTACTACTAAAGAAAAACCAGAAATGAATATAAGTCAGCTCTGGTATACTCATCAAAAATAAAATTTAGAACAAAAAAACTACACTTTATGCAGGATTTGTTGAGAAGCAAACACAAAGGAAGTTATAACAATATTAGAAGGGAAATACTAAATCTGATTTTTGTTTCTTTAAAAATATCTCTCCTCTGCCAATCATGAAATGAGTACATATGTGTTTTAATTAAACTTTTATATAATTCAATAATGAAGCAAAATGCTAACAGAATTGTAATCGTTTGTAGTGTTTGTCTTACTCTGCATGAGCCGCTATAACAAAATAACAAAGATTGAGTGTCTCATAAGCAACTGAAATTTAATTTTCACAGCTCTGGAGGCTGAGAAGTCCAAGATCAAGAGGCTGACAAATTGAATGTCTGGTGGCTGCTCACTTCGTTAAAGACAGTCTTCTTCTCATTGTAACTTTCCATGGTACAAGAGGCATAGAGTATCCCTCTCTGGCCTCTTTTATAAGGACACTAATCCCATTCATGAGGATTCTGACCCCTAAACCAATTCACCTCCCAAAGTTCTTATCTCCTGATACCATCACCTTGAGAGAGAGGAGATCAACATATAAATTTGAGGGGGGAGCAGAGAAATAAGCATCCAGACCTCAGTAGTAAGTACTCCTGTTTTGTTCGTATTTGTTCTCATTTTTCTCCTCCACATTATTTCTTCTGTTAAATGAAATATGGAATCACCATCAGCCTAACAAAGTCCCAAACGATTAGATAATTCAACCACAATGCAATTACAACATACTCGTGGAGACAATTTTCCTTCTTTGAGAAAATGCTTTAACCATGTTTATTCTAAGAATTTGTGAATCAGTATAATAATAAAATAAGTAAATATATGATTCACAGTAAAACTCTGACCTGATGAATCTTTAAAATTTTTGTTTCCCTATTCCCAACTCTGTATATCTGATTCCCATTTCTGAGAGCAAAATTTCTCTTAAAACAACAAAAGGAAGATGAAAGACTGGAAAAAGGAGAAAAGCGTGGGCAGGAGGGAAGGAGGGAAATAAGATGAATCTGATAACCGTTAGCCTAAGCACTAGAGAAGGAAAATCTTGCTCTAAAGCATATTATTTCATGTTCAGCCAACAGAAAACCATGCCAGTATATTATGTAAACTGTTTGATCTAAATGAAGTAAAATCCCAATTGTTATTTTGTAATTGTTTTTAATGCACTCATTAATAGTACAATTACCGTGCTGTAATTTTATGAAGTATTTTGAAATTTACCCTGCTGACCATGTTCTTTATCTAAAAATGCTAACGCAAACCTCAAGTTGAGAATTTTAATCTATTGATCTATCACTTGCAGATTAGCAGAATTGCACATGCTGCAAGTCAAATAATTCATAGTATTACCAAGTAATATTCATGTGTACATAGCCACTGTAAACACAAAGTGTCATTCTGTGGTTTCATTCATTCCATAAATATTTATTGCGTACGCTCTGTGGCAGGGATTGCTCCAAGAGCTGGGGACACTGTGGTAAACAAGGCACAGCTTTTCTGGGCACAGAACTTCTTCAAGCACATTCTCTGCTTTCTGAATTAAGGGTGATTCCTCAGGGCACAAACAAACTCTTGTTAGCATTAACAGCCAAACTTTTTCTAATAGCTTCTCATAGCATTTTGTTCTTTTTAATTAAGGTTTACAATAACTAATATCTTTGCCTGATTTATTATCTAATCCCTCTGCCTTTACTGATTTCTACTTTGGAGCGTAGAGGAAAGAATTAAATTTAAAGTCTCCTAACATTCTACTGAGAACTTTTATAATACAGTGTATAACATATATTTTAGTGAGAAAAAAAAGGAAATCACACTACCTAATTTAGTCCTTTTTCTGAACTCTCTCAGACTCTGCTTCCTCTATAATAAAACCTATACCTACAGCATTCCCTGACTCAATAAATGGCAATTCCATTTTTGCAGTAGCTCACACTAAAAACCTGGACATTTTCCTTGATTCCTCTCTTTCTTTTATTCCTGATCTCTGACTCCTGGGGAGAAGCTGTCGACTTTGCCTTAGGAATAATAACGGTTAATGCTTACTACATGCCAAGAATTGTTCTGAATTCTGTACCTATGCAACTAACTACTTTAACCCCTTATGTAATCCTATCACTTTATCATCCTCGTCTTACAGATGAGAAAACTAAGACACAAAGACTTAATACTTTGAAGCAGTTAATATTGCTTCAGGGTCACAAGTTACAAAATAGAGGAGCCAGAAAAGGAATTGAATCTAGACAAACTTATGACGGAGTCTGTGCTCTAAACAGTGACCCAGGTGGCAGTAACACTCCCTGCAGCTTTACTAAAGTTTAAACAGGTTTCTTCCCGATCTTTCTTCTCTTAGAAGTATTTACTTGGGAAAAATTGCAATTGTAAAATTGTTCTCTGCCCCTTTGAAATGTAGAGATACATTGTCCCAGGCTCCTGCCAGTTTTAAAACCCAAGAAGATCATTCTCAAGGATCTGAGAGCCATTCTTTTGAAATGTCATAGTGGAAAGAGATAGTTCCCCTGTCCCCTAGACTCCGGTGGGAGGGTAGGGGCTTCTTTGATAAGGGACAATTAGCAAATATCGATGGCCTAATCGTATTGACTAGCATCCTCCCTAACGTCCTCCAGCACTTTCCCCAGGGCTTAAAACTCCTCCCATCATTTATTTCAGTGGAATTGAGTTCAGTCACTCTCCCCTGTTGTAATAGTCTTGAATAAATTTGTCTGGTGCAACTTTTCTTTGATAACTGCCATGCTATACTTTCAAAATATAATCTGAATGCAAACATTCCTTGGCATCTGCACAGCTACGACCCTGATCTGAGCCATCATAATCACTTTTGGATTGACATTCCTCCCTGTCTGCTTTCCTCTCTTCAGACAATTTTTAACAGCAACCACACTGATCCTATTAAAATAAAAGTTAGTCATGTAATTCCTCTGCTCTAATCTCTGTGATACAGTCAGCTACGGTCCACAATAGTCAAGTCAGTCCTTGTAACTGTAACCTTTTTTAAATGACTTTACTCTTCTCCCGCTGGAGGTAGCGTGCATGTTTCTGCCCCTTGGCTTTGAACTCAGGCATGTGAATGCCTTAGCCAATGAGACATTAGTGGATGCAACACAAGCCAAAGCTTGAACTATCTTTGTGCACTTGAACTTGCTGCCGTCTACCTCTAGCACTGCTATGAGAAGAACATACCCTGAGTAGCCCACAGGTAAAAGAAAGATAAGAGACACATTGGACAGATCTGAGCTCAGCCTTTATCTTGGAAAGAAGCTCGTCTGAGCCCAGTTTAATCCAGCTGACAACCAGCCGCACAAAGATAGATAAGAACTGATGATTGTTGCTTTAAGCAATTAGTTTTAGGGATGATTTAGTACACTGAATTATTATGACAGTAGCTGACTGATAAACCCAACAATGTCACGCTCGTGTCTTACCCAGAGTGGGATGGCTCTAATGTCTTACAAGGTCTTGTCCTGCTACTTCTCTAACCTTATCTCCTGTTTATTGTCTCTTTGACCTGCTTCATCTATCAATGCCAATGTGCCCTTCCTTTTCCTCAAACAGCTGGTCCTACCTTGGGGCTTTGCGTTTGTTATATTCTGTGTTTGAAATTCTCTTCCTCCAGATATCGGCCCCAGTCTCTTCCTCTAAATCTTTACGTTTTTATTCTACTGTCACTTATCACTGCGGCCTCTCCTGCCCAGCCTATATAAGGTTTTCACTTCTGTAAAACATTTACTTCCCTTTTTCCACTGATTTTGTTCTTTGTCATTTATTAGCATCTAGAACACTTGCTGCCTTGATTCCTGACTCTCCCTCCTGCCCCATTAGAATGTAAGTTTCATAAATGAAGGTCTGTTTTGTTTATATTATATCCCCAGCACCTAGAGCAGTAGGTGATCAATAAGTATTTGTTAAATGAATGAATTTGGGGGAATTTTCTAACTAGAGCATAGGATCCATGAGGCTCATGAATCTCTGGGTCCCAGATGTTCTTTCCCACAACTGGGGCCACTTGCCCACGTTTGCCCACTCGGTCGTATGTTGGCTTCTCATATTAAATCTGGGGAGAATTAAACTAAAAAGCCTTAATTCCCCGCTTGGGGAATTCAGCATCATGTTATTTGGTTGAACTCTTAAGCCTTGCATCCCAGTTCTTACAACTAAGCTCTTCATTTATTCTGTGCAGGTCACGGGGGGGGCGGGGCGGGGCTGTCATGTTCGCTCAACTGAGATATTCCTGGCAAACTAGGATT
The DNA here is from genome assembly GCF_020740605.2 of Lemur catta. Classification (NCBI taxonomy): domain Eukaryota; kingdom Metazoa; phylum Chordata; class Mammalia; order Primates; family Lemuridae; genus Lemur; species Lemur catta. Next base: position 22,389,775 of record NC_059150.1, on the reverse strand, counting down.
GAAGCCGCATCTTATTTTTGTCAACCTCTTCTGGCCACTAAAACCCTTCCTCTGGCACCCATCCACGTGATGGACTTCTGCCTTTAAAGCAGCGTAAAGAGACAGAAGAGGATTGTGAAGGAAAGGGGACCAATGTTAAAAGAGACCTCCACGAGTCTGGTTGCCTTGGAGCCCAGAAGCGATGCTGTAGCTTATTGTGGTATTTGGATCTGGTTGCTGAGTAATATAGTTCAAGGGAGTACCAATTTTGTATATTTGCTACAGGTTAAGTATCCCATATCCAAAATGCTTGGGAGCAGAGGTGTTTTAGATTTCATAATTTTTTTCAGATTTTGAAATATTTTCATATACATAATGATATATCTTGGGGATGGGACCCAACTCTAACCACAAAATTCACGTATGTTTCATATACAACTTATGCACATAGCCCGAAGGTAATTTTATAAAATATTGTAAATAATTTCAGGCATGAAACAAAATTTTGACTGTGTTTTAACTGCAACTTGTTACACGAGGTCAGGACCTTTCCATTTGTGGCATCGTGTTGACACTCAAAAAGTTCTGGATGTTGGAACATTTCAGATCTTGGATTTTTGAACCAGGGATACCAGATTTGTATAAGATAAGTGATTTTGAATACATTTTCTCATTAATCTTCATCATGACATAATGAAAGTTAGTTTTATCTCTGTTTTATTGATGAGCTAGGCTCAGAGAGATTAAGAACAAACACAAAGATTGCAGAGCTGATACAATGCTGAGCCAATATTTGAATGCAGAAATTTCTTTTAGTCTGTTTTTTTCCCCAAGATGTCACAGTTGTTCTAATCAGGTCACATCTAACAATCACCCTTTCTCTTCCTCTGTCATGTGATTGTATTATTTGCCTGATCCTTTGTATGATTTGGTTTCCTCCATCAGACTATAATGTCCTTGAGGACAGGGAGGGTATCTTCTTTATCTTTCTATTTACCTTTTACTACGAACAAAGATATGAGCAGGAGGTTTCATGAAGTAGGTACATTCAAACATCTGTTACCCAGAAATTTTATGGCATATGGGTAAATATTTTTAAGATATAACATGTTTTATCACTTGATTTGTCTTGATGAAAATGACTGTTGTGAAGCTCCCACGCATGAATGTCAGTAGCAACCACAGCATCCTTTTCTTGCACCCTGCGCGGTAGTCATCAGAAATGAAACAGGTTAATATTTTTCTGTTCTTGCTTTATTATTTTGATGTAATTTTTTTTTAACTTCCCAGGAGTATTGAGTCAGTAGGCAGGTCGCTGTATTCACTAGTGCTGTCCTTCCATAAGGAAACAACTTGACTAATTTATCACTAGGTATTAAAGTGGTCTCCATTTTGTGTTGAATGTGATAGTAATTTTTACTAATTCTTCAAACTGAGAAACTTCCAAATACAAAGTGTATTGATAATACCAATCCCTAGTCATCCATGACTCAACATTAATTGATTAGATCATTACCACTTGATGAGTGATTTTATTTTATTTCTTGACATATTCAAATTTTTTAAAAATTAAATTGCATTTAGATTGTTGAATTTGAGTATCTGTGACTTGTGTCTGGAATTTCATTCTCACTGGTCTGAGTTTTCTTTGGTTAGTCCCTCCAAACATTCAAATTTACTTTGGCATCTTGTAAATGTCTGGCAAGACTTCAGTACTTAAAAATGAATGCTTCATCTTGGATAATTCATTCTGGATGTTGGACTTCGCTCGCTGCAAAGAAGCATTTTGAAGTGCCTTACATATCTATCCTGTACAATTTAGTCTGCAGATAACTGTAATATGGGAAAATATCAAAAGCAAATGTTTTAAAGAAATAATACCTTCTTTTGAACAAGTCCAATTGCCTATCCTTGAGGCTCTTTATCCATATGCCATGTCAAAACACTTCAACATTCACTGACCTTTCCAAGTTTATAGTTCTAGCTCTTTTAAAAAGCTTTTGAAATTATGTAACACTCTGTACTACATTTTACCCTTTGTGCTTATAAATCATATGAATCATATTTGTTGCACTTTATTTTTCCTTTTATCTATTTGCAAGTTTTATAGTGAGGTATTTCAAGATATTAACCATTTGAGGAAAACATTCAAAATATGTCAGTTATTTGGAAGGAAAAACAAAGAGATGTTTAATTTTTATTTTCCCCTGTCAATTTCCTCTAACTTCTTATTTATCTGGTTAATGGATGATTGGAGCTTTTATTGAGAATGGCAATATCTGGGCATTCTAGCAATAATATCTGTAAAAATGTTTTATTACTGTAGATGAACTCAGGTGTAGGATACCTTGCTATATTGAGGATATGCCAAATTAATTGCACACCAATTAATCTGTGATTTGGAGAAATCATTATTAGTTACAACACATTGCTTCTTTGACGAGAAGAATATGTGTGTGACATTTGCTGTCTGTGTATCTCAGTAAGGACACGCATCATTGTGAATTTGGCAGCAGCTGAGAGAAATGATACATTTTAAAACATTTCTATAATGTGACACTATTAATGTACTCAGTTGCTAGTCTTTGGAAATTCTACCTAGTTACTGAAGCTGATTTCTTGGCATGTAGCACCCTCTGCCTTCAGTAAATGAAAAAAATCTATGTACAAAGAAACCACTGCAAATTTGTTTATGTGATAGGTCCCATTCTTATTTTATGTCTTCTGTTTAAAACATAAGCAAAAAGAAATAGAGAGCGGAAGTGTTGAAAATAAAGGAGAGAAACAGAGAAGACCCGGAGACCAAGACAAAGAGAAAAGAAAATAGACGTACAACAAGGCTATGCTCGCTTTGTGCATCTCCCTGACACCAAGCTGGTTGGCACATAGCTGGACAGGTACATCTAATAGTTGATTGCTGGTAAAATTGGCTTGTTGCAAAATTCAATCATAATGCCTCTTTGTACCCTTACATGCCATCAAATTCACTGACTGAAACGATAGCCTTTGTCCTCTGGTCCACCACAGAGTAACAGACAGCTGCAATTAGTAGTTGTGGGTGGAAGAATACAGGATTAAAAAATCAATGATTCAAGAAGAAGAGATTGGTGCTGACACTTGCTTTAATGTTAGAGAACTTGCAAAAGTGGAGCAATATGCGAGAATGTTATGATTTTACTTTTGATTTTCCTGAAAGTTAGATTTTACAATAATTCTAAAAGGGAAGAAAAGAAAAGTGTGCAATAAGGGAGAAGAGTTGAAAAATGGGGTAGATACTGGGGTAACTGTGTATTCATCTAGGTGGTAAGAGCAAAACGCAACATCTACTGTCCCCACTTTCAACAGTTTGAAATAGTCAAAGGGAAATCAACAAGTGTATGCCCTCATCATTCCTGAATCCTGTTCCGCAGCACCAGTGGCTTAACTGTTTCAAAGCAGTTCAAAATGGTAATTCTTCAAATGTGTTTTACTGCCACTTACATTTCTACAGTTTGGCTGGTATTAATTGTTTTTTTGTTTTGTTTTGTTTTTGTTGTTTGTAGCCTAAATTAAGGGACACTAGAAGGTTAGGACGGTAGAGTTGGGGATCTAGTTGGGTACAGCAGAGAAACAGAGTATGGCCAACTGTTCATCACCCATCATGTGTCATATCTTACCAGAACTCTCCTGAGCGGGACATACGTAGGCTAATAGGTCAAATATGGAGGCAAGAAGCAGGTGGCAAGCAGATAACAAGAGATAGAAGTTTAGCAAACAAAGAGAAAGACATAACGGAGGAAAAAGTCAGGCTAGAAACTTAAAAAAAAGAAGAGAGAAAAAACTAAGTAAGTATTTGAGACATGAAGGAAGTGCAGGTTTGGAGAAAATGCAGTGCTTTAAGAACAAAGCATTTGGGCTGAACACTTTCGCAGTCAGGCCGGCTTTCTCAGTGATATGCAGTCATTAGCTCAGCGTCGCAGCACCAAGCAGCCGTATCTAAAACAATGAGTCCAAGCAGAAACTGAATTTAGTTTGACATTACTGCCGGCAGGAAACAGTCAAAGGGAAATCAACAAATGTATGCCACCATCATCCCTGAATCCTGCTCTGCAGCAGCAATTGCTTAGCAGTTTCAAAGCATTTCAAAATGATAATTCTTCAAACGTGTTTTACTGACACTTACATTTTTAACATACCTTTCTACTAAATTTATTCCATTGCCTTATTAAATGCTGTTCTCTCAGAATCTTTATGAAACCATCATGAATACCTAAGCTTGAAAAGCTCACCCTTTTCCCCCTCAATGCACCCAACTCAGGTTATTGTACCTGTCATACTACATCACATTTATTTCACTAAACAATGAGTTCTTGAGGATAACGTCTAAGTCTACTCTGATTTTTGTCCTCATGACTGAGATACAGTAAGTATTTAATCTATGCAGGGTTTTCTTGATATTAGTCAATATTCTCAATAACTAAACCCCTACAAACAACATAAGAATATATTCAATGCAATATTTTAGGTCACTCATATATTCCTCTGGCTTTTTTGTGCCCTACTTTCCCACTGTGATTTTCCATCTTGTAGGTCTTTTTGTTATATTTTTACCATGGCCAAGTAAGAAATGAGTTGAATTTTAACTGTGATGAACTGCTAGTGATAGAATAAAAGGTCATTTTAAAGTTAAATGCTAATATTATCTTTTCTCATTATTAGGTACATTAGGTTGGCTAAATTTTTACCTATGGTGTTTATCATTAATAGTTATTTGAAAACAAGGCACAGCTATTCATTCTACAATTGATGAGACAGTAAATCTTTTCATGAAAAGACTTCAGGCCTGATCATTAAAAAGATACTTAGCTTGAACTCCATTAGCAGTAATGAATGCATTCTTTGACGCATGTAACTTTCAAAAGCATCCTCGTATTTCGCAAGGCAAACAATTCTACTTACACATATTATAAAAATATCCCTTTACTGTTTAGTCTGTTTAAGGAATGTGGCGCTATTTACTTTTTAAACATTATATTATAATTATTTATCAATTCATATTAACATTTATAAATGCTAATATTAGCTACTAATAATTGTCTACCCATGTTTGCTAGATGAAGAATTGTGTATTTGACAAATATTATAACTATATCTCAAAACTTCTGCAAAGGAGAGATAGCGAGTCCTAGGACTAGGAAGGGACTTGTTCAAGGAACTTTTATGCTAGTCATGCTTCCTTCTTCTGGACAGAATTTAAACCTTGATTTCAAAGCCAGTCCTTTCCCCTGCTGTATCCAACAGCATGAGTTCTTCTTTGTGTGGTACAAAAATGTTCTTCTGATGTTCTAAGGCAAGGACTCAAGCACTAGTGGATCCAGATGTGCAGAACCTAAAGGACCTCGAGGTAAGAGGGAGTATGTGGAGAGAGAGGGCAAGAGATGTGCGTTTGCTTCGGTGGTGACAGCCAGTGCGAGAGGGGACAAGGTTGGTCACTGTGTGTGTGAACAGAGCACTTTTATGACAGCACCCTGAGCACGTCCACGCTTTCAGAACATGCAAAGGAACAACTGCATTTGACTAGGCACAGATGAATGGGCTTCAGAAAAATTGATGATTAATTAAAAGCTAAAGTTACTATTCTTATCAGATTGCTGTTAATGTAGGCACAACCACAATATGGAGATTACAGTCTTCATTCTCTTATTTACTACACAGAAAATATTAATAATGGGAATTTAAAAAAAAATACGTATCTAAGATATGGTTTATTTTCTTTAGGAAGAATTGACAGTTTAAGAATAATTTTTTCCAGGTTTATTAAGGTATAATTGACAAATAACAGTCAAACATATTTAAGGTGCACAATATGATCATTTAATATACATATGCATTGTGAAATGATCACCATAATCAAGTTAGTTAACACACCCATAATTTCACAGTTATCATTGTTTTTGTGTGTTGAGAACACTTAAGATCTACTCTCTTAGTGATTTTAAAGTATAAAATACAGTATTAACTATAGTCACTATGTTGTACATTAAAGCCTCAGAACTTTTTCATCTTGTAACTGGAAGTCTGTACCCTTTGACCACCATCTACCCATTTCCCCCACGCCTCAGTCCCATATAACCACCATTCTAATTTCTGTTTCTATGAATTTGACTTTTTTAGGTTCCATATATAAGTAAGATCATATTAAGATTCTCCTGAGGGTTGAGTGGGATGTGCCCCTAACGTGACTCAGCAGGAAGGAGGCACTGGCATAGCTCAAGGCTGGTACGAGTTCCTCTGGGTCCCTGTGGTTCATACCAGTGAGAAGGGTGCAGGTTACAGAAGTGTTGTATTGGGAGAAATGTTATTTAGGATTTTTTTTTCTTCTTTTTAGTATTTGGAGATTCTGTTTCTCTCTTAAGGCACACAAAATATTTTCCTTACATTTCCTAAAGTCTGCAGAATTAGGAGAGAATTTCTTTCCCACCTCAAGTATAATTTGGATACAATTAGACCCATATATCTTTATAATTGTTTGAATATGTATTGCTAAATTCTGCACAGTGAGAAGCATCTTTTTAAGATTAAGTCCCAAAGAAAGCCATTAGCCAGTATGAACACTAGCAAAGTTGTCGTTGGCCGCAGGAGGTTCTTGACCTCTCTGTAATCAGCAGGAATTACGCTGTTCCATTCCCTCATATCTCCCGCCTAATCACCGCTATCTCCTCTTCTGAAACAATCCTTTCCTCAGAAAAAGAAGCATCTTTTGCACAAAGATGCTCTGGCTTCATTTTTCTTTTATCTCTCTGAAGTTTGAGTAAGTAAGGAGGAAACTGTTACCATGGATACAGCAACAAGTAAACACAGAGAACAGACTCCGTGAAGCAGAAATGACAGGAACACTGGGATGCGATGAGCATGTCACTCTCAGTCTGTGATCATCAGGTGGGAGACCTGGGTCTCAACACAATGTGCTCTGTGCTTTAGAAAAGCAGATTCCAGAAAGTTCAGAGAAAAGGCTTCTGAATACAGGTGGTAGATTGAACCAGGCATCAGATCTCTTCCCTCCACAAACCCCACTAAAGCTACAGTAAATGGATTTCTTTTAACGAGACATAAACCTGCAAGAATGGAGGGAATGGAGAGGAGACAACAGAAACAAACTTTTAGAAGCTTAAAAGCAGATGTAAAATTTCTAACTGACCCAGGAGGAAAAGAACAAAACAAAGCAAAACAAAACCAAAAAGCCAAATCCTAAATCAGCAATGAGAAAAGCTAAGAAACAACCCAATCCATACACAGAATTTTCAGGTGGTTCAGGAACTCGGTGAATGAAGTATCATGGAATAACTGGTAGAAAGAGTTAAACCATTGGGAATTAATTGAAAGTTACTAAGGAAGTAGATGCTTACAATGTTTTTCAGCACCTTGACTAACTGACCACCTAGTCTTATCTCAACAGACATTCACACTTCATTCTCTGGAGAGGTTAAAACGGGGGGTCTGTGAGCTATAATAGCCCCTCCCCCCCATGACTGAGGATGGGAATACCATCCCCAAACAGAAAAACAAGTACACATATGCAGACTGGATGTGGAATGCTGAGACTGCTTTCACCTCCATGTTGCCTTTTCCCCCATAGGTCTCCAAAAACATTGGCTGGCCACTACCCTGCAAGCAAAAGGCTAGAATGTTATTGTCTGTGTGAACCTAGCAAGTTTAAGAAGAAAGATTTAACAAAAATTACCTTAGGATTTCTCCAATAAGTGGTCCATTATGTCAACAATTGGCCTCCTGTGATGTCTTCAGTTACAAGCACAACCTGCAAACTCAAAGTTGCCAATCATCTTTTTAGTACCTCACTCTTTAACAGGAATCAATAATCAAGGATTGCTGGACATTGAGAAATGCCTCTTAACATGTGATACATGATACAGAAGCCAAAAGAAGAGATAAGGAATCTTGGAGGAAATAGACACTATACAGGGGGGGAAAAGAAACTTCAAAAAATGGCATTAATAACCTCAGAGAAATAAATATATTTCATTGAAGAAAGAAGAAATAGCTATAATAAAGAATTATTCAGAGAAGAAAAAATGAGCTCCTGGAATTAAAAACATGAGAATAAATATTGCAAATTGAAAAGTTAGAGGACAAGATTGAGGGTAAAGTAAAAAGACAGAGATAAAAGTAGGAGAAAAAGATAATAAAATTACAAAACCAGTTAAGAAAACCCAATATTCAGAAAGTGGAGTGTCAGCAAGACAGAAAAGAAGACAAAAAATTCTCAAGGAAATAATCCTAATTTTCTTCTTTTTATTTTATTTTATTTTTTTAATTTATTTATTTATTCATTTCAGCATATCCTAATTTTCTTCGTCTTGAGGATGCAAGTTGCCACATTGCAACAGTACACTGAGGTCCCAGCATAAAGAAAGAAAGGCAATACACTAACAAACATCGTTTTGGTAGTTCAGAGCAATGGTACAGCATTGGGTGTGTTATAAACATCTAAAGGCATAACAAGGTCACATACAAGGGGAAAGTGATCAAAATGGCTTTAGTCCTTTTAACAACAAAAGTGGAAGAGAGAAGGCAACTGAAAAGTGCCCCTAAAATGTTGATGGAAAATGATTTTCAGCCTAGAGCTCTATGCTCAGTCAAAGCCTTGCTGAAATATACCAAAATTGGGGTAGAAGACTACCTACTTCCCCATACTCTTATAAGTATTGGCTACCAAAAATTTTTTAGAAAAATTTTCAGTTGCTTAAATTGTAAATGGTATTTCTGTGTGGTTTAATAAACATTTATGTGCTTACTAAAAAAATAATGAGAGAGTAAAGACGTGTTCAAATATGTATAATCTCAAAATATCCAACTCCCTTTCCCAAGAAATTATGAGAAGATATGCTTCACAGAAAGGAAAGGAGTAATCCAGAGAGAGAAAGATAATGGATGATCAGAAAGACAGGGAACACAAACCCTGGAAGGAAATTAAAGCATCCTCCTCAAGAGTGATGATAAAAGGCAATTGCAAAATGAGAGGGGTGCCCAGTGTGCACCAGGCAGAGAGCCGATGTAAGAAGGTTGACTCAAGGTAATATATTGACGCCATCAACACCGTGTTTTCTGCCATTTTTTTGCTTTTTTTATTATTCAACGTAACACAGTGACAGAGAGAGAGGAGGGAGGAGAGATCCAAGAAAGACAAACGCATGAGATCTATCACATGGGTAAATATATAAATACCTACACCCACTAGGAGAAAAACAAAGGGAGTTCTTATAACAACAAGGAAAGTCCTGGAATGAGAGTTGTTCAGTCAAACTAGAAAATAGACAGTCCCAACAGAGGAGGGGCACTCCAAAAGATATGGCTCCAAGAATATTTTGGAACTGCCAGATTACAGATTATAATATTTGAAAAATTATGCTAAGAACCTATATGGAAAAAATTAGCAATAAGTATATACAAAGAAAACTGTGCAATTGCTTTAAAATGGTAATCATTACTTTATAAAAAGTGATAATAGTATACAACAATATTCAATGAGATTTTCTTATTCATAAACAAAGTAAAATAACTTAATATTGATTTAAATAAAAATTGTCACTCAATAACTGAAAGGAAGGGGGAAGAAATAAAAAGGGGATGGCAGTGTTTAGAGAATTAAATCCTCCTGTACCATAATAGGAAGTCAATGCATAAGGTTTAAAAAAGATAAATCAAAAATAGTTGTAAGCCGTTATCAATAAAAAATCTATAGTGACGCCTAAATGCCAGATGAAACAGCTCACAGAGTCCAAAGTTGTGACCTCTGGAGAGAGGACTTGGGGGACTGAGGGAGTACTGAGTAAGAAACCACCGTTGATAAAATAAACAGAGATGTTCTGGAGCCAACTTCTACCAGCTCTCCAGAGTCAACTGTTCTCACCTCTTCCCAACTCCCTGTTCAATGATGAGTGCCAGTAGCCTGAAATTGCTCATAGTGGGAGTATTTACACCAAGGAATTCAGGAACCTCCACATATCTGTGTTTTTCTCCTACCTCTGGAAAACTGGTTCTTAAACATCAACCAGTAGTTCATTGGCTGTATGCCTACCTGATTTTCATTCATAAATTCATAAAACATGCATAACTCAGTCAATTATAAAAATAAATAATTTAATAATAATAAAACATTACACTATTCCAGGAAATGTTTTTAGGATCCTGTGTTCTAAGTCTTCAGAATATTGATAACTCAAGAAGACCTGAGGGCTGTAAAAGATATGCTAATAACATCAGAAATTATTCCAATCAGAAAAAAAAAAGAAGGCACTTAAATGAATGCAAACAACAGGGAGTTTTATGATGAACTCAGAACTTTTGATGATCTATACAAATGTTGGAAAAAGGGCTATAAGATCAAGTATTATTCTACAAAATGCCGCAATGTCAAGGGAAAAAAAAAACAAGCTTAAAAGAAGCTCAAGCTAATTAAAAAAAGTATTATACAAATTTTTTAAAAAACTATTTATGAACTAGGAAAATAAACAAACACAAGAGTAGGATTTTTTTTTTTTCTGAGAAGATAATGAGTGTTAACATATGGTAGGGAATAGAGAAAAACCATTCAGCTCCTTCTTTACTAAGGTATAACCTCGATCAAGGAAAAGGTCAAAACCTCGCTTTGGGAATGTTCATCTTGTCTCGCAAAAGCTGAGATGTGAGGGATGCTATGATATCCAGCCTGACAACCTGGGAACTAGGCATAGATTCTTCTACCCAAACTCTAAAATTGATATGTTGACTAAGACATATGATGTCAGAGCAAATCTCCTTCCTCTACCTTTCCATTGACCTTTTCCCTTTGCCTAGTTCCCTCTCTGTAAGTCCCACATAATCTGGGCTTCAAGAGACGGTTCATCACGAGTCATGCCCCTGAGCCAGCATCAACATTTTGGCAAGGAGCCCATACTGTGGAGATTCAGCAAGCAACCAAGAAAAAGATAGAATGATCAAAGAGTACCTAAGTGTAATTCTGTTTCTAATTAATAAACAGAAGATATGAGAGTCTGGAGCAACAGTAAAGATAAATTATTTTTTTAACTTTTAAAAATTATTTTTATTTTTTATTTATTCACTTTTTAAAGAAACAATATCTTGCTCTGTCACCCAAGCTGGACTACAGTGGGATGATTATAGCTCACTGCAGTTTTGAACTCCTTGGCTCAAGAGATCCTCCCACCTCAGCCTCCTGAGAAACTGGAACTACAGATGAGCACCACCACACCGGGCTAATTCTTTAATTTTTTATAGGGACAGGGTCTCCCTATGTTGCTCAGGCTGGTCTCAAACCCTTAGCCTCAAGCAATCCTCCTGCCTTGGCCTCCCAAAGTAAGATGAATTATTAAAAACAACTCTTATAAATCAAGAATTCCAATGCTTAAATTAATGAAGCTCAAATACATCCCTAATTCTGACTACAGAACTTTAATATTTAACACTTTAACAACATTTAATTCACATTTCTCTCTTTTCTCTAGAAGAATCCTTGTCTAGAGAGAATTTCAGTATAGTAATAAATGTTGGTGGAGAATTCTCTAATAGTGAGGTATTCTGTTTTTTCTGAAAAGAATGTTTAAAACCATTGTTTTTCTATGTGATGAACTCAATAAAGAAACATGAGGAAATAAAAACATGGGATAGGGCAAATTATCGCTTGTGTTTACAGTTTAAGTCAATTATACACTGATTCCAAGTATATTCTGGTGAAACTATGAACAAGTCATACGTTTCTATCTCCTGGATTTCTATAAAGCCATTTTACAATTAGGAAACATCAGGGCTAACAAAGATGAGACACAATCCCACTTTTAAAAATCTATTTTTGTGTACACTGCTTTTGCTCAGTGAACCATTTAAAATTTCTGTTGATTTGCTTACAAATTATTTATACAGCAATTTTGAAACTTTTCACCAATACATTTTTTTCTTACCATAACTCCAAGCTATAAAGAAGTAATTTTCATTTCTAGACAATTTGTTTCCTGTAGGTCTTGGACAGATAGCTGGGGAAGCATGGAGAGTAGGCTCAAAGACAGCAAGCTAAAGAAAGCTCTGGGTACTACAATTGCTATTATGTTTTGTTATGATTATATAATATTAAGGTATTTGTTATTAAATCAAAAGGCTTTATGAGGAGAGGGAATTAAGGAGCCCTATTAAATTCCTTTAACATGCATCTGTTAAATGCTTACAACAAACAGAATATTTCTGTATTCCCATGTTAAACAACATGGAAACAAAACAGAAATATAAACTTTGCCTTTAAGGAGCTCAAAATCTAGTTCAAAACTTCTTGAAGTATTTGAAAATAATTATGATTATACCACATGAATAAGTGCAAGAGAGAAGATATAAATGAAAATAGAATCTTAATTGGAATATTTGTGCTTAAGGAGAACCAATTGCCAAACTTGACCATACTGAACTCAATCTCTCTTTTGGGTCATTCCCAGCTAATTCCAATCTTTTAGGATAGTAAGAATATTTTCTGCAGAGTAAACGACTTTATCTTTCTTAGGAACACAATTATGTTATTAAATGTTTCTGGAAACATTCAGTTCATTAAGAAGGAGACAAAAACAAATGCCAGTGGCCTGAAATTGTTACTTCAAAATCACATGGTATGAAATTGAAACATGAATTGAATGAAAATTATAAATATGACAATTACTGAATGGAAAATATTATTTGCCCTTAAAAATAGTAGTTTCTGCTTATTTAATGGGGCATTAGGAAATGATGTCACAACTCTCCAGAGTGTTGTATTATAGGTTGTGTGGTTATGTTATAAATGTTCTATGTTATATGGAGACTAAGCAACGTCTTATGAGAAATTAAATGGTACAGATGGGAAACCAATACAGCATACGCTTCATTTGGGAGAAGCAGCAGAATATGGGCAGGAAACTAAGACTTTTGAGTTTGAAAAACATGGTCAATATGCTAGCCTTCCATATTATTGGCTGTACACATTTCATCAAGGTGCTCATCCTTTCTAAATCTTAGATTTCCTATCCATAATATAGGACAATTACTTCTGAACTATTTTTGATTTTTAGTGAAAATGAAGCAACCAATGGAGCACCTGACAAAATGTCCAGAACATGGTACGCTCTTGTGTTGGTTTGCCTTCCTCACTTAATGTCAGTGACTTTTTTGTTCTGGAATTTAACAATGCAGATATGCATATTATGCTTCTTTATGAAGCCAAATACTTTTTGTAAATATCCCATTATTTGTGCATGCAATGGAATGAGGTTAAAATTGGACAGAAAAAAAATGCAGATGATAATTTTTTTCAGTTAAAAGAGCACTTCTCCAGGAGAAATAAAAATAACTTTGGATCCAGTCAAGTCACCTATACTAGTGAATGATCATCTGATCACTCACTTTTCAGTATTCATTTCAATACATACACAGTATTTTCTAAGTCATACATTTCATTTCTACAAATAGTAATTTCTTTATCCCCTTGTCAATTGTTTGAGTTTATTAAAACTATGAACCTTTGCAGAAAAATCCACATATATTTATTCTCAAAATCGTTATAACAATAGTTAACATTTTTAAAATTCTTCCTATGTATCAGACTGTGTTAGGTAGTGTTCAGAGGAAAACAAATTAAATTTAATAGGATTTAATTGAGCAAAGAACTATTCACGAATCAGGCAGCTTCTGAACCAGAATTGGTTCAGAGAGACCCCAGTGCTGACATGAGGTCAAAGAAAATCTATGGACAGAAAAAGACAAGTGATGTACAGAATATGGGAGTGAGGTATACAAACAGCCGGATTGGTTACAGCTCAGTGATTACCTTATTTGAACGTGGTTTGAACAGTTGGCTGCCTTTGATTGGCTAAAACTCAGAGATTGGCACAAGAGTAGGTTACAGTCTGTTTACAAATCCAGTTAGATTACAGTTCACTATATACAGAAAAACCTTTAGGATAAACTTAAAATATGTAAGGAGGCAGCTTTAGGGTAAACTTAATTTAACAGTAGAATAATGACCCCACCAAAAATGCCCAAGTCCTAATCCCTGGCACTTGTTAGGTTGCATGGCAATAGGGAATTAAGGTTGTTAATCACCTGACCTTAAAATCTGGAGATTATCCTGGATTGTCTGGGTGGACTCACCCAATACAATCACAGAGATCTTTTAAATATAACAAGGGAGACAGAAGAGTCAGAGTAATGTGATATGAGAGGGACCAGAATAGACATTGTTGACTTTGAAAGTGGAAGGCACCCAAGAGCTAAGGAATGTTGCCCCCTCTAGTTGGAAAAGACAAGGAAACAGATTCTTCCGAGAGCCTCCAGCAAAGAATACAGCCCTACTGACGCTTTGATTTTAGCCTAGTGAGACACATTTCAGACTTTGAACTACAGAACTGTAAAGCAGCAAGTTTATGTTGTTTAGGACATTAAGTTTGTGGCAATTTTTGTTACAGTAGTAATAGCAAACTAATATTCAGCACTCTTCTAAATATTTTACATGTATTGTCATTTAATTTTTAAATAATCATAATTTAGGTTATTATCATTACATGTTCCCTTTTTATGTTTAGGAAAAAAAAGATAGATGCGTAGAGAAGTCAAGTAACTTGCCACAGAAGGCAAAAATTTGATCATAGGGGATTTAAATTTTGGCTACAGAGACTTAAACACTACAATACTTAACACTCTTGAATAAATACATTTTTGGGTGGTCCATGGAGCCCCTGATGCTTATCTATAGATGCTAGCAATCCTTAAAACATTACTTTAAAATGTCCATTAAAAGAAATATCTTGTCTCTCACTTTAAACTTCCTTTTTATGATTGAAGTATATCCTGGGCATATTAGGATGGGTTAATGTGTGTAAAATAGTTTTGGAATAAATGAACCTCTCAGTAGAATAGTAATATATTAACAATATTGGTGAAAATTCTGGAATTAGAGGAAAAAGAATGTCTCTTGTACTCTTCCTTCCGTCTCTCTCTCTCTCTTTGTCTCTCTCACACACACACACTCACATAGACACAACACAGACATACATACACATATATTCTTTCAAGAGTAACTGATATGTAAACATAACAACAACAGAAAGCAATGGCCTCACCAAGTGTGCGAAAGTGGAAGGGAGTTCAGGTCTGAGAAAGTTGACCAAGAAGCTTTACTGAATGTACCTTCCACTAGTTTCTCCTCTCTCACCTAACAGGACACCTGAATATTTTCGTTTTGCCACATAGTTGGCAATCTAAAGGAAATTAGGTAAAAAGAAACTGTGAACATTTATAAGAGCCTTTTAAGATAGTCAAACATTTTCATCGCAGGTATGATACTAAAAATAAAAGACATAGAGAAAGAAAGAAGTAGAGGCCATTTCTTTTGCACTACTGTCTCCTACCTTAGTGACTTCCTACCTTCCTACCCTAAGCCTTTAATGCCGTTCCCATCTTTGCAAAAAAAAAATGACTCTTTTTTTCTAATCGCATGAAGTTTCAGAATTGTTAAAATAAAATCTAAAAATCTATCTACCTATAGAGCTACATTTTATTGCAAGAATGAAAGCAAGCATGTATTGTGTTTGGCAATTATGCTGAAATAAAGAAACAGGAAACCATTATCTGTTAAAAAAATTAATTCTAAGTTCTATATCAGGCATTTGAATTCCCAAGTGATGGCAGAAACAGCTTGCTACTAGTGAGGAAACCCAGTTATTAATGCAATGACACTGCATGCTAAATGGAGACAAGCACACTGTGCCAGGAAACTGAAATGCCACCATCCCTCACTGGACAGAGACAATGCTCTTCTCCTTTGCCTGTAAAAGTGTTTTATTAAAATCATTTCTCTGCACTACAAGTCAGTGACAGGTGTTAACCAAGTCAGTTTGTGAACATTATTATTTTTTAGATAGGATGCTTCTAAATGACAGTTTCATAATAACCTAAAGGTGCACATAACACCCAGTGCAAGCCCTACATTAAATTATTAACTAATAAACTGTAGCATGATTGTAATATTCTCCAGACTACCCATTCTTTTTGTCAGATGCTTCCCAAACCTGCACTTTCTTGCCCTGCACACACACACCAACACACACACACACACACACACACACACACACACACACACACACAGACTTTCAAATGCTTTTTCAACTTCTAGCCTATGGAAAATTGCTCTTAGAACAAAAGAAAAATCTAACTCAGACTGTGTCATTTATATCATTTATAGCATAATTAATTTGTTATTTCTAGTAGTGTTTGTATTTTGCCCTTAAAAAAAGATTTAAAAAAGTGGGGAGGGTCTCAAAGGAATAAAATCATATTGGTGAAATTTCAGAAATCAAATGGCTGTTGGGTCCCTTTTTTTGTGTAGGGGCCTGTTTCCTTTTGACTCTGAAATAAAACATTCTCTCTTTTTAATGCAAACCTACCTAATCTGTATATACAATATAAGCTCCCTTGTTAGGTTCAAGATTCCAAGGTGTAGATTCTGAGCAAGACTGAGTATTTGTAGACATGTTTAAAATGCACTATATATTTACTTGATCAGCAAGATGTTATACAGATACTTCAAAGTCAACTAATATTATCCATAAGCCACATACAAGAGGAAATTGTATTGTCAATAAATATAATGATGGTCAATTCTAGGCCAAGAAGGCCTCCCGGATCATATAACAATGCAAAGAACACATCTAGATCAAATGGGAACATTTTACATGCATTTAAATATTTTTTAAAAATCACTTTTCTTAACATACAAAACACAGTTCTTTACTTACTGTAAAAGATTAGAAGACAAATCAACATTATATACTTGAGTGCTATTTACTGATATTTTGAGGCCCAGATAAAGTTATCTCTTAAATTAAATGCTGTTTTTGTAATAATCAGCAATTCTCATTTCATGTCACAAAGGTTGTACACATTAATTGGACAGAGCAAAATAATTAGAAAAATACAGAACTAATGCTTTATTTTACATGCATTTAAAAAAAATTTAACTAAATACTTGAGAGGCTATAATTTGTTTTCTTTAAGGCTTAAGTGTTTTTCAGTGTTTTATCAGCATCTACCAATTCATTAATATAAGTATAAATAGTAAAAATAGAAGTTGATTTTCTAACATCAATTGCTTACACTAGGAAATAGACACATTCTAGAAAGAAAGTTACTAGAAGGGTTTTTTGTAATTCTTGAATTTTATTTTCCCCTTCACATATATCATAAATTTGAGAAACATATGACAAAATATGACCACAACAAAAAGTAAACCCAAACTTAGTCATTGGAAACACAAAACTAATTTTTTCTGGGAAAAATAATAACTTTAGTATACAATTTTAAATTAGAATTATGAAATTATTAACTTAACAAACTAAAGACAAACAAAACTGAGAGTTGAAATAAAGAAAAGGTAGAAAAAGGACTAGCAGTTGCTGAATTCCTCTCTGTGCCAGGTGTTTTGCCATGTACAAATTTAGCCCAGCCACACTCTGAATGCCACCAGCGCCATCTACATGACTTCTTTAATATTCTCCATTAAAAACCATATGTCAATCTGTATTGTTCATGACCTTTGCCAAGAACTGAGAAGAAACTATTATTTTAAAATGTAAGATTGATCAAAGAAGAATCTAAAAAAATTAAAATAATAAAATAAATGATCCAAAACTGAAAAATGAATAATTGCAGAAGAATTTATAGAAATATTACACTTCATTATCTGAATCTTAATTATCATTCAAACTGATAAAATCATTCCAAAGCATGTAGACTGGCAGAGCCCATTTTTTTATGATAATTATTCTTAGTTCCAATTTCATAATAAAGTAATATAATAATAATTTATTGAACAAATACAAAAGGCATCCCAAGTAATTTTTTAAGAATAAAAAGATCATATCATTTTTATGAACAAAAACTAATTATGCACATAAACTGAGTTAAAAATTCATATTATAATATATTAAGTATCAACTTGCTGAAAGATAGCAAATGGAATTAAGTCTGTGTTAGCTAAAAATAAGGTTATTTGGATAGATAGCCATATGTATCTCTTATATATATATGTATCACCTATATAAGGTTAAATCAGATTTAAATTAATTTCATAATCAATTATGAAATCGGGTACTCCATTAGCAGTAAAGACTTGGGTCTTGAGTACTTCATTAGTGATAAAGATAGCTTTAAAATACTACTCTCCCCATACCCAAACCATCACAAACCAACAGGGATAAGTAAAATAATATTTATTAAGGTTTTTTGAGCCATACAATTAGTTACCTCATTTATTCCTTGAAGTCATTATAGTGCTATTTACTATCCCTTAGTAGCACTTATTCTCATAGCAATTTTTCTTGAATATTATTTGTTTAAAGTGAATTTCTTTTACTACACTGTAAACCAGGAGGCAGACTAGTTTGCATTTATCAAATTATGTGGAACGAACAAAGAATAAAAACAATACATATGAGCTTCATAAAATGTCAGTTGTCAAAGTCATAGCTTTATTCCTATCTATAGACAGCATTTAAACTTGAGTCTGTCTTTAAAACTTGGATTCCTTCCATTGTACGGGTGACTACATTGGAGGATAAATATGTGAAGAGCAAATATTAATAATAAACATCTAAAGGCAGTGGAGGAAAAGGGAAAAGAAGTTGTGAATGTGGTTAATGCACAAACTAAATTAATTAATTAGGACATGATAAAGGCCCACCATCAAAATACATATTAATTTTCCTCAAATTGAAATTCTTGAATTAATTTACATCACAATCACCGGAGATATAGGTTCCAAGCATGACTTTAAGTCTATTGAATGAGAATCAGATCTCTGGGGAATGAGGCTGGAAGAAGCACTGACCTCTGTTGTAGGAGGTCCCCCTTTCATAAGGTAAGTTATCAAAAATACTCCACATAATTTAAATCCTTGATATTTAATGTCTTAACTGACTACGTGTACAGATTTCTATTCATAAGGTTTAACTACAGAATTCAGATCTATTGAGGAGGGCATCCAAATACTACAGTACTGACTGGAACACTGAACCTTTAGCCTGTGGTCTTCTTTACTCTTAGCTCAAGGATAAGAGTTATTCTTCAGGGGACAGATGGTGGCAGGAATCCTTGGATCTGCATACCTGTATTTCCCCATTTCTTTCCGACATATGGATCTTCCCTAGCTGTAACCCCAAAGCATATTGCAAAAATGATTCAGAAAGGTAGCTTAATGAAAACACTTTGATAAGCCATCAAAGCTTGATATTGTCTTTTACTAACATTCAGTAAAACACATTGCTACACACGAAGAACTGATAGCTCAAAAGCCAATTAATGTCACAGACAGTGCTAAAGTGGTTCATAAATTTGAAATGACAACAGATGCTTTGAAAGACAAAGCCTGCTGGATTTTGATTGAACATGCTAATTTTCAAAAGAATCATTCCCTAGCTTGATTTTATACAGTGCAACCTGTTAAGGCTATTTGGAAAGCACAGGGGCTGGTGATAAAATAATATTGAACTCAATTATCCATTATCAGAGGAAGAGATGCCAGCGTCCTTTTAGTCCCTCTTAGGCTTATTTGAATACAAAATACAAGAGAGGAGTAGTGAGATGACTCTGAGGACAAGTGGCTATGTGCTCAGGGAGTTATCAGGGTGAATAAGTGACAAAATTTGGGGATATATTCCTGCTAATTTGGTTTTGCTTTGAGATTAAAGCTTTAATTTCTACCACTTGAGAAAAGAGAGTTAAACAAACAGCCTCTGTCCTTAAGGCAAGATTAAATTGAATCCTTTATCATGGGGATCCATAGAGAATGAGATTAAGACTTCTCATCAGTTAACTTTAGAAAATATTTAAATGTAGGATTTCATGGCAGAGAAATTTATTTATAGCCAAGTTTCTTTTAACTGCAGAAAACTGAATGTAGAAATTCATGACATATTGTAGTAATTAACAAACTGGCAGTCTTCAACCTTCTTTTGCTTAAGCATTTTGAACTTCTCCTGATTAAATCACTAGGAGAGGATGGCTTTGTGTACCCAAAACTGTGATGAGTGTTGGCCCCTAAATATTCTCTGGTTGTCTGATATCTCCTCTACTGAATTGAATTTCATAAGGCTCTTCTAGGGATACAGAGTGTACTTGAGCTTTAGCATGAGTCAGGGCTGGGATTAGGATGAGGTTAATGAGGCATTCACACTGGGAACAAAATTAAGAGAGTGCCAGAAAACTCAGTAGTAAAGATAAATGGTATTTAATGCAAGATGTCAAAAAATAAAAAAACAAAATTAATGCAAAAAATTCCGTGATGAACAGCATATCAAAAGTTTAAATAAATATAGGCTGTTTTCTGACACTGCATTATTGTGCAGTGGGAATAGTTGTTTCCATGTAGCCTGGCTGCTTTCGTGCCCCAGAGTCACTGCCTTCTTCTTGTCTCCCCATATCCCCCACCAAGTGGGTTTATGAAGGTTGACAATGACACGAAAACAGATTGGGAAACCATTGGGTTTATATTTAGTTTTCTAATTGCATGAATTTTATTATTTTTTTACCACTTTATTTCACACGTAGTAGGATATTTTCATACGTAAATATAGGGCACATTTTTTTTCAGTGGGTCTCAGGCATAGCACTCTTGCTAATGTAAGCTCTCTCATTATCCACACCAGAATGTTAGAATAGAGATACTTGAAATAACAAATAATTTTCTGTTTATGTTTATGAGTCATCATAGCTCTGCAGTTGAATTGATTCTCCTTTTTCCCCTCACTTTAAATTTGTATTATGTTCTTTGAAATATGATTAAACACTCTTTTTACAAATCCAAAATGTGGATTTTGTGTTTTAAAGTTAGTAATCTTATATCCTGACTGACTAGCAGTCAGAAAGTTTAAAAGAAAACTAAAGAATTTTATCCCTACTCTGGACCAAAAGATCCAGCTTAGAATGCTGCCTGTAGAGAAGCTTAAGAGAGATTTACTGGAAACATTTTTGGCTTTTAAAGCTCTTTTTAATGGGTAACCCAAATGCCAATTTAGTATAGAGTACATAGACTTCTAACGGCAATACCTGAAGTGTCCTGTCTAATTGGCTACTTAGATAGCTGAGGTTACATTTATCAATCAAGATAGCAGACATTTTAGAGATATATCAGTTAGAAAAGTAACACTGAATTATCAAATAACTTTCATAGTTTTCTTTCTAAAAATATAATGGTAGAAATCTAATCTCAGATATGTCATACACCTATTTTTCGGGTTAATTCTA
The DNA here is from genome assembly GCF_020740605.2 of Lemur catta. NCBI lineage: Eukaryota > Metazoa > Chordata > Mammalia > Primates > Lemuridae > Lemur > Lemur catta. Next base: position 22,368,490 of record NC_059150.1, on the reverse strand, counting down.
GAAATTCAACTCCTTTTCTATAAAATGTCACCAATGCAAGAAAAATAATCAAGTGTTTTTTATCTCTTTTATTTCCTAAAGGTTTTATAATAAAAATAATATATCCTATCCAATGTAAGAAAAAAAAAGAAAACTTGAGAATGGCTGCCTTTATTGGAGTTCAGTTTGAGAGCCAATAAAATTTTGGATGGCAAATATATCAAACATTTATAGGTGACAAATTATGAAAATAAGAAAGTTCACTTAACAGTGTGGTGCTAAGGCCTTTTTCTTCTCCTTTCCCTCTCCTCCTCCTCCTCTCCTTTCTTTTTTTAATTGTTGTGTTTTGTTTTTAATAGGGACTAAGCTGAAAAAATATATATCTCAGTCAGCAAGAAGGTTCTCTCAATGCAGAAAAAACACTGGCTGTTCAAAAACAATAAAAGAAAGGAAGCTAAAGTCCAGTGTTAAAGTGAGAAGATGTGAGGTAAAGTCATAAATTTCAAAATATAAATATAGGCCTTCATTTTATTAATTTAGTCATGTAAATGAGGACATCTAAGTTAACCCCATGGCACATTTTGAGGAATCTTAAAAAAATTTTATAGAGTTTAGCTTTAAAAGATATCATAAGGAAATTAAGAACAAGAGAATATCCAACAATTTAAAGGAACAGTTTCTTGAGAAGCCCTTTGGGGCAATTCTCATTGTGCTATATAATACATGCAACGAAGTTCATATATATTTTTAAGCAGAATGTGGTTTTTTCCCCTTCAAAAATATATGCATACTTTTGGAAAAGGTTTTAGGTCAAAATTTTTTCTTTCTCAGCAAATAGGAGAGATGGAAAGGTGGACGACAACAGACAAAAAAATTTTATCACAACTAGCAGTAGAAGGAGAGAAAAAATAATATAAGGGGAAGTGGGAAAGACTGTATGAATAGCTGATAGCATAGATTCTTTAACTTATTTTTTTGAACTTCACTGATTGCATTTTTCACTTTTATATTTATTCAGTGTAAGGATTAGTCATCCTAAAACAAAATACATACGGAACATTCTTACCCTTAGTAAAAGTTCTCCAAATTGAATTTTAAACCTTAGATTTTTTTTATTCATTTAGTAAATATGTACTGAGCCTCTATTATATGCTAAACACTTACACTGGTAGACTATAATGCACACCACAGATGCAGGCCCTGCCTCCCTAGAGAAGATAATGTGCTTGGTGACTCCTCTTCTTTTCTGAATATGAACTGAACTAAGAATAATGCATTATAAAGCTGTAATGGGGAATGCTGTCAAAAAGGCCAAAGAACAATGATGTAAGATGCTTTGGTATTTTAAGCAACTGCCAAACATCAGAAAATCCACCCATAAATTGATGAATTTGTGAAAACAAAAATGAGTAAAACCAAAAGGTCAAATAAGAGAAAAAAGGTCATCAAGCTCCTAATATTACCTATTCATAACCTCTCCACCGTAAGCTCCACTGTTTATAATTCTAATGTGGTTATATTTTTTTACTTATTATTTTTGATTTATTTATTCAAATAAATCCAGTGATTTATTTGATTTATTTTTCCACTTAACAAGTCAGTAGTATTTTAGTACACATGTTGATGTTATTTCATTTCTTTTTTTTTTCTCTTTTTATAGACAAAATTTGGCACCATGCAACAAAAAATCTCAAGCCCATTATCTTTCTTCAAAATCTAGGAGTCACAGGGGACAGAGGGACGTTATCCAATTAAAAAATTTATATATATCTTTAGTTTGTGTTTAAGAATGCACAGCACATGAAAAGACTGTTTTTAGCCGAGCAGCTGATTGTAAGCAGGCTTATCTCAGGGGCAGTTGCATTTGGAAACAGACAGGTATCTTGGCTCTTACTAGTGACAGAGAAAGAATCCTTTGAGGCCCTGAGTTCATGCTGACTGGTTTCCAATTAACCCGTTTCAATAAATGACTGTTTTCCCTGGTTCACATGAGAGCTGAGCCGTTTGTGCCACAGTTTCTTTCTATGAGCTTCCTATTGCTTTAGTCCCTTTGTAGGTGTCTTACGTTAGCTTTCAAGTCTATCTAAATGTGTTATGTCTGTCATCGTATATATTCAAAAGTCAACTGGCAATTGCTAATAAATAGTTACATAAATATAAAAGAATGTGAGTAGACAATTCTTAGAGAAAAAACCCAGGCCAGTAATGAACAAAGAATAATTTTCAATCTGAATTATCAATAAATGCAATGTTTAGAAAACAAAATATACTGCCTCTATGATTAAAAGAAAGAAAAAACCCAAAACACCAAAATTCAAGTAGCTTAAAGCCACGGTGATTTATTTTTTGTTCTTGCTATAGATCTTCCTTGGGTGAGGCAAGGGCTCTGCTCAGGACTGTCAGTACTTTCAGACCAGACCTAGCATGGCATGGAAACCAGATCACTTTTTCAGTCACGACAGTAAGAAAAATAGAGATCTCTGCTGTGGCTGGCACTGGGTATTCAATGCTCTAGTTCAGAGATGGCATAGGCCACATTGACTCGGACTCATTTGGCAGAACTGGTCAAATGGCCCCAGCCAACCATAGGCCTTCAGGGTTCGTTAGAAATCTAAAAGTATCCAGTATCTAATGAGCAGCAACAATGACTACTGCATTGTCCTTCCCTTTCTCTGCTTTATTTTTCTCTACACCATGGTACCAGTCTAAGTTATGTTATTAACTTACTTATCCTGTGCAGTCTATTACACTCCTCCCCATTTTTCACCCAAAAAGTAAACTCCATGAGGGCTCAAGGACACAGACATTGTTTACCTTGTTCACCACTGTATCCTCAGCACCTAGACAATTGTCTGGTACATAGTCATTCCTCATTAAAGAGTCATTAATAGAATAAGAAATGGGCCAAGTGTGGTGGCTCATGCCTGTAATTCCAGCACTTTGGGGAGGCTGAGGCAGGAAGATCACTTGAGACCAGGAGTTCAAGACTAGCCTGGGAAACACAGTAAGATCTTGTCTCTACAGAAAATTTTAAAAAATACCAGCTAGGCTTGGTGGTGCATGCCTGTAGTGCTAGCTACAAGGCAGGCTGAAGCAGGAGAATCACTTGAGGCCAGAAGTTTGAGATTACAGTGAGCTATGATCATGCCACTGAACTCCAACCTGGGTAACAGAGTGAGACCTTGTATCTGAAAAAAAGGGGTGGGAGGAAAGAAAGAAAGAATAAGGAATGTTTTGTTTTTTAAATCTATCAAGTTCAATCTTTAAAAAAATGTATATCATAATCCCAAATGCTAGAAATGGTGAAATGTTATGGATATTTATATGTACTGCTAATTAATGAAAAATGGGATTCACATTTTCTGGAAATCAATTTGGCAATATGTAACAACATTACTAAAAGGTTCTGTGTTAAAGTGACTTTTATAAAAATCTATCCTAAATTGATAATTATAAATGTGAGATAAATCTGTTTTGGAGAAAAATGTTCATTTTGTAACCATTTAAAATGTTAAATATTTAAAAACAATCTAAATTTACAATGATGACATTCTGATTAAATACATTTGATTTGTCTATTCTAATATTAACTATTATATCATTGAACATTCATGTTATAAAGAAAAATTCACAGTGCAATGTATATGCAGCATGAGTTATTATATTAAACATGCATTAGCTAAAGAAAAAATTAGGGAAAACCTTCCTAACCAGAGGCAGACAGAGCTTATGTGCCTACCTTACCTTCCTATAGCAAATACCGAGAACTGACAAATAAATTTATAAATCCATAATAACAATGGGAAATAAGAGAAAGTAACATTATTGAACTATAATTTTTGAAGAAACTTGAAGAAGGAAATTAGGGATCATGGGTCCTGAGCAAGTCTGACACCTCGCAGGGCAAATTCCATTTGAAGGCTGGAAAATAATGCTCTTGGCTCCATGCTCTGCTCCCCAGGCCACCAGAGTGGCAGCCTTACCTTCTGGTTCCACTGCGGTGGCAGCTTGACCCTGGAGGCCCTGGGTAAATCTCTGGTATTTCTTTCTTTTCGTCCTAATCCCCTTTTATAAGTAGACTAATCATAATGGGTTAGAACCCAGTCTAATAAAGTTATTTTAACTTACTTACCTTAAAGGCCCTATCTTAAATACAGTCACATTCTGAGGTGCTGGGTGTTGGGGCTTCACCATATGAATTTTGGGGAGATACAAACCAGTCCATAGCAGTTACCATTGGTCATCGGAGGAAAACCAGCAAAGAGCTTTCAAAGGCTGCTAGTGCTTTTTTTAGCAATGCATTCCTTTTGCTTTCATGAGGAGTAAGTGCTCTGGCTCAACCCTGGGGAGTGTGGTGAAGGAGTGTCTGAGCAGTTTGCACATACTAGATCCATTCCAACATTCCCATCTCCCTTGACTTTCAAAATGTTTTCTATGTAGCATGCTACTATTGTATCCAACTATTAATGCTATTCCCAGGTACTTGAACTAACAAATTTAATTTTATTTCTAGGCAAGTTGAAGTTATATTGATAAATGTGGCCTGACCCAACATTATCATCCATCCGCCTCTGTCTTAACAGCATCAGAATCCATTTTCATATGTGCAGCTCAGACTCATGCAAATAAAAATTGGCAAGAAAGATCTTGCAATTTGGTGGGGGGGAGCTATATTTCACTTGGTTCAGTGAAGACCTTGTACCACTCAATCTAGGAAATGCTGTGATCCATCTCTCTGTGGCCCTGGAGACAAAAGTTATTCCCATATTAGTTAATGCCACATGAGTCATTTAAAGGCGTAATCAACTGAAGTCTGCTTTCATCAGAAAAGTAAGGAAGAAGTCATCCCCACAAGCAAGATCTTTTCCAGAATATTTGGAAGTTCATAGTTCAAAATTTCAGATCTTATTATGTTTGCTCAAATGTCTCTACTCTACATCTCTGGTTTTCTGGGCTTTCTCTTTCCACAGTGGGTGAGACTTTGTGTAGGTGATCTTTTTGTGGCGCTGCATCTCCACAACTATTGCAGTCTGGTCTTGGGGTCATTGTCAGCCATGACTATAGAAGACAAGGAGTCTTTTAACAATTTCAAACAGTTTTTTTTTTTTTTTTAATTCTCCATTAGTACATTTTGGGATAGTCAAAAATTTTGGGTTGAACTTTTTGTCTGTAAGATCTTCCAGGGAAGACAGAAGAAGCTAAGCCCAGTCCACAAACTGTCTTAATTATCTAAGGGAAGAGTTACCACAATTTTGAATAAATCATGCATTTTTGATAGCTAAACTTGGGAAACTGACTAAAGTCTATTATACTCTCCATGCAAATAAAGCCTGAAAGGACATGAGAAACCCTCAATTACAATAAAGTATCTGAAGGCAGTCCTTCGGGAAATTTTTCTGGTGTACAGCTGAGAATCAGCTAAACTTAGCTCTGTTCATGGAGACACATCAAAGAACGGTTCATTTAAACCAAGCTAACACATGCAGATATTTATAGTTCTTTTTTATACAAAGGAGAATGTTTTTCATCTATTAACGTTGGTTGAACAAAAGAGCAGGATATATTTTGTGTCAACTTGACCAGTTAAAAGAGCTCAGCAATGAATAATTATCAGTTAGCTAAAATAAAGTTTACCTAGGGATGGTAAAATAAACTTTGATGTTGATTTATGAGGAGGCTTTGCAAAAAGGAAATTCTCTGTAAATATGTGTAGTCAATGGCCCATCAATAACTGTGCCCTTCTTGCTTCATTTACCCTGATTTTATCCTAAGTCAAAAGCCTAAAAATAAATATTAGATGCTTAGAGAAATACTAATATAAATATATCATTTTAATGATTCTTTATAGACTTCATTTTTAAAACTTAAAACACCTACTTGCCATTTTTGCCTCAAGTATATTTATATTTGGTATACATCTCTTAGCAATTTTCTGAGGAATATACTCTTATAGTGCTGACAAAAATTTCTATTTCTTCCACTTCATACACTTCATTATTCAAATGACAAAAAAAAAAAGAAATTCTGCTTGAACTTGGGGAACCAGAGAAGATTTATTTTAAATTAATATATTCAGTTACATCCAAAATTGTCCGACCAAGAGTTAAATTAATATTGATTGCAGTTATACTGCTTGTATTATTATATAACTTCCTCAGAAAGATATACTATGGCTTAAAGTTTTACTCATTTGAAATAAGAAATATATGCATATTTAGTGATATTGTGTCCATGAATAATAATTATGAAAATTATTGAAAATATGAGAATGAACTTATGAGATATATGTAAAATATAGACAATAATTATGTATGTGATGATTAAAATGGAAATTATTTCACATATGGATGAGTACTGAAATAAATTTTAGTGAAAACAATTTTATTAGATGAGTTTTTTAATATTTTAAGAATAAATTATATCAGATAAAATTAAGTATATATATTAATCAATTAAAAGGTGTGAAGATAATTGAAAACATCAAGGTAGAGGAATGGGATTGTTTAAAACCCAAAATGAAAAATATGATGTAGAAAAATTAACAAAATGTAAAATAATTAACATAGTAATGAAAATGTTAGGATTTAGTTTGGATAAGGAACCATAAAGATGAAAAATGTTGGCAATATGTAACTACAAAATTGAACAGTATACAAATACAGTTATAATTTTACAGAAAAATGGGAGGAGCATCTAAAAAAAATGTAATTAAAGACATCAAATATGAAAACATCTGTCATAGAGCTTGCCTAAATCAGCATTTTTAGTTTTTTCCTTTCTTTCTGGAACTTGTAGATCTGATAATAAGACAAAATGGGAAACAAAGTGTAAAATGTGAATTTTAATTTTATAACTTGGATAACTCAGTAGGTGCTGTTACTATCACATAGACTACAGTGAAGAAGCTTGCTTTTCCATGAGGATGGTGAGCACGGTTTTGAGTTTGAGATATTGAAAGACATCTGATTTGATTAGATAGGTAGGCAGAGGTAAGGTACTCAGGAAACAGGGTCAAGATACAGATAGACCTGGTAGTTGTCAGAATACACAGAGCTGAGAATCATTATAGATCATTATAGATCCTATTTGACTCAAAGTGTTGTCCTTTGAACAGTAGCCTTTGGTTCACCTGAGACCTTGACAGCAAAGCAGTCTTGGTCTCTACCCAGACCTCCCGCATCAGAACTGCATTTTAAGAAGATCCACCAGTGAATTGCATCCACATTAAAAATTGAGAACCAGCAGTCTATAGAATAACATGAGAAGTGAGGACTGTGTCTGAGGAAATCTAAATTCTAAAGAAAGGGATGAAAGGAACCGCAAATGTCAATTCGCAATAATAGCAAGGATACAGGGAAACAGAAAGACTGGTTTTAGGAAAGGAAAGAGGGTGGTGTTAAGAAAAGACCAATGCTAATGCCCACTGCTTCAGAGAAGGTCAGTGAAATAAATACTGGCATGATGGTTATGTTGTGGGGGACAAAGAGATCCAAGGATATGGGGCATCTGAGGAAATGATTACGAAGGGAAGGGAACTTCAGAATGGAGAGGTAGAAAAGACCAAGGTGGAATTATTTCAGCATGTAGCAGTGCTCAGTTAGCCAGCGTGGGAGGGGAGGTAGAGGCATGCAGCAGGGCTTCCCTGTCGTGGACACTGCTTTGCTTCATTACCTCACCTGAAGCAGCCATCACCAACTGGCCATGGTTTCCTTTCATACAACCCCTGGAATCTTTTTCACTTAGCAAGTGGTGTAGACAGTTTGTCTACCAAAGGCAATTAGCTGACAAGATACAAACTCATTGGCATTGATAGTTTGACTATAAAGAAAGATAAAATAACACAATTAAAAAGTCTGCCAAATTGTTAATATGAATATTTATATTAAGAAAGATGTAGAGGAATAGAGATGATAAGAATCAAATTGAGATGCTGAAATAATATATTAATAGAAAATAGGAAATTAGTAGAGGTAGGAGGTAAGCAATAGTGGTGTTGATTTAAGGCACATCCTTGCCTTATGTGTTAAGTAGCATTGGCATAAGGAGAATAGGTGCTTAGCATTAGATAGGAAATTAAGAATTGCTGAATTTTTTTTCTTAAAATATCATGTTCTTCGTTTCTTTAATGGTCTACACCGTTTGTAGTGTGATAGATCACAGGTCATTAGCTAAGTGATTGTTTGGGTTTATGTTTGATTTTTGTTCTATGTACACATAACAGGAATTGCATTTTAAGAACATTTTGAATTTTCAAGAACTTTTAACTCAAAGGTATTATAACAACATTTGCAAAAAGAATGTAAAACTAAAATCTGTTATGAAAAAGTTGCATCTCAAGGTCACTTATAATATTATCAGAAGAAAAATAAAAATGAAATCTCCCAAGTCTCCCTTTTAAAGCTACAGAGGTTTTCTTTACATATTTGAGCTCGTTAATTGCATATCTAAGCCTTTCCCCCTGAAGTCCTTAATTATAATACAGGCTTTAGTCCAATTTTATCTCATAAGGATTTTTCTGAAACAATAGTCATACAATAATTTGGTTTTATTATTAAAATAATTACAGTAATATATCAAATGCTATCAAATTACATAACAAAAAGTGTAAGTAGTAGTTGCAGATGATTAAAAAGAAAGATGGTTTCTAGAAAGAAAACATGATTATAAATCAGCCTTGAGGAAGAAAAAAAGGACAATATGCCAAGCATAGGGTGCCAAATAATGGTTTATCACTGATCTATGAGAACCAGAGAAAAAAGAATGAAATAATGCAATATGAAATTTACATTTTAAGTCAGCTACAAAAATCAAATGATGTGAAAAGAGGCAGTATTTTACTCATTGTAAAATACAAACAAGAAGCGTAATTCAATATACGAGTTTATTCCTGGGTGGTTTTAGAAGAATAAAAATAAAAGAAAAATGACTGAGTTTATTATTGCATTTAAATTGGACTTGTGCTGCACCTAGCCAAATATATATATATATGAATAAGATACAGAAATTGGCCAGAGGGAGAGAGGAAAGAGGCAGAAGCCATATTTCTCAGGTAGTAAACTTTCTCTAACCCCTAACACAACATTTATTATAGAGGCAACAGGGATTCTGTTCGACAATATGACACAAAAGCTGTAAATTTCCCAAAATTCCAAACAGAATTTTTTCTAAATTATTCTGCTCGAGAAAATTTCCACTTAATCGTATATATTTATGAGAAGATCAGTTACTGAGAAATTGTTGATAGAAAAACTATGCTACCCCCTCTCTAAGATTTCTTGTGAAAATTTAGTTTTCATTGGATTTTTTACAGTTTTAACTTTATATATATTTGAATCAAGATATTTAGTGCCAGATGTTCATAATATTTTAGAGTGGGCAATTGTACTTTTTCAGTATCTAGAGACTGTATCATTTTTATTTGAAATTATAACTTTTATAATATAGGTATTGATGTTGCTATACTTTTATTTAGAATACATTTCATTTTATGGTTTCCTTCACATTACTTTTACAATCTACTTTTCTGTGTCGCTTGACTTTACATACTGTTTACATTTGGATTCATTATTAATCTGGTCTGCAAATTTTGATTTTTACTATTCATTCACTTTACAAGATGAGTACTCGTTCTGTGCCAGCCACTGTTCTAGATGCTGGGGATACAGCCATGAGTAAAACAAAGCCCCTGCCCTCATGGAGTTTATGTTCTAGTGGGAAGTAGCCGACAATAAAAAAAATACATCTGTAATATTAGGGATATTGATAAGTGCTATGAGGAAATATAAAGCAGTGTAGAGAAAAAGGCGTGCATCTCAGATAGGCTGGAGTTGGAACAAGCCATAAAGGAAGTGAGGGAGGGAGGCTTCTGAATACCTGCTGAAAGAGTATTACAAGCAAAGGTTACTGAGGGTATGAAGGTGCTACTACACTAATATATTTGCACAGCGGCCATCAAGGAGGCCAGAATGGGCAGGACAGAGCAAAGAAGAGGAAGAGCAGTAAGAGAGACTAGAGAAGTGGTGGGGCTCAAGGCCATGTAAGGCATGGGCAAGGAACTTGAGAACATGCTCAGGGTGACATGGAAAGCTCCAAGGCAGAGAAATAGAATACACTGACATGTTAAAGGATTGCTTTAATACAAACTGCCACCTGGAGAAGGGACTGGGCAATGGGACAAGGGAAAAGTAATGTAAACAGTTGTTTACATTAATCCAGGAGAGATGGATGGTAGAGTGGACTGATGGGTTAGCACAGAAGATGGTGAGAAGTGGTTGAAATCTGGATATATTTTTGAAAGGAGAGTTCGCAGGATCGGAGGATCAATTGACTACTATGTGGGAAAAAGAAAGACTAAGGTTGGGCAATTGAAATAATGGTTCCATTGACTGAAACAAAGGATGCTGGAAAAGAAGTGTTGGGAAATAACTAATATTTACATGTTTCTGCATGTTCATGGCTTACTAAACAAAAATTATTGGCAACCTGGACTAAAGGGTAATTGAATAGTAGTCATATTTTAGAAGTTACAAATATTAATTTATTCCAGATAGATTTACAAATTTACCTCCTAGGGAGGTATTTGTCACTTATTTACATTTAAAAGGATAAAATGTACCCTGGAGGCATCCTGTATATTTCAAAAGGTTGTAACAATTTAAGGGGCCTTTCCTTTTTCTTCCCAGAGAGGATTTGTTTACATTAGAAAGTTAAGATTTCTCTTCCCCTTTGGAGGGAGTAGGGGCTGGTGGGGAGCCAGGTGTGCAGCATTTGCTATGAAGCTCCCGGTTACATAATTCCAGGGTTCCTCTCCTGCAGTCCCAACGTGTTGTATGTGCAGGGTGACATCTGCCTTCATAGCATTGCTCCAAGGGGGAAATGGGGAGTGGGAATCTGGTGCTGTTACTGCTGTAAGTAAAAAATCAGTCTGTTCTTTGACCCTGAAATGTGTGTTAGCAGGATAAAATAAATAAATAAGTACAGATATTATTAATAAAAACATATCACGAAGGCTTTCGAATTGGTGGATGGAAATTAAGAATATCTTTATCCCATCAGGAGCGATTATTATAATGGATATGCTTGTTCTTTCTGAAAGCTTGTTTAGATTTCTATTATTTTTTCATGGTTCCATAGTATTTTTCTTTTGTTGGTTGGTTAGTTGGTTTAAATTTTATGTTCTATACTGATTTTTATTTTTTTTATTTATTTCAGCTTATTATGGGGGTACAAAAGTTCAGGTTATATATATTGCCCATGTCCCACCCATCCCCCCCGAGTCAGAGCTTCAAGCGTGTCCAAAAAATATGGAACGCTTCACGAATTTGCATGTCATCCTTGCGCAGGCGCCATGATAATCTTCTCTGTATTGTTCCAATTTTGGTATATGTGCTGCCGAAGCAAGCACTATACTGATTTTTAAACATTAATCTTTTTAAGATAAAATTTTCTTTGCCAAAACAGTACATTTGTAGAATTTAAAATTCAAGTAGTACTAAAACCCATAACTAAAACAACAAATAATATTCCCTGACCTGCCTGTCTCCATTCCTCACAATCCTCATCTTCTAGGCAATCATGGCTATTTTAATTGTTTCTTATGGCCTTTTTTGCCCATATTTATAAATAATATGCATATATTGCTACTGTACATTTCAACTCTTTTAGATGTTATCTATTGAGTTCCTATTATGGTAAAGAAAATTTCTTACTTTTGTCCCACTATCCACTCTGCTTTTCCTTCCCTATCTTCCCAATGTAATTGTATTTTAATTTTAATTAAGCAAACAATTCCTGTTTATATAATTACTCTATAAGATATTATTCACAAATGAGCATTGTTGCATACTCCTGGCTTATAAGTCTTACTGCTTGATTTCCACTGAGTTTCACTTCTCTGTGTGGACATGTGTAATCACCGGTTACTTAGTCCCAATTTAATAGTGAGTATATGTGGTGTTTATTTTTCTGTTCTTTAGATACTTCATTCAGAAGAATGGTCTCCAGTTCCATCCAAATTATTGAAAAAGGCATTGATTCATCCTTTTTATGTCTGAGTAGTACTCTATGGTATATATATACACCACATTTTGTGAATCCACTCATGAATAGTGGGACCTTGGGTTGATTCCACATCTTTGCAATTGTGAATTGTGCTGCAATAAACATTCAAATGCAGGTGTCTTTTTGATAAAATGACTTCTTTTTCTTTAGGTAAATACTCAGTAGAGGGATTGCTGGATTGAATGGTAGGCCTACTTTTAGCTCTTTGAGGAATCTCTATAGTATTTTCCATAGTGGTTGGACTAATTTGCAGTCCCACCACCACTGTATAAGTGTTCCTTTCTCTCTACATCCACACCAGCATCTATTGCTTTTAGACTTTTTACAAAAGCCTTTCTAACAAAGGTAAGGTTATATTTCCTTGTGGTTTTAATTTGCATTTCTCTGATAATTAATGACAAGCATTTTTTATATGTTTATTGGTCAGTTGTCTATCTTCTTTTGAAAAGCTTCTCCACATGTCTTTTGCCCACTTTTTAATGGGATTGTTTGGTTTTTTTTCTTGCTGACTTGTCTGAGTTCTTTGTAGATTCTGGATATTCATTCACCCTTTATTGGATATATAGTTTGTCAATATTTTCTCCCATTCAGTAGGTTGTCTATTTGCTCTGTTGATTGTTTCCTTAGCTATGCAGAAGCTTTTTAATTTAATCAAGTCCCATTTATTTATTTTTGTTGTTGCTATAATTGCCTTTGGGGTCTTAATCATAAATTTTTTGCTTAAGCCGATATCTAGAAGAGTTTTCCTACATTTTCTTCTAGAATTCTTATTGTTTGATGCCTTACATTTAAGTCTTTTATCAATCTTGAATTAATTTTTGTGAGTGGTGAGAGATAGGGGTCTTGTTTCATCCTTCTGCATGTGGTTATTCAATTTTCCCAGCACCATTTATTGAATAGGGCTTCTTTTTCCCAGTGTATATTGTTCTCTGCTTTGTTAGAGATCAATTGGGTGTATGTGGATGGTTTTATATCTGGGTCCTCTGTTCCATTCCATTGGTCTATGTCTCTATTTTTTGTGCCAAGACCATGCTGTTTGGTTATCATAACCTTGCAGTATAGTTTGAAGTCTGGTAATGTGATGTCTTCAGATTTGTTCTTTTTGCTTAAGGTTCCTTTGGCTGTCTTTTTCATTTCCATGTCCAGAGGCAACTGTTGCTGCCATTTTATGAGTGTTGTGAGAATGTAGTGGTACGCATGCATCTCGTTCTGTATGTTGTTTATGGCTCAACTTCTGCCAAGCTGCTAATGCAATTACTACTTATCCACTTGCTTTTTGGTAAACAAATTTTTCCAAAAAGTATTGCTGTTCTTTCTAATCTTGTCTTCAAATAACTATAGTTTTGTGTTTGTTTTGTATTTGCCATGTCAGTAGTTTTATTTTATTTTATTTTTTTTTATTTTAGAATATTACATGGGTACAAATGTTTAGGTTATAGGTATTGCCTTTGCCCTGCCGGAATCAGAGCTACACGAGTGCCCATCCCCCAGACAGTGCATACTTCACCCATTAGGTGTGAATATACTCATCCTCTCCTACCCCTAGTAGTTTTAAACTCAAGGTTTCAGAAATGAAGAAAAGTAGTAGTATATTGCTATGTTAAACTGGAACTCTTGTTCAAATTTTATTTCTACAGGTAGTTAAATGTATGCCTTCCAAAAATATTATTTAACTTGTATTTCTTGAAATGAGGTAAAAAATGAAATCAAAGTATTGTGTCTCTTATATGTTATTCCCTATCTTCCACATTGCTTTAATCTCTCATTTTGGTAAATATGGTGGGTAATTAAAATATCAAGTTTGAGATGAGAATTGTTATATTGGTATTTTCATAAAAAATTCTACATTATATGTTTGGATATTTTAACTGACTTTTACTTCATTACTAGCTTTTTAATAATTAAGTATACCCATTCTTTTGGCAATTTTATCTGTCAGTTAGTGGGGGAATATCTTCTAATTTTTTATAGAAATTCACACAAGTAGGGTATTTCTTACTTTCATGTTTATCTATAAAAGAGGATTTGGCTGAATATAACATTATAGAGTCTCTGTAATTTTTTCATAAAACTTCCCAGACTTTCTTCAGCATCTTTTCACATTTAGCTATTATAGTAGAATAATCTGAGTTGATCCAGGCATTCTGTTCCGCATTCCTCTGCCTGTTGGTTGTGGTTTAGATATTGCTGTGAGTTTTTATTCTTTTTTCAATCTTCACAGATGATATGGCCCTAAGACCAAGGCAATAGGATTTTCTGCCATAGGCTTCTTTTCAATGTAATAAATATGATTTTTTTTTAAGTTTAGGTGGGTTGAGTTCATGGGAATTATAAAAGAGAGATTTTGTATCTGAGCTGGTCCCTCCACCTGCTCCTTCTCTTCCCTGCCACCAGGCCAGTGTAAGTGGGCTTAACAGCGTGTGCGGAAGGAAAGCAAACAGAAAAAGTGACATTTTTCTCCCTTCTTTTAAAATTTACTGCTCCGAATCACTCAAAGTGGAAGCCTGGGCAGCCGGGGCCCTCTGAGAACAGTGCTTCCTTCTACCCTTTGCTCTGCTGTGAGTATATTAGGAGGCACTTAGAACCCTCTGGACATTCTAGCATCAGAAAAGAGAAGGGAAGTGGGGGAGAGGTGTGGAGGGGGAGGGGAGTAGGGCCATCAATCTGATGTGGTCCCCAAGGGAGCTTGACTGGGTTTCCTCCTGCCTGTCCCAGCATATACTTGCCCGAATCAGGCTACCAGGGCAAGGCTTGCCGCAGGGACAGCACATGTCCTTTAGCGTCCAGGTAATAAAAATGTTACCTGGTAATAAGCTACAGAAACCAGACAATGGTCATAGCTTGATTTATAGCATTTAAATATTCAGACATATGATATGTGGTACTTAATTTGCACTCCTGCTCTGAGTGCCACAAATTTTAAGAGTAGGATGGTTCATGGATTATTTTAGTTAGCAGAATCTGCAGTGAGGGCTAGGAGTTAGACACTGTTTTGAACCAAATATCTCTCGAAATTTTTTTTTTTTTGCAAATATATACAAACATACAACAACCAAACAGAACAAAATATTTCTTCTCTGAGTGCTATACCAGCTGGAGATATCATCTCTCTCTCCTTGCTACTACCAGCCATTGGGTAAACTCCTTCCATTTTTAAAGAATTTAGTATCTGGTTCACTTGACTTCTTCAAAATCCAAACACTAGCTAATATTCACTGTTATATCTGTGTCTACTTTTAGGATACACTGACATAGTCCCTAAATTCTAACCCCAATTCATATACTTCCTCCTAAAGTCACATCCTGGAGTATATTACCACCCAGAATTATTCCTGCTCTGGAATCTTAAATCCCACATATGATAATCTCTGAACGTTTCCTCCTGTATTTCCAGTTTATTTGCCCTTAGTTCTTCTAAAAAATTTTAAAGTTAATTTTATCAAGGAATCTAGTTCAAAAAAGTCCTCTTTCTTTTTAGCTTATCTTTATCCTGGACAATAAGGAGGTAATTTGTGAAGCTGAGGTGCTAACACAAGAGGCTTGTGGTGGAGTCAAAAGCAAAGAGCAGTCAGACCACCTACCAGAAACATCAAGCAGAAAGGACTTAGGCTGAGAGGAAGCAACCAGGTACGAAACAACAGGACGGAACACACCAGGGAAACTAGATGAGACTAGAGATTCAAAGCCATGGAAAGGAGAGCGTGAATCTAGGATTCTTTTTCTGAGGCATTTGCAGCTATGAGTCCAGGGATCAGCGGAAAAGGTTGAGAGGCAATAAAATCCTACATTCTACAGGCTCTTAGACTCCTGGGCAAAAGAGATCCACAGTCCTGAGGTACATACATTTCACTCAGGTGTTTCTAGATGAGTAAGTAATAACTTACGTGGTACAAGTGATTCAACTACTATATGTCCCATTTTGCTTGTTTATTAAATGAAGATATTAATATAGCTGTATCATGGGCTTTTTAGTCACTAACCAAATCAGTTTGTGTAAACTGCTCCAAAAGTGCTAGTTTTAATAAAGAGTATAAGAAATGTGAGCTGTTATTGTAATTATTATCCAAATTATGGTGAGATATTATGAACCATCTCTGTTTCACAGCAAAGTATGCTGCTCTGGCGCTTAAGAGCTCCTTCTGTTAAAGTTATCAAGTGTGAAATGTCGGATTCCCTTAAGTACAAAGTTTGACAGTTGCAATCTCTGACCTGTCAATTTAACACTTTTTGTTTTATTTATTTATTTTTCTTTTTGTGAAGGTACATTCTCAGTCCTTCAAATGTATATTTTGGCTTGTGATTATCTTTCAGGTTTTTCTTTTTTTGGGTAATTTTTATGAAAGCATTGACAAGTCAAAAGTTCATGTTCTTTTCAAATATACGTTCCATCATGGGACGAATGCAGCTCAGACAGCTCGAAATATCAATGGAATGTTTGAGATGGATGTGGCTAATGAACGCACAGTATGTTGATGGTTTGAGAAGTTCTGTTCTGGTGATTTTAATCTTGAAAATGAGCCACATGGGCGACCTGAGACCAAGGTGGATAATGATGAGCTGAAAGCTGTAGTGGAAGCAAATATATTTCAACCTATGTGTGAATTAGCAGCAAGGTTTGATGTTACTATTCCAGCAATGTTGGACCATTTGAAACAAATGGGCAGGGTAAAGAAGCTGGATAGATGGGTTCCACATGAATTAAATGAGCATCAGAAGAGAAATTGTCTGGAAGCTTGCCTTTCTCTGTTGTCACAACATGAAGGTGAACCATTTCTACATTGTATTGTTATGTGTGTTAAAAAAAATAATTCTTTTTCACAATCACAAGTGTTTGGAACAATGGTTGGGTAAAGATGAAGTGCCGAAACACAGTCCCAAACCGAATATTCATCAAAAAAAGCTAATGGTGTCTGTTTGATGGTTCACCACTGGTATTATCCACTACAGCTTCATGAAACCTGGTCGGTTCATAACAGCAGATGTCTACTGCAACCAACTGGATAAAATGATGAGGATGCTTGAGCTTAAGCAGCCAAGATTGGTCAATAGAGACAGGCCAATCCTCGACAATGCTCGACCACATGTTGCACAAACAACACTGCTCAAACAACAGTGGCTGGACTTGGAAACTCTCTGTCATCCACCATATTCACCAGACCTTGCACCAACTGACTACCAATTCTTCCAGGCTTTGGACCACTTCTTGCAAGGAAAAATATTCAATTCTCGACAAGCTCTGGAAAACACCTTTCAAGATTTCATTCCCACTCCCTCTCCAGGTTTCTTTACTGCTGGTATAAAAAAGCTACCATTAAGATGGAAAAACTGTGTCAATAGTTTAGGCACACGCTTTTATTAATTGCACTGCTTCTTGTTTGAGATATAATAAACTACACTTTTGATTTAAAATCGGAAATTTCATATTTTATATCTCTCTCTTGAAAGTGAAAATGCAGGGAAATTCCCTCCTGATATAAAACATACCATTAATCAGACTTTAGGTTTCATTCATAGTTGATTAAGATGCCACAGGTTTTCCAGACCCTTCCTGGCTCTCCCCACCCCCCATCCTCACAGACATTTTGAGTCAAACTAACAATACAAGTAGCCAAACTCATGCAGTCTGTCTTGATTTTACACTGTACCTGCTATGATTTATCCCCTCCTGGATTCACCTTGAAACTTAATCCAAAATGCAAAAGCATTAAAAGGCGGGGCCTTTAGAAGGTGATTAAGTTATGAGAGTAAACGCCTCATTAGTGGGATCAGCAACCTTATAAAAGGGCTGAAGGGAAACAGTTTTGCCCATTCACCTTCCTCACGTGAGGACACATTCTGCCACATGAGGGCGTAGCAAGGAGGCCCTTACCAGACACCAACTACTGGCACCTTGACCTTGGACTTCTCAGCCTCCAGAATTGCGAGAAAATAAATTTCTATACTTTATGAATTACCCAGACTCAGTTACTTCGTTATAGCAGTACAAATTGTCTAAAAGAATATCCTTCCACATAACCACGTGGTAATGACCACATGGAAATAGCAAACCTGATTATAAATAGAAGCACATGTACTTCAGTGCGGTGAGTGTCAAATTATTCAACATGAACTCAATTGTTTTCTAAGTGTCAATTAAAATTGTTTTTGCAGGGAAACAAAATAAAACACAAACAAAGTAAAATAAAATTAAAAACAGAATCTGAATGGACTGTCTAGGGTGATGACTGGACAGGAAATGTACTTAACTAACATGTATAACAAATATGATTAAATATTACATCTCACACAAGGACTTCTCATTACATAAATATAAAAGGAGACTTGATTCAGAAAAATAGAACAGAAATTTAAAATTACAGTGTACAAAAGCCAAATGTAATTTTATGGAAATATTATATAGAATTTTGTGTCATGCATGTCACTATGCTTTGGTATGTGAATTTTGAAAATAATGTCTTAAACTATTAAAACCTTATATTTGAAGCAAGTTATTAACATTAATATTTAAGTGTTCCACCAATCTGGATTTGTTAAGAGAAAAATGCCAAAGAATTATATGCTTTCTTGGTTCACTATGCATTATTTCTCTTATATGTCTTATATGTATAAATTATTTGTGCTTAAATGTGAACCTTCTCAAAGAGCACAACTGTTTGCTTTTTGTAATATATGTCATGTTGTAACATAATACATAAGTAACCTATACAAGTAAAAATCTGCCTCCTAAAAGATCTAAAAGCAGATTGTAAGTGGCCCAATGAATTTATATACATTGAATCCACCTCTTGCATATTTGTGACAAAGGAATAGAAAAAGCCTAAGCTATGGCTTCAACAACTTGTACTGAAAAAAAGTCATTATATTCCTAAAAACTTCACTGACCACGCATCCTGTTCACACACAAAACTACTGTTGATTATATTGAAAGAATTCTGTGTGCAAGGATGGTAAAATCAAACCATGTTCTGTGAACAATACTTTTAGAGCTTTTATTTAGGTCTTTGAGTCATAAAATTGTACCTGCATTGGAAATGGATTTTGCCCATCATTCCACTTACCCAGCGCTAAGTCAATGTGTGCACGATTGTATCAGCAACTCAGTACTGAAGCAACGGAGTGATTAAAAAAAATGTGTCAGAATAGTAATGGAAAAACAACGTGCAGAAGTATTCTGTATTCACTATAAAGTACTACATTGTACTTTCTTACATATTCCATTTTATTTTCCACTAAAAATAAACCCATTATGAAATTTTATGGCATTTCCTCATATTGATTATGGGGCTTGAGCACTGTTGCATACATCTTACTAAAATAATGTTAAGATTTTACAGTTTTGCACTTTTATTTTGTTCATGATGATAGCAGAGTCTAACTCATAGGAAGGTATTGATATAAATCTCTGATTAACAGCCATCTCAGAAGAATATACTTAATTAATTTAAGGGCTTGAAAATAAGCATATTTTAATTAGGCAAATCATTTGTTTTATTAGGAAGTCTTACCACTATGTGCTGTTGCCTGTCACGGGGATTATTAGTAAAGTAGAAGATGAGTCAACTGAAAATACAGCTGGTTGGCCCTCTGTATCTGTGAGTTCTACATCTCTGTACTCAACCAACCACGGAACAAAAATATTTTTTTAACAGTAAAAGATGGCTGTGTCTGTACTGAACATGTACAGATTTGTTTTCTTGTCATTATTCCCTAAAAAATACAGTGTAACAATCATTTTCATAGCATTTACATTGTTTTATGTATTATAGATTATCTAGAGATGATTTAAAGTGTACAGAAAGATGTGTGTAGGTTATATGCAAATACTACACGATTACAGAAAATATTATAGAAAAGGGACCTGAGAATCTGTGGATTCCGGTAGGCGTGGGAGGTCCTGGATCCAATGCCCCACAGATACAGAGGGATGACAGTACACGGCTTAGAACACACAAGAAAAAAAAGATTCACAATGCACAAAGGAGATGAATATACACACTAAACTCCGTTGGATTCAGGTATAGCACGTTTAGAGGGAATTTATACCATTAGAAGCACATATGAAAAAGAAGAAAGACTCAAAATCAGAAATCTAGGAATTCATCTCAAACCATTAGAAAAATAATATAAAATTAAAATCAAATAAAGTGGAAAGAAGACCAGTGTTCTGGTCACAACACTAGGGCAGTCGGCCCAAGCGCTCAGCCTCTCTCTCCACTGACCCACCAAACTGGAATCCCATAGTTCTAGCTCAGTCCGGTTGCACGGAGTATCCCAGGCCAAACCACTTGTTGACCTCAGCAATAGTTGGCCCAGAGAAGAAAATTGGCGGGAGTTGAGAGTAGAGCAGAAACCAAGTCATTTTTTTTCTTTAAAGACAAAGTTCCTCCAGAACATCCTTTTCAAGTTCATTAAAAATAAAAGTTTCTTACACAACCACAACTTAAATAACTTTAAAACAAGAAATACATTAGCATCTTTATTACAAATGTAATTGGTTTTCTTTTATTTTTCTTCATGGGGATAGGGTCACTAGTTAAAATACACCACTGTAAAATCTGCAATTTAAATTTCATTTCATGCTGCATTGTAGAAATAGTTTACATAAATAGCATCCATTAATCATTTAAAACAAAGGTTAAATGTAAATTAGGATCCTGCTATTTATTTCTATGATTATTTATGGTTTTCTGGTAAAGTTTGATTTTTTTTTTGAGGGTGAAGGAATTTATGTTTTTGAAAGTAAAATGCTTTTAAACTAAAATTGATAACTTACAGAAATAAATGGATCTGAAAAGAATGCCATAACATTGCAAACAGCATTTGTAGCTAAAGAGCATGCTAGCTCTCAGTCACAATTTTAATTATGTCACAATTTAATTGTGAAATCTCTTTCTTTAGGAGTCTTACTTGTTAATATTAAATAACTATGTTTCACGTAATTCTAATGGAAATGATATCTTTCTGGTGGCTGCAATTTTTTGAAGAGGGTGAAAATATTTGTTTTGTTATCTATCAGTTTATT
This sequence comes from Lemur catta, assembly GCF_020740605.2. NCBI lineage: Eukaryota > Metazoa > Chordata > Mammalia > Primates > Lemuridae > Lemur > Lemur catta. The sequence goes on along the minus strand of NC_059150.1, from coordinate 22,347,429 downwards.
CAACAAAAGAAAGTAATAAAATAAATAAACATCAGTATAAGTTAGTAAAAACTATCTAGTTTTAAACTATATTGGCAAAGGGACAAAATATCTGGATAAACACTTTATTTCAGTGGTTTGCACAAATCATTATTGATCTTTATTAGGAAATAACTGAGTAATTGATCAACGTTTTACTCGTCATTCCAAACCATTGCTCTTGGGTAATTGCAGTTAAAGTATTTCTACTTTTAATTTGTTTCTTATGGTTTTGTTCTTTTATCACAGCTTTTATATGATATTAATATGAAGAATGACAGCCTGAACTTTAGAAAAGAAGTTAAATAATTTGACATTTTATCGTTTTACTAAAGTTCAAAAGGAAAGTGTAAAAGGTATTACCTAAATTAATCTAAGAGAAATTAGTATTTTGATGCATAAGAACCCAGAAACGTTAAAGATTACAGTTATTAAAAAAAAACAAAGTAGCAAAACAAAACAATCATGTTTATTTCAGCAGTCAGTAGTATTATACTTTATTGTATTGCGTTCTTTATGTAGGCTATTAGGAGTATATTCAGCAGTGATATTCATATAATGGTGGCTTCTCCAAATACCAAACCAAACATTGATATTCTGATGAACCATGTCATTGTGGCTAGAAGTCATTATACCTTTTACTTAGTTCTTCGGATATTTTTGAGCAGCAAAGTCCTGAGAAAGAATTGAAGTTACAATAAACGTGTTCTATATCTTTTATAATACAATAGCCTCTACAAGTTGAATGAAAATTTTTCAATGTTTGCAGTTATTTGAATAAACTATCATTATAGTATTCATTCAGAAAAAATTTAGTTAACTAGTATGTTAAGTTTAAATATCTGAAGCAAAGTTCAAGTAATTTCAAGTAATTGTTTCCAATAAACTATCCTAATGGCTTTGAATTCATATTATTTCAAGATTATGTTATCCAAGATTGAGTATATGTAAATATAACAGTTTGTTGCTCCTTTTCTCATGCAAAAATCATACTTTAATTATGCTCTAAACATATTTTGTGGTTTTTTTTTTACCAATCCAAGAAAACAATTACGCTTTAACTTTTTCCTTCTGATGAAATAATAATAAGAATCATTAATATACTAAAAACTTTAGAGTATTCCACCTAGCATCATTTAGTGAATGAGGATAAATGAGTCAGGTTATTTCAGGAATTGTCTTCAAGACTTCAATAGTAGTAAAACTTCTTACAGTGAAGCCAATCAACAGAAGTTTCAGTTTGAAATCTAGGTCACCATGACTATCTCTAAAGACAACATGATTCGAAAATGATCTTTCCCAATGTAATCTTCAAAATGAGCAAAATCTGTTTTTAATATCTCCTGTGAAAATGAAGCAATATGCATAGAAAATACACGAGAGAAAACTTTATAAATTAATTTACATTTGAAAACAAATGTCACACAAAGTACCTTTTTGATACTATTCTGAAAGGACAAACATTAGCCCTTGAACACCATATGTGGTCTGCGTTATGGCTTCTTGGCACCAATCCATAATCTATTTCCAGCAGTCACCATTTCAAAAATTTATGAGAACCTGGAAAGCACAGAAGGGCTAAAGAAGCTACTTGAGTTCTGCTTATTAGCATACTCATTAAGCCTAATCAATAATTGATGAACCATTTGTGGAAAACATATGGATTAAATTACATCTTGGCTGAGACCATTCAGAAAAGTTGTCAGTGTTTTGCCCCATTGTTTGCTGTGTAAACATGATGTCAAAACTGATTCCACGACAGATAACTGAAAAAACTTGGGCTTTCCTTTGTCTGTAATCCAAACTTATAATGCGTTATACTTATTTTTAAGATATTTTAAAAGAATTTAATATAGAAGTTATTGAAATGTAAAATTGATGGGATATTATGAAAACTTTCTAAAAATTTTTGAATAGTTCTGAAGAAGTGTTTGAGAGAGGGAAAAAATGGCACATCTAAGCGAAGTATAGTGAAGACTTAAAAACATTAGGCTATACCCACCCACATTGTTAAATCTATTCTTATGACACTGGTCCTGGGGTAGTTTTGAGCTAACAAAAATTCACATTTTTTTGTGGTTATATGACTATAGAGTCAAAGCACATTTAAAAAAATGTTTAAATTTAGAATAGTATAATATTTATAGAAACATTGTAAAGACAGGACAGAGTTTCTACATGCTCTACATCCAATTTCTCCTATTATTAACTTCTTAGTATAGTACATTTGTCATAATTAATGATCTGATATTGATACATTTTTATTAAAAAAGTTTATACATTATTCTGATTTGAAATTTTACCTGCCCTTTTTTTTCCAGCATCCTTTCCAGGATACCACATTACACTAAGTTGTTGTATGTCCTTTAGGCTCCTCTTGGTTGTGACAGTTTCTCAGACTTTTCTAGGTTTTTTGACCTGGACAGTTTTGAGGAGTGTTGATATTTTGTAGAATGATGCTCAATTCAGATTTTTCTGATGTTTTTCCTCATGATTAGACTGGGTTTTTGGAGGAAGACAGAGGTACCACAGAGGTAAAGTGGTTTTTCCATCACGTTGCATCAAGGGTACGTATTATTAACACGATAACTGCTGATATTAGCCTTGATCACCTGACTGAGGCATTATTTGTCAGGTATCACTACTCAAGTTCTTCTCCCTCTTCCCTTATCGTAAGTGTTCTTTGTAAGGAAGTCACTCTGTGCAGTCAACACTGAAGGAGTGGAGAGTATGCTTCCTCTTTTCCAGAATGGGGTGTCTATGTAAATTATTTGGAATTCTTTTGCATTGGAGTTTAATCTGTTTTTCCCCATTTATGCATTTGTTATTGAATCATTTACTTATATAAGTACAGACTCATGGATATTCATTTCATACTTTGAGTGATAATCCAATACTACTTTATTTTGTTGCTCAGATTGTTACAGCTTTGGCCATTGGCGATATTTCCGCTGGCTTCTATGTCACCATAAAATACCCATATCATTGTGTATGTGTGTGGGGGGGGATGTTTGAGAACTTCATTCCTTATTTTGTAGCACTACAAGAAGCTCAAGTTTCACTAATCATGTATATTTTCCATTGCAGTCCTAGAATCAGTCATTTTTCCAAGAAACCCGTATTTAATTTTTTGTTTGTTTTAGAATGGAATTAAAAATCAAGGTCTGAGTGCTACATGTGTGCTTTGTCACTGAGATGTCGTTGCTTTCAGGTTTTCTTAGCTGACACCGTAAGTAAACAGATGTCTGTATACTAGCCAGTATATATGCACACATGGATAGATACTGCTATGTGTAACAATCAATATTGCTATTAAGCGAAACATGAGCTTATATTGATGTTCCCAAGTCTCATTAAAACATGCATCATTCTAGCCTCCTCCCCCTGCTTACCTGTATACTCCCCCTACAGAAGTAAGATATCTGGTTTCTATCACCCATCATCATTTACTCAATTGTTCAATTTCAGTATCCATTTACCTATTGAAGAACATGTTCATTGCTTCTAGTTTGGGGCAGTTACAAATAAAGCTGTATAAATATCCCCATGCAAATTTTTGAGGGTATATAGGTTTTCAAATCAGCTGGACAAATATCTAGAAATGTGATTGCTGGATTACATAGTGTTTTAGATTTTAAGCATTCTAATAGGTGTGTAAATAGATGTGTAATGATAGCTCATTGTTGTTTTAATTTGCATTTCCCTAATGACAAATGAGGTTAGACATCTTTCCATATACTTATTAGGCATTTCTGTATCTTTCTTGGTGAGATGTTAGTTCAGATCTTTTGCCCATTTTTAAATTGAGTTGTTTGTTTTCTTATTGTTGAATTTTAAAAGTTCCTTGTATATTTTGGTTATAAGTGCTTTATCAGATATGTGTTTTGCAAATATTTTTGTCCAGTCTCTGGCTTGTCTTTTTTTAATAAGTTCAACTTATCAATTTTTTTTGTAAATTACTTTTGTTGTTTCACGGAAGAACTCATCACCAAACCCAAGATTCTGCAGATTTTGGTCATGTTATTATATTGAATTTTATATTTAGGTTTATGATCCATTTTACATTAATTTTGGGGAAAGGTATAAGGTCTGTGTTCCAGAATTTTTGTTGGTTTTTGGTTTTGTATAGGTGTGTATTTTTGTTTTGCTTTGTTTTTGTATATGGACATATAGTGTTTCTGTACCATTTGTTGAGAAGATTGTATTTTTTCCATTGGATTGCCTTTGTGACTTTGTCAAAGATGAATTAACTATATCTGTGTGGTTCCATTTCTGGTTTGTCTATTCTGTTCCAATGATCTATGATGTGTCTATTCTTTTGTCAATACAATACTGTTTTGATTATATCAGTTTTATACTGACTCCTGAAATTGGGTAGCACAAGTCTTTCAATTTTGTTCTTCTTCAGTACAGTATTGGCTATTTAGGTTTTCTGACTTTTCATATAAACTTTACAATCTGTTTTTAAATATCTACAAAGAAGCTTTTTGAAATTTTGATTGGAGTTGTGTTGAATCTATAGAGCAAACTGGGAAGAATTGAAATCTTAATACTGAATTTTCTAACCATGAACATGGAACATCTCTTCATTTATTTAGAGCTCTTTATTTTATCAAAGTGTTGTTGTTCATTGCATATAGCTCCTGTACATATTTTGTTAGAGTTATACATAAATATTTTTCTTTTTTGGTGCTATTTGAAGTGGTATTATTTTTTAAATTTCAAATTCCAATTGCTCATTTCTCATATATAAAAAAAAATGACTCTTTCCAATTAATCCTGTGACCTTGGTAGACTAGTTTATGAGTTCTGGAAGATTTTTGTTGACTCTGAGATTTTCCATATGGACCATAGTGTTATCTATGAATAAAGATCGTTATATTTATTCCTTTTCAATCTGTATACCTTTAGTTTCCTTTTCTTGTCTTACTGTACAAGCTATAACTTCCAGCACATGTTACATAGCAGTGGTGAGAGAGAACTTGTTTGCCCTCTTCCTGATCTTAGATGGAAAGTGTCCAGTTTATTACCATTAAATACAATGTCAACTATAGGGTTTTTGTAGATATTATTAATATGATACGTTTTTAATAAAACTCTATCAAGTCCAATAACCAAACATTTGTTTCAGAATTCATGTCAAATTTGCACTTATTTCTTTATTACTTTCCCATGATCAGGAAATATTTTCTAATTCTATCATGGAAAAATATAATTTAGGTTTAGCTAGCAGTTGGTAGAGAAATAGATATCAAACTTAAACTCCGTCTAATTCTAAAAGACCAGGAAATAACTACTATATAATAATAGGAATGTTGTTAGGTATTTTGTAAATATAAAATAAACTTTTATAAATATCCAAAGAAAAAAACTCAGAAAATCTATGCAGTAAATTAATGGAATTATATAATATAGACAAAAAGAAAAATCAAATATTCAGTGCCTGATATTCAGGTAGAGAAACTTATACACCAAATAAGCAGCTGTTTTGTAATAAGACACCAAAACAGCAGCTGTTTTATAATTTCTATTTTCCTCTGACTCCATTTATAATAGTAATTTTAAAATGTCACCAGGCTTCAGATTATTTCAAATACCTATAGTTAAGAAATTACATAGTAAGATTTGACTTAAAAAAAAAAGACATGAAGAATATTTTTCAAACAAACACAGAACCACTTTATACTACCCTAGATTAAAAAATACTCTCATAGAGCACAATTTCTTTTGTATATTCACAGCGGTGACCCTTTACAAGGACTTTATGAAAATACTATTCTTTATTAAATGAATTATGCTAGGGTTGATACCCTTAGTGTTGAGTCTTTCATGATTTAAGTGCAATAATGGTTAGGAATAGTAATCTAGCAATCACAGGCTCAATATTAAGAAACTGAACTATTTAAAAAATTCTACTGCTGAAGAATAATTTTTAGAGAAAGTTAAAATCATGATTCCCATAAGGTATAAAATAAACATGTCTACAATCAGATAACTCAGAACAGTGTGCTCTAGACAATGCAGTTTTCCATGAAACACACATTTTTTCCTACACTGTCATTTGTTGTTTAATTTATACAGTTCTCATTGATAACTCACTCATGATCTAGTTTTCATCCTGTATATACATTATTTAATTATTAATTTAAAAAGCTGAGCATTGACAATGCGCTAAGTACCATATAGTAGTTGAAGGAAGAAAAATGTAAACAATATATATTATTATGCTACAATATAATGTGACTGAAGATATTTATAATGTGCTCATAACTGTTCTGAGAAGAAATTATAATTGTGTGAAATTTGAGGTAGCTCCAGAAAGAAAGTGGAAGTGGGAGTGTTGAATAATTAAGAGGAGGGAATGATCAAGAGGAAGGAGTAGGGATATAGTTTCTAGACATCAGACATGAAACTGAGTTCATGACTGGAAATGCTTTAGGGATTCTTGTATGATTGAAGAGAAGTGAGTGTAGGAAAGGAGAGGCCAGTAGTAAGATGCTGGGAATATTAGTTAGAGACCCCTTGGCAAATAAATGGCATTAAGTATCAGGTTAAAGAGTTTTGTCCATGTTTTCTGCTCTGTATGATTTGTAGGATATTTTATAGCAGTGATTGGCATATTTTTTCAGCAGATAATTAAAGTAACAACTAAAATTACTGACAGTGACCACCCCAAATACTAAACCACAAAATGACAAAAAGGCAAAACATCTTATCCATCAACCAATAATGCATTCATGGTAGAGTCTGAACAAGGCTAGTCAAAGAATGTTTATCTATCATCATGCAGCTTAGTCACCCAGTAAGAAAAATGAATATGGATTTCCATTATTTAGAGAACTAATGGTTGAAACTGAAGAAATGAAGTGCTTGTTGTTTTCCCAGTGACCAGATGGTCATAGAACTATTTGAATTCTTCATGTTGCATAGAAATTTTTCTATTTTTACCAAATGATGTTTCCTTTCCTTGTTTTTTTTCCTTGCTAATGACAATTATATTTCTTTTCCAATGCTTATTTAAATAATCTTTAAAGTTAAAAGGAATAATCAAGTCAAGTTGATGTTTTTAAGACATTTATTTTTAATTTTTTTGTTACTCATCTCATGACAGATTAAAGCATTTATTCTTAATTTGTGGTAAAAATAAATGTGGATGACATATTGAAGAAAAATGGAATAGAGAGGCAACAATTGTTTCTCTTGCTTCAGGGAGAAAAAGGAGCATCTTTATATGTTAAATAAAAAAAAGATTTTAAAAAGTGTCAACATTTACAATGTATCATCTTAAAGAGAAGTTAATAAAATGTAAAAAATGACATATTGCTATTATCATATTATAAGTCTACATACATCTTATGCTTAATTATTCTAAGATTATACAATTAATTCCCATATATAGCATAGGTATTGGTATATAGATGCCTGATACTCTAAGCCAGTGGTTGTAAACCTGGACACTGGAAGTTTAAGGTATGGGCTATAGTAGATTGCATTAATAACCCCAATTTTTTACCCCTCTGTAATATACATTCATTGCCAAGAGATTTTGCAGTTAATCTATTAAAGAGGCAGAGTCTATTTATCCACTCTTTCAATCTGAGCTCTATCATGTAAATTGCTTAGGTCAATTGACTGTATTAGACATGTGGCTTGCCAGTTGTGATCTTAGGCTTAAGAAACATTGTGTGTTCCTGCATTTTTACTTAGAATTCTGCCATCACCATGAGAAGGCACTGCCCTGTTAATCTTCTGCTTATAGAAGATGATGACAGCTTCTGTTGAAGAAACAAGTGGAATCTACTGAGTCCAAAGAAGACCAGCTACTCCATAATCTTTAGGAATGCATGCTAAATACATATCACCAAAGTTTTCTGTTTGTTAAGCAACATTATTATAATGGTAAATAAGTTATACATAGGTCTCTTTTTCTCAGAAGGCACTTGTGCATATATATACAGTAAATATTCATGTATTCTTAAGGAGCAAGTCATGTTTTTTACCTGCTAACTGAATATGAGATTAAAATTTCTATTCCTAGACTAAAATACAGTAGATGTTTGTAGGTTGTTTATGACTTTATTTCTACATGAAACATTTTTCAAAACCCAGTCTCTTTGGGATAATTTAAACATAACATGACCTTTAGCAAATTTTCCCTTATAGATCAGTTTTGTTAATCTTCTGTTTTCCAACATTTTTGAACATTTTGAACACTGGCATTTGTTAGACTGTGTAGTTGTTCTTAATTTATGAAGTCTTGTTTGGAAAAAAAAAACAACACATGCCACAAATACCTTCAGTTCTTTTTATATCCTCAATAAGCAGTTGGGTACTCAGTTATGTGTTCAGGCTAACTTCCATATTTTATTGCACGCAAAATCCTTGGTTCTAGTTATTATTTTAATACTTAGTTTTAATACTTAATGATTTCATTTAGCTTGCTAAACATATCTGTCAATAGCATACATTACATTTATTCTAAAAATCAACTCTTAAGGCATAATTCCAATGGTTACTTCCAAATTACAATATTCCACCTACCTGCCTAGCATTAGACAAGGTAGTTATAGCTACTGGAGTTTGACTTATATATAGTTTCTGACCTTAGAAATTCCTAGAGAAACAAGATGAAAACATGTAATACACAATACAGAGAAATTCATGGGCATTAAAATGTAGGGTGCAGACTATATATTGATTCAAAAAATATGGGTATATTGGGGTAATCAAAAAAACCTCTCATAAACGTCTAATTGAAATTCATTTACTAGACCCTTTCAAACATTATAGCATTGATTATTCAGTGCTCCTCATAGTTTGGAAGAATTGCACACATATTTCCACAAATTTGGTTGTTTTGTGGATCCTCTGAAGATCACTCTAGATGTTCATTTTAAGATGAGTTTGGATCTAAGACGTTTTATGTATTTTGAAGCTTCCTTTCAGACTGGTTTTGTTAGTATAGTGAACCCCAAAGGGAATTGACATCCCTTTGAATTTTACTGAAAACACCTAGGAAGATTTTCATCTTTAGTCAAAACTCTCGGAGGAGGGCAATGATGCAGTTAATTCACATAAAGAACTCAAAATGACTAAGAATTATTCAAGCATCATATGAAGTAGAAAATAAACTTTAGTCTTATAAGCTGCTGGAAATACAACTTTGTGTTTTATTTATTCATTGAACAAATATTTATGGAGCACTATTTTTTCCAGGTATAATCCTAGGCACTGGAATACAGTGGTGAGGAAACAGTCCATGACTTCATGGAGATTCTATTCTAATAGACGCATGCATGTTGAATGATTAATAGCTTTGCATGTCTACACATATTATATGTATTATGTATTGTACATTGTATAAGTGGCATTTATTGGAGGAAATTCTTGAAAAATTAACTGTATATTTTGAGTCAGTTAACGTATTTCTGAAAATGTCAAAGTGTCCAAAAAGCCTTAAAAGACAAAATAAATCAGAAGCCTTAAAACCATTTTAATGCTTTGACCAAGTCATTCAAATTCTGAGATTTAATATGAAGTAATCAGAAAAATAATGAAAAATGTAAGCATAAGAATGTAACTTTATTTTGTAAGAATGTAACTAATTTTATTTATTGTAACTTTATTTATAACATGAAAAATCTGGAAGTAACTTCAATGTAAAGAAATAGAGGACTAGTTAAATAAATTATGGCATAGTGATTTGATGATATATTATGTAGCAATTAATATTGTGTTTTACAAAATTTTAATGTTAAGAAAAATGTTCATAATGCATTAAGTGGGAAAGGTAGAATACATAACTGTATGGAAAGAGAGAGAGAAAGAGAAGGCTCTTCTTATTTCATGATTTCTTATGTTTTGGTGTATTGCATTGTCTGAAGTGATATTCCAAAAGACATTTTAAAGTACGAAAGTTTCTACCTTTTTGGTGGTCAGTATTTGAATTATTCTTTTCATAAGTTTTCTTCTACCTAGGAAAACTACTTAAATGAGTCCTTTGATTACTAACATATAGCACAAGTATATACTCCTTATTTAGAGGGAAAAAACAAGAAGAAACCCGTCATTTGAATGCAAATATTGTAGACAGAGCAGCCAAATATTCTCTGTGGAATGGATTTTATTAGGGTTTGTGTTCTTGGTGAGATTTGTCTCTGCAGGAATTGTGTCTTTTATGATATATGCTTCTTCTTCCAAGTAGGAAATTTGATGGCTCTTCTGACTTTTGTAGAGCTGTGTTTTCTTTTCAGTAGTTACTTGCAAGAGATGCAGAGATGAGACAAAAGAGCCTGAAGAAGGATGTGTGAACCTAACCTTCATCTGACACTGCAGGGGGTGGAGTGGGGGACAAAAAAAGCGATTCAGGTAAATATCAGTCTGGACTGGATTGTTATTGATGACTGTATCCATAATCTATTACTGAATTGCAAATCACCACAGAACTCAGTAACTTCAAATGATGATAATTTATTATGGTTCACAAATCTGCAGAGGAGCTGGGGTTTCACTGATTGAGGCTGGGCTCTGCGAGATGTCTCTGCTGCAGGAAGCAGAAGCTAACAGAGCGCTGCTTCTCATGGTCAGTCTATGGATCACCGGGGATGATTTTAGTCCACATATCTCTGTCTCATTCTTCTTGGCCATGCAGGCTAGCTGGGACACAGTTTTTTTTGTTTGTTTGTTTGTTTTTTTCTCCTGGCAATTGCAGAGGTGCAAAAGGTACAAGTGGTTGCACAAACCTCTTAAGCACAGTCTTTGAGCTGGCATTGTCACTCCTTCCTGCAGCTCATTGGCCAAACAAGTGCGATGGCTAAGCAGAAAGTTAAGGTGTGAAGGCATCTACTGCTCGTACAGTGAAGCCAACAATGCATCCCATTGTCTAAGCATGAAATACCTTCACTACGGGAAATGCACCAACACTGTGATATTGTTTTCTGATGTGATCCAGTGAAGTCAGCTTAGAAAACCATAGCGCTGAATGCTGGTTCTTCTCTAGAGGACACGAACACTACTCAATGTTAAAAATACTATTAATAAAAATAGCAAACTCTGTAATTCATTGACTATATAAGTTGTGGCATTCTTCTCCATGGGTCTTGCTCATGTTAAGCTTTTGTGATCAAACTCCACGGTTTTAGAGGTCCCTTCTCAAAAATGATGTCAAATTGCACAACACAGCAGTCAGTCTTTATGTATAACATCTATCCATGGCTTAAGTTTTATGTACTAATTTTTATTTCTTTGAAAACTATGGCCTTTCCCTGTTGTCTCTTTTTGTAGGATTTCCTTGGATCTGCCTCATCTAAAGTGGTTTACTCCAGACTTAATCCTCATCTTTAAAAAGATGAATAGAGAGAAATTTATTCTAGTCATCATAATCTATCATTTGGATTACTTAAATTAAGATTTTGTAACACTGAGTCTCTTAAAATAAAAGCCAATTTATTTGGGGATGTATTGGTAAATGAAAGAAAATAATGTAACATTTCCTTTACCATACCCCAGGCCAAGAGTGAAATAAATATTTCTTATGTGATGCTACATAGGGCTTGTGGGTCCTTTATTAAATAAACAGCAGAGGCAAAAGCAGGCACTCTTATCCAAACTGTTCCCTCATGCTTGGTCATTGCCAGATCCTAACTTCTATATTGGAAAAGCATCCAGACCACAATTAGATTTCATTTGGTATCTCTCATTTTGGAGTAGCATCCATCACAACTGCTGGGCCAAGTCACTCACCAGGTAGTGTTTCACCTGTCACACATAACACCTACTTCAACACTGGTCCTGAAAAGAACCAAAGTTAACATACATAATAAATGTATCAATTCTTTATGGCAGTGACTGAGGGTAATATTTATTAGACAGTTCCTCTATCATTATCCACTTGATGAAGAGTCTTTGTATATCTTTATTCTTTCTTCAAGAAGAACTTTAGTATACAGAATAACTTTAATGCACATGATTAGGTCAGCACAAGATTTTATAAATTGGTTTTTCCCATGTCTTATACATCAAACCTACATACACCTTGTGAATACTTCTTTTATCTTTCTGTAATAGAGTTATTTTCATATACTATCCTGATATAGAACATTATAAGCCACTGAGATTATAGTGACTGGTTAATATTCCACTAAAACTTCTTAGCACCTATTAACATATAGATTATCACCATAATTCCAGAATGTAGAAAGATATCATTATATGACATAGATTACACAAACAGGGAAACATATATGAAGAATGATGGTTTCATAATATGCTATTAGGAAAGGCAGAGGAGAACTTCCAGAAAAGGTACAGTTAGAGAATATGAGGTCCTAATTTGCAATGGATTGGACTTTGAAAGTTTAAAGATTTAGTTGGAAATGTTAATGTTACCTAATTTGTACTTACATATTTGTAAATGAAGTTATCCATAATTGGAATTAAGCACCCAAAAATGTCATCAATGATTTTTAAATAACAGCAACAACAAAGACTATTGTCTCTGTTAAAAGTATAAATAGAAGTGGATACACTTGGATTTCCGTGGTAAAAGGTAGAATCAGTAACACAATCCTTTCTTGCTTTCTATGCCATCTCATGGTTCAAGGATATAAACTAGGAGTTCCTGAATCATGGTGATTATTGCTGGATAGGAACCGCAATAGGATTCATGGCTAATTTCTGGAAGACTCAGCTTTAATATCATCACATAGAATATCACTAAATGGATACAGAAAGTCTCACTTATCCATGTCAATTTCTACTTATCAAAAAAGAAATCATGGATCTAAAAAATAATATATGTAAATAGGTCTTGAAAGATTTTGTGTTTTCCATTTGTCTTAGTCTGTTTGGTCTGCTATAACAAAACACCGTAGACTGGGTAGCTTATAAACAACAGAGATTTATTTCTCATAGTTCTGATGCTCAGTAGTCTAAGGTAAAGGTAGATTCAATGCCTGACAGGGCCTGTTTGCTGGTTCATAGATGGCACGTTCTAGTTGTGTCCTCCTATGATGAGATAGAAGAGGCAAACAAGCTCTCTTGTACTTGCTCTATAAGGACACTAATCTGGCTCATGATCTAATCACCCCCAAAGGTCCCACCTCTTAATACCATCACATTGGGGGTTAGGATTTCAACATATGAATTTGGGAGGTGGGGCACAAACATTCAGATCATAGCACCATCTTTCTGTATATGTGCTGTAATGAGTATAGGAGTGAATTGCAAATTATCCTAGAAAACTAGGTCACTGATATTTTATCAAGTATAATGGTGAAGAGATAGAGGTTAAAATAAAATTAAATATTACTAAATGAATAAGAATACCCCGCATTTTCCTACTTGTTCACAGTGACCCACCCACTCAATTTAGCTTTTGTAAACCATGTTCTTTAACATTTTCCAGCTTCAGTTGAAGCTCATATTATGGTTTGTTCCTGGCCTTTTGTTACTTACCTCAATACTGCAAATCAAATGACTTTGAGGAAAAAAAAAACACAGATTTTAAAATGCAGAATGAAATTTACATACATAAGATAGAGAATATCAAAGAAAATTATATAATATGGTCTGGCTGTTATTCTGAAATTTCATTTGCACTGAATTATTAGCACCAAGGAATGAACTGTTTCTGAAAGATGATTTACTTTTCCCAAGAGTTATTGGTCCATATCTGAAAACGAATAGTTGGCTTCTTCCTTGATGATTAATTAAAATGTGATGAATAGTGTCAGATAAAGGACTAGCGCTTGGCACATATTAATGATGTTAGAATTTAGGTATCTGTTCCACATTACAGACACCAGTGGCGTTTTAACAAAAAGAAAATAATGTAAATGCACGCTATAAATACTACTTATAATACAAACATTTACATATGATGGTTTGCCCTGGATATAGATATTAAAATCTTTTTAAAAAATAACTTAGGGTACGATTGTCATTATTTGCTGTAATATTTTGTTATTCAATTTTCCCTGCCTCTATCCATGTATTTTGCTTTAATGCCTTATTACGAATAGAAATCCTAGTACACGTGCCAGAATTTTCAATAACTAAACTGAAATAACTCTCAAATATCAAATGTTGAGGAGAGGAGAATTTTAAACAATTTTAAAGACACCAAAATCTGTAAAAGTACCAATAATAGCACCTTAGAAATATTCTTATATACGATGAGTCATATTTTCTAATTATTATAATACAAATTGGATGCTTGTCAGGCATATATTATACTACATTTTTTCCCAGAAGACAAATGGTATCTAATTTGAGATCAGTTCAAATTGCTTTTAAATAGAATGTTAATTATGTTATTGTAATATTAATTCTAGTTAGGTATTTTCTATAAAATATGAATTCTGCAAAACACCAATTCTATAAAAATGAACCTCAAATTTATTATGAAAATATACGATTAGAAAAGTATGATGTTTAGAATTACTTTGAAACTCATCATTAGAAGATAATTAGGGTTTATATTATTTACAATTTACTTAATAAAAATTTAATTGTATTCCAAAAATTCATTTGAAATTTAATAACTAATTTATTCAAAAATATTTATTGATTTCATACTGGGTCCCAAACACTGTGCTAAGAGTTAGGATAAACCATTAAACAGAACTAACACTGTCCATAACATCATAACGTTTGAAATATATTGGGGGGGAAGTATTTAATAAGAATACAATAATTAAAAATAAAGAATATGGCAAAGGAAAGTGCATACTATTCTGGAAGTGAGTATAAGAAAGGCAAACGTAGTTTATAAAGTAAAACAAAAACAGCAAATACCACACACATAAGTAAAAACAAGATGTTTAAACTAAGACAGAGCTAAAAAGTGAATATAACTCAGCTCATGAAGAGAGGTTGGGGAAAAAGATGAGCATGAAGTGAGGAGGAGGGCAGAGTAAAGGAAGTATGGGATCAATCTAGGAACTAAAAAATGCATCAAATGGGGAAAATTCAGGGTGCATCTTAGGGATTAGAGGAAGTAACATAAAGCTGGAAGATAAAAACTGAAGCAGAATATGTCATGAGATCATTAGGTGTGAGGCTATGTCAGGCAGGACTTTATACCACATAATGAAATTTTGCCCTTACCTCAAGAGCAATAGGCAACTATGAAAATGATTTCAACAAAAAAATTAGATGATAGTTCTGAATTTCTGAGTTATCTCTCAAACTGTGGAAGATGGAGATTGAATTAGAGGTCAGCCAGGGTTGATGTTTCAAAAAGCCATTGTAGTCAGCAAGGTAAGACATGGTGGCTTCAAGTGAGGTGGCAATGGTAGAGTTGCAAAAAGTAAAAAGGGTTTGAAAATAATCAAGATGTGGAAATCATTCATTTATTGCATGGTAGCATGTACAGGTTAAAGGAGAAAAATAAGTCAAAGAGAACCCCCAGGTTTCTGATTTTAAGAGCCAAATGGATGCTGGTGCAGTAAAACCCATCAGAGAAAGTGAACTTGAAATTAGGAGAAATTTGTTCAGTTATGGACATATTAAATGTGAGGTATTTATAAATTATATAGGTAAACAGCAAAAAAACAGTTGTATATATAGGATAAAAGATGATAATGTTTCAAGTGTGTTATCACAGTTCATTTATCACTCAATAATAACAAAATTGAAAGCCTATTATTCTAGACACTATTTGTGTCATTTGTTATTTAGAAGTCAGTAAGACAGCCTGCACATCTTAATTTTGGGGGGCTTCTGAGGGGATAGGAGTGATAGAAAGTCAGAAAACATAAAAAAATACATTCATATGGATTCAACCCCAGTGGAATTTGATGTTTCAATTATGGAAAAAATTGTGATTAGTTATTAATATGAGATTTTCTTTAAAGATATCAGAGAACACATTAAAATACAGTAACAGTAATATATACCCGTTTACTGGTATTATTTTCAAAATATTAGTAGCTATAACTTTTGGTCTGTCCTTGCAGCACGAACCATGAGAACAGCTTTCTGTTAATTGTACCACCATACAGACAAACTACACAAATAAAGTTAATGGAAAATTTGAGTTACAGTAGATTTAATACACAGTGAGTCTACTTTTAAGGCTGGGATGGAGAAATGGGTGGCAGATGTTAATCTTAAAAAGTCATGTATGTTACTCTTTTTTCTTTAAACTTCAGACTATTAACCTTAAGTATTTTACTATCTGGTTGAATGAGAAATATAGGAAATATAAGTTAAAGAAATTTAAGAAGGAGGGAAATACTATAAATTTAGTATATATTGCTTTCAGGACATTCCAAATGTATGTGATTAATGATAAAGCAGGGACATCACAAAAAAGTTGATTATGTGAAATATACCAGAATATTTTTTCAAATTTTACTGGTATATAGTTTAAGCCATTATGATTTGCAGTTTAGCATTTTAAGTCTCATTAATTGTAGAATAAAGTCATGCTTCATTTTTGACAATTAAATACAATTTTACTGGAAGGGAGAAAGAACTCTGAATTGGACTCAAAGGAGAAATCTTCTTTAAAGGTCACCGTTATTAAATGGCATGACAATTTGATTATGCCATTCATGCTTAATACCCCAGACTATTCCCAACACAGTGGCTGGAGTGACACTTTTTAAAATGAAAGTAAGAGTGTTATTCCTCTACTCAACATCGTACCAAGCCTCCACATAGCCTAGTAGACCTTGCAGGATCTTTCAGCCCATAGCCCACCTCTCTGACATCCAGTTCCATCACTCTTCCCTTTACACGCTCTACCGCAGCCACACTGGTCTCCTTGCTTTCTCACAAATGCCAAGCTTGCCACTGTCTAGCGGCCTTTTATAACTGGCTGTCTCATCCCTGGAAATTCTGTTTCTCCATCCCAGATATCCACAGGGTGAATTCCATATTGTTCACATTTCTGATCAAATTATACCTTCTAAATGAAACTTTCCTTGACCACCTTATTTAAAATTAAAGTCCTGCCCTAGTGGCACTATTAATCCTCCTTACTCTTCTTTTTTTTTTTATCTTTTTTATCAGTAGCATTTAATAATTTTTAAAATACTATAAAATTTATGTACATATGATTTTATTGTTTTTTTTGGTGTGTCCTCTCCACTCCACTGAGAAAGTGAGCTCCAATATCCTACTGATATTTGTCTGTTTTATTTAGTTCTGCCTCTTGAATACCTCATGCATAAAAAGTGCTCAGTAAAAATTTACTGAAGGAATGAATACTTGTTAAATCTTATCCTTACAGAAAGATGTTAAAACTTTTTGTAGGTAAACATTCACAAGGCAACTGATATACTTCAGGCTTCTCTTAAGGATGTAGAAAGCTGGAAAGAGCTTTACTCTTACATTTACAAGAAGAAACACCAGAAAATCAGCAAATTCACAACTTTATTTGAACTCATAAGAAATTAGCAAAGTAATCTCAAATCTAAGGAAAAATAAGACCCTGCAATGAAATACAGTAAGCAGGCACTTTCTTAACTGAAACTGATTCTACTAGTCATACGCAAATAAGAATTTGGCAAAATTGTTAAAAATTGGTAAAGGCTGAGCATGGGCTATCAAGAACTGAATCTGCCAGCACGTTAATCATGGACTTTACAGCCTCCAGAATTATGAGAAGTAAATGTCTGTTGTTTAAGCCATTTGGTCTATGGTATTTTGCTATAGCAGCCTGAGCTAAGGCAACATTTAAATACAAAGACATACATAGGTTAAAATGAAAAGATAGAAAAAGGAATATTATACAAAGACTATTCAATAGTAAGTTGGAGTAGCTATGTTTCTATTGGATAAAGTAGACTTTAGAATGGGAATATTCCCAAAAAAAGAGGGGATTTAAATAATGATTATGGATCAGTTTTCCAATAAGTCAGAGTAGTTGTAAATGCATATTCACCTAATAACAGAGCTTCAAAATATCAAAATCAAAATAGATAACTGCAAGGAAAATAGGCAAATTCATTTTAAGGACTTCACCGTTCCTTTCTCAATAATTGGTAGCACAATAGTCAGATAATCAGTAAGGATTTAGAAGACCTGAACAATACCATCAATCAATTTGATCTTAATTGACATTTAGAGAACGCTGCACCCCAAAATGGCAGGAATACACAAGTACACATGGAACATTCACTAAAATATACCATATTCTGAGCATTACAACAAACTAACAAATTTAAAAGGGTACCATATAATGCATGTGTAATGACTATGATGAAATTAAATCAGAAATTAATAACAGAAGGACATCTGGAAAATATTCAAATTGTAAGTCAAAGAAGTCAGTCAAAACAGAAGTCTCAATAGAAAGTAAAAACATTTTAAACTGAATGGAACTTAAAATTTATCTCTAAATATGACAAATAGAGTTAAAGCAGTACTAAGAATGAAATTGATATAATTGTTTATACTAGAAAGAAAGAACAGTATCAAATCAGAAATCTAAACTTTTTCTTTAGAAAACTAGGGAAAGAAGAGCAACTTGAACCCAATGCAAGCAGAAACAAAGGCATAAAAAGATAAGAGCAGTTTAATTCTTTTGCATGCAGATATACAGTTTTCCCAACGTTATTTATTGAAAAGATTATCCTTTCCCCCCTGTGTATTCTTGGAACCCTTGAAGATCAGATAACTGTTTATGCATAGGTTTATTTTTGGGCTCTCTATTCTGTTCTATTGGTTTATAGGTCTATCTTTAGTATTATACAGATTTGATTACTATAGCTTAACAGTAGAGTTTGAAGTCAGAAAGTATGATCCTTCCACTTCATTCTTCTTCCTCAAAATTTCTTTGGCTCTCTTGGTCTTCTGTAGTTCAATATGAAATTTATTATTTTTTCAATCTCTGTGAAAAACACCATTGGGATTTTGATAGAGATTGGATTAAATTTGTAGATCACTTTTGGTAGTATGGACAGTTTAACAAAATTTATTCTTCTAGATATTTTCTTTTCCATTTATTTGTATCTGTTTTAATTTATTTCATCAGTATTTTACAGATTTCAGTGTAGCAATCTTTTACCTCCTTGTTTAAGTTTATTCTTGAGTATTCCATTCTTTTTATGCTATTTTAAATGGGATTGTGTTCAATGAACTTTTTTGAATAGTTTGTTGTTGGGGTACAGAAATGCAATTGATTTTTCTTTAATATATTGACTTTGTATCCTGCAACTTTACCAAATTCATTTATTAGTCCTAACTCTGTGTGTGTGTGTGTGTGTGTGTGTGTGTGTGTGTGTGTGTGTAAGTCTTCAGAGTTTTCCACATATAGGATCATCTTCTCTGCAAACAGATATTTTAGCTTTTTCCTTCTAGTTTGGATGCTTCTTATTTCTTTTTATTACCTAATTTCTCAGACTAGAACTTCCAATATTATGTTAAATAAAAGTGGTAAGAGTCAATATCCTTGCCTTGTTCCTGATCTTAGAGGAAGAGCTTTCAACTTTTCCCCATTCAGTATGATGTTAGCTGTAGGCTTGTCGTATGTGGCTTTTATTTTGAGGGAATTTCCTTCTATCCCTAACCTGTTGAGCTGTTGAAACTCTTTTTTTGTTTGTTTGTTTTTTGTTTGTTGGTTGGTTTAGAGACAGAGTCTTGCTCAGTTACTCAGGCTGGAGTACAGTGGCATAATCATAGCTCACTGAAGCCTCAAACTCCTGGGCTCAAGTGATCTTCCTGCCTCAGTCTCCAAAGTAGCTAGGACTACATGCATGCACCACCAAACCAGCTAATTTTTAAAATTTTTTTTGTAGAGATGGCACCTCACTGTGTTGTCCATGCTGGTCTTGAACTCTGGGCCTAAAGCAATTCTTCTGCCTCAGCCTCTCAAAGCACTGGGATTACTGGCATTAGCTACTATATGTGACCTGTTGAGAGTTTTTATCATGAAAGGGGGCTAAACTTTGTCAAGTACTTTTTCTGCATCTATGAAAATGATCATGTGGTTTTTATCCTTCATTCTGTTAGTGTATTATGTCACTTTCACTGACTTGTGTAAGTTGAAACATCTTTGCATTCCAAGTATAAATCCCATTTGATCATGATGTATGATCCTTTTGATATGCTGTTCAGTTTGGTTAGCTAATATTTTGTGGAGGAATTTTACTCTCATGTTAATCAATGATGTTGACCTTGAGTTTTCTTTTCTTGTACTATCTTTTCCTACAAGCATTAGGGTGATGCTGACCTCATAAGAAAGAATTTAGTAGTATTCCTGCATCTTCTACTTTTTGGAAGAGTTTAAGGATTGATATAATTCTTTAAATGTTTGGTAGAATTCATCTATGAAGTCATCTGGTCTTAGGTCTTTCTTTATAGGGGAGGGGTTGATTACTAATTCAATTTCCTTATTTTTTATTGGTCTATTCAGTCTTTCTATTTTTCTTGATTTATTCTTCGTATTTCATATATTTCCAGGAATTTATCCATTTCAATTTACAACCTTATCTTACATCATACAGAAAAACTTAACTCAGAGTGGATTAAATTTTTTTAAAAGACTTGAAACAATAAAACTCTTAGAAGAAAACATAGAAGAAAATTTCTTGACCTTGATCTCACCAGTGATATCTTCAATATGAAACTAAAAGCACAGCAGGCAACTAAACCAAAAATAGACAACTGGGGGGACTACATCAAAATAAAAGGCTTCTTCACAGGGAAAAAAAATCAACACAATAAAAAGATTACCTACAGAATGGGAGAAAATGTTTGCAAACCATACATCTATTAAAGGGTTAATTTCCAAAATATGTAAGGAACTCCTACAATACCATAGCAAAAGACAAATGAGCCAATTAAGAAATATGAAAAGGAACTAAATAGGCATTTTTCCAAAGAAGACATACAAGTAGCCCACAAGTATATGAAAATGTGCTTAACAGCACTAATCACCCGGGAAATGCAAATAAAAACCATAATAAATATCAACTCATACCTGTTAGGATAGCTATTATATACACACACACACACATATACATACATACACACACATATATATATCTATACATACACATACATACACACACATATATAGATAGATAGATAAGATAACAAATGTTAAGGAAGATGTGGAAGAAAAGGAACCCTTGTACACTGTTGGTGGGAATACAGCTTCTATTGGAAAAAAATTAATTTTGGAACTCCTCAAAATTAAAAATAGAATTACTGTATGACCCAGCAATCCCACTTTGGGTATTTGTCCAAATGAATTGAAATCAGGATCTCAAAAGAGATATCTGTAGTTCTATGTTCACTGTAACATTATTTACAACAGCTAAGACATGGAAGCAATCCAAATGTTCATCGACAGATGAATGGATAGTTAAAAATGCTATGTACAAATACAATGAAATATTATTGAGCCTTACAAAAGAATGAATTGCTGTCATTTGTGACAACATGGATGAACCTGGAAGACATTATGCTAAGACAATAAACCAAACACAGAAAGACACATATTACATGATACCACTTTATGAGGAATCTAAAATAATCAAACTTATGGAAGCACAGAGTAGAATAATAGTAGCCAAGTCCTAGGGAAAAGGGGAAGTGGGGAGGTATTAGCCAAAGGAAACAAAGTTTAGGTTATGCTAGGTGAATAAGTCCTAGAAATCTACTTTATAGCATAGTACCTATCTTGAACAATGCTGTATTATATACTTAAAAATGTGCTAAGAGGGCAGTTTATGGTAAGGGCTCTCATTACAAAATATAATAATAAATAAAGAGAGTGGGAAGATGGTAGATATGTTTATGGCATAGATTGTGGTAATAAGTTTGTGAATGCATATTTACCTCCAAACTCATGAAGTTGTACACATTAAATATGTACAGCTTTCTTATGTCACTCATACCTCAGTAAAGTGGTTATGAAAGGGCAATTTCTTCGAAAACTACAATCTATCAAATGACACTCAAGGACAAATAGGTAACCTGAATAGTCAAACATCTATTTAAAACATTAAATTTATAGTTAAATACCTTCCAACAAAGAAAACTCCAAGTTCAGATTGTTTCACAGTGAGTGCCTAGCAGTAAAGGCAGTCCTGGTCTAAGTTTTCAGAGTTGTCAGAGTATCTCATCCCTTTCAGATATAAAACTGCCCTGAAACCTTATAGCATAGAAGAGATTAATTGTTGGAAATGGAATGCTTCAGTGAACAAGTACACAGGCATATGGAACATCAGGTAAATTTACAGGACATGACTATATCTAAGAAACAGCCTGGATATTTGAGTTTGAGCAACTTTCATAGATGCCCAGTATCTGGAGAAATTACAGCCACTCCTGGGATTGGAAGAAATTCCAGTGTAGATTTATCTGATCGTTTTTCGAATCCTTAATTCGTTTCACTTTTTGAAAAGAGGATTTTTTAAAAATTGGAACTGATACTGAGGATACAAGGTGACTAATAGCAATTAGATTATTGGGTGTATTAGCTTATGTTATGTGTAGGTATAACAGGGTCAGGGATATGAAAGAATTTTGATTGTCTGATGTTAACATACAACTAAAATTCTTCATGGATTATGCAGAGCTTGGAGAAGAAGTGATAGCAATTAAGAGAAAATCCACAAATTCCTTGATGTCTATGGCAGCATGTGTAACAACATTTGAATGGGAATTTTGTAATGTATGGATAAGTTTTCAGGATCCATATATCAAATTTTTGACCACATACTGGCAGAAAATGTGGGACCGTCTCATTACATGGTATAAGACTGGAAAGACATTTGTAAGAGTCTTTATAACACAGTTATCTGAAGCATATTTTGGAAAATTAGACCCAGCTGGAGCAAGTCACTATGGGAGTAATATATTTATTCCTGGAGAAGCATAAATTTCCCCAGAGACTGGGGAATATATACATATGTGAGGGTTAGATAAATGAGACATTTGAAGATAGCTCTGTGAGGAGACCTCTTTATTCTCAGAGACTCATTTTCATTCACTGGAGCACACATGTAAAAAAAAATCATGTCTTTGAGTATTCTTTTTGTATGTTTATGAAAAGATCTAAGGATAAGTATTTTATTGGATATATATATTAGCCGAAGTACATGAAATCAATAGAAATGTGGGGAGAGGAGGTAGAACATTTATAAAATTTGAAATTATATTCAAATAAAGACACAACCATATTTGAGCAGGCATAGTTTGCTTATACTTCTTTATATAGCACTTTTTTCAGTTGCTTTTACTTTGAGTTTGGTGATATAAAAATTATTTTCCCTAAAAATATATAAAATATGTTATATTCCAAAATGGTCTCTCAAAGAAGCTGTTTGATCCAGAAAAAAATATATAGTACTTTAATTTTGCTCCATAATTTATCAATTTGTGCAGCTTAACATAATAAAATCTATATATGAGCACTAACTTATACTGAGCCCATGCTTAATATATACTAATATGCCATATAATATTTCATACTACCTTATTTAGCATTCTTTGAATTAGAAAAGTGTTTAAATTCATTGATTTTCTTGCAGTTGTATTTTCAGAGGTTTAAATTTTATATACAATTGATTTTTTATAATTTCAGTAATTAAATTTCATGAAAAATGCAACAATATATTCTTTGAGTTGGCACTGTATTCATATAGTTAATTTGAGCAGTATTAGGAATTTAAGATTAAAAAAAATCAAGGTATTTATAAATAACATCATGTTAAAATTAAAAAAAAAGCAAATAACATAATACCAAAGAATTTGAAAAAATTAAAGTATTTAATTTGAAGGTCACCAGTACCAAGCTGATTATAATAAACAACTCAATAAATAATAAAATAATAAAAACCAATAATGTAAATACATCTTCTGGTCATTTTGTCATATAATGACTACGCTTCACTGGGCTGTTGTGACCTATTTCCAACAGCCACTCTCTTCTTCAATTTAGTGCTTGTTACCCTGGGCTGTCTGCAAGGCACTTTCTAAGTGACTCAGCCCTTTCTCATTTGTCATTGCATTTCTCAATATATGACATTCCTTGACAATTCTGCTTGTGTCAAATGATTTTTCTATCAACGGAAAAATGCCACTATAAAGTTGTATTAAAAAAAGAAAGAGGGGAAAGTTTAAAGAGCTAAACAATGAGAATTTTAAGAGACTATTACCTATTACATAGGTGAGGAATTGGTGTTTACATTATTCCATAATCCACTCATAGGTATATATTTAAGGATTTGTCTGATAGGATGTGATTTTTAAATTCTGTTTCTGAATCGTGTATTTGATGCCATGCATGAAGTAGATGGGAGTTTTTATATTTGGCATTCCATTACTCTAGCAATAAGAAAGTTTATTAGCAGTATTTAACATTTTAATTTGTAAAGAATTTGTTTTCTTAGCACCTTTCATTTGGCTCTAGATTTCCATGCTTATTCTGGTGTTGCCTTCTGAAACTAAACTCTACTGTCTTACTGATTTTGAGAGATACTAATAAAGAAAAGTAAATATAAGTGGGAAAGTTAATTGCTAATTACAATTATGTGAAAATTAGATCATATATTGGCTCCATTTTTGCTCTGAAAATATGTGTGAATAAAGTAAAAATATAAAATGCTGTAATATTTGTTATACCAAAAACCATACATATGTATACACACATAGTTAATTAGATACGATTTCATCATATATACACATGTATAGTTTGAGAAGTATTTTATTTATAATATAGATTTTAAATATAGATTGATAACAGGAAGCTAACTAGCTACTTAAATAAATATAGATAATATAAGTAGACATAGATGTTATGGATAGACATGGTGGAGGGAATATCAGAAAATGGTTATTCTACCTTATCAAGTATCCTTCTTTTTTGTTTTAACAGAAGTTCATTTCAATCACAATTTCACAGAAAGCTTATTTACTACTCCAGCTTTATGCTCTGCAGAACACAGAGATAAATGTTTTCCTTTATGTATGAAAAAGCTCAGATTTTAGTTTACAGTCATTGTTATTCTGTTTTTTTAACCAACATCAATCACATTAATGGATAGTCCTTGATCAAAACATCCTGGGAATCTAGTAATATTTTCTATTGAATAATTGAAAATTAAAAGGCTTCGGAAATTATTTTTATTTTTCTGATGTTTAAGATGCTAATTAAGTAAAAATTAAACTTTAATGAAAAGATCAAAATGTATAGCACACTGTAAATATTAATTTTTATTTAGTATCTTGGCCTTATCTATGCACTACCTTCAAGTGAAAGAATGAATTCAGTTTTAGTAACATTGACACCACTGTGGGTTTTGGCAACATCACCATAGAAAAATCTACCAATTACAGGGACATAACTCTCTGAAACCATTCATATTTATATAAAATATTATTTATAATACTTCAAAATGTGTATGTATCATTATTTATAATACTTTAAGTAAACCACAAAACCAAATGAAATGAAATATATTAATAGCTCAAAAATCAATTAAGAATTCAAACAATAGGGTTTATTCTGTATTAGTTTAATGGCAACAAAGTTCCACTCCTTTTCAATCATTTGGTTACGTATGGGCATATAGACATACACTTACCCAAATGATTGGAAGGTCAGTAGGTGATTTATTTCATTTGGCAGAAGCATACACTTACCAGTGTTAGGAGCTCATATGACTCAAGCATTTTCTCAGCACCCTGGTGTTTTCCTGTCGTAGTTTGCATCAGAGTTTATGCTGATGTTTCTTTCCTCAGGTACCCCCAACCACATTGAAAACTCCACGGTGACCTATCCTGTGTGTTTTTTTCACTCTTGTATCCCCAGAGCCTAGAATAGTATCAGAACTACAGCTGGTGCGCAACAAACTTTTGCCAAGGGAATGAATAAGCAAATCAGTAGATTTCATTTTTAGTTTACTGTAATCAGACAAGTGATGAGAATACAACTTTAACATTTTTTCTGGTTTATTATCCATTATAATATCTCCACATGTTTTCTACTATTCTCCCAATGAGATTATTTCTGAGAGCAACCACTTTTGCTTTCTTTAAACAAATGCTTTCCTAAAGTTGTCTTCTTTTTTCAAAATGGGACTGTGAAATTGTCCTTTTTTCTGTCCATCCTAGTACTTAAGATTAATCATTTAATAAGAAGCTTCAATTTTTAAATGAGCTAATAAATTTTGAGACAACCACTTTATTACAAAAATCATCTTTAATATATGACTTAAAACATCAACACTAATAGAAATCCAGTTATATTTTAATATTATGAATACAAAATTTCTAAAATGCCAATTTTTATAAGTTAAATCTATTTGAAACAAGAATATAATTAAATGTCATCATGAATTAGCAGTGGAACATCCAAAATTAAAGTTCAATGGAGAAATGTTGGCAATTTTAAGACTATTTTGTGCCAAAGTGTATCCAATGTTATCAGTTTTCTTTTCAGCTTCTATTTCTTCCTGCCTAAGAAAACTTTTGCCAATATCTTATATATTTCTTTAGTAAAATAGCTCTGAAAGAGTTTAAGACTAGTCATTTAGAGGCTATAGAAGAATGTGGTGAGGAAAGTGGATTATGGTATCTCAAAGATGCAATGAAGAGAGAAATTGATGAGGATACTTTGAAATTCAAGGAAATCTGAATGTTTAACTTTTAACTTAGCTGCAAAGCTTAAATCACATAACATAGCTATTAATTCTGACTTCAGGCAAAAATAAATAATTATTTTCAAAATAATTTTACCTAAATATACAAATGAAATACATATCACTCAATAACTTTTATCAAGATGCAAGGTAACTAGTATAGATTGCCACCTAACTAAAAAGCAAATGTTCCTATAATTCCTGAGGAAAACACTCAGACCTCAGCTGGCACTAAAAAGAAATGACAGCATAGTTTGTCATTATAAGAATCTTGCCGTAACCTGTTCATTATACCTTACTTCTTATTATTGAGCAGAACTGGTTGATCTTTATTTCATTTACTTTAATCAGAAGACTCTTCTAAAATGCTTCTGGTTAATATTTGGTTGGAATGAAGCACTTTATTAAAAATGCTGCATGTTTCCATTTAACATGGCCTGCATAGCTGAAAGGGAAATAATGGCATAAGCATAAAATAGCATAATAAATCAAAGGACGCCCTTTTCCTTCTCAACATTTCCAAGGTTAGTTTTCATCTTAATAGAATTGCTGATCTGTCAACTGATCAACTGTAGATATGCTTGTGACTTGTTCCAATGGAAAGAGGGATGCCAAAAATAATGAGAAATAACCCTTTGAGTCTTCTCTAAAAGCATTTTTGTTTTGCTGCACCGGCTTTGCGTGCATTGAAAAATCTCTTCCCTTTTTCAAAGTAAAATTCCAATTGATTAAAAATAAAAAGACTTAGCTGTTTCATATTTCTAAGTGCCGTGGAACAACCGATCATTGTGGCGAATACTATTTTCGGGATTGATTTAAATTGTAATGATGGTAACAACACTTGATTAGAAATATCCAGCTCTGTCAGGGACAATAAGGTGTTACCAGCATTTGAAAGATTATAAAATTTATAATCTGAAGCAAGAACCATCTTCATCTAACATCAACAATACTTAGGGACCTCAAGATCACCTTTATCTCTTCTCCAAAATGAAAGAGAGAGAGATAGAAGAAAAAGTCTCTCTCTGTCTCTCTCATACACACACACACACACACCCCACTCTGGACCACCAGTTACACTTTCACAGATAAATCCCTTCACACACTTGTGACAGCTATATGACAACTCTTATTTAATCTCTGGAAAAGATAAAGAATCTCTAAAGAAGACAAGAAACCCAGTTTGTCCCATATCATGTCAACCACAATAATGTCTTTAATCAGAAGATGGCAGAAAGTAAAGGTATTTCAATCAGTTTTGAAATTGTCTGTACAAAGTAGGCAGAGAAAATATCTATATTACTTGCTCTCTAGCTGGAGGGCTCTCCCCACTAACTTCACTTACAATGTCTGATTGGCTAAGTGGCTCTCCCCTGGCAGGCTGGGCTCTGAAGCCTTGCTGATTACAGGAAACTCCTGTGTTAGAATGTCTCAGTTGACATTATTTGTCTAAGCTTCTTTGTCTCAGTTGACATTATTTGTCTAAGCTTCTTTAGGTAGAAACCAAATTTTGTTCATGATGGAACCTTAGTGTCTAGCACATAGTAAGCATTCCATAAATCCTTGTCGAACCCTGTAGTGGTATGTATACATTTTACTTTATTAGCCATCAAACTTCAAGTTCCTCCCAAGTATGGTCTAAGCCAGATTTTTCCTCTCAGTTCTAATCAAGGACTATACATAGAGGAGCTAAGACTTCTACTGCTTCAAAGGGAAATTCGTATAATTATAACACATTCATAAATCCTTACAAATGGGAGCATATTCTTTTGCACTGGGTGATGATACTTTCAGTAAGGGCAAAGCATTTAGAAGTTTAATCCAGTATTTCATTTGGATATGTATCCAGATGCTATTCAAGTACAATAAGGAATATTCTGAACTGTACTCTGATGGATCACAATGACAAAGGCATCTTTTAAATATCCTTATTTTAAGTAATTAGTCAAATAATTTTATTCTGAGCTAAAAAAAGTATTATTTAAGAGAAAATAAAGAGCTTAATATATGTCAGAGATCAAGGAAATGAACACACACACACACACACACACACACACACACACACACACATACACACCATGGATGATTTTCAAAATACCTACTACAATCTTTATTCCCATCAGCTTAAGAAAAATAGCTATAACATACTATTTTTGTGACTAAGGGAGAATGTAATAAAACAAATTAAATGGGACAGTTCAAATAGGTCTTCACTTTTCATTTGCTTCTGTTACTGATGCCATTCTTACCTTTCCAGGGCATTTCACTTTCATTCTAATCTTTTGATGGCACAATTTGTATCTGTGTTGCTAAATTCAACTTCTCAGATTTCATTATTGCATTTTATAAAATACAAATTCAAAATGCTTTTCTTCATATGGGGCTGAATAAATGTAAGAAATAGAAGTGAAAATCTACAGAGAGATATTCACTTTCCACAAATAAAATACAGAAGCACAATCAATCCCTATGTTCTAGACAAGAAGTTGGAAGTTAAATGTTATAATAAAAAAATTGTTTGTAAATATAAGACCAAGAATTAAACCAATATAAAGGAGATCATCTCTTTTTTAAGGTCATACATATGTATCTCATTATTTAAAACAATGGATGTTTGATTTAACACACTATATTAATATAATTTTATTCTTTTTTATAGGTACCTAGTTTTCTCTTGTAGTATAACAAAATGTGGACAGGCAAGATGACTTTTAATATTTACTTAAACACAACTAATCTTCTTTGGAATAAAGAGGATTCATATTAATTAAGTAGTACCTTTATTATGAAAGTAAAAATATTCATTAAAAAAGAAAAACAAAATAGTAGAAAGAAAAATTATCATCTACAACCTATCTACTCAAATGCAATGTTACCTCATGATTTTGTGAATTAGTTCTGTTGAATATAACCCTGTCAGTACTACAGTATCAGGTATATTTTGATTGTTACAAGTTTGCTGGATAAAATGATATTATTATTGGGAACTAGATATATACATAAAATATGTAAAATATATTATGAATATACTATGAAATATAAAACATTAGATATTGTTTTAATATGTATATATGCATATGATAATTTAAAGCAGTATCTACTATATTTTATATTTTATATAATAGTAATTATTATATATAAAACTTAATAATTATTTATTTTTGGTGATCACCAATTAGGATTTTAATAGCTTTCCTATTGGCTTACATGAGTTGATTATATATTAAAGCTATATAATCTTTGCCATATTTCTTGAAACTATTTCCAAGGCACCTGATCTCTACTTCTGACACACGTGGTGGGCGTTTGCATTTTATTGCCATGTGCTTAAAGTTTTGATATATAGAAAGTCTTACTATATCATCCATTTCAAAGAATAGATTGGGTGATCTATTTAGTTAGGATTCTGAGGATGTTATCAGTGCCATAGTTTTTTTCAGATGATTTGGAAAGGTTACCATTCAGTGTTAAGCAAAAGTGTCCAATGTTTAAAAGTCAATATCGCCAAAAGCAGGCACAAAAGTATATGATTCTGCAAAGCAAACAAAGTGAGATTATCTTCACAATGTGGCTGGCAGCAGGTGATTAGACCTACAGTTATATTTATCTGCATAGTGTGTTTTGGTATGAAAATTTTGGTCATAAGGGCTGCATCTGCCCCTGTGTCTCGCCTGGGTGGAATTTGAGTGGATTTCATTCGGTCCTACACTGATCTGGCTCAGCTATTTTCCTTTTATTCTACCAGTACTTTATCATTCACTATCTAGGAAGAGTTGAATGTATAACCCAAGGTGTTCAAAAAGGTAGATCGGAAGTGTGAGTGAAATCTTGGACAAAATCAAGCATTATTCCTCCTGGAAAATGGGCAGTTCGCGTCACCAGGTGTAGGAGAAAGGCCACAGTTCGCTGACGGGCAGGCCTGGGGCTGGCCCTGGCAAAGGAGCCCTGGGACTCCCAGTTTCTCCGTCACAGTCTCCTGTCTTTGTGACACTTTCCTTCTCTTTTTCCCCAGCCCTTGGCAGCTTCTATCAGTTTTTCAGAGTAAAACTGAAATCTGTATAACAATTGAGACTTCAAAATAGGATTCTGTCATAATTCAAATAAGAGATATTACCAAAAAAATTGGAGAATCTGAAATGATTCCTTAGAGGGCACAAAACTGGATACCAAGAGAATCTAACCAAAAGGATTCCCTGCTGCTACAGCTGCTGTTACGTACGTAGAGGGCACCTAAGAAACTGGAATTTTGGCAGGGATTTGAACCCCTATATGTCTTTTATCTGAGTATTTGCTATAGGTTATTTTTCTTTAAATAAATTTATGTCTGATAATTCATAAACATAAAGAATAGTAAGACATGTTGGGAAGCTATGTCTATTCCATATTCAAATATTCTCAGACTTCTTATAGATGGAGAAGCTTTTGCCTAGAGAAGCAAAATTCGTAACATAAATTATCCAACAGAATTATCCAAACACCCCGCTCTGACTTGGACATTTACTTATAACTTTCTTCCAGTAAGTCTGTGCCCTGCTGCTAGCCTCAGACTTACCCTTTCCTCAGACAAAATATGCAGACGTCTGAATGTTAATAAATACAATGGACTTTCCATTTAGTGGGGCATATTAAGAATTTCTTGGATTTCAAAATTGGAGTATATAATTTTCTTTATAAAATATATAGTTGCCAAGAAGGGAAAAATCATGAAACCACACTGGGTTTGAATATTGAGTGTCTGGCTGGGATCATTCACTAGCTGACATGCTCACTCCTTTCCATCATCCTCAATGGATTAGTTAGTAAAAAATACAGCTCTTCAAATTTACATCATAGTATATACCCTGTGCATTTAAGAGACTCAAAACTTTAAATCTATATTGTTAATATATAATATGTCTATATGGTGATAGAGTAGACAAAATTAAAAAAAAACAATGCAAAAAATAGACACAAATCCTAAAAGTAATTTAAATATTTGTTTTCATTGCATGTGACTTTGAGATTTGTAACACTTATTTTAAAAATGAGGTCAGTAGCAGATATATCAATAGATCAATGCATCTATAATTAACCACTGTTGTACATTTTGATAGATTTCATAGCATAAACAAAGACAAAAAAGTAACATTACTAAAAAATAAAAAATAGTAAAAAATGATGTGTACTCTGAGAAAACATTTCCCCCCTGAAGAATCTTTCGTGAAATTATATCTTTTCAAAACTAGAAGTATAAAAGAAATGAGGAAATTAAAATTCCACTTCTGAAAATGCAGCACAACTTGCTAAAAATAATGATTCGGTGACAGAAATAAATGCATCTAAGAGTATGTGAGTATAATTATGTACTACAGGTAGTAAATGTCATGTTATGTTTCAATGATTTTATGGATATCAAACTCATCTGTATGCTATTTCTAATAGCAATTTTATGACTAAACTAATAAATATAGGAAACTATTCTGATTTTAATAATACATGGTTTCTTACGGTGGTAGTTTATTTTGGCTAATGTAAAATGATAAATCTGGAGGCTAAGGTTAAAGCAGGCCTTGAAAAATAACTTAACATATTAAATGCAATCCTTGTCCTAGATCTTCCTAAAGTCATTATTGCATTTTTTGAAAGTATACTTCAGGGGCTTCTTTTCCACTTCAAAGTTAAAGCCATTAAACTTACTGTTCCATGTAATAAATTAATAAACAAGAATAGATTAACCAAATGATATGGAGCATTACCTTCTTCCAGTTCCTCTCTTTCTCATCTAGTTCATTGTTGTTTCTCTCTTGGGAAGTGGTGAAAAGTTCTATTTAAATTTAGATTGAATAAAGTGCTCGGTAAGATATTTCAGAATCCCAGAAGTGTGGTATGTGGTGAAGAGAGGAAAATGGACTTTTTTTCTCTTGGAGCTTGTGAATATGTTGGCCTGTGAGCAGCTCTGTTGAGTACAGCTGCCAAAGCAGCACTGGCAAGAGCTAAGCTCCCTCCAGAGCTGAGAAAGCAACCCAGAAACAATCTCCCTAAATACTAACTCTCTCGTGTGGCTTGGTGAACTCTAATATTGACCTTCTTTATGAGCCTTTACTTCTAACTTGTAAAAATACTGCAGACTTTGCTATACGCCAAAGAGAGAAAATTCAGTAGCAGTAACCCATCAGCAGCCTTTCTTTGTACTTGAACCTCTTCCTGGGGGTTTACTCCCCCTGTGAGTTCCTCCAAGAGGAGCCTCACTTCCATAATTAGGAAGGCCTCTCACACTGTCCATGGCTGGGGTGGGATGTGACTTAGCAAACTGGAGCATTGGTGGAAATGCAAAAGGATCTAATCAATCGTGTTACCAGGAAAATAGATGTAACAATTGGGACTGTTCCAAGCACACAAGACAGGCGACCCATATGTGGCACACATCAGCTTGACAGTTCTTTCACTTTTCATATTGGCAGAACACTTCCATCCATTGAAAAAAAAATAATGAACCATGACCCTTTGTTCTGATAAACAGGTGTGCTCTGTAAGCTGTGGAACTTGGACAACCTGTTAAGGCTGGAAGCATTTGGTTTATGTTAATATCATACTTGAAATTCTTTAATTTAATTTAATTTAATTTTCTAGAATGCCTTTTAACTGATTATAATTACCTATATATACAATTCAAACTGCCATTTCTATGTTATATATCTTCAACTAGATTCTTCTTCTCCTACTTCTAAATCCACTTCCATGAACACCCAAACTCCCCTAAACCACGTGCCCTCTCCTTTTTGAGAATCACTGGGATTATCTCATATCTAAGGAACAAATTTACACTCACGTATAGAGAAAAACAAAGTTCAAAGAGTGATTGAACACTGATGATGCTGTTGTCATGAAAGAAATGTACTCTTTTTTAGCAAATAACATGTTAAATCTGCTTTTATTTTATAAATACATTGGACAAAAATCAACTAGTCATGTAATAAGGCCTCACTGTGTCATTGGATGCAAAGGCAGAATTGTGACTCATTTTTTAATTTAGTGTCTTCAAAAATTGCTGTTTTGACATCTGCCTATAAAAGACGGCCCATGAATAGCTTTCATTTACTTAATAAATGCCCTGGGACGCTCCAGGTCCACTCACTCAACAGATATTTATGAGCACCTACAATGGGGAGGCAACCTTTTAAGTGCTGGCAGGGAAAGTACTGAGAAGGTTATATAAGGTATCTGCTTTCAGGGAGTTTATGTTCTAGAGGAGGCAGACAGAAAATAAATTAATAGGTTAAAAGAAAGAAACACCAGTAGTGAGAAACTGTAATAAGATAAATAAGGTGATATGACAGCAAGTGACTGAGTCAGGGAAAGCCTTGCTGAAGACTTGTCATTAAAGAAGTAGAGCTAAACTTGGCTAGAAACATCAACTTAATGCTGTCTCCAAAGTGACTACGCCCCCTTCTTATCTTTATCATTTTCTTTTCCTTTTCTTTTCTTTTTTTTTTTTTTTTTTTTTTTTTGAGACAGAGTCTCACTCTGTTGCCCGGGCTAGAGTGAGTGCCGTGGAGTCAGACTGGCTCACAGCAACCTCAAACTCCTGGGCTTAAGCGATCCTCCTGCCTCAGCCTCCCCAGTGGCTGGGACTACAGGCATTCGCCACCATGCCCGGCTAATTTTTTATATATATATTTTTAGTTGGCCAGACAATTTCTTTCTATTTTTAGTAGAGACGGGTCTTGCTATTGCTCAGGCTGGTCTCGAACTCCTGACCTCAAGCTATCCATCCACCTTGGCCTCCCAGAGTGCTAGGATTACAGGCGTGAGCCACCACACCCAGCCCTTTTCTATCATTTTTAATATCACAATAGCATCTAGTTTTCTACCCATTGGTTAAGAATATAAACAAACCTTTCGCATTCTTTGAATTTAGTCCCACTCCACAGATATACTCTCCTGTATATAAGCACTTCTATAATGCAGGCTACCAAGTAACAGAAGGTATTAGCCCTCTGCTTTAAAGCAGAAAAGAATAAAATTGGAAGTACTTCTTTCTTTTTCTTTTTCTTTTCTTTTCTCTCTCTCTCTCTTTTTTTCTTTCTTTCTTTTTTTTTTTTTTTTTTATAAATAGGCTCTTTTCTGTAACCCAGGTTGGAGTTCAGTGGCATGATCATAGCTCACTGCAGCCTCAAACTCCTGAGCTCAAACAATCTTCCTGCCTCAGCTCCCCAGGTAGTTGGGATAACAGGTGTGAGCCACTGTACCCAGTGAGCATTATTTATTTCTTTAATAGGTTTGATTTTTTTTAAAAAAATGACAATTAAAATTAATGCAGACAAATAGACCAATAGAGTAGAAAATTCAACAAGTGACCCAGTATATGAGGTTATCTGAATTATAACTAAGATGACACTAAAATAGAGTGGGGGAGAAGACAGTCTTTTCATTAAATAATTCTGGGTCCATTGGCTAAACATTTGGAGAAAAAAAGTACCTTGATGCCTACTCTGTATCATATAGAAAAAACTTCCAAATAGATCATACATTAATGTGAATGGTAAAATGATAATGCTTTTAGGAGAAAAAGGCAATTATCTTCATGATCTTGGAGTAAGCAAAGATTTCTTTAGCAAGATACAAAAAGTGCAAATTGCAAATGAAATCACTGATAGAAAGAACTACATTTAACTTTTAAAAATCTATTCATCCAAAGACACCGTTAAGAGAAAAAGCAATACACAAAGTGGGAGAAAATAGTTGCAATACATAGAGCCAATAAACTCAGAATATATAAAAAAATCTTACAAATTAAGAAAAAGCCCTAGAAGCCAATCAAAATAATTGTTAAAAACTGTGTTCAGGACCTTCATAACAAAGGAAATTAAAATGACAACTTGATATAAGGAAAGGTGCTCAACTTCATAAATCACTATGGAAATTAGTATTAAAACTGCATGCAATACCACTGCACATATATCAAAATGGTTAAAATTTAAAAATAAAATGACACACAATTGCAACTGCTAGCAAGACTGTGGAGTAATTGTATCATTACTCCATGTAAGTGTGATTTGATAAAATTACTTTGGAAAACATTTGACAATATCCACTGAAGCAGACCATACACATAATTTATGACTAGCAATTCTATTCTTGTGTATTTTTCCCAAGGGAGTGGATATACATGCTCACCAGAGACATATATAAGAATACCTATATTTGTACTATTTTTAATAAGAAAAATTGGATGCAAATTTCCATCCACAGTAGAACAGATACATAAAGTATGGTCTATGCATATAATTGAATGTTACTCAGCAGGGTTTAGCAAACTGTGACCCATGAGCTAATTCCGGTGTGAGGCCTGTTATTGTATGTCTTAGAAACTAAGAATAGTTTTTATATTTTTAAAGTATTGTAAAAAACACTCATATACACACACATACACACACACACATAAACATACACACAGAGACGAATATGCCACAAATGTGTATGTGTCTTGCAAAACCTAAAATATGTATCTGCTTTTATAAAGAAAATATTTATTACCCCTTGTTACACAGTAATGCAGATAAGTAGCTATAACTACACACAACAACATGGATGAATAACATAGACATAATGTTAAGAGGAAGGTATCAGACATAAAAGAGACTATAACACATGACTCCTTTTAAAAAGTTCAAAAGCAGGCAAAACTTATCTATGATGTCAGAAGTCAGGAGAATGGCTCCTTTGGAGACAGGTAATCACCGGAAAAAGTACAAGAGGGCTCCAGGATTTGGGATACTATCTTTTTTTTCATATTAGTGTACTACTTATAGAGCTGTGTTCACTTGAGCTGTGTACTTATAACAATGTGCACTTTTCTGTGTGTATGTTACATTTATATTTTAATAAAATTTGAAAAAAACCAAAAAATCCCCAGATAATTAACAAAGATACACATCATAGTATTATTTTAAAAAGCTAAAACCTAGAAGAAATGTAATTGCCTAACAACAGATTTGGTTAAATAAATTATAATTTACTCATATAATGGAATCCTATGCAATTGCAAAACAGAGAGCTCATAAAATAATATTTATGTGCATGAAAAGATGCAAATAATATAATCTTAAATGAAAGAGTATATGCCAAATGAGTATTTTGTAAAGACACAAACAATATATTTAAATTCTCAGTCTAGAGAATGGATGATAGCTTCCTCTGGATGTGAGATTAGAGGTACTTTCTCTTTATTATTGTTTCTGTTTGTTTATTAGTACTTCCTGATAATTTTTAAATAAAATATTTTTGCAAAAAAAACCTATCCTAAAATTTGTACTATTTTAAGTACTTTTGGAAAAGTTTGCAATGGGTACTATAATTTGAAAGCTAGAGAAATTGCTCTAGCCAATGTCATTCCAAAAGGATTTGAGATATGTAGAAAAATCTATTAGTATCTGCAGCTGTAGGAGAGCTCTATAAATACACTGCTTCTTGTTAGGTCTCTCAGTATAAGATCCCAACCTCAAAGAGATCTAAGGGTTTACAGAATCAAAGGTGTCATGCTGACATTGTCATCACCATTCATTTATAAGCATCATAAACCCCTGGGGGTGATAGATGACTTCCCTCTCTTGCTGATAAAGAAAGAGAAGCTGACATTGCTTTATTATCTCTTCAAGGTTAAAAATCAATGGTTTGCTTGTGAAAACATCTGTTTGTAAGCTTGTCTTTGCTTCTCTCAGGGGCCATATTTACATGCTGGGTTTTAAGCATGCCAAAACGTGAAGCTTAAGTTTCATTTGGCCCATTTTCTTTTTAAATATGCCAGGACGGTGCTCTACAAGAAAAAGGGGGAAAAAAATCAACAGCAATGCAAGCCTACACTCATCCATTTGTAATGAGAACAAGTTAGATTTCACCTTTTAAAAATTAATGAATAACATCTCTGAGCAGGTGACTAGAGACATAAGTATTGATTTTAGATCAAGTGATGGATGTAGAATAAATGCCAGCCAAGGGAATTCAAATAAGGATAACTTTGTAGTTGTTGCTGTTGTGGTTGTTATAGAAGCCTAAGGAAAAATGGATTACATTATCTTATGGAGTGACCTGAGAGATTTTCATGTTTAATTGACTCATCTTCATAAAAAAAAAAAAAAAGGAAAAGAAAAGAAAGAAAACTATCATAAAATAGTCCACGGAACAGTTTAGGAGTGCCCATTCAAAAATAGTTGACGCAAGAGAAAAGAGTTTGAATTTTAAGAAAATGCTCTCATCTGGGTCATACAATCTGCAAAAGACAGTTCATGGGTGTTTTGGAGAATAATTTTCCAGATTTTCTAAGTATTCTATATATAGCAATTCAAATTCAATATATCCAAAGCCTGAGCAACTCTATCAATCCCTAAATCAACTCTTCTTTGGAGCCTTCATCTCTGTTCTATAGTCTCTACTTTCCTTTCTAGGTTTAGGTAGTTTTGCCTTCCCAGTTTGCTCAAGCCCCAAACTTCAGTGTCATCCTTGACTCCACCTTCTTCCAATCCCTATATCCACTGTCAGCAAGTCCTGTTAGGTCTAACTACAAAGTAGGTGCAGGAATCAACCTCCCCTCATCACCTCTGCTGTCGCTACATTGGTGCAAACCACCTTATCTCTGATGTGGATTATTATACACTCTCCCAACTCACAGCCTCCGTTAATTTCCTTTTGTAAGTCCGCTACCCACCTAGGGTCCAGAGACATTCTATTAAAAGCAAGTGAAATCATGTCATCCTTTTGCTCATATTCCTCCAGAGGTTCCCCGTCTTGTTCAGAAAAAATGTTGAGTTCTTACTCTGACCCCCAAGACCATATCAGAATATAACCTTTTATTCCTTTGCTATATTTTGTGGCCAAGAAAAACTCATGGATTCTAACTTGGATTTACATATTATTTTCTGTTCTTTGTGGTTTTATGTAACATCTAAAGTGGTGACCTCAATTCTATTTTGACATGCTGTCTCCTAATTTTAGAGCTCTTTTGTATAACAGCTAGTAGACTATATTTAGTGAATTAGCCATGTTTAAAGATCATTTTCATATAAATGATACTGTACCATATAGAAGAAGAATCACATATCCACATATAGTTTAATAAATAAAGTTTAGGGGAATGCATATGTTTCCTTTTAAAAACTGATCTTTAAGGCTAAAATATTACTAAATAGGACTATAACATTCATAAGCTCCAAAAGACGAATACACAAAGTTACATTATTTATGCTGTTACACTGAAGGCAACCATGACTGCCTGAGGATTTTTTCAATTTTGAATAAGAAGCAGAGGGCAAATATTGTATATACAGCTTTTGGAAGATAATTAAATAATCCTGAATGTCCAGATTGACCAAGTAAAATCAAAGGCTTGGAGAGAATATTTCCAAGGCAAGATCTTAATCTCAAGAAAGAGACCAGTACAGCCAGAGCTTAGAAGTCCTAATACCAGCTTCAGTTTCCCAGGACTTTATACTTTTGCAAACAGACAAGAGAAAGGTCTGATTCACCATTAACACGGTTTATTTCCCATCCAGATTGCCTATGAAAACAGTGGTGTGTTCTCAGACTCACCTGTATTTAATCATAGATTTAAAGAATATTTGTAGAAACTTCCAAAGCATGTATAGTTTACCTTTAGTGTCCACCTGGAAATAAAACTCTAATCATTCAGAGCATGGTGTTAAGGACTGTAGTCTCTGAGACAGTTCATCTTGGTTATAAGTACATGTCTAACACTTACAGACTCTATCCTTAGGCGAGTTACTTAATTTCTCATTCCCTCTGTTTTTTCCTTGAAAATGCTGACAGTAAAAATAATTCCAATAGCTAGTAGAGATGTTATGAGGAGTTATTACATATTAAAAATATGTTTTGTAAGAGCGCAATAAACATTATCTGTTACCATTTCTTTACTAACAGCTGCTACTACTACTCTAATGTATAAATTTAAATAAATCAGACAAGTAGTGAGCTTATTTTCTATTAGATCTTCTGATAAGAGATATGTGAATTTGAAGATTTGTGAATTCTTTCTTGATTCAGTAAAGCTACAGATACATTCTGCAGCACTAAATCATGCATTTCTTTAGTTAAGCAGTGCCTTTTCCATACTAATGTGGTTTGCAGGAGGGGCAGTGGGTAAGTCTTTGGGTTCCCCCAGAAGCCAACCCTATTCTGAGGATTCAGATACAGGTATTTTATTTGGAGGAATAAAATCCCAGGAAACTTCAGGACAGGAGTAGAGAAGTGAAAAAGGGAGGCTATGGAAGCCAGAAAAATAAAGAGTCCCACTGGTGAAATCTGGATGTCAGTGTAGAGCTCCAACTCCAGTTATCCCACCTAAAAAGTGAACAAGATGGATACTTGTCCCTCCATACCCAATAGTCATTGGTTAGGTGCTGCTCCTGGGTGGTACAAATGCCTTGAAAATTTCAGTCTGACTCACGAGCCCAAGAGTAGCCTCAGTTAGAATCACAGGTTCTGGCAGTTAGAAATACGATTTCCATGCACATTGATGCTAAGTGCCAACGGGCTGTGGGCAGGGCACTAGCAGCATCTACTCCAAAGTACACAGAGGAAGAAGAAAGGTCAGAACCAGAACAGTGTTTATAAATTTCTGTACAATGTAAAAGATAGGTGCATAGGTGTCCTAT
This sequence comes from Lemur catta, assembly GCF_020740605.2. Lineage (NCBI taxonomy): Eukaryota > Metazoa > Chordata > Mammalia > Primates > Lemuridae > Lemur > Lemur catta. The sequence continues at coordinate 22,307,162 of NC_059150.1, read as the reverse complement.
TTTGAAAGAGAAAAATAATCTTAAAATTTATTCCTGGAATAGTTTTAGAGAAAAGGGATTTGGGGGCAGTTTAGATTTTAAAATCCCCCTAAGAAATATCTAAAGAATTCATTACAATGTTAGAATGGAATAGAAAGAAGAAGAGCAAAAGAATAATATGAGTTTCCAAAGACATTTAATGCTATTCCAATTCCTCACATAATGATGAATTTTATTACACTGTAATTCTTATTTATTAAAAATTTTGTGTTTCAACAGCTCCAATGAGATGCAACTTTTTGTTTTTATGTTGGTCCAGGGAGCATTAGAGGACACCATACTCATATAACATATTAAGCATGTCATCACTTGCACATCAAACTCTAATAAATTCCTGCATCTTGTGATTTAAAACAAATGCAAGGTCCTGAAAGGTTAGAACATGTTGCAGTCTTAAATTTTCCAGTGTGAAACCCTGTTTCTGTACAATAAAGAGTTTGAACATAAGTGTTAACTAGGTTTACTTGATAAAACATTATTCATGCTAACTTCTTATAGATTTTTGTCTTTAATTGACCTCTGCAAGAAAAACATGTGGATTTGTCAGTAAAAATGTGTCTAATAATTATGGCAGGTGAGGTGTAATGTCAAATAAAAATAATAGGATATGCATAATAACACTAAGGTAAATCAGTTATGAGTTCCAGCTTTGGGATTAGGTAGGAGAGTTTCTTTTCTTGTAAGAAGAGCTAGGGTATGTGAAAAATGACTAAAATACTAGATAAATACATATTTTTCATGAACATGAAAGCATAGAACAGCTGAAAAGATAGTGAAATACTGCCTGGTCAAATAAGGAGAGATAAAACCTAAATCCAGAGCAGCAATTAGTACATACTATGCCCAAACTGTTTTTGCCCTGAAGGAATCACTGCCCATATAGTAAACTTGGACTTTGGTCTCTGGCCCCATTAGGGGCTATAATTTCACTTTTAAAAATCAGCTTTATTGAGGTATAATTATATACAAAAAATTGTGCTCTTGATGTATTGAATTTGTTGAGTTGGAACACATTCATACACCCATGATTCCATCACCACAATCAAGGTAACAAACATAACAAACATAGCCATGGCCTCCAAAAGTGTTATGTCCTATGGTGTCTTTTGTTTGTTTTTGTGGTAAGAGTACCACAAAATGTATTCTCACAAAGTGTGAGGTTTATATTGTTAACAAATTAAGTACACAATACTACATTGTTAACTATTGGTCCCCTATTATACAGCAAATCTCTAGAGTTATTCTTGTGTAACTGGAAGTTTATACCCATTGAGCAGCAACTCCCATTTACCCCTCTCCCAGCCCTCAGCAACCACTACTCTATTCTATGCTTCTGCAAGTTTGGCTATTTTGGACACTTCATACAAGTAGAATCAGACAGTATCTGTACTTCTGTGACTGGCTTATTTCACTCAGCATAATGTCCTCCAGGTTCATTTATACCGCTGCAAACAGAAGGATTTTCTTCTGTTGTAAGGCTGTATAATATTCCATTGTATGTAGGTCCTGCATTTTCTTTATCCATCATCCATTGATGAACATTTGGGATGTTTTCAAATTTTGGCTATGGTGAATAATGCTACAATGAATGTGAGAATGCAGATATCTCCTTGACATTCTGATTTCAATTTTTTTCTTTCAAAACACTAAGCTGGGGAGAAGTGACGTGGGACACTCAGAGTGAAGGAGAAGGTGACGGGGCCATATATTTGACAAGATCGAAGGCATCTGTGGGGAGGCATCTACATGCAGGGAAGACGAGGAGGATGAAGGGCTGGGGTGCTGCACTCACCCTGCAGGCTCCGTAGCGGAGTTGTGAGAGGGCTCCCTCCACTGTGACAGGCCTCTGTTGGGGCAGACCAGACCAGGGAGCTGCCTAGAGTCTGTTCAGAGTCTGTTCAGAGCCAGTGCACTGGAGAACAAGCTCAGTAAGGATATGGCGGCAGCCAATCCCAGGTTTCTGCAGCTGACGCCATCCTGTGCTCTCAGATGCACAACACCAGGTCTGCACAGGACTCAGCTTTGCAGCAGTAGCCTTCACATCACCCCCACCAGGCTGAGGAGGGAGCAGACTGAGAAGATGCTTCTCTGAGCCTTTGACTGGAAGCCAAGCTCCCCTTCCCTCCAGAGCGGCAGGATCTGAGAAGAGGAGTTGCCTCTGGTGGTACAGGCTCTGCCTTGGAAGCTTTGGGCTACTGCTTCAGCAGGGCCTGGGAGGGTGGGGAGAACTCCACATTCCCTGGGATGCTGAAACAGACCTCTGCCCACGTGACTTGACATCCATGGTCCCTGAGCCTACAGAACAGCCTGCTGCCCACATGGACCTGCCTCTGCCCCCCCAGATTGGAACAGCCCAGCACCTGCATGGCCCTGCTTCCAGCTCTAAGGCCCTGCTCAGAAGCTCTGCTTCTGGCTTTTTCCCAGTCCCAGCTCTGAGACTCTTGTGCCAGAGCATGAGACTTCAGAGGTCCCCCAGGCCCAGGACACTGCCTGTGAGATTCCAGCACTGCACCTAGAACTCAAGACCCTGCCCTTGAGTCTCCACCACTGCTGCAGGGCAGGTGGAACTGCCCAAAGTTCCAGTGCCCCACCAGGAACCCCCCAGTCTTGAGCCACCATTATACCTGGACCTGGTTTAACCAAACGCCCACAGCCCAGGCACCCGCAACCACTTCCTAGATATCCTCACCCAGCAGAAACTGTCACCTCTGCAGGGAGACCCTGGGCAAAGTAATCCCAACAGTGCCAGCCTCTGTGGAAAGGGTCTCACCCAGCCCCCAACTCACCCTTCCTACAACAATTTGGGGATCAACCCAACACCCAACACAAAGATCATCCATCACAGGCTTGAACTGTGGGGATCACAGATGAACAGGACAGATCAGAACAGTTGCACTAGTGGCTTTTAGTGCACATGCTCCTCCCCTGCCACATCAACATTTCAGAGTAGGAACAAAATGTACCATCTAGGGACCTCCCCTTCTTCAAATTAAGCAGGAGAGTTCCCAGCAAAGAGGAGGTGGCCTACAAACCTATTATCCCTGAGCCAAGAAAACAGGTTTCAGATGAGAAGAAACCAGCAAAAGATCCCTGACAACATTAAAAAATCTAAACAGGTTGACACCCCCAAGGGATCGCAATGGAGCTACAGTAGTGAACTCCCACCACAAGGAAATTGCTGAAATGACAAAAATGGAATTCAGAATATCGATGGCAAATAAGATGAATGGAACTGAAAAGATAGTTGAAAACCAACAAAAAGAAGTCAAAAAAACATTTCAAGTAATTAATGAAAAAGTCATTAAAAAGCTAGACAATATAAGAAAGGATATAATAGAACTTAAAGTCATTTACGGAATTTCAAAAACGAGCAGAAAGCTTCAGCAACAGACTAAACCAAAGAAAAGATGGAATTTCAGAGCTTGAAAACAAGGCTCTTGAGCTAACCCAGTCATTCAAAGAGGCAGAGAAGAGAAAAAAAAGGCTGAGCAATCACTTAGAGAAATATGTGATTATACAGAGAAAATTAACATAAAAATTATAGGCATCCCTAAGGGAGAAGAAGAAAGAGCTAAAACCACGGAAAACATATTTAAGGGAATTATTGAGGAAAACTTCCCTGGCATCACCAGAGATCCAGACATCCAGATGCAAGATGGTCATTGAACACTGGAAAGATTCACAGCAAATAGGACATCTCCAAGACAGTAATCAACCTGGCCAAAGTCAAAATGAAGGAGAAAATTCTACAAGCAGCAAAATAAAAACAACTAACCTACAAAGGAAAAACCATCAAGCTAACTGCAGTATTCTCAGCAGAAACCTTACAAGCCAGAAGGGAATGAGGCCTCATCTTCAATCTTCTTAAAGAGAACAACTTCTAACCTAGAATTTTTTATCCTACAAAACTAAGTTTCACAACTAACGAAGCAATGAAGTCTTTTCTAGACAAACAAAGACTGAGGGAATTTGTCATGACTAGACCTGCCCTGCAGGAAATACTCAGAACTGTATTATATAGGAATCAGCACAATAGGTACCCAGCAGTGTAAAATCACCCCAAAAAACTAAAGCCCACAACTCTTATAAAAAATAGCACAAGAGGGAAAACAAAGCAATAAGGTACTAACCAGTATGATGAACAAAACAGCATCCCACAAATAACTCTATCACTCAACACTAATGGTTTAAATGATTCACTCAAAAGACCTAGGCAGGGTGAACGGATAAAACACACAACCCAGGTATCTGCTGTCTCCAGGAAATACTTCTAAAATACAAGGATGCACACAGACTCAATGTGAAAGGATGGAAAAAAACATTCCATGAAAATGGAAACAAAAAGAAAGCAGATGTAGCCATTCTCATATCAGATAAAATTGACTTTAAATCAACAATAGTAAAGACAAATATGGTCATTATATAATGGTAAAGGGAGGAATTAAAAAAGAAGACATAACAACCCTAAAATATATATATATATCTAACACAGGAGCTCCCAGATACATAAAGCAAATTCTACTAGAGCTAACCAAGGGAATAAATAGTAACATTGTAATTGCTGGGGACTTCAACACCCCACTGTCAATGCTGAACAAGTTGTCAAAGCAGAAAACAAATAAAAAAACACTGGACTTAAATGGAACTCTAAAACAAATGAACCTAACAGAAATTTACAGAACATTCTACCTGAAAACTACTAAATATATATTCTTCTCCCCAGCACATGGGACAGTCTCCAAGATTGAACATATCTTAGGCCACAAAACAGGTCTCAACAATTTCAAAAAAATAAAAATCATACCATGCATCTTTAGACCACATTGGAATAAACCTAGAAATTAATTCCAAGAGAAACACTCAAATCTATACAAGTCATGGAAATTAAACAATGCTGCTGCTGAACAATTATTGGGTTAATAATGAAATTCAGATGGAAATCAAAAGATTCCTTGAACTGAATGACAAAAGGGACACAAGCTATCAAAATCTATGGGATTCTACAAAAGCATTCCTAAGAGGAAAATTAATAGCATTAAAATCCTACATGGAAAAGACAGAAAGATCACAAGTTAAAAACTTAATGTCACATCTCAAGTAATCAGTACTTACTTCTCTACCAGCCATGTCTACGCTCTCTCAGAGCACATGTACTGGACCCAGCCCTTAGAGCCTGGGACATAGTAAATTATGAAAAACAGGAAGAATCAACTGTATTAAAGAATTAGTGGCTAAAACAGGCAATAGTGTGAAAAATACTTACATAATATGTGAATTGAAAAACCAATATATGAAATTATATATTTGTGATTACAATAATAGTTTTAACCTATGCATAGGAAAAAATGGGGAAAATATAACAAAATGTTAGTTGTGGTTATCAATGATTGTACTTATGTTTTGAAATTGGAAGTTTTCCCATATATATACTTTTCTAATTTTAAGATGTTCTCAAAAGAATATGCATTATTTTTGTATTAGAAAAAAGTAAAAAAAATATATACAAATATAATCTAATCAATGCAATTTCTAATGGAGAAGTTCTCATTATAAGACTCAGCATTGATATCCCAGTTACCCTGATTTGATTAATACACATTGTATGCCTGTATTAAAACATCACATGTACCCTATAAATATATACAACTATTACATAGCAAAACAATTAAAAATAAAAAAAAATTTAAACCTCAGTACTATTTTTGGTTCCTACATCTCATTTTCATGTCAAGTCTAATCTGTGTGTGTGTGTGTGTGTGTGTGTGTGTGTGTGTGTGTGTGTGTGTGTGTGTGTGTTAATCAAACTATAGTTCAGACAAGTGCAAGATGGGATTCCTTTCTTCAAAGAACTGTCTGAGGGTAAAACATTTCTATAATTTTTGTGTCTTTTTATGGTGTGTACCATAGTAACAGGCAATAAAATGTATATATAGTAAGTATTGATGACTTGCTTGATTAGGGACTCAAAGGAAATTTAAGATTTGGATTTTGGAAGATGAAAAATAAGGTATTTCTCCAGAAGGGAATGCATTTCATCAACTTAGAAGTGGAGATAGCACAGAACATGTGAAAACTAATGAGTACTAAAAATAATACTGGGCACTGAAGAAAGGCATTATTTCTTTTTAAATATTCTTTGTAGACAGCACCCATTTATTTTATGACCCCAAGGGGAGAGAAGGTACAACCTTCAAAATTCATTTTTCAAGACTTAAGCGTCACCTGAATTAGTTACCCACTAAGAAGAAAAAGAATGAGTATCCGTGTTCTTAATTATAAGCTTAATTGTTTCACTTTATTAGGTCGTATTTTTAGAAAGAGAACATTATATCCTATTTTTGATATTTAACACAAGTATATTAATCAGACCCTGACTATAGGCAATATCAAGTTCTGATTGTAATCTAACACTTAAAGATATTTTTACTTGAAGTATTCTGTGTAATTATGCCACCCACACAAGGATGAAGAAAAATGCTCTTGGATACAAATGGCAGGCTATTTATAAATAGAAGAAACAAAAGAGTCCAAAAACACTCTCAAACCTATCTGTTTTTTGCAATTTGATTTACATTTTCAAATTGCCATGGTTGGTGCCTTTCATACAAATCACTTTTAAGTACTTTGAGATCAACTAGGCATCCTAATGTGTAAAGTTTGCTTAGAAAAAAAATCAAATAATTAACTAGTTCAAACCCCCAGTGAGGTAATTAAATTTATCTTCATCAACTGTGTTTGGTGTTTACCTACTCACCTTCTGTCATTGACAACTGTGCAATAATGCTGTCATCCCATGGACAAAGTGGGGGAGAAGCTTGTCATTTACTAAGAAAAAAATCAAGGTAAACATGTATTCTATATAAATCTTGAGATACTTGGTACATCAATATTATTTAAAATCCTTTAGTCTATTTTATAGAGTTTCTTTCAACTAAATCTCAATTTTTACATTTGTGAATAATTTTAGCATTTCTGCTGACTTTGTCTCTATGAGTTATGAATTCTTTCCTGGGACTTAGTCCATTCAATTCTGAAGGTACATTCTTAATTAGTTATGACAGGAATATAATTCATGCATGATAATGGTAACAAATACTTTAAAATAGGGATGTCTAAGCCATATTTTACAAGTGGGTTATAAGCATGAGAGGTTCTTCATTATCTATTCTGTTTTAACTTTAAGCAGTTAAGTTTTTAATTTTCTTTCTTGGTGAATTTCTTAGTATTTTCAGAGAAAGTTTTGCAAGAGAGTGAAAAATGACTTTCTTCTACTTTTCTAGGTTCCTTGGCTGTACCACAAATTAAATTGACGTAAGATAGATTAACAGGAGAAAAATCATATTTAATAATGTATATAATCATGAGAGTTCCACAAAATATGAGACTCGAAGAAGAGTCAGATGACTGAAGCTTATATAGCATCTCGAGCCACAGAAAGGAATTCTGGGAAGTGGTGGCACCAAGTTATGGGAGGGCGAGAGGAGGAAGTGTATGGTGAATTAAAGTTGTCTCATTATGCAACTAAAAAGTCTCTTAGGTAATAAATAGTGTCTCAGAGTAGGCTTCAGAAGACTTGGTGATTGGGCATGATGTTAACCTTCAGTCACCTGTCCTATGATACAAGTTAATCTTCTCTGGTTAACAGGATTCCCAGGCAGGGGATTCATAAGCATTGAGTTCCTTTTGGAGGATCCATCTTTAGTAGACAAGGAGATCTCAGAGAAAGCTTGTGCCTGCATCCCCTGTTCTGGAAGAATCCTCAGTTGAAAGTAATCAGCATATCAAAGTGTCATGTTTTGGGGAGGTATTTCATGAACTCCTTCAGTGTTTTACTGCAATTTTAAAAGAAAATGTGAATAATACTGGTTTAGCACATAATATTTACAAAGTACTTTCACATACATTAGCTCATGATTCACAAAACAACCTATGAGTTTGATGGAACAAATGTCAAGATTATTGTTTTCCTTTCTTTTTCCAACAGATGTAGATTAAATAATTTGCCCAGGCACTCACAGCTAATAAATTGTGAGTCAATTTGAATGTAGGTGTACCGAATGGAAGAACTGCATCTCTTTTTTGCTCGCATCCCGGTGCCTAGCAAAGTGCTTTGGCAAATAGTAGGTGCTCAATACCAGATCTCAAGACATAATTTACATTATCTGTAAGTTATATAATGTCTACGGTATATTTTTTAAAAATACCTAAGGTCTGCATGAACAAAACTCTGCCACAGGACTATCAACGAAGCTTGAAAAATGACTGAAAATACCTTTAGAGAACTAATTTATCCTAAAATTGGAAGATTTTAATTGAAGCCATATATTTAGCCAGTAACAATCTTACATACCTTCTTATAACTTAGAATTGATATATGAAGAGTCTATTTTTTGAGAGCTTATTCCTGACACCAGAACTTCACTGGGATGCCAACATTGAGTAATGGAAACTGGATTTAGAGAAGAATGTTGAAGAGGAAGACTAGGACAGAGGCTCTTGTTTTTGGATATTGGAAACCTTAACCACTTCCGATGCTAGTTTGAAAGAGGCTCTATAGTCAACGTAGTGTCTGAGTCAGGGACCAAGAAGCAGAATGCTGGGAAGGGCTTCCAGTGGGAGAACACCAAGGATCAGAACCTGCACCAGAGAAATATTCTGAACATAAGTTTACATGGATAAATGTTAGGGTAGGCTTCCCCTTGCTTGTGTAGGGTACAGTTTGCTGATGCTTTCAGATCTTGACCATTAAACCCCCTGCCGTGGTATAACTAGAATCATAAACATTCCTGTGCCAAGATCAGGTGCCTAGCTAGTGCACAAACACATAATTTTACTGTTGAAATTATTTCAAAGATCCATGCAAAACATCAGTCAGCTGAAGGCAGATCAGATTTGGCAATGACAGGCAAATCAATTGGGATGATAGCATTGAGGGATTATCGGTAAGAGAAAATTCTATAAAAGTATGGAAAGGACATGAAGGTAAACTTCCATCCCTATAAATCCCCTACCAATTGGCAGTTCTACATACGTATCATTTATGAACTACATTACTGGTGATGACAATTATAAAAAGGGAAATATAGTAGTCTCAAGTATGATAAGTAATTTAAGATTCAAGATGTACAGCATAAAAATTGGACTCAAGATAAAAGCTAAAGTGGTGAAATGCAATTTTCAAACATTATATTTGGGACTTAATATGTATACATCTGTATTACAATAAAATTTAAAAAACATAATGAATTAATGCCAACTCATAAGAATTATTATAAAAATCATAATGGATACACAAGCAGAATAAACATACTGTCTTTTAGGAAGGTAAGTGAAATTATTAACAAGAAATAATTAGAGAAGAGTGGCAAATGGTATGATAGAGACTGTAAATATTCAGGGAAAGAGAGGAAAATTAATGTGAACTAGAAACATTGATTAGGAAGAAATTTCAGTTAAAATCTGTATCGTCATTTAATTTTGTTATCTCTCATTTTCCTGGTAAAAAGAACATAATTAACCACTATATACTAATATTTAGATTTAATAGATGTTATAATAACATTTTGCCATATTTGTTTCAGAACTTTTGTTCAAATAAATAGAGCTGATGTATATCATTACCATGCAAATTTATCTATATAATATCAGGAATCTTGAGAAAAATAAAACTTTTTTAGTTAAACATAGGATAAACCAATGACATTTATTTAAAGTTTTGAAGTATTGTATGAAGAACAAAAGCTAGATGCAAATACAGATTTAGATGTAGATGTATATAAATGAAGTAGTTCTTACTGAGCAGGGGCTTCCTTCTGGATGTTTTCAGCTCTGAGGATGAGAATAATTGCAAAATAAACTACAAATAAAGATGCTTCAATTATATAAATTATCTAACTTTGAATAGTACTTAAAGAGGAATCCTGAGACATTTTGGCAAAATGTCGTGCATTATTAAAATAATGTTTTAAGCTATTAAACTCTATAGAACAAACTGCACAGTAATACCCCCCTCAGTAGAGACCCGTAACAGGATTACAAAAAGTCCCTCATGTCTTTTGAAGATTCATTTATGACTGAGATAATAAGAGTCATTAGTTTTGCATCAAGGTTGAAAGGTAGACACACATAAGAGTGAACTCTGACTAAAAGCCAACTCCCAGGTGAAACATTAAATATGACAAGAATGTTAACAACCAATAATAAAAAAAGATCTTGTCATGCCTCAGTTCAATAAAATGTTTATGACAGTTATTAGATCTACTCGAATATTGCAAGAAAAGAAATATGGTTATGGTTTCAAGCAGACATTGACATTGAGTCCTCCTTATCACAAAACTTTTTATCTTTAAATTACAAAGAATATCAGGCTAACAAATCAAACTGTTTCATTATGTTAACATAGTAGATTAGTCTTCCACAAGAAAGGAAGGGATTAATGTTCCACAAGAAAGTTCACATTATAGTTAGGTAAAAATTAAGAGAAATTGTGTATCAAACCAGAGGATTTTTTCTATATACATCCTCATGCAGATGAGATACTAAGTGTTAATCATTGTATTCAAAACTAACAACCTAAACAAAAGTGACTTTAATAGAAACTCGTGTGTGGTCTTATTATTTCTTATGATAAAATGTGATCATTTCTAACACTGATCCTAATATATTCCAATCCATTTCTTTTGTTTTTAGTTTTATTTTGATTTTATTTATTTATTTTTGGTATAACTGAGGTACAGGAAGAAGACTTGCACCATAACTCAAACAATTTGGAGATCTGGACAACATTCCCATTCCACCCCCAATCAAATAATTTATTAATCTTGGCCATGTCACAAAACACTTTGATGGACCTCAGTTTCCTAATATTTCTATATTATGAGGTTATATTATAACATTATAATGTCACTTGCTAATACTATAAGTTCGTACTTCAGTATTCTGCATTGGCACTGTAAATTTCCCAATATGAAAAATACAGATGCCAAGTTTTGTATTTCCAAAGATAATTTCTCTTGTCTGTCTCCTATTTAAACAAACAAGTGTTTCTGAGACTTTTTAGACAGGGTTAAGAGAAAATGAGAATTAATAATTACCTAGACAAATCAAAGTATCCTAAATACAAACTAATTGGCTTTGTTCCTGAATTCATTAGGTGATTTACAAGTTCTCATTTGTTATTGTGAGATCTATATCTTACTCATACATAAAATAATTCAAGTATTCCACATGTTCAAAAACCAGTGTATGCTTTATGTGATTGTGGCTCTACTGGCAAAGTAAAAATCTAAGAATTATTCTACAATATGGGTAATACGAGCAAATAAATAAAAAAATATTGTTTTATTCACCGAAGGCTTTTTGCCAGTTTCAACAAATCAAATGCTGAGATTATAATCAGTGTTCATGACACACTGCAGGAGTGAGTATTTTGTGGTGTTTAAGAGTTTGATTTTTGGAGTCAAACTAACTAGTTCCAATTTCTGATGTTCTGATTAGGTGTTGACCTTGGGAAGCTTATTTTAAATTCTTATATTTCAGTTTTCTTAACTAAATAATAATGACATGTAGATTCAATGGCTTAATCCATATAAAGACGTTAACACTATGCCAAGGAGACAGTGAGCATTCAGCAGATTTTAGCTACCATTATTGCTTCAAACTACCATATACCTTATTATAATGAAAAAATCCCATACTATCCAAAAAAACATTATAGAAATATAGTATCTTTTATAATATTCTAAGAAACTTTTTTCAAATGTAAGAAGAGTTTTTATATTCAAGTTTATCATCACAATTCTCTAGACTTTCTGTTCAAAATGAAGGTCCATTTGTAAAGTAACTGCTAAAAATGTTGGGCAACTCTTGTATTTTAGGCGCCATCTCTCAAAACTGATGGATTGATTCATTTTTGTCTTGAAATATAACATCCAAACTACCAGGAAAAAAATAGTCCATGGTGAACCAGGAAGAGAAAGTATCTGAAACTGAAACAACAAAGAAATGATAGCCTCTTAAGCATTCATGAAAGCCAAATAGCCAAAAATTCTAATCAATGGTGTGTTAGTTCCTATTAAGGAAAACTAAAGCTGTCAGGCCTTCTACTTTCTGACATGAAGTTTTCGCCTATTAGAAGTGAGATATAAAACTTCACTTTAATATCTTTAAAAATGCAATTAAAACTAATTGGAACAATTGAACAAAATAAGTTTTAAAATGATTCTAAGAAGAAAATGCGTATGATCTTAATTCAAGGACATATTTATCCAGAAGACTCACCTTTTGAGGAGAGAGACATTCATAAAACTGAAAGATTTTTCTATAGTATAAGGGATATATATCTGAATGGGTCCTATATTTTCTCAAACCCCACTGTTCTCCTATGTTTTAACTATATTATTGTATCTTTGGTGAGGTATGGTGATAACAGAGGTGGATGAAGAGAGAGAAAGTGGAAAGAGTTTTACAGATTTGTTACTTACAGTCCCATGAGAAGAACACACCACACCACAAGGAGTTACCCAATGAAAGCACCTGAGTTGGTCGTGAGGCAGAGGGAGAAAGCAGAATTGTGGACAAGTGCCTTTATTGTAATTTCTGCAGGAAGAAATCAGTGAAGCAGGGTAAATAGGTTTGGATTGGTGAGCTATATTTGAAAATGAAACCCTTAAAATTGATATTCACTGTTGCTGTTAAAGTATATGGTTTGGGATTATCTAACATCTCCAAGTGATCTGGAGTGAGCCAGGGTGTACTTGGGAACAGTGGCTATTTTCTAGGTGTTAAAGCATCTACTGATAGAAATTAAAAGTATGATTAATACACCATGGGAGGGCTATTCAGTTATGTAAATGTTATCTGTCCTTGGTTTTCAGAGAGGTCCTACATGATAGCTCAGAACAAAATTTACAAGAGGTGCATTCTCTGTACACCATACTTCCCTCTCAGTCATGTCTCCATTTCCTCCATGTTAGTGATCACTCCCTCAGGACATATCATTTACCTTTTGTTCCTTTTCCTCCTGGGAGATGTCACTAGGATGATATAAATTAGATCAAAGTGAGAGTAACTGAATTTGTTACCTCCCTGGAGTAAGGGTTTAACGTTACAAGAGGGTGTAGCAGGGATGTTCTCACACTTGGCCTCACAGTAGCATCACCTGTAAAGAACAGTGACTACTAAAAGGGTACTACGTTCAGAAACTCTGATTTAATTGGTCACAGGTGTAGCCTGAGTGCTGGGATTTAAAAAAAAAAAAAAGAAAAGAAAAAAAGCCTAAAAACTCCCCAGATTATACCCATCTACAAGGACGCTTAACAAACACTAGCCTAGAACAATGATTTCCATGCTTTCACCTGTATTTCTTGTTGTCAATTGATGTCCCATTTTGACCAATATATAAATTGATCTCCCAAGAGTTTGTGATACACCTTTTTGAGGATCAAAGGACTAATGAAAGGGCAGTGTTTTACAGGACCAATACTTTACTTTACCAATGATGGTATTTGGGTCACTGCTGAGAAAAATTCTCTCTCCTGATAGTGCCTTTCAGATCATACTACAGAAGTCACAGATAATATTAATTCAAATTAGTTCTGTTTTGGTAAAAATATAAATGGTGCACTAGCACTCCTTTCTACAGTAAGTCTTGTGAAACTTACGGTACCAGATTTATGTGGAATCTGCTGCCACACAAATTCATAAAACAGATTTGGGAAACATACCATGAACAGATTTAGTGGAATCTTCTCTGCTACCTGAAAGGTCTGCCTCTCTGTTTCAGCCCTGTTGGAGAAAGGATTGCTTAAAATTGTCCCTCTCTTACTCAACTAGCATTTGTCAGTGGCTCCTTCAGTCATTTCCTATTGTTTTCCATCTTAGAAGACTAAAAATTATATATAAAGGTAGCTCCTTCCCTTCAAGAATTTATAACCAACCGGATAAGGATGATACATATGGTAGGAACATATAGATATAAATAAATGTGTCAAAATGAGTAGTTCAGAATATAGGGGTCTTAGATCAGAATATTTATATGTTGGTTAACAAAATACAGAGATGTGCAATCAAAGCAAAAGGATAAAATAAACAAAAATCTGACCCATCAGCAAACTATGGCCCATGGATCCATTTTGGCCAATTGCCTGTTTTTGTATGGCCTTCAAGATAAGGATATTTACATTTTGAAGTGATTGAAAAGGGGGGAAAAAAAGAATTTCTAGACACATTAAATGTATCTGAAATTCAAATTTAAGTGTTCATAAATAAAATTTTGATTGGGACACACACACATTCATTTGCTCACATCTATGGCTATTTTTGAATTTCAACTGTAGAATTAAGGTGTGACTGAGATCACAAGGCCCAGAGAGCCTAGAATATTTCCCTTACCAAAAAAGCCTGCCCAATTCTGCTTTATAATTTTTTAAAAAATGTAAAAATTTTGATAAGCAAAGGGAAAGGTTGAAGTTTGTGAAGTTAGAGTAATAAAATAAAACTTGGAGGTTGAGAAGAAAAGATCCTGGCCACCATGAAGCTAATTTGTTTTAAGGAGTATGAAAGTTAAGGTAGTATGCTTTCATATAAGATAAAATTTTCAAATGCTTGTTCTGTTTAAGCAATGCGCTAAATTATGAAAGTATAAAGAAGACTCATTTATACCCTCATGGAACTCATATAATATTGAAGGAAAGATATATATGCATACAATGAATTAAATAAATATTAGTTGGATTTATCTACAAGGTACACCCAGTTTAAAAATTAGAGGCTAGCATCTACTGTTATTTCACATCTGCCTTGGCATACATTCATCTTGCCTTTATTTCCTAGCTTAAGAACATTTATTTTCTGACATTTTCATTTCCTTAACTCCTCAATCTAAACTAGCCTCACTGCTTTGGTTTGCTTGACACTCCTATTTTAGATCTGCTAGTGAAAGCTGCTCTCATCTCATGGGTAATATGAAAAGGAATAATCCTGTATTCCTTTTAGTATTAAAATATTTTATAACTTTCTTTCTTGATTCATGTAAAACACTAGAATTGGAATCTGTCATTATGCCTGTGTTCCTCATGTGAGATTTATGTAAGTGGTAAGCCCATGTCATTCTGATGCATTCTGGAAAATAATTTAAGTGGTATCCTTGATGTATCTAGATAAATCTGGGAAGGTTTTATAGAGCAAATTGATGGATAATGAAAATCAGAAGAGCTCACAAGATGAAGATAAGAAGAGTAAAACAGAGCAAAAGCTTTTCCATTCTGTCTTTCTTGATAAAAGTTCTCTTTCCTTATTGTGAAAGTAGAAGAGATTAATTAAGAGAAATTGGAAACAATATTATGATATATAAAAGGACCTAGGCCACATAGGCTTCTGGAAATTCTTACATTGTTAAAGTGAGATTGAGACATTTTGATTTTACTTCCTTGATAACAGTTGACATTTTATGGATAAGAAAAGTCCCAGGAATCTACAAGTTAAATTGACCTTTGTCTTCATCCGATCAAACCTCAGGGTGTTCATGTCTGTGGGATTACGGGAGAGGGAGGTGGTGACAGAAAAATGAAGAAGTCATAGTTTGGGTTCAAAGCGAAGAGTAATCACCTTTGTTTATCAGGGTATGATGTGGAGCAATTGAGAAGTGTTTCACAAGAGAAAAGAAGCTTGATAATTCTGCTTATTACAGTTCATCCTTGACAAAATTAATTTATATAACACTCTTCTTTCACTATAAATCATGAGAAAATTAACTAATTCACAGATATATTGTAAGAACCATAGCATGATAAGTAGATATATATTATAGTAAGATATAAGGGAAAGATCAATAGATGTAGTGCTTGGATATATGTCATAAAATAGTGTAAAAAGCCAAAGATGACTGAACACTGGAACCTGGATGAAGGGAGAATGTTGGCACAATTAATGTAACATTTTGAGCTCCTTTGAGGAGATGAATTCTATTCATAAAGCCACATATTGCCTTGCTCAGTATGCCACCATGAATTCGTGCCACGCCGCATGACAGAAGGTTGTGTTTGAGTGGATCACAGTTTAAATCATTTTCTGCCCTTATTGCATTTGATAACCTCACTTCATCTAATATACAACAGTTGCTTAGAAACCTGCTGTTATTTTGTTCAAGCTGAAATCAGTACAAGTTATGTTGTACCTCTCTTCTATCCCAGTAAACTGGCTACATTCTAGGACTTTGTTTGTGTTGCTTGCATCTTTGATCTCTTGATTCTTAGGAAGAGCTCATAGGTGGCGTTGATATCAGACGCTGAGGCATGATCTCCATAGCAGGTCCGCTGTCATGGCTTAGGGAGCTTCAGTGCTCCACAGAGCTTTTCATTTGGTTTAAAGCTACATATCATGGTGACACATTACTCTCTCAGTCCGCTGCTAAAGGACATATCGGACACACTTTGATTTATTTCTCTCTCCTTTTCTGACCATGGTTAATAAGGAGCAATTCTAATTGAGCATAGCTCTTTGATCCCTTGTAGCATATTGCTTTGAAAGAGTTTATTGCAGTTGTTTAAAAGAAGCTATAAAAATACAGATCCTAATAAAAC
Source organism: Lemur catta (assembly GCF_020740605.2). Lineage (NCBI taxonomy): Eukaryota > Metazoa > Chordata > Mammalia > Primates > Lemuridae > Lemur > Lemur catta. The sequence goes on along the minus strand of NC_059150.1, from coordinate 22,290,543 downwards.
ATCTTATTTGGTTAAACATTAGGGAAGGGAGTTGTTCAATAGCTATTAATACTTGTTTTCCCCATAAAGTTATTATTGGATATCAGATTTCACAAGATGTAGCCAATTTAATAAAAAAGAAACTATGGGTAGAGAGGCATTTGAAACCATCGTTGTAATTAGGATAAGCAATGAATGAGATGACCCAGCTGAAAAAGATGATAATGAATGTTTATACTCAATGCCAAAAAACTTGGTCAGTGTTAATTTTATTTAAATAGCTGAAAATAGGGTAGAACTAGGTAACATAGAAAAGGGTTGCAATAGGAAAATAGAGCAAGTCCTTGTGTTCAAAATGGACACAAGAGCCAGTAGGTATTCAATATTTGGAAGTATTAAATGTAATACCAATAATGTATGTGCTGGTGGCTAGGTGTCTGTCCCTGGGTTGGTTGTTAAGGAACGGGCTATAGCCCTCAAGAAAGGGAGAGAAAACAATTAAGGTAAAGGACTGTGGTATTAGACAGCTTGAACAGAAATTCAAGAATAGTGATTTAGAAAGATGAGGAGCGTACATAGATGAGAAAATAATCAAGTCAGGAACCTGGGAAAGGGACCAATGTGGAAAAAATAGGGCATATGGGATTTGATGTATTATGTCCTGGGAAATGTCATTTACTTTAATGACTGAGGCTGCCATGTATATCAAAGATGGAAAACAAAATGACATTTTTGGCTGTGCGCGGTGGCTCACGCCTGTAATCCTAGCACTCTGGGAGGCCGAGGTGGGAGGATCGCTCAAGGTCAGTAGTTGGAGACCAGCCTGAGCAAGAGTGAGACCCCATCTCTACTAAAAAAATAGAAAGAAATGATTTGGACAGCTAAAAAATATATATAGAGAAAAAATTAGCCAGGCATGGTGGCACATGCCTGTAGTCCCAGCTACTCGGGAGGCTGAGGCAGTAGGATTGCTTGAGCCCAGGAGTTTGAGGTTGCTGTGAACTAGGCTGATGCCACAGCACTCTAGCCTGGGCAACAGAGTGAGACTCTGTCTCAAAAAAAAAAAAGAAATGACATTTTCCTTCTCCATGTGTTAGACATTGCAAGCAAATCATATGTTTTCCCCCATTGATCTTGGACCTAGCCTCATAATTCTTCTCCACATGCTACTCCAGATAGGCACCACCAATAACTTTGCTTTACAAGAGAATCTATTTTTTTTACATTTCTGATGCATGTGCACACACATACAATAAAGGTAGGTAGATAGATGATTGCATAGATGATAGGTAGATGCACATACACATGTATATATCTGTAGTGCCACAAAAATAAAACTAGTTCAACTTGGATTTTTGAAAGAGCATAAACTATTCTTTTTTATAGTCTCTTTTTAGGTTAATTATCATTTTCCACATAATGAAACAATAAAACAACAATGGAGACACTCAACTCATTTTTCTCCTTCTCTTGAATTCAATCACTAATCAGGTTGTGCTGTTTCTTATTTAGCATGCTCTTATCCCCACATCTGGGTTATTATAGGCACTACTGATTTTGTCCTCTTCCAAACAGGTTCCACTCTCTTCCTGGCCTCCTCATTTTTGTCAGAGCCAATGTTAATTAAATGTCAATTGTAAGCAAGCTCTTCCTATCTTTAAAGCATTTATTGACTCTTAATTATCAAATGGATAAAATCTAAACTCAGTATCATAAAACCTTTGTAAATATATCTATTACGTGTATGTATATAGTTCCTTAAAAGCAGTATTTGAGTAATTGGTGGTTGTTTATCAATCAGATATTGAAAAACCAAGTTATTTCGGAAGTGAGCATATGAATTCACATGACACTCCAATCACTTCTGGATTGTGAATGTCTTTAGTGACTCTTCACGGTCTTTGTGTCACCAGAGGCCAAGATAGGACCTGAAAAGTAATGAAAGTTCAGTAAAAGTGAATACATAAACATAAATAAATATGTGACTATGTAAGATGAACCTGTTATTAAATATGCTTTATATATGAACAATAAAAGAAGGGTGACTAGATGCTTAACTGCAAAGATGTGGAAACAACCCAAATGCCCATCAATTCATGAGTGGATTAGTAAAATGTGGTATATGTATACCATGGAGTATTACTCAGCTATAAGAAATAACGGTGATATAGAATCTCTTTTGTTCTCCTGGAGAGAGTTGGAACTCATTCTACTAAGTGAAGTATCCCAAGAACGGAAAAATAAGCACCACATGTACTCACTAGCAAATTGCTTTCCCTGATCATCACCTAAGTGCACATTTGGGAATAACACCAATTAGGTATTGGACAGAGGTGGGGGATGGGGGGAGGGGATGGGTGTATACCTACATGATGAGTGGGATGCGCACTGTCTGGGGAATGGGCACGCTTGAAGCTCTGACTCGGGGGGATGGAGGGTGCATGGGCAATATATATAACCTAAACTTTTGTACCCCCATAATAAGCTGAAAAAAAAAGTAATTGCTGTGGGGGAAAAAATTATGAAGAACATTTAGGAATAAAAAAAAACAAATGTAGAAGAGACACTGGTTAAATGTGCTTCATTCTTCAAATCAGTGAAAATTCTATAAACTTGAAACAGAGGAACCCTTCAGGTGGAGAATTTCCACAGGGAAGAGGACAACAGATATACTGGCTCTCACTACTCTTACATTGTCCAGGAAATGGGTCTACTTCTTTCTATCCTCTCCTTGCTACCCAAATTTTTCATGCATCAATCAACTGAACTTCAAAATACAGTCATTTTTAAACTTCCTTTTGTACATTTTTTTCACTTTGTTCAATAAGATTATTTAAGTCAAAATCAACATTTAGGCTATTTCTTTGGTCATTCTTTCATTTTACAAGTACTTATGAAGAGCCAGGCACTATTATGGGTGCTGGGGGGTAGAATGCTTAGCACAACCTCACGCCAGGCAGTCAGTGCCATTGCTTTTATGAATCTTCCATTTCAGTGGAGGTGTCGGACAGTGGCTTTCAGAGCAGAGAGACCTGGGGTAAAACGCTCACTCTACTGTTTGCTAGCTCTGAGATGATGGGGAAGCCACTTAATCTCTACCAGCTGCTTTTTATAAAGGCTAAATGAAGCCTTTTTCTGAATTCTAATAACAATTTCATTGTCTTGAAATCTATATTAATTTGTTTTTAGACAAATACATGTTTCCCCAAAGATACTATTTTCCCCTTATATCATTCATAAATCTTCCAAAAAGCATAATAGAAAGTATTTAGTTCTCTATTTATAACCAATATCAAGAAAACATACACATATGTACAGCCATAATTAAAATAACATGTATTTTAATAAATTAATAAATATAATGCTACAGCTTGCCAGATTTTTCAAAAGTCTTATGATAAAAGTCTATAGGACTTTTATGTCAATCCCCAAAAGTGTTTCACACATGCACATCTCTTTATATACTTCAAAAAATATATGGATGTAGCACTCTTCTTTCTCATTTACGAAGATAACTACTATATTTAGAAGCATCCTCAATTAAATCTAAGTAAGAGAAATGTTGCCGGTATTGAAGCTAAGCTGTTCTATTCAGACCTTAATTCTTTCAGAACAGAAATGCAGAAAAAAGAAAGTTACCTGCCACTTGAAACAATGACCCAAATCGTAAGGTATTTTTTTTTAATTTGCACAACCATATACATTAAAAAAAATTTTGTTTAGAAATGGGGTCTCACTATGTTGTCCAGACTACAGTGCAGTGACTAGTCACAGGTGAGTTCATGGGCACTACAGCCTCAAATTCCTGGCCTCAAGGCTCCTACCACCTCAGCCTCCTGAGCAGCTGAGACTACAAGTGTGCACCATGACACCCAGCTTTACATTTATATGTCAGACAAAATAACCAAATAAAGAAGCTATCCTTATCACACCCTCCTCACCGTCCCTGTCTCCATGTGTCTGACATCATTATAGCACCACGTTTGCATAGCACACTGTCTAATAGCAGTCCCTTCTAAGTTTTTCCTTTTGTATTGTTTTCAGTTTACCATTTCTTTTACAAATAGTTTTTGAGGTTACTATATTTAATGCATGCTACCCTCCTGTGACCAAAGTATGTGGTAGAAGAATGAAAAGTTTATAAAAATATTGTTTGAACATACCCCATCATTTTATTTTTTTAAAAAATCTTGTTACTAGAAATGTAGTTTCACTAAACCCTCAGTCAATATTTACCCCCTGTAGTCACAGCTACCTATAGGTCACTGGATCTGTGACTCTAAACATATACCTAAGCACCTACTGTCTTAACAGATAATATATCTCCTCAAAGTTTTAGTCATTATTTACACAGATAAGTTATAATCACTATGTGACAGTCAAGGTGTTAAGCGCTAGACAGATTTTCCCCAGATGTACAGCATGAAATTGACATTTTCAAATTTCTTCAGCAGGATATAAAGATTTTATATAAATTGAAATTTTCCATTTCACAAATGACATTCTAAATGTTATAACTGACTTACACAGGGACCAGATGAGAACTTTTTCATTCTAACTTGTGAAATAAGGAATTATGTTGGAATGAAATCTCTAATTTTAGTGGTTTCTTCTATTCATTAAAAACAACTCTTTATTGATTAAATGTAAAAGTACCTAACTTTATAAATATTCTTCTATTTCTTTATTGCTCTTTATTCCCAATCACCAGAACAATGTAACAAACAAATTAAATTAATTGGATGAACGCTTCTCACTTGTGCATACAATATAAGAAAATTAGCAGAGAAGAAAGTTCTGGTAATAGTTTGCTAGAAATATGTATGCTTTTATTTATATATTTCACAATTGTTCTGAATACTTTTGCAAATCTTACTGAAAAGAAATTTAACTCACAGAATTATTAATATTAGCTTCTTCTTTGTCATATGGCTTAGCTGACACATCACTGAATGTCTGACCCTCAATAATTCCCCTTTTCAGGGAAGGAAGCCCTTATTTATACACAGGGCCTGTCTGTGCCCGTGGCCCTCCCGCTCTTGCTGCCACAGCTGATGGAGGCAAGATTAGATGCCTGACCCACGCCAGGACAATCGTGTTCTTTTTCTTGGATATTTGAATCTTGAAAAAGAGAAAAAAAGTCCGAGGGTAATAGGATCTCAGGCACATTAAAGACAGTATGATAGCATTGTGTCTGTTTGATTCCTGCTGCTGATGTCACAGGGTCACCCTGTCACCTGCACTCATGCATCCTGATTCTTCGGTTCTCCCCAACTTCCACCCCGTAACTCCCAGCATCCGTTCGATAGCTATTTTTACTCTAGTTGTTTAACATAGTAAAAATAAATTACCACTGCTAGCTACCAAAAAGAGAATTTGATAAACAAGGATAAACTGTTTCTTTTTAAATGGCTATTTGTCTGTCTTTAGAGGATTAATACTGATGACACATATCTACAGAAAGAAGCCAACCTGTGAGGATGTCCAGGCATTGCTTTGTAAGATCTCCTATAATCATTCCATGTTGGTTTTAATAACACTCTATAATATAAACATCATAATTATATTATATTATAGTTATATTATAATTATAATATAAATATAAACATTTTTCAGGCCTTTAAATCCAAAATATAATTTTCTGTGGACTTATGAATGTGTTTGTTCTTCTTAATATAATGACTTTTTTTAGACAATTTCAAGTCAAGAACCTATATCATTATTTTACACAAATTTCCTTACATAATTATTTTCATGGAGCATGCTGAGCTGGAATGAACTCCTTTCATTGTGATTTCTGAAAATAACCAAAATATCTCCTACAAAAGTAACAGCAATGTATTTACTTAATGTGAAATAATATTATTTAAATTATTGATATATGAAACAAGCAATACCTCTTCCTCCAGATTGCCAAGCTTAAAGCTTTTAATATATTTTATGTTGCTGTTGCTCAATTTCTCTCTCTCTCTCTCTCTCTCTCTCTCTCTCTCTCTCTCTCTCGCTCTTCTCTCTCTGAGTTCAACTGTTTAATCTGTCCCATTTCTCAGGAAGAATTTCACCATTGCCAAACAACATCTTTCTCTCACTCTTCGCACGTCTCCAGTTCTATATCTTTCTACCTTCCAGAGTTTCTCTCCTAGAGTCCTTTAAAGGTTTATTTTATGCACCAGATCTTCAGAAAACATTCATTATAGCATCTCTCACAATGCATAGTTGTGGAATTTCAGTTTATTGATTTTTTAAATAGTTTTGGGTTATGAAAACAATAGACGATCATTACAAAATATCTAAAAATAGAAAGATAGTAAAGCAAATAAGTGGAAAAAGTCTTGGTAAATCAGAGAAAAATGAAACTCACACAAGGTTCTCCCATCAGAAACAAGAGCTGTTAATACTTTGGTGTAATTTCTATTTACGATAACTCAGTATTGTTCTTTATGAAGCTACTGTCCAGATTTTCACCCACTTACGCCCCTTTCTTTAGCAATAAATTTCCACATTTTAGCTAGCCATATTACTACTCACCCAAGGACTGCATTTTCCATGCTTCTTACAGCTTGGTGGGGCCATGTGACTCAATTCTAATCAAATGGATGGGAGCAGACGTTATTCTTCTTGGTCATGCCCGTGAAAAGAAATGAGAACCTCCTCCCCTGATTCTTTTTCACTCTTCTCCCTATCTAGGAGTCATTGGTTCAAACACAGTGATCCTAAAAATGGAAACTGCATGTTGAAGATGGAAACATTGCTCTAACAGCTCTGAATTACCCACATCTGGACTATTTGAGAAAAAAGAAAAGGAACTGTCTTACACAAACTTTTATATCTAAGGTCCTGCCATTACAAAAAATTGGACTATATCTAATCCATTCCAGAAATTTGTCCTGGAAACAGGCTGTTGATCTCAAACAAACAAACAAAACAGAACCCCGAAATACATGGCCCGGGCTTAGCAGTGAATGAGGAAGGCACAGATAATTGTGGGTAGGAAGTTGATGGTGATAACTTGGGAAGCAGACTCTATACCAACAAAAAAATAATTACACTCCCAGTTTTTCATATGGACAAAGGAAAACACATTGACGTGCTAGAGCAAGGGTCAAGCTGAGCCCAGGGACCAGCCAATAAGTGAGAGACTTCAAGTTTAAAACTGTATCTAGACACACTTTGCATTGATGAGTCCTTTCACGTGGAAATAAAACAAAAAGCAAATGCAATGCAGCCATTAAGTTATGGAAGGGTTTTCATTGCCAGGGAAAGCACAATCTGGCCAGAAATGCCTGTAATTGTTTGACTCCTCAAGCAACTTTAGTGTCCCCAAACTGAACAAGCTCTGCAGCCCTCAGGGGAACAAGTTTTCCGATGTACACTTCAAATGTGGTCCTGGAAGAAAATGGAAAAAGACACCAGAGATGAGAATGGACAAAGGAGTTCCTCCAGAGACCAGAACAAGAGCTAACCAAGGACATTTGCATTGCCAAAACTTGCTCAGCAGGATTTGATCATTGCTATAGGCAATGAGTGTTCTGTTTCCCTTTATTCTCATTTCGGAAGGAGATTTTTACTGAAGTTACCTTATTATTTCTCCGTTATTGTTTAATATGTGTGAGGATGAAGCACATAATTTCTCTCTTAGTTTATAGGCCACAAAAACACTGGGAAAAAACATGCTGACTTCATGGAGAAAACCAATTAGCATCAAAGGTCTGGCACTTTAAACTGAAAGTAATGATTAGATGTGGCTCTGATTGCCATCCATAGATGTGCTAATGTGGGTTCTAATTGTGGGAAAAGGGGTACAGATGGATATGAGAGTACCCACCAAAATGTATTTAGGTATAGACTGCTAGCTGCCCCATAATATGTATTCATCCCTTCTTTAATAACAGAACTCCTAAATTTTAGCTGATTACGTAACCATGTAGCTAGAGTGTCCACTTTCAGACTTGCTTGCAGCTTTGTGTGGACCTCTGACAACATTTTAATCAATAGGGAATGAGCAGAAGTAATGATGCCACTTGCTGGTTGTACCTCTAAAAGCAAATTTGTACAGACCCTCCTGACCTATTTTCTTCCCTGTGGACTAAAAGATGATGTGTATGACCACCTGATAGTCTGAGATTGGAGTCTTATGTTAAACGTGGCAAGGCAGCTTGTCAGCTCTGAAGCACTTACCTCTGCATAGCGACAGGGGGCGGGAGGGAGGTGGTAATAATTTAAGCCTCTCTCTCTTGCCCACAACATATAAATCTGTAATCCAATACATTTGTTTTCTCCAAGTTTTCATTATCCATTTCCCAAATCAATGCACAAAATGAGAAGGCAACAAAGGAGTTTTCCTCATTAGAAGATAGAGAAGGAAAAAAGATTGGAATATTTATAGATTTTTTTTGTTGTTCTCATAAATGTAATTAATGTTATGTTAACATATAGTTTTGTACTCCTGGTTTTTTGTTTTTTTTTTTACTTTACAGTCTTCTAAATTATTGATAAAATACTTGCAGTACCTTCATTCTGCATGCCAAATAAAAAGCAGATGAGTGGCAGTCATTGAATGGAAGGTGATTTTTGTGGAAATATTATCCAGGCTGTGAAAAAGAAGATGGCTACACAGATCATTGCTTGGTCAATCACAGGGTCTTTGGGTCAAGGGACAAACAGTATGGAAAAAGCAGGAAATGCCGTAATGATCTCCTTCCAGGCAGTTAAGCTTGCTATTTCTTGAGGTGAAGCATAAAAATTAACAATCTCTTTCTCTTTCTGTTGAACTTAAAGTCAATCAAATTTCTTCTGAAACCAGATTCCCTGTAAGCTTAGTGTTTTATGTTGTGAGTTTTTATTTTTCTTCTCCTCTGACTGCCTGTATTATAATTGTAATTTGGAAGTTATATGATTATTTGTTTATTGACTGCCTCCCCTGCTACAAGAGAAGACTCACTAAGGACAAAGTTCTCGTCTGTCTTGTTTTAGCACTACCTTCTAATCCAAGAACAGAAGCTGACACAGATTAAGTCTTCAAGAAAGATTTGCTTGCAGAAAAAATAAACCAATGAATGAATCAGTCACTCACTCAATCAATTAATAATTTAAGAACCATTACCTAGATATTCCCTCTTTGTATTTTTCTCTTAAGTTGCCATCACATATATAAGTAATGAATTATTCAGAAAATCAGAGTATGAAAAGAAGGTAATCTTACTATCATAAAAACAGAGGCAGAGTTTTAACTGAAACTTCAAAGTAACTATTCATATTAATCAAATGTAATGTACAGTTGCTCATCATCATGTTTTCCTTTACTGATTTTCCATGAAACATTTTAAGAGAATATTGTATAAGAAAATTCTGACCTTGCAAAACAATATAATTTCATAGCTAAGGTCTCAGCTTTGGTATATCAGTTTTTTTTTTCCCTTTTTTCCGGCTATGGTAAAAATTCTTGAACATAACCTCAAAACTATCTTACACTGGTTCAAATTGAATGCAGACAGTATAACCCAATATTAAGCACTTTTATACCAAATGTGGTCTCCATCTGTCCTATAAGTCATTTCCACAGCCAAAACTATCAGTGAACAAATAGCTCTTCTAGGAATGCTCTCCAGGTTAATAAATGCTGGCTTTATCAGGTGGATAAACGGAAGTTTAAAGCTAATGGATCTTCAAAGAAATATCTCCCACTCTATGATTCCTCTGATAACAACCCTCAAAACATCAGGGGGAATGGCAGCCTAAAGCTCGGGTTCCAGAGAAGCATTGTCAGGAGAGAAAGGAAGTAATAGGAGATGTTCCTTAATGATTATCTCTTTAATTAAATTTTTCATACACATCTAGATTGAGTCATTTACTCATAAGACATTGAGATAATGCAGCCTTCTAATCCACACTAAATACTGAAACCGGTCAGTCTGTCTACATTAATAATAGTCTTTTGTTTTCAACTTCTCAAAACTTTTAGCATTTTGTCTTCAACTCTCTCTACTAAAATACCAAAACATTTACTTAGTTATACAAATTAAAAGAAAAACTAATACACATTCACTATTATTAAAGATCAAAAGTATTAAGCCTTGGATTGAATTCAAGAATTTAGAATTTAGGATTGCCTGGACTTGGGGCCAATAACTTTTATTTTTAGACGGACAACAGTGACCTTTCAAGCATCACATGGATGTAAGTACAGAAATACACTCTTTAGCTACAGTATTTTCTCTATAACCTTTTGTGCCTTCCTATGGACAGCTCTCAGTGGTATCAGCAGGTTTCCATTCAGCACTGACCTCAGGACAGATCACTGTGTTAGCCGAGTTTGTTGGGGACACCTCAGCACCCTCTCTCTTTGGCCTATTCTTATTTTCCCTTTAGCCTTAGGCCCTTAGTACATGCACTTTGCCTGTCAAAACCTGCTCTCAAGAAATGATCAGAAGCAGATTCACACTAAAGAATATTTGACCAATGCCTATTTCAAATATGAGGTTTTCAAAGTAACTCTAAGTTTAAATGCACCAAAGTCACAGTCACCCAGGTTGTACTGAAGTCCCTACAGTGCATTTCAGTTCTCAGCAACTTTCATCCTCATATTTTCAGATCCACTGCGCCTTGACCCTTCATCTGCTCCTTCCCTCATTGGTGGGAGAGTCAAGTGTTTGTGTTTGCATTTGGAAAGGGCGAGAGCATGATTTGTTTGTGTATGTGTGTGTATGTGTACCTGTGTTTGGAGGATGTGGTGTGTGTGACTGCATATGTGTGTACATGTATGTTTAATGTTACTGTGAACATGCAGGGAGGGCTTCTTGGACATTTGCAATCATACCACGTAGAGTCACCATCTTTGAATTATAAATCCACTTGTGTTTTCATGTACATCGTGAAAAATAGCAAAGAATATATTAGAGAAGCATTCTACATTAGGAAAGATATTTAAAGGTGATGAGCAAGTGATTATAATTCTTGAAAGTTCAGATCTTCCTTCAACTTCTCCTTCCCCTTGTACTTTCTGGTTTTCTTATTCTATGTCATCAGGTTTAAATCTAGTGTAAGAAAAAATGAAGCTTTTTTGACCTAACGTTTTTACTGTCATTTAAACTCACTTCTTTTAGTAACAAATTCTTGGGAATGCTCACTTGCTACACATATTTCAGAGGGGAAAATTTGTCGCCACGTGTCCACAGTCACCTTTGAATTACCCAGTTATCTGCTGAACAGCGGAGAGACCTGCAGGACAGTTTCCTTCCTGTCTGGACCTTCTCTGCGAAGGAATTCCCCTGCGAACGTGTCACCAAGGGATTTCTACTTGGTGTGTGTTTGCAGACTTTATCAGCACAAGCAGCCGCAGAAATGCTGATACAACTGTCAGAGAGGAGGGGACGTCGCAGAAACTGAGGGGCTAACTGAGGGACTGGCAGCTCTGTTGGCTCAGCATCCACCTCGGAACATAAGCACAGGCTCAATCTGCAGACACGTGTATGATTTTCTTATTAGGTGTCACAGGCAATCAATCCCTTCCAGAATGTAGGAACAATACTGAGAGGTAGGTATTAAAATTTTAACCAGTAACAGCTGAAATAGAAAATACAGACAGATGACAGAGCAGAGAGCACGCACGCAGGAGAAAAAGCTCTGGAATAAAACAAACCTGAATTTAACTTGTGGTCTTCCACATACAGCATGAGGCACATTGAGCAAATTACTCACAGCTATTAGGCTCAGTTTCGGGAAATGGGTATAAAATATTTATTATATACAGCTATTGTGAAAGATAGATACACAAGGTAATATTTATAAAGAACAAATCCAGCCATTTATGCTCACAAGGTTTGCAATAAAGCATCAGAAATTATTATTTGACCAACACTACAAGCTGTAAATACCCCACTTAATTGTCCTTCACAGTGCTGGGTTTTCTCTCTGTCATCATCACAATCAGTAGCCTGTTTTGTGTACTTTTGTATGTTTTTCGCCTGTTTTTCAAATTGTATGACTTACTGATATTTATATATCCAGGTTCTACCGTAACATTCTGAATATGGCAATACAAATAACAGATACATTTTAGTAGATGTTTTGTATTTGACAGGCACTCTTCTAAGTATTTTAAATTAACTTTTCCCTATGAGGCAGTTACTATTGCTATCTTCATTTTGCTGAAGATCTAGGTTGTCCATTGTCAGAGAGCTAATAAATTTCGGAACCTGGATTTCAAACATGGGCATCTGGGTCCAGACTCCACAGTGCAATTATATTGGAGAAAGCACAGGAGGGAGAAGAGATCTAAATAAGGTGGCAGAGTGCCACCCAGTGACAAAGCCCCAGAATAGCAGTGAATTAACCGGAAGTCTGGAAAGATGCAAGCATCACCCTAAGAATCCAAGGAAGAGTGGTCCAGAGAGAGCCATGCTAGAGGAACAATTGCGTGTGGTGCCCCTGAGAAATGGAACCCTCAGTGGAGGTTGTAAAAATTTGAGGAATACCTGGTTTATTTCATTTGTTTATTTGGAGTTCATACCTAGAGCATTGACCAACACCAATGGATCGAAAATGATTAAAAATAATTTTAAAATGTAAACATTCAAATGCTAAATACTTTCAACATTAACAAAAATGCACTCAAAAGAGCTGACCAAAAGCTCCAGATACTTGCCTTGAATGGACGACTGCACTACAATGCTTCATTTTTCTGAGTTTTATGGCTGTAGGGAACATATTGAGTAATAGATTTAATTTTTGATTGAAATAGTTATTAACATTATTTGGTACTGAGCTTTGGGAAGAAGCTAATATATATTGAATGATAACTAATGGATAGAACTGTGAGTGTTTCAATGAAAATGAGGCCCATATGATAGTAAAGTGATTAAATATTAAAATCCTGAGCTACCATTATAATCAGAAAAGTAATAGTTTTATACATTTGACTGTTCACCAGGGAGTTATTTTCTGCTCAGGCACAATCTGGAAGTTATTCTTTTAGCCAAAAAGCCAGGGGCTCATGAAACTCTTCTAAGCACCGTGGTCTTGGTGGAGTACTCCTCAATGCGTATCGAAAGCACAAACAAGAGAGAAAATTGATAGAATCAAAAAAACAAAAACCAAAGATGCCCTTCCCAGATATTATGTAGCTAATGGCATTTAAGAATAATATAATAAGATGGAGAAAATAAGATTTATTTATTATTAGTTATACGGGCTTTGTTACACATAAACATCCATTTTAGTATAATCGGCACAGTACTAGACTATTATGAGACCCACTGAAGAGGATGAGCAACTGCAAACCCCAACTCAACACAGCAAACAGTTTACTTTATTACTCATAGTGTGTTCCCCTTACCTACCATGAACCACACTTTACCTGAGTCTGCTTTCCTTGGTTGTAACCGTGCTTACGCCGAATGCAATGCTGTAGTGGTCATTCCAAAGACTAAATCTAGTCATTATCAATTCATCTTTCTGCTGTCAAGGCTCTAATAAAAACCATATTTAAAAAGACTCTGAATCTTATTGGGAGGACCCCCGTTGCTGATTATGGTCAAGGTTTGCATGCCCAGGAGAGGTATGCAATGCCTCTTGAAAAGCATTGCCGAAGTCAGTTAGTCCTTATGTGTGCATCAGTGTTCTCAGGAGTATTAATACACTGAGCACTTCACCATACCTCTGACACATTGTGTGTTGTCCTCAAAATGTTCTTGTTTTATCATGACAAAAATTCTGTATCTAATCACTAGAGATAAAGAAATCGAAGCTCAGAGGAGGCAAGTAGCTTGAGTAAAGTCACCCAGCTGGTAGTGTGAAAGGCCACATTTGAAAGTCCCAAAGACACTGACTGAATAGGCATTTATTGGATAGACACTTTATAAATGCAGAACATAAAATATAAGGCAGAATTTAGAGATGACAAAGAGGAGAACAGAGAAGGAAATCGGGGCTTAGGTAATACATCACAGGATGTTTTATAAAAACCTGAGCACAGGAAATAGAATTTAAGTGAACCTAGGGAGATGTACATATAGCGTGTCTAGAAATCTCTTTCACTGAAATATCTACAGCTTTAAGCAAGACTTTAGAAGGAACTGGATTGCCACCCAGTAAGCATAAATTCTCCAACGATAATCTACTTTACCTATACTTTAAAGAGAAAAAACAATTCTGGACAAGGCAATGCTTATACAAATTCAACCCTCTAACTCACTACCTAAATAAATATAGAATAAAGGAAAGGAAACTAGGACCTATAAAATAAACTTGGATATATATATACATATATATATATATTTTTTAATCTTACCTAAGAAGTTTACTTCTGAGAATCTACTAATATCTAAAAATACACTCTTTAAAGGTAAGATATGTTTTCATGCATTACAGTGTTTAGCACCATGTTATTTATAATAATTTATAAAGATTAGATTAAACAAACAAGAAAAATGCTTAAAATTAATATTGCCAGAAAAAATCCAGGATGTGCAGCTGAATTCGAATTTCACATAAGTAACATTTTTAAAAAGTAAAACTATGTCCCATTCAAAATTTTAAATACAATTATACAAAAAAAAAAAAAAACATATTGTTCCTCTGTAATTCAAATGTAAAAGGGAATCCTGGACTTTCATTTGCTAAATTTGGTGAATTGACTTATGATATAATATGGAGTTTTAAAAAAACAGGTTACAAACTTTTATGTACTGATGAATTTTACCTAGGTTAAAATAAAAAGATATGGCATTTGGTGTTTTTATGTTGTTTATCTTTTTTTAAAAAAGAACCTTTCAATACGTCCACTTATTTCTTTAGTGTATATGTTTACTATTGAAACTTAAACAAGGAACATTTTTTTTTTTTTTTTAAAAAGAGACCAGACCCATCAGGATGTTTTTTTAAAGAGATGAGGTCTCTTTTTGCTGCACACGCTGGAGTGCAGTGGCACGACCATAGCTCACTGCAGCCCGCCTGCCTCAGCCTCCTGAGTAGCTGGGACTACAGGTTCATGCCACTACACTTAGCTAATTATTTTCTTTTCTGCTTTTGAAGAAACAGGGTCTTACTATGTTTCCCAAGCTGGTCTGTAACTCTTGGCCTCAAATGATCCTCCTACATTAGCTTCCCAAAGTACTGGGATTACAGGTGTAAACCACCATGCCTAGCCCTACCAGGTATTTTTGAAGTGTAGGATATACTTACAGAATAGCTGACACCTCTCCAAAAGCTTAGCTCATTGAATAGGATTTTTAATGATATTTGGTACAGTTTGTTGAATATATAACAAAAAAATACATGTTTGTATATATATGTGTATATATACATATATATATATATATATGAAGAGAGAGAAAAAATTGACACATTATTCTATAATAATTCTAAAAATAATCATCTTTTGTTCCTTCTAACTTTATCCTTAATACTTCAGATATGGTCACAGAAAGTAGCAAGCACTTCTCAGGCTCCAATTGTTGGAAGGAAAGAAAACTGCTAGTATGATTTTAGGCCAGGCTCTGTGTACGCAAAAAGGAGGTATGTAACAAGCTAACAAACAAAAATAGCAACAGAAACTGCCTTTCCCTGGGAAATGCTGATTGCTAGTCTTGCCACATACACACCTGTCCCATTACAATCCACTCTCCACACTGCAGCAGTCGGAATGGAAACCTCTGCTTAAAATCCTTCCAAACTGTTTCATCACTCTCTGCATAAAGACCTCTCCTTAACACAGCCTGTAATTAGGGTGACTGAGTCCCAGTGGCCACCTGTTGTTCTGGTGTAATCTTCGGTAGTGCCTCCCTTTCTCTCTCAAAAGAGGCCGGGCGCGGTGGCTCATGCTTGTAATCCTAGCACTGGAGTTGGAGACCAGCCTGAGCAAGAGCGAGACCCCTGTCTCTACTAAAAATAGAAAGAAATTAGCTGGACAACTAAAACTATATATAGAAAAAATTAGCTAGGCATGGTGGCGCATGCCTGTAGTCCCAGCTACTCAGGAGGCTGAGGCAGGAGGATTGCTTGAGCCCAGGAGTTTGAGGTTGCTGTGAGCTGACACTATGGCACTCTACCCTGGGCAACAGAGCGAGACTCTGTCTCAAAAAAAAAAAAAAGAGAGATCCAGTTTAGACAGTGAATTACACAGTTACCTCTCCAAGTTCTGACTTTTCCTCCTATCTCACCTGTCTTTACTCTGTACCCACCGGACATACTGGATGTGTTCTGGGTCCTGGAATATATGATCCTCCTTCCTAATTTAGGGCCTCTTCACAGAGTTTGTATGTGTTCTTTCATAAAAATGTTTGTGATGTTGTTTTGACTTTTTTTGTGAGGTTATCTGCCAATGGTGCTCATTTCTACATAAATTGCATCACAATTATTTGTAAAAAAAAAAAAGATTGTATTCTATCATTTTGTCTTTAGTAACTAGAATATATTTATAAGGCAAGTAGAAAACTCATTTGATGAATATTTCTTATTCCCTCCATTTATGTTAATTTATTAGAGAATGCAGCCTTCACATACCACACTATATCCATTAAAACACCATTATATAATATCTTAGTTCTACAGGTAAATATACATTTAATAACCACTTCAGTCTCTATGATGGAGTCTCTCCAAATGCTTTTGCCAACTAGTTCTGTTGTAACTAATGTCTGTGGGTCCCTGGTTTTGCTGTCTTTGAGTCCTATTTTTTTTTTTTGAGGGATTTTTGGAAGATTCAAAGCTGCTATACTCACCATCTTCTGAGTCTCTTATATTTTGCTATGCACCTCCAGTGTCCAACTTCCCACATGTCCTATGGTACACATTCTATCTTACATAGAAACTAGCCAGTGAAATTTTCAAATAATAGATATTATTGTTACAATTATATTAATAATAACAACAGCAAATAGGTATTACGTGCTTACCGTGTGGCAGACAGTGTTCTAAGTGTTTTTCCTGTATTAACTCAGGTCTCTATCAAGAGAGCCATAAAAAAAGCAAAATGTAGCAGAGCATTCTAAAGCAATTAGCTTGGAACAAAAAAAGTCATTATGAAAACACAGCTACTATACCTTGGGGGAAGAATGCCAAGTCCTTGTTTCAGAGAGAGAGAAATAAGGAAAGTGAATGATTTCAAGTACATTCTGCACTTCAATTTCATGCTCAGTTTCAGGATGGTTAATGCTTGGCCTCTAACACTAATGTTCTCTAATAGACACTTTGGACACTGGTATTGGATGATGACAATAAACAGATACTTTCCTACTGCTATTGTCTTTAGCACAAAGCTGCTAAAACTAAGATTTCTACGTAGCAGGTTAAAAGCATTACACAAAGAATATCGCAACTTTCCTCTGATACGGCCCCAAAGTTAGGTCAAAAATCTTTCTCCACTAAGAGGTGAGAATCTCCTTAAGGAACTTAAAAGTGCTCAGCTTAAATGTGGGAATACTGTACCTTAAGAAGAAGAAGATGTAATCTCTGTACTCCTGAAAAAGAATCCTGATCATGATATAAAAACAGGATAAATTTTATTTTAAGTCTATCTATGTACAAATAATAGGATGAAATAGTGAACAATCTTATTTGTGACAGTATTTTATGAATATAATATTTATATAACAGATAATTTGGCATAACATCTAATCTTCTTAGTTTTATTTATTGGTGAACAACCACCTTTTACCAACTCAACCACCTTTTCCTTCTTATTGAAAGCCTCAGGAACTAATCACTTTGAGGTTCTGGTCAAGTGAGTGTTACTCCAAAGCATAATGCTTTTATTAGTTTGGTGCTGTGAGAAAGATGTAAAAAGTGAAATCAGCATTAGGTATTGATCTCACAGTTAATTAACTTCTATCCTGAAGTTAGTATCTCCGTAATTAATGATGTGCATGCTAATAAAGAAAGATGTTCTCTGTAATAGATGTGTATTTGATTTTTTACATTTTACTCTAAGAGAAGAATCTGGTGAATGTTAAATTCCTTTTCTCTTAGTTTCAAGAATCGTTCATAATTTTACTCCTAATTTAATTCCTAAAAATGAACAAAATGAAACAACTTTCATTTTCAAGTGTGGATGTGTTCAGTAGGCTATATATCACTAACTGCTATATATCACTAACTACATATATACATATATATATGTATATATATGTGTGTGTGTATATATATATATATATATATGTAATGTGAATCTGGATCTCTACTCTGTTTTTCTGAAACTTAATTCATGAAAACATTTTTAAATTCCTTTCTCTATAATTTGTAAAGTTTAAATTATCAGTGTTTCAAACATGTTACCTATAGATTTATTTTTAATTTAATTTTATTGTATATATTATATATAATCTATCTCTAGATACATGTATATATATACACATATACATATTACAAAATCTATGATATGGCCCCAATCTATATAATATATAATTATATATATTTAATATTTAACATAATATCTAATGTATAAAAATACATAGATATCATATATACTATATCTATATTCTATATAATCTATGTTATATAGACTATAGATTATATATCTCTAAATATATAATCTGGAGATATGTATACATATGTGTTTGTGTGTGTGTATACATATATATAAAATCAGATGTGGCCTCAAGGTTGGGTCAAAATTTTTCTCCCCTAAGAAATGAGAAACTCTTTCTCTGTATATATATACATAAACGTGTTTGTGTGTATGTGTATTATATATAATCTCTAGAAATAAATTTATCATAAGGCATTGCCTCATGCAATTATAGAGGTTAAGAAGTCCCATGATCTGCCATCTGCAAACTAGAGACCCAGGGAAGCCAGTGGTGTAGTTCGAAGGCCTGACACCTAGAGCGCCTATGGTGTAAGCCCAGCCTGCATCTGAAGGCCTGAAAGCCAGTAAAGTCAAAGGCAGGAAAAGATCAATGTCCCTGCTCAGTCAGGTAGTGAGTGAATTCATCCTTTCTCCGCCTTTTTGTTTTATTCGGGCTCTCAACAAATGTTTTGTTACTTGGATAGCTTTTTATAATGCTTTAGTCAGGGCTATAAGTGTGCCCATCAGCCAAATAGTATCCATTGTACCTGTTATTGATATTTTTACCCCTCCCGACCCCCCCTTCTTGATTTTCAATGATTTCTACTTCTTTTTGCACTCATGTGTGCCCATATGTGCCCATCAATTAGTTCCAAATTATTGCAGAGTACATGTGGTGTTTGTTTTTCCATTCTTGAGATACTTCACTTAGGATAATGGTCTCCAGTTCCATTCAAATTGCTGCAAAAAACATTAATTTATTTCTCTTTATGGCTGAGTAGTACTCCATGGTATACATATACCACATTTTGTTAATCCAATCATGAATTAATGGGCACTTGGGTCAATTCCACATCTTTGCAATTGTGAATTGTGCTACAATAAACATTTGAGTGCAGGTGTTTTTTGTTTGTTTATTTTGGCAAAATGACTTCCTTTCCTTTGGGTAGATACCCAGTAGTGGGATTCTTGGTTGAATGATAGGATTACTTTTAGTTCTTTGAGAATTCTCCATACTGTTTTCCGCAGATCTTGCACTAATTTGCAGTCCCATCAACACTATGTAAGTGTTCTTTTCTCTGTGTAGCCACACCAGCATCTATTGTTTTTGGACTTTTGAATAAAAGCCATTCTAAACAGGTGTAAGGTAATATCTCATTGTGGTTTTAATTTGCATTTCCCTGGTGATTAGTGATGTTGAGCATTTTTTCATATGTTTGTTGGCCATTTGTCTATCTTCTTTTGAAAACCTTCTGTTCATGGCTTTTGCCCATTTTTAAATGGAGTTGTTTGGTTTTTTTCTTGCTGATTTGTTTGAGTTCTTTGTAGATTCTCATTATTAGCCCTTTATCAGATGTACAGTTTAGGAATATTTTCTCCCATTATGTAATTTTCTATTTGTTGTGTTATTTCCTTTGCTGTTCAGAAGCTTTTTAATTTAGTAAAGTCCCACTCATTTATTTTATTTTATTTTATTTTTTTTTATTTTTGAGACAGAGTCTTGGTCTGTTGCCCATGCTAGAGTACCGTGGTGTCAGTCCAGCTCAGAGTAACCTCAAACTCCTGGGCTCAAGAGATCCTCCTGCCTCAGCCTCCCGAGTAGCTGGGACTACAGGCATGTGCCACCATGTCCAGCTAATTTTTTCTATATATATTTTTAGCTGTCCAGCTAATTTCTTTCTATTTTTAGTAGAGACGGGGTCTCACTCTTGCTCTGGCTGGTCTTGAACTCCCAACCTTGAGTGATCCTCCCACCTCACTTCCCGGAGTGTTAGGATTACAGGTGTAAGCCACCAAGCCTGGCCCCATTCATTTATTTTTGTTGTTGCTATAATTACCTTTGAGGTCTTAGTCATAAATTCTTTGCTTAGGCAGATATCTAGAAAAGTTTTTCCTACATTTTCTTCTAGAATTTTTATGATTTCATGCCTTATATGTAAATCGTTTATCCATTTTGAATTAAAGGGTGTCCAAATTGGAAAGGAAGAAGTCAAATTATCCTTGTTTGCAGATGATATGATTATATATCTAGAGAAACCTAAAGGATCCACCAAAAAGATATTAGAACTGATAAATGAATTCAGAAAAGTTATAGAATACAAAATCAATATACAAAAATCAGTAGCCTTCCCATATGCCAACAACGAACAATCTGAAAAAGAAACCCATATAGTAATCCCATTGACAATATCTACAAATAAAATAAAATATCTAGGAATAAACTTAACCAAAGAAGGGAAAGATCTCTATAATGAAAACAATAACACATTGATAAAAGAAATTGAAAGGGATACAAAAAAATGGAAAGATATTCCATGCTCATGGATTGGAAGAATCAATATTGTTAAAATTTCCATACTACCCAAAGCAATCTACAAATTCAAGGCAATCCCCATCAAAATACAAATGACATTCTTCACAGAAATAGAAACAGTCATCCTAAAATTTATATGGAACCCCAAAAGACCCAGAACAGCCAAAATCATCCTGAGCAAAAAGAAGAAAACTGGAGGAATCACATTACCTGACTTCAAATTATACTACAAATCTGTAGTAACCAAAACAACATGGTACCAGCATAAAAACAGACACATAGACCAGTAGAAGTGAATAGAGAATCCAGAGATGAACCCACACAAATACAGTCAACTTATCTTTGACAAAAGTGCCATGAACATACATTGGGAAAAGAACAGTCTCTTCAATACATAGTGCTGGGAAAACTGGATACCCACATGAAGAAGAATGAAACTAGGCCCTTATCTGTTATCATATGTAAAAATCAAATCAAAATAGATTAAAGACTTAAATATAAGACCTGAAATTATTAAGCCACTAAAAG
This sequence comes from Lemur catta, assembly GCF_020740605.2. Taxonomy (NCBI): domain Eukaryota; kingdom Metazoa; phylum Chordata; class Mammalia; order Primates; family Lemuridae; genus Lemur; species Lemur catta. The sequence continues at coordinate 22,269,220 of NC_059150.1, read as the reverse complement.
AAAACATTGGAGAAAATTTCCAGGCCATTAGTCTGGGCAAAGAGTTTGCCAGTAATACCTTAAAAGCACAGGAAACCAAAGCAAAAATAGACAAATGGGATCAATCATATCAAGCTAAAAAGCTTCTGCACAGCAAAAGAAACAAACAACAAAGTGAAGAGACAACCCACAAAATGGGAGAATATATTTGCAAACTACCCATCTGACAGGGGATTAATAACTAGAATATATAAGGAACTCAAATATTGCAATAGGAAAAAGACCAAATAATCTGATTAAACATGGGAAAACGATCTGAATAGACACTTCTCAAAAGAAGACATACAAATGGACAAGAAGTACATAAAAAAATACTCAACATCATTAGTCATCAGGAAAACGCAAATCAAAACTACAATATGCTATCATCTCACCACAGTTAAAATGGCTTTTACCAGAAAGACAGGCAATAATGAATGTAGGCAAGGAGGTGGAGAAGCTGAAAGACTATTATGCTGTTGGTGAGAATGTAAATTAGTACAGCCACTATGGGAATTCCTCAAAAAACTAAAAACAGAACTACCATATGACCCAGAAATCCCACACTTCTAGGTATATATTGAAAAGAAAGGAAATCAGTATATCAAAAATATATTTCCACCCCCCATGTTTATTGCAGCACTATTCACAATAGCTAAGATTTGGAATCACCTAAGTGTTCATAAGCAGATGAATGGATAAGGAAATTGTGGTACATATATACAGTTGCCTAAAAAGAATGAAATTCTGCCATTTGCAACAACATGGATGGAACTGGAGAACATTATGTTAAATCCAATGAACCAAGCACAGAAAAACAAATTTCACATCTTTTCAGTCATATGTGGGAGCTAAATATTGTACCAATTGAACTCACGGAGACAGAGAGTAAAATCGTTGTGACCAGAGGCTGGAAAGGGCAACGGGAAGTGGGGGATAAAGTGGGGATGGTTAACTGGTGCAAAATATAGTTAGATAGTTAGAATGAACAATATTTGATAGCACAATAGTGACTCTAATCAACAATAAGTTAAGGTATACTTTAAAATAACTAAAAAGAATGAAATTAGAATGTTCCTAATGCAAAAAATGATATATGATTGAGGTGATGGATACCGCAATTACCCTGATTTGATTAATTCACATTGTATGCCTGTATAAAAACATCACACATACCCTATTAATGTATACAACTGTTATGTACTCATAATAATTAAAAATAATTTTTTTAAAAAAGAAATTTAAAAAAGATGTAGACACTAACATTCAGAAATTATGAGTGGCCTGATCAAAGTCATGGAAATGAGCAAGACATAAGAAAATCTAGATTTCAGTCTCCTGATGCATTCAATAGTCCTTCAAGAACTTATATAAGACAGTACTAGACCTACAAGAAATGTTTCCTTCGTAGAGGAATTTGTGAATTGAATGGAAAGAAAAAATACACAATAAACTTATTTACATTAGTTAAAACAGGATTTTCATTAGAAATGTTACCACAGTGATATACAGATACATATATTAAACACACTGTTATTGGGAGTAGAAATAATATTCAAAAAGGGATATGGTATAAAGTATAAATTCTGTCTATGAGCATCTTAAAACACAAAAGTACAAGAGTGGGTCAAAGTTAAAGATGGAAAGAAAAGACAGAAAATCCCCCTGAATGAGGGATGGGTCAGTGTGGTTGTGGCATCTCCCCAAGGAAGCCTACTCATGATCTAGGGCTAGGACAGAGGAAGCATCAGCTCTGGAAAAACCTAGTGACATAAGGCTATTTCCCTCATACTAACTCCAAGAAATAAGGTCCTCGTCACTGTGATATGCTAGATCTTCACTCTCCTTTAAAGGTTGCTTTAGGATTTAAGAGAGAGGGAAAATAAAACTTGGGTTATGACTCTCTGGCAATGTAACAAATAATTTACAGCTACACAATTATTGAACAAATTGACAAGAAACATTAAATGTCTCTATTACCAGTAAAAGTGTTAAAATATGAGAAAAATGTCCTCCTGGAGCAGATCAATCATTTAAGCATTGCAGTAAGTGAGCTCTCAAAATGTTACCTTGAAGATTTCTAACTTCCTTTGACAAGCTGACATGCATCCACCATCAATTAATTAATCTGAACTATTCTTGAATCTATATCTTTCAACAACATTGTCTTTCTGGGAAAAGACTTTCTTATGTTTATAATCACTTTCAAGTGTGAAAAGTAACCCTTGTTCTGGTAATTAGAGATCAAATAAAAAGATCTGAAGTTACTGCATACACATCTCTCATAATGTTTTAGATGTCAATCATCTCCACTTTCAGCTTTTATCTTCTGAGGTTAGAGCCCTCTTTTATTTTTGTGCATCATTAAATGGAAACTGGTCAATTCCATTTCACCTGAAACTCTATTGAAATGTTCAATATCTTTTTAAAATGTGATCATTTACTGGAAAACTATTAAAATCTATTTTAAAATTCCTTTTGAGGCAAAAGCACTTGAAATTGTAAAAGCCCAAATAATAAAGTTCCTTTTCCTGCCCTCTGTTTTGTTTTTAAATATTGGGTAGGCAGCTAACAAAAAATTGGCTTAGAATAAATCATGCTAGAATAAAGACAATCTGCTCAAGTGAATGGTCTTCTGTTTCCAACAGAATCATTCTTTCTACACATGATACCATCCTGCTACTACTTTAACTTTGGTGACAATTTCTTCTAGTAATTTATGGATACCTAAATAAAAATTTATTTAAAAAAGTAACAGACAATATTTTAGTGAATATGATATAGATAAGATTAATGTGCACCACAATATTAATTTCTGTTTAATGTAAAATTGCTATCAGACATAATAATTATGCCTCTTTTCCCCAACTAAAATGTAGCATTTAACATTATCTAGATTTTTCAGATGGTACCTATCGAATCAGCAGGCAGAGCTGAGAGGGTCTAATACATTTTAAATGTTCCTTAAATATGTTTGAATGAATAAATGAGCAGTTTTAAGTAACCATAATACCTATTCATTTCATACATAATAAATAAAATTTGATTTGAATAATTTTACAAATGTTTTAGACACTAATTCAAGAGATTAAATTGGTCAGTAAAGGACCCTATTCTCAAATTTTGAGGTATTATTGGCATTGTGAAATATTTTCCACTAGCTACTAACTACCCAGTAAAGAGAAAATTAATTATCTTCATAGGTGCACATAGAAAAGGTACCATATGCCCTTTAACTCTTCCATTGCTATATCATTACAACTAATCTAGGGACTACCTGAAAACCTAAGTATTTGAAAAATATAAACAGTTTGTCCTGAATCTTTTGCTTCTCGATAAAATGCAAACATATGACCAAAGAAATTGCAATCAAATACTTTCTTTTATGGATTTCCTGGTTCCTGTGAGATATAACAAATATCTCACCATGAAAATATAATTAAATATTATCAAGAGCTTTATAAACATGTTTATCAAATAGTTTCAATATGTTTTTAGTTCCTAAGTCTTTCTAAACAAAGAAGGAAAGAATCACTACTTTTTGTTTTGTTTTTCTTTGAACAGTTTCATTTTATTGTACTTATTTTATTGATTTCAAAGTATTATGAGGGTACAAATGTTTCTGGTTACATGAATCACTTTTGTTATGCTTGATTCAGGGTCATAAGTGTGCCCGTCACCCAGATAGCGTTCATTGCACCCGATAGATAGGTTTTCACCCATCCCCTCCTCCCCCCTCTACCCTGCTTGATCTCCATCGAGATTTACTTCCCTCTATGCACACGTGTGCTCATCAGTTAGTTCCAATTTAATAGTGAGCACATGTGGTGTTTGTTTTTCCATTCTTTAGATACTTCACTTAGGATAATGGTCGCCAGTTCTAATTTGTTGCAAAAGACATTAAGTCATCCTTCTTCGTGGCTGAGTAGTATTCCACGGTATACATATACCACATTTTGTGCATCCACTCATGAATTGATGGGCAGGGAAATGAAAATCAAAACCAAAATGAGATATCACCTTAACCCAGTCAGAATGGCTTTTATTAAAAAGTCCAAAAACAATAGATGCCAGCATGGATGCAGAAAGAAAGGAATGCTTATACACTGTTGGTGGGACTGCAAATTAGTAAAACATCTGTGTAAAACAGTATGGAGATTCCTCAAAGCACTAAAAATCAACCTACCATTTGATCCAGCAATCACACTGCTGGGTATGTACCCAAAGGATAAGAAGTCATTTTATCAAAGACTCCTGCACTTAATTGTTTATCACAGCACAATTCACAATTGCCAAGATGTGCAAGAATTACTACTTTTAATCATTGATTAATACATTCAACAAATGTATCAATACCAACTATGTGGCAACCTCTCTGAAAAAGACAATTCATTCACAGACATTTTCATAGAATTTTTGTCTGTAAAACCAAGTATTGGGAAAAATAATTTTAAATAACATTAAATTGTTTAAATAAACTTCATTCTACTGAATTCTGGGCAGCCTTAAATTGTATATCAATAAGCAATTATTTATAATAAACCATTAATTAAAAGAAGGTATAAACACTCTATTTGGAGCCTGGTTGTATTTTATATTATTTCTGGAGCCATAATATATAAACACAGCAAAATAAGTGCTATGGGTAGATAACAAAATGTATACTTTCATGAATTAGAACAAAAAACCTTAAAACTTTTTTTACAGTTACTTTTTTTGTCTCTAGGCTATTTTTTCTTTTCTTTTGTTATTTTAAATGACATATAATAATTGTACATATTTATGAGGTACACAGTGACGTTTCAATACATACAGATCAGAGTAATTAGCATATCCATCATCTTGAATATTTACCATTTCTTTGTGTTGAGAACATTTAGTATCCTTGCAGCTATTTGAAACTATATATTATTGTTAAATTAAACACAATGTTAAGTTTCATTATCTCTTGGAGATATACTTGGTGAAATGCTTTACTCTTTTCAATTTGTTTTTCCACATTTTCTGGATTTTCAACAAATAATTACATAGCCCTTAGTATATGTTCAGCCTAAGGCAGGGGCTGAAGACCCAGTGATGAACAGAGCTAAAGTCGAGGATAGTTAAGCATGCAAGCCAGGGTGCTTCATCAGGATTTGGTAGGATGGGCAGAAGCAGAGAGAGATAGCATGAGATGCCTAAAACCATGTCTTAGGCAAAAGGCTTCCTTAACACATAGATGCTATTTGGTCAGTAATGAATATCGATCATGTTTATACTCAGGAAATATTATAATGAACTCTAGTGTATTTAAATTGACTAAAGAAAGAGAATGAGAGTTTACATTCTATTAGAAAAGTCAAGGAGGTAGATTCAAGTATCAACTAAACAACATAAACATATTCAACAAATGACTTATAATAAGTGTTTTAATTCTGCTAGAAAGCTAAAATCCATTTAAAAATAAAAGATAGAGAAGGCCTCTTAATGATTACCCCAGTGATCTGAAATCCATTCTCAGCTCTGCACAGAGACTTCATCTTGTCATGTTAGATGAATCATTTAATCTTTCCAAACTGCCATCTATCAGAAAATCTTGGCGGTAATTATACATTAGGTCTTAGAGGAAATTTATGAGGATGAACTTAAATTCCTTTCTTTGTCAAAATGAGCAAGAAAAATCAAGAATATGCCTATAATTATTATTTTATGTGGAAAGATAAACAAAGGAATAGAAACTTTTTTTCCCCGAGAGCGTTCCAGTTTAAAAGTAAAATTTAATTTGTCAATATTTTCAAAGTTTATATAACAGTTCAGGCACCTGAATGTTTTCCTGATTAGTGTTTTTGTTTTGTTTTATTTTGTTTGTTTCATTTTTTTTAGAGGTGAGTTCTTGCTATGTTGCCCAGGCTGGAGTGCAGTGCCTATTCACAGGCATGATCATAGCCTCAAACTCCTGGGTTCAAGCAATCTCTCTGCCTCATCCTCCCGAGTAGCTGGGACTACAGGTGCGCACCACTGCACCTGGCTTTCCTAATTAGTTTTGTGTGAAGAATATGACATTCCTTTCCAGTATATGTTAAGATAAATCTTTGGGGTTATTCTAAGGTCTAATTAGAGGAGGACTTTAATTGTATACCTTTAATGTTAAGTGAACATTTCTACAGTACTGTGACTTATAAGAAATTATTATGAGTAGATATTTTTCGTAAGTGCCAAGGTTAAAATAACATTTAAAATCCAAGAATTCACTACTATAACATATTTTAAAGTATAGTTTATTAAAAATAAAAAGTTTATAATTTTAACGGTGTATTTTAAAACCTTATACAGGTAAATTAAAATGATAAAGGAACTATGTGTGCTTTAAAATAAAATATTAAATTGCACATTTTTAAATATTTGCTCTGAAAAAAGATTTAGGAAAAAAATCTATCACAGATCTCTTTTGAATACACTTAGACTTTTTGGACAGGTTAGTACATTACTTTACATACACTTACATATATTTCATTTTATCAAGAGAGAACCTGAAATCTCCCATCCAAGTACTACAGGCCTGAGCCTGCTTAGCTTCCAAGAACAGATGAGATCTGGCACATTCAGGGTGGTATGGCCATAGAAAAGAATCTGAAATCTCTGCAGCTGAACTGCCTTATGCAAGACCATGTTGCTGTTAGTTTCTTGATGTATGCTTGCAAGATATTCCTTAAAACAAAGCCACACATGACACCTAACAGAGAAACAGATACCAAACATGACATCTGACATGGTGACTCTAGAGAAACCCATCTGAGTGCCTAATTCCTTTCACTTGATATTCACTATAGTGGCCTATTCAGTGGTATCTTTGAAAGGAAAGAAAATGAATTAAGATAATATTTTTATGCTCCCTAATTATGGTTTATGTAAATTCATAGACATATGTGATTTTTAAAGCAAAGTCTATGTATTTAGGTATAGCCCTGACTAAGATGTGAGAAAGGGGGAAAAAAAAAAAAACCCACAATTCAGTGATTACATCCTGGACTTTCAAGCAAGACTTCATTCCCAAAACTTACCATCCCTGAGAGTAAACCAAAGGAGAATTTTACGGACGGTGAAGAAATTCAAAGACAGAAAAGATAAAAGGTAATTTATGTACATAAGCCATTATGCCTTGGCTATGAATACATGAAGAACTGCTGAATATATGACTTCAAGATCCACTTTTCTGTGTTGAAAGATGTTTTACAATTTAAAAATTTTCTTTGTTCATTCATTAGTCAATGGACACTTAAGTTGTTTCCATGTTTTGGCAATTGTGAATGATGATGCAGTGAACATGGGATAGATATCTTCAAGGTACCAATTTCATTTCCTTTGGGTATATACCCAGAAGTGGGATTACTTGACTGTATGGTAGTTCTATTTTTAATTATTTTAGGATCCTCAATACTGTTTTTCATAGTGGCTATCCTAATTTACATTCCCCCCAACAGTGTACAAGAATATCATTTTCTCCACAACCTCACCAACACTTGTTATCTCTTAATTTTTTTTTTGATAATAGCCATCCTAACAGGTGTGAGTTTAAACATAATTGGGGTTTTCATCAGCATTTTCCTGACGATTAATGATGTTGAGAATCTTTTCACATCACTGTCAGCCATTTGTATGTCTTCTCTGGAAAAATTTCTATTCAGACTTGCTGCTCATTTTTAAATTATTTTTTGTTTTTGTTTGTTTTGCTATTGAGTTGTGTGAGTTCCATATATATTTTGGATACTAATACCTTATCAAATGTATAGTTTCTAAATTTCAAAGGTGATTTCTTTGTCCTGTTGATTATTTTCTTTGCTGTACAGAAGCTATTTATAATTGTTTGATGGAGTCTCACTTGTTTTATTTTTAGTTGCATGTATGTTTGGTATCATATAAAAAAAAACAATCATTGCCAAGACCAATGTCAAGGTGTCAAGGACCTTTTTCCCTATGTTTTCTTCTAGGAGTTTTATGTTTTCATACCTGACAGTTAAGTCTTTAATCCATTTCAAAATAATTTTGTATATAGTGTAGGATATGGGTCCAGTTTCATTGTTTGGCATATAGATATTCAGTTTTCCCCACACTACATATTGAAGAGACTATCTTTTCCCCATTGTCAGGGATTAGTTGACCATATATATATGCATTGATTTATTTCTAGGCTCTTTATTCTGTTCCATTAGTTTATGTGTCTGTTTTTATGGCAGTGCCATATTGTTTTGATAACTACCACTTTGTCATGTATTTTGAAATAAGAGAGTGTGATGCCTCCCTCCAGCTTTCTTATTCTTTCTCAAGACTGTTTTGGCTATTCAAGGTACTTTTCGGTTTCATACAAATTTAGAATTATTTTTCTATTTCTATGGAAAATGATATTGGGATTTTTATAGAAATTACATTGAATCTGTAGATGGCTTTAAGTAGTATGGCCATTTTAAGAAGATTATTTCCTTCAATCCATGAACACAGTACATCTTTCCATTTATTCATGTCTTCTTCAATTCTTTCATCAGTGTTTTATGGTTATGGGATGCAGCAAAAGCAATTATAATAGGGAAGTTTATATAAATAAATGCCTTTACATTGAGAAAAATAAAGATTTCAAATAAACAACCTAACTTCACATTTCTAAAAGCTAAAAAAAAGAGAACAAACTAAGCCTAACATCATCTGAAGGAAGAAAATAATAAATATGAGTAGAAACAAATAGAATAGAGACTAGAAAGGCAATAGAAAAAAAAATCAATGAACCTAAGAGTAAAAACTTTGAATCAGTAACCAAAAGCTGCCCCCCAAAAAAACCACACGACCATATGGCTTCACTGATGAATTCTACCAAACACTGAAAGAAGAATTAATATCAATCCTTCATAAATTCTTCCTAAAAATTGAAGAGTTTTATGAGCTAGCTCATAAAGTTGTCTGAGCCCAGACTCATTTTAGGAGGCCAGCATTACCATCATACCAAAGATACATGAAAAGAATACTACAGGCCAATGTACCTGATGAACATAGATACAAAAATACTCAACCAAATGCTAGCAAATCGAATGAAGCAGCACATGAAAAGAATCATGCACCGTTATCAAGTGGGATTTATCCCTTAGATACAAGGATGATTCAACCTACACAAACCAATAATTGCAATATACCACATCAACAGAATGAAGGATAAAAATCATATGATCATGTCAATGCAGAAAAAAACATTTAACAAAATTCAGTACCCTTTTATGATATAAACATTGAACAAACTAGGTATAGAAGGAATGTGTCTCAATATAATAAATGTCATATATGATAAGCTAATATACTTAATGATGAAACAATGGATGATTTTCCTTTAAATTGAGGAACAAGGCAAGAATGCTTACTCTGAACATTTAGATTCAGCATAATACTGTCCAGAGTAATTAGATAAAATAAAGAAATAAATTTCATCCAAATTGGAAAAGAAGAAGTTAAATTACCTGTGAAGATGACGTGATCATATACATAGAAAACCCTAAAGACTCCACCAAAAAACTGTTAGGATTAATAAATCAATTCAGTAAAGTTGCTGGATGCAAAATCAACAAACAAAAAGCATTTGCATTTATACATACTAACAAAAAAGTATCTAAAAAAATTCACAATAGCATCAAAAAAATAAAATATTTAGAAATAAATCAACAGCTTTTATAATTATGTGTCACTCTTCCCTATTAGTCTTGACTTCCTTAAGTACAGGGATCATCTTTTTCATCTTTGCTACTCTTCTATCAAGCTTAGTAACCTGACACATAGCTGGTGTGTGTTAAATGTGTTAAATGTGTCAAATGAATACTTGGAGTGTCAATAAGTTAGCCTCTAAAAGTACTAGATTTAGTAATAAATGTAGGAGCTACATTTGGGAAAGAGAGTTGAACAAACACTATCAGAATCATATGCTTTAAAGAAAAATATCCCTAAATGTCTCCTTCTTTCTAATGTTAATGCTACAATTTTCTTTTATGGAATCAGGCATTCAAAAAGCATGAGTTAAAATGCAAATAGGTTGCCCAGAAGGCATAATATCTCAATTCATTAATATCTACTCTCAAAGCACAGACAAGCTTGAATTTAAAGAAATGGGACTCAAAATAGTTCAGTTTAAATGATGTAGTTTACCCAAGAACAAGCCAATGCGCTGGGAGAAAAAAAAAAAAAAGGCGTGGGTACCACAGTAAAAACTAAATATGAATGTTGAACAGACAAGGCAATGAAAATGTCCTCTATTTCAAAATAGTGTCTAACCCTGTCTGTATCGAAAGCAACACAAGTTTTGAAATCATGAACAAGGAGTGAGGAATACTATCCTAGAGGAACAAAGGTGGTTTACGAAAAAATTTGAAAAATAATTTTTTAAAAAGGATAAAATAACCATTGCCCTAAAGCTCAGTGTAGCAAATAGAAACTTTTGATTTTTCTTCTGTCCTTTCTTGTCACCCTTTCATATTCCTTACCCTGCTGCAGTACAAGTGATCACAGGAACACTATCGACCACTGTCATTGAGTCCTCTGTGTCTTCCGCATACCTGTTGGAGGCCTCTTACTCATGTCAGCGTTCTGGGCTTGCTATGAAATAATGCTGGGAGTGTCAGCCTCGGGTTTCTGGGCTTCCTGCCAGCTACTTGCTTGTCATTCTCTCCCGACGACAGCAACGCGGATACATCTGCTACTCCTGACCTTGTTATTTTACTTTCCTTCATTTTCTTCTTCTATCTTGGAACATGTCCTCAGACGAAGAAAAAAAAGAAAAAGAAAAGGAAAGAAAAAAATATTTTCTAATCACTTGCTATATTGTTTCTCCTACACCTAAAAATTACATTCTAAGTTCTTTGGTTATAATTTCCGTTTACTCTAATAATGATTTCTATAGTTTCTGTGATGAAATTTCAATGTGTGTGTGTGTGTGTGTGTATGCATGTATATAGATCTAATAGCTTAACATTCCATGGAAAAATTTTACAAAATGTGGCCTCAGCAAAGAAAATATTTTCTTCTAGTGCTCTTTGCATGCCCTTCCAACATTTCCTTTGTAAATACATTGCTTTTATTCTGAAAAGCCAACATAAAATTTTAATAATAAAAGTCAAAGTTGATTGTCGTCAACCTCTAAGATGGCTCCAGAGACAAACCTAATGTACTAAAATCTTGGTTCCTCAACTTCTCAGCTAGCCAAATCTATTAGCTTGTAAAATTAATGACATGTTTAATTTCTCTGTCTTTGTTTTTTGATATATAAAATGGAAGTAAAATCAATGGCCACCCTACAGTTGCTGGGATTATTCTTTGGCATAATGCAGACAAAGGAGTTTGCACGGCATGTGATGTAAGTGGGACCACAACATATGTAAGTTGTCACAACTCAACTAGTGATTATATCAATGCCCAAAGTGATCACTTAATAGTGTAAAATTTGGCAAGTCCTCTAAGTATCTAAATGGGCATTTTCTCCAAAGAGAATCAGAAAGTTATCTATTTTTTCACAAAGAGCTTCTAAAGAGTTGTCACGTGGAATGTTGGAGGATGCTCCTGAATTTTTGGCAAAAGATTTGCAACTATTGAAGTATCAAGAAAATTTAAACAGAGAATAGAAATTTGTACATCTCTTCTTCCTTTTACTTCCATCTATATCTCAGTTTTTCAGATATAAAATAAGAATAATTTAATTAAATTCTACAACTGTTTTTAAAAGACCATCTATGTGATAATATCAAAAATTCAGAAAAGAGATTTTACTCTACTTAAGGACGTTAGGTCCAAAGTGAAAGACTGATTTTAAATACTGTTCAGCATAGGTAACATAACCTCATGAAGAGCATGGGCTCTGGAGCCTATTTGAATTACCTGAGTTTAAATCCCAACTTTACCACTAACTAGCCCTGTGCCCTAGGGATTATCTCTTAACCATCCTGTACCTCTGTTTTTTCATCTATGAAGTGGGAATGATAGTAAAATATCAATAGATGTGTTAAAAGGGTTAAATAAATTAATATTCTCAAAGACCTTAGAAGAATATCAAATAAGTAGTCAATAAGTTACATTAATACAAATCAGCATTTGGAAAGTGCTGTAGCTGACATAATAAGGAAGGATAATGCAAACAGAAGATGGGAATATGTACTGTGAAAGAAAACAAATAATATAAAAATAAGATAAATCCTTTGAGCCCCCAAATTGAAAATAATTCTTTATAACGACTGTATTATTAATATTTGAATAGTACAGGGAAAGTATAATAAAAAGTATACCAGAGTGTCACATTTCATTGAGTATGAGTTTTAATATATAGTAGCATGAGTTTTAGAGCTAAGCCACTTGCTATTTTCAACTTGTGTGGCTTTGATCAAGTTACTAAAACTCTGTTTTTCTGTTTTCTTGGTTGTCAAAAAAACCCAATAATACCTATCTCAAAGGACTGTTGTGAGGATTAGGTACATTAATTCATGAAAAGTGCTTAGAAGAGGACCTGGTGCATGGTAAATATTCAGTCAATGTTATTAAAGCGTATGTTTTCAAGCACAGTTACAGAATTGTTTATAAATCACTGGAACTACAGCTTTCAGTTCAATTAATTAGCATCTGTCAACCCGTCACATGATCTAATTAGTAGAAACTCACTACCTTGCCATTTATCTATTCTCTTGCCGGGGAAAAGCTGATTGATCCCAAAAGGTAAAGGAAAGTAATCAGGTTACTTTACTTTGTAAATTTTAGGAAAAGTTTTACTACAAAAACAAAACTGTATAGATAATCATATATATTATGACTCTTTTGATCTGCCCTCAGTACGAGAGAGAGTGCTTGCATAAGCCTTTATGTTTTTTTTATTAAATCAGCTCTAGTTAGAATTGAAAAAATTGTGTGATCATTTAAAAATACCAAGGAAATAACAAGATATAGTGTGTATTCTGACAGAATTTTCATGTGTGCTTATTCTGTGAATATTTGTCAGCATAGGAAGGGTTTCAAAGGCTCCTTACCAAACCCAGTTGCATTATATATCTTACCAAAATCTGCATAAAATCATGCTAATATTTAATTTCTCATGTTTTCTCCTCACGTTTCCCAATTAGTATTTGAGTAGTTTTGATTATAACACTTCACTGCTCTATTAATTTAAATTCAACCCTACCGATGTCCTACTTACGTCACACACTGTGTCAACAACCGTCATTGAGTGTGAGAGAGGTGTAACTCGGAATCAACTTCCCAGTGCAGATAACGTCTGAGCTGAGTCTTAACAAATAATGGAGAAGAATTCTGAGACAATGTGTGAGGAAATAAACTGAGCTGTTAGTAACAATTTGGAGAGCAAATGGTTTAATATTGCTCAATTGCAGAAAAAAAAATGTTGTGGATATAATTTAGGAGATTAATGGGATTAATGTGATCCAGGTCACAGTGCCTTCTATGTCTGCTGAAGAACTTGGTCCTTACTGTGGGAGCCAGGGAGTCATTGGAACAATCAAAATGGGGTAAGGGGTAAAGGTCAGATTACACACATTAGGGATTTCACTTTGTTTCAAGAATGGAGGAAAGACTGAAGGTGGGAACAAAACAATTTGAATAGATACTATTTTCTAGTAGCAACAGATCCTGCAAGAGATGAGATCTTAACTAAGTGGCACTAGGTTTGAAAAGAGGAGTATTCTTTTTAAAAAGGTTTTTAGAAGCAAGAGGTGGTATTTAGATGTGCAGGGTAAGGAAGAAGGGTAAGGTCCTCAGAATTGGGGCTTGGGAGACCATGTGAATCTTTGTGCCACCTCTAGAGGTAGAATATAAAGGGAGAAAAGTACCATGTGGAGGGAAGATGAATTCAAAGAATGGACATATTGTGTCTGAGGAGCCTATTTAAGAGTCAAATGGGGATACCACTAAGTGGTTGGATTCTTGAATTTAAAAGGATGTCACAAGGAGCACCTACTGTCAACATTATTGGATGGATGTAGATAAGCTGTTTCTCAGAGAGTGAATGGAACGTGAGGAGAAGAAAAGGACTGAGAACATTAACATGATGGCCAGAAAAATAGAATCCAAAAAAGGAAGTTAAGAAGCAATGCGTAAGGAGGAAGAAAGCTAGCCAGGGTCAGAATGTTTGTCATCGCAGAAGCAAAGGGAGGAAGGAATCTCAAGGAGGGTGTAGTCAACAATGACAGTGCGACAAATTTAGATAAGAACTAAATGTGTATTTGATTTCACAGTTTTTAGTTTATGGCTAATATTTGCTAGAGAAGTCACAGTGTAATGATGATGGTGCAGTAATTTGATAAGTAAATGGTAATGAAGGGCAGAAGGGGGAGCAGGAGAGACTTCATGACAGGCTGAATCTCCTGACACAGGCCTAAGTTGCGGTTTCCCCAAGACGGGTGGGCCTAAGTCACGAGTTCCCGGGAGGGGTCCTCCTCTTCCCGTCCAATGACTCTGCAAAACAGCTGGAAAAGTATTGGGACGTGGAGCACCTTGGAGCCAACCAATCAGGAGACAACTCGATCGAGCCACCTTTGAAGGAGCAAATGAACTAAGGGGGGAGGAGGAATGGTGTGCCCAGCGTATGTAACCTACTGAAAAGCATAAAAGCTTAGTTTTTACCCCAGGGCGGGGTCCTAGTTAGTAAAGAGGCCACTGCACTGGTGCTTTGGGACTTGGGCCCTGGCTCAAGCCAACCAATAAACTCCTTTGCCTTTTGCAGCCTTGGACTCTGCCACTCTGTTCCTGGGGCCGAACGGGGAACCAGTTCTAACAGTAAGAAGAAAATCAAATGGAACAGTGAGTAAGCACTTGTCTTTCAAGAAATTTGGATAAGAATGAAAAAGTAAGTTGGTAAGTAGAGGAACAGAGGGATTTTTGAGGAGTATAGGACAGCAAAGTATTATTATAGTTGATAAGATGACCTGGAGACAGAAAGTTTTTTAAATTGTTGGGAAAAGTTGAAATAATAAAATTCCACTGGACAAAATAAAACAGGCAAGAAAGACTTTATTCAAGGCTACTATAATAGGAGAGAGAGAGTTTGAAACCCAGTCTGAGCTCCACTCAGACAAAGGACTGGAGATTTTTGGAGATCTGGGAGTGTGCGGGGTGGATCATAGACCATCTGATCGTTGACTTTACCCAAAAGAAGAGTAAACTTTCTCATGTGTTCATGATGGGAGGTTGTTTTACAACCTGGAGCAAGGCACCTGCCAAAGTTAGGCTCATATCCTGCTAGGGAAATTGGGAGTTAGGGACATTGTCTTTCTTGATAATTCTATTTTAAAGGAATGGCTCCAGGTCCTTGGCAAAGACATTCCTAATCTTTTCAAAAGCAAGTAGCTTTTTAAAAAATTTACATGTCAAAGGGACAGAGAAAGGATTTACAATTACAAATTTTCTAAAGTTAATATTCTAAGAGAGATACAGAGTCTACAGTCTGACCTAAAGGCCTTTCTATAGTTTACTCAAACTGAGGGGAATCCTAAGGCCATATTGATCTTTCTACAGACCAAGTCCTCATTGTAGATGGAAAAGAACGAGATTAAGGGTGAGGGTGGAGCTGTTGAAATTAAAAAGCAAGAAGTTCACTCCATCAGCTGAACCTGGAATATTGGAGGTAAGGCTCAGATAGATATAAATAAGTCTATAATGGTGGGGCAGGTGGTTGAGAGAATTCAAGCCTATGGCTCTCAGTTTTCTCAGTGCAGTAGGAGGTCAGAGAAATAGAATAATCTGGGAGTGTGATGTGGGGTGGGGGGAGAGTAGAAGATGAAATTAATCAAATTATGCCCATTTAAAATATAAAAACCATTCACAGAAAGAGAAAAACAGTATGTTTCAAAAGAAGGCATTTCCCATGCCCCCTGCAGAATTTATAAAAGGTCCCATTGTGTTTCTGAGTTGTCATTTTTGTCTTCTTTCTCTTAAAAGGATGAGCCTGCCACCCAATTACATTTTTTTCTTCTCTTGCTAACGATGTTTTCTAGTTCATCTAATTTTTAAAGTTCTGTGTCAAACCTACTATAAAGATTTCTTGGCAGATTGTTTCCTCTGTGTATAGAATATGAAAAAGAGGCATTGAATTTTCTTACCAACTTTTCTGAACTTTGGTTATTACAGCGATGCTGGGTATATTCATTTCTCTTCTTTTCACAGTGCATTAACTTTAAAATAACATCTAAGTCCCTGTCTAGCTGTTTTCACATTTTATTTTCTTCTGTTGCCAGCCAATGAATTGTTCAACTTTTCAGTCTCTCTTTTGGGATTCTACTTTCATTGACAATAAGAGTTATTAAGATCTGTATAGTTGATTTTTATCCTCACTTAGATCTGTTTATATCTCTTGGGTAACTTTTCTGTGCACAACTCCAATTACTTTATTTCTGTACTGTCCTTTCTTTGTACCAAAATTTGATTTTGTTCATTTTTACACACAGATAATGGATTCTTAGACTCTTTTCTATTTTCTTGTCATAGTTGCTCACTGACTTTTTTTTCCAGGTTTTTATGATCTCATATTAAAATATATTTGCAAGTTTTGAATACATATCTGGAGAGGATTTACTTTTCATTGTTCTCCCATCTTGGAAATTTCCATAACAGATATTCTTTGGATAATGCTTTTATTCACATTTTATTCACATATAAAATTGTATTTGACAAGTATGTTTAGGATGTTACAGTCTTATTTATAAACATATTACAATTAGAAGTTTTTAATTTGCCTTCTTTTAATTACAATTCTTTTACATACAGAAGAGATTGGATCAGGTCATTGTCAAGATCCTTTTACAACTTAGAACATTCTGTATGTTATAAAAATGTTTCTAAATCTCTTCTCGATATTTAAATCAAGGCTCTTTTTTTCTGAGTCAGGGCCATAAAGGAGAGTAAGCAATTTCCAACCACCTGTGATTTGAAGACTCCTCCAGGCTCAAATATGCGCCCCCATTGACCTGCCTTGATACCCTCTCTCCTCGTAACTGGCATGAAATTCTAATTATGACTATGATTCTCTGAATAATAAAATTTAACTTTATCTCTCAGAGACTACAGGAGCTATATAAGTAAAGTTCCTAGGCCAGGAGTAAAATGTCCCAGGTAATCACACCTTCCAAGGGGCAATCAAGACAGATGGGGAGGAGCAGGTAGAAGATGCTACAGGGACTGAACTACTAAAAGGAGCCAACTGGGGCAATTTCCAAAGTAAGTCTAAAGGTACCCCTGCTCTTAAGTTACAGGTAAGAATCTTTATTATGATGTTAAGTTCAATGTTCTCTTATGATTAACTTATCAACCTAATATTATAAGGCATGGAAACAGATTGTCTCTTTCTGGAGATTAAATTATTTTCCACTGAGAACAAAAGACAAGTATATTTAGCCCTTCTATTTAAACAACGCTTGAACAGACTAGTGAAAGGTACTTTTAAATGTGTTAAGTTTTTGCTAGAACTGCTACCTGGATTTTAATGACAGGAATCCTACTTCAATGTAAGAAGAAACAAGGCTATTGCATTTCCCTTAGCAAATAAAGACAGCACATTGTTTAAAAAGCCATTTTTTCTGTGGTCAACAGCAGTAAAATTTGTGCCAAAAAAAAAAAAAAATCCTTCTGAAAATCGAAAGCTGTCAGTTGGCCTCTTGTACAGATTAACATTTCTACCTAAGAACACATAAGAGATTCTGGACAAAGAGGCAGTACCTGAAAGAAGAGGTAAACAGCACTTAAACTGTAGAAAAGCTATCTTTGAATAAGGGTTTTTTTTTTTCCTTTTGTTTTGTTTGGTTTTAGCTCTTTTAGGAAGGTAGGCTATTGCAGTAGATAAAACAATTGTTGGCCTGACAGTGTTGATTAATCAAAGATTTAGATCACTAAAATCAACATCAAGCTCTTAAGACACCAGACGTGAAATATTTATTATTTGAATCTGATCTTAAACAATGGAAAGTATTTATTATGCCTCAAGATTAAGATTTATAATTTAAATGACTAATAATAATATCAAGTACTTAGATATTTAGATTTCCATAGAACTCTCAATATTCCCTCAGTGCATTTATGTGCTATATAGAAGACACTGTTCTTTGACATAAAAATGGGCTGAAGGCACAAACTTATGGTTAAAATTAACAAAAATGTATTTCTATCTTATTTTTATATTAAAAAATATATACTCTAGTTGTTTCTTCTCCCATTCCAGTGGGCTCCTAGGTCCAGCCACCATTCTAAGCACATGAGATAATAAAAGTCATTATTTTAAACAACTAGTATCGTGGGAAGTAATAATCTAGTGGCAATTTTACTACATATTCAATAGTCAAGTAAAGGTCTGACAGCAAATACTCTTTTCAGATTCTAGTTACTATGCAAATACTTATGTGCACATTGCTCTTTTTCTTATAAAGATGGCACTGTTTGCTCGAATGTCATCCACAAATTGTGACATGGCTGGAAAGACTTCTTTCCTTTTCTGCGAAATACGTGTGTTTACCCTGGTGCTCATCTTACCTAGAGGTGATAATGCCAAAGTCAGTGCACAAGATGAAAAACATATTTGGGGAAAATTTCCCTTAAAAGCTTATAATGTGGCTAAACAGAGAATGACATGCTATGTCAGTCACCTTATTCTCTCAGTATTGAATGAAATTATTTAAAGTAGTTGGCGTGTTTTTAGGAGAAATGCTGTTTTAAACATGTGTATATCTTTGAACTCGAAGAACACAGTAAGAGCAGAAAGGCAGAGAGGATCTGCCTAGGAGAGACCTAAGAGAACACAGTATCTTAACTCCCAAGCCACATTCACTTGCGTGTCTACACTCCTCAAATAACCCACACTGTTGAAAAGCATTTTTTTCTCCTTGTCTTTCTTTCTCCCCACCTCCAAAATATGAACCCTTATATTTGTGTCATTTCAGTTTTTACAAATTTCACTGTGCTGGAGCTCAGTGTATCCTAACAGTTATGAGCTCTAAGATAAAACATTTTAAAAATTAGCTTTAGCCATGTGTCCTCTTCCTCTCATAGGTGACACACTACCGTGGCTCAGAACAGAGTCGTCCGTCTTGCCTGCAAACCGTCTAGCGGCTTGCTCGGCTGCAGCCCGTGCCTGTGCTGAACCTTTCGAGGCTGCACTGCTGCGAGATTTCATTCTATCTTCTTTTCCCTCTCTCACTTCATCTTGTCAAGCAGCTGCCACTGACAAATCCTGCTGTCATCCTAGAGGATTCTTTGCTGGCAGGACTGAACAGCTTGCCAACAGTGAGCCAAACCGTCTACACTGCATATCTCGGCATTTACAGGGAGAGCTAATAACGGCTCTGTCTTTCCTCTCCTTTTCAAAGGGGTCCTGTCTTAAGCCACTGCATGTTGTGCCAACATGCACTTAAAATAATGCATTGCACGACCATCACCCCCACCCTGAACACATCAGGGAAGAATGAATGTAAGTGGTATTGTGTCCTAAAAGATTGAAATATAAAGCTTTTAAATTGCCAGTGTGAATAAAGCATGAAGTGAAGACAAAGTCATTTCATACTTCAATTTCACTTTTCCATTTTCCGTTTCTCTAAATAGCACTATTCCCCAGATATCCCGGTATTAGGACAGGCACTATTATAGTCAGCCGCAACTGGACTTGACCCATTTAGATTGCCACTTCCAGACAAGCTAATATTCTCAACCTGGACCCAAAACAATTGATGATTCCAGAGAATGAAATTTTCTGTGGCGTGAAGGCTGCTTGATATTGCTCTTCATGGAATACTAGGCTGACATCTGTTCCCCTAACACATAAAGAAGATTTTCATGGGCATTCTTTCTTTCTCTTGGCAGGAGAAGATATCTCACAACTGAGGGAACAAACACTTAAAAAAAATGTCTGATCATAGAGATTACATTCAAAATGCAATCTGAAATCATAACTAAATCAGTTGCATCTCTGGTTATCCCTGTTTTTCTCATATTTAATATAATATTGGTCTTAAGAAAAAAATAGTTGGTAGAGTATTACTGACACATTGCTAAGTAATTTAAGAATAAAAAATAGATCAAAAGGCTAGCACTTTGAGGCTGGAAGAAGTACACACATAGCAACTTTTTGTTATCAATTCATAACAAATTTAAAATTTTCTCATATATAAAGGTTAGTCTCCTCTGCTTTCACAAAATAAAGTCTGTTCCTTTTATTATATTGTGCATTTGATAAATAAAATTTTGCTGTTCTGTTATTCAATGGTCTGTGTCATACAAATCAGTATATATATAAGTATAATACAGAGAAATATGTATGGACAAATGTAACAGTAATTGGAGAATTTCACCTAGATACCTGATCCAATATATCTGATCCCTAATACTCTCTCAGAAGGACGATTTTGTAAAAGCAAGTGATCTGAAACTACTTTTGTTGTAAGAAAAAGAAATAACTAGTCCAGATAACATATGCTTATATACTAAAACATAAGCATAAAGCACTAAGACAGCTGGATCCCTCTAAAATGTCAAGGCCAGAAGTCATAACTCAACCAACCTCAGGGAGACAGGAGCTAACGGGGAAGTATGGATTAAGGGCTGGTGTAATAATCTTAGCAGAGAATAAAGTTAGAGTTTTCATTCTGATGCTACATCACTAAGTAGACTAAGCTGTATTCTGATTGTCTCTTTTCTTTCCCACTAAAAGTAACTTTCTCCCCTTACCTCCTGTTCCTTAGCAACATCAATTTGTACATGATCCATTATAGTATTTTTAGGCTCAACTAACTCTCATGATGTTTCAATTGACCATGAAATCTGTACCTGGTTTTAGCCATACTCCTAAGAAACAAAATCCGATTACTCCAACTCTCATTAGGTTAATTAGATCGTTGGTTGCTATACAACCTACGTGCTAGTTGTCCTTGGAACAAATGCCCCTGGTTGGTCTAATTAGCTGTGGCCATAGTATTCATGGTCATAAGCTACAGCGGGGTGTGTGCTAAATCTTTTCCTTAAGAAGAGATTTCAAGACCTTTAACTGTAGCAATTAACCACCCCTGCCACCAGCTGCATAATTAAAATGAGGATGATGAATTAATCATTCAATATATGATTAAGGTAGAATAGAAACACAAAACTTACTAACCAGAGAGTAGGTGAAAACCAAAGATCTGTGATATAATTTTGGCTGGAGCTTAACATGTTACCAAGAGAAACTTGAGTGCGAGTAGGAACTAGAACATACGATCATCCTTTCCACAGGAAAGTGGTCTTAACTTCATTAATGAGAACTATTTTTATGATTTCTTCCAATATGTTTAAACTGTGTATATTTTTGAGGTAGAACAAGTGATTTTTACACTTTATAAACTATTCCAGAGATGCAAAGATGGCAAGTTTTCAAATTCATTTTACAAACTTGCATATTCTTCATATCAAACCTAAAAGATAGCACACAAAGTAATAAATTATGACAGAGCAAGCTTACATATATAAACACATACATATATAAACTAAATTTAAATAAAATGATATCAAAAACAATTTTGACTATATATTATGAAATTAATACAACCTGACCAAGAAGAATTTGTGGCAGAAATGCAAAAATTAATCCATATAAATGAGTACTTAACAGGTCAGAGGAAGGAACCTGACTGTACATGTAAATAAGTAAGCAAAGGGCATTAAGTGAAATTCAACACCCGTTCCTCTTTTTATCAAAGTAAACAAAATAAAATCAATACACAGAAAATGACCTTTTTAATGAATAGTGGCAGAAAGGCCTTTATTAATTTATTTAATGGATACATAATATCTGTCTCAATTCAATAATTAGCATCAATTTAATTCTCAACCATTAGCAGTATGTCTGATAACATTAGGAATGCAACAAGGAAGCACATTATCATACACTTTGTCTATATTTTTTCTAGAAATTTAGCCAAAATAAGACAAGACATAACAATAAGAGGCATAAAAGTTGGAAAGAAGAAGCATTTATCACAATTTGCAGATAATATAACGATCTTAGGTAAACCCATGGCCTGCATAGAAACTATTAAAATTAGTAAAAGAGATCAATAAGGAGAAAAGAGACAAATACTCAAAAAAATAACAGCAATCATGTATGCCACTTAGAAATAAAAAAAAATTAAGATAATGTAATAAAATAAAAATATTCTGTTCAGAACAGCAAGAAAAGCTACCTTAAAACATCTGGAACTACATTGTTCAATATGGTAGCTTCTACTCACATGCATCTGTTGTGTATTTGAAAGTAGTTTGCCCAAACTAAATGGGAAGTCAATGTAAACCACATACTACGTTTTGAAGATTTAGCACAAAAAACAGGTAA
Organism: Lemur catta; assembly: GCF_020740605.2. Lineage (NCBI taxonomy): Eukaryota > Metazoa > Chordata > Mammalia > Primates > Lemuridae > Lemur > Lemur catta. The sequence goes on along the minus strand of NC_059150.1, from coordinate 22,246,863 downwards.
AATATCTCATTAATAAATTTATATTGATTCTATATTGAATGGTATTATTTTGGATATGTTGGATTAAATGCAATATATTATTAAAGTTGATTTCACCTGGTTTTCCTATTTTCACTTTGGAGGTAGAAAATTTAAATTTGCATATGTGGTTTACATTTGTGGGTAGCCTCAAATTTCTATTGGACGGTGATGATCTAGAGTTAAGCAAATAGAAAAGCATAAGGCTTTCTGGAATAATAGAAAACATTACTGAAGGACATAAACTAGCATTGAAATATTAGAGACAAATCCTATTCTTGAATAGTATTTTATACTATAAAACTAAAGATAATAAACAGATCAATTTATACAGTAAATACAATTTCTGTTTTGTGTCAAAATATCGAGTGGACTTCACCAAGCAATTCTAATATTTAATAGTTAATGTAAGGTGTAATATATGTGAAAATTGACGGGAAAAATTTAAATAAGAAACATTGGAAATTTTGAATGAGCAGATAATAAAATATGTAATAAATGTATAATGCTTGAAGAGTAGCTATAATTGTACAAAAATAAACAGACTGATTAGAGGACTAGAATGAAAGCACAGAAATAGACTCAAGTACATAGATGTGTGTAATAATATAACATATCACCATAGTGACATCAAATAAGTGAAAAAATGTCAAATGATTTCATTTAGCTGGAATAATTGATTTAAGTATTTGGTGCAGGTAAAAAGTTAAGCTAAGGCCTATTAAATACCATAACAGACATCTAATCAATTCCAATTAATTGAATAATTACACAAAATATCATAAAATACTTAAACACAAACATGTATCTGAAATCATGAAGAATAAAAAAACATTTTAGGTAAATGATGAATGCTCTATGTTACTATGTTACATGTTACTATGCTACATATTACTACATTTCATGTAGCAGACATGGCTACCATTTGTGATGGAAATTCTTCTTATATCACTTTTAGCAAAAAGGAAAATGAGATTCAGCAAGATTAAGCAACTTGTCCAAAGTCACTCAGCAATTAATTGGTAGTGCTGGGATGAAATTCACATGTATGTGACTCCATATCCTATATTCTCAACACCTACATCGCCCTTATGGAAAAGAATAATAAATATGTTTTCATAAAATAAAAATACAATCAATATAAAAATTTTAAAGTAAATAATTTGGAAAATCTTGGCAAAAAGTTCTTATAAATCAATAAATCTAGATTTTCAAACAGACAACTAAAAATGAAAAGAAAATGCAAAAAGTCATTACTAACACCGAGGGGGAAAAAGAGACTATATCATGATCAATCTAAAAAACGCAAATTAAAATGACATTAGTATTTCATTTAGCAATTGGCTAAATAGGGAGGATAATTTGATGGCATCTTGCACTGTGAGTACAACAAAATTTGTTTCAGATTAAAAACCAGGCCACCAAGCTAGACAAGATGCATTTATTGAAGAGACTATGAGGGACCCATTGTACACAGATAATGTTTTCTTCCAGAAGCTCAAGGTTAATGAAATTCTTTATCTAAAGAGCTGGATGAAAGCTTGGACAATAACATTTGGCTATTTGTACTAATCTTAATTTAATCACATAAAGTGATTATGTTTGTAAAAAGAAAAAAAAACACAAAATCATTTACAAAATATGATCTCAAAATAACTGGGGAATAGATTATTAGATGTGTAAGGTGAGTTTTTTTCCAGTATCAACAGGTGAAGTGGGGGAAGGATTGCCTGTATCTGGGACATTACTTAGCAAGGATGCATTCTTAGCCATTCTATCATTTATTTATATTCTCTCACTTTCACATTTTTTCCTCCAGTCAACTGAGATTTTTTAAATGATGAGTTGTATAAAAAGAATGATTTGAAGATTCATATTTTGAGATCAATTTATAATCATTGGAAAACAATGCAGGAACCTTGCCCAAATAAATGAACATATTAATATTTGGCTTTTTGTGAAAAATGCACCAATCATAGTTTTTGAACATTACTTTCTTCACATTAAAAAAGAAGATTATATGTCAAAAGATAAAATGAAATATAGCAAATGAAATAAGTGTACACCTGAGTCAGATATGAGTTTAGTGATAAAGGGGCAGATGTCGGCTTATTTAATAGATATTTTCCTAAAGTGGAACAGTCTCAAAAAAAATATAAAGCAAAGCTAAGTATTTTTACTTTATTATTTATTTTAATGGTTGATTCCCAACATAGTGATCAGACACCTTTGAGTCAGACAAGGAAATAAGAATGCTACAGTATAAATTAAGTCTGAGAGATGGTGACAATTTGAGTTGTTGAAGCTAGTACTTTATTTTGCATGTGAAACATATTATAGCATATGTGTATTGAAATAAATAACATTTTCAGGCATCTTGCTTCACTGAAAAATCTCTCATGGTTGTTTCCCTAAGATTGCTGATCAGACACACCCTAAATTAGCCCCGTAAAAACACATACAACTTGCCCTTAAGAAAATAGATCATACTTATCCCCCCATGCCCCCATACACATTCCCCTGCCAAAATCCACCAAAATCCTCAGACAACCCTAAAAATGTCACTAGTAGCATAAGTGGCCCCCACTGGGTGTCTGGGGACTTGAATGCATTCTTGCTGCTGAGGGCACTTCAGTTTGTGAAGCAAGGAGATATATCATTTGCCGCATAATGGTCTGTAGAAATGGAACTCTAAAAGACGTGCCAGAGGAATTGAAAACATAAATAATCACCTTTTATCCAATGCAAGTACATAAATGAAAGACACAAAATCAATATTTTAAGTATTTTATTTGTGACATACACATTCTATATAAAATTGTATTAGTCAGTTCTTGGAAAAGACTGCAAACAACCCCACACTTTTATGTTAGCAAGGCAATCTTATTGCTAAAGGGGAAAATAATTTTTCTCTTGATGATTTTTGAAAAGTAAATGTTCTATTTCACAATAATGGATATATCATTTTCTAAGAGAGATGCCATGCATATGTTCTTCTTAGATAATATATGGCAAATATATTAATAAATGTGAGTGAGAACAGAGAGAGTCCATTTATGTTTTGGAAGTGAATGATGCAAATGATAATTCAAAGAAAACAAATGGGTAACCAAGGTTTCTGCTCCTCAACTCTTCATATTCCTGATTTGAGGGATTTTTGTGTATGAACATTTATCATTTAAACACATCACTCTTCTATATAAGTGCAATTTTCTCTTCCACAGAGGCTAATGCGGATTAGTAGATGAACTGCAGAGATAAACTGGCTAAAGTCAGTGAGCAAATTCTGCTAAATTGGCGAGTCAGTGTGGAATTTGCTGATGCTGCCATAATTAAAGGTAGATCAGAATAAGATACATATTCTAACAAAGTGCACTTGAAGAAACCATGCATCTCGTCACAGAAAAGAGATTGTGTGTGCCTTTAATTTATTACTTACATTCACGATGCATAATTTTCAGAAATTATCTCTCATCTCCCCACCACTGTCAATATATTTGATGTGTGCATCCATATTCTCAATCAGTGACCTTGGTGATCAATGGGGACACCTTTATGGAGGACTCATTGCCACTGTGTGTATGTCAGAAACAGCCATGAAAATCTTACCCTCTCCTTAGTGTACATGGTGTGCAATTTTACTTTTTTATCTTTTAAAGTTATTTCACCTTAATATTATAATAATATCATACTGAGGAGACTGAATGTACAAATTCACAGACCATATAAAACAACTGAACTCTAACCATGCTCCCTAAACCAACTACAAAAGATGGCCCAATTCTAGCTAGCCTGCCTCTAGCTTCCCATGCCAAAAATCTCCAATCAGAACACACCTGAAGTTGTCACTTTTCTTTCGGCTATAAACTTATCCCACCTCTCTGCCTGTTTTGAGTCACTGGCAAATACTAGTGATGGTGGCTGACTCTGAGTAAATAGTCTGTTCTTATTCTCATTTTGGTAATCTTTTTTTCCTACAACACATACCCTGGACTATCAGTGCTCACTTTACTACTGGAAATAGAGTCATTTTTGTCTTTAAATCTAATCACATTAAGTTGGCAATTCCAAAAACCTCCAAACCAATTTAGAATCTCATCCTTCAAATTCTTGTCTTCTAGAATCACTCTTGGTGCCAAAATCTGTATTCTATATTAATCAGGATTTGCCAGAAAAATAGAACCAATAGTGTATGTGTATGTATGTGGCAGGGACAGAAAGATAAAGGGAAAAGAAGAGAGAGTGAAGGGGGGTAAGGGGGTGAAGAGAGAGAGAGAGATTCAGATTTTAAGGAATTGGCTCACATGATTGTGGAGGCTGACAAGTCCCAAGATCTGCAGTAGTTGGTAAACTGGAGACCCAAGAGATCTGATGGTGAACTTCCAGTCCAAAGGCAGTTGGGCTTGAGACCCAGAAATAGCCAATGTTTCAGCTGGAGTCTGAAGGCAGGAAAAAAAGAAGTCCCCACTCAAAGATAGCTAGGTAGGTAGAGTTTCCTATTACTCGGCCTTTTGTTCCATTCAAATCCTCAACTGACTAGATGAAACCCACCCCTATTAGGGAGGACAGTCTGTTTTACTCAGTCTACTAATTCACATGTTATTTTAATCCAAAAACATCTTAACAGAAACACACAGAAGAATGTTTGACTAGATATCTGGGCATCTCGTGGTCCAATCAAGTGGATACATAAAATTAACCATCACAGTGTTATTCCAAGAGGAATATGCCAAAGAATCGTGGGTGCAGATTTTTAAGATAAGTAAATATAACAAAAAATGATTAAATAGGAAGTCTTTAAAAGTGAGTTTTTTTGTGTGTGTAGTATACCTACAGCAATGTTAATGAAATTTAAGAAGTGACTGTTTCACTAGGAAAATATGTCTTTATGGGAGAAGTCTTGGTGAAAAACCAAGTAATATTTTCTGACACATTTTTTGGTAGGAGGAAATAAAATTGTAAACTTTTCTAAATATAAAGAGAAGTAGTGGTATTAAAAAAATAACTAAATAATTTTTCATGCAGACATAAAATGCAACTCAGCAGTAATGAGAATTTTGATGTTTTAAATACTAATTCTTACAGAGAAATTTCTTAAGACATGGTCAGCAAAATGATTTCATAGGATTTTCAAAGGTGTTACTGGAAGGTGGGGAAGGTAGCTTAATACATTTGGGAAATCCTGAATTAAATAGCAAAAAAAGTTCTCTTTAGGCAAAATTCTGAATCTTTATTATTTGCATGAGTCTTGTGTGTCTTCAAGAGGGAGAAATAAATTACACTTTTTCCTACTGTACTGGAGCACAATATTCTTTTTGTCCTGCACTATTTCATAGATTAGTGTTCTGTAAAACACACTTTGGAAAATGCTTCTCTTAAGTATTTTAAGTTTGATATGTTTCTAATTTTCTTTTCATTTCAAGGGAGTTAAAATATCTCTTTATATTATGAAACTGTTATAATAACATCTTATATAAGTATAGCACTAATTAGTTTCAAAGCACTTTCCCCAATATTATCACATTTTAGCTTTACAAGATTTTTTTAAAGCAGGTATAATGATGCTCATCATATGAACAAGAATTTAGAACAGAGACAATTTAAGAGATTTGCCTAAGGTCACATAGCTAGTTAGTAATAGAACTTGGGTTAGCATTTCTTCTTAAAGATACCCAGACAAAAGCTCTTTTTTTCTTAATTATACTATTCATACAGCATTGATTCATTAATGTCTATTAATACATTGCTTGAATATGAGGTTGATTAGTCATTTCTGAAGTCTAGTGAGGAAAATGACTTTCAGCTTTCTAAGACTGACTTTCAATCCTAGTTCTTCTGTCACTGTGTGACCCTGGTCAAGTTTCTTGAGCTTTTTGGACCTCCGATTCCTTATTATTAATAGTAAAATGGGAATTAAAAATAGTTCCACAATCCCTTTTCTAAAAGCCTTGGGGCCAGTTGTATTTCTCCACGTAGACTGTATTATACTGAGGTAGTTCACTCCACATTCTATACATTACCTCACAGCCACAGCAATACCCATGAAAAAGACAATATTTTTTCAGCTAAACTTATAAATATTCATACTAAATGGGTTTGGTTAAAGACTATTATCAACCTCAAGTCAATTCAGCTCAGATTTTTTCCACCAAATAGATTTCATCATCAAACGAATAAAAATAGCTCTCAGTTTTCAGAGGTTCTTGGATACCAGAACTGCAGTAACAGATATGAGTACCTACTTTGTAGGATTGTTGTGAAAATACAAAGAGATACACATGTATCTAGAACATGTAGATCAGTGCCTGGAACACAGTGCAGTGTAAGCACAGTAAATGTCAGCTATTGACATCATTATTATGATTATTAAGCAAAATTACATTCTTCACATTCCTCATAATTATATCCGTTAAAAAATGCACCCATCTAACATTTCTACATTATGAAATTTTAGAATGACCAAAAGTACACAACATTATCTTTTCTGAACTATTCTATGACTACCAGATATACGTTTTTTTGTAATGAACCTAGTATTAATGTATGACAAAAGGTAAATAGAAATCATAATGAATACAAGTCTCAAGCAAATGAAAATCTTCAAGATTTTAACAAAAGACTTAGCCTCAAAAGAAACTCATGTGATATCATTTGCTCTTTCCTCATTGTAAGCAACCAATGTGTCCTCTTATTTATCATCTGTGCATCTAAGTGCAGGGTCTGGCACAGAGAAGAGACAAATACCTATTCATTGCATGAACATATTGATGAAGAATGAACTTTCAGTATCTGTACAAAGCTTACAGGTGATAGTGTTTACAGATATTAGTCCTTGCTGCTCTTATGTAACTGAGTTCTTGAATCATAAATCCCAGTTAGAGCAGCATAATGCATGTCTGCTCCTTAAATGTGTGAGCTTTAAAAGCCTTTATTACTGATGTTCATTTATAGATAATGTTCTAGAAATCATGAACTAGGAAGTGTAATTTACTGTCCTTGCATGTCAGCTAACCAGAACAATAATGACCCTGTGCTTCAACCAGGTATGAATGTGACTCAACATATGTGAAAAAAATAATAATTTTACAATATGTTTAAGCAAATATAGTTTCAAAACACTCATTAAAGAAAATCATATTTACTTCTTAAGAATAAAATTTTAATTTCCGAAGCAAAGAAAACGCATAAGAAAGGGTGATTATCCTTGTTATTGAAAATGTATGTATAACAATAATATGCTTATATATTAAAATGGTGCACATAATTAGTTTAAAAACAGTTTTTTCTCTGAAACTGATAAATATTCACCATATACTATCTATAGCATTAATTTATTTTTCTTATCAATTTAAAAAGTTCTGAGCATATTAATAAAATTAACTTCTTGTTACATTTATTGCAATTTTTTTCTGTATGTTGATTATCTTTGTATTTGGGGTGGATTTGTATGATGCAAGGATGCTTTTTCCTTCTTGAGTAATCAAATGCATATGCCCATGCTTTCGTGATTTCTTCTACTTTAAATTTAGAAAATTCTTCTCAATAGTGGATTTGAGGGTAGTTGACACACAGTGTGTCACATTTACAATTATATACTGGTTCTCAGATTGCAGTCCCCTCTACGCTGTCTTTCAGAAAGTTTTTCCTAGTCCATAGATTCTCCTTCCCCGGGCATTGCCAAGAATTCCAGGACCTGCACAGCGGTGTATCGTGAGTCCTTGCTTAGGTTCACATTCCTGGTTTAGCTGTTGGGGAAACAGAAAGTGGCCTCACACCTAACAAGACTCTGAACATCTGCAGTTATTTCTGGTAGTGTCTGCTATCGCCACTATTCTTCTGGAAACTCTAAGGTCCATGGGTCACTAGCTGCACCAAAAAAAAAAAATTGTACTGTTTCACCTAGAATTTCAGAGGGTTAGTCTCACCAAGTAGCACTTGGAATCTGTACTAATAAAGTTTTTGCCAGTACACAACCCTAAATTCCCAGAACACTGGAGATTACGAACAGGGCAAAAGTTAGTAGGGAGCCTAAACCTCCATGACCTGCCCACCTTACTCTGGCAGACTTTTCCTCCACCCTGGATATTTTTTCTCAAGGCATCTATAATTTCTCCCCATGTTCTGACTTTCTCTGAGCTCCTAACAGTTTATTAGACATGTCTGAATATATTTAATATAAAAACAAACACAGAGTTTAAATTCATTGTAGTTGATGTCTTGGGGCTCGTGGAAATTAAAAAAAAATGTGGTGGCCCATATTATCTAAAGTTTGTAAATGGTTGATATTGTTAAGATGCATCTCTGTTGTAAGTACATAGCAGGCTAGGAGTGAAGAATGTATCCCTCACTTCAAAAGCAGAATAGGTCACATCTTTCCTCAAACTGTTACATATAGATCATATATGATTGCTTGGGTGCAAAGAGGGAAATTAGCTGCAAGGCCCCATGTTACTAAAACAATAAGAGGGAGTCTGGTTTAGAGAATGCTTAAAGCTAAAGGCCACATCCCAGGAGAAGTGGAGAAATCAGGATGAAGCCCTAGAAGTCATTCCGTATATGTTTTCCAGGACCTAGGCCAGGTGAAGGCCTGCATCTTTCCCATTTACACTACCATCTATCTTAACAGGATTTTAATGTAGTTGCATGTTTTCAACTATCCTCAACTGTGCTCATAATTTTCTCGGTAACATATTAAGGCTTAGACTTCATCTCCGGGCTAATCAGAGATGCAGTAGAGAGATATCACCTGTACTCCTCTTTTCCTAATCAATCAAGTAGACCGTCCAAATTTAACAATCATAATATTCAAGCTTGCACAGCACTCACCTTAGGAATGATCTGATTTCCAATCAGAATGGTGGTGATTCCAGTTGTGGTGTGACTTGCCTGTCATAGAGTCCTTCAAAATTGCCTATGCCTCATTTGTACACTTAGATTAAGCAAGAGTAAGTCTGCTGTAATGTGGCCTCTATCCCCGGGTGGACATCTGGATTTAGCTGGGTTATTCACAGTACTCTGCAACACTCGTCAAGGTTCTCCAGAGAAACAGGACAAATAGTGTGTATATAGACATATAGAGATGTATTATAAGGGATTGGCTCATGCAATTATAGAGACTGAGAAGTCCAGTGATCTGCCATTTGCAAACTAGAGAACAGGAGAGCTGGTGATGTAAACCCAATGGCCTGAGAACCAGGGAAGTCGATGGTGTAACTTTCTGAGTTCAAAGGTCTGAGAACCAGAAGTACCAATGTCCGAGGGCAGGAGAAGATAGGGCCAGTTCAAACAGAGAGCACATTAGGCCTTGCTCTGCTGTTTTGTTCTACTGAGTCCCTCAACAGATTGGATATTGTCCACCCATATTGGTTAGGGTGGATTTTCTTTATTCAGTCTACTGATTCAAATGTTAATCTATTCTGGAAACACCCCCAGAGACATACCTAAAAATAATGTTTTATTAGCTATCTGGGTATTCCTTGGCTCAGTTAGGGTGACACATAAAATTAACCATCACACCTACCCTCTTGGGAAGGATGTAGAGTTCAGCAATGAGCATCAGACCAAAGTAGAGTCAAAGAGCTCCCTTCCTGTATATTTGTGTCTGGAAACAGAGTGACAGACAGTCGTGTGAGGTTCTTACAGTGATTAAAGATTAAGAAAGCAGCAGCTGCAGTATCCGTATTCCATTTACCCAAGAGAAGTAAAGGAAGGAGAGATAAGGAAAGCTAATGTGCAACCTTGTGCAAAGCAAAAATCCAGAGAGATTAAGTTAAAACTTTCCTGAGATATGGGCTCCAAATTGTTGAGCCCATTGTTCTTGAGCCATCCCTGCCATTTTGGACAATTAATTTTTTGGATTCCATGACCTGTGAAAACGTTAAACTGTCTTTCCAAGAAATATTTTGTTTTATTTTGTTTTAATTTAAGCTGGTTTGAGATTTTTTTCTGGCCCTTGCTGGAGACAAAAAAGTAAGCCTTATCTAAGATAGATAGTCAATGGCTTTGTATGTAAAGCTATTGTATTAAGACTATTTATAAAATGGAAAAAAAAACAAAGAACAGAAATGGAATGCCCAAAAATGGAAACATAGTTAAGTAAGTCATGGTAAAACTATAAAAAAAAATATCGTGCAGCTATTAGAAACTATGTTCTGAAAGATTGGTAAATAATCATTGTTTATATAAGAAACTAATAAATGAAAAAGCAAAATGCAAAATTGTTTAATCAATATTAACTACATGTATTTGTGAATACACGGATTAATGTTTAGAAGAAAAAATATGCAAATGTCAAGAGCAGCTGCCTGCGGGTGGTGGGATCTAAGGTGATGGGTTCACAGTCTCCTTTACTTCCCAGATAGGCATACCCTTTTATATGTAGAGAAATTATAAAATATTATCAAAATTATATTTATTCCTGTATAAAGATAATATTTAGTTTAATACCTAAGCAAATTATGAGAAATTTCAAGTTAATAGAATCAAATTACTAAAGTGTTTTATGGTAAGAAAGCCAGAGAATGAATGAGAGAGAGTTAGTATTCTAAGTAATCTTTATTCTCTGTACACATTTACACAAACAAACCAGAAAGGTGTCTTTTCCAATCAATTAGATTTTTAAGTGACTTGTTCTTTAAACAAATATTAAGAAAATACAATAATTACTTAATTATGTTAAATTTTTCCTTTAATTAAGAAATAATGCCTACATGGATAAGGTAATTCTTATGCTGAAAAGGTATGTAATTCCAATTTTGTGCACAAGCACTGTATAATGAATTAGATCCTTTATCTTTTGCAATTGCCTTCTGAAAAAAAAAATACGTCATCTGGCTTGTTAAATGCTTAGTTTAAATAGTTGCACTGATTTTTTGTGATAGAGGCCTGCTCTCTAGAAAGCTAATGGCAAAGGCTAACAATTTCTGGAAGTAGAAAGATCAAAAAATAAATAAAATGAATAAGCAAAAAGATATAAAGACCATGAATGCTAAAACATGGACATTTTTCCTAGTTAAAGACTTTTTATTGTATCAATTGTGTATACAGTAAAAATTGTGTACATAATTAGGGCTAATGTTTTCATAACACCTAGAAATTAAACACAATAAATAAATGACCACATGTGACTAGAAGGATTCCCTTAAACATAAAATAATTCAATTTCATTTTATAAAATCTCAATAGACCCAAAGCCATATAATTCATTTGAATATCACAGAATGAGAAATTGTACCATTTGGTGTTTGAAAAGTTTTAACTATCTTCAAAAATGGTCATAATCATTTTACTATCAAAAACTCATGTATCTTCATTTGTCCTAAAAATGTAGAATATTTAAATAATACTGTTTCTCAGATTTAAGGTAGAAATTTTTATTTAAAAAAATTCTAGATTTTTTTTAAAATTGACTTTTTCTTCTCTTTCCACATAGTAATTTTCACCTTTGGAGATTCCAAAATCTATGTGTAACATCTTAACACTCCTTTACCTTTTATTTATTTCCTTTACTGTCTATTCCACTTTACTCCATTAAACCTTTTATCTCTTGTCCTCAAAAAGCTATTTCCTAATTTGTTTTTTTAATTTCAGGCTACAGTGAAAAAATTCTGTTATTTTGTGTACTGCTTTATTCTGTCTCCATGTTTCTTTTACTTTCAAACATCAAACTATCAAACTACAGCTTCTTTTTACTTCTAAAGTTACAAATCATTTTCTTTAAAATTAAGATCAAATCAGATCAACCTTCTCATCTCCAAATTTAAATTCAGCATGTATTTTTTTTTAGTACTTGTATGTAAACCATCAACTGTCAAAGATATAATAATCTGTAAATACACTCTATTCCTTCCAGGAGTATACTGTCAAACTTCTTGTATGTAAGTGTAAGTTTTTCCAATTCAGTGCATCCATGCCACTAAACATTCTGATATTGTTCCTTGTTAATCTGATGTATTCTGCTGAATCTCTTAATTTTATTTTATGCTCATACTACTATAATTCTTTAAAAATAATTTTCCTTTGATTCTGATCTTTTGACTTTACCTCAATCTAACAAGCACTTCACTTCCAAGCATGTAAATAACCAATTAAAATATTTTCAGAGAAATACCTAGTAGTGAGTCTACTGAAGAAGAAGATGAAGAAGATGAAGAAGAAGAAAGAGGAGGAGGAACAGAAGAAGAAGAAAGAGGAAAGGAAAAGAAAGAAGAAGGGAAAGAGAAGGAAGCGGGGGAAAGGGGAGGGAAGGGGAGGAGAGGGGAGGGGAGGGGAGGGAAGAAGGGAAAGGAAATGGGAAGGGAAGGAGAATGGTCTCAAACTCCTGACCTCGAGCAATCCGCTTGCCTCGGCCTCCCAGAGTGCTAGGATTACAGGCCTGAGCCACCTCATCCAGCCAAGGAAAGGAGAATGGAAAGGAGGACAGGAAGATGGGAAGGAGGAGCGAGAAAGGGAAGAAAGGAAAGGAAAGAAAGAAATAAAAGACAAGGAGAAAAAAGTTGGTTGCAAACCCATGTGTTTCTAAATGTATTAAAAAGAAACTAATTGTGGCATGTGAGTTTATTACAAGCTTTTTGTACATTGAAGGCTTATCCTTGTGCCTCTGCTTTGTCATATTTACAATTTCTCCCAGAACAAAAATATAAATAAATCTTCTAAGACTATCAATAACCATAGGCAAGTTTTAAGATTTTCTTAAAATTCTCTGTCTCTGAAAATTCAACCAACAGCTCTTCAAAATTATCTTTAACTTGTAATTATTTGTTAATTTTTTATGAGAAACAATGTCATATATTCAAATATACTTAAAGTATATCAATAAATTTTCACTCCTTTTCAGTCTTTTTTCTCTTTAATATGCTAACTGAATTGATGAATATATATTGAGACTTTTATCCATGGATAAATATACTATACCTTAGGAATACCAACATTCTGCCTATATGAAGATCACATGCACAGATATATTAGAAAATTTTAGCACACAATGATGTGCTACGTTACGATAGAGCACACATGATGATACATGTTAATTTTATGTGATGTCTTTTCCCAGGACTCCCACAATCAACTTCCAAGCAGTGTCTCTACTTCCCTGTCACATTTCCACAACCCACTTGCCACAAAAGAGCCAGAGTAAAATTTTCAAAATTATAAATCAGTTAATTTCACCCTGTCCATCCCCTTTCTTCACCAATCTGATCATGGATGAAGTTGGAGGAAATTATGTTAAATGAAATAAGCCAACTACAGAAAGACAAATCTCACATGTTCTTATTCATATGTGGGAGCTAAAAGAAAACTGATGGAGATAAAGGGTAGAAGGATGGTTACTAGAGGCTGGGAAGGATAGTGGGGCAGAGGGAGATAAAAAGGGGATGATTAATAGGTACAAAAATACAGTTAGATGTAGAGAATAAGACCTAGTGTTTGGTAGCATAATAGGGCAACTATAATTAACAATAATTTCTTGTCTACTTCAAATAACTAGAAGAGTAGACTTGAAATGTTCCTAACACAGAGAAGTGATAATTGTATTAGAGAGAATCCAGAGTTAAATTTGATAAGAGCATAAATTGAAAGTTCTGTGATGATGGGTCTTGAGTTTTCTAAGATAACTAAAGCAAAATAATATAAGGCCTTGTGCATACTAAGAATTTTTCATTGTATTTTATTTGCAAGATGTGTCTAGTAAAAGACTGTACAAGAACGTTTATTGTAGATGGAGCACTCTGATGGCAATATCAAGGATGGTTTCCTAAGTTTTTATCTTAAGGAACTAGATAGAAAATCAATGCCATTTGTGAAGACAGAATGTTCAAATGTGAGTGGAAAGAGTCCCACGTTGGACATGTATGTCAAATTCATATAGGGGTATTAATGTAGGTGTCCAATAGGCAAAGGAATGTAGAAGGCTTAAAATCTGAGCTGGAGGGAGAGGTTGGAGGTTGTGATATTAGCAGAGCTATTCACAAATATCTCATCTTTTTCCACAAGGGATCACATTCCCCTGATAACTTGTTGTAAGGCAAGGCCGTGGCAGTAAGATGTGAGAAATATTGATGCATGTTATTTTTACAGAGATGCTTTAAGAGCCAACATGTAATTCACCACCTCCTTTGAGTGACCATAAAGACAGCTGACCCCAGCTGATCTGTGAGAATAAATCTTTACTGGGTTAAGCCTTTGAGATATTAGGGCTTGCTTATTACTTAAGAAAAGCCTAGTCTGTTCTTATTAGTAAAGAAATTATCAGTTGTCCACTTATACATGGCAATTAAAGCCACAGTAGCCGATGAGATTTCTGGGGAGTACGTGAAAAGAAAAGCATGCCAAGAACTGAGACTTATGGAACAGCATCACTTGAAGGATAGATCAATTGATAATTGTCCACAAAGGTCACTAGGTAGTAGTTTAAAGAAACTTCAAAAGAGAGCGATGTCACAGGAACAAAGGGAAGAAAGGATTTTCAAGGAAGAAATAGAAAACGGAGTTAAACACAAACTAATCAAATAAACTGAGAACTGAAAAGTGAACCTTGAGTTTAGAAACTAGACCATAGCGAGAGATGGTTTTTTTTTAAGGATTGTTTGAAGGCACAGTATAGTAGGTTTAGGATTGGCCAGGAGGTAAAAAATACTTTTAAGAAGACTGGCTGTAAAGGGTAAGGTCTTATATTTTCCATAAAAAGAAGAATAATTAAAATAGTGAAAACAGTTTGATCATCAGAATTTTATTTCATACTTTAATTATAATAATAGCCACAAATAGTGTATGCCAAAACATCAATATCATATATTCAGTGCCTTAAACAGTGAGAGAAGATATATATACAATTAAAATAGTGAAATAAATACTAGTATAAGTGACTTCATGACAAAGTGGAATTTTCACATAAACTATTAAATATATACAACCCATCAAAAGTACTGCAATCAGGATAAAAAGACTTGCCTACTTGTATGACCTACTTGTATGACTATATATGCCTGAACACCTGCATATATATGTGTGTATAGACATACATATATATTACATTGCCTATATTATATGTGTGTGTATATATGCCATATATGCACATGCACATTCATATATTATAACTATATTGATACTGAGGAGAATAACAATTTGGTAAAATATGTTTTCTGAATCAAATACCCCTACATTTTCAGACTGCATTAATCTATTAATTTAAGATGAAAACATATGTGCTCAAGGTTATTCAATATCTTTCTTAGAGATGTTTTGTCCTGTAATTGGAATTTACTTAGAGGTAGGTTCTTATGCACATTATTCATGAATAAAATGAATTATCATTTATCTAAATATGGCATTACAATCTCTGTTAGACAGCTAAAGTTTTTTTAATAGTGTATATCTTGAAAAGATATATATCCATATATATATTTTTATATATATATATACACACACACATATCGGCTGAATTAGTTACCCTTAAGCAACTATTTTTTTACAGTGCAGACTCCTAATAACTCTTATCTATTGTTGGTAAAAATAAATTCAAGAAAAGAAGCAAAGATTAAATGCCTATGACTTAATAATCATTTGAGATGATAAATTTGTAGAAATAAATGAATAGGTAATACTCTGAGTCACAAGAAATATTTTGTTGTCTTGATGTGCATTAGATACCATCCTGAATATCAATAGTGCTTAGAAGTTGTCTGAGTTGATGTTAAGCTTAAAATGTAAATTTATGCAGCAATTAGAGAATCATTTGTGTAGAAATGCAGCAAATTTGAGATAATATAAAATCGCTACAAGCTTTTAGACAGGGTGAGAACCTTACAGACTCATTATAAGCTGTCAGATGAAGTGTTGTGTTGTTATGGACATTCTATTTTAATGCTGATGGTATGAGAAACTATTTATTATCCTTGCTAAGTATATCAAGATTCATCGTTTCTTAATCAGATTCCCTTCTGGTTATAATTAAAATCTGGTCTTTCCAAACTATATGCTCCAGTGTACTGTCATACAAATTAGGAGTTCATAAATTTAAGCTATAAAAGAATTGTTTTTTGTCGCTTTACATAGTTACCTACATACCATTCCACTGTTAAATATGTCAGATCTATACTATTTGTGTATGCCAACCCAGTGATCAAAAAGTATACGTTAATATGGAATCTAAATAATGATGTGCTATAAGATGTTGGAAGGTTTTCTCTAGCATTAAAGCTGTGGTTATACACATAAAACTCAAATACAGAAAAAAATCTTGGCCAAAAACATTCTCCAAAACAGTGCTATTTAAAGTGTTGTCTGAAGGCCAGTGGAGAACACAAACTAATATAGTCCATGACAAGATCAGTAAATTATTTGAGAGTGTTTAGAAGCCTTTACTGTAATATGGCATTGCTGAGACATGCAAGAACATCATCTTTTTGTTGTTGTTCTTGATTCATCTTGTTTTGTTTTTTAAAGCCTTGGTCTCTCAGTGGATTGGAGTGGGGGGAAAAAGGTAATTTGAGAAGCACAAGGTGTTGCTTATTTTTGCATGTTTAGGTAAATGTTAGGCAAATTATTTAATGCAAAAAAAATGTACTTCAGATATTCAGAGCATTATGTGGTAGTGAATAAAAGATAATATTTCAGCAAAAGAAAAGCCTAAGTATATACACAATATATTTATCAGATGTGTAACATGCGAATATTTTCTCCCATTCTGTAGGTTGTCTGTTTGCTCTCGTGATAGTTTCCTTGGGTGTGCAGAAGCTTTTTAATTTGATCAGGTCCCATTTATTTATTTTTGTTGTTGCTGGTACTAACTGATCGACACTTACGTGCACATACAGTAGTAACTTCCATCGGGTGTGGGGCAGGCGGCGGGGGAGGAGGGATGAGTACATTCACACCTAATTGGTGCGGTTCGCATCTTTGGGGGGTGGACATGCTTGTAGCTCTGACTTGGGCAGGCCAAAGGCAATATATGTAACCAAAACATTTGTACCCCGTACTATTCTAAATTTAAAAAAGTTATGTAACATTGAACTAAACTCTTTTCATATAATGAGTCTAATGAAATACTTGATTTTTTTTTTTTTTTAGCTGTGATTCCATACTGATTAGTACCCTGACTAGAACTTGTTCGTAGTTTTAGGGCCATCTCTCCAAGCACTTGGTGGTCCCTGAGATCACTTCATAAGGAACAGTCTAACTGATGTTTATTAAGGAACTTGTCACAGTTTAGCTAAGGAGAAATGCTTCATGTATACAGATGTTTCTCCAACTTCCTCCATATCACAGAGGATCATAAAGTTATGGGTTTGCTCAGAAAATGTCCACATTAGAGGACAGCAAAATCTACTAAGACACTCAGGTGTGACCATCAGTCCCCTTACCATTATTCCAAAATGAAGCCCCGTACCAAAAACTTGGTATTTTTGAATGGGCCTATTAATTTTGACTTTATACCAATTTACTTCCTCAGTCATAAGTTTCTTCTTTTTCCAGAGAAAATTGATCACTGTCATGGAAAGTATATCTTGAGAAATTTGTTAATCTCAAAATTTATTAGAACCACTATAACCCATTTCTCACACATATGTAGAAATATCAAACATATAACCTTAAACCTGAAGATTTTGTGAAGCATGATATTTCTTCCCATTACAGCACAGAAATATTATGAAACAGGACAAAAGACTTGTGCTATAATAAAAGTATGCATTTTAAAATTTATTCTTATTAGACTATAAAAACAGTGGAAAAGATTTTTATTCTTAATTTTTAATATTATGGGAATGGAAGAGCCAAAAGTAATCAGAATGCCTGCTGCATTTCCACAAAGACAAATCTTGGCTGTTTTCAACCTGTTAACTGCTTCTGTTAGAATTCACATATTCTCCAAAGCATTTTTTTTTCCTAGTACAGGCCAGTTTCCTCACTTGCCCTGACCTATAGTATTTCATTGGTATGAATTTTGTTTTTAAAATCACAAGAGAAGCTGCTTCTGCAATAGCCTGATTATTACATGCAGACTCCTGCTGAGTTCACATTATGTTATAAAGAAAAATGTGTTTTTTTTTAATTCTTGAACATCTAGCACTGCTAATGATAAAGGTCAGTTCTGCGGGCATGATAGAGTCTTCAACGCCTATTACTTCACAGAAATATTTATATAGGCTTCTTTTCCTCCAAAATCACACTTCCTTGCATTGTGATATATGTTTATACATGTCTTAACTTGTTTACCACCTTTCAACTTATACTAAACTTGTATTGATCTCTTGGTAAGCAATTTCGTTTATTGTCCAGAAGAATCAGTGAAAGCATTTTATTAATTGCTTTTCTTGTTTATGCTTGCAGTAGAAGATAACTTTGATTTTATAATATATTTTAGCCATAGGTAATTTTGATATTCTGCTATTTATTTTTTACAACCTCGTTTGGTCATGACTAGTTTTATTTTATTTTATTTTTTAATGTGATCATCAAAGCACCCACATCCCGTAATTGAAATACTTGAGGTCACCTTACATTACCCTCAGATTTTTGTCGTATCCAAAAGAGGGCATTTTACTAAGTGAAATAAGCCAGTCATAAAAGGACAAATACTGTATGATTCCACTTATGTGAGGTACTTATAGTCAAACTCATAAAAACAGAAGTAAAATGGTGGTTTCCAGGAATCAGGGCAAGAGGGAATGAGAGTTATTGTTCAATGGGTACAGAATTTCAGTTGTGCAAGATGAAAAGAGGCAGATGGATGGTGGTGATGGTGGCACGGAAATGTGAATGTACTTAATGCCACTAAGTTGTATAGTTAAAAATGGTTAGGATGGTAAAGTTTGTGTTATTTATTACAATTAAAAACAAAGAAATAAATTATAAAGCCATGAAAAAAAAGGATGAATTTTAAATGCATGTTGGTATGTGAAAGAAGCCAGTTACATATTCTGTGACCCTAACTATAGGACATTCTAGAAAATATAAAGTAGGGAGGTGATGAAAAGATCCGTGGTTGCCAGGAGATTGGGGGAGGGGAAGATAGTTAAAATAATTGAAGTACAGGAGATATTTTAGGGCAGGGAAATTATTTTGTATGATTTTTTTTCTTATTTCAGCTCATCATGGGGGTACATAAGTTCAGGTTATATACAATGTCCATGTCCTGCCCATCCCCCCCGAGTCAGAGCCTCAAGCATGTCCATTCCCCAGACAGTGTGCCTGGCACTCACCATGTAGTCACACCTCCATCCCCTCCCCCACCCCCCACCTCCCCGAGTCAGCACCCTCAAGCATGACCATTCCCCAGACGGTGTGCAACGCACTCATCATGTAGACATACACCCTTCCCCTCCCCCCACCCCCCGATATACCACAGGAATTTCTGTCCACTGGGAAGATGTCCCTTCACCACTGTTTTAGGTCTTCCCCTCGGCGGGCTGTAATGATGTGACTGTCCCCTTCTAGCTAATGCCAGCATCCTATGAATATGCATTCATAAATCAGGTCTGATTTTTTTCTTCTCCTTTAATTAGTCATAGGTAACTCCCCCTGTCCCAAAGGGATAGGTTGAGGAAGAATCAGCAAAGCAGAGGGAGCCGATACAACAGGAGTCTAAGCCACCTATGAGTGCTGTTTACTCATTTCTTCTGCTCCTCCTCAGTCCAGTCTTTTCCATACCATTTCCATTTTACAGCAGAATGCTGCTATGCACATTCAATTTTATGGTTGGGCAGACCAGAAAATACTCAGTTCATAATGGGCAATTGGGGGTGCATAGTCACTTTGTGTTCCAGTAGCAAACCAAGAGCTGCTTTTCCATGAGCAAAATTTATGGTCAGAATAGAATCTGGCCTTCCTGCAAATCTCTAGGAGTCTGGGTTATTATCCTAAGATTGAAGTCTGCTATACAGCATCTACCTCAGATGCTTGGAACTTCCAGGTGATACTGCCCAAATGCAAGAGTAGCATATATTGCAGCCTATATCTCACTTAGACCCATTTGTTGCTCTGTGACATATAAAAGTCAGCAGCCTTATAGAATATCCAGAAAACAGGCTAGAGTCATATGACAAAGTGGCCCTATGGAATATCTAGAAAATAGGCTAGGGTCATATGGCAAAGCAGCCCATCAAATATTATACCTCTGTGTGTGTGTGTGTGTGTGTGTGTGTGTGAGAGAGAGAGAGAGAGAGAGAGAGATTAATAATTCAAATGACATCAAATTATCTACCATTTTTGGAAGGACATCTCAATGTGCCGAAGATCACTGGACCCTTAGAAACTTCACAATTGTGCCATGGTCTTGGATTTTCATAGAGATTACATCTCATTTTCTTGCATACAAATCTTACTAAAGCATCCAGAATGTTTGCTCTTTCCCATTCATCACACACAATTGAAATAATAACATAAATGTAATGAACCAGCGTGATGTTCTGTTGAATATAGAGATGAGCAAGATAGCACTTAACTATATTAAGAAAGTGAGCCAAAAACTGACATAACCTGAGGGCAAGACAATAAAGAAGACTTGTATCTACTTGATTAAGGCAAAACGCTTTTGCTTTTTTTTTTTTTTTGTAATTGATATGGAGTGAAGTCAAAGCATTTTAAGATGCATATATCAGGCATCAAGGCCAATGTTGACTGGCTCTAGAAAAGGTGTCACATTTAGAATCACAAATATTGACATTACCACCTGATTAGGCTGTTTTAACATAAAATCATTCTCCGTGACTTTATGCATAGACCAAACAGGTAAAATAATGGCTATGTAATTGGAAACACCAGCCCTGCATAATTTTATCAATCCCCTCTGAGATGTATTTATTTTGGCAGTAGTAGAGACAGCTCAAGGAGCACCCACTTAACAATTTGTGTTATAATAGTTCCTCATTTAATAAATAAGGGAAACAATGTGAATATTTTGCTAAGTACATCTTTTCCCAATGAACATTCTGGACCCAGAGAACAAATAGAGACTTAGAACTTAGAACAATTAAGCCTCCAGTTACACTGACACACCATATTTTGTATTTTGGGTCTTCAGGCATCAGCAACAACAATTCAGAGCCAGTGTCTAGGAATACATAGAAGTTCTGTGTATTTCTTTCTCCTAGTGCACAACTGCCCTCGTAAATGGCTTCAAATCATCACAAGTAATGTTTGTGGGGCAATTCATGATTTATGCCTGAGGCCACATTCCAGAAGACCTCAACCTCCCTTTCCCATTCCCCCTTCTGACAAAATAAGCAACATCCATACAATGTGACTAAACAGAAAATGAGAATTATAATATCTTGACTAATAAAAATGTAAAGAACCAACATAAGGCAATGAAAATTCATAACACGTCATCCCAATTTAAATATGAATTAAAAACAACTCCAATTAGAAATTCCAAATTTCAAAACAGATATGAATTTTAAAAATTATATATAAAATAAGAGCTGACTCAAATGAAAAAAAAAATGAAGAAAAAATTCAAAATTATCATAGAAATGAAGTCTTCATTATCACATGCCCACAAAAAAATAGATTTGGGTAAAAGTATAAAATGGGGCTTGAATACATAAATGAAAACAGTCAAGAGAACAAAAATGGAAAAAAGAAATACATTTTAAAATGATTAATGAAGCACTATTCACAATAGCAAAGATATGGAATCAACCTAAGTTTCCATCAGAAATGTGGTCTATACACCATGGACTACTACTCAGCCATATGAAAAAATAAAGCCCTGTTATTTGCAGCAACATGGATGGAACTGGAGGTCATTATGTTAAATGTAACAAGCCAGACACAGAAACACAAATATCACATTTTCTCTCTCATATGTGAGAAGTGAAAAAAATTGATCTCACGGAGGGAGAGAGTAGAATGGTGGTTACCAGAGTCTGGGCAAGATGTGTGTGGCTGTCGGGCGTGTGGAGTGGAGAGAGGTAGGTCAGTGGAAGCAAACATACAGTTATAATAGACAGAGAGAATAAGTTCTAGTGTTTGATAGCACAGTAGGGTTATTGTAGTTAACGAATATATATTTTATATTTCAAAATAGCTAGGAGAGAATACTTGAAATGCTCCCAACACACACACAAAAATGATATTAATATATGTTCAAGGTGATGAAAATTCTAAATACCTTGACATTTCACATTCTATGCATGTATCAACATATCACACGTACTCTGTAAATATGCACAAATATTATGCATGAATTTTAAAAATTATCAATGAGAAAATGATCAATAAAGAAGCTAAGTAAAGAAATCCAATATAGGTTTCACTGGAGTCCCCAAATAAGAAAAACAAAACAATAGATATCATCTTATTTTAAAATGCAATCCCAGATAGCTTTCTGGAAATAAAAGGAAGCCTGATCTATGTATTAAAGGGGCCCGTGTATAACTGGTATTCAAGAAGTTCAAAAGTGTCTCACTGTTGGTACACCTGTGGGGAAATTAGCATTCTTTTACACTGATTGTGGGAGTATAAAAATAGCCAATCCCATTGAAAGAGAATTTGGCAATACTTTGTAAAGGTATATAAGCATTAACTCTTTGACACAGCAATCACACTGCTAGGAATTTACCTTGAAGATACACCTCCAACAATGCAAAAAAAAATTATAACGTTAATTGTCAGAGCAATATTTTAACAGCAAAATATTCAAAACAAGACAAATGCCCACCTAATAAGAAACTGGTTGAATGTACTATAGTACACTCACAAAATAAAGTTCTGTGCAATCATGAAAAAAGAATGGAGAAAATCTCTACAAACTGATAGGAAATAATTTCTAAAATATACTGTTCAATTTAAAAAGCAAAGTGCAAAAATAGAAAATACAGTGTGCTACTCTTTGTGTGAGACAGAGGAGGAAATAATATTTGAATGGATTGCTTATTTATGAAACTTGAAACAAACGAAGGATACACCAGAAACTAAGACAGAAGGTGAACCGTGTCAGAGGTGGGGAAGGAAAGGATGGAAGCTGTAGAGATGGAAGTGAAACTTCTCTGAGTATATATTTTTAATATTTTAAAACTTTCAAATCATGTATATGTTTTACATTTTTTAAAATAAAATTACATAAAAAGAATTTTAAAAATGATAAAATTGAATACAAGCAAAAAATAAACACTAATTGTACACCAAAATAAATATAAGAGCACAGAAAGAAATAGTTTAAATCAAGTAGGTTATGAACAAATATTTTGAAGCATTCTAAGGACAAACAGAACTGCAGAAAAAAATGTCTTGAAATTTGTAGGTTGGGTGGTGGTAGTAGTTCTATGACAATTTTTAAATTATTTTGTGGGTATAGCAGGACAAAGCAAATAAACATACATGTTGTTTTAAAGCAGCTTCCTCACTATTAAGAGAAAGAAAACACAAACATGGAGTAGGATAGGTGAGGAAGAAAGCTATATTGTCGAATTTGAATTGGAGATATCAGTAGAAAATCATATTCAATCGTAGTAATAACAATAATTATCAAAATAATAATAATTTGTTAGACCTATTCATGAAAAGGACACAGAAGCAATATTACCTAAGCAGCAATGAGCATACAGAGGACCTAGAACTTGATTTCTAAAGACCATTACCAACTAAGTGGAAGTTAGACTCCTTGTAAAACTGACTGGGCCACTGCCCACAAAGATACCTGGAAGTAGTATTAATATATATTTTATCATTAAGGCTGGATAGTGATATTAAATTCATTGGATTTAAATAGCATGTTGAATATTTTCTACTGGTGATCAGAATTCATTTCTATCTATATCTATTCTCTCTTTGTATTGCAAGGACTGGAACCATGGGTAATCCATTTTGAATTCCCTTTGTGCCAGAGTTGTGACAAGATTTTTCAAGTGTGTGGTCTGGACTGAGTTTTGAAAAGCAGAAGAGAGGCAGGGACCATTTTTTTCTCTTGTGGCAGTTGAAGCACAGGCTTCACCAAAGGTAAAGTTGTCAGGAGACTGCTGGGCTCTGCGTCCTCTGACTCTTCACTCGATTCAAGACTCTAGAGTAGCTGCCATGTTGGGTACCACCTACAACTTCCGGACACTGACTGCAGCTTCAGTACGACATGAACACCTGATTGTGCCTACACGCCCTCACCCCAGTTTTCTTCCAAAATTTATAAATACCACTTGCCTTTATTGAATCCCTTTCTGCCTAAAAAAACTAGAGCAGTTTATGTATCCTACATTGAACCCTGACATAACTTACTATTATTTTTATTCTTTGCAGAATACAACAAAACATGCAGCTGTTATAGAATTTGGACTTCTGAAATCTCTTCCCTGACCTATTCTCTCAAGTCATGATGAGTTATTATGAGTTTATGTCCTCTAAAGAAAGAATCATAGTTTATATTCATATAAACATTAGTTATCACAGTAAAGAATACCCACTAAAATCTTTCAAAGATCATGCTCATATTAGAAGGTAGTTTTAAAAATATTTAATGTTCTGGAAACATTAAATTCTAGATAATTTCTCTTGCAAACAGCACCGCTGTCTTCACATGACTCCATTCTCCTCCAGCTGGTACGACAGAGCCACTCTTCTACTGAGCTACTACTGCAACTACAACCCCTGCCGCCACCCCCACAGATACCTCGCCCTCTAATGTTACTGAACTTCTAGCAGTGTCTTGAATGCACCGTCTTCTTTTAAATCCATACTCACAAGTGCCTTACACACGTTTACTTACTGATCCTTGAGCAATCAGGTCCCCTTCACCTTTGTAAACCTAGCATGCAAGACAGTACACACAAGAATAATTCTGTAGATGTTTGACTCCTTAATTAGTTAATGATTTAATGTTTCCTGGAATGCCCTTTCGTTTTTTTCTTTTGTTGGCTGACTCCTATTTGTCCTCCAAGACTCAGTCTAGATAGCATGATTTTAGGATTCTTCCCCAGCATCTGCCAGCTATAGAGTGTCTGTTTCCGTATTCTCTGTCCTTACCTCTGTGAAACCAGTTAACACATTTTATTGTTTTCCTGTGTAACTCCCGATGTCCTTAAGTTATCAATATGGTCATGATAGCTGTCAAGGAATACTATTTATTTCTCCTAATTCACTGTGGAGAAAATCTCATTTTGTTGAAAGTGTTCTAAATTTGCTTAGAGGGCAGAGGAGAGTAAATAAAGGAAAAAGTGAAACAAGTTTGGTCATGAATTGATCATTTGGGTGATGGGCACTCTTGGTTTGGGCTCCAATGACAGAATACTGCAGACTGGGTGACTTAACCAACATTAATTTCTCACAATTATGGAGGCTGGGAAGTCCAAGATCAAGCTGCTATAGATCTGGTATCTAGTGAGGGCATTCTTCCTGGTTTGCAGATGGCCATCTTTTCGTTATATCCTCACATGGCAGAGAAAGGAAAAGCTCTGGTGCCTTCATCCTTATGAGGATACAAACCCTATCATGGGTGCTCTACTCTCACGACCTAATCTAACCCAAATTGCCTCCCAAAGGCCTCAAGTACCATCACACTGGAGATTAGAATTTCAACCTATATATTTTTGGAAAACACAAACATTCAGTACATGGCAGGTAGGTATGGGTCCATTTCTCTGTTTTCATTTGTTGAAATTTTCCATAATAAAATGATGAGAATTCACCACTAATAATTCCAGGAGTCCTTATGTGGTATTCTGTAATCCAGCCCCCTGTGCTACTATAATGTTTGCTGTTTGTTCTCCAAATTGCCTCTTATTTCAGCTCATGTTCTAAATGCAACAAAGTTACTCATGCTTGTCTAAGGGAAGGCCATTGCTGACTCATGGGGATATGCATCCTAAAGCTGTTGATTTTTGGTGTCCTAGTGTTGGAGGTGATTATCTGAGGACTAAGGGCCATCCTCTAAAGGATCCTTGTACAACCTCCTGCTCTAAAGCCATTGGCACAAGTAATTGATTCCTAATGTAATATATGTCCAATTGACATTTTAGCAAAATAGCTGTCCTTTGAGTTTTACTTATGCCCATATTGCAGTCACCTCCCAAAGGACATCTCGGGTCTCCCCTATAGAACACATGACATGATGGAGCCTAATGTATGGGATTATCTGAGAGAGAAGTGCCAACCATACTGAAAATAATGTCATTTTCTCCTCTTTGACATTAACCTACTTCCTTTAAATCAATCTTGTGCTCTTCTGACTTGTTCTCCTGCTATAAAGTCAGTCCTCTCATTGGAAAATCATTTCTTTTAATTTCCACTTCTTCATTGACTAAAATTACACTGAACACCATTCCAAACACTATTTGCGTTATTTAAAAACTCTGTTATATAATATTTAAAGGTAAGTAACATGTTTATGTTCATAGTGCATTATAACGTAAAAGACCATTACTCTGGCTAGTACATGTATAAACAGTATTTAGTTAGACTTTATTACAAATCATCTGGAAAAGCCTATGGGGAAGGACTTGGACAATTACTATAAATTACATTTCGTAAGCTAGGCTTTTGCTAGGTTTAAACTAATCACTCATTGATAGCTTGTACCTTTGGAAGGATCACTAACTTATTCAAGCCACCAAGGTACTATTTACTGTTTTTATTACTCCCTAAAGCTAAACAGGTAATAAAAAATCAACAAACAAAGGCTTTATTTTCTACTCACCTGGTATAAATGATATTACTTTTCATTCTTTGCTGTTACCTCAGGCAAATATAGAATCCAAACATCATAATGCTTAGTTTGTTTTTCATTTTTGAATTTTTGAAATACATTTTTAATTTTGTCTTGTTCAAACTGTCCAATGTAACTTAACATTTGAGCCCAAGTTTAGAGAACTTTGGAAAGGGATTTTTTTAAATAAATGAAAAAAATTTAAGCTTTATTGAGGTATAATAGATATACAAAATATTGCACATATTTAATGTCTACATTTTGATGAGCTTAGACATATGCATATACCTGTAATATCATCATCACAACTAATGTGCTGAATATATCCATCTTCTTCAAAAATAAGCACACTGTCTGGAGGATGGACATGCTTGAAACTCTGACTCAGGTAGAGCAAAGGCAGTATATGTAACCTAAACATTTGTACCCCTGTAATATGCTTAAATAAAAAACATATATATAATGGTAAAAAATAAAAATAAAAAACAAAATATACTGCAAAGCTATAGTGACCACATCAGCATGGTACTGGCATAAAGACAGACAGATAGACCAATATAATACAATAAAGAGCCCAGAAATAAATCACATATTTACAGTCAACTGATTTTTGACAAAGGCAACAGCAACATATATTGCAGAAAAGACACCCTCTTCATCTTCAGTAAATGGTGCTCAAGAAACTGGATATGCATGTGCATAAGAATGAAATTAGACCCCTGTCACCACATACAAAAATCAACTACAAATGAATTAAAAACATAAACATAAGACCAAAAATATAAAACTACTAGAAGAAAACATGGAAAATTCTTCAGGATGTTGGTCTAGGCAAAGATTTTATGGCTAAGACCTCAAAAGCATAGGCAACAAAAACAAAAATAAACAAATAGGATTATATTAAACTGAAGCTTCTGCACAGCAAAGGAAACAATCAACAGAATGAAAAGACAACCTTCATTAAGGTTGAGAATGGGAGAAAATATTTACAAATTATTAATCTGACAAGGGATATTTATTTGTATATATTCAGAATATACAAAGAACTCAAACAATATCAAAAAATCCCAAATAATCCATTTAAAAAGTGGGCAAAGGAACTGAATAGACATTTCTGAAAAGAAGACATAAAAATGGTTAACAGGTATATGAAAAAATGTTGAACATTACTAATCGTCAGTGAAGTTAGAACCACAATGAGATATCATTCCAGTTAAAATGGTTGGTATCAAAAAGACAAAAAATAACAAATGATGGCAAAGATGAAGACAAAAAGGAACTCTCATATGCTGTTCCTTTGAATGTAAATTAGTACAGCCATTAAGGGAACAGTATGAAGGTTTCTCAGAAAACTAAAACTAGAACTACCATATGATCCACCAATCCCACTACTATTTATCCAAAGGAAAGGAAATCAGTATATCAATACAAGGGCTACCTGCACCCTTGTATTTATTGCAACACTGTTTAAAATAGCTAAGATATGGAATTAACCTAAGTGCCTATCAACAGATTAATACATAAAGAAAATGTGGTATAGATACACACTGGAATACTATTCAGCCATAAAGCATAATAAAATGCTGTCATTTGCAGCAATATGGATGAGCCTGAAGGACATTATGTCAAGTGAAGTAAGTCAGGCACATTAAGATGAATATTTCATCTTCTTACTATGTGTGGGAGCTAAAAAAAAAAAAAAAAAAAAAGGGTTTGAGTTCATGGAAGTAAAGAGTAGAATTGTGGGTAGCAGAGCCGGGAAGATGGGGAGAGGTTGGTTAACAGTACAAAATTCCAGCTAAGTATCAAGACTGAGTGCTGGTGTTCAAAAGCTCTGTAGAGTGATTATGGTTAACTAAAACTGTAAATTTAATGTGTATTTTCAAGAACCTAAAAGAAAGAATTTTGAAGGTTCACAACACAAAGGAATGATAAGTGGTTGAGGTGATGGATATACTAATTACCCTAATTTAATCATTATATATTGTATATACTTATCAACATATCACTCTATATTACATAAATATGTCCAATCATTACATGTCAACTAAAAATAAAAGGAAAAAATGAAAAAATATATGAATATACTGCTTCTTGTTTGTAGAAATAATCAGCAGACTATGTAATATAACAAGACAGCCACAGAAGAATTAATTAAGGTGAAATTGATTAAGAAGAAGAGGGTAAAAATCTATTTGTGATGATTCAGGTTTCAATTAAACTCAAGGGGAAAAAGAAGGAAAAAAAAACATTCTTTGGATCCATTATTGTCTTGACATAATTATATAGACTTGTCTACTGAATGCTCAGCAAGTTAGAGTACTGTTGTTGTTCAGTTGGGTTTTTTTGTGTGTGTGTAGTTGCTCTTTTTTTCTTCTTTAACAATAGAATAGTAAATCCTAACTGTTAACATGACTTTGGGGGTTTGCTGACTTCAGGCAAAACCTTTCATGAAAGATGTCCTCACCATAATTGTCATGAAATGCTACTGTTAGTACCTCATATCCAAGCCAGCTGTTGTTGACATAATACTGAGTTTTCAGGTATATCAAATATGTAAAACACACCTGAGATCCAAGGGAAAATGATATTAGAAAGGTAATTGTGCTCTACTAATTGTAGCACTACATCAAGTGTATATATTTATTTTATAGCTGTTGGTATGTTTCTTAGACCTTTTAAATTTGATAGCTATTTACACACTGGAACAGTTTAGGGATATTGAGCATTTTTATATTTAAAAGTCCCCAAACATTTGCATCATAAACATTGTGCAATACTGTGGTTATAACCGTAAAATTAATTTGATAATTAAATAGTCAAGTTTAGTATAGTAATGTCAAGCACAAATTATAAATGTTCTCATTAGCCTTCTAAATTGGTACTTCGTTAAGTGGCATGAAAAATCTTGGCAAACTAACATTGCAATGGAAAGCCAAGAGGAACTTCTGACCTTTCCCTCTAAACAGTTCTGATTGTGTCTATGTCAACATCCCCCTTTTAAACATACAAGTGTTTCAAGCAAAAAGGATGTAAAGAAAATTTAGGAGAAATAATTAGAGAACTATTGAAGTAGAGCAATTAGGTTTGCAGCTGCCAAGCATTTACAACCAGATTTTATTTTTCTCGGTAACTGTGTTTCTCAGATTGAAAAAAAGAATATTTGTCAGAATAATATGTTTGAATTTACATAGCCAATGTTTGGCACTTGATTTTTTAAGTGTGAGTCTATTTTCCTTTTCGTTGTTAAATATCTTGAACGTGCCAGAGATGCTTGCTGTCTTTTACTATCTCACCCTCGACTGGAGACTCCTTTCCCATCACCCAGCTACGTACTTCTCAAGGATCATCACTTACCAACTATAAGGGAATTATGTCAGTCTCCTTTCTTCCTAACCTATGTTTAAAACTTGGGCATGCTCTCCATCTCAGTACCTATCCCCTTATGGGGCTCACAACACTACACCATTCTGAGTCATTTTTATCTTTCTACCTAATATAACAAGGATAATTTGCAGGTGTGTAACTGTTGCATTATATTTACCTTAAGTCCCTCCTTTCCTAAGGCTTTGTATGAGGGAAGACAAGGGCAAATCTCGCCCAAAACAGCCTTTAGGTCAGCTTTGGGTTCCATAGCTGACTTTCTGGACTTCTTTAGCAAGACAGTAGTTATAAGAACCTGGCTTTGTCAGGAAAGAAAAAGGATTTCTTAGTGCACTCTTGTTTAAGATAACAAGGACGAGGCCTGGATGATGAGACCAGTTCTATGCGGTAGGTGAGTATTAGCAGAAAGAGAAAGGTGGGTATTGTGGGAGGAATTGACACGAAGTAGAGTTAAGCTTGGAGGCAGCTTAGCACAGTGGTTTGAATGAGGATCTAATCTTAGCCTCGTCACTCATTAGACCCCAGACTTGAGTCAAATTATTCTGAAACTCAGTTTTCTACTTATCAACCCCATTAATATCCAATAATATTAATAATAATAGCTACTTTTTAAAGTTGTTTTCTCTTAAGGCAGTTATAAACATTAAATGCTAAATCGATTAAAAATAAGGTACTTAAAACCATGCCTAGTACATAGTAAATGCTCTGGTAGGGTGTGTCAAATACTTCAATGTCTACATTTTTTCATTTTCTGGGCCTGATTCCTAGAGAGGGGAGGTTTATCAGATAAGGTGCTTCCCACTTAGTTCCCCATTCTCTGCAGAATGTATTCAGAGGCTGCTCCCACACCAATCTGAATCTGCAGGCTTCAGAGTAATTTTGGCAGCACAGCCTGGTTATCTGAGGGAGGGACTAAGGTTAGTTTACTCTCCTGAGATGTTCTTGGTCGCAGGCATGGCACCTGATGGGTCATATATATGGTCATCCCTCAGTATCCTTGGGGGTTGGTTCCAGGACCCCTGCAGATACCAAAATCTGTGGATGCTCAGGTCCTTTATATAAAATGGCTAGTGTTTGCATATAAACTACTCACAACTTCCTGTATACTACAAATCATCTTTAGATTACTTGTACTACCTAATACAATGTAAATGCAAATGTAATACAATGCAAATAGTTGTTATATTGATTTTTTTATTTGTATTATTTTTATTCTTGTATTATTTTTTTATTTTTTCAATGTTTTTGATTTTTGCTTGGTTGAATCCACAGATTCAGAACCTGAAAATACAGAGGGATAATTGTACACTGAAAGGAGGAAGACGGAAATGAGCTGAGATACTGGCTGGGCAACTGGTTCCAGGACAGTCGAAACCTTGAGGGTAAAGTACTTCCCACCCACACTCACAACCCAACACTACAGGGTCTACAAAACCAGCAAGAGTCAAAGAGAGGCAGTAAAGAAAGATGACTAACTAGGTCTTGATCCTTCCAAGAGAGAGAATAGGTCACAAGTTACATTGGCCTGAGGCTAATGCAGAGGACAAAGCAGAGTGCTCTGTCCTAGAGGCTGTTAGATGCACGTGGGGATGTTAGTACCAGAGGGAAAAGAAGAGGATTAAGTGACATATGCGTTATTGAATACTAAATGCTGGGCAGTCAAGCCCTATTTCCACATTACATTCTCAGATCATGGATATGGAGTTCTCTAGTCAGGAATTAAAAGAACACCTTTTTGGGGAATATAACCAAACCGAGGTTAAAGATCT
The DNA here is from genome assembly GCF_020740605.2 of Lemur catta. NCBI lineage: Eukaryota > Metazoa > Chordata > Mammalia > Primates > Lemuridae > Lemur > Lemur catta. The sequence goes on along the minus strand of NC_059150.1, from coordinate 22,215,063 downwards.
AAATATACTGACATTGGTTATTAGCACCAGCACCATAACAAAAAGCATAGTCAGAATACTCTGTAAGATTAGATTGAAAAGACCACACACACACACACACACACACACACACACACACACACACACACACATATCCATGACTTCCGCTCAACTTTTTTAAACTCTTAAACATGAGAAGACAACAAAGTATGATCAAACAACTTAAGAAAGCATATAACGTAAATTATAGAGTCTCAAACACAAAAAATTCATATTAGAAGAAAAAGATATTATTTTCAAAAGGAAGAACATTAGTGTATTAACATTATCAGTGAGATGAGAGATGATAATTTATCCATGGTACAGGATGGGGTGTTATAAAGAAAACAACATTAAGAGAACAAGGAAAAGCTTTTGCAATTTAAAATTATCATAGTAGAATTTAAAATTCTGAAAGGAGGTTAAGAATATAAATTGAGAAAATCTCCCCAAAATAAAAGCAAAAATTCAAAGTAGAAGAAAACAGAGAGGTAGAATACTCCAAGAAGTTCTAGAAAGACAGAAAAGAAAAAAATCAAAGTAGGACTTTATCAGAGAAAAAATTTATGAAATTTTTGTAGAACTGAAAAACAGTTGCCAAATTGAGTGCCTAGTATGATAAATGGAAATATATCTATATATTGTAAGTTTTCTGAAAAATAGATGTAAAAAGGAGAGTCTACAAGTTTATGGAGAGAGATTAAATAAAAACACTCAGGATGTGTTCCACCAGAACTAGAATACAACCAAGAAAGAGCATATGGACTAGAGAAAGAGGAGAGCCATAAAAAGGATATCACAGTGGATTTCCCAGGAAGAAGGAAAAAGTAGGGTCCAAAACTGACAGATACATATCAGTGATACACAGGGTAACGGACCCAGATTACAATGCTGTGACTCAAGAAACAGATCTGATGAGGACTATTCTCACCAAGGTCCCCATTGTCATCGTATGTCCCAGCTTTCTAAACTGAGAACAAAATGCCATAGGAAGCTTGGCTTGAATTCATATCTTCACTTGGCTTACCTAGACCTCATGTTAATAAAGTTCCTCCTCTCTTCTTCATATCCTGTTGCTTGGGTCAGGTGATGATTCTCAATTCTCCCACACGGAAGTCTGCTTTGACCTATATTTAAGAGCAAGGGTAGGCCATTGGAGCTAAGAAGCAGAAACTCCATGTTACTTCTGGGATGTAGGTACCTGGCCCATATTGTAGGCCTGTCAGATGTCCCAATTTCCCTGAGCCTTGTTTCTCAGGACCTTTTCACGCCCTTACTCACTGACTCCTGCAGAAGGTGTTCTCTTACACTCTCAAAGGAGATGAAGTCAGACTATCATTTAGAGGCTCTGTTCAGCTTATCTTCTCTTGCACCCTTCTTTTAATGGTTGTGATATTATTATTCCTTTCTTCACCTAGGATTATCTTTGCTATGCATTTTTCAAAATTAGCCATTGTATTATTAAGGATAGGTACATAGTTAGAAACAATACAAAGAAAAGAAGGCGAGAGATGGGGATATGATTAGACAAGCATGCATGGGAGCTCCTGAGACACAGGCAATGATCTGTGTCTTGCACTGAGTAGGTGCGATGCTAAGAGGATTACTACTTTTGCTACTACTATTAATTTGTACACTGCACAGTGACAGTGTGATACATTGCAAAAACAACACCAACATCAGCAATAAATATGAAAGAAAAATGAAAGAAAAAGAAGGCAAGGAAGGAAATAATAGCAGCATGAACATTATTGTTCACTCCTTTTTTAGATAAAATACGCATTCACTGTGTATTATTTACAAATAGTATTTGATTGCACTCTGCCGCTTCTTTTCTCTATAAATCTTAATATTCCATTGACCTAACATCCTTCCAGCCTTTTGGAAATTTTACCCTGCTATATTTTAGCTCTGTTATTGAAATTTATATCAACCTGACTGAATGTAGAGTGAAGGCATCTTTTAACATTTCAGTGGAGAACATACTATATAATTTGGCTTACAGTTTTATGTCTTCAAGGATGTAAATATATGGAGAGGGTTTACTAAACTAGAGTCTCCGTATACATGAATTTAAAATATCTCTACATGTTTAATTTTAAAATCCATTTAATAGAGTCTTTTACACTTGTTTCTGAAAAAGGAAGAGAGAGAAACTTAGGCAGAGTCAGACGTACCACTATCTATAATGAATGTCTAGAACTTATCTGTTTTATATAGTTTGTTTATATTAAAAGTAGTTAAAACCTATATGGCATAACTTAAGTTTTGCCTGTAGCATTAAAATATTCCTCCTAAATGTTCTTAAAAATACATCAATGACTTAATCAGATTAAATATTTTTAATTTTTAAGTGCAAATGTCCATTGAAATATCATTGGCAATTCAGTATAAATTTGTACAGTTTATGTTCCTTCTAACATGGGATTAGCAATATTGTGGCTAATCTCACTATCATTATTGTCTAATATTAACTGACACCCAAAATATGCCACATAGTGTGCCTAGCTTTTGATCCATATTCTAATTAATCTCACAATAAACTTAAAAAGGTAGAAATTTTTATTTTGTCTTTCAGAGAAAACATTGAGGCACAGAGACATTGTGTTACCTGTTCAAATCTTAAGAACAAGCCAGTAGCAGAACAAGGATTTCTAATTATATCTGGTTGATTTTAAAGCCAACACTCCTACCAGGAGAAGCAGAGGAAGCAGAAAGAAATGATTTTTGTGCATGGTATGGTCAAAATAATGAGCCATAATGAGGAATTCAGATAGCATCAGAGGTCTGTGCCTGGAAAAATTGGCATACACACACAAAAATTCTTGAGAAGTAGAGAAGAGAGAAAAACAATTTCAAAACATTGTGCAACTAGACTTTTGATTTCCGGTTCTACATGTAAGGAGCTTAGATATTGCCACTCTGCCCTAACAACAAGTAGAAGATGAAGAGACTAATAAATTAACAAATCTTCTTGGATTCATAAGAGAGACCAGGACACAGGACAATCCTCTGCCCTCAAGATTGGAGAGATGGACAGAGGGGTAGAAGGAGTCATGGCTTATGAGAGCAAAGACCTACAAGAAGAAATTTTAACAGAAACTATTTCTAGGATAGGAAAACATGAGCTGTAACAGACAGGTTTCTGGAGGCTCAGAGTGGACAAGTCTGAGGGTTTAAAACTCCAGGGGAACCAAGTTATGGGGGGAAGGAACTTTTGTGATTTTTACCTCCAGGAACTCAAAGACGTTTTCAAACTAAGCAGAATAAAAGAAATAATAAAAATTAGACCAAAAATCAATAAAATTAAAAATAGGAAATCAATTGAGGGCATAAAAAAAAGATAGTTCCTTGAAAAGATCAATCAAAGCAATAAGTCTCTAGTTAGGTTAACTAAGAAAGAAAGAGAAAGGACATAAATTAACAATTTAAAGATAAAAGAGAGCATCACTACATGACTAATAACAGAATGAAAGAGAGAACGTCACTATGGATCCCAGGAGTTCGAGACCAGCCTGAGCAAGAGCGAGACCCCGTCTCTACTGAAAATAGAAAGAAATTATATGGACAACTAAAAATATATATAGAAAAAATTAGCTGGGCATGGTGGCGCATGCCTGTAGTCCCAGCTACTCGGGAGGCTGAGGCAGGAGGATCGCTTGAGCCCAGGAGTTTAAGGTTGCTGTGAGCTAGGCTGACGCCACGGCACTCACTCTAGCCCGGGCAACAGAGTGAGACTCTGTTTCAAAAAAAAAAAAAAAAAAGTAATGCAGGGATGCTAGGAACAGCTTTCAGCCTACAGATTTGCTCACCTAGATAAAATAGACCAATTTCTTCACAGATAAACTCTGCTAAAACTTACTCAAGAAGAAATAGACAATCTGAGTAAGCCTATATCTATTAAATAAATTGAATCAATAATTTATAACATTATAAAATAGAAAGCACCAGTTACAGAGGGGTTTACTGGTAAATTCTACCAAACATTTAAAAAATAAATTATACCAATTCTGTACAATCACTTTCAAAAGATAGAAGCATAGGGAATACTTCCTAACCTATTCTATGAGGCCAGCATTACCCTAGTAGCAAAGCAAAGACACTACAGAAATTAAAACTATAGACCAATATCTGTCATGAACATATATGCAGAAATCCTCAATAAAATATTAGTAAATCAAACCCAATAATGTATTAAAATAATTATATACTACAACTAAGTTCATACAAGTACAGAAATACATCATTTTTCCCAGGTATGTAAGTCTGGTTCAATATTCAAAAATCAGTTAATGTAATCCATCACATGTACAGCTTAAAAAGGAAAATAACGTGATCGTATCAACAGATGTAGAAAGAGCATTTGAAAAAATCCAACACCCATTTATGATAAAAACTCTCAGTAAATTAGGAATAGAGGAAAGCTTCTTCTTCTTCTAATACAGAATATCTACCAATAAAACCCTATACCTACCAATACACTCGATGGTAACAAAGTGGAAACTGTCTCATTAAGATTGGGAATAAGGCAAGGATATCCCTGTCACCACCTCCTTTTTGACATTGTACTACAAGTTCTAGATAATTAAATTAGATAAAAAAGGAAATAGAAAGTATTCAAACTATGAATGAAGAAATAAAACTATCTTTGTTCACGGATGACATAATCATCAATGCAGAAAACCTGAAATAATTAATAAAAACTAAGTGATTATAGCAAGGTTGCAGGATGCAAGGTTAATATACAAAAGTCAATCACTTACCTATAAGCTAGCAATGAATGAGTGGAATTTGAAATTAAAGACACAATACCATTTTTACATTGGCACTCCTCCAAACTGAAATACTTAGATATAAATCTAACAAAATATGTACACTATCTATATAAGGAAAATGACAAAACTCTGATGAAAGAAATCAAAGAACTAAATAAATGGAGAGATTAATCCATGCTCATGGATAAGAAGATTCAATATTTTCAATGTGTCAGTTCTTCCTTATTTGATCTATAGGTTCAATGCAATCTCCAATCAAAATCTCAGAAAGTCATTTTGTGCACATCAACAAACTGATTCTAAAGTTTATATGGAGAGTCAAAAGATCCAGAGTAGCCAAAATAATATTGAAAAAGAAGAAAAAAGTTGAGGATAGACACTACCTTATTTTAAGACTTACCATAAAGCTGCAGTAATCAAAACAGTGTTGTACTAGCAAAAGACAGACAAATAGATCACTAGAACAGAATACAGAGCCCGGAAATAGACCCACATAGATATAGTCACTGATCTTTCACAAAGGAATAAAGGCAATACAATGAAGCAAAGATTATCTTTTAAACAAATAGTTCTAGAATAAATGGACATCCACATGCAAAGAAGAAAAAAAAAGAATCTAGATACCCACCTTACATCCTTCACAGAATTTAACTCTAAATTGATCATAGACTTAAACTGAAAACACAAATCATTAAAACTCCTAGAAGGTAACATAGGAGAAAGTCTAGATGACCTTGGGTATCAGGATGACTTTTTAGGTACAACATAAAACTCATAATCTGTGAAAGAAATAATTAATAAACCGGAATTCATTAAAATGAAAACTTCTTCCCTGTGAAAGACAATGGGGTGAGAAGACAAGCCACAGAGTGGGAGAAATACTTGCAGAAGACACATGTGATAAAGGACTGTTATCCAAAATATACAACAAATTCTTAAAACTTAACAATAAGAAAATGATTAAAAATGGGACAAAGACCTTAATAAATACCACACCAAGAAGTTATACAGATGGCACATAAGCATATAAAAAGATGTTCCTCATCTTATGTCATCAGGAAAATGCAAATTAAAACAATGATGAGATACCACTACACACCTATTAAAATGGCCAAAATCCAGAACACTGACAAAACCAAATACTGGCGAGCGTACAGAGCATCAGGAACTCTCATTCATTGCTGGTGGGAATGCAAAATGGTACTGAAGCTTTTGATGACAGTTTGGCAATTTCTTACAAAACTAAACATACTCTGATCGTATGATCCAGTAAGTACACTCTTGGTATTTACCCAAAGGAGTTGAAAACTTACATCTACACAAAAACCTGCACACAGGTGTTTATGGTAGATTTATTCATAACTGCCAAAACTTAGAAGCAACCAAGATATCCATCAGTAGGTGGGTGGATAAATAAACTGTGGTATATCCAGACAATGCAATATTATTTAGAGCTAAAAAGAAGTGAGCTATCAAGCCATGAAAAGACATGGAGGAACTTAAATGCATATTACTAAGTGAAAGAAGCTAATCTGAAAAGGCTGCAAACTGTATGATTCTAACTCCATGACATTCTTAAAAAGCCAAAACTATGGAGACAGTTAAAAGATCAGGGGTTGCCAGGGGGTTGGTAGAGGGGAGAGAAGAATAGGAAGAGCACAGAGGATTTTCAGGGCTGTAAAAATACTTTGTATGATATGCTAATGGTAGATACATGTAATTATAGATTTGCCCCAACCCATAGAATGTACAATACCAAGAGTGAACTCTAATGTAAATTATGGACTTTGGGTGATAATGTGTTACAGTAGGTTCATCATTTGTAATTAATGTACCATTCTGGTGGGGGCTGATGCTAATGGGGGAAGCTACGCATGTGTGGGGAAAGGGAGAATATGGGAAATCTCTGTCCTTTCCTCTCAAATTTATCATGAACCCAAAACTGCTGTAAAAATAGAAAGTCTTTACTAATATACAACTTTGCATACAATCATCTGTAGTTATGAAAATTGCAAGGTGTTTTAATAATATTTTCCCAAATACTAATTAATTTTGAGCAATTGTCCTTTTAACCCAGACTCTTCCTGGCATAACTCCATTTTGATAATGTAGACTTCACATCTCTCATTTTATACCCACAGATATGCTATCAACTGTTCTGCCCACCCACCCTCATCTAAGCTCAAATAAAATGGAATATATATAATCACTTAAATAAGGTAAATATTTCATGTAAACTGCAATCTCTATTGGTTGCCCAATTCTGTGCCCATTCAGGGATGTGTGTGCTGTGAAATGCCCTATTATGATCAAATTTTACTCACTCTATTTTTTCCTCTCACTGACAATTGAATTACATAGTTTTGATCTCAGATTTGACTCTGTTTGCTTTGTGCCACCATTTGCCTTTCATCTGTGCTGTTTTCCACTGCTTCTTCTTTGTGTTTCTAACTGCAGTTGGTTCAAATCTCTACAGGGATTTCAGTTGAGTCATTTGGGGCTTATACTTCCACACCTTTCTCAGCAAGTTCAGTGCTGCTAGATCTCTTGAAAGCTTTTCTAAGCCTTGTTTTTAGTTCAGTAACATTTCTGCCAATTGACTAGTCCCTATGTCAGTGACAGATGTATGGAGCACATTAGCTCTAGGCCTATCTCTGTATGATAAAATACCTCCTTTTTTTGGACAGTGCAACACAATGTCTAGAAAGAAAAAATAAGTCTGAAAGCAAAAGTTGACATGTGCTTTCATGTTGAACTATCCTTAAGTTCCTTAAAACAGTTCTCTATAATATCACAAAATTCCCTCTATCCAGGGTGAAACAGACTACAAAGGAGGGTTATGCAGTCACTTTTCACAAAAGGCTTTGTTTTTGAAAAAGTGTGATCTTTCAGCTTAGTCTCTTCTTCGTGAATATACAGGAAATTTGAGTCATAGCACCACACATTTGTGATCCTGGGATAAATGCATATGAGTCTAAAATAATCAGTTGCAAAATAGAGAGCCCTCTAATGTAAATTACTGGAGCAACTTATTTAACAACTCTCTAAGTCTGGGAGTCATCGTGATAAAATGGTGATAGTAACAGACCTGAATTCAGAGTGTTGCTGTAGCAAATAATTGAGATAATTTATGTAAAGCAGTTACCACACTACCTGCAATTTTGTAAGTTACAACCATTAATTTTTAATATTATGTTCACATGTGCAAATACTTATCTGAATTAGTTTAAATAACAAAAAATATATACATTTTTATGTGTTCAAAGAGTGATGACAATGGGGACTAACCTAGGAAAATATTTTTAAGTGATAGGCATGAGGCAATACTGCAAAGAATCAAAAAATGGTATGTATGTTGTCTTTCTTGTGAGGTTAAGTGGGATGGAATAATCGTGGGCTTCCTTCATCAAGCAGATTCAAATCCTGGTTTTGCTGCTTCTTAACCACTGTGAATTTGGATGATACGTTTAATCTTCTTGAGGCTCACATTGCTATTTTGTGACATTCTTTCCACTACGGATTTTATTGAAGATTAAATCAGAATGTACATACAAGGAGCTTAACAAATACAAGATATCAAGATATGCTATTTCCCCACCTTTGTCCCTGACCCTTTCTAATTCATTCTTTTTTTCTCTTTAACTGTTTTAATACTTAGAGCTAATCTAGATGCCTCTTTTTAGGTAACTTACAATTTCTAACCGGCCTGGTTTTATTCATTTTTTTAATCCAAAATGACCTTTTGGGGTCTAAGTTTTAAGAGTAGAAGTGGAATGATTTCTAAATGAGTTAAATAAAAAATATGACTGTTTAGTCAGATGGATTACTTTTTGTTATATATTTCTTTTATTTTTTAATTAACACATTGTAGTTGTACATATGTATGGGATACAAATCAAATCAGGGTAGTTAGTGAATCCATCATCTTGTGCATTTATCATTTCCTTGTGGTTAGAACATTCAACAATCTCTCTTGTAGCTACTTTGTAATATATTAATACAATAACTTACTTTTAACCATAGTCTCCCAATTGTGCAATGGAACAGCAGATCTTATTTCTCCTGTATATTTGTAACTTTGTAACTCTTAACCAACCTCTTGCCATTATCCCTCCGCTTACCCCTCCCCAGTATCTGGTAACCACCATTCTACTCTCTGCTTCTATGGGATCAACAGGTTTTTCTTTTCTTTTTTGATTCCACATATGAGTGAGATCATGTGGTGTTTGTCTTTCTGTACCTGACTTATTTCACTTAATATGATGTCTTCCAGGTTTGTTCATGTTGTTACAAATTACAAAATTTCATTCTTTTTTGTATCTGAATAGTCCTCATGTGTGTGTGTGTGTGTGTGTGTGTGTGTGTATATATATATGCATATATATATATATATGTATATATATATATATATAAAACATTTTATTTATCCATTCATCTGTTGTTGGACATGTAGGTTGTTTCCATATTTAGGCTACTGTGCATAGTGCTGCCATAAACATGGGATTGCCAATATCTCTTCAACATGCTGACTTCGCTTCCTCTAGATATATACCCAATAGTGGGATCACTAGATCAGACAGTAGTTCTATTTCTAATTTTTTAAGGAAGCGCTGTACCGTTTTCCATATGTACTAGTTTATAGTCCTAACAACTGTGTGTAAGTGTTACCTTTTCACCATATCCACACCAACACTTGTTTTCTTTTCTTTTTTTTTTTTTTTGATAATAACCATTCTAACTGGAATGAAGTGATATCTCATTACGGTTTTGATCTGTATTTTCCTCATGATTAGTGATGTTGAACTTTTTTCATATGTATGGGGGTCATTTGCATGTTTTCTCATAAGAAATGTCAATTCAGATCTTTTGCTCGTTTTAAAATCAGATTATTTGGATTTTTGCTGTTGAGTTGTTTGAGTTTCTTATAGTAATATATTCTAGACATTACCTCTTGTCATATGTGTAGTTTGCAAATATTTTCTCCCATTCTGTATGTTATCTCTTTACTCTGTTGATTATTTTATTTTCTGTGCAGAATTTTTTAGCTCAATGTAATCTCATTTGTCTATTTCTGTTTTTGTTGCTTATGCTTTTGAAATCTTATTTTACAAATCCTTGCCAAGCCTAATGTTGCAAAGCATTCCCCCTAGGTTTTCTGTCAGTAGTTTCATAGTTTTGGGTTTTACATTTAAATCTTTACTATATTTATTGAGGTGATTTATGTATACGGTGAGAGGTAGGAGTCTAGTCTCATTCTTCTTCACAAGGATATGAAATTTTTCTGGCACCATTTATTGACACAACCATCTTTTTCTCAGTGTGTGTTCTTGGTACCTTTGTCAAAAATCAGTTGGCTATAGGTGCATGAATTTATTTCTGGGATTTCTATTTAGTTCCATATGTCCATGTGTCTGTTTTTATGCCAGCAACATGCTTTTTTGGTTATTATAACTTTACAGTATATCTCACTGTTCGTTTTGCTCAGGATTGCTTTGGCTACTCAGAATCTTTTGTAGTTCCATATGAATTTTAAGATTATTTCTATTTCTGTGAAGAATGCCATTGGCATTTTGAAATGGATTGCATTAAATTTATAAATCACTTTGTCAGTTTAACAATATAAATTCTTCCTGTTCATGAACACAGGATATCTTTCTATTTATTATGTCCTCTTCAATTTCTTTTATCAATGTTTTATTGTTTTTAGTGTAGAGATCTATTTCTTTTCTGATATAAGCATTTATTGAAATGAATTTCCTTCTTAGAATTTCTTTTGCTGTGGCCCATAGGTTTTGGTATTATATGATTCTATTATCATTTGTCTCAGGGAATTTTTTAGTTTCCCTTTTAATTTATTCATCAATCCAATTCATCATTTAGAAGCATGTTGTTTAATTTCCATGTATTTGTAGAGTTTCTTAAGTTTTTCTTGTTGTTGATTTCTAGTTTTATACTATTATGGTCAGAAAATTCACTTGATATGATTTTTATCTTCTTTAATTTGTTAAAACTTGTTTTGTAGCCTAAAATATTATGTAGTGTTTCATGTGAATTTTAGAAGAGTGTGTGTTCTATATCTGTTGGATGGAATATTCTGTAAATGTGTCTTAGGGCCATTTGGTCTACAGTGCAGTTTAAATCCAATGTCTCCCTCTTTACTTTCTGTCTAGATAAACTGTCCATTGATGAAAATGGGGTGTTGTGGTCCCCTACTATTATTGTATTGCAGTCTATCTCTCCCTGTAGAACTAATAATATTTGTTTTATATGTCTGGTGCTGCAGTGTTGAATGCATAGATATTTACAATTGCTATATCCTCTTGTTGAATTGATCCTTTCTTTGTCACATTTACAGTTTTTATTTTGTTTTTTGGTTTTTTTTTTCACTTAAAGTCTATTTTATCTAACTACTCCTACTCACTTTGGTCTCTATTTGCATAAAATGTTTCCATCCCTTCAATTCAGCCTAGGTTTTTCAATAGCAATTAAATGAGTCTCTTTTAGGCAGTGTATAGTTGGTTCTTATTTTTTTAAAATCCATGTACCTATTCTGTATCTTTTAATTTAACCAGTTTATATTCAAAGTGATTATTGACAGGTAAGAACTTACTCGTTCCATTTTGTTAATAGTTTTGTGTGTGTTTGTAGATCGTTTGTTCTTTTCTTTATCTCTTATTGTTTACTTATATGGATTGGTGCTTTTCTGTGGTAGTAAGCTTTGTTTACTTTCTCTTTCTCATTTGTGTATTTGCTCTAATTTCTTCCTCTGTGGTTACCATGAAGATAACATAATGAGTCTTCTAATTATAATAGACTATTTTAAGCTAATAACAACATAACTTTGGTCACATAAAAATACTCTAGATCTTTTCCCTCCTCCCCATTTATATTTTGTTGCCTTAATTTACATCTTTATATATTGTGTGTTATTTAGTCACTAATTATAGCTGTTTTGGGTTTTGACCATTTCGACTTTAAATTTCCATACTGCAGGACTGAAAGACTTTATAGAACCATTATATCACTAAGTTTGATTATGAATTTACCTCTACTGGTGAGTTTTATACTTTTACGTATCATCATGATGGTAATCACTGTCCTTTTCTTTCCAGTTGTAGAACTCCTTTATGCATTTCTTGTAAAGCCAGTGTAGTGGTGATGAATTCCCTCAGCTTTTGCTTGTCTGGCAAGATCTTTATTTCTCCTTCACTTCTGGAAGATAACTCTGTTGGATATAGTAGTATTGGATGACAGTGTTCTAGAACTTTGAATATGTTATCCCATTCTTTCCTGATGTGTAAGGTTTCTGATGAGAAATTTGCTGATAGTCTAATGGAGATTGCCTTATATATAATGTGACATTATTCTCTAGCAGCATTTAAAATTCTCTCTTTATCTTTCACTTGTGAATAGGTCTGCCTGTTCCCCAGTGGGGTGGGATGCCAGATAGATTCGGGCACCAGGATCTTGCTCATTACATCAGGCCTAGGCTCCAGGCAGCTGAAGTAGTGATTCTGCAGGGACCCATGTTAACACTATGTATTGATCGAAGGACCTCAGTGATCAGAGGTCCAGAGGCTACTGGCCCCAAGGGCAGGACACACTCTAGCCAGTGGGTCTGGTTTTAAGATGATGCTGTGCTTTAGCAGCTTAGGTCATAGAGGTGGGGGTGCAAAGGAGGTTCCTACTCTGAGACCATGCATCTGTGTGAAATTCTGAAAACTCTTCAAATTTGATTTTTGTCCTGTAAGAGCCAGGGGCACTTCTGTAGTAAGACATCTGTGTCAACAAGGGGGACCATTGTGGGTCTATGGCTTACTATTTTCCTATAAGAAGAGGATGTCCCTGACTCTGAGCTTATTCCAGCAGGGGAGACCATGGCAAAGGCAAAATGCCTCACTCCCCTCTCTATGGGGTCACTCCCTTTGTGCTCTCTGGTATAATGCCTCAATTACCCCAGTTGAAATAGTGTTGTATATTCATTATTTTGGTCCTTTTTTGTGGGGGAACCAAGGGCCTAGCAACTCTAGTTGGCCATCTTGCTGATGTCTCTCCTAGATGGATTGCTGTTAACTTTTTAGAAAGATAATGATCAAATAATATACCAAATGTCTTTTCTACTCAAATGTTAGAATCTCAGAATAAATTGACCACACCTTTATTGATGTTTCATTATCAAAATTATTCTTAGCAAAACTGGAGGCAAATTTTCTATGTTTGAATCATGGTTTTAGCTGTGAACAGAAGTGTAACTTTGGGCAAATTACTTAACTGCTCTGTGTTTCTTTTCCTCATCTGTAAAATGGTGGTAAAAATAAAATCTCCCTATCTACCTGTTTTGGTTTTGTGAAGATCAAAAAAAGTTAAATTTGCAGTGTGTTTCAAATAACGCATGGCACAGCCTTACAAAAATACTACGTAAGTTTTGGCAGAATTATTAAAAAACCACTTCTTCACAATTATCCCATTGAAAAAATATGCTATAATATTCTGTAACCATTGAAATATCAAAACTGTGTTTATATAAATAATAATAGAGACATTCTGAGCATATTGTGATACTATATTGAGCTAAATTACCAGTCTTATGCTGGTACATAACAGAGTGATTAGAATGACTAGTTTTCCCCATCTCTACATAAACCTTCATTTTATTGCTATTGGAATTAATAGGAGTCAGCAAAGTTCTCAAAACCACATTGACACTTTTATAGGGACATAGGCTAAAACATAAACCTCAAATCTGAAATCAGTGCAGTCAAATCTATGCAAATAAATCAAGGAAGTATGATAGTCTACATTTGCTGTGTGGCTAATGGGCATCTAGTTTGATTCCTCTTACTTTTTCAATTGGTTGACTTGGCATTTTGTTGTGGCTTTAGTATAAACACTTAAGAAGTGAATATAATACTTATCTACCTCACTATTCAGACTGATGACTGTAGTTTGGCAACCTAAGATGAAATATCTATTCTGAGTGGAAATAGTTATTACTATCAGATGTGTTTTCAAAGATGAAAACAATGTAAAATTTTAGGGCCGTAAACTACTTTCAATCACTACTATTTTCATGTGTATGTTTATGTTTCAAAGGTCTCTTGATCACAAATATAATTTTTTTCAAAAAATATCAAGGCTATTTGTGTTCCCTATATTTGGACTACTTCGAAAGCTTTAGATGCAGTGTTTATCAAAATCATTTTTCTCATAAAGGTGAGGAGGACATTTCTAGACTACTAGCTACATATTTGGAAATGGTCTGTCAGATAGTCAAGCATATAAATAAGAACGGGAAGCAGCTGGAATAGAATTGAATTCCTCTGGATAATTGGCAAATGTGTCACCCAGGAGAAGCAAGCACCTGTCTAAAATAATGTTGACTGATGAGATAGGGCCTGTCTTCCCACATATACCACATATTTTCACAGGAAAAAAAATTCAGTGTCCAGAGACATTTTAAATTTCATGACTATGTACTTTAAAATCAAATGGGACAGTTTCTTGAAACCTTAGTAAAAGGAGTCAAGATGTCAAACTATTTTTGTAATCAATCTCAGACTCATGATTTGGGAACTGCATGTTCCAGTAAGTACAACGGAATATAAATAAACAGTTCAGTAGAAAGGTCTCAATTAAATATATTTATGAAATTTATGCATTTGAGCTAATTACATAGCATTGTTCAGGTTTAGCAGTGGGAAAACATCCCACTGGTTTATGTAGGATGTCTCTTTACATAAAGGGAAATAATGAATATATTAAGAAAGTGATTTGGAAAGTGATAAAAAATTTTAAATTAGAATTATCTATACAATGGCCTTATATCTGACATTTGTAATTATAAAATCAAACACAAAGTTAAATATAATCATGGAATTTTTAAATATAATCATCAATTTTTTATTCTGGTATATTGGTAAAAATACTCACTCGCTCTCTCTCAGACATCAAGAAATATAGTACATTTTAGATACCTCATGTAAGTGGAATCATGAAGTATTTGTTCACCTGTGAATGACTTATTTCACTTAGCATAATGTTCTCCCAGTACATGTTGGCACAAATGGCAGAATTTCCTTCTTTTTAAGGCTGAATAATATTTCATTATATGAATATAACACACTGTCTCTGTCCACTCATCTGTTGTTGATAGACATTTGAGATTTTTTTATATATCAAATTTATTGTGAATAATGTTACAAAAAATATGAGAATTCAGATATCTCTTTGAGATCCTGATTGCAATTCTTTTGCCTATATACACAGAAGTGGGATTGCTGGATCCTATATTAGTTCTATTTTTGATTTTTTGAGGAATCTCCATATTCTTTTCCATGATGGCTTCACCATTTTATATTCCTACCAACAGTGTGCAAGGATTCCAGTTTTTCCACATCCTATCAACACTTGTTATCTATTATTATATTTTAAACTGAATTTTTAATTTATTTTATTTTTGTATGTGAAATATCTCAAACACACCAAAATTAACAGAAAACAATTTAACACTCTTGTCATTACCACCCAACATTTAAATAAATTTTTGAGGAGTAATCAAGAATCTTAAATCAGTTTTCACAGCATTGCTATTTATAGGGAAATATGTATATATTTTTCATATTTTTATTATTTTGTTTGTTAATATTTTGATGTATTTAATATAACTTCTTCCATAAGGCAGAACAATTAGATACATCAGTAGGGGAAAATAGCATACAAAAAAGAAAAAAAAAAAAACACCACATAGCACATTTGGCTCCTGGGAAATCACCCACACTTCTCAAATTGGAAATATATGTTTAGGGCATTTTTGCCAGAAATAATTTATCTTTTTCCATGTTCACATGTTCAAAGAAATCTTTCTCTTTTATTTCCCTCTACTTTAGAGGCCAACTTATACTTATGAAATCTACTCCTGGTTTAGCCTCTGTTATTTTCTTTTTTTTACTAAATTCATCCACATTTATTGTTTTTAATCTCAAAATATTACAGCAGTGCAAATGTTTTTGGTTACATGGACCACATTTGTAATGCTTGAGTAAGGGTTATAAGTGTGCCCATGTACTACAATATTGTATTGTACACTCAAAAATTTATTAAAAAGGTAGATGATCTTATGTATGCTTACTATAAATTAACCAAAAAGCCACAAGGAAACTTTAAGAAGTGATGAATATGTCTATTAACTTAATAATGGCTAGTTAACTAACCATTAACTTAGTAATGGTTTCACAAGTGTATGCATGTGTCCAAACTCATCAAATTTTATACAAGAAATATGTGCAGTTTCTTGGCATACAAATTATACTTCAATAAAGCCATTTTTTAAAAAATAAATGTAGTACAGGAAAAGACAAATTATTACCTCAGTTAGTAATCCCTAGTTGAAGGAACTTATCTCAGTTGAGAAAATCTGTTACAATTTTTAAAAATTATTCATTTCTATTTGCCGTTAGAATAACACATAACTAAAACTAAACTTAGTATTAATTGCTGTTAGTTTTAGATGCTAATTTATAAGCCACACTGATTATGAAATTTAAATGAAGAAGAAAAATAACTAGAACTACAACACAGTACTAAGAAAAATATACTAAGAACAAAAATTTTTGGATATAAGTCTAAAATTATGATATATGAGCAAGAACTGCTGCTTTTAGCAAATTTTTACCACTTCTGAAGATATGGGATATTGGGCATAATATTAAATCTGAAACTTTATTTATTCGGTAATAATTATTGAGAACCTAAATTATTCTTTGTAATTAAATCTTAACCAGATGAAGAAATAAGCATACAAATAATGAAATAGAGTTCTGGAGTGTGCCAAGCATTATAATAGTCACTATATATTGTGTCTAATCATTTCAAAATGCTTCCAGGTAAGGGTTAGGACTCCACTTATAAAAAAAAATTATTTTTCTAAATCTGTAAAGAATGATGTTGGTACTTTGATGGGGATTGCATTAATTCTGTAGATCACGTTAGGTAGTATGGACATTTTAACAATATTGATTCTACCTATCCATGAGCAAGGTAGATTTTTCCATCTGTTTACATCTTCAACAATTTCTTTTCTTAGTGTTTCATAGTTTTCCCTGTATACGTCTCTCACCTCTTTCATTAAATATATACCTAGATATTTGATTTTCTTTGAGGCTATTGTAAAAGGTACTGTGTTTTTGATTTGAGTTTCAGCTTGACTGTTATTGGCATATAAGAATGCTGCTGACTTGTGTGTATTAATTTTGTGTCCTGAGATTTTACTGAATTCATTTATCAATTCCAGGTGTCTCTTGGTTTAATCCTTGGGGTTTTCTAGATATAATATCATAACATCAGCAAAGAGTGAGAGTTTGATCTCTTCTACTCCCATTTGGATGCCCTTAATTCCCCTCTCTTGTCTAATTGCTCTAGCAAGGAATTCCAGCACTATGTCAAACAGAAGTGGGGATAGTGGGCATCCTTGTCTGGTTCCAGATCTAAGTGGGAATGGTTTCAATTTTTCCCTATTCAGAATGACATTGGCTGTGGGTTTATCATATATGGCTTTGATAGTTTTAAGGTATGTCCCATCTATGCCTATTTTGCTAAGAGTTTTTATCATAAAGTTGTGCTGGACTTTATCAAATTCTTTTTCTGCATCAATTGAGAGAATCATATGGTCTTTGTTGTTGCTTTTATTTATGAGGTGAATTGTGTTTATAAATTTGCATATGTTGAACCAGCCTTGCATCTCTGGTATAAAGCCCACCTGGTCATGGTGAATTATTTTTTTGATATGCAGTTGGATTCGATTTGCTAAAATTTTGTTGAGGATTTTTGCATCAATATTCATGAGGGATATTGGTCTATAGTTTTCTTTTTTTGTTGTGTCCTTTCCTGGTTTTGGTATCAAGATGATGTTGGCTTCATAGAATGAGTTAGGAAGGATACCATTTTCCTCAATGTTGTGGAATAATTTCTGTAGTATAGGTATGAGTTCTTCTTTGAATTTTTGGTAGAACTTGCAAGTATAGCCATCTGGTCCAGGACTTTTCCTTCTACACTTTGTATGGAACCAGAGAAGATCTCATATAGCCAAAGCAATCTTAAGCAAAAAGAACAAACTGGGAGATATCAGTCTATCAGACTTCAAGCTGTACTACAAGGATATAGTAACTAAAACAGCATGGTACTGGCACAAGAATAGAGACATAGACCTTTGGAACAGGACTGAGAATCCAGAGGTGAAATCATCTGCATATTGTCATCTAATCTTTGACAAAGCAGACAAAAATATACACTGGGGAAAAGAATCCCTTTTCAATAAATGGTGCTGGGAAAATTGGATAGCTACATGCAGAAGATTGAAACTGGATCCCCACCTCTCACTTCTTACAAAAATCAATTCTAGATGGACTTAAACCTAAGACATGAAACCTTAAGAATACTAGAAGAAAATGTAAAGAAGGTTCTTTCAGACATTGGCCTAGGCAAAGAATTTATTAAGAAGACCCCTAAATCAATCACGGCAGCTACAAAAATAAATAAATGTGACCTAATCAAATTAAAAAGCTTGTGTATAGCCAAGGAAACTATCATTAGAGCAAATAAACAACCTATAGAATGGGAGAAAATATTTGCTCTCTACACATCCGATAAAGGCTGATAAAAAGAATCTATCTAGAACTCAAAAAAAAATCAACAAGAAAAAATCAAACAACCCCATCAATAAATGGGCAAAGGAAATGAACAGGAACTTTTCAAAAGAAGACAGAATAATGGCCAGCAAACATATAAAAAAATGCTCAATGTCTCTAATCATTATGGAAATGCAAATCAAAACCACAATGAGATATCTCCTAACTCCAGTAAGATTGGCCGGTATCAAAAAAATCCCAAAGCAACAAATACTGGCAAGGATGTGGAGAGATAGGAATACTTTTACACTGCTAGTGGGACTGCAAATTAGTGGAACCTCTGTGGGAAAGAATTTGGAGATACCTCAAAGATCTACAAGTAGAACTACCATTTGATCCAGCAATAGCACTATTAGACATCTACCAAAGGAAAAAAAGTCATTCTATAATAAAGACATCTGCACTCGAATGTTTATGGTAGCACAATTCACTATAGCAAGGATGTGGAAACAACCCAAGTGCCCGTCAATCCATGAGTGGATTAATAAAATATGGTATATGTATACAATGGAATATTACTCAATTATAAGAAATGATGGTGATCTAGCACCTCTTATATTTTCCTGGATAGAGCTTGAGCCTATCCTCGAAGTGAGGTATCACAAGAATGGAAGAATAGGCACCACATGTACTCACCATCAAACTGGCACTGACTGATCAACACTAAGATGCTCAGACAGCAGTAATATTCTTTGGGGATAGAGGGATTGGGGGTGGGTAAACTCATAACTAATGAATGCGGTAAGTGTTGTAAGGGGGGAAAGGGCACATCTCAAATCATGGTGGGGATGTGGCAAAGTCATAATATTTAATCAAAATGTTTGTATCCCCATAATTTCCTGAAATAAAAAAAAATTATAAGAAAAAAGTGAAGATCAGAGAGACTCCCTAAGTTGTTTAATGCTTTGAATTCAAACCAAAATCAGTGTTGTTGCTAAGCTTGTTTTAGGAATAATAATGGCATATAGTTATAATTCAAGGGAAAATATTTTATCTAAGTTAAATTTAACAAATGTATTTTCAGAATTGAGAGATAAGAGAAATCATTTTTGTAGTTACCTATCCCTCTCTTCTGCTTTAATCATCATTTGAAAATACAGCTGTTCAAGATAGATCATCAGCCAAGATTTAGCTATTAGCAATTAATTCCATGGGTCAATTAAATGAATCTATCTTAAAATTCCTATGAGTTTAGAGAAATAGCTATAAGAGTTGTTGTTGCATTTTTGTACAGATTATTGTCACTTGTAAAATATCATGTTTCCTACAAATTCAATTTTTACTACTAACTCATTAGCTATGGTTTATAGCCTCTATGTGGACTGGACAATAAATATTTTAATTTATGCAGGTTAGAATTATAGCCAAAGGGGTAGTTGGAGTTGGCACCATTCAGAACAGCTAAAGCTCTGTGTCTTAGTCCATTTTTGTGTGTTTCTATAACAGAATACCACAGTCTGGGTAATTTTTAATGAAAAAAAATGTATTGGCTCACAGTTCAGGAGTCTGGGAAGTCTATGATTGAGGGGCTGGCATCTGTTGAGGTTCTTCTTGCTGAGTCATAATATGGTGGAATGCATCACATAGCAGAGAGATGAGAGAGAGTGCAGGAGAGCACACCCACTCCCATAATAACAGCACTAGCCCATTCATAAAGGCTCTGCCCACATGACATAAACACCTCTTAAAGGCCTCACCTCCAAATACCATTTCAATGGCAAATAAATGTCAACATGAGTTCTGGAGGGAACATTCAAACCATAGCACTCTGATAGCAAATCCTCAGTCTTTCTGGCCTCAAGAACCAGAGGACAGAGTGCATGCTAACCACAGCCACTGGAAAGTCTGAGGGGAATCCCAGGAAAGAGAAGCCATGAGGGGAGAGCCCAAAATTTATGCATATAAAATTTGTGAAAATATTTGGTTGACCATGGAACCATGCATATATAATATAAATTCAAAGTAGGTGAGTTGAAGATAAAATATCTGATATTTGATTTGAGCTGCCATCCAAGAGACAGGGTTTGATGTTTAAATCTAACCATGTTAACTGCTCACTAAAACAAAAATCAAGACTGTTCAGAGGAATATAACAGAATTCTGGGCCTCCACAACAACACAGTAACCATGTTATGGATATAATCCAGGAAAATATCACTCGTTTTCAAGAAAAAATACAATAAATGGAGACCATGTATTGAGATGTACTAGATATTGTAATTAGAATTCGAGAATTTAAAAGTTTTTTATAACTAAACTCAATGGAAATTATAATCTTAATGAATAAAAAGATGGGGAATCTAAACAAAAAGATAGAAAATATAAAAAGGAGCCAGATAAAAATACTAGAACTGAAAATTTCAATCTTTGAAATAAAAATTTCGTTGATTGTGTTTAACAGCAGAGTGTAGGTGAAAGAGAAACAAGTCAGTAAATTTCGAGCAAGATCAATAGATACAGTCTAGTAAAGAGATTATTTCTTTTTTTTTTTTTTCAGGTCAATTCTTGCAGTATAACAATTTTACTAGCTTGGATCCTTTTTGAGATAATAATATTAGGCTGATCATTCTCTCCAATAGTATGGTCCTTAATGTTACGTTAGGAAAAAGGTTTAAAACTTGTTAAACAAATAAAAAACAACAGCAACAAATTTATTCACCCTGTATACTTTGGTAAGTATGATTATTACACATGCTAACATTTTAACAACCTTAGTATCTATTAATTTTATTACAAAGGAAATCTTTGGTTCCAAATCAGATGATAATGTTGATGTTAAACGTTATTTTGATGGTCTTTTTCAGATTATAGTATGGTCATTATTGATCCAAGTTCCTATTTGTCTATTATGCTTGGAGCTTAGGTGACTCAGTTTATGTTTCTCATTAAATTTCTCAAAGACTTACTTATAAAGCAAAAATGACAACTTTTAAAATTTGTAATGAAATATACTAAACTTAGATGGATGGTAATTTATTTTATGCTATTTCCTTTTCTAGTATGAAGATATCTTAAGAAAATAAATGAAAATCAGAAGCTTTATGAGCAGAATCAGGGTAAAAATGTGGTCTTAGATTTTCATGAAGCAAGCATAGCCTAATAAAATTCCTGTCTTCAAGAGAATATCACAATATTACTTTCTGAGATAAATTTATCATATCTTGGTCTTTGCTTCTTTAGCACAGTAATCTATCCAATTTATTTAATATTTACATTGGACTATTGATATAAAAGTTATCTGAAGGCTTCCATTTTTCTTTGTGCTTTCAAGTGCAAATAGAGATTCAAAAGAATATTAAATTGAGTATAAAAGAATCAGGATCAATACCTCAGGATCAGCACATTCTCTCCCCCATAAAGCATGGAAATCCTAACAGGTAAATTCCTGCTCCTCAATTCTTTGTCTTCTGGATTCAGTAACAGTCAGTGACATCTGATTTACAAGCTGCACTTGATTTCTAAAATCTCTTTTTTTTTTTTCAATCACTCAAAAGCCTCAGTTAATTTTGTGGCAGTGTAGCCGCTTGTAATAAGTATGCATGCTTTCATCTGTGTTGTTCCCCTTATTTCACCTGTTCTCTGAATCGCTTTATAATAATAAAAGATCCTATCATCCTTTTAATGTTCAACTTAAAGACCCAGGCTTGTAATGGCTATTCCTGGAGTCCTACAGAATTAAAAATACTTTTATCTCTACAGCTTTAAGAGAACATTTTCTTCTGATAGAACCAAGAGAGCAGCAAAACCTAAAAACACTTTTA
Source organism: Lemur catta (assembly GCF_020740605.2). NCBI lineage: Eukaryota > Metazoa > Chordata > Mammalia > Primates > Lemuridae > Lemur > Lemur catta. The sequence goes on along the minus strand of NC_059150.1, from coordinate 22,192,827 downwards.
TCTTGCTTAATTTTTGTAGAGCTTTATTCTACATGACAGGCTAATTATCTGCTTCCCTTTATTTTTGACCAAATGAAAACAAAGAATAGAGATTACCCATTTGAAGAACAGTAATTTCATATCACATTTTAACTCAGAGTAACCCTAATGAATTCTTGTTATTGAATTGACTGATGATCAATTTTTTGAGTCAGAGAAGCAGTTCAAAAAGAGTTCTTCTACTTTCAATTACTTCCCTAAATCTCCATAGTGATCATTTAGGCTTTCTTTTTTCCCCTTTCTCCTAGGAAGAAATTTAGTCTTTTTACACAAAAATAATGGCCTGCTTTATCCTAATAAAAGACACTTGCATTTTGGAGGCATGGGTATGATAATGATGGGGACTGAATTAAATATGCACTACTCGTGTAAATAGCCAACATTTCTGCTATATTCTCCTAATACTAGAAGATGGGAATTCACAAAGTCTAGATTTTTCATGGGCCTGACAAAGTGAACTTGAGCAGTGGGATACTAGAAAAGCTCTAACTGTGGTGGTACTTTATACACCATGAGTATTTTAAGATTAATAATGTAGTTTTATCTCAGTGTGAGGCCAGTGTTAATAACTAGTCCTATTCAAGGGAAGCTTCAAGAATGCTATAATTGAAAGTTGCCCAATTGTGCATGAACTAACCTAACTTTCCAGTAGCACAATTCATCTTAGTCAGTATTTCACTTAAGTAACAAACTCTCAGTAAAGCAGCAAGCATCTTTACTTTATGTATTATCAACTTTGATGCCCTGAATGTGTTTCTGCTTTTGCAAATGATGGCACATGCAAATAGAATTCTGACAGATACTGATTACAAAATCAGGCAGGCAGAAAAATTCATTTATGGTTGGAAGAACAGCAAATGTTACAATTCTCTATCTTCAGCAAAACAATAATCATTTTACCTACAGCTAAGTTACCCATTGTTATGGCATACATTTTTTATAAGGTAATTTTTTTATGGTTCTTTTGATTGATTTTTTTTACCAGAGCAATGCTTTTTCAGCTATCTTCATTTATGTCTATTTTCTGATTATAGAAATCTTATCTGTTAAACTAGTTGTATCAGAACATCAAGTTCACTTAAAAATGAGAAATACAACTTCCATAATTACACATTGTGTATGAATGATACTCAAACCCCCGGCCGTGATCCATAGGGGTCTGTATTATAAAAATTTCTTTTGACTTTTGAGTGATAACCCAGAGGAAAAAACAATAAAACAGGGATCTTTTTCTATTGTTTCTCACAGTGGGATACAGCCTTGTATCTGCCTCTCTTTGATCTACTTGGCAGAACTTAAATCTAGACCCTAGCATCATTTACGCACAACTTGCAAATTTCCATTAAGTGGAAGTTAACAAATGTCTAATAACATCCTTTAATGTCTCTCCTCAAATTATTTAAGATTATCCTGAAGCTATTATTTGTCTGACAAATTTAGATTTATTGTATGTGCATGTCCAGATTTTATAATTTAATATATTTTTTAACTCCATGGGGCTAGGTCAACTCAAACATACAGGCTATTGTTCAATATTGTCACATGGATGTTCTTCAGCAGAAATTTCTTATTAGCTATTCAAATGAAATGTGCAGGCTGGAATCTTGGTATGACTGTTCTGATGCCCATCTGTGATAATTATTTTGCCCATTCGCATTGTGATATGCCAAGATGAACTAGAGACAGAAGCCAGCCAAGGTCTGAATGAGGGATCTAGCCTTCAGGACATACAACTAAGCTAATTTTCCCCTGGAAAATGTTTCTTACAATGAACAAATCAGTGAGAACTTATTTTTTTAAGGATTTTCCTAATACTTGTCTTTTGTAAGTAAAAATTATAAGTAATAAAATTTTGCTTGGATTTTTACTTCGGTGAGGTTCCTAGCACATACCCAGACTTACTACTTGTGTTTTTAAGTCCTAGATTGCAATGTACAAGAATTTTTTTGTAACCTCTGATACATTAGAAATTGTTACAGCTTAGTAGGTTAGTACTTAGAGATATCCAGTTTAATAAGAGAATGAGTCAAGTCTTAAAGAATTATTAATTCTGGGAGTCCATATAAAAAAGATAAAGGATCCATACTAAGGTGAGAAGGTGATGGGAAGAGTAAAAGCATTAAAGTTCAGGGACCAAAAGGTGAATTCAGATGCCTCATTTCAAAGTAGGGGGATAACAAGCTAAGAATAATCTAGGCGAATTTTTTCAAAATGCATTCTCATTTTGGGATCTTTAAGGCATAAAGTTAAATAGATTTACACTAGTATTCCCATCAGGGTAAGTAGTTATCAATCAAATTGATTCAAACTTTATAAAATTCCAGAAACATCGCTGTTTCAGGCGCTGATGATTAAACTAATGTAATAACTGAATAATCTGGAGAACAATTCCTCCTCCTTTCAGCATTTTGTCCCATTAACTTGATACAATCTACATAGTAAACTAATTGCTGAGGATGTATAGAGTAAAAAGATGAAACATCCACTACCTTTCCCCAGTTTTAGTACTTTTAAGGTCAATTCATGTGGCTTTAAACTGTGAAAAAAGCTTCCAGGAAGTGAATATAGATTAACAAAAATTTAGAAGACAACATGTTTTGCCTTTAGGATTCAAAATAATCATTTCACAAAGAAAAAAAGCTATGTCCTTACTGATATTCCCACCATTTCCCATCCCTAAGTATTTGTTGAAACACTAAAATCTCTCCCTGAGTTTACACAAAACTAATATTAGGATTGGTTATTCTCAGCCTGGAATATAAACCTAGAGATAGAAGTAAAGGCTTTTTCTCTAGTGACTTCTTCCCCTTAAATGCAGTGGCAGGGTCTAATTTCTTCTGCATATAATGCTAAAGCAAGTGATTTCAATACAGGGTCCCAAAGGCTCTGTGGGCAGAACTGAATCTCAATAAGTTTGGTTTCCTCTGTAGTCATGTATTTGATCCTATACATTTAAAAACATTATTATTAAAAAGGGTTCATAGCGTTTATGAGACTGACAAAAAGGTCTAAGACACATAAAAGGTTAAGAAGACACATTCTGGAATCCCTAGGCTTAAATCCCGCCAAATGGCATTTAAGAAATGTACTGGATGCTGAAACAATATGAATACCAAACAAAACAAACAGTGAAATAGCAATTGATTATATTCTTCAGTCTGTTTTGTTGGCATCAACAGATACAGATCATTAATAATCCACATAGACTAAGTGCTTCTTGGTTAAATCTGGGGCCCGTAATTGAATTCATTTCACAACACACTGAAAGCAAAGCAAGAAAGTGCTATCTAGTCTTCAGGGTCACCATTAGGACCATGTCACAAATAATCTCACTGAGTATCTGAATTGCTTGTGGGAAAGACCCTAAAATAAATTAATTGATCATTTTTAGATACTTGTCGCAGCCAAGTTTGAATAGGGAAAATTAACGATTCATGTCGTGGAGACAAATTATAAGAAACTTTCATTGCATAATTTATGTGAATGGTGTTCACAGTTCTGTGCCCTGTGCTTTATAGTTTCAAGATCTTTCATCTTTTATTTTATTGCTACTTAAAATTCCATTCCAAGAAACATTAGGCCACCATTTTAGGGAATACAGTCTCTGTTTATGATTTGCTTTCACACCTTTAAAACTATGTCATTCAACTTCACTTCCTGAAGATTTGAATTTATGTTTATCTTCCATTAAAGGTGATGGCTTCAATTTATACGAAATCTAATGGAGATTCCTTTTTGCTTTTTATAACAAAAAAGATTCAGCTTTACTGTGTAAGTTTTGAATCCCTACAAGCCTTCACCAAGGCCCACAACCTTACATAAAAGTGATATGTGTAGTCTTTTCTGTGTTAACACAAATCTAAATAAGCTTCACTATAATCATCAGGGATGAAGTATTTTTATTACAAAAAGCTCTATAGTGCATTAGTCAATTAGTTATCTTTCTGATGGTTAGTACCTCTTCAGTGTGCCATTTGTCATGGCATTTATCCAATATGGTACTTTATATGGATAATAATGAAAGGAAATAAAACTACACTTCTAAACTCTCCTTGGAGGTAATTACATTGTCAAATTTATAGGTAATGAGAAAATTTTCTAAGCTTTTAAAACATTGTGACAGAGATTATAGAGTTTGTTTGTTTATTTGTGTTTCTGTTGGCTAGCTGTCTCAACAAACATTACTTTTACAAGTAAGGTTTCACACAATCAACAAATCACAAAGACAATCCTGAGGATGTGTTTGGAAGCATAAAAATTTTTAAAAGCCAGTGCAAAATGATTGATTGCTCAACTTGGAAAAATAAAATATTCTGTCGACTAGGCTTAAAATAAATATATGTCTAATATTACAGGACATAATACACAACTAAAGTTAGTAGTCAGTAAAGCTTCCTATTATATGAAGTCAGAAACCTGTGAGAATTTCTTTTTTTCCATAAATTAACCTCAAAAATATATGACTACTTTGTAAGTACTTAGAGTCTATACTGGTATGACTATCCTTCTCTCAAGAATTTGGAAGTAAGGAAAAATGTGTTATACACCAAACATGACAATATGGAAACAGAACAAAATGAATCAGATTATGATAAATCACTTTATGGGTCACAGTTGCATATAGGGTTCATGTGATTATAAAAATAATGTCCATTTTTTCCAGTTGCTCAGGCCAAGGAGCTCACAGTCATCACTTCCTTCTTGCCTATCTTTGACTTCTGTTTTATCTCCAATCCCACAGCAAACCTTGCAGCCTTACCAAGAAAATCCATAACCACCTCTACTGCCTCCATCCTTTTTCAAAGGAATGAATTTCTCCTGCTAGAATTATTTCAATAGCCTCTGGCTGTTCTTCTTGCCTCTGCCTAGAGTCTCTTCAATCTATTATCAAAACAATAACCAGAATGATACTGTTAAAATGTTAGATCACATTGTTCCTCTTCTCACCCTCAGCCTCTGAAGTCTTCCAAGTCACTCAGAAAAGAGACCAATGTGTCTTTAGAATGACTGAAATGGCCCAGCAGGACCTCCCGCCCTCCACACTCTGCTCATGCCCCATCTCATCAGTCTTCCTCTCATCTTCTGCTACTGGTCTCCTCGCTCACTCTAGTCTGGTCCCACTGGCCATTTTGCTCTTCATGAAATTCAAAAGGCTGAGTTCTGTCTCAGAATGTTGTAATTTCCATTCCCTTGGCTTCAAGCATTTTCCGCCTTTTAGATTCTTGCCGTGCCAAATGCCTCCTTCTGAGCAGGGGCTTCCCTGACGACCCCATTCTAAATGGTATCACGAGGTCAAGTACCCCTCTTGACCTCTTTTTCCCAACACTCCATTCATGTTCTTCATTTATTTGCCTCTATAACACTTCCCTTCTACCCTCTCCTGTATTTTACCTATTTTATTATGTGTTTATCCTTGTTAGAAAGCTCTTTCAGAATATAAATAAATATTAATTTATTTTGTTCATTGCAGTATCCCAGCACCCAGACAGTGCCTGGCATGGGGTGGAAGTTCAATAATTATTTGCTGAATGAATAATTAGATAAAGGAATAAATGGATCATTAGAGGAAGATCTATAAAGGAACAGATATACAAATCCCTTGAAGATACAATAGGACTTCCATACCAAGATAAGCCAAAATTTAACAAATTCACATATATTAAGAGAGAATATATGAGGGTGAAGACAGATGGGAAACAGCAACATGAAGTCATAAGGAATCTCTGACAAAATTTGCCACTGTCCTCTGCCTTAGGAGAGAAGCCTTTGCCAAGGACTTCAAGGATTTCCTTCAAGTGGGATGGTGAGCTGCTCATGTCAGGCTATCTTAGCTTAATGCCATTAACATTAAATTCTTCTAATGACCCTTGCTCTGTTCCTATTTTCACCAATCCACCCGCATAGGGTCTGCTCACATGGTGACAATGATCACATGAATGGGGCTTATGATTCAGATGTCACTTTCTATATAATAAATACTGTGATACAAGACACTTATCAGAGGGCTTCTGAAGAATAAGTTTATGAAGTTAATAGGCAAAATTCTTTTATTTGTTTTTCATCCAACAAAAATTATGTTGTGGGATGACCAACTATCCCAGTTTGCCCAAGACTGGGGAAGATCTCCCGATGAAGGACCTTCCATGCTAAAACTAAGAAAATATCGGGAAGACCAGGACGAGCTTGTCACACCAGCCACTACATGGCAGACACTGTGAAAATGCTAGGAATTTAAAAATATACATGTGTTACATATCCCCTCCTTTGGATATTTGAGAAATCTGTTAATCTTCTGCGCTTACTAATAGGACATTAATTTTTATTTCCCATCAATGAAGTTTAAAGAATATTTACATGTAATATTTACTCTAAGTAAGCATTTTGGAGCAAGTAATTTTGCTCCAAATGAAAAAAAAATTAGAAACTGATTGGGGATATAAGCATAGTAAAAGATATGGTAAGTTTAATAGTTTAATTTGATATGACAAGAATTTATTGACCATATATTATTTGTTGGGCCTGATTTGGGGCACTAAAAAGACATATGATATATTTCAAAACATGGGCAGAGCTTAGTGGTCTCCAAATGACTTTTTAGCTACAGTTTAATTGCTGTCCTTTTACCAGGACATCTGCCCATCACAACAGACTATCAAGGAAAGAAAATGCTTTACCCATTGAATATGTAACTCTTACCTTTCATGTCTTTTGGGAGCTAGATGAAATCAGCCATTATGTTTTTCTTATACCCAATTAAAGGTCTAATTCTTCTAATTTTAGATGCAATAGCAGACCTCTAATTGACTGTATCCATTTATTTTAGAAAGAAAGAGAGAACTATATTTTTATTACAAGATTAAAGAGTTAAGTGACCTGCAGAGAGACAATCTAACACTATGGAAACCAACTCACACTCTGCAGTCCCAGCCAAACTTCAGAAACTCAGGATCTTTGCCTGTGTGTAGGTTACTTTCGTCTCTGCTGCAGGCAATTTAAGAAGCTCTGTTACTACCATGGGCTCTGACTAGCCTTTGATAAAAATCATCTTTGTTCAGCTGCATTAGTTTTCCATTATCTTTTGGTGAGGCATGAGAGCCAAAGTCTAAACAAAAAAGAAAGACAGTCACACGTCTTTATGTATCCCAGCGTTTAAAAACTTGAAAATACCTTCCTCAGCAACAAACCTGTAACAGCAGGCTTCAGGTAGAAATTGCAGCTTTTCTTTAGATCTAGAGAGAAAGATGCTTAGGCATACTTCTGTTAGAAATTCTGCATGCTACACATCATCAGAGACAACATGGTGAGAAGCATCTTCAAAGCTAATACACTAGTGGCTATTTCACAATTATTACTTTAAGTCATTCTTCAGTTCTTTCCCCAAATGCTGCGTGCTCAACTGCAACCATCAGTGTTTCTCAAGCTTCCATGGAGAAAGTTTCAGTCAGCAAATTTAGGGGCTAGTCACAACAGTAATGACAGTACGTTAAACAGCTTAATTTGAATCCCCGGTTGAAAATGGGGCAGAGAGATAGGAAGATAGAAAGCATTTTGAGAAGGACTAGGGAATTTAAATAACAGTTATGCTCAGACGAGTCCCCTCAAACAAACAAACAGACAAACACAAAACTGTCCGGAGTGGGACTTTCATCATTGCTCCACTAATCAGCTTTAAACTGGAAGTCTTCCAGACATCCTAAAGTTCCTCATTCATCCCTCAATAATCTTTTTCCTTTTTCCTATATTCCCCCTTTATTCTAATTCTACAAGTCATTTATACCAGGAACCAGTTACTACCAATTCTTCTGTCTTCCTCTGTATAATAACTTAGCAGGGAGCTTGGCTAGTCAGTCCACAAAGATTGGGGAGACTGTCCATTAAGAGCAAGTTTAAGTTTGCTTTTATTTCACTTTATCCACTAAACTAACAATAAACAGTATAAATGTTATATACAAGTTTAAGGACTCAAGTAAGTAGATTCAACTGCCTGGTGGCCTTCTTAATTCCTCCCAGATTTGTGCCAAAGAGTAACGGTCAATGTAGGCTCCACAGAGGTAAAAAAAAAAAAAAAAAAGGAAAAGAAAAAAAAGAAATTCACTGATTAGAAAATCCCATATTTGAAGGTTTTCTGTATTCCATAGCATTTGGCTAGTGGAGGGACCATGAGGGCACTCAAGGGTTTACCATATTACCCTATAAATAAGTGTGCTGCATCCCAGTTACATACTTCTGGAATGTTTTTCCCACTGTATCATCAGATCTACTGAGGTTTCAACCCCACAGATGGGTCTAGAACACACTCACCACACCAATGCTGTTGGGTCTACTTTTTAAAGAGCTCTGACATCATTGTCTCTGACCCATTTTCACTGCCACGGCTTTCCTGCAGCCTCTGATCATCTCTTCTCTTCTAGCTTCATCCCACTCCACCCCATCATCTGCAGCTCTGCTACTTGTCTTTCTAAAATGTCAACATTCATGTCACTTGCTGCTTCAAAACATTTGTGATTCTTTGCTGAAAAGTTCCAACCTCCTAACTGGTTCTGAAGGCCTTTCATATCCTGGCTTCTAATTTATTTCTCTGACATTATGTCCATCATTGTCCTACTCATAATCTCCTTTCCAGAAAATGCCCACTACTGCTGTTCTGTGGCTGTGCCAGGCTGCTTCACTCCTTCTTTCCTTTGTACGTGTCATCCTTACCACATGCCTTAGTTATTCAGCAATCACATCCATAAAGCCTACTTTATGCAGAGTGCTGAGCTAGGTGCTAAGGATCCAAAATCAATAAGATGTGGTCTCTTTTGAGAAAAGTTTACAACTTGGAGGAAATTCAAACACATAGAACTACAGTTATTCTTCAATGTGAAAAATTTTAATTTTTAATAAGGCCATATATAAATTGCTGTCAGAGCCCACAGGAATATCCACTAAAGAAAACAAGTGAAAAGCACTGATATTTTTAAGTTTTACAGAACTAGAGATGATTCTCCTAAGTGGAGTATCACAAGAATGGAAAAACAAACACCACCTGTACTCACTATTAAAATGCAACTAACCAATCCGCACTCATGTGCACAGATAGAAGTAAAACTCAATGGAAGTCAAACAGGTGGGGTGGGGGAGGAGAGAATAGGTAAAATCACACCTAATGGGTACAACGTACACTATCTGAGTGATGGGCACACTATACTTTGACTCAAGCTGTACAAAAGCAATCATGTAACCAAAATGTTTGTACCCCTGTAATATTCTGAACTTAAAAAAGTTTATCCCCAAAAAATAAATAAATAAAACAATTTTTAAAAATTTAGAAAGGAATAACTAGAAGCCATTTATTAAATGGAGCTCTGATTTTCTATGCTCTTAGATGAGGAGAAATTTTGAATTGGTTCAAATACAAACGGTGGATGGTTTCCCATTTAGAAGGTTGCCCATACTTTTAGGTTGATGGAAACTTCATTTTCCAGTTTCGTGGGGTTAGTGAGTGGTCTGAACCTCTTAAATGAGGATTTTTCAGTTGAGATTTAGCAAAGCCTCAAATACAAGCGGAAAAAAATTCTGAAAAATGACCAATGGATATTACAAGAAGAACTTTTATGATGGAAAAATAGTCATTAAAGTTTCTCAGTTCTCATGACTGACAATCTGCAAGTACTGATTTGGTTACCGTGTGGGGGTCAATGATATGCATTCTAATGAAAGCTGACAGTCTGTACTGACTGTACACCTCTCCACTTGTCACCTCCAGACATTAGCCCATCACATCTGGCATGTTCCAGCCTTTTCCAGCAATGTACCCTTGTCAGATTTTTCTCCCAATTCCCCATCTGAGCAACACCAAGAGAATCTACCTGGGTGTGATCATTTTTCTTGTAAAGTCAGCACACAATGATGAATGGATGGATGGATGGATGGATGGATGGATAGGTGACTGAATGGATTGGGGCATGCATAAATTACCATTTAAGGGATAATCTCTGTTCTACTTTCTGCTATAATTGTCCTAATTTTCCCTGGGGTGATGAATAATTGACTCAACAGAGAAAGGAAATTAATAAAGGAAATTTATATAAACGTTTATTAAAACCTCCAAGGCTGGGCACGGTGGCTCACGCCTGTAATCCTAGCACTCTGGGAGGCCAAGGCAGGTGGATTGCTCGTGGTCAGGAGTTCGAAACCAGCCTGAGCAAGAGCGAGACCCCGTCTCTACTAAAAATAGAAAGAAATTATCTGGCCAAGTAAAAAATATATATACAAAAAATTAGCTGGACATGGTGGCGCATGCCTGTAGTCCCAGCTACTGGGGAGGCTGAGGCAGTAGGATCGCTTAAGCCCAGGAGTTTGAGGTTGCTGTGAGCTAGACTGATGCCACGGCATTCACTCTAGCCTGGGCAACACAGCGAGACTCTGTCTCAAAAAAAAAAAAAAAAAAAAAAAAAAAAAAAAAAACCTCCATGTTTTATATTCCTGTCTTTCCTGTTTTACCAATAATAGTAATTCCTATCACTCCTTCAAGACTCACTTCAATAATCCCTCCTGTGTAAAGTCCTCCCTACCCCCAACTGACTTGATCATTTTATTCTCTATGTTAAAACCGTATTTTGTGTGTACTCATCACAGCAGTTATGACACCATTGTTTTTCACATGTCCTACTGCACTATGGGCACTTGCTGGACTGTTTCTTGTATAACTGTAGTTTCCCACGCTTTGATCATAATAGCGCAGGACCATTTCAATAGCTTCACTTTGCTAGGAGACAAGAGCATATCCTCGATAACTGAAAAAATTAGAAGCATGCTTTTATTTCTAAATGATTACCACTCTATCTTCTTAAACAGAGCATAGTGATCTTAATCTTTCCTGTCTGTCTGACTCATGGTCATTATTTAGAAATGTTGTTGCTGAGGTGTTTTGAGGTCTACTGAATTGTGGGGTTATGCTTTCTTGAATTTTTTTACAATTATTTTGACACTTATTTCTCTTCTGTATTTGTCGTGAGTTATGACTTTCTCTTCTTATTGTAAGTCTGCCTGTTCTTAGGACATCTCCCATCCCAAAGTTCCTTCAAATGTGCTGCTTCCAAAGAATCCAGGCATCTAAAGTCATCACAGGTACGCCTACATCAATAGATTTTAGAGTAAAGCTAAGGGCACTTTCTGACAAGCAATTTACATGACATCAAGAGTTGCATTTTTGCTGCTTTAAGAATTGAACAGGAAAATAATAAATATTCTTCAACCTCAAGTCTCCAAGTCTATTCTGAATGAGAAAAGTCCTTCAGATAAGTGAAGCCTGTAAGTGGATATTATGGACCTGAATGCTATAGTTAAAAATAAAATGAATAAAAATATAAAATAAAATAAAATGAAATTTTTAAGAAAAGGAAAAAAAAATCAATAAGCACTAAAAATTAGCCCAAAAAGTTCCCACTAAAAAATCCTACTTAGAAAAATCATTAATTTTGGAACTTGAAGCAACAGATATAATCCTTTCAAAGCCTTGAATCTTTTGACCCAAATTTAATTTGGATCTATAATAGTAACCTTGGCAGAGGAGAGAGAAAGAGAGAGAGAGAGAGAGAAAATGCACATGTTCTCAAGTGGCAAGTACACATGTACACTCAGGCAAATCTGCTGCTTTGTTGAGACAGGAGTTAGTGAAAGGGAACAGTTATAGGAAAGGCTGAAGGCAAGTAGCGAGCAAGCCTAAAAATTTACCAGCATACTTGATGGAGCAAATAGTATAATTTTTCTTCAATTCATTAAATATTATTGGAAATTATCTTTTTATATCAGAGGAAACATTTGCTTCATGATCTGTTGAACAATTTCTATGAGACATTTAAGCTTATTAAGTTTTCTTAATTCCTATGAAATTAATTCAAACTTTAAGCAGCAAAATACTCAGATGTTTTTCCATAGATGGGTTCCAAAACAAAATGAAATGCCACTTTATTGTCTTGAAAACATTTCTAATTTTCACCACTGCATATTACACATAAGAATCACAACATAGCATAATAAAATCCAGTTGTTGCTTGCAAAGTACTTTAAAAATATTAACAAATAATTTTTGTGCCTTATTTTGTATATACTGAATTTTCTTAATAGGAACTAATGTATAAGGAAATTTTGCTCTAAAAATAAAAATTAAATACTGCTTTGCAAACTTTAGGCATCACCATTTCTCATTACTACAATTAAGAACCAATGTACATCTGGTAATTTAACTGTAAATGATTCAAAATTTAAGCAAATATCAGACTCTTCAGGATTTAATGTCTCATCATTATGCTTTTACAATTGCCATTTGTAATAAAGTAGAATTTCTGCAACAACCAAATGTATATACCGTCAACGATTATATTAGCAAATAAGAAAGTTGTCTAAATTTTGTTCTAACATCTAAAGAAATTAAAACAATCACCAATGAATAAAATTACCTTGCAATCACCAGTCACAATGAGAAAAAGCAGATTTTTTATGTTGTGATTATTATTTGAATATAATATTATACCAGTAAATGTTATTGAAAACTTTACAATGTTGTTTACTTGCCAATTCATGTTTTTACTGTTTCCTTACTCTGTGCTATCTATATTAATAGATAAAAATTTGTAATCTATTTGCTTCACTTCTATATTCCGTAAGGCATTTTTAAAATCTACAGCCTTGCTTTTCAAAGCATGATTCATAAATTAGAAGGATCAGCATAATCTGGAAGATTCTTAGGGATGCAGAATCTCAGGCCCACTGAATCAGAATCTGTTCTCTAACAAGATCCCCAGGTGATTCACAGGTACACTGAAGAAGCACCATCCTAGCATCTAACTCCCCTTAGCTCTAGCATATAACTTCACATGCATATTATTGGACTTGGTAATGTAAACATTCAGTACTGAGCCTGAGAACTTTTGCAATTCTGTACCCCCATAATATGCTGAAATAAAAAAAATTGAAAGAAAAAAATCATATTAAAATTAGCGTGTTAAGTTAAAAAGCTATGTTGATATTGGCAAATTTATAGGTCTCTAAGTTTTTTTACAATAAATAATACAGAAGTGACCAAGACAATTTTAAGGACAACGGGAATCTCTTACTCCAAGTGTCATTTACAGCATTTGGCAAAGTCTTCATTTATTCAACAGCGCCAGGTGCTGTGACTGTGGTCAAACACTAGTAAAACAAAGGTGTCCAGGACGCAGTCACTGCCCTCAGGTACATTATGTTCTGGGAGGAGGCATGGACCAATAGCAGGTGCTTATAATAAATAAAAGTTATAATTACAACCTGTTGAGTTGTAGAGTGATTACTCTGAAAAGAAATCATTTCTCCAATATTTCCATCTACACTGTCAGAAAGAATTTAGATTATTATGTCAAGATTACAAAGAGAAAGAAACAATAGAAAGGAAGGTTATTGTAATTGTAATTGTTATTGTAATTGTTGTTTGTTGTTTTATCTTCTAACTAAACTGCAGAGAATAAAAACTGAAAAGTGGAGAGGGGAGCAGATCAGATGGTGCCACTATAACAGACCGGAGAGAGAACAGAGAGGGAAGTGGTCCCATCTGCCTTTCAGCCTCCAGATGGGAAACAGAGAGATGGGTGTGACATGTAATCTCAGGGACACAGAGAAGAGGTCCAGAGAGAGAGACAATAAAGAAAGGAGGGGCCGAGGGTCTAGGTGCGGTGGCCCATGCCTGTAATCCCAGCACTCTGGGAGGCCGAGGCGGGAGGATCACTTGAGGTCAGGAGTTCAAGACCAGCCTGAGAAAGAGCAAGACCCCCATGTCTACTACAAATAGAAATAAATTAGCCAGGCAACTAAAAATAGAAAAAATTAGCTGGGTGTGGTGGTGCATGCCTGTAGTCCCAGCTAGACAGGAGGCTGAGGCAGGAGGATCACTTGAGCCCAGGAGTTTGAGGTTGCTGTGAGCTAGGCTGATGCCATGGCACTCTAGCCTGGGCAACAGAGTGAAACTCTGTCGAAAGAAAGAAGAGAGAAAGAGAGAAAGAAAGAAAAGAAGGAAAGAAAGAAAGAAAGAAAGAAAGAAAGAAAGAAAGAAAGAAAGAGAGAGAGAGAGAGAGAGAGAGAGAGAGAGAGAGAAGAAAGAAAGAAAGAAAGAAAGAAAGAAAGAAAGAAAGAAAGAAAGAAAGAAAGAAAGAAGAAAGGAAGGAAGGAAGGAAGGAAGGAAGGAAGGAAGGAAGGAAGGAAGGAAGGAAGGAAGAAGGAAGGAAGGAAGGAAGAAGAAGGAAGAAAGAAGGAAAGAAAGAAAGGTGGTCAGCAGAAGACTCATGGAATGTCATTCACATGGGACACTTGGCAGTTGAGGGGAAACCCAGTCAAAACACGCACAACAGCTGAGAGGCTAATCTTCCAGAAGCCATTGGGAGGATCATTTTATCAATAGTTACCCGCAAGTGACCCTAATATGGCTGAACAGCACGTTTGTATTTTCCTTTTTAATGGCCCCGATACCATCTTGCACCACAAAAACAGACAAATGCACAAAAAAACAAAGTGAAGAGGATGGATCACTAACCCAGAGTGGCAGACCACCAAGTGGCAGACCACCAAAGTGGCATGGAAAAGCCCTGGAACCTGGATTTTTAGGTGGGATTGAACAATGTGCGTGTTTACTGTGCGCAGGGTAAAGATGTTAAGGAGCTGTAGTTCAGTGCTGTCAGGACATGGAGTCATGTCTATGACGCCCTGGCTATAGATCTTCCAGTGTGACTAACAGGATACTGCTTTAGAAATTGCTTATTGAAGACATTCTTTCATATGTTTTCCCCAGTTATTGGGGCTTGATATGTGTTAACCACTATGCCACGCACTTTACAGATATTCTCTTTTAAATTGCTTAATAATCCTAATAGGTAGGAGAGATCATTCCCAACTTTAAGCTGAGAAAACCGAGATTCTGAGAGGACAAATGAGGTGCCCAAGTTCACAAAGTTGAACTGGGTTGGGATGACACTGCTATGTTCTTCTTGGCACAACGCTAGCCCATCTCGTGAGTCAGGAGTGAAACTTGCGACTCAGTGTATTAATAGCTGCCTTGACCTCATCCGCAGAGTCACCCAGGACATGGAGACTGTTCATATGGCATGGAAATCAGCTTGTGGAAATCAGGATTAGCATTATTCGCAGGTCCATTTGTTCATCTCTTCACTTCTAATGACCCTGGCATACTGACCAGATCTACTGAAACCTAACAGCCCAATAGAAATAAACCGTATTTAACCCAGATTCCTACAATTTAAACCTGTTTCTTTTTCTTTTATCCTTGGGAGAGAAGGAAAATATCTGCTAATATTCTTTCTTTTAATAAGACTGTCACACTTTGGAAAAATTATAATTTATAGTGCCTCTTGCACAGTAGCAAAAAAAAAAAATATCTTCTCACTATTCTCAGCATTGACCAGCCTTTTATTATTTATGTATTCATCCTTTATTGGATTTATACAGTACCTTTCCCCTGAAGAGCTCAAGGTTCTGTGCGAGAACTTTTAAGCAGCAAACATTATTTCAACATAATGAGCCTGATTCTGTCTCCTACAGAAAAAGCAGAATATCATAAACGTCGCCTGAAGAGGATCAGTGAACCTAAATAAGCCAACCCCAATTTATGAATGCAAAGTGCCTGGAGAGGGGTCTCATCACCACTGGGATTAGCAGCAGGACAAGGAGCCGAGTGAGAGGAGACGGTTTTCACTGACAGGTGTGAAGGAGAAGCATCACCTTTTCTTATCCACGAAGCACGTCTGTTGCAAAGTGTACAGGACAGCATGCGGATGGGGAAGAAAATGAGGGAAGAAACAGGAGTGCACAGGAGAGTGAAGACTGCAGAAACAATGACTGAAGAAGGGAAGTTCCTTCTAAAGACAATTAACAGGCAAAACAGGTAAGAGTGAAAAGTGAGTGACATCCGTGACCTTTGATGGGCAACCAGGAAGCAGGGTATCATGGTAGACCCTGGCCTTGAAGTTAATCCTACCATTTTCCATGCTTTAAATACAATCATCAATGAGCAATGAAAGAAATTATCTTAGAGTGGTTCTCCAGAATATATTTCTTCACACAAGCCTTTTGTCAAACACACTGTGGCTGTAAAGAAATTATCTGGATCACATGGTTAGGCTACAGTCTCATAACCTGAAGAAAAACCCAGACTTGTGAAGAACTTCATTATTAATGTGTGTATGATCTGACTAGGAATTTGGGCAACTCCGACAGAAAAACAAGAATTTTTCTTCATGTGTCTTTTTAATGCTCAAGAGCATTGGAATCTATCTCATGGGATTCGTACGCCCTAAGTAAACAGAAGCCTTTACCAAAGTCAAGATCTTAGGCCGTTTGTTCCTGCCCCTCTGTTGCACCTGGTACAAGTCCACACTGGTTACTGCAGCATCTGGGTTAAGGGGAAGCACACCCAGATAAATTGCCCATATTAACTGATACTGATAAAAATCAAAGAATTATATTGAGCTGATATAATCCCCCAACAAAAAGGTCTTGTTTAATAATCTCAGGGAGAATTCTAAAAGTTTTGGAAGAAATATTTTGTAAAGCTATTTGGAATGGGGCTCTTGCGGTGAGACCCCCAAGGAAACTCTTGAGTAATAACAAATAGTGACAAAATATCCTTCAGGGAAGAGTGGGTTTTGTCCTGGAAGGACAAAGCTTTTGTTTTGCTGAGTATTGTTTCTAAAAATTATGTTAAAAAAGCAGAGAATTTCCTTTCCTACTCTTATTCTAACTGCATTTAGCCTGCCCTCCCCCAAATAAATGTTAAAGTAGCATCTTTAGAATGTCAGTTTGACAAAATGTCGAGTTATTAACCTTTCTCAGAACACCAGATTATTTGTATGACTGGGGCCACTAAATCTCTCAATCTGGCCTTGTTCCTAATTGACCATATGGGGATAAGAAATCAAAATCCAGAGTCATCATGACCTTGTTTTGCTTCAGGCCTTGCTACTTTGTCATTGGATGACTTTAGAAAGTTACCCAAATTCTTTAATCCTCAGACTTAACATTAGGAAAATGGGACTAGTACTAGTGTCTGCTTTGTAAAAAATTTTGTGCTGATTAAATGAAATAATGCATAGACAGTGGTTGACATAATGTTTGATCACCCAGGAAGCTCTCAATGAACATTCAGTTTTGTCAGCAACATTATGTTATTAAAGATTCACACTATTATCTCCCAGCCAATAAAGAGAAGAAATAACCACCCTTGACTTCTTATTTATCATTGCATGCCCTGTGCCTAAACTTTCTTTTATTTTTTAAGTGCTTTATTTTTCTTCTCAGCAGTTAATATTTTATTTTTCATAATTATAGCTCATTTATTTTCATTTATTATCTGACTCCTATGCTAGAACATAAGCACCAGGTGGACAGGTCTGTATTATTCATCCCTACATCACCGGTACAAGCCAAGGAACATGGAAGATAACCAATAAAATTCTGATGAAAACGTGAAATATACTTGTCATATAGTGCATGTTACATAAATCTTTAAGTTGATATACAAGGATATGAACAAATATGTGGATCCAAAGAGTAGTTGGATACAACTCCATTTGTATGTGTGAGTGCTCATTCTTTCGTTGGGGCCGTTTTCCTATACAGCAGGGAACACAGTGAGTGACAGCTGCTTTATTATTGATTGAAAACTGGTTAATGAGTTATGACTACTTAGCATAACAGAGAGGTGAATAAATTTGAAGAGGGCCAGGTTCATCAGCAGAGTGGTTTAACTGCTAGAAAACAGGATTTAGAATGAGAGGCTAAGGGAATTGGGGTTATTTAGCCTGGAGAAGAATATGGGAGGATGTTATATAGCAGGCGAAGGCCAGCTGTTCTCTATTTTTAAAGACTAATCCATGTAATAAAATGCAGGAGGTGATGTGTTAAAGTGAATTCACCACGGGACTGAGGATTTTTTAAACATACATTTGTGTTATAGCATTGGGGAACTTTCAAATTTAAATTATATTAGAGAATTATGGTGTAAAAAAATCTCAATGGGAATAGCTATAATTAGGTATTTGGAAATACATGCATGGGCTTAAATTAAATCTAACATTAGTCAAAATGCAAAATATACACACAAAGCTGAACACCTTCATTGTATGTGTAGCCCTCTCTTAACAACTGTACTATGCACTCACCACTTCCAAGATAATTCTTTAAATTCAGTAAAATTTTGTTCCAGAAATGATTTATCACAGGCTTTTCCCCAGGATATAAACTAATCTAGAACTTTATGAGTAAAAGAAATATACAGAATAATTAGTGCCATAAAGTTTGACATAATCTTGATTTGCTAATGAA
Source organism: Lemur catta (assembly GCF_020740605.2). Classification (NCBI taxonomy): domain Eukaryota; kingdom Metazoa; phylum Chordata; class Mammalia; order Primates; family Lemuridae; genus Lemur; species Lemur catta. The sequence continues at coordinate 22,174,440 of NC_059150.1, read as the reverse complement.
AGTACTAAGATTTGATGATTTGGAATAATCATTTTAACTTTCATCCCACCTTATGTAATCACTTTACAAAACATGTCAATTGTATCACATTATGAATACATTAAGACAATTGCAACTTCAAAATTTATCATTTTATGAATCTCTTAGTAAAGAATTATTTTGCAAGTTAAAAATCATCTTTCTATGGATAATTCTGAAGCCATATACCTAAAGAATTTTTTAGAGTTGAACATACCTACACAGAAATATATATTCTAATTTTACTCAAAGGATTGAATGTTTGCTTTAGTGATTTTCTGCATAGGACTTTGTTTTCTCTCTGGTGACTTAGAGTTTGCCTGTAGAATAGAATCACATTTTGATTGATCTTTTTTGAAGATAATTATTCCAATATACTTAGCGCTTACTGGATATAAGCACTATTTATTTCTATTTCTCACCACAGTCCTTAAAGTAAGCACTATTGACTACTTTTTTTTTTATTTCAGCTCATCATGGGGGTACATAAGTTCAGGTTATATATAATGTCCATGTCCTGCCCATCCCCCCCGAGTCAGAGCCTCAAGCGTGTCCATTTGACTACTTTCTAAGCACTGTTACTTTTTAAAGAAACTTGTCCAAGATAACACCACTAGTGGGCGGCGTTACTGGCATTCTGTTCAAAGACATAGAACTCTAGAATATATGCTACCGTCTTCAACTGTGTTTATGAAAAGCAGTTAACTACATGCAAGAGTAACAATAATGTGGGAAAATTTAAATAATATGTTCTGTAAACCTAGCATTCAAATTTTGAACAAAATATTTACAGAACTTACATAACATTGTCGTTAAGACCACGAGCTTTAGAATTAGATGGCTTAGGGTCAGTTATTGGCTTCAAGTTTTGTAATCTCTAAACTAGCTTCACTTTTCTCCTCTGTAAGACAGATTTGACAAGCATAATACCTACTTCCTACTTCCTAAAGGTGTTGAAGTAAAATCCTGAATGTAAAATACCTACCACACTGCTAGTTATACAGTCGATGCTCAATAATTGTTAGTGAATATGCTAAATTGCGTGTCTTTTGCAAACATAGAAAGCCCAATCTTCACGATTATATAGCAAAACAATGAAATTCTGAGTTTCAAACTAGCATGTAAAATATGCCTTTGTTGTATTATTTTATTATTTCCTTTTCTTTTTTTCATTCTCATACTTTCATTCCAGCTTTGTTTTTGGAATGGAAGATAGTAAAATTGTTGTAGAATCCTGCATTTCTTTTACAAGTATTTTAATGTGGTATGCTAAGTCTCTTGTGAGAGGCTGTGGTTTAATAATACATTTTCAGGAACCTATCTTTTAAATTAAGTTGTTTACATTTCAAATGCAATGTAATAAATGCAAGTATATTGCTTGATTCCAAAACCTTGGGTTTCGTGCCTTCAGATTCATTGAAAGAATGTGGTTTTTTCCTCTTCTTAGCTGCTGGAACTTAACAGATACATGAGCACCATCTTTTGGCAAAAATAAATCATGAATTTAAATTTTTAAATAGTTATCTCTCAGCCATCATCTTACATGTGGTCGTCTTAAAATGGACTCAAATGCAGATAAAATTGAAACAGGTACATTGCCAATTTTTTCCAAGTGACTTTACCCTTGGATGAATTATCTGAGCAATTTATCTAATTTTTCCACAATAATTCTAAAAATAAATAGCAGATATATAGTTTAATAATATATTGTGTGGTTCCCAAGCCCTCTTGCCTTTCTATTCATGATAGGTGCCTATCCAAAAATGCCAGACTCATGTAAGAGCAGTAAGTCCCTAAGAGCTGCAGCAGGTGTGCTCAGACCTTATTGCAAAATGACCCAAGATCCCTCCAGTGTTTCCAGATAATGCTCCACTAACCACTGATGCTCCTTCACCCAGAACCATGCAGTTCTAAGGCTGGATCCGGGCCTCTGCCTTTCTCCACAAGCGCGGCCACTGCCAGGCTGTATGTCAGCCCTTTTTCTACTGTGACTAACACCGTGAAGGCCATTGCTATTACTCTACTCCTGATGATTTCATCTTTAAAAAAATCAAAGCACCAAAATTTTAAAATCCTGAACTTATATTTAGTTAACTTCTAAGAAGACTGAGTTGAACAAAATTTAGTTTCATGTCTCCGGAGAGGCAATAAAATGAGAGACAATATCTGTTATACTCACGCATGCATGTGTTTGCAACTAATGAAATATGTTGAAGACAATTTGTTCACTCCAAACAATTAAGAACTTTACAGTTATTATTTTTAAATGCTAAAAATGTATAGGTGCTAAATGTGTAGACCATAATTTCTAGTGCTATAAAAATTTTCCATATCTTGAAATTTATGTTAATTTGTTTTGGGTAGGGGAGATGTGTCAGATGTTAAATGTAACTCTCTTTCTTTTGTTTGTTTGTGTTATCTTAATAACATGAAAAAAGTTTTGGAAAATTTATTTTTTTAGAGACAAGGTCTTGCTCTCCACCCATGCTGGAGTATAGTGGCATGATCATACCTCACTGTAACCCTGAACCCCTGGGCTCAAGCAATTCTCCCACCTCAGTCTCCCAAGTAGTTAGGACTATAGCCCAGTGCTACCATGCTCAGCTAATATTTTTTTATATTTTGTAGAGATGAGGTCTTGATATGTTGCCCAGGCTGGTCTTGAACTCTTGGCCTCAAGTGATTCTCCCACATTAGTCTCCCAAAGCACTGGGAGTACAGGTGTGAGCCACTGCACCTGGCCTAAATTTTGGAAAATTTGTTGGGGCAATAAGACATAGTTCAACTTGTTCCAAAGAGTTTGTACTTAATATGGTAAAATGACTTATTAACAGAGCAGTACAGATTCAAATAAATAACAATCCATAACGGTTCAGCAGCATACATTCATAAGTAAAATAACATGTGACTAAAGATATTTTCTATGATCTTGTGTTAGGTAAAGTACTCTGGCACAGCCCCGAGATGGAGATTTGTGGGTAGCAAGTTTACTGGAGCTCACTCTTGGTACCAAAATCTGTGACTAAACGTGGGAAGCAAGATTAAGCAGAGGAAGAAACTGAATAGTGCTGCAGATCACTAGAGGGCTAAGCCAGTCCCCTGGGGAGCTCTGGAGCAGCAATGGCTCCTCAGAGAGGTCTCAGATTTAGACAAGAAGCCTGGGCCTTTTTATGCCACATTGAGTAGTCATCAGATGTGGGCTGCCTCCAGGGAGAGGATGTAATTTTGTGCAAAACAGCTCATTTTGACCAAGTGCAATTCCCACGATCTATCAGTAGTCAATACTCCCAGCATCTGATGAATGAATGTTTCTAACTTAAAAGGTCAATCTGCGTGCTGTGTTCAACATTCCCTGCAATGCTATCGTTAGATAAGGAAGCATTTCCCTTTGTGTATGTTTTTAGTCTTAATTTTAGCCTTCCTCGCCAATTTGACATCTGAAGTCCATCCTTTAACCTGAAAAATCATCTAGTGCAGAAATTCTTAGACTTATAGTGAAGTCTAAGATAAGAATGTTAGACTCACAAACTCTTAGCTCACAGTAATTTACCAATTGCCTTGTCTTGAACAGAATGATCAGTTTTTAATAAAAGAATAAATTTCTAATGAAATAATAAACTCTGATGGCACTATTTTCAATGCCATTCTTTCAGTATCATCATGCCCAAACGCTGCGCCAAGGCACTTCAGGGCATAACAACAAACTCACTGGGGAATCATGGTATACTTTTCAATTGCTGGGAAAACAGAGCGAATGTCAGGCAGCAAATGAACCACTACCTCAATGTAGTCCACAGTTTTAACATTAGAGCACAGTGTATTCCTTTCGATGCTGCAGTGTCTTTGCAGAGCTGAGTTTTCTGTGGCTTCTGGATAAAAAGCTACTACCATGCAAAAGTCAATGTGGGATGAGAAATGAGCATGACAAGATGCAATCCAGTGCTAAAATTTGAGAAGTGTGTAATATCCAACAGAAGAACACATCCCATTAATAAGTAATTATTATTTAAGAAATATATTTTTTTCAGTGTAAGTGTAACTATTTTTTAAATGGCTACTGAGTTGTTACTATATCAATATTTATTAACATCTATGGGTGCTGTGAAAAACTACTGAGTCACTAAAGGTGCCATGAGGCAAGAAAGTTTGGAAACCTCTGTTTTAGCATTTGGTCGCAGTTGGGAGGAAGGCATTCCAAATGGAAGAAGCTGGATGAGCAACAGCTCTGCAGTGAGGGAGTGTAGCATATTTAAAATCCGGTGTGTCTGTCCAGTACAAAAGAACAGTAGTAATAACACTAGTGGACCAGAACTGTCCAGCACGAGACTAGTATCCATATAGTGGATCTGCCCAAGGTGGTGTAGCAGAGGTAGAGGCAGGTCAGCTCTGAAGAACATTACAGTCCTAGCTATTGATTTGTTGTTATACCCTGAAGGCACTAACAAGGATTTTAATACAGGAAGGCACGTGATCAGAGTTGTGTTCTAAAAAGGGAACTCTGGAAGTCACTATCCATAAATATATTTTATATATAAATATACCTTATAAATGTTGGAGACAATTTATCCAGGAGAGACATAGTGAGGAGCTAAACCAATACAAGTTTAGAGTAAAAAATGTCAGATTTTATATGTTAGAAAGATTGACCATTATATGGAGATATAAAGAAAAGATGTTCAAGAACCAAAAAAGATATCCAAGAATCCCTAACCCTCATATTGTTCGAGTCAATTGTACACAATAAAATATTTTTAAAAATCTATGCCCATATTTCATTTCCTTCATATACTATTGACTTGATGTTGGTCAAATGTAAGGTGACCAATTCATCCAGGTTTGGCTGAGATTTTTGCAGTTTTATTATTGAAAGTCTCATGTCCCAAAAAATCCTTCAGTTTCAGACAAATTGGGATGGTTGGTCACCTTAGTCAGATGGCCATAGCAAACTACAAGTGAGGCTGAAACAGGTAGGTTTTAAGCTGCTAGACAATGAACCCAGATAAAAATAGAGGTTCTGTTACTAGGGAGCAAGGGAAAAACGGATATGCCATAGCATATGGGAATGCAATCGATATGGGTAAGCAACTAGCAATGTCTTGTGTCATGGCCAGTGATCAGGACTTGGGCACACCAATATTTAAGAGGTGAGTGGAGGAAGAGAAGATTATTAAGGAGATTGAAAAAAGAATCATTTTAAACAGAGAAGAACAACACTAAGTGAGAGCAAATTTCAAGAGGATTTCTTGGGACACATAATCTAATGCTTCAGATAAAGCATGAAATGTATCCCCTGTTAAGTTGTAGCTAAAAAGCAATACAGCCACCACTTCAGGGTAGATACCAAACTGAAGTTACCAAACTGGAAAGAGCACAGTAGAGGAGTTTCAGGGCAAATGGAAACAAACCTCATTTCCAGAAGTTCTGTTTGATTTTTCTTTAATATTTCCAATACATGAATGGACTAATAAAATGTGGTAGATGTATACCATGGAGTTCTACTCAGCAACAAAAAACGATGGTGATCTAGCATCTCTTGTGTTATCCTGGATAGAGCTAAAGCCCATTCTACTAAATAAAGCATCACAAGAATGAAAAAAGAAGTGCCACATGTACTCACCATCAAATTGGTATTAACTGATTGACACTTATGTGTACATATAGCAGTAACATTCATTGGGTGTCGGGCAGGTGGGAGGGGGGAGGGGGGGATGGCTACATTCACACCTAATGGGTGCGGTGCTCACTACCTGGGGGATGGACACACTTGAAGCTCTGACTTCGGTGGGGCAAAGGCAATATATGTAACCTAAACATTTAAGCCCCCATAATGTGCTGAAATAAAAAAACAAAGAAACAAACCTCACTTACATAGAAACTTTACCAACATCAACGTTGAACTTCCTGACAATGCCGAGAACAGATGTGTTTCATAGTTTTCCAACACTAGTGTTTTAATACTTTCTGAGAACACACATTTTCTTTGCCTTGGAAACTTGCTTTCCTCTAACAGAGAGCTTCCTGTAATTATAATTTAGGCACTCTGTCTTGGCTGCAGTTTTCTTCCTGGCAACCTCACAAAGTAGTTTATCTGTCCCTGCGGTAGGCACTGCCCACTGTCAACATCTGTTCAGTGGAAAAGAAGGATTCGAGGGCTTAAATCTCAAGTTCTTATGTCTATGATCATAGATGCTTGGCATGATGCAAAGAGGCAGAAGTTACAGTTTTTGATGTCAAATGAAACATAATTTCATTGTAAAAACAGGAATCTCACCTCCTATTTTTTCTAGCTTGCTCACTTAATTACTTTACCAAACGTGCGTTTACCTTGTCAGGACTTTGAGTCCATAGACCATCCCTCTGCTTGTTCCTTATATACCAACTTCCTCTGCCTTCATTTCTCTTCCTGTCCAGCTTAGATTTCATGGCCCACCACATAAACTACACTTTTTTTTCAGGGAGCTATTTCCTATAATCTCCTTCTGGAAAATCAGCAGAATGAACCAGAGCACTGCTAAAGAAACTCACATTCAACTGCTTGTCCATTCTCTTGCCTGTCCTATGCAAAACCTACTCTATTCTCAAAATTCAGACCACTTCCTTCAGTCCCCTTTGTTTTCATCTCAGTGGGTGATCTCACCTTCAACCTCACAGATCAAAGAGAAGCCTCCAGATAGAAACTACTCAACCCCTGCACTGCTGCATGCCCTCCTGTTATTAGGGAAGGACATCACTCCCCTACCTCCCAGATGTGCATGCCACCTTATCTTAATCGGCCTTCTTTCTTGTGATATTGCCCACTGCCCTTTCCTGAACCCCATATTATTTTTTCCTTTTTTAACTGGCATTTTTCCCCCGCACATAAGAGGACAAAAATATCTCTAATTTTTTTTTAAATCCATTCTTGATTAACTTTTTCTTACCCTTTCTTTACACTCAAATGACTTTATGCGCTCTAGCTCTGTTTTTAATACTCTCAATCGTTTTGCATTTTGTTCCCATCTGGATTCTGCTCCCATCAGCCATCACTTTGCTGTAGCCAATCTTTTCATGAATCTTTTAGTATTTGATTTTATCTGCAAATTGGAAATGATCAAAGAAATTACCTAACAGAGTTGTTTTGATGGGTAAATTGGAGAAAAGATACTTAGCAGAGTGTATAACACAAAATATGTTTAAGAAATATTAGTTTGTGGTGTAACTATTTGACCCCTCCCCTTGAAGGAAGACAATTCTCCAGGGATTCCTCACGTTTTTGCACATTATGAGAGCTGAGACACTGATAGCTTTGGGTTTTGCAATATCTTTTCAAGGAATTTGTACAAGGGACATAGAGACATCTTCAAGAGGGAGGGCTATTATTAATATTTACTGTCCATATAATGAACATAATGTCTCCCTTCTGGGAAAAGTTGGGCAACTTTGCTTGCAGGCAATTTTAAAAGATTCATGTCTCCTAAGCTCAGAGATTCAGAGCTTTAATGCAAACTCACTGTGTGTGCAGCACTCCGCTAGGCCATTCCCCTCTGCTCCGGTACAACTTGAGCTCGCTCAGCCACAAATGATACAGTCCTTTGGCTCTGACTCTATAGTCTCATGTCTTCCGTCAGCATCCTTGAAATTATAGAGGACTAACTTTTTAACATGTAAATAGGATAAAATTTCAGAGTCTTCACAGTTCTTGACACACTCCAGCTTTGGAAACTTGAGACAGCATCTTCCTGAGACCCTCTGCTCTCGGCCTTCATCACGCTGCTATCTTGATACCTACTTATTTTGCTTCTTGCCCCTAAAGTAATCGAGCCTACAATGTGGGTGTTTCTCAGAGCTTTGTCTCTCTTTCTTCTTCCACCTTAATTCCCCTACACTGCTCTGAAACACTCTTCTTTCCCTCCATGGCTTAAGGTAACATCTCTATGATGATGTTTCTAAATCTATATCCATAGCCCAGATCTTTCTCCCAACCACCAAAATATATATCTAATTGATTGCTAGATTCAATCACTTGAAAATCTCAGAGGTGCCTAAAACCCAGCATGTTGAAAATGGAGTTCACCATCATCTCTTGAAAACTTACTCCTGATTTAGTATCTTATGTTTCAGTCATGGAGCTACATCCCCACCCCCCTGTTGCCCAGGCCACAGTATGGGTGTCACCCCTCTCATGCACCCCACTGTCAATCACCACGCCCTTTGTGCTTCTAAGTAGGTTCTGAGTAGAATCATTTTGTACTGTCTGTACCGATGTTACCATAAACCAAACTATTGTTATAGCTTCTAAATTGTCTCCTTTTATGCCTTCCTCTTATAAGCCGTTCATCACATAGAAACACAGAAATCATTTTAAAAATTAAATTTTGTTCAAAATATTTTCAATGGCATCCCATTGGCTTGCAGTCAAAGTCCAATCTCTTCAAATTGGCTTACGAATCCCAGAACTCTGCTCATTGCTTCTGCATTTTCTTTCAACATCCTACTCCTCAGTCTTGCTGAACCTGTCTAAGCTCTATAAATGTACAAAGCTCTCGCTTACCCCAGGCCATTGTCCATGCTGTCTTTTCCTAGTATTGCCAGATGCCCAGTATTTGACTGGACAATCTATTTTTACATCATCCTACTCAATAAAATAAAAATTTGAAAATGGGTACATAATGTTTGTTCCTTATTACTAAACAACAACTTTAGTGTGCAACTATCTACATTGATAATGTACCTAAATAGATACACTTCATGACTACTATGTAAACATTCGTCAAAGTTGACTGCCATAATACTTCCCCAACGAGTTTCCTCAGTCTAAGGGGAAGAGCAGGAGCTAGTCTTCAGGGCAGACGCTTATGTTCTGGAAACATTCAGTGTGATGAGCTCTGTTGGTCAAACAGATATATTTAATATGTTTGGACTCAAAGTACTTTAGGGGTCCAATGGCAAATATATGAGTATAAGTAGGTTAGATAAAAGATAAAGAGGGGTCTTTGCTTCTTGGTATGATAAAGTAGCTGCTACCAGACTTATTCAAAACAAAACAAAAGACAAAAAGATGTGTTTGAAGACATCAGAGACTAGCAAAAGGCAGCCAAAATTTCAGAGAAAAGGGAAATTTATAGAGGTGAATGAGAACTTCACAGATTTTATCTTCAAAAGCATTTGTTACTTTGAAATATTAGTCATAGTGACATACCAGAAAAACACTTGCCTACAGTTTGGAAGCATCTCACTGGCCTGAGGGTAAAAATTAATTAAGGACTATAATGCGGACAGATTTTGAGAATTCAAGATACCAGAGAAAAAAAGAACCATAAATAAGTGAAATCAACAATCTGTGTGAAAGTGCCTCTAGAAGCCTGTGCCAATTCCTAAATTTCACACATATAAGGACAATGTCTAAGAAATCAAGCAGAAAACAACTTTAAGAGGCTACAGAAATATCAGCAATTTCCCAATACTGGATATAAAGTTCAAGATCCACTAATGAAGAGGGACCATGCCAGACACCTTAGGTTTTCAGTTAAGAGCCTTGCAGGGCTAAGCCTTAAGAATAAGGCAAACTCAAAAGGCACTTGACTTGACTAAAAGAGATCTGACTGCCTTCTATTTGCTGACAAAAAATCAAATTCTGTCCAGAGAAGGAAAGTGTTACCTGGTCATTCTAAAATTTCAACACACCATGTCCATTAGTCAATGGAAAACTTAACCAAGCATACCAAGAAGCACGCCAAATGACCACAAATTATTAACCAAAAAATAAACAGAAAGCACACATAGACCCACAGGTAATCTAGATATTAAAGTTACCATACATAAATTTTAAGATAACTATGTAATATATTTAAGTAAACAGACCTTAAGATAACTATTTAATATGTTCAGGAAAATATGGAAAAATTGGAGCAGTTCACTACAGAACTAGAATCCATAAGAAAAATGATACAATGAGAAAAGCACACATAGCTGAAAAAAAACAATAAATAAAATAGCAGAAAGGATACAAGACTAATAAATTGAATTAAAAATTTTAGTAGAAATAGATCAAAGTGCAGGGACAAGAAAGTAGAAAGATATAGGAAAGAGTTTAAGAGACGTAGGGGATGGGGCAAATAGGTCCAACATAGATATAATGGTAGTTCCATAAAAACAGAAGAGAATTAATCAGGCAGAGGCAATATTCAAAGAGACCATGCCTGAAAAAAATTTATAAAGCTGATAAAAGACATCTAGCCTCAGTTTTAAGAAGTTACATGTACCTCATATAGGATGATAACAAAGTAACCATACTTTTCAAAAAAAAGTAGCCAAAAAGTTGGAACCAACTCTTTAAAACAAGGGCACCCAATTGCCAGTAAGCATTTCATCATGGCCAACAAGGTCTGGCATGGTTTGCCCAAGTCTACCTCTCAGATCTTATTTCCTACCACTCTCTACTTCAACTATGAACTTACTTTCCATTCTTGGGATAAATTGGAGCCCGTTCCCACCCTAAGCTCTGTCGACAAGCTTCTCCCCTTATTTGGAGTGTACGGCCCCCACATCTTCATGCGCCCGATTTCTTCACATACAGAGGCAGCTCCTGACTCCCCAAACTAATTAGCTTCCTTCCCCAGTGTCTCTGCGTCACACCACACTATTTAATTTCTTCATAGCCCTTCCACTGTTTAATACCAGCTCCTTTGTTTAATACCAGCTCCTAAAAGTGAGTGCATCTTCCCAGAGCATCTAAACGCTTTTGAGCACATAATATCTGTCTTGTTCACCATTATGTCTTAGGGCCTAGAAGTCTATAGCCTGGCATGTAGTACATACTCAATATTTGATGGTCAAATAAATGGAAAAAAAAGGAATGCATATGTATGTCATACTAATCACTGAATTCATGAACTAAGACACATAATTGCCTTTAGATATTTATTTTTAGAGAGATATCCTTAGAATGTTCTCCTCCTCTCTTCTATTTACCTGTACCTTTCAAAGTCAGGCTGTATTTTTATACCTATAGAATGACTTTTGACTAATTCCACCATCGCTTATTTTTATATTAATATTTTCTGAATTCAAACAGCTTTAGAGCTTTATCATATAATGTATCACTTTGTATTACACTCTAAACCTACTCAAAATTAGAAGTTCAATTATTTGCTCCTACATGAGGCTAAAAGCTCCTTGAAAGTAATTATTTTTATGTCTGCTCTACCACATAGCATTTTACTGAACTCTATTCAATGCCTTACAGATTAGCTGGTGATGAATTCAACATAATAGACTAAAAGTAAAAACATAGCAACAATTTACAAATTAAGAAGAATGGTGGTAACAGAAGAAAGCTTGTGGCTCTCTAATCATTTGGGACATATCACTGCCCAGTGCTTGGCATTTTCTAATCTTTTTAAATGATCCAAAACCTATCAATCCTTTAAGGTTTTCTCAAATTCTTAATCCTTCTAAAATCTCCTGTGGCTGATCTGTCCCGACTGATCTTCCCCCAACACTTTCTGTGTGTGCATCTTAGTTCTTGATGCATTGAAAGTAAATAACTTTTCTGTAAATATACATTGAATAAATGATTTTTTTAAAAATCACCAATGCAATTTCGTACTTAGGAGTAAGAAAATAATATACTCAGAATGTATTAGAAGACAAATATATTTCAAGCATTTAAAACAGAAAAACAGCCGGGCGCGGTGGCTCACGCCTGTAATCCTAGCTCTGGGAGGCCGAGGCGGGTGGATCGCTCGAGGTCAGGAGTTCGAGACCAGCCTGAGCAAGAGTGAGACCCCCGTCTCTACTAAAAATAGAAAGAAATTATCTGGCCAACTAAAAAATATATATACAAAAAAATTAGCCGGGCATGGTGGCTCATGCCTGTAGTCCCAGCTACTAGGGAGGCTGAGGCAGTAGGATCGCTTAAGCCCAGGAGTCTGAGGTTGCTGTGAGCGAGGCTGATGCCACGGCACTCACTCTAGCCCGGGCAACAAAGTGACACTCTGTCTCAAAAAAAAAAAAAAAAAAAAAAAACAGAAAAACATAAAATCTGTAAATAATAGAGGAAAACAAAGGATGACATCTCCATGAAACTAAAATTGAAGCAAAATAAAAGAATGTGGGATACAAAAAGAAGAGCAGACAGACCATCACTCTAAAAACTGAGTATTTACTGTGGTTCTAAAAGGAAAAGTGAATCATTTGTCAAAAGCAAAGATTATTTAACTTTTCCTCAACAACACTTGAAGGATTACAGAACAACATAATACTCCTCAGATACAAAGGTGACAAAAGGCACTAAATAAAAAGAAAATGAGATGTGAAATACAAGAGAGCTCATAATATAGGGGAAAAGGTAAGCTAAAGAGAAAAAAAAGAAACTAAAGGCAAAATCAAATCATTTACTGAAGGGTGAGATAAAATATAAGGACAACTATATAAAGAAGAAAAAACATCTATATCTCTCAAGGGTGTAAAACATAAAAGCAAACTTACCTGAAGAAGGACAAAAGAAAAAAACAACTATTTTCAACCTGGGGAGGAACTTAGGACAAAGGAATGAGATTACTGAGATACACAGGGTAGATATTAAGAAGTGAAACATCTGAGATACCCAAAGAAGATGGGTACCCCAATTACCCTGATTTGATTAATTCACATTGTATGCCTCTTTCAAAACACCATATGTACCTTATAAATATACACAACTGATACGTACCCATAATAGTTAAAAATAAAGACTTGAAAAATAGGGGATATACAAAGGGAATAAATTATCTGCTGACAAAAATACAGCACTTGTACTGCTCAAAATGAGAATGTAGGTATTATGAAGCACATAGCAAAGAAATACAATTCGTGGAAAGTCAGGAAAGAGACCATAAGAGAAGTACCATGGGCAAGGCAGGGACTTGAGGCTGCCTTAAGAGTCCCAGAGACACTACACGACACACTGGATTCAAAGAATGTGCGGGTGACAGAGACAAGGACAGGTGGCCAGGGTAAAAACAAAACAAAATAATCATCTGAGAGCCAGAAGAAGCCAGACTAATGCTTCAGGGTTACAAGGGAAATGAGAAAGTGATGTAGCTGAAACAAAACGAATTTAAGAAAACCCATCTTGTGACATTTGGAGGGAAAGGAAAGAGCTTAAGGATATGCTGAAATAACAAAGTCATACAGAGCGTAAGTCCTTATTAGGTTACCATGGTGAAAAACCAAGGTATCTTTAAAATTCAAACAGGAATGATGCCCCTCTGAAACCTAAAGATAAGATGGCAAAGGGTGGACAGGAGGACAGGAAAAGGTAGGTTTTTCCAGTACAAATATCAAAAGCATAATGTGTCTAAATCTTGGATAGGGAAAAATAAACCCAGTCAAGAATCAAATGAAGAAAGTTGAATTAAATTAAATAAGCAAAAAATTTAAAGAAGGGGCGGGGGGAGTAAAGCTATGTCAACTTGAAAGTATTTTGTACATGTAAGTATTGTACAAAATAAATTTCAAATCTAAAAAGAATAATAGATTATAGAAAAATGTAATTTGGACCATCTCAAGAAAAACAAAACTTTTCATATTTCACATCATACACCCAACACACTGCTAAGTATTGTAAATATTTAAATACAAAAAGTAAAATTAAAAGAAAATATAATGAATGTTTATCTGGTCTCAGGTATAGAACATTTTTTCTGGGCCCATATATAATAATAAATCCATAAGCTGACTAAATAAAATACTTGCACACCAAAAATCATCATGAAGAAATAGAAGAGGCAAATTTACAACACACTAGGAAAACTATTTACAATCTATATGACAAAGGGTAACCAAATTTTAATATAGAGGCATCTCTCCAAAATAAATTAGATAAAAATACTCTAATCAATGAGAACAGAAAATTTACAAAAGAATAAACACAAATAGCCTAGAATCCTTTAAAAATGTTTAACTCCAATGCTATTTTGGGAAATATAAAGTTACAAAATAATATTATTGGCTATTATGGCTATTAATATGGAAAAGCTAAAAATAAAAACAAGAAAAATTCTGTAATATCAAGATCTCTTGTAAATGGGCACTTACATATACATCTGAGGGACATGTAAGTGGATGTATTGCTGTCTGGAAGACAATTAGGCAACACATCCTAGCCCAGCAATTCAATTCAAGATAGGAAGTTATCCTCAGTAAAAAACAAGCAATGTGAAACAAAGATTTTCTTCAATGAACCTAACTGCAGAATTGTAAAAGAAAAACACTAGAAACTAATATTTAATAATCAAAGCTAATAAAACAAATTACTCAAACACAAAGGAAAAAAGATTGTCCAGATGTTAAAAATGAAGTGGGAAATATGTAATGACATATCATATAGTTTGCAATGTCCCATGGTTGAAAACATAAACAGTGATCCTGCTAGGTAGTTGGTTATAAGCAATTTTTATTTTATCTTATTTATATAGTTTTATAATATTTAATCCAATAAATAAACAGTATTTTGGTGATATGACAATGTAAGAAAAAAATGCTATAGTAGAATATGATTTGACGTCATGGAAAAATAGGTTAGAAAACAGTATGTATAATATATATGTATGAAAAGAAACAAACTATAGACACACACACATATACACACATACACGCATACACACTGCAGTTAACTCTAGGAAATTGTATTGCATGTCAGGCTATTTTAATGGGTGATTTTGCCAAACTGTTCACAAGAAATAGATATCACTTTTGTATGGGATATTAAAATGTTATTGAATAAGAATCATTTTTTATTATTAAGATTGAATAATTATGAAATCGATGTTTGCAGAAAATCAAGGCCCATGAGCTGCAAAAGCTACATTTGTCTGTGTAGGATGGTGTGGATGAGGCAAGTTAATCCAGTGACTGGAAAAATTATGAATAAACAAGTTGGCTGAATTTAGTTATGAAGAGAAACAATTGCCTAGGGAATGATTCAAGAAAAGTAAATACATAGAAAATGAAATGAGATCAAATTTGATTTCCCTGGGTCAGCAGTGATGAATATTCATCCCAAAAAAAAGGAAGGGAAGGGAGCCCATGCAGAACTGGACATGAAGATGGAACGTCAAGCGTCCCAGTGGGGGTGAATCAGGGTAAATAGAAGGATTTAAAGTTGAGCAAAATGATGAAGTTATGTGAACATTTTCAAAATGTGCTATTGAGCACTTACGTTTAGAAAAGCATTGCCTTAAGCGTTATGGGTACAAAAGAAAGAGAGATAGATAAACTCTGTCCCTAGGAACTACTAATCTAGAAGAAACAAGAAATTATAAATATAAATAAAATGATTGCATATATATTAGACAATATTGGTTTAATGTCAAGTAAGTAGCATTGACCACGAGACATAAAGCAGTTCAGAGCAGGGCAAAAGTGTGAAGGCCTGGGGTTATCCACAAAGTTTTTACAAAGAAAGTGGGTCTTTTTAATATATTTTGGATAGTAGGAAATGGGAACGGTCACGTGACAGTGCACCTAGGATGAGTTTACAATCACATCACTGTCCCTCTTCCCTGGAGGAATGAATGCCAGCTAATGGAAATGCACACAAGCAAAGTGAGAGCACAACTCTGATTCCACACGCTGCCTGTTTATATGCGGAGCAAGAGGAAAGCGCTATTTCTTCATGCATCAAGCAATGCTGGACTACGCAGAATCCTCCCAGTCTGTCAGTCTAGGACTCCACACTCCCCTTGTCCTTTGTTAGAGAGTTAACAGGACAAGCTGCTCCCGAGGTGGAAGTGGTGCCAGCGGGAGACACAGACAAGCCACGGCGGGCAGCAAGGACACGTTGCCTCTGGCAGTTTCAGAGATAAAAGTTAACTTTCTGAGAAGAAAGAGAAGAAAGGTATGTGTCTCCGGAGAAGCCAACATCATTAAAAAAAAATGAATAAATGGAAACTAAAGTGCACAAGGGGAGAATCTGATCTATGTTGTGCACCTAAAGCAGTAAGGCAGCCAAGGAAGACAGGAAACAGTAGGAAATCAGAGAATGGTCCCAAAGTGTATGAAAAGGTCCCTTCTTGTCATTCCTACAGCAAATGTTTGGGTGTCCATGTGCTCATGTGACTCAAGAAGGAATAAGAAATGCATTGTCCTTAGAAAAATTGATATCCTGGGATCTTCATAGACAAGGGGACCCATCATAACAGATGGAAGGAAATGTTTATAAACAAGGTTAAGGCGCCATGTTTGTTGGGATAAATTGTGACTAAAGAAACAGGAATGTCATGGAGAAAAAAGAGAGGAAGAGAAAAAGGAAGGAAAGGAAGGAAAAAGGAAAGAAGGAAGGAAGGGATGAGAGAGGGAAGGATGGAAAGAAGGAAGGAAGGTAGGAAGGAAGTTAGGAAATTAGGTAAAGAGGAATCGAGAAGGAGGAGGGAGGGAGAGGGAGAGAGGAAGAAACCATCAGGAAAAAGCCAGCGGCTCTCAGAAAAAGGAAAGAAGCAGTAATACTTCTGGGACCCATGAGGAATAAATATTGCACTGGGGCAAAGTCCTCACCATACAAATTTCTCAAAACTTAAAATGTCTTACAAGGATCTCCTTCATCTGAACCCCATCATCTCTCTAACCTCATCTCCTAACACTCTCCACCTCACTAACTGCACTCTAGCCCTAAAAGTGTCCAAGTTCAATAAGCACACCAAGTCATATTTCAAGGGTAGGGCATTTGAACTCCTATTCCCGTACCTGAGATAGTCTTCATTCAGATACTGACATAGCCAACTCTCTCACTCCTCAGCTGTCAGCTTCTTCAGGAGGCCTTCCCTGGACCCCTGATCAAATTACAGTGTCTCTCCCCATCCGACACACACATCCTATTACTCACACCCACACTTTTCTTATCAGTGTTCCTTGCTGAGCCATTTTCTCCATAAACATTTACTGTTCTCAACACTGTAAACTGCATTTTGCTTATTATTTTTTCACTCCCTGTCTAAGACACAAGATTTACAAAGGCAGGAATTTTTGTTCACTTCTGCATTATCAGGCCTGGAAGATTGCCTGGCACACAGTATGTACTTAATAAATATTTGGAGAATGAATATTAAAAACATGAACAATGTACTAATTTAGTCTTCAAATAGAAAAAGACTAAAGGTTTCATGCTCTGAAGAACAAAGGATAATTAAGCGGTGGAACAGAATGAAGATAATTTAGGTGTTTAGTTGGTTTTGTCAGCTCAAAACCAAATAAACAGAAAAAGGCTGATGTGGGAGCAAGTTTCCATAAAAAGTTAATATTTAAGAAGAAAAATAATTCCCCTCGCAGCACTATAGGGGATAAGAACAACTGTTCAGAGATACTTTCTGCACTGGGGAGAGAAGTTGCAACGTTCCCAGGTATAATGATGATGAACTGAAGCACATTGGTAGAAGACCTGCCTGAGACACAGAAAAGTTAATGAACATAATTTATATTTCATAACTGCACAGACAGTTATCCACAAGGCACATCATGGAGAATAAAAGTAAACCTTTTGGTTATTGAAGGAAAAACTGTAAGCAAGACTCTGAGCAGACCAAACAAATAGGCTCAACATAGGGGAGATTCTATGTCACTACAGCATTGCTATGTCACACTGATGGAAGAACAGACTGAATTAGGGAATGTTGAAGGTCAGGTCATCAGTGAACCCAGGGAGGGAAGACAACTCAGCTCTACCACATAAGGGCACTTCAAGAAAAAGTCACAATAGCTAGTTTGTGATGAGCCATCACTATAAAATTTATGTAAATTATAGACATATAGAGCTCTGTTTTGTGTGTTCTGATAGACAAAATATTGTATAAGAAATTTGCCCATTTCTCCAAAAGCTTTGAGATGAGATTATACTGTACATAGTCATTAGCACGTTAACTATGTTTTCTTCATTCTAATAAGCATAGGCCTTAGTTCTAGGCCTTGCTCTTAGCAAACCTTGAACAAGCATTTCCTAATGCAATAGTGAATTTAAATGAAATGCAAATGATGACCCCAGATTCTGTTTCAGAAGAATGCCACATTACACACTCCCGTTGGAATGGTAGAAATTGTGAGAAACACTTGCAAGACCAAAGAGTAAAATCCACATAATATGCAGTAGGTAAAAAGTCAGATATACCTAAACTAGGAGAAATAGAAATGTCTCTTGTTTGTCGAAAGCAAGAGAAGCAACTTGCTGTCCTAAAGCAAGCGTTATTGATAGGTGCTTGCAATGAGAAAAGATAACACAGCCTGGCTGCACGCGAGGTAAAAAGGTGTACCAGGGGCAAATAAAACGGCGATGATAGAAGCACAGAAGGTGAAGGTATCATACATCTGTGTTGGAAAGAAATAAGAGCCATATGCACCTGTGGCTCATTGGGGAAAAATACAACAGACTTGGGCACAGAGGAAGAAAGATGACTCACCGGGGACGGCTTATAAAGATCCTGCGTTTCCCTGGAAGGAAATGCAAAGCATCTGGATCACATTGGGAACAGATGAAGCATATGGGGGGAAAGGTGTATCTGGAATCCACAGCGATGCGTGGGGAGGGTGGGGAGGGGGCGGAGGGTGAGGCGGAGGAACGGAGGCCTCTGGTAAGTGCTGTGAGCAAGGACGGTGCTCATGGGAACATTGAAAGAAGAGTAAATATTCCGGAGTTTTGCTAGAGAACAGCGAAGTACTTTGTGCTCCTTGACAGAAATGTAAACACTTTTAGGGAATTTACAAATGAAGCTTGGAAGAACATGTCAAAAATGAAAATAATGATTATAATGAGAAGGAAATCTGAAAGACGCTGTGCATGGGTGATGGAAGTGTCATAGGAATTCTATTCCAGCTGAGTGTTTTGAGCACCTATACGGAAAGATGAGAAAAATAACCAGAGGAACATGGTTAAAGAAAGAAAGAAACAAACAAACAGGATGGAAAAAAAAAAAAGAAAAAGAAAAATGCTTACTAAGAGGAGGAGAAGAAAACCACAAAATAAAACTCTGGAATACATTGGAAGAATGTTTAAAACATCTGGAGGACTTTGGCAGATAACTAACAGTACTTCCAGTGTCTAGGTAGAAATGCAATACCCATGAGATTTACTAAGGGAGAAAAAACGAGCTATGGCAGAGAACAGATGGCACCTCCCGACTGAATATGAATATTATTCGGTTCTTCCAGGACATGGTAACCCAGATTCTACTTTTTAAAAAGATGACATTTAAGGATTTCAAATGGGGGAAAATGTAAAATTTATTTCAGTGCATTCAGGTATAAGTTTCACCAGGAAACTAGTTTTATGAAATATTTCTGGGTTGACATACTACTTACCCTCACAGAGTACTTAGGCATATCTGAAAAACAGAACCAATTACTTACCTAAAATGTTAATACAATCGCTTAATATAAAACAACACTGATTCAACTTTGGGGACATAAATATAACAAATCATGCTCATCCCATGTCATCAAAATTTTGACTCTGTGGACCAATGCTTGCGTGAGGTGACTATGCCAGCAATCACTTCCTGAGCTACCCCATGCTGTGAATCGTGGCTACTGCGATTCCAAGATCCACCACTTGCTGCCCTGGATTGTTCCTGGCTGCCCCTGAGGAATGTGGGCCTGTATTTCTTACATAAAAAATACCGTGTTAAGTTACAAAATTGAAAGGGAGTGGCCTGAAGAAGCAGAAAGTTGAAGAGATTCTGAATGCAGAATAGAACTCTGCATTTCCAGGGAAAGAACAAATGAGGCTGACATGGAGGAGTGGGCCACTCTTCCTCCAGGGTTCCCACCTTGGGTAGTACCTGAGCCCCAGGACCAGCAATCACCCTATCATCCTCTGCTCTCTTCTGATCAGATCCATGTCTGTTCAGGGACAAGCCTTTTCTTTTTCATCACCCTCTATATCTCTCCCCTAGACAATAGCCTCACAACTGACCTTGTTGACCCTCGTCTTGCTAGCCTTGAAACCCATTCTTCACAGTGACGAAATCTTGTTGTATCTGAGCAACATTTCCCTTGCTTATTTGCTTGCAGTGTTTTCTTCTCACTTATAAAGTCTACGCTCTCCACTCAGAATGACAGGCAAGATGTTTAGTGACCTCCACTTACCTGCCTTTCTACTGTCATCTTTTGTAGTTCACCCACATCTGCCTGCAGCATTGAATTATTAGCAAGTCTCCACAGACTTTGTTTTGCCATAATTCAATACTTTGTACATGCCATTCCATCTATAAGGAATATCTTCCTTCCTTGTCTATATGATAACCTACTATTGGCCTTAATAGAACTGCTCAGAGTCACCTGCCTCTAGGAAGTATTCCTTCACATCTTCAGAGTTAATAATTCTCTTCTCTGTCCACTTATATACTTTTATTACTGTGTATGTTACTCTGGAATTTAATTATTAGTTTAAACATATGCTTCCTTTTCTAGATTGTGATTTTCTTGAGGCCAAAGACTATTTATTATGAATCTTTCTTGTCTCAACATTTAGTAAAACACTATGCATAGTCAGATCATGGTACTTGTTTTTGGGTCTATATGGCACAGATTAATTGCACAAAAGCAAGCTGGGAGAAATGGGGATATACTAAAAATACAAAGAAAAAAAAATAATATAGAAAATAGTGGTGACAAAAGAAAAAATATATTATAGACATTAATATGTCTAGAGATGTAAATAGCAATAATTACCTAATAGGACAATAATTATCTATTAAATTTGAATAATCCGATTACTGAAATTGTGTCAAAAGTTGTGATTCACTTATGTTTTAATGGGCAAAAAAATCTAAAAATTATGGATAGAAATCATGAAGACTGTGTATGAGAAAATTATACCTATGCAGATTTACCTTTAGTAAAATATATTAATAGTGTCTCTGTGTTATAGAAAAGAAACAGTGATATACTGGCAAAATAACAAAGAATAACAAAGTGGCTACTGGCTGTTGAAATGGGAGAATATATTGCATTCTGCCTGATGTGCCAAATAAAAAAGAAGTTTTATAAGGTAGCCGAAGAAATGAAATGCTTAGAAACTCTTAACCACTCAAGGGTAAGTAAAATAGCCTCAAGTTACAAGGAGGAATCCAAACCGTAGACATAAGTGTGAAATATGGAGCTGATGAATAATAAATAGAAGTGATGATAAATCTTATGCTGCATAAAAGAAATGACAACTCATCTGTTGCGCAGGAGGAAAAAACCATGCAGCTTGGGACAAATAGAAGAAAAAATAATGGTCTCATACAACGAGAACAGAAAATAATCTTCTGAACTGTAATAGATTTAATAGAGAATCCTCTGCTGAGAGATGAAGGGAAGAATTTGTCTGTGGGGCCCAAACACTAGACACCAGTGATCCTGTAGAATGGCCTTGTAGGGGGAAGGGCGCTCTCCTGGGGACCCAAATGAAGGTCATCCAGAGAAAGGACTGACCACCTACAGTGAAAGAAAAGACATTAGATCTGGGAACAAAAAGTAGAGATAAAGTTTTGTACATCATTCAAAAAACAGGAACATAGGGTACTGGTAAAATTGTTGGAAAGTAGGCAAGGCATATAGTATGTAGAACAAGGAAGACATCAGGCTTATAAAGGAAAACACTTTGATCTTTACATATACTATGTGAGAAATCCAGTGATAAAGGCATGGGAAAATCTGATGCACCAAACATATAAAAGGAAGAAAGAAAATATCACTCTTCTAAAACATTCACTGGGAAGGAGGAAAGAAACCTTTTAGGCTTAGGTAATGCAATGCTTTTCTGAGGAGGGAGTGAATCTTTTAGCAAACAGTTCTGAGAGCATGTAGGAGAGAGAAAAATATAAGTAAATTAAGGAATAATAGTATAAAGGGAAAATTACTATGAAATATAACAAGGTAAAATAGGAAACGCTTTGTGTGTATAGAAAGAGATCTATGGAGACTTACCTAAATATAAGAATTCTTCAAATAATATTTCTTTAGCAGAGATGGAGACTAAGACACAATGATGGTAAACAAAGGCATCATAGCCAGAGAAACAGAAAGAAAGAGGAAGTCCTCCATCTTTCCCCATAAGTGATTACTGGGAAAAAAGAAACTTGTCATATTTGAATAAAGAGTGAACATTGATATATTGGATTGGAAATTCTATTTTTTTTAATTTGAGAATGTGGATAAAAATAACTTTATGATTTTCTATCATTAATGTTTAAGATTTATCATAAAAGCCATATATCTGTTACAGTTCTCATTTAGTGGCAGGGAAAAAAAGTCCTGCTGGATAAAATTTAAATGAACAATGAGAGATCAAAATAAAATTGCCTTTTAAGTATAGTCCAAAAGTTGTGTACATTAAATATACCAGTTAAATATATCTGTAATTGGCATGAGTGTGTATGTACATCAAATGTGTAACCTCACCTACTCTATGAAAAGGCCAACAGATGAAACTAAACAGAAGATAATGTGCTTAACTTTTAGGCACTTGTGATCTAACTGAGAATCAAATAAATCAAATAAAGCAATGTAAAAAAAATCAGACATTCTTGTGATAATTATTATTAAATAGTTCAAAATAGGAGTAAAATAGAGGGATCTAGGGCAAAATTTCTAGAGTAGTTGGAAAGATTTTACAAGGAAAGAAAGTCCGGTTAGCTGAGCCTGGAAGAAAAGTACTACTAATCGTGTGGGGAAAAAAGAAGCAGGATTATGAATCTGAGTACAGAACTGCTAAAAATAAATCACAAAACAGATAGAGGGTTAAACTCCAGGCAATGGTAAGAGAAAAATAAAATAACATAAACTAATTTAAAAAGTACATCCTGGGACTGTAGTAGAGATATGTGCAGTAATGATGGATAGCTGCTGATTCAATCCCCTTCTCCCCCTCTGAAGTGATAGAGGTTAGATTAGGAAAACTGCAAAGTCAAGACTATATTTTCCAGATCTCCTTGCTCATAGGTGTGGTTATGCAGTAGAAGGTGAAGTTTTATATTTCTACCTTGAGGCTTTTAAAAAATAAATGTGGGTATTCTATGTTGTCTTTTGCTTTTTGTCTTCAGCTGATTGGAAGTAAATGATGCCAAGACCCTATAGGGGATGGAGGATCTGAAAACAGAAGGAAACTGAATCCCTGAATCACCATGTGGAAGAAAACTTGTAGCCAAACTGGGAAATCCATCATGGACTGGGATGGTGTAAAGCTGAAAATTAAGACTCAGTATCATGTGCTGTTTTGACATCTGGTAAGTTGGGAGAACCTCAAATGGCCTAACTACTAGTTTGCCTTCCCACTCTGCTTCCGTGGACAAGTTTCCCTCACTAAACAACCCTGCTTATCAGAGGGACCAGGCACAGTTCCTGCTTATCCCTGAGTTGTGGATTTCAGTTTCCTACCTGCCTGCAGAATTATTCAAACACACCAACCACATCCCCTCCTGGGAATCAGGGACCATCCTGCCCTCTGGATGCTACAAAGCTTGCCTCCCCTAGGCCATATTACTCACTCTTTTCCTGAGTACAACACCCATCTGGGCCTGTGTAGCATATGGTGGCCTCCTCCCCCAGGGCTTTGAGTATATGTGACTAGTAAACAGCTGTTAATCTCATCCGCCCAATGTCAGGTGTTGTGTGTCTGGCCGTCCTCATAACCTAGGGCAGGAATCCTTTCCTCACCAGTGAGGTAAATAGGAGGTGATGAAAACATCTACCTAGAGACAAACAAATGGAAACAAATAAACAAACGACTTGACCTTCTATCAGATCAATTGTGTCAGAATCTCTGAGATATCAGGACTGGGGATCAATATATCTTAAAATGTCCCCCAAATGATTCTGATGTGCAACCAGACTTGAGAACTATTAAAGGAAGGAGCATGCCATCCCTTCTTATCCTAGCCATCCTGGATCATGCAAATGTGAACGAACCTTAAGAATGATGGAGCAAGAAGACAGAACGGTGGGTCACTGAAATCTTGCTGGTCCCTCAAACCAGCTTCCTCTTTTTGTTTCAGAGACAGGGTTTCACTCTGTCACCTAAGCTGGAGTGCAATGGCCCAATTATAGCTCACTGTAACCCCAAACTCCTGGGATCAAGTGACTCTCCTGCCTCAGCCTTCCAAGTATGTGGGACTACAGATGTGCCCCACCTCCCCACACCTTAGCTAATTTTTGTGTGTGTAGAGATGAGGTCTCACTATGTTGCCCAGGCAGTTCTGGAACGCCTGACGTCTAGCTGTCCTACTGCCTCAGCCTCTCAAAATGCTGGGATTACTGGTATGAACCACCACACCTACCCCAGCTGACTTTCATAGAAGATCTAAAATGTCTATCATCTTTTTTTTTATTTCAAAGTATTATGGGGGTACAAATCTTTTTGGTTATATGGATCACTTTTATAATGCTCGAGTCATGATTATAAGTGTGCCTGTCACCCAAATAGTGTTCATTGTAGCTGTTAGGTAGGTTTTCACTTATCTTGTCCTCCCTCTCTCTCCTGCTTGATTTCCATTGAATTATATTTCCCTCTGCACATGTGAGCTCATCAATTAGTTCTAATTTAACAATGAGTACATGTGGTATTTGCTTTTCCAATCTTTAGATACTTCACTTAGGATAATGGTCTCCATTTCCACCTAGATTGTTGCAAAAGGCATTAAGTCATCCTTTTCCATAGCTGAATAGTATACCATGGTATACATATACCACATTTTATTAATCTACTCATGGATTGGTGGGCATTTGTGTTGATTCCACATCTTTGAAAGTGTGAATTGTGCTGCAATAAACAGTTGAATACAGGTGTCTTTTCGATAAAATGACTTTTTTTCGTTTGGGTAAATAACCCGTAGTGGGATTACTGGATCAAATGGAAGGTCGACTTTCCTCAAAGAACTAAAATGTCTGTCATCTTTTAGCATGGTATATATTAGGTCTCTCTCACAGCAGCCAAACATATATCTTAAGTAAAACATAGATTTTGGTCCTTATTCCATCACTGGTCACTAACTGGGTATTTTATAGAGAAATTTCTTAACTCTTTCCCATGAACTATTTATTCCATCTTTAGAAATAGGTGCTCTTTAAGGACAGAGATTCTAGAGCAAATGCCAAGCACTAAGACCACCAAAATTCAGTGCAAGCTATTCATTTTTAACTTGTTTCAACTCCACAAAAACAACCTCAATGAATGATAGTGTTTACATTTTACAAACAAGGAAATTGAGTCACAGTGTGGTTAACAGATGTTGCTAAGGTCTTGCGTCTAGTAAATTATGAAGCTGGGACGCCAATACAAACTTTTAAGCTTCAGAGTCTTTGCTTTCATCTATTCTACTACACTGAGTATGAATTAAATTAATATTAATTTATGAAAGCACATATTAGCATGTTTATCACATCTTAGGCATTAAAATGATCTTTCCTCCTTCTCCCTCTCCTAATCTTTACTGAATAAACCCACTTACACATACATATACACATATAGCCACACACACACCCATAGACCCCTTTTTGTTCCACTTATAGTAAAACAGGAGTTTTCCAGAAAATGATACTGAGGCTAAGAGTCAAAAGGCAATGAGGGAAAATTCCTTTGGCATGGTTGGGAACAAAAAATCTCTACCTAATGTTAAAAGGAGATGCCCCATTCCCTCCACCAACCGTTCAGCACCCTCCCCAAAAATACAAAGCAAAATTTTTATCGACTGTCTCAATACAAAATTCAGCATGCAAGAATGAAAGGAAAGCTTACTGATGATATTTGTAACAGTAAAATAACACGTGATTGACAAACAAAAGTTAAAAAAATAACATCCACAATAAAAACACTCAGCCCTGCTAAAATTGAAATGTGGCTGCCCCAAGGACATAAAAATGTCACAGATGGAATTTATGTCAAAAAGAAATGTCCCTCCCTAAACACATTAAAGGGAAGGACTGTCACATGCCGGGCACATAGACAGGAAGAGATGGGCGGGGGGAGAGACGAGGCTGTGCCTGGAGCACATGGTAATCAAAGATGAGAAACTGGAACACAAAGGAGAGTTAGGACTGACCCACATGTCATAAAAGATGACACACTTGAGATTCTGTCTGGGAAAAGATGACTTATCAGAGAAGTTAGTAGACAAAATATGGAATGTTTTACTATTACAGAGACAGATGTTGTCTTGTGAATAGCTCTTTTGAGTCAACTTACCATGCGCCTTTTGTTCCTTTCATGCTGGGGGGGTGGAGCAAAGGAATTGCAAGGAAGCCTCCTGAGATCTCCCAGTCTGACCAGTATTTCCCTCGTTTCTACTAAATGCATTTAATAATTCATCAAAATCTGTTTTCCAAATCTGTGAAGAATAGCAGCATAATATTTATTCCAAGAAGCAAAAAGCAAAGCCAGACATATGAAAGCATCCAAGCAAATTCAGAAATGTACAAAGGAATTTTCTAGGAAGTGGTAATTTCCCAAGAAGTGGTAATGTAAAATTCCTGCTGTCTTGACTTTAAGACATTATTGAGCTGTCTACTTGTTCATCTATATTATGCATATAATGCCCACCTCAAGTAAAATTTATCTTTATAATTCTATTCTGAGAAGGCATCTGGGCTCAGATCTACTGTAAAGAAAAAAAAAAAAGTCAGTAAAATACCACACTAATTATGATTCCAAGGTACCTTAGAACCTTCTAAAATCCAAGCCCAAATTATTTTTGAAAATTATTTTATTACTCCAAAAAATAATAGATGTCTGTCTCATAAATTACTTGAACAGAATTTTTTTTGAGACATTCTGTCACCTTGTGTAGAGTGCAGGGGCATCATCATAGCTCACTGCAACCTCAAACTCCTGGACTCAAGCAATCCTCTTGCCTCAGCCTCCCCAGTAGCTAGAACTACAGGTGTGTGCCATTATGTCCAGCTGATTTCTATTTTTAGTAAAGACAGGGGCTCACTCTTGCTCAGGCTGGTCTCGAACTCCTGGCCTCAAGCAATCCTCCCTCCTCGGTATCCCTGACTGCTAGGATTACAGGTGTGAGCCACTGCGCCCGGCCCAACAGAAATTTTAAATAAACCTAATTTCTCTAGAAAGCTGGAGAGAAATTGCAACTGGTGTTGTGAGTTTTTTAAAGCACCACCCGTGCACTACATGGGATAAGAAGCCATTATTTGAAAGCTATCTGCACAAAACGACACAGACTTAAGAAGCGTCATGCTGAGGTGCTCCACAACACCAAACCAAAGGGGTCTGAGTCCTGACTGTGCCTCTTAGTAGCTGTGTAATTGCAGGCAAACCATCTAACCTTTTGGCATCTCAGTTTTATCTTCTGTAACATCAAGATAGTAATAGTACATATATGATAGGGGTTTCTAAAGGATTAAATGAATTAAAATCTGTATAACTATTATTTCATATTATCATATGATCTATCATGAAAATGTCCTTAGCTGTTGCCTGGATATAGCACAAATCTGAATAAATCGGACAATTATTCTTTAAAAAATCAAAATGTCAAGATACTGTGTTTTTCGTATTAAATTACCAAAGACTAAATAACAATGAAAATACTTAATGCTGCTAAAGGAATGGTTGAATAGGCATCTTCTCACACTGCTGGTACATGGATAAATCGGTAGAGCCACTTTAGATCTTAATAGATTATTTTGCCTCGTCTCCATGGAGAAATATGGGAGAAAATACACCAAAATGAAAGCAGTGGTTACTGCCATGTAGCATACACTATGTAAGCATTATTTTGCTCATACAAGAAAGACTAGGATATAAACCTAATGAAAATACTTATAGCACAAGGTAGAAATTTGTATAATGGCTATTATAAGAGACATAAATAAAATGCTCTGAAGATTTAGAGTTAGAAAAGTTGCTTTCAAATGGAAGTAACTGCATGAAATTTCAGGTGATCACAGCATTTGTGCAAGCTGGAATTGAAACTGTCAGAGACTGAACGCAGAAAAACACTTGATAATAAGAGAAAAAGATCAGATATAGGACAGGACTGGGCATAATTAGGAAATAGCAAGCCATCCAGTTTATCTACAAAGTGATACAAATAGACATTCTTTGTGATGTACCCAGCCATGACTGGCAAATCACATTCATGGAGTTATGTTACATTGGGGCAACTGTGAAAAAAAAAAAAAAAAAAGAGAGAGAAAAGAAAAATTAAAAACTTCAGGCAAAATGGTGTTTAACTCATTTTTTAGTAAGGCTTTAAAATCATAAGATTTCAAATAAAAATCTCAATTTCTGGGACACGAAGCCTGAATATTGGGCAGAAGTTGCTGCTTCCCCTTTTAGAGTGGATGTGCTTGGCCAAGGTCACTGCCACGCAAAGCAATCACAGGTGCACCTGCCTCCAGTACCGGCTCTGTTTACCCTTCCTGTAGATCGGAGTTTGCAGTTAACAGTGGGACAGTAGAAGCCTGATGAATGGGGAAACTAAAATGTACTTCAAGACTATTTTGTCTCTGTAAGTTTTTTAAAAAGATGTGATTTATTTATTCAGTAATTTATACCAGAGTAGATCACACCCAAAGGGAATGCTACATTTTCACAATTGTGTGTGTTGCGTGGCATGGAGGGTGGGTAGTGTTACTGATTTATTTAAACATTTTTGTTTCAGTTTGCCCCCTTATGTCAAGAGCAACCCAAATGTTTTTATTTCTCTCCTCTCTTCTCCATTCAAATACCTTTTGTTTTTTTCCTTTCCTACTTTTAAACAACACTAGAAAGAAGCATGGCCCGTTCTTCCTTGTGGACATCTCTTCCAAAGAGTATAAAACTCTTTTAAATGATTAATTAATATTCACTGCATTAACTTAGCCCTTTTCTTAGTACATGATGCTAATACTCTCTGACATGTTTCAGATTAGTACATTTCTTAATGTTCTTTAATGCCTTTAATTGCTTTATGATCTTGAGCTCCACTTTTATTATTATTTTTTTTTTTCATTTTCAACCACTATGTTCTCTACGTCTCTGGAGAAAGTGCATCAAGGAAAGATTTCCCCTGAGATGTTTTAGTTTATTTACAAGAATGTAATTTTTTTCTATGTAAAAAATGATTGTGAGACATAAGAGCTGTCAGATGCATCTCCTTGGGAACGAGAGTCTCTGATCCACACTGATGCTAATACGAACATTTATCGAATGTTCCAGTGAGTCCAGCCCTTTCCTTAGTATTAAGGACATATGAACACATTGACTCTTCATGAGAATTTAAGCTTCACCATGCAGAAGGGTTGTCCTATTTCTACCTTCACAATGCACGGATGAGGAGTTGAGGTACAGAACACGAAATAATGTCCCCAAACAACACAGCAAGTCGGGATTCGAGCCAAGCTTCAGAGCCAGGCAAGCTGGCTCCAGCTCCCTGCCTGTGCCCACCGAGCCATCCTGTCGCCCACCTGTCCCAGCCCCAGCCACACACACTGTCCAGCATATGGGACACAGTCCGTGAGCTCTCCCTGACTTCAGTGCAATGTAATTATAATGTGCTAAGCTAAATATAGGGATCAGATAGGAAAAGTAGGAATTGTAAATGTGTAGCTATCATTTTGAGTGGCAGAGAACAGAATTAAAATGTTATATTACATCCTTATCTGTGGCTTTCCTTGTGGCATTTGCTCCTTCTATCATTTTCTACACTCAGACATGCACCTTAACAATGAAGATGAAAGCTACAAGAAAATCTTATATAACAAATCCATTTACTCCACCACATATTTTATACTTTTACAATCTTGAAAATATAAAGAAGTGTTGAAAATAATATAATAAATATCCATATTTACATCATCCCAAATTGACTATTACCAACATGTTTTCTTTATCCTCCTTTCTTGGCAAAATGAATAAAACAACGAAGATAGTGTTGCAGTGCCCTTTAGAAAACACAATTCTTTTTTCTTGGCGTGATCTCGTTTTCTTTGATCCAAGATGCTGGTTCACGGCCAAGAGTGAATCTCTTTCCAGCCAAAGATGAATCTTTCCTTGTAGTTCACTCCTCTCCCTGAGTATCATGTAAAAAGACCCAGTGCCTCTAAAACTCTTCTTGCAATTGTCTTGCTAAGGTCAGCTAAAATAGCTGAATTGTCTTTCAACACATTGGTTTAGAATGGTTTCAATGTTTCCCATTATCCATGAGGATAACTTAATAATAGTCTATTTTTAACATAGCAAATACTCCATCTGAAATATTACTTATACACTAGTACCTGTAAAGCTACATTATTGAAGACCTTGAAACTTTCCCTTGTTTTTCTCACAAAATATTTTTAGATTTCAAGATAGTTTCCAGAGAAAATCTCCACATAAAGTGCGAGAACCAGTAAGTGTTTTCTAAGCCTCATCTCAGTCATCAAAATCCTTTAATCACATGAGCCGAACTGGCACATCTGTGAGGAGCTGAGCTTCATACTTCCATCTCCTTTTATATATTCTGCTTTTGGGGAAAAATGTTTAAAATATATAACCTTCATGCTTCCATCCCCAGCCCCATTTTTGGTTTCCAAAAGAGTGCACTAAATAACCTATTCTCACCTTGCTCTCCTGTAATGAGCTTTCAAAAATCATTCTGCAAACTACCAGTGTCTAATGACCTCTTCACTTAGAAGAACAGTGTATTTTCTCTTTGCTGATGTGTGTGGGTAAGTGATGATGCAAACTTAAGTCGTACAGACTAGATCCCTAGAAGGACTTCCAAATTCTTGGGCTGCCTGTTTGTGCACAGGCAAACAACAATGCATGTAAAATTGCAAAATACTACATTAATACTCATTTTTATATTTTATATTAAAATTATCTTTTAATTAATTGTATCACTTTTCAGCCTTTTCAGTGTCTAAATCATCACTGTTTATATCACAATAATCACAGATCCATATATGCAAACAAGCACATAATTTAGAGTTGTAAGTAAAAATAAAGTCTGTGATAAGTACTATTTTGTAGTAGTAAATACCATTCCTATGTATAAAACATTACTGTTAATATCACATTATGCAAACATGCATACACATACATCAAGAGATGGAATTATGAAGGTGCTGACTCGGGGAGGTGGGGGGGAGGGGAGGGGATGGAGGTATGACTACATGGTGAGTGCCAGGCGCACTGTCTGGGGAATGGACACGCTTGAGGCTCTGACTCAGGGGGATGGGCGGGACATGGACAATGTACATAACCTGAGCTTTTGTACCCCCATAATAAGCTGAAATAAAAAAAAAAAGAGATGGAATTATAGGCAAGAATATATAAAAGCAATCATTATTACTATTGTGCTCCTTACACAAGAATATGACTACTGAGTTTGAGAAAATGAAATGAGATTAAACAGTTAAAAATACATCTCTAGATATGAAATAAAGGTATCCCTAATGTACTTGAATGCACCCCATTTCAGACCAGTGCATGTTTTTGCGATCACCTCGTGTTCAACAGATTGCATAAAGCTAGTAAAGAAGCCTTTTGTCATTATTTACTTATGAACCTGAAATTGGATGAAATTGTCTCCTTGAAGACAAAGGCCTGGGTCAGGCACGGTTTGACACAGAAAGCCCCAAGCCAAGTTTTGTACTTGATTCCCATGGAGGTCAGACAACGTCCTCTCTGCCCTACTGACTCAGTAAAGTTTTCTGAAAGTTTTCGTGTTACTCTTCCTAACACCCAAAAGTACAGTCTCACCACTCAAGAGTAGCTTCCATTGCCATCCACTGCAAAACTACTGCTGGCAGTCTTCAACGCCTTCTCGAGGAAGAGTAGTTTGCACGGCTGATAATATAATTTGCTCCTAAATTTTCCCAGGTTCTAGGACAGTCAGGGACCTATACACTGTTGGAGTGTCCAGTCTCGTAACCAATAAGTATCCCTCCCATGTCACACTCACCACATGTCTGAGTTGTAACTTCCTCCATATTGGTTGGAACTCACATCCCTATTATCTCTGCCACTGTTGCTACTGACACAACTTCCCTTTGCTCTCGTTACTGGGAGTTTGAAATTCTCTGTTTCATGATGGTCCCCACAAGAAATTACAACTTGGCTAGAAGTCAAGAGACTTGATTCTGAGGTCACTGACTTGCCAAGCAATATGGAAAAAGATGACAGGATTTCTTGGAACTCTCTGGTCTTCACAATGTTACCCTTAGATTGACAACTTCCTGCACTGGGGAACACAACGCTCTTGGAGAGATTCCATTGGCTGTCCCTCACCCAGTACCAACGTGCCCATGCAGAAAGTACACTGCACTCTGAGTATAGCTCAGAGTCTGCTCTAACTAGGATGCCTATGGTCTTCAAGGGACTATCTCTCTTCTGAGGCTACAAATCTAGCCTTAAAGTCTCTGGTCATCTTCACAAAAACCTAAGGTCATATACACAATGAGCAATGCTGTCTAGCTCGGACTTCTGTGACCATGAGATGAGAAGCCTGTTCACCCCATGGTGCTCATAACACATACTCATTAAATTCCGTGGGTTTGGGTTACTCACATTTATCAAATTCTTAGAGGCTGTATCTTCCATTAGTGGTGAGTCAAACCATATTTTTCACTCAATTATGTTTCCTAATGGGTAAACTCCACAGTCCTTTATCTATCTTTCTGCTCACGAGCCCTTTCTAATTTATCTCCATTTTTTCTGATACTGAAATCCCTGCACTAAGTTTAGTGGCCTATACAAAACATCTTTAGAGCCTTATGAAAGGAGGCTTGCTATACGCAACTATAAAATATTATTGCCGGTTTTTTTGTGTGTTTTGTCTATCATTCTGAAGACACGCTCAGGTTTTTGCACTCCTTACTGTTTTCTGCCTCAGGATATAGACTTCCCCCTATAACGCAGTGTTCTGTTTTTCTATGTTTAAATTTCTGTTGTTCCTCCCTCTTTTAAATTTGCTCCCTTCTAAAACCAATTGTGCTATTCTCTAGTCTTATTGGTAATTCTGCTCCTTTCAAATCTCCTTGAATAAGCAAAAATAACATTAAAAAATAAAATCTAACTTGCATGAAAAAATAGAAGACCAATCAGGTAATGACTCACCTTAAATAATATTATGCTAGTTAATTTGTAAGAATATCCTACCTTACATTGTCCTTCCAAGTAGATACATTAACCTGACATATTAAAAAAAGAGAATTCGTGTGCTATAATGTCTTATCAAATATTCTGTCAACCAACCCCAATAATGTTCACACTAATTGGTATATTTCAGATATACACTACAAGTTCTTTTGAGAGCAAAGAAAGAAAAAGAAAGAGATAAAAGGGGATATAAATATAAAGGAGTCAGGATTTTGAAAACATGTTATAGTATGTAGGATTCCCTGGGTTTATTTTCCTGAGACTGTCAGCCAGTCTCAGAAAGTTATTTTTTTTGTTTGTTTTGTTTTGTTTTGTTTTGTTTTTGAGACAGGGTCTCATTCTGTTGCCCAGGCTAGAGGACAGTGGCATCATCATAGCTCATTGAAACCTTGAACTCCTGGGTTCAAGCAATCCTCAGTCTCCCGAGTAGCTGGGACTATAGCCATGTGCCACCACACCCAGCTAATTTTTCTATTTTTTTGTAGAGATAGGGTCTTGCTTTTTTTCAGGCTGGTCTTGAACTCCTGGCCTCAATCAATCCTTTGGCCTCGGCCTCCCAAAATGCTAGGATTACAGGCATGAGCCACCGCACCCAGCCTAGAAAGTTATTTGCTATTATATTTTTACGTGTATGTTGCCAGAGCACCAGGGTTTTCCCTAAAGAAAGTGTCTAATGTTTGAATATTTTTCCTACTACTCCATGACTAACATTTCCATCCCTGAAGGGCCTAGAACGGCCCAGGTTATCTTTGAATATGTAACCTCAATCGGTTGTGAAAATGAAATGCAAAAAAAAAAAAAAAGAAACTAGAAAGATATAAAAACAAATCAAATCCCAGAGGAGAATAACACTTTGGGTCAGCCTACCTGTGATGTGAAATCCTGGTCTAGTTCATGCTGCTTTTGTAGCAGAGAGAGTTAATATTCAGGCCTTGCTGGTGCCTTGTTTGTTGTTGTAAGACTTAAATTTTACTCAAATGCTTTAAAATTAGGAAATTAATTGATAATCCTCCAAAAAAACAAAAGTTTATGTAAAGGAGATCTTAGATAACAGCAGAAACAGAAGAGAGTAAATGAGCTGTAAGAAAGAAAGAGTGACTGTTACCAAATAAGTGGATTTTTGTGTTCTTATTTCTCCTGAGCGTTCTGGAGATGTTCCCAGTAACAGAAATGGAACTGGGTAGGTATTCTGTTTCCTTAGTTAATTTTTGATGTCAAAGAATGAAGTTATTTTATTTCTTGCAGCTTGAATGTAATCCTAACACCTTTGTTTTCTTTGTATACCACCTAAAATTAACCAAAAATAAAATGGCTTTATATTTTCACATTAGTAAATAAAAAAAAATTATAATAGATTAACTGCATCCAAAGCTCCAAAGTGTTGCACAGCTAGAAATGGGCTGATGTGCCCTTTCTTCTAAAGTCTGCACCCAAGTCCTCTGTTCTGTTTGCATCTACAGCTTTTGTCTTTGATGTGAGTCATGTTGAAGAAAGAACCTGAATTTAAATGATCAAAATTAGCACAATTTCATCGGCCAGGACTGTTCCAAGAAGGGTATGGTCTCTGAAGCCAGGTCTGCAAAGCTGGGCCACCCTGTGAAGCCTCCCTCTCTTTAAAGAGAGAGATGAAGATATATAAAGACTATAGTTAAACAAAAACATATTGTACTCGAGAGATGGACACCCTAAAAACTCTGACTTGATCACCATACATTATATACATGTGACAACATTTCACATGGACCCCATCAATCTGTACAAATTTAAAAAAAAAAAGACGTAGAAATAGAAAGAGATGGAGTAGAGATGGGGAGAGAAAATAAAAGGGAGCAGGAGAGGGAAATCAAGGAAACAAAAATAATATAAGCACTCATAGTGCCAATTTGAGTAAGAGCCTCACCAAACATGACCCCATCACTTCTCTCCAACTCGCCAGGCTGGGTTCCAGGGTAGCCACCCCTGTTGCCCCAGCCAAGATATTATAAGAATATTCTTTGCTACTTTATTGGAGAATCTTGGTTTCTCTAATAACAGCTTACAACCCTCCAGTAAGCTCTATTTTCTACAGCATAAAATTCAAATCTTAAAAATCCCCTCACTACTTGACTTTGTCGTATCATTCTAGCCTCCAGTCCATCACACTGAGCCGCACTGAACGACCACGTGTATTTCTCCGCACACACCAGGGTCTTCGCTCATTTCCACCTTTACTTTGGCATCACAGTGAGGAGGTCCTGCTCCCTTTGCCTGGAAATTGCCTCCCCTTCTGCGTCCTTATGAACTGCTTCTAGCTTCACATTCCATTCAACTTTCACTTCTTTCAAGTGTTTCCTAATCTCTTTGTCTGAAGAGGTAACTATTTATTTTTTTCCTCTATGCTCCTAAAGCATGTAGTATATATGATTTGATTTTGTGTTTTCATTACCTTTAAGTGTTTGTTTACTTCCTAGAGAATATGCATTTTGAGGTCCATGATAAAAGGACATGGCATGTAATGTGTAAGGAATTACTGCTGCATGAACAAATAGAGGAATACATTTTAAAGAATCTTATTTAATTACTCAAAATTAAAGGAAGTTATACATTAAGTTAATAAAAATATATAGAACACTTATCTGTTCACGATTCTAGCCTGGTCATATGACAAACTGTAAGAAAGGGAAACTTTCATAGCACTGATTCTCTTTAAAATTTCTTCAGCTTTTTCATAAGTAAATTTTATATTCTCCTGGCTGCCTAGAATTCTCTAAATTTATCCAAGCTCCTACCTAGCCATCCCCAAAAAGTCCTATTTTCTAGAACTAGGTCTTCCCTGAAACTCGAAAACCAAAAACAATTATTTTAGAATTCACATAGAAAATCAGTGTCAGCCTGTTTCCTGGAGCTAAGGAGAAAAATTGGCGATTTGACTAGAAGGAAGGGAAGAAAGAGCTCCAGTGACTTTGGCCAAAAGTACTCAGGGGTCCTTAATAATGAGTAGAAAATAATGGTCCCCTGCCTGCCTTCTGCCAGAGGCAACAGCACAAAGAAAGGAAGACAAACCTTCTCTCCCTTTATAGCAATATGTTATTTTTAATGTTAATTGACTTTTTTTCATTTAAAATATGCCAGAGTTGCATTTTACTCTGATTACATTTGAACAAAAATTTTCCAGTTGGATGAATACATGCAAACTGATGCCCTGGATGTTGTAACTTCCTATCAATGAATATATAGAAAAAAAAAATTTCTTTCCTTCAAAATTTACATACAGTACAGAGGCCCGTGTTTCATTTTGAGTGTAAGCTCGATTTATTCTAAGGTGCAAATAGAGCACATCCTGACTTCTCTCCAAACTTGTATCCAGTAGAAACTAAGCAGTGACTCTTCTGTGAATACTCCTCCGAATTCTCGGTAGATCAATGAAGGTCAAAGTAGAGTTAATTTAGAAAATTCTTGCCTGACATTGCAGTTATACTTCAGAAAAGAGTAAAAATAGTGTGAGGTTTACCCCTAAAAAATGTACAGATGCTCCTCAACTTATGATAGGATTATGTCCCAATAAGCTTACTATTAACTGGAAACACTATAAGTTGCAAATGCATTTAGCACAGGTACACCCAACCTACTGAATGTCATAGCTTAGCCTAACCTGCCTTAAACGTGCTCAGAACACCACATTAGTGTACAATTGGACAAAATTATCTAACACAAAACCTATTTTATAGTAAAATGTTCGGTATCTTATGTAATTTATTGACGTTCTACTGAATGCAAATCACTTTCACATCATCATAAATTCAAAAAATTGCAAGCTAAACCATCATAAGTTGGGGACTGTCTGCAGTTCTTTACTCTTTTTTCTTCTCTGAATATAAAGTGATGGATCTTGACTCTGATGACCTGTTAAGAACATGGGGAATGGAGTCGGATAAGAACTACGTTCCAAATCCAAGTTCAACAACTTCAAGCTGTGAGACTTTGGAGCTCTGTTTCTTCATTCATAATATGGGGGTTACAGTAGTACATCCTGAATTAGTGTTCTGGACAAAAAGTAGAAAAGCAATGAGACCATCACCTCTACCTTAACAGGGAGAATAAGTTGGATACACCACAACATCATAGTTTTATAAAAAGCCATTCAAGAGCTGGCAACACAAAAAAAAAAAAAAAATCTAAATGAACTAAATTCCTGTGATGGACCTTTCCTAGGAGAGAGCAGAGGTGTTTTCATCCCAGGCAGAGTGACAAAAGGAAACGATTATAGACAGTCAAACTTCTGACAATGTTTAATAGCTTCATACAGGCCTTCACCAAGTGTACAGAGATAACATGCCAAAGGCGGCGAGCAGAGCAGGAGAGAGCAGAGCATGAGAGCTGAAAGAGATCCCCTCCTCAGGGGTACTGGCTCTTCTTTGACTGCAGGGCGTAACTGTGCTAGCAAAATCTGATAATGACATGACAAAGACATAGAATCATAGTTTAATAGAACTCATGGACATAGAAGTAAGACCTTTAAGAAAACTAGCAAATGAAATCTGGTAACATGTAAGAAAGATAAACTTCAAATGGAGTTTATCTCAGGAATGCAAAACTTGTTTTAACATTTGAAAATGGTCAATTGTAGGTCGTGATGTTAACAGAATAAAGGAGATAAATCACATAAATATCACAAGGACAAGGCATGCATAAAAATTTATAAGCATCCATTCAAGATTTTTTTTTAATCTCTCAGAAAAATTAGAGTAGAAGGGAACTTCTTCAATATGTTTAAGTTCATCTATGAAAAATTTATAGGTAACATTATAATTAGTAGTGAAACATTAGAACGCATTTTTCCTAAGATCAGGAACAAGACAAGGATGTTTATTATTATACCTCTATTAAACATTGTATGGCAGGTCCTAGAAGTACAATAAGGAAAGAAAAAAAATAAATACAATTAGATTAGAAAAGAAGTAAAACTCTTTATTCCAAAATGACATGATTATGTGCAGAAAAACTCTATGGAATTGGAATTTACCAAAAAAAAAAAAAAAGGGCCCCTCTGGGAACTAATATGTGAATTTTTGCAAGGTTATAAGATACAAGATCAATATACAAAAATAATTATATTTCTATATGGTAGAAACAAATAGAAAATAAAATCTAATAATATATATAATTTATAAAAACATTTAAAAGGCCTCTACCCTGAAAAGTAGGAAAAAATGCTGAGAGAAATTGAATAAGACATAAATAGATAGATATTCACTGTTTTTGTATGGAGAACACCATACTGTTAAGATACCTATTCTTTTCCAAAGTTATCTGTACCTTTAACACAATCTAATTCAAATATCAACATGTTTTTTGGGGGAAATTCACAGGCCAATTATAAAACTTACATGAAAATTCAAAGGATCTGGAACCATTAAAACAATTTTGCAAAATAATAACAAAGTTGGAAAACTAACACTACTTCCTGATGTTAAAAGTTACTGCAATACTATAATAATCAGGTATTGTTATAGGGATGAACAGATATAAACTGATGGAATAGAATAGAAAGTCTATAAAGAGAGCCAAATATATAAATTCAGTTGATATGTGAGAAAGACAGCAAAACAATTCAATAGGGAAAGTAAAGTTTTGACAAATAGTGCTGGAATAAATAGATATCCTAATGTGAAAAAAACAAAGTTGGCCCTACCTCATTCCATACACAAAAAGCAATTCAATATAGACCATGAACCAACCTAAAGATAAATGGCAGAAACATAAAGCTTCTAAAGGAATACTTAGGAGGATATTTTTACAACCTTAGAGTTGAAAAAGAATTTTTTAAACAAGATTGCAGAAGCACTAACCATAAAAGAAAAAAAGATAAACTGGACTTTATTAAATTTTAAATTTTGTTCATCAAAAGATACTATTAAGAAAATGACAAGGCCAGCCACATATTAGCAAAAAATTTGCAGTACATATCTGACAAACCATATATATGTAGAATACATAAAAATGTCTTCTAAATAAACAATAAATAAAAACTAGAAGAAAAACTAAAATCTTAAACACACTTACTTCATAAAAGAAGATAAGCAGACCTCCACCAGACCCTAAAAATTTGCTCAACATCATTAATCACCAGGGAAATAAAAACTAAAACCTCAAGAAGATACCATTTCATACCCGAAGAATGGATCAAATGAAATAGATTGACAACATCAAATTTAATGAGGCTATAGAACAACCAGAACTCTGACATATTGCTGCCCGCAGAAATGTAAAATGGAGAAATGTCATCTTCTTACGAGGTTAAACATACAACTGCTGTATGACCCAGAAACTCCAATCCCAGGTATTCACTGGAGAGAAGTGAAAACATATATCCCCCAAAATCCTTGTACAAAATTGTTCAAAGAAGCTTTATTCATAACTGTCAAAAGTGGAAGTAGCCCAAATGTCATCACTAGGAGATTGACTAGATTATGATCCATTAGTACAATGGAATACTACCCATCACTTAAAAGAAACCAACCACTGATACACATTACAACATGGAAAATGTCAAAAGTATTATCTCCAGTGAAAGAAGCCTGCCACAAAAGAGCATAAAATCCATAGTTATAATTATATGAAGACCAAGAACATCTAGGGTAATAGAAATTAGAAATGGTTCCTCTGGTTGAGAGACGTGCGAACTGACTGCAAACAGCACAGGGTGACTATCTGGGAAAATGAACACATTCTATCTCTTGTTTTGGGTGATGATCATACAGAAATATGCAATTGTCAAAACATTTCAAACCAAGTATTTAAGATTACTATATATAATAATATCTGAATTTAAAAAGATAATATATGTAAAGAAAATTGTACATATTTCATTGATTGTCATATAAGGTTGATATAAAGTTCTTAATGCAGTTCTAGAGACATAAACACAATTAATTTTGCCTTTAAGTAAGAGTTTAGTGCATGGCTATCAAAACTAATAACCACAATATTTGATTATGATGTTTCCTTAGAAACGGAGACTTAAGTCTTATAAGTCTTATGGAGTCTTATATGTTGTTTTGTGCAATGAAAAAACTAAAACAGTGAACAGAGAGAGAGAGGTCATGGATCCAGCTGTTACCATCTACATTCTCTTGCACAAGTCACTGGATCTCTTGCCAAAAGGATATCGTCATCCCCCACCTCGTCCACAACTTCTTGTGAAGTGGAAATGAGAGTTCTGAGTTAAGTGAAAACGCTGTGAAAATTCCAAAGACCTAGAAAAACGTTTGGAATCATTCCAACTAACAACCACCAAATGTGATGTCGGTGAAATGTCGGTGATTTTGTTTTTCACAGAGAACTACTTGTCAGAGTCCTGAAGAAGCAGGATTTAAAGTATTGCATTTCAAAGACAGAAGTGAGCTTGCAATCCAGCCTGACATACTTTGTCTGGGAATGAACATCTTCAATTTGCTTCTGGAATCAGCGCAAGGCAAGCTACAGAGAGAAACGAAAACTGCCAGCCGGCCTCCTGAATGCACAGGGAAATTCACTCTCGACCAGAGAAGCTGGCGGAGTAAAGAGGCCCATCAGGATTTCCAG
Source organism: Lemur catta (assembly GCF_020740605.2). Classification (NCBI taxonomy): domain Eukaryota; kingdom Metazoa; phylum Chordata; class Mammalia; order Primates; family Lemuridae; genus Lemur; species Lemur catta. Next base: position 22,133,792 of record NC_059150.1, on the reverse strand, counting down.
TTGTTTAGAATGCAGCCTCTCCACTGAGGACAGCTGGGGAAATTGCATATTTTCTGTGAACTTGCCCAGTTCCATTTAATCACCTTCCTCATCCTCAGTGAGTACTAGAACCCTGCCATGCTCAGCTTTTACAATTTGGGCCACTGTGATTTGCACAAATGCACAGTACTAACTGAATGTCCTCCCTTTATTTTCTTTCATAAATTGAGAAAAAGTCTTTGTGTATTTTAAATATTAAAACAATTTATTGAAATCTATCTGAAGATTTTATGCAACTATTATTTGATTTAATGCTATTCTAAAATATATAAAGCTGTGATGACTTCTTAGAAAAAGAGTGATGCTAAGAAAAGGTATTGGAGACATCACAGCATTCTTTTCTGTAACATAGCTTCCCACCCAGAATAATATGGCCAAAAAAATAGTCTCTGTAAAACAATTTCTGTGAAAAAGTAAGTTAGGGAAATGTTTTCTTTAATCCTCCTGTTCATCAGCAAGAAATATACACATATGAGAGCCTGGGACAGGTCCTCTGACAAAGGACTTTGGCTAATTTGAACATGGAGTCATTTATTTAAATATAATACTCATTAATATCGTACCTGGGGAAATGCTAAGTTAGCATTTCACATGGATCTAGATTTGTGATACTTCATGCAACTCTGTGAATAATAATCCTGAAGTTTCTATTTAAAGAGGCAACATGGAAGTTGGGCTCAAAGTCCCATCACAAATTTCACTATTCATTTTTCAGAAACAACTAATTCATCATTTTATTCTAACTTCCCTGGAGTTTACTTCCCAGTAAATAAAGGAAAAAGGACAGAGAAAGAATAGATACAGAGGGGAAACAGTGATAGCTCTAATTTGGGACTGAGAGGTGTTCGGGCTTTAGTGAGTTGTATCGTCAAGAAGGAAGTGAAGGTTATGTTTAGAGACAGAAAGTAGCTTCCTGCATCTGAACATTCACCAGCCTTGGAGACAGGAAATATGGTTTTTCTCTGAGTTGTGTGTGACCTTGAGCAAAAAGTTTTACCTTTTTCATCCTAGATTCCCATATGCAAGATACAGTTGATTATATCTGCCCTAGCCATCTAGGTCCGCAGTAGGGATAATATCCAAGGGAAGGATGTATTTAAATGTGCTTTGAAAAATGCAAAACACTGTCAAATGTGAAGTATGATTAAGGTATAAATTTCAAAGGCAGAGTAGCTGGGCACCTTGTAGAGAGGGTCAGAGACCAGGAATGACTGGCAATTTTCCCAGTCAGTACATAATTGCTACTCCCTTTCCAGCGTGGGCTTTCTCTTAACCCTTTGGAAGGGTGGCAGAGATGATTGGTTTAGACGCTGCCATGGTGGCCAGCAACTGAAAAGTGCACTGTTTTACTTCTCTTCAGGCTTAAACAATGGGAGAATTGTCCCTGACCTTCCGGATTGCCTAGAAGTTCTATAGAAAGAAATATAAGTGAATCCTCAAATTCTTTGTCTGAACCCTCTCTGTTTTTTGTCTGGTTCCAGCACTGCCCTAATCCCTTTCCTCTCCGAAGTGTCACCTTCACACAACATGAGCCTCCACTGAAAGTTTCTGTGCAGTGGAAGAATTAAACTGATTTACATCATGGCAGACAAATTCAAATGTTACATGCAGACACTCTAGGTTCAGACATTTACCTGGAAATATCCACCTCCTTAGAAAATTCTCATGGGCTCCTTCTCTCTGGGTAACTATAAAACCTTACTCTTTCCTACTTGTTCTAGTCTCTTCCTAAAGGGTCCCCCAGAGATTAAATAAATAATTTGTATTTTCACATTAATGAGACTTACAATCTGCTTAATCTATAATTTAAAATAAATAAAGGTTACAGGCAGTAAAAAAGTGAAGTTTAAGTATTAACTTGATTTTTCTCTCTGGGGAGAGAGTAACAATGGAGTGGGAGCCCAAAGGGACAGATTATTGCCTCTGCCTTCTGAGGCTTGTGGGGGAGCCAAGAGAATGAACCTCCTAAAAGCTAAAATCTGAAAAGGAATAACCTTTTGTTCCTAGAACAATCTTCATTTGGAGGGAGTAAACTTAGGTCTTTACTGTGACTTCAGTGAAATAAAGGACTATATTTCTTTGTGTAATAAGATAGGAAAGACATTCTATATTGCAAAGCTGGATGAAGGGTACATGTCTTCATTTTATTATTCATATATGTATATGTACATATGCATAGATATTTGTTTCATTAAAAAAAATTATTTAAAAGTAAGCCAAATCGGTTTCCCCGAGCATAGAGAAATCTGAAAGCAAAAAAAAAGAAAATTATTTTAATAAATCCTACATAGTTCTATTATTAACTTGTAAATATTGTTAAGAGTATAGAAAGAAAAATAGCTGCAGAAAGCAATTTACTCTGTGGGACTCTCATTTCTTTATGCAGGAAGGAGCCTCTCAGGGAACGCACCATGTGTTAGCGGACCCCAGGCTCCGTTAAGGAGTGGAAATGGACCCCAGTTCCACTTCCGAACTCTTAAGCAACTGTGACCTTGAGAAGGCATTTTTCTGAAATTTTTAAAGCACGGATTATCATATTTGTAAACTGGGGGGAATCTCTAATTCTTATTTTATAGGTAAAGAAACTGAAGACCCGTTGATTAAGGAACTTGGCCAGCGACATTGATGTTCTGATTGGGAAGCCTGAGGTAGAACCCAGGTGCCCAGATTTCAGCGGTTTGTCCACTAAATTGGCTTGACTAGAAGCACCTGCACCATCTACCACCGAACAGGGTTTTGTGGGGTAAAATGTGAGTGAAATGTGAATGTACCTAAAGGATTATTATTTCTTAGCTCGAATTGAAGAGAATTGTTACTTCCTACCTAAGATTTAATTGTGTTGTGGATCTACTTGTGTCTTTATCTGGCTTTCTTCCCTTTCTATTTTAGGAATCAAATCACTGCTGACACCTGTTTCAGAGCTGAAGCAAGTTGGTCACGTTTCTCTGGTCAACAGTGACATCTGGTGGACACCTAAAAATTTCTATATTTGCTTCGGCAGTAACTGAAAGTTCCAGGACCGCAGGAGCCTCCAAGAAGCATGACACAGGAAGCGCATTTTAGACATTACCGAGACTTGGTCCCTACCATGGTATGGGAGACCAGGAAAAAGGAAAGAGGATATCAGAAAAGCTTCAGCAATGATCAAGAGAGCCTCCAAATATCTAGAAACCACCCAAGGAAGTAATGTTTTAGAGATTTGGGGCCATCTCCTTGGTAACTCACTGCTTTCTAAGATAGTATGTTTCATCTATGGAATAAATAAATGAAAAGTATATTTTCTCCTTTTCATTTCCTTCCCTTTACTACTATTGAAGCATATGGCTAGAGAAGGGACAACACACACACACAGAAACACACAAACACATATAGTCTACCCTTCATATTCATGGGTTTTACATCTGTGGATCCAACCAACTGAAGATTGAAAATACTTGGGAAAAAATTGTGTACAAACTCTTTTCTTGTCATTATTTCCTAAACAATACAATATAACAATTATTTACATACAATTTACATTGCATTAGGTATTATAAGTAATCTATAGATGACTTAAAGAATATGGGAGAATGTGCATAGGTTATATGCAAATACTATGCCATTTTAGATCAGGGATTTGGGCATCCTTGGATTTTGGTATCACCAGAAGGTCTTGGAACCAACCCCCATGGGTACCAAGGGATAACGGTGTACATATATGTAGATTACATACTATTGGTTCTGCTGCTCTGGAGAACTCTAATACATAAACCCACAGAGACTGGGTACAACTCGGGATAAAGTACGTATATATGTTATGGGAAGGAGCTTCATTGATAAAAAAAAGTTCTGTTACTCCTGGTGGTATGGAAATGCTAAATAAAAAATCAGTTATGCAAAAATAATTTCTTTTTGTACATTTAAGTTTATACACTGAGGGGCAAACCTGCTGCGTTGGTCAGGAAGGAGAGTCACAGGGGAAATGTGCTTTTACGCCGAGGTTTGTGAATCCAGGCTGAACAGTCAAGTGCGTGTTATTTTTGCTCTTCTTTTATAACACTGCCTTGTCAGATTCATCAGCAGTATTGTTTCCAGAAACTGTGTTTAAATGTCATTTCTCATTAAGAGAATGTACAGTGCAAAATTGATACATAAATATATAATACTTGAACCAAAACTTGTATCCTTACATGCATGTCAAGGTGACTATAATATTTCTTTTTAAAATTTTTAAAAATGTTATTGTTCTAAGTACAGTTAACATGAGATCTGCCCTCTTAATAACTTTTCAAGTGTCCAGTCTGGTAGTGTTCACTGCACGCCCAGTGCTGAAGAGCAGAGCTCTAGAACTTACGGGTCATGTTTAACTGAACCTTTGGGCCCTTTGACTAGCAACTTGATTTTTCACTTCTTCGCAGCCCCCGGCAGCCACCATTCTACTCTGCTTGTATGATTTTAGACTATTTTAGATACCTCAGATAAGAGGAACCATGGAGCATTTGTCCTTCTCTGGCTGGCTTATTTCACACAGCATAATGTCCTTAGGGCTCATCCATATTGTCTCATATCACAGAATTTTCCTCTCTTTTACAGTTGAATGCTATGCCTTTGTGTTTGTATACTACATTTTCTTTATCCATTGATCTATCAACAGACAGGTTGTTGATAGGTTGTTTCCACATCTTGGCTCTTGTAAATAATGCTTCAGTTAACATTGGAAGTCCTACAATCTCTTCAAGATCCTGATTACAATTCTTTGGGATAAATACCTAAAAGTGGGATTGCTAGATCGTAGTTTCAATTTTTTAAGGAAGCTTCATACTATTTTCCATAGTGGCTGTGCCTTTTCCATTCCCACCAACAGTGTATAAGTGTTCTGATTTCTCCACATCCTCACCAACACTGGTTGTCTTTTGTTTGTTTTTTTTTTTATAACAGCCATTCTATCAGGTGTGAGGTGATATCTGAGTGTGGTTTTCATTTGTATTTCCCTGATCACTAGTGAGGGTGAACATCTTTCATACATGCGTTCGCTATCTGTGTGTCTTCTTCGGAGAAATATCAATTTAAGTCTTTAGTCCATTTTTAATTGGGTTTTGGGGGATTTTTTGGTGTTGAGTCATAGTAGTTTCTTATATACTTTAGAAATTAACCCTTTATCAGATATATGGCTTGCAAATATTTTCTCCCATTCTGCAGGTTGCCTTTTCACTCTGTTAATTATTTCCTTTAGTGTGCAAAAACTTTTTAGTTTGATGTAGGCCCTCTTATCTATTTTCATCTCAAAATACATACCTTTAGAGTATATTGGTACCAGATATAGGAGGTCTGCATTTTTATTAAGAAAGATAAACTGGTTGTGAGAAGTAGATTATTACTTCTATGTGAAAATTCTCATTTGAAAAGTGGCTTTATTTTTCCCCAATGGCTGTCAACTCATATTAGAACAAATACTATCTTGACAACAATTTGTAATTCTTCTTCTCTGATTTGTTTTTAAATTTGATGTTCTAAATCTTCTTGCCATCTTTCAGTTGATTTGTTGTTACTATTTTTTCCTAATTAATTTTTGACACAACTCAGGAAATTTTTTTCTGCAGTAAAATGTTTTTAGTCTTAAAAAAATCCTTTCACTGATAATTCAAAGACATTCACCCTTCCGGTATGTTTAATTTCTATACAGATCTTAGATTTGTCATAGAAGAGCTTTTATTAGCTTTTAAAGCAGAAAATATCTATAGCAGCAAGGATAGCCCATGAGAGATATACTGTCATTTTGATATAATGCATCTATTTATTGCATCTATCTGGGAATAAACCAAATGAATAGATTTGGCCTGTGGAATGTTTCAACAGTGAGCTGCCTATAGATACAGGCCAATAGCAATACTTGAGCTATTGTGACAAAAGTCACAAACTAGACTGCCTAGGAGTGCTTAAAAGGGTCTCAGGGATCTCTCTGCCAGGAATAACATAATATACTTTAACACTTCAGAAATATTGGATGATACTCTTTTGAAATATTTTATTAGAGAAAATTTTAGCCATTTTTCTTTTTAATCTACTGAGAAAGATGACAAGATATTATATCATCCCTGGGGGTGAATAACAGTAAAATTTTTAAACCATTTTCATGTGCTTTATACTTCATGCCCATCCATCCTGATATCCAGAAATCTTTAAAGTGTGTTCCTTGAATTGTGAAAAGAGAATGACCTCAGCTAAAAAGAAACAAAAACATTTACCTCCATATATATTTATAAAAATGTTGTTAGTTCTGACCTCCATATGAAATAAGTGCTTGATAATCAGATACGCAGTAGATTCTGGATTTCTTGAAAGTTTTAATGGTTATATTGTTTCAGGTTTTCAAAAAACATTTTGAGTCATATTTTTAGTTATTTTTGAGCTTATTTAATTTCCTGGAGGTCTAGAGGATATCTAATCCATCACTGGATCTGGCACACAAGCCAGTAAATTCCTGTTCCAGCCTGTGCCCATCTGAGGGTCAAACCATCTCTCTTCAGGTCTCTCCCCCAACTCAGAGTGGCTTGGAAGCTATGTCCCAGTGCTAGAGCCTGATTTGTGGATACCCTCTCCCAGCAATGCAAATTGCCTTCCCTTGACACTCAAAGCAAAAGTGATGACCAAATCACCCAGTTTCAAATATAACCACAGTTTTGCTATGCTTTAACAAAAAGGGTGCATTAGTGAAGATGCCATGCCAACTTAGTGGGTTTCCACACACAGGTGTCTCTGTCCCAATCGTGTCTGGTGGGTCCTGTATTTTTTTTCTCTCATTGGTCATGTGCAGCCATATCAGCCTTTTTTTTTTTTTGTGGTTTTGATTTTCTTTTTCCATCACCCTTGAATGAAGGCAAAGAAGAATATTTGCCAAGGCTGGGTCTCCGCAGACATTTGCTGAATTTTTAATGGCAACTATTTTAGCTACACAATTGTTCAACAAAAGCCTTCTAAAACCATTGCTATTAAAGACTCACTCAAATTATTAACCAAGGACTACCTTCATCTAGAGAATAGATTTTAAAAGTGAAGAAAAACAAGCTTTAATTGCAAAAAAAAAAAAAACTCATTAGGTAGCATGCCAGCACAAAAACAAAAAGCAAAAACAAAACAAAAAAAACCTCTGCCTTTTCATTCCAAGGAGGGGATGGGGAGATTACAACCTACTCAGCCTATTTCTCCAATGAAATAGCTGAGGCATTGAAGAGGGAAAAAATTTGTTGAAAAGAATTAACGTTTAGAAAGTCTCACACCTGTCTTCAAGTCCCTTCCCGTTATTCTTGTTCTTACCGCGTCTTCCATCCTATCCCTTCATTCTAAGGCAAGCCTGGTGGGGGCTAATCTGGATCGGAAGAATTCTCATTCATCATTAGCATCAGGCAGAGGAGGGGGCATAGGGCAGAGCTTTAGGCAGTTGCTTCCCTGATCTGGTCTTTGCAACTGATCTTCCACTGAGATGGCAAGTTCTGAGTTGGACGTATGACAAGATTACTGGAGGAGGGTTTCAGGGAGGGGAGCATCTTCTGACCTGAGAACTGAGTTCAGGTCCCACGATGATGAATGTTCAGACATTGGCTTTTCATTCTTGAAATAAATACAGTACAGCCAGGTCAACTTAGTAAAGGTGAACTTCAGAAACACCAAGATGTTCACATTGAATGAACTTGCTGTAATTTTCTAGATGTTCCTACAAACTTGAAAGTAGATCTGTGTGTCTAGTGCATTTTTGGTTATCTTTTTATCAATGGAAATAACTATTAACTGTGTTATGTAGGTTCAAAACTGGGACTTTGGGACACATGCTAAAATAAAGAATTAAACAATTTAAATTAATTTATCCTCATTACATGGTGAGCACTGTTCAGGGAGCTGAGAAGGTTGCAAAGACATGTAAATGGACAACTGTCCTTCAGAATATTAAAATTCCTGAGGAAATGAGCAAGAAATTCCAAAATGCATAAGTTGTATAACTTCACAATACTACTGAAGCAGATCTTAGAGGATTCTGGAGGCAGATGGAGTCTCGCACTAACTTGCCCCATTACCCTGGTTATGGCTGTGAAACCAGACTCAGGCTTAGTGCAGCAGAACCAGCCCAAGTGCACAGGGCATTCACAGGGTCAGTATCTGCAGGCAGTGATTTTATTGGCACAGCTGAGCCTTCCTGCCATGAGGAAGCCATGGGAAAGACTGATTCTTGCACCACAGTAAGCAAAATTTGTGGGATCCTGGAAATTTGGAAAGAGAATCCCTATAGTATTAAATAGTATAGTATTAAATGCTATATTAATTAATTATAATTAAAATTTTATTCTAATTTTAACTATAAAGGAAATAGTCTTATTCTATACTGAGAAAAAGTTGAGAAAAGGAACATTTAAAGGTGATATTTTAACATGTGTCAGAGTTGGTTGCAAAACAATTTGGAACATGATATAATAGCAGTAACTATTATATATGTAATGTTTGACTAAAGGGGCCTGCCTTCCAGATATTTTGCATACATACATGTGCTTGATCTTCATGACAATACTATCAATATAAAAAACAAAACAAAATGCCACAGAAGAGAATGTAAGATCTGTTTGTTGACTGTTTGTCCTTCCCATGTGACTGCCCCAGCCCTGATAGCTGTCCTACTTGCTGCAGATGAAAAGGTCAAAAGGAAAATCAGGAATTAAGGAGGTTAAATGCATGAGCAGAAATTCATTGCCTTGAAATAGATTAAGCATATTTCCTCACGCGACTGGCACGGAAGCATCACCTTTAATTAGGAAAAACAGCATTGTGCTCAGCTGAGAGAAGGTAGCCCTGTATTTTATACTTCCTCTTCTCCCTCTGCTGTATAATTTAAGTTTGGAGATTTATTCAAAGGTTGGTCTTTGTCATATCCAGGGTTTTGTTTAACTTAAAAGGATAAATAATCAGATGTTGACAGAAATGAGCAATGCTCCCTTCAAGAATCTAATCTTTCTGGCCTTTGTTAAAGAAGCATCAGGGGAAATTGATGACCATAAAGATTTATATTTATTAATGTAAGGGGATTTTTTTTCTCCCTCTGGGATGATAATAGTTATTGGAGTTATGGCTGAATAATGAGGACTATTGAATCAGGGAGTCCCTTGTAGTTAACACTTATTAATCATTTTTATAATTAAAAATATATTTCTCAACTCATTCTGTTTTTCATGTTTGAAGAATATCTATCAGAATAAAACTTCTTAGGTACCCAAGATAAGAAAATTATTTGTAAAGAATAATTGAGAAAAGGGGAAGTCCAATCAAGCAAACATTATCACATTCATCATATACATATATAGAAATATTTGTTTTATATAGAGAGAATTTTTTATTCTAATAATATGAAACATAGTGATAAACTTATTTGTGCACTTGGAATAGTTTTAGCTATTTACATAAATTGTATGTGCTCACAGAAAAAATACCAATGCAAAATGGTATGAAGTAAAAATAGCCCCACATGTCACCTCCCAGTGATAACCAAGCTTAACATCTCAGTGGCTAACTTTGAGATATTTCCTCAGGCATACATTAAGAAACAGAATTTACATACTGTTATACTATTGTGGAAATAATCAAAAACCACCCAAATGAGAACAAACAGAGGCTATTTATTCAGAGTTTGCTATTACAAGAGACTCAGCTACCATCACTTGCATTGGACAGACACTTTGTAGTGGGAAATCTTTGTAGTGGGAAAAAAGTTTTGGGTGTGCTCTTATTGAAGATTATTGGCAAAGGGAAGATGGAGGAGGGCTAACTAGAAGCCGGGCATACTGTGTGATTGGTTCGTGGAACATACTGACTTTCTCTGGATGGTTTTGAGCTAGACCCAGAGGCTAAATAAATAAATAATCTGGTAGTCATTAACCAAGCCGTCATTGTTCCAAACTATTTGCTGCAAAAGTCTGTCTTCCTAGGCTGGTTTCTCATAAGTTGTGGGTCAGAATTCTATTGTCACATATCATTTAGCCATTGCCCATTTGTATTACATCTCCAGGCTCTTACTATTCATGATTTTGATATAATTTAATTTGGATTTTTTTCCTTTAATAAGAGGTTCAATTAATAGTTACTACAACATTATTTTTAATGGATAAATATTATATCATTTTATATATGTGCTATACCCTCATAGTGTCTTATGGATGTGCTAAATGTAATATTAATCCCCTTTTCAATGTCATTTGGAACATTTCAAATCTGAATTTTAGCAATGATAAAATGAGCTTCTTTGGGGATAGTTATTTTTACACATATCCATTTACATTTTAAAAATAAATTTCCTGAGTAGAATTTCATGGTTAAATACACATACTGAAAGTGACTACAGAATGCTAAATTGTTCTTCCATTGAAACACTTAATTCTCAAAGTGAACAGAAGTGACATATTATTAATATAGTCATTTTTAAACATTGCTAATCCTACAGTTAGCAAACTTTTATTTACTTATGAGGATGAACATCTTTTCATGTACTTACTGACCATTTGTATTTTTTATTTTCTTAATTGCCAGCCCATGACTTTTACCCATATTTTATTGTATAATGTTTCCTTTTGATTTATGAGTTCTTTATTTTTTTATGTTGAAAAATTTTTCCAATGCATTAATTTTTAAATGGTGTTGTGCTTTATTTTTGCTATGTGAAGTGGATACTTCTAATGGTATTTGCAAAGTTACTAAGATTTTACACCCCATAGTAAAGGTTATGGCAGATGGCGCTGTTGTCTTTAGAGATGAGAACCATCAGCTCCAAACAGCTGCCCTATAACTTTTTTGTTATGATTAGAAAATAAGCGAAAGAAGAAAAAGAAAGAAAGAGAGAGAATGAAGAAAGAAAAGAAAAGAAAGAAAGAAAGAAAGAGAGAGAGAGAAAGAGAGAGAGAGAGAGAGGAAAGAAAGTCTTTCAAATTATTCCATAAGATCTAAACAAATATTTTTTATTTTCATTTTAATAGTATATATCCTAATAATCAGGCAATGCTCTATCACCTATCTGCACAAATTATACATCCTTCTATACACTCAACTCCTGGAATTTTCTCAGTTTAATTTACAATCTTTAACATACAAGTATGTAAGCCAGATGAGTACTAACTCCTCAGGCTTTCTTCCCCACTCTTGCTGAGAAGAACTTAATTAGCTATGTGACTTCTCCAAGGATAGGCAGTTGAACAGCCTTCTGTTAAAGAGCTCTCAGTGACCAGAACTAGAGGTTCTTCTCTCATGCGGAGGTCTCCAGCAGAGCTTCTGAGTGCCCTTATTTTCTTTTTTTTCACAATGGACTCACTCTAAAAAAATCTCTTCACTCTAGTGACTACTTCCTATGTGTCTCAGCAGTTCTCCATATTGACCGTAAATTGAAATTATCTATGAAGGGCATAAAAATTTTCCTGATCTCCTCATTCCAAATCAGAAATTCTGGTTTCATCGGTCTGAGGCAGGGCCCCAGCAGCAGTATTTTTTAAAAAGCTCTCCAGGTGATTCGAATGACTTAAGAATCCTATCTTATGTTAATTCATTTTTCCTTTACCACTTATCAATAAGCTATATATATTATACAATTTTATTTACCATAATAGATATGTCAATTACAAAATTATTCCCCCATGAATTAGCTTGTTAACTAAGTCTACTTTTTAAAATAGTTTATCATCTTTTTATGTAATTTTAGATTTAAAATGAGAAAACTTATAATGAGTAAGCAAGCAGTCTTTCTTCAATATTCAAATCAGATCCCCAGACCTGATTAACACAACACTCAGTCTCAGAAATTCAGAAAGACTCACAGCTATTATATCTAAAAGGGATCCTAGAGATTATCTAATTATACTTTCTTATTTATATAATACATACATAATATATAAAACTTTTTCATTTATATGAAATGGATATACATATAAATATATGTATAAATAAATAAATCACAGAAAAATCAAGTGATTATCACAATGCTATCCAGCCATTAAGTGTTGAATTTAGTCCGATGGCCTCAGTGTGTACTTATATTAGTTTTAAATGTACCATAAGAAATTACTCTAAAATTTAGCAACTGAAACACACACACACACACACACACACACACACAATATGCATGTATAATCTCACACAGTTTCTTTGGGTTATGAATTTACAAGTGCCATAGCTAGTTATTTCTGACTCACTGCATTTCATGGGTTGCAATCAAGATACTGATCGGGGTTATGGTCAATAGAAGGCCTGTCTGGGCTGGAGGATCTGCCTCCAAGATGGCTGTCTCGCATGGGTGCTGTCAGGATGTCTCAGTTTCTTACGTCTCTCTCCACGTAGGAGGGAGATACGTAAGTGCCTGAAGACCACAAAGTAAGAATCCACTGGAGATCACCTTAGAAGCTGCCTACCAAGAGCATCTTGGCACTTCATCAATGCATAATAGCTCATAAGTAAATCATAAATTGCATGCCTTTGGCAGTTCTTTACAATTCAGTTAGGTTTTTACCACAAATAAAATGACAGTTCTTGTCTTATTATCACCTGACATTTTATGGTATTATTTGACAATGTGTCATCTAGTAACAAGTTGAGAAAACAGAGCTTTAAAAAATGTTCTCATAATTTGTGATGCTTTAATAAAATCTACATTAATCTCATTTGACATTTTTGGCATTCACCTTAAAAAGACACACTTTTTTTTATAATGATCTAAGAAATTTTATTTCTCTGTCTTAAAAGCATTGAAAATGTTAATCTTGTCTGACGAACTATGTAATTTTTTCTGTGCACAATAAGTATTAATACTTTTTTCTCTCAGTGATGATGATGTATGATCTACAATAGCCCATTACCTCCATCCTAAGGGTAATCAGTTCACATGTCTAGGACTTTCAGGAATTTCAACAATGGAACAAGATATGTATTAGCAATGTTTTTTTTTTCCTTTAACATTGGAGAGAATGTAGACATTTTAAAATATTGGCTAGAAAAATTATATAGCACTGTTAAAAGAAGTTAACTTTTATTTTTCAAAAAAAGCAGTGGTACTTAAAATCAGTCCTTAAACAATGTATAATTTCAAAAAAGGTGAAATTTATATTTATTGATAGAATGACTCATTTCCCATATTCTCTGACACTAACACTATTTAGTGTGTCTAAAAAATAAATTTAAGAAATTATACTACATGAACATCTTATTCCTATATAATTATTAATACTTTATTTAAACAGGACGTTAACAACTGCTCTTGCAATTTTTAAGGTATATTAAACTACTCAAGTCATTATGAGCTAATGGTAATAGGCAGTGACGTTATTACTTACAAAGTAAGCCAGAAGTAAGGAATCTCCCGTCCTTGAGCCAAAATCTATCCTCTTATGAGTTTAATATAGTTAATTATGAAAATGCTAGGGGATAACATTGTCACATGAGGCTAAAATAAAATATAGCTTTAAATGGCTTCAATGGCAAACTCCTGAAAGACCCCAGGGCAGGTATGTCATTATAAGAGAAAGTGGTACAGACATGTATTTGTGAAGTGTGTCTCAAAGCATTTTTATCTGGGTTTCTGAGTCTCTATTAATGGGATACTTTTAATTATTTGTTAATAGCCTACTTCCTTCCAAAAAGTGCCTAAAGTAGGGGAGTCCTTTATGTTCATATGCATGGTTTGTGTACATGTGTGTGGAGACATTTGCATGTCTTTAATGGATATGCCTCTACTCTTCTTTGTCTACATTTCTCTATGTCTGTGTTTTTCTGAGTTAAACAATTTATTTTTATTTATCGGTAAACTTGTACCTGATCTCATTTCAAAGAGGATTCAAGGCAGCTGTATTACCCTATGTTCACAGTTTTCTCTATATCCTGTGTGTCTCCACCTCTGCTTCTCTGCCTTTACCTTTTTCCTTCTTTTTCCTGCCTCATTTCAGAACACCAGAAACGCTATACTTAATAATTGGATATGTTTTTTTTCTTCTTTTCATTAAAAACGTCTCATTATTCATCATAGATGAGCTTCCATATACTATTATCATTAGTTCTGCCATCTGTTTCCAAAAATCTGACTATCCTTTTAGTGACTGCAGGGTACGTTAGCACCCCACTGAGTCTGAAATATATCAGAACTAAGCTTTGCAGAAGTGTGCTTCTTAAACTTCAGATCACAGCCTCTGTTCTCAAGCTATTTGAAGATCTACTGTTGAAGTTGTAATAAGTCTATTCCTAAAGTGAATCTGTCAAAGGTAGTAGTGGTTTATGAGTCATGCCCCTGCACATTTCCATTTAATGAGTACAGGAAAAAAATGGGCAGTCATCACAAGTGCTGGTTGGTTTTTTTTTTGCTTTTCTTAAAGCTCGTACCTGAAGTTAGTGCTAATGGAGGTGACAATTGAATCCAGGAATTAAGGATTAATTTTAAGGTCTTATTCAACCCTGAGATCTAAATATCCTGTAAGTATTGAAATGTAAACTAAATTTTCTTATTTTTTTTTTTTTTAATTTAGATGAGACAGACTGTTCAAAATTCACTTCTGTGTGCTATGGAAATAATATCTCCGACAGCATATAGAGAAAAAGTGGCTAATTTTGTTAAAGACATCTTGGGCTTCAGTCTCCTACTCCTACTAACTTTTGTTTATAGGTAGCATTACGTGGCAAATTAAAGATAGCAGTAAATATTTTGGCATTTCTTTCATGGAGAAGTGAGTTCTAAATTTCCTCTCCTTTAATCTGACTTGGCCTTAGTGACTAACTTAACCAACAGAATGCAGTGGAAGTGAAAAAATGAGATTTTTAAGGCTAAAATATAAATAGTCATTCAGTTTCCTCCTGGCTTTTTTGAAACATTCTCCCTGAAAGTGTTGAGCCACCATGTAAGAAGTTAGACTGTCCTGAGGCCACTATGCTGAAGATGCCATGTGAAGGTGCTCTGGAAAACCATCCCGGCTGAGCCCTGCTTTCCGGCTTTCCTGCCAAAGTACCAGATATGTAATTTAAGCCATATTGTGCCCTTCAGTCTAGCCCATCTGCCAGGTGAATACTAATAAGTCATCTCTATGAATTGATGACATAGAATAGAAGACAGATAGATGGATATTAACCCCACTATATGCACCTAATATAATTTATACTTATTAATTTTTTCAACATCAACTTCTATCAAAAACTTCTTGCTTCTACTGGCATATTGGAGAGCTATATTTAACCTAACAATCTCTTTACTACTGTACTCTTTCATGATCAAAACTTGTTACTTTGGCCCTATCTATTAACTGTGTTCCTTCTATTCATCAAATAAAAAATTCTGTATTTTGGAAGCAATTTCTGAAAAAAAAAATTACTGTCCTGAGTTTCATAGAGGGTAGACAATAAATACTTGTTTATTGATTGACTGAACCTTTAACATGATGATCTTTTTTAGTAAATCCTTATTTTCCTGTGTCTGTGTTTCAGGAACAGAACAAAAAGATTGTTGTGGTAATTGAGAGCAGAAAAGTTCTGCTCTGCCATGATTCACTACCAGCATTTACTCTCTGCTACTGAAACATTAGATAATTTCAAGAAAGCGATTCCCCAGAGGTTACTTTTCAAACATGGTACACAATTTTTTTTTTTTTAATTTCAAAGTATTAAGAGGGTAAAAATGTTTTTGGTTACATGGATTGGTTTCATAAGGCTTGAATCATGGCTATAAGTTAAGTTTTTTTTTGATAACTAACAACAGGAGGAAAAATAGCTACAGCCACATCAGAGAATGCTCCACATGGTGAATCTCTTTACAGCTAATAAACACTAATGGAAAATATATACATTTCTACAGGAATTTACATATTTTGTTATGGAAAAAATCATTTCCCCTTCAAGGTCTGAGGATGCCCAGGCCACATTAACAGACCTATCCAGGGGGCACCATACTCAGTTCCTATTTCATGGAGTTGTGCTCCAGAGAGAGACATTCACATAAATATTTAATGGTATTCCTTGAATTGTGTAAACCTGCAGCATTTCCTCTTCTAGATTCTTTCTCCCCATTTGTCCCACCTCAGCCTGCTCTCTTCTACTTACTCCTTCTTATAACCTTTTGACATGAGCTGATAGCTCTCCACTTGTGCTCAAAAGATTACTTTCACTCTATTTTGGCAGACCCCTACTGTTTTGGAGTAGATTGAGATAGTTCTCGTATCAGAAGCACTGATAGGAAAAACTAAGAAAATATTCTTGGAAATGTACTTTTCAGTGTAAAACCTTCCAGCTAGCATTTACATAGTGCAGGGCAAGGCAAGGGTAATTCTGGAGCTGCTTGCTTTGAGAATAATTTTAGCTAACTGAAGTTGAGCTGGATGAGCCACTATGTCCTTTTATCCTCTCTGAAGCTTGCCCCCCAACTAGAAATATTTACTCAAAAGGTTAAGAATATGAAGACATTTTTTCCCTAGAGCAAAAGAAGTAACGAAAGCAACATTTCCCATTTTGTCAGCATCATCCAAATGCCACCAGAACTGATGTCATTGAATTTACCTGCAATTCTTGGCTACTTTTCTATCTCAGATTTGCGGTAAGCAAGAAAGACAAGTCATCAGGGACCCTAGTTATTATCCAGCTAATAAGTTAGAGGAATCCATCCCTTGCACTGCTGACGTTTGGCTCCTAATGAACCTTAATCCCAGTTGTATGATGCCAAAATAAAATGCTAGGAACAACTGGATCTGTTTCAAAACTGGAAACATCTCACTAACAGCAACTAGGTGACTACTGGAGATCTCAAAGTCATAGGACTCCGAACCCTACTCGTGGGAGTAGGTAGGTAGATGGGAGGTAAGATTGCATGCACACACACACACACACACACACACACATTGTGTTAGTTCTAAAGTGGAGTCACCCTGTGAAGACACACTGGCCACATTATTGAAGAATTAGTTCTTTTCCTTTCATCACAAGTCACAGCTCAAAGTTGGGCGAAGTTTCATTTCTCCATTGTCCTGTCTCCACCTAACATAATGACTCATCTCATGAAACACAAGCACTTTGGGTGCAGCTTTGGTGTGTTGACCACATCTCCAAGGGGAGTAAGCCCATACACTTAGAGTGTCAATTCACCCTACCATCTCTCATCAGGAGTAGTTTTGCTTACTTTGGAATATGACAGACAGGAAAAATAAATGTGCATGCTAATTTCTGTCTCTGTAAATAACTTAAACCACAGCCTGCCTTTGCAGATATTCAACGTAGGCACTGGCGAGAACATACATGGTCAGGTTTCCCAAAATAGTCTTTCTCTAGGCCCACTACTCCAAGCCCGTGTGCACAGCGGCCCTCCCTCTCTCTCCATAGATAAGCTCCTAGGATAAGCACCTGAGTTTCTGGTATTTCATCTCCCTCTTTGACTAGTCTCTCCCCAGGTTTTATCCTCATACTGTTTTTGTTCTCAAACAAACAACTATTATCTCATTTTCCTTTTACAATTGATTGCTAATGCTTCATTAAAACCAGTATCAGAATCATTAAAACCAGTATCAGAATCATTAAAGTTTCTAGGTTTCTCTAGGACTTGGAAAGGTTTACATTCCCTGATGGGAAGATTTTAATGCCTTCAAGAGAATTAAGAAGAGGCAGAATTAGTCTACTACCGGAAAGAAAGAAAGACAAACGAAACAAATGATTTTTCCTTGTAAAGTCGAACGAAGTTCTTAACAACTGTACTTCTGTTTTATTTATTTATTTTTTTATTTTATTTTATTTTTTTTATTTATTTTTTTTTGAGATAGAGTCTCACTTTGTTGCCCGGGCTAGAGTGAGTGCCATGGCGTCAGCCTAGCTCACAGCAACCTCAAACTCCTGAGCTCAAGTGATCCTCCTGCCTCAGCCTCCCGAGTAGCTGGGACTACAGGCATGCGCCACCATGCCCGGCTAAGCTTTTCTATGTATATTTAGTTGTCCAGATAATTTTTTTTATTTCTATTTTTAGTAGAGACGAGGTCTCGCTCAGGCTGGTCTCGAACTCCTGACCTCGAGCGATCCACCCGCCTCGGCCTCCCAGAGGGCTAGGATTACAGGTGTGAGCCACCGCGCCCGCCAACAACTGTACTTCTGAATGTGGCGTATGTCAGAGGTCCAGTCTTCACTGAGGTCTGGTTAAAATTATTTTCATTTTTCCCTTTGTCACTAGGCAGAGTGCAAGTTACTAAACAAAGGGCCCTTCTAAAATTTATACATTGAAGTCATAACCCACAGCACTAAAGAATGTGACTGTATTTGGATAGAGGACTTTTAAAGAGGTAATTAAGTTAAAATTTAGTTGTTAGGGTGGGCCCTGATCCCATCTGACTGGTGTCCTGATAAGAAGAGGTTGGGACACAAGAGAGACCCCGGGGATGCCTTGTGCACAGAGCAAAGGCCATGTGAGGAAACAGCAAAACTTGGCTTGACATCTGCCAGCCAAGAAGAGAGGTCTCAGAAGAAACCAACCCTGCTGACACCTTAATCTTGAAGTTCCAGCCTCCAGAACTGTGAGAAAGTAAGTTTCTATTGTTTAAGCCACCCTGGATTGGGTATTTTGTTATAGTAGTCCTTGCAGACTAATGCAGGGCCTAAGAAAGAGGAAATACACGTATCAATATCTAATATGAAAAAAAAAAACCACTTTCTTCCTCTAGAAACTACAACCAGGTCTCAATAAGTCATAAATTTAACATTGTTCTTCCCCTCTAGTTAAAATATTCTCTTTCCTTTCCTTGAGGGACCATGTAAATACACATTCTTTATCTCAAACTCACTGCAGAAGCTTTCTGTAGCTTCTTGGCAATTCTTGAGCAATTCTCATTCAACTTTCTACCCTGTTAACCTAATAAAATCTTAGGAAAGCTTTTCAAAATTGACTGGCAGTTTTCAGGTAACAAGATTTAATTATGTAAAATAGATGCTAAAGGTTAAACTTGAATTCTGGAATACTTACAGTTAATCTCCCTGGGAATAATTGAACCTTAGCTTTGTACAGAATCTCCACTGTAGCAAATTTTGAAAGTTTTATAAAGTTTAGATAGATCCTAAAAGTCTCTTGTATTTTCACAATTCCATATCTCTTAGCTATTGTTGTTATTTTATTTAGTCTTTTAAATCAACTTTCATAATGTTCACTTGTCTATTACTGTTTGCCCTGTAACAATTTGTGCATATTTTTCTTTAATGAATATTTAAATCAAAAAAGACAATATCACTTTACAACTGCTGTAGCCTGCCAACTTATTGTCAGAAAACCTCAAATGTGTGTGCTGCTATTTTCAACTTCTCCAGTTAACTTCATCTCCTCTAGTGTAAGCCAACCTCTACCAAAAATGAGCATGCAGTTGTCAAGCCCATATCTGTTGAAGGGACAGGGACACTAAAATGTCCTTGGGATTGTGAGATGCAATTAGTTTTTCGTTTTTAGCAGAATGAATAGTAAAATTCGAATGATTTCATATAACTCACCTCAGAGCTAGGTTTTAAATTGGGTCATTATTAATTTATCCATTAGTCAATAAAGTACATGATTAATGTAAGTTTATATAGGCTTTGATATAAAAGCCCAATGTAAAAATAAGATATTATGATTATTTCTCTCATAATACATGCAACGCAATAATTTTATCTGGAGTTTTCTTCACATCCCTTGAGAATTTTACCCTTGTTACCAAATCTCTTTTAATCTAAACATTTCCAGATATTAAACTCAGGTTTAAGAGAGAGGAAGAGTATGGGAGAAAAGGAGGACCTTGTGCCTCAACTGTGTCACCAAAGACTGTGTGTGTAGGGCAGGAAACTCACAACCAGTAAAAACTGTCCCTCTCTGGCCTACAGTTGACATGGTTGGCCCTGATATTTCTTTCCCTCAATAGGGGAATCCCATGCTCAATGCTACAATTAGGTTTTATTAACATATCCAGTAAACCAAGGTGAGAGTTGAAAAGTCCACTTGGCAATAGAGCGCTTATGGGGAATGATGTGCAGAACTGGTCACCCGGGGCGTGTCTTCTGGCCTGAAAGATGCCAGGGAGGCTTCAGTTCCTGCTGACCTGGCAGTGTCTGCCGTTTCCTTTCGGAGAATCATTACTCTAGGCATTAGTCTGGTATGCAGGAGGCTCGTGTTAAAATCGTATATTAAGCACTATCGATCATTATCACTTCACCATCTATTAGTTGTAATTTTTTAGATGGAAGCAAAAAGGTAACAGAAAAGCTACGGTTGTTGCAAAGCTTGGGGGGAAGGGAGCCATGACAGGCAGCAATCGTGGGGACAGCTGCAGAGAACAGGCTGCCTGCTGTTAGGGTCCCAGGACGGAAAGCAACGATGTAAAAGAAGAGGTGAGAAGACAGAAGTCAGTATTTGCCAAGAGTAGGCACCAGTCATAAAGTTTACAATCAAATAATTAATCTGCTCTTCTGATATCATCTAAAAATCTGCTTTTCTTGTATTACCGAATGCATTATTATTCCATTTCCTGAATTCGATGGCAAACTTGGCAATCGTGAAGTTTCTACAGCCTTCTTCATGCGAACACCCCCATCTTTTAGGAGCTTCTAATGTCATGTAGTTATTCCTAATCTAATAGCTAGGCTCAAAGCATTATTTCATTTCTCATTATTGTACTCTTTTTCTCTACGAAATGCCTCCTCTCCTGCCTTGGTATTTAGGGCTTCAAATAATTGTAGATAGTCATACTCTCAATCAGCCTAAAGTAACTGTGCAGCTCTGATCTAACATCTTTCAATAGTTGAGTGTAAATCGCCTTCTTTGTCCATTAATTTTGAATGGATTTGGAAAACTACGAACACATGTATGACACCAAAGTGAAGGAAATAGTCTGACATACCCAGTTGGCCACACATCTGTCTTTCAGTTTTAATCTTTCAGCTTCCGGTAAAGCTAGGAAGGAATTTATAGCCAAGCGGTGGTTTTAATTCCTCCAAACCATGAATTAAGACTTTATTTTCATGAGTCAACTCTTTAAAGACTTGTAGGTATTGACATAGTAGTAAAGTGGTCCCTCTTTGAAATATTATATATGTCGTCTTCCCAAGGATCACACAGAGCTCTACTTGCCAACAGGGCAGCTGCAGTGTCAAAGTGACACCATCCCACTCACCTTGGTCACAGCTGGGTCTCCCATAGAAACTGTCAAAGTAGCAAGTTGTCAACATAGTTGTAGAAGCTTCCTGCTGCTACCATGTGTCTTTCTGTTCTAGTTTTTTAGCACAATGACAATGTCAGCAATTCACACCATACCTGAGATAAGAAACTTTCAATCATTCTTCTTTTTCTTATTTTCTGTCATCAGTATGACCAAAACCTGATAGTCTAATATAAGAATCCTAGGTTAACACATTAACTGCCAAGTGAGTTGTATGTCACTCATGCTACTTTTAAGTCCGGGGCCTCGTGAAGCAAAACCTGGGCAAAACCCTGCAGTTGGCTCATTAAAATCTTACTGGTTAATGTTCTTATTGTTAAAATTAATGTGGACAATTTAATTCTAAAAAAGTGGATTAAATGAATAGAAGTCAATAAATTTCATTTTTCTATTTATTTTTACCTTTAAATTATACTTAACCCTGACAAGTCAAGAAAAACACTTTAATATTTTTCAAGTTTCATATTACTTTTTACATTACTAATTTTCAAGTTTTTATATTACTGTTTATTAAAAAAGCACAGAAAACAATAAAAATAACATTTTTCATTAAATTAGAAAGGATCATTATGTTTTTGAAGTTTTTATTCTATTTTCATAATAAAACACTGTGGCCCCAACAAAAAAAAAATTTGCTAGTGTAGCAATGTGTTAAACCTATTTGAGGCTGGGTGTGGTGGCTCACGCCTGTAATCCTAGCATTCTGGGAGGCCAAGGCGGGCAGATTGTTTGAGCTCAGGAGTTCGAGACCAGCCTGAGCAAGAGTGAAACCCCGTCTCTACTAAAAATAGAAAGAAATTATATGGACAGCTAAAATATATATAGAAAAAATTAGCTGGGCATGGTGGCGCATGCCTGTAGTTCTAGCTACTCGGGAGGCTGAGGCAGAAGGATCGCTTGAGCCCAGGAGTTTGAGATTGCTGTGAGCTAGGCTGATGCCATGACACTCTAGCCAGGGCAACAGAGTGAGACTCTCTCTCAAAAAAAAAAAAAAAAAAAAAAAAAACCCTATTTGAATGATAGAAATGGCTACCACTTAGGCTCTATTGGCTATTACAATTATATATGATTAATTAAGGCCTTCAAAGGAGATTGTGAGAAATGTTCCAGCCCTCACAGATTTAAGCTGGAACTAAACCAAGAGGGAAATCAGTGAATAGTGACACCCAATAGCTATGGCCCTGCCACTGCAGGTTGCAAGAAAGTGGCTACACGACTCAAATGTTAGTGTTAGCTTTTGTCTCCTATTTTCTTAGAGAACATATTAAATATGCATAAATTGAACTAATAGCCACCAAATTCATGACTGCTTTGCCTGGAAACAGCAGCATAACTACAGTACTGGCCCCTTATCCACGGGAGATATGCTCCAAGCCACCAGTGGATGCCTGAACCTTGGATGGTACCAACCCTTGTTTACACTTAATTTATAAATTAGTCAAAATAAGAGGTTAAAAACAATAATAATAAAACAGAGCATTTATAATAATATGCCAGCATCACTGCTCTTGCACTTTGGGGCCATTATTAAGTAAAATAAGGGTTACTTGAACACAAGCACTGCGATACCGGGACAGTCAACCTGATAAGTCACTCATGGGCAGGTAGCATATAAAGCCTGAATATGATGGACAAGCGGAAGAGTCATGTCCTGGGTGGGACAAAGTGTGACGGCAAGAGATTTTTGTCATGCTACTCCAAATGGCATACAATTTAAAATTTATGAATTGTTCAGTTCTGGGATTCTCCATTTAATATTTTTGGAACGTAGTTGACTGAGGGTAACTGAAACCAGGGAAAGTAAAACCACAGATAAAGGAGGACTACTATAGGATTATAACATTTAATTAAGTTGACTAATATGGACTTTAGAAATTATTGCATGATGTTTTGAAATATCTATACATGGTGGAATGGCTAAATCAGACTAATTAATACATGCATTCCCTTACATATTTATCATTTATTTTGGTGCGAACACTTAAAATCTATGCTCTTAGCAATTTTCAAGTATACAATACATTGTTATTAACTATAGTCACTACGTTGTATGATAGATCTCTTGAATTTATTCTTCCTCACTGAAATTTTGTACCCTTTGACCAACACCTCCCCACCTCACTGCCCCTCCACACCCCCAGCCCCTGGTAAACCCTCCTATTGTTCAGTTGTTTTAGATTCCACATACAAGTGAGATCATGTGGTATTTGTCTTTCTATGACACTTAGCATATTGTTCTCTGGGTTCATCCATGTTGTTGCAAATGCCAGAATTTCCTTCTCTTTAAGGCTGAATAGTATTCCATTCTGTATATATACCCCATTTTCTTTATTCTCATTTCACTTTCAGGAATAAGAAAATTGAAACTAAGAAGGAATTTCCTGATGCTAAATCATGAATTCATGCCAAAGATAGGAACAAAAACATGACAGGTTATTTCCCCCTGCTATAACTCGTACTTGATTTTATTCTTAACTGAGTCATAGTCCCTTACACATGGTAAACTTTCTATTAAAGCACCATAAAACTGTAAAACTTCCATGTTGTTGGGTTTTCTTTTTCTTCTTTTTGTTTTGCCTTAAAGGAGAGCAAAAAAAAAAAAATGCAGAAACATATTTTCAAAATACCTCCCTAGGCTCACTGAAAAGAAGGAAAAGATGAGTTACTATGAAGAACAACTTTGTTTTCCAAAGAAATGTCTCAAGTTTGAGAGTTTGGCAGGTGTGGGGGGTATGGATGAAGAGATTATATAGGTAGCACTTTGGCTCCTTCCAGTTGTGGGAATTCCTGACAGACACAAACAGTTTAAGACAGAGAAGGAAAGTTGCAGGTACCATCGTTTGGAAAATTACCAAATGCATTATAGTCATTTGCAAAACCATCGCAGTAGATCTTATGATAATTAACCACATTTGCTTCTCCCACAGCTTATTATATACAGAAGAAGAAGCAGTTAAAATCCCTCTCTGCTATAAAACAAGTTCAAGAGAATTGTGCATGAAATTTCCTATTTAACACTCAAGTGGCAAATTGAGCTTTGATCTCAAACTAGAACCCGGCAGAAGAGGAGTCATTTCTTCTATTATTACTTTTTTTTGTATATCATTACTTTTTAATTTTAAACATTTTCAGACTTTAAAAATAAGCAAAAGATCAATTCAATAAGGTATACAAGGGTCAAAAGTGTCCACTCTCTCAATATTCTATTCATTCTGTAATTGATCTCAAAATTTAGAGATTGTTAAAAAAAACTGCCTCCTTAGGGTGTGTACATACTGACAGTGAAAACCAATAATACATTTTTCTTCAAGAACTTACACTAGCACAAAGACATGTTGAAGCTTAAGTGGAACAACATGAACTGGTTATACCCGAAATACAAACAGCCATAACAATAATTTTTAACATTTTTAGAACAGAAAATCCTTCATTCAGACTGGAATTAACCAGTTTGGCAAGCTGATAGCCAAGTTGCTTTTCCCTCAGTTGCTACACAGTTGAGGGTGGATGAGGTTTTAAAAGAGTGTGCATCAGGCATAAACAATATAGCAAAAGCCAACTGTTTTGTTTACTTCCCAAAGGAATGGCTCTTTTTAAATGGATGTTGAAAGTCACCTCAAGCTGTCATATAATTTGCGTGGTCTTCAATCAGTGTTAAGCAATCAGTGGAAATCCCTGTTTTTCTGAGAATCCCACAATCTGATGTTACTGGCAGAATTTTCTTAGCAATGGCATTTCCTATATTGCCGGGAGTTAGCTACTCTCCCAGCAAAACAGGTCCCAAGGCAGGATCTTTGCAAAGGATTTGGAAATAATAGGAAATAAAGAAAGCAATAATGTAGATGGAGAAATGATTGAGATGGAGACAAAGTGCAGTTTAAATGACGGGGGAGATAGGGGTCCTCTCCAGCATTCCCGTGAACTGTGAGGCCACGAGTGAAGTCCCGCATCAGTATTTATTGTTACAGCAAATAGTTGTCTTTGGTTAGAGAATTACGTGTACAGTTCATTTTTTGAGGTTTCCAGGGCAACCACACCTAATTCTGTCTACAAGGATAGACGGTTACACAATTTTTCTAAGACAAGCATGTTAAGCCCTAAGTTGGAAACAGACCTAGCTGAGCTTACAAATCAAAGATAAAAATGTATAAAATGAAAACACTGAGTCTGTGTACTACTCTAATTGATTTCTTCTAAGCACAGAGACATGTAGTCAGGAGTGAAGCAGGAATAGCCTTGAAGTCTAGGATAGTGCCAGCTGCACATTATCTGTTGCTGGGCAGGCATTTTAATCAGCTTCTCCACCCAAACCGAGCTTCTGCCTTGCAAAAAAGCTCAAGGCGATGGCCGGCAGCAAAAAAGAAATGTTGCTTTGCAAACGTCCTCTGACAATGCCTCCCTTGTTGCAAGCAGCTTCTATTCTGTGAACTAACGTGTCCACAGACTCCTTCAAGGCAAAGCCCTGTAAAACCCCTGAAACTTTTCACATCTCTTAGCCTATTTCCCAACAGTATATCTTCCATGAGACTTTTGACAGGGCCATGAAAAGTTAAACTTTGGTTTCCTGAAGTGAACTGTATTTCTGATTATATCACCACATGATTTCCAACCATATAAAATACTTTCTTTAGCCAGTCTAAGATATAAAGATTGACACGTTTTCAAAAATAAACTTGTGTTCTCCATTTTGTATACCCAGAGTTTTTTTGCTGTGTGAATTACACGTTATTTAGGACTCCTGAAGTAGATGCGTTGACATCTAGCATTTTGACCTTAAGGATTTTGATCCTGAAGATGTTTTTATTCTACCGGGCATTTGAAAACTTGGCTCCTAAATTTCTGACATCGTCTGTGTCTGGGTGTGTGTCTCTCTGTGTATCTCTTGATCACTTCACTGTTTTCTCCTTGTCTTTGCTTATCTCTTAATTTCTCTCTCTTTCTTTCTTTCAGACTTTCATGGTATCGTTTACAACTTTCTCATGACAGAGCTAACCACAGTTATTTACGAAAAGGCATAGTGAATATTCTTGGTAGAAATGAGCATAATAGAACCAACATAGCTAAAACTACATAGGGTTAAATTTGTTGAACAAATTAAATTTTCATGCAAGATATAGATATTCAATATTTAATCCAGGGAAAATAGGTTTGGTAGAAATGATGACCAGAAAAAAATTAAAATTATAATGTAAAAAACCAAAATGACTACATTAAATTGGTAAAATGAAACAATTTAATGGATTGGATCATTATAAAATATAAATAAAAAACTAATCAAAATGTCATAAATTTCAGTAAAATATAAAAGTAGAAAATAATAGAAATAGTTAATCTGTGCTGTATAATTTAATTAATTCATTCCTTAAATTTCATATTTGTATTACTTTTTAGCACTGCCACAATAAATGGAGTGTCTTAAACAATAGAAATTTATTGTCTCGCAGCCATAGTGCCCCACCTATCTGAAACTGGACTGCTCCCAGCAGTCCAAGATGCTGTTGCACACTGCCTCTCTAGAGAGTAGGTCATTGCTCTGCTGCTCCTCATCCCCAAGACCCAAGCCACAGTGGTATCTTGCCATTCCTGGGTCCTTGCTGATATTGCACCAGCTTCAAAGAGCCTGAGCTACTGCCGTGCCCCACCATCCCAGGGTCTAGTGTCACCACTGTGTGATACCTCCTGTCCTATTGATTCTGGGTGCTGAATTGCAATACTGCCCCGCTCACCAGGGCTTGAGCCTCTGGAACACCCTTTTCCCCCAGAGCTATGCCAGCGCTGTGCTCTGCCCCCCAGGGTCGGAACCACAGCTGCACCTCAGACCCCTGGGTGTGAGATACTGGGGTTTGCCTCAGAGCATTAGACCCCAGCTTAGTGGGAGAACGACATCTACTCAGGCCTTTAACCTGTGCCTCCAGTCCCAGGTACTACTGTAGTTTTTTAAGACCTTGGGGCCAGGAACCTGGCTCTACAGATGCTTCCAGCCCCCGTTCCCTGGATCCCAGTTCCTCTGAGCCATGTCAGACCCACCACCAAGAGAGATCCCCGGAGCTAAGACTCCCCACTACGAGGAAGACAAGAACAGAAAGATCCCTAGAGCACTTGCCCTAATAAACTACACGGCTACCGTCACTGCCACAAACTTCTGCCGTTGCAAAAGAGAGGCCAGTACTTCCATCAGGGTCTCAAAAGGATTCACAGCCTCAATATAGTTAGAAATGATTCTCTTTATCATCGTATTTATCCTCCTGGGATGTTACTTCTGACATCCTGGTAGCTGATAACCAGCGGCAAAAATATAGTAAGTAATGAAGGTATCATGATTCTTCTCCAGGAGATACTCATTTTATTTTAGAGTTAAAAAGAGAGGCTTTGACTTTTATATGTTTTTGATCATAACAGTTGTAAGAACATAATTTTAAGTAATATTTCTTTCATAATAATAATCAATATTGTCTCTAACTCAAATTTAATTGAACCAAAACTTCAGTAAATTTTATTACACCCATTTTCACATATATTTCCAAATTAGCACAATGCATGTTGCCAAGTGTTTTATTCTCTGTTAATAAAATGCACCTCATTTTCTAAAGGTTTGTACGTCTGTGACCTTAGGGATATGCAGAAATTGTAATAGGAGCACAAAGTTTTTATGTTGAAATCACAGGATTTTTAGATATCACTGCATCATTTTCAATTATTTTTAAATACACAAAAAATTTCAGTAATTATATTTGAGTATTTGTTACTTTTGGTTGAGTGTAACGAGTCAAAAGAAAAATATTAAAGGGCTAAGTGATCATCCAGGATAATTAAATCAGCATCTCACTATAAAAAACAACATGAAACAAAATTTGAAATTAGTGACTTAAGTCACACAAGCATATTGTTTTTAATAATTGAACAGGAAAACAGATATTCGAGATATTTCAAAGTGGCATTAGTAAAAGCTATAGAAAAGACAATATTTCCTTCTGCAGAACTGATTTAATTTTCTTTCCGTCTTGCTGTCTCTAATATCTTCCATAATTGTTGAAGGCAAGCAATTTATACTGAGCAATGGAGCAACTTAAATGTTAGACTATAGACTGATTCTCTCCTCCTAAACTTACAAATCTAAGAACAAAACAGGCAAGTGGCGCTATTTGGGTATATGGGAACTAATCATTAGATAATGTACAGTATGCTTTATTATATTTTTTAAATTACGTGTAAAAATATTTTACAATTTTAGCTGATTCATCCATTATCCATTTTCAGTCTTCATCAATGCACCAGCCATGTTGCGGTGGCTTTCTTGTGCCTCCTAAGATTCTGTCGAGGTCCAATTCTAGTAGTGCTCATTCCTTGAGTTGTTCCCACTGCTCTCTAGTCTAGTTACTCAAGCCTACCCTCCTTTGAATCCACAGGCTTTGCTATCTATACCATTCATCTATTAACCTTGTCAAATATTTATCCTACGGTAAAATCATCACTCACGATGATGAGTAAATGACCAAGTAAAGATGTTAAAGCACAAAGCCTATTAGACTAGACATTTCACTCTACAATCAGCCCATCACGTAATAACCATGTGAGTTGGGCAAGTCACTAGATTTCTTTGACTCTCAATTCTCTAATTCGTGAGGGAAGAGGACCATACTGAACTTCTTACCTTAAGATATGTGAAGGTTAAATGAGGCAGTAAAAAAAGGTTTAAAATTGTAAAGTGCTATGTTTTTTTAAGGCATACTTACCTAATGTAGAGGTAATAACAGTTGGCATACATTAAACAGATGTTATGTTCCACACTAAATTCTTAATATTCCTTGTCTTATATAATCATTAGAAAACCCTATGGGGTAAAGACTATTATTATCTGTATTTTACAGATGAAAAATCTGAAGTATCTAGAAGTTAAACAATATATTTACAATCACATCATTAGGAAGTGATAGAACCAGGCTATGAACCCAGGCAGCCTGGCTCCTGAGGCCATTATGGTATGCTGAATTCTGCTACATTCATTTTCATAAAGCTAAGTTTTACAAAAAATGGCCTCCTGAGAAGGCAATTCCACTATCATACCACTGGAAAATCATCCCTTCCGAACCCATCTTAAATATATTCTGGAATTGCCTAATAGAACCCAAACTGCACTTTCAGTTTCCTTCCCTGGGAATGAAACACTCCATGTGATTCCTACCGTCCCTAAACACTCCTTCCTGATAATGATGATTGATTTGCTAATTGCAGATCATTCCCAGTATATAAATGCCTTAACATTATGTTTTGACGAGATGTTATCAGTGTGATTTTCTTGCAAACCCTCTAAGCTAGGATCCTGTACTTTGCCACCATGGCATCCTCTGGATAATAGGTTCTTTCCTTTACACTCAGGTCTAAACCAATCACGTTACATTCCACAGATTCTCCCTCTGTTTTCTTCCCATATCTGTCTCCTTAGGAATTGATTAAATTAGACTTTCATATTAAAGTAAGTCAATAAAGGAACACTATGTTTACTTATCATTCTAACTGAAAACACTAATTCTTCTTAAAAGGATTATGAAAAACCCAAACTTTAAGAATTTATTCCATGTGTATATATAAATACCAAACATAACTATAAGACAAAGGTAAGAAGCCATGTTCAAAATGAACTTTACTAATTGCATGTCACCTCTTTATCTCTGCTATGCAAATTTTTATAGATTGTTAATATTATCAGTATTTGAAATTTCCATAAGCACTAAACATTTTCAAGGTAAATTTCTGAGCAAAGTAACATGTGATGGGGTGGCTAAGAGATTGAGAACTTTGTTGAACATAATTTGAATTGATCAATTAAGCTCAAAGGGAAATACTGAGTTAACATTTGACTGAGAGATGGCTAAGTGTTATATATACATTCAGTATCTCATTTAAATTTCAGTGATGGCTACATCACTGTTATCATCATTGTACATTGAGAAGATTGGGGCTTAGAGAAGATAAAAAATATCCATTAGTAGAGCTAGGATTTGAGCCTGGCCTTGAGTCCATCACCTGGAGCTATAACTTTAATCACCAAACAGAAACTTTGACTTTATGTGCTACATTACCCAAACTAGATAAATCACACAGTTGTATTTTCCCATCATCTAGCTGAGAAATTCTTTTCCTGTTTGAATGCCATTCCAAATCAGGAATATACCCATATTTATTGCTGATTTGCCATGGATACAGTAGCATCCCTTTACAAGGAAAAAAATAAATTGTTAGAGCTCCTTCAAAATATGTAAAGTTGCAAACTATATTTAGAATAATTAGCAGCATCTGACCTTAACCTGTTTCTCCTTCTCAAACTCTCACTTTAAATATAATTATCTCTTTTCAGAGAAAAATAATCTCTATGAAGAATGTTTAGGTTTTATGCATTCTGAAAATCAGCATCAGTCATGCGCTGCTACAATTTCCTGGTAAGGGCAATGTTATCACTTTCCTTTCTCAGCTAGGAGTGGTGAGCACCCTTGATCAAAAATCAAACCTAGTTTTCAGTCTCCCTCTGCCAATACTGAGATGCTTGTCTGTGTTAACTTATGCAGCTCCTCTCTGAGCCTGAGTTTCAAACCTGTAAAATAGGATTAAACATACATATCCTATCTTCCAAGAAGAGAATCAAAGATAAAATAAAAATGTATCTGCAACGTTAGGTAGAAAAATAAATATATAGTAATTTACAAATATAAAGAAAGTTCCATCTTAGAACCAGAAGTGCAGAACTACAGCAGCATTCTTATAGATAATCTGCCATTTCCACACCATCTCTGACAAGAAATGAATCAAGCTTATTTTAAGAAACATCAGGTCTTGCGTACTTTTAGTGTAATAGCTTTGAAGTCTTTTGTATGTGCTATTGTTAAGTTGCTTTTCCAATTTTCTGTAATTTTCTCTTTGCTTTTACTTTTACTTTCTTATACTTTTAAAAGTATACGAACTTGCTTACAATTTAAAATATAAAATGTATGAAAGCAGGGATTATTTTCCTTTTTGTTTGCTGATGTATCTGCAGTAATTAGAGAAAAATCTGCCACATGACAGCTCAAAAATATTGCTGTATAAACTGAACAAATGTGAGACAATTTAGTGCTAGTTTCCAAAGAAATTGAAGTACGGGTATGTATATACTGCATGCTAGATACAGAGCTGAGTGGCTTATGGACACTACTTCATGTAAGTATCACAGAAATCCTAAGAGGAAGGTATCTTTTAGAAAAGAATATACATTATCCCATATCATATAACTTCTAGGGTCATTTTTTGATGGCTGAAATCATAAATAATTACAATAGTTGCCATTTGTGGAGAATCCCAGACTTGATATTTTTGATAATCTTTATGCTAAGCATACAAAGACAGCATTATTCTTATTGTAAAGATGAGGAAATCAAGAAATAGAAAGTAAGAGCTCAGACCCAATGACCATTAAATCTCCATCCTCCATTCCCTGGAGTCTCTCTAACATTCTCTGATCCCTCAGGCTCTTGCGTCTCTTCTTCCATCTGCCATGCTGAGCTCTTCATTCGTCTCTATTCAAGCACACAGGAGGCCTGCAAACTGATAGGGATGTAGAATATTGAATATTTTCTCATGAAGAAATGGTTTTATCCAATATGTGAGAACACAAAGACAACTAAGATTATGATCTCTGGCATTCTAGTAGAATAAAAAGATCATTAAAGAGTGTTCAGGACTTCCCCAAATATCAAAAAGGTTAGAAAATAAGATGGGTCTATGATCAAACAAATTTGAAAGATAATGAGAAAGCAAGTTTATTTATTGCAAGGCTTCTCAGAGCCTTTGTTTACTATGCAATAAATTCCTGTGATAACTTACCGTAACCAGCTTTTCTCAAAATTTATTTCATCAGAGAGCCTCTTTTAAGAGTTGTTACCATTTAGGCAAGTATACCAATTTCAATCCTCTAGCGGATAATGCTATCCACTGCTGCTGGATACCAATGTCTAGTGTACATATTTGTAGTGATTTTTTAATACAAAAAGATTTTTCCTCATAAAACATATCAATAAAACATTGTATGATAACACTTGTGCCATGCCACTTCCCCAGTATTTTGATACCATAGGTCTAAACATCATTTCATATAATTTAAATGTCTTGTGGGTAAGGTTTTCCTGAAAATAAGACTTAATGAAAAATAAACCCTTATTTGACACCACAGGAAATAATTGTCTAATTAGGACCTAACTATAATATCTGTAAAAAGTATCTCCTTGTAAACACTTGTCTTGTTAATAAATTTCCTACTTAAAATTTGAATTAAATATATAAAAGTAAGATGTTCCTGCCGAAAAATAATTTCCTAACGAGTCACTAAGTCATACAATCTATTTAGCAGAGTTATTATAGTTAATACTCATAAAATTGGCCTCTCATTTAAATGTGGAGAAGCTGCAATGGGTCCAATACAATTATACATTACCCCTAAATTACATATTGAAACTTGGTGGAATTATGCCAAGATGTAATCAGTAGGAATCACGAGATGGGCAATTTTCAGAGCTCAATTTAATTCAACATCTTTTTAACTGTATCTTCCAAGATTATAATTACATTTAACAATTGGTTTGATTGAAAAGAGAAAAAAAGTACACTGCTTCATTGATCACCATTTTACATACTTGTTTGAATGGCTTTGCACATGATATAGTTTATAATAAGGCCAATAATAAGGAAAGCAACAACAAAAATATTTTTAAAATTGTAGTGGAAGTAATATAAAAAGTCAAAGGGCCCTCTTTCTATGTAGAATTCAATATCATAAAATAGATACATTTCTCCCTAGTTATCATGGCGATTAGTCCATTAGTTGACCAGAAAGAGAATAGGCTATTAAGTAGAACAAGGGGTTGAATTTCTGAATCTGTCCCTTACAATCTCTGTGAAATTAAGCAAGATGTTTAGCTAGTATTGCTTCTTTACATCTAAAACAAGAAATGTGAACTTGCTTTATAGAATTTTTGGGAGAATTAAATTATATATACATGTGCCATATATATGTTTATACATGCCATACATTTATATACCTTATATATGTATACCATACATATGATATACATATGTGTATGTGTGTGTGTGTGTGTGTGTGTGTGTGTGTGTATCTCCTAGTACTGGGAGACAGTTCTCCATGAGGCTGTCACACTTTTACATACCGTGTAACAGCTTTTGTTCTAGACTATCTTTTCAAGAATGTAGAGGAAAGAGCCTTGAAAAATAGTTATAGTATTTCCCTCTGGGACAGAGGGAGATTTTCTTTTCCCCCCATGAGCAATAGTTGAAATATTTGAACTAAGTCCTTTCAGTAATGTATGCAATTGTGAATAGAACCCTTTATTTCAAAATCACATTATATTAACCGATATCACCACTACCATTTTAAAATAAACATAAAGAAAAATATTCCACAAGTAATTCTCCTTTTTCTTTCCATTCCTTCTGTTTAAAAGCAACAAATAGCAGAATCCCCATCTTTATTTCTCCAGGAAATTGAAGAATCTATCTGTTTCATAGCCAGGAGTAGAGATCCACATCGAATGCAGCAATTCTTTCATTAAAGTATAAGCTATGCCTTTATTTTTTCCATTAAGGGATGCCTTTGGCATGAAATAGAACAGGATTTGGCTATGTCAAGGCAATATATTAAAGGAGCAGCAAGCACACCCTGCTGCTTGTCACTGGCTACTTAAAATATAAAGATGCCTCTGCCTCTTTAAAACCTAAATTCCTACCTACTTACTGTCCTTCCCCTTTAGCATTAGAAATGTGATTACAAAACCAAAGATGAACGTGCATAATTTTAAAGATAGGTTTTTGAAGTTTGATGGGAAATGTAAGGCCTAAAATTTACTGTAATGACTATCTTAATGTTTTTCCAAATTAAAGCTGAGAGAGCTCAAAGATGAAACTTTAAAAATACAGGAATAAATTACAAAGATCAGTACTGTGGGTCTCCTTTCCTAAGGTCTCTCAGATTAGTTTGCACAATAACATTTATGTGCATGTTCACTGTAGACCCTCTGTAAAAATAATCATTCAAATTTGATTTTACCTTTCTAAAGGACCTTCTGCTTTTCTTAACTGGAGCAAAGAAGAAAAAAATGTGAGATAAGACAACTGGCAAACCCTATATTGAAAGAAAATTGCTTTGAAGAACAGCAACATAGCAAACAAGCTTGATTCAAAAACAATCTCTTCAAATGATTATCCCAAACAATCACAGTAATCTCATGTGTTCGCCTTGCCAGTATTTGGTTTAGAAATGGACATTTCTCATCAATCAAAATGAAACAGAATCTCCAGGAATGGATTCCTTCTTCTTAAATAAACAAGTAAATAGATATTGAGGAAAGGTCTCTTTTTTTGTGCTGAAAATCGTCATGTCTTCATGCAATGTTGGGCACTGCTGAAGCATCTTGACCTCAAGAGGGAGCCATGCAGAGAGCAAAGTTCACAGAGGATTGCAAAGCAAAGAGATGGGAAAAATTGAGTCCTTAGCTACTAAATCAACCAAACTGCCTGACCAAAGGCCTTTTCATAATGTGATATATTTCTTTTTGTTTAAGCTGATTTGAGCCTTCCTGCTGAAAAATATTATGGCTGATATGCCACCTATGGCCTCCTTGTTGTCTGGTTAAGAAGACTTGACAGTCCTACAGGATTTTTTTAAATAATGATATGAAGAAGATTGAGATTGAAGCTGATCAGATAATATTAAAGATTTATTTCAAAGGAGAGAGCCTCTGGTTATCTTATAATTCTATGCATGTCACTATTTTTAATGAGTGGAATTGTAATCAACACCACAATCAGATATCACTTAACTCTGGTGAGAATGGCTTTTATCAAAAAATCCCAGAACAACAAATGCTGGTGTGGATGTGGAGAGATAATAATACTCATAAACTGCTGGTGGGAATGCAAACTAGTACCTCTATGGAAGGTAGTGTGGAGATACCTCAGAGAACTAAAAGTAGACCTACTATTTGATCCAGCAAGCCCACAACTGGGTATTTACCCAAAGGAAAAAAACAAAAAAGACATTTTATAAAAAAGACACTTGCACTTAAATGTTTATAGTGGAAAAAATTCACAATCACTAAGATGTGGAAATCACCCAAGTGCCCATCAATACATGAATGGATTAATAAAATGTGGTGTATATATGTGTGTGTGTGTGTGTGTGTATATATATATATATATATATATACACACCAGGGAGTATTACTTAGTCATAAAAAATGGTGAACTAATACCTTTTGTAACAACCTGAATGGAACTAGAGACCATTCCTTTAAGTGAAGTATCACAAGAATGGAAAAAAAACAAACAAAAAAAACACATGTACTCACTACTAAATTGGAACTAACTGATCAACACTCATGCGCACATATGGTAGTAAAATTCAATGGAAATAAAGCAGGTGGGAGGGGAGAAGAGGGAATGGGTAAATTCACACCTAATAGGTACAATGCACACCATCTGAGTGATGGACATACCTATAACTTTGACTCAAACTGTACAGAAGCAATTTTTGTAACCAAAATGTTTGTACCCCTGCAATATTCTGAAATAAAAAAAGAAGAAACTATTGAATACACATTGTAATCTAGATATTTAATATGTACTCTTATTTAATTTTCACAATAACTTATAAGGTGGGTTTTATTGAGCCATTTTGCCAATTAGGAATGAAATTAAAAGAATTCAACCAATTTGCTCAGCATCAGATAGCTACATAGGTGATAGAAGCAGGATTCAAAAGTGTTGTTCCTTTCCCAACACTTTTGCTTTTTCCAGTATAAAATTCAAAGATATTACATCTTTGTAGTATCTAGAAGCTAGATGCATAAATGGGAGGTAACACAGAGAATGGGGTAAACAAAAACTATTTAAATAACATCCTTGAACCAGTAGTTTGTGTTTTACATAATTGATTTTGCCTCCATAGGGTTTGATCTCAAACTGATCTCCTTGTGAAAATGGAATAATAAATTACTTTGCAATATTATGTGGCATTTTATACACCATTTTTAAGATAAAATGTTGTGAGTTTGGTGTGATAGTAATATTACATGGCAATTCAAGGTAGATATTAAAATAATTCAAACTTAGTAAGTGACATTACCTCTCATTATTTAAGGGGCTGAGTAAGGCTGTGGGCATCTGATTTAATGCTTTTGGCTCTGCATTGCGGTTGCAGAGTGACCCAACAGACAACACATTGGTTTTGCCATTTGCTTTTCATCCTAGGGCTGGAACTGTGGAGCCAGTA
This sequence comes from Lemur catta, assembly GCF_020740605.2. NCBI lineage: Eukaryota > Metazoa > Chordata > Mammalia > Primates > Lemuridae > Lemur > Lemur catta. The sequence continues at coordinate 22,097,270 of NC_059150.1, read as the reverse complement.
TTTACTGATCTTTCCCATTAAATCATGAGGGAATAAACATATCCTGCCTTAGATAGTCATTTTGGCATAATGCTACCGCCATTCCTGGACGTAAGATAACAGCACTTCCTGGAGGAGATGAAAGAGTAGAGATTATCTCTGCCTCCTGCCAGATCTTTCCAATCCTTAGTCTATACCAAGGGCATAAAATGGAAGAGAAAAGTTCAGAACACAAAATAAAACTGGGGCAAAGAGTTATAGATTGGAAGAAAAAATAACTAGAACAAATAAAATAAGATTTTCAGTGCCACTTTTTATTATTACTATCGCCAAACTACAGAGGAAAATTAAATCTAAGTATTAGTAAGTTTGATGAGGATTCTCTGAAATATATTTTCTATATATTGTATGAGGCAATGACTTCTCTATCTAGCTGTAAAAAAGTAAAATTGTTAAAAAGGAAATCATTTAATCATGATTAATAAAAGTAAATTATTCTGTAATATAAAACTATAAGTAGAAATGACTTAGTTTTTTAAAATTGCATTTAGAACTTGCATTTATTTAGAATTCAAGGGAAAAATAATGGTGCATTATATCATTTTATTTAAAGAAAAGAAGAGATAGATATTCTGTAGTGCAATAGTATTTACCTAGATATTTGCTTTGCATCATGGTGCCTGTTGCTAAGAGTGCCACTACATCATGCATTTTGACACTTGGTTATATGATGTCCCCTTTTATTAACCAAATGTTCAGTTTGTGTATGTCTTGTTTTTTCAAAAATTCTTTGAGTCATTTGATGGTAGTTAGTGGGCCGTGTAATTAAAAAAAAATTAAGAACGAAACTCCTAGACCTAGCACAGCACTAAATCAACAATCCTACTACTGATGAAACACTCTACTAAATGTGTTATTATAGTTATGAGTAAAGTTAATGCTAACCTATATTTTCTAGAATTCTAGGCAGTAGGACAGCATAGTTGGCCCCAAAACAAAAAGAGTCAATTACAGATGCTGGCTCAGACTTTCTTTGCAGTGATTTTAAAAAAAAAATGCTAGTAGACAGAAACAAGCCTTATTAATTGATCAATCAGGGTGATATTGACTATCCACTACATTTTCAACATTGAGTGGACACTCAATTAATATTCCCTTGATTGACTGAGAATGTTTGTTTCTGTCCTCTAGAAACAGTATTTGACATTTTTTCCTGTTTTCTCTAATTTTTTTCTGATAAGAAAATACTGACATTTCCACTTAAAACATTGTTGAAATTTAGTACATGTATAAAATATGGTAAAGTATTAATGTTTATTTTTTTCATATTTTCAAATTGTAATTGAAACTAGTATGAGTGACTTACCACTAGGGAGTTCATCTTTTAGATGTGTGAAATAGCTAACTGATGTAGAAACTATTCTGATAGGCTTTATCTTATCTATTTTGTGTGTTATGTGTGATGTAATAAGATCAAAGTTCAACTTTATTTGAATTTATACCTAAATATTCAATTCTAAAAATTCAGTTCATAAATTCAGTTCAATGGCTAAAATAAGAGCTATTAGATGTGAAGTCACTGACATTTAAATTTGAGGGTTGGTAGCAGAATCTTTTCTTTGTCATGATTCGGAAAATCTTCTGCACTGTCCGTTTTAAACTGCATTTTAACATTCCCAAATCACCATATTTCATATTAAAAGCTATTGACCCCGCTATTGCAGTAGCCTCTAGTCCCAGGTACTTAGGAGGCTAAGGTGGGAGGATTGCTTCAGCCCTGGAGTTCCAGTCCAGCCTGAGCAACACAGTGAGACTCCATCTTTAAAAAAAAAAGGAAACCAGTGACCCAGAGTTTATAATATTTACCTATGATAGAAGATGGGGTATTTGTAAGAGTCTGTGATGTCTTAAAAGCACCTTGACTAAGGTGCTAAAGACCTGATACACAGACCTCCCCAAAAAACGTTATTAAAGAAGAGGAAGAGAAGGGCATGTTATAAGCTGTACTGAGATGAAGGTGAAACGGTCATGGGAACTTCTTGGGTCAGATATAGCATTTCCTGATGGTCAAGTTCTTAGTTCTCCAGCATTCACAGGGCACAGGCAGCTGGGTGTCTGTTGGTAGATGCATCAATCACATTTTTTATAGAAATAGTATTTAAGTATTCTCTGAGTAGTTTTCAAAATATCTTTTCCCCCTAAATTACAGCACTACACAAGCTAATCATTTTGATCTGGCCTCTAATTGTAGCCCCAGAAATTCTAAATGGGAAGAGCTTTGTCATTAATGTGAAAGTTTGAAGCACATAGGAAAGAGTCATGCAATTAAATGTAGTAAATCAGGAGCATGTATAAGGTTTTGTCAGTCTTTCCTAAAAAATCGGAATGTTTGTAGTACAAAATTGCTGGAGATAAGACTACTTTTATTATTTATTATAGCCCAATTTTGAAGATTTAAGAACAGTTTTACAAGTTTGCCTATGTGCTCAAGTGCAATCTATGTATGGTGTGATTATAATAGTTTGTTAAATGCGTTTCAAAGTAAGTTCTTATTTAAAGGGATGTGTATCATAACTCAAATGTGTTTAGCTGCTAAGATTCTGTTCTATTTTGAAAGGATGCTAAATATAGTGAAAATGCCCTTCTTTAGGAAAAAAAAAAAGAAATGCAAAGATTAACTATTAAATAGCCCAAACAAATTATTCATTTGTTCTTTATAAATTTTGGGGAACTATGATATGAGATCTATATGCTGACTTGTACTTGTTATGAAGAACTGCCTCCAAGTGGACATTTTATGCAAAGGTAGCATCTTGCTTAATACTTTGATCGATAAAATACTTAAAGCAGTCATTTATAACCTACCTTACCAATTAATTTTCTAAATGGAAACCCAGTAACTGAATAGCAATTTGATAGCAAAAATAGTAGGAAAAAAGCTTTTAAAACTTAAAATTTGAACATAAAAGTAATTCTGTGATCATAAATGTTTATGTATTTTATAATATGGCAACCAGTTCATTGTAAACAACTCTATTATAAGCAAAATGTCTAATGAAGTAAAATATAAGTTGCTATGTATCAACTTCCTTATTTACAAAATGGAGGTATCATCAATAGTATCCACCTCACAGGGCTGTTGTGAGGAAGAAATGAGTCAATAGAAGTAAAGCTCTTAGGACTGCAGTTAGCCCAGAATTGCTCAGTTGTTGCTAGTCCTATTATTAGTTCGATGATTTTCAGTGGGTGAGATAAGTCTCTCCTAGGCCTTCTCAGAATTGCTTGGGGAACTGTCAACGTGAAGTCATTTCCCCCTTTAAGGTCTCCAACAAGCTCTAAGTCTGTGTTCCCATCTCCCATCCTTCCTTCTATACACACACATACTGAATCAACTCTCCCCAAATCTCTTTACTGATGAAAATGTGTTAATTACCCTATGGGTACCATTGCAAACAGATTGTTCATAACCCTGATTGAGATGCTAAACAGCCAATTGTGGTCACTTGTAGGAGCATTAAAATAAAAGCTGCAAAGAGGATGTATTAGTTTCCTATTGCTTCTGTCACAAATTACTGCAAATTTGCTGGCTTAAAACAACACAAACTTATTATCTTATAGATGTGGGAATGTGAAGTCGGAAATGGGTATTATAGGGTTAAAATCAATGGGTCAGCAGGGCTGCATTTCTTCTAGAGTCTGTAGGGGAGAATCCTTTTCCTTGTCTTTTCCAGCTTCTGGTGGTGGCCTACATTCCTTGGCTCATGGCCCCTTCCTCCATTTTTGAAGCTGAACCGATCATATTATGCTGATCTCTGCTCCATCCTCACATCTTCTCTGGCCCTTCTGCCCTCCTCTTTCAACTACAAGGACTCTTGTGATTACATTGGGCCCACTGGATAATCCAGTATGATCTCTCCATCTCAGGAGCCTTAATTTAATCACATCTGCAAAGTCTCTTTTCCCACATAAGATAATATACTCACAGGTTCCAAGGATAGAACATGGACATTTTTGGGGGGCCTATTATTACACCTACCATTAAGGGTAAACTATTCAATTAGGCAATGAGAAGAATAATGTGCACTCTGGACTCCTGGGAAACAGAAATTAACATGAATTTCACGAAGCACTTAAAGAAATCACCAATAGTTTCAACAGTCACATCACACACAAAAGTAGCTGAAAGGAAATTAATAAGCAATTTTTAGCTCAAAATATCCTAATAAAGAGCTTATTTGAAAAATTTTTATAAGCCATTGTGGTAAAGTAAAACCAGTTCTACCATTCTCTAGCCGTGTGAACTTGGGTCATTTACTTAAAGCCTCGTTGAGCTTTGCTTTGGCTCATCAAAAAGACGAGAAAAATGTCTAATAATATTATATGTAGAAATAATATATAGAGCTTGCTCATCTTTTTGCCTTGACATAGTCACCATAAAAACTGTTTAGAAATAATTCATTCAAAGTGATCTAAAATTGATTTTTAAATATTTTTGGTAGAACTTGTTATATGTCAGGGAGCTATGCAGGTCAATGTTAAAATCATCTTTCTTATTGGGTTCCTATATTGTGTTCATGTTGGTTTTTGTTTCTATAATTGCAAGGCAGTGCCACCGGGTAAAGTGAGCCCAGAGCAGTTCCTGATAGTAATAGTCAGACTATTAATAGCTAACAAGAAGTGAGGGCTTAAAATTATGCCAGACACTGTTCTAAATGTTTTACATGTTTAATCCTCATGATGACCCTGTTAGCACATGGTTAGCAATTTGTCGTGATCTTGGCAGGACTCTTCTCATACTAAGACTACTGACTCACTGGCATGTTACACAAAACTGATTTCCTAATCAAAGGAAAAAATTAGAGTGAAATGGAATGTGATACAACTTTAGAAAATGTCTGACATTACTTCATCTGAAATGTGTAGCTAAGAGATTGTGAGTTGTGTAAATCCACTTGCCTGCGTAATCCACTATCCAGTATAATTTATTTTCATAAACTGTTTAAAATTGTTGCAGGCAGAAACCCCCAAACACAGGAACACAACCTAATTTTAGCCTTCAAATCAAACATACGTGTTTGGAGCAGGTCTTTGTAATCTCTCTCTCACTCGGCTCTACTCTTTTAGTCAGAAGCTGCTTCTGTTTTGTGGATAAAACTTCTCACGGCTTCCAGATTAGTCATTCTGCCTAAGTGCTGCTTGTAGGGAATTGAGCAAAACAAAGACCAGAATTGGATGCTCTGATGTCTAAATAGATGAGAGGGGGAAAAAAAAACTCTCCAATGTAAATGCCACCAATAGGGATGAACCTAAATAGTGTCTAGTGTGTCTTAGACCGTTGACCAGAAATACAGACCCTTACTGCATGTCAATGAACAAATCAAAGACAGAGAAACAAATGAAAATATGTACTTTCTCATGGTGAGTGATTAAACCAAAGTGAGCTAAGAGAGTATCAATATACATGGTTTTCTGAAAGCCAATTGTTATTTGTGATAATTATAAATACAAAAGCTATAAATAACCTATCAAAGGACACAGAAAACAGCCACAGGATTGTAAACTTTCTTTTTCATTAATCTGATAAAAAGGGCTTGAAGCATGGCGGTGCTTCCAGAACTATTGTTTAATAGGAACTAAAATGAGTCCACCTAAATTCTAAACAAAACGATTATCGAAAATAACTTTTAGTATATCCTACAGTTCAAAAGAAAAGATCAAGAAGAGCAAGTGAAAATATTTTCTCCCTTAATATTTTCTACTTTATGTAAATTGCAAAAGAAAATTAGATGTAAGAGCTGTCCAGGCTCTTACAACAATTACTATGAAGGCAAAATAAGTAATAGACTAGAATGTGCTTGTCATTGAATGACCAAACTGAATAAAAGTAGTCCTAAGATTAGGGCTGAATATATGAAACCACAAGGTTGGTTCCTTCTGGAAACAAGTGCATATTTACTGAATTCAAACTATAAATTTTACATGCATATATTCACCTGCATATATTACATATTGCCACTTAGCAAAGAGCATTTTCTAAGCAATGGAGCAACAGAACAAGTGTGATTTGATCAGGAAAAGAGTAGGATGCTCAAAGGGAATGGACGGTGTAGGAAGCAAAGCCTGGCGTGGGAGAGAGACTCTGAACATTGGCTCCCAGGAGGGAAGGTCCTCAGTTTAAATGTTTCAGTCATTTTCTCACCTGAATTATTTAACACAGCATTGAAGTAAGGACTCAGTAGGTTTTTATGGAAAAAATGATTGATGGGAGGAGGACGATAACAATGAACATTTGAATGCCTACAAGTTTCAGGCATTATTTGAAGAGCTTCACATTCTTTTACTACTTCAAACTACCTTATGAGGTCAGTATTGAGGTATAGAGAAGTTAGATAGAGAGAATTTGCCCAAGGTCATGCATCTAGAAAGTACTAGAGCAGGAATTCACAAGGAGGCAATTAGGCTCCAGTGCCCCAGTTAGAGGAAAGGGACACAGAAAGATGGAGAAGAAGGGAGGGGGAGGGGCAGGGGGAGAAGAAACATACAAAAGAAAAAGAGAGAAAGGCAGTAGAAGCTTTGCCGACTGTTTGCCTGCTATTTCCCCCAAAGTCCAGCATTGTGGCAACAATTCCTCACTCAAAAACCCATGGCTGGGCAGATGGTATTCAGAAGGGAAAGGAAGCCAATAAATAGAAAATACCTAAGCAGGTGCCTCGCAAGCCAGAGCTGAACATTTCAGCAGCTGACTGGTACTTAACGCTCTCTTGGAGTTGATCTGACTCAGCACCTCCCCTCCTGCCTGGCACATGGAAACAGAGGTAAGGAGATCCGAGGCCCCTACGTAGTAGCTCAGGGAATGGAAGTTCGTCCCATTTGCCTGACAATCTAGCATTCTGTTTAAGCAAAAGCACTCATCTAGCTGGCAAGCTGTACAGCCCTGTTCTCTTGAAGGCAACATTTCATATTTTATGTTACAATGGAAAGTAGCTTAACTATTAGAATTCGACTCCATTTTTTTCAAGGCTTTTTGATATAGATTTCAGCCTACAATCATGCTGGGGAATGATTCCAAATTAATTGTGCCATCCTTTGCCCCATCATAATCTTACATATTTAATATAATTAGCTCAAATACCCTTTTCTACAATGGTAAACCATCTAGGCAGGCAGGGTAGGGGCTTGCTTCTACGGGGTGATTTCAGAGTTGGAAATTCGATCTCACCCTCCCATCCACTTGCTTAAATCTGAAATCCCTTTAGCAGATGGAAAACCTTTTGTGTTTCTGTGAGAGATACAGCATGACATACAAGTCCTCCTGAAAGACACAAACCAAGCACTCAAGATGATAGTAAGTTGTAAACAGCTAATAACAGCTTCGTTGGGGTTCACACATTTTGAGGATGATAGAATAGGGCCAAAGAGTCCTGGGGCTTGCAGGAGGAGGGTGGGCTGTGGGCAAGAGGGTAGAGAGGAAAAGAGCAAAATGGGAGGAGGTGGCTGCAGGTGTGTGTATGTCACCCGTGTCCCAGTTTGTCTTAAACTAGATTCCCATCAAGATAAATCATACTATTCCTCATTCAATCCATGGAAAAATATAAAAAGTATCTTGTATCAAAATATACAAAGTATCTTATGTGGTTTGAATTATGATCCAGAATACCTAGATTTCAAACCTTGTTCTGCCATCAACCAGGTATGTGGGCTGGAGCGGTTTCCTCTTCCTGTACTCACTTCCTTCATCTGTAAAATAGGGGAATTTCAGCATTACACAGGCTTGCTAAGAAGATTAAAATAAGTAAATATGTAAAGCACCTAGAAAACTGCCTTCCATACAGTAACTGCACCATAAATATTGGCTATTATTATTGTTGTTTTTAGTATTTTTATTTTGTAAGTATAATTGATAAATAAAAGGAAGGGCTTCTCATAGGTAAATTTTTTTTTTAGGTATTTCTTTTGGTCTTATTAAACCAGACAGTACTAGTACTAATAGGCACAAAATAGTAAACTGTTATGATTGTTTTTCTTTAAATATTTGTTCCACTGACTGCCAAGGTTATGTCAACTACACTCAGAGGCTGTTTACCAATCAAAAAGATGCTAATCTAAGCTAATCTAATCACAGATTTCTCTGAAGCTAGAAAGTAAATAATTACTCTATGTCACTAAACATTTTTAAAGTTATTTAATAGGATTTACAATATTGACACATGAGTCATTAAAGAATAAAACTTTTGTCTTTTCTAGATAAGGCTATTTATAATGTCCTTCTATAATTTGGCTCATGTAAATTACGAATCCACAATTCAATTTTATCCTCCTTGCATCATTCATTCCGACATTCTTGAATGTTAAGAAAATATGAAAATAAATCACTTAGAGAATGAATTCAGAATCATTGAATTTTAGAGCAGAAAGGGACCTTGGGAATCATATATAGCTCAACCCAAAGAAATCAAGCATCTTGGGTAAGGTGCACATCTTTAGGAAGAGAAAATCATGCTTCTAACATACGACACTACCTTTTTACACACCCAACCCTGCATGTCTGAGAAATTTCTTTTTTTTTTTTTTTTTTTTTTTTGAGACAGAGTGTCACTCTGTTGCCCGGGCTAGAGTGAGTGCCGTGGCGTCAGCCTAGCTCACAGCAACCTCAAACTCCTGGGCTTAAGCGATCCTACTGCCTCAGCCTCCCGAGTTGCTGGGACTACAGGCATGTGCCACCATGCCCGGCTAATTTTTTTTCTATATATATATTTTTAGCTGTCCATATAGTTTCTTTCTATTTTTTAGTAGAGACGGGGTCTCGTTCTTGCTCAGGCTGGTCTCGAACTCCTGAGCTCACACAATCCGCCCGCCTCGGCCTCCCAAGTGCTAGGATTACAGGCGTGAGCCACCGCGCCCGGCCGAGAAATTTCTTATAACGTTATATTCCTGAGAGCCCAGGAGGCAAATGGCCTCTTCTGGATTTTCCTCTAGAGTGAACAAGAAGTCACAACACAATTCATGAAACTGTGTGCCGTTGCCACTCAGATGTCACCTCTTTTAAAAAAGTCCTTTTTCGACCCCATTACCTAAAATAGCCCCTGACACCTCAATTGCAACAACACATAATCTTCCACCCCTGGAATCTCCTTTATTTTCTTTCAAAGTATATTTGTATAATAATATAAAATTATTATTATAATTATTACTGGAGATTAGTTGGCCGGTTAGTTTACTTCCCATCTTCCCCAAAAGAATGTAAACCTCTGAAGGGTAGGGACTTCATTTCTCTCATTTACATTGCGTCCCCAGTGCCTAGGACAATAGCTGGCAAATAGTAGGTGCTCATGAACACTTACCCCACGTTGGCCCATATCCCAAGTGTGTGTATTCAACTTGTACTTCAGCGTTCAGCCCTGAAAGTTGATGTGTGGAATCTAGGGAAGAGAGAGTCTCTCTTTCTCTGGGTCCACAAGTTAAAGGAATGATACAGGAATGACGTAACAAGAGGAGGGCTCTTGCTAGTGGCCAGCTTTTGCCAACTGTAGAGAGCCTGCAAAGGAAGATTCCAAAAGAAGGCAAAGGTACTGACGACGTGTTTCATATTTCTGATCCAGCTAAACCTGAAACTAGACTCATTCCTAGTTGCACAGCTCTATATTTTTTTTTTGTTTGCTGACTTTACCTAAATTCTGATTCCATTATTTGCAACTACAAGGATATCAACTGTGGAGATTATACCAATGAGAACAATTCTGGGGCCTCAGCTCTGGTTTGTCTTCTTAGTGTGATACTTTGGCAGATGCGGTTTTGAGATTTTTCTTGACTATCTTTAGGTTTTTTTAATTAAAAGGGAGCAAAATCAAAAGGAGTACTTATTAATCACCAGGAGGATTTATTTATTGCTGAGGCAATGTCTGGAAAAATCAATTTATTGTGAATGTTTCCTGCAGGTTTGCAGATTTCAAGCAATTAACAAAAGCTGCTATAATTCACACAAAGAGAACATTCGTTGTGTTGCCAATAACTCATTTTGATAAATTAGACCTTGATTGTGTTGAATTTTGTGAGAAGCGTGGGTTTAAAACTGCAGAGTAGCACAGGCACTATCTGTACTAATGGCCCAGTTGACAGGGAAGCTGACCGTGGAGCCGACTGCAGGTTACCTGGAGAGACTGTCACTGTGGGGCTGTGTGGGGGGTGGGGAAGGTCATTTGTTTGCATGTCGTGTTCTTGCTACATACAGATGACAGCGTGAATACTGGAAAACAAAAACAGCATGTGTTATAGGAACTGAGAAAGTTGAAAACCACAGAAGGAAAGACAGACTCCTTTAGCCTTGCTCATTTGCTCTCCCCACGAAGTTGGATTTGCTCTCTCCATGGCAACAGATCAGACTAGAATCCTCGTTGTTTCTGCCCAAAGCATAGCCTACCGCACAGCTAATTTAAAAGACTTTCTCAAACTCTTCTCTCATTTAATTAACTCAAAAAGAATTATCACTGATCGTGTGCCAGGTCCTTTTCTAGAAATGAACTCCTCAGTTTGCCTCAAGAAGTGAGGAAGCGATGTAACAGAGGCAGTGATGTTTCAGTGACTCCTGAGGAGGATGGATGTTCTATAGACTAAAGGAGGCATGATTTTAAGACAACAGGATGAGGGTAAGAAAGGCTTTGCTGATGGAGTGACCAGGAAATACAAAGACAAGGAGTTATGACAGAGGAAAATACAGTGTGGCGAACTGGAATATACGCTGTAGGTAGGAGGGAGATGAGTGTGATGGGAGAAGGGAGGGAAAATGAGAATAAATTAAATAATTAAAAAAAATAGATAGAAGCAGGCTATATGTGTGTCTTTTTAGAGTTTTGACTGTTTTCTTGGAGTGGATGAAGAGACATCAAATGTGTTTGAACAGGAGAATGACAATCAAATTTGTGTTTTTGAGAGAAAATTCTGATAGCAGTAGAGAGGCTGGATGGGCTTGGTGGAAGGTAGGTTAGGCGATCCGTGTGAGAGGCCCCAGAACCCCCGTGCCAGTTCCAATCGAGTGGTGTGGCTGAGTCGGCTCCGGGCTGAGCAGGAGTCCAAGACGACATGTAGATCCACCAACGAAGAGGGAATGAGTCAACGGCTATGTCTGCCAGGAATTCTGGAAGGGAAAGTGGTAACATGCAGAAACGTTTTGCATTCCAAACGGAGACTATTTGAAGACAACTGTAATAGCTCTACCATCTGGGCTGTGAAATGGTTCCCATGTAAACACCTAGTACACAGACTTTCATAACAGTCTTTTCAGTGGATTCAGGACACTGTTTCTAGTCTTCCATGAGTAACTTTTTTCTTGTACATTCCGGACAATGTCTACCTTAAAACTGTAATGCTAAACATCTCCTTTCCCACATTAGTATTGGTTTATTGGATTTTCGTGCAATGTTCTTCATTTGTTTCTATTAGATTTCATCTGATTAGTTTTAGCTTTTTGCAGCATATTAAAAAAATTCACTTTTCAAAATACTTTGAACTTTAGGAGTTTTTAAACTTAATATAACACAATGAATTGAAGCCAAAACAAATCCTAAATCAAAATTAAAATGCATTGAAGGATACAGAATCCACAACAGGGAGATATTAAGCTCACTCCAGAGGAGGATTCACTTATCTTTTAATACTCAACCTAAAGGCCAATTCTCCATGAAAACTTTCCTAATTATCTCAGGTTTAATCAATCAGTTTGTAAACTCTTTGAAACAACAATTGGGTCTCATGCCTGTTGATCTCTGCCTTAGGTCAGGTTGTCTAGAAAAAGAGATGGAGATGAAGGTTCTTGGGATTTCTAGCAGCAAATGCAGCAACAGGGAGACGGGTGCCCCACCAGGTCCAAAGGACACTGGACAGAACCAAACATGGCATCTTATACAGGTGAGGTACAATCAATGTTTAGTGATCTGTATTGTTTAGAGAGTTCAGCCAAAAGAGTGACTTTTCTGTTCACCAAAACTTTTATTGTTGGCTGTTACTTGTTTTGCTCTTATGCTTATGAGCTAAGGGTGTCATGAATTGGATTTTTAATTTGATATTAAAGTAATAGAAGGAATATGAAAACTACTAGGGTGTCACAAAACTAACCCTTAAACTATTTAGTGAAAGCAATTCTATGAAATTTTTAGCTGATGATTTATTTCTTTGGCTTTTGTTCAGTGTAGGAAAAAAGTAGGATTTGCATCCATCAACTGTTCTAAAAAAGAGTTAAAAGGAGTAAATATGAATATGAAAAGGGAGCCATGGATGTAAACTCCTGTAATTTTTTGAAAGGATCCTCTAAGATTCTATTGCCAAAATTTTAAGTAATTGTTAACAATTTGAGACAAGTGTCAAGCTTTCAGAAAAGTTGCAAGTACAATAGGAAGAGATTTTTTTTCTTTTCTGAGCCATGTAGGAGTAAGTTGCCAACATGATGTCCTATCACCCTGAATACTCTAATGTGTACTGACTACAAATGAGAGTAGACTGCTCCATAACCACAACACAGCCATCAAAATGAGGATATTAACGTTGACACATTACTTTGATCAAATGCTCAGATCCCATTCATGTTTCGCCAGTTGTCCCGTTGACATCCTTTACATAGCAGTAAGAATCTGGCTCAGAGTCACATGTTGCTTTCAGTCATCATACCCCCTTAGTCTCCTTCAGTTTAGAAAAGTTCTTCAGTCTTTCCTTGACTTCCTGATCTTTACAGTTTTGAAGATTACAGACACCTGTGCTTGGCATTTCCTCCAATTGGGTTTGCCTGATACTCCTTCCTGACCAGGTTCAGGTGATGCACATGATTGCAGGACTGTCACAGAAGGGATGCCGCACTCTTCTCATTGCATTCTATGAGGTGGTCCAAGACTTCAGTTTGTCCTGTTACTGATGACCTTAATTTTGATTACTTAATCTGCCAGCTTTTTCTAGTATAAAGTTACTTTTCTTCCCCTTTGTAATTATTTTATAAAAGGAAGTATTTTGAGATGATGTTAATATATGATTCCTTATTAATCTATCAAATTATTTATCTATTTACATCAAGATAGAGTCATGGTTTCCAATGTTATTCAATGGGTTACAATCTGTTACTATCGTCACTTATTTTAATGTTTAATTTGTCCCAAATAGAGCTAGAAGGTGCTGCTTCAAGCTGACTTACGTGTCTTTTTTGACATGCCCTTATCATTCTTTGAGCACTTTGCTCTCTGGCAAAATAAAATGGTCTAGACTCATCTTATGCATTTCCTGTGCGGGAATCAGCCACTTCTACAATACAAGGAGGCTGGGTTTCTTGTAGTAAACAATGGGACTTAAAAGACAAGTACTGAGCTCCAGGTGTGTGCATTGCTTTTGGGGGTGTCACTACTACCAGACGCTCTCACTGACAGGCCTATGGACTATGTACCCGCATGTGCACACTCACACCCTGTAATTTCTATGTATTTCTACATATCTTGATGTATATTAAAAACTATGAATTCGTACCAATACCTTCAGTTTCAATCTAACACCACAGAAACCTTCTGGTTTTCTTCATTTCCAGTGAGAAACTCTCAGTGAGAAACTGGCTCCTATTATATCACAGTTAATATACTGAAATATTTGATCAATCCCCCACATGTAAGCAATCTCCATGTCAGCCCACCCCTTCCTATGCACGCACAACCTCCTGACTCTGCTCAGGGTTGCATGTCCCTTTCTGCCTCACTGTTGCTCCACGACCACCCCAGTGCCACCTGCCTGTCTCCACTTCATCCAGTGGCTTTAGGATTAAATTATGTGGGGAGTAAAAGGAAAGGAAGGGGAAAAGAAATGGAAGGAAACCCACTGTTGAAACTTTTAAGCGTTTTTAATATTAGAAAAGTCTAAAATTTTACCTTTCAGAAAGGATAAATTTATATTATGTATATACACACATAGAGGGACACACACAGCTTTTATTTTGTTGCTTTTAGTGCTTATCAAAAAAAAAGAAAAATCCTGAAATTGGACAGCTTGTGCATGGCTGAAGTAAAGTATGATCCCATCGTGGGCATGAACAACCAGCAAATTGGAAAGGTTATGGTTGTGTCAAAAAGCCAAAGGGTCGAGCTGAAGTGACTAGGGCGTGTTGATGATTTTTGGGAAGACTAACAGGATATCTCACTTATCAGTCATTCTTTGGAACAAAAAAAGTTTATATTTAATTTGTAAATACTTATATGTGAATGTGTATATTTAATTTGCCATCAAAATGTGTGTTTTGTATAATCAAGATTCTAGCAAATTCATAAATGAACAATTTGCCAAAGCCGAATTAGATAAGGAGCCTAAAAGCACATGACCAAAGGGAAAGCAAGTGTTCTAGATGGTTCCAGCTTTAAAATCACTAGTCCTTCAAGTGTCGGGGCACCATAGATTCTGATATATAGGCCACCATGTCAAGGGCATAGGCCTCTGGTTAAGACATAATCATAATCGCAATCTTGGCCGAGTGTCTTAACCTCACTAGTCTCGTTACTTCACAGGGGTTTTGGAAGGATAAATTAAATATAAACAACATTTCCAAGTTTTAAATAAATAAGACACAATTTTTTATACCTCCCACTCTGCTCTGGGCACATTGTTCCCTTCTCTGTTCCCGAAACATGCTTGGTGCTCTACCTCAGGACATTTGCATTTGCTATTCTGTCTGCCAGGAATGCTCTTCCCTTGGATACCTGAAGGTCTCGCTCCCTTAGTTCTTCACCTCTTCACTCTAAGGTCACCTTCACATCACAACCTTCCCCGGGACCAATCACACATCTCCAGTACTTCCCATCTCTTTCTTCCTCTTCTTTAATTTTCTCCTTAGCACTCACTTATCACTCTTTAGCATTCTGGATACTTATTTGTCTTGTTTATCATTGCTGGTCATCTCACTAGAATGTGAGGTTCTCAAGGGCAGGCACTTTTGTCGGTTTTGTCCACTGTTACACCCACAGATCTTACAACACGCCTCATGGCACGTGGTGGGCACTCATTTTCCATCTGCATAAATCAACAAACAAAAGAATAAACTTTCAAGGCCCCCCTTCTTCTTTATTATTGTTTTATGTCTTTCCTCATAGGCAGAAATAGGTGAAAAAGAAAAATAAGACAGGCAAGTAGAGAGCTTAAAGAAAGGTAATTCTAGGAAAGAAGAATGGCTAAGAGCAAAGGAAGACAACGAAGACCTGAGCTTTGGAGCATCGATCCTGAGCCACAGCCATTCAACTGCCACTGAAACCACTGTTGTGCCACACAGCCTGTCCTGAGACCAGTCTTGCAGATGCAAAAGGCAGGGCACTTCATTAAGCCTGACACGGCCCTTGCCTCTTTTCTGGATTGTTCTCTGGGGTTACCCACACTGGTTGGTAGATAAGTCGTCCAGGATAGTATCAGCAAAATGAAATGAAGCATTAAAAGTGATGATATATTTTTTCTACTTATTTAATACATAAATATATACCACTTGTTCAACAAATTACATATTTCTTTTTTAAGAAAAACAACCATGATTTAAATGAAAAGTTTCACATTTGAGTGTAGGATTGAAACCTTTTGGGTTTGGATGTAGTGACTCTGAGAATCTTTCATAGCCGCAGTGCAATAGCTCATTAAAAGGAATAACAAAAAAAAACCTCAGTTATTTCATGTTAATTTATAAACTGATGTATTTATTTCATATATGTAAATATAAATAAAAACTAGTGTTGTCTCATGGAATGAATAAATCTAGTCAGTGAATAACATTCACACGCAATGGGATGTCTTACTCGTTGAGATTGAACTGTTAAATATGTTAAAAGGAAAACCACATTTTTAAAAAGAGCACACATAAGAAAGTTGGTGAGAAATGTTTAAAAATACAGTATATGCCCCTACATTTGCATCAGGAAATTCACACTGACAGAAAATGTAGTTAAGAATATCTTTACGTAATCGACATCATTTGTCAACCTAACGAACTTATAATAGTATTATTCCCATGCAGCTCAATAACTGCAACTTTGAGTATCAGCCCATTTCTTATGATCAGCACAACCATCTGTACTGTGCTTTTAAATCCAGTTGTCATGGAAATTCAAACGGCTTCAGTGTCAGAAACTGCTGCCCTTGCCAGTACGCCAGCTATGCTGGGGGTTTATTTAGAAACTCCTTGTTGAAAAATCTTCTTGCCTCAACGTTACTGAGGGAAACAGAGCAACGAGATGGATTCTGTCTTCTATATTCAATGCTTTCAACCATGGCATCTTTTATCACCTACAAATAGAGGCAGAAGATGTATAATTAGCATTGCTGTGAACTCATGTAAACACTTTTTGACCAAAACAAAAATATAATTGATCTTTTTATAAGACTATTCTTTTTGAAATCTATGGAGAGAAATCTATGAGTTGCACATGCACATTGAAATTCCACATCCCACCATTACAGTCTTGTTAAGCTCATATTCAGCTACTCTTCCTTCCCCACCAGAGAAAAAAGTATTCTGGGGTGTTCCAGATTTTGTGCTGATAAAGTTGAGAATGAAATTTTTGTAACGTGGTAAATTTATATCGGCTCTGTCCTTCACAAAGAAAGTGATAATAGGGAAGAAACAAGTAATTACTAAATCTATAATTTATGTGCTTTATAGCTAGTGGGCTGGTAGAAATGACAGAACAAAAGAAAAGTACAAACTTTCCTTGCTGGGGAGAGAAGGCATTGCTGAAACACCGTGCTCTGAGATTTCACTGATGAAAATGCATTGCCATTTTTTATTCAGAATAATCTTGACATATACCCAAGTTAATGGTGACCAGGAGAAAATATAGGCAACTGCAACCTCTGAGAATTGCTATTAGAATTATCATATACTGTTTATGGTATGAAGTTAGCCTGTTAGGAATCTGAGGAAAGAAGAAACCATTTGGAATTTGGTAGAAGCAATTACTGCAGAGCAATGGGAATGGGCTGTGGAGCAGAGGCCCGAATCTTGGCTTTGTTGCTGCGTCAGAACCTTGTTAAAGTTAGGACGACTCCATTACCCAGGACAGAACTATAAGATTTTATCTTAAATGACCAATGAGCTGGACATTTCAGGGCATCAAGAAATAGAGGCAAGTCACAGAGTTATTCCACAATTCCCTGTATTCTCTACCCCAGGGATTGTTGCACAACATCCAGGCACTTCAGCCTTCTGCCATGGTAGGAGTACTTGGCAAGTCTGGGCAGTTTAGGGCCCCGTGGCCTCCTCCCACTGAGAGCTGTTGTGGCCCACTTGGTCTTGGAGACGCGTGCACGGAGGGTTTTGCCCATCCCTACTTGTAAGCTCATTGGGCGAGCACGGTTCAATGCCTGGAGGAGGGAGATGTGAGACCTCAATCATGCAATTAACATGCAATTAATATCCTGTTAATTTATGTCAGCCCCAACAGGCAAGCCTCTCGACCTCTCATAGTAACTTTAAACAGCACTCGTATTCTGGAAAGAGGGAGTTAGCATAGGAATGTGATTCTTTTATATGCTTTATTTAAAAAGTAATACATATAATTGTCTTCTGGGGAAAATGGGCTCCAATGTTAGTGTCTTTTAAGTAAAGCAGATATTTGCTGATCCCATTTTTTCCATGACAAAGGGAGACATAATTAATTTTGTGGTGACAGAAGATGCTTCAGATCTATAAAGGAGACTTTGAGCAAAGGCCTCTTGGCTGTGTGAGATGAAGGGGAATTAGTTTAAATGCTTGAGCCTAATTCTTCTTCTTTAAAATAGAAGTAATATCACTAATTTGGGGTTTTGTGGGGATTGGAGATCATTTATATCAAGTGCTTTGCACATCGCCTGGCACGTAGGAAACATTCTGTTAACTAGCATCTATTACCGTTGTTATTGTTAAACTGATCATATGTGATGAAAATTAGGAGCTCTAAATTAAGTGAGGCTATAAAGTTCACAAGAAATAAACACACCATGTGCATAGCCAAGAGTGAGCTTATCATACTGTATAAGTCAGTAAATCAACTTTGCTATTCAAAGCGCCCTACTGCATCTTCTTTTAATAATCCCTCTGCCTTTCCAGGGACCCATGTTGGCAAGTTTATCAGTTGTTTTCTCCTTCTTCATAGTTAACCCGAGAAATATCAACCCTCGCTGCAGAGAAGTGCCCAAGTAAAATAAAAATCAACTGTTTACTTTTCAAACACCCGAAAAGCTTTAAAATAGAAAAGATCACAGGGGAAATTATACTGATAATGATGACTGCTGTCATTTCTTTATAACGAATTCATGAGCACAAAAAAATCATCAAGATCCATATAAAGATGTATTGGATTTACCATAATTGGACCTCAGCTGGTGTTCCTAGTAAGCGAGCCATTCTGATAAAAGAAAATGAACATTTACATTTATAACTCTGAAAAAAACCCAAATTATATGCAAGTTGAATGTGCAAGTTAAACCACTAGGTGGCGTAGTAACATTATGAAACCATTAACCAGGTTTCAGGTTTTTCAAATTACTGCAGAAAATGTCCAGTCCCTGGGAATTAAAATTCTGTGATACGAACAGAAGTTAATCAGTACTAGATCAGTTATTAAATTCAAACCTTTTGGCATGCTACATGATGTAGCCTACATACATACTAGATGTTTCCAAACAGCCTTTTGGCATACATACAAATAGATGTATCCAAAAAGGCAATATGTTGAATTTAAATCTTTCTAGGAATTATACTAGGAATAATCTTAGATAGTGTGTTAATATCTATTTTATAAATATATTTTATATCTTTTTTTAAAGATGAGAACTTTGATTTATACCTAGACACTCTATCAAAATAATGAAATATCAATAAATTAAGACTTAAGTACCAGTATTTCTGGATATATGGCTGTCCTCATTTTAATTAACAATTAATATTTAACACTTTATAGAATTATTTGACAAAGAATTTTAACATCTCATTCTTATGCATCATTAGCATATGCTAAATAAACTGACACATAATAGGTTCTTAGAATTGTGCCTATTCAGTTAATAAATTGAATGAGTGAGGCTGGGAAACAATATATTTTTCTGTGATAGCTGAATCAACCAGGTCCTACAAAAAAGATCCTGGAAGGCACATTTCCTCCAGATCAAAGTGGTGCTTATGAGTAGAGTGTGTAGCCATGTGACATGGCCAATGACATTTTAAACATCCATCATGAAAATTGTATTGCATATTTATTGTAGGTGCCTGGCATTGTGATCAATATCTCTAGAAGATACAAGGCAAATAATGCAAGTCACTGCTGTAAAAGTGTTTATAATTTATAATTAAAACCAGAAAAGATATGAACATGAATAATAGTTATTGTCATCATTATATTAGCAGCTTCAATTTACTGAGTGTCTATTAAATGCTAAGCTCTGAAATTATATGATTTTACTTAATCCTCATCCTAATCCCACAAGATATGTATCATTATTTCCCCCTTACAAATGAGGATAGTAAAATTTGGGAAGGTTAAGCAACATGCCCATGTCACCTAGGCAAGAGGCAGCACAGCAAGGATTTCAATACCCAATTTGGTCTGATTCCAAAGCCTTGGAGTCTCCCACATACCACATATCTACCTATGCAAGCCACTGTGCATTAAGTTTCTTTAAAAAAAAAAAAAACTTGAAATACTACTGTAATTGAAAAAGCATTGAGGCAATGTCCAGGCAGTGAAAGGAATTTGGGAAGACTGAGTAAGTGCAGAAACCCGATGCTAATGAGAAACCCCCGCTGCTGTCATGAAGTCGGCAGAAACAGAGCAGAAGTCCTCTAACATACACTGGAATTTAGCTTCAGTAAAGCAGGCCTGCCAGGATCTCCGGGACAAATGCAGCAACAGGAGCGTGCAGCTGCCTGAGACAGCGTGGCCTCCACAGAGCCAAAACTGAGATCAGACTGTGAATCGAAGAGGAAAACTAGCCTTAAGCCATAGGAGTCACAGCTGCAGAGCTGAAAACTTTCTTGTATGGGATCAGCACATAAGTGAGTTGCATTCTAAGAATTTGTATTTACGATGTTCACCATCTACGAGTCTAATGGTCTGTGGCAGCAGACATGTGCCCGTGTTGCTAAAGAGTAAATCAGCATCCTACTCTATTGAAAGGGTGAGAATGAGAGGTTGAGCTAATGATCGAGCCTAATGAACTCTCCAGCATCCTAACCTCAGCAGAGTTTAGTTGCTCTTTATATAGAGCATCACTTATCAAGAAGTTTGATTCTGAAAAAAACAGATGTGTTTTCTTGGTTAAAGTGGGGAAGCAGGGAGTCACCAAGGGAGATATAAAATGTCAGTGAAAATTGAAAATTTTACCTGGATACGAGACACGCCCCCCACACACACACACACAGAAATCACTCGAATGTAAGTCTCAACGGTCATATAATTTAGGAGAAAGCCTACATTTATTTATTCAAAAAAACGTTTACTCACTGTCTAAGCTGGTATTACCTGTACAAACTTGTCTATATTGTTAATTCTGGGCATTTGCGAAGGCCTTTGGGTGTAACACCATGGATTTTCAGGGGTACAGGCCATGGACATGGATAGCTCAGGGTCCCCTTTAGTGAGCAGCTTCTGTTTCCAGGGCATTGTTTAAGCATCACCCAATTAAACATTCACCACTATAATTAAAATAGGTTCTATCACACCTGGTTTAAAGATAAGGAAACTAAGGCTCCAAAAGTTTAAGTAACTTATTCAAAGTCACACAAGTGGCCCATCTGGGACTCAAAGATGATATAAAGCCCATGACCTTGCCTCTGCATGCTGTGCCAAAAATGTTAGCAGAATCTGTTAAAAACTTCTTAATTAATGGCTTGTGAAGAATTAACATTTGATGAGCTATAAGTTAGGACAGTTATTTGGGGATTTCGTCTATTTTTATTCAGCCTTTAACTTTTTCATTTATATATCAAACAAACTACTTTGAAGGATATTTGTAAAATATATAAATAGAACTATATCATTCCTTATAACAAATAGTTTAGCAGGTTTTATATAAACCAGAACAGCAAGAGAAATGTAGTTGTTTAACATATATATGTGTACATGTATATATATTTCCAATTCCAATAAAACATTTATATATTCCTACAATATAATTTTTTCCATTTGAGGATAACTTATCAAGTTTAATACATTTCATTCCAAGGAATATATATATATATATATATATATATATACATATATATAGTTTTGAGTTTATTGGCTCATACTGACAAAATAGGATTACTGTGACATTAACCCTTAGCTCTCTTCTCTTTTAATAGCATGAGGTTTTATAAAACACACCTAACTCCATTTCAAAAATTTCTGTTCACTCTCTGAAAATCACAGATTAAAATATTCATTTTCTCTTAATATTCTTTCAACTTTCACAATCACTACAGAAATAATGCAGCATGTGGCTCTCAGATGTCCACTGCTTGTAAGATTTTGAAAAAGGGAAATAAATCTATTGAGAAAATGATATATTAAAAATTTTGATAAGCATGTCTTACATGAATTATCACATATTTTTAAATGAAGGTTTAAAAGAAAGAATTTTAGAGTTGTAGGAACTGAAGCTTTTGGGGAAAATTTCTTATGTTTACAGAAATTAAAGATACTGATTAACAAACATATTATGGTGCAACTGTCATGACTGCACACAATATAGCATTAGTAGTCTCAGGCCAAACTAAACAAACAGATGAACTATATTTGCCAGAGTTCTATTAGCTCACAAACTATAATTAAAGCCCATATACACAGAAGACTCATCCACATACTCTGAGTTCCTTTGCACCATTCAGACAGTTTCCCAGAAGACTCACAAATCAGACATGATGCCTCTTCCTCTCTAAATTTTCTTTCTTTTTATTTTATTCTTTTTTTTTTTCTAATGAACAAAATCCAATCGGGCCAATTAACTTGAGCTTTCACGACTGATCACAATTTTTCAGACACTATGATTTGGAACCACAAGCCAATTATTTCGATGACACAATAGTGTTCATAAATGGTGAGTTAAAAACTAAAGACTTCACATAGACACAGAATCTTGGAGGCAGATATACTAGTGATAGGAATGATTGATAGTGAAGAGAATGACTTGTTTGTAAAGTTTCTAAAGCAAAGCATGTTTGATATCTCAAGGGCTAAAAATGGGGGAGGCTATTACCTTTGGCGAGATCCACAAAAAGAAAATATTTAAAAGCATGAATGTATTCATTAAAATTCATCTCACGATATTTTTGTAGATTAACTACATTTCTGGTTACATTCACTTTCATAGTTGTATATTTTCTTTTCATCATATTTCTTCCTTACTTATAATTTATTTTATCATGTGATGAATACATTAAATACTTTATTAAAGTGGCTGAGAATTAACCAAATATTCAATAAAATAATAGCAAAGAGTGTGGCTTTGCCAACTTGGAGGCATGAGTTTTCTTATTTGTGAGTTTTGTAGGGTTCTTCTGCAGATTAGTAAAATAGTTCATGAAAGGTAAACAGGCATATTTGGGGTGATATCACTCATAAATCTTATTTTTAATTAATTAAAAAGACGCTTTGTTGTATTCAAGTGGTATGGAAATAATTTGGCATTGTCAATGGTCACGGGAGATACTTACATCAATGTTGTTCAGGGTGTTGAAATACATAAGGTCATGCAGCCTCTTGAATGCTTGATTTGGATATTGAAAATTGAAGGTTGAAAATGGTGATTCAGGGTCATCAAAAATATCAAAGTCTGCTATTTCTCTCTCTTCCTCAGTTTCTCTTGGGACACCTAAATACCAGAAAAATCACAAATTAGTGTTATTTTGAAAACTACAAAATATCTCTAAAACTCGGGGAATAAAACAAACAGACCTAAAGACAGCATTGGGAGCCCCCACAGAGCCATGTAATCTGAAGTATCCCTGGACTTTCTCATTCCAGGGTGTTCTGACCAGATGACTTCCATCTGTCCCTGTCTGCATCTCTGTGCCTGAAGGCTTTCTCCCCTACCCTGCAATTGCAGAAGGCTGCTTTGCCCAATAGCAGCAGGCTGGAAATTCTGGTAAATAGCACTTTGCCCCAGGCAGCAGTAACGAGTTAGGATATAAATATCCGAGGTCTCCTGCCTTTGGGTTGTGTGTGGGAAGGATGAGCCTAGGGCATAGATTCTATTCCATTTCCTAGACTTTCCCAGCAGGGTCAAGTTCCCCTTGTTCCCATCATGGTAGCCAACTGATTGACACATGCTTTGTTGTCTGCCTTCCTTCCCTTCCCCACTTCCCTACTTCCTTACTAATAAACTGGAGTGTTCTCTAGTTCACCTAAATAAACTATTTGTACTTGAGTGCTTTTCTCAGAATCTGCTTCTGGGGCAACCCAAACCCAAAACATTATGTAATTGTCTTTGTACCACAGAAATCCCCTATATGTACCAACTGCTCGTTGGCTGTCCCCTTGAGAACTAACAGTGGTAGAAAATTCTCTATGTTTTAAGTGCTCCACTGTTGGATAACTAACAATGCCAGCCAGTTCTTCTTTCTTCTGTGCTGAAAGATGCCTCACCTCCACTCCTATTGATCCTTTCTCCATCTTCCTGAGAAACTTAGAAAAAGACTATTTTCCTCTCCATATTCCCATCACCCATCTTCTCTATTTTTTGTGTCTTTCCATTCACATAATGGAAAACTACATTTTCTGGTCCTGAAATCACATGGTTTTTAGAGCCTTAAGCATCCTGCCTGTTAATCTCTAGACCTCCTTTTCTTAACCAGTATTTTCCAGGATACAAAAGAGTGAACAGACTCCTCTGGATGTAGTAAAATGGAACAGCTATGCCTTCAACTTGATTCTCATTTTCTACGAAATACAACATGGTGACATGAAATTGCTAGTGGTGTTGTACTGTTAGATTATGTTAATCTGGTGGTCAGCTAAAATTCCCAGAATCAGAATTGTTTGCATGAATTTTCTGAAACAAAAGCTCTCTTGCAAGAGGGATACTCAAAATACTTGATTCAAAATCAATCACAACAAACAAAATTCAAGATCTTAGAGTAAAGCCCCTGAGATTTTCTGCTAAGCTAGTTGTTAACTCTTCACTTTCTGGACTGTGAGCAACTCAGTGGACAGAAAGAGCAGAAGTACCTGGGGGCTCAGCATAGTAGCTACTTATCAAGGTGGGGAGGCATTTGATATTGTAACAGCTGGCACAGCAGTGCCAGAGTAAAATAGCTCACTATCAATTTGGCTTCCCTACTAAATGTCTATTTTATGGAATATGAATATATCCCAACCTACCTGGAGCCTTGTACTTTCTGAAGTTGATGTTGGCCAGAACAAAGTGGATGATGGTTGGGCAATCTTTCTCCACATCAGGATTCTTGGGTTTGAAGACATAGCACTCCTTCAGTCCTTCCCGATCAAACACGTTCGGATCGATCTTTGGAAAGGGGAGCTTGTTCATTTTAGCCCACTTTTCTGCAAGTAGAAGTTCCTGCGAGGGAAAGATGCATTTGTTCAGCTGATGTGACCATTATTCAATATTCATGAGGTGCCTTCTACGAGCCAGCAGTGTGCTCCTTGCTAGGATGAATAAAGACCCTGTTGCCAAGAAGCCCATCAATCTCAAAAAAATATCAAAGTACTCTCCAAACAAATCCACTGCTGTTATATCAATTTTTGACATGGGGCTAGCTCCACAGTAGGCATTTGGAAAATAACTGGTAAATTAAACTGAATGAAATTATGCTGAAGAAACAACTAAAGAAACAAATATTAGGGGTCCAGAGTATTTATAACTATGTGAATGTTTTTTAAACCTCAGGATTAAAAAGAAAAAAAGAAGAAGAATCTGATGACACAGAATCAGGAACATTCTGTTACTGGATTTTTACCTGTATCATCTCCACAAAAGTGTTAAAAATACCTATTAAAAATTCATTCATTTTATGTATGTGAAAATATTTGAACTACTCTGAATCAGCTTTTGTTGGCTTCTGATAATGAAAAAGAGTTGAGCTTCCGGCCTCAGCGTGTTGCTATTCCATGTGTAATGCTCAAGATTAGGCCAGACAGAGGTGCCAAGAGCTGTGTTAATGGCCATGGCGGGTCGTATGATTGTTTCCACATTTTAGCTCCTTCCTGGTAAAAGGATTATACATCCCCACTGGGACGAGGAGACACATGGAACAGAGCCACAGCAGCTGATCTGCAGCTGCTGACGGAACATGACCAAGAAATGCATGTTCACTGTCCACTATTGGGATCTGAGGTTGGTTGTCGCTGCATCAAACCTGAGTAACTCGCTGGGTAAGCCCCCAAAATTAAATGTAAACTGGAGAACATAAATCAAAAGGAAAAGGTGCGGCAAATAGACCTTATTTCCATTTATATGCAGCTTCGGAGAAAGTGGGATAAATAAGAAGCAGAGTATCATAGTGGTGAAAGCACAGGCTCTGGGGCCAGATGCCCGAGTCCAAATGCAAGCTCTGTGGCCTTGGCATGTTTTTAACTCAACGTCTCCACACTCGATATCCTCAAAGATAAAATATGGAAGACATGAATAATCCCTCTCCCATAGACTGCAGTTAGAATTAAATAAATAGTGTTTAAAACAGTGATTATTACATAGTAAGAGTTCTACACGTGTTTGATAAATAAATACCAATAAAGAGAGCAAAAGAGATGGAAAGAAAAAGTGGAGGGGGGGAGACAAAAGAAAAGAAAGAGAGATAGAAACAGTATTAGGGAAATTCCTAGAGAGAAGGTTTGGGGGCAACTGTCATTAGAATCTTAAGTTACTTTAGACAATCCTTGTCATCAATTCAATGATAATAATTAGTGGTCAATCTAGGTTCCATGCTAGGAGTTGGAGATACAACAGTGAGTAAAACATTCATGGCTCTCGTCATGGGATTTGTAGCACGGTGGGTGAGAGATGGTAGTCAAGTAATCCTTTCTGTTTAAAACTGTGATAAATGCCAGGAAAAAAAAGTACAGGTTGAGATTTTGCAGTATACCCTGGGCCATTTCCCCGGAGTATTTATTAATCCAACAATTATTGAGCACCTGCTATGTTCTAGGCATAGAGAGAGGCTGTCCCTGAAGGCGGGGAGTTTATAAAGCAGTGGGCGAGATGAACAGATGGTATAGTCCAGTACGACAGAGGTGGGGAAGGTTCTGGGTGGTTCTGCGCCTGGGCTTTGCAGTCTGGAAGGCCCAGCTCAGACACACACACCTCAACTCGCTGACCGGGTAACTTGAGGCAAACAGCTGCACCACCACAGCTCACCAGCGAACAAATTATCCTGGAGGGCTGCAGCATGCAGTGACTCTCTCCAAATGGCACAGCAGGGACAATAAATAATAACAAACAGGGACTAGGTTGTTCGCTATCCCTGAAATAATAGCCTCTCCATGCGATCTCACTTCTATTTCATGTTTCTTATTTCTTAGCAACTTATTTTCTGCCACTGTAGAATACAGCTAATGCTATTACCTTTCTCATAGGATTGCTGTGAGGATTAAATGAGATAATGTATAAAAACCTCAGTAATTCAGAATCTGAGGAAGCAAGTACTTTAACATAGGACCTTAAGCTCAGAGAAAAATACACTTTTCACTGAACATTCAGGACTCTTGATGCCTCTGCAATGCCATGAATTTTAAGTTAATCAACTCTTTCTCAGGCCCATTTACAAAGAAATGAAAATACCAGAAAACAAAGGATTTAATGTACAGGAAAGCATTTGCTTCATAAACTATGAAGCTAAACAGAATTATGTTTCACTGAAAATCCCATATCGGTATGAATAATTTGTTTGAAATTCTAGAAAACCTCTTTTTTCCCCCCTCTCTTCAGTTGAATTAATCAGCTTGTTATTTCTTGTCTAGCACCGTTCACAATTATTCATTCATGATTATTCAACAGCAAAATAAAACCAAAAGTTCACGTTGTGGAGCAATTGCGTGAGGAGAGGCAAAGAAAGGGCTTTCTAGTGTTTACAAACATGACTCAAAGGCATGACCAATGGTGTGTGGCCGTGGGGAGAAGAGGAAAGGGAACTACGTGATGTAAAAGCCAGGCTATTTTTAGCAGCTTACTTCATGCTGGAATCAGGAAGAGATGGAGACTTTCCCTTTCCTTATACAATCCTGATGTGGAAAAGATTAAAAACCGATGATGATAGAGACAGTGATTACAAGATGGAAAAACCATTTCCTCTCTAATGTCTCATTTCGCTCTGTAAAGACTTGAGAAACAATGACACAGACTCTGAGTAAAACGCACTAGTGTTTTAAAAGGATTCTAAAGAAAGCAGTGAACAAAAAATCATAGCAATATGCCAGAACTGTGTTCTATCTATAACTGCCCCTTTTGGTGGTGGTTTGACACCTCAGATGCTTCACATTTCCAGAGACTAGTTTATGGTAAACTTACAATGTGCTAACTAAAATGGTTTTTCTGCGAAAATAAAAATTTGACAGTCTCCTTCAAAGTATCCTTTTACCGAGTGATACTTTGTAAAATGTCTGTGCTCACTGTTGAGTACTAAAACCTGATGAAAATGTCTTGAGGGAGAGGAAAAACAAATAAATAACATAGACATAAATACCATAACTAAATGTTATTTCTAGATAATAGAAATATATTCAAAACATAGTATGAATAGCATACATATGCCATTTTATTTATTTATATGTAAATATGTATTTTTAAATATATGAAAAATATATTTATCTACATAAATGCATATACATAAAATAATAAATTGGCTTTTTATGAGAGGAAGTACAATCTTTTGTCTTTGTGCAAACCAAGAATATGTGTTTTCTGTTCTATAATGTTTCTCATTATTTAAAACTTATTTTTAAGATTGGGAAGAGGGATGGCATATAAGCATGTAAATAAACACCAGACCCTTAAAAAAATATTGAAGTGACATAAGATACATCAAATAGAAATGACAATTGAGAATTCATTATTTTATGGCTTTGGTCACTTTTCCTTTCAATAAAAGACATTCTGGTATGAGGTTCCAAAAGCTTTATAATACAATAGGCACGAAGGTAATTTTCCATATCTAATATTGCATAGAGTTTACATAGTACTTTGTAATTCTTGTAGTTCTTGTAAGTTCGTCACAAAAAGGTTACTATAAACTCACAAAAATATGTAAGGAAAAATTAATGTTGGGTATATCTACTCATCGCAAGACATCTGATCCTCAGTGGACAGTATGGATATAGTAGATTGATTAGTGCCCCCTAAAAGGTAAGTCTATCCCTTGATCCCTTGGCCCTGTGAATATGCTCTTATTTGGGAAAATAATCTTTGCAAATATAATTTAGTTAATGATCCTGAGATGAGATCATCCTGGATTACATGGATGGGCCCTGAATTAATGACAATTATTCTTATAAGAGATAGAGGAGAAGACACACTTGCGGAAGAGAAGGCATGCAGAAATGGAGACAGAGATTGGAGAGACACAGCCACAAGCCGAGGAATGCCTGGAGTCCCCAGAGCTGGAAAAGGCAAGGAAGGATTCCACGGTGGAGCCTTTGGAGAGAGTGCAGCCTTGCTGATTTCGGCTTTTGGTCTCCACAACTGTGAGATAATACGTTTCCGTTGTTGTAAGCCATCATGTCTGGGTTGATTTGTTATAGCAGCTCAAGATAACTAATAGAAGAGGCAAACCTGGAAGTACGCTATTTAATTCTACGCAGTTTCCTTCGTTAGCCATTGTGGATTGGGGTTCACAGAGTAAGGCTTGGACTAATTTGGCCATGATGTTCCAACCTAGCAACTGTAAATAAATCACATGGAGAGACTCTGAACAGGGTCATGCCCTAATGTCAACAATTAAGTCTGGTCACTGTGGAAAAATACAGGTTATTGTAAGTTTAACTGGAATTTTGACCCTGAGTGAAACATAGGAAGATAAATTTAATTTAGATACATTATTCCTATCATTTCTGAAGACTACCTCATTTCAAATTGTCCTTCTTCCTTCTCTCCTTCTCTTATTGCCTCCTTCTCTTTTCTGTTTATTTCCTTTAATTTTTAAGAAAATAAACCCATGGTTCTCGCTTCTGATCATGAAGCACATAAAAGAGCATTGAAAAACTGAACCAGATTTATGTCCAATATATGGTAACATAATATAATTTATGGCACAATAACTTCAATCTATTATTCTCCATACAATTTAGTAAATTAAAGGGGAAAAATCTCTAGGAGCAAACTCTGAATTCATTATTCCTTGTTTTCTTGCTCCCCAATAAAACCCATACTCCTCCTTTTCTACCCTAAATTTGCAGTCTGTTTATTTTGCATACTTGAGAGTAAAGACCCTGGCTTATTTTTAGGACCAATAGTAAAGACAAATCTTATTAATTGTCCTTGGATGGACCCTAATGGTAAAGTCAATTCATATGGTATCTATCTAAGATATTAAATGGTTAACAAAAAGAAACTTGACAAAATAAAACATAGAGCTGCTTTCCTTAGTAAAATTAATAGGAATAATATTTAGAATCATGAGACTGTTTATATCAGATTATTATTAGGGTATGCACTAACTAATCTAAAAAAACAATGTCACTTACATTGACGTCATTAACTTTCAAGGCCAGTTACAACGTAGATACAACATAAACTGTGGTTGCGTTTACCAAAAGCCATGATATACATCTTTCTATATCTTCCTCACAAAATATGACATTTAACTATACTTATAAAATGCTAGAATTAACAGTAAATATAAATAAAGTCAATGGTTCTAATTTTTGCCCTGCATTTATGCTATACTCTTTTATGAAAAATGGTGTTCATATTTCAATGTCAAAATAGATGATTCACTATTAAATCACATTAATAAAATCATATTGGATATATCTATTAGAATCTCCATTAAAGATTCTCCCCTACTATCAAAAGAGCTTCATGCAGACTCCTCATCAATTTTCACACCTTACTATATTCTATCTAAAATAAGTATACTATTTTAGCATTAATAATATAACATCTTTATCAATTTAAAAATTATAACTGGGTAATTCTTTAGACCCATTTAGGAATACATACTTTTATAACAACACTCATAGGCTTAAAAGGTGTTTTCAATATTCCAAGTAAGGCTGAAAAGTTTAGTTTGTTTACTTTCTTGAACTTGTTGAAGTTCATTTTTGGAAAATAAATAGATTATATGCAATATATTGCAATATCCCTTATATTATATCTCTGAAAATATAATTCAATACTTTTGGAATGATAGGTTTCATGTTATACTCATTAAATGATGAAAGGACATACATATTTGGAGAAAGGAATCAGAAGAAAGGAACTGACAAAATAATTTTAAAGCACATCTAAAGAATGCACAGGCAGGAATGGCTATAAAGATATTTAAAAAGGAGTGATTTGAGACATGCTCTTTAAGATAGTAAACATATAATGAAGCTACAGTTATTAAAATGCAGTATCGTACTGGGATAAGAATTATCAGATTATTGTCAGAAGGGCTAACAGAACACAACAGATAAAAACAAAAAGGATCCTTTTGCCCTATAATACTAACACAGTATATGATGAAAAAGAATAACAAAATAATGTTGAAAAAACCTTATTAAAGATTGTCATTACATATGCAATATATTCAGATAGATTAATGAGTTAAAATATTTTTAAAAGGATATTATAAAAATATTAATTCATATTTAAATCATCTTGAGCAATATGAATTTCAAGAATGAAACCAATGGAAGAAGTCACTACATATATATTTTAATAAAATTGTCAGCAATAAAAGTCTCAACACAAATGACATTAGATCATATTTATAAAAATAAGACAAATTTTCATATGCTTAAGACATAAAAAGAATGCTTATTAGTCAATAACAGCAACATTAATAATCTAATTAAAAGTAGCTTAAAGACATGACTATACAATAAGCGTGACACATCATTTAATTTCACAAGCAAAGAAAGAAAACTGAAGCAAAACGTGGAACTTTTTCTATCATATTGTAAATTTTTTTTTACTTCGTTTTTAATATTCTTTTCCTGCCAGTAAAAGAATATAAAACAGGGACTCATGGATACAATCAGATATAGTAACGTAAACTGGTGCAGCTTTTCCAGAAAGCAATCTGGAAATATTTATTAAAAGTCATAAAGTGATATGTGTCTAGACACCAGCCTGAGGAAATAATAAAAATGTGATTAAAGATTCATGTACAAGGATCGTGTTTATAGAAAAATGTGGCAAGGCAGCAATAGTCTAAAAGTTGAAAATAGAACATTGTTAAATTCTTGCATATTCATATAGAGAGATACTATACATCTTTCATATACATCTTATATATGTCTTTTGTATTTTTTATTACATCTCTTTATAATTATGTTTAAAATATTTAATGGCATAGGAAAATAGTTATAATATAGCTGTAAGTAGAAAGAAGCAGAATGCAAAACTATATGACCCTGGTGGTCACACACACACCCATACACACACACACACACACACACACACACACACACATGCATGATCCAAAGACAGACCAGAAAAAAATAACAAAATACTAGCTTCTGTTTAGAAGCACTTGATGTATATTCCAAATTTCCATGTATTTTACAAGTATACCTTCTTCTTAATCACAAATAGTAAGTCAACATTTTAAGAGTACTGCAAAGTATAATGGTTCTTTTTTAGAGGAGCAAAGTGATATTCTAAAACCTCCTCTCAATATCAACTCATTGAGGCAGTGGGGCTCTGATTCATATATAAAATGATGACTTTGACATTTTACTCTCCCACTGGTAAAATGAATAATACAGCACCTTCCACCACCAGAATCAGACTGTAAGGTATCATCTTAGAGTCATCCCTTGAAACCCACCTCCCCACTGTTGCTCATGGGTCATCAAATTCTGCACCTGGTGTTCACAGTCCCCCGCCCTGGTGCAGTACTTCATTATCCTATGGTTGGCTAATTCCACTCCTATGGCTGGCTAATTCCAATCCTTTGCCTCCCATTCTCCAACTCATTCTACTTTCCGCTGTCAGATTAATCATTCTAAAATTACAATTTCATGAAGTCATTTGTCTGCTGGAAATCGTCCACTGGTTCTCTACTCCCTATCCTTCACTCTTAAATCCTCCCCTGAAGCCCTCCTAAGGGAGCTTGCTATCTGTCAGTCTAATAGATCACTCCGGTCTCTCAGATGTGCTCATTGCCGTCTCTGTGCTGTTTTCACCCTGTTTCATGTATTTCCCTGTTCATCAGCACCAGGATACACCAATCTATTTGTATACTAACCTGCTAGAAAACCCATACTGATACAAACCCAAATAATCGCTTAAAAATAAGTTTCACAGTTTCCTTCCAAGTAGATCTTATGTATAAAAGCCTTTCTCCCCCAACAGCCAAAATGTTACAGAGATCAGGAACTATGGTTTCCCACTAACTGCCGCACAAAGCACAGCACACAGAACGCGGCACATGAAAAGGTGCACAAAGGAGGCAGCTGGGAATGGGTATTAGATCCTCATTTTGTAGCCTTGGAATCTGATCCAAGCCTGATCACTTCTTAGCTAGCACTTCTCCAGCCAGGTCCTGCCTGCC
Organism: Lemur catta; assembly: GCF_020740605.2. Taxonomy (NCBI): domain Eukaryota; kingdom Metazoa; phylum Chordata; class Mammalia; order Primates; family Lemuridae; genus Lemur; species Lemur catta. Next base: position 22,064,635 of record NC_059150.1, on the reverse strand, counting down.
TATGCTCGTTTCATGTATCTTATTTAATTTGTTGATGAGGCCTTAACTCACCCATCCTTGCTTCCTTGTCTAAATACCACTGCCTCACTCTAAAAAGATAAAATATGAAAGAATTTCAAAAATATGAGGTTTTCTGTATATTTAAGGATAATTATTATAACTGCTATTAATCTTGAGAGCAATTTAATCATCACATGCTAGAGAAGAAACCAGATTGCTGTCAGAGGACACGAGTTATAACCGACTCTTCCTGGTTAGGAGATGATGAACTGTTTCAATTAATCTCTATGAATTTCCATTTCTTAATCTATAAAATGGGAATAATAACTCCGTCTCTCTTAGACCGTTTCATTCATGCACCTACAAAAAATGTCCTACATACTCACATTTTGGCCAGCACTTACAAGGCAATTAGGACCAAATGATTAACACAAAATAAACACATGTACAAAATAGTATTATAATCCCAAGGAGTGCACACACAGTGGAAGCAATATATATGTAAGCAAATACATACAATACACCATGATAATTGCTGTATCTTTAGAAGACTTTACTAAGTCCTAAGTACTGTAACTATATGTGAGAAGTCAAGAAAGATAAAGTCTGTCATGTGTCTAAAGAAAGTCTGGGGTATTCTAGACAGAGGAAACCAAAAGCACTTATGGTTTCACTTGAGTGAGGCCACAGTGCTGCCCAGCAAACTCTCCAGATTGCCCTATTCTGGACTTTTGCTCATTTCTTCACAGAGGCAGACTTTTATTCACTCCATGCTCCTGACTCCACTACCTCCCTTTTCTCATTCTCACAAGATGACACTGATCCTAATTCCTGTAAGTTAGAAGTCATCAGATGAGTTCTATCGTAACTTCCCTTCTTCATACCTTACAATGAATGTCCATCCACAGTCATTGTTCCCCCTTCCCTCTTGTCCCATTATGCACATCTCCATGCTACTCTCCACGTGTGTCCTTGATCCCCCCCATAACCTTCCCAGACTTTATCATGTGTCTCATTTCTCTCCTTTCCAATAATATCTTCTTCATTAGTGACTCCTTGCCATCGGCATTCAAACATGCTCGTCTCCTCTGTTAACAATCCACCCCCCACCACACGCACACCGGTTTCCTATTCTCCATACACTCTTACAGGTACAATCCACCTCCTTCTTCCCTAAACAGTCTACAGAATTGTCTCCGTTTTTTAAAAATTTCCACTCATCCCTGAAACCACTGCATTCCAATTTCTGCCCTTACAACCAACCCTACTGAAACTGCTCTTGTCCAGTTCATTGAAGCTTCTTGTTATTATATACATATTTTCAATTGGTTTCCATAACATTGCATACTTCCTTTGTTCTCTTCCTTTCCCCTAGATATTGTTCCTCAAAGTACTATTTTGAGTCCACTTCTCTTCTGCCTAAAACTCTCCACAAACTCTTAGGTATCTTTTACCTGCTAGCTCCCAAATCTCAGCCTAATTTTCTTTCTAAACTTTAGACCTGTTGTATCGTTCTCGTCCTGCTCAGAACTCTGAACTTTATTGAGCTCATTGGAATCACTTAAATGTTTCTTCAAGCAGAGGAGTGATTGAATCATATCTGCATTTTAGAAATATTACTAATAAAAATGTAGAAAACAGGCTAAAGGGATAAGAAACTGGGGTCAAAAAGACTAAGAGATCTTTAAGGCTGTAAGAGAATGTGGGAGGGAACAGAATGCTACACAAAGTCTCTTTACCTTGAACGGAGGACTGGAGTCACTTGGCCTTGCCGAGAAGTCAAAGGAGATGATAAGATCGACCCCTCTCTGAGGTCTCAGTATCAAGGGATATGGCAGGTTAAACGTGAGTCCACTGTCCACTACGTGAATCTTTTTACTTTTGACATCCAGAGGCTCATATATTTGCTCAAATTCATCAGGATCTTAAATGAAAGAAAAGCCAAGAATGAATCAAATGATCATTTGACATTATTTATGATATAAAAAGGCTTATTTAAAATGTGAGAGACAGGATTTCATGTGGTTAGGCCCTCAGGCTTTGAAGACAAATAGAGCTGGGCATGAGACCAACTTTAGCAATTTTAAGTGAATTATTTTCTTCAAGTCTTAGTTTCTTCATCTGTAACATCAGGATAAAAGTAATTATCAAATAAGGGTGCTACAAGGATTAAGTCCGACAATGCATGGAAAGTACTGAGCTCAGGTCCTGGTATTAACTCTAAGCTATGACCACTTTAATAGTATTATCTTACATTATATAGTCTTTGCTGGTTTATAAACATTTCCTCATACATTCTCTTGCTTAATTCTTATAACTGACAGGTGAGGTAAAGGACATCTACAAATGGAGAGTGAAACGAATTAAAATTCATCTCTAAAGTGGCATAACTAGGAGTAGCAGAATCTGAATGGATTCCACACTGCCTCTCTCAAGTTGAGGGTGCATTTTGCTACAAAGTGGGAGTTCAAGAAAATAGTCCAGCCAACACACTCAGCAGACATGTATTGTCTACCTACCACTCAGGTACAATTCTAGGTGCTGAGCAAGATAGATATGAACTCTGCTCTGACAGCTTATGTTCTGAGTACAATTCTCTTTTAGCCATCTTGAAATATACAATAAATTATTAACGACAGTCACCATGCTGGGCAAGTGCACCAGAACTTTTTCTTCCTGTCTAAATGAAACTTTGCATCCTTGACCAAGAGAAATTTGGCCTTTGTATCCCTTTCCTGTTCACATTCTCCGTCCCCTCTCTCCCAAGCCAACCTCTGATAACCACCATTCTACTCTCTGCTTCTCAGTTTTGACTTTTTTAGATTCCACAAATATGTGAGATCATGTGGTATTTGTCACTGTATACCGGGCTTATTTTGCTTAGCCAAATTCCCACTAAGTTTATCCATGTCGTAAAAAAGAGAAAAAAAGATAAATGGTAAGCAATATTTCTTAATTGTGTTGCAAAGAGCATAGTTTTGTAAGATATAAACAGATGTGTCATACACAAAATAAGAGTTAAATAATTATTAAATAGGAACATATCTTGAGAAAGACAAGATTCAACAGCTTAATGTAATAGCCAATTACATTGTGTATTACCTATTCTCCTTACTATGGTTTTCACTACCATCACTTGAGTATGAAGATGCTATTTAATCCTCACAATAACTGTATAAAATAGGTACTATTATTATTTTTATTTTATAAGCAAACTGAGGCTTATGCCAAGTAACTGCTCAAGATTGTCCTGCTAAAAAACAGTGCAGCTAAGATTCAAACATAAGCTAGTCTACTTTTTAAAGTACTAAATTCAAGGCACTTTTAAGTAGGACTTAAACTCATTAGGGTATCCCATTGCATTTGAAGAGGGAGATAGAGTTGCCAATTTTTCCAAATTTATTTGAACTTGAGCTGGATTTATCATGTAACATCCACTAAAATGTCATAGAGTATGGGATAAAAGCCATATGGAAGAATATTCTCCCATAATTTAAAGCATACAAGGTTTCCAAACCTTTGAATGAGTTAATCAGGTTCTCTGATAGGTATAGAAACATAAGTCTGTTTTACAATTATGTAACGTTTCCTCAAAGCAGTTCAATTGTGGACATTTGTAATGGTCATTTTATTAATACATCATCCAGATTCAATTTACAATTTACAAATATTTGGATGTCTGTGTTTTGAAATCTGGCCTAAATTAACTCATGTCTTGATTTCTTATTCCAGATGGTATATGTCACAGTAAATAGCATAAACACAAAAGTAAACAGGAAAGAAGTCATGTAACTAACGAAAAGCTTCTCCAAAATTTGTTTCTACAGGTATACAACTATTTTGCAATAAACTAACAAAGGGATTTTCACCATCTTATAATTTCTCTTGTTTTCAAAAGATAGTCTCAAAAGTAAAGTAAAATAGTACACTTTTTCCCATTTTGAGCGATTGTTTTAATTCTAATATACTCAAATTTTAATTTGTATAAACAAAACCAACATAGGGTAAACTAAGATGTAAGATTTTTCCAACATAATAGCTAAATTAGACAAAAATCTCTATTTTTTTGTATAAGGGTACAAAATTAAATGAGAAATAACCTAAAATTAATGTTTTCATTAAATTGTGGCATTTAGTTAAATAAGAGGAATTTTAATGAAGACCTTATGAACCAAAGGATCATAGTTTGTGATATAGCACTATTAGGCATCTACCCAAAAGAGTAATTCTATTCTTTTTTAATTCTATAATAAAGACATCTGCACACAAATGTTTATGGCAGCACAATTCACTATTGAAAGGATGTGAAATCAACCCAAGTGCCCGTCAATCCATGAGTGGATTAATAAAATATGATATACGTATACAGTGGAATACTACTCAATTATAAGAAATGATGGTGATCTAGCACATCTTATATTTTCCTGGACAGAGCTTGAGCCCATCCTCCCAAGTGTGGTATCACAAGAATGGAAGAATAGGCACCATATGTACTTGCCATCAAATTGGCACTAACTGATCAACACTATGGTGCTCCCACAGTAGTAATATTCTTCAGGGATTGGGGGGTTGGAGGTGGGTAAACTCACAACTAATAGACACGGTGAGCATTGTACGGGGGAAAAGGCAAGCCTCAAATCATGGTTTGGGTGTGGCAAAGTCATAACATGTAACCAAAACGTTTGTACCCCCATAATATCCTGAAATAAAAAATAAATAAAAAAAAACTTTTAGCTTTCAATCCAGACACATGGTTATTCTAAAATTTGGAAACAACCAGAGGGAGATAAATAGGGTCTCACTTAGTAAAGGCCTTGACTGAAAAAGCACTAATCAATTTGGTAAACTCAGTCTAAAATGCAATCATTTTTAGCAATATTGGTCTGTAAACGATAAAGTGTAATTAGTTTGTCACTGAACTGGCTGAATTTTTTTCACTGAAATCAGTACCCCAAATACATTTTTTAATTGAATAAATATAAAATGAGTAAAATGTAATTTTAATGAGATACACTCTGAGACATGACATTGAAAGTTCTTTCCAAAGATGATTCATTTACAACTGTTTTAGTAACTATAAGAGTAGAATTGGAATGTCCCTAATACAAAGAAATCGTAAATGCCTGAGGTGTTGGATACCCCAATTACCCTGATTTGATTAATTCACATTGTATGCCTGTATCAAAACATTACATGTACCTATAAATACATACGACTATTATGTACCCATAATAATAAAAAAATAAAAATTACTTTAGGTTAGAACACTTTAAAATCTCTTAACAAAAGAAATATTTAGTCTATATAATACCATATTTTGGGATGATTCATATTTTATATTTCTTTCTATCATTTTATGAAAACTGTCTATAATTCTTCTTTCAAAGGGCATGAAACAAAAGAAAGCAATCAGATAAGGTGATGTACAACTGTTATTCTCCAAACCCTAACACCCACATTTATCCCATATTCTTATTTGCGATCGTATCCTGTTGTATCCTTGCTGATAGTTCCATTAGGATCCGGGTTGCTGGTTTTTAGTTTTACTCTACTTTTCTATCATTGTTACCTAAAGTACATAAATCCTTCCATTAATCAAAACTTCAAGGATGGCCCATGAAATGCTTTTCATCTTTATGAGGCCAAGGATTACTTACATCTGTCTTATTGACTACTGGATCCCAAAGACTGAGCATGTTATAACTACTCTGTAAATACAGTGTGAATGTGAGAATGAACAAAACAAAGAAGGAAGACGAAAAATGCAGAATAATTTGAAAGACAATAAGAAAGATGAAGAGGCACAATTCCTAAAGTTGTCATATTTAGCTAATAAAAATACAAGATGCCCAGTTTAATTTGAATTTCATATAATCAACAAATAATTTAGTGTATGTCTCAAATATTGTAATGGTTATAGATATATTATTTATATACATATATGCATATTATTTGAAATTCAGATCTAACTGGGCATTCTGTATTTTATCTGGCAACACTAACACCACCAAGTCTACATAAAATCTTGCAAAACCATCAGGAAGTTGTTAGAATGTGGAATGTGGAACACGTGCCGTGCAAGCCACAGAAGGAGCTCTGCTGTGTCACGTAATAAAGTAATAATGTAAAACAGATGTCATAAAGTATACACAAACAAAACTTCCATTTTTACATCAGAAAGATAATGACTAATAAAACTAAGGGCTATGGGAAAGGGAAAGGCTTAGAAGCAGTGTCAAGAGACCTGTGTCCCAATCCCAGCTCTGTTGAGAAATTTTAGACAACAATGACAGAATTATCTTCTTTGGTCTTCCTTTCCTGTAGAGTAAAATAACTGGATATTCTTTATACATCTCAATGTTGTAAAAGTTATTTTGTAAGCCCATCATCATTCATCTACAAAGCGTAAGTTTCTAGAGGAGACATATTTTATTGGTATTACAATGGCAATAAGCATCATCATGTGCCACAAAACAAGAAAAATAATGTCACTGCTGTGTGGTTAAGTGTATTTGTATTTTGGATGGATTTTAAAAGAGGCATTGACTTTATCACAAATAGACTTTTATTATAGTTAACATAAAAGGGTTTGGATTACAGGTATGTAATCAGAAATATCTCATATCTTAGAGTTTGGTGCCATAAACATAATTCATTCAAAATATGAATTTGTACTCATTTTTTTATGAGGCAACAGGAATCCCTTTTGCTTCTATAATTCCCCTAAGGTCAAGCAACAAATAGAAACAATACTACCAGAAAACAACAAAATCTAAAGCTGTATCCTAATTTTCAAAAATATTTTATAGGTATGATGCTTAAAGGACAGTAGAAAGTTTGTTTTTGAAATATCCCCTTTCAGTTATTCCAGCATCCCGGCAATGTCCTTAGACAAACATGACTGAAGAATGACGTTTGGACAGTTCAAGGAAAGACGATGGGGCGATGAAGTATAAATGCTTAAGATGGCAGGGCCATCACAAAAAAGATTAGTATGTGTTGATTACTCACCAAGGCAAATGTAACTTTTAATCTACAGCAGACATAGAGCTGAAGTATAAACGGAATTATTCTTGAGGAGGTGGCTAAGTGACAAACCTGAAAGTGACTAGCTTCTTGCCAGGTGGTCATAAGAAAGTGGCCTAACCTTTCTGAGAACTGGAGGGACAGATTCAACTGCCTCATGGACTCTGCAGACTGGCTAACTCGACTCCAATCCGACCCCAACGCCGCCTGCGTCTCAGCACCACACTAGGGAGTCAGGCTAAGGGCCGTGTTTGCTAGATTCCCTTGCAGCTCCAGTTCTGCTGAGAGGCCTGGCCTCAGCCAAAGAGAAACACACCACAAAAGATATGAAAAAGGAAATGAGACAGAGGCTAACGTTTCTGGTATTTTTACTGCCAAGCATAGCTGCTGAGGCATTTGTGGGGATGATTCTGCAGAGTTTTTGGAGTCATTCCTGGAAGCTCAGCTTAGGGCTTGCTCATCCATGCCTTGGCAACAATTTTGTAAGCACCGAATTCCCTAGTTTAAACCCCTTTCAATTAAATAAGGTAGAGAGTTTCCTACTTTCTGCAAGTGAACCCTGACCAATACAGGGAGGATCTGAAGTCTCTCTCAAGATTTCAGTGAAAATTTTCTATACTGACATGACTAGACCATTTCCCATCCGATGTCATTTTTTCTTCCCCCACAAAAAAACCCAGTAATTTGAAGCCCTTCACCTATTAAATGCAAGTTGTTGTAACTGAGTATAAAGGAATTAGTGTTAATAATTAAATTGCTTCTCCCCAGAGAAGCAATAAAGATCTTCTGAATTAATTTCCACGGATTATATTTTTTGTACTTACCTGCTACGGCTGTATCCAGTTCATCTTCATCGAAAGATTCCTGTGTGTTAAAATCTCTCAAAGGAGACAGTGGATATGATGAGTTGAGATTCAAGCCCAGCATGAAGTTGTGCACCTTCCCCGCACGGCCTTCTCTGGTGTTGAACAAAGCCGAATCACTCACCAGGGCCATTAACATGCGATGGACCCAACTTGCTTGACCATCATTTTGATAATCTCTTTCAGCGTCCTCATTTTCAGTGCCTGAGGAAACAGAAGAGATCATTATACAGACTCTAAAATGAATGTTTTACAAAAGGATCTTCTTTGGATGATTCAATGTTAAACTTAACAGTGAAGTTCTACGGCTTTTGATTTAATCTGTGTTGTTTGTATAAATTAACGTAGAAAATATTTCAATAAATCATTTTGTTCTTAAATTGTTCGTAGTTTACCTTTTGCCTATAGTCAGTGTAAAGGTTCTAGTGTTGATAGTGCCACTTGGCTTAGTCTTAGATTTCCAGGTAAACTGCTTTCATTTTCTCATTTCTTCCCTTCCTCGGTCATTTTCTTCCTTTCCCCTGGGTTCACGGACAGGCACACGCATACGCACACACACACACACACACACACACACACACACACATACACACACAAAGTCCACAGTAGCTAATCCTATCTTCTACATTTCTTAAGTTTCCTGAAGAATGTTTACCCTGATTAGTAAACATCCAGGAATTAAGCAAACTGAGGAGGGACAACTAAAGGATTCAACATACACCTGCTATTCAATAAACACCCTTATGACCTGCCAGTCATATGACCTGTCATTTCATCCTTGATTATAAAGTTTGGGGATTTAAAACCCTGTAATTTAAACAAATGCTAAACATGCTTTTAAAATTCAGCAATCATCCAAAAGAAGCAGTTTTATTAACTGACTGTTTCCTTAAAACCTGTGCCTCCATCACTGCCACTGGGAAGCTACACTGTGTATAACTGAGCACTGGCTCCAGAGTCAGATTGCCTGTGTGCCAGTCCCCTCTCGCTGTTTACTAGTTACCCCTTCTCTGCCTTTACTTCCTCATCGGTAAACCTCCTAATGCTGTTGCGAGGATTAACTGAGTACGCGCATCCATGTGGAGCTCTTAGAAAAGTGCCTGGCCCATGTTAAATTCTGAATAAATCCCAGCTAGTAGTAGAAACAGTTGTGGCAACAGCATAATCATCATCATCACCATTATTTATTCATAATCAAAATCAAAGAAGACTTTATGGTAGGGTATAACTTCACCTGCCCAAACCCCCTCTGCTCTGATTTCTGTATATAAACTTACATGTATATGTAACTGTGTGTGCATATATGTGTATGACTGTGTGCATGTGTTGAGAGAGAAAGAAAAGAGAATCTACATTCAAACTTCATACTTTCCAGTAAATGAAAGGAGACATGCATAAAACCATAATAAATATTGATTTTTATCTTCACAAAGATTCACTTAACCAAGTTGAGTGAAGGAAGAGATCTTTCTTTCAGTAACCAATCCTGATGACTACATAGTCACTAAAAACAAATACACTATTTTCTACTCCCACAGTTTTCTACTGCCAAATATGACAAAGAAAACTTTTCACTAGAACAAATCAGGCTTTCAAATGAATGATTTTTATCTCCAGTTACACAGGATATGATTAATGTACTAAATTATTTCTACAGATTTGGGATGCCTTCTCCTCTTGCCACTCCTCCTCCTCCTCCTGCCTTCCCCCTTCTCCTTCTCCTTCTACTTCTTCTCCTAAAACTCCCTACTTCTGTACCAGCACAAGATTTACCTTCCTTATGAAACATTTGAAAACAGCATCATTTGCAAGACAAACCCAGCAGTCAAAAGATAAATGATATTTATTGCTTATTAGTTACAATACTAATAGGACATTTCTATTTATATCACCATTTACAACTTAAAGCCTTTTCGTATGCATTTACTAATTAATGATTGCAAAAATTATGTGAGAGGAGGTAAAGAATTCTAGGATATATCTGAAGACAGTAAAGTTGAAAATGACTAAAGACCTTGCACAAAATCATATGACTGAAAATTAAGGAGGCTCAACAGAATAAAAAGATAAGCTACAGACTCAGAGAAATTATTTGCAAAAGACATATTTGAGAAAGGACTGTGATACAGAACATATAAAGAACTCTTAAAACTCAACAATCAGAAAAAAAACCTAATTAAAAATGTCTTAGGGCCAGGCATAGTGGTCCATGCCTGTAATCCCAGCTACTCAGGAGACTGAGAGGGAGGATTGCTTGAGCCCAGTAGTTGAAATCCAGCCTGGGCAACACAACAAGATCCCATCTCTAAAACAAGGCAAAATAAAATAAAAAATTGGCCAAAGACCTAAACAGACACCTCACCAAAGAAGATATACAGACGGCAAAATGCATATGGAAAGATGCTCCCCATCATATGTCATCAGGGAAATGTAAGTTAAAACAATAATGAGATACTACTATTAACAGATATCTACTAGAGTGGCCAAAATCCAAAACACAGACAACACCAAATGCTGACGAGGATGTGGAGCAACAAGAACTCTCATTCATTGCTGGTGGGAATGCAAAATGGTACAGCCACTTCGGAAGACAGTTTGGCAGTTTCTTACAAAACTGAATATCCTCTTGCCATATGAACCAGCAATTGGTATTTACCCAAATGAATTGAAAACTTATGTTCACACAAAAACTTGAACACAGATGTTTACAGTGACTTTGTTAATACTTTCCAAAACTTGAAAGCAACCAAGATATGCTTCCTAGGTGAATGGATAAACTATGCTACATCCAGACAATGGAATATTACTCAGCACTAAAGAGAAATGAGCTACCAAACCGTGCAAAGTCATGGAAGAACTTTAAATGCATTCTACTACGTGCAAGAAGCCGATCTGAAGAGGCAACATACTGTATGATTCCAACTATATGACATTCTGGAAAAGGCAAAACTATGGAACTGCAAACTGCCTTGTCAAAAGCAAAAGGACTCATTTATACTACCAAACAATAGATGCAACAAGTTCTTGATCATTTTCCACCACTGCATCCCTGATCCCTTCCCAAAAAGTGAGGTGTCAGCCACGAGATAAGCCTCAGGAACGGAGGGAAGAGAGAATTTTTTACACGTTACTTAATAATAAATTTTTCATTTTTAAAACCATCTAAAAATGTTCCCAAATCACAATATCCATGTTAAGAAGCCCAGTGCCCTAATCAGACTTAGAACAGAATTTAGCATTTCTACCGTCTTAGATTTGTTCCTTTGTTCAACTGATAATATTTTTGATGTGTTAAAAAAAAGAAGTTAGAGATATATATGTGCCATTTTATTACATACACAACATTTAATCCTCTCTCTAAATGGAAAGCTGTGCAGTAAGTGGAGACAACCACTAGCATCTCGAGTGAGAGATTCGGGCAAAACGTTCACACCCTTCCCTCGTGGATCTCTGCCAGAGAAGTTTCCTGCTCTCTTACCTTTGGGTTCTTGTGACTCATCATCACTGTCTGAGCTATCGTTACTCACAATATGCTTTGCTGTAATATTTTCTGTGGAAAAGAAAAAATAAATAAGCATCTAGGTGTGAAAATTCAAATTTAAATTTATTATCAAGAAGTAATCTGAGCAAAACCACAGGAGTTCTACAAAGCTCTTCTAGTATAGATTAAGATCTATTTAGTAAATCTAGATTTGTTAGAGTTACTATTGTTTTCAAATTTCTCATTGCAAAATGAAATTTCCTAGGAAGTGAAAAATTAGTTTAAATTTATTCATTCATGATTTAAAGGAGATAATTTTATGTGCTTATCATAATTATGACAAAAATAACAACTTGATTATAGGAAACTCCTTGTTATAGCAAAAATAGATCTGCTTTTCAATTAAATGTTTTTAAGTGGTGTTTATGAAGATAAATAAAGGATAAAACCAAAATCTGCAGGGGAGCTAGAGAAGTTTCCTCAAAATGAATCAAAGCTGGTAATATAAATTATCTTTTGAATTCAATTATACTGAAAATTGTCTGATGAAATTCACCTTTTGGCATCAAGAATTTGTGTTTCCTACAGAACATATTAACAGAGAGTTTATAAAAACTAAAATAGCAACCATAAATCCTTACAACAAAGACAGCAGTAAAATCTAGCACAATAACTAGCTGTATTTTTTCAAGTAAAATGTACCTAAACAATGAAATACATAGATCATCCTCCTCATCATTATTTGTAAAACAAATCAAACTATGTTTGGACACCTATAGAAAACCACTTTCTGCTGTGAGTTCTTTTTCCTCTTGTTAGTCAATAAAATTCTTTTATTTTAAAAAGCTAACTCCAAAATTACGAATTTCAGAGATAGAATCTTTTGGGGGGGTGCTTTAAACTCAAAGAAATATAGGTAGGACGTTTGGTTTCCCCATATTACTTTGCAAGTGTTTATCTTACCTACATAAATGGCATGTATGCAAATGATCAAGAGTATGGAATGGAAGGATTAGTAAATGCTTGAGGCAATAGATTGACATTTTTTATTTTTACTGGCACAACTATACATATGAAATTCAATAAAATAAAGTGTTTACAAGCTAATATTATTCATCTCATTTCAGGACGATTATAGATATTAATTTTGTTGTATAAAGGAGGGTAATGTTAAGAAATGATCCAGTCCAAGTGTCATATACATTAAATGTGTTTCTGGTCCTACCTGTATTTTCTTTTCTTTCCTTAAACATTTTCTTTCTCTTTTTTTTTTTTTTGTCATATTTGATACTCTGATTAACGGTTCACCAAATTATTGTCTTCTTTATAAGGAAGGTTTTATGATACGAATAGCTAACTATTCTGAATTTACATTAATATATTTTCCATCTCTATAGTATAATGTACAGCTCCATCTTTTCAAAGGTATGAATTGTTCACATTCAAACCTCCTTAAGAAGGTAAATAATTTCATTTGGGGTGATCTGATCATGGTCCAATTTACCTTAAAGTCTCTCTTCAGAAGGAAGAAAACAAACAAAAAAACAAACACTACTGAATATCCCCTTCAAGAGGTAGACTTCACTCAGCCAGAGGACTAAAAAGTCACCAGGAGTCCTCAGAGTCCCCTCGGTTACCTCTCTGGTTTCATTTCTGGAAACCCTTACTTAATCTGAGGTAACATGTTTCCTGCTGACCGGGAGGTCACAAATACACAATATTCCACCTCAGCCTGACACATAGAACAAGCAAATAAGCTGCCAGACAGCTGGCCTCAAAGGGAACTTCTCAACAAAGAGTCTTCCCAAAACTATTTAGTATAAACCTCCTCCTTGTCCTTGGCCTTCAGCCACTGTCTCACCCAGCTTCAGATGTATTATTTCAGTCCTATTCTCTTCCTTCCTTAGGAGGAAAGAAATAATAAACTTTAGGGTATCTGTACCCTTTGCCTTCTGGTTAACATTAAGAGAAGGTGCACTGTATTTAAGGTCACAGCAGGCTCAAGAGTGCCACCTCCCTGGTCGGCTCATTAACCAGGTGATGATCAGAGGACAGGAGTAAGTGCAAACACAAAGTGCTTTTTCGTTTGTTTTTATTTTTATTTTAAAATCTTTGGCTCTAATGAAATCATACGATCACTTCTCCATGACTTATTTAGAACAATCCAAAAATACAAATGACATGCTTAAAGAACATATTAAGGGCTATAGAAGTTTGCTGCACTAAATGTAAATATCAACTGAAATACTGAATAACTCAAATCACCTCTTGCAGGAGGAGTGATAATACTGCTCATAAGCAATTGACAGTGTTCCAATTGTTGTAATTGTATTCTCTTCTGCACATAAAGCTTAATTAAATCCACTGCCATTGCCTAGGATAACCAAGGGCAGTTCGTTTAAAAATCCTGCAGTAGGCTTTTTACATGCACTCATTCTTCAAGTGAATTGATTACTGAAAAAGTTAATGTTATTCTGTCAATTTTTCTGTTCTCAAACAGATCTGCTATACTTTCCAGACAGAAAAGAGACAGTTGTGCTGACAGTCCCTAGCACCCTTCTCCCTGGTCCCTGCTGGTCTGGCCCCAAATTCAGACTGAGCATTCCACTGCTTCTTTCCCCTATCAGCCAAAACAGCCATAACCAAAATTAGTGTGGCTTAAAATACACATGGCAAGGCTTTGGGGAGATACTGAATATATGTTTTGTTTTATTTGCTTTAAGTCAAATTTATTCATTTAAGAAAACATACTTCTATAGCACTATTATTACTATTATCATCATTATTATTTTTTAGAGACAGGGTCTCACTTTGTTGCCCAGGCTGGAGTGGCACAATCACAGCTCATTGCAGCCTTGAACTCCTGGGCTCAAGTGATTCTCCCGCCTCAGCCTCTCAAGTAGCTGGAATTACAAGCACGAGCCACCAGTGTATTATTCTTATAATGAATCAAAACCACTGGTCTGCAATCGAGTTTGTCTGCTTTTTCAATTTTTGTGAATATTTTTCAATTTATTATGGATGAATGGATTAGATTTAATGAAATCATTAGTTTTACTTTACTAGACGTGATTTGTTTTTTTCCCCCCTTCTTTTTGGTATAATTTAGCTATGAGATGCTAACAGAATTCTAGTGAGTTAATATCTAAGGGGTGAATAAACTGTGACAAGCGTGAATTTATCCTTTAGTGTCATACTGTATCCAACTTTTGATGAATCTAATCTTTAAAAACTACCCTTATTTAATAAAAGGGCTTCTTAATAAAAATAGTATGTTTAGAAATATAATGACAAAAAGGAACGGAGGTATCCTATTAAAAACTATTCTTAAGAATCAATGCTTTTTATTAATTCTATAACCTCAGTGTGAAAATAATATTTAAGAAGTAATTTACATATGATTTTTAGAAAATATTTAGGTTGGTTCAACCAAATCATTGATAAATTTAGAATAATTACAATCCTTATGAAGATTTAATTTTGTCTCTGTGTATGTTAATAAAATTTAACAATGTAGCATAATTTTTATCAATGTAAACATATTTTTACAATACCTAATTCTTCCTCCATTGTGGAACCTTTATTTTGTGAACCAGAAACTCCCAAGACTCTGTTGAACAATATAGAAAAGGCACTGCCCCACACACCTAAAATAAAGTAGAAACGGAGAATAATTTAAAATGTGCCAGGATTTAAAATAGTCAAACAAACCAGTGATAAGATTTTGACCACTTACCCATTAAGAAATGCAAGGGGTTTTCTTCATATTTCTTCACAACTGTTCCCATAAAAAATTTGCTTCCAAATAAGTCAGGAGCCATAAAAGTACCATATTTAGCCATGCCAATTTCATATGGACTAAATTCAACCCAATCTGAAAGCATTTTAAACACAAGACAATCTATTAATAAGAAAATGCTACAGAGATGCAGAAAGGTAATAATCACTTCAATAATGCCATGGTTATTCGCATTCATCTATTTAAAATATTAATATAAAAACATTAACCAAATGCCTGTTATGTTTATTGGCAATGTGCAGAAGTTGAGGGAAAAAATATACATCATAAGATGAGACAATACAAAAAGATCCCTTCTAATTGCACAAATTGAAAATATGCTTTTCCATTTAAAAACTGAAAAACATCTTTCACAAAGTCCATCTTCATGCTAAAGAATAGAAAACTGAAAACTGCTAATCAGATATAAACTCCACGGAGGAGATAGAAGAAACTAACTCGTTTAAACAAGCCAAGTAGTCTATGAAAACAGAATAAAATGTTTTCTAACATTTGCTTTTTTTTCATCTTCACTTAATTTTGTTTATTAACCATTTATTCTAATTCACAAGATTACAATGCAAAATTTTTATGCTGGATGTCTTAGAAATACAAGGTAATTAAGGCTGGGCACAGTAGCTCACACCTATAATCCTAGCACTCCGGGAGGCCAAGGTGGGAGGATCGCTTGAGGTCAGGAGTTTGAGAAATACGCACCAACAAGGTATACTATCTAAGAGCAGAAGCTCTGGAGTCACACTGTGTGAAATCTTCTGCTTACTGACTGTGCTTACCTACTTGGGTATTTATCTTGTCTGTGTCTTAGGTCACTAATCCATAAAATGTGAATAAAATCAGTAAGTAGTTTGTAGGATTGTTTTGAGGATCCAATGAGTTCAAGACATGTAAGAAGATTAGAAGAGGTTATGGCATATTGCCCAATATATACTTTATGTTTCATGTAGTCCCATGGCTGTATCTAATAATTATCTGAATCTTAATGTATTCAACAAGAAAACTCCTGGTCTCTGACTCCCATTTCCCACACTTGCAACTGCTTCAGTCTTTCCCTTGTCAGTAAATGGTACCACTACTGACACCACTATTCAGCCTTTAGGATTACCCTTGACGTTTCTCTTTCCCTTATAGCTCACATCTGAAAAATCAAGCTCTGTAGGCTGTTTCAGCAGGTATGTTCAGAACCCAGGCACGTGTCCGTTTGTCCATCATGACCATCCTAATACAAATTTCCATACTTTCTCCCCTGGATCTGCACAACAGTTTCCTAAAAGGCCTCTACTCTGTTCCCCTACTATCTCTTTGATACCCCATAGCCAAAATGAATTTTAAAAAATACAAATCACAGCATACCAACACCAGCTGAAAGCTTTCTACTGGCTTTCCATTGTAGTGACAATAAAAACATGGCCTAAAAGGCTCCATGATGCCCCAGATCACTTCCTGTCTGACCCCATCTCCTAAGCAATCTCCTATCACATTTTGTCTTGCTAATTCCACTTCAGCTGCAGACTTTCTTGCTGTTGCTTAGAGAGGTCAAGTTCATTTCCACCCCAGTGCCTTACACTTGCTATTCTCTTTTCAATTATAAGGCCTGCTCCTACCTAATCTTTCATGCAAGGTTTTTGCTGAAGATCCTAAAGTCTCAACATTATCCACCCCTGCTCAACCTATAACCTTCAGCTCCACTTTATTCTTTTTCAGTTTTTCCCTTTCTGAAATTATGTCAATAACTTCTTATCCAACAATCCAAAGTCCAAATAATTCCAAAACCCACAAGCTTTTTTGTTATTTATTTGATGGTAAAACCTGATCTGAACTCATTTAGAGAGAACCTAGTCTTGAAATAATGGAGTGGGGGCTCTTTTTATAATTTGTTTGTCTCACTCGTATTAGGATATATCCTATCAGAGAAATATCACTGTGTGTGATTATAAGACCCCACTAAGGTACTAGGTAATACATGATATGAGCAGCTTTATATCTTCAAACATCTAAATTATTCTACATTCCTAAACACTTGTCATCAAGGGTTTGAAAAGGAATTGTAGATTGTTTACTCAATGGCAGACCAGAACATTCTATTTTCGTGAAGGAAGTTATGAAATCACAGTTTTGATGAGATAACATTGTAATTTATTCCAAATCAAAGCCAAACGGCATATATACTCTTCATCAGAAAGTGGTAAGTTTTATAATGATTTACATGGAGTTAGTAAGACATGACTAGCAATGAATCAGGAGCTATTAGGAAAATTCCTGTATGCATACAGGTGATTTCCTATCTCTGAATTTCATACCCTTATCTTGAGAATTAAAGCATGACAACTTCCTGGTTCCTACTTTTCTAGTGATGTAGGTACAATACCCCTATAACTAATGTTTAATGGCTTTGTTCACATCCATTGGAAGATACAGCTCAAAGCTCCTTATCACAGAAGCTTAATAATGAAGGTTAGTGATGCATCCTTCATCTCAGTAATAGTACTGCAGTTAGGCTGTTGTCAAAATCAGACACATCCAAGTCGAAAGACCCTTAACTGGAGATAAAACAGTCTTTTTTCACTCTAGATAAATCCAAAACATTCACCTACCAAAAAATTATTTATTCATTAATTATTTTGGTTAAGTTTTCTCTTGATAATGGCTATTGACTAAAAGTTCAAAATAAAAAGTGGCCATTGTGAAATGCAATAACAATCATACCAATAATAATAAGACTATTATATTTTTATGTGTCCTTATAGCTTTCAGTCTTATGCATATCACATAACACGGTCTTAATAGCTCTATAACATACATTTACAGCTAATAATATCTGTCATAAAATAATGAGGAAAATAAGAATCACAGGCCTGACCTGAGGTATTTCAACTTAGAAATAGGAAAATGTTTCCAAGTTAGAATCTAATGCTCTTTTCACCATATCATAACTGTTCCTGAATGAAAGATGATTTATTTGGCCATGCAGAGATCTGAGGCCATGCAGAGATCTGACTACCTGCTAGTGCTATATACCAAGCACTTGTAAAAATTTCAAGACTTCACAAAAGAATAGCTATGGGAGGGAAAAAAGGCAATTTTCATTATGGCCCTTACTTTTCTTATATAATAAAGTCTCAACTCTCTATTATGATTATGAACTCCATCACAGTCAAAGGTGTGGTCCCTTATTGCTGTTAAGCACGCCATGTTTATCCTAGACTCCTACTGCATACTTCCTTCCCACCCTTGACAATCCTGTAATTAATATTTGAATAATTGTATTTGAATGTTTTCATATTCAAATCCTATCTAGACCTCTCACTTTTCTTATATAGCTTTTATAGGATACTCTAAATTGTTAAGATTTACTAGAAACTTAATTTGGGCCTGCCAGTATTTTAAGTATTTTATATACTTATTTATTTGGCAAAACACTGTAAGGAGAATCTCGTCCTCATAGAACAGATGAGAAAACTGAGGCTAAAATAGGTTACATAATTTGGTGTATAGTAACATTTCTGTACTCTCTTGTGCCCTAACTTCTTTAATAGTTATTATGAATTGTCGAGATTATAAAGTCTTATAGAACAGGGACAAAATATTGTAGTGAGGGAGAGGAGTTCGCCTTTAGTTCCTGGAAGACTATATCTACACGGTCAGTAATCAAAGAAGCAAATAATAGGAAGAAAGGATTTTTGAAACCAATTCTCAGCTCTGCTACTTACTGTCTATGTGACAATGTACAAATCATTTAATCTTTCTGAGATTGTGCTTTTTCTTCTATGAATCAAAGCTAAAGACACCTATCTCCCCAAACTGTAGTAAAAATGGAATAAAATAACAAATGTGATAAGTGCTTCCTGAACCATAAGTATGATAAACTTGGTACTCATTTTAGCAAACACGTGTTGAATAAATGAATCCTAGGTGCACCAATTTTTATAAACTATTCAAATTTCAGGTTTAAGAGTAGGCGGTTAAGAAACTGAAATAGAAAAATTACAAAAGGCTTCTGGATATAAATCTGCTAATCATACATCATTCATGAGGGTTTTTTAAGTTCATGACATGACTGAAGTCACTGATTTACTTTTCCTAAGAATCGAATGAACAAAAAGTGGCCCATGGTCAGAAACGTCACTGCATTCATACCAACAGAGACCCCAGAATTGTGATGTCACGTACTTTTAGAGCACCCCAAGCAGCACAGCTTGAGAAGAAATAAACGTTTACCCCTGAGATTTAACAAAATGAGGCCTTTTGCTTATCAGCTGCCATAAATATAGACCAGTATGTTTTAGGTGCTGAATTATAAAAATAAGAATAGTTCTTTGACTGGCAAACATACAGTAGGCTCTCCATATATGTGAGTTCCACAGATTCAATCAACCACAAGTCAGAAATATTCCAAAAACAATTCCCAAACATGCCACATTGCTGCTGCCATGTAATGTTTAGTTAGGTCTACTATGGTTGAGTTTGTACTAAACACGTACAGATGTTTTTTCTTGTCATTATTCCCTAAACAATACAGTGTGGCAATCATTTACATAACATTTATATTGTATTAAGTATTATGAGTTATCTAGAGATGATTTAAAGCAGCAGTCCCCAGCCTTTTGGGCACCAGGGACCAGTGTCATGGAAGACAATTTTTCCCCGGACAGGGGTTGTGGGGAGCCAGAGCTCAGGCAGTGATGGGAGGATGGGAGGTGATGGGGGATGCCATTTTATGAAAGCAATTTGAGCATCCACAGATTTTCATGTCCACCCAGCATTCCAGAACCAATGCCCTGCAGATACCGAGGGACTCCTACTGTACAACATATTACTCAGTTAATGAAAATATAGCCCGCAATTAAAAGAATATGAATTATCTAAAGGCACTAGGCATATTATTTTGTCAAGTGTTAAGAAATGGGTAATTAAAATTGAGTTATTGATTGTATTCATGATTTATTTTTATTTCATTAATTTCAATGAAGAGACATTAGTCGCTAGTTTCATGGAATATTATCTACAACCATAAAATGTAGCTTAATATTTTCTTATATCTTCAAATGTTCTTATGCTACAGAAAATGTATTAAAATAAGCAACTGAAATTGCTTATGATCTTCCTCTAAAGAAAATCATTGGAAACCACCTTTCAAAATCTCCAGGAAATATTTTGAGAAAGGAAATGACATACCTGCAAACATCAGCTCTGAAACATCAGGTTTGACATGAAGACAGGTGAAAAGAGGTAAAGGGCATTGTGCAGTATTGATCTTCTCCTTCAGACTACTCAAGGTAGTGTTCATTCTCTGCCCATAGAAGAAAGAACCGACTTTAAATATATAAACAGATACAGAGAGAAAGCTACTTAAAATAGTACTTCCAATCAAAATACTTAAAATTTTTATAATAAAAATAAGTCATCTTATTTCTAGAAATCCCTGGGTCCTGAATAAACAACAATAAGGAAGCTCTATGGCAGTAATCATCTTCATTTTGAAAGCAATCAAAACTCTAGGGGCTATGTTTACATTTGACCTGGAAAATGCTTTGGCAACTATAAGGAGCCTGGAAAAAAATGTAGCCTCTTCTATCTCCAGAGGAAACGTCACATTGTTGCCATGTGTCAAGTGGGTTTGTTCCACGTGATCCATTTCCTTTTCTGACTCTTTCCAGGCAGCCTCCATTCTTCCTCTACTTTTAACATACTGCTTGTATTCACTTCCACATCTAAAAATACTACCACTCTTGGGCAGAATGGGTAGTTAAGGTTTCCCCACACATCCAAACTGATACATAATTTGAATAAACTGGTAAGCAATAGTTTGAAATGCAGAAGAGTTATGTCTGGCCGGGAGAATGTGCTCAGTCCACAGAGTTGAAAGACTGAGTTGTATGACTTTTACAAAATGCATCATATTTTCTTTTATTGAAAAGATTATATGCATTGTCTACTTGCATTAAAAGTATTGCAGACTGAACTACAGCTTACATTATGAATTAGTGTTTCTCCTATTAGCATGCCAAAGACATCAGTAAAGGTGACAGGTTGTCCAGAGCTTTTCTTCTTCCATAAAGACTCCACATATCTTTTAATTTTCTGTGGTGTGAGAAGTAAAAGTGGATTGTGGCTAACATTTTTCATTAGTTCTTCATTAATCTCCTCTGGCCCTTTCTCCGGAAAATCAGGGTGAGAATACAAGGTTGACATGTACCTGTAAACAAAACAAGACATAATCAGTAAAGATAAAGTGCATTGCATAATGCTCTCCAAAGAGAGCAGCTACTCTCTGTCACAGATAAAGAAAGAATGGTGCATATATTTGGTTAACTTCATTATCTGATTGAAGATACTAACCGATTTAAGGAAAGAAAGAAGACGTTAATCAGAAAAGAGCTGTTCTACAATGAAAACAAAGTAAAGGAGAGGTCTCAGAGGAAACACTGGACTTCCATGCACAGTCCAGAGAAGATTCTCTATTAGGCCTACTGCCCACTATCTACTCTGCCAGGAATAGGTATCCCTATCAGACTGTTAGAGATATACGACACAACACAAGTGAGTCATGGAAATAAACTGACTTGTCTGGATGCAAGACTAATCAAGCAATCTGATAATCTGACTTTCTGTGATGATTATCTACAGGTAGAAAATGTGCTGTTTCAACCACTGTAAATGCCTAATCATCCTGACAAACGCTTTTCTTTTAATTATTATTATTGTCCCTTGGCCAACTAGACAAAATCCCAGACTTTGCCAGCTCTAGGTCTGGCAAAATCCGAAGCATTCAGATTCTGAGTATATGAATCTGAAGGCAAAATCCTTGAGAGGAATAAGGTCTTTAAGGTAAATGCTTTCTTGTGAAGCCTCTTGGCCATTTGGCCACTTCTGGTGAAATCAAAAATCACCATGAGCCTTGGTTTTTGATATTGAAGACAATAAACATTCAAGTCATTGGCCTCCTTCCTGTGAACCAATACTTCTAGTATTGGAGACCTCATACTGAATATTAATTACCTATTTACTTGTTTGTCTCCCTCAATAAATTGTGACCTCATTCAGGAAATGAACTTTATTGATTAATCTTTTGTAGCAGGTGATCAGCTAAGGCCTGGCATATGGCAAGCACAGCTTACTGGACTGACAGAACAAAAGAAAATGAATGTTATAAACACTCTACCACTTCGTCCATCCAAGAGAAATTAGCACATGTTTTAATCTCTTGTTTCCTTGAGATTCAAATAAAAATGTTTATCATAATGGTTTATTTTCCCTTCAGGGATGTGGGAAAACTAACTCTTTGTGGGTACCTGCTATGTCCTAGGCTCTGTGTTGGTTAATGGTTCATAAGCTGTTGTCTTAAAGACACACAATGGCTTTCAAATCGTCTATTTTAAAAATTAAAAAAAAGGACTGTGGATTTAATTAATTCTCACATTCCCCAATTAATAACAGCAGAACTGTAAGTTAAAATTTATCCTCTCCTCTGTTAGGGTTTATTTTTTAAAACTATTATAGAAGATTTCAGTTCATAGAGACCAAACTATTCTCACTTCACAATAAATTAGAATTTCTTGTTGGATTCAGAGTTCCTTGGAGACAAATTGAGAATAACAACATGTTAATAAATGGAGAGTGATACACCTACAATGCAACACATGCTAAGCAAAACAAAAACAAAAACAAAAACACCTTAAGAGATTACAAATTGAATTCGTAATAGTTCCCACAACATGTGGTAAAGATAAATCAAATAGACTTGCTCTGAACTCAAGCCTAGTATAATCACCAAAAATCTATAAAAATAAAGCTTAGAATGCTTGAGAGATGGGTAGTCCATCCATTCATTTTCATACCTATTCCAAAGTCTACAACATGATTCATTCAGATCAACCAAGATCTGATTTTCTGGACCCTGTCACACTTTGCATAAATGCATACATTGTTGTAATAACATTAGTTTATACTTAAGAACATCACAAAATAAGGAAATAAAACATCCTTTTGAGTCTTTAAGGTTGTCAATTCTGGAAATATTCAGGATATGGTTCACTTTTTATGAGAACACTGAAAAGAAATTCTTTTTTTTTTTTTTTTTTTTTTGAGACAGAGTCTCACTCTGTTGCCTGGACTAGAGTGCCATGGCATCACCTAGCTCACAGCAACCTCAAACTCCTGGGCTCAAGCAATCCTCCTGCCTCAGCCTCCCAAGTAGCTGGGACTACAGGCATGCGCCACCATGCTCGGCTAATTTTGCTATATATATTTTTAGATGTCCATATAATTTCTTTCTATTTTTAGTAGAGACAGGCTCTCGCTCTTGCTCAGGCTGGTCTTGAACTCCTGAGCTGAAACTATCCACCCGCCTCGGCCTCCCAGAGTGCTAGGATTACAGGCGTGAGCCACCGCGCCTGGCCTGAAAACAAATTCTTGACTGGTCTTATTACCAAGAATAATTCCTCCATGGGCCATTGGCTCACCATTAATTTATAAAAATGTGTATTAAATAACTGTACATAATTTGCCTTTTGCCTTGAATTCTAGAAAGCTTAAATCCAAAACTGTGTCACATGCCTCTCAAACCTACAGATTACAGCATGAATTTTTAATATAATTTCTAACTATATTTTTTTCTTTTTTTCCATTTCTGACTTTAATGTATGCAATCCAGTTTTATTTCATAATAAGATACATTAAATCCTTTCCACAATGAGGCAGGGTAAATACAAGCAAAAGAACCAAACAAAGATTTAATGTCAGTAGAAATTAATTTAGTGATTAATGATCATTCTGCTGTTGGAAATTGTCATTTCCTACTGTTCATAGAATGATGTAATTATTTAATCTTATTTACATTATGTTTAGACTTTCCTTCTCCATCTATATTTAGCTGGTCTTCAATGGATCAACTTATGGTTCTAAAAAGTATCTCTGCACAGTGGATTATCTCTAGCAAGACCTGAAGGCCTTTCTCTTCTCTTCTCTTCCGTTCTTCCCAATGTTAACCACTGACTGAATGTAAATTAGGAAAATCCTTCCTTTGGGGTTGGGAGTTGCTCAAAATCTAGGAATCCATTCCACAATTTCAGAAATAGATAATTTTAAAGGTCTAAAATGTATATGGATGCCAGCCAGTTCTTTCTTTCTGTTCCATGTAGAACGGGTGCAGTCTATTTCTGCTCTCTGAAGGTTACAGTAAACTCATTCACCTGTATTCTGTGTCTCCCTCTTTCTTTCTCTCTCTCTTTCTTCCCTTCTCATGAAGTAGTTGGATTGGGAATATGAATCCTGGTGAGAGAAAGAAAGATCTAGAACACCGTCACTATTGGCATTGAGTTCATGTTATCTGCTTGTTCAGCATTTATGAACACATATTCCTTAGAATTCACAAAATGAGTTGGATAGCCTTTTCATGGTGTCATTTCAGTTACATTGAAGACTTAGGCTTTGGTTTTGCTAATGATGGAGTACTAGGCAATCACTAGTTTTTCTGTTCAGCCATTTAAGCTTAAATTGCTTTCTTTGCTTTTTGCCTCCTTGGTTGTACCAGTGTAGGATTTAGATATAACTGGCTTCTTTGGACATAACACTATCTAAAGCACACAAATATCACATTAACTTCCAACTCTATAGTTAAGCCTTGACTTTCATCTCTTTATCAACAAATTTTTTCCAACCACACTAACCAAGTTTCAAAAAGTGAGTGCCTTAGAAGTACCAGGGCCTCTATAAATAATGAATGAATGAAGTGGTCTTATGTTTATTTATACTTAAATCTGGAAATATTTGCCTCTAATTTTTCACCATAATTATATGACAGAACTCTTCATTCTTTCCATCTAAATACATGTCAGTTTAACTGTAAAATCTTAAAAGTTAAATCATTGCAGAGAAGAAGAGATTTTATTTCAATCCCTGTCCCCAAATGATATGGTCAATGTTTCAAAATTATCAGTGCCTAGCCACCCAGGACTTGTTAAATTAGAATCTTCCAGGGTAAACACTTAGAATTTTTGTTCTTAAAAAAGTGCAGAAGTGAAGTGATTTTCTCATGCAACTAAAATTTGGAATGACTTAAGAATACTCTTAACATTTATGACGGAAATATCCTGAAAGACTAAAAAAATAGCTAGATTACTTTTTCCCATAAAATGCAGTTACTATGCATTTCCTTATTTAGTCATTAAGCAACTAATTACTTAAGGCAAGTCAAGCACTATTGCAAGGTGAGATAATTCATTAGGGAGCAAGACAAACTTAGCCCCCACCTCAAACTACAAATTTTCTCTAATGTATAGGTTCATCTTTGAGACTGTCACACCTTATATGACAATTTCTGTTAAAATTAGGGTTTATTTTTTTCAATGTTCCAGAAATTCTTCATACTATTTAACTCAAAGTTCTCATTCTCAAATTCTATTTCAGCCAGTTAATGAAGTAGGTTCTATTGTCTAGAGATGCAGAGCTGTTCTCATTTCTCTTTAGATGGTAACGCCATGCAAACATGGCCATCAGTATCTAATAGCCCCTAAGGATGTTACAAGAGAGCAGCTTTACCTAGGAAGAGAGCTAACAGTAAGAGAACATAGGAGACTGTCATAATTCCCTCGTTCACACATTTCATGTCTCCAGGTTGGCTCATGCTTATATTTAATGAATCACAAGTATCATCCAAAAATAATTTCAGAAATACTTACCATAAAGGTAGTAGGAGTTACAAAGGAAGCTTTGTTCTACCTAAAATTCTCTTTTGTGATCACAGAAAACTGTCTGGGAGGTCTAGGGCTTCTCCAGATATTTCCGTATTACCTCATTTATGCCAAATAATGGCCACATATCAGCAGAATATAAAAAGTTACATAACACAGAAGTGTAATTTGTTTTCCCAAGCCTTTCTGAATTCCTTCCTTTGAACTTTTTACCTTCTCACCTATACTTT
Source organism: Lemur catta (assembly GCF_020740605.2). Classification (NCBI taxonomy): domain Eukaryota; kingdom Metazoa; phylum Chordata; class Mammalia; order Primates; family Lemuridae; genus Lemur; species Lemur catta. Next base: position 22,038,548 of record NC_059150.1, on the reverse strand, counting down.
TTAAGAGAGAAGCATTAACATGAATCATCCTGACCACCTTTTTTCCTGTCTCGGGAAGCATCTCATCATTCCATGGTTAACACCTTCACCTGTGCCTTCTCTCTCTCTCTCTCCCTCGTCCTGTCTCTGCCTGAGTCTTTCCCTATCTACGATCCTTTTATTTCTTTATCTCCCATCTAACCCTCTACACTATTTCCTCCACCCCAGACTCCTAAAAATAATATTTGAATTTCATAAATTCTAAAAAAGAAACCCTTCTTCCCTGTGCATTACATTATTATATTCCCTTCAGACAATGACTCTGCTCATTCCTTCGCTTTCCAACTGCTTGAAATAACAGACAGCTCTTACGAAGGAGGTTCACATTCTTACCTTTTGAACTTTTACCTTCTGTTCACTTCTTTCCGTTTTGTAATTTCATGTTCAAAAGTATCCTTTATTGACTTTAACTAGTGGTTCTTATTAAAACCACTAGCCAAACCCAGTCCTATGCTAAGCTCTTCACGATTTCCAACACGATTGAATCACCCACTTCTCACAGCACTATTCACCCTGCCCTCTGGGACTCATTTTTGCTTGGTTCTCCTCTCTGGCAGCTTCTTTGCAGTATCCATTAGGTTTTTCTTTCCTTTGTCTATTAAGTTTGGAAATGTTCTAGGGTTCCATGAACTAAATTCTTGGTGGCAATAGCTGAAGTGGTAGAAGTCGGTGGAATTACCAAGGAAGGATGAATACGTGTAATAGAGCAAAAGGGAAGGCCTGGAGGAAAGCCCACGTTAAGGAGAAAAATAGTGGAAGTAGGAAAGACCATGTATGGAGGAGAGAGCAATCACAAAGGACGAAATCAAACCAAAATGGCACAATAGGAGCAATTTGAAATAAGGACAAGTCAATGTGTGAAAAGTCTCAACCTCCGACTCCTCCCTCCCCCACTCCACCCCCAAAGAAGTCAAGTAAAATAAGAACTTTGGAAATGAAGTGGTCTGTGAGTGAAAATCTACTGCAAGGATTTAAAAAGTGAGTAGCTTTTAAGAACACGCAATTTAAAAAAAGGTGGCTAATCTTCAAGGAAATAAGGCTTTGAAAGACAGAGTAAAAGTTCATATATACATAAATGTGTGTGCACATTTAAGATTCTTTTAATTACATTTTACAGGACTTGTTTTCAGAACGCTGACAGGAGAATGTAAGACTATATTGCTCCAAATCTATAACCAAAGGAATGGCTGCAGCTCTAATCAAGTTCACACACACACAATTATATCCCTAAATCTGTTTCCAAGGACCAGTCTTTCTTTATTAGATGAGTTTAAGAAAGTATATATCTTGCAGCGTATTAGTCAGTACTGGACAATAGGGATCTATACCAAATAGTGAGTACAGAGAACGAAAACCAACTGAAGAATAATAACAAAATTGTTGAGTAGGCGAATTAATGTAAGGGTCCAAGTTTTTCCATCACATTACTCATGAAACAGGCAGGTGCCTGCTCTTTCCTTCAAGGGAAAGAATAATGATGGGCTACACCCTTCTTTCAGAAAAGATAAATCATTTTGAGGGTAATACCAAGAAGGTGGCAGCCATGGCTCTACGTTTTTGTTCTTTAGCCAAAGAATCTGATTCAAAATATTTAAGAAACTGCCGGGCGCGGTGGCTCACGCCTGTAATCCTAGCACTCTGGGAGGCCGAGGCGGCTCACGCCTGCAATCCTAGCACTCTGGGAGGCCGAGGCGGGTGGATCGCTCAAGGTCAGGAGTTTGAGACCAGCCTGAGCAAGAGTGAGACCCCCATCTCTACCAAAAATAGAAAGAAATGATTTGGACACCTAAAAATCTATATAGAAAAAATTAGCCGGGCATGGTGGCACATGCCTGTCGTCCCAGCTACTCGGGAGGCTGAGGCAGTAGGATCGCTTAAGCCCAGGAGTCTGAGGTTGCTGTGAGCTAGGCTGATGCCACGGCACTCACTCTAGCCCGGGTGACAAAGCGAGACTCTGTCTCAATAAAAAAAAAAATATTTAAGAAACTATAGGTTATTTAAATGCAAAATTATATATAAAATATATAGATGTCCAAGAAAAGATGGTCGGTTAGTAGAAAGCATCTTAGAACAGGGGACCCAAAGCTGGAATTTCTATGGTCCGCTAGCGATGCTGGACAAGTCACTTGGCTTCTGAGTCAAATTTTCTTTAACTGAAAAATGAAGAAACTTATATCCATCTCACAAAGTAAAATGACACAGCAACTTGAAAATGCTAGACACATAGAATACAATAGGATGACAGATTGAGCTTGCCATAGCTGAATGAGTAAGAAAGCCTTGAAAATCAAAGATAGATCTTTTAGAGTAAAGTGGTCCTTATTAATTGAGACATATGAGCAAGGAATTTATTTGATTTTCCATGTGCCTATGTGAGGTAGGCAAACCAAAAAGTATTAATATATAGCATCATCTTGGAAAATGTTTTATAAATGTGTTTGTGAAGACGCAAATCTACAGGGTCCAAGTATTATACATATGGATGTTTTGACTCTCCATCTAAATTTAGCTGAGCTTATATACATCTAAAAGACTAATTTCAGGCTTAGGTAGATATATATCAGTGAAATTTATTGCATTCCTGCATTTAAAATTTGTTTTCCTTCTTCTCTATACTACAGTATATTTATTGCATTTTATTCTATTTGCCCTAAAGAAGAAAATGAATACCTAGTGAATCACGTAGACTTAGACATGTTCACCGAAGGACTACAAATCAGCAAATTATAGGAAGATTAAATTAATTATGGGTGGAGTATGTTATTTCTCTTCTGCTATATTTATCTAGAATTTTCAGTTGGTCTATTTTTTATTTTACGTTTCAGCTACATTTTTAGTCACAAAGTGGCTTAAAGTGGTAAATTTATGGTGAAAGTTATTAATAGAGATAGATTTGCCTTCAAAAACATTTTTAAGCAGATTAAGGCATCAGGCTGGAACCTTAACTTTCAATTTTCTAAAACCCCTTTTCACTTCTAATTTTTGAGTTAGATAAATTCTTCACCTTTAGAATGATAAAACTAAAATGAAAAATGTATACAGACCATGTGGAGCCAGAAAGACCAGCAACATAGGTAGCACAATCCAAGATTCCTGATTCATACAGTGCCTTCATCACACCAGAAAATCCCACCATGGCTCGGAAACCTCCGCCAGAACCCAATATGGCGACCACCGGCACCTGAAACGAAGCAACACAGAGATTGTCCGCAAAGTGAAGATCGTAAAATGTATTGCCCTTTAATCTCAATTTTTATATTATATACCCCACATTTTGTCATAAAGAAGTGCAAGTTCACTCATACTTTAGTAATGTCTAGTTTTTTTAACAAAGAAAATAATGTTTCATATAAGACAATCAAGAATCAATGTCTATTGGAAAGCAGATATTATTAAAATGACCAGCTTACTCTATTTAATAATAATAATAACAATAATGTTCTATTTTTGTTCAACCTTTTGGAATTTTTGAATTGTTTTCAGGGGCATTGTTTTATTTGGTTCTCTCACATATCCTATAAGGAGAGCAAAGGGAAGTATTTGCTGAAAGTTCTAAATGATGATGTTCCTTATATAAGATTTGTTAACTGGTAATTTGTAGTTGGTTACTGATCTGATGCTAGGAGTAAAACAGAAGGAGTGTTAGGGTTTCTAGCTTTGCTCATAAACAGATGATGCTGTCATTACCAAGAACAAGGATCCCAAAGGGCAAAGCCAGGCTAAGGAAGAAATAGGGCGCTGGATCCTAGAAATGCTGAATACACAGCACGAATGTGTGTACATCACTGAGTGCCCACTTAGCAACATAATGTATGCATATGTTAATGAATGATTATTTTACAACCAGGAGGACCAAAAAGATTATTTAACTCTTAAATATGGAAAGAGAAGCCTGTATAGGTTAAGTCTTATTAAAGTTAGGGCAGCAAAGAGTAGGACACCTAAGTCTAAATTCCTAATCCAGAGCTCTTCTCTATTGCCAAGGGGGCTCAAATCAAAAGACACTAGAGGCATCGAAGTAGACACCAAAAGACACTAGAGGCATCGAAGTAGACACAAACTGGCGACCTCACAATGAAAACACACTCTACCAGTGCCTCCGAGTAATTTAAATGTCTTTGAATCTGTGTATGTATAAACATAATGCTCTCAAACATAGATTTTAAAGTTGCAAATCAAGTAAAATACGTAAGTTCTTAAAAGCTTGTCTAGAGGAGGAAATAAAGCTAAGATAGGAAACTAAAGTGGTATATAAAGTGGGTAAATGGAGCACAAAATAGTATTAGTTGTCACAGTAGTTGTAAAGAAGCCAGATAAGAAGTTAGAACAAAGAGGAGGGATTTGAATTAGGCCTTGAAAAAAGGTAGAGTTTATAGGCAATATAATAATAATAATAGCAAACATTTATCATTGCTATGTGTTCAGCACTGGGCCTAAGGTTCAGGCCAAGCCAAGCATAAGCAGGAAAGAGTATGCAATTCAGGGACCAAGAAACCAGTCTTATTATTGCAGAAGGAGTATACTAGGGAGTTCAGAAAAATAGCATTATGAAGGGTTTTAAAGGAAAAACTTTCAAGGTTGATGTTGTAGGAGAAGGTAGATTGTTTATATTCAAAATTCATTTGGGGGCATATGAGTCTGTAGGTTTGGTTTATCACAAAATACAAATCAGGTAGTTTAGAATAGAGTAAAAATGTTTTTAGCAACAGATTACACTGTTCATTTCAACATACAGCAAACAGCTTGTGCAGTTATTCAGAGGGAGATTTAATAAGAGAAGTTGGAAAAAATGAAGATAAAACCTTCACTAATCCTGAGCAAACAACTCCCCAGATGCCCTTCTTCATGTGTACCTTGCTCAGAATCTTCTGGAAACAGCCTCCTAATTAAACTGGAATTCATGTGCTATGTAACCCATTGCTCCCATTATTGCTTTAAAGTAATTCTTTGAAAAGGTTTTCAGGTAAGACTTTTAATTCAGATACTTGGGTTGCTATCAGGTAAAAGAAAATGCCAGGTATCTGTACATAAAAACTGATCAAATAATTGTGCAAATTATAATTACCTTCATTTATTAAGTATGAATTAATCTGTGTTCATGCATCATATGCATATCATTTAATTTCCTCACCTCTATCAAATACATATTATTACCCCCTTTTTAAAGTAATTGAGACACAACAAAGATTTTTCCAGTGTCACAATGCTAGAAAGTGGTGTTTGGATTCAAAACTGGATTGGTCAAATAAACAAAGCTCTTATTTCACGATGCTCCCCTCTTTCTCTGAAAACAAATATCCCCTGTCTTCCTGCAACCGTGCCCTGTGCTCTGAGACAAAGAAAATCCTCTGTGGGCTCAATTTACTTATACATAAAAATATTAGATAGAACTATTGATCTAGAAGCGTTTTGCAACAAGAAACATTCTAGATTCTATAACTCATACAGAAATATAAATTATAAAACTACAAAATTATAACTGCTTATGAACTATTAAAAAAAGAAAGGGAAATTAGACTTATCAAGAACATACTAAGTGCTTCACACTCTCAGGGACATTTCACATAATTTATCTTACTTACTTTTGCCAGCTCTCGAGAGAAAGTAATTTTTATTTCCATTTTTCAGATGGGAAGTTAAGCATGTATAATACCTCGCCCATGGACAGAGAGCTAATAAGTAGGACAACCAGGATTTGACCTGAGGTATGACTGGCACCAAAACTTGTTGCTTTTTCCTCTTTGTCATTGCTCAGAAAGAAAGCAGTAACCTTTATTAACAGAATCCATTGGATGCTTAGTCAAACTATATTTCAGATTCATGTATCACTTCAAATAATATCAGCACAATTTTATGTAATAAACGAAAACTAGTTTGGATGTCTTAATAGTTTTGGTCATTCTGAAATAACGTTCTACGAAATAGCTGGGGAGTTATAAGCTGCAGCTGTTAGTCCTGGCTTTAATTATAAAAGAATCAAACAAGTGTTGTTGAGAAGGTTTTAGGTTATATTTAGACTTAATATCACTAGTGTTTGGGTATAAATCATGCCAACAAATAGTTCTCATACTTCTCTCATATGATTGCAGGAAATGAGTTTTCATGTTTCAAAAACCCTGTGGTTTTGGTTTAGTTATCATAGGCTTACAGATATTAATTTCCTCCTCACAAAAGAAAATCCAGAAGTGCTCAAGGATTTTTTACTTTTCCATAGATCTTAAGATCTGACAATTACTTAAAGACATTTGTCTGCCTGTCCTCCTGACCCCTGTATTAGTCAGGGCTCTTCAAAGAAACAGAAGCAATAGGATGTATGTGTATGTGTGTATATATAGGCACAGAAAGAGATTTATCACCATGAGTTGGTTCACACCATTATAGAGGCTGGCAAGTCCAGATGCAGTGTGGACCAGCAAGCTCCAGACCCAGGCGAGCCAATGGTGCGGATGAAATCTAAAGAAGTCTGCTGGCAGATTAATTCCCACCTGCTCAGGGAGGTTAGTCTTTTGTTCTCTTCCATCCTTGAGCTGACTGGATGAAGCCCACTCACATTATGGAGGGCAATCTGCTTACTCAAGTAAGCAACACCACCTGCAGAAAATCTAGCACCTGTCCCCATATGCCCTCCCTTTCATTGCTCCTGGCATGTGGGTTTTTGTCTGCCTCTCCCCAGTAATGTTTCCCTAACAGCTCCATATTCCTCAGCAGTCAAGCACCTTCAGGCTCCTCATAATGCACCACCCCACTGAGTGCAGTATGGGCCTCTTGGATACCTGCTTTCCAGACCAGTTTCCAGCTCTGTTTTATTTCTTGGCTGTTTACCTGGAGTCCACACCTGCTTACTTCATCTTCCTGTACTCCACTACGGGAGTCCTCCTCTGTCTGCCCTTCAGTGTTTACAGACTCAAAGGGGATTAAGAATTCACAGTACAAAGTGCCATTGTCAGAATGAAGGCAGAAATAAGAGGACAAATCTTCTAGATGAAGGAATCAGCATAAACAAATGAATAATCATTCTCATTAACAACTCAAGGTTGGTTTCCATTACCTCCTTCAGAAACTGTTTTGCTCAGCCTCCCTGCCCTGACTAGATGCTCTCTCTTTTCTCTAGTCTTGACAATATGACAAACTAAAGTACAAGCAGCACTCAGAGAATAAATTATTTAAAGTCCATGCTGTACTTCTATTTTCATCCGAAGATATCTATTTGTTTAAACTGAAATATAGTCCTTATACTCTTTCTTAAGAAGAAGCATTTTTCTCTTTTATAGTCTGATGAAAAGTCAAGGCATTTTCCTTTTCTCATTTCCCCACTAATCTAATTCCAAACTCCAGTCCCCCAACCAACTGTGCTCTGCTATAGTCAGTTTTTAGGGGACACAGATACTGTATAGTAACATTTCACTTCACATAGGAGACTGTAATCTGGAAACTTCATCTGACCAAAAGGAACTTCAGAAAAGGAAAATATAAAACAGTGGCCCCTGAACAACCAAAATATGTCAAAAATCCCCATACACAAAGTCTTGTATATCTTGTTCAGGAAAGATCTCAGTGCTTTACTCATAGGAAAATTACCCTAATTAGAGACACTTCTAACAAAAAGCTTGCTTATCAGATTTGAAATCTAAGCCACAAAGTTGAAGGGAAAAAAGGCAAGATGAAGAAATTACTTCAAGTGGACACACAGAGCATGGGAAAATGGTAACTGATTGCCAAGGAAGCAGACATGCAAATACCCTAATCAGTTCAATCTGAGCAAGGAATTATTCATTTCAGAAAGACTTTCATCCAAATAATTAAAACCAATGATCTTCTTTAAAAAATCTTAGTACTTAAGAAAATAAACTCTTAGGCTGTTAGAAACCTTGACTATTTGACTAGTTCATCATCCAGGCAGGAAAACTAAGGCCTTATTAAATTCAACAGTTATTGCCCCAGGGTGCTATGCTACAGAACAGTAGCACCCAATAATATGCATAATGCAAACTATTTTTATTGAGAAACTACTATGCGCCCCCTACATATTTTGCTGGATGTTTTACAAGTATTAGTACCCATCCTCTTACCCCAATAAGAGACATTATCTCCATTTTACAAGTAAAGCACAGAAGTAGAACAATGTACCCAAATTAATTCAACATTTTAAGTCAACATTAAGGTCCTAAACTGGATGCTGCCTGTTTATTAAAAACTGTGAACAAGAAAGTCACAGTCTGTGCACTGAGATTTGAGTAGGACTTTTCCCTTTCTTTGCACAAACTGCCACAAGAGCCCACTCTTCCATACCTTAAGGAGGCCAACTAGCCTCTATTGAGCAGAAAATCATGATGTTGGCAGGGAACAAGGGAAGTGGGAGCTTAAGAAACCCAAGGATTAACAAAAAAATAGAAAAATATTACTTTTGCTATGGGAATGGGTGGTATCGATATGTCCAAATGAATTATTTCTGCCAAGAGAAAAACTTTAGACAAAAATAGCAAAAACAAAAGTTGTAATTCTACAAATGAGTTCCAAACACATGAATTCAATATTTTTGAGGGATATTCCAGAGAAAAAGCATCATTACCTCATTCCCCATCTGTTGCAGAAAAGTTAATATGCTGTCATTGGTACAAATATTAAGCCAAGTTTTATTTTCGCAGGAGGACTCACCACTCCTTTCCATGAAAGGAGAGTGACTAGGGGTGGCAGCGGCAACTTGCTTTTTGAAAAGAAGAACCTGAAAGCAAATGCCAACTGGACATCTGTGCCAATATGTCCCACATACATTTCTAATTAAACAGTCTAAGCCACAATCTCATCCACACTCTTTCCTTAGCCTGTGTCTTCTCCCAAACAACCTAATACTGATATTCCTCTGGGTTGAGACCCTGATTCTCTCTCTAGCTAATTCATCCCATGGATGCAATCCCAAACCACCGCCTACATCTGTGTCCTGACCTACACAATGAAATAGTTACCAAGGATCTACCATCCCCAGAGCTACGCTAGATGCTTGGAATACAGAAATGTATAACACAGACATTGTTCCAGTCCTCATAAAACTTACATTCTAATGGAAAAAAGAAGTCATTAAACAAATATTTGTACAAGATTTTTAAAGTACAATCATGGTAAATGTTGATAAGATATTGTACATATATGTTCTATAAGAGAATATGACTGAGAGACCCAACATAGACTTGGTGGGAGGAAGGGAGAAGATGAGGAAGATGATGAGGGAGTCTCAGAATAAAGGATCTAGGTGCTGATAAAAGAATGGGAGGTTAGTTAGTCAGCTGAGAAGGGGGTGGGGTGGAAGGAAGAATGGTACAGGGAAAGCATATTGCAGCAGGAATGAACAATGCACAGAAGAGCTCTAATTGGGGAAAAGTTCTGTAGAAACACGGAACTAAGAGCCACACACTGGGAGGGTATGAATTTGGGAGCAACTGGCAAAAATGAAGCTGGAGAGAGGCTGTGGACCTGAGATCCTAAGAGCAGCAGAAGGATTTTAAGCTTAGAATTGATATAATCAGATATGTGTTTTGAAAAGATCACTCCGAATTCATTGTGAACAGAAAATGGGAAGAGGGAGGACAGGCACAAGTAGAGAACTATTAAGAAAAGATTGTGCATTCAGATTTCGACTCGCTGAGTCTGAGATGTTGGGATGTAATAAAGGGAAGAAATCAAGAACAGGTGTAGATATTCAGATCTGAAACTCAAAGGGGAGATTCTAAGTGGTTGATGTACGTGTGAAAGTCCTCAGCACTCAGGTGTTGGGTGACATCATGAGTGGGAGAGAAATTTCTTAAGAGTATAGAATAAGGAGAAAGAGGCCCTAGGGCTGGGTCTTGAGAAACTACTATATTTTCAGAAGAAGAAGATCTGGTAAAGAAAACCGAAGAAGCATGATGGAAACCAGGAGAAGACAGCAAGTGAAGGGTAGACAATGTTTCACAAAGTAAGGAGACGTTGCCATTTGCAGTTGCAGGGTTGGGCAAGATGGGGCAAGAACAAGATCCTTTGCATTTGTCAGTACCGGCGACAAGTGGAGCAGCTGCGATAGAATAATGAAGGCAGAAGCCTCAGGAAAGTAAGGACGTAAAATGAGCTTGCACAGAAAATTTTGGAGAAGTTTGTGAAGGTAAGGAGAGATACAGAGCAGAATGCAGAATGGAATGTAGAATTTAGGGAGATTTTTTCTGTTCCTTTTTCTTTCTTTTTATAATGGAGTTTAGAGCATGTTTATATTTTTATGGGAAATATCCAAACGGAGGCAGAGGCTGACGGCGTAGGTGGAGAGAGGCCTTGAAAGAACTGGACAACAGATGCACTGGGGTTGCTAAGAAGACCTTGTGATCTATGTCTGATGGGGATTTGTATTCGAAAAAAAAGGGAATATTTTCTCCATTGAACTAGGAGGGAAGTTGTGAAGGAGAAGCATTGGTTATGCAGTATGTCAATCCTATGGCAAGAAATAAAGGATTTGTTATCTCATAACTTTTCACTTCGGAGACAGAGGCAAGTCTATCAGCTGTTAAGAGTTTGAGAATAACTGGAAAGAAACTAGACAGAGAATCTCTGAGGTTGCAAAGGCAGAGTCTCGCAAATGAGCTAGGTGACCAAGAATTAACAGAGGTATCAATTTCCTCCCTTTTCTTCTAGCCAAGCTTCAAGCTTCAAGGCTTGGCCAAGAGTCGTCCACTCTAAGAGAACTTTCCATAATCTCTGCTGCAGAGAAAGAGAGTGAGTCACCCTGCTGCAAGCACTTTCCATCCCTCCGTTCACACCTCTCTGTTAAAGACTTAACATGTCATTGGTTTTAAACATCTTCCTCCCAAACGAGGCTTTAAACTCACTAAAGAAAGTGTTCAGTGCTAGCCATCTCAGCTTCATTCTTCTCCAGTAGCTAGCACCCTGTCTCAATAAACGACAAATGATTGAAATGAAAAGAACTCAAAATATCATTTCTCTGCTCCAAGGGTATAACAATACCAAATAAGGATGGAGACAAAAAGAAAAAAGTTATAGAATTGCTGCTGAAAGGTTTACTATTTATATTAAAAGAAAAAACACACACACAATAAGAAAAAACGCCAGAACAGCTGAAAATGTCTGAGTAATATGCAGAAAAGGAAGTTTCTTCAAGGACTAATTAATCTGACATGATAAACAACCACAAGTTCTGCCAGGAATCTGTTGTGGTGACAAGCAAGATGCAGGATGGAAGAGAAGTCTCTTTCTCTTTTAAATAGAAACTTAAATGGAGGTTTCACTTCTCCCTTTAGTTTCTTTTTAGCAAAAATTCCCCAGAAGCAGTATCTGTTCCTGTAACAACAAAGGCCATTCTAGCATCAGCAGGTTGGCTTTTCCCCCCTACGTCCACCTAAAAACACATTTGTCGATCTGCAGTCACATGTGGGACCGGAGTGCTCATGTGGCTCCCTCACTCAGAATTTATGTCTCATTTCCAACTACATTCTGTCCTTAATTTGCGACAATCTTGAATCCCTGATGTGTGTGTGCATAGATAACAGTGTGTACATATGTGTTTCCTTATGCAGGTAATGCAAATATTATTTGATGAAAATAAATTATGCTCACTTAAAGTATTCAATTGACAGAAAAGCTCAAAGAAAATAAGTAAAAACTTACCTAATAGGGCACTAACAAGAAACTTCACCATTTTATCATTTGATGAGCATCACTGTAGCAATTTATCTTTGTAGATTTCAGAAAGAAAGAGATAGAAGTAGATAGGTAGATTAGATGATGAATGGATGGATAGATGGATGGATGAAGGTAAAAAGGATGGATAGACAGCCAAAAAGTAGATTACAAAATATTTTATTGAATGATAAATGATGCTATATTTTACTGGAATTTAAAAGAAGAAAAAAGATAAAGTACAACTGAAGGATTATATTTTCAATATTTGTTTACAATATATTTTTATTTTAATGTCTTTATACTTAGGATTAGGAAAAACTTTAAAATGTGGAAGATGTTATTTTTAACTACTTGGTCAATTTTGAATACTATCTTTTAACTCTGCTATGCAATAGGAAGAATTTGGCACATTTCCTTTTATCTCCACTATCATATTTACCTATATTTGTTAATTTCATTATCATTAATAAGATTTATAGTATTTCTTCTTGTTCCATAATGATTTTCATGGTTTAATATTTGTCTATACTAAAATTAATTAATTAGTATTCATCCTTTTATGTCTGAGACTAAATTTTTCCTATTAATAAAATAAACATCTTATTTGCGCGTAAGTATACCTATTTAAAAAACTATATCAACAATTACCTAAACTGTGGCACATACAGACAGTGGAATATTATTCAGCACTAAAACAAAATGAACTATCAAGCTAGGAAAAGATGTGAAGGAACCTTAATTCATATTACTAAGTGAAAGAAGACAATCTGAAAAGGCTACATACTGTATCATTCCAACCATAGGACATTATGGAAAAGGCAAAACTATGGAGACAGTTAAAAATTCAGTGGTTTCCAGGGTTTAGGAAGGAGAGATGATTAGGTGGAGCACAGAGGATTTTTAGGGCAGTGAAACTACTCTGTATGATACTATTATGATGAATACATATCATTACACATTTGTCCAAATCCATAGAATGTACAAGACCAAGAGTGAGCCCTAATGTAAACTGTGGACTTAGGGTGATAATGACATGTCAATGTAGGTTCATCTTTGTAACAAAGGTACCACTCTGGTATGGGATGTTGATAGTCAAAGATTATGATGGTTAATTTTATTTGTCAATGTGACTAGGTTAAAGGATACTCAGATAGCTAGTAAAACATTATTTCTGGGAGTGTTTATGAGGGTGTTTTCCAAAGAGATTAGCACTTGAATCAGTAGACTGAGTAAAGAAGATTCACCCTCACCAATATGGGTGGGCATCATTCAATCCTTTGAGGGCCTGAGGAGAACAAAAACATGGAAGGGCAAATTCTCTCTCTCTCCTTGAGCTGGAACATCCATTGGACATTGGCACTCCTAGTTCTCAGACCCTCGAATTCTGAGATTTATATCGGCACCCACCCCCTTCCAACTGCCCCGGGTTCTCAGGCCTTCGGTCTCAGAGTGGGAGTTATACCTTCTCCCCTAGCTCTTAAGCCTTTGCCTTGGACTAAATTGTGTCACCGGCTTTCCTCGTTCTCCAGCTTGCAGTTGGCATATCATGGGACTTCTCCACCTCCATATGTATGAGTCAATTCCCATAATAAATCTCCTCATATATGCTATATATACACATATCCTTTTGGTTCTGTTTCACTAGAGAACTCTGACTAATACTGGGAGGTGGTGTGTTGGCAGGAGGTATATGGGAACTCTCTGTACTTTCTCCCAAGTTTTGCTGTGAACCTAACACTTCTCTAAAATATAAAGCTAAACTAAATATAAAAACTATATCTGATAAATATTACCAAATATAGGCAGCATTTGGGATGACCTTCCTCAAAGACTTGTCATTTCTGAACTGCTTACTTTACCGTAAAAAGCTGAAGGAATAATGCTCAAACTTAATATTGCCATATCTGGGTAAATTCTTTAGAGAAAATGACCCAGCAAAATTATTTTTAAATTATACTAATACTCAAAAAATGGCAGACTCACATCACGTGTCGAATACAATCCTTCACTATTCTTTGGACCCAAGAGTTTCTTCATGTTCTCCTTTATGTTTTCTTTTCTATGTTGTCTGAAAACTTTCTCCTGATCACACAGGGCCATGCTAAATCGTAGGTCCGGGCACGAGCTGTAATAAAACAGAGAAGGTCATGAGCCCACATTCCCAGTAGTCTTGTTTGACCCCCATCTGGCTCCCTCAGGTCCCCAGTAGCTGCACTGATATATGCTGACTGCTTACCTCAAGCCATCCCCTAAGAAGGGACCTAAAGCAAGTGTAGACAGTGATGGCTATCTTAAAGCAGCACGTGCCAAGGCATGTTTTCAGAGAAAATGGAGTATGCGATCTTTTAGATAAACAAGCAAACAAACAGCCCCTGATATGTTGTATATTATGATAATAATAACTTTGGGAGGTGCTTCACTGAAGAACCCTGTTTATATTTGTTTGGCAAAGTAGCTCCCAAACTTATTTGACCAAGAATTTTCTCCTTATCACTCCACTCTCATAACTTACTAACATTGCAAACAGTCTGTGTTCTGAGGAACATACATGCAGAAGTTGTCTTAATAAATCGCTTTGTCTAATGGACAAGAAAGCAACTTCTAATAGCAGAACTTGACATAACCACAAATGAGTTACAACCAGAGGACTTTGGAACCCTTAAATTATATATACACTTCCTTTCTAAATAAGGCAGCAGCAATTTCTCAGAAACCTACACTATGCCAGAAACCACATTAGGTACTATATTTGTATCAATGCAACAACCGTGGGAGTAAACATTACACATTATTATATAATATATTGTTATATATTGCAGCCTACAAATCAGAAATCTGAAGCTCTGAGAGGACAGGATCACACAGTAAATATATGATGTACTTTCACCATCCAATAATGCCTCACAAATAAGACAGGTCCTAATACTGAACTCTAAATACCAGCTACTAAATTTAAAAGTACTTAAAAAAAAATCTAGCAACCTATTTATTCACATATTGGGATGTGAATAAATTCAAAATGTAGACGCCAAGGCTATCACCAGTAAAATATTGTCTCTTTACAAATCCTAAAAAAGTCTATCCCTTAAGAGTGAATTAGTTTAAGAATCATTTGTTAGTTCAGTACATTCTTCCTTAGAATAAGAGAAGACACTGCAAAACCTCTGGGCTATTTCACTATAGTGATATTTGATCATTACAAATAATATTTTAATTATTAATTCCCAAATCACAAATATGGGTAACTCACAAAAAAGGAAGTATAATTAATAATGAAAATAGGCCAGGTGCGGTGGCTCATGCCTGTAATCCTAGCACTCTGGGAGGCTGAGGCGGGTGGATCACTCGAGGTCAGGAGTTCGAGACCAGCCTGAGCAAGAATGAGACCACATCTCTACTAAAAATAGAAAGAAATTATCTGGCCAACTAAAATATATATAGAAAAAATTAGCCAGGCATGGTGGCGCATGCCTGTAGTCCCAGCTACTCAGGAGGCTGAGACAGGAGGATCGCTTAAGCCCAGGAGTTTGAGGTTGCTTTGAGCCAGGCTGACACCACGGCACTCACTCTAGCTGGGCAACAGAACGAGACTCTGTCTCAAAGAAAAAAAATAAATAAATAATGAAAATATAAAAATAAATATTTAATTTCACTGGCAAATTAAAATAGTAGCTATTAATTAATGTTTTAAAAAAATATTTTAAATACTTATTTTCCAGTACTGAAAGAGGTGAAATAACACTGTTATTCTTATACATTTGTTTCGGCAGTATAAGTTTGTGAAACACTTTTGAAAAGTAATAAGGTGATAAGCACCAAAAATAATTAAAATGGACCTTCCCTTTGACCTAGTAATTCTATTTCTGGATAGTTACTTTAGGAAAAGTAACCATAGATCTTTAAAATATTGTTTAGCCTTATTATCCAACAGGAAGGAAATGGCAATTAAATTATAGTGCATAAAATTATTGGGTTATGCAGTTATTAAATTTGATTATTTAATATGTAAATTATGTAACAAGGGGAGGAATAGAGTAAGAGAGTGAATTAGTAATTTTTAAGTCCAGTCTTGGCTACACTCTTTTTCTAGTACTATTACTTATTATCATATATTAGGTTAGGTATCTTGTAGCCACTTTAAGAAATAAAAATCTCACTGTATTGCCTCTGTAAATTCTTCTCAACTTTATTTCTTTTCTGGTCCTCACAGGTAACCACTGCCTTAAATTTGATCTTTATCATTCTAATGTATTTCTTTATAATTTTACAGTATATGTTTATATCCTTAAATAACATAGAGGATCACTTTGCAGGTTTTTAATTTTGTCATAAATGCTATCAATGAACATTATTTTTTTCCATTGAACATTTTGCTTTTGAGAATCATCTGTGCTTACATAAACAGAAGTAATTCATTTTGAAATACTTCTGTTATATGAGTATACCATAATTTATTTATCCAGAAACACTGAAGTTATTTACAATTTTTGGCAAACTATTACAAACAGTACCATTATGACATGTGGTATACATGTATGAAAGTTTCCTATACACATACTCTTTAGAAAGAATATCTCATTTAATCACAACAGATATGCTTATATTCTTTTCCTATTTTACCAATAAGTAAAAATGTAATTAGAAATCTTTCAACATTGACATAATTAGCAAGCTGTAAATTTAAATCCAGGATTTCTTATTCTGGAACCTATGTTCTTTATAATATAGCATGCTGTAGTATGCTATTTTTTTTAAAGAATCATGATTAAAAAAATCTATTAACAGTAATGACCTAGATGTTTAGAAGATATCAATAAAAAAACTGTAAGAAAATTTAAAAATACTGAGTAATTTTATAAATATGGTAATAGAATTATAATTTATTTATTTCTTCTTTTATGTATTATCTATAACTTCCTAACTAATTCCTTCTTTATATTATGTGGTATTTAATGGAAGGCATTACACGGAAAATTTTTCTTTGAATACATTGAATTTTTCTTTGAAGAAAACATTTCTGTTCTGGAGTTGACATAAGTTAACATATAAAATAGGAGTTTTTAATCCTATAAAAATATGATCCTAATTACCGCAGTGAAGACTATTTCCCATTAAACAAATAGAATTACTTCCATAGTCAGTCAAATAAAAGTATTTCTTATCTCATGCCAAAACATACCACTTTTAAGCAAAGATCAACTTAATGCAAAATAATGCAACATAATTACTTGTACCTGTGATATTTGGTGACATATATTGAGAGGTTGTGGAAATTTATGCCAATCACTTACTAAGTCAAATCAACACACTCCAGAGATCAAAATAAGAGCAAGAACTACCTAAACCCAGTACACCTATCTTCATATATTTGGCAAATCAGGAGATATGAAAATGTTAAATTAATTTGTTTGGTTTTTGTATAAAATATGTCGTAGTAACTTTGGTAAATTCAACATCAACAGGGAAGCCTACAGAGATGGCAGTTGGGCTGGCTTTAGTTCAGCGGTTCCTGTGACAGTATTATAGCAACCTCTTCGCAGAGGCGAGTGGCCCGAAATATGCAGGCATTCTCTAGCCCTTTTACCAAAAAAAAATTAAAAAAATAAAATAAAAATAAAGAGATGGCAGTGAGGCTGAGGAAGGGGGGATCTACTGAACTCACTGTTAGATCTGAGATCGGGTAGATGAAGGCACACCTGCCTCTCCTAAGATTCACCATTTGAAAAAAAGCGAAAGATTCCCCCACACTCATTCTTGGAGGCCACTTTGAAAGAGCAACATGCTTCGTGGACCTTTGTCATGTGTAGTCCTGCTCATCAATCTGAACAAAATAACTCTCAATTTTCAGGTTCTCCTCTACAAAAAAATTCTTATACTTTCCTGTTTATGTTCACTTTTATGCTGTTCAATATCTACCTGAATCAACAATGGAAAATAGGCTTAAATAACTGCATTCATCTCTATGGAAATAGATATATGACTAGAGGGAGGGCCTTTTCATAAAGCACGTATTCTGACATCTATTATTTAACTGCCAAACTACTAGAAAATTAAGCAAAGAATATTACACTACAAGAATATTTTTTTAATTTTGTAGCTATTAACAACTAAAGAAAAGCAAAGTAAATTTAATACACTTCTATATATTCAAAGCCGTCAGAATAATTTTATATATCTAAAGTATATTCTTTAACATTAAAATAAATCAGTGGATCACTCACAATATTTTTTATCAAATTAAATAAATGCACTTACCAAACTTCAAGAGACATTTCCAGAATCATTTCAGTGACCTAAAAAAGATATATTAATAAAGATATAGTAATTAGATTAGGACATAAAATGGATATGTGTTTTATATAATGGAAATGAAGTTAAAATAAATGTTGAGAGCCAGATTATTTTTAACCTAAAAATGAAAGTTACAGCTCCACGGAGACCCTAAACTACAGGTGCTTTTCAATAAATTATCTCTTTGCTATTTTTATCATATAAGCTACTTAATAAGTCATGTTAGCAAACATAAGAATTGTCTGTCTGGTTGTTACCCTCCCTCACTAAAATAAAGTCGTTCAGTTCCACAATTTCTATTTACAGGACATCAAAACTGCCTCAGATACAAAAACTACTGTGGTGTTTTGTCTATTATTCAGGAGATTCCTCTGGCCACAAAGTCAGAGGCTGCCATGGCCCAGAGGTTAATGAAATCCTGGGGGAAAGTTCATGTCTATGCATTTATGACAGGTGCAGGCCGTTTTAAGCTGGAAACAGAGGAGCCATTCACAGTAGACAGCAGGACCCAGGGCCCGGCCAACGGCGGTTAGCTCAAGAAACATCTACTAATGAGATTTGGGAGCTGCGGTTTTTATTTTTTCAACACTATTTAAACCAACCAAACCTATTAAAAGACTGCACGCTGCCAATGAGACAATTCTGGTCTAAAGGAAAAGAGAGTGACTAATGTCCACAGAGCAAAACGGTATTAAGAAAGAGATGTCTTTCCAAAGATTATAAATCTGTTGTACAGTAAGACCTTCTCAACACTATCCCTGGCTTTAATTGTAAATAATGCAACTCTAGATTGTTATGAGAGCCAAAGAAAGAATGCTTCAAAAGCTGCTCTACAATTGTAAGATGGGCTATTATATCAGTTACCATAAAAACATAGCTAGAGCCAACTTGTTCAATAACTTCAAACACAAGACTAGGACATGTCTCTTGAAATATGAAGAGGATAGTTAGAACCAACATAAAATGCTATAAATTATTAGATTTATTATCTTTTGAGTTTCAGGGGATAGAATAAAACAAACTAGGAGGAGCTTTCTGAAAGGTTAAAAATAGTTCACAGACTGATCCTCATGCAGTACTGAATTTTATGAGTAAGCAAAAAGTATTGATATCAACCCTACAAAAATTTGCCTCTCCCACCAAACTGTAAGCTCTGTCTCATATAGGTTTCTATTACAAGTTCATTGTACAGTATTTGGCATACAACAGATAATCAATAAACATTTGCCGAGCAGTGTTCATGTGTGCAGGCGGAGGAGCACATCAGGCAATTCTTTCTTGTCAAGAAACATCTCATTGGCCGGGCGCGGTGGCTCACGCCTGTAATCCTAGCACTCTGGGAGGCTGAGGCAGGAGGATCACTGGAGGTCAGGAGCTCGAGACCAGCCTGAGCAAGAGTGAGACCCTGTCTCTACTAAATATAAAAAGAAATTAGCTGGACAACTAAAAATACATAGAAAAACTTAGCCAGGCATGGTGGCACATGCCTGTAGTCCCAGCTACTCGGGAGGCTGAGGCAAAAGGATTGCTTGAGCCCAGGAGTTTGAGGTTGCTGTGAGCTAGGCTGACGCCACGGCACTCTAGCCCAGGCAACAGAGTGAGACTCTGTCTCCAAAAAAAAAAAAAACAAAAAAGAAAGGAAAAAGAAAAAAAAAAGAAACATCTCATTGCTACTAAAGATAAAATCATGGGAGGGTTTGATCCAGAAAGCAATTCCACTGTATGGAATTCTATGAATATATATTCATCAATGCAGCATCTAAATATGACTTTTAAAGTTACTAAAATAATTAAGAGTTCCAGGGCAAATGGTATAATACATGCTCACATGAATAGTAAGTAGTTAAATAATAGCAAAAGTGTGATCGGCTACAAAACAATTCATGCAACTGCCGTCTATTCTATCAATGGAAGCACTGCTCAGTCCACATCCCAGAAGATTGTGTCTGTTCTGTTTCACAGTTTCAGTCGGAGTCTTTACCAAAGAGGGCTTGGAAAACATTTTATATTGAATGAAGTTACTGTAGATGTTTAGTAAGAAAATAGGACATACGTAAAACATGGTCTGTTTATTTTAAAAAAAGAAATACATGAAAGCCGCCATTAAAATGGTACTAAACTTAATGTTTTTATCTCCGGAAGGCAAAGTCATCATAGGGTAATGGAAATGATACAAACAATATTACAAGTCAATATAGAGTTTTCTAACAAAGGAAAAGAGTCAAAGTTGGAAGGGCTCCCCTGTCCAATGTGCCAGCCCACGACAGAAAGTGTTCAAGAAAAAGCTGGCCTCTCAACTGGCACATCCCTAAGCAATTTATGAATTATATATTAAAATATCCCATGCTTGAATATATCCAGTGCCTATTTGTCTTCACAACTGATAAATATCAATAAAAGGATAATGGTCCATGCTATATTTGTAATCATATTTTTCTTCTCCATAAGAATACCCCTTCTACACCCATCAACATTTCTTGGCTAAGATCCTCATGATCCTAGATAGTCTGACAAGACTCTTTAAAGAAAGGCAGGATAAAACAAGAGACACACAGGGTTTTTCTGTCATTTGGAAATTTATAGGATGTGTTCCCATGGTGTTTGTCACCTGGGTTAGAATCCTCACTTCCAGGCCAGGTATCGTGGCTCACACCTGTAATCCTAACACTTTGGGAGGCCGAGGGGGGAGGATCGCTTAAGGCCAGGAGATAGAGACCAGCTTGAGCAAGAGCAAGACCCTATTTCTACAGAAAAATAGAAAAATTAGCTGGGTGTGGTGGCATGTGTTTATAGTCCCAGCTACTTGGGAGATTGAGACAAGAGGATCATTGAGTCCAGGAGTTTGAGGTTGCAGTGAGCTATGATGACGCCACTGTACTGCAGCCTGGGTGACAGAGCGAGACTCTGTCAAAAGAAAAAAAAAAAATCCTCACTTCCACACATTGCCCAATTTCCTCCACAATCAGGAAGAAATTTTAAACTCTCCCACTATGTTCAGACATGCTATGAAGCCTTACATCTACAATCTCTCTGCACCTTTTACCTGGAACATGTCATTCAGATAAAACAGCCACAAAAATATGTACTTCCTGTGAGGAATTAAACAATTACTATAAACTTCTTCCCACACACTCCGTAAAGCACCTCTGCATTATAGGCTTCCACACTGCTTGCGTTACCAGGGCAATTAGAAAGAAGGGTGACCAAATCTCCCAGGCTTTCCCCAACCCCTTAGTACTTAGCTGGGAACCAGAACAAATTAGAAGAACTCCACCTCTTCTAGGAAGAAGTAGGCTGTACACATCATTATATTCTTCTGAAAAGTAATAACCCTTTCTTTGAATTCTACAGTGGAAAGCAATTTTAGATGCTTATAAAGGGAGACTCTCAGTTGGGGAAGGGGGAGAGGAACTGAAAGAGAAAATTACAAAAACAAAAAGCCATTTCGGACTTTAAAATAATTCTTAAAGTATCTAACCCATTAATTCTCTTACAAACTTTCCAGGGGCCTTTTGAAATAAGCAAGCTAATGCAACAAGCATAGGGACTGGCAATAGGAGGGCCTTTAAAATTACAAAAAAGATGCACATAGTCTAACAACTTTAAACTTGAAAATCTATCCTATTAGGAAAGAGTTCTTCAAATATGCCATTATTTCTCTTATGTACTCCAGTGTTCATAACAGTTACTTTTAATAAAACATTACTTTGAATTCTGATCCCTCGTGGGTCAATTTACTCTTTCTTTTTTCCCCCTAGGTAGAAACAAATAACAACTAATCACCATGTTGATTCAGTAATTGTCTGTATTTTTCAAGAGACTATGTAATATTTTCTGCTTTATTTGTATTTACCAGACCTGAGCGCTTCCCAGGTTTTCAACAGCTCCTATAAGAACATTCATTTCTTAATTTATCCAAAGTGATTCAAGCACCCAGTGTGTGCCAGGCTGGGTATATAATGGTAAGTAAGTTGAACATGTTCTACTCCCTGATAGAACTTATCCAACAGAGGACCCCCAAAGATGCAAGAGCATTCTAAAGAGCCCTAAAATTTTAAAGTTATAAATTGTAGAACCATTAAAAAAGACTCACTTAACTTTCAATTGCTAGTAACTCAAAATAAAAATGCATTCTCTGGTCAAAGCCAGGAATTGTTTGACCCATATTTGAACTCTGTCCTGCATCCAGGTCTGATGGCCTTCGCATCTTAGCCAAAGATCTTCCAAATTCCTCACCAAATTATACAGTTCTCTTGTTTTCTCTCCAAACGCCACTTTGTCTCATTAACTTACTTAAATTGTAGTCTTTGTCTTCACACATCAATACATAGTTTTCCAATGAAATCATCCTGAGGCTAATCACACTCAGAACTCACCACCAAAATTCCCATTTTTTAAAAGCTTTGACACTATCTCTTCTATAGTTGCGATCATGAATCAGCGACAGTCAAAGCAAGCATTTAGCCAAATTTAGATGGATGCCACAGGAGCCATGAGACATAGCTATTTTTAAACAATAATACTAACTTCTAAATAAAGATGGCAAATTAAAACACAGTATAAACTTAGAGTCAACATTCCTCAAAGTATTGGCCAAAACAAACTAATTTCATCCAGAGAAATGAAGAAGCATAATCTTCTCTATCTTGCTTCAAAGCCTTAGCATTTTCCCGGTTCTTTTGAAGTGGGCTACTTTGTTTACACAAAACACACTAACTTCTCAAGATTCTATATCCTTCCACTTTAAAAAGGGCCACCATAACCCAAAGTCACATTTAACATATTCAGTAAATGACTGATTAGAACATTCTGAACTGCCTAGAAACAAATGATCGCGACATTTACAGGCTCTCCCTTTAGTCAGGGTTGTACCAGCTTCTCTCAAATAACACCTGTGATGCTCTCTAAACTTCTGACTCCAACCAACACAACCTAACCCAGATTTCATCAATGCCCACTGGAAAACAGAAACTGTGGACGCAGACCTAAGATTGACTTTCTTGCCCCCAAAAGAAAGTTCTAAAATAATTAGTTGAGTGATCAGTCATAGTCTAAGGGAGAGCTGAATCCACATAAATTCCTGCTTTCCAACTTCAGCAGATCCTCGCTGCTCCCACAAAATCATTTCATTCAACTGTGATTGGCACATGAAAGTTATGATGATTCTTTCCTCAGGTTACCCTGCACGCCCATGCTACCACTTTCCACTCAAGCAATCCGCTGCGAGCTGCATCAACCTGCTTTCAGTATCAACTACTCACTTTTTGCTTGCTAATGCTTCTGAGGAAAAAGCCCTAAGTTTGCTGTCAGTTCCCCATTACCTGGTCACAAACTTTCCATGACTCACAGCTGTCAGGAAGATAACATCCAAATTGCTACATCTCACAGTTAGACTCTGCTGTGGTCTGACCCCCACGCACCTGTTCTTCCTTCACGCACCAGCGCTCTGCTCCCACCAGACTTGTCTAGGAACGGTCTCCTGAACAAGCCCTGCCCTTTCCAGTCCATAATACCTTCGATCAGACTGTTCTCTTGACCGGCACTACCTGCCTTCCACCCCTTTAGTGACCCAACTATCCCGAGCACACCCTTTTTATGAAGGCAAACCTAAGCCACTGATGTCCACTGTCACCCACAATGACTGGCACCCCCAGCCCCACCTTCACCCCTCTGGCCTCATCTCCTACCGTGCACCCTACCACTTTTGCTCTGTGCTCCAGCCACACTCTCCTCCTGGCTGCTACTCAGCGTGCCAGAGACACTCTGCTTCAAGGCCTTTCTACCTGGAGCAACTTCCGCCCTCAGATACCCTCAGAGATGCCTTTCTTAGCCACGTTTTTGGAACTACCTTTGGGCCTCCCTTCACACCCATACACTTACGCCCCCAATGTCCCTCCCTGGTTTAGTTAGCATTTGCCACTGTCACTACCTAGCAGAAGTGTCTTTCACTTGTTGACCTTGCTTTTTGTCTATTGTACTAAGTAGAATGTAAGTTCCATGAGGGTAGGAATTCCGGTTTGTTTCATTCACTGCTGAATAGGCACTGACCAAAGAGTGTCTGCCACATAGTGGATACTGAGTAGTTATTCATAAGATGAATGAATGAATGGATGTGTTCTTCTAACTCTCACTGCATATATTGCATACACTGTCCATCTGACACTTAAAATTATCACACATAAATACTAAACTCTAGTTAATAATATGCTGAAATGTTTAGGGATAAAGGATACTGTTGTCTGCAACTTGCTTTTAAATGCATCAAAAAAGTAAGATGGTTTAATTAATGAATAGAAGATATGTAGCAAAGTAAATAGTGTTTGGCAAAATGTCAATTATAGAATCTGGTTAGTAGTTATATGGTGTTCTCTGTACAAATCATTCCACTTTTTATGTTTGAACATTTTTATAATACAATTTGGAGAAAGAATGACGATGTTTTAGAGAGGCCTTCTCTGACTATACAAACTTCGGTTGCCCCACGAGTATTCTACATTGCATCCCTTGATTTTATTTTCTTTACAGTATTTATTACTAGATGATGTTGCAGTGATTATTTTGCTCATTGTTGCCTATTTACTTTCCTAGAAGAACACAAGCTCCCTGGGAACCAGGATGTTATGTCACATTCTCTGCTGTCTGCCCTTCACCTAGAATATTGCCTAGAACATAACAGGTGTTTAATAACTAAAGTAATTAAATCAGTGAACAGATGCCTCATTATATTGTTTATTATATGACTTATCAGTTTACACATGAATGTCTGCTTTGCAAATAGATTCTTAGTTCCTTGAAAATGTAACTTTTCTGCAAAGTTTTAAGAGGAAAATAAAGCCTTACATTCTCTCATATTAATAAATAACACAATCTATTGACAGGTCAGTATTTTTAAATTATGTAATATGATACGACTGAAAGATTTTTATTCTTGCATTATTATTATTTAGCTTCTATATCTTTAAAAGGGAAAGAATGAAAAGCTTTTGGGTGAAGACGGCCAAACGAAAATAAAGTATTCTTTCTAGGTCACAAACTTTTATAAATTAGAAATGAACTTAGAGATAATTTACTCTAAACCTTCATTTTGGAGATGAAGAAAATAAGACTCCAAAAATAAAGCATGACGATTCAAACGTTCTGGAGGGAGAATTCCCAGAATTCTCTCAATTCCCAGTTTCTACCCCGAGAGTGGGAGAATGCCAGTCTCTGCTTGGAGGCCGGTGTTGTTTCTCTGGCTGTCTCCTGGCCCCGGAAATCACCCTATGTTGACTCAGTATTAACTTTTGGATGACAAAACTTTAAAGGAGTTTTTGCTAATAATATCTTGGCTTGAAGCATTTGAGCTCTTTCCAAATCCAAGTGCTCTTGTTCCTATCCCAGATGGCCACAGCCACCTGGAAGGTTGTTTAAGTCTCTCCTCTCCCATCATTCCCTTGCCACCTGTTCTCTCTCATGACCTCTGAGAATGCTGTAGAAGGAAGACCACCCCCCTCAGAAAGACGGGGATTCGGAGCAGAGGAGAGGCTGCGTGGCTTGCATGGGGCACTCCCATGGGACTCTCTGCTCAGCCATCAGTCACACTCACCTTTCTCCCAACTACCACCGCCTTTCATCCAACTCAAAGGATGCCATCATATAAAAACTGCAAAGGACTCTTGAGAACAGGATCATGAAGAAAAGCTGTTTGGACAACTGTTTTCTTAGGCACACTAAAGAAAATAATTACATAAGCTACTTTAAATTCAGGAATGTGGAAAGCCCTTTTGAGAGCCTGGGGGTTGCATACCTAACTGTAGGAAATGACAGGAGAGGAAATAAATTTTGTCCATAATACCTTCTCCTATAAAGCAGGCTTTGTATCATGAACTGAAGTGTAGAAGAAAACAAAATTTCCTTTGGAAAGTTCAATCCATGCTTACAAAGTCCTTGCAAGACATTTACTGAGAGCCCGTCCCAGCAACGTGCAGTAGGGAAGGCCTGTGGGTTTTGGCCTTTGACCGTCTCTACGCTCTTTTCCCCACTGCTCGTCAACGTCGACCTGCCAAGCTGCTTGACGTGCCATGCCCCAGCTTGCGTTCTTCTGCAGGACTACAGGGTTTTGCAATTTCTTCTGCCTAGAATGATCATAACTACTTCTCTGCCTGCTGAAATCCTACTCTTTCCTCAAGGTCTAATAACAGCAACAATGACAAGAAGCTTTTATATAGTGCTTAATGTATTCAAAGCACTATATGTGTGTGCATACATATAGGTATATATAGTATTTATATATTTTTAATCAATTATCATTACATATTCAACATATAATAAAGTATATGATTAATATATAACTATCTAAATAGCAAATTATAATTATGTTCATATGTAATATACATTATATCATATATCATATGTATATATTATATATAAATAAAATCAATTTTTAATCATAATGAATTCCTTATAAGATATTATCTCCATTTTACAGATAAGTAAACTGAGGCACAGATGAGTTAAGTGATTTTCCCAGGATGAAATAGATGATAAGGGACAGAGATGAGATTTAAAAACCCAATAGCCTGGCTCTCAATGCCAAGGTGTTAACCACAGTTTACTGTTCAGTCTGGTCAAAATCAGCTACTGTTACAGACCCATCCTGGCCTCCTCTCACAACACGACATTTCTTTGTTCTGTCTTCCCACAGCACTCCATACATGTCTCACTTAACTCACTGTCCAGTGATTTCCTTTTATCGCATGTATGTATCTTCCTAATTCTACTTTTCATTTCACCCCCTACCTCACCTCCACCCCAGAATTGAGAGAAGAACTTCCTGTACATTATTTTTATATTCCTTGCACAAAACACAATGGCCAGTACATAGTAGATGCTCAATACATTTTTGTAAAAGGAGTGAATGAAATAGCTTTAAAAGGGGTCAACAGAAGTGTGGGTAGTGCATCTCCTGGCACAGGATAGAAGACATGCTTCCCAGAGCAGCTAAAAAGACCACCAGAAAGCGCATGGACCAGAGTGTCCTCAAGGGACCTGGGTCACTCTGCATCAATTAATCCAGAAGCCTTTGGGGCTAAAGTTGGTTTCTAAATAGGTGTACATTTATTCAATAAATGTAAGCTATGTATTAACTCTGTAGGCATAGTTAATCAGTATTTCAAATTTCTTGACCTATAGGGTTTTAAGTTACAGGGGGAAGACAAAAAATTGAACAGTGTAAGAAATTTACAACCAATGAACTCCACAGATAATTCTCATGGGAACTGAAAGGAGGAAGAGGTCGTTTGGGATGGTAACAGGAAAGGCAACGTGGAAGAGGTGAGACCTAAGGGATAGGTAGGTGGGTGAGCGGAGGGATTTGAAAAGTCATTCTAAGGATGAGCAAAAGCACATTGTACCTCCCAGCAAAAAGAAATTAACATATTAACCAGCCTTACACATACTGGCTCACCAGTTATTTACATTTCTCACTGTAAACTATTAAATTACTCTCCTATAAGGTTCAAAATCCAATTGGTTTATTCTGTATAAATAATTTACCTAAGGTTTTATTATTCCTAAATAAACCATCAAATTTTCAGAAATGCAACAAACCTGGAAATACAAAGATAACAATAACCTCAAGACTCTTCTTTCTGATCTTTCACTGCTGTAGTCCTAATTATTTGAGGATTATTTGTGACAGAAATATTCCTCCAGAGAAACTTATTACTAAATATGTACTTTGGAATACTTTCAATTTCCCAACATTTTTTCTTTGAGTTTGCTTACCTGTTCCCTCATTCTCTCTCTCTCTTTCTCTCTCTCACTTCTCAGATTTCACATCTCCCTTTATCCTCCCCAATTTTTTGTGTTAGACCTACTTGCCAATGGAGTCCAAAGGCATTGCTTAATCCCACTGCTATCACTTAGAGCAACAAATGAGATTAATGTTTCGGTAATATTTAGTGTAATACCTCCACCAAAGTTTATATTAATAGATATCAGAATAATTTTAAAAATTTAGACAAAAAGAAAAAGGAAACTTTCTCTTTATAAAACAAAATATTCTATAAATAAGTAAATAAATACAATTTTCCAAGTGTTAAACCCAACTTTCCAGAATAAGTAGATTTTATCTAACATAAGGTTGAGACATAATTCTGCAGTGTTACTCACTTGATTGAAAATAAAGGGGACTTCTTTCTTCTCCCCCACTTTCATCGAAGATATAGGAAATGTGGCTGTCCCTAGAGTTTCATCCATGACATAATTGGCATCCATTAACGTGATCTGGAGGGTAAAATGTAGAGCACAAGGATAAAATTTCTCACAGATCTTTGTAAATATTATCTAAAATCTCCATCATAGTTAAAAAAATTAAAGTTCTCAAATTATATTCAACCATAATTTGAGTTCCTCCATATCCAACTGGTAATAATACTTTGTATCTTTTCCTTTCTGATACTACATTTGCTATAAGATAATAATTATTTTTCACATTTTCCTGATTGATATATTCAATTATCATGCTTTCAAAAATGAAACCTTGTCCCCTCTGTATTTTGGAATACAAGAAAGAAATTAATGTAGAAAACCAATTCTACTATTTTGGGAAAAATCTATCTTAAGTTATTTTAAAAGCAATTGAAAATATTTTTGTTCTGTTGTACAGAGATTCTCCCCTTTACAACACAAAATGTTTTCCCCAAAGCACATGGGTAGAAGTCTTCCCAAACCCACCTCACTCCTCCCACTGGACCCTCATATTACTTGGCATGCATCATCAGATGCCAGTCTACCATGCTGCCCAGCCCGACTGCAACTACAGCTAACAGGTTAGAGAAGGAAGGCAGGAAGAGAACAAACTCAAACATCTCTCTCAGCATGAATTATGACCATCTAATAACCCCCAAATGATTCACTTACCTCCAAAACATTTTCCTGATTAGGATCCAGAATAAATTCAAAGGTCTCATTCCACACAGGGTTTATATCATTATTGAAGTGTCTTGTTCTTTTTCTGCTGTCAGGGGTTGTAGAGATGAAAAGTTCCACATAGGGATCTGGAGTATCAACTATGGACAGAGGCAAAAATGTGATTCACACTTCCTAATTGGTTTTTATTAATATATATTGCCAGCTTATTTTCAATGAATCTGTAGTGATATACTCAAAATATCTGAGACAAGATAATACATATGTAATTACATAAATACATATGTATAGCAACATCATTGCTATACACTTTTTATATATTATGATCCCTGTCGTTCATAATAGTCCTGTAAGACAGAGTCATTTATGAGGTGATTTATTCATAATTTCTCTATCTATGTAGAGGGTAGGTTCATTGAAGTCCATATCTCAGTCCAGCTACTACAAGATGATAGCAATCTAACCCAGCTAACTACAGCATGACTTTCACCCCCAGGACTGTGATAGTGCCAAGATCATGCATTCAGTATCATGGTACTTTTCTAAGTTAGAAAAATCATCCTGGTTAGTCTGACTATCAAACAAAATAATGAAAGTCATTGTGAGAAGATATAACTTATTATTACAGGGTCACCTTGTATGGTTGTACAGGTTGTACACTGAACAACTATAAGGGGTGGCATTCACATTCATAGTCATATAGATTTATTATGGCAATACCCAATCAGTGGAAAGTGATGTGTCTCCAGAAAGTGGCAGCTTTTTATATCTCACATAATGGCTTGCTTGAGTCAGGACATGATATATGTGCTCATTTAAATAAAAAGAAACAATTGCAAATAAAGAAAATATTTACATTTCCTCTCACTATATATACACTGAACAACAAAGTGAGTGACTCTAGCAGTACAAATATTGATCACTCCCTCTTAGCGATTCTACTGAATCCTTTATCTTACAGCATCGCATAAACATATTTTGTGAAAGAAATTATACAACTATCTGTCTTCCTATGATACTATAAACAACTTGAGGGGAAGAATTGTATCTTACTCATATTTACATTTTCATATCCCAGCAACAGAAAGCAGCTATCACAATATTGAAGATCTCCTAACTTAAGGTCCTGACTTTTCTCGTTAACACATCCTTTCCCATGTGGACATTATAATTAATAACTACAAAAACGATATCTAAATCATGCCTGCTAGGATCTGTGTTAAGCACTTTACGCATGTTAGTCTCATTTAAATCTCACAATAGCACTGAAAGGTAAGTACTTTATTTTGGTATTGAGGCCACAGGAACTGGGAGACGGTAAGCAATCCGTCCCATATCACACAGCTAGTAAGTACCAGAGCAAGATCTTGAACCAGGGTCTTCTAACTGCAACAATCATTCTCTTAATGACATTATATTCCTAAGCAAAAAGGATGAGATCATAAGGTATGGATTACTGTGGGCAGAGGAGCTAGACTTAGAGTTTTGGAACAGAGAAGGGGCAGAGGGGAAGAGAGAAAGTGAGAGCAAGAGTGGGGGTACAGGGAGAGAAGGGGGTGCAGAGGTCCACACAAAAATATACAAAAATTTGAAAATAAAGGAAAACCAAAAATAATAGTTTCTGAACTACTGATTGGTTTTCAAAGAAAAAAAATAGACCTTGTCCTTCGCCAACAGCTGTGGTCATCAAATAATGTAATCAATGCCCTTCACTTAATTGATAAACACTGCTCCTAGGTCCTTCCTCGGTCATCAGATATTTTTTTCTCTGAAATGCATGTTCTTCATTAAAAATCCATTTCTATGGTAATATATAGTGAACTTTTCTTGCTGCTCATAACAGTTACAGAGGATGCTGCTCACGACAGGGAAAACAGGTTTCTCGAACCCTTAGGAAATGAACCGTACTAGGATTTTATTTTTGTGTAAATAACAGAGGAGATATTTTTTAAGCACGCTTTTTGTTTTTAATGTACAGTGGGAAGATTTACAAATGAGGCATCAGCATGTGGGATTGCCTTTTCTTTAATTTTTTAGCTTGGAGTTTATGCATCATTAGTCAAGGGCAGTGGGTCCCCAAAGCGAGCATGCAATACACAAATGCCCGGGGTTCTTATAAATACGCAGACCCCGACCCTCATCTTTTAAGACCTATAATCAGCAGATCTGTAGTGGGACGAGGGGGTCTGCATTTCTAAACAAACAGTCTAGGTGATACTGATGTGGGTCATCTTCTGGTCACACTTTTGGTATCTTGTACTAGAGAAAAGGAAATAGGGAGTTATTGTAGTTTCCCACTCAGTGCTTGTATCTAGCAACACCTTGAAAGACAAATCAGAAAGCAAAAAAACCAAGTGGGAAGGCAGGGTAAGGGGAAATGGGCCAAGGAAGGAAAGGACATGTAGGAGGTGACTCTAGCACATCCTCGCCGGGGGGTGACGGTTCCTTTCCCTTCCTGTTTCTGCTCTATCACCAGTGCTCAGGATTGCAAACCAGAAGTAGAACTACATGTTTAGAATACCAGCTGGTAGACACTTAGAAAGAAAAAAATATTTTGTCCTCTTTTGAGTAGAAGTAAATATGTGATTTTAAGGAGAATATTCAGTGGACACTTCAAATTAAATGTAAAAAAAAATGTAGCCCTTCATCATTCCATAGGACCAGTTCGTTCTCACTGGGCCAATGCTCTTTTTTGTCCTGTCTTCCATAAACACTAGAAAAGACAAAGCCAAGCAAAAACCAATCTAGAATAGGAAAAGTATACAGGATAGGGAAGCAGGCAGATGGTAAACATCATTCATTCATTCAACAAGACTCAAGTGTCTACCCAATGCCAGGAACTGCATGTCAAGAAGCAGTTTGGCTTTGACAGGAACTCACATCGTAAACTGCAGTTTTGAATTATGGAAGTGAGTCAAATGCTAATAGCCTAATTTTGGAGGTGAGGTGAATGGGAGATAACCAGATACACTTTGCCAGTGACTAGTAGCTAAGTCACCCAGATTATTACACACGAATAAGGTCAAATCGTAGGTGGGGAAATTGCCTTTTGAAGCTTGATCTTCACATGAATCTTTCAGAAAGAGGAGGGAGAGATCTTCTTGGACCAAACAAGAAAGAGAAAGCTGCAAGGGAATGAAGTTCCACGGAAGGAACCAGAGAGGAAGAGCAAATGTTGAGTTGAAGCAGCATGAGTCAGTCAGTGATCTAACAATCTTCTCAGACATCTTAGAGTCTAAATGGGCTGTATGCTTTAACAAATTCTAACTCTCACAAAAGGATTTAAAAAATATTGTAAAAACAAGATGCCTGTTCCACATTTATATGTTAAAACATCAATGGACCTTTTTAAAAATTGAAATCCAAATTTAATAGCTGTCACTTTGAATTCTTATTATTTATTTTTCCTTATAAATAAAGTGGATATTCTAAAACATTTGCCAAAAGCAGCAGTTCTTCTGGTTCCTTCTCTTATTTCTTTAGCAAGAGACTTCAAAGTTAAGACGTCAAAGGGTGCCGGACAGTGGAAAACCACCGACAGCTGCAAACTTTGATATTGTAATCTGCATCAACGCTGATCTCCGCAAGCTAAGAAACATCTACAGCAGTGGGAGACTGGATGAAAGTTTTAAGAGGCTAGTTTGAAACTGGATTGCAGTAATCATAGCTCACCTGCTTTGCATAATCTATAATCATTGACATGGTAGCAAACAGAATTGGAAGCTTTGAAAAGGAAAACAGTCCATTTTGGTGTAAAACCTTAGTCTAATGCTTTACAAAAGTTCCTAGAAATTAATTTTTTAAAAAGTCCAATGTAGAATGTTTTCCTCCTGCACAGTGCATCTGCTTCATGGCTTTGTGAATTCATGCCTAGAGGGCAATTGAGTGTTCAGTCACTGACTCAGCCTCACCTTGATTATTTTCAGCCAAACAAGTGGTGAAGCAAAGATGTACTGTTTGGGCAGAAATTCTCTTACATCTCATCCTTTTATCTAAATCTTGACAAACAAAAATGTCAGGGGTGTGGGATATAGATCTTTTCTGTTCTCATAAAGATGACATGACACTACATGCTCCCAGAAATAGCTTCAGAATTCCAGGGTTGTAAGACTTACTCATAAACTTCAATAGTTTAAGGAGAGACTGCCTGAAGTAGTAACAGGTCCATCTGTCATTTCAGGTTTGTCCAAATAATATATTAATATTATGGGATTCATGAAAGTAACCAAGGGAAGCTTCTAAACTCCTAGTTCTAATTTGATATTCTCCATTTGCTTTCTCATTTCCACTTCACACAGTAGCAACTTAAACCCCTCGCTTGAAATAAAGATAACCAGTACTCTGTTATGATTCTTGTGATAAACAGCAAAAAAAAAAAAAAGTACCAAAAGGCAAAGTGCCCCGAAATGCACAGTCAAAATATCACCATTCTGAATAGCTATGGACCAACGATGGTTAGCTTAAAACAGTGTTTCTCTATTTCTCAGAACATAGTTCACTGAAATGCCTTCACAGAACCACAGCGAGTCCTTGTTAAAAATGCTACCCTACCCCCTTTCATCTTCAATCAGATTCTCCAGCATGGGCTTGGACATCTGCATTTTTGACAACTTGATCATGTGATTTTTATGCACACATTTTAAAAAGCAGAGGTGGGAGGCATAATATTAAAATGAACTAAAGAGCAATAGCATAATAACTTCCACAGAAAAGTTGAAACATTTTGGCATTGAGAAGGCAACAACTGGCCTTATGTCAAGTTGCTATTCTGCCCACAGACCGGATTAAGTACAATCCAATCACTCACTTCTGTTTGTCTCCAGACATAAAATACATGTTCAAGTGACCGCATGAGGATAAATCCAAGGATAAAGTAAATGTGGGTGTGCCAGCTGGCAATCTGTTTACGGTGATGGTCTGATATTCAAGCGTTATGCTTCAATGATCACCAAAGTAGAAATGACTAAAGTAGAAACTGTAAGACCAAAAATTAAATAATAATAATTTGCAGAAAGAAATGCCTCTGAATGTTATTCTCCGGTATAGTCATTCCTTTGAAACATTTATGATTTAGTGAAAATGATAATTATACATGCAGAACTTAAAGCAGCTTTTATGATCACCAACCTTTTTAATACCTATGTACTAAGCTAGCTGAGTTGCTGGCATCAACCCTAGGAAAATGATGGTCCCACCACAGGTGTACGAATTTCAACAACAGGTTAGTTCTTTTTTATGTAAATGTTTTATCTGAAGGATAATATACATGCAGAAAAGTCAGTAGATTGTAACTGTAGAGCTTGTTGGATGTTTATAAACTGAACTCACCCATGACGCCACCACCCAGATCAAGATATAGAACATTCCCAGCACTTTGGAAGCTTCCCTCAGCTCCCACAACTGGAGTGATCACCACCCTGCCTTCTAGCACCATAGAATATTTTTGCCTGTTCTTTATCTTTATATAAGTAAAGTCAGGCTGGGCGCAGTGACTCACGCCTGTAATCCTAGCACTCTGGGAGGCCGAGGTGGGCGGATTGTTTGAGCTCAAGAGTTCGAGACCAGCCTGAGCAAGAGCGAGACCCCGTCTCTACTAAAAATAGAAAGAAATTATATGGACAGCTATAGAAAAAATTATCCGGGCACGGTGGCACATGCCTGTAGTCCCAGCTACTTGGGAGGCTGAGGCAGGAGGATTGCTTGAGCCCAGGAGTTTGAGGTTGCTGTGAGCTAGGCTGACGCCACGGCACTCTAGTCTGGGCAACAGAGTGAGACTCTGTCCCAAAAAAAAAAAAAAAAAAAATCTATATAAGTAAAGTCAATCACACAGTACACTTCTTGGTCTGGCTTCATTAGCTCACCATTAAGTCTGAAAACCTCATCCATATTAACGTGTGTAGAACAATCTGTTCACTATTATTGATGTAAAATATACCACTGTATGACTAGTCCATAAAGTATTTATTCATTTCACCATTAATAGACATTTGGATTGTTTCCAGTTTGGCCTGTGACCAATGGTGCTGCTATGAACATTCTTGCACATGGCTTTTGGAACACATACATAAATGTTTCTGTTGTGGAAGTCTTAAGAATAAAATTACCTGGACATGGAATTTTTATGCATCATACACCCTAATGTTAACAGTTACCATGGCAGCACATCCTTCCCCAAACTTAATATTTTGTAAGTTTTGTAAATTTTTTAAGCATCAGCTGTATTTAATTCACACTTTCTTGAAAACTATATGAAGTTGAGTACTTCATATAGTCACTGGTCAGTTAGATATTCTCTTGAGTGAAGGGCATAATCAAATCTTTCACCCATTTTTTTTTCTGTCTTGTTGCCTGTATTTTATATTGATTTATAGAATGCTTTACATATTCTGCATATGAATCCTTTAACAAACACACATACATTGCAAATATATTTTCCCAATCTGGGGTCTATCTTTTTACTACTTTAATGGCATCTTTTGACAAAAAGAAATGTCCAATTTTAGTCTAATATATACATTTGTTTCCTTATGAATCATGCCTTCAATATTTTGTTTAAGAAAACTCTAGCTACTTAGTCATAAAATAATCTCTACTGATTTCTTCAGAAATCTCATTTGCTTTACCTTTTCCCTTTAGATCTAAAATCCACTGAATTAAGTTCTGTGTATGGTATGAGGTAAGGGTTGTAATTATTTTTTTTCTATGTATAACCAATAGACCCAGCATCATTTAATGGGAATATTTTCCTTAACCTTTGCATTACAATATAACATTTGCATTAACCATGTGGTCATATAAGTGTTAAGTCTTTCTGGGCTTCCATTAGTCTACTAGACCATTAATCTATTCACTTAAGCTTACACCAACCAAACTGTCTTAATTATCATTATTTTATAATAAATTCTGATATCAGGTAGCATAAATCATATAACTTTGTTCAACTTCTCCAAGATTATCTTGGCAATTACTTTACTTTAGCACTTTAAAGATGTCATACTAATATTTATGGCTCCTATCTGTTCTGTTGAGAAATCCACTTTTGGCCTTTTGCTTTTTGAAATGTCTTTTTTCTCTTAAGCTTTTATGATTTTTTCCTTATCTTTAGTTTTCAGTAGTTTTACCACAATATGCCTAAGACTGGTACTCTTTGTATTTATCCTCAAATCCATGGTATATATCATGGATTGATATAGTCTACAAACCTATTTTTCAGTTCACTAATTCCCTCTTCAATTGTGTGCAAGCTATAATAAACCCATCTACTGAGTTTTTAATTTCAGTTATTGTTTTTCAGTTGTAAATTTTCTATGTGATCATTTTCTATATATCTGTTTCCCTGGTAAAATTCTCCATGTTGGCATCTATCTTCTTGAACTTATTACTCTTAGTTATTTTAAAGTCCATGTCCGATACCTGTGGATCTATTTATTTTTCTTGATATTTTTTGGCATACTTGTCAATTCTTAACTGAATGCCAGACCTTTTTTACAAAAAAATTGTGGAGGAATTAGATCTACCTCCACAAAGGACCCACATTATTCTCTGGAAGGCAGAGAGAGTAGGACAGATCTCTTCTATGTAATTAAAAAAAAAAAAAACTGAACCGACTTAAATCTCTGTATGGTTGGTCTAGCTCTTGTTCACTTTCACTCTATGGTTCCTAACTGGGGGGTCATAGGGTGTTTGTTAGGCCGCTTTTCATTCAGCCTTTCTGAGCTCCATTTTTTTTTCTCTCAGCCCTGTGAGACTGCCAATATCTCTGTCCTATTTTTCAAGTGTTTTAACCCCAGTTCTTTGAGATTGCCAAAGCTCTGCTGGATTCTCTGCCTCTTCATGGCCTGGCTATTTCCTACGTCTCTTATCTCCACCAAAACCTACTGAGATACAGCGAATGGACCGAGGGAAAAAGTAGCTTGCAGAACACTGGGCCTATTTCAATGGCTTCTCTTCTCTCTGAGATCCTGGTCCCTCAAGTCTCAGTTCACTCAGC
Organism: Lemur catta; assembly: GCF_020740605.2. Classification (NCBI taxonomy): domain Eukaryota; kingdom Metazoa; phylum Chordata; class Mammalia; order Primates; family Lemuridae; genus Lemur; species Lemur catta. The sequence goes on along the minus strand of NC_059150.1, from coordinate 22,001,659 downwards.
AGCTTTTCATTCTTTCCAATGTTTTAAAAAATTAATTTAATATGTGTTTTAATATGTGTTTTCTAAGTTGCTCTTAGGGAAAATGAATGTTCTGTTATTAGTTACTTCAGCATCCCCCAATAAACAGTTGGTTCTTAATTGGCAAAAATACACTAATTCCTGTTCTTTTTTTGTTTTTTCCATTCTTCACATGGCTGCCCAAACGTTTACTATTTTTCCCAAGTCACCTATCAGCTCCTTTCTTCTTCTCCTTTGAGGACACAACTCAGACTCACACTTCACTGGGAAAACAAAGGGAGAGAATTAGATATAATCTTTCAATTTTCCTTCTCTATATCTCACAACTTTAAAAACATATTTATAATTTAAAAAGGTACTTATTCATACTTAAATCCTACTCTCTAGAATAAAAAGTCTCCATGCACTATTCTCTCAACCCCATACTACCCCACCTCCTCTCAGATCATTTTATTTACTTATCCCCCGTCCCCAATTTAATCTGTAAATATTAGCTTTGCCTTAATTACTTTCTCTCGACTTACAAATATAAAAAAACATAGAGCATGCTAAAAATTGAACAAAATTTCATTAATTCTGCCAATTCTGCCAGACCTATTCCATCTTCTGTCAAAGATTTTGGAAAAATAAATGTAGTATACATTTACTGCTTCTAAATCCCATTCTCCTGTAAGTTTCCAACCTACTGTCCTCTCTCTTCCTGTATTACCTTAATCAGTTGATTCTCCCCATCATAACTTCAATGTCAAATTCAATGAGCTTTTTCTCAATTTTCACTTTATTTGGCATACGTGCAATATCCTTGGTGCAATTATCTCCTTCTTTCGTGCCCAAGATATCATTATTTTTTTGATTCCCAACCTATCTCTAAATATTTCCTCTTTGTATCTTTCACTAGCTTTTCTCTCCTCAAAGCTCCACTGGGCTTTCTCTTACATCTCTTACAAATCTATATTAGAATCCTTCAAAAGGAACTGAGCTTAAAAAATTGTATTGCTCATGTAGTCAAAATTAAGTTGTAAAGAAATTAACACAGTTATTTACATAGTCTTAAAAACATTCAATATGCACCCCTATTTTATATAATGGTACCGTCACTTCTAGCTGTCTGAGCTAGAAACGTGAGAGTCATTCTCTTCTCCTCGTACCTCATATCACCAAGTTTTAGCTTTTTCCCCTTTAAAATGCACCTCACTTCCGGCTCCTCAATTCCACTCAAAACACCACAGCCCCAGTTCAGCTAAGCATCACCTCCCATCTGTACTTTTACCATAATCTCAGAATTCTTTATTTTCAAGCCCCCCTCCATGTTGGCACCACAATTATCTTTCTGAAACACACTTTTGACCTTCACTCGCCTGTGATGCCAGTCCTAAACATGGTGAGTAAGACTTAAAAAGGGCCCCAATCACCGAACACCGGGTCCCCTTCCAGTCAGTGCACCCCGCCAAACCACACACTGGAACATCACTCTTGCAAGTCAACAGTTAAGCCAAGAAGCATCTTTGGAATCTACACATTCCAAACATTCCACACAAGCATATTGGGGGCAGAAACACTCATTCTGTCTGAAAGAACATTGCTATACTTTTCCTTGTACATACTGTTACGTTTTTCTTTTGACGTTTTAGCTGATAGCTAAAAGTTTTCCAAGTTGCTGTTCTTGTCCTAAGAATATCCAAGATAAGGGTCAAAGATTGTACAGTTAAGGGATAAGGGAATGAGATGTTCTCTCATTCTTCCCTTATCGAGTTCATACTTCCCTAGACCACTAGCTGTTCTGTTTCTTATCAGGTAAAACTGGCAACTATAAATCATGTTCCCTACAAGCTTCATCTATATACATCTGCATAAAAAATAATTCCACATAAAGCTTCAACTTTCTAATTACATATTATTATTCCCATCACATAGGTGAAGAAATTGAGACCCAGAGGCATTTAGTGAGTTGAACAAGGTCAAAGATTTTAACTCAGTCTTTATGAACTCAAAGTTCATGCTCTGTCAGTATACCAATACTAGTAACTCACTTCTTTTTGCCTCTATTAAATTATAAACTCCATGATGGCAGAAATCATATCCTTCCTATTCACTATTGTAACCAAGAGTCTAACATAAAGTCTGTAACATTATGAGAACATGATACCTATTACTAAAGGAATAGCTGATGCACTAACCCTGAGCGATACTGTGGATGAAGCCACCTTTATCATAGGCATAACACTCTTCGCTCTAATTTCTTCTTACTCTTTGGTAACATGGTCATATGTCTCAACCGTCCTAGTGTTTTGTCCCAATCCATTTATTTGTATCTTAATGTAAATCAATGTCAGTCATTTCTTATATTTGGATTAAATCTTTATGTGAAAATATTGAATTAAAAAAATCCTGAATCTTAGCTCACCTCCCTCGATAATAACTCCAAGGAATAAGTAGAGTGCCAGGGAACTTGTTGACGGGTAGCAACCCCTGCTTCCTTCGAAAAGGGCTCAAGATTGGACTTGTTATGGCTATTGATGCTGAAAGGCAATTTGTGGGAATTGCGAGAAGTCCTGAAGCTAGAAAAGTTACTGAAGAATTCAGTGTGATTTGGTAAACAGAACTTTGGAATTTATTCCATATATATTTGGGAGAAAAGAGAAAAACCTTTAAAACAACTTCACCATTGTCTAGGAACTCAGGTAAACATAGAATACCTTTCCCTCATTTGAAATTACAATGCAGTTTTGTTAACACCGTTTTGAAATCCTTTTTATCAGGCAGAGTCTCCCATTTGAACTCTACCATTCATTTCCCTTTTTCTCATAGTCTCAAAATGTACAAGAGTGCTTTCTAGGGTCACATGTTTCCTTTTGTAAAGAGACATGAAACTATCGGAAAGTACCATCGGCCAAATGGATGTCAGGAAGACGGCTCAACAGCGATGGTATCTAGAACAGCATCTCTAGACACTGCCCAGTGTGTCAGGAAGGCAGCTCAATGGCATCCACTCACAACTACTTGGAACACAGTACACTGACAATTGTTTTAGTATTAATACATTAATGAGACAGACTGCCATCTGGCTATAGTTAAAATGATTTATTTCAAAGAATATTGATATATATGAAAAAATAGAGAGAAATACATACCAAAACAGCCCAAAGAAAGCTAAATTTAGATCTAACACAGAACTAAAATTTTTGTTGTTGCCTGCCTTGGCATTTTACTAAAATCTCTATGATAGCTTCTTGGAAGGAAACAAAAATATCTTTGTAATCAGTATCTGTGCTTGCAATATTTTTAATGTTTATAATCTAGGGATATTTCTTGGAAATCTATTTAGATTGAATAGAAAGAGTAATTCTCCAGAAGTTCTTATGTAGCATTATAAAGCATATTAATGTATTCATATTATTCATTTTAGCTATATGGATTTAGCTATATATGAATTCCACTCTACTGCAAGCAAGAATAATTCTTCTTTTTCATTAAAAAAGGGGTTCTCAGCCTTAGCACTATTGCCATTTGGGGCCGCATAATTCTTCGCACTAGAGTGCTGTCCCTGGCTTCTACCTGATAGACAGATGCCAGTAGGAATCCCCAGTTTTGACAAACAAAAATGTTTCTAGAAATTGCCCAATGTGTTCTAGGGGCAAAATCATTTTCTGCTTAGAACTACTTCTCGCTGCCAGATACTTATTCACTAGCATAAATCGTAAAAAAAAAAAAAAAAAAATAGCTAAGTTCCCTAAATAATATATGTTGGATATATTATTTCAACTCCACTTTTAAAAACTTTCCTTATGATTGTTTTCCAAGTTGAAATTCCCCCACATCATTCTACATATTAAAAGTTCACTTAAGTTATAAAACCCAATCCAATCTCCATTCAACCTGCAAAGTCTTCTTTTATTGCCAACACTTTTCCAAAGTGTTATCTAAGCCCATTTTATCTTCCCAACTAGACTATAAATTGATCAAAGGCAAAGCTCCACGTAAGTAAACACTGGAGTGAGACAAGTTTGAGTTCTAGCCACAAAACATAACAGCTCTGCGATCCTGGACTATTTACTTCACATACTTATCTAAATCTCTTCACTTGTAAAATTAAAATGACTACAGCATATATTTCATAGTGTCACTGAAATGAATAATTGAAGTATGTTGTCAAGTCCTAAGAACTCTGCTGAGCATTTTTATTTATTTAACAAACACCTATGCTGTGTACACTATGCCATAATTTCACTTAATCCTCATTTTAAAAGGTATGATTATTACCTCCACTTAATAGTTGAGGAAACTGAAACATAGAACAGCTAAGTAACTTGCCCAAATCCTCAGGGTTAACAGAGAGTAGAAGGGACATTTGAACCCAAGCAAGCCAGTTCCAGAGTCCTTGTTGTAACCACTAAGCCGTACTTCCTCTCTAGTATAAAATATATACTCAATAAAGTTATCTAGTATAGGTATTGTGCTTACTTTTTCTTGTTCTTCAAGGCATTGAATGAGAATTAAATAGATGGCATATACTCAGCATTTATTGATGAGGACATCAATAAAGGAGCTTTGTTGGAATAAACACTGGGTCATATTTCTTTAACATTTCTTCTCCAAAGTTTTAAGTCTCAAAGTTGTTATTTCATTTTGCATCTGGAGATCTGAATTATCCTTATACACCAACTAAAAACATTTCTTTTCTGGAATTTTATTTAAATTATTTAATTAAAATATACGGATACATCAAATGAAAAGTCAGAATGGAAAAGTGCTTCCAAGGAGTCAATAAATACACAAAGATCCTCAGGCTACACCTCAGCTCAGCTTAACCAGGCAGTTCAGTCTCTACATTGCACAATTTTTATTTTTCAGAAAAACTGTAAAATATTCAGATATACTAAAATAATATTGATAAATGTTTTCACATAAATGCTTAAATTTTTATTGTGGTAGAGGTATTCTATTTGACATAAAAACTTTAAGAACATACTTTTCCTTGGAAATTTAAGAAACATTTAACCTATTTTTATTTAATTTTATTAGATTTTAGTCACACCCTATCACTATAGGAATGATACATGGTTTTTGACAAAAAGAATTTACTTAATATATGAAAAGAAAGCTGCATATTACTCAGCTTTTATAACTTCAGTGCCCATCAATACATGAGTGGATTAAGAAAACATGGTGTATGTATACCGTGGAGTTCTACTCAGCACAAAAAACAATGGCGATATAGCACCTCTTGTATTCTCCTGGATAGAGCTGGAGCCCATTCTACTAAGTGAAGTATCACAAGAATGGAAAAACAAGTACTCACCATCAAATTGGTTTTAACGGACCAACACTTAAATGCTCATATAGTAATAACATTCATTGGGTGTCGGGTAGATGGAAGTGGGGAGGAGGGGATGGGTATATTCACACCTAATGGGTGTGGTGTGCACCGTCTGGGGGATGAACATGCTTGAAGCTCTGACTCTGGTGGGGCAAAGGCAATATATGTAACCTAAACATCTGTACACTTGTAATATGCTGAAATAAACAAAAAAATTTTAAAAAATAAATAAATAAGAAATTTTTAAAAATAAGCTTTTCTTTTACTTGGTACAACATTAACATGTTCAAGTATATAAATGAAAAATATGAAAAGTATTTTAACATGAAGAAACTCATGTATGAGACATATATAATAAATGACAAAATGAGTCAGATCCATCACTGATAGGTCTTGTAAAAAAAAAAAAAGAACATGGGGGTGGTGTCCTGTCAGTATTGGTAATACACTCTTCATTTTGATAGGATTGTACTTTTACTATATTGCAGAGCACTGCTGTCAAATATACTAGTGAAATATAATTCTGTTTATTCTACTGAATAAATGGGGTGGAAATCCACCTAAAGACCAACCGATGTTATTGCACTATCATAGAATAGTATTATTCACTATTCATCAGACCTAAAACACATGAATACATGCATACAAACAAAAAACAGCTATTGAAATTTAGAGAGGAAATGGACTAACTGTTCTCGTAATACCATTTGACAACTTTGGTGGGGCACAGTGCTTCACTCCTATAATCCTAGCCCTCTTGGAGGCCAAGGCAGGGGTGGGGGGAGGGGGATGGAGGGGGTGGGGGATGGCTTGAGGTCAGGAGTTTGAGTCTGCAGTGAGCTATGATGACGCAACTGCACTCGAGCCAGGGCGACACAGTGAGATTCTGTCTCAAAAAAAATGATTTGACAACTTTATAAACTACCTGACATTCTAAATGAATGAGGAACAGTAATCCTTTCCTAAACACATTATATTTTTCCACTACATAGAAAATACAAGATAAGAGATATTAGAGAGACATGTGTTACAGAACACTTTACTTATCTTAAAATTATCTTCCATGAAAAGACCATTGGGAAATAATTTCATTACACGTAGAGTTTTTAAAATCTTGGGTGGATACTCAAAAACATTCCAAAACAATTAATAAACTAAAACTCAGTCATAATCTAAGGGCTGATACTAGGGCAATGTTTAAATCAAAAAAAGATATATCTTAGGTATCAAGTAGCTGTAGGCCCACAGCAACACCATTTATGAAAAATAAGAATTGAAACTCCATAATTAATCTAAGAGAGGATTAATTAAGTTCATTCAAAGGTGTTGTAAAGTTTCCTGTACACTGAACCTCAGAAAACATCTAGTGAGCTGTGGATAGAATAACAGAGACATTTATAATCTATAAAAAAATGAGCTAATATAAAATTATTTTTCAAATTCTCTTCCTAGTGAGGCAAAAAAAGGAAGCAATATTCAAGAAGAAAGTAACAATTACACATTTTTATGTATTCTATTCATTCATTCAGTAATCCCTGAGATCTCAGGGATCCCTGAGCCAGACTCAGAGCACTAATGTTTCAAACAGTGAATAAGCCACAGGCCCCGATCTTGCAAGTGGGGTAACTACACTCCCGTGTGTTAACCAGAAGCCCAGAGAGCTGCCAACGGAGCACAGGAGTGAACTGCGCCAGGTAATTTTAGAAAAGGCTTAACAATGGGAGTCCCATTCCACCACTGGTTTCTCTCAAGCTGAAAAAGAAGGATCCAATAATCTGGTCAACACAGAAACTCAGAATGGAAATTTCTTGTCTCCAAAGTCAAAAACTGAAAAGTATCCCAGTGAACTACCTCAAAAAAGATTCTTTGGTTCACACAAAGATGATATCTAAGAAATAAATGTATTTTTATGTTTATATCTAAAATAATTTTAACAAAAATAGGTAATATTTATCGATAATTTACTATGCATTAGGAATATAAGTACTTTACACGTGTCAATGCACTGAATTCTGACAACATCCCCAAGATGGAGCAAGGTGGAGAGAGGAAATCTGTGCAGGGACACAGGGCTAGCGAGTGGCCTCCAGGCACCATGCTTGCACCTATACGCTCTGCCTCCTCCCTGGACCTTCTGATCACCATGAAATTCAACAATGGCTACCAGAAAGAGATAATGTATTTTCACAGTAATTTCTATATGCACTTGCTGCTAAAGAAGACTCTCAAATATTAATAGGGCCAGGTATAGTGGCTCACGCCTGTAATCCTAGCACTTTGGGAGGCAGAGGCAGGAGGATCACTTGAGCTCAGGAGTTCAAGAACAGCCTGAGCCAGAGCGAGATCTGTCTCTGCCAAGAGTACAAAAATTAGCTGGACATCGTGGTGTGCACCTGTAGTCCCAGCTACTCAGGAGGCTGAGGCAGAAAGATGTCTTGAGAGCCCAGGAGTCTGAGGTTGCAGTGAGCCATGACGACACCACTGCTCTCTACCCAGGCTGACAGAGTAAGATTCTGTTTAAAATAAATAAATAAATAAATAAATAGGTAATATTTCTCTACACACATACCCAACCTCCCCCCAACATTCACAAATAGGAAGATTAAGTTCTAAGCTCCTTTTCTCAGGGAATTATTAACACTCTGTGTTGAAAGTCGGGTCCTTTGAAGAGGATTAAGTGGATAGGCCCTACAGGCGAGGGGATTGAGGCTGCTGCTTTGGAGAGAGAAGACTGCAGGAAAGAGGGCTACCTTTCTTAAAACTTTTATGGGTTTAGGTTTTTTTTGAGTTTCTACGAGTGTTAGAAACCCATGCAGTTGTGCATTGTACACGGCACGGTGACTGCAGGACGGCCGTGGATTCTGCACTCTGAACACCATCACCTGGAGAACAGTGGTAAGGTCCTAAGTGTGTGTGTGATTGCTGGGGAAGGCTGCTCCAGGAGGCATTTCAGTGTCTGTCCAAAGCGGAAGGCCGGGATCCACGAAAACATTCACCCAAAGGTTACACAGTGAAGCTTACACAGGCCCCACTCCTAATTTACAGGCAACTCTAAATGCCTAGAATTCCTGTCAGACCTTGGAGAGGGGGAGACCACCCACCTACCGTGGCGAGTGGGGACTCAAAATCAACATGAATGTGATGTAGAAAAAGCATGTCAGGTGAGACTTCCTGGTCCTGAGTATGAACATGTAGAATATCCACGCCACCACACTGTGATGTGTTAACTTTTAGGGCAATTGCTCTACAGGACTACAAAGATGTAAAAAGCAACACAGTATGATTAAAAAGCAATTGAACACTTGAGAATATTTAGTGCTCAATATCTGCTTTATACATGAACACGTAGTCAAATCGGTTTGTAAAGGAACTTTTGTAGTCATTTCAACAATCCTACAGATGCTTACAGGCATCCCTCGCGTCACAAGGCCCACGACAGAACTGTCGCTGATTCATCCTAGACGACCCACCTCCACTCAAGGTGGAAGTCAAGGCATAACATGTGCCTCGTTTCCTCAAGGCCACAGGGTAGTACAAGCCCAAAGTTCCTCATGAAGCCCCAAAAGAAGACACGTGGTCTAAAACATTTAAAAAAGTCTTCCATTCTGTTTGACTCCCCCTGGTTTTGTACTGACATTCTCAGACAATATATGAAGGGCGAAAATTTAAACATCCTTTTTGGAGAACAGCCATGTTTTCGTTAACATTAAGGATTTATCCACATTGCATGCAGTGGGAACACTTCCACGACACCACAGGCATGCCACAGCGCAGCCAAAGCTCTTTCCAGGGCAGGATGAAACAACGTTTTGCAATGTGGCAGTGGCTCAAAGCCGAGTGCCTAGAGTTTCGCTGCCTGAGTTCTTAGATACATCCTAAATATCACACAATCACAGATTAATTTGAGGGAGCATTAAACTGTGTTAAAATACTTACGAAAGATATCTTTATGTATAGGAAGGTAAGTGTGTATTTGTGAAGGTGTGTATATATAGTACATTTTGTACGTTATTTGACTTAGAGTTAACACTGTGACCTTTGGAATGCATATTCTTCTTTTTCCATTGCTTATAATGTGATATGTTCATGATTCCAGTATTAAATAATTTAAAAATATAATTGTAATATTAAGGCATTTGTGTTTATTTCTACCATTCTCAATGATAATGTAATGGGTCATGTAATTAGGCATACTTTTATAGGAATTTAAAAAATAAAAAATATCAAGGTGTTCATGATTATTTTGTTTTTTAAAAGAAGTAAAACCAGCAAAAAAAAAAAAAAAAACCCTTAGAATAATCTTTGTTTCATTATGGAATATTTAAAGCCTTTGTTCTGCTCAGAAGTCCTTTAGATCTCAGGGTAGGCAAACATAAAACAGAAGAAATTGCCTAGACTCCACCTTCTAAAATGTGGCTCACGCATCATCAGTGTCTGCATCACTCGTATGTAAGAAATTTAGAATCTACTCCCTAAATCTACTGAATCAGAATCTGCACTTTTAACAAGATCCCCCAGGGATTCCCACGGACACTGAAGTTTGAGAAGTTCTATTTGAGGAAGATTAGGTCTAGTCTCAGACCAGCAAATGGCATAACCCTTTAGAAATTAGTAACTTGATCCGGATCTTGCTATGAGTTTATCTGAAATAAAACATCATTTACCCACAGACACAGATATTTTGAATAACAAAAGCTTAAGTTTCTTTAGAAAAATCTTAAAAAAGTACTTTAAGATATTAATCCATACAATCTTATAAAAATTATCTCAAATGCATGTGTTTATAATTCTCCCAAAGACATTTATTTTTTCTTAAAGTTTAAATGTGGTCATTAAGTGCCATTGTCTCCTGAATGCTTACGGGAAGTTAGATCCACCTGCGACCCTACAACTGTCCTTAGAAGCCCTAATGTTTATGACGCTCATTCTTTAAAGGGAATTAAATATCTAATAAAGGAACCAGCCAAGAAAAGAAGCCTAAGTACATACACATAATTAGGATATTCTAAAAAATCTAATGTTTGTATGGTATTTTATCATTTAAAAAACACTATAGAATCTATCACCTGACTTCCTCTTAGGGAATAAAACATGGCTGTGTGTATCCTGAATTCTGAGACCAGCCCGCCATTATCATACAAGATCTTCGTTTTCCCCAACACGTTTTAAAAGGAGCAGAAATTCAGTTTAGGTAGCAACTGCATCGGTGTGAGCTCTTTCATTTGGTTAGAAAATGAGGTTTGTGGCTAGGGTTGTGGTTCTGTTACACAGAAGCACAAAGAAAACTCTATCATCAACTGAAATTTAACTGTCACCCTGGTCATTCTGCAAACATGTATCTTCTGTTACAAGGGGAAAGGGACAATACAGAATCCGGAGTTTCACACACACCCACCCAACAGTTAGCACCTGACGCATTGATGTCATGCTGTTTGTTACGTATCACATCTACTACAACTTTCTGCAGCTTTAAAAGTAAGAGTTATATTAATATTATGAAATTAAATGCAAACTACTTTTTTAAAAAAATAAGAATACAGAATGATTTTGAGTCAGATGCAAATTTGACCTTCAAACTGCCTCTCTGTATGAACTGTGAGCAGAAGAATGCAGAAGGGGTCAGCCCTGGAGCCCTGGGTACACGGGATGCATTCGAGAAATACTGAGATTGGCCACCACGTCTGGGAAGGGACTGGCTGCTATCTTGTCCTGGGCTGGACAACACCCTCAGGTGAAAACAGGGAAAGGAATGAGATGTTATAAATTCAAATGTCAGCTCTGACCCCTCAGAAGATAGTTCACAGGGTGCTGCTGATTTCATTTTGACGTTTTAACAGCACCGAAGGGCATTTCTAAACATAACTAGGTAGGATAGCATGATTTGTCAAAGGACAAAATAGAAAATAGATATAATATCAGTCTGATCTTTTTAAAAAGCAGATAGAGATGTTTTGCCAGGAATTAGCTATTTGTTTTTTGATCCGTGTGGCATCTTTGAGAAAGCCCCCACAGATACAGGGAAAGCAGAAAACTCCAACAGTTGTTCTTCTTTACCAATATGTAGAGCTTTGTGGAAATTTACCTTTGTAAATAAATGCAAACACTATAAACAACAGAAGAGGATGTAGGGTTCTGTAATTCTGGTCTTCCCAGATCTTAGGACATCTTTTATAGTGTTTGTAGTTCTGTTCTTGTCTATCTTTTAAGGACTGCTATATACAACTATCCCAAAGTCAACTGACTTGGTAATTTGTACAGATTAAGCTCACCAAGCAATATCATCAAAATTCCTCTTAGAAAGGTGAGAGGAATAACTTTTCTCACTATAACCTCCAACAATTTCTCAAAAATAAGGTGTTTGTTTGCACGGTATGTCATCCCTTCACTTTTTCATATTAAGCTTATTCCTTTCTGTAAAAGTCCTTTTTATTCTTTTTTTTTATCTCTTTCTGACTTCCTGCAAATTCAATAAAGTCATATAAAGGCTTGGCAACAACTCTCCCCCCCTCGGAAAAAACAATGTAATAATTTTTTAAAAATCAAATTAGAAATGCTGAATGAAAATGTTAACAGATTGCCATAACATCGTCCTTTAGCCCACAGCAATTGATCTCCAGTAGCTATTCCTCCTATGGGTCCTTCAGTACAAAAACACTTTATTTATGTTATTTATTTATTTATTTTTGAGACAGAGTCTCACTCTGTTGCCCGGACTAGAGTGAGTGCCGTGGTGTCAGCCTAGCTCACAGCAACTTCAAACTCCTGGGCTCAAGTGATCCTTCTGCCTCAGCCTCCCGAGTAGCTGGGACTACAGGCATGTGCCACCATGCCCGGCTAATTTTTTCTATATATATTTTTAGTTGGCCAGATCATTTCTTTCTATTTTTAGTAGAGACGGGGTCTCACTCTTGCTCAGGCTGGTCTCGAACTCCTGACCTAGAGCAAGCCTCCCGCCTCAGCCTCCCAGAGTGCTAGGATTACAGGCGTGAGCCACCACGCCCGGCCTAAAAACACTTTAAAAAGGGAGCTTCTCAAATCTGGGGTCTAACTTGTGCTGCCTATGCTGTGGGAATCCAAGGCGACCCTGTTCTCCATTTCACAAGATGAAGTAACATCTCATATTCATTATTTAGTAATGTTACCAAGATTGACTCAAAGACCTTTAAAACGACACTTGCAGTATTACTGTCTTCCCTCTCCTAATTATAATAAATAATCACTGCCAAAGTGCCTGGGGCCTATGGTGAAAGTCGCTGAGGAATCAGATCCACAACCAGCTGAAAGAAATTCACAGAATGCACAACGGGAACTGCTGTTAGACTCAGCATAGTGACACCCAATGTCTCTACAGGACAGAACTCCGCATTGATAGAGAAGGGTTGCTGCTGCTTTGTCTAAGAGATAATAACTCTATTTTTAAAAGTCAAATTACCTCTGCTTTTTGCATACCTGGAAAGCTACTGACATAGCATTTACTTGAATTAAGAATGGCTTTTCCAACTAACAGTCCAAGCTCTCTGGTTGGGAGGCCTGAGCTTTCTCTAACCGGCATGGTGGGTACCAGTCTCTAAATATGGTTCCTAATGAGGCTTCTCTTTCCCAGGAGTCTTTCTTCCAGAAAACTCTCAATTTAAAATGATAAAAATACAAAAAAAGAAGAAAAAGAAGAAGAATGACTTAAGAAAAACATTGGTAAAGGAGTGATTAGATTGGTTAGACTGGAAGTCTGAGATCAAATTTAGAATGTAAACCTCTAATCCAGACTAGTTTTGAAGAAATTGCCATTGTTCCGCTTCCCTCCCCCCTCATGAAAACCACTGCTCACCCCAAAATCTTGCCATCACAATTCCCCCCTTACTTCTGACATTTATCTACTTCCTGGGCACTCTTCATTCACTGAAGGCATGGGCAACCAAGCTACATTCTTTCTTTTCTTAGTAATTAACTTCTCTCTCTCTATTGGCCTTTTCATTGCCATTTCAATAAGCTCAAGATGAGGGTTAAAAAGACTTTTTCCTAGTCTGAAAAAAAAAAATACAACACAAAACTATCTTCCACATTCCTCTGCAACATACTCGATATACTAAAACCAGAACATTTTTAAAAATGACAATTCAATTATGTGATTTACTACTTAAATGCCATAAAGTTCTTCTCATTGCATTTATGATAAAATCTCAATCCTAGTCCGTGCCCTACTCATGCCTGTCATCCTAGTCTCATCTGCCCTCCAACCTCCACCTCTGCTGGCTATTGTCCAGCAACCTTGGACCCGTTCTGGCTCCTCACAAGCACCCTGTTCTTCCTTTGCCTTTGAACTTGTTGCTTTTTCTGCCCAGGACTTCTTGCTCATCACCAACATACTTTTCCTTTCAGGTACCAGCCTGAATGTCACTTCTGCAGGAAAGCCTGCCCTGTTTCCCAGACTGATAAATTGCAATCTCTTTTCTTTCTCTAAAACCTGTTCTGAGAGCTAGATCACCTATTCCTGTATTTTGGCAGTAATCTAAAACTTTACGAAATTCATCATTGTAATACTTTTTTGTATCCATTATTTTTTGTATTCTCACCTGAATGAACCCCAGCTATTTGAATGGTAAGAGTCATCAGGAAAACTACTTTTAAAAGCATGAAGAAGGATATTACCAACAAGTTAATTCAGCATTATTCTCAGGCTGTGGTTCCCATCATTTCAGGCTATCCTACACCCGTTTCTATAGCTGTTCCATACAGAGATATAAGAAAGAGAAACTTCAGTTTCAAAGAGGCAGCTTGTTTAACATCTTGACTCAGCACTCGTTCCAAAGTAGAATTAAACAAAATGTCTTCAAATTCCAAAGCAGTGTGCATCACAAGAGGGTCATTTTGTCCGACTCCACATGCTTTCAGCTAACGCGAAGCCAAAGTGAAATGTTAGTCTGACAGATAACAGCATCAGAGAACTGTTCAAAGTGTTACCATTTAAAGATTTAGACAAAGACAACAACATTTGAAGAAGACAAAGCCCCTGGCTTGTAAAGGAACTCAAGCAACGGAAGGGTGAACCGTAATTACACATTTTCAACAGCAAAGCAAATAAGGACACTTACGCATGTCACCGAAGGCCCCCTTTGTCACTTTGGTGGCACGTAACACCACCACCGTAAACTTGTGGGAATACTGGTGCTCCACCTAGAAATAAAATGATAGTAAATTTAAACTTAGCTTCCATTATAGAATCTCACTGTTTCTTTGAGACTAATGAAAAATAATTCCACTTGAAAAGAAATAACATGCACACCAGAAACATTCTTTGATCCAAAGGCTTCTTTTTTGACTCTCTTTTCTCCCACCACAGAATCATGGAGAAGTTTAGAGCATGCTTTAAAATGTCACTACAGCTGGACTATTAGCACTTCTTCCCTGTCAGGTTTACCACACACTTGGGAAAAAATGTAAATTAGGATGGCAAGTATTCTAGGAGCACAATCAGGCTTTGTATTGGTTAACTAGGAAGCCCTGGTATACAAAGGTGAACTCAGACCAACCTGTTGTGGGTTTGTTTGTTTTTGTCGTTGCTGTTCAATGACTCAATCAATTAACACTCTTTTTCTGCACGGCATTTCCAGGAGTTTTCAAAACCCTCTGGACCCAAGACAATAACCAGCAAACTACATACATTAATTTTATTCCATTTGTTATAAATCATATGCAACAATATTAGAAGTTTCTATTAGCCTAATAGTTTGCATACACATAATAAGTATCAACAGGTAGAAGACTAAAACACTTCACCTAAATGGAAATTAGTTATCAAACAATCCTACTCACTAAAACAAAATGGGGAAGCAGGAACTCACAAAGTTCTCAGGGCAACTGAAAAGATTACAAAGTCTTTAGCTTTATCAAGCATTTTTTATTTCAATCTTAAGAGAGGCCATCTTGCTTAATTTTAATAGGCTTGCTTAACTGGCTAAAAAGTCCATAATGAATTAAAAAGAGGCTAAGATACTAACAACACTGAGAAGTGAGTAATAACAATCTAAAAGCAGGGAGGCAGAAAAAAAAATTGTCAAAAGTATAGATAGATTCATGAGGACCAGCAGTAGTAAGATGTAAGGGGAAAAAAATAGCACTCGATAGTTTCAGAAGAAATCACTCTCTATCAATATATAATATTCAGATTTATAAGAGCATCAAAGAAGAGATGAAGTAATGGATAATGAGCATACCCTGTTTCAACAGGCAGAGAAGCATGAAAATCCTTCAAGATGAACTATTCAACTTTATTTTTAAAAAGAAATGTCTTCAACATCCAAAAGAGTTCTCAGTAGACAAAATCGTACTCTACACAAATAAAATTATCAATCATAAAAAATATACATGCTTTCTAAAAATGTGTGTTGCCTTTTACTATAACCAAAACCACATATGCATCCCTATTACCAAAAAAAAGCAGGTTTATAAGCAATGATAATAACTTTGAATAATTTCTATCTAAAACTGCAATCTCCACAAGTTTAATCCATTGAGATATGTGTTTTCTAGGTAAACCTCATAAATATTTTATGTTAAATATGCCTGGTTAAAAATATGCCAAATATAAATAATAGGCCAGGCTACAAGGGGTGAAAATTGCTTTGAATATTTATATCAACCATCAAATCTTCTGAACCATTGAGGTAATATATAACACAATGAAGCCTCCCATCATAGCTGGTATAGAGGAGCAAAAATTAGAATCACATCAGACTTTTCCTCAGAAATCATGTAAGCAAGAAGAGAGTGAAGTTAAATATTTAAAATGTTGAGAGAAAAAAAGCATGGAATTTTGTATCCTATGAAATTATCCTTCAAAAGTGAAGGAGACAAAGAATTTCTCAGACAAACAAAAATTGAGGGAATTTGTTGCCATCAGACCTGCCTTGAGAGAAATGTTAAAAGATGTTCTTGAGAGGAAAAAGAAGATGTTATAGATCAGAAACTCAGATACTCAGATCTACATAAAGAAACAAGAGCATTGAAGAAGAAATAAGTGAAGGCAAAAAAATATTAAAAGTATTATTTTTCTTATTCTTAATTGATCTAACATATCAGTTTGTTCAAAATAATATTAATAGCAACATTGTATATTTGTTTTACATACATATATATGCTTATGTATAAGTGAAATGAATGACTGTAATAATACGAGTGATGAGAGGGAGAATTTAGAAATATTTTGTTATTATATGATACTTGCAGTACTGTGAAGCTATAGGGTTATCTGAAAGTGGACTCAGATTAGTTGCAAATATATATTGCAAATTCTAGGGCAACCACTAAGAAGAAAATGTAAAAAAAAGAAATACAATTGGCATGTTAAGGAGAAAATATAGAATATGTTCAATGAATGGGTAATTAAAAATGACAAAAGGGATAAAAAGTGTAGAAAACAAAATAGGAACAAGGAACAATGACAGAATATAAAGCAGTAACAAATATGATAGATTTTAATCCAGCTATATCAATAATCACTTTGAACATCAATGGTCTAAATACACCAATTAAAATACAGAGATTGTTAGAGTGGATCAAAAACAAGACTCACCTATATTCTACCTACAAGAAACTCACTTTAAAAGTAAACACACATACAGATTAAAAGTAAAGAAATGGAGAAAGATACATGAGGCTAAAATTAACCAAAAGAAAGCAGAATTATCTTAATTTCATACACAGCATATGTCAAGGCAAGGATATCAGGGATTAAAAGGAATATTATTTATAATAAAGAGGTAAATTCTCCAAGAAAATATAACAATCCTTAACATGTATATGCCAAACAATAAATCATCAATATACATGAGGCAAAAACTGACAGCACTTCAAGGACAAATAGATGAATCTACTATTATACTTGAAGATTTTAACACCCCTCTATCAGCAATGGACAGATCCAACAGGCAGAAAATCAGTAAAGACACAGTCGAACTCACCAGCCCATCAATCAACACCTACAGCATAACAACAATGGACATCTATATGCTACTTCATTTGGGCCATGAAACACATCTTTACATATTTTTAAAAATATAAATCATACAATGTCTGCTTAAACTAAAAATCAATAACCAAAAACAATTAGAAAATTCCAAAATATGTGAAGATTAAACAATACACTTCTAAACAATACTTGGGTCAAAGAAGGAAGTCTCAAGAGAAATTTGAAAATATTTGGAAGTAAATGAAAATACAACATATCAAAATTTGTAGGATGCAGTAAAAGCAGTGCTTAGTGCAACATTTATAGAATTGGATGCATATACTAGAAAAGAAAGATCTAAAATCAGTCATCTAAGCTTTTACATTAGGAAACTAGAAAAAGAAGAGCAAATTTAATCTAAGGTAAGCAGAAGAAAAATAGTAAAAATTAGAGCAGAAATCAATAAAATTAGAAACAGAACATAAATAGAGAAAATTAATGAAACCAAAAGTAGGTTCTTTAAAAAAAAAAAAATCAATAAAATCAATAAGCCCCTAGCAAGGCTAAGTAAGAAAAAAAGAGAAAAGAAACAAACTATAAATATCAGAAATGAAATAGGGGACATCATTACAGATCCCATGGATACTAAAAGGATAATAAAAGAAACACTATAAATAAGTCTATGTCCACAAATTTGATAACCTGAATGAAACCTGGACCAAATTTGATAACCTGGACCAATTCCTTGAAAGTCACAATCTCCCAAAACTCACACAAGAAGAAATAGACAATCTGAATAGGCCCATATCTAGTAAAGAAACTGAGTCAATAATTAATAGCCTTCCAAAACAGAAAGCACTAGGTTCACATGGGTTCACGATAAATTTTACCACATATTTAAAGAAAAATAATATCAATTCTATACAATCTCTTCCAGAATACAGAAGCTGAGGAAATACTTCCTAACTCATGTAGGAGGCCACCATTATGCTAATTTCAAAACCAAACAAGGATATAACAAAATAAAAGAAAACTACAAACCAGTATCTCTCATGAGCATAGGTGCAAAAGTTCTCAACAAAATATTTGCAAATTGAGCCCCATAAAATATAAAAGAATTATATAACATGACCAAGTGATATTTACTCCAGTTATGCAAGGATGGTTCAACATTCAGAAGTCAATTATTGTAATCCATCAGATCAACAAGCTAAAGAAGAAAAATCAGATGATAATATCAACAATTCAATAAAGCATTTGACCAAATTCAACACCCATTCATGATAAAAACTTTCAGCAAGCCAGGAATAGAAGGAAACTTCCTCAACTTGATGAAGAATATCTACGATAAGCCTGCAGTTAATGTCATACTTAATGGGGAGAAACAGGAAGCTTTCTTGCAAAGATCAGGAACAAGGCAAGGATGTTCCCTCTCCTAACTCCTTTTCAACATTGTCCTAGAAGTCTAATGCCATAAGACAGGACAAGGAAATAAAAGGAATACAGACTGGTAAAGAAGAAATAAAATTTTGTTCATAGATGACATGATTGTCTATGTAGAAAATGCAATAGAATCAATTACCAAAAAAAACTCTTAGAACTGATAAATGATTATAGCAAGATTGTAGGAGATAAAGTTAATATACAAAAGTCAGTTGCTTTACTATATCAGAGATTTAAAAATGGAATTTAAAATTAGACAACACAATACCATTTACATTAGCACCCCCAAAATGAAATACTTAGTTATAAGTCTAACAAAGTATGCACAAGATCTATATGAGAAAAACTACAAATCTCAGATGAAAGAAGTTAAAGAAGAACTAAATAAATGGAGAGACAGTCTGCCACTAAAGAGACCTTCTCAATAATTATTATTAATATATTATATATAATGATGTTTCCCTCCCAAAATTGTCAATATTCTTTTTCCATATTCTAGAACTTCTAACATCACATGGATTTCCAAATACCTAAAAACTTCCTTGTAACATAAAAATCATGAGCAGTATTTTTATCTGTTATTTAGTACTTGATTTTTAAACTTGCTGCAAAGCCAAATGTTTATTAATAACATGTAGAAAAAGATAATATTGTTATTATTATAATATAAGGACTTATTGTGTATGAATATGTTACATATTCTACTAGATGCAAACTCTCATTTAATCTTCCCAATAACCCTAATGAAATAGGTGTTATTTCTTCCAGGGGATAAGCACACTTAAAACTTTGACTCAAATGGTACAAATATAATTTATGTAACCAAAATATTTGTACCCCTGTAATATCCTAAAATTAAAAAACTCAAAAAATAAAATAAATTAGACATTACTATTTATATTTATAAATGAGGAAAATGAAAATATGAGAGACCAAATAATTTCCCAGGAACTCATAGAGAGTAAATAGCAAACTTTAATTACAATCCAGTTTTGCAGTCCCAGTGCCTTTACTCTTTACACATTCTGTCCTTCACACAGAGAATAATAATATAATAGCAATACCAATAAATTTAATAGTAATAAAAGCTATTTCCATGTACTGTAGAGTATATATAGTTACAATCTAGTGTATGACATCTGTAGTTGACTTAAAGGCTTTCTAGTAATTGAGTTATTTTCTCTACACCTTTTCAGCTTTCTTATTAGTTTGCTTTTATTTTCATCAGTTTCAATTCTGCCTTCTTAACCAAAGTAATTAAAGTACTCTTGTACTGTTCACAGAAATAAGCATAAATTGATCAATTTCTTTATTTTTACATTAGTTTTGGAAACATAAGCATTCAGATCACCTGTAAATTATTCTCAAAGCAAAAATGTCAAAATTTGTGCCCATCTCTTCCTAAGAACTATAAAAATTAATAAAAGAGTATTTATAAAGTAAGTACATATTCTTGGAAAAAGATGTTCAGTTTCAATAAATGATTATCCAAATAGTCCTTTGAAAATCCTTTGCCATGTTTCCTGGGGCCAATACCAGACTGGGCGAGGTTCCAACATGGACAGGAGACTTTTGGTTATGTCTTAGGGACAGTGCCAGAGGAAATGATATTATTGAATCCACAGCCAGTGTTCTTCAGGGGAAACTAATGACTCAGGACAATGCTAGTTAGTAGCTGGCAGAAAAAGATGTCATATTTCAATTGAGATGTCAAATCCAAATTCAATCTACGGACTTAGTCACCAAGATTAAGCCTTGACTTTAGGTCTTGAGTTACTTTACTTTGAGTGTCTGTCTTCATCCATAGTCTTTTCCATTGTGAAAAACCAAGACCTTTTTCTTCTCCCAATTATAATTTCCCAATCATTAGGAAAACAGCTACCGTAATTAAATTCATTTTGAAAAATTATATTGATATCTGTAACTAAGATGCCTGGCATTGAAAAAAGAACCAGTTTGTACCAAATCAATTTGATAATTTTCCTAATCTATTTAAAATTCTCCTGTTACATGTCAAGAACCAACAAAACAATCATAAAAGAAGTTTGATGGAAAAGAAAGTAGATTCTTCATGCAAATAGTTTTTCTCTGTTCAAGCTAACTTTGTCTAACTTTAACCCAAACTAAAAGACTGGTAGTATGATGAAGACTACCAAATCTTCTTACTGAACCCAGAGATTGTGATCAACACAATCAGCACAAGGCAATTTAAAACATTTCAGAAATGATTTTAAAAATATTGCTGCACTGATGTCATTCAGAAATCATGATACTTTTTTCAATAAGATATTTATTTTTAGTTTCACTTCTTGATATGAAGTTTCATTCTAATACAATTCAGAAGCACAGACATTGTGCTGTTATTCCCCCACATTTTTAAAGAATGATCAGCATTATCTATTTATAGTCTATAGGGCTACCTAACCTTGCTTTAAGAATTCTCAGTCATGGGTTAGTCATGTGCACAAATTATCCTAATGTTCCAAATACCTAATCTGGCAATAGAATCTTGTTAGCTCTAGCAGTCACCATTAAAAGAAAATCATATTCAGAAATATGACTTGAGATTCTTATCCCCTTGAACAGGAAATTTTTCACTTGCACAATATGTATATGCATCAAATTTGGCAATATATTGCATTATATATGTATCTATCTTTAAAATTAAAGTAAATATATTTTTTCACTGTAGTAAGAACACTTTAAGCTCTATTTTAATCAAGATTACAGGAACTGATATTCAGAACATATAAGAAACTTGAACAACTCAATAGCAAAAAAATAATAATAATCTGATTTTAAAATGGGCAAAGATCTGAATAGACATTTCTCAAAAGAAGACATGTATGTGGCCAACAGGTATATGAAAAAATGCTGATCATCATCAGGGAAATGCAAATCAAAACCACAATGAGATATCACCTCACCCCAATTAGAATGGCTATTATCAAAAACACAAAAAATAACGAATGGACGTGGAGAAAGAACACTTATACACTGTCAGTGTAAATGTAAATTAGTACAGCCATTATGGAAAACAATTAGGAGATTCCTCAAAAAATTAAAAAATAGTACTACCATACGATCCAGCAATTCCACTACTGGGTATATAGCCAAAGGAAATGAAATTAATATGTTGAAGAGATAATTGTAGTTCCATCTTCATTGCAGCACTATTCACAATAGCCAAGAATTGGGATCAACCTAAGTGTCTATCAATGGATGACTGAATAAAGAAAGGTGGTATATACACATAATGGAATACTATTCAGCCATAAAAGAGAATGAAATACTGTCTTTTATGGCAACATGGATGAACCTGAAGGACATTATGTTAAGTGAAATAAACCAGGCAGAGAAAGATAAATACCACATTAGCTCACTCATATGTGGCATCTGAAGAAGCTGATCTCACAGAAGTAGAGAGAACAGTGTTTACCAGAGGCTGAGGAAGGTAGAGAAGAGGGGCAGATGGGGCAGATTGGTCAATGGGTACACAGACACAGTTAGAAAGGAGGAATAAGTTGTGGTGTTTTATTGCACAGTAGGGTGACTATAGTTAACAATATTATATTGTATATTTCCGAATTGCTAGTAGAGAGGATTTTGAATGTTCTCACCACAAAGAAATTATAAATGTACGAGGTGATGGATATGCTAAATATCTTGATTTTATTATTACACAATGTATACATGTATCAAAACATCACACTGTACCCCATAAATATGTACAATTACTGTGTGTCAGTTAAAAACAATATTTTAAAAAGTGAGGTATCCATAAAAACAAAAAAGGTTACAGAGACCGCTCCAGCAGTGAAAACCAGAAAATATTGGACATTTGTTATAGCTTGGTTCTAAAATATTTAATGATATATTTAACATAAATTTATCCACAAGATACTTAAAATGAAACAATTAGTGCAATCTCTAACACCTGAATTGTAATAGTGATTCTAGTCCAATGGTCATTAAATAGCCATAACATCACAAAAAAAGTTTGAATGTCAGCCTTTTCCTACCTCAATACTCCTGAAAAAAAGCTGTACTCTCCCGGAGCAACAATGGCTTAGAGAATGACAGGTGCACCTTCACCTTCCTGGAGGCGGCCATTTGAACACATGAAGAGCACGTGCATTTGAAACATCTTCCCACAGTCTTAAAGACACTTTGGGAAGTAATCATATCTATTTGGCTTAGAATTACTGGCCTAGATGATATGTCATGTTCCTTCAGATCTAAGACGTCTTTACACTGATGATTTTCAGATGTGAATCTTACAACTAGTAGACCCAACAGACTTGAAAATATGGAAATGCTTACAGATGCCATTTTGGATATTGTATCCCTATTTAAGGGACTTCTTAAAAACCTCTTTTCCTCACTTGTTCTTTTCATTAAGCACTAAATGAAAGGTTCATAACTAAAAGACACAGATATAAATCAGAAGGGCACTTACAATAATGTACCTTACATTTTCTATCTCAGTTTTCTGCCTTGGTTTCCCTATCTGTAAAATGGCAACCATCATATTACCAGCTTCATAAGATTTTTCTGTGAATTAAATGACTGTATATATATAATGATACTAAGAACACTTTTCCTAATTCCAGGAGGTGGAACAAAAAAGGACTAAGAACAGAAAAGTAAGTGTTTCAATATTTTATTATAATCATTATTATTTCTATTATTATGTCATATAATATTGTATAATTACATATAAATTAATATGTATATTAATATTAGTAATATACTAGTAACATAATATAATTATAATATAGTAATATTAGTATTACTTTGCTTAAGTAAAATAATATATATTATAGCAAGTAAAATTAGATTTCTCTTACTGTCATCACACAGCCTTTGGCAGTGAGCAATCTTTCCTTTATTTATCTGACCTAACTAAGCAGTGAAGATCCACACTCCAGATGTAGGAAGAACTGCCATTGGTGAAAGAACCAACAGTGTGGCCAATGACATAGGATTTCTCAGGGGTCCCCTGGCAGAAATCCAGACTGCAACATTAGAATTTCACATAGAGCGATACTGAACGTCAGCTTCGGGTGATGACCTTTATCATCTGTGGGAATCTTTTGAAATGGGCTGATCATCCATCTACCTTCTTAAGATTATCTGGAGGCACCACTGAGTGCAAAAAAAGTCACTGGGGCATTCCATTTGTGATAATAACAGATTAAATAACCTGGGTGACCACCTCCCACTGAAAATAGCTAAAAACTGGATACAGCTTTAAAAAATAAATATTTTCCTGAAAGTAACAAAGAGCTAACAAGATAGGAAAGCATCCACTACCAGGACAGAGAGCACAGATCAAGGTGAGCACAACCACCCAGAGAGGTAAACTCAGCGTCTGCTGATCCAGAGGGGGAGGGCGCTGAGAGGCAGAGCAGTCTTGAGGGATTATGAGTGTTGTAAAGACAAGGATCCTAGCAAACCACACTCCTGTTTTCAGTTGAAAACTCCAGAGACTGCAACATAAGACTAAGTGCGAACAGCCCTTCCAAGTACTGGCAGCCCATGTTACTGTAATCCAAGCTGCTCAGAAAACAGCCAACCTGCAGCTGGGATTACATTTGTCCTAAACTGCTACTTTCTCCAGCAGCCTGACAGAAGTAAATTAAGTTCTCTCTAAAAGATCGTTTCTATTTTTCATTATAATGTTCAGCACACAATGAAAGATAACTGGGAACATAAGGAGACATGACACCAAGACAACAAACCAGCAGAATTAACCAACGGCCACCACAACAAACCCAACCATAAACCAGCTACACTGTACTCACAGTGTTCAAGGAAACGGAAGTTAGGCTGAAATACAACTATATGGAACTGCGAACTACAAACACCGGCTGAGAAGATTTTCTAAAGAACCAAATGGAAATTTGAGAACTGGACGATAAACCTGGAGACCTTCCAGGGACTTCTGATCTACGTTCTGCGATAAAGGAGCAGAAACACGAACATAACTTTCAATGTGTGCTCTTTTGCCTCCAAAGAGAGGCCTGTGGCAGGGCATGGCTGGTATCAAGGAAAGGGCAGGAGCTTATCACAAGCTGTGATGATTAATTTTATGCATCAGCTTGAGTGGGCCATGCGAGTGTCGGTGAGAGTGTTTCCAAATGAATCGGTGGGCAGGGCAAAGTAGATCACCCTGCTCAATGTGACCAGGCGTCGGCCAATCTGTTGAGGACCCGAAATGAACAAAAGGCAGAAGGAGAAAGTCACTCCCTTTTTCCTGCCTCACTGTTTCAGCTGTGACATCTCATCTCATCTCGTCCTGCCCTTGGACTGGGAGTTACACCATTAGCTCCCCTGGTGCTCAGGCCTTCAGACTGTGACCGAACTGCATCACCAGCTCAAGACAGCAGACGCTGGCTCTTCTCAGCCTCCATAATCGTGTGAGCCAACTCCTCCTCATTCATTCATTCATTCGTATCTCCTGCTGGTTCTCTTTCTCTGGAAAACCCTAATACGCTAGCCTTCCCCTTCTTCACTTTTCTAGATTTTGTTAGTGCTCACAAAGATTAAACTATTCGCCATAAAACTGATTATCAACTCACGCACAGTGCTGTGCTTTGGTAATAAAAGTTTCATCACTTTTATATTTCTGATTTCCCAGTAGCAGCATCTCACCTTCTGACTTTTCTGAAAATATCTTACTTTATTGAGTTTCAAAAGAAGAATGTTGTACACATAACGATTTATTATTTAAAAAAGGTCTGTGAGGCAGACACACCAGGCATCATTCCTACCTTGTCTTCCAGATGAGGCAGCTAAAACTCAAGAGCCCACGTGTTTATGACCATGTAACTGGTAAGACTAGAGCTGCCACTAGAACACTAGTTCTTTGATTACTTCTCCAGTGGTGGGTTTTTCCTATGTGACTGTAATAATCTGGAATAATAACTTTCTATATTTTGGGTAAAATTTCCAGTCATTCTACAATGATATTTTTGAAAAGCCCTTGTATTTTAGCAGGAAATAATGCCGGCTATTCATGTGGTTGACTGTCCTAACTTGAAGGAGACCACCTTAGTTTCTGCGAATGTGGGCAGTGCCCCTCCACTGTTAATAGATGCAAGCAAGAGGAGTGGATTTTTTTTTTAGTTCGAGGATATGACTCATATTTTCAGAGTAAAAAGATGGAAATTTTTATAAATATTTTATATTTGACTTCTCCTTATAAAGCTGATGCCTCCCTGGTCCAAAAAAAAACTTCAAAGAATTCTGAAGGCACAAATATGCTTAAGGTTGAACTGTATCTCCCAACAACTCAAGACATGGGGGAACTAAATTCTGTCACATATTTATCACTCTGTTTTCTACCACCTTCTTAAATGACTGGAAGCAGAAGAGCTTGCTGGCTGCAAATTGCTGCATCAGCCCACGGGATTCCCTAGCATGTTCCTGCATCGAGAATGAGCCCGGAGTTCTGTGCCTGGAGGCAGCCAAAGCTATGTTAGCCTGTTTGGCACCATCTGCTCATTACCAGTGAGCTGGCTTGATCTCCCCCCATCTGCCCTTATTACTAACATTATTCTGTGTTGAGTGTGTTCACTTATGTATTTGAAAAATAGCTTTCTGTGAAAACCAGAGCAGGGAATTTTGTCACTAAGCAATTCACACACATACGTGTGCATCCACAGTTCTTTTTCTTATGTACACACAGCAAGAACAAGAATGATGAAAAAAACTACAAAGCTCTTAGGATAGCTTCATTTAAAAGTACTAAAAATCGGAATACTAATTGAGTGTCTAAGTCTGATGCTGGAGAGGGTGAAGAAAAATGTGATACAAATATGTGGATTTTTTTCATGCCTTATCAGATTAAAATGTTACCTAAGTACTTAGTTTAGCCTAAATATTTTGCTGTAGTTAACAAAATTTGCAAGAAAAGGTGCCAGTTCTGAGGCTTAAGATATCCAGTCTGATTTTTAAATAAACTCTGCTGTGTTAAAAGAAGAAACTGAATGGCCAGTTCACAGGTCATCTGACAAGGGAGGCCTGGGGACTACACAGCAGTCAGTGATAAGGCCTGGCCAGGTTAGGCGGGACAACAACAATGTTCTTTGAAATGTACTGTGCTGCTACCAGACTGACCTTTCTTTCCTTAAATCATGTACTTTCTCACTTGCAGACTACTTCCCGTATGCCTTTTCTCCTCTGATCCAGAAAAGTCATTTTCTCTTTCTTGACCTGAGTAATTAAATCTTCAGGTCTATGCCTACGTGTCACTTCCTCTAAGAATTCTTCCCACAAGGATTCCTATTATTGATTATTCCTGTTGCATATTCCCAGAGTAATCTTCGTTGTCTCTTATCAGAACCCTTACATGATGGGCTTGCACTATTTTACATTATGGTAATTATTGTATGGTAATTATCATAAATAAATTATTCATCTTTTCTGCTTGACATAAACTCAACCAAGTCAGGGACTCTGTCTGTTTGATTCACCTTTTTATCACCTGTCGACAACAAGTGGTGCACAGTGGCTTTCAATAAATGGTGATAAGTGCTCAATAAAAAACTGAAACAGATTTAGAGGTAGAATGAATTGAAAGCCTAAATGTAACCTTATCTTCATTCTTCTCAGTTCCAAATGTCAGACTCCATGTTAAGTTTGAGAAGGAACACTTTGATTAAATTCTCTGAGAGTTATAGAAACTACCCACCTCTCTTGAGGTGATGGGGTGAGAAATAAAAATTAATATGTACATAAGATATAGAAACAGTTCATTCATATGAAAAAGCAATTTAAAAGAACCTAACTTAGAAATCCATAATTGTGAAACGAAAACAGGATATTGGTTCAGAAAATGAAGATTATGTAATACAATTTTTTTAAAAAACCTGATCATATGCTTTTTACAAGGAGCACATTTTAAATATAAGTAAAATATAGATTGAAAGTAAAAGGATACATACACTAACCAAAAAAACTGGAAGAGGTTATATCAATAAAAAACAAAATAAAATGTAAAACAAAGTTATTATAGATAAAAAGGGCCTATCATAATGATAAAACATTTATTCAACAGAAATATATACAATTTGGAATTTGTTTGCACCTAATAACTTCAAAATTCATGAAACAAAAGTTGAATATGGAACATATTGTTGCATATGAAACATTTAGCAAAATAGATAAGATCATTAACCATGTGTAAATATACTACAAACAACAAGAAATGATACAGGGTATATTTTCAGAACACAGTGGAATTTAGATTAAATATCAATAACAAAGACAACTAAAAAAATTACCAAGTGTTTGAAAATTAAGTAACACATATCTATGTAACCCATGCACCAAGAATAAGTGAGAGTAAAAGAAAATATTTTAATTGAGTAATTATGAAAATATGACATTCCCAAACTTATGGGATATACCTAAAGCACATAGTCTATAATCAGTAGAAATGGAAAGATAAATAAATATTTACAGATTAAAAAGGAAGAATTAAAATTGGCATATTTATAGATAACAAGAATGTTTAAGTTAAAAATCCAAAATAATCTACAAAAAAACTATTAGAATTAATAGAAATTCAATAAGGTCACTCGGTATAAAAAAAATCAATTGTATTTCCATATAAATGTAGCAAGTAATTGGAAAATGAAATTTATAAACACCTTTATAATTACATTAAAACATCAAATATCAAGAAATATATATACATATAAAGATTTCTTACTGAAAACTATAATAAATTATTGAGAGAATTAAAGATGATTTAAGTAACACTTAGTTTTGGATTAGATTCATGAGCTGTTAATTAATTAGAAGACTCAACATCATTATCATGTCATCTCTCCCCTAATTAACCTATAGAATCATTACAATATCAATCAAAATCTCAGCAGTTTTGTGTTTCTGTGTGTATGTGTGCAAATTGAAAAACTGATTCCAAAATTTATATGGAAATGCAAAAGATTAAAAATAGCAAAGATAATCTCAAAGAAGAAAAAATTGAAGAATTTACATTACTATATGTAAAAATCACATTTTAAAGCTACAGAAATTAGGATAGGTTGATATTGATGAAAACATAGATTATAAGAACAATAGAATAGAATAGATATGAATTCACACATATATCAATGCCTGGTTTACAGCAAATCACCATTGCCATTCAAGGAACATATGATAGTTTGTCAGTAGACTAGATAAATAGCTTGTGGTAAATTTGAATAATGAAATACCACATGGCAAAGTAGAAGTGTGGAATTCTGCTACTCACAGCAACATGAATGAATCTCATATATATAATGTTGAATGCAGACATTTCATTTATATGAAGCTCAAAACAAGCAAAATTTACCGATGATAATTGAGGTAAAATATTGGTTACCTTTGGAGGGATTTATTGACCAGGTATTTTCATCTGGGTGATAGTTTCATATGTAAAAATCCATCAAGTTTAACAATTAAGATTTATGCAATTTGTGTATGTTATGCCTCAATTTTTTAAAAAAATAGAAAAACAGAAAGAGAAGCTTGCAAAAGAAAACTGAGAGGTAACCAACAAGAAAACAGAAAAAACAGAACCAGAGAAACCTGGGAAGAGTTTCACGAAGAGAGGAGTGACCAACACAGTGGGTTAGAAGGGAGGGAACTAAAGAGTCCATTGGATTTGACACCAAAGAAGCCATTGATTAGACCTTTTTGTGAAGTGGAAGGGTGGAGTCCAGTTCAATGATTCGGGTTGTGAATGGAGGTGAACAGGGTATCACAAAGAATTGTGATGTATTAAACCTTGTTATCCAGGCAGAGCACGGAAGAGGATGGTCGCTAGAAAACGATGCAGGATAAAAGAACAGTGTTTCATTTTAAGTAAAAATGAGACTGTGGATTATTCCTTAATACCCATAAAACCTATGTCTAGTTCACATAAACCTAACTAGGTCTCAAGTGTTGAATTCAGCAAGGAAATCTCTCCTCTGCTTTTTGATCAGAAGAGAGAATGTATATTTCCAATGCAGTTTGGAAAATTACATGCTAAAATTTCAATGACTTAACTCTTTACTAAAAACTAATGTGTAAAGAGTTTGTTTAAACATATCTAACAAAGGGAAAGTTTACAGAATTAATGACCCTGGAAATGCATACCAAAATATAACCTTGAACTCGGAAATTTTTTTATCTTTTATTCTTCCCTCAACCAAGTCATGTGAAGTGTATAAACTATGCAGGCTAGTAATTGCTAAGTGATAACTACATTTTAATTGTTCCATGAAAGTTCATTTTTGTTACAGATGTTTTGGAATTTTTTTCCCTCCATGTCCCTTTTCTGGAACCTTACACAAATTTAAAAAAAAAAAGAGATGAATTAGTTTTATTATGTACTGTAGCCTATATGTGCCACATTAAGTTCATATGAGTCTAATAACAAATCCAGGGATTGTCATAGAGTTTCATTTTACTACCAACACCGGCGATACAGAGAAATACATCTTCCCCACTCCCAGAAAGAATCCATAAACAGTAAATGACTTACTATAATGTGCTGATAAGGATCTATAAATGACATTTTGGTTTCAATTACAGGAAGTCTTTTCACACTTCAAAGATCTTCTCTGGCACTCTAGCTTCTTTAAAACCTATAAAATAAACAATCACTATTGTTAAGCTTCCTCTTGGATGCAGTTCCAGGATTTAAGTGATGATGAGTATGCTTGGGACATAGGAAGTTAAAAGTCTACCCAAGGGACCCAGATGGATTGAGTTCCCTAACTGTGTATATTAATGGGCATCACACATAACTTAGGGAAAGGGTAAGTATATTTTGATGAGACTGTTTAATTTCTGTATTTATTTGTTCAAATTTATTCTGTGAGTTATTATTAGGAAACTGCAAAGTTTGTTTTTTTTGTCATTTGCCAAGTATTTTATGAGAAATGCATTGAAATTACGGAAAATTAAAATTATTTTATACTGTTTATAAGTAAAAAACCACATGTCATTGTTTCTCAGTTGGGTCAGCATTACACAAATTCACAATAAGAAAGGAAGATTTTTCACCTTAGCTATTTGTTGAGAAGTTTAAAAATACATTCATGCTGAATTTGAACTTTAGTAATGATATTTTAAAAGAAATGTTTGTTCATTCTAAGGTACCAGTTTCCTTTAGAAGCAGTTAAATGAAAATATTTTAATGGAAAAACACTCTGTATACTTTCGTTTTTTCATCTACAGTTACTCCATTTTACTTAAAATTTCAAAAAAAAAAAAAACTTCTTCAATGAACATCCTTGTTATTTCATCATTTCATTGTATCTTTTCCTTGAGACTTTATAAAGCAACATACACATATTTCAGCATTCTATAAGTCACATCTTTTTTGGAAAATCTTTTCAAATACCTTTAATATTTATATTTGAGATGTAACTTCTAAAATGTTTGTATTTCAGAATAAATCAAATATGCTTTAAATTTTAAATGACTCTTTCTAAACATCACCTTTTTAAAAAATCATAAAAATGACTCATGCTCATTGTCACAAACACAAACTGCTGATGTGAGTAAAGTATAATCACCATTTTCATTTTGATGTGTATCTTCCCAGGCTATTTCAATGCGTGTTTATATATGTAGAGTAAAAGGGAAAAAGAGAAGTTGAATTTGGGGTTTTTTCTTTTTACAAAAATGGGATCTCCTGATATGCCCTTGTTTTTTTAAATTCACTTTATCATTTTTCAATGTGAAAAATAGAAAGCAATATTATAAGAAAGGTAAAAATCACTGATAGTCCCTTATTTTTAAATTATAGAAAATAGAATCTCCTCTTTTCTTCATTCTAGTCCATCAATCATCATCATTTTTATCAGGAAGAAAAAATAGTTGTTTTTAAAGTAAAACATTTATTTACTTTAATCACTTACTTCTGAAGCTCTAAAACATGATTATTTTTATCTTCTCATCATGCATTTTCATTAGGCTGAAAATTTATACAGCTTTTTAAATCAAGATGAGACCAAACCATCATTCTGATTTTATCGTAATAAACTACGATAGTTTTTGCTTTGCATTTTTTTATTTTAAACCTAATAGAATAGTTTAATGCTGATAACATTAGCCAATTATCACTGGCTTCAGTGCTATGGTTTGAATGTTTGTCCCCTTTAAAACTCATGTTGAAGTTCAATTGCCTGTGTAATGGTGTTGGGAGGTAGGGTCTTTAAGAGGTGGTTAGGCCATGGCGGCTTCACTCATGGGTGGGCTTAATGCCTTTATAAACAGGGCTCATGGGAATGGGTTCTCTTTTTTGGCCCTTCCACCTTCTGCCATATTTTGGATCCTCTCTGGACAATGGCTATCTTGGAAGAAAAGAATGGCCTCGCCAGACAACTAACCTGCCCGCACCTTGACCTTAGACTTCCCAGCTTCCAGAACTGTGAGCTAACAAATTTCTGTTCTTTATAAATTACTCATTCTGTGGTATTCACTGTAGCAACACAAAACAGACTAACACGCTCAGCTATCACATTTCTGCTTGGATCTGCCTGTTATAGTCAGTAACTTTTAGGTTTTTATTCCAATATCATCTTTCCAGTTAAGCCTTCCCTGACCATATTATTTAGAATTAGTAGAAACCCTGCTTTCTTGTTTTATGGCCATCTCACATCTACTATGTAGTTATTGTTGTGTTTGTCTATCTCTCCTCCCTTCTTCATTAGAATAGAAACTTCATGAAGGCACTTTTACTGAGTATCCTGTGGCCTGATTTTTAGTCTATTTCATTTGTTTAAATGCTGGTAGCAGCCCACTGAATTGATTTCTTGACTCACTAATAGCAATTTGAAAAATGCTGGTCTAAAAAGCTGTAAGACTGGATTTCTATTCACATCTCCAGCTCATCCCACTGTTCTCTTTTTTCATTCCATGCTACAGCCATGCTGGTTCTTTTCCTTCCTTCCAATGTGTCAAGCTCCCTCCCACTCAGGGTTGTAACATACCCCTTCTATTCATCCATTTAGTAACAAACACTGAAGGCATAACTACCATGTGTCAAGCATTGTTCCAGGGACTGGAGGGGCAAAAGTGACGAGTTAGACACATCCCCTTCCCTCTTGGAGCTTACATTTCTCAAGGATAGTCAGAAAACAAGGAATCCAAGACATAAATGAACAATTAGAAACTGAGTTGTAGGAAACGATGGAAACAAACAAAAGGCAGAAACAAAGAGTAAGTTGAGGCTGGGCACTAAAAAGGAGCGAGCCACAGAGGTGGAGCAGAGAGCGCGTTGCTTCAGGCAGGCAGTTGGAGGAACTGAGGGAAAACAGGTGTCTGGCGAATGGTGAGCAAACGGGAACGTGGCTCACGACGAAGTTGGGGACACAGGCAAGATCATGTAGGGAACTCCTGTTTCACCAGCTGTAAATCTGCCCCATTCTTCAGGGCTCAGTTTAAATGTCACATCCACAACGAAGCCTTCCAGGACCTTCGGAGCACGTTTGGTACCTATGACTGGTTCCACTTGTACGCTGGACGTCTCATTCACGCCCTTCATTCCACTTACACGATGTCTGCCATCCCTGAGAGAACTAAAGATGCATAAAGGCAGAGACCGTATTTGTCTTGTTCACGGAGTTATCCTTAGTGCCTAGCACAGAGCCTGAAGTACGTAGTAGGCTCAGGGTAAAGATTTGTTCAGTGAATGGATGGACGGATGGACACATGGATGATATTACTCAAAGTAATGCCAGGTTTATGCATAAAGGAAATTCACAGAATAGTGCTATACTCTCTTTTGATGTCCCTCTTTTTTATTCCTAACTCTTCTTAAGGGCAAAGGATGTTAAATATCAATCTCTACTTATAAAGGGGGAAAAAAAAGAAGCAGAACAAGTGAAATTCCAGAACGAGTGAGATTAGTACACAAATGTTTAGAGGAAATCTGTTTCTGGGGCCCAAAGTTTGGTGTCAGCAACTTTAGTTCCTCTTCTCATTTCCAGCGACTTTATCCATAACCACTCTGTTCGCCATCTAGCTATTGGCCACTGTGTCATCCTACAGCAAGACTTGGATTTTGACTCCCCTGGTATTAAACCCAAAAGCAAGAAATATGTTTAAGATAGCTAACTGCGATCTAGTTCATTCTTTCTCACTCTCTTTCTCTGTGTGTCTCTGCTTGCCTGCATGCACACGTGTGTGTGTGCAAAACCACTAGGTTAGGAACTAGAAGATAACTAGACATTAAACAAATATGACTCATGGCATTTAATCTTAGAGCAAATTTCTTTTGTTCTTTAATTCCTCTTTGATTTAGGGATAACCCTCCTCCTTCCTTGATGAAACCCCACTCAGCCTCACAAATTCCGTGTTAACTCTTGGATATAAAAAGAAAAGAAGAATTTAGAAATCGAAATGCCGTTCCATTTAGGGTTGAAGTCTCTCTCCTACCCAAGCCAGAGGCTGTTACAGGAAGAAAAGAGCGAAGTCATTGGCTTCTTCCCTCGTCCCCTGCCTAGAGCCTAATGCTTTCTAAGCTCCATACCTCTGATTTTTAGCCTCTCGTCGTTAGAGAAAAATGAAGCAGGAGAGATAAGGAAGGCAAGAAAGCTATTACTTCACTGGTACTTTTATAAGCTGGCTTTGCGATCTCTGGGCCTGGTACAAATTAAAGGTGAGCATGTCTTTCATGAATGCTTTCTGTGAATTCTCCTGAGATTCTTTATTTTTGAGAGTTCTTCCCTGTGTCCCCTGTCATGTGCAAATGTGTCTCTATTCTAGCTGAGAACCTGTGATTTCTTCTATAGCCCCAAGGTACCCAGTGGTCCACTTTCAGTTTTCTTTTTCTGAGGTTCTTTCACTTCTCCAGGAAAACCCCTTGTATGCGATTTAAGGCCTCTTCCCAGGGTTCTCTTTAGTCCACAGAAAATACTTGTGTTTTCTCTTTCAACAGACTCTGAGAATGCAATTACTTCCCAAATCAAACTCTCTGTTCTGTTACCCATGTCTCTTTATATTTCTTAAGCATGACTAGACACGAGCCTACTTCAGGAGACAAATATTAAACCCTCTGATGAGCTTTTTGAGTTGTCTCCTTAAAGGCCGCTCTCTTGATTGGGGATTAGGAGGCACATTCCTCCCAGATCTCATCCTCAAAAGAAGAGGGGCCGTACTCACAACAGTGGTCTCCAAAACAAGCAAACAAAGAAGCAATAGCAACAAAACTCTTCCAAATCCCTCCTCGCATCTCTACTATTTCAATGGTTTAATAACTGTGAAGTAGGTAAGATTTAGATTTATATAATCTTCTTGTTCATCTGCTTGTTTAAAAACATAAAGGGTAGGCTGTTTCACACACCATTTGAGTATTTTATATCTTAGGGTCTTGTCAAAGCTTCCACTTGAAAGTACAATACCTAAGTGGACCAACTTTCCAAATGGCAGCATGAGGAACTTTGGAAATTTTCTTCCCAAAAAACACTGAAAAACTGGGCAGAATTATCACAAACACCCTTTTACAACTCTAAAAACTAACCAAAGGGACTTACAGCAAATGAAAAGCATTTATTTTTTTAAAAATCTACTAAATCTCAATAAGAGCAATGAGAGTCTGTGACATTTTAGCAAGGAGTTTCTTCTACCTGCCCCAGTTCCACAGCATGGAAGTTCCAACTGGGAAGGCAGGGCAGCCCTGAGGATTTGTGTCTCTGCTGCCTGGCTGGTTTGAGTGGAAGATAACTATATGTGGAGCACAGCATGGAAAATTCCATGGCAGAGGGTGTTGTCAAATAGAGATCACAGCAGCAAGCAAGGGAAGTTGAATGCTACCATTGGGTCCATACTGGTTGGCACAAGCAACCAAAAAGCAGACCAGCCAGAAATTTAAAAGAGAG
This sequence comes from Lemur catta, assembly GCF_020740605.2. Taxonomy (NCBI): domain Eukaryota; kingdom Metazoa; phylum Chordata; class Mammalia; order Primates; family Lemuridae; genus Lemur; species Lemur catta. The sequence goes on along the minus strand of NC_059150.1, from coordinate 21,966,066 downwards.
ATCTAGAAAAAGAGACAAGCACAGAGAGCCTTGCTAAGGCCTCACTTATTCCTGTTGGTCTGGAAGGCTGTGTATAAATGTGAGGCCTCAGGAATGCAGAAAGTAAAAACCAGAGAGGACTTATAAACTCCCTCAATGTTGAAAGCATTCCCTAAGCCATATGCAGACAAAATGGCAGAGTGGAAGACACACTCACTTAAGGTGCTTAAGTAAAACTTTTGGTCTGTAGCCTAAGCTATGCTGACCCAGGTACGACCATTAGGAAACTAGGCTTAAACATAAAAACAAGAATAAACACAAACAAACAAACAAAAAAAAACTGAGTACACACATCAGAAGTTGAACACTACAGTGGAAGGTCCCTGAGAACAAGTTGAAGAAAGTCATTAAAAGAAAAAAACAGCAACAATAACTATCCCAAAGTAAAGGTCAAAATCCAAAATTACTACAATATAAAATTTATAACTAATATACAATCTAAAATTTTTAGTTTTCAAAAACAACAACAACAAAACAGAAAAGTGTGAGGCATATGCAGGAAAAAAGCAACCAACAGGAACTATCTCTGAGGCATTCCAGATGAAGAACTTAACAGAAAATATTTCAAAGCATCTATTATGCATATATTCAAAGCACTAAAGGAAACCATGCTTTAAAAAAATCAAAGGAAGTATGACACAAAAACATATCAAATATAGGATACCAATAAAAAGATATCAATAAAGAGAAAAAAGAACAAAATAGAAAGTCTGGAGTTAAAAGCTCAATAATTGAAAAGAAAAATTAACTAGAGGGAATCAACAGCATATTTTAGCTGGCAGAAGAATCAGTGGATGTAAAAATACAGCAATAGACATTATTCAATCTGAAGAACAGAAAGAAAAAAAAAAGAATGAAGAAAAATGAACAGAGTCTCAGAGACTAGATGGCAACATCAAGTATACTAATGGGAATCCCAGAAGGAGAGGAGGAAGAAAAAAGAGGAGAAAAAAAATTAAAGAAATAATGGCTGAAAATATCCGAAATTTGGTTAAAAATACATCAGAGAAGCTCAATCAATTCCAAGTGGGATAACTACAGAGAGATCTACACCTAGACACATCATACATAGCCTATCTGTCAAAAAATGAAGACCACAAAGAAAATCTTAAGAGCTGCAAGAGAATGATGGCTCATCACACACAAGACAACCAAAATAACATTAACAGACGACTTCTCATCCGAGCCCAAGGGAGTGGGATGGCATATTTAAAGTGCTGAAAGAATAAAACTGTAAAGCAATACTAAATGCAGCAAAACTAGCCTTTAAAATAGAAAGAGAAATAAAGACATTGTCATGTCAATAAAGACAGAGAATTTGTTGCTGGGAGACAAGCATTATAAGAAATAGTAAAGAAAGTTCTTCAGGCTGAAAGGAAGTGACACCACGTAGTAAGCAAAATCCACACAAAGAAAGAGAAAACACCAATAAAGGTAAGTATATAGACAATGTTAAGAGACAATGTGGGTACATATATAATAGATGTAACATACATATTCTTTTTTCTTCTTTCAACTGATGTATAAGTCAATTGCATGAGAATAATTATAAAATTTTATTGTGCTTATTTAAAGATGTGAGATATATATATGAAAAAAACAGCACAAAAGGAGAAGGAGGATTGGAACTATACTGGAGCATGGAAATGACACTGGAAGATAATTGAATCTATAGGAAGAAATGAAGAGTACCAGAAATAGTAAATATGTAGGTTAATATAAATTATTCTGTAAACATTTTCTTTTCTTCTCTAAACTTCTTTAAAAGGTATAGAATTTATAAAGCAATAAATTACAATACCGTATTACTGGGTTTACAACATACACAGACATAATGTAGATGACAATCACAGCACAAAGGAGTAGAAAGGGACTGGAACTATATTGGAGCAAAGTTTCTGTACTTTACTAGAATCAAGTTATTATTGATATGAAGTAGATTGTGCCGAATTAAGGTAATTAGTTTAATTCCTAGACAAACCACTAAGAAAATCATTCAAAAATATAATTACAATATCAACAAAGGAATTAAAATAGACCACTAGAAAATATCTGTTTAATATAAGGAACAGAGGAGGAAAAGAGAAAGGAGACATTTAGAAAACAGAAAGCAAAACATCAGATGGAAATCCAACCATACAGTCTAATAACATTAAATGTGAGTGAGTTAACACACCAATCAAAAGGCAAAGGTTGTCAGACTGGATAAAATCGAATACATACAAAAGACTGTTGAAATTCAAATAAAGTCTATAGTTTAATTAATAGCAATGTATCAATGTAAGTTTCTTGGTTTTGGTAATGTGCTATGGTTTTGTAAGATAGTATTACAATAATACATTAGCGAAAGCAAAGTGAAAGGTATATGGGAACTGTAATATTTTTGCAATTTCTTATCTTAAATTATTTCAAAATTAAAAAGTTTGTTTTAAGACATTTAATACACATGGGTACATCTAATTTATATGTATAATTTTTATTCCAAAGTTATGTTCAAAAGAAGCAATAAAGCAGTCCTATGGAGAAAACACTGGCATAAGTTCACTTTCTTTACGACAAAATCACTGGTTATTATTGCCAGACAGTGATTGAATTTTCAATTCCAGTTAGGAATAGGCACCCATCCATCCTTTTTTCTCCCTGTAACTGTTAATACTGGCAGATATTTCAAGTTTCTGCGGAATTAAGGCATTTCTGTCCAACTAGCTACATGAAACACTAGGAAAATGGTTTTCCTCCCACAATTGGCTCAGTCCTGGAAATCTTACTGCAGCTAGGTTGCACAACCAGTATCATGAATACTCACAAAATAGCAGGTTTTGGGTTTTTTTTTTTCTCATAACTATGCTAAATAACCACTCTTGGTGAGTGTATACAGTCTTTTATGTCTGAAGGAAAAGATGTGAAGCTCGCAGTTTCTTTTTTCTTTCTTTCTTTCCCTTTTTGTTTTCATGTCCTATAATTAGAAACTTCTTTCCTTAACATCAGTCAGAGGGAAATTTGGCTATTCTTTCAACACACACTCGCCTATGCGATGCAACTGTGGGCTTTCAATGAATGCTTAATAGCGAGTGGTTTGTCCAAGATCCTTTTGAGTCATGTTGTCAGGGCCAGATGGCCTTCTCAGGAAAAGCGAACAGAACCAAAACCCAGACGGGAGTGTTTTGTCACTTGTCTCTCTCTGCATAGCATGATATGACAAGAGGAAAAGAAGGGATTATCACTAAGGTTGTGGCATCTACAGGAAAGAAGGTTAGGAACGCAAAGGATACTTTTCTCTTTCCCTCCATTTCATTGTGTAGAGCAGAGTAGGGAATATTTAATAACAGATTCAGCATTTAAGTAGTGACAACGTCTCAGTTGGAGCCAGACTGATCTAAGTTCAAGCCTGTCTTCTCCTGTATCTGCGGGATCTTGATCTTCAGTTTCCTTATCTATAGCTGGGGAAAGGGGCCCCTATTCCTCACAAAGTCAGTGGAAGAATGAAAGGAGAAAATATATTTAAATCATGAAGCACAGTACCTAGCAGGCCATAAATATACAAAGTACCCATTTATTATTGTTATTTATAAAACTGATATTAATACTTTTCCCCAAACTGCCTCAACTTGATGTGACTCACTTAGCTCTATGGAAGCTTCTAAGAAATCAAGTAGCCAGATTTGTTGAGCACCTTTTATAAAGACCATGTACTTTTTCATACTCAGCAATGAGTTTTTAATAGAAATAAAGACATAGTGCTGTTTCTGATCCATTAAAATTTAACAAAATAAAAAACATTGGGATACTTGTCTGCTGCCAAATTCAAAGCTGTCTCCATTCTGCTGGATAAAGAAACATATTCTAAAACCAAAAAGGGGCAGTGTGTTGTTATGTTTCCATCATTGTCAATCTTATACAGATATATAAAACTAAAGCATTACTCAAGTTTTAAATTCTAAATTAATTTTCTGGTGCTTATTCTTTAAATCCAGGCTAAGCAAAGTCTTTGATATTGCCCACACAAAGAAATGAAGAAACAATCGGAATTAAGATAGGTAAATGATCTGCTTTATATTAAAAACATCTCACAAAACATGTTCTTAGTTTACTACAGAAAACCTGATAAGAGAACTTCCCTGTTCCCAAGACAATATAAAAGCACGCCTCCAGACACAAGGACGCACATTAACTAACTAGGCCTGTTTCTTGAGCCAAGAACCCAGTGGTGTAGAACATGCTACCACATCCCACAGTCAGACACCTGGTGCCATACGAGTCCTGTCCATACTATTCCTTTTGAATTGATTTTTCGTCTCCATTTTTATTCCTAGGTCTCTAACACTGCTTATGAGTGTGTTACTCATAAGCACTCTCAAATTTGCATTATTGAAAGCTCATTATTTAAACATACAAATATATATGGAATACCTACGAAGGTTTCAGAGAAGGGAGCGTTTCCAGTGATTAAATGTAGAAAAGGCTTCAGAAAAATGGTAAATAGCTGAGCTGATATTAAATGTGAAAGGGCTTAGTTAGATGTCTGAGAAGGGAAAATGGAAACATTTCCTCCAGGAAAGGGTCAGGAATGTTGGAGAAGCTCCACCGGACCTCTCACTCTCACTGCTGCTTCTCCCTTCCCCCCTTCCCTGCGGGATAAGGTCTGCCTGTCACCTGGGCTTCTGCATAAATTCACTCTCTAACGTAAGTCATCTCTTAACCTGTCTACTAGGACAGGACCCTTGTACTTCTCCTTGACATCTCTACCACAGTGTTAGCCTTCATTACCGTTATGCACGGGGTCTGTCTCCCCTAGCTGGGAGCGCCATCAGGGGAGTTCTGTCTCCTATTGTGCCATTTAAAAACAAAAACAGGAGTGGAAAAGTTAAGTGATTTGTCTAATTGACAACTCAAACTAAAGGCAGACTCCCACACCCAGGCTCTATTAATACAAGAGAATAACTGTCTCTCTGGAAGCATAAGAAACTATCCAGATCATCTGGGTTAACAGGAACTGAGAAGGCCCTAGAATCTTCTTTCTTTCTATGTCGTTTTTTCGCTCTACAAAAGACCCTAAAGGACATGCAGAGATTGTAAGACATTAAACAACAAGCAATAGAGTCATTAGAGAGCCTCAGCAGGGAGGTGGCATGAGGAAAGTGGCATTTCGCATTAGTTTGCTAGGGTTGCCATAACAAAATACCACAGACTTGGTGGCTTAAACAACAGAAATTTATTTTCTCACAGTCTGGAGGTTGGAAGTCCAAGATCAAAGTGCCGTAGGTTTGTGTTGTTCCGAAGCCTCTTTCCTTGGTTTGCAGCTTCCTGCCTTCTCACTGTGTCCTCACAGGCTCTGTCCCCTGTGCACTTCTGCCCCTGGGGGCTCTGTGTTCAAATCCTCTCTTCATACAAGGACACCAGTTAGACTGGAGAAAGGCCCACCCTACCAGCCTCACCTTAACTTAATCACCTCTGTAAAGAGCCTGTCTCCAGGTACGCTCACACTCTGAGGTCCTAGGGGTTGGGGGTTCAATGCATGAATTTGGAGGGGACACAATTCAGCCCATAACACACTTCAATAACATAAACACAGCAGTTCAACAAAGAAGCCTACGGTGGTGAACCGAGGGAAGCGGAGATTGAGGAGGGAGAGACACAACCAGCCAGAGAAGTCAAATGTGTGTGATACGCACCTAAACTAGGATTGTGGGGGTAACAAAGGAGAGAGCAAGCACCCTCAAGACGGAGCACCCTCCCTCCCTCCTCTGATTACTTAAAACACCCACTCCCACCACCACCCCACACAACTATTCTCTATAAATAAAACAACTCATCATGGCATTTCTTTTACCACTTTACACTTACTTGGCAAGTACTAATCCAGGTAAGAAAGCTGGCCAGCCCAGTTTCCCACGCTGCATTACAAACACAACAGGAATGTCTCCTCACTCCAAGCCAGTTTTCTAGCTTTTGTTCCTTGCTGTTATTTTCCACCGTTTCACCTCTTGGGGGCCAAAAACAAGAGGACATTCGGGCTCTATTTTAAGGCCAAGACATTTTGGAGTCGGAGGAAATATTCATAATCACCAATGAAGAAAGGACTTCACTGTACACATTTGTAAGCTGAGGCCTAAAAATGGAAACAAACCTAGCCAGGTTTACCCAGTTAGGGGAACAACCGGACATACCTCTTCACCTTCAACCAGGTTCTCTTTCTTTATACCCTACTGGCAGCCTCCCCCCCACCACCACCACACAGTAGGGCTAAAAAGAAAATATAACCAAAACTAAAAGGACATATCTATAAATGTTAGTTTGGGCAAAATTTTAAGTTGCCAAGTTTGGTAGTGTAGAGAAAACTCAAGATATAAATTTGAGGGAAACGAATAACTAAATTTCTCCCTGTGACTGGTCCAATAAGGCTTTAAAAAAGTAGCTTTCATCTCTGATAATTGTCTAGGATTGAATCATAATTTTAAGTTGTTTACTTACAAAGGTTAGACAGATTGTGTAAAATATGCCTCTTCCCACGCAGACCATTATGGAATAACATGGACAGGTGGTAAATATATGCTGTTCATCTTCAGAAAATGTAGAATATAGTGTCCTGCCTTCTACTTAAAAGAAACTGATAATGGTGATACACTCAGTGTTAACACTTTGTAAATATAACCAGCAATGCAGCACAAAATGTGGGGACGGAAGTGTGTTTGGGGAACAGCTTTCCTTCTACAGCTTTCTCTTTCCAGACTGGACATTTTGCAAATATGCTCCCCCAGGGAGTATTTGTGCTCTGTTGAGAGTTCCACTCCCTCTTTAATTGCTGTCTTTCTTCATGACATGCTGAAGATTTCCAAAGCCTTATCTTTTCTCTGAGGTAAACAGTTCAGGGAAAAGCCCCAGGAAAATCATCAGACTGGCTTAAATGTTCCATGAGGGTCATTTTATTACTGGAAGAAGTTATCAGCATTCTGGGCTTGCTTTGCTTTTCAACTAGCACAGTAACTATCTTAGACAGCCAGTGAGGCTGATCATGTAGTTTAAAATACAGAATGTTTACTATGATCTCTGAATGGAACAAATTGATGGGAAAATATTATCGCGGGAATTGAGGCAGCTCAGAGAAGCTGTCTAGTCACCTGTTTCAGGTGCTATTGCAAAGTGAAACCACTAACCATGGGACCAGCATTCTACAAGTCCTGCATCGTGTGACATGTGATAGGAATTCAGGCTTACCAGTCTTTTCTTGGGTCATAAGAAGTTTTAGAAATGTGCTTCTAGATTCTAGGAATGGCAATTCACTTTTGAAATGAGCAAGAACCCCAGCCTTCTGCAAGGTTAAGGACACTGTAAATAGAACAGTAGGCATTCGGGGGGAGTACCCCTAGGGTTCTTAATCGGTTTTTTGTGCCATGGACCCCTCTGGCAGTCTAGTGAAGCCCAGGAACCCCTTGATACGATATAACATTTTAAAACTCATGAAATAAAAGCATTGGTTTATAAAGAACACCAATTATGTTAAAATACATGGAGTGATGGCAGTTTGTAGGCCCTTCAATTATTCATGTATGCTTTGGAGCCTTACGACATATTTTCTCCTTCTATGGAGTACACCAATACAGTTCTAAAGATATGAAAATTTTGAGTACAGAAGAACTTAAAGCACTATGAAGGGTACAATGATTAAAAAAAATTAAGTTATTTTTGTACTACCTACCTCTGCTGGCATCGTGATGAGCATGTGACACACCCTGACTGTTTAGGTGTTAACGTGGGTTAACATGCATTGAAATGAATTACTAGAACTACTGTCATTTGCTCCAGAGTGAAATTTACATTTCCTCAACCTTTGATCAACAAGCTGGAGAACTGTGCCAAACACATCCATAAAATCTATAAGGTTTCTGCTGAGCTTCTGCTGATGAGCTATAATGCTTCAGTGGGGTTTTTAGAAAATACAAAATTAACAAAAACAAGGTTACAGTCTCCCCTTCATTTTGCAGATGAAAAATTGGACAGGAGGAAGTGAGATAACTGCAGCCAAAGCATAGCCAAACAGAAATGAGCAGAACCAGGAAAGAAGTACAGACGTGACAAGTCTCCTGCAGGTAGGGAGGAAAGGAGGGGCCGGGCAGAGCAGCTGGGGCCAGGCAGAGCCAGAAGCAAACCCAAGTGCCCGTGACCACAAAGAGCTCCGCCTCCTCTCGCCACGCTGCCCCATGTGACCCACACAGACTCCCTGCTTCCTTCCACGGGGGAGCCTGGCCTTCAAATAGTGTAAAACTTAAGCACTAACATGTTCAGAGGATTTATGAGAAATTGCCAAGGGACTTTTAAATAAAAAAGGATTTGTGGGTTTTTTTTTTAACTTTGGGAAAATATGAGAGTCAATAGCTCAATAATGGTATCTTAGACCTTGGAAAAAATACCATTTTTATTATGGTAATCAGCTGTTCTCTAAAACTCTAAAGATTGGAAAAGAAAAGGAAAGGAAGCGACGTTTAGATGCAAAATGAAGGATTTATGTCAGGGTGAAGACAATACGTTCTGATAGGGCTGTGAATGTTCCTCTTTTTTGATGGCCTATTATCGTGGCTAAATGGTTTAGACATCTTTACACTGTAGAATTGCAATGGTTCAAATTCTACAAAGCCTTATTTTGAGGGAGTACTAACGTGTCCCCTGGAACCTGGGGAAGGATCCAGAAGTTGAAGATGCACTACAACCCAGACAAAAGAACTTAGCTAGGGATAAAGGCTGAGGAGACAAACTGTGAAACGTTCAGAACTTAAAAAGACAACAGCAAGAGTTCTACCAAGTAGGACACGAAGACAAAAGATTTCAGAATAATGGGTCCAGGAACAGGTAACTGAGATTCACTGAAGTATAGAAATAGCCTTAGCAGCCGGCTAGGTCATGAATCCAACAAGATTCTGAGAAGAACAAAGGCTACATTCCAACCTACTACAGCAGGAAATCAGCCAATTTGTGACGACTTCCTAGTAGTTATTATAATAATTACCTTAGATAAAGGGATTTGTGTTCTAGAAGCTCATGAATTTCTATGCATTTTTGTTTGGGATGTTTATTTGGGGCGAGGGTTTTTGGTTTTGTTTTTGTTTTGCCTAGTTCACTGATTGTTCATTTTAAGGATTACCAGCTTCTTTGTTTTCATCTTTCTTTCTTTAACAACTCCCACTCTGAAAGAACTCAACCATCTATCTAGCTTCTTTGGGCCTAGCATTTAAACATGGCTGCCGAAAAACCACATGACCTGGCAGGCTGGTTTTATTTTAGGTTCACATTCTCAAAACCCAGAGAGGCTGTCAACAGCACAGGGCATCTTTCTGAGCTTCTCTAGTGGACGTGCAGGGGCACAGGAGGAAGTGGCTGGGGAAGTGCTCCCTTCTCCCTCTCAAGTCTCTCACCCCACCCCCACCCACGCCGATGAGGTGACCTCATCTTCCTTCTCTGAGTGAACAAAGCACGAGAGGGAAGCCTCTCCTCTTCCCACCACCAAATCTGCAAACCCCCTTGCATGTGCACTTGGGTTCCCTTCTCCCTGTCACCAAGCAGGCAATGTTCTTCCTCCTGTCACAGCCCTGGTGCCACACATGGCTCTATGGATACAAAATCCCTCTCTCCTTCTCCAGGACTTTACTCTGCTGGCTATGCCTTTCCGGAATCATCACACTTTACTTTCAACTGAATAATCTAATTGGCAAACTGTCCGTTCCATATTCCTTTTCCCTGTTGTGTCTCCACTTGGGGGCTGCATTTCACTGCCAGCCTCCTCTAAAGGGAGGGTTGTCTGCTCAGCCTGTACCCATGCAGTCCCACCCACCTCCTCTTTCTCCTCACGTCTGCCCCCCCACTCCACTGAAACTGCTCCTATCAAGATCACTAACCACCTCCAAATGTAGTGGTCACTTTTCTGTCCTCAACTTACTCAACCTCTTTCTCAGGAACCACTTTCCCTTCTTTGCTCCCATGACATCACCCTAATCCCTGGTTTTCCATCGAATTTCTTGATTGCGTCTTTGCAGGCTCATTTACAAATGCTGTCCCCTGCCTGGAGCCCCCATCTGGAGCCCTGACATTCCCTCTCCACTCCCCTTCCTCATGTGGCTTCTCATCCAGCTCATTTCGGCTTCAATTCTCTCTCCCAGCGAGCCTTTCCCATCCTCCACCTTCTCCTGGTATTCTCTATTATTGAAGCCCAGTATGTCCTTGGTACTAATTAAAACTTCCTGACTTAGTGAAGGAATAAATGCATACAGCTCAGTGACCAACAATTGCTGGTTGATGTTAGCATCCTCATTTTTTGACCTAGCATGTAAAATTTGTATGTGAAAAAAAAGATTACAAGCTATCTAAATTGCTCCATTTAATTACCTTATTAATACACATTAACATGTGTATCAATTAGTGTTACTAATACACATCAAAATAATTCAATGAACTTGAATTAATTCATATTGATAATGCATAGGGTTTGATGCATACTACTATTATTAATCAATATCTTATTAATGCATATTCATACACAGGGTAATTCACCAAATCGATTTGTCAATCTAAAATGTATTTGAAATAGATAGTAAGAATTTCTGAAAACAGTGAATGAGTCTCACAAAGTTGATTCTTTTATTGCTTTTCATTCACACCAGAAACATCATTACAGGCAGTGATTAAAGATGAGGAAAACAGCCCCCCGTTAATATTGTGAAATTTTATATATTTTAAATATAAATTCCTGGTTGGCACCAGCTTAAGAAACAAGTACCAAGTAATAGATTATAAGTAAGCATCATTAGCTTTGCATTTAAATCTTTAATGAAGCAAGAAACATCTTTAAATTAAATTTTTTACTATGACAAATTTTCCTAAAGTGTGTTTGTAGCATCTTCTTCTAAGAATCAAGGATATAACGATAGTTTAAAGTTATTATCTGAACACAATTGCCATTGTTCATGGAAAATAGCGATTTAGAAGACTGTGCCTTGAACTACAGAAATGCCCGAGTGTCATCTTGAGATCTACGTTCATGAACTCGGCCAGTTTTAAATTCATAGCCCTCTTCTTCATGGCATTTGAATGAAAAGGAAGTTGATACCTGTTTGAGGTTTGTGGTAGACAGAACAAGTGACTAATGGATATTAAGAAGTCGTAATTATAGATGCAGGAGTCTATACAGAACGATCTCATAACTGCATGTATCTTTACACACTTTCCCCCAATTTGCTTTTCTATAAAATTTTACATAATTACTCTAACTTATTTTTCTCAATATTTTTATAATATTGCATCAAATACATGTTAAAAAGCCCACATAATGAATTGTCTCTTGTTTCAATAAATAAAAAAAGCAAAGCCTGAAGTAAAAACTGAAGGCACCATTTATCTGCTCCTAGACTATCCCAGGCAGGCACTGCCTCTTCTAGAATCACAAGCTCAAGGATTTAGCAAGAATACCTGTCTCCAAAAGGGGTTGATATCTCAGTCCACTGCCTGAGGACTGCACTCAACTCGTTTATCTTGTCAAAGCTGTGGGCAAACAGGGAATGTATCAATTTTTTGACTGAGATTCAGAAAGCCATTTTCTGGCCTGACGTTTCTAGTGGTACAGTTACATCTAGCAGTTGAATCTAATGTACTATATATTATTTATTATAACATCATACAAATGCACAGTAAGCCAAGTGTATAACTAAAATTGGTTTTTACCCCTGAGAATGAGTATCTGCCTTACCATAAGCTGCTGGGTTGTTTGAAAAAGTTAAATAATAATGTTTTTTCTCTACAAATGATAAATACAAGGTCAGCGTAGTCATTTTGATACACATGCTTTATGCCACCTACCAGGTTTAAAAAGAGCCAGAAAGAGCCATAGGCTCTGTAAATTAGGTTATTCTAAGATAATTCTCTATTACCAATCTGGAAGCAAAACCTTTGGTAAAATCAATGCTTCTTATATAACTTATGAAATTACTCCTTAGTATGTCTTTTTTGTATTTTTGGATAAAATGTCATATATTTTATTTTCTTAAAGCAGCATATGTCTGTATAAAATACTATGTAGTTCCAAAGTAAGCAATTACAAATCACACAGGACTTTTTCAATCATTCTTAAGTGTTTGCACAACTTCCTCTATTATGTTAATCAGTAACGAAGTTGTAAAGGCAGAACAATTGAGCTATTATAGAAACATTCATTGGGACAGTGGACTTTCTGAGCCTTCCCTTATAATTGTTCTGATGTTAACCCCAACAGTAAGAGGTTGACAACGTCAAATAATACATATCAAAATTAAAAATACAAACCAATAAATTAATCAATCAAAGCATTTAAACTTATCAAAATAGAATTTAAGACTTGGACATAAAAAAAGTCATTTGATTTTTCAACAGTTCTCTTTTCACATCAGTAAAATGTGAAATAGTAATACCTGTGAATAGTAATACCTGTTCTGCTAACTCATACAGTTATTGTAGAAATAAATGAAATTCTTCAGCAATCTTTTTATCAACCACAAAATGTTATAAAATAAAAGATATTTGGGGGCCTCCGATTTTTTTTCAAAATAGGTAATAAGAAAAAAAGCTCATAAATTAAATAATAATAAAATGAAAAACTAAGCAAGTATAAGCTGAGTATTACAAATACATGAGTTTTCTGTACGATAGAAGAATACGGAAACTTCACATATGACGGACATTTGCTTTCTAATTCAAAACATACTGTTACCTAAAATACCTAAATTTCCCTGCAGACTCCAGAAGTCAAGCAAAGGTGGAGGAAGACTGAGGAAAGGGGAGTAGCTGACTCAATCGCATGTGCTAAGAGAGAGTGGAAGAAAGATGAAGGCCACACTCACAGGTGTTTACTGAGTTCCTCTGCAGTCATTTGAATTCATTAAATAAGTGGTTGGACTGGTAGGGCACCTTTACACATCTGCTTATGGTGAGCTCATTTTCTCAAAGTTGGTTGTTGACAAACATGGATATTATTTTTCTCACAAAACTTTTTACAAATGTAATCACCTAACCCTTAGTCCTAACTCTTGCATCTTGACATTATATAGGCCAGGAAATCCCCGAAGCTGTGGGAGATACTACAAGGGTTTTGGCCATCTTCTCCGAACCCTCTTTAGTTTTCCCATTTTTTGTAAAATAGGAGTCTGTAAGGATAAAAAATTATTTGCCTTCATTTTCTATGCATTCTCACCCATTTTTAGGGGAAGAGTTTCAGGAAACACCGAAAATAATCCTCCTCAAACGAGAAAAACAGTGTTTATAGAATTTCCATTTCCAGTTCAAAATTTCATCTCTATTGTTAAGACCCCTAACATTCTTCAGAATTATTGAGGACCTTCTAGTGATATTTACCATATTAAAAATTAAAACAGAACTTTTTAAAAAAATCATATTCAAAGAGGCATTCACAAACATAGATATATAAGTGGCCAGTATGAAAATCATTCAACCTCGTTTTTGAAAGAAATGTAAATTTAAACAAGATACCGTTTTCATATACTGTCTAAGTTGTTGGATTTATTGTAGCTTGCACTATTTGATAACACCCAGAGTTGACTTAGGAAGACTCTATTCTCTTATACTGCTTATAAATGGATACAATCTTTCTTAAGAGCAAAGTGTCAAAAACAGTAACTACCATTCCATGAGATTTTTGCTGAATATTTTTGAGAATCCCCAAAATACTCAATTATTATTACTCCTATTTTACAACTGAGAAAACAGCATTTTAAGAAGGGAAAGTAATTGGCTTATGATATCACAACTTATAGGTAGTAGAATTTTTCTTAGAACCTGGAAAATATACATTAAAAAATATATCCTAAGGAATACACAAAAATGTGTATAAACCTTTATAGAAGAGGTTCTAGATGAAACATTATTGATAATAATGGAAAACTGCAACCAAGCTAAATATCCAACAATTTATGTTTGGCCAATACAACATATCCACAGATTAAAAATTACATGTGGTAAGAACCACATACTCTTTTGCTCATGAATAGCCTGCCATTATTGTGCAGTGCTTGACACATAGTAGGGACTTAATAATATTTCTTTAAGATATTAATGAATGCATAATAATACATAATTATTTAAAAACATGTTATAACAGAAAAATTTTTGAATGAAGGAAAAGCGCATTATAAAACCATATGAACAGTATGATCATAATTTTGTAAATCTACACGTGAGTATATGTATAGAAAAATGTCTAGAAGTATAAACAGAGGTATAGCCACGAATTTTCTGTCTCAGTGCTGATACATACTGGGTACTCAAAAAATATTCATTGATTGAGTAAATGGAAGAATGACAGTTTAAAAGTAGTTACCTCTTGGGGGGAGCATAATAAGTAATTTTTTCCTTTTATTCTTTGCAATTGTCTATATTTAACAAAATTTAAAGTGAGCATGATTATCTTTGTAATAAATGATATTATCAAAACACAATCATTCTGGGAAGTATCATTAGCAATTTTGTAATAAAAGTAGCAAATATAGACACCCCACAATCCAATCAAAAATAACTTGCATCTTATTTTCCCATTATTTTCTACTTATTGCATTCAGCAATAAAAAATAACACATGTAATAGAAAAATGACAAGTCTAATATTGTACAGCTAATTATTATTGATGATGAGTCTATAATCTAGGTCACTTGGTTTCCAGGCAAACAGTTTTTTCCATTACACCAAGCTGCTTGGAGTTCCAGAACACCAATGAATAAGTGACAATATGGGCACTGCAATATCCACTGGTAGGCAGTTCCTTACTTACAAGTAAAATTATTTGCTAATTAACCATTTGATACTACCTGAAAACTCCAAATTCCTAAGAAATACTGCATTTTCATGTGACATGAATTGTCTTTGGAGATCTGTGAACTTCCTAAGTGTTTCTAAATTTGTTTGTGTAGGAATGCCATAACGTGCATTATTCTGGGGAGGAGTCCACAGCTGTCACTAAAGCTATAAAATCTGCAAGCAAGAAAGGAAAAAATTGAAACACATATAAGAGGAAAAGGAACCACAACTAATTCTGTCTTCTTCCTTTTTATTCCTAGAACATATTTTTTAACACATAGATGATTCAGTTTTATGACTCTGTTCTAAGTAGCAGCACTAGGAAAGATACCAATGGTTTAAAAACACAGGCCAAATTACCTCTGTGGAATGAACTTTATTAGTGGCTAAGAAATCCATGTAGTAATTTCTCTTTCCCTAATTAAACATAAATGCAAAATGCTTCAAAAGTAACTTACAATGGCAAAAAGAAACTGTGTGGTCCCATAGAATATGCCTCCCATACAGGAAGTTTGTAAAACTGTTTTGAGCAAATGCAGATTAAACACTTCTCTATGCATTTCACAAGGACTGATTGCTTAATTTAAAACTTAACTCCTCCGTGAGCTCAATGAAAGAAGCAAATACCTACTGCTTATGTCAACATCTGACTTGCCTGGTAAGATCTAAGGACCTCTAGGATGTAATTTTAAGACTCACAGTTCACTTCACCATGATTCCCTGCAAATATCTTTTGGGCTACGATTCCAAATTTAGGCAACAAACAGAAACAAAACAAAATACAAATATCCTCCTTTGACTCAAATTATATTTGCAAATGTAACTTTAAAATTGACTGGGATCCAAATGGTTTGCCTCTAATACTCTCCATCTGCCTTAGCTGAATAAAAGCCTACTTCATCAACCAGTATGCGGAGAATTTCTTGTTCTAGTTGTTGAGGTGAAAATAATTATTTTGAAGACTAAAATGATCATAAATTGTAGGAGACATTGATACATCGAGCCACAGTTATTTCCAAACCAAATGCCTTTTTCTCCTGCCTCTTCTGAAACAAAATTACGAAAACAGTACCCTCCAAATTGAATTATATAATTTGATCAAATCCTGGCAAGTATCCTAGTGAGCTTTAGTCTCCCGGCATGTCAAATAACTCAGGAGAAATGTGAACCAGCATGCCAGTCAGCTTACAATTAACTTTTCAGTGTGGGCTTTCGTTCGCCTGACACTGCAACACGTTGAATGCCCAGGAAAGCACTGCTGAAGTCATCGAAATGACTACATTTTTTTCTTTTTTAATTAAAACGTAAAGGATTCAGCCGTCTGTGTCCCAGGATGGCCGGGCTGTCACACAGCCCCCCGCCCCGGTCCGGGACCAGCGACCCGGGGGCGTCACGTGGATGCCGACGCGGCCACCGCACCGCCGTTGCTAACGCTGACTTTGGGAGGCTCCGACCGAAGGGAAAACCTTATCGTTTGACTCCACGGTGCCTTCAGACCCGGGAAAGCAAACTCCCATTGGTTAGAAGGAAACCGGGGTCCCTAATCTGTCTCTCATTTCAAAAGGCAGAGGACTTGGGGACTTTCTAAAGCAGGGAGGTTCCCCCTCCGTCCCTCTGTCCTGTCCTTCCAAGCAACGCTACGAAGTAAAAGTGAAGCAGAGGGAAAGAGAAGTGGAGCAGGGGGAGAGTCAATCCATTGCTTACAGTTCCCAGAGTTGCATGGGAATCCTCAGGCTCCTCTGTCTCTAGCTTTGTCGGGATCCTTTTTCAGCTCTGGACTTAGAGAAAGTTTTATCCTTGGTGGGAGGGGCTCAAGTGTGGGCTGGGCTCCTCGGGTTTTTGCAGATGTCTTAAGGTGGAATTAAAGAGGAAGAAGGGGGAAAGCACTCTTCTCTTAGGAGCTATATTTTAAATATAAATGTTTAGTTATCAGTATCAGGAATTCAAAGTCAGAAAACATATTTAAATTAACTGGTCCTAAGTTCCGTGGCTGCTGGGGTGTGGGTGCGTGTGTGTGTGTGTGTGTGTGTGCGCGTGTGTGTGTGGGTGCGTGTGTGTGTGTGTGTGTGTGTGTGTGTGTGTGTG
The DNA here is from genome assembly GCF_020740605.2 of Lemur catta. Taxonomy (NCBI): domain Eukaryota; kingdom Metazoa; phylum Chordata; class Mammalia; order Primates; family Lemuridae; genus Lemur; species Lemur catta. Next base: position 21,949,119 of record NC_059150.1, on the reverse strand, counting down.
CGCGTCTGGAACTACTTCTTACCCTTAAGTAGTCACTACTTCCTCCTTTTTTTCCCAAACAAGTAAGAACAAAATTGAAAAGACAGTGAATAACCTAGAGCATTTTTTTTGCTTCTTTATAAAGACAAAATTTACAACAAACCCAAAGCATAAAATAATGTCATGTTAAAAATGAACAATAGGAGACCACTTTAAAAATCAAATCTGTTCAAATATTCCCTCTCCAAGCTCAAAACACCTGTGTTCATGATCATTTATTTGTACATTTGAGATTAAAGGCATACTAAATGATGTAATACAAATGTTGAGATTTAGGAGGGAATCAAATCAGGTTGAATTCCAAATTTTCAATGTAAATTCAAATACCCGATAATGCTATACTGAAGCAGGTGCACTGTTTAAATTTCTCCAAATTCCGTAAGAATCAATTCATGTCTTTAAAGATTGATGTGTTCATTTACTATATCTTGTTTTTCAAACACAGGCTCTTCTATTTTTGTCTATAATCAATCTCTTATAACATTTTCAAGGAATATAATTTCTGCAGACTTGCGCTTTTAAATCTTCTGGATTATCTGCTTTCTGTAGCCCAGGATTCAACTCCTTTTTGTTTCTATTTTCTGCCATGAATTTGACCTCGCCTGTTATAAATTCTCTCCTTCCTAAAAAAGTGTCTCCTGGGGTAAAGCTTTTTCTCTTCCTAATGAAGGAACTGAATTTCTTAAAATGCGGTGAGTGTTAAATAAAGGAGCAGAGAGTACCCTGCTACTTGTCATCTTTTTCCCCAGGTACAACTGGTGAAAGACAGAATACGGACTTCCAGTCACGCTCGTCCCAAGATTGATGAAGAAAGACTCCCTTGAAAAGCAGCTTCATAGTGCTCCGGTCAGTTTGATAATAAAAAGTTATAGCAGCTCTCAGTATTTGGAGACGCTATCTAATAGTGTGTCACATGTTAGTGATGAGAAAAAAATGGTTAAATGCTTTTAAAGGAAATGTCAGTATATGTTATGGTTAGGGTTAAAAAATATCGGGAGATGATTGCGTCTTTCTGGCCTTGCTAAATGAAGCTGACTGTCTCCACACTTAAAGTGAGTAAAACTCCTGCAGGTGTGTCTCCATCTCTCTAGAACTGGTGACCACATCCCATCGCCCTGTTTTGTGGTTCTGTGGTCTCCACGTCACATCCATTTTGGCACCCTACTTGTGATCTTATTGTTCACATAGACCTTCACGTAGATGGCACAAATTCGGATTTGCTGTCTTCACTTTGTCCTATTTCCTCCAAAAGTCAAAAATATTCTCAACATTGGCCTACTGGTTTCAAGAACCTCAAGAACCTGCTTCCACCTTAGGTAAGAGAGAATCTGTCTTCCATATCTTGCCTCAGTCTATAGGATCAGTTAGGTTAGAAGACCCTTCTTCACTTTTTCATCCACAAAGATCAGTTGTCTGGGACCCTTATGAAACTGAGCAATATTGTGGCAGTCCCTTTAAATCCAATTCCACGTTTTGCATTATTTCCAGTCAGTAATGTCACACAGTTTGCTATTAATTATCAACATCTTTAAAAATTTAGACTGAGAATAATAAGCTAATGTTAGCACTAGGTAAGTAAGCAAAAGGAACAACCACAAAATTGGCCAAATTAACTCACAAGGAAGTACTTAGCTGTCAAAAGCCATGGCTCAAAAAGCTAAAAAGAAAAGCCTGGTATTTTTATGATTGATTTTTCTTCCTTTATAGGAATTTGCTTTGTGTTCTATTTTTTACTACTTCCAATTCACCTATCCCGTACTCTGTACAGAAGTGATATGTCCCATGAACTTGGACAAGAGGAATGAGATACTATTACATGAGAGTTAAACCCATATATCCAATGAAAATGATTAGACAGCATGGGGTGTTGAGAGTTAAACAGGGAAATCTAATCCAAATTGCAAGAAAAATGACTACCAATTAACTAATATACTTAACTAATGTATTTATAATAATGTGTCTCTCTACACCACTGGTATGCTTGAGTCTTCTGGTCCAACTATATTTATAGTAAAATAATAAGTTGGTATTCTTGAGATTTATCTGTACCTGTGAATACCATAACATGAATCATTCTTCTCTATGCATTACAAAATTAATCAGGTTAGTAAGACGCTGAATTGAATAAAATGAAAGTAATTCTCACCTTGTGAAGATTTTTGCCATCTAGCTAATTAACCCCCATTATCCGTTCAAACTAACACAGAGACTCTTCTCTGTGCCCATCTTTCCCTTAAATTCCACTGGAATCATCCTACTCTTCCTGCAAAGCTTAGGTCAATTATTACTTTGAAAATTTTCCCAACCCACTCCCCTCTCCAGCAGAATTAATTATTCCTCTCGAGTAAGAACACTCGTTAGAGCACCGATCATGTATTATACTTGGCAATATAAACTATATGTATGCATTTTGTTTCATGAAAGCAGGAAACAAGTCTTTTTCATTTCAGTAATTCTTTTTCTCACCTGAAGTTCATAACACATTTGGAACTCAATGGATGTTAAATTTGTTGCCCATGATATTAGGGTCAAAAATATCTTAAACCTGACACCCAAATAGCACTCTACTCACCACTGCAATCTCTGGCATTATTAAGGAAGAGAAAGGTTTTTTTTTAATGCCTCCCAACACACACACTAATAAAATTCCTGGAAATACAAAGCTAACCAGAGGTAAGGGTGAAATGGACCCTAATGAATATATATTTACCATAAATTTAAAAACTAGGTATCATGATGAAAGCACAGCTCTTGGGAGAAAGTATTTATGAACAATGAGAACTATATTCTAATAGCTAAATATTTCCTAGTAGTTACCCATGCACTAGCAAAGCTCTTTTGTGTGATCATCTTTTCAGCCTTGTCCCCAAGTCGACCAGATCCCTGCCTGGTAGACATCAGTGGTAGTGGAGCTACTAATAGAAAATGGAACCCAAGTTATCCCAAGCACCCAGGCTAGGAAGCCCCCGCTGTTCTCTCCCACATTGGCAACGGCCACTGTCTTGCCCCTTCTCCCCCCAACCCCACTCCTTTATTCATCTTCTGGTTTCACTCTTCAAATTTTTTATAACCACATTTTCCTGCCCTTTTTCCTGTCGACAGAGTAATTTTTAAACTCTTGCCTTACTATGACTTACATACGCTACCAATGATCTTGGCCCCTGCATCTCTTTTCCTGTTTTAAAATCAGTTTGGTAACAGGTAAGAGATGTACTTTCCTATAAGACATCACATCATCCCACCGCTACACCCACACCTTCCAGTTTTCTCCACAGCCTAATCACGTTCAGTGCTATGCTTTAAAAATATTTCTTTTCTTTTGCAGTTAAAGTATAAGTAAAAATTAAATTAGAATTCCTTCAGATTTTATCACAGCAATATTCATACCATTTAACAATAAATATGACAATACACAGTCGAATATGTTGGCTACAGACAAGTCATGTTCAGAAACATTGGACAAAGTTGGGCTGTCCTAATTCATTTTATCTACTTGTGGCAATAATTTTGCAAGTTGTTTTCTGCTCTCCAGGAGCCCTCTAAATTTGGTAAAGCAAATGCACGTCTAGTTTTAGTAATTCTGTAGGAATGGATGAGCTCAATTACTCAACTCAGAGGCTCCCATGCATGCAGGCACTATACAGGGTTTTAAAAATACTTGTGCTCCTGGAATTTAAGTGTACTGACGACAATGGGAACGGCTGAGTCCTTAGCTCTGAAGTAATCCTGAGTAAGAAGAATTACTGCTAAGTGAATTTCCAGTGTTTCTTTGCTTGTAACTGAGCTATAATAGATGTTAGTAGGAGGTTTTTAATAGAACATTTGGTTGTCTAGGGCTAAGTAGCACCATTCCTATATTTATATTTATAAGACCAGTGACTAAGCAACTTAAAGCACTTTCACTATTTGATTTTTTAAATACATTGTCAGCTTCAACGATTTCTCTTTAGGAAATCTGTCTTCATTCTCCAAATATACGTCACCTTTCTCTGATTGGAAACACAATGAGGCAAAACTAGTAACTCTTAATCTTCACCTGAACAACAAAGATAATCATGTGCTAGAATTTAATTTCATCACATTTATAATCTAGCCTTAAATTCCACAACTTATCCCAAGTTTACTTTTAAAGATGAAGTAGAATTTGAGATACTTCACAGCAACAACAAAATTCCAAAATTTTCTATTAAAAAAAAAGAAACACAAATATTCACTCTAATCAAATCATTCCAAATTAGCAAAATGATCCAATCGAATTGCTCAGAATGATGGGACTATGAAGGAAAACATTGATAGTACAATGAATATTTTAAATATTTCTTAATTAATACCCTGCTGGGATGATTGAATTTTATGGGTCAATTTGACTGGTCTAAGAGATGCCCTGATAGCTAGTAAAACATTATTTCTGGATATGTCCATGAGGAAGTTTCAGGAACAGATTAGCATTTGACTCAGTAAAGAATATCCCCCACTCCTCCAGTGAGGGGCCAGCATCATCCGATCCGGTCTGTTGACAGCCTGAATAGAACAACAAAGCAAAGGAATGGCAGATTCTATTGCTCTCTTTTTGGGTTGAGAAATTTATTTTCTCTTGCCTTCAGATATTGAAGCCTTTGGAATCTGAGACTTACAAAATGTGCTCCCAGTTCTCAGGCCTTGGCCTTAGACTGGGAATTACACCACTGGCTTTCTTGGTTCTCCAGCTTGAAGCCAGCATATCATGGGCCTTTTCAGCCTCCATAATCACACAAACAAATCCCCATAATAAGTCTTATTATTACATCTGCATAATATATCTTATTTTATATATCTGTACCTATCTTACTGGTTCTGTTTCTCCAGAGAACCCTGACTAAAACATCTACTGAGATATTTTTACATGCCAGAAAATAGTAAGCTATTGCAAGAATAGAATTAAAAATAAAAGACTAGTATCCTAAAAAATTGCATATTCATTTTTGCTTATAACTTGCTCTGGTTAAAGAAAGCACTGCAATGTCAAATAATGTTATGATTTATCATTAAATTAGAAAAAAGAGGTTGTGACTATTTTGCTCTAAGTCATAGCTCTAGAAATGCAATCTTTCTCCAATTTGGCTTTCTAGATAATTCCATTTTCTTTAACAGCCATTCTGATAATTCCAATAAACGTAGGGACATGGTTTAAGTTATGTGTGATCATTTATTTTAGAATGTTCCACCAACTTTTACACAGCATTCTCTTTGGCTATAATGTTTGTTTAATAAATAATATCCATTCACCCAACAAATATGATGCATTCATTTGATCATTTATTCACAACAATTTTTAATTGCCTACAATAGGAGGATAAAAAAATTGTAAAGTACTTGGGGAAGCGAAAAATAAATTCAGTAAACACTGGTTACCACCAACAGGCCTATTGGCCAAGTCACTTCATCGCTTGAAAGTAAGTAGCTTTTCTGCTGCCTCTCTGCCAAGACTGGTTCCTGGGAATGCCTGGAAAACATAGTCCAACCTTGCAATGGGCTTTCCTACTTATCACGGACCTAGGGTACTGTTAGGCACTGAAAAGAGAGAAAACAGGACAGACAGGTCCATGTTTTCGTGGAGCTTATATCCTAGTAGACAAGGGAGGCAAGGAACAAGGTAAAATAATGTTTTTTTAAAAAAACCATTGTGTCCAGAAGAGGCCTCTCTGAAGACACATTTCAGCTGAGATGTGGAAGATGAGAATAAGCCAACCAGACATGAAGTCAGTGTGGGAGGAATGTTCCAGGCAGAAGCAGCAGCAAGTGTGCGCTCAGGACCCTGTACTGACCAATGCAGTGTTAAAGATACATATGGCAGAATGCCATTATGAGTGCCCTGAACAGCAAGTGCTAGAGTGAGGGAAGAGAGACAAAGAAGGGCTCGATTAAATCTGAAATCCAAACTGGGCCACGAAGCCAGGATTGGAATTTGGTAGGTATTTTTGATAAGCTGAAATGGCAAAAATAAAGGCAGGAATTAACGGTTGTGGAGGAAGTACAAAGGCGATTCTATAATAAAAAGAGAGTTTGTGGGAAGAGCAGTTGGAGATCATTTTAAAGAGGTACATGAAGGGGTCAAACTTTAAAAAGTCTTAACAAACAGACAGAGGATTTTAAACATTTTCCTGTACTGCATCAGAAACCTGCCAGTTATCAAAGAGAGTAGTGGCTAATTGCACTGTTTTGCTTCGATTTTAGTAGTGGATTGTTTGCCGAAGATGGCTGCTGGTTTCTTGGATATTAGGAAGGCGTGATAGTATTAAAGTAGTGCTCAGGAAGCCAGCAGGTTAAGCTGAACCATGGAAGCAGCGCCATGGGGCAGGGGGAAACATAGCATGTACTTAATAATATTTTATTATGATTCAATATTTAATCTTCAAGTTGCTGCTTACCTCACGAATTTATGCCCTGACAAGTGAGCCAGTTTAGTCTTAATTGGAATCAGTTTTGCTACCTGAAAATTGTGAAAAAAAAATTTGGTGAAAAAAAAGGAGACTTGCAATTATTAACTATGTCCTCTGCTTCTAAGTCTTCAGAGAAGCAGACGTGAGTGCTTGTGGGAGAAAGTCTTTCCAGCATATGGGAGTCAGATCCTGGAGCTGTGTGTGACCTCCGGGGTGACCTGGGGTTGTAGGTCAGGCCCTGACAGCATTGGCACAGCCCGCAGTGTTACCATTCCATTGTGAGGATCGGAAACCATGGGCTTTCAGAGGATGGGCGATTTACCCAGGATTGAACATCAGGCCTGGAGTTCAAACCAAACCTTTGACTTCAACTTACCTATCTCTTTATATAGCCATTTCCCATTGTCTACTTACAGATAAATTAATTAAGCCTTAGAAGTCAAAGAAAAGGTTTCCAAGTAAATAGAAAATGGAAAACAAAAGTTGAAAGTTTTCATATGCACACACTTTGTTCTTTTTCCTGATAATATTTGTTTTTTAAAAATTTATATTAGAAGGGTAACAAACTCATTGTTAAACATTTTAAAAATACACATGTCATTGTTTGATTTTCAGTTCTCGTGGCTGTGGGTGTTTTCCCCTTCTCCATTCCAAATCATGACTTTATGTTCATCAGCAAAGAATCTTCTCAGTTTGTATGACGACTACAGCAGCAGATACAACACATATTGAGTATGTCTTAAATATGATTCATTAAGATTTAATCTTCAAATTGCCACTTCATAAACTAATGCTTGAACAGGAAACTCAGTTTATTCTTACTAGGAAACAATTTTGCCACATGAAAATTTGAAAAACAATTTGAAGAGGAATGAAGAAGTTTGGGATTACAAAATGCATGGTGTCCATGGTAACGCTGGATTATATTTTCAGAAGTTCCCAAGACTCAAGCTCAGTGCAGAGGCAAGAGAATATAGCTCTTAAATTTCAAGGTACGATGTGGCTTGGGCATGGGTCTGTCACTGGTAACTAGTATACACCGAAACCAGAAGATTCTATTCAGATGTTTGGGTCTTTACAAAATCCACAGGACACTTGCACAACGTGGAGAATGTGACAACAAAAGAAGTTTCAATAATGCATGAAATTAAACTTCCTAGCCAGATGGGGGTTAGGAGCAGTTTAACTTTTACTTATTAAAATAAAAGAAATGTGGCATTTCTTTATCTTGTGTTATACGAGCCATACTGTATCTAGTAATACAAGAGAGAAAGAATTTTAAAAATCACACATTCCACCACCCAAATATAACAATGGTTAGCATTTTGTGGCCTATCATTTTGTTTTTCTATTCTATGTCTGTGGATATAATTTTAATAGGATTATACACTATTTTGTAATATCTAATTTTCCCTATTCACAACATGTTAAAAATATCTCTCCATGCCTATAAGATCTTTTTAGTGGCTATATAATATTACTGTGTATGGCTACACCATAATTTATTAAAGAACAATTTATTTTAAGATGTCATGCTGTTTTCAACTCTTTCACTATTACAAACAAAACTTTGATAAGCATTTTTTAACTAAATCTGAGTTCAAACCCACACTTAATTGAAGAGGCAAGTTTTCAGTGAGAAGTAATGCATTAACATTAATATTAATAAATCTCCTTCTGGAAAACTGTCTGGACCAGCCAGATGGAGAAGATTCTAGACATCCGAAGGAACAGAGGTAGAAAGGGAGGATTGGGTGCTAGAATAGGGAGAATGAACATGAGAGGACAACAGCCACCATTTATTAAAGGTCCAGAAAACATATTTATCCTATCTCACTTAATTTTCAACTGCACTGCAGCAGGGTATAATCCACATTTTATACATGAAAAACCAAGCCACAAATTGATTAAATTGACTAAGTTAACTTACTAAGTGTTAGAGATCCAAACTCAAGTTTTCCTGATTTCAAAGCCCATGACTTTTTGTTTGTTTATTTGTTTATTTCACCATTTTGCATAAGTAAGAATTGCCCTAATAATAATTCACCCTGCTCTAAAATATGTAAGGAATGATGAGGGAAGTTTAAATTTCTGCAAAAACTCTAATTGCCACGCTAGAGAGAGGTGTGCTTGTCTTACTCTTCTTCTCCAGCTTGGTACTAAACTCACAAACCTTCTTAAACCTGCTTAATACAGAGATGGACATTACATTTTCCTGTTACCAAAGCTCTCTTCCACCAGATGAACCAATGAGGGATAAAGTTAAAAAGGAGTCATTACAGCCAGGCGTGGTGGCTCACGCCTGTAATCCTAGCTCTCTGGGAGGCCGAGGCGGGCGGATCATTTGAGCTCAGGAGTTCCAGACCAGCCTGAGCAAGAGCAAGACCCTGTCTCTACTAAAAAAATAGAAAAAAATTATCTGGACAACTAAAAATATATAGAAAAAAATTATCAGGGAATGGTGGTGCATGGCTGTAGTCCCAGCTACCCAGGAGACTGAGGCAGGAGGATCACTTGAGCCCAGGAGTTTGAGATTGCTGTGAGCTAGGCTGACGCCACGGCACTCTAGCCTGGGCAACAGAGTGAGACTCTGTCTCAAAAAAGAAAAAGAAGGGAGTCGTTACTCATCAACTTTTTTCATCACTTATTAATTCCCTTTACTTTTATTTGAAAGGAAAAAATGTAATGCCTACCGTATGAACTAAACCTGTTTTCCAAGACGTCTATTTGATCTTTATTTTCTCAATAGTTCCAATCTAAAGGAATGTATACACAGCCATTTTATTTTATGTGTATGTTCCTTAGAAAAACACGCAAGTCAGGGAAGTCTTAAAATAGGAGGTTTTCGGTTTCTCTTCCTATTCTGAGGCCACATTCAGCATCCTTTTGTGAAAACACAATGACTCATCAGCGTGGTCATCAGGGCATTCTGCGGGGGTATATTTACAAATCTAGTAACCACCATGCAAAGGAATACTCCCAGAGAAAGCCGTCTTCCAATGAATAAGCAGCTAATAATGCTTCCTTGTTAATAGAGAGGTTAAGCCTTCTTCTAGTCTACCCTAAAGGCACAGCTGTGGAATTAAGGTATATTTCAAACTCCTAAGTGACCTGGGGTATGTTTGGTTCACAGGTAAATGCAGTACCAGTATTTATCTTGTCTGTGCTATAGCCAGAGCTGGGCTTACAAAATTCAATCTCTAGGCCTACATTCCCCAACCCCCGGGTCACTGACCGGTACCAGTCTGTGTCCTGTTAGCAGATGGGCCGCACAGCTGGAGGTGAGCAGCTGTGAGCAAGTGAAGCTTCATTGGTATTGGCAGCCGCTCCCCATCGCTCGCATCACCATCTGAGCTCCATCTCCTGTCAGATCAGTGGTGGCATTAGATTCTCATAGGAGCATGAACCCTACTGTAAACTGCACGTGCAGGATCTAGGTTGTGGCTCCTTATGAGAATCTAATGCCTGATGATCTGAGGTGGAGCTGAGGCGGTGATGCGAGTGCTGGGGAGCGGCTGTGAATACAGATTATCAAACGGGTTTATTAGCAGACAGGTTTGACTGCATAGAGACCATAATAAATCCATTGCTTGCAGACTCATATCCAAACCCTATCAGTGAGTGGCAAGTGACAATGTAGTAATAATAGAAATAAAGTGCACAATAAGTGTAATGCGATTGAATCACCCCAAAACCATCCTCCCTCCCCCATCCATGGAAAAAGTGTCTTCCCTGAAACCGGTCCCTGGTGCCAAAAATGTTGGGGACTGATGCTCTAGGTCATTGTTAATGTGACAAAATGTTACAGGTTTGTGGACAAACTAGAAAAAAGAAAAATTGTATACACAATAATGTTATTAACTGTCCTTTCAGAGGAATTAGAAGGCTTACCATTTATTGTGAGATTATATCCTTCTTAAACTTTCTGTTAAAATAGCATTCCAAATTTGTATTTGGGTGAGTTTTTGGTTTCGGTTTGGTTTTTGGTAAAGGGAGGGGGGAAGAGATTTTCTGATCCCTGATGTCCAAAACCTGGGACTCATGATTTAATATCTTGCTCGGAATTGTGAGGAAACTTTGCTCTCTAAAACCCTGTCTTCAGTAAAAATGTTTGCAATCTCATAATGAGTACGATCATCATGAAAATAGACCCACCAGCCTGCATAACAATACGATAAATCATTATCCCAAACTTCCCCTTGCTGTCTCTTCAGTTAACACAACCACCAGGCTTTTCCTTACTGCCCGGATTTCTAGCAAGCAGATGTATTTCTGTGGCATGTGGGCACAGACACACATGTGTGCCCTCCACTTCCACGCGTTCCCCTCCACGTCTTTCTCTAACAGCAGCCAATGAGACTGTGATCACGCTAGTACACGAATCTTCCCTTGTCACTTCCCTTCAGTGGTTCCCCATTTTCTCTGGGATGCTACTTATCCTCTTTCATATGGTCTCAAGATGTTCCTGTCTAATTACCTTCATATATAGCCTGTTCGTTTCCCAACAGCTCTGCCTGGCCGACAGCGACTTAACTTTCAATTTTCAATGTAAAGGTCACTTCCTCCTAAAAGATCGTACCATGTCAACACTCCCCTCCCTCCTCCCAAAGCGGGGTTTCTCTCCCTTTCCTTCCACTTCACCTGCAATTCTCCTTCTTAAAACTCCTAATCATCTATGCAATGCCCGTGTTCCCTACCAATTTCATACTGTGGGTTGCAAACCCTGGGAGGGCAAGGACTGTCTCTTGTGTGTTCTGCTGTATAGGCAACGTCTAACATGATGCCTGCATGTGTTAATCATTGGGGTTCAATAAGTATTTTCAAATGAATGAATTCCCTTTACTTAGCCTTCTAAGCCCTTGTCTCTTGTTATTTTTGAATTCTTGCTATTAGACTCAACAATTCATCTCAATTAATTCAAAAGGCAATGCGATGAATTGATACTACAATTTTCAAGGTATCACTGCTCTGTATTTAGTATATGGTAATAATTTGTTTTTTCTCTAGTGCTTCTCCTTTGTGTTACCAAACCACGCTCCCTAATTCTGGTTAAACATGATGCTTGAATTCTGGGTGATAATTAACATAAACCAGTGTGTTGCTCCTTCTCACCTTGAGGTTTGGAATGAACTTTTAAGACTGCAACATACCCAAACAGGATCATTGAACACAGCAGGGTTTCTTGGCCATTAATAAAGGGTGGGCCACAGTGAAATGATTGCAATTAGAGTAAACAGAAGAAGAGTTCTGTCAAATGGCTGTTGCAGGGGGAACCACAATAGAAAACTCATCAGCCCATCCTAAGCAATTAAAAAAACAAATTAGGTGGTTTTGTTGGGCAATGCTTACTGAAGCCAAGAATCAAAGTCACAAATATTTCCAGGCCCTGCAAACCAAAAAATGCACTTTGTTTGTATGTAGAAATTCTGGGGGAAAAAGTTTCTAATTATATGCTTGTTTTTATACATATTTGTACGTCCAGATGATGATCACTTGCAGGGCTATCATGTTGAAATAAAGAAAGGGAAGCAAAGGGAGAGTCGGATAAAAGAAGGAAATGGCCCCAATTCACAATAATTTTTCAACTTCAGAGAGGACAAGGACCCTTGAGATCACCTAATAAAACTCTTACCAGCTTATTGGTAAGATGAGAAGCTGGCACGTGCATTGTGTGTTGATCTGCAGTCACCATTCCATGATCTAAACTGACATTAGACTATCTAAAAATTGTTATGCATTAATGTTAAACTGCATTTAGCACCTTCCTGAAATTAGATGCCATCCCAAATTCCCTAATGCTCTTAAGATCTACGGGCTCATAATCCTGAAGTTATGTTTCAATGAATTCTCTCCCTGTTATCTCCCGTCTGACGAGACTGTAAGTTCTGTCATTTTATCCTACTCAATATCTCTCAAATCATTTTTCTTCCTTTTCTATTTCTGGTGCCATCACCCTAATTCTTGATAAATCTACAGCTGGAGAACTGGCATAAACTCCTATCTGGTCTCTCCATACTTCAACCTGTACAGAGTCGCCAGAGTAGTAAGAATAATTATCTGAAGGATTATTTTCATCGTAACATACTACATTTATCCTCTCACCCAAAAGTTTAACTGGTTCTTCATTGCCTAAAAAAATCAAAAAAGCTCATAGCAGTTAGAAACTGCTCTCCAGCAGGAAATTTTCCTTCCTGCGTACACATCTGTGGGCCCAACACCATCTGCTCTGTGCGCTGGGCAAACTGGATGGACTGTGTAGGTAGTGAGAAGAGCCGAACGTGTGTCCCAGTCTTGTCCATCTACTTACCAGGTGCCTGACCTTGCTGCTACTCTTTATTGACTCTGAGCTGCAGTTTATTCATCTCTAAAGGGTATACGATTTCACTTTCTACCATACTGACTTGCTGTGAAAATTAACAGACATAAGGCAAGTAAAAGACCTGACATGTATTAGACATACTTGCATATTTTAATTACTATTATTTTATATATTTACCCTGCCTGATTTCACGAAGGACTGGAGCCGTCCTCTACTTCTCTTTCAATCAGTCAGATGCAGCCCCTCACTCTGAAAACCCCACATAGTAACAACATATAAAAACACAAATATGGAGCAGAGCAGTTATGCTCTGGGAGAACAGTCATACAGTGTGTTCTAGGGGATTACTGAGCAAGGATTTCTAAGCTGCCAAGATTTGGGAGTCGGGTCAGGGAGGATGGGATACTTGATTACAATCAGCAGGCAAAAATGAGTAAAAGCCATGAAGGCAAAGAGAGGAGACAGAATGCTGTCACAGGTAGACGAACAGATTATATAACAATGATTATTAATATGAAGACCTACACCAGAAAACAGCGCCTCAGTTCTGAGCTCATTTCTGGTTACCTTACTTAAAGTAAACTGTGTATGAAATTCTAACTTTGCCCAATTTATCTGTGACTCAATCCCCGCCACGATGCCCACACCCTGGTCACTGGACCCCACTCCTCTCTGAGCTGGTTCTCTGTGTCTATATACCTCAGAATTGTGGTTTAAGTTCCTGAGGCCCTTCCTCATAGGCTCCTCACCCATCTTGCTTTCTTAGCCACTTGTTTCTTGTCTACTCTTTCTTGACCACACGGGCCCCCCAGGGTTTGGAATTTAGTCTGTCTCCTGGGAATTGCTCCATCAGACCACGATCTTCCCAGCCACACACCCCTGGGTGTATGACTCCAGGTCTTAGTTTAAATGTCACCTCTTCAAAGAACCCTTCTCTCCTCCTCTCCCTTCCCCACCCTCAGATTTAAAAGGACAACTCAGTCTCTCTCTCTCTCTTCCATACTATTCACTTTTTTGCATTGCAATTATTATCTGGTAATTTTCTCATTTGTTTATTTGTTTGTCATCTGTTTATTTCCTGACTTGCTACACTAGGATGTAAGTTCCATAAAGTTTGGGGCCTCATCTGTCTTGTCCCCTTTGGCATCCACAGATCCACAGTGCCTAGAATATTTCTTGGAACATAATAAATGATCAATAAACATTAGATTAATGGATGAAGGAAGGAAGGACTATCTTACTCTGCCAGCTGACTCTCGCCATGAACTCCTGCTGTCCAGAGCCTCAGGACCACTAGGTTGCTGTTTTCACCAGCCTCTTAGTTTTAAAATCTCAAGACCTGCCCACTGGAGGTCACACAAGTCCCTAGATCCACATAAGTCTCTAATCGAAGGTTATTATCTTCCCGTGCCAACCCTTAACTCATAATTTATTAATCAGAAATTTGACACCCTGGCTAGCAACATTTAATTGTCATCCTTCAACTAACTTACTAATATTTGCCCTTGTGTCCTCACATGGGTCATTACCTAGACTTAGCCATAGAATTAGAATCTATTTCTATCATCACCTTAAGGTTCTGATTAAAAACCTCACTATCCTCAATGTCCTCTCTAATCACTTACAAATGAGAGTCCCTTGTCATCATGTTCTTTAGTAGTTTATGTAAGCCATACCAAATTGCAATTTTGACAGTGTTGATCTTAATATTTTTATCTTACTAAACATATCTCTCTATTTTCCGTAGGTATACTGCAAGTGTTTTAAATTAGAGATTATCATTTATTTATTTTTATCATTATCTTTCATTAGAGTGTCACGATTTCTGCTCAGGAAATAAAAAGTAAAGACTTTCGAATAAAATCGTATCCCAAATTTTACTGACATATACAATTTTGCTTGTTATTGTGACTATTCAGAGTGGCTAAATATCACCAAATCCCAAATCTCTTCCCCTGGTCCCCTCAGTGATGTTTCATGAATCACCACGACTCCTTCTCTCCTCACTGACCAAGCATTGAGCTCCTTGAGGACAGAATCCGTATCTCATTCGTTTAGGACTCCCTAATAGCACATTGTTCCCGACACAGCAAGGGTTTAAGAAAACTCTGCTCAAGACCAAAATAAGTAAAGATGTCGTGCAGCACAGTCCAGGCCTTTCGCTCCACCAACAGCTTAGCATGTGACACGGAAGTGCTGGCTCAACTGCTCCGGCTTCCACGGGGTTGTCACAGGTTCAGGCACTTGCTCAGTGCATCAGGTACTGATGGCTTTGCTGGTGGGCCCTGGGTTCATTTTTAAAAAGTAAAAGATATGACACTCTTCTTAACTTCCTTGCACTTATTCTTACAGAATTCCATTCTTTCCTCATTGGAAGAAAATTTGCTTTATAATCTATGATATGCTTTTTCAACTACCAGGGTTGAAAGCCTGGTAATCTATTTTTCTATAGTGGGTAGCAAAGCACAAAGAAGAACGGGTTCTACATCGTGGCAAAGAAGGAAAGAGGTGAAAAGTGATAGGTTTGTGAGCAGGATGCTAACCCAGCCAGGGCGTAGGAACAAAAGAACAAGAAAACAAAAGAGGCACCGGATCAATTCCATCATGTACGAGGCAAAAGGTGAGACCTAGGTAAGGCTCAACGTCAGAAAGGGATTAGTAAAACCTTGCACTTGAGGCTGGGCCAGCAATCTATTAACTTAGGGCTTCATTACATTGCCCTTGATTTGGTTCCAGAATCTGAAGCAGAGCCGAGCACGGCACCCAGGGGAAAGTAGGTCCAAGAGTGATGACTGGAGAAAGGCAGGGACAAGGACACAGTGACAAGGACATCGCACTCTCCGGTGCACCCTCTGGTTTCATCATACTCATTTCATTCTTCTGTTTATGGGGCTTATTTGCTGTCCTCCTCTCTTCCCGTGTACACACACACGTACGGTGCTGGCCGCCTTTCTTGCCAGCCTATTTTTAACTTTCCATAGTCTCACTGAGTAAGAATTTAATTATAGCTACAGTATATGCTGACCCAAGTCAGTATTTTGTTATTGGAAATTTAATAGCATTTCTTATCATCCTGGAAATGTATTAATCTCACCCTGGTTTCCTTATACTACCATAATCTTTTATATAAGCTACTAATCCTTCAGTCAACTGAATATTAATAGCTTTACTATAGAGATGACTTCAGCTTTAATCTTTTTAATAAGTTTGTGTGTGTGTGTGTGTGTGTGTGTGTGTGCAAGAGGCAAGCTACCTTCCCAGAATTTAGCTAAACTTCATTTCTAATACAGGTTTATTTTTCATGTTGATTCATACTTAAGTCCCCTCTTTTTGGGGTCATTCCTTCCCTCCAGAATTTTGCCCTCATTCTCAATTCAAGAGTTACCAATGATTTATCTTGGAATCTTTTAAAAATTCTTGTGGTTCACAAGATTTCAGTAGTAGACTATTTTCGTCATGATGAGACAACCCCTCAGTTAAAGCAGCATTAGTCTCCACATTGCTAACTCACCACCCGGTATTTTTTTTTTTTTCTTAAGAAAACAAATGAAAACTACTTGCGGGTTACCACAGTCCTCCCAGTTTTTCTTTTTGTGAAAACTCGTGTGTACGTGCAAGTAGCCATATTTAAATTTATTACATCCTAGTTACCCAGGAGTATTCAAAAGTAAAGAATTACTCAACACTTCCCTTCCAATAGTTTTTAAACTAATTGAGCATGTAAAAATATACACACACGTAAATCTATGAAACAAAACACTATAATAATTGCAGTAATCATAAACATTCTTATGGAGTAGGATGATAAGTTTTCTATGTTAGTTTGGGAGAAGGGAGACCCAGATAGCTGCTAAAACATTATATCTGAGTGTGACTGTGAGGGTGTTTCTGGAAAAGATTAGCATTCGAATCAATACCCTGAGTAAGGAAGGTCCAGGAGGAATCCCTTGAGCCTAGGAGGGGATTTTTGGGGTTTTTTTGTCTCTGTTTTCATTTGACCTGTATCCTGTCTTTTAAAAAAAAAATATTTTTTTTATTTGAGAGTATTAAAGGGGTACAAACACTTTTGTTACATAAATTGTCTTTGCACTGCTTGACAAGCGTGGCCATCCTCCAGACAGAGCACCACATCTGTTAGGTGTGAATATACCCATCCTCTCCTCCCCTCTCCCATGTGCCTGATGCCTGATGAATGTTACTACCATATGTGCACATATGTGTTGATCAATTAGCACCAATTTGATGGTGAGTACATGTGGTGCTTATTTTTCCATTCTTGTGATACTTCACTTAGTAGAATGGGCTCCAGCTCCATCCAGGATAATACAAGAGGTGCTAGTTCATCATTGTTTTTTGTGGCTGAGTAGAACTCCATGGTCTACATAGACCACATTTTATTAATCCACTCATGTATTGATGGAGACTTGAACTGTTGCCACATCTTTGCAATTGTGAATTGTGCTGCTGTAAACATTCAAATGCAGATGTCTTTTTTATAGAATGTATTTTTTTCCTTTGGGTAGATGCCCAGTAATGGGATTGCTGGATCAAATGGTAGTTCTACTTTTACCTCTTTGAGGTATCTCCGTATTGCTTTCTACAAAGGTTGTGCTAGTTTGGAGTCCCCACCAGCAGTGTTTGAGTGTTCCTATCTCTCTGCATCTACGCCAACATTTGGGGTTGTTTGATTTTTTTCCTGTTGATTTTCTTGAGTTCTGCATAAATTCTAGTTATCAGCCCTTTATCAGATGTGTAGCATGTGAATATTTTCTCCCATACTGTTTGCTCTCATGATAGTTTCCTTGGTTGTGCAGAAGCTTTTTAATTTGATCAGATCCCATTTATTTATTTTGACAAGAACAGTAAACAGTAGCTTGACAACTTTCTAGCTAAAACTGAATCATAAATAACCTCTTAAAAACATTTTATTCATAATTAGCATATACCTTTAGTCACAACCAATTGTCCCTCTCTCCTTTTTAGTTTCTAGAATCAATTTCTCAAATTCATATTATTACTATATTCCAGTTCATTTTCTGCACATAATTATAGTCCTTACCCTATCTTCTAGAGTCATAGACTGAAGAGATTATATGGACTAAAGGAGTATACGATAGACATTTATTCTACACCAGGGTTTCTCAAACTCTTTGGTCTCAGTAATCATGTTATAGAGATCAAATTATTGAGAACTGAAAAGAGCTTTTGATTATATGGGTTATAGCTGTTGTAATCTACTACATTTGATATCAAAACAGAAATGTTTAAAACAATTATCTATGTATTCATTTTTAAATAACAATAATAAATCCATTGTGTATTAACCTTAATATATTTATGAAAATAACTATGTTTTCCAAACAAAAAGATTTAGTAACAAGAATGATATTATTGGACACGTTTTCAAATCTTTTCATGTCTGGCTGAATAGAAGAGAGCTGGATTCTCGTACTGCTTCTGTGTTCAGTGAATTTCAATATATTGTTTTGGTTGAAGTATATAATTCAGAAAATTCAACCTCACACATATGTGCCATGGAAAAAGAGAAGTATTAGCTGGGCATGGTGGCTCATACCTGTAATCCTAGCACTCTAGGAGGCTGAGGCAGGAGGATTGCTTGAGGGCAGGAGTTCAAGACCAGCCCGAGCAAGAGTGAGACCCCATCTCCACTGAAAATAGAAGAATTAGCAGGGCATCCTTGGCATGCCCCTGTAGTCCCAGCTACTTGGGAGACTGAGGCAGGAGGATCACTTCAGCCCAGGAGTTCGAGGTTGCAGTGACCTATGATAACACTGCTGCACTCTACCCAGGGCAACAGAGTGAGACTCCGTCTCAAAAAAAAAAAAACAAAACAAAAAAAAAAGAAAGAAAGAAAAGAAAAGAAAAAGGAAAGTATTTTAATAACTTCTTCCAAAAATTATTGGTATTCTTCTTTGATACCAACTAAAATTTGACATGTGGTAGTTTCTTAAAGGTGAGTTGAAATGTGGAATCTAAAAGTAAACATCAATAAACATTTTATACCTTTTTACATTAGAATTTATTAGTCGGTCTTGCACTTTGTATAGATCTTTCACCCATGCAAGATTTTGCAGCATAGTATGTTCATCATTTAAAAGATATATGGGTTCATTGAGTTATGTAGCTCTTTAAAATGTTGACAGACTTCACTCACTATAGAAAATGAAACAACACAATTGATAATATCACTACTAATCTCTTCAGAAAAGTCTTTTAAGTGTTTAGAAGCTGCCAAGATCACAATGGAAGATATAAGTTTCTCTATTTTCTAAGTTTCACGTGAAGCCTCAATTGTTTTTATTGGCAACAAATGTTTTCCTTAAGGTGACAGGCTCACTCTACTAATTTTTGAAAAAATATCTGCCAAATCTCAAAGTCTAAACAGCAATAGTTTGTCAGTTGGTTTTTCAAAATAATATGTTGTCAAAAATGGATGTCGTTTAGCTCACAACTCAAACAATTGCACATGTGTTTTTCCTGAAGGCAGCATTAGTCTTCGGTGTGCAGCAGAAGTGCTTCGTTCATTCTTTCCTTTTCATCACACAGAATATTAAAAAGCTATCTCAACTCAGTAGTTGAGATTTCACAAAATTACTCATTTTTACTGCTTCTCCAGGACATTTTTAAATGAAACTTGCTTTTCTTTTTTTTTTAACTTTGATTGTGTGGCAGTAAAGGATGCATTGACTACTAATACTGGTACCAGTACTTATACCAAAGAGTACAATGACTACTAGTGATAGTTAAACAATGACTACTGGGCAAATAATACCTTAATATCATTATAAAAATATTTTGCCTTGCGGATCTCCTAATAAGATCTTGGAGACCCCAAGATATCCAAGTATCACATTTTAAAAACAGCCACTCTGGAGCTTTCTGCTAATAGCTAACATGTACGGGCCCATCTTACGTGCCAGCTCCTGCTCCAAGAACTGAGTTACGTTAAATATGAATTTAGCATCTTTGTTACTTCAATAAGAAATGTAAATGTGCTCAAAGTGGAGGAACAGAGGACAGAGGTTAGACTAAAATGTGAAAATGCTTTCAACAGAAAACATTGAGTAAACACTCTCAGTAACTTGCTAAATAAAATTTATACTTTTCAATGACATGCACTGGTAAACTATAATAAAGTCTACATTTTTGTGGGACTGTGAATAGAATAAAAATTTTCTCAATTCTTAACACTAATTCCTTACATTGGTAAAAAGATTAACCAAAGTTAATTATACCTACTTCATGGTATAGTAACTTTAGGAAGATCTAATTTCTATCTTAAAGAAGTTTATTTAAGTTTAGAATCAAATTCTAGTTCCAGCTTTGCCACTTTCTTTTAAGTGTTGTATAAAGCACATCACTAAATTTTGTGGGCTTGTAGAATTAAAGGAAGAACTCAAAAGGACAAAAATGATCACACATCTTGTCCATTAGAAGAAAACCCAGAGCTGGCTCAAATTCTTAGCCAAGAGTTACTCAAAAAAGCTTTGGATCCGACATTCCCTGTGGAAGAGGCCAATAGTGGGCTTTGGTACCTACTCTTAGGCATTGGAAAAATAGAAAAGACATCTTAGACCACACAGAGGTATCAGTGTGTACCAATCCAACTAATCTAACTAATAAATAAAAACCCAACAAACAAAAAAGTAGTTCCTCTAGATTTAGCATATATCATTTTATCCACCTTGTTTACTAAGCTTAGTTTCCATATCTGCAAAATTGTTGTATTAAAATTGGCTCAGGACAAGCACAGTGGCTCATGCCTCCAATCCTAGCACTTTGGGAGGTTGAGGCAGGAGGAACAATTGAGTCCAGTAGATTGAGACCAGCCAGAGCAACAGCAAGATCCCACCTCTGAAAAAATTAGAAAAATTACCCAGGTGTGGTGTTGCCCTCCTGTAGTCCTAGCTACTGGGGAAGCCAAGGCAGGAGAATTGCTTAAGCCCAGGAGTTCGAGGCTGCAGTGAGCTTTGACAGCACCACTGCACTCCAGCCAGGGCAACTGAGTGAGACCCTGTCTCAAAAAATAAATAAAATAAAATAAAATTGGCTCAAATAATTTAGGATAATCCAAGACTGACAATATAACTCCAAGACAATACATTCATTGCTAGAATTAATTAAATTACTAAATAGTTTTGATGTTACAGAAGCTAAGAATAAAGGAAAAGAATGAGTCAAATCCTCAAACCGACTTCTAAGCTTTCCTAAAATTCCCAATTTTCTTTGTAATTTAGGTAAAGAAACATAATATGTCATCAATCATCTTTTTTCTTTTTTTTTTGAAACGGAGTCTCACTCTGTTATCTAGGCTGGAATGCAGGGGCGTGATCATAGTTCCCTGTAGCCTCAAACTCCTGGGCTCAAGCAATCGTACCATGTAGCTGGGACTACAGGTGTACACCATTACACTTGGCTAACTTTGCTTATTTTTTTCAGAGTTGGGTCTCACTCAGGCTGGCCTCGAACTCCTGGCCTCAAGTGATTCTCCTGCCTTGGCCTCCCAAAGCACTAGATTACAGACGTGAGCCACTGCACCTGGCCTCATCAATCAACTTAATGACTGATGGAAAACACCTGGAGACTCGGCCCGACAGAGTAAATGTTCCAGGGCAATGACATAGCATTCTCCCACAGGTCAGCAGGGGGTGTCACTCCACCAGCCTTCTCATCATCCGATAAGCTCCTACAGGTACACAAGAGACCTTTCAACGAACAAAGCATTCAGACGGAACTCAACCACGGCAGCTGTGACCCTCGTCACTTCAGTTTCCTCCACTCATTTAATGCTTTATTTTGATTTTCAGAACTACCTTCCCAGAAGTCTATAGAAAATTAATGTAGTATCATATAAAAATATTTAATATTCTTAGCTTATATTTTAAAAACATGCCCTTATTTGTTTATCATTGTCAAAAAAATCATCCCATTTTTAAGTAGGATTGAATGAGGTTTCTCATGCTTTTCAAAAGAAACATAAAAATACCAGCTAAAAAAAAAAAAAAAGACCCATAGAATTCTTCACATAACAAGTAGCACAAAAAGGAACATGCAATTACATAGGAACTTTAAGAAAAGTTGTTGTGTTATGGACAAATAGGCAAGGTTTTCCTTTGTGAAATTTGAATCTAGAGTTCCCACTCTACCGTGGTGTCTTGGCTTGACATGTGGAAAGCTGTTAAAGCCTCACGCAGTAGCTAGTGACACCAAGATTCTCTGGGTGCACTAGGGAAACAGAGGTAAAGAGTGGGGGACATAAAGCTATAGAAGATTTTTCCCATTTAGTTGTTAAAAAAAAATAAGAAAGAATTAAAAATGCTTAGCTGGGGATAAATATAAAAGAAAAGGACTTCAGTTTTTTAAACCTAAAAAAAAAAATGGAGAAAAAGCACTATTTGAGGGGGAAAAATGGGAAGAAAGCCTGCACTGTTGCCATTCTTTTTGTTTTCATACCAGTGAAAACTCAGAAGCTGGGCTTACACGTTCTCTGTTCTCATGCTCGGAGTCTGTAGGCTTGTTCTCACCTACTATTGACTTTCCCCAGATGATTGAAACTCAATGGATTTAGCAACCTGTGTGTTTAAGAGGAGGTAGAAAGTAAACTGATTACATAATGTCTTTTGCATGAATAGGTAAACATAGATCTGACGCCTTCATGACCTACTTGGACTTTGTACATATTTTGACTGTGGAAGCAGTTTTCATCAGCTTAGTTACTTTTACCCCTTATGTGGGCCCTGCAATCTGGATCCAGGGGACAGATTGGGACAATGTACAAACTTTTGAGTAAAAATTAATGTTTCCAAAGGCAAGGAGACTATATCTATTAAACAAAGTTTTTTTTTTAAAAAATAACTTTGTATCCAATAATTCACACATAGCCTCTACACACATAGCCAAGGTAAGCAATATGTATTTTCTATATATTCAACATAGATGACAAGACCTGAAAGACCTTAGAAGCATAAACATTAAGTGCTCGGCAGAGTTTCAATGACAAATTGATTCATTGTATTGTTAAAGAAGGCTCACATAGTGAGCAACTGATGTTCACACTGTAGGAACATAGCTATCTATAGCTATCTCAAAGCACTTACATTGCACTAAAAACCACCGCTGTTACGTGTGTTCAATGTGGATATTGGTTAAAAAAAAAAAATAGAAAACTACAGGGAGTTCAGGATGTAGATAATCAAGAGGCAAGAGTGTGAATAACTTTGTATGCCCTTGAGAAAATGGCTGCCTAATAACCATGTCCTGCCTTAAACTGAAGTTTCAATAGTATTTACAGCATAGTTCATTAGGTTTCTGAATACCCTATTCAGTTATTTCAAAGCTTGTCCATGGTTAAAGAGTAACAACATGATTATTTCCCTTTCCCCACGGGAATTGTTTGAATTGCAATATCCTGTTATGGGGACCTAGGGCTTTAACATACACACTGAACAGTAAAACCTCTCTCACTCGGAACGCTTGTGATGTGGCTCCATTGTTCTGAATGAGGTCTCCAATGAGCTTTCAAAAATACTTCAATTTACAGATTATTTTGAAAAAAATCTGGCTTATTAGTGTCCAGTACATTTTATAACGCACCAAGAGACCAGTAAGTTCTGATATTCATAGTTCATACCATGGTTTAAGTAGTATTGTCTCAGAAGAACAAGACACAAACAATTTTTTTTTCTCTAGGAAATAATGACAACTAGGCGCAAGCAAAATTGTCAGATTTGAAACATGGAGGTTTGTCTTCAAGATCACCAACTTCTCACTCATTGTTATCCCCTTTCCTTCGGTAATATCCACTCCTCCTTCTGGTGCCCACTGGGCCCACACTTTGAAATTCTAAAATGCAATAAAGAAAAGTCCTGAATATAAGGAAAGTTGGACAGGCACCCAATCACAAAGCCCTTTAACTTGCAGGAATAACCAATTTAATATACAGATAGCTGCTTCAAAGTAATTGTAAGCAATAAAAAGCATAATGTAACAAAAATAGGAAAAAAGAAGTCAAATACAGGCACAAAAGTTATGTCCAGGCCAAAGCTTTTCTCTTCTCAATCTGCCCCTGCTATCTCTTCAGCCCCCAAGGACTTCAGATAGCAGAGATCCAAAATCTGCTCTCATTAAAAACACTCCCTTCCCTAATCTATGCCTTCTTGAATAATCGTGCTATCTGATTTACAGAATATTATAGTATTCTGTTTGAGAAGTGGCTAGGATCCAGACCAGAGGATATTAGTAGCAATAAAGAAAAGGGAACATAATCTAATGAAATTAAGGAAGTAAAATCTATGGGACTTGGCAACTGAATATGGGAGATAGGTAGAAGAGAGAATTCTGAAAAAAATGCCTGAGTTTCCAGGTAGATTTGGTTTCTAGGCAAATTTCTGTATATTGCAATACCTGAGTTATATCAAATATTCAGTAAATACTTTTATTAAAAATCAATGAATTAGTGGATGAAATGATGATGGATGGATGGATGGATGGATGGATAGATTGATAAAAGTCCATCATGGTGCCTTCCACAGAGCTAATGAATAAAGGAAAAAGGACAATTCACAGTAAGCTCCTATTGCCTTATAAAAGTCTACATAAATCTGTAAATAAGCAATATTAACTGAACTCATTATGTCAGATTCTAAAGGCACTGTAAAATCATTGATTTCAGAGCTAAAAAAATTATAACGTTTAATCAGCATTCCTATTACTTGAAAAATACCGTAACAATTCATAGAATACTGTGGTATTTTAGATTTTTTTATGTTTGAAATAGGGAAAGGCATTTGTTCTACCTCGTTTTTGGAGTTCAGATCAAGAGATGACACACATTTGTTCACATTTGCATCACTAGCTAAGTGAGAAACAAAGCAGCAGTTGTACTAATCTGTATAACTGTTGAACATGGCCTCTAAATATCCCTGGAGAACACAGCTGGGGCCTGTGCCAGAATTCTCTCTCCTCTAAACTGTGGACGCTACGCCTATAGCCACTTGGTCACAGATAGGTGGGGCACCGTGAAAATGACTGCATGATGGTGGCCAGGGACAGAGGTTGGGGAGCATCTGTCATGCATGTCTACTGAATAGGATTCACAAGTAAAAGAGGCAAGAGATGGCCAACACAAGGCAGCTACCATTAATACTATGATGCAACTTACTGGGGAAATGCTGCCCTACCTAGCCAGTGCATGTTAGACGCTCAGAGGAGGCACTTCTTCCTAAGGGTAAAGAGAGTTAGTACAAAGGGATGGAAGTGTTACTTTCAAAACTTCCCTCAGTGAGGGGAACTCAAAACCAACGTGGGCAGAGGCTAAAGCTGAACAGGAAGCATTCCCCCACCTCTACCCATCAGGAATATCTGGTTTCTATATTTCTGGATGGGGAGATAGTCCTAAAGACTCTTAGAAAATCCTATCTAGTAGGTTAAGACTCTTGGCCATTTGCTAGGTGATAATTATTTTACTACACGGAAAAAGAGCAGTATTATACATTGCCACTGGTTGCTCCTTTATAACATTTCTATTAGAGAAGAGAGAAGGCCTGCCGCTCAGAACCCCAGCTGAGAAGGAAAAGTCATAACTGGCTTCAAAAGAAAGAACCTTTCCAACGAAGAAAGCAGCCTCATAGGCAGAGAGCTAGAAAATCAGCGTGAATGATATTTGTCTTGATTTTATTTTGAGTAAAACATAAAAGAGGCAATGGTAAAAAATATTTTATTTGAATTTTTTTCTTGGAGTGCTTAATATTTTTCTATTATAAAACACAAATATATTCCCTTTGGGTTCGGTAAAGAGAATGTAGTCTCTCTTGATCTGTGACAAACTAAAAAGTAGTTTTGGAACATGTACATCAAAAAGTAAGCATTTTTTTGGTCTTCTGGGCCAAGTAAAGAATCATAAGAGAATTCATCATTAGTATCTTTTGGCGTTTTGCAATCAAGGTCCTGTAGGTATTTTATTTATTTTTTTGAGACAGAATCTCGCTCTATTGCCCAGGCTAGAGTGCAGTGGCATCAGCCTAGCTCACAGCAACCTCAAACTCCTGGGCTCAAGCGATCCTTCTGCCTCAGCCTCCCGAGTAGCTGGGACTACAGGCATGCGCCACCATGCCCGGCTAATTTTTTCTACATATTTTTAGTTATTCAGCTAATTTCTTTCTAATTTTAGTAGAGACAGGGTCTGACTCTTGCTTAGGCTGGTTTTGAACTGCTGAATTCAAACCATCCACCAGCCTCAGCCTCCCAGAGTGCTAGGATTACAGGCATGAGCCACCGCACCTGGCCCTTGTAGGTACTTTTATTTAGGCATTTCTTGCATGGGTTTTGCCTGTAATGACTTCCTCTCCATCCAAGTTTTTTATTATATTTGTAGAACAGTAAAAGGAAGAAAAAAATGATAGATTATATGAATTCAAATCATTGGTCACTGATCCCTGATATGTTTGTATTTAAATTTGGACATTTAAAAATGATTTTTGTGTTGCACCTGCCATGTTTCATAATTTTTCTCATTTATGTATATTTCTTTTTATTTTATTTCATTGTTCAACAGAGGGACTTGTTCAGAATTTGCAATGGCATCCAAGAAAAAAGTTGTAATAAATAATTTTAATAATCCTGGTATATTAATTTTTATATTAAAATATAACATTTGAAAAGGTATTTTTTTACCCCAAAATTTGCTTTGGTTATCTCAGATACAAGATGCAAGTGTGTATACACACATACACACACACATATACATATATATAATAGAACTGAATATATTTGTATCTTTATGGAGCTTAATAAATCACCTTACATCTTAAAAAATAATATGTTTAACAAATATTACTTAAGTAAAATAATTTGATAGTCTTCAAAATTATTCAGGCCACTACTTTAAGAATCAAATATCTTTCCAAATCTCAAAAGGACCAAAGTCAATGCAATAGAACTCTAAGAAATTTATTATTTGCTTTCAGTTTCTAATCCTATCTTGAACTAGATAATGTCTGCTTTAAAGCAGAGTAATGAGGAAAAGGGTTTGTAAAATATAATATCTTGTCCAAATTTCATCACATTAAAGCTGTGCCTCTATGATCTCCCATCAAGATACTATTGGCCAAAAAAGTACAAGTTAAAAGTCACCAAGTAGATAAAATCTTGTCTGGGGAGAGCAAGAAAAACATGAGAGATAATTTTTAAAAATACTTTTAAATTGAATATAATAGGTGTGATACCATTTTCAGACTGAATCAGCTTGAAGTGTAAATCCAGCAACGGGGACATCAGAAACCATAAAACCAGTGTGGAGGATAGCTGCAGGACATGAATGAGGATTAAGGGAACAGAACGATGGCATCTTATCTGCACAATAAATCTGCGCACATTCCCTCCGGTCTAATTCCCTCCTCAAAGCCATAGCTTAATAACAGTGGCAGCAGCTGCAGTGAACCAGTCTTTGTCGTGCTTTGGTACGTGGCAAACATTTGCAGATATGTTGATCAAAGTCTCTCCTGATGATATGCATTGCTATGCCTTGAATACCATGCACTATTTCATGATATCATATTCACAATTTTCCTGTAATTTAAAAAATATTTCCATCAATCACATTCTATTTTTAGAATATGTATCTCTATATGGATTGTGCTAAAGTATTGTAAACTCATTAGAGAGCACCCTTACTTACATTGTAACGTGAAGATGTATCAAATGAGAATAGTTATGTTTTACAAAGGGAAATGCTGGAGTATATTGTAGATCAAATGTGTTCTATTACTGTCCTTCACAAACAATTTTTTCTTAGTATGAGAAGGGGGAAATGTGGGCAGAGAAACTGAACGAGAGTCTATATGTAGACAAATAATTTCTCTCATGATTGTAAGAGTAACATTAGTTCAGAAAGGGGAGAAGGAGGAAGGAAGGGGGAGGGAAGGGAAAGAGAGGAATGAAAAAATGTATAGGACAACCCAGAAACAAACAGTGGTCTTTTTAAAAGCAGGGCTAGAACTTTATTCAACTTTATAATACTATGAAAAAATAAAAATATATGATTTACTCAATGGCTAAGATGAACTTTGAGAGTTGAAAAGGGATTAGGTGATTTCTGAATCTCCCAGCTCGATAATTACTAGCATTCTTTTGGCAACATTTTATTTATTTAAGAGTACTATAATCAATGTCCTCAGATTAATATCTTTTATTTACTCCACTTCTTATTCTATTTAATCTCTCTTCTAACAATTGAACATTTTTCTCCTGTCTCTAATGCAGATTTTAAATCAATAGTCAAAATGTACTGCATTTCATTAGCTTAAAAGACATTTCCATCCTTATCAAATCAATTGGGGAAAAAGAAACAATGGGTAGGAACTCTGGTCCTTTTACTGTGATTTTCTCTAATAATAAACAATCTACTTAAAATGTCCTGCATTTTTTAAATGGAAGACACGTTTTCACCCCAAATTGCAAGATCCATGCTTGAGAAATATTATGCACTCTATCAATGTATGTTATATATACATTCTATCAATTGGGTTAACAGCGAGACTGATCTTTTCTTTTTTCTTTCAATTATCTCTCCTTCATTTCTAAATCAAAGACTGATATTAAATTGAGGATCCTGGACTATTGAAATCTTTAAGTGACAAAAAGGTTAAAAGACTTGAGGGAAGTGTTCTGTATGCAAAATGTAAAGCCCTGGTTTGAGGCAAGATGACCTGCAAAACTTGTCCCAGTCTCCTGAGCCTCTCCTTACTTTTCTTCATCCATGATGCTGTCTTTTCTAATCTGGCTTCTTCGTCTTTAAAATATATCCTTTTTTACACTTGTCAAACATCCCTGTTAGGAAATTGCCCGATTGATATAGTCACACTAAGGTGTATTTGAAGGATTAGGTTTTTATTAATGACTATTCCTAGAAGTATTTGCATCAAGAAATATAAACCTTAGTATAAAGAAATGACATAGTGATGGTGAGATTTTAAACATCGTTTAGGTGAAAGGGTTTGAGGACCGGGTAGAAGCAGTGGCAGAGTGAGGACACACTAAGTGGTGGCCCCTGATGTGTCACACAGACATGATCCCCAACACATGTATGCACAGACTCGAGAGGTCTGGCAGCTGTTTAAAAAAGATAAGTCTGGAAATTGAGGTAGTGTATGCAGCATAAAAGAATCCTTCCAAAATAGCAAATACTAAAGTTCAAAAGAGCACAATACTAGTATCCTTCGCCTAAATCAACATTTGGCTTCTGACGCTGATAAAATTTCCTACTGTCAGACACTGTCAAGAGTTCCGTTTGTGAATCCAAATACCATCGTTTAAAATGAGTTATGATTTCCTACTTAAACACCCACGGAGTCTTTGGGCTGATAAAGAATCGGTTGAAAGGAACTATTTCTCTTCCCAAGAGATTTAGAAGTTAACAAAGATGAATAAGGTAAGTAAATATTTACCAATGTTTTGGAGACCAGAAAGCAAGCTTAGCCTATTGAGTGAGCAGACTTAACATGAGCATGATCATAATATGACTATTAAGGTTTTTGAGTTACATGAGCTACTGGGCTTTCTGTTTGCTTGATTTACTTTATTCAAGGAATTCTAATTTCTTACTCAAGGGTCTGTTTCCTATGTATAATTATATAATTTATTCAGTAAATAGCAACTACCTTTACTACACCGTGAAAAGTTGATCATATAAGGGAAAAAAGTGTAGAAAAACACAAATACATAGAAACACATATGAACCAAGCACAAACTCATAAATAACTAAAGCTCTGGAGTCTATCACAAAAATGCTTGATGAACAGAAAGGAAAAGGATTAGCAGGTTGGGAGTAGAAGCTGAAGAAGTTGTTTATTGCAGTGACTAAAGCAACAGAGAAAAAAGAGACAAGTCTGACCAGGTTATATGAAGAAGTTGAGTATTAATTTGGGATATTTTTATTTTATTCTTATACCCTCGAAGGAATTCCAGAAAATGTATAATTTTGTAAATGATTACAGTTAGTCTTGTATTTTAATTTGATAAGGCAATTACTCATTGTAATATGCAAGGCTTTTTTCTCTTCAAAAGATTTAGCAGGCTAAAATTCTTTCCCCTTCATTGAACTCTCAAGGTATCTAAAATTACAAGCTCCACACTTCTGCATCTCTCTACTCGATATCTTCACTTGTATGTCTTAAAGGTACCTCAAACTCAACATGATCAACACTAAAAAACCATGACCTTTGCCTCATACCCGGTCCTCTCCGGGTGTCACCTCTCTCAGTGAATGGCATATACAATTGATTGTCATCCTTGACATCTTACCCTTTGAGACGCACTTCATCACCAGGCCCATTGAAATTACCTCTAAACTACCCTTTAAATCTATGAACATCTCTCTCTGTCCCCCCTAATTCAAATAACAAGGTCTCCTACAGTAGCCTTCTGATCTATTTCCTCCTACTACCCCTGCTGGCTACAATTACTTCTCCCACATGCCAGTCCCTGTGAGCTGCCTAAAACACAAATCTCATCATGTTCTCTCTCTCCTTAAAACCATTCAAAGGTAACGCATTGCTCTTAAGATAAAGAAGAGATTCCTTAACGTGGCCCATGCAGCTCTGAGCGAGGTATCCCCGGATCACCTCAGCCCCGGCCTCCGCCTGCTACTTTCTTCCTCACATTCTTTTTTCAAGCTTACTGGCTTCTTTCCAATTTTGAATCTACCATGATACTTACACTGTAGGAAACATTCCACTTACTCTTTCCTGTGCCTAGGACATCTCTCATATGCCCTTTCACCCTATAACTTTTATTTTTCCATCAAATTGTCCAAATATCTCTTCCTCAGGAAATCCTACTCTGTCTTGACAAGATGAATCAGATCTCTATGTCTCTAATGACATTTATTGCTATTTTTAATTTGTGTACTTCCTTGAGCGTGATCTGCCTCCCACACAATAAGTTTCCTGAGGGCAGGGATTATTTCTGCTTTTGCTGGTCCTTTCCTAAGCACTGAGTGCAGTGATTAGCAAACACTGCATTCTCAAACGTACTGTGGAATGAATGGAAGAATGTATGAATAAATGCATGGATGGATGGATGATTGAAAGAAACAACCGTGTCTGCAGATGTCAAATACCTAAAGTCATTAACCCAATCTGTGATAGAATTTTATCCTTTCCCAGGAAGAAAGATCCTGAGAGAATGGCATTTAGTGCAATGGTATAGAGAAGACTAGAAAGTGACAAAGACAAAGAATATTTTCAGTTACTCTTGCTATTCAGAACGTATTCCCTTCCTCCCCTTCCTTTTTGAGAGCATCCTCTTATTTGGGAAATTTATCTTTCCTCTACTGTGCGTGGTTTTGTGGGAATATATATCTGGGAGGCTTCCTCCCATTATGAGAGTTGAGGGGTCTGTATTTTTTCCCTTCAACTCCTCCATGGTTCAGCTAGGGAATGAGAATGTAGCCTCCACTTGAAAAATCAGACTCTTTTCTTGCGATTTTAACTTTTAAGCAAGAGTGGTTTGAAGGTTAAGTTTATGTGTCTACTTGAGTGGGCTAAGGAATGCACAGATAGCTGGTAGAACATTATTTCTGGGTACACCTGTGAGGGTGTTTCCAGAAGAGATTAGCGTTTGAGTCAGTAGACTGAAGAAAGCAGATCTGCCCTAGGCAACGTGGGTGGGCGTTATCCAATCTGTTGAGAGCCCAAATAGAACAAAAAGGGAGAGGAAGGTCAAATTCTCTCTCTCCTTGTGCTGGGACATCCATTGCCATTGGACGTCGGAGTTCATGGTTGCGAGGCTTGAGACTGTTGAGATTTACACCAGCAGCCCCCAGGTCTTTGGCCGCAGACTGAGGGTTCCACCACTGCCTCCCCCGGTTCTCAGGCCTTGGAACTCAGACTGAATCATAACACCAGCTTCCTGGTTCTTCAGCTTGCAGATGGCTATTGTGGGACTTCTCAGCCTCCGTAGTCACGTGAGCCAATTCCCATAATAAATCTTCTCTGTTTATCTGTATATCCATCCTATTGGTTCTGTTTCTCTGGAGAGCCCTGTCTAATGCAAGCCACAGTGACAAAGAGAATGGCTGAAAGTCATTCATCTGGATAGCAGCGTTACAGCGTCCTCCTGAAGACACTGTTCTGCCTGCAAGATAGTGGCTGTGTTTCCTGTTCGTCACTTTGCCAGGTCTCCTTTCTTCCTATGCGTTCCCAAGCCCAGCTGTCCATCACTGATCGATTCTGGGAATATTGTCTATCTTTCCAGTAAATTTCTCCCTGCTTAATTTAACCAGAGTCTGTTTCTGTTGTTTGCAGCCTAGAACTCTGATGGTGACAGGAAGGAACAATGTACCAGGATGCTCTTGAAGACTGAGGACATTCAACAAACATCTATTGAATTTCCACTACTGTGGAGAATATAAAGGAAAAAACCCTATAATTCGTACTCTTCAGGGACAGTTTTTGAGGGGACACAAATCCAGTACCTGCAGATATCTGCCATCCTAGGGATAAGGGAGAATCAGAGTAAAAGTAGAGCGATAATGGGGAAGGGACTATAACCACTGCCTGAGGGTGTTAAAGGTGTCATCCCAGAAGTAGTACCATTTTGAAATGCAGAAAGATAGAAGTTCAGTGGATGATAAAGTAACAATATACATAATTTGCCTCAACTTTTCAATTGTGTCTATAGCAACCTTCTTTTAAAATTACACATATTTCATAACAGTTGCTTATCACACATATGTGGAGAACGTGGAAAAGTAAAAAAAATCATTATGACCCAAGAGATCATAACTGTGAATAGAGAGAATATTTAAAATATAATGTGTTTATTCACAAATCATATATCTATAAGGGATTTGTGCCCAGAACATATAAAGAACTCTTACAATTCAATAATAAAAGTCAAATAATCTAATATAAAAATGGACAAAGGATTTGAATAGACTTTTCTCCAAAGAAAATATACAAATGGCCAATAAGCTCATGAAAAAATGCTCAAAATATTAGTTATTAGGGAAATGAAAATCAAAATAAAAAAGATACCACTTCACATTCAACTGGGTGATTCTAATCAAAATGGTAGACAATACCAAATGTTGCCAAGGATGTGGAGAAATGGTACTCCCACATACTGCTGGTGGAAATGTAAAGTGATACAGTCACTTTGAAAAACAGTTTGGCAGTTCTTCAAAATGTTAAAAAGGTGGGGTGCGGTGGCTCACACCTGTAATTCCAGCACTTTGAGAGGGCAAGGCTGGAGGGTCACTTGTGACCAGGAGTACAAGACCAGCCTGGACAACAGAGAAGGACCCCATCTCTTTTATGTAGACTATATCTATATAGTCTATATATAATATACACTTATCATATGACCCCGCAATTTCACTCCTAAGTATCAATCCAAAAGAAAAAAATAATGTATTCACTAAGATCTTGTACAGGATGTTTGTGGTAGCATTATTGATAACAGCCAAAAAATGAAAACAACCCAAATGCCCATCAGCTGATAAACGGAGGAACAAAATGTGGCATATCAATGCAATGGAATGTTATTTGGCAATAAAAAGAAATGAAGTACTGAAACACACTACAATACGGATGAATCTTGAAAATATTAAGTGAAAAGAGCTGGTACCAAAAGACCACATATTATATAATTCTATTTATGTGAAATGTCCAGAACAGGCAAATCTATAGACACCAAAATTAGATTAGTAATTGCTAGAGTCTGGGGAAAGGGCAAAAATGAAGAGTGACTACTAGTGGGCGTGGGATTTCTTTTATGAACAGTTAAAATGTTCTAAAGGTAAACTGTAGTTGTTGCACATTTCTAGGAATATATTAAAAACCACTGAAGTGTGTATTTTAAAGGAGTGAATTTTATGGTACATGAATTATATCTCAATAAAACTTATAAAAACAGATATAATGTATTAATAAGTGCAAAGCAAGTAACATGTACAAAATGTAGGAATGTCATGGACTGAGGAAAGGAGCGGAACAGGGGAGGGTTCCTGGGGGAGATGCTGAATTGTGAAGTACTCTCCTCTCACCCAGCCTTACCTGTCGACACGTAGAGTCAGTTCCATCTGGCTTTGGCTGCCCAGATACATAAATATTAAAGTATAATTGGTGTATTTAGTTTTAAATGGAAAACATGTTCCCGAACTCTCAAGCATGTCAGTCCCAAGAGATTAGGCTTCAGGCAAGCCCAATCTCCCCAGCCAGATCTCTAATAAGGGTCATTAGTGCAGTTCAGCTCCACCTGAGTTTATTCAGTGACGTAGTTTTTTCTCTATTCAAAGACTCACAAGTACAAGAATTGCCAGAAGACAAGAACCATTCATCAACATTTTATTCTCACAGGATGTTGAACGAGTTAGATATTAGAGTCCACTTCAGTCGTCTGGTTGTTCACTGGGTAACCAGAATCCTCCAGGTCTCCAGATGTTTGTTCACTTGCTTGAAACCTAAACAATATTAAGCAGCACACGAACGACAGGAAGTACCTCCTGAAAACTGTTTCAATCCTCAGCACTTTGCTACCACAGTCAAGCTTCCCAGTAACACAAATTATTATTTATTTATGTATTTATTTATTTATTTATTTATGTTTTAAAGGCTGGTCAAGTGAAGCAGGGGGAGTGGAGAAGGAACAAAGGAATCTGTAACTGGCTGTGATCAAATTAGTTGTAAACACCACTACACTCGGACCAACCCCTATAACAAAAATTAAAGTGTCTCTTTTATCAATGTATATACCCAGAAATTATAACAAGAAATTTGCAAATTCCTTATCTTCCGTCTATGGAATATATCTGTGTAAAATTTTAAAAAAATGTTTTGGACTGTAAATCCCAGAGTTATGTACACCGTTACCCCCGGGAACAGTTTCTTTGGTACTACTGGTTACTTAATGGTACTATTCAGTCAGTCTTATACAATGAGTAAATAATAACATGGAAAACATAATGCGAAACCCAATAGGATACTAAAGTAGAATTTTTGTTGTAACCTAGGTAGGGAGCTAAAAGCTTGCCAGTCATTTCTCCTTGTGTGCCACTGAATCAAAGAGAATGTGACACGAATGTATTGTTTTTTTTTTTTGTTTGTTTGTTTGTTTTAAGCCTTCACTACAAATATATGTAAGTCTTACGACCTTAACATTTCTGGCAGAAAAAAAGGTCACATCAAAGACCACTTTGACCATAAAAGAATAATAAACTATGGACCAGGAAGAAATGTAGCCTAGCAATAAAGACTCAGCAACCAAACCCTGGATGCTATTGGGAAATGATATTTTGTAATATGAAGTATGCTGCGTCAGAATTGAGGTTAGCCTATAATGACAGACTAGCAGAATCAAAAAGCAACATGCACAAAAGAGGTGATCGAGGTGATCACATTTCCCCTGACTCCTTAAGGTAGACTGTATAGTGACCTTCATCATGGGTGTCAGTCATTCTCTGCTCTGTATAAATCTCCTGCTGGGTGAAAACTGGAAAAACTTAAGACCCTGTTTGGGGTGGTGAGGGGCAAGAAAAAGCCTTTATGACAGTCTGCCTGCCTGGTAGAATAGCTAAGGAAAAACCAACTAACTTGTACTGTTAATACTAATTTCTCATTAATATTTGCTTTGTATCAATCATTTAAAAACTTTTTATTGGAGGTCTATTTTACTCCAGTGAATTAAATAGATCTTAAGAGTACAGGATCATCAGTTTTGACAAATGGATAAACTCATGCAACCTGCATTCTATCAAAATATAGAACATTTGGCTGGGCGTGGTGGCTCACGCTCACAATCCCAGCATTTTGGGAGGTAGAGGCAGGAGGATGACTTGAGCCCAGGAGTTTGAGGCTGCACTGAGCTATGATGACGCCACTGCATTCAATCCCAGGCAAGAGATCAAGATCCTATCTTGAGATACATTTAAGCAGCAATTTTCAAAGCACCCTGTCCCAGAGAGACACTTTTGTAGCCAAGTTCACATCATCAGCAATTGCAGGCCTGAAATTCAAACTCAGGAATTCTGATTTTAAATCCAATGTTCTTTCATGTGCAATATATCCCTATTTTGAATTATTTATGAAGTGCTTAAAGCTTATAATTGCTAGAAGATTTTATCTTATATACTGTACTTTTCAACATCATTAACCCAAGTTTGGCGTATCACACACTGATACTCTTTTTTTTTTTTTTTTATTTCAGCTCTTCATGGGGGTACAAAAGCTCAGGTTATATACATTGTCCATGTCCCACCCATCTCCCTGAGTCAGAGCCTCAGGCGCACACACTGATACTCTTAATATGCATTTGTTTTTGGAAACATCTTAGAAAAACTATACAAAGACAGGAGTGATTAAAATTGTACATGAAAAATATTAATGACAAACTGGAACATGTTTATAACATATAGTATGAAAAGTGGCTATCCTTAATATGTAGAGAACCTATATTTAATAAGAAAAAAGCACTCAATAGAAAAATGGTTAAAAGATATGCATGAATTTTTTTTTCAGAATAAGATAGACAAATCATTAATAATCATATGATTAAAAACTTTATCCTCACTAGTAATCAAAATAATGGAAATTGAAAAGCTGGACAATATTTTTCTATCTATATTTTGAAAAGGTATTGAAAGAATACTACTAAGTTGATGAAGACATATTTATAAATTTGTTGTTTTAAGCAAAAGTTCATACAATGTTACCAGAAATAATTTTGTAATATATAGAAAATTTTTACAAGTTGTATAAATCTTTGACTCAAAAATTCTATTTCTAAAACTCTGAGATAATAACCAGACATGTTTACTCACACATGCACATGCAGAAATATATGAGCAGAGTATTTAACAGTTTAAATATTTAGAAAAAGTTATTGATTAAATGTTTTCTGGTAGAACTATATAATAAAAAAGTTATACTCATTTGGTTATGATGTCTTATTCTATTTATATAATGCTAGATTTGAATTGATAATGTTTGTTTAGAATATTTTCATCTGTACTTATAATTGAGATTGGCC
Organism: Lemur catta; assembly: GCF_020740605.2. NCBI lineage: Eukaryota > Metazoa > Chordata > Mammalia > Primates > Lemuridae > Lemur > Lemur catta. The sequence goes on along the minus strand of NC_059150.1, from coordinate 21,912,297 downwards.
TATACTTGTTCCTTTCTCTTTTTTTGGATTTTGATATCAAGGTCATGCCTGCTCCAAAAATAAGTTGAACTTTTTCCATGTTGTTTTTTTCCTCTGGAAAGGTTTCTGTTAATTGGGAATTATTTTTTATAAATCCCCAGAAAGCAAACAACCTAAAAGTGTTCTTTTTACAATATTTTGACTACTGATTCTGTTTTTATATTGGATTTCTAGTTCTTTATGAGTAAATTTCAGTAAGATATTGTTTTTTAGAAATGAGTCCACCTCATCTGAATTTTTAAGTTGTTCACAGTATCTTAATTGCTTAAAATGCCTGCAGCATCTTTTCATTTTTAGATTCACTTGTTCTATAACTCTTTTTCTTGATGAAGTTCCCAAAGGTTTGTAAAATTTATTAGTACTTTCATAGAAACAATGCAGTCACTTTGTGCCAGTGTAGACGATCTTGATCCTTTCTAATTACGTTTATTTTTTCTTTCACTAATTCTAAATCTTACGTTTATTACTTTCTTTATTTTAATTTTTTATTTTGAGTTCTTTTTATAACTTATTGACATGAGTATGGAAAATAAGCTGAGGTAACTACAGGCAATTATTGAAATAAATATGAAAGACAATTACCATTGTCTTCTTTTCCTACTATTGCATTCAAAACTGTAAATTTCCCTCAAAGTATTGCTCTGGCTATAACCCACAAGTTTTAATTTATAATTTTTTAATTATTATTGGTTTAATAATTTCTCTAATTTTCATGATCTTTTCTTCTTTGGCCCAAGTTTTATTTAGAAGTTAACTTCCAAATACATGGAGATCATATAGTTATTACTGATATTTCCAAATATGTGGAGATTTTATTGATATCGTCAAATACGTAATACGTAAATATACTTCCAAATATACAGAGATTCTATAATTATCATTCATTTTTGATAATAAGAAAATAAAGTTAACATGAGGTCAGAGGATATAATTTTGTATTTGAAATTTTTGGAGATTCTTTTTATGGCCCAGAACATAGTAAACTTTTTATAAATGTTTTATACATATTTGAAAAGCATGTGTTTTCCTGAAATTGTTGTGTGCAGTGTTCCACATTTGCACACTAGGCAATTTTCAACTTTATCATTCAAATCTTCTATATCCTTACTGATTTTTTTTTTTTTGCCTCTTTGCTCTACCATTTACTAAAGGTGATATGTCAAAATCTTCTTCTCCTTGTACTTCTGACGGTGTTTGTTTTATCTATTTTAAGCTTATAATTTTACTTGCATGCAAATTAAACTTTAAGTTTCCCTGGTGAGTTAAACCAGGAAATTCATTGTGATCATTATAAAATGAACTTCTTTAATCTCTAGTAATGCTTTTGCGTAAAATTCTACCTGGTGTAATACTAATGAAGCTGTTTGAGCTTTCTTTTGATTGTTCTTTCAATGATATACAATTGGTTAGAAAAGATTTGTAAGATACACATCTAAAAGTTATTAGTTTATTTAAAAATAATTTGTGAAATATTGGCAAAAGTACAATGATGCATTTTGACATGGAACAATGTTCATGATGCATTAATGAAGAAAAAGATTACCCAATAGAATAAATAGCATACTCTCATATGTGTAAGAGGGAGAGTGTGCAAATGTGTGTGTACACACGTGTATGCATGTGTGTATGCATGTGTGTATGCTCATAGTGAGCATATGAATCAGTATGAAGACACACACGCAGCTGTTTTCAGTAGTGTGTCCTAGGCCCACTGCCTAGGCCTACTGTTGGTGACTTTTATTTGTTTCCTTTTGCTTCACTGTACTTTCAAGTTTTCTAAAATGAGATTCTATTTTAGAACAGTGTCATACTGGGTGCAGTGGCTCACACCTGTATCCTAGCAATTCTGGAGGCCAAGGCAGGAGGACTGATTAGTTGAAGTCAGGAGTTCAATACCAACCTGGGCAACATAGCAAGACCCACGTCTCTATTAAAAAAAAACATTAGCTTGGTGTGGTGGCACACTCCTATAGTTCCAGCTACTCCGGAGGCTGAGGCAAGAGGATTGCTTGAGCCCAGGTGTTGGAGGTTGCAGTGAGCTATGATGACACCACTGCACTCTAGCCCAGACAATAGAGAGAGAGAATGTGTCAAAAAAACAAAAACAAAAAACAAAAACCGACAAGCAAACAAATAGTGTCAAATGGATAAAGAGAAACCAGTTTTTTTCTGGACTAGAAAGAATCATTTACTTTGGCAATATTGTTACCTTCAATATCTTTAATAAGAATGGTTTTAGTAGAGGGTTTGAAGCTGAGATCAGATTATAATGGATTTCAGAGTAGGAGAAACAAATTTTCTTAATAGCTGTGAAGGGCATGAAAAAGATGATGTATGAATGATGTATGGTTGAAAAGTCGGGGTCAAATTTCATTTTTGCTTAGTTCAAGAGAAATGCTCACACATTTCCTGAAGAAGTGGAAGAAAGAAGGCAAAAACAGAAAAGCCAGTTTATTGAGCAAAGAATACGAAGACCCCAGGAGTGCAGGCAGCAGGTTGGTCTGGTAAGAAGCAGAAACTGGGCGGAAAAAGGTGGGGTTACATTCTGCAAGTTCCTTTCAAACAAAGGACTAATCTTAAGAAGACTTTTGTAGGCAGAAGGCAAGCAAGACCAGTTCCAGCTTGCTAATTGTTTTCTTTCTTTTCTAAGAGTGGAACCAGGTCTCCCAAAAGCCATGAGCTTATCAAAATAATTAGAGAAATCCAGGCTACATCTTGTTTTCTTATTTTGTACCATTCCAGTTGCCTCTTGTATCTAGACTCAGGGTCACTGATACTAAAATCTCCAGTAAAAGGTAAAGTGGAATGCTTTATTTCAACACAGACTAAAATGTAGATGAGCATTAATTGCTAAATGATCATCGTATGTAATTCCCCTTAATTTACATCCAAAAGCAGCCATTTAAAATGATGTATTCATAATCATATTTAGCTGATTTTATTTCTTTTTGTTTCCAAAGCTGTGATTAAAGACGTGGAACTTTGTGAAGAGAAACAAAGGGAATACTGAACATTCAGTAATGGACGTAACGCAGTAACTCTCTGAGTTTTTATATATTATTTATATATACAATTTATATCATACATTTGTTCATGTATTTTACATACAATGAAATAAACTTACAGGGACAAGGTTATTGACCAAAGCTCACAAGCTTCTAAGTATAAGTGCTGGGATTTTACTGTAGAATCCATGCAGTTTCCACCATGCCAGTCTGGCTACAAACCTGATTTCCCAATGGATAAAAATGCTTGCTGATTCTAGAGCTCAGTCTTCTAATGGCGAAGCCAGCTGATAAATCCTTATGGAAGGTGAGGAAAGAACAATAGCAACATGGGAGAAGTCCTAGTTCTCAGTGAAGAAAGCATGCCTCTCTCCGTTCTTGGGTTTGCCACATACTTTCGATGGGATCTTGAGGAACTCATAATCTTCTCTGGATCTCAGTTTCCTCTTCTAAAAAAGGAGGGATTTTTACTAAATGGGCTCTAAGATTCCTTTCTAGATGCTAAATGCGTGGTCTCACCACGCTCCTTCCTTCATTGAAGGCTTGGCCTGTTTTCCAGCACTTTAGGTGGCTCCTAAGATCCTTCAAGACGGGGGGGCTTGTCCCCAGCACCCAGAAAGCAAGGCAGGAGAAGATGCAGTCTGTCAGCTCAGAGTCCGGGCTGCAACCGGTCTCTAGCAAGAAATACCTGCCAATCAACTCTAGCTGCCTCTCCACGTTAGGAACTGCATTGATTAGCGTGGGCTCCCTTTTCGTGTAAAGGATTTTTCATTGCATATCCTTATCCTATTTTTGGTTATGCATTTTGTGGCAGTTCTCTTCTGAGATTGCAATGTAAATAACATATATTTTAATTTACATGACAATTATAGGTGTATGTTAAAGTCAATTTTGGGTTCTAAAACACAGTAAGAAGCTTTAAAGAAAGCACATATTGTAGACCTAGGCATATACATATGCATTTAATCAGAGACATTGTACCTGGAAATGACAATGCATCACCTACTCCGTACCTCTCACGTGGCAAGGGAGCCCTCTCATGCTTGCACACCTAACGCAGGCCTTCAGAGCACTTCTAGATGACTTGCAGTGCAAGAAGCCTTCTAGAAACTCTGCCTGGGACTAGCTGAGGGGCCTGCCTCTCACTGTGGAATAGGGAAAGCAGGGAGACATTACGCAAGAGAACAAGGCTTGTGAGAAGAGCCTCCCTTCTGCCGAGTGGGCAGCAGGTCCAAAGAGGATTTTAAAAGTGCCAGGTCATTTCAAGAACACAATCAACTCCCAATACAGAGAGAGCGTCATGCCTTTGCTTCTCCAAAGATAAAATCTTCCCTTCCTCTTTTCCGTATGAGCTGCCCAAAGAGTTCCCCGCGATATTTTTACTCCAAATTTCCTTGTATTCCAACAATAATTTTCAATCTCTATATTTCTACTGATATTGAATAATAGAATGAATGGTTTTCAAGTGAGACAATCTGGTGGATAGAGTCTACATCACACCCTCTATTGCTCAGCTGAGCAAAAGCGTGTCTTTTCCTCATTCTTAGGTGTATGTAGCCTACCTGTCAATAGGTGCAATAAACAAGGTGATGGCATGCTTGGCTACTCACTTTTACAAATTCACATAGTAAACACTGATAGAACAGAAAAAGACTGCAAATTATCTATTCTATTTATTTTGATCTTTTTTTAGATATAGAGATTAGATAACTCATATCTTGAAACATAGCCAGGTACACTGTGGATAACTAGATAGCCAGATGCAGCATTCTTTGAATGGTTGAGAAATACTGAATTTGATGGGAACAGAAAAACAGGAGGTAGCTGAAAGGTAAGCGATAAGAAGACGGAAGACAGCATCAAGTGTGGGAGGAGGGGCTGCAGCTCCAGCACCCGGAGCTGGGCACGCACAGGATGAGATGCGACTTGGAAATTCAGCAAGCAAAACTAATTCACTATATTCATTTTGTCAGGCTCAGGCAAGGGCCCCAATCCAGAGAGGGAAACTCGAAAGATCAAAGGAGGTTCTCGGCCACCCAGTGATGTCAGTAGTCGACAGTTGTCAGAATTTGGAAATGCAGTGGGGCGATATCACTGAGTGTGTAGAATCCCATCACATAGGATGGGAAAAGGGAGTGAGAGTAACACCAGCAGAAAGGGTGAGACGAGCAGACCACTTCTTCAGCTCCTCCTGCCAACAGCGAGGATGAAATGAGGGCCGTCTACACAGTTTCAACTCCACGGAGAGGAAGTCTAGCAAGCCAGTAAACAAAGAGTACAACTGAGGCACAGGAAGCTAAAGGGCAAGTCGCCAAGAGACGAAGTGTCACAAAAAATACCTGTGCCCAGACTCCATCTCTAATGATCACTTTTTTTTAACCTCACAAAGCTTTCCCCTGGTTTAGAAATGCATTTTATTTTACTTTGGAAGATAACTATCTATTTTGTTATTCTAAGTAATAATATCAAAAATTTGATGAACTTTCTTTTTCTGTGCATCTACCATTTAAAAGAGCAACAATATCATGATTGATTTTAGCTGCATCAGTTCTGAAAAGAAATGTCGATTCATTTAGAACAGGGCGAAGTGAATAATATGTACCTTCAACTTTAACGCTTTACAAGAGAAGTACAGTGATTTCACGCAATTCATTTGTGAACATAGAGACATATATTTGTATAATTTAGAATAGCAAAATACTGCTTGATTTTATCATGTTTTTTTCTACCCATTTATTCAGCAAAAATTTACTGAGTGCTTACTCCAAGCCACTCTTCTAGATGCTTGGGATACAGCAGTGAGCAAAACAGACAAAGATTCTTGCTCTTGTGGCTTTTTCATTTAAATGGGAAAAGACAGACAATAACCACAGATATAACAAGTATTTCTTTAGAATGTAGAAAACAGGGAAGTGAAAAAATTTGATACCTTTTCTCCCCATCATAAGGCTCATGGCTAGCATACCTATAACAAAAGACAGGTTAACAAAAGAAAAGCATAACAAATGTATTAAATCAAAGTTTTACATGACATGAGAGCCTTCAGAATGAAAACCCAAGGGACACTTTTATGTTTAGGTTTGATGAAGAATAGACAGCCATATAAAACTTTGGACCAAAAAGCATATGATGTAATACTAACAAATTGAGTGGAGAAACCCAACAAGGCTTGTCTGTTCAGATTCTTCTTGACTTCTTGGTTATAACATTTCTTCCTCCTGGGTAGGGGCAGGACCCCTCTGGAATGAGGGTCTTATGACCTAATATCTGACAAAGGTAGAGGGGAGAATTTTTTTTTTATGACCAATTCCTAGACAGAAAGGTATGGGAAGATTACATAATAATTTCAGTTTTTATGGCTTGCTTTGGGGGAAAGAGGTTCCAGTTATTATGACCCGCCTTGGGGAAGAAGAAGTTTGGTTTCTATGACTCAGTTCAGGGGAAAATGAGGGGAGAGACACAGAAGGGCAGGAAAAGGTCAGAGGACCTTCTGGGGTTGGGGTTGGTTCTGGGGTTGCTTCTGAGGCCTTCCAATGCTCTTTTTTTTAATTTAATTTAATTTAATTTTTTTTTTTTTTTTGAGACAGAGTCTCACTCTGTTGCCCAGGCTAGAGTGCTGTGGCATCAGCCTAGTTCACAGCAACCTGAAACTGCTGGACTCAAGCGATCCTCCTGCCTCAGCCGCCCGAGTAGCTGGGACTACAGGCATGTGCCACCATGCCTGGCTAATTTTTTCTGTATATATTTTTAGTTGTCCATATAATTTCTTTTATTTTTTTAGTAGAGATGGGGGTCTCGCTTTTGCTCAGGCTGGTCTCAAACTCCTGAGCTCAGATGATCCACCCTCCTCGGCCTCCCAGAGTGCCAGGATTACAGGCGTGAGCCACCACGCTTGCCTTTCCAATGTTCTTTACTGCAAAGTACCCAACATGCCAAATCACCATATTTTGGCACACCGTTTTCTGAGCCCCAACAAGGACAATGAGTACTATGGGAAAAATCCAGAACTGAGTGTGTAAGGGTGATTACAAGTGCGATGTGGAGGGTTGTAATTTTAAACAGGATCCTCAGAAAAATCTCAAGTAAACTCAGTGATAAAAAGTTGAGCAAAAGGTTAAAGGAGGTAAGGGAGTTAGCCAGCAGAGGTCTAAGGGGTTTGTTCAAGGAACAGAAAGGCAGCCAGTGTGACTAGAGTGAAGGGAGTGGGGAGAAGGGAGGGCAGAAGGAAAAATAATAGAAAAGAAGACCTAGTTTCAAAAGTAACGTACACAATGAAAATGTAATTTACATTTACCTAAATCTCTGGAAGAATGACTCCTCAAAAAGCAACAGTCGTACATAAATAGACATGTACTTTGGACATCAGTACTCCAGATAAACAAAGCATTAGGTGAAATAGAAATCTTAAATTTATATTTTAACTTGGAAAGCTATTTGGGAATGGGGAAGTGCATTGAATTGTCATAAGTAGCTTAACAGAGCTGAAAATATCTTTATCTAGCTATCCATCCATCTACCAATCATCTATCTGTTATGCTATGAATGTTTATGTCTCCGCTAAAATTTGTATGTTGAAACCCTAATCCCCAATGTGATGATATGTGAAGGTGTGACATAGGGGAGATAATTAGATTTAGAGCAGGTCATGAGGATGGAATCCTCATGGTGGGATTGTTTGGTGCCTTTATAAGGAGAGGAAGAGCCAGAGAGCTCTCTCTGCCTGTGCACAAAGAAGAGGTCATGTGAACACACAGGAAGGTAGTGGCCCTCACTAAGCCAGGAAGTTGGCCCTCACCAAGAACCACATCTGTGTGCACCTACCTGTCACACTGCAAGAGACTGTAAAAGAAGAAAAAGGCACCAGATCTGCGACGGTCTGAGTGAAACTGAGATGGACCAAGCTGCATCTACCTGATGCCCCAAAGACCCAAATAGCAATTTCAAGAATAGGAAACTATCTCATCACCAGGAGATGGAGGCTAAGAATAATAAAAGCAAGAAACAAACAAACACATGGGAAGAAAACAATAGAAAAATGTCAGTCCCTGGAAATACAGACATGCCAACGAGTGAGTAGGCAAGGAGCTATACATGCAATGCCAGTTTAGTAGTTAGGTGGTTTCCTCTTGCTGCTTCTCCTTTCTTGAAGCAAGCTCAATAACTTTACATTAAATTTAACAAATGTTAACAATAAAAATGATAAATTTATTTGGAAACATTGTTTATTTGAATACACAGGTACTGAGTTGTCAACTTGAAGAAAACAACAGCAAAATTGATCAGACTTAGGTACACCGAGTATTCAACATTGAAAAAAACCTTGAGGATGACCCCTGACAGGGAGTAATTTTCAATTACAAACTTCACTGAGCATTTTACAGGCATTGGCTCATGTATTCTGCATAACAATTCTATGAGGCAGGTATAATTATTGTCCTAATTTTAATAAAGGAAGAAACCAAAGTACTGAGACTTTGGGTAACTTGCCTAAGGTCACACAGGCATTAAAAGGTAGAAGTGGGATTTAAACCCTCGTGTCCTGGGTCCAGAGCTGGGCTCTGCACCCACAGCCTCTGAGGCCTCTCCGACAGGCATTATGTGCTTACCATATGCCCTGCATATCAAGTACTTTTTCATCTATTACCTAATCTAATCCTTTCAACAAACTCTGAAGTAGGTACTATTATTATATCCATTTTCATGGCTAAATTAACCCGCTTACAGCACTACAGCTAAGAAGTCAGTAGACTTACACTTGGTCCCGGCAAGTCTGGCTTCAGGTCCCACCCTTGCTACCACCACCCTATGCTGCGTCCTTATCATGTTCCATCTTTTCTTGAAGACATTTGTTTTTGCTTTAAAGAGAATTGTTTCCCTAAAAACTATGTGGAACAATGATATAGATGTGGGATTTGGTAACTAATAGATATGAATTAACAATCAAGTACCAACTTTGAGATTTGGGAGAACAACAATGGGAAAATGCCTTGGGAAAAATACTAGTTTCGTCCCTATTCATCTAGCCTATGGAAGTGTAAGGGACAAATGTATTAATCTGTGTAAAATAGTTTTGTAATTTCCAGAACGGAGTACAATTATCTAATGAGCTAAATGTTATTAATAATATCTGATTTTTTCCAAGACACTTTTAAGAATCAAAGTAATTCATGTATGCAAAAGCACTTTGCAAACTCTTGAGTTACAGAGATTTATATGGCAAAGACACAAAGCTTCCCTCTAAGATCAAGCACTGGACATCATGCAGGCAATTCACGATGCCACAGCCAGACTAGGTAGGCAGGTTACGTAGCACTAAGTCAAGAAAATAAAGCGTCATTTTCCCCTCTGCTTAGAGATTTAAATGTCATGATATGCTGTTTTATAGGAAGAAGGACTTGTTACTCTGATCCAGTCCAAGAACTCTCTAGGTCAGAGCTGGTTGACGATATGCTCACAGTGGAATAAAATGGCATAATGATGTTGTCCATTTACTGATTTGTTGAATAATTATTGAGTATTTGCTCTGCCTACATTGTATAAGATACCAAGTTATGATCGGTAGAACATAGAAAGAAATAGATAACCTAGTGTGGTCCTTGCCCTTGTAGAAAGAAGAGAGATATAACAAATAATTACATGCCCAAGTTGTCTGTGACAGGTATCATATCAGAGGAAAAACAGCTGAATACTAATGCAACATAAAAATGGGAAACAACACTATGGATTGGAAGAAAGAAAAGTTCTCTTGAATAGAGGCCAAATAAGATAAATGTCAACCATGAAAACTCAATAGTTGGCTGCAGTCCTGCTACTCTCATCACATCTCTTTTTCTAGATCTTTCCTAAGCCTACGTTCATTATTGCCTCTGAAATGCGTAAGATGATATCTATCCTTCTGTGATAATTTCCCTGTTTTTCCCAAGTTAGCTACTGCTAGTGTCATTTACGACCAAAGGATTATAACAGTGGTCAGCAGAAACAGGTGGCAGGAAGACAGGCCAGCAGACTATTGCAGTATTCCAGGATGATGACAGCCTAAGCAAACATGAAGACATTGGGAAAGAGAAGAAGCTGGATGAGTCAATATCTGAGACAGAATCTATAAGTCTAATAGTCTATTTGCTAGGACAATATGGCAAAGATAATTGTTATTGTTCATGAAGCTGTTACATTCTTCTGAGTACACTGATAGACCATGTTACTCAGCCTCATATATCCAAGTGGTGTCATTTGACAAATTCTTACAGACAAAAGATGAGAGAAAGTTATGAAGCAATCCAAAGCATATGCACTTTCTCCATTCTTGTTCCTGTCTACACAGTTAGAAGAGCGAGCTCCAAGATGGCAGTGTTCCAAGACAGATGAAGCTTGAATCCCTGAGCCACCAATTTGTGGCTTGTGACTTTTACTGTAAAATCGTCTCCAGCAGGGATTGTTTTCTAAGGAGTCCAAGGCACCCCAAGTTTTAAAAATGTTGTGATTTTTCCTTATTTATTGTTGTAAAACCATTTTTTATGTATTTTTTTTAGCTAGGGTATTACTGCACCATTTGGGTTCCATAACTATGTAGGCAACAAACTCCAAGCACTGATTTCCCAGGTGTCTATTTTTTTCCCATTCAGTGCTTCATTTCCCCCCATTTAGAAGGCAGCCTTTTCAATGTCCTGCGTATACACAGGCATCTCAGTTTCAGCTGCTTGCCTTCTGCATGCCTGACGCCGTATCTGCTTTCTTCACATGGACATTAAAACCACAACCGCTTAGACATTAATGCAAATATTCAGGTTCAAGATCCTCTGAGGCCATAGTGAGGAGGCATGAGCTTGTTTCTACCCTTCTTAAGTGCCCTCTTCATTTCTGGCACTTGGGATTTTCTGTTCAGTTGTTCTGAGCACAGTCATGTATGTGTGTGCATACATGTATACACACATGAGGTATATGTGAGTGTATTTTTATATTCTATATCACACTTACTATTATTTTATTTATTTATATTATTATTATTATTGGTAATAGGAAAGGTTCCTCAGCCTAGTCAGCCATGTCATCAGAAACAGAGTATAGAAAATCTCCTTTGGCCAGGTTCCCTTGAGGGGTCTATAGACATACAAGTGGACATGCTCCATGGTTAATGAGCAACTTACAGCAAAGACTTACATCAGAAATTTAAAATACTGTGGGTTTGGGTGGAAGGAGATCTGTGGCAGTGGGAGTAAAGTTACTGAAGAAAATAATTCAAACACCTGGGGCGTGGATGATTTCTGTGATTTCCTGGTGGCCGCCGTAGGGGCTGTGTCCTTGCCCAGTGGCACTCTGTTGGAGCAGGAACATACTCTTGCCTCACAGTGTAATACATCAGAGAATGACATCATGAGTCACAAGTGTTTGCTCAGTTTCCTCTGTCCCTTCCCATCAGCCAGCCTATCCTTCCTTCCTTATTCTCAGTTCTGTCCTTTGGGAACTTGAGATCAATCTGCGGGGACAGTGGTAGCAGCTGCAAGAACAGACCCTTCTGCAGTCCTTGGTGCATTTGAGAGTTCTGTTTTGTCAGCGTCTGCTTCTCCCAGCTCTCCCAGCTGGGCCTCCTGGGTGCAGATGCACTGCCTCAGTTTCACCATTTCAGGGGCAGAGGGACTCAAGCAGCAGAGATTCTATCAGAAGTATCTGGTGCTGCTGAGAGCCCAGGGAGGACTGAGATAAATTGCCCAGATATATTAGTTAAAGGTTATCAGTTATGTCGCCGAACAGAGCTTCGGCAGAAAGATAAGTGGAAGACAGATTGTAACATGTGGAAGAATATTTTTTAAAAGTTGAGGAAATGTAGAGGACAAAAAAATGTTGCCATTTAAATAAGTTTAGCCAAGAAAAAGTAAAGGAAACTAGGCTGGTGGCCAGAGGAGGAGATAGGGTCAAGGGATTTCTTTTTTTTTTAAACTTCATGATCAGCTCATTTGAACATGGTGGCAACTAAGGAGCAAGAGTCAGAACAGAGGGAAATATAGTAGAAAATGGGCCAGGCTGATGGAAAGTAGGCAAAGGGAGATGAAGAAGAGTAAGAACACAACTTTGGGAGAACCTCAAACATCATCTGGTCAATCTCCTTTCCTTCCAAGGAAAATAAACCAAATTCGTAATACAATAATAGATTTCAAAGCTACTTTGCTACAGAGTTAGCTGGCTTTAATGTCTTATCTAAATTAGATTTTCCTAAATTTCCCTTTGACATTTTTGTAATAAGTAATTAATAATATAATTTTGATTATTATTAGCAGAAAACCCCCAAATTTCCTGTTTGGAAGAATTTACTTTACAATTCTAAATTCCTGTAACTACTTTTCTCATATCTGATATGTTCCTGTTGTGTAAAAATGTTTAAAAATAGGTCATAGCTCAGTATCAGATAAATTAGCTTAAAAGAATAAGGGATTGATTTATGTTTGAAGATGAAACAGGATTTAGGCTAAATGTTAAATAAACTGAGGTTATCTTTAAAAACTCCTTGAAACTAGTAGAACCAATGTTATTTTCAAGAGTTGAGATATTAAAATGTCATGTTCATTCTCAATTTTTCACACAGTTTGAAATAGACTTGAGTCAAGGATCCAAAAGAGTAAATTAACCATGCATTTAAGACACATTGTTTCTGGAGGATGTAGTGAAATTTACATATATAGGAGATTCTGATACTTGAGAGCATTTAAATATTTTTCCTCCAAAAAAACTTTATTATGTAAATATTTAACCATTTGGTTAGATTTACTCCAAGTTCTGCTGCCCAAAGCCAGTCATACTTACAGCTACATCTTCCCTACTTCAGGAAAGTAATTAGCTTGCTAGTTTATACTAGAATCTAAAATAGGCATTGCATTAGCTAAAAAGGCAGTTGATTTACTCTCTAGAAAGTGTTTATTACGCCAGTGAAAAATCTACCTAACTAAACACAGGAAGTGATGACATGGGTAAGAATTTTAGGCACTATTGAGTGTTCATTTTCTATTAGTATTGAATCCTTATCATCGTTCTGCATATTTTCCTATGTCCTTGCTGGATCCTATGCATGTATATATCATTATATTATCAATATACGTATGGGAAGAGTTCCTCAGGAGCATGCTTTTATATGAGCATGAAAGGGGCATTGCAAGCTGCTATTCGGAACGCATAGGAAACAGCTGACCTGGACGTGAAGGGTGTGTGAAGGCTTTTCGAGGAAGTGACCTCTAAATTGGGCCAGGCATGATTAGCCGGCTCTCTAGACGAGTTTTGGGAGTGGTTATGACGGCTGTAGAAAGCGATAGTTAAAGTCATGGCACTGGTGGTGGCATCTACAACTGAGAACATCTGATGTGTTGAACAGAGCTTACGAGCTAATGTGCCCTGGCCACCTTGCTGTGTTGTGAGCAAGTCACAGACATGTTTCAACAGTGATTCCAGCATCCTTGGGGAACTGGGTGAGATCTCAGGCCCATTACCTTCAGACACTAGCAGACCGGTTGGTTTATCCCAGCGTGACATGAATGCATCATTATTTTTTGTGTGTTGTGAAGTAGGAAAGGTTCTTGGGAAGCGCAGCCTTCGAGTAAATAAAGTCGTTGATGCGCCTACACCATTCTGTGAAAACCGGTCAGTGAAGAGAAATGAAGACGTAAAGGCAGGCATGGAAAGATCATGAAGGACCTTGTTAACCATTATAAAGTTTTCAGGAAGCCATTTAATGGATTTAGGCAGAGCACTGACATGAAGAGATTTGCATTTTTAGAAAACCTCTCTGGGTGCAGTGAGAGAATAGGTTGGAAGAAGGTCAGCCATGGCCCAAGGAAGACTAGTTAATGTGTTATTATAGTAATACAGAAGAGTAGTTACCGGCCTGGGTAACAGGAAAGAGAATAGAGAGTGTGAACCTGTTCCAGAATGTTAAGGAGGTAGACACGAAAGCACTCGGAAATTTAATAAACCCAAGAGGGAAGGGAGAGGTAAAGGTTAAGGATGACTTGCAGGTATTTGTTTTAACTAATTAGGTAGATGGCATTAGTAATAACTGATGTTTTCTGAGCACTGTTTTAAGAATTGGATCTATGTGCCTGGCACTGTTTTAAGGATTATACTGATTTATTTAATCCTAACAATATTCTTATGAGGTAGATACTGTATTGACCCACTTACAGATGAAAAAACTGAATCCCAAGGGTAAATTAGTAGTAAAGTATAAGACCCTGAATTTGAGCCCAAGGAAGACCTGTTTTCTTCACTACTACATGGTGCTATTTCTGGTACCATTCACTGAAATGGGGAACATGGAAATTGGAGTTGGTTTTAGTACAGAGCTAATGAGTTCAATCTTGGACATTGCTATAGACTAAATTACATTTCCCCCAAATTCATATATTAAAGCCCTAACCCCCAATGGGACAGTATCTGGAGATAGGACCTTTATGGAGGAAATTATGGTTAAATGAGATCATAAGAGTGGGGCCTAATGCAGTAGGACCTTGGCCTTATAAGAAGAGAAAGAGAGAGAGAGATCTCCCTTTCTCTGCCATGCGAGGAGACAGTGAGAGAGCAGCTGTCTGCAAGTTAAGAAGGGAGCACTCACCAGAACCCAGCCTCGCTGGCCCCCTAATCTCAGACTCCCAGCTTCCAGAACTGTGAGAAAATGCATGAGCCACCCAGTCTGTGGCATTTTGCTATGGCAGCCTAAGCAGGCAAAGACAGACATATACCTATGGGGAATCCAACAGGAGCTGCATGTGGGAATCAACATTCAGAAGAGCCACTGGAATGGAGATATAGATTTAAGACTCATCAGCATATGGGTATAAAATTAAGCCATGGAACTTAATTAGATTGCCTGGGAGGGTATATATAGTAAAGAGAAGGCTGAGACTAAAGCCCATAGAAACCTCACCATTTAAGAAATGAGCAAAGGAAGATAAGTTAGCAACAAGGACTAAGTAAGAGGAGTTAGCAAGGAAAAATGGAGAAACAAAACAAAAGAGTGTAGTATCACAGACACCAAGGAAAGAAAGGTTTCAAGAGAGAGGAACTGAGGAACAACATTAAATGCTACACAGAGGTATAAGCAGTAACAATTAGCTTTTATCACAAGAAGTTGGCGTAACACTTAGTGAGAACAGTAGACTTGTAGCTGTATAGAAAAGCAGACACATAGAGCAGTATGAGGAGTAAAGGGAAGTGGGGAAGTGAGAGTAGATAACTTACTCAAAGGGTTGCCCTGAACGGGAAAGATAAAGGATGGTAGATGTAGGCAAATGTGGGGTCAAGGGAAGTTTTTGTTGCTGTTCTTAAGACAGGAGATATTTAAGCAAGCATAGTGTTCGAGGGAAGGAGCAGATACAGAATGTGATTCTCTATTCTGAGCCTAGAGGAGAGAAATGGGCTCATTAACAGGCAAAGTCCTAGCGAGGTCAGAGAGGATAGAAATACAGAAGGCTCAGGCAGGGAGCTCAGCAGGAGGGACATGCTG
Source organism: Lemur catta (assembly GCF_020740605.2). Taxonomy (NCBI): domain Eukaryota; kingdom Metazoa; phylum Chordata; class Mammalia; order Primates; family Lemuridae; genus Lemur; species Lemur catta. Next base: position 21,896,769 of record NC_059150.1, on the reverse strand, counting down.
CTTTTATACGACAGGAAAGAAGAGAAAAGGGAGTATGGATGCAGGTGAATCTTTAGTTTTGGAGATGGATGTTGAGAGGACTCTTATTTGATGGTTTACGTTGTCTCTAAGAATTAGGTATTAAGGTGTTCTTCCAAGAATAGGGAGGCACTGGGTGGAAATTTACTTTGTTTGCAAAAGGTTTAAGATAATGCCTTCTCAGAGATGGAATACTAGGCACAGTTGTGGGCTCCTGTGGTGGTTAGAAATTGAAACACAAAACAAACATGGTAGCATCAGTTGGTAAGGTCCTAACGTGTTCTCCAGTGGTGTTTATCAACTCTGATGTAGTGGCGGACACACTGGAGCCAGTAAGTGTGGGGTTTTACAAGGCAGCTGTAGCAGTAGATCGGAATCCGGATGATTGGAGAAAGGAGTGGTTAGAATGATGAGCTGTAGAATCAGAGCTAGAAGGGAAGGTAGTAAATTATTGGGAAAAAACCTGATAGGTAAGGACAAAAGATAGGGGTTCTGGAATTACAGGTTCTCATGAGGTAAGGCAGATGGTGAGGGTGGAACCGATTAAGAGATTGTGGCCAGAGGGTAGAATGACTGAGTTTAAGATCTCAAGGATAGCAGTGACAAGCCACAGAACGTGGTCACTGAAAACAGAAATTAGAGATTTTCACAAAAGAAATAAGGAAGTAAAAGGGTTTATGAATACGTAAAGTCATTTTAACAAGTAGTCAAAATGTAATCCAAAGCTCTCAGGTCAACCTCATTCTGTTCCAAGTCAAGCATACATAGTACACCGGGAAATAAATCATTGCCCTCTAACTCAGTAGGAGGTGGCTGCAAAAGAGAATTTCAAAACAGGACACCTGGACCCACACCCTTGACAAACCTCTGGTGATATGTGTAGTTTACACTCCTTCGCACTTTTAACACCTGGCAAACACAGCCTGCCCTTAGCAGTGGGATAACTTTTCAGCTCTAGTCAAGGAATGCCGTGGAGAAGAAAACTCAGTGAAATTTCCACAGCCTTTTGTTCACCACCCCAACTAACAGCCCAAAGTGGCTCAGTGGCAATATATGGATTAAAGAGAGCACTAATGTCTTTGCACTTTTTCCTATTATTAAAAAAAAAAATTATCTTCTGACGTTGTTGTAACCTGTAGTTACAAGACAGCAATATATTTCCGAAGCTTTTTTTTTTTTAAACATATGTGTGGAGTATCATTAATAATAATGGGATGATTCTGATCCAAATAGGAAAGTTAGAATCAAAGTTTGGAAAATATATTAGAAGGGAAACTGATTTTATTAAATCAGAATTGTGAACACAGCCTAATGAACCATTCTGCCTTTACTTTCAAGAGGTGGAGAAAAGCATTTTGACTTGTCTTTTCCATTTATAAAAACCACTATGTTACACTCACCTTTCCCTGTGCTCCTTCCAGGATATGTATCATTCGTGCCTTGGAACGCCAAATATCTTCTGGTCAGACCTGAAGGATATCATCTCTAGAACTTTCACCAGCACCATCACTCTTCCCCACATGTAAAGTTTAGGTTGTCTGGGCTGCTTATCATGATTAGGTCTAAATATCATTCTCTATTCTCACATGGAAGCCATTTGTCTAAATGCTAGTCAAGGTCCCCTTGAGTCCTACCTGCTTCATAAAGTCCTCTCTAACCATCCTAAGCTGCGGAGAATTCTCCCTCCTATATGTTTGTTGGGTGCCTAATAAAATATAGCTGCCATACTACGTGCTAGTAATATTGCCAAATAAGCAAGTAGCAAAATACACAGTTTAAAAATACATACTTTGTAAATCAAATTTTTTTGTGGAAGCTTCATGGTGAAAGAAAAGAAATGTAATATTTATTAAATCTGTCCTTTTATAGGTCAGGACTTTAATGTTCATACTGTTACTTAAGTTTTTATAGATGACAAAGGTATAGATAGAAGAGGTTATAGTTACGAAGTCATATAAAGGTCATGTGATAAAGCCAAAATCCAAAATCATCTGATTCCAAAGCCAAGCTTTTTACCACTTTCCTGAGACTGCCTCTATAGAGAGCAGAAGGCTAATTACAATAGCAATCATGTATTTAGTATTTATTATATGCCAGGCATTATATTAAATATTTTACGTAGGTATTTATTTAATTTTTAAAACCAAACTATGAAGTAGACACAATTGTTATCCCTGTTTTATAGATAACTGAGTGGCAAAGGGACTAAATAACTTGTCCAGTGCCCTAAAGCAAATGACAGTCAGTATTTGAATCCATTTTCTTCTTACTGCAGAAGTCAAGATCTTAATCACTTGATTTTTATCAACACCTAACAGAAGCGTAAACTGCAGTCTTAGCTCCATTATTGTGAATTGTTTGAACCTGCAAAACTTTATGAGTTTGAATTTTGTGGTTTTTCAAAGGAGAAAAATAATGTCTATCCTGCTTTTTTACAGTGGAGTATAAGGCTCAAGTGAGAATTATTTATCAGGTGCTTTATTAATAGTAGATAACAAAGATATAAAGTTATATTTTAGATTCGGATACAGAATCTAAAATGGGACCTTCTGAAAAATGGTCTAGTACCAAATCTATTACTCAAGGAGTCACAGATTTAGAGGAAATGACACATTTTAAATGAATGACATCGTAAAAATTTCATAAAGACTAAAAACAACTTTATTTTTAATGGAGATTATTTTTGAAACTTCAGTGGTATATAACATGGAAAATCATCTAACCAGAAAGGTAAATTCCTAATGCTATTCATTAGCCTGAGATTTATCCTTATACGTAGCTGTCTACTGATTTTTGAGAGAGAGTTGAAAGATTTAGAATGATGATGCAACCGTGCTCCAATGTTTCACAGTTCAGTGACGGTCTCAGGTTAATTAAAAATAACACATTGAAAAATCCAGAATATGGCAGCAGTGCAGGAGGTGGCTCTGCTCAGGTCCCTGGGCCAAGGTAAAAGCCAGGGGCTCTGCTCAACCCGGGGGGCCTCCCACAGGGGTGTCCTGCCACTTTGTGCAGAATCCAGTGCCTTGGTTGTACCTTCCCAGAGGAACTTTGAGTATCTGCCCCCAGGGAGGCAGGATGGTGCTGGCAGCAGGGTCCCTCTTGTGCACTGGTCACCCCGCACGCTTGTGCCAGTGGCCACCAGGCCCTTTGCTTGAATGAAGGAGACAGTGGCACAGACGGGTACAGACTGGTACCCAAGTGCCCTGGGTTCTCGACTCTGCAATTCCAGGCTCCAAGATAGTTCCTAGGGTAGTCTGGCATTCAGAGTCTTGCTGGCAGTGCCTGAGGTATGGGCAGTGACTTACTGGGAGTTTTCTAGCTCTGGGAATGTCAGGTAATCTTCCTGCGTAAGGAGATGGGCAGGAAGCAGACAGATCCATTTTACAGACGGGAATCCAGGGAACAGTGAGACTGAGGTGCCTGCAGAAGATCGCCCAGGTTAGGTCTGGGAGCCATTCCATGTAGAATCTAGCAGACATGGCTGACCCAGAGTGGCTCGCTGACCCAGGGTGTATCTTTAGCGTAAACTGATCCTGGGGGAATGACTGCAGGGGCTGATGACTTCTGACCCATTGCCTCCCCAACTAAGCGGCGCCGGCAGAGCACACCAGGCATTTGAGGAACGGAAGGAGTGACGGCAGGGTGCTGTGACCCGCTCGCCGGGACGGTGCTGCCATGCGGGCGGCAGCACAGGGCAGAGGAGCACCGGTCAGGAGGGGAGAATGAGGCTGACTCTGTGAGTGACCTCGGGTGAGTTCCTTGCCCTCTCTGGGCCTTCATTTCTCTAGTGGTAAGTGAAGGGCTGGACAGGAGGGCCACAAAGATGGCTCCAGCCATGTCTCTGTCATGAGTGGAGTTGGAAAGGAGACCAGGGTGGTGACAAAAGTCTGTGCCAGGGACTGAGGGAGCCGAATGGTAACCACTGGGGAGGACGCCAGGATGAGATTTGTGTGAAGAGCCAACACACCTGGTCTGGATCTTCCAGCATTCCCAAGCGGGGCCTGGCCTCAGGAAATGCTCGTTGAGTTAGAGTTGAAATGGAGACCCTGGCCCTGTCTTCAGGGGCCTCCCAGCCTCGCTGGAAGGAGTTCTGTCCCTCCCTGAGCTCCTGTTGAGTCTTAGGTCAGGGGTCGTGAGAGAGACGAGGGCTCAGATTGCCCTGATAGGTCTCAGCTTCCAGACACACCCGGATCTTCTCTTGTCCCATCTCTGCTTCAGAACTTTCAAAACTTATCTCTTTGCCTTCAGGATAAAGTACAAATTCTTTAGCAGATGAAGACTTTGCACAATCTTTCTTCAGACTAGACTAGGATTTCTAAACCCCAGCGCTGTTGACGTCTTTAGGCTGGATAGTTTGTCATTGTGGGGGGCCACCCCAGGCTCTTACTCATGAGATGTCAGCTGCACACACTCCTCTTCAGCTGCCACAACCAAGAGGGTCCCCAGACACTGCCAGAGGTCCCCGGTGGGAGGTGGGAAGGTCGCAAAATCATCCCAGCTCAAGAACCGCTTGACTAGAGGAAGACGAGTCCCTCTGCACCGCTTACTGGCAAGAGTGTACCTCACTGTCCCTTCCTCGCAGCCTTGGCACCGGCTCCCCCTCTCTACCTGCTTGATCCTGGTTGAGTCTCCCAGGGCTCAGATGTCCCAGTCCCTGCCCTGCTCGTTCTGTCTGTCTGTCTGTCTCCCCCACTGGACTGAGAGCCCCAGGAGGGCGGATCCAGGACTGTCCTGGTCACCACAGTGTCTCCGGCTCAGGGCCAGGCCCGGAGCAGGTGCTCAGCACTTGTGAAATGAATGGATCTCGAAACCTCCGGGGCTGAGCTGGAATTCTCCGCTCCCTGTAGCGGATCCGGGCCGTCGGTGAGGACGTGCGGGAAAGCCTGGTGTCCCCGGTCCCTTGTGTGGCCTCCTGGTCTCAGCTGCCTCCTGGGCCCCTCAGGGGATGTTCCTGGGGATTCTGTGGGAGACTGGACATGCAGGTCCAAGAGCAGAAGCAGCGTCTTAGTGACCGCTGCGCCCACAGCCCTCTCCCTTCCCCCACCCCCTAAGGACAAGCACAAAGCAGGCGGCCCCGGGCCCGGCCTCGAGCCCCGTATCCTTCAGCCTAACGTGCTGGGAGCCCCTGCTGCGTGCTAGGCCCTCGCCAACGCTGGGGACACAGGTGTGAACACGTCAGATCCTACCCCCTCGGAGCTCATGTTCTAGTTGAGGGCGGGTTAGGGAGGTGGAAGATGGACAGGGACAGACGGAATAAGACAAATGAGCTACATGTACAGTGGGTCAGCGATAAGTGCCATGAGGAGAAATAAAGCTGGCAGAGAAGGATTGGAATTTAAATAGGGTGGTCTGGAAAGCCCTCTCTCGGGAGGTGACATCTGAACAAGGATCTGAAGGAGGTAAGGAAGGGAGCCGTGCGCACACACGGTGGGTGAGTACCCCAGGTAAAGGGAACAGCCAGTGCAAAGGCCCTGAGGTAGGAGGTGGCCGAGCGGGTGAGTGAGAGGGGAGAAGGCGGAGAGCAGAGAGGCAGGGACGGGGTCAGATCATGCCAAGCCTCGGGGGCCATGCTGAGGACTGTGCCGTTACTCCCAGTGAAGTGGCAGCCACAGGATAGTTACCCGTTTATTGAGGTATAAATTATAAATCATAACATCCACCTGTTGTTGGTATGGAATCTGTGGCTTTCAGTGCGTTTATGTAGTTGTATAGAGCAACTGTCACCACGATCCCCTCTGAAGGTTCCCTCTCTCCCTTTGTGATCAGTCACTCACTCCTGGCTCCCACCCCCAGCCCCAGACAACCACTGAGGGGCTTTCTGTCCCTATAGTTTTACCCTTTCTAAGCATTTCTTATAAGTGGAATTAAGCAAAATAAAAATCTATATCTTGTTTAGTATGGTTTTCCAGTACCTCCCCTCCAGGGGTGAATCTCAAAAACAAACAAAGATATGATTCAAAATCTGGGCAGGGTGGTCTCACAAGTTTGGTTTGTAAACTGAGGCATCCAGAGGCCAAGTGAGTCACCCCAGTCATGAGATGAATCAGTCACAGTAAGAAAAGAAAAACAGAAGACGTGATATTGAGACTTCAAACTCCCATTCAGCATTGCTTCTTACCGTTTAAACTTTTCACCCCATTAAAGCTCTCTCCAATGAAAACAGCCTTAAGGTAGGAAATCCCAATGTTTGCAGACTCACTGTGGAAAAGAATGCCTTGTGTATTTGTATTTGATAACACTGTTATAGTTACTAAAATAGCAGCTCATGTTTCCGGAATTTTGTAGGATTTCCTAATGTGGAGCCCAAGTTATGTGTGTGCACAAACTTCTCAGTTCAATATTTTCTCTAATGTCAGGTTGCTATGGAATAATACATATCAGTGAATTTCCTTGATATCAAAGCTAGTCTAAATTGGTTTCCAATATGAGTAAATGTGAATGAATAATACTGTGCAGCAATTTTGCTACCTGTAGTCTGTTTCTACAAGAGAGAAATACACAGAAGTGACTGCACAAGCACTCATCAGACAGAAGAACAGAATAGAAAATAGAGGATTAACCGTGGTCACTCTAGCAAAATTGTCTGATTAAAAGTTGTCAGTTTGTACTCTGGTTGTTTCCTTTGTGTACCTTTCTGCTTGCCATACCAGACTGTGATTCCCAGGGCTGTCAGAATTTCAGTGACTACTGGTAGAGGACGGGTTGAATGAATGGGCCTTGTTTCCAGATATAACCATAGAATTCCTAGATCTGAATCTTTAACAGGTAGGAAATAAAATAAAGCAGAAATCCCAATCATTCACTTAGCTGATTTCTCAATCTTTATCCTTCCACTTCCATTTTTTGGTTATTATACAGTTTTACAAGGTATTACAAGGCAAACTTTTAAATATTGTTTTCAAGCAATTCGTAGAATGGTCAAAACATATTAATGCCACAGCCAGAGGGAGACAGCACACAGACTAAAGGGTCATATCCAAACAGAGTAAGGTCCCATAGGGTTCTGTAAAAACCGCATAGGAATAAACATGAACCGTATTTAAAAAGAACATTAATGGCCTATACTTTCTGGTAAATTTCAGGATATTGGAATTATGAAATTTGCTTTATGTAGAAGTATCTGGTGCCAATTTTGATAGGCCAGAGCTAACTTGGTCCTGTAAGAACAATCCCACGAGAGCATCAGGATAAAGTTTATTATTAGGGTTATAAGGATTTTCATATTTGAGTAAGAAGAAATGACCAAGACCCAAACAAGAACAAATTTATGTAAATGGTTGCATGTTTCATTTAAATCAGTCCTGGAATTAATCATTTTACCTTAGGATACCAAAGATCGGATCAGTGACTTATTCCTAATGAAGAGAGTTACACCTAATACTCTTGAAACAAGTGATTTGGGAGGTACTGTCAGATCTAGGAAGCGAACAGATTAAAATTGGGACGATCTGTGGGATATTTCTTAAGCAAAAATGAGTAATGTTTGGTATTTAGTAGGCAGAAGTTTAAGTATCTTATTAATAACAAGATAAATTATACCAACAATGGATGCATAATACTGGATTTTTTTCCATCTGAAAGATAGAGGGTACACTACAAAACCCATCAAAACTCACATAAGATATATACAACCAGAAGATAGATCTGTTTGTTTTCATTGAAGATACAACTTTTTACTATCCAACAGATAAGCAACAGCAGTATCTATTTCCCACAAAAAGCAGGATAGTGTATTAGCTAAGATCATGGGATTTGGCATCACATAAATCTACCTGAAATCCAACTGTGCAGCTTGTCAGCTGAGTTTCCGGTAGCCTGACTTGCAAAGTCATTTTATCAGTATGATTCTAAGTTTCTTCATCAGTGAAATGGAAAACGAAGAGTTGTTAGAAAAATAAATTAACTTTTCAAAGAGCATAGACTAGTGACTGGCTTACGGTAAATACTCAATGCCATGATCCAAATACATATTAAAACTAATAATCAGAATTCTAGTGAGAATAAAGATATAGTAAAATGGACTTGAAGAATATTAACCCCAGGTTATAATAAAACACAGAGTATTATCCCTTTTTAACTGTAGAAAACATGTTCTTCTAAGTGACCGGAACATTTGTAACCATCAGATAGAGCTGGCTTCTCATTGCCTTTTTCTAGAATTATACAAACATTGACACATTTTTACTATTTAAATCCTATTTTTAAAGCAGTTATTAAACTATAGAATATACATTTTCTGTTGCATAATCTGTATTACATTCATATCTTCCTGCTAATACTCTTTTTCACCTTGAGTGAATTTAGAAAATTCATGCCCAAGATATTTGCAAATCATCCCTGCAAGAGGCCAGGCTCTTTCACTTTCATTTTTCATTCTCACTGAGTTTAATATCACAGAGGGTGATATTTTTCTGATTTTGCTTTAGCTCATGCATGCTCCAACACAACCTCATTTCATTGTGTTTTAGGAGGAATATCATTAAATAACAAGAGTCTAATTTACTACCAGACCATTAGATTATTTGACAGAGACTAACTTTTTTTATCTATAGCTAGACTAATTTTATAGACACCTTTTCTGTTAAATGTGGCCATATAACTCAGTTTCTGGTTTGGGATTTTGTTTTTGTTTTTGTTTTTGTTTGTTTGTTTTAATTTTAACCCCCTTGGAATCCCAAGCCCAACCTGGTTGTTAAATGTGGGCAGAAATTTTGTGCTCGTTCTTCCCCTATTATCCAGGCGATAGGCCAGTGCCCAGGGAGACATAATAGGCCTGTGTGTGACATGGCTCTGTGGCTTAGGATCCCTACCCCTGCCACAGATTGGTCTCTACATGAGCAAGAAACAAACTGAAGTCTATGAGATTTCAGGGTTTATCTTTTATAGCCTCTGGCATCCTCAACTAATATAGAAATTGGTGTTGGATATGAAATACTGCCACGAAAAAACCTCAACTGTGTGGCATGAGTGAGTGGGGTTAAGCATCTAAATACTTGCTAAAGCCATCGTCCATAATAAGGTCCCAGGTAGACTTGTGGCTACGGTGGAGGTTAAATATGGAAAGTTTAAAGTTTGTTGAGCCTGGGCAACATAGAAAGACCCTGTCTCTACAAATAAATTTTTTAAATTAGCCAGACATGGTGGCATGCACCTGAAGTCCCAGCTATTTGGGAAGCTGAGACAGGAGGATTGCTTGAGCCCAGGAGTTGAAGGCTGCCGTGAGCTATGATCATGCCACTGCACTCCAGCCTAGGTGACAGAGCTAGACCCTGTCTCAAAAACAAAAACAACCAAAAACAAATAAAAGCGTGCTAGTCATTAATGGCCACCTGTAGCACGTTATTAAGAGAAAAATTAACTTAGGCAAGAAGTAGCTGTTTAGCAAGCAGATATGAAGAGGAACAAAGTACCATTATATGGAATCTCAAAGTATTGGAAAACCGGGTATTTCTAGAACCCAAGCAACGGAAATTAAGTTTGGAAAGATTTTTGTTACAAAGGTACAGTAAGATTCAGCCCTGCTTGAAAACAAAAAGCAAAAACAAAGCTAAACCAAGGATCCTCCCACCACCAAAGCTTCATGTTCTCTAGATTGCTGCCATTAAGTTGCGAGAGAAAGGTATAGGGCCAGGAAGCAAAGACACAAAGCTAGCAATTTTGACTAGAAATGTAACTGGCACAGGTACCGACTGGAAGCAAATGGGTTAGAAGCCTACCTTCTTAAGAGACTCGCATAGCCAAGAACCATGAACCCAGACTAAAAATGCCTCTAATTGATCAATGTCTACAGTAGTCTTCAGGTATCCAGAGTTGCACCACATGACGTGCTGTAGGAAGGACATAGTCTCCAACACTCCTTTCAGAGGTGATCAGGAAGGAGAATGCACAAGGAATAACTTCCAGAAAGGCAGAACCTGCTCTACCATTAGTAAAATCGGCTTCTAATCTAGGAAATTCTTCACCCTCAGGGGTCGGGGCTTTCACAATGCTCGCACGGCAGGATTTCACAATGTTTATGGACTTTCACTCTTTCGTTTACTGAGTGGGAATTTTCATATCTGATTATGTTTTCCCTAATCCGCCATGATATATTAGGCAGGGAGAATAGTGCATATAATTTGTTTGTTACAGGAACACGAGGATCCACAACCAGACGGGATGGAGAAGAACTAACATTACCCAGAAATGCTGGATTTAGATCCAGAGGTACTGTCTGAATGGTATGTCTTTTTAAACTTTGAAACAACTTTACCAGAGTACAATTTGTGTACAATAAAATGCAAGTTTGTCATAAGAAGGTCAGAAAATGAGGTTTGAGAATAGACATCTTAGGTAAGCACAGAGTATGAGAATGTTTGTGTCCCAGGTACACGCCCACCAGAAGAATGGTCCTTAATGTGATTTCAGTTAGTTTCTTTCCACAACACCAGTTTTCACTCAAAGTGTCTATGTCCAAAGTGGCCAGCAGGGCAGGGATGGAAATTATGAACAGGGTCAACAATGTGGACTCCCACTCAGGACGGTCAATCTGGCTGTCATCGCTGAGTGCCCAACTTGCCAACAGCAGAGGCAAGTCTTCTGTGTGGCACCATTGGCCATGTGATCATCGGGTTCCATGGTGGCAGATTACTTACATTGATCCCTTCCCCTGATGGGGATGTAGACACTTATTCCTGGTATAGAATTCTTTCCCTCCTTGCAGCATTTCTGCTGGTATCATTGCAAATTTAGAGAATGTCTTATCTATCACCTTATCGATTGTCAGAGGTGGGGTGGGGGGACACATCACTTAAAAACCAGAAAGCACATTTTAGCAGTAAGGAAAGTGCACAATGGGCTTATGCCCGAGAATATCCCAGCTTTACCTCACACACCTTTCACTCAGAAAACATCTCAGTGGGTTTGTCAGTCCTGATCCATAAGGAAGGATGGCTCCCACTAGAAATACGGTGGAAACTATGGGGCCCTAATAAAGGTAGGACCACCGATAACTCAGATCCTACCAGAAACAAGGCTTGAGAAACCCGTCAAGCGAAGCACCCCGAGCAGCTGGGTGCCGGCAGCAGGAGTAAGGGGCGGAGGAAGGAAGCAGTAATTCATCAGCTGAAGGTGTGTGGCAAGCTACAGAAGCAGGAATGGTAGTTATGTTGTACATTAATTGTTTCTTCACTGCCAGCCACTCCTATTTTTTCTAATACTTTATTTGAACAGCACCGGTTGTGACTAATATTTTGGGTTTTAGGTGAAAATATGACAAAATTGACATTATCCCACAATGGCACGGTAGTAAACAGGGCTCTGTCTATCCTATGTGTTGAGGATGCAAATTTTTCACCCAGACAAGACCTGACGATGAAGAACAAAAGGAGTTGGAATGTGGCCCTGTAGATACAATCTGTATCCTACTTCTTCCCGGGGAATTTTTTCCACAGCGACTGCTGGATTCAGCCCAGGGGAGACACTGGCAGAGATATAAAGGGCATGAGAAAAGGGAGCTTGGAGTAGTTTTCTCTGGGGTTTCCTCCCTGCCAATTTGCCCCAAGGTGACAGAATTCCTTTAAGGAAAGCCACAGAGCCTCTTGAGAGGCGCTCTCTAGAAAGCTCTCTCCCTGTGTCCTGGCAATTCTTTCCTTCCTTACCCTTTCCTCAGGCCTAAGGATGGTAAAGTCCTCCCAGAATATTGCACTAACTTTTGTTTGCTTTGTTAAAACACTTCCCGCATGTTTGTAAAGAGTCACCTTATTAAACTCTCCATAAATGACTCACTTTGTGCAATCTATTTTTTATTGGGACCCAGCTGATAGGCAAAGTATAGTGATGTGTTCTTAACGAGAATCCCTCCACACAGTGCAGCTCACAGATGTCAGAGTGTGAGTCTTTGTGTGTTTGGGAGCACGTGGTGCCCGTGTGAGTTGAGGGATCCCTTCTCCAATATAGCCCCAGGTCGGGAGCCAATATTCAGCTGGTTCATTTCCTAAAAGGGCAGGGAATTCTGAGCCCAAGACATAGGAGCTGGCAGAGCAGCTGTTCTCAGCTAGACTCTGCCTCTTTGGAGGAGATTTTTGAGCCCACGTTGCCCTGGCAGGGTGGCCCATTGCTGCCAGTAGCCGGAAGGTTCCCAAGGAATAAAGCTGAGTAGTCAAGGCCTTAGAACATCCACCGATTTTAGTACGTTGGTTACTTTGGTTGGTTTTGTCGATGATACAAATATAATAGCACCTATAATCTTCTTTAGAATAAATATTTAATTACTCTTAATAAATGAGTTAATAAAGTTATATAATTAACCAGAAAACAACCCAAAACAAACACAACAGCAAAAACAAGACTAAGACTTGAAGCTCTGCTACTTAACTGATGTGTAAACACCAACAAGGCTAGAGTGGCAAAGACTGGAAATCTAGAGGTAAGTCTGTGTGTACCTGCCAATGCCTATCCCACCCTCTGCAGCTATAAATAAGCACGATTATCATCTATTGAGCAGTTATTCCATACCAGTACTGTTCTAAGCATTTTAGTTGTGTTGACTCATTTAACTCTACAACACAAAGGTAGGCACTACTATGTCCTCCCTGCTCTACTGCTGAAGAAACTGGGACACAGAGGTTTCAGTAACTTAATAAGTAGTAGGATTCAAATTCGATCCCAGGTAGTCTAACTGTGTAGAGTCGATAAGAGCCTGTGCTCTTGACCACTACAGAAGCTGTGGAGCGTTGGAGCTGTGGCCTTCATCAAAGGAGTACAGTCACTTTGGGGCAACTTGGTGTCTGTCACCTGAATAAGGAGACGGTTGGTGTGATTCTCTCCCAGGTCTTCATTAGCTCTAAGTTTCTGTGGTTTTGGATCTGTTTCATTGTCTACTCAGAAGGCTAATAAATTCCCACTTGACACTGAGAGGGCCCTAATTTCCCACATCACTGGTACACAATACTGCACCAATGGATCTATTGGGCTCCGACTCTTCCCCTGCCTCTGCTGGGGTCATTCATCGTTCTGCATGATTGGTTTTTCATGCAATCACTACTGCCGGCCTGTGACCCTCTCGTGCTCATGGACTGTTTATATCCTCTCTGGAGCTCACTTCAGAAAATATCTTTAGGCACTCCACTCCAACTCCACCTAAAACCTTGCCATGCAAAGAGCTAGATCTGCTGTGATATTAAATTTCCACTGGAGCCTGAAGGTCCACTAATTCCATGATGACACACATGCCTGTCACACTTAGTCAGTGTCCAAGTATATTTCCTTTGGATCATCCAAATCTTTCCTATTTTCTCCATCTCTTCTTTTTATGATCCTTTTCTTCCATTGTTTTATCTATTCTTCCATTATTTCCTCCTCCAACCATTTCCACAGCAACCCACGAAACTTTCAACTCAGGTGAGCACATTCTCCTCCCTTCTCAATCTCAGTTTAGTTTCTACTTTTTGGGGGACATCATTTTTGACCAAAGAAGCAGTAGCATAATGTCTAGAGGGGTGAAACAAGCATACTTGACATTAAGATTCAAGTGTGATGAACTATTTTACAACCAAGGCAATTTGCTTTTTAGGGACCAGATTAAAAACAGTTAACCCATAGATTAAAAATAACTCCAATACTCCTCTTTCTTTAATTGAACCAGACTTTACACAAATGTCCCAGCTGAAATGGTGCTCTGGAACTTTGTGCTTCTTGGAAAATACAAATAAGCAGCCAGACCTTCAGTCTGATCATACTTGAGATAAAGAAAGCACATCTTAAATGTGAACAGATGGATCTGTTTAAACAAAAGTTTATGAACAAAAGGTTATCATTGATTTTAGAATGATTAGTTTACATTCTTCAAGTTTCTTTAGATGTGTGACCAATACTGGTCTACGTATCTTCTAGCTCCGGCAGAAAAATAAGAACACCACATGGTACAAAGTCCAAAATCTTGTTCAAAACAAAAATTCAAGAAATTTATGTTTTCCTGCTGAGGCCTTTCTATTTTGGAACCTCTGATTGTAAATGTTAAAGAAAATAAATTCTTTGAGGTCTATCAAGAACTGTAAGGTTTTAATTAACATTCTTTGCCTGTTTGTGTCTTACCTTACTTGAAACATGAATTGTTTGAGAAGTAATCTAACTTCATTTGGCTAAAAAAAAATTGTTATCTAGAACTTTAATTCAGTTACTGGACTTTCCTCCAATGAATAGTCCTAATATGTAGGGTATAACATTTAATAGCATATTGATTGATCTACTACATTAACTAGTAAATATTTTGAGGTACCTATTATATGTTAGAAATTATGATAGGGCCTAAGAACACAGGAGTTAATGAACCAGGAATGTTGGGGGTCATGTTGGAAGAGACTGACCCACACATAATTAGCCATAATGCGTGGCGAGTGAGCAATAACAATGGATGAACAACATGGTGATGGATTGATAAGTCACAGTGATTAGGCAAGTGACAGGAGAGGATGAAGTTGCAAACAGAGCTCAAAAGTTTTAGGTAGGTTTTAAAGGATAACTAGGAGTTCTCCAGCTGGACAAAGTGGGCAAGAGCATTCCAAGCAGAGGGAGCACCACGTGTCCTGTGGAAGTATACAGCTTTTTGAAACCAGACTTTTCATTTCATTCAATCAGTTCTCTCCACCATGGAACTAGGTACTATAATAAGAAAAAAGACTTGGCCCTTGAATTCCAGGTCTGCAAAATCAAGATGGAAACAATTCAAGGGAATAGGAAATTAAATGCTTGCCTATTTGTGTAAGTAATAGATCTGATAGATATTAAAATTAGCTGGGACTGGGCTCTCCATTCACCCAGGGCTGAATGATGACTTCCACTGGACCTGAGCACTTTTGTCTTTGTGGGCCCCTTCCCCTGTAAAAAAAAAAAAAAAAAAAAAAACAGTAAACATTATATTTTACTATTGTTTTGGTAAAAAGACCAATATGCTAATATTATATATGTAAAACATTTTCTTCTACTCAGAAGTTTGTGTATTTTGTTTTTCTGATTTTAAAGGACATTAAAACATTTTCTTGGGCCCCTAAGCACTGTGGCTACTGTGCCTAATAGATAAATCACCTTTGGAAACCCCCTCCCTTATTCTAGTTGTCATTCTGTTGCCGAAGAATACTCCTAAAAATTTCCCTTTCATTGGACCGCAGAGAATCTTCAAGGAAAGAAAGCCACTCATTCAGTGTGGTGATTCTCAGATCTTCTGCTTAGAAGTCTTGTTTTGCCTGGAAAATTAACCCGACTCCCAAATACACCTTTCACTTCTGTCAGGCAAATCTCTCTAGTCCAGCACTGTGTATTGGAATAACCTAGAGAGGTTTTTGGGTTTTGGGTTTTTCTGTTTTTTGTTTTTTGTTTTTAAATTCTGATTCCAAAACCAATCAAATCAGACTCTCTTGCTGTGGGACCAAAACATCAGTACTTTTTAAAGCTCTTCAGGTGATTCCAATTTGCAGCCAACTTTAAAAATCAGTGCTCTAAGCAACAATAAAATACCATAATCATTCTCCTGTAATGTGCTGTGAAGCCCACAAGAAATGTGTGTGTGTATAAGTATTATACTGCATTGTAATTACTTGTTTATATATGAATCTCTTTATTACATGGAAAACTTCAAGCATCATTTCGCAATCACTATTGTTTGACCCACCACCTAGTTCAATGACTAGCATCACACAGATACTCAATAAATGTTTTTATTGAGTAAGTAAATGGTGAATGAATTGCCATATGTTCTTGAACTTTTACTTTCCCCTCTTCCCTTTTTCTTCATTGTCCTACTCCAAGGTTCTCATTCCTGCCTGTACACTAAAATCACCTAGGAGCTTTATAAAAATATCCTGAGCCCCACCCCAGATCAATTAAATCAGAATTTCTGAGGGTGGGACCAAGGATATTTTTATAAGATAGTTTTCAAAAGATCCTTAGGCCCTCAGGCTATTCTCATGCCAGGGTTGAGAACAATTGACTAATTTTTACTCATTCTTTAGGGCCCTTTAAAGGTCTAACTTTTTCAGTAAACTTTTTCTGATACTCTCCCCGCACACAGCTTTTAACTTCTTAAATTCTGGTTGTCTTAAAAAAGAAATTTGTAATTTCAATCTTAAATATTTTCCTGCTTTAGCCATGTGTATATGATGCTAGCAAAGGGCAGGAATCATGCTTTCTATCGTTCTGCTGTGTCAGAGAGATGAGAACAGGGCTGGGCCTGAATTCTAATGCTTAGTGACTAAAGGCAGTTCTATGACTTTTATGTTAGACTATCACGTGTCTTGATCCAGCCTTGACACACACTATTCAGTAGATCTCAGGAAATCAATACATTGCTTGAAATGTTCAATGTGTAGTCAATTTTCGCAACCAGTCCCTAGTTTTAAGTTGTAATTTAAACTAAAGCAGGAGTTGGATACCGCACCTGACCAGCTCCCTGAAAGTCATAATTCGACTTACTTATCAAATGAGGATCAACAGGTGAATGTCAGTTTATGAAGAGACAAAGCAAAGATATTTAAAATTCAGATTACATTGCTGCCTTCTACCTTTCCAAACTTTAACTGACATTTTCCCGGGGGAAGTAAAGGCGGTGCAAGAATTTGGGAGGCACCTATTAGCACTCACCTAGGGCATGTGGACACCTGATTATTTCCATGGCCAGATCAGAGAATACCATAACGCTTACTAAAAATGCTGATTTTTGTATTAGTCAGCATTGCAGTGCTGCTGAGTTGTATGAATTTGGTAACGTAGCAGTTAATGGATATACATTTATTAATGACTGTGAACTATTTTACTGCAGTATTTTATATACATATTTTAGCTACATATTTTGTTGGACTCTGATGTTTTGAACTTTCTCCTCTCTATTGTTTAGTTTAGAAATAAATATCTAACAAATGGGTGGTTCTCCGGCTAGGAAAGATGCATATACCTCATCTGTCCTGGATAGGCCAAACAGAAAAAAATGAACATAGACATTAGATCAGTCTGTAATTGATGGATGGACAGTATCTAGCACTTGAGGAAAAAATTATACATTTATACTGCATAATGAACGCAGATGAAAAATTTGAGTTAATTAGAATTCAAAAATGTTACTCACCTGAAACTTTTGTTAAATAAAATCACCAGAATGGTGATTTTCATAAATCTCTATAGTCTATAAATTCTCTTTAGGGTTGAAGAAACTAGAATTTTTCAAAAGGAATTTAGTGAGCCATTTCATTTTATGGTAAAAATATGTTTTCCATGTATAAATGTTGTTCTTAAAGTTAGTTTAATCATGATAAGTACAAATTGATGGAAGGAGTCAATGAACATCTGTTGGAAAAAAAAATCTGCGAAGTACCAAATATTTATAAAACACTCAAGCCCACACAGACATATACAGACACACACAAATGCACCCAAAGAGAAGTTTGGGTTTATACTGTGAGATCCAAATGGAGAAATGATTATGTAATAAAAAGCCTAATTTGGCACTAAATGTTCAGAAGTGATTGGATGGAATTACTAATCAAATACCTTGTATTAAGTTAAATATTTAGAATCTAGTGTCTTTGCAAATCCACAACTTTTGTATACCAAAGCAAATAACAAAAACACAGAGGTTTCCACTGAGTCATTTGTTTCAATTTTCTTGAAAGAAACTCAATGGATCATATATTTTATTTTATTTTATTTTATTTTATTTCAGCTTATTATGGGGGTACAAAAGTTCAGGTGGATGATTTTATCCATGATTGAAACAATTTAGCTATCTTTTTTTGTTAGTATTGTATTTGTATAGGTTAAGTGGAAGCAGTCAAAAATGAAGATGAAAAGCCAGTTTCTTTTTTCATACTTCTCCTATATCTACTAGGTAATATCAGGAAGAAAAGCCAACACATGCTTTACATTTTTTTTCCTTTTTGAGACAAGGTCTTGTCCTGGTCACCCAGGCTAGAGTGTAGTGGCGCAATCATCGCTCACTGCAACTTTGAACTCCTGGGCTCAAGCCATCCTCCATCCTCCCGCCTCAGCCTCCCGAGTACCTGGGATTACAGGAGCATGCCACCGTGCCAGGCTAATATATATATATATATTTTTTTTTTTTTGTACCTACTGGGTCTCATTATGTTGCTCAGGCTGGCTTTACATTTTAAAAAGCATTTTAATATGTATTGATTTTTATTTTCTTTACTGTGACCTGTAGGATTTTTTATTGTTTTCCCCATTTACTAGAGATGAGGTAAACAACCTCAGAAAGCTTTAATGATTTTTTCCAAATTTCTGCAACCTGTAAATCGATGGTAATAGATATTACATCTAGTGTGTATACAGCTGCTATATGAGAGAAAGATGAAGACAACACATTGTACTTTTTTGTTGTAAGAGATACAATACCATGTGACTTCCAGATCAAAGCCTGGCCACTTTACGATGTTGTCAATACCTTTCATTTCTGAAATGCCTTGAAATGAGCAAAGCCTTTCACCAAGATTCCCAGGCAGTCCTGAAATGTTTGGAAAATACTGGCTGCCTTAGCTCTATGAACTAGTACTCGTTATGGTCATTTCCGAATTAAAGTCTAGGTAATGCCAATAGCTGAGAACAAAGCCCATTCATGCTTGCTGCCAACTAGTCTCCTCAGTCTCAAGAGTTGGCATGAAGCTGGCAGTACTTCTACACAAAGTGGTTTTTAATAAGTGTTGGTTCCTAACATCATGGTGGTTGTAAATGTTAATAAACTTCCTACAAGGGAAGTAGAAGTGGAAAGTTTCATTTGTTAAACATTTTATCACTCTACTGGGTTAGCATGGACAATTACCCCAGTTCCCTGAGGCACATAGGCCCTGAGTATTTAGCAGTTAATGAATATAAATAGTAGCAAGCCAGCAATTTTCAAAACCATAAATAATTGTTCCTCTGAAGGCTCATGCTAATGGAAAAAAATAAAACAGAACTGACGCAGCAAAAAAAATTACTTATTAACTCAGCCAAAATTGAAGTTCAAAACCTTACTAACCTGTACCATCCCAGGACACTGTAAATCTATTCAACTAATTCACAAATGGAGCTCTATAGGTGGCCATTTCAAACAACTGCTTTTCTTACATCTACAATATTTATTCCCATACAATTCCCTACAAAACAGACAGACTGTGGTTAATCTAACAACATGATAATGTCCATCGATGATCAGTAAATTTTGTCTGGATTGATAATCATTCTTTACTACTTTTTTATGAAAAATATTCTATTAAGAGTACAAGTTCATGTGGCAAATCAAACAACAGAAAAGTGAATAAAGAAAAGCTAATACCAGTTCACCCTTAAACAACACAGGTTTGAATTGAAGATTTTTTAAAATAAAAGTCTGATGGAGTGTATTTCCCTCTCCTGCCTCCCCTCCCAACTCTTCCACCTCTTCTATCTCTGCCACCCCTGGGACAGCAAGACTTACCCCTCCTCTACCTTCTTCTCAAATTACTCATCTTTAAGTTGATGAGGATTAAGACCTTCATGAGGATTTACTTCCACTTAATGAATAGTAAATACATTTCCTCTTCCTTAAGATTTTCTTTTCTCAAGATTTATTATAAGAATATAGTATATAATACATATAACACACAAAATGCATGTTAATTGTGTTACAGCTAAAGCTTCCTGTTAACAGTATGCTATTATTAATATTAAATCTTTTGGGGAGTCAAAAGTTATATGTACTATAAAAAAGACATCTGCACCCGAATGTTTATAGCAGCACAATTCACAATTGCAAAGATATAGAAACAACCCAAGTACCCATCAATACATGAGTGGATTAATAAAATGTGGTATATGTATACTGTGGAGTATTACTCAGCTATAAGAAATAACGGGGATATAGAATCTCTTATGTTCTCCTGGGTAGAGTTGGAACCCATTCTACTAAGTGAGGTATCCCAAGAATGGAAAAATAAGCACCACATGTACTCACCAGCAAATTGGTTTCACTGATCATCACCTAAGAGCACATTCAGGAATAACATTGATTGGGTGTCGGGCAGATGTTGGGGGGGAGGGGATGGGTGTATACATACATAATGAGTGCGATATGCACTGTCTAGGGGATGGACACGTTTGAAGCTCTGACTCGGGGTGGGGAGCAAGGGCAATATATGTAACCTAAACTTTTGTACCCCCACAATATGCTGAAATAATAATAAAAATAAAATAAATTAAATTAAAAGACACATTTAAAAAAAGTTATATGTAGATTTTCAACTATGCAAGGTCTGTGGGACATAAGGTTAGGGACAAAAGGTCTGTGTCCCTAACCTCCATGTTGTTCAAAGGTCAACTATATTATTTCTCCTTTTTCTACCAATAAATGTAGTTATTGGCTTAACACTGTACATTAGAAATTAACCTATCAAAGTATCAAAGAGATATTCAAATAACATGTTAACTCGGGATTTTATTGATGTCCTAATAGTCCCTAGAGAAATGGCAGGAATCGGCTAAGTATACAAAACCTGGGATGATGAAAATGACAACCCCGGTAGAATTTTTAAATTAGCTGATGATTAAGTTCATTTGCTGAAATGTGTGTACCAGATTCTTATATTAGTTATTATGCCACCAAAAAAAACAGACTTTGAAATTATGATTATCATAGAAACAGGATTATAAAGGGATGTAATATTTTGAAAAATATCTATGCAAAGTTTTAGGAGATGACATCACACTAGAATTTAGAAACTGCTTTTTTTAAAACAAAATATTTTTATATCGGAAGAGTTCTATCGATTTACAGAAAAGTTGCAACAATAGTACAGAGGGTTTCTGCATCCACTTTCCCTTATTGTTAACATAACCACAGTACATATATCACAATAAACTAACATTAGTGTATTACTGTTCAGTAAACTCCAGACTTCATTTGGATTTCACTAGTTTTTTCCTAATATCCGTTTTTTGTTCCGGGATCCCATCCAGGGTACCACATGACATTTGGTCATTGTGTCTCCTTAGTCTTTTCTGGTCTGTGATAATTTCTTGTCTTTCCTTGTTTTTGATGACCTTGACAGATTTGAGGAGTACTGGTCAGATATTTTGTAGAATGACCTTCATTCTGTGTTTGTCAGATGTTTTTCTCATTGTTAAACCGGGGCTGTGGGTTTGGGGAAGACTATTGCAGAGGTGAAATCCCATTCTCATCACATCGTATCAAAGGTAGGTAGTATCAACATTATACCACTGGGGACGTTAATCACGATGACTTGGTTAAGATAGCATTTGCCAATTTTCTCCACTCTGCTCTTTGGAAGAAAGTCACTGGGTGTAGCCTATGCTCAAGAAGAAAGGGGAGGATTCAGTATTTTTTTAAAAAGCTATTACAGAAATAGTTGCCCAATTTTTCTGTAGCAAGCATAGGCAACAAAAATGAAGTTATTAATCTTTTCCTGCAGTATGAAGTTGGAATCCATTTCCTCTAAGCTGATGGGACTTTTTTTATTTTGTTGCCTGCTATAGAAGAGAGATGACTGATTCAAGAGAGAAGGTAAGAATAGAAGGAAGGGAGAGAGGAAAGAGAAAGTGAGGGAGAAAGGTGAGCTATTGGTCTAAGTGCACAGCTGTTTAATGTGAACCTCACTATTTTAAAGATGCTTTTATTACAGAATGTGTTCAAAATGGAATTGGGGAGGTATCTGGAAGCAGAGACAGAGGGAAAAGTAAGCATCAGCTGACATTTTTTTTAAAAAAAAAATCCTTAAGGTTACTATGTGACTATAAAATTTTATTGCTCTCTAGTACTATTTGTATTATTTTAGAAGCCACAATATCATTTGAAGAAGCAATAATGTATGTAGCATTTTGTTTTTCTTAGAGACTGAGTCTCCCTGAATTGCCCAGGCTGGAGTACAGCAGCTATTCACAGGCACGATCCCACTTCTGATCAGCATTGAGGTTTTCACCTGCTAGGTTTCAGACCTGGGCCAATTGACCTCTCCTTAGGCAACCTGGTGGTTCCCCCGCTCGGGGAAGTCACCATATGGAAGCTGAACTTAGTGCACATTCCCAATTGGCATAGTACACTACGGCCTAGAACTTTTGGGCTCAAGCGATGCTCTTGCCTCAGGCTCCCAAGTACGAGTAACAGGGACTACGGGCGTACACCACTATGCCAGGCAACATTTTATTTTGTTTGTCATTTGAGTATTCATTTATTTCCTCATTCATTCAATTCATATTTACTGAGCACTTAGTATATATTAGGCATTATTCTGGACACAAAGCATGGAGCCAAGAATAAGAGAAGTTGCAGAGATCATCTGCTTTTAGAAAAAACAACTCCTGGGAAAAAGAAGAGTAGGATGACCACAGATAGACAACAAACAAATAAATCAATACATGGGATGCTTTTGATAAAGGTAAGCCTGAAACATGCTCCATGGATAATAAAGCAGGGCTGAGTATAGGAGAAGCTACTTTATGTTGGCTGGCTTGAACTCTGATAAAGTCCTACTTTGTGTTATTGTGGGTGTATTTGTTTTGTTGGTTTCTGGTTTGTGGATGTCATTATTCTTGTACCTTCCAATTCATTGTGCTGTGGCACAATTTCTAGAAAAGAGGAGAGGTGAGTAGGGAAAGTTAATACAAGCAATATAAATCCTAAAGTGAATTCTATCCATAAAGCTACTCAATCTCATGCAAGTAGAATGATCAGGGATTATGTTCTTCAGGTAAGACCACACTGCAGAGATACTTAAATAAGTCTACATAACTATAAAGAGGTGAATGAACTTTTAACTATTTAGCTCTTTATCAATGCATTCAAATAAATATTTTCTGGTAAATTAATCCCCTTAGTATATTGGACATTTAATAAAATGACACTGCCACTATTCAAAATTCCCAAAGAGGGCAGAAAATGTTGAACCAACAATGGACTAACTTTATAGCTAACAAAGTTACTACCTTGAATAGACCAGTACTCATTCCGATGAATAATTTCTGAAAATTTGGTTTTTAAAAAATGAATCAGGCAGGGTGTGGTGGCTCATGCCCATAATCCAAGCAATTTTGAAGGTAAGGAGGGAGGATTGCTTGAGGCCAGGAGTTTGAGACTAGCCTGGGTGACATAGTGAGGCCCTATCTCTATAAAAAATTAAATTAAAAAAAAGAATCATTTTACTTCACTACTTTACCACTTTACTTTTACTTGTTTCTCTTCCCATTCTACCATAAACCACTCCTAAGCAGTATTAGAGATCTTTTACTTCTATGTTTTGTCATTCATGTTATACTGTATAGTTATACTCAAACTAGCAGGA
This sequence comes from Lemur catta, assembly GCF_020740605.2. NCBI lineage: Eukaryota > Metazoa > Chordata > Mammalia > Primates > Lemuridae > Lemur > Lemur catta. Next base: position 21,873,454 of record NC_059150.1, on the reverse strand, counting down.
GTTTTATAGTTCTAATTTTAATATATAATTACATCAATCTCTCCAATATTTTATATATATAAATACATGTATGATATTATATTATGTATATATACAATATAGTATTGCAGAGATATTGGTGTATTTGCAGATATGTAATGTAAACTCAGTATATTGAAGATGATTTTTTAAGAGAGTAACTTAGTAATTAGTAAGGGGTGACCTACTGCTAATATAAAATTAACTTATTATATAAAAGTTCAAAATCAGAGGTCTACTCTTACCTATAGAAAGAAATTTATCTTAACTAGTCTTCCACAAATCCTATAAATAAAACCTATAGAGTTAGAGTAGTTTTCATCATTAACGTATACCATTTACTTTTCTTAAAATGACCTACTATAATTGCTATTTAATAATGTAATTATCAATAACTTTATTATGTAATTTCTAATTTAATTGCTATTATAATTAGTCTTACAGACTACTTTTAGGAATATTTCCACCCTCAAAATAAATATGGAAAAAAATTACATAAATCTTTAGAAATGATAAGGAAACCAATTCATAATCTTTGACTCCAGCAAAAAAATTTAGTATCCCTTGGCCAACTTTTCCATTAGTAGAGGTGTATAACTGAGCTATGCACATTGCATTCCCTTTGTTCCCAGATCTCCCCTGAAAGCTTTAGGAAAATTACAAACTATCCATTGATAAGGTTTTGTTGAGGTGGGCATGGCTGACTAATGACAACTACTCACTAATTTGCTTGGCTGACTCTGGGCTGCTCTCCTGCCCTCAGGTAACCGACACACCTAGATATGCGAGATATTCCATTAGAAGCTCATTTTGGATTGTTCTAACAAGCTTCTCTGAATCTAAGGTAAACCAAATGAGGTAACAACATTGGTCTTTGTCATCAAGTATGCATCACTGATACTTGCTATACCTGGCTACTCCCTGATATCCAACACCTGTCCTCCCTTTTTTTTTGACCTGTCAGGGGTGGACTTCTGGCACAAATGATAGTCAGTTCAATTAAATTTCCCTTGGCAAATATCATTCCGACTCTTTGGCAGATACTGTGCAAGGTACAACAGTAATCACACGCAAGTCTTTGCCCTTGAGGTATATATTGTTTAGAGGAGAAAGAAAAGGACAATTCTAAAACATTAGGACGAGTGTAAAATGAAAGGTGTGATATGGTGCACATTGAGGGGTTCTTAATCTAGCTTTGTACAATCATGGAAGACTTCCCAGAGGAGGTAAAGTCTAAGCAGAGACCTTAAAGTAAATAGAGTTTAACTAGCATAGATCCCCATTGTCCTCATGGTGCTAAGTCTGACGGTCAATTCTCAGTCTTCATCTTACTTGAACTAGCTATCAACAGGCTTGACATAGTTGTTTGCTTCCTCATCTTTGTAAAGCTTTCTTCACTTGACTTCTAGAACATCACACTCTCCTGGCTTTCCTCCTGTCTCTCTCACTCAATCTCCTCTGCTCAGTCTCCAGATAGTTCTCTGAGGAATATTGGAGTAACTCTGGGCTTAGTTCTTGGACTATTTCTCCTTCCTCTTCTCTCTTAATCTCTTGGTTATACAACCAGTTTCATGGTCTTATATGTCATCTATGTGCTGATAATTTGCAGGTCAGTCTCTCCTGGATCCAGAATTATCTACTGAACAGCCTACTCAAACTCTCTTCTTGGATTACTGATATACACCACAAACTTAAACATATTCAAAAATAAACTTCTAACTCACCCTCCTAAAATTTGCTCTTTCTGCAGTCTTCCCTGATGTCAGTTGATGGTAGCTCTGTACTTCCAGTTATTCAGGACCAAAAGCTTTAGTTCTTTCTTTCATCTCACATGAATCCATTAACAAATCACATGAACTCTTTCTTAAACTATATCCAAAATGGAATCACTTGTCACCAACAGTACTGCAATAACCCTAGCCTAGCCCAAGCCACCTTCATGGTTCATCTACATTATTTTAAGAGCATCTAAATTTGCCAGATTGCTTTTGTCCTTCCCCACCAACCATCTATTACCAACAAAGAAGCCAGACCATGTTATGCCTTTGTTTCAGTACTGCACCCCATTCCTATGGCTTCTTATTTCATCCAGAGAAAAACCAGAGGCTAATATAGCCTTTGTGATAGGGTCCTACCTCACCTCTATGACCTAATTTCCTTCCCATCTCTCCCCTTTGCTCACTCTACTCCAGCCACAGTGGTCTCTCTGCTGCTCTTAGAATTTTTTGATAAGACCAAATGATTGATTTAGACATATTAATAGACAGGTGAAGGAGAGAGGGAATTAGGATGATGCCTAAACTAATGCATGTACCAAGAAAGGAAGTATGGATAGAATACTGGCTTTGGAGTTGACAGGAGAAACAGTGAGCTTAGTTTTTAAAATGTTGAATTTGAGTTGCCTCTGAGACATCTATATAAATACAGTAATCATCTGATAGGCGGATTTGGAGTTCAGAAGTGAGATCTCTATTTTACATTTACATTTTGGAGTCATCATTATATACTAACTGGAACCATGAAACTTGGGATAGCTTGGGAGTGGACCAAGCAACGTAACAGTTATAAATCCTTTATAAGCCAAGAGATAGACAATACTTGAGGCATCTTCAAATATGACGAAGAAAGAACTAAATATTAACAGAAAAAAGAAAACTTGGTGAGAAGTATTAGTTAGGATGCTTTTTATTGAAAATAAAAGAATACACCTACTACAAAATAGCTTTAGAAGTAAGGATTTATTATCCACAAAACAAGTTATCTGAAAGTAGTCAGTTCAATAGTTCAATGAGGCTTCCAGAACCCAGGCTCTTTTCCTCTGTGTACATCTCACCCTATTGGGTTTTGTTCTCAAGTGTATTTAACAAATGTTTATCCTATGCCAAGCTCAATGCTTTGGAAAAATCAACTATTTAAACTTCATATAACCCTCTCAGGTGATTACTATTATTATTATCTTTCCAAGCTTACAGATGGGTAAATGTGAGCACAGAAAAATTAGTAATTTACCCAAGTCGTAAGATAGCACGAATGGATTTGGGGGTACTGGATCTTGAACATCAGACTTCAAAGTTCCTGCTCTTAATCACTATGTTATAAGGCCTCTCCTTATAAGTAATGAGATTTACTTTCTAGACAAAACTGGGCAGAGTCGGAATTGGAAAAGGTATTCTGAAATGATAGATCACCTAGGTGCAGCACATATTTCTGAATCATCTAGAGGTGCCCATCTGAATCATCACTGACCAAAAGTCAAATTATGCCCAAGGAGAAACAACAGTCTCTAAACCACTAGAATAGGTGGGAGTGGAAGATGGGTGAAGCATAAAACTAAAAGTTCTCCCTATTTAAAACTAATCATACTTCATAAAAAGTCACTGGACAATTAATTGAAACAGGTCCTCTCACGCCCTGAATTTTATTTGATTCTAACAGTTGAAGATGAAGCTTATTGTTTTGTTTTACTGACAGGTATGTCACTTCCAATTCTAGAGCAGGCAGGAAGCATAACATTCATTCATTCACTTACTCATTTACTCATGCATCGTTGATTCAGCAGATATTTACTGAAAACCAATTGTACATCAGGAACTAGAAATTCAGACAAATATGGACATGAACTTTGTCTTCAAGCACTTCACAATCCAGTCTAACACCTCACAGTCCAGTAGTTAGTGATTTTACCAGACGGTGGCTATCTGATTAATAATTTCTACTTAAAAGATTCATTGCTCTGAGCTTGTATAATTAATAAAATTCCTCATCTTTATAAAAGGCAGCTAAACAAAAAGCAAATGTAGAATACCGGTTTTAAAGAAGGGTGCTGCCCTTTCAAGGATTGTATAATTAATAAAAAAAATTTACATTCCTTTTTAAAAATGAAATGTGTAAGCCAAGGGAAATTGTACGTAAATTATTTTAGGTATGTAGCAAATATAAATAAGATGCCTAATGAACAGTAAAAATACACAAACAAAGGAAGCACTAAATGAATGATTTTGGCAGACCCAGAGATAAAAAGCAACTGCACATGATCTCAATACTCTGGCCTATTCCTGTAAAATTTTTCAAAATTTTCTTAAATATAGAGAAGGGTATTTCAGTGAATTAATTCATCTAAATAAAGCACATTTATCTTATGTCTTGTTTTCTAAGTGAGTTAACCAATTTGAGTATCTTCTGCACTTTTGAAATCTAAATAACCATTCATATTTTCTATGGTTACTAGTAACCACAGCCAATTAGCTATGAATAAACAATCAATTAAGCAGGGCGATGATGTTCCTCCTATCTGTGTTCTCATTTATTTACCTAGAAGTGCAACTATCTCATAATCTTTTTATTATCCTTATTTATTTATTTAAACAATATTACTGAGCATTAAATATATACAAGGCAATACGCTAGTCCAAGTTAAAAAGGAGTAAAAGAGTATTTGTTTTTAACAAGCTTGTATAAACTTAGCAGAGGGAATAAGACATACAACCACTTTGCCACAAAATCCAGATAGAATATATGAGAAGTCATTAGAGACATTCAATGTATGGTATGAGTTGAGAAAAGGGAAGATCTCTACGGAGGCTGAAGCAGAGAAAAAAGAAGGCATTGAAAGTGGTATTTAGCTGGTCCATGAGCTTGCTATGGGCAGGGATGAATGAAAGGACATCACAAGTTGAGGCAAAAGATGAAGGGCTCCAGGTGGGCAAGATGATAACATTTGATAGAAGATTTGGAACACAAGCTTGGGCCAAATAATTGATTATTAATATGTGGATACTAAGTAATAGAATTTTGAGTCTAACCAATAGAAAATATATAATAATTGAGAAAAAATTTTCCCAAACTTAATTCTGAAAAACAATAGATATCTAGGAATTAAGGAAACACAGCATCTTTAATTGATCAATGACAAATCGCCCCTCCCCCAGCTTTGCATCCTGTAAAATAATAGAAGACCGTACAGGTTCTGTCACTAATCACCCAAGAGATGATGCTTAAGGTGTGGTTGGGAGGGGCTATCTGAAGTCTCCTCTTTTTCTTGCCAGAAATACATTCATACGAAAATTATTCTAAAGTCATTGTAATAACTACATGACAGGACTCGTCTCAGTGATTTATTATATGAGTCATGGCAATTCATGTTATGATCAGTGTGGTTTTCATTTCAAATAATTTAATATTTCCATCAATAGAGGGTATTCCACACAGTGGTACAGGCACGCTTCATTGTATTGTGCTTTGCAGACGTTGCACTTTTTACAAATTGAAGGTTTTTTGCAGCCCTGCATCAAACAGGTCTATCAACACCATTTTCCGGTCAGCATGTGCTCACTTTGCATCTCTGTGTCACCTTTTGGAAATTCCTGCAATATTTCAAACTTTTTCATTATTATTATACCTGTTATGGTGATCTGTGATCAGTTATCCTTGATGTTATTATTGTAATTGTTTTGGGCACCAGGAATTGCACCCATATAAGATGATAAACTGAACTGATCAATGTGTGTATTCTGACTGCTGCACCAATCAGCTGTTCCCCTCTCCTCATCTAAGTGTCCAAGTGAAAGAAAGAGTCACACGTCTCTCACTGTAAATCAAAAGCTAGAAATGATTGAGCTTAGTGAGAAAGGCATGCCAAAAGCCAAGAAATGCTGAAAGCTAGGCCTCTTGCACCAAACAGTTGCCAACTCCTGAATCCAAAGGAAAAGTTCTTGAAGGAAATTAAAATGCTATTCCAGTGACATGAATGATAAGAAAGCAAAACAGCCCTATTGCTGATACGGAGAAAGTTTGAATGTTCTGCACAGATCCAACCAGCCATAACATTCCTTTAAGCCAAAGCCTAATCCAGAGCAAAGCTGTAACTCTCTTCAACTCTATGAAGGTTGAGAGAGATGAGGACGCTGCAGAAGAAAAGTTTGAAGCTAGCAGGGGTAGGTTCATGAGGTTTAAGGAAAGAAGCTGTCTTTATAACATAAAAGTGCAAAGTGAAGCTGCAAATGTTGGTGCAGAAGCTTCAAGTTATCCAGAACATCTAGCTAAGTAAATGATGAAGGTGGCTACATTAAACAATAGATTTTCAAGGTATTAATAAAATGCTAACAAAGGGTATCGTGTGATACAGAGAAATCTTTCATGAAAGGAAAAGTCAATCAAATGCAGTAAACTTCATTGTTGTCTCATTTTAAGAAATTGCTGCAGCCACCCCAACCTTGGGCTACCACCACCCTGATCAGCCAGCAGCCATCAATATCAAGGCAAGACCCTTCACCAGCAAAAAGCTTATGACTTGCTGAAGGAACACGTGATCATTCGCATTTTTTAGCAATAACATATTCTTTATTAAGGTACGTACTTTTTTTAGCCATAATGCTATTGCACACTAAGCAGACTACAGTATGGTGTGAATTTATGTTTTATGTGCATTGGGAAAATATAAAAACTGTGTGACTCACTATACTGCTATCTTTGCTCTATGGTGTAGTCTTCTCCCAAATGTTAGGTCTGTCTTGTTAGTTTTATCATGTTGTTAAGCAGATCATTTGAAAATACTTCTACCATCTCTCGTTATTCTCAGAGGGAGGGCTGGTTCCATTTCCTAGTCCACCATTACTGGAAGTGAAAGTCTCACCTAGAAGTTTTACTTTCCTTCTTCCATTCACTAAGCTGCCTCTGATTCCTCCCGGGTTTTAGAAGGCATGGAGAGAAAGCAAAGGGAACAGGCAGGAAAAGCCGTACTTGACTGACACGGATGTAATCTGCTGTTGGCTTCTTCTGTCTGATGCCAGTGTTAACAACTGACTCTCTCTCGGGCACACCAGTGGTGCTTGTCACAGACCCTCCTCCCAGCCCCACCTATTGCACCCCCTCGATTCAGGCAACTCTCCTCGGCCCACCCTGTACAGGATCCTTCTGCATCCAGAGGTTCATTGTAGCTTCTTTCTGCTGAGGTTTCCTGGCTCCTTCCAGGAAGCCTCCTTCAGCGGGGGTCTCTTTCAAAACAATTCCAGGACAAAATTCCCACTTCAGATTCTACATCTGATTGCTAAAAAGCCATGAATCTTTGACTCACTCTCAGACAGATAGGTTTCCCAAACATTTTTCATCAGCTCCTCTAGCATAGAATGTTCTAGCCAGCTTCTGGCCTATGAACTTTCTTTTTTTTCTTTTTTCTTTTTTTCTTTTTGTCGTGAACAACTCAGACATGGCTGTGTCCCTTTAATCCAGGAATTTCACACACAGCTTTCCAAGTGGTCTTCAAAATTCCTCTCTCACTAGGCTTAAGGTGAAGAGAAAGAGCCCTCAGACACTACCCTGGGTGAGGGTGGGCCTCACAGCACAGGAATTCTCCTCAGAGAAACGCTCAGTTTCTAGCAACTCCAAGCCTCTTCATGTTCAATCATTTTATATCTGAACAGGGTGAGGAGCTAAGAAGAGCAAAACTTATTTCTATCACTTCATTTACATTCTGGCAAAAAAGAGACCAATTCACTTTGGAATGTAGGGTGAGGTGGTCCCAACTGCGTGGGGTCTCAGCCTAAATGGAGACATACAGAGTCCCAATTCAACAGTGCCTTCAAAGGCACAAAGCATGAGGAGAAATGACATTTATGGATCGCCTACCCCATGCCATCGCCTATTCTGTGTACTTTAAACTACATGTTTTCTCACCTACTTCTCGCCATCTTGGGAGGCTACACTAATGGTTGAGTGAAAATGTGTACTAAACTAACATGTATTTTTATCTCAAAGTTGGACAAAAGAAGAATTTTTTTAGATGCACAAAGAAAACGTTTCAAAATTCAGAAACATGGGAAATGAAGAAAACGGGTTTTATATATTTGACTTAGAAACAGGGTATATATTGAAACTTCTTCAAACTTTTCCACACTGAAAGTGAATTTTCTACCTGCAATCTGCCTGCTGCATAGTGAGTATTCCCCGTTTCATGCCATCACAGATCCACTTTAACTTCTCTCATCTCCACTTGTGTGAATTCACTGGTTTATTCCCCCTTACTATTAATATATCCTGCATTAACAAAACAAAGTCCTGGTTGACTTCCTAGCTCTAGGGTTATCCTCTTTCAATTGTCTTTCAACACTGCTACAAAACGAATCTTTGTAGCACGCTGTTTTCATTATATCAATCTTTGATCCAAATAATTTACCAAGACATTCTACTGTTAGTTATATCTCCTGGGAGAGGTAATTAAGGTCAAAGCCACTAATTCTTGACTCACAAAAATTAATGATACCACAGCTAGATCTTCAAGAAACATATAATCAACAAAATTCATTCTATTATTTATGTTTAACTCAAGTTTTGGCTTGAAGCCCCAATCTAATTCTACCCTATTGAATTTCTGTTCTGTTTATCCTACACTACCTCTGGTCTATACAGTATTTCTCTTGGGCTCTACTCAAGTTCCTTCTCAGTTTTGCAAGAACAGGAATGGTTTATATGAATAGGAACCTACCCATAGCTTCCTTAAAAAGGTGAAGAATTCCAAGAGACAGAGATGCAAGATAAAGATTTGGAGGAAAGGCCCCAGCCAAGTTCTCTTTATAATTAATTCCTTTACTACCCTCACCAACAGCTACAGACCTAGAAGAAGCTCATGTCTCCGTCATCTCTCCCTAAAGGTTGGAGCACCTATGAACATCTACCAGAACAAATTCACAGTCTCCATTGTACTTAGAAAAAACCATGTTTATCCCAGTATCATTTGTTTGTAATTCAGTAACAAATATAAGCAGAGTGCAGAAGAAATTAAATGCTTCGTAAGTATTTAGAGAAAGGTTTGATTGTTTCATTCATTCATATATTCATTCAATAAATACCTTGGGCTGGATTGTAAGTTTTACCTCTCAATTTTAGCAGAATTGTCTTTCCAATAGGTACAAATCATAGGGCCTAGAAGAAATAAAGGGCACATTGGGTGAGTATCAGAGAACACCAAAGAAAAATCTCTTCAGATGACAAAGACTCAATTGGCCTGTTTCATTTATTAATTTATTCATTCATTCAATATTTTTGAGTGTTTATCACATGTCAGGATGCATTTGGTATGGGAATTGAACAGTGAACAAGACATAGCCTTTGCTCTCATGAAGTTTACAATCACGTGACCACTGAAAGGTCAGGTGACAAGAAGGGAGTCACATGAAAGAATATCACAGGTGAAATAAGAAAGCAGAAAGTAAAAGGAGACAGGCATTCTAGAAGAATGTGACATCATGTGAGTTGAATTTTAAAGGAAAAATAGATTTGGGTTAGATGGGGGTAGCAGGAAAGGGCATTGCATAATGTCAAATAATAAATGTGTCATAGATGTATCATAGACTAATGAATAAACTGGAAATTTGCATTTTGACTTCAGTAAGAGTTTTATTAAAAACAAGAGTTGTTTTTAACTTAAGAGAAATTAAGAGAGACGAAACTTTCAAATATCTGGAGGTCTAAATGGCCTAAATTTTTCTCAATGGCCCAAAAAGATGATCTAAAACAAAGCAGAAACTCAGAGGAAGGATACTGAGAAGAGATGGGGTGCCTAAATGATAAAATTCTATTTAAATGATGGCAGTGGTAACTTAACCTCACAAATTCCAATTAAATTCAATTTATACTATAAACATATAATAACCGAGTTTCCTGCCACCAGCCTAGCATTATCTTGAATAAGAGAAAACAAAGACTCAGAGAAGTTAAGCAAACAAAATTACGCAGGAATTGGAGGCAGGAGCAAGGGAGTGAGATAAAATTCAGTGCTGTGTCTATTACACCAGAATGAAAAAGTCAAAATACTGCATGTGGGAAAGATCATGTAGAGTTACACTAAAGCCATTTGGTTTCCACAATCACTGCTATTCATTAAACTTTCCCTTCACTGTTTATAATGTGAAACCTGCTAAAGCATGTCAGTAGCAATAAATTTTTGACTGAGATGATTAAAAGCACAGAATATTAATCAAATAATTTTTTTAAAAAAAAGCTCTGTCCTGAGATTTGGAATTTTCCACTTCCCAAGTTCTCCCCACGTTTCAAATAAGAAGGGAAAAATACCAATTAGTTTAAAAATCTCTTCACAGAGACCCTGCATTGTAATGCAAAACATGTAAAGTTGGGCTTCTTTCATTTGAAGTTAATTTTTGTGAATTACACCTTTAATAAAAAGTTATTGAGCACTCGATATGTGTACAGACTGTGCTGACTACAGTGAAAACAGAAATATATCTTGCTCTTGTGGCAAAAACAGTGTATGTCTCACAAACAGTTAGGCTTTCAAAATTATTTATTTCAAGCGTAAGTCTATGCTACCTTTCAATGTTTCAGTAGCTTTCATTGAAATTAAATTAGAGACACAGGTTGTCTAATACCAAACAGATTCATTCTATATCTTTTCCCCCAAGATATTGACTTTTTAATTTTTGGCAATCTGATGGCTACAAAATGGTATAGCCTTAGGTTTGTAATTTGCATATATCCGATGACTAAGGAGTTGGAACATTTTTTCATGTATTTATGAGACATTTGTATTTCTTCTGTAAAATGTCTGTTTATTTTGTTCATATGTCTATTGAGTTGTTGATCTTTTCTTGTTGATTGATGCTTAGGAGTTCTTCATACATTATGGATCATCATCCTCTGTTATCATTTATATTCTTGTGTGTGAGACATGAATGGCTCGAAGGCTTGATTTTGCCTGTGTCTCTTAATAAATCCACTCTCACATATCTGTTAGCCAAAGCTGCTCTCACTTTTGCATGCTCAAACCAGACTTTTTTCCTACCCAGAGGTCCTGCCCTGAACTTGCAAATTTCCACTAAGAGACATTCATCCTGTTGCAGAAGTTCTGATAATGTTTTAAATCTACCATTACATTTGTATATCCTCTGCACTTACAGGAGTATCTGATATATTGTGGTTATTTAGTAGTTTAGATGAATAAATGAATGAATGGCACTAACTCTCTATGATCTAGAAGTGTTTTCCTTCTAATAATAAAAATATTATCCCAGGACTTCCCCTTCCTAGGCCTAAGGTTCTACTTTCTTCTTGCTGCCTTGCTCAGAGTATCGTGACCCTAAAAGATCGCCCACTAAGTGAATTAGAGCTTTACTTCTTGATTTTTTGGGATTAACAAATTGCTAGGCAGCCATGGGGTTCAAACACAGCATTCCTTTGCGTTCTCCCTCATTATCCGCTCCCCATCCATAAGGACCTGGGTTAGGCTGTTTTGAAAATGTATTGCTGTTTTCCTGAAAAGCTGTGTTTTGATGCTTTACATTTTGGGCACCACATTTTGTCTAAAAATTGAATTTTTTAATCAGAGTTCTAGGAGAAGCACAGTGTCTCCGTATGCCATGGGTAACATACACCACAATGAAACTCATTCTAAATCTCATACACAATGAAAACTGCTATTTTTTAAACTAATTTTCTTACTGTCATGTAAGAAGTATTAAGGGAGATATACTTTCTTAGATAATGAAAATTCTAAGAAGTTAGAACCCAGATTAGTGAGCATCTGATAAATATTATATAGTGATATAATGAGAAAGTAAATGTTTTGTAGTCAATCATAATCTATTTTAATGTAAAATTAAGCCACAATAGGGAAAATGTCGATACTCAGCTTTATTACTCAATATTAAAATGTCATATTTTTAACAACTGGCATTTTAGTATATGGTGAGGTATTTTCCTTTATTCCCCTTACCAGCAGTTTCCAGTCTGTGTCATCATTGCTGATACAAAATTGTATTTTTACATATAATTTTATCTTGGCATAAAAGTCCCATTAGAATAACCAGACTTAGGGGTGGGAATTCCAGCTGTTTTACAACATTGAGTTCTCTAGAAAGGACAAACTAAGACACAGGAAATTTGGTGCCTGTCAGTGGAGTCAGATAAATCTTAACGATCGTATTTCAAACATTTTTCTAATTGTGTCCTATTTAGATCAGTTCTGTCCTCTAGACATTGTTTATAAGTAGATTTGGAACTTACAGGAAGTTTCTCAAAAAATTTCAACAGTTTTGAATTTTCATGTAAAGCTGTTATATTCTTGGGGGTGGTGGTAACTGATCTGAAAAACAACTTTCTTTACAGAGGACTCAAAACTTTGATTCCCTCTGTCGCTTAGATCCATAAATTTTTTAAAAAATGTAATACTAATTTATCATAGAGACAAGAATGTACACTTTAAATATTAAGTACAGCTTAAGGTGTATCAGATGATCTCTCTCTGCAAACCTTCAAGAAGCCTCTGAAAAATCCAAACAATCTATAATTACTAAAACTCTGGTATTTTAACCTAATGTCACAAACAGTGGCAACTTTAATCAAGAATTATCCTGTCTCATATTCCTCATAAACTTAGTATTAAATGGTGTTTCTGGCCGATGTGAAATATACAGTGCCCACTCCTCCCCAGCTCACTTACTTTCTCTTTTTTTTAGTCTAGGAAGGATGTGGCTTCTGTTTATCTCAGAGGCAACTAATGTTCCCAGAAATTAAGTATCTGTAGCTCGTCATCTTACCACACAACAGTAATTTTCAGTTATCATTTCAAGTGTAACGAAGACCTCTGGACATCCTTATGGCTTAGTTTGTATTTAGGGGCCTGAAATGACAGCTATATGAAGATTTGTAAAAGTGTATTTAAATGCTCATTTAACCAGTTTATTTCTGAAGTCCTAGGAAATGTTTGCTGGTGAGAAAATGTAAAACTGCCTAAAAGCCAATTAAAACACACACACAGACACACACGTTTCTCTTATTGTACTGGAATAATGCCTGAATAAATGAATGTGTCAATGACGAGTCATATTGATTTGCATTTGCAATTTACCTTAATGGTAATGCTTTACTTTTTAATTCCCAAATGAATGAGAGGTGGTCATATACAGATTTCCATGATTTACAGACCTGTGTAATACCAACTTACATACATGTGGCGTTTCATATCACAACCTCTCGTGATCACTATAAACCCCATGAGAGAATTCTTGTAATCTCATGTGTTATCTGTGTTTTACAATTAAGGAAGCTAAGACTCAGACAAATTAATAGATTTGTGCAAAGCCACAAAGCTAGAGTGTCAGGAGTGAGATACCTTCTTGGTCTTCCACCCAGAATCTAGTGCAACCTCATGTATGCCAGGATCAGACAGGTTCTTGGATATCATCCTAGAAACTACACGTGGAACAAAACCTGAGCAAGTTGCCAAACATAGGTTTTTCAATTACTGAGGTAAATAAAGAGGCTGCATAGAATAGTAAAAAAAATGACCTTTGAGGTCTATCAACAGTTGACGCACCCTGTCTCCTAAACTTACTTAGACAAATTATTTAACTTTTCTGTAACCCAGAAATTTTATGGAATGATAGTAAATAATGAAAGTAAATGACCTGACTCATCACAGACATGCACGAAATGGAAGTTTTAAAAAGAATGAAATGTCCCAGAAAAGGTAAAAAAAAAAAAAGTCTAGCTTATCACCAAATTCACCTGTGGAGCTTTGAAAAACTAGTTTCTATAAACTGCGTCTGTAAGAAAGAAACCAGGCCAAGTACTTGATAACAATTCATCACAGCAACACTACGAGATAGAAATTATTTTTCCCAAGTTAGAGAAAAAAAGATTTGACACTTGAAGAATTTATAAATGATAGGGCCAGAATTAGAACATAAATCTGCCTAAATCTTTTCACTCCCATATTATGTTTCTACATATTCATGGTTGCTGTAAGTATGACATAAGTTGTCACTGAAGCTGCCTTCAAAGTTAATGTGATTATGGAAATGACGTACTTTGGAACCATAAAATTGTTGATTCTGATTAATGCCACATGAGGTGAATAGAGTGGAAATACACAGCATTGTGTAAAGCATTAGATTTTCTTTGCAGGACCATGGTTGTTTACTTATTTCTCAAGACTGGACTTCTGGATATAGATCATTTGACTACAGTGAATCATCTCTTCCAATGGTATTTAGTATAGATGTCATCTTCAAGTAGAAGATTCCACAATTTAACCTCTTTCAAGAAGATCACTTTTTATATGCAGAGAAAGCTCACCCACACAATTACAAATTGTAAACTTGTGTATCATTCATATTGCAGAATATCCATTATTTTGTAGAAAGTTTAAATGTTATGATGAAACATTTGCGATGTTAAGCTTTAATATGATAGTTTCATATCTACATAAATAGAACTCACAGCCATTTATCATTCATTCAGTTATCCATTCACTTATATCTGGGTTCTCAATTCTGTTCCATTGGTCTATATCTCTGTTCTTGTGTGAGTACCATGCTGTTTTAGTTACTATAGCCTTGTAGTATAGCTTGAAGTCTGGTAAATTGATGCCTCCCAAAAGAGTAGTGATCTATCACTTCTTGTATTATCCTGGATAGAGCTGGAGCCTATTCTACTAAGTAAAGTATAACAAGAATGGAAAAACAAGCACCACATGTACTCACCATCACACTGGTATTAACTGATCAATATTTAAGTGCACTATAGTAGTAACATTCATCCAGTGTTAGGCAGATGGGAGGGGGGAAGAGGTGATGGGTATATACACACCTAATGTGTGTGGTGTGCACCGTCTGGGGGATGAACAGGCTTAAAGCTCTGACTCCTGTGGGGCAAAGACAATATACGCAACCTAAACATCTGTACCCTCGTAATATGCTGAAATAAAAACAAACAAACAAAAAACAATTATCTATTCATTCATTAGATGGAGTATATACCTACCTAATGGGTACAATGAACACTCTTTGGGTGATGGGTACACTTATGGCTATTATTGAAGCATTACAAAAGCAATCCATGTGACCAAAAACATTTGTACCCCCTTAATATGTGGAAATGTTAAAAAATGTCTTTTAAAAGAATACAATGGTGAATAAAACTGTTAAAGTCCTCCTTACGAAGCTTATAGTCTAGTTAGAGAGATGGATCTTACTCAAGCAATCACATAAATAAGTGTAAACATTCAAGTGTCTTACATACCGTGAAGAAAAAGTATAGAATGCTGTTAGAAGTTATAACTGGAAGGCTTTTATAATAAAGTGACGCTCTTATGATAAATGAGGTCTGAAGGATGAACAAACTTCATTAGGTAAAGAAGAGTAGGAATAATATGTAGACAAAGGTAAGAGTCTGTGTAAACTTCTAATTCTAAGAACTGAAAGAACTAACCAGAAGACTAACGGAGAGAAAGCTGAGGTGGCAAGTAGACAAGAGCACTCTATGCAAAGCCTGGTAGGCTGTGTGAAGATTATTTTTCTTTATCCAAAGAGAATCTGCAAACAGTGAAGTGTTAGAAGTCAGAGAATGACTTGTCAAACTTTTATTTGAAAAAGATCATTTTGGCTGCTTTCGGTAATAGGATGGAGACAGAGAGAAGGTGTGAGAGGAGATTATGGTTTGCACTAAGGCAGTGGTGTTGGATATAGAAAAAAATTGCACAAATGCAAAAGATATTTAGGAAGTAAAATTACGAAAGAAGGATTGTGCTATAATTTGCAAAAGGGTGAGGGGGGAAACAAAGACATGTAGATTTGATGAGGTGAGTAGCAGCAGGGCAAATGGGACTTGGACCATGAGTTCCATTTTGGATGTGCCAAGGTTGAGGTGTCATGGAAACATTCAGGTGAAAAATGTAGGCCTTTAGATATTCAAGTTTGGAGCTCAGAGGAGAAGTCTGCCTAGAAACCTGAATATTTGAGCCATCTGCGTATAATTGAGGTTAGGGAGGCAGCAAAGAATGTGAAGCATGAGAGCCTAAGGTCAAGTTTGGAGGCAGTACAAATTAGGACAGGGAGACTGAATATAAAAAGATGAATGATAAAGAATGCTCAGGGATGGAGGGGACAAGCCATGGGAGTGTTGTGTCAAAAAGTCAAGGAAAAAAGTACTTCAAAAGAGAAAAAAATCAATAGTCATTCATGCTGCAGAGAGATTAAATATCATGAAGTCTGAAAAACGGCCAAACTTGTTATAATATTTTACTCCATCTTCTTCCATTATATATGCCTCTTGTGTTTTATTACTTGAAATACATCTATACATACATTTAATTGCCAAAGTATTTTATGACTAAGCAGACATGTGAAACCCTTGTAAACAAGGGAAATTTTTGATCCTGGGAGGCACCCACTAGATAAAAATGCCATATTTCCTGGTTATAGTTCTCAAATTAGACAATGAATTGCTGTCATCAGGTACTAATAACATGTGCACATAATCTTATAATCATAGTACTGGAAAATGCCATGTGGGATCAAAAGCATTTGGAAATCATGGAAATAGATTTCAGAATTTCTCAAAGCCAAGTACATTTGTTGTCTAAAAGTTAAGTAAACAGTATATAACCTCAGTTAGATCATAAAAACCAAACCCATCTATTTGTACTATGCAAAACACGTATCTATTTGCAATAAGTAAAACACACATAAAACAAAATAATTAAAGAAGACTAAAAGCAAGAGAACAGGAAACATGACGGGCAAATCAAAGAACAGGAAAGCACTAGTGAAGATATTCATTTCAATCAAAATTGAATGTAAGACAAAAAGCTTTAAATTAAAAAAATAAAGATTTATTATAATAGAAACCAGGTAAAAATGAAGACCCATTCACTGTGAATCTTTATACATGAAAAAAATAGTATTGAAATTGTAAAGCAAAATTAAAACAAATGTAATACAAGGATGAATATACAGAAAACAATGTTAAGAACCTATTTTCTTTCTTTTAAAAATTACGAGCAAATGTTCAAAAGAAACTTTAACTTATCTTACTATGTTAGTTTGCTAGGACTGCTGCAAAAATGTATGACAACCTGGGTGACTTCAGAGAAATTTATTCTCCAAATTCTGGAGGCTAAAAGTCCAAAATGAAGATGTGAGCAGTTTTATTCCTTCCTACAGCTTTAAGAGAGAATTCAGCCCATGTCTGTCTCCTAGATTCTCAGGCTTTGCCGGATATCCCTGGTATTCCTTGGCTTGCAGCCACATAACTCTAAATGGCATTCTTTCTGTGTCTATCTCTGCGTCCAAATTTCACATTTTATAAATGGTAATGGTTGTTCTGGATTAGAGTCCACCATAGTGACCTTTTCTTAACTTGATGATCTTTAAAAACCCTATTTCCAAATAAGGTCATTAGACACAGGCATTAGGGGTTAGAACTTCAACATCTTTTGACAAGGGGACACAATTCAACCCCATAATATTTACCCAACCTATAATAAGTAGGCTAAAAATATAGATATAGGCACTATCTAATGTAACTAGATATTAATACAAAATATGACTTTTTCAAGTGCTAATGGAGAATTTGTAAAAATTGACAAAAAAATAAGAGAAATGAAAACATATATCCATAACTATATTTATATAAAAACGTTTTATGGCTGAATTAATAATAGCCCAAAACTGAAAATATCCAGGTGTGTATCACAGGAGAAAAGATACAAAAAAAAAAAAAGGATGTATTCCTATAATGGAATGATTCTCAGTAATAAGAAAAAAGGAATTACTGATACAAGCAACAACATGAATGAATCTCCAAAACATGTTCAGAGTAAAAAAGTCATACACAAAAGAGCACATATTCTTAGATTCCATTTAGAGAACAGGCAAACTAAACTATGGTGGAAAAGTATCAGAATAGTGGATGCCTCCGAGGGTGGGAGGTGGAGATTGCCTGGGAAGGAGCAGGAAAGAATTTTCTAAGGGGATGGTGCTATGGTTGGAATGTGTGTGTCCCTCCAAAATTCCTATGTTAAAACCTAATTATCAAGGTGATTGTATTATGGTAGTACCTTTAGGAGGTGATCAAGTCGCAAGGTCAAGCCCTCATGCATGAAAGGAGTGACCTTATAAAAGGCATGAGGAAGCTGTTTGACCTTTCTTTTGTCCTTCTACTCCATGTGAGGACACAGCAAAAAGGTGCCACATTGGAAGCAGAGAGAAGCCCTCATCAGACACTGAATCTGCTGGCACCTTGATCTTGGACTTCCCAGCTTTCAGAACTGCAAGGAAAAAATTTCTGCTGTTTATAAATTACCCAGCCTAAGGTATTTTGTTTGTGGCAGCGGGAACAGACAAAGACAGATGGTAAAATCTATTTCTTAATATGGTCTGCATTACAGGCAGTGAATGGATTTCTTTGGCTAATGAACACTTCGAAATTTTTGTACTTCATTATATATAAATTTTATCTAAAAAAAAGGTCTGTATAAGTACCGGACACCTGAACACTTGTTAACTATATGCATCCTGAAGTATTTAGAGGAAAGTGCATTGATCCTTACAATTGACTTTGAAATGTGTGAAAAAATAAGATGACCTAATGTATAGATAGATTTATAGATGATAGATATATGAAAAAGCTTGTACAATAAAATGTTAATCATAGAATCTAGATGCTGGGTATATAAGTGTTCTCTGTAATATTCTGTCTATTTTGTTTGAAATTTTTTATAATAAAATGTTGGAAAAATAAACAAAAATCAATAAATTATGAAGTTAAATTATCAAACTACTTATTATGCATTCTCTAATATCAATGTAATAAAATTTAAAATTAGTAGTACAAACAGAACACAAAAATTCTGACCTACTAAAAAATATACATATAAGAAAAAAAACTCAAAATCAAAATTGGATAAATCTAGACTATAACAATAATGACAATATTACATATAAAAACCTTTGGAAAACAATTAAGAAAAAGAAAGTACAAATTTAAACACATGAATGTGAACCTTCAATCCAACAAATCAGAAAAGAACTAATAGCAAAAAAACCGAGGAAAGCAGAAGGAAGAAAACAATATGCTAAAAGCAAGAAATAATAACCAGATCACAGAGATGTGATGGTTAATTTTACATGTCAACTTGGCTGGACTAAGGGATGTGTAGATAGACAGCTGGTAAAACATTATGTCTGCGTATGCCTGTGAGGGGTGTTCTGGAAGAGATTAGCCCATGAATCAGTAGTTTGGGTAAAGAAGATCTACCTTCACTAACAAGTGTGGACATCATTCAATCTGTTGAGGCTTCAGACTGAAAAGGTGGAGGAAGGGTGAATTCTCTCTCTCTTCTTAAGCTAGGACATCCATTTTCTTATGTTCTTTGGACTTTGGAGCCCCTAGTTGTTGGGCCAAAGGACGTCAGGACTTACACCAATTCACTCCTCCCCACTCCGTCCCTTCTTTAGTCTTAGGACTGAATTACACCACAGGCTTTGCTGGGGCTCCAGCTTGCAGATGTCATATGGCAGGACATTTCAACCTTCATAATCACATGAGCCAATTCCCTTAAAAAATGTCCTGTTATAGACACCTGCACTCAAATATTTTTAGCAGCACAATTCATAATTGCAAAGATGTGGAAACAACCCAAGTGACCATCAATACATGAGTGGATTAATAAAATGTGATATATGTATACCATGGAGTACTATTCAGCTATAAGAAACAATGGTGATATAGCACCTCTTGTATTTTCCTAGATAGAGCTGGCACCTGTTCTACTAAGTGAAGTATCCCAAAAATGGAAAAATAAGCACCACATGTACTCACCATCAGATTGGTTTCACTGATCAACACCTAAGTGTACATATGGGAATAACATTAATCAGGTGTCGGGCAGATGGCAGGGGTGAAGAGGAGATGGGTGTATACATACATAATGAGTGCAATGTGCATGTCTGGGGGATGGACACTCTTGAAGCTCTGACTTGGGGGTGGGGGGTGAGGGGGCAGGGACAATATACGTAACCTAAACATTTGTACCCCCATAATATGCTGAAATAAAAAAAAATTTCCTCTTATATATATCCCATTGGTTCTGTTTCTCTGGAGGATCCTAGCTAATGCAGGGATGGGGGGCAGATAATAGATAAATCTATGATCTACTTTCATAAATAAACAAACAAAAACTAATTAACCAGCCAACCACTAGCTTGCATAGCTAATCAAAGTAGAAAAGATAGACATCCACAAAACAATGAAAAATGTAAATGAGAAGAGAAAAATGATCACACTCAAATACTAGAAATTTCATTAATAAGAATTAAATACTTTACTCTATTTGATTCAAAAACATTTAAATATCTGAATTTAAAAAATCTTTTGTTTCAGGGAAATATAAATACAAAAACTGAAATCAAAAGAAATAGAAAATTCGAACAGACTTATTTTAATAGAAAAAAATTGAGCAATGGTCAAAGACCTACTTCCTAAAATGATACAGGTCTATAAGATTTCACAAATAAATTATATCAGTTACTCAAATAAATAATTTTGATGATATTTAACTTATCCCAGGTCTTACAAAGAGAAAAAAGAATCTTACTATTTTTCTTCTTCTTCTTCTTCTTCTTTTTTTTTTTTTTAGCAAACCCAGGGAGTCCTAGACTTAAACTTCTGGTTTTGTCAGGCAACACTGGAACCCTCTACACTGACTAAGGAATTCTCCATTCACCAAACCAGTCGCTTTGCTCAAAAAAGAAATGCCAGACCCCTGCTTTCCCTGCCTCCTTTGTAACTAGGGATGGGCACAAAGCCTAGGCCCCTCCAATCAAATGTACCCACCGGGGCAAGGGAATCAGCCATAGATTCTGGAACCACAGCTCATGGCACATAAAATCTGACAACAGGCTGCAGAATTGGTTGCATCCATTTCAGGTGTTAGCAGATCTGGTGGCACTACTGGGAGTCCATGTTTGTTGCGTTGACAGCGGAAGCCATGACATCCGGTGATCACTAGTCACTAGTAGCAGGAGCATTGTCTTCTTCTCTGTGCTGGAGAGGGCCCTCAGGGCATTGCTCCTGGGTGTGCAGCCTTCTAGTTTAGTTCTCAGTATTCCCGGAGATTCTGTGAGCCTTCTAAATGCTTTCATGAACCTGTTTTCTGCTATCAGCCAGAATATGTTTTTATTTCTTCCAGTTGAGAATCCAGACTGATACACAATAAAACATAGATAACAAAAGCTGATAAAGATATCTTTTAAAAGTATAGACCCATTTTACGTATAATTATCAATGTTCTTATAAAAGTAAGTTCATAGAATACAGCAACTGATTAAAAGAATAATCCACCATGACTCAGAGGGGTTTTCCCAAAGAAGGATTTTCAGTATTATGAAATCTACTGCTATAATTAATATAATTAAAAGGTCAAAGGAAATAAGATATTTAATCACTACTATACATGCCAGAAAGACATATTATAAAACTAAACATCTATTAATGATTCAAAATAAAACCTTTACAAAACTGGAAGGATGGATTATTTCTAACATAATAAAACATTTTTCTTCAAAATCAAATTGCATCATGCCTAATTGAGAAACTAGATTCACAGTCTCACTAATAGGAAGACGATAAGCATGCCCATTACTTTAATATTATATTAATTACCATAATTTTTGAAGAATTGGACAAAGTAATTAGAATAAAGAAGATATAAGAGTCATAAAAATTGAAGAACAAGAGAGAAAATGTCATTTATTTCAATTGATGCAGTTGTATATCTGCAAACTCAAGGGCATCAACTGATATTCAATTGTAAATTTAAAAAATAATTAAACTGTCTAGATACAAATTAATATATAAAACATCATCAGCTTTCCTACAATAATTTTTCTTATAACCAGTTAGGAAAATGTAATAAAAGAAATATTTTATTTAATAGCAACAATAACAAAAATATCTAGTAAAAAACTTAAATGTGTAAGAATTGTGTGATGAAAAGTATTAATATATCCAAACAGAGACATTTTAAAAAGTTGGATAAATAGCAATGCATACATTCTTTTTTCAAAAAAGTTTCAGTGTAATAATTTTTTATTTTTCTTAATTATTTTATAAATGTAATGAAATCCCAATAAAAATACAAATGTGTTTCTGAGGAAGCAAGAAACTTACTGCAAAATTAATGTAGAAAAATAAAGATAAGAGTACCAAATAAATAAAGAATGAAGGAATAGCTCTATCAGATACTTAAGTCCGCTATAAAAGTATAGCAATTAAAGCAGTTTGACACTAGCATATGTAAAGATCAATAGAATAGAGGAGTTCAGAAAGAGATCCAAAGACACAGGGACTTTAAATATGATAAGGCAGCATTTTGCTGCAATAGTGAAAAGTGTAAACTATTCAATAAATGATATTGGGTAACTATTTGGCTATTTGGAGAAGAAAAAAATTAAGCTGTATTCCTACCTAATTCTTTAGACCATGATAAATTCCAAATGTGTGATGTAAATAAAATGAAAAAGTTAAAGTTCCAGATGACAACATGAGAGGATTTTAGCAATATTAGAAACAGAATCCATATAAGAATTTGACAAATATGAATGCATTAAAAAATCCTTAAGCAATAACAATTATGTAAATACAAATACATATGTATATATAAACATATGAATAACTACAAATATAGATATATATCTATTTTATATGTGGGCATATGTGTGTGTGTTTATGTGTGTGTGTGTGTGTGTGTGTGTGTGTGTGTGTGTCCAGAGAGGGAGAGAAGAGCAACCACATCAAGAAACAAACAAAACACATTGGGAAGGAGTCTGGCAAGAGCTTACTCTGAGGCAGCCTTAGCCCCTCATGTGGCTAAATCCTGGGCAAGATAGAAAGGCAGATGATGAAGCTCATTCCCTTTCATTCTCTTCCACTGGGGAGCACTTCCCACTGGGGAGCAGGAATCATCACACTGTCATGAGAAGGAGGTGCTGTAAGAGCTCAAGAAGAACTGAGACCCATTCAAAAGCCTCAACCTCCAGGCCTGAGTGTATGACCACTGTGTCCCCGCTGAGTGCATACAGATGGTGTCATAGCCCAGGAACCCCGGGAAACAGCTGCTGAGATGGGGACTTCCACAACGGAAGTTTATGAAAGAACGAATGCTCTGGGAAACAACATCCTTAGTGGCAAAGGAAGTTGTATTGAGTAGAAAGTCATTGAACTGCAGGAAACTCATAGCAAAGGTGTTAGCAGCCAACCCACCAGTTTAGGAAATGAAATCTTTAGGCTTGAAGAGGATCAAGGCAGTTTTCTACAGTGTCTACCTACCACAGACAGCAAGCATGCCAAGCCTTGGCTAAGGGTAGAGATGAACAAGTACAGAAAAATTATTTTCCAAATAGGTGCATGCGTGTGTGTGTGTGTGTGTGTGTGTGTGTGTGTGTGTGTCTTGCCATTCATTTAGTGTCTGGTTTCAGACTTGTATTTTGCTTGCTGTTTTATTCCCATATGGCTTCTCAGCTTTTTGGCTAAGGTCAAGTGTTGTATTCCCGTAGACACATACATAGAACCATGTATTTTGCATGTATTACTACATTTTTATTCCCACTGAAGATCAGAAAACTAAGAGACAGAGAGCTTAAGTAATTTTTCAAAGACCAGACAACAAGAAATTAGTAGAACCTAAACACAGAGCCCATACTCTTAACAATCAGAGTCCTTATTTTGTATAGTTGGAAAAATATATATATATAAATAATTAAATCTCAATTTTGTAATTCACTAACTGTGCCGTCCAGCTCCTCTCTGAGGCCCAGTGTTATTATCCACAGAACAGACTTTAAATTGTGTATCAGAACGGTTGTGAGGATTAAATTACACTATATTATACGTCACCCGAAATATTTAATAAATACCACAATAGAATGAAGAATGGCACGGTGCTCATGAAAGTGCTGTCATTTTAACTTATTTCTCTAAATTATTCTCTTTTTTTTGTAATTCCACATTTTAATCATGCTAATCAATTTATTGTAAGTTAGAGATCAGTGTGCCCTCCTCAGCTTCATACGAGGTCTCCGTCCTTACACTAACGGGAATCACTGAAATTACCCCAAAACGTGGGATCCCAGAGAGCTCGAACACAAGGTCTGTAGCGAAAGATCCGACCGAGCCACCTGGGGCCCCCAATGGCAGGGACGAGCAACCAGTGCCCGTTCGGAACCTCACATGCACCAGTTACAGGAACTTACAAAATGATAAAAAGGCCCTATGTTCTTAAAGTTATGATTTATAGAATATTCTGCACAAAAGCAGTCTTTTTTAAAAAGAGACTCGCTCCTATCCAAAGAAGCAATCCATAATGGTGGGCCTCCTCTTTGGACTGGGGTCAGCGGCTTCTTGGCCACCAGGGCGCTGGCTGGCGAGGTGGCAGGGTCTGCGCGCTCCGTGCAGGGGCTCCGGCTCAGGGTTGGAGGCGACTCGCGAGGAGCCCTGGGGCTGATCAAGGGACTCTTGTCTGTCCTCTTGAATTCTGCAGTCGTGTTTCTGTTCCACCCAAAGGTGACTTTCTTGGAGCTGGATGGTGACTCTAAATTATTTTAAATTGCTGGAATACAATATATAATTGATACTGCATATTTTCCCATGTTAATTATCAGCCTAGAGAAGAGTACCAACTGTATGGAAATAATGATTAAGATTTTTTTTTTTAATCAAACAGTACAAAAGAAGGAATGCTGATTTATGACATACGTTGGTATCGTAGCTTTCTTTGTCTTGCTACAGAGCTTTTTACTACAAAACTCAAAATCTTTGTACTGAAACCACCACATACAGTGCATTTCAATGGCTCATTTCCTTAAAGAACAGTTCATCAGAAAACAAAGGTGTGCTATCCTCTGCGTGAATGGACCCTCCCTGGCCAGCCTGTAATTTAGTCACTGAATGTTGTTCAATACCTTCGTATAACTTACCTCAATTTGCAAACATATGCATTTTTTCTTACTAGTTTATCTTCTGCCTTCCCCTCTGTATTAAAGCAGGCACTTATCTTGATAAGCAGTGATAATTACCAATGCCTATAATGAAAATAGATGACTGAGTAACATAGTTCCAAAAATAGAGAAGAATGAAAGCCATGCACATTCTGTCACTTGCCAAACATCTTTTGAGCAATTATGATCCAGGGATTTACAGCTACCCCAATGGCATGTATACTCACAAAGCCAGGTCTTCATTGTCTGATTGATTTTCTTGGTTCAAAACCAACCTCTGTATTTTGACTCAGACATAAGCTTATACCCATAGAAAATACTTAGTAAATACTTCAAGTAAATAAGGGAATAACAATATATACAACAATCACAAAGAACGGATATTACATACAAAGAAGAAATATAAAATAGCTGTAAGATTTAGCTTAATGTATGAGGATTGCTTCAAGTTAAATTTTGAAAATGAATAATAAATGCCCCAGTAAATATTAAATGCAGCCATTAAATCATTTTACCATTTTTGTTTTTGCTTTTCTATGTTATTTTTTTTACATGAAAAAAATTGTTAAGAAATGTAAAAGTTGGAAGCAGGCATCTTCTTTAAATAGATTTTTTTCCATTCACTTCTAAAATAAATTACATGTAGCACTTATAAGTGAAAACAGCTGATTTATAGAGTAGGTTTTATTTAAATGTCAAATGAAGAACTTCACCTTAAAAGCAGTATTTGCAACTCCTCAAATATTACCAAAATGGAATCCAGTTGAACCACAAAAAGGAGACATGTTCTGGACTGTTGAATATTTTATCAGCACTGTGATCATCTCTGTAGAAGATAAAGTTTTTATAATAGCCAACGGCCCAAGGACTGATCTGAGAATAGTTCAAAGCATAAAATTAAAAAGATGAAAATGAAAGAGTGGAATTTCAAAGACTTGTAAATCTCAATAGCAGAGCACAATAATGATCAGGTTGCCCTTGAAGTAATGGATCTCAGGAAGCCTCAATATATTAGATTTAGATTCCTTCTAGTAACTCAAAGGAGTCCATATGTTTTATTTATCTGCATGAAAAACTTCTGTGCAGATGAAGACATTGAGAAATAACAAATGCAAGGACTTGTCCAAGGTTATGTGGTCAGTGCCTCAGATTAAGTGCTTCTTTTATTAAATTATTTTGGCAATAATGATAGTCTTTGATAAAAAGACTTTTCTTTTTATTTTAGAGACAGGAGCAGGGTCTCACTGTGTCACCCAGGCTGGAGTATAGTGGCGCGATCATAGCTCACTGCAACCTCAAACTCCTAGGCTCAAGTGATACTCCCAGCTCAGCCTCCTACAGGTGCGCACCATCACACCTGGCTAATTTTTTGTGGAGACAGGTCTCACTATATCGCCTAAGCTGATTTCAAACTCCTGGCCTCAAGTGATCCTCCCATCTCGGCCTCCCAAAGTGCTGGGATTACAGGTGTGAGCCATCATGCCTGACAAAAAGAGAATTTAAATCTTGCACAGAAAATTGAATTAGGCTATGTAAATAAGAAATACATAATAAGAAGATGGAAAGAAGAAAAGAATTGCATTACATTTGTGAGGAAAATTAGTCATTCTTATCTAACAGAGCACAATTGATTTTTTCATATTCTTTTGATGGCATTTCATTTATAGAGAAATTTTTATTAAACTATTTTATATTATAAAGCTGAAAAGCATTCATTTAGAAGATACAGAAACACAGATAAACAAAAAAAATGAAAATAAAAATGACTTTTAGCCCCATCACTAAGAGACAGCCAGTCCTAAAAAATATATTAAGTACCTACTACACACTGGATACCACCTCATTTCCCAGCGTCCTCTTGACTATCTTCCCACCAGACATATTGGCCTTCTTCTTGTTCCTTGAACATTCCTAACAGTGACCATTCCTCTCCGTTATAGTTATGCATGTAAAGATACACAAAGATATAAGAAAGTAGCTGGGGGATATGATATTGGGGCTGATAACTGAGAATAAGAAAACCTCAACCATCTAGAGAAAAACCACTCTGGTTAGAGGTAACAGCAAGTGCAAAGACCTTCAGGCAAGAAAAAAAAAAAAGAGTTAGATGTGATTAAGACCCATAAAGCCCATTATGACCAGATGGTAGTGAGGGAGGAAGAGTGTTGTGTGTGAAGTTGGAGAGGTAGATATGGCCTTGTGGGTCATGGCAAAAAACTTGGATTTTATTTCAAGAGCAATGGTAAACTGTTAGATTTGACAGGTGAATGTGACGGCTAACATCAACTCCTAATACAGTTGACCATTGAACAATGCATCAACTTGCTGCACAGTGGAAATTTTCATATAACTTTTGATTCCCCCCCAAACTTAACTACTAATAGCCTACTGTTGACCAGAAGCCTTACCAATAACATGATCAGTTGATTAACACATATTTTGTATGTTATATGGATTATATACTGAATTCCTACAATAAAGTATGCTGGAGAAAAGAAAATGTTATTAAGAAAATCATAAGGAAAATATATTTACTGTTCATTAAGCGGAAGTAGATCATCACAAAGTTCCTCATCTGTCTTGCCTTCATATGCAGTAGGCTGAAGAGGAGGAGGAAGAGCAAGCGTTGGTCTTTCTGTCTCAGGGGTGGCAGAAGTGGAAGAGTTGGAGGAGGTGGAAAGGGAGGCAGGAGGGGCAGGCATATTTGATATAACATTATGGAAGTACATTATAATTTTGGTCTGATATTTTGCTTTTTCACTTACTAAAAATGTTTCTGCATGGTACCAATTCTTCTTCCACTGTATGCTTTAGTGTCAGTGTTCATATAATAGAAGAATCAACATCATAAAAGAAATCAAAATCAGTCTTGAATAATCAGAACCCTTCTGCCAGATGGTCTAATGTCAATTTTTCTGGCACTGCTTCTTCCACATCTTCTTCCTCATCATCTGGCACTGGTTGGGAAGCATTCACCTCTATCTAGTTACCTTCTGTTAATTCCTTTGCTGGGAGAACTATTAGCTTTAGAATTTCTCCAAGATCCATATCTTAAAACCCTTCATCCCACACCTTTCTTTGCCATATTCACAATCACTTTCATTATTCCCTTGATTGGCTCTGTCATAAATCCTGTGAAGTCATGCACAGCATCTGGACACAATTTTCTCCAGCCAGAATTTATTGTATTCAGGCTTGATAGCTTCCATGGCTTTTCTGTTACATGATGGCATTTTCAGTGGTGTGTAATTCTTCCAGACTTCCATGTTGTTCTCTCTACTGGGGTTTTCTTCCATAGCCTTGGCAATCCTTTCTATTGAGTACTGTGTATAATGAGCCTGACCCACTGATCTAAAGGCTTAATTAGAGACACTGTGTTTACGGACAAGTAGACCACTTTGACACATTTGGTATAGAATTCTTGGCGTTCTGGGTGGCCAGGGACATTGAGCAATATCAAAAGAACTTTATAAGGGCAACCGCTTACTGGCAAGGTATTTCCTGACTTCAGAGACAAAGCATCCATGGAAGTAATCCAGATGAATGGTTCTCCCTATCCAGGCCTTCTTGTTGTACAGGTGTTTATCTTTTCCCTTCAAAGCTCCCGGGTTACCAGATTTACAGATAAGGACAGCCCTGATCATAAACCTGAGTGCATTTCCTCAAAACAGTAGAGTTAGCCTGTTCCCTCCTGCCTTAAATCCTGGTGCACTTTCATCTGCATTAAAAAACCTATTAAGACAGATATCTGTTCTCAATGATTTTCTTAATGGTGTCTGGGAATTTGTCTGTTGCTGCCTCTTGGTCAAGAAAAGCCACTTCTGTCATCTTAACATTTTACAGCCAATCTCTTTCTAAAATTATCAAACCATTCTTTGCTGGCATTAAATTCTCCAGCTTTAGATCTGTCACCTTCCTTCTGCTTTAAATTGTCATGCAGTGAGTGTGTTCTTTTCTCAAATCATGTTAGAATCTATAAGTATGCCTTTCTTACAGATATTCTGCACCCACATAAAAGCTACATTTTTTTTTTTTTTTTTTTGAGACAGAGTCTCACTCTGTTGCCCGGGCTAGAGTGAGTGCAGTGGCATCAGCCTAACTCACAGCAACCTCAAACTCCTGGGCTTAAGCGATCCTACTGCCTCAGCCTCCCGAGTAGCTGGGACTATAGGCATGCGCCACCATGCCCGGCTAATTTTTTGTATATATATTTTTAGTTGGCCAGATAATTTATTTCTATTTTTAGTAGAGACGGGGTCTCACTCTTGCTCAGGCTGGTCGCGAACTCCTGACCTCGAGCGATCCACCCGTCTCAGCCTCCCAGAGTGCTAGGATTACAGGAGTGAGCCACCGTGCCCAGCCAACGCTACATTTTTGACAGCTACAGCTTCACAAATTTCCTTTATTTTGTTTTTTTACAGTGATTCTTACTCTGGATTCATTTATGTTGAAATGGTGGGCAACCTCAATCAAGTAATTCAACCTTTTCTTGTAATGTCATGACTTTTCTCTGCTTCTTGGGAACACTTCCAGTATCACTACTGGCACTTTGTATGACTCCGAGGGTATTACTCAAGGTTTATAGTATTGCACCAAACGTGATGAAAAGTACACAAGAATCACAACAGATCACATTTTACTGCAATTTGCTGGGGAGAGGAACTGCTTACCTGGAGATGATTATCGTCACAAAGCGTTTTAAGCAGATGCTTACAACCCTTAAACGGTGCAGTAGCAGCAGGAGGATGCAGCTATGAAATTAGTACCATCGTGCTGTGTGTACTACAGTGAATATTATGTAGTTATGATTTAATACTGCATATTGACATTTGTTTCCATTACTCTTCACTGCGAATGACGCCATGTATGGTCTATAAGTGTGTGTGTAAGTTGAGAAGGTTTAACTTTTTATTAATATAATAGATTTGTGTAGGTTTTATGGTAGTAAATGACAAAATATACAAGTATCTACATATATTTTATGTGTTTATGACCTACCTAACTTTTTCTTTTTTTTTTTTTTTGAGACAGAGTCTCGCTCTGTTGCCCGGGCTAGAGTGAGTGCCGTGGCATCAGCCTGGCTCACAGCAACCTCAGACTCCTGGGCTTAAGCGATCCTCCTGCCTCAGCCTCCCGAGTAGCTGGGACTACAGGCATGAGCCACCATGCCCGGCTAATTTTTTGTATATATATTTTTAGTTGGCCAGATAATTTATTTCTATTTTTAGTAGAGACGGGGTCTCACTCTTGCTCAGGCTGGTCTCGAACTCCTGACCTTGAGCGATCCACCCGCCTCGGCCTCCCAGAGCTAGGATTACAGGCGTGAGCCACCGCGCCCGGCCGTAACTTTTTCTTAATTTTTTTGATTCTAGGCTATGTGATTCATAAGAGAGATTTTTCAAGTTGTCACAAATCTCTAAAATATATTCCAACGTTTATTGAAAAAAAATCCACGTATAAGTGGACCCATGAAATTCAAACTGTTTTGTTCAACAGTCATTTGTATATGTTTAAAGTCAACATACATTCAACCCAACTGCTTATTTGTAGCTGTTGAGACTCACTGAACAAGAAATTTATAAGTGGGACAAGCTCTAGGGGGAACTTGATCAGGACTCTACCTCAATAATACCATCAAGGACTGGGGCTCTTTTAAATATTTTTTTCTCATATCATTAAGTTGACCGGGTCTTCAGGTGCAAGATGCCCACAGCACTTCCAGACATTACGTTGAGATGACTCCAGCAGTATTTGCAGTAACAATTGCATTTAAAGAAGGAGCTTTAAAAATGTTGATGCCTTTGATTTGGAAATTGTATTTTTAGGAAACTGTTACATTAATGAAAGTCATCTAATTTTGAAGTTGATTTTACAAAAGATAGATTCACCCATTTATTTAATAAATATTTGTTGAGCACTAGTATATGCTAGTCACTGTTCAAGGCACTTGGAATATAACAGTGACCAAAGCAGACAAAAACCGTATCTTCATGGAATTTACATATTTGGTAGAGGAGACAAATGTTTACTATATTTTGGTAGTAAACAAGATATGCAAGTAGAATATGCAGCATGTTAGATGATGATAAATGTTAGTAGTAATATATCTGAGTGGATTGTGAGCCTATTCATTTGTATGGAAAATATTAAAGGAAAATTATTTTTTGTTAAGAGGATAAGTTGGGTTTTTAGCCTGGTCATGTGAAAAGATCCAGGGGACAATCAGACAATTAAGTTTGAGTTTCAGGTAAGAGGACAGGGTAGAGATATAGCTTTAGAAGGAAGAAACTCTGAAGTGCTCATTGAAGCAATTGGAATGGATGTGAATCTCTAAAACAAGAGAATAGTGATTTGAGAAAGGGAGAAAGAGGCTTTACATGAATACTGTCTCTAGATATGAGAGGTATGAGAGAAGGAATAAATCCTTCCAGTGTTTGCAAAGGAGTCGCTGTCCTTAGGGTAGAGTGAGGTTTTAGTTAAGAAAGGAAGTAGACTTTCCATGACTACCCTAAATAAGCATCTGACACTATTCAATCTACAGCATTCAACCTTGAAAATTTTTTCCAATAACTATGAATAGTAGACAAACAAATGTGCATTGCCTTCAGCAAAACAGTCTTGTGGCTCATGTGGTGGAGGCTGTTTTCTCACATTACTTAAAATGAAGTGGAACATCTAGCAGAGGTAGAAAAAATATGTGAATAAAGTTTATTTTTCAGAACACTTTATGGTCACAGCAAAACTGAGCAGAAAGTACATATATATCCTGCACCTACACCCGGACAGCCTCCTGTACATCCTGTACCATGGGCCTCCCCCACCAGAGCGGTACAATTGTCACAATCAGCAAACCTACAGCAACACATCGTTATTAGTCGAAGTCCATAGCTTACATTAGAGTTCATTCTTGGTGTTGCACATTCAACGGGTTTTGAAAAACGTGTAATGACATGTATCCACCGTCATGGTATCGTGCAGAATCATTTCAGTGCCCTAAAGATCCTCTGTGCTAGGCTTTCTCACCCACAGTCCCCAACCCCTGGTGACCAGTACTCCTTTTACTGTCTTCATGGTTTTGCCTTTTCCAGAATGCCATATTACTGGAATCCTACAGTATGTAGCCTTTTCAGAAATGCTTCTTTCACTTATTAATATGCATTTAAGATTCCTCCATGTCTTTTCATGGATGATGTCTCATTCCCGTCTAGCTCCTAATACTCCCTTGACTGGGTATACCATAGTTTATCCGTTCACCTTCTGAAGCACAACTTGGTTACTTCCAAGTTTTTGAAATTAACAATAAAGTTGCTGAAAATATCCGCAGGCAGCTTTTGTGTGGACATACATTTTTAACTCATTTTGGTAAACACCAAGGTGCGCGACAGCTGGAGTGTATTTACTTTTGTAAGAAACTGCCACACCGTCCTCCAAAGTGGCTGTACTATTTTTGCATTCTCACCAGCAATGAATGAAAGTTCCTGTTGTTCTATCTCCTCACCAGCATTTGGTGTTGACAGTGTTCTGGATTTTGGTATATAGTATATTAATAGGTATGTAGTAGTACATGTATTTTTAAGAGATAGAGTCTCACTCTGTTGCCCAGGCTGAAGTGCGGTATTGCAATCGTAAGTCACTGTAACCTTCATCTCCTGGGCTCAAGTGATTCTCCCACATCAGCTTTGAAGCAGCTAGGACTACAGTGGTGTGCCACCATGCCCGGCTAATTTTTTTTAATTTGTAGAAATAGGATCTTGCTGTGTTGCCCAGGTTGGCCTCAAGCAATTCTCTTACTTTGGCCTCCTCAAAGTTTTGGGATTACAGGTGTGAACCATCACCCCCAGCTTCATTTTTATCTTAATTTGCATTTCTCTGATTATATACGTTGTGGAGAATTTTGTCATACGCTTATTTCCCATCTTATGTCATCTTTGAAGACATGTCTGCCCAGGTCTTTGACTCATTTTTAGTTGTGCTGTTTGCTTTCTTATTTTTGAGTTTTAAGAGTTCTTTGGATATTTTGGATAACAGTCCTTTATCTGATATATTTTTTGCAAATATTTTCTCCCAGTCTGGGACTTGTTTTCTCTTTCTCTGTGATAGTGTCTTTTGTGGAGCAGAAGTTTTTGATTTTACTGAAGTCCAGATTATCAATTATTTCTTTCATGGGTCATGCCCTTGGCATTGTATCTAAAAAATAATTACCATATTCAAGGTCATGTAGAGTTTCTACTATGTTATCATATGGGACTTTTATAATTTTACATTTCATGTCTATATTCTATTTTGAGTTAATTTTTATTAAAAGTGTAAGATCTGTTTCTAGGTTCATTTTTTTTTTCCTGTGATATTCAGTTGTTCTAGAACCATTTGTTGAAAAGACAATCTTTGCTCCATTGTATTGCCATTGCTCCTTTGTCAAAAACGAGCTGACTATATTTCTGTGGGTGGATTTCTGGGCTCTCTATCCATAGATCTATCTAAAAGAAGAGATCTATTTGTCATTCTTTTGCCAATATCACACTGCCTTGAGTACTGTAGTTTTATAGTAAGTCTTGAAGTAGGATAGTGTCAGCCCTCCAACTTTGTTCTGCAGGATAGAGTTGGCTATTCTGAATCTTTTGCTTCCCCACGTAAACTTTAGAATCGGTTTGGCAATTTCTACAAGTTAACTTCCTGGGATTTTTATTGAGATTATCTTGTATTTATAGATCAATTTAGGAAGAACTGGCATCCCAGCAATAATGAGTCTTCCTATCTATGAACATGTAATCTCTCTCCATTTATTTATTTCTTCTTTGATATTTTCTTCAGAGTGTTGTCATTTTTCTTATATAGGTCTTATATATATTTAGTTAGATTTCTATCTAAATATTTCGTTTGGGGGAGGTACTGTTGTAAATGGTAATGTGTTTTTAATTTGAAATTCCATTTGTTTATTGCTAATATAGAGGAAAGTGATTGACTTTTATATGTTAGCTTTGTATGCTGCAATGTTGCTATAATTAACTTATCAAGTCCAGGAGTTCCTTGGTAAATTCTTATGGATTTACCACATAGATGATCATATCATTTGCAAACAAAGACAGTTTTATTTCTTCCTTCATAGTCTGTATAACTTTTATTTCTTTCTCTTGCTTATCGCATTAGCTAGAGCTTCCAGTATGATGTTGAAAAGGAGTGGGGAAAGAAGAGAAACTTGCCTTGCTCGTGATATTAGTAAGAAAGCTTCTAGTTGCTTACCATTAATTATGGTGTTAACTGTAAGATTTTTTTATAGATGTTCTTTATCAAGTTGAGGAAGTTCCCGTCTATTTCTAGTTTGCTGTTTGTTTTTATCATTATCAGTGTTGGATTTTGTCAAATGCTGTTTCTGCACCTATTAACATAATCAGGTGATTTTTCTTCTTTAATCTATTCATGTGATAGATTAGATTAATTTATTTTTTAATGTTAAATCATCCTTGCATACCTGTGACTTGGTCATGATGTATAATTATTTTTACACATTGTTAGATTTTATTTAATAGTATTTTGTTGAGTAGTTTTACATATATGCCCATAAAAGAGATTGGAATTTCATTTTCTTTTCTTGTAATGCCTCTGTCAGGTTTTGGTATTAGGGTAATGCTGGTCTCATAGAATGAGTTAGGAAATATTCCTTCTGCTTCTATGCTCCAAAAGTGATTGTAGAGAATTAATATATGTTTCCTAGCTGTTTAGTAGGATTCACTTGTGAACCCATCTGGGTCTGATTGTTTCTGTTTTGGAAGGTGAATTATTAATTAAATTACTTTAAGAGATATAGACCAATTCAGATTGTCTATTTCTTCTCATGAGGGTGTTGGCAGATTGTGCCTTCCAGGAATTTTCCCATTTTATCAAGGTTATCAAATCTGTGGTAAAAGAATTGTTTGTAGTATTCCTTTACTATCCTTTTAACATCCATGGGATCTGCAGTGATGTTTCCCCTTTCACTTCTAATATTAGTAATTTTTGTCTTCTCTTTTTTTCTTTGCCTGGCTGGAGATATCAATGTTATTGGTCTTTTAAAAGAACCAGCTTTTGGTTTTGTTGACTTTTT
The DNA here is from genome assembly GCF_020740605.2 of Lemur catta. Classification (NCBI taxonomy): domain Eukaryota; kingdom Metazoa; phylum Chordata; class Mammalia; order Primates; family Lemuridae; genus Lemur; species Lemur catta. The sequence goes on along the minus strand of NC_059150.1, from coordinate 21,838,570 downwards.
CTATTGATTTTCTGTTTTGAATTTGATTGCTTTCTACTCTAATTTTCATTATTTCTTTTCTTCTGCTCACATTGATTTAATTGCTCTTCATTTTTGTAGTCTCCTAAAATGGAAGCTTAGATTATTGATTTTGTATCTTTCTTCTTTACCAATATACGCACTCAGTGCTACAGATTTCTAAGCATTGCTTTCACTGCATCCTACAAATTTTAAGTTGTATTTTTATTTAGTTCAAAATATTTTTTCATTTCTCTTGGGATTTCTCTTTGATCCATGTGTTATTTAGAAGTGTGCTGTGTGATCTCCAAATATTTGGGGAATTTTCGGCTATCTTTCTATTATTTATTTCTAGTTTAGTTTTGCTGTAGCCTGAGAGCATACATTATATGATTTTCATTATTTTATACAGCTAAGGTGTATTTGATGGCCCAGAATGTGGTTTATCTCGGTGTATGTTCCATGTAACTGAGAGAAGAATGTGTATTCTGCTGTTGCTGGATGAAGTAGTCTACAGATGTCACTTACATCTAGTTATTAACAGTGTTCTTGAGTTCAGCTATGTCCTTAATAATTTTCTATCTGATAGATCTGTCAATTTCTGAAGACAATGAATTAACCTATTTTTCCTTGCAGTTATACCAATTTTGCTTAATTTATATTGATGTTCTATTGTTTGGCGCATATACATTAAGACTTGTTATATCTTCTGGGAGAATTTACCTTTTCATGGTATGTAATGTTTTCCTTTATCCCTAGTAATTTTTCTTGCTCAGAAGTTAACTCTGTTGGAAATTAATAGAGGCACACTCGATTTCTTTGGTTAATGTCAGCATTGTATATCTTTATATTTTTGCTTTTAATCTACATATGTCTTTGTATTTACAGTAAGGTTCTTATAGACAATATATACTTGGGTATTTTTTCTTTTTTTAAGAATTTTTCTTGTATTGGTAATTTTTTGATCCACTCTGGCACTGTCTTTTAATCGGTGTACTTAGACCATTGATGTTGAAATTGTTGATATAGTTGAATTAATACGTCCCATGTATGCCACTATTTTCTAGTCACTGCCCTTGCTTCCTGCTCCTATTTTTGTTTTCCCCTCTTTTTCTGTTATTTTTGGTCTTAATTAAGCATTATATATAATTGTATCTTCTCTCCTTTCTTAGCATATTGATTATATTTCTTATTTAACTTTTTTTGGGGGGGTAGGAGGTTGTCCTAGAGTTTGCAATATACAACCAGTCCAATTCCACTTTCAAATACTACAATACCACTTCCTGGAAAGTACAAGTACCTTATAATAACAAAATATTCCTAATTCCTTCCTCTCCTCCTTTGTACCATTACTGTCATTCATTTCACTTACACATACATTGTAATTTTTAATACATTATTGTTATTATTTTGAAAAAACTGTTATCAATTAAGAGTAAGAAAAACATGTTTTTATTTATCTTCTCTTATTTCTTCTCTAATGTTTTTTCTTTCTTTACCTAGACCCAAGTTTCTAATCTACGTCATTTTTCTTCTCTCTCAAGAGCTTCTTTTAAGATTTCTTACAAAGCAGATCTACTGGCCACAAATTTCCTCAATTGTAGTTTGTCTGAGAAGGTATCATTTCTCCTTAACTTCTCTAGGACAATTTTGTAGAATACAGAATTCTAGGTTGGTGGGTTTTGTTCTTCAAACACTAAATATTTCACTCCACTCCCTTCTCATTTGCAAGATTTCTGAAAAGAAGTCAGATGTAATTCTTATTTTTGTTCCTCTATAGAAAAGATTTATTTTCTCTCTCTCTCTCTAGTTTCTTTCAAGATTTTTTTTTATGTCATATTTTCTACCATTTAGAAATGCCTATTCTACAGAATATGCTATACCTAGGTGTAATTTTTTGGCGTTTATCCTGCTTGGTGTTCTCTGAGCTTTCTGGACCTACGATTTTGTGCCTGATACCAATTTGGGGGAGATTCTCAGTCATTATTACTTCAAATATTGCTTCTGCTATTGCGCCTGAATTTGGTTATTTCCCTTCTTCTAGTTCAGTTAGGCTTTGACAAAATCCCAATAGTTTAGGCTCTGGTAAAATAGCTTCTCTTGAGTACAGGCCTTGTTATGAAGAACATTATACTCCGGTGTATTTCAAAATAGTTGTTTTACCTGTCCCCCTGCCAGAAGCCCAGGAGGATTTTTTTCTCTGATATTCACTGTGAGAACCTAGTAGAGCTCTAGGAAGTAAAACTCACGAAAGTGTGGGGATCTTCTGGAGTTTGCAACTCTCAGACTTGTCAGCACTGAACCTCCAGCAATCCTCGTTACAGTTCAGGTTTCCCTCCCTAAGTACTGACTTCTATGGAGGTTTCTGCCTGTGTGTTTCTGCTGTAGTAAGTTGTTTTCTGTAAGGCCTATCTTTAGAATATTTGGGGTAGTGATTTGCTCTGTCACCTCACTTCTCTGACAGTTCTAAGAGTGTTGATTTTTCAGTTTGTTCACATTATTACTTGTTGTTAGGATGGAGTGGCAACCTCCAAGCTTCCTCATTACATACTAGATCAGAAACTGAAAGGCCTAATCCTAGTATCTTACAAATGGGTATGCTTTCACCGTGTGTACCCTAGTTCACCCAGCTCACACTCTTTTGCTCTTCCTTGTCCCCTTGTGAGATTTTTTTTTTTTTTTTTTTTTTTTTTGAGACTGGGTCTTACTCTGTTGCCTGGACTAGAGTGCAGTGGTGTCATCATAGCTCACAGCAACCTCAGACTCCTGGGCTCAAGCAATCTTGTCTCAGCCTCCCGAGTAGCTGGGACTACAAGCACATGTCACCATGCCCAGCTAATTTTTTAATTTTTTGTAGAGACAGAGTCTCACTAAGTTGCTCAGGCTGGTCTCAAACTTCTGGACTCAAGTGACCCTCCCCGCTCAGCCTCCCAAAGTGCTAGGATTACAGGTTATGAGCCACCACTCCCAGCCCCCTTGTGAAATTTCGAGGTCCAATACAAGGACTGTGTTCAATGTACTTTGGCTCATCTGAATATATGAGAAACAACCATGAAAACTGAAGAAAAAGAAAAATCCATCAAAGAATTAAGTTGAGAAAAAGAAAGGAGATCCATTTTTCACAAAACTTAAAAACAGATATTTTTTGGTGTTTCTTCATTGGTTTATTTGAAAGAACTTTTTTAATTAAGAAAATGAGATACTTTTATTTATAGCCTCAAAACTCTCTTGTGTAGCCAGGAATGAATACGTAATCAGGATGAATATATAATCACTCTCTCAGTGAACCACTAAACCCACCAAAGTAGAAAAAAGGGAAATGGAAAGAGACTCCTTGCTAAGGTAGTGGACATGACCATCTTTTCATGTCTGTGTGGTAGAACCCTGTTCAGAGCAGTAAGAAATGTCTCTCTTAAAAATGTTAATTTATTTGGAATTTTGGATATGAAAAGGCTTTATTGTTCATTTCCTTTTAATTCACTTGAATGATTTATCATTTCAATTAATAAATATTTTATTCCTTTTCAGTCCAGTCATGAAATGTTAAGTCTAAAATGAACACTGCACATGTGAATATTTAGGGACATCATAACATTAAACACAAAATCTGTCTGGCGATCTTCCCAGGATCTTAGAAAAAAAGAAGTTGATAAAAATTCAAGCAGCAGAAGGGGGCAGTAAAACTCAACAGAATGCTCTGGAAGATTTTTAATATTCTTCCTTATTTTCTCTTCATACAGAGAATTTCCCAACAAATTTCAGAGCATAATAAAATAAATTTTACATAACAGATACATATATTTGTCTGTAACATACACAGAAACACTAAATATGTATAAATGTGAGAACTGTAATGTTTACATAATCAAAACCTTATTTTTTATAGTACACAATAATCATAGTACTTTTCCATATAAAACAGGCTGGGCCATCTTAATTTGGTTTGGGATATTTTATATCCTCCCATGACCAGTATCACAAAATGTACCTATCCATTTTATTTTATTGTCTCAGATTTGTCAAAATTATTTAATAAGTTATATAACAATGTTTTTTTTTCTTAAGCCTATACTTGGACTTTTTTTCAAAACTGTGTGCATCCTTAAAGTTTCAGTTTTTCTTTGAACTCTTTTCTGACTTTATAGGTACACAGAACTTTCTTCACTCTATTCTGCTATATAAATTACAGATTAAACAAAGCAGTTTAAGCAAATAGATTTTTTTATAGAATTTCCACTGCGAGATGAAGCTTAATTCCTTTGAGTTCCCAGTAGTCTAAATATGATTATTCCCTATGTCTTGTTTTTGCCTCATCTTTGAATTCAGAATCTCTTTGCAAACAACAGAAGATACTTATATACATAGTAGATATACAATTAATGTCTGATAAAGAGGATAATGATGATGATGATTTCTATATGAATTCAGGATTATAATGTAAAATTTTAGTATACTGTCAAAGTCAGAATATGGATTTTTACAGGGCATCAAACCCACACTAGAATTAGTAGCTCCAACTATAAACTTAACATTTTAGTAGATACAACTTACTCATTTAAAATGAAACAGAAAATTGAAATTTTTAAAAGAAATTTTAAAAGGAAAATGGTCTATGCTCTTAGTTGAAATTTCATGTGAGACTCAGTGCAATAAATGGGAGTGCCACAAATAGAATGATTAAATATGACTAGAGGAGGAGAAAGGAAGGTTTCCTAGATGAGATGGAATTTTAGTCATTTGTGTCTCATGTAGAATCAGAAAATGTGTACATTAAGCAAAATGGTAAAAAAAAAAAATTCAAGCGAGTCTCTTTTTTTCTGTGAGATTTCTACAAATCAAAGTATCTGGTGTAGTTTTCTTTCAGGTTTTATGACCTTCCTCTTAATGCTTAGAATGTATGACTTAACTGAATTTTCCATTCGCTACTTCTTCGCTGTTAATTTTTTCTTTTTTTTTTTTAGTATTTCATCCTGCCATACTCCTCCCTGACCGCTACCAAAGATAAATATTAAAGTCAAAGGAAGATGAAATTCAAACTGTCAAAATCACCATTCCATCTAATTAATTCCTCATTGACCTATGTTCCAAAATGAGAACAGAAAATTAGCCCCAGTAAGTCCAGACAATTGAAAAGTAAATGCAATGTTGTACTTTGATCCATTATCACTACTCATCATCTTGGAAAACTGGACAAAAAAGACAAAAAAGTAAATTTTAAAACTCAAATTTCTCTTATTGGTATCTCCTGCGAAGGACTGGTGACCAAAATGGTGAAAACCACGTGACAGAGACAGAACTGCATTAAGATAGATACACTGGCCATTTAGCGAACCTGCAGATTCTGATTCTCGCCGCTTCCCTTGTCCATCAGAAGACAGGAAACGTTATCCTGATCATCCCTCCAGCTAAAATGAACTATTTACAGGGTAACTGCTTAGGAGAAGGATTGGGGAAGATTTACCTTTTTTTTTTTTTAACTCTCCAAGAAACAAGGAGGGAGCGATGGTGCAGAGACCAGTATTTCTTATGTTACAAGCAAGTTAGCTATAAAGATGAATTACAGATATGTACACTGAGCGCAGCTATTACATTTCATTCGGCAAAATAAAAGTAAAAAACATAACATAGAATAAAAGATATGTTTCATGGGCTGCACATACAGCAGACTCAGCGTCGTCACTGCAATGTGAAAGATGTCAGCTTTCGGGCCCCCGGCTGTCCCGACTGTGACTTCCCGGCACCCCAAGACGCGGCGGCGGCGGGCGGGGATTCCCTGCGCTGGGACCCCAGGGCCGATCCGGTTCCCGGAGGCGAAGCAAAGCGGTCTCCTCCCCGGTCCGCCGCATCCCACCCGAGGCGCTCCGTCTGGGCTCGGCTCTCGGAAGCGCCGGGGCCAGACTGGGAGGAGGGAAGGGATCCGGCGCAGACCTGGGCGCCGGGGGCGGAGGAGCTCGGAGGGGGAACGGGGCAGGGAGCAGGGGGCGACAGAAGGGGACAGAGGGGGTCGGAGGAGGAGGACAGCCCGCGCTGCACGCACCGTGGGGCAGCAGAGGCCGCTTCCCGGGCTTCCGATATCCTCATCCGCGTGGGTAAGAAACCCTGCCCCCACCCGGGTAAGCGAGCCTGTCCCCACCCGGGTAAGCGAGCCTGCCCCCACCCGGGTAAGCGCGCCTGCCCCCACCCGGCTTGCGCAAGGTTTGAAGTGGGGAGGGGGGAGGAAAGTTGCGGGGGGTAAGTCAGGAGGGGCGGAAAGAAACCGTCATTTCGTCACTGGGGCTTGGTTGGTTTTCGGGCATAAAAGGAAGGTTCTCTCCGTTAGCGCCCAGTTGTCAAACGACTTGCAGAGCGTCGGCAGCGCGCCCGGGACTCCGCCGCAGCGCCCGCCCCAGCCCCGCAGCCCGCGCCCCGCCCGCCGCGATGCTCGCCCGCGCCCTGCTGCTCGCCGCGCTCCTGGCGCTCAGCCACGCAGGTGGGGACCCGCCTGGGCTCCTGCACCCGGCAGGCTCCGCTCGGGCCGCCCGGGTCCACCCCGGCGCGGCGGCTCCTCTCCAAAGAGAGCCGCTGCGCGACTTGGCCGAGAGCCTGACCACGGAGTCCGGGAGAACCGGGGAGGGGACATTCCGGCTTTGCCACCCGCTCTGATCGTCCTGAACCAGTGACTTCACTGGTCGGAGACTCACTCTCATCTGCTTATTAAGGATAGTGATGCGAGTTTGCGGGCTGTCATCATGATAAGAAAGCTCTGATCAATATATGTGAATGGTTTGTGTGTGGCACGTAGCTACGGTTATTGAAAGAAAGAAATTTTTAAAAAATACTGTCTAGTCGGTGCTTTCCTGCCCCCAGGAAAGCCGAGATTATTTTTTAAGATAAGCAAAATATTGTAAAAGTAAGCTGCTTTTAACCTTGAAATTTTTCCTAAATTTTGATTCATGTACTAGATCCAACCATTTTAATTTTGAAACTGCTGCTTTTTTTGCGCTTCTTAAAAATGCTAATTGAACATCTAAAGTTACTGAGAAAATGGTTACTAGCATGATTTACCAAGTTGAGTATTTTTTTAACCTTTATTTAGAATAAGAATTTCTACATTTTAACTGTAAGGCAGGTAAAAAAAAATGTATTTCCATGACTACCTGTATGTTTCTTTAATGTATTATTGTACAGTTGACTCATAGTTAGTAAAACAATTAAATGTTTAAGTCAAGATTAAGACATTGAAGAATGATTTATTTGCTGTCGGTCTTTTCATTGCAGCAAATCCTTGCTGTTCCAACCCATGTCAAAACAGAGGTGTATGTATGAGTGTAGGATTCGACCAGTATAAGTGTGATTGTACCCGGACAGGATTTTATGGCGAAAACTGTTCAACACGTAAGTTTGCCTTTGCTTTTCGTCATTTGGAATGGGGCTGGATGTAATTATCATTTTACATATTTGTGTCTTATAATGGGCCCCATGAATTTCTCTCTCCTGTTTTTCCTCTTATTGCAGCTGAATTTCTGACAAGAATAAGATTACTTCTGAAGCCCACTCCAAACACTGTGCACTACATACTCACCCACTTCAAGGGAGTCTGGAATATTGTCAATAAAATTCCCTTCCTTCGAAACGCAATTATGAAATATGTGTTAACATGTAAGTACAAGTTTCTTTCTAAGGATTTTTAGCTTCCTCAAAGAAAATGTGCTTTATAATACTGTAGATTATTAAACCTAATCCAAAAACATATTTGCCAAACTTGTCTAAATGGCTTTAAATATAGCTTTTTAGTTTGCCTTCTATCTTAATGGCCAAATATATTGACATTTAAATCTCATCCAGTTTATACAGTTCTGTCTCCCAGTTAGAATTCTGCTTACAACCCTGCATACTTCTTCTGACTTTAACTGTTCTGGCCAGTTGACAGAGGAAATGTGCTCTGGTTGTTTATTGAATGTCATGGGCCACAGAATTGTTCTGAACATGTAGCACTCATTAAAATTAATGGTTAATTTGGATTTGGATCAACAAGAAAATAACTTTCTATTGTTCTAAAGTGAGTGCCATGCCTGGCCATTCCTGTGATAGACCTCCTGAGTAGTGAGTGAGTAGTTACCTGGAAAATCAAGATTGCTAGATCATAATGTCCTGTGTAAAATATATATATTGATTAAAGATGCATTTTAAGTGACAGTCAGACTTTCAAGTGTAGTTGTTTCAAAATAGAGTATCTTTGATTATTGGAATTAAATTCAATCCTGTGCTGCTTTCCACATTTTACAATAAAATGAACATTGATTTGATTTCCATATGGGAATAAATAAAACAATGTTTTTTTCTTGAAATTTCAGCCAGATCCCATTTGATTGATAGTCCACCCACTTATAATATGCACTATGGCTACAAAAGCTGGGAATCATTCTCTAACCTCTCCTATTACACCAGAGCCCTTCCTCCTGTGGCTGAAGACTGCCCAACTCCCATGGGTGTGAAAGGTGAGTGAGAAGAAGCCCCTAGAGATGTATTCATTGCAAGGGGGGCTGGATTGCTACCTAAAATATTCGACCTTAGACTATTATTTATTTGCTAACAAAAGTATAGTTTTTTCCTGTATTATGGATATTTATGGGTATTTTCAAAAGTGTGAATCCATGTAAACGATGCCAAAAAAGTAAATGAGCATCTTGGTATAATGTCTCAATATTTTCAAATTCTTTGATTAAAACTGAACTAGCATTGTTAAAATAGATAAAATTCAATAAGAAGTTGTCGGGCACGGTGGTTCATGCCTGCAATCCCAGTGAGGGAGGCCAGGAATTCAAGACCAGCCTGGAAAACATAGCGAGACCTCGTCTCTACAAAAAATAATAATAAAAAAAAAATTAGCCAGACATAGTGGTGTGTGCTTGTAGTCCCAGCTACTGGGAAGGCTGGGGTGAGAGGATCACTTGAGACCAGGAGTTCCAGGCTGCAATGAGCTATAATTGCATCACTACACTCCAGTCTGGGGTCACAGAGCAAGACCCGTCTCTTAAAAAAAAAAAAAAAAAAGTTGTTTTTCTGTATCTTAGAATTGTCATTTATATTAATTATAATCCTGCTCACAATTGTATTTATTCTATAAGTAAAGAATTTTGGCAAATTGACAATCATTATCTGCTTTCTTGACTATATCGATGGATTCTTATCTTAGCTTTCTCATTTTTCAGGGAAGAAGGAGCTTCCTGATTCAAAAGACATTGTGGAAAAATTTCTTCTAAGGAGAAAGTTCATCCCTGATCCCCAGGGCACAAATATGATGTTTGCATTCTTTGCCCAGCACTTTACCCATCAATTTTTCAAGACAGATCATAAGCGAGGACCAGCTTTCACCAAAGGACTGGGCCATGGGGTAAGATAGAGTTCAATCAGAATCATAGCAAATCACAGGAAGTACTAACATTAAAGGAGATAGAGAGAGAGAGATCCAAATCATTCATCCCCTTTTTTTAACTTTTATTTTTTATTGCCTGCTTCAGTTTTCCTTCATATATCCCCTTTTTTTAAAAAAAAATCTTATGTATAAAAACCTTAATGGAGTTTTCCATTTTAATTCACTACTGAGTAAAAATATACACACACAGATATGCACATTCACACGTATACATATATAGATATTATTATTTGTAATTTGTGTCATATTTTTAGTTTAAAATAGCACTGTAAATAAAACATGTTTGTACTCTGATTTATACTGCTTTAAATATTATAAGGTGAGGTTTTCACAGCATTATTATCTTTTAGAGTTCAATAACATAGCTTTAATATATTGATAAGAATTTTTTATAAACAATGCATTTTCTTACACTTTTTAAAGAATTACTATATATTATAGTGAAGTGTTTGATGTACTTACAAGCTCAATATGGCATACTAATTCTTTAAACACAAGGGACATATATAGGTTTGTAGCTTTGGTGGATAAACAATTTAGTATTTTGTGGCTATGAAAAAGTATATTTTATTGGAAAATTTTACAGAAAGCTAAATTGGCAAATTATTTAATAATATATTATATAATAGATGCTTTATATAAGAACAACTTCAACAGCAACAAATCAAAATTTTTCCCTAATTTTGTAGGTGGACTTAAATCATATTTATGGGGAAACTCTGGACAGACAGCATAAGCTACGCCTTTTCAAGGATGGAAAAATGAAATATCAGGTATATTCCCTTTGAATGTTAAGCATTAGTTATGACTCATTATTTACACCTATATTTTAAAATCCCTAATGATAAAAATTTGTTTCTTAACTTTTCATTAATGTTTATTTGTTTCTGTTACTTTTTAGATAATTGATGGAGAAGTGTATCCTCCTACAGTCAAAGATACTCAGGCAGAGATGATCTATCCCCCCCACATCCCTGAACACCTGCAGTTCGCTGTGGGACAGGAGGTCTTTGGGCTTGTGCCTGGGCTGATGATGTACGCCACAATCTGGCTGCGGGAACACAACCGAGTGTGCGATGTGCTTAAGCAGGAGCATCCAGAATGGGGCGATGAGCAGTTGTTCCAGACCAGCAGGCTGATACTGATAGGTAAGCAAGAAGAGAAAATTTAAATAAAACCCTCTTCCCCAGAGAAAATGAATGCATTACCTTTACAATGTTTTCAGTAACTGACAGAATGTAGTAAATGACAAATCACACATAGTATATTCATTTAGTCTGTGAGCATGACTGGTAGTAGAAGGAGCTTTTGTTTCGGTATGAACAAGGAAAAAAAAACAGAAGTGAAGAAATAGCAAATTAGCAAAATTGCATTTCAATTTGCTTGAAAGTTTGTGGTCAGAAAGAATTAATTTTTTTAATTCTTTGGTGCAAACAGGAGAGACTATTAAGATTGTGATTGAAGACTACGTACAGCACTTGAGTGGCTATCACTTCAAACTGAAGTTTGACCCAGAGCTGCTTTTCAACCAACAATTCCAGTACCAGAACCGCATCGCTGCTGAGTTTAACACACTCTATCACTGGCATCCCCTTCTGCCGGACGCCTTTCAGATTGAGGATCAGGAATACAACTATCAACAATTTCTCTACAACAACTCTATACTACTGGAACATGGACTTACCCAGTTTGTTGAATCATTCACCAAACAAATTGCTGGGAGGGTAAGCATTATTCCTGAAAAACAAAACAAAAGACTAGTCAGTAACTTTAAAATTTCTACCACAGAAATTATTTTTCTTAAACTTACTGCAAGAGTAAAAGAGTGATTATATTGTTAGTAAAATTCTTTCATTGGAATAAGAAACCTAACTTTTTTTTTTTTTTGGAAAAGTATAAACTCTTAGTCTACAGTTTTCAAATGAATAGCAAATTGTATTGATGTCTTAAAAAGAGATATTTTCAAAAACTATCATTTACACATGTAGAAATAAATATTTCACACTTGAATACTAGTTTAATCTTTACAATTTTAAAAGACAAATAAGTTCTAGACTGGTGTCTCATTGAATTATAAAGACAGCTCCTGTTGAAATGCACGTAAGCATCTTTCCAGGAAATAAAAATCGTCTTAGCTGGCAGCATCAATTTTACCTAATTTGTACCTAGGGAACACTTTGAAAATAGGAATAGTAAATATGCCTACAAATTTGTTTTACAATTAAATTTATTTTCCACAGGTTGCTGGTGGTAGGAATGTTCCACCCGCAGTACAAAAAGTAGCCAAGGCCTCAATAGACCAGAGCAGACAGATGAAATACCAGTCTTTTAATGAGTACCGCAAACGCTTTATGCTGAGGCCCTACGCATCATTTGAAGAACTTACGGGTGAGACATAGTTTAATCAAGGGTCAAATGGAAACAGCAGAGAAGTTGAAGCAAATTGAGCAAAGGGGGGGGGGGTACAACTATTTTTTATTTTGTAAAGTTTGACGTTGTATCTCCCTTCACTTTCACAGGTGAGAAGGAAATGGCTGCAGAGTTGGAAGCCCTCTACGGAGACATTGATGCGATGGAGCTCTATCCTGGCCTTCTGGTAGAAAAGCCTCGCCCAGATGCCATCTTTGGTGAAACCATGGTAGAAGTTGGAGCGCCCTTCTCCTTGAAAGGACTGATGGGTAATGCCATATGTTCTCCTGACTACTGGAAGCCGAGCACTTTTGGTGGAGAAGTAGGTTTTAAAATCATCAACACTGCCTCCATTCAGTCTCTTATCTGCAGTAATGTGAAAGGCTGTCCCTTCACTGCCTTCAACGTTCCGGATCCACAGCTCGTCAAAACCATCACCATTAACGCCAGCGCTTCCCGCTCAGGACTAGACGACATCAAACCCACAGTGCTGCTAAAAGAACGTTCAACTGAACTGTAGAAGTCTACTGATCCTATTTATTTATTTATATGAACCATGTCTTTTAACTTAATTATTTAATACTATTTATATTAAACTCCCCGTGTTACTTAACATCTTCTGTAACAGAAGTCAGTACTCCTGTTACGGAGAAAGGGGTCATACTTGTGAAGATTTTTGTGTCACTACTTTAAAGATGTATTTTTTTTTTTCAAGTTAAATAGCAGAACAGTTTTCATTCCTTCTTGTAAACTAGGAGGAAATGAATTTTGACATCTTTTACTTGAATTTCAATTTATATTTTGTTATAATAAGAACAAAAGCAAAGATGTTTGAACACTTAAATGCAGTTGCAAAGATGATAAAATGCTGAAAGTTTCTACACTGTCAATATTTCCAGTGTATCTTCCGTGATGTAGTAGAAGCAACTGACGTTTGGAATTTTAAAGTGCTTCTAGACATTTATTTGTGAGCAAACAAAAAAAGGTACAAGTGTATGTTACAATGAATGTTTAAATTAATTACCAGTAATTTCATGTCTATTTTTTAAAGTAGTATTGAAAAAATAATTTGAAATTTCTAAAATTCATGGATAGAATCACTTTTAAAAAGCTTGTTTGGTTATTAAACTTGTTCCTATATTAATAGGAGAATCTCTCTTGGATTTAAATCTCTAAAATCAGTAGAAATTGTGCTACAATTTCTTGTTAAAATGTTGCATAAGAGAGTTTACTTTTTCACCAGGAGTGAACATCTACTTAATATGACTGTTACAACTTCCTTTTAAAACAAAATGCCAAATGTATTAAGGTGATAGAACCACTGCAGTCCTATCTTAAAATAAGAATATTTTATGTTAAGAGATTCCAGAATTTGTTTATATGACTGGTAATGAGTAAAATCTATAGCAGCAAAAGATTCTACATTTAAAATAAGCAATAACAAAGAAAAAAACCAAATTATAATTCAAATTTAGGTTTAAACTCTTGAAGGAGATTTTATTTTATCCTCATGCACTGTGGGCCTGGTACTTAACAGATGTTGCTATGAGGTTAATGAATTACTGAGCTGTGCTTGGGTAACAATCTGTTTTCTTAGATTTCATATTGCTCAGTATGATTTAGCAGTTCATATCACAGTGCAAAAAGTAGCAATGGCCTCATAAAATACCTCTTCAAAATGCTTAAATTCATTTCACACATTAATTTTATCTGAATCTTGATGAGCCAATTGAGTGTATGCATTTGAATCAACATGCTGCTCTTTTTATTTTCTTTTGGCTGTTTTGCTAAGAGAAATTATCCTCGGATAACTTTATTTCTTCTATTTTGTTTTACTGGTTTTAAGAACAGAGTTTGTCTTCCTTTGGACTCTGCCTATATTTCCTTGCCTGAATTTTTTTGCAAGTTTTCAGGAAAACCTCAGCTCAGGACTACTATTTAGTTCCCTTTAAAAAGAATTAAAAAAAAAAAAAAGGCTCTTTTTTAAAAAAAAACACTTATTTTAAGTGAAAGGCAGAGAATTTTATTTATAATTAATTTTAACTATCTGTAACCAAGTAGCCTACAAAGAGGCTAATACCTCAGAAAGAACTGTAGGGGGGTCATGACAGGAAGAAATTTATATTCCTATTCTAATGAATGCCCTTTCTTATTTAAAAGCAAACCCAAGAATTTCTGAGTAGTTATGAGTAGTAATAATAATGATGATGATAATAATAATACTTTTTCACATCTCAATGTCAGCTGACATTTAATGGTACTGTATATTACTTTAATTTATTGAAGATTATTATTTATGTTTTATTAGGACATTATTGTTATAAACTATGTTTAAGTCTGGAATTGTTGATTTTTTTTCATTATGTCAGAATCAATATATCTTCTTTGGGTTTAGCTCTCTGAATTATGATGTAAACAATCAAAAGAAATGATTGTATTAAGATTTGTGAATAAATTTTTAGAAACCCAACTCCGGTATATTGAGATATTTAAGGGTAGAATTTTTGTATTTAAGATTTATTATATGCCAGCCCACAGAAAATATTGTCTCATCAGCCTGAACTTGCCATAAGACTGACTTTTCATACACTTTTGAAGGACCTGTGGATGTTTCATTAATTTATTCAGCCATAATTTATTAAGAAAATATTCTGTACAAAGCACTGTGGGTTTTAATATTTCTAAATCAAACACTAATTACAGATAACATTAGTATGTGTGTAAATAACTGAAAAAAATGTGTCTTTTAGAAAAAGGAAGAAAATGAAATAAATTTCATTAAGGAGAAATAACTTGGGAGAATTTTTCTTTAAGATTTTATGTTTAAAAGGTTTAAGGTTAAGAAAGAAATAGTCAATATTAGAAGGGCTTATGCAAAGAACTATTAACGTCACTGATTTTTTGGTTTTTTTTTTTTTGAAAAAATAGTACTTGATTTGTTAGTAACATCAACCTGCTGACTGAACACGGGCATTTGGATTGTATATGTGAAAGTTTCAGTGCCTCAGACAAATGTGTCCTTAAATTAACTTGTGTAAAATGTAAGTCTTGAAACAAATGTCTGTTTATTTTTGTACTATTTAAGAATGGACAAATCTTTTCTGAAAATAAATTTTGACTGTTTCTAAATATCTTTGTCATATGACATATGATTTCTCTGAAGCATTATCCTTAAAGCCTTAAAGTAAACCATTATCTTGTGTCCTTCTACCTATTCAAAACTAGGCTGCCCCTTGATGAAATGTTTTGCCCTCAGTCGTATAGATGCTTCCTAAAGTCACTGTTTATAATCTCTTGTTCACAGCAACACTGTGTTGGAAAATGTGTGCTTTGTGTTATAGGAGATAGCAACAAGCTTGTTTTCATTGCCTAATCTAGAAGGAGGAGAAGAAAAATACACAAAAGGCAAAGAATAAGACAAATGTTACTAAGGCAGTACAAAATAAAAAACAAAGTTCAAAGAGGAGGAAATTAGTATATTAAGTTGGGCAAATCATTGATACCTGGCTCATGGACTTCTATTGTTCCCCTAGCCTTGACATCTTCCCAGTAATGCCAATATCCCCATGGACCACACATTTAACATCTTGCCTGACCTCTCTTCTTTGGCTTTCTCCATTCCAGTGATGCCTTCTTCCACCATATTGCCCCTAATCATACATACCTTGATCTCATCATCATTAATTACTGTACTACTTCCAAAATCTCAATTTCAAGCATCTTCTAGCTCATCTATTTTAGTGCTCACACTCTAACATCTAACTCCCAGTTTCCATGAGTCTACCGATCCATCAACCGCATTGCTTCACTATTTATCATTCCTTTTATCTTTCCATTTCTTCCCTATGCATATAGCTTAGATTCCATTGTCCATCATTATAATCACTCCCTCATTCCCTGTTTACTCTTCCTCTATTGTAATTGGCAGAACTTTACTAAATCTAGCCATTCTCCTGATCTGTTATTTGACTTCTCAGTAGCATTCAACACAAATGTCTATAGCCTCTTTATTGAAAGGTATTATTTTTTCTTGGCTTCATAGTTTGATACTCTACTGGTCTTCCTCCACTTTCACAGAGTGTTACTACTCAGTCTTTTTTTTAAAGCTCTTTCTTCTCTATTGTATCTATAAGTTGAAGTGTCTTGATCCCTTTCTTCTCTGCACTCTTCCAAGTTAATCATATCCACACTCATAATTTGAAATAATAACCACTCCTAAATTTATGTTCCCAGGACCAATGTCTAATTGTCAATTGACAATCTCTCCACTCAAAGTCATAAATGTAATTGCTTATTTTACATCTCTTCCCTTCCCACACCCTATAAACCAAATAATAATCATCCAAAGTATAAGATACCACAATTCTCTAGGTCTTAAAAACTTTCCTTCATTCCCATAGCCAATCTAAGAGACATCTTGTTGACTAAATCTCACAAACAAATCCCAGATATGTCACTTTTTCTCCAAATCCACTCACTTGGCACATTTTACTATTAATACTTTCTTCTTTACTATTGCTCCCTTTCGAAATAGGAATGTCTATCCTATGCCTGCCCTACCATTGCATTTTGGAAGCACATAACTTTGATTTCACAGGCTCACAGCTGGAGAAAAATTTGCTTCAAGATGAATTGTGTCTTGATTCTCACCTATATCTTATTTAGATGATATTTGGATGAGACTTTGAGCTTAGACATTAAAGTTGGATGCTGGAACAAGTTAAGACTTTTAAGGGCTACTGTATGGAATGAATGTATTTTGTATGTGAGAAGGACATAAATTTGGGAGGCCAGGGGTGGAATGCTATGGTTTGAATGACAGTGCCCCCTCCACAATTTATGTTGAAACTTAATCCCCAATGTGACAGTATTAAGAAGTGTAGCCTTTGGGAAGTAATTAAATCATGAAGTCTCCACCCTCATGAATGGGACTAGCATCTTTATAAAAAGGCTTGAGGTTGAAGGGAGTCTTATCTTGCCCTCCATCCCTTCTGCCATGTGAGGACCCAGAGTTGGTCCCTCCAAAGGACACAACAACAAAGCACCATCTTGTAAGTGGAGACTGGGCCCTCACCAGACCCCAAACCACCAGCACCTTGATCTTGGACTTCCCAGCCTCCAGAACTGTGAGAAATAAGTTTCTATTGTTTATAAATGGCTCACATGGACTAAGACAGAATGCAACAAAAAGCCCTGCCTGATACATGTAAATAATATATATATATAAGTATATATATACACATACACACACACACATATGAGGTGTGTCCAGAAAGTATCCATCCATGTAATATGAAAAATAGAAACATTTATTGAAGAAGATACAAGATATAAGAAATATTGTACATAAGACAATGATGCCTTAGTCCCCTTCAAAGTAGGTACCTTGGGACCTCACACAGTTCTCCCACAGTCTCTTAACCTAACCTGTACGTGTTCAACATTTTCAGGTGTTCTGTTTGTTGCAGACTTTCCAGAGTGAGAATCACTTTCAACAGATTCTCAACCACCTTTGAAGCATTTGTGCCATACTTTTATTTGTGCTGTACTCATTGCATTGTCCCTGAAAGCCCTCTGAATTATCCAAATAGTTTCTGCAGAGGAAAGTTCAAGCTTAATGAAAAGTTGATGCAGATTCATTGCCCTACTCACTCATTCATTTAGAATGTGATGGCCACACAGTATACACACGCTCACACAACAGTGGCTAGAACCTCACTGATAAGTGTAGTGAAGTCGTCATTGTTCACGTATGCGCATTCCAGTCCACTCACCTTGGCTGCCAGATTAGTTTTTTTGTAGAATCCTGACTACTACACCAAGAGTACCAAATGTTGGTAAAGATGTGGACAAAATAAAACTCTCATTAATTGCTGATGCAAATGTAAAACATTATACCCATTTTTAAAATCAATCTTATAGTTTTATATCAAGTTAAACATAAACTTACCCTATGATCTAACAATTCTTCTGGCTATTTATCTAAGACAAATGAATATAGGTGTACACAAAAAGACTTATACAAGAATGTCCATAGCCACTTTATTCATAATATCAAAAAACAAAAACCAACTCAAATTTCCATCAACAAGAGAATGGATAAACAAATGGTGGTACAGCCACACAATGGAATGCTACTCAAAAATAAAATAGAATACACTACTGATAAATACAACAACATGCATGAATCTAAAGAACATTATATAGAGGAAAAGAAACCAGGCACAAAAGAATACATACTGTGTTATTCAACTTATATGAAGTTCTAAAAGAGGCAAAACTAATCTACAAGGAAAGTAATCTATACTCACAGTTGGGGGAAGTATGGGTGGCAGGGATTGACTGGGAAGGTACATAAATAAGCAAACTTTCTGGAGTGGTGGGATAGTTTTATACCTTGTCAGTGGTATGAGTGACATGAATATATTCTACATAAAAACTCATTGAATTATACACATACTTGTGTACATTTCACTGTATATAAATTATACCCCAGTAAAAAATGAAAACATGAAAATATGCTGGGATTAAATAGATCACACCAATGCCTTCTTGGTCTACATTCATCTTCTACATATGTTTGATGTCTACTATACTAATCATTCTATTTCATTTAGTCTGAATGACAGTCCTATGGAGAAAATATTATCATCATCTTACTAGTGTGGAAACTGAGGCTTAGAACCATTGAGTAACTTCCTGGGGGACCTATACAGCCAAAATCTATCTGATTCCAAAGCTCTCTCAACCACAATGCACAACATGGAAAAAAAATGGTCCTTTATGAACATTTTGATGGTTACACAAATATTTCCCACTCTGAAAAAAAAATCTAGCTTTTCATTTTGTATCTTCACTTCTTGAGGGTTATTACACTTACATAACCTTATAACTTTATTGAAGATAATCAAATACAGAGATGCCATGACTTCCTTTTTTTACTCACCCAAAAGCCAGAGTTTATGTGAGGGCTCACCCTTATTGTACCTTCTATGGCTTGGGCAAATTTATAATGACATGTATACATCATTATAACATTGTACAGAGTATTTTCACTGCCCTAAAAGTCTTTTGTACTCTGCATATTAATCATCCCATAACCACAAACCCCTGGGAACCACTGATCTTTTTACCATCGCCATGGTTTTGCCTTTTTCAGAATATCATACAGTTGGAATCCTACAGTATACAGCCTTCTCAGATTGGTTCCTTTCACTTAGTAATACACATTTAAGATTCCTTCTTGTTTTTCCATGGCTGGATATCTCATTTCTTTTTAGCACTGAATGCCTGGGAAAACCAGGCACTGAAAGGACATCTTGGTCATCTCAAAGTGTTAGCAATTATGAATAAATCTGTTATAAATATCCATCTGCAAATGCAGGTTTTTGTGTAGACATAACTTTTCAACTCCTTTTGATAAATACCTGGGAATACAATTGCTAGATTATATGGTAAGAGTATATTCAGTTTTGTAAGAAACTGCCTAACTCTCCTCCAAAGTGAATTTACCATTTTGCATTCCCATCAGCAATCAATGAGAGTTCCTGTTGCTTCACATCCTTGCCAGCATTTGCTGTTGTCAGGGTTCTGGTTTTGGCCATTCTCAAAAGTTTGTAGAGGTATCTCATTTTTCTTTCAATTTGTATTTTCTAATGACATGTGATGAATACCTTTTCATATGCTTATTTGCCATCTGTATATTTTCTTTGGTGAGGTGTCTGTTAAGATCTCTGGCTCATTTTTTAATTGGGTTTGTTTTACTATTGTTGAGTTTTAACAGTTTTTTTTTTTTTTTGTATATTTTGGATAACAGTTCTTTATCTGATATGTCTTTTGAAAATATTTTCTCCTAGTCTACAGCTTGTCTTCTCATTGTCATGACAGTGACTTTTTCAGAGCAAAAGATTTAATTTTACTAAAGTCTTTCTTGGATCATGTCTTTGGTGTTATATCTGAAAATACATTGCCACACCCAAGGTTGTATAGGTTCTCTCCCATGTTATTTTTTAGTAGTTTTATAGAATTGCATTTTATCTTTAGGTCTATGATCCATTTGGAGTCAATTTTTGTGAACTTTGTTAATTTTTACTTTAAGTAAACCATATTCCTCTCCAGAATATGGCAAGCCTCATCCAATCAGTTGAAGGCCTTAAAAGCAAAGGAGGGGATGGAATTCCTAGCAGATGATGTGGAAGCATCATAGCTGACTTTTCCCTCACTATTACCCAATATCTGCTCATGACAACGTTCACAAAGCACAGGGTGGGGTATATTTTGTATGTTCTTGAAGGAGTGTCTTCCATTTACATAGTACTCTGAAGAAGCAAAGAAAGAGGCCAATGGGTAAAGAGTCCTACTTCTTAAGCAGAAAAAATTTGAAGATGATACAAAGGACAAGAATGTTCCTTTCACCTACGCCCTGAAACCTACCCTTTAAAATGTAAATTTTCTGTAATGTTATCATGATATATTTTAATTTAGACTTATCACTACTAAGTAATGTTCTAAATATTGACATATCTGAAATGCTCTCTAAGTTAAAAGAAGCCTGTGTCAAAGGTGAGAGCCTTTGAATGCCAGATACAGTATAATTGTATTAAAGTTCCAATTTGGGGCAGTTTAACACCAAATAGATTGATATGGGTCTTCCTTTTCAAATATTAATTCTCTTTATTCATTTAAAAGGTGATACATATCCTAAATATTACTAATAAATTTACATAAATAAGTTAATTTAGAACATGACTTCTATTTTATGTTTAGAAATTTACAGCATTTGTTGAAATGGCTGGAGATTCCCTTAGAAATTACAAAACAATTGTGGATTTATAGGCTCATTCAGACCTTTGAAGTCAGGAACATGACTTCACATTCCTGATGATAATAGTACAGCAGTAGACTGGCTAGATGCCGGCAGTCAGAGGATAGGCTTTGGAATTAGCCAAATCTGGGTTTGAGTCCTGGCTCAGCCACTTTTTAGCCATATGAGTAATAAAAGTCCCATATTCCTCACCTTTAAAACGTAAAATGGGAAGAGCAATGCCTACTGCATCCTAGCTCAGGATTGCCATACAATTTAAGGTAGCTATTTTTATTTTTTCTATTTCGAATTACAACTCAAAGCAAATGGCTTTTCTCTTTCTTCATTTCCCCAATCATATAATAAATAATGTCGATAATATTTAAAATAAAAAAGTAATGTTGACAATGTTACTTTGAGAAAGTAAGTAAGAGAAAGTGAAAGTCATTTGAGGCTGCGATATTGAGAAGCTGAAACACGAGAGACATCAAGAAGTAGAAATCTCTCTGGGTTTCATTTTCTTCAGTAATACTACAGTCAGTTTTAGAGAAGGCTGTATAATTCTTCTCCCATCTGACTTCCAAATTACTTAATATCTACATATTCCAAGATAATTTAATATAGCTCTTTGTTTCTCAATCAGTTTAATGGGGATAAAGACTAAGGAAAAGAAGCTTTACAGCTCAGGAAAGGTCTACCCTGTCATATGAGTAGAGGAAACATTACCTAAAGTGCATTTTTTAAACTTGGTAGTTGTGGTAGAAAGAATAATGCCCCCTATACCCACCCAAAGTTGTCCAAATCCTAATCCCTAGAACCTGCTGTATGGTATATCACAAGGGGGAATACAGGTTGCAGATGAAATTAAGATTGCTAGGCACCTGACCTTAAAATAAAGAGATTATACTGGATTATCCAGGGGAGCCCAGTTAATTACAAGAGTCCTTAAATGTGGAAGAGGGAGGCAGAGGAGTCAGCGTCAGAGTGGATGCAATGTGAGAGCAATTTGACCAGCCATCGCTGGAATGGAAAAGGTCCAGGGATCAAGAAAGGCAGGAATTCACTAGGAGCTAGAAAAGTCAAGAAAACTTTATTCTCAAGCATATCAAGAAAGAAATTGTGCCTAACAACAACTTGAGATCCATTTTGAGCTTCTGAATTACAGAAATATAAGATAATAAATTTGTGTTATTTTCAACCAGTAAATGTAGGGTAATCTGTTACGGCAGCAAGAGGAAACTTATACAGTAGTTAACGAGGATGAGAGAAGAACAGATTGAGTGCTATAGGACCTACCTCCTATAATGAGAAGTATATATAAATTACTCAATATAAATATAGACAATAAAGCATACAGTACATTTTGAGCTCAGTCTCCTTCTGCTACATGGTAACATCATGGTCCCTTTTGGACCTGCTTTTGTTATCCCACATAGACTGGCAGAGTGTGGACTTCTTGCTTCAAGACCCCTATTACTTGTCTCAGGTCTTGCTTTATACACCAGCTTTAATAAGTACAGTCTTTAATCTCCTATAAGTCATCATTGGATTTTTTTAAAAATATGTTTTTCTTTTTATAAATATTCTCTACAAATTCTGGCTATATAGTTGATTAGCTATCTTTCTTACTCTGCTGTATCTCTGTTGGCATCAACTCTAGCCTGTATTATGTGCAGATGGGAGAGAGATCTTAAACAAGGATGTGCAATTTTCTGCTTGGAATTAAAAACGAAAGTTTCCATTTGTCTACTTGCAAAATAAGTACAGCATCAAACTTCCTATTCTCCCCAACATAATGTCAGCTTAAAATGGGGAAAAAGACTGATACTTCATGTCCAATATCCTGCAGTTTTAATGACATCCAGAAGGAAGAGGCAAATCAATTTGAGGATTATCACTGCACAGTGAAACAAAAAAACAAAAGAAAAAAAAAATAGTTTCCAGAGTCAGAAAAACATAGGTACTCAATAAATTTACTTCTCTCCTATCTTCCTTATCAATCTGTCTTTCACTAAGACTTTAATAACAGAATTGTGGTATTCATGGATTAATGAATTAATGAGTTATTAATGGAGTGGGTTAGTTATCAGGAGAGTGGATCTGTTATAAAAGCCAGTTTGGCCACCTCTCCTGGGACCCCTCACTGTGTGATGCCCTGTGTCACCTCAGGAGCTGCAGAGAGGCCCCACCAGCAAGAAGGCCCTCAATGGTTGTAGCTCCAAGACCTGGGACCTCCCAGGCTCCAGAACTATAAGAAATAAATTTCTTTTCTTTATAAATTACCTGGTCTCAGGTATTCAGTTATAGCAACAGAAAACGAACCAAGACAGCACACAAAGAAGAGGTCATGTGATCACATCGTGGGAAGGTAGCCTTATACAAGCCAAGAAGAGAGTCATCACCATAAACTAAAGCCGACACCTTGATCTTGAACATCTCTGCCTCCAGAACTGTAAGAAATAAATTTTTGTTGTTTAAGCCACCCATCCTGTGGTATTTTATTATGGTACCCCTAACTGACTAATATAGTTTGACTGGGTAATCTCTAAGGTTCTAGTACCATTTCTATTTCCATAATGTCACAAATCTATAATTGGTTCAACTTGGGGGGTATTGTAAGAAACAACTATAGATGGGCAACCTTTGGGTCTTTTGTAAAATGATTCCCTGGTGTATTATTATTCCTTAGATTATCTGTATTTGGTAGACTTTACTATCTTGTAATGCAGTTTTACCAAATGAGAAAAAAATGTGCACTAGGTTGATTAAAGATAATCATTTAAGGGAGAAGAAAGCACCATTTAAAATGCTTTTCCATGTGCTGCTATAACACATTGTTCTAAATATAACAATGTGAATCACTGTAACTCCTTGGCATTTGTGACCTAAAAGCTGAAGAGCAGAGTGTTCTTGTGTGAGCAGTCAGAGCTACATTAGGACATTCTAATGCCTTAAATTAAGTCAAATTTGATAGACTGAAAAAAACAAGATTATTTTTATAGAAAATACACCAATAAAATGAACAAGTTTAACAAACCTTTTTTTTGTGTCTTCTAGGCACTCTGGTAGGCATCTTAAATTTTTTTTCTCTTTATATTATGAAATAATACATCTAAAAACAATGTTTTAAATTGTAAAACTATTTAAAACACATCCTTGAACCATGCCAACAACTTTTGTCATAAAATGCTTCAAAAATCAATATATTTACTTAATATATTTTTACCTCTCTGTACTGTATTAAATTCTAGGTATGAAACTTTCATTAAAAATTCCCAACCCAATAACAAAAACTATTCGGTTTCCTGAAAAAAAACAGTAAACCAGAAGTACATCTATATACCTTGGGTATTTATCACACCACTGAAAATAAAATATTTTGTTTATCATTATTTTATAGGGCAAGATATTGATAATTTTATAATATCTACTTTCTTACATGAATATTAGAAAAAGAACAATTTCTACAACACTAATTATAAAATAATATTCCTAAGAATAAATATAAAAATTATATCAAATGTTTCTGACTTAAGAGTTATAACTATGCAGAAAAATAATTCAAAAAGAAGGTAAAAAGGAACACATAGCTCTTATTGTCTAGTGGCAGAAAACACCTTAAGTTGCTGGAGAAATTAATAAAATGTTACCTGTGCCCACATATACAGTTTTATTCAAAAATATTTATTATAATTCACTTTTTGTTGGAAAAATTAGTTTAGACTTTCGTTTGTTCTATTATAATAGTTTCAATACACATTGTGTGATATATAAATTTATACATGCTGTATTTGGATTTTTTCATAGTCTATAGTAATTGATCTAAAATCCAATATTAGAGGTAGGAAAAACCCAAGTGTTTCCCTACTCTCACACACCACTCAACACAACACTTCTGAAACCACATTCTCCTGCAGACACCAATGGGTGTGCTAGAATTTAATTCAATTCTGACATTATCTACTTGGAGATAGTGTCACATCCCACATGTTAGGGGCTCAGTTTCACAATATTGCCCCCCAATTTGGACACCAGTTACAAGTCCCAGGTTATGAATTTGTGCTTCTTATCAACCTGCTATAAATTGAGATTCCCACACCTCCCCTTCTTGGGTTCAAGTAATTTGGTAGAGCATCTCACAGAACTCAAGGAAATACTTTACTTAGATTTTTTACAAACGATACTTTAAAGGATACAAATAAACAGCCTGATGAAGAGATATATAGGGGCAAGGTCTGGAAGGGTGTTGAGCACAGGAGCTTCCATCCCTTTGGAGTTGGGGTGCACACCTCCTGTCAACTGGATATATTCTTGTTTATCAACCTAGACACTCCCCAAACCCTGTCCTTTTGGGTTTTTACGGAGGCCTCATTATGGCATGATTGATTACATCATTGGCCATTGGTGATCAACTCAACCTTCAGCTCCTCTTTCCTCTCTGGAGGTTGGAGGATGGGGCTGAAAGTCCTAATCTCTAATCATTCCTCAGTCTCTCTGTATACCAGCCCCCCATCCTGAAGCTATCTAGGAGCCCCCAGCCACCGGTCATCTCATTACCATAAGTGATAAGAAATACTTTCTTATCACTACAGATAGTCCAAGGGGTTTTGGGAGCTGTGTGCTAGTAAACAGGAGCAGAGACCAAATATATATTTCTTATTATATCACAATTACATCACACCCAACTGCTCCCAAAGATAATTTGATGTTGATTGCAACAAATAGAATAGATTTTTTTCAAAATAATAATAAATAAATAAATATCAGATAATACAAGTATAAAAGGAACTGAGAAAAGAAGGAAGAAAGGCAAAAAAAAAGTTGAGCTAATCCTAATGTTTGACAAGAATTTTGCAGGATGTTTTCTAGTATATTAAGTGGTTTTGAACAACCTAATTTGTTATGGCCTCGGGAACAATTTGACAAAAGACAGATTGTCCAGAAATGGCTGTTTCTTACAAAAGTTCTGAGAGAAAATCATCTACATATTATCAAATATATTTCTGTTAAGGCAATTCTATCTGGAGCTAGAGTTGAATGGTCTAGGCACCCCGATAGATCTCCAGGAATAAACATGTTTAAATTAGAAGAGGTTGATGCTGACTAACAATAACCCTCTTTCTCAATTAAATGGAAAAGGGCTCAGACTAGGAAGGGATTCTGAATTGTTTTAATGAGATACAGAGTTTCTGTAACATAAACCTTTAGAAAATAAATATGCCCATAATGCTTGGCAAGAGATACCACTGGCCTTACTCCCATTAAAGTAGCAGTACACAACAATAATAAAGTACAAACCAAGTTTTTATGAGTCAAATTTGTATCCTAACACCCTAAAATTTTAAGAACTAAGAGTACTGAAAAAAATCCAAGTACTAGTAATAAAGGCAATCTTCTAATACCTACAATATTTCGTAAAACCTAAGACACTATTGATTCAAAGATACGACATTATTTATATACAGCGAAAAAAATGAAAAGTTAATTAATTGTAAGATGCTATCAACCATAAGATACATACTACTTTCTTTTAAAATAAAATGTGCATCTAAGAATCTAAGAATACTATCATAAAATTCATACTTATTGTTTGAAATTCACTACCTGCATTAATCATTTAAGGGACAAGAAAACAAAGGTCTAGAAATCTCATATGACTAAATGTGAAGGAAACCTATGGCTTAATTGATGTTTCTAAATTAGTGAAGAGTTTTTTGTTTTTGTTTTTGTTTTTGTTTTTGTTTTTGTTTTTGTTTTGTTTTGTTCTGTTTTTAGGAATATCTCTCTCTGTGTTGCCCAGGCTGGAGTACAGTGGCCGGATGATAGCTCATTGCAACCTCCAACTCCTGGCCTCAAGTGATCCTCCCCCCTCAGTCTTGCCAGTAGCTGGGACTATAGGCATGTACCACCACACCTGGATAATTTTTTGTTTGTTTTGGGGTTTTTTTGTTTTTTTTCTGAGATGGCATCTCGCTATGTTGCCCAGGTGGGTCTTGAACTCCTGGCCTCAAGCAATCCTCCCAACTTGGCCTCCCAAAGTGCTGGCATTACAGGCATAGCCACCACACCTGGCTGAGATTGTATTAACTGAAGAGATAAGAAATGTACTCTGTTTGTAGTCTAGAAAGAGGTGGCCTAACAAACAAAATTGTATCTATGTGTCTTTAGGATAAAATAGAACTCAGATCCACTGGGGGATTATATTCCCAGAGCACCATGTAATATAAGTAAATTCTTCTGAATCTCTGACTCTATTAAGAAACTCAAGCTTGTATGTTATCAAGGAGATAAATACAGTTACAATATTGAAGAGACACCGTAAGACTATTTAGTCTAATTTGCAGAGGCTACAAATTACTCTTTACAAAAGTACATGTATGTGTGTGTGTATTACATATGAAAATCAGTCTGAGTCTTCATTAATTTAGGGGGCTAGAAGTCAACAGAATTAAAAGAGTTCTGGTAGCAAAAGCTCTCCCTTGGATGTTTTCTTAGCTTTAAACTGTTAATTCAACTCACTCAAACCATATGGGCTTCTGGATCCCATTAGGGAAAATACAGTATCTATAAAATACTGAATGAATATTAAAGGACTACAGAGTCAGAAGAAGAAATGAATTTCAGGATTAAGGGAAGTGTATACTAGCAGGCTTATTTTATTGTTTTTACTGCATGTTATGAGAGGGGAAAACAGTCCTAGAATCTGCACTAATTGTTGGCACTGATCATAAACATGGGACCACCCATGGAGAGCCAGAACATAAGTTTGTTTTTATTATAACTAGTTTTTTTTTTTATTTGAAGGGAGGGAAGGGGATGGAGTGTGAATGGTTTAGGTAAAGGGTGGGAGTGGAAATGTTTATAAAATAACATAAATAAAATTAGTTCTTAAGTAACTTCCTCTGAATGAATCTGACTAATCTTGCTAGTGTTTTCTTGGCTTCCACGCAATCTTTATCAAACCAGGAAGTAGTTCAGCCAGACCTGGGGCAGACAAGACAATTGGTTGGTATATACACAGTTGAAGGGCTTCTCCTGTAAATCAGTAGGGGATTTGTAAAATCTCTGAGACTTAAACTGTGGCTTGTCCTATCTCAGGCTCTCCCCATCTTTCCATCTTCATTCACCCTGAATTCATGGGTACAATTAGGCATGCACACAAATTAAGAGGTGGAAATATTAAGGAACTGTCAGTTTAATAAGAAAGTGGAGATTTTCAGTGCTACACAGAATGCCTACTACATAGATAAAGCTGAACAGAGAAGAAGTACAGTTAGATTAAACCTGACATAATTTAATAATCCTTTGTTAAAAATGTGGTATCTCCTAGATGGATGCCAAGAGGTGCTGTGTATGAATAGCAAGTTTTGGTAACAGGTGAATATGATTATATATTTCTCTGAATAACGTAGCAAATCCTATAGGTGTGGTCTACTGATTCCCTATTCTGTACTATGCTTGACAATCTTTATTTAGACATTGAAGATTTTTATACATGGCTCAGAGTCTTGCACCTCTCTGCAATTCTTGCTCACCTTTTAGAAGATTTCAGGGTCTGTGTAGATAACCCATTCCACGATCTACGATTTTCAGTTCTACTCCATTCAACCACCATCCACCCCTGTCCAAGGCAACCCTTATCATCATCCAGCACCATACTGTCTCATAAAATCTAACCCATAGTCTTTCCACTGACTTCTGGACCAGTAGTTTTCTCCTAACTTTACTCACACCACGTTACACTCCTATTCATGTAGGCCTAGTCCTTTATTCCTCAATTTTATTTCAGTCAATCAGTCTTTTGAGTTTTTTCTCCCTATCATGTTTTCTCACTGTCCAGTGATAACTATTCCTAATATTTTGGTAAATAAGAACATGAAAATATTACTCTAAGTTGAACAGAAATTTTACTTTTTTATGTAGTCAAAATTAGGAATTCTTTTTTCCAGCTTTATCGAGATATAATTAACAAATAAAAATTATATATATTTATAGTATACAATGTGCTATTTTGATGTATGTATACATTGTGAATGAGTACCACAATCAAGCTGATTAACGTGCCTATCACCTCACATAGTTTTGTGCGTATGTGTGTGGTGAGAACATTTAAGATCAATTCTCTTAGCAATTTTCAAGTATACAATACGTTATGATTAGCTACAGTCACCACGCTGTACAATAGAACTACAGAATTTATTCATCCTAATTGAAACTTTTATTTTTTGTGATTTTTAAATCTTATCAAAATATCTCTCACTCTAAGGGCTACATTCTATTCTACTAATTTTATAGTTTTGTGTTTCACAGTTGGGCCTTTAATCCATCAGGAGTTCAACTTATTAGATACCAGACTCCCCCATCCTCTGCAGCCACGTAACACACACCCAGCCTCACTCTCCAGACAGGAAGCTGCCAGCCAAATGGACTTTGGATTCCAGACAGCGGAGGTAAGGGTAAAGAGCAGGGCCCAAAATAGAAGAAATAAGTGAAAGTCTGCACGCTAAGTGTGAGATCCCAGGTAATCCCTTTTTTCACAACAAGCATATGCTCTCTAAATAAGAGAGTGAAACCTTCTCTTCTTGAGATAGTAGACATCCGAGAGAAATCCTCCAGATACCTTTATTTTTGTGGGCAGAGCAAAAAACCGGGGCACTGCCTGATCACTCTACAGTGATCTACTAGCAATTTGGAAAAAGGTTCTATAAGGAAAGGAGACAAAACCCACCACAGAAACTCAAATGGGAAAGAGATAATGCTGGAAATGTAAAAACACTTAGCAAAACTCCTACTTTAATTAATATAATATGATCAGAGGAGAAAAATTTTGACATTCTTAAAGCAAAAGGTAATGCTATGAAAATGAATCAATCATCAGGTTAAAAAAGTTCATGGAAGTTAAACATATAATGCTTTCAGTAACGAAATATGTATGTATAAAAAGCTAAATGCAAGAAAATCTTCTGGAAAGTAGAATAAAAGAAATATGAGGGAATCTGGAAAGAAACAATAAATGAATTAGAGAAATCCAGGAGCTCCAACTTCTAATAAAGAGGAGATTTAGAAAGATAAAACAGCAAAAATATAAGAGAATTTTGTTTAAATTTAAATGTTGTCTAAATTACAAACAAAATGTCTTATAGTAAAAAGAATTCAACGAGTACCATCCTAGAAAATGTACACAGACCCAAACCATAATGTCATGAACTTTCAGACCCCCAGTGATGAAGAAGAGAACCTAAAAGTTTCCAGAGAAAGGATGGAAAGTAAGTTAAATTTGAAGAATGAAAACTAGATGGCCTTGGAGCAGTACTAGATCCCAGGATTCAATGAAAACATAAATTCTGAGAAAAAAACAATTTCCAAGATGAAATTTCATAGCTATCCAAATTCTCAAATGTGACTTAAAATAAGACTTTTTCAGATATGCAAGGACTGAAAATAGAAACTGAAAAAAAGGGAGTGACCTCTTAAATATATTGTGAGAAACTTTTGGAGAATTGCTATAGTACAAGGACATACAAAAAGAAAGAACAAAATAGTGGGTCTTGTCAAACAAGGTATTCAATGTAGCAGTGTTAAATTGAAACAAGAGAACAGAGGCTGTGTGGATTGGGTCTCTAGAAAAAATAGGGAATTAAGAGATCATCTGACATGTTTGAGGTTTTGTAAAATACTATTGATAGCAATTTAATAGACATGATGGAATATTTGCAAAAATGAAGGATAGGTATAAAATACCAAGCAAACAAAAAAGCAAAGTAAATTTGAGTGAAAAGAAAATTAAATTTAGGCTAAACAAGGAAAGCTAATTTAGCTATAAGTATACTGCTTGGTTCTGATGCTAATATTTACATAATCACAACAATGTAAACCCTTGATTTAACCAAAAATTGTGGAAATGTTATATTAGGACGATGGAAGAGGATGTGAACAAAGAGAGTGTAAGAGAGCTAAAAACTTAGCTGCATTACAGGAAGTTAATGGGAAATATAGAAAAAGGAATAGCATAAACATAATACCTCGAAACACGAATATTAATACCAGATGAAAGAACTAGGAGCTAAAGGAGTTGTTTCCGGGGAGTAGTGATGGTTTGGATGGAGAAACAACTTTTCTCGCTATAAGATTTCTTATTTGATAATCAAACCTGTGTTTCAGTAAAATTCCACTTACTTTTGAAATACATTAACTCTATACATCTTTCCACTCCTGAGATGGTGAAACCTGAATATATTACCTATAGAAGTAACACAAAAGGCGCAGGAGTACGTTTTGGAGGGATGGTGATGATTTCATTTTGGGGGCATGTTGGCAGGTTGGAGCTGGTGGACATAACGCCCAAATTTAAATCTGCAAACCATGCCTTGGACATTCAACCTCAAAATAGCCAGTGGGCTGCTTGGTCATATTTCCTTAGATGTCTTTTTCTCCATTACCTCAAGTCTGTCTTACCAAAACTAATGATTATCCACCTCAATGTGGATAATCCACCACAATCCACCTCAATCCACTTCAATCCACCTTTCTTGTGTTACTTCTCTCAGTTGTTGGCATTATCATTAATCACCCCAACTGGAAAACTAGAATCATTCTTAACTATTCCCTTTTAGTCATTCCCAACAGACGTTTCCCAAGTTCTGCTGATATGCATTTCTACTTGCCTAACTCAGTCCTTCATCTCTTAAATCCTGAATTACCATAGTCTCCTTACAGTTTTGCCTCCCTCAATTCTATCCTTTACTTAATCACCAAAGTGATCTTACCATGTTTACCCCTAATCCAAGTGAGTGGTTCTTACACTTTGCGTATGCTTGTGTAAGTGTGTGTCCATAAGCAATTTTAGAAAAGGAAAATGTTTAATGATGTTAGTGCAAGAATAAAAAGACTCAAAGAGACTTAATATTTTAGCAATAATTACAAATCAATTATTAGCACAATGTCACGGTTGCATTCATACTTCCAATCAAAGAGTGAGCGCTCACTGCTCTGCGCCAGAGGCTGCTGGGATTCTGCAGTGGCCGAAGCAATAGAGCTCCTGTTCCTACGGAACTCACATCCCAGTGGGGAGAGACAGACAGTTAACAAATAAACAGATAGGTGTTAACAAATACCATAAAGAAAACAGCATATCAGTTTGGGCAGGTTATTTTCCTTAGAGAGGCCAGTGATGGCCTCAATGATCAGGTGACATTTGAACAGGGACTTGAAAGCCATGAGAGAGCCATGGGGGTAATGCAAGAAAGGTGTATCAGAAAGAAGCAGCCGAACACGCCAGTATCCTGAGTAGAAGTGCTTGGAGTATTTGAGGAAAGCAAGGAGCCCAGTTGATTGGAGTGCCATAAGCAAGATAGAAACTAGTAGATGCGGTCAGAGAGGAAGCCATATACTGGATTATTTAGGGCCTCAATCGCCACAGTGATGCCTTTGGATTTATCCTAAAAGTGACAGAGATTCTCTAGGGGCTTTGAACAGAGGTGTGACAAGAACTGACTACACGTTGTAAATCCGACTACTCTTTGATTCTTACAAATTATAGCCTCTGATATCTCTTCTGTCCTATTTCTGCTGTCTTTGTAAATAAAAGGATCTTAATCTTTGTTGATTTTATGGGGTGAGGTTGGGAGGAAGGAAACAATAGTGAAAGTCTTCAGTCCAGTGTATGGTCCATTCTCTCTTAAGGAACAAACACGCCTGGCATATAAAATTGATTTTCTTTAGGAAACGTCACTTATTGCTGACAGAAAGGTTCTATCCATCTATATTTCTGTGACCTCATTTTGAGAGAGATAAATTAATATGCCTGACATAATTATGCAAAAAGAACATGCATTCCCTCTTTCCACCCCTACACTGAGTGGTATTGACAATGAAGAACGTTATGCCCAAATTATTTTTCCCCCATTGTGGACTGGCTTCCCCAGGTGGGAAGAAAGGTGACTGATAGCATTTCCTCATTACACATTTCTAATCTCCAACACCCCAAAAGAGAAATCTTCTTCTCTCATTTCAATAAAAACTCCAAAAGGACAGCTTCTGGTTGGCCTGGCTGGGGTCATAGGCTCCTCCTTGGCACAATCATTGTGGCTACAGGAGTGAATGAGTCATTCTGACAAGCCAGGTCCAGATCGGGCGCCCATCCCAGCCCTGGGGAGTAGGTACTTTGATGGACAGCCTAGCAGGACAGGGAAGGGAGACAAGGCAGACAAAATATACAAACATCTACTAAATATGGCATACGGAACCTGTGACAATCTGAAGACCACCTACTGCTCCAGCCTTATCTTGTACCACCCATGAATCTGGATTTTATGCTCCAGCAGTAGAGCAGAGTAGTTCAGAGCATGAGCTTTGAGGTTTGCATCAGAAATCTGCAAATCACTAATTATATGACCTGGAGTAAATTTTTAACTTCTCTAACCTTAGTTTCTTAATTTCTGAAATATGGTAAATAATAGAGCCAAAGGAAATGACACCAGTGAAACAGTTGGCATTGGTGGCAGGTGCGAGATTTTAGGAAATTGGTAAATAGCAGCCCTCTTCCTCCTTCAAGTTTGTTTAGTTTAGAGAGATACTCAGGAAATCAGGAAAATGGAAAGACATTTAAACCCTGTCAGGCCATGCTTTCTGCTCAGAACTATGCAGAGGGTTCCCCTCTCATACAGAGAAAAAGTCAAAGTCATTATGGACCAACAAGGCTCTAAAACCATCTTCCCCACTCCCCAAACAACGGTTACTTCTCTTCCTCATTTTCCCCGAGCTCACGTGCACAGCCACCCTGGCCTCATGGCTCCAAACGTGCAGGGAATCTGCCACCTCAGGTCCTTTGCCCTCGCTTTGCCACTGCCAAGAGCACTATAGGCTCACGTGTGCGTAAAGCTTACGCCCCACCTAGGGAAGGAAACAGATTTAGCCTCTGTCCTCATTGAGCTGATTGTCTAGAGGGGAGATGGGTATTACATGCATAAACAAATAAATATAATATGATTATGAAGTGTGATGAGTGCTATGATAGAAAATGCCTGTATTCTGAGGAAAAATAGTGGGGTAGAAGTACTGAACTCAGAATGGTGAACAAAGGAAGGGCCTTAGAAGGAAGTGTCATTTCAGGGGGGAGTGGCATGCAAATAACATAATCGGAAAGTACAGGCCATGCCCAAGATCCATTAGCCAGTCTAGCAGACATGCAACAATGACGAGCCGTCACCTGAGAGCCAGGCAGACAGTGGTCAGCGTCTGGAGCATTCAGGCACACCCAGTCTCTGGCAGATGGGAGTTCAGGAACAGGAAATTCAGTGTATGTGGGAATCCAATTGAAAGGAAACCAGTCTAATAGCATCAGATCATAACCAAGAATAAGACTGATTCAGTGCTTTACTAAGAACTAATTACTGGGCCTTCCTATAACCCCTCCTTCTCAGATAAAATTTTTCTTGGAACAAAGTGGGGCTCTTTCTCCACTTCTCCATTAGAAGGCAAATAAGTAAGGATGACACTGTTTGGGGACTAATCCTGGCTATCTTCAAAATTATTTTTTAAATTTTTTATTTTAAATAATTGTACACTCAGAGAAAGTGACAAAAGTAGTGCCTAGAGTCCTGTGTGCCCTTTTTCTAGCTCCTCCTAATGGTGACATCCTATGTCAATGTAGTACAATATCAAAACCAGGAAATTGATATTGGTACAATGTTGCTAATTAGACTATGGACCTTATTCAGCTTTTACGTGCAGTCATTTGTGTCTGTGTAAGTGTGTGTGCATGTACTTCAGTGCCATTTTGATAGCATGTGCAGATTCATGTAGCCACCATCCCAATCAAGATGCAAAACTGGGCCAGGCATGGTGGCTCTCACCTGTAATCTGTAGCACTTTGAGAGGTCAAGGTGGGAGGATCACTTGAGGCCAGGAGTTTGAGACCAGCCTGGGCAACATAGCAAGACCCTATCTCCACAAAAAAAATGAAAACATTAGCCAGGCTTAGTAGTATGTGGCTGTAATCCCAGCTACTTAGGAGGCTCAGGAGGGAGGATCACTTGAGCCCAGGAGTTTGAGGTTACAGTGATCTTTCATTGCACTACTGTACTCTAGCCTGGGCAAGACAGCAAGACCCCATCTCTAAAAAATATTTTACAGAAAGATACAAAACTGTTCCATCACCATAAAGGAACTCTTCATTCTCCTCTATATAGTCACACCTTCCCACACCTGTCCCTGTTCCCTGACATCCACTAATCTATTCTCCACCTTTATAGCTGTGTCATTTTGAGAACATTATTAAATGGAATCATATAGTATGTAACCTTTTGATGTTGACTTTTTTTTTACTAAGCATGATACCCTTGAGATCCACCCATGTTGTTGCATGTATCAATAGTTCATTCTTTTTCACTGCTAACATTCCATTGTATGGATACACCAGTATTGATTTAACCCTTCACCCAAGGAAGGACATTTCAGTTGTTTCCACTCGATTTTATTTTTAAATTTTTGTAAGCTCAGGTCTTTCCTCTTTACACGTAACTTCCAAGCCACCTCAATAGTGATTGGTGCAGGGAGAGCTGCTGAGCAAGATGAATGCAGTTAGAGGGAGGAGCAGGTGGGTCGTGAAAGCTGCTACTAGTTGTAATGAGCATCACGTGGGATAGTGTCCTGAACAAATGCGACGTTGTAAACGTAACTTTTCAGATTCTCTAAACTCTAATTAGTTGACAGCTTGATTCTAAATTGTGTCAAGTCTCAGGAGGCTGTGTAGGGAGGGGATCAGAGACGGTGAGCCCGAGACTAAGAGCGTAGGTCCGACGTAAATGTCACATAAGAGCCAGGGGGAGGGGTGACAGCGGCAATGGTGTGGGAATGAGCACAACATCACCTTTCCTGTGGTTCTGAAACAGGAAAGATGACAACGTAGGCATCATTACACTTCCTGTTTCCCTCAAGTCACCAGTGGCTGGGCTGTCACTGTCATGTCACTAACACACCCCTTCGAGCTTACACGTTTTGCCTGGTAATCATCATTTGATTATGGATTTTACAAAGCTATATATGGAAAGAAGACAAAAAATGGCAATGTTCTGTGTTAAGACAAATTCAGAAGACTGGGTTCTCTTTTAAATCGACTAAGTTTCTAACCATCTGAAATTAGCTTTAGCCCTCCTTGGGTAAATAATATATCCTATCCAAACTCCAGTTGCTACACCTGCAAAGGAAAAGAATCACTTTACCTTCCTGAAGACAATGAGACAGGTCAAAAAAATTCCTTGAATTGTCACTTTTTCTTATTTAATTAAAATAGTGTTCTGCCAAAATATTCTATAGGAAAGAGATTCCATGGGTTCCTAGGTGAATAAATATAAATTGTAAACACAGTCTCTGCTCTCAGCAGGCTCACAATTTAACCAGAGAAAGCAAATGTTGCATGTATAAAACATTAAGTGTATGCCAATGGATTATTCTAGCAATTAAAAATAAATATTTCTTGGTTCATTCTCTCCTTCAATAAGTTTTTCCTCACTCTACCTTAATGGCTCACTCCCATGATCATCAATGAGACAGTCATCAAAGTGTTAAATCAAACATCCTGCTCTGTGGCCGTTTCCTGCTGTCCCTCCAGCTGGCTTGTCAAACACCCACGGTGGGGTACAGTCCCTCCTGCATCTCCCCGGCTCCACAGTCCTTCTCACTTCTACTGTGTCTCTCCTCTTTAGCCCCTTCAGTCATTTGTTCTCTCCCTTTCCAGAATAAATGCAATGGTCTATCACCTCAATGATTTTCTTGCCAAAACTTTAAACTCTTTTGTCCCTTTTTTTTACCTCTTTTTTTATGGTACAATCTCTAGGAGAAACACCCACTTGCTGAATACTTTTTCTCCACACTTATTCCACACTTTCCTCATACTTTCTCTGTATTTTCTTTACACTTTCTTCACACGAATGCACCAGAATTTAAATGGAAAAGCCACATAGGAAAGCGAGTACCCTTGTCAATTCATGATCACTAAATTCAAATGTGCCTTCAGTTGTCCTGTTACTATCACCTGTGCTTCTCTGGGCAACCCACTCACCTTTCCAAGAAGGCTTTCTCATATCATCTCTCTTCTCAAACTTCTGTCCAAGCCTCATTCTTTTTATTTTTTATTTCAGAATATGACAGGGGTACAAATGTTTAGGTTACATATATTGCCTTTGCCCCACCCAAGTCGGAGCTACAAATGAATCCATCCCCTAGAGAGTGCACACTGCACCCATTAGGTGTGAACATATCCATCCCCTTCTCCCCCCTCCCACCTGCCCGACACCTGATGAATGTTACTACCATATGTGCACATAAGTGTTGATCAATTAATACCAATTTAATGGTGAGTACATGTGGTGCTTGTTTTTCCATTCTTGCAGTACTCAGTAGAATGGGCTCCAGCGCCATCCAGGTTAATACAAAAGGTGCCAGATCACCATTGTTTTTTGTGACTGAGTAGAACTCCATGGTATACATACACCACATTTTATTCATCCACTCGTGTTGATGGGCACTTGGGTTGTTTCCACATCTTTACAATTGTGAATTGTGCTGCTATAAACATTCAGGTGCAGATGTCTTTTTTATAGAATGTCTTTTTTTCCTTTGGGTAGATGCCCAGTAATGGGATTGCTGGATCAAATGGTAGTTCTACTTGCAGCTCTTTGTGGTATCTCCATACTACTCATTCTTCCCTTTGCTCCCTGAAGATGACCTACCTCAAACTTAACAGAGGCCAACAGAGATAAACTCCAACAAGTTCCTCCTATCACAACTAGAAAATGTTCCTGCCCCTGGACCCACTATAGCCTCCTTTACTTCCGTTTCAGCAAAAGTGCACCTCCTTCTATCCAAGGCCTAGCTTCAGCCTGAGTCCTTGCTCTCTTTTAAACCAAATATCATCCATTACACCTTCTTTCTCTGGGCTCCTTATCACTTCCCCTCTAATCAGTCTTTCCCTCCGCCCTTAACTGTGCACG
Organism: Lemur catta; assembly: GCF_020740605.2. Taxonomy (NCBI): domain Eukaryota; kingdom Metazoa; phylum Chordata; class Mammalia; order Primates; family Lemuridae; genus Lemur; species Lemur catta. Next base: position 21,800,955 of record NC_059150.1, on the reverse strand, counting down.
TCCATGTCAGAACAGAGCTCCTCCCTTAATCTCACTTCCTCCTGCAGTTAGCATTATCACTTCTTCTCCTTTCCCCAGTTTACCGTGAAAATATACAAGTCTGTTTACTATGATGACTATAGTTTATACTCCACAGGTATCCACCAATGCCATCCTCCCTGTCACTTTTGTAATAAAAAAGTGCGCCCTCTACTTCAGATGTGGGCATATGCCCCAGGCTTAATCAATCACGGTCACTCTCTAGCCTCAGTAATTGGTGATCGGTGATCGGCTCTGCAACTTGTACAACTACTCAAGGTTCAATTACCTAAACAAATTTCACACTGGGTATTTCAAAGACAGTAGACTTAATCCAGGGAGCTCTCACTGTAAGTACTGAAAGGCCAAAAGATCAAAAAGGAAACTAATAACTGCAGGAAGAAGTCATTACCCTTGAGGGCTATAGAAGCAAAAGTGGGCAGGGGCACAGACACGGGAGCTCACTGGAGGGGGCCCAGTAGACCCGGTGCCCCAAGCTGTAGCAGGTAGCTGTCCACAGTGGGCTATGGATTACTGAGGAGAAGACCTGGCCAGGCAGATGCTTGGATAGCTCAGGAGGCGCCACCTTGTAGTGACATGCAGCAGAGCAACTAGAATTCCAACTGCACAGAGGTTAAAGTGTGGCAGTCGCTGGTTCTTTTAAGGGACATAGTAGAGGAGATGCTTAGAGTTCAAAATGAAGGTGGAAACTGGAACCACATTTCTGCTGCTGCTGGAATGATAATATAGAAACTGAAGAAAGAGGAAGAAATCCCTTTCTGCCCCCCTCTTACCTTCTAATCCTTCTCCAGTACCTCCCATTGGTAAAACCTAATAAGAAACTAGATGACAAAGGAGTCTGCGAAATGCAGTTAACTGAGCCCCAGCCCCAGCCTCACAGACCAGACTGTTAAGACTTACAACTGTGCCAATAGGTAAAAACCTGGTGTGTGACTCAAGCTGGATTTAGCCTGGAAATCCACATCAACAGGAATATCATTTTCCTCTCAAATCACAGTACCATGAGGTTTTATCTCAGAGTGCAGGTAGCTATGTGCCAGGCACATGGAAAAGCATGACCAAAGATAACACCGGAAAGAATAAATAGGAATCAATAGTCATAGCACTACTACTGTGAAGCTTTCTCAGTCTCTGATGTTCTAAGGAGAAAAGGAATGGGATCCCCAACAATAACCCCCCAGGGGTAGGAGAAGGTTGCCCTATGAATAAATTTTAGAAGATCATTTAATAATAAAAGTTATGTTTTGATTACATCAGTAAGTGTGCTAGTTCAGTGTTAACAGTTACTTCAACGTCTTTGAAGAGGAGCTGGAGAAGGAAAAGCCAAGGAAAGAGGCAGAGAAGCTCTTGCCAGAGAAGAGAGGTTAGAACAATGTCCCAGCAGTCAAAGGCAGAGAGGATTTCAAGAGCCAGACAGCAATGTTCAATGCCATCAAATAAATCACCCAAAGTGAATGATTGGGATAATGACTTGTTGCTAGTGGTCCCATGTTAAAATTTTGTCATCAATAATTCATTTTATAAAGACTCTCACACCCAAAAAATCACTGTCAATAAATTCTTGCTAGAGTCCTAATTCAAATTGAGGGCAAGATTCCTGGTTTATAGTTTATAAGATTTATTATCATCTTCTTTATGAAAGGTCAAGTAATTAAGTTAAAGCATGAATAACCGATACATGAAAGTCCCATGTTATTGCCCAGAAAACAAGCACATGGCTGAGCTCCTCTTCTGAAGGAACCTATAGGTTAGCCAAGGAGACCCTTCTGTTTCAAACTGAGGAGGGCTGGGTCTTCAGAAGGCTTTAGGAGAAAGTCATGAATTTTATTTTCTAAAGCAGACATATTGGAAATTATTCTTTCAAAATTAGAGGACTTTTAAAAAAATGAGGACTCTCTCCTTAGCTGGCGGATGGCTGCCTTCCCACTGTGTCCTCAAATGATCTTTCCTTTATGATCACACATTTCTGTGTCCTAATCTCCTCTTCCTATAAGGACACCAGTCATACTGGATTAGGACCCACCCTAAAGACCTCATTTTATCTTTATTACTTTTTTAAAGGCCCTATCTCTAAAAACAGCCACATTCTAAAGTACCAGGGGTCAGGACTTTAATATATGAATTTTGGTGGGGGACACAATTCAGTGCATGACACTCGGAAAATCAGTTCTACACAAGGTAGTGATGTATACAGTCAAGTTAGGATGATTCATAAAAGCAGTGGGTATTCTACACGGATGAGATAGTTTTCTAATTCACTAAACAAATTGTTTTTAAAGAAATTAGAAAAACATTACATTATTTCAAGCCAAGCTATTTAAAAACTTGCCTAGGAAGAAATATCATCTACCTAATAAATATTAGCACTTACAGTGGGGTTGCCATAACTTTCAGCCAAGCTACCTGTCCACATGAATCTTCTGGGCGTGTGTCAGTCCCTCTGCTTCTCACGGCAGCATTTGGATGTGCTATCTGCCCTTCTCATTCCAATTCAGTCCTTTAAAGGAAAGCCCTTGGCAGTGTACATACTGTTTACTTTTCTACAGCCTCTCATGGCAACAGGATTTGGTGTCTCCCTCATTTTAAAAGCTCTTTTCCACGCCCCTCACAAGGCCCTGTAGGAGAAAAACATTTTCCACATATTCTGCATGTGTCTCTTAGTAGCTGATTATTCCTATATGTTTGTTTCCAAAATACTGCTGGTTACAACTTGTGCAATTTGGAAGCGAGCATATCATTAAGTGAAAGTCTACATTTACATGAATATGTGTCTCCTTTTCCTACAGGCATCAAGCTGAACGGTGCCCTGCCCTTCTGAACCATTCATAGGGCTTGGAAGGGCAGGGCGCTGGCAGTGCACACACTCACACATCACTGCCAGGGCTGGTCCTAGCGCTCCCCAAGGGAAGCTGTGTGTCTTCTATCAGAAGGCAGGGAGGGAAACCCTACATCTCTCAGTCTGAGAAATGTCTTTGGAGAGCTGGGTGGTGCTGTAACCTGCCACCCAGGGATGAAACCTTGCCTAGAAACAGTGACAGTCAAACAAATGTGTAAACAGAAATCCTCTTTGTTAATGGCAAATGACTATACTAATTGACATCAAAAGTGAATGAGTGTGCACATAGTAACGCTACATCTAGGAAATCTCTCGTTATTTACGATTAATGTGATAAATTATGCAGTATTTTAGAATTTAGACCCAGGAAAAGCATTTTTCCTCCAGAGAAACTAAGAGCCATGCTTTTTTTGTTCTTCTGATAGTGTGAACTATATAAATAGAGTTTTCCAACCATGATGTCATGGCTTGTAAGTGTACCCCTAAGAGTTTACAGGTGTACCCAAACATTGATTCTTTCAGGCCTCAGGCTAGCTGGAGCCCAGGGTTGATAAAGCAGGCTCCTCTTCTTTTCACTATGTCACTTAAAATAACTACATTATTCTGTTTGTGCTATGATAGAATGAAGGGTAAGAAGCCTTGTTGTAACTAACCATAATTCCTTTTTTTTTTCTTGTGTGCCAGTAATTTCTGAGGCAAATGTAAAGTTCAAGTACATAAATTCTCACAGAGTTAGGTATTTTTCAATTTCTCCCTTTATTCTTGTTTTTTGCTTTCTTATTTTGATTTTTTATATCCTTTGTGCAGATAAATCAAACTCTTTTAGGAAAAAAAAGATAAAAATTTCTATTGTTGGTATTAGAGACATTAAAATATTAAAGGTAGGCATAAAAACATTTCCTTGACTGCTTAATAAATAAAAGTGATGATCATTCTAATAAGAAAAGTGATCTTTTATGAAAATCCTGCAGAAAACTGCAGTTAAGTACATGCTTTCATATCTAATTCATACTTGTTTCTTCACCCTTTGACAGTTTCTCCAGCTGTTGCTACATGGAGCAAGAGGAAGTAGGAAGACTCATAAGTAGGTGCAGGACCTTTTAACATAGCATAACACCATCCACAGGTAAGTGTGGTTCAACAAAGTCTAAGACTTGGCTAAAATCAGATTAGTATTCCCTTGGAAAGATAGTATTTCCTTGGAAGAATAACAAAAGATCCCCCTCTACTTTGTTTCTCAGCCAGTGGTTCAATCATTCTTTGAGTCTATAAATTAAAGAGAAATGAAATGTAGCTCTACAACACTTCAAAGAATGATAATTACTCAAAAATGTTTGAAAAAATAATGACATTTTTGAGGTCTTGACTTTTAAGCTCTCTAGAAAAGTATATTTTTATGAACTAGCTATTATAGAAGGGCTCAACATCTTGAAACAATGATTTCTCCCTCGATCCAAGAGCTTTAGATAATATAAATGAATAGATTAAAAAAAAACCTTGATTATTGGCTTAACTCTCAACCAATCAATAAAATATGGTAATTGATCATCAATAAATATTTCCGTATACACAAAAATGGAAACCCTCTATGGTAGCTTCAAAATATAAAAGCAAAGGGCAAAAATCAAATGTTTTTTTGTGGTTTGTTTTTGTGTATGTGTGAAGTCACCATAATGATCCCGGACAGTAACTAAGACTATAAAGATAACAAATATTAATGATTAAGTGGAAAACTCTTCTTGAAGGCACTTGGTGCTCTTGCAAACTTCTGACCAACCACCTTACTATCATATAAATGATTGTCCTGTAGACTGCAAGGCAAAATACCAAAAGATTAACCCAAGATGTTCCTTATTTAATCACAGAAAATAAGAATAGAACTGAATCTTTCTGCCCACTTTTGAATTGGTCTTCATCGGGGTTGACCAATGTAGCAGTTTGTGAGCATTTCACAGATTTCTGGAAATATTAGTTACACTTCAGATTTTTGCTTTTCCAATGTTTTCTTTTTTTTCATTTACAGACTTTTTAGAGCAGTTTTAGGTTCTGAGCAAAATCGAATGGAAGGTACATATTAATAGATGGATTTCCCATATACTACCTGCCCATACCCATCTATTGCCTCCTCTATTATCATCATACCCCACTAGAATGATATATTTGTTACAAATATATATGCAAATATTTATAATAAATTTGTCCAAACCCATGGAATGCACAACACCAAGAGTGAGCTCTAATGTAAACTTTGGACTCTGAATGGTAATGTGTCAATGTTAGTTCATCAATTGTTAAGTTTGAAACTAGTTTTATATCATAAAAAATAAAATAAAAATGGCTCAGACTTCCTCATCAATTTATCCATTCAAGATATGCTTCTCAAAAGACATAATTTATGGGAAAAAATTGTTATGTAATAATGTAATTAGCACAATGTAGATGTAGAGAAAAAGTGTTATGGGAGTAGAGAAGCATTGAAAACAAAAGGATAGAAAGGATGGGAAAAATTCTAAGGAAAAGACAAGATCAGGAAACAACTTCACCCTTACCAGAGGGGTGCTAAACAGATCACCCTCACCTTTTGGGACAACTCAGCCCTGCCCAGGTCTGTTTTAAGTACAACCAGTAGGCAGACCAGAGAATCCCATCTGATGACTCAGCTATTATGCAATGACGATGATTCACTGCTCTTCAATCTACATTTTCTCTGTGGGCTGTCTTTTCCAGTTCTATTACCTGGACTGCCAACTGAATGTCAATGACTTACAAATCTTTATCTCTTGCCCATACCTCTTTCCTGACTACAGACTCCTTTACCTAATTGACAATGGCATAGCTTCACTTGGTTTCTCAGAAGCATCTGAAAGTTGAACTCACAGGCTTCCCCCACTAATTTGACTTCCCCTGTATTTCTATAATTAATTAATTAATATCATAGTAGGGATTCAGCCTAGATGCTTCCTTCTTCCCTATCCTTAACATCAACTCTGTTCTATTGTCCTATTATTTTATCTCCTAAACATTTCACTCCCTCAATTTCCATTGCCAAAGTTCAAGAGCACACTATTTTGTACAATGGATTTTTTACTCATTTCCCTTCTCTATTTTAAAAATACAGTTTTCAAATTAACTACCACAAATTTCCCCTTTGGAAATCATCAGAGAATCAGTTTCAAAGTCCTTACTATGGCTTATTTTCACCACCTGTTTACTGCTTAATTTTCATCCCCCACCATTCTCTCCCTTCAATGTTTTTTTCATTTCTCTTGTGATTTCTAGGCAAAAAGGATTGCCAGCTCCCCAAATGTGTCATACTTTGTCACGACTCCATGCATGTGCACAGCTTTTCCCTCCACCTGAAGTGACCTTTCCTCCACCTCTGCCACACCTCATACCCTGCCTTGTCCACCTGGTTCTCTTAGTCATGCTTAAAGACAGTTTTTCCACCTTCTCCTTGAATCCTTTCCCCACCTTTACCCTCTTCCTCCAGGCAGAGTGATTAGCAATTCCTTTTTCCTTGGGGAGAAGCCAGAAAGAAGTATGAGTAGAAAAATCCCTTCTCTCTAGGTTGAGACAGAAATGTCAAGAGAGAAGGAGAGAATTTTGGACCCAACAAATGTAATCTGATGGATTCATTTGCATAAGTCTTCTTGTTCAGCAGTGGAGAAAGAGAAGTTTTCTGACTTTCATTCTTCCATGGTCTCTTGCTGGTCATCCTATCCCTTCCTCAGTCTTTTCTGAGGGGTAGATTATTTCTTTAGAGATGTTAGTATAACTGATTGGACTGAGTTGATTCTTAGTCCAGCCTGAAAACCACCCTTCTTCTTCAAAATGATTTTATCTATTTCTTATTTTATTCCTTAGTTTGGATTTTATAGTTTATCTCTCAGAGGTCAACCTCATTTCCAAGTTCTGGAAGACAGCTCATTGTGTGCTTTCATGTCAAGTTTACATTAGTGGTTCCTGAATACCTTTAAAACAGGAGATTTGTCACTGAGAAAGAGAGGAAGAGAAAGATTGAGAGAAAGAGGAAGAGAGAGAGAGAACATCGAATATCATCATATAACACACATGAAAGAGGAGCTGCTCCAATTGAAGCAAGAAAAGGAGACGGGGCACAAAGAGCCCAGGACCTGAATCCCTCTTGCCCCTGGTGTCTCTGCAGCTACACAGAATACACCATGAACTTCTTAGTAATATTTTAAGAACTTTCAGCTTGACTAAATGTTTACCAGGTATATGCATATGTGTATGTGTATATATGTGCATGTGTATGTATCTGTATGTGAATGTGTTCCTATGTGTTTTCCATAGTCCTAATTCAGAAGCTGATAAATAGCATCTATTGAAAAAACAATATCCCTTTCAATGACACCTTCAAAAAATGTTATGATAAGTTAGAGAGCTATTAATGATGGAAAAACTTAACAAAATTAAAGGTCATAAAAACAGAATATTTTAACAATGTTGATTCTGCTGATCCATGAGCATGGTATGGTTTTCTACCCAAAGTGATCTATAGATTCAATGCAATCCCTATTAAAATACCAAAAGCATTTCACACAGATCTAGAAAAAAATAATTCTACACTTTGTATAGAATCAGCAAAGACCCTGTACAGCCAAAGCAACCTTAGGCAAAAAGAACAAATTAAGAGACATCAACTTACCAGACTTCAACCTATACTACAAGGCTATACTAACCAAAACAGCATGTTAGTGGCACAAAAATAGATACAGAGACCAATGGAAGAGAACAGAGAACCCAGATATAAAACCATCCACCTTTTGCCATTTGATATTTGACAAAGTAGACAGCAATATACACTGGGGAAAAGAATTCATATTCAATAAATGGTGCGGGGAAAATTGAATAGCCACATGTAGAAGATTGTGACAGGATCCATATCTCTCACTGCTTACTAAAATTAATTCAAGATGGATAACAGACTTAAACCTAAGACATAAAACCAGAATTGTAGAAGAAAATTTTCAAAAAACTCTTCTAGACATTGGCCTAGGCAAAGAATTTATGAAGAAGACCCCAATGACAATCACAGCAACAGCAAAAATAAATAAATGGCACTTGATTGAATTAAAAGGCTTCTGCACAGTCAAGAAAACAATCAATAGAGTGAATAGACAACCTACAGAATGGAAGAAAATATTTGCATGCTATACTTCCTATAAATTGCTAATAACCAGAATCTACAAAAAACTCAAGCGAATCAGAAAGGAAAAATCAAACAACCCCATTAAAATGTGGGCAAAAGACATGAACAAAAGCCTTTCAAAACAAGATAGATTAATGGCCAATAAACACATGAAAAAATGCTCAATGTCACTAATCATCAGGGAAATGCAAATGAAAACCATGATGAGATATTACCTAACCCCAGTGAGAATGGCTTTTATCAAAAAGTCCCAAAACAATAGATTCTGATCTGGATGCGGACAGAAAGGAACACTTATACACTGTTGGTGGGACTGCAAACTAGTACAACCTCTATGGAAAATAGTATGGGGATTCCTCAAAGAACTAAAGTAGAACTACCATTTGATCCAGCAGTCCCACTACTGGGGATTTACCCAAAGCAAAAAAGGTCATTTTATCAAAAAAACACTTGCACTCGAATGTTTGTTGCAGTGCAATTCACAGTCACAGAGATGTGGAATCAAACCAAATGCCCATCGATTCATGAGTGGATTAATTAAATTTCGTATATGTATACCCTGGAGTACTAATCAGCCATAAAAATGAATTAATACCTTTTGTAATAATCTTGATGGAACTGAAAACCATTCTCCTAAATGAAGTATTACAAGAATGGAGAAACAAACATCACATGTACTCACTATTAACTTGAAACTAACTGGTCAGCATTCATGTATACAGATGGAAGTAAAACTCAATGGAAATCATGCAGGTGGAGGAGACAGGTGCAGATGGGTGAAATCATACCTAACAGATACAATGTACGTGATCTGGGTGACGGGCACAAATAACTTTGTCTCAAGTAGTACAAAAACAATCCATGTAACAAAAACATTTGTGCCCTTGCACTATTCTGAAATAAAAAAACAAAAAAAAAGTCTTTCTCAGGAGAAAAAAGTAAGTCATTTGTTTGAAAGAAAAGATAATATATTCATTAATGATCATATTGCTTCAAAGTGAAAAGATCCTGTTTCCATGAACAACTGTAGTGAAAGTTTATAAAATTCAAATTTTCAATTGTTTTTATCTAAAGTAATCTGAAATACATAATCAGATGGGTCCACTATTTTTTTGAAAATTTCTCATTATTGATGAAGTAAAAACTGCAATGAATTAATTTTCCTGATTGTGCCAGTTATCTGATTCTGTCTCTCAGTGTTTGCTTTGGTATTATGTGGATAAGGAATTTCAGAAAAGGATTTAAAAACTGAAAGAGTAATAAGGTCTACCCTGAAAAGGTCCAGGTTTGTTTGATTATAAATTTGGGACCAGAGCCCAGGGGCCTTGGCATCCCCTGCAGGAGCATCTGAGCAGTTCTGGCTTCTGTTAATGAAAGCACAGATAAAACAGGTTGTATAAACACACTGCACAGCTGAACTGGGGTTGCCCTAAAATAGCAATAGCATACCAGTTTTATGAAATATCCCAAAAAGGATAGATAATATTAAATGTCCTTAATTAGGTATGATTAAAAATGGAATCATATTATAATCAGCATTTTCAATCAGAAAGATACCACTCAAGCAAGGCATCTAGAAAGTAATTCCAAAATGATTTTATGAACAATGGCAGAATAGTAGTCACATGTGAGTTCACAATTAGAAAAAAATTGAAAATAACTGCAGCTGAGTTCAGAGACCTGGAGTCACAGCCCTGGGATATAGTAGGTATGACCATCATTCATTGGTTTAGACTATTTTTAGAATTTGTGTTTAAATTTTCATATCTCTATGTCACTAAGAAATAGACAAACTAAGAAACAAAGCTTTGCTGAACCACAAAGTCAAGCTGGGCGGGCAGATAAGAAAATCAAAGAAACTCAGTTGAAAAAAGAACACAGACTCAAAAGAAGCCTGCTTAGAATTTTATTCTTGAAATGGCTATAGAGGAAAGGAAAAAAAGAAGGGAGGGAGGTGTGATGGAGAAGGCTTTGAGGGATAGGTGTTTTAGACTGTTCCAGGGAAGAATGATAATTAAAGGCCTTTTCAAATCTGTGACTCTTCACTGGTGTGATAATAATAAAAAAAATCTAATATTTGATAATTTGCTTAAACTCTTACTTGAGCTTTGCTTGGATTTTGTTGTTTGAATTTTGACTATATAAAACCCAGATATGAGTTAGCTGTAATTAATGTCATTTATTTAGGATTAAAGGGAATTAATTAGTTCTTTATTTTTTAAAAAAATTTAAACCAACCTGCTTACCACTGACTGAAATTTAGTAGTCTTCAAATCCAATTTCAATGGCTCTGCTCGCCACTAGACTTTAAATCTCAGGCCAGCTATTGATGGTATTAAAGAGAGCAAGGGCAAAATCCAGAGAGCTCAGATACGCTCCTTTAAATATTCATTCCAAATTGTAAAGAAGCATCCTGACCCATCAAAAACTGTGAGTGAGGAAAGCAGAAATAAATAGAAGAAAATAAGTATTTTGATATGGCAGTTTTGGCAGTTATAAGAATTTTAGGTTGTATTTTGATAAAACCTTAAAAATAATCACTATTTAAAAAATTATTCAATAATTTATACACTTCTCCCTACCCACGTCTAAGCCCCATTCTTGAATTTCACTAGTAAGACACAGGTTCAGTTTGTGAAATGCAGTAGGGCTCAGGAAATAGGGTAAGGTCAGGATTAGGGTGGGGATCCAAAGAAGTTATATTTAGGGATGGGAGGAGGGACCAGGAGTGACCAGGAGTGACCCTGAATGTGGCTCAGGGATGACGGGGGTCAGGGATGGGCTGGGGGTAAGCTAACATTTATGTGAATCCATGTGGAAACCCTTACCCATATGGTTTAGTTGGGAGCAGTTCTACATTCAAAGAACAGGAAAATAAGAATTCTGATTTTTATATATCTTGTTCCCAAATCTCAAGAATAACCCAAGTACGTAGGTCTACAATAACTCCTATTTCAATTTTTTTCCTTCCCAATTCTTGAACATCCTGTAAATTCCAGATGCTTATCACTTTCCTACCCAGGATGATTGTTTTTCTTAAAAATACTAATCTGTTCCCATAATCTCCCGGATCACAGCTGCACCTAAAGCTTCCACATGACTTGCTAATAAATGTCACATGCTCAGATATTGCCAAGCCCCTGAAGAATTTAGTTTACCTTCCCTTTTCATTTCTTTTCCTAAATAATAATTTCTAAGAAAAGTCCATGCCATTTATCCTTGCTACTTTTTCCCAGACTCCAGACTCTGCATAACACTCTTCAGATGCAGAGTGGGTAAAGTCAGAATCTTCCTTAGTATACATGAAAAGGGAAAAGCCTAAGAACAGTCATACATTAACAATTCACATCACATGCTATACTACATGGTAATTTTAAAATATAAATATTGAATCTTTTAGCTGCAAAATAGGTATGAAAATCAATGTATCCTTGACAACCTAAATAATGGTCATGTTGAAATGTTACTGTTCAAGAGAAAAGAATAGGAGTAAAAATCCATTAGGAAAACTGGAATAAACTCATTTCTTTATACCACAAGATTAATGGAAGCTTCATAGTTAAGAAGACCCAAAACTAGTAACAGAGATAGGGCTGTAAAAATGCTTAATCTTGTCATAAAAGTATTACCTTGTATCCAATATTTACTAATGTGATCAGTCTTAAATACAAGTCTGAATGCACCATTCATCTTATTTAGGTACTCTGTAATAGCAATACTCTAAATCCATTGCCAGAGTCTGTATTAAGCAGCTTTGCTGAGGTGGCAAACAACTCAAAGTCTTAGTGACTTACAATGACAAACATCAAATTTTCCTCATTTTACGTATCAGTACCAGTTGGTCATCTGCTATGGCCATTGTTTCACATATCTTCCTCTCATAGGGCCAGGGTTAAGGTGTTGTCCCTATTTGGGACATGTATTCTCATGGCAGGAAGTTGGTGGATCCATGCAATGGTTCTTAAAACTTCTACTTGATTGAAATAAATATCATATCTACTCTAATGTCACTAGCAAAGCAAGTCACATGGCCAAGCCAATGTAATGGCCTGGGGATATAAACTCATCCTATAGGAGGCAGTGGATGGGTTGTATCATCCTGTCTTTGTCCATTTGTGGGTATAAGTTACCAAGCCTGGGTAATTTATAAACAATAGATATTCATTGTCTCATAGTTCTGGAGGCTGGTAAGTCCAAGATCAAGGAGCCGGCAAGTTTGGGGTCTGGTGAGGGAATTCATCTCTGCTTCTAATATGGTGCCTTGAATGCTGCCTCCTCTGGAGGAAACAAATACTGTGTCCTCGCCTGGCAGAAGGGATGGAAGGGGAAAAGGGCAGGAAGGAGAAAAGGGCAGGAAGGGGAAACAGCTTCCTCTCACCTTTTTTATAAGTGCACTAATCCCATGAGGGCAGATCCATCATGTCTTAATCACCTCCTGAAAGCCCCACCTCTTAAAACCATCACGTTGGCAATTACGTTTCAACATAGGAATTTTGGGGGACATATTCAGACCATAGCACATCCTCTTACAAGAAAGGGGACTATGCGGCTGGATTGATAACACAATCTACCACACATACTTTACACTGTGAGCCTTGGGAAGTTATCGAACAGTTTCCATAAGGGGAGTTGCAGATTCATATTTGTGTCTAAGGTTGATAATATTAGCAAATTTTGCAGGGAAAAGAACAAGATAAAACATCTCCATGGCCCCTGTCTACCTCAGTAGTTCTGTGTTTTCTTACTTAGCCATTTCATCTCTAGTTGCTCTTCTTTCATTTATCTTTAGCATTTTCCTTTGTGCTGACATCTTTTCCCTTCAGAAAATACATACAGTATGCTTAAATTGAATCCTAAGCTCTTTTCCCGACCCTCACAGGCAAGTTTCATGAAAGAGTCGTGCACGAGCCCTGCTCCCTCAGTAAGCCTTTCTTTGGGCTCACTTCTTCATGTCCTGCATTCTACCAAAAGTACACTTTGAAAGATCACCAATGACTCATCAGTTCCTTTACAATCTTCATTTTGCAAGCACTATTTCAGCATTTGACATTTTTTATCACATTCTCTTTAAATTTCCTCCTCCCTCGGATTTTAGGACATCACTGTCTCCGGGATCCTCTCCCGCCCCTCCTTCTGTTTGCTTCTCATGCTCTCCTGCCTGTCACCTTGGAAAGTGCTGTGATTCTCCTGAGTGCAGGCTGTCCTTGGCCACTATTGTCTTCCTTCTGTTTGTGTTCTGTCCATATTCTCTTAACCCACAGTTAAGATAATTCCACAGCTGTGATTCTAACCCAGATCTTGCTCTGACCTTTACACTTCTGTGTCCCTACTAGACATTTTCCCAAATACTCCATGTTTACTTGCACCTCCAGAACTTCATAACCCTGTTCCTTCTGTCTAAAACTCCTTCCTCTTTTGCAGCCTAATCCTTGTGAGATTGTGTTATTCAACCCAGGCCTTCCCTCCATAGAAAGCTCTCTCTGGCTACCCATTGTGTGTCAGCAACCTCTTCTGTAGAGTCCTGTGCACGGCTCTGTCATGGCACTCAGCACACTATTGTCATTGCTAGTTTGCCTGCTTCCCTCCCCTATTAGCAACTCAGCTCCTTTAGGGAAGAGACAGTCATCTGTCTTTGTGTACACAGCAACAATTCCATGTCCAGCACGTAGCAGGTACTCAATAATGTTTTTTAAATGATTGAATTAATTAAAAATGAGTGAATTAGTGAGAGATGGTGGGATTCCTCTGAATCAGTATATATGTTTGGAGAAAGAGAAAGAGTTGGGGAATCAAATTTATTTATTTATTTATTTATTTTTACCAAAAAAGTTCAAGGCATCAGTGTGTGCTACGAAGGGAGTGATAGGAGCGTGTGTGGGAAATGTGAGAACATTCATTCAAGGTCTCAAAAACTTGCTATGGACAGAGCCAAGTATGAATGAATAACAGAACTATTTTTCCACAGAATCTAGGATATCTTGTGAGAATTTTTTTAAATTATGAAATTTTATTTTCATGATCATCTGAAAATAATTTATTCTGAATTATATGAATGACCTCATAACCACAGATCCCACATGATTTCATTGCCCGTGTTTTCAGTTGTATTTATGAAATGAATACAAATAGTTGCAAAGTGAAACTATTTTAAGTATCCTGGCTGCATCAGAGAGTTAAATCAGAGATTCAGGACCATTAAGGATCTATCTCTATCTATCTATCTATCTATCATCTATCTATCTATCTATCTATCTATCATCTATCAAGGGATTTGTTTCAGGAATTTGACTTTACACAATTATGGGAGCTAGTTAAGACTCAGTCTCCATAATTCTCTTGTCCTTGCATCTGATGCTGAAGGTTGAAATCTGAGAGGCAGGTGGTCAGAAAGGAAGACGGTTGTAGAGTCAGGGAGACCAAGAATAAGAAACCCACAAGCACAAGCTAGAAACTGCAGGGATGGACTAAAACTCGTTTCAGGTCTTATTTCCTCTGCTCTTAGTGATGTGGGTGCCTGGAGAAGTCAGGGTGCTTCACCGTGGAGCTAAATAAACACACCTGTCCTGGGTATCTGAGAATCTGTCAGAGGGTCCAGTGGAGGAGGGAAGAGTTGTAGGCCCAGCTACTGCCTCACACAAATTGTGTGAGCCGTCCTATCAGTGACAATGTGTGTGAGCTGTAAAATAATTGCTGCGTCACTTCCGCTCTCCAAATCTTGCATGAGAACGTCTCCTGTGATTCACTGCAACCAGAAACATATGGCAAAGGGAATTCTAAGAAATGTGATTTGGCCTAGCCAAGTCGACACATTGCAGAGCCACCACACAGGCTTACGAAAAGTAAACTGTAAATAATGGGATGTTTGGCAAATGACTACAGCCTGGTGTATAATAATTACAATTTGTTGAAAAATTTCTGTATGCTCTATTCTTCAGTCATTAACTCATTGAATTACCACACAATGCTGCAAGGACTATTATTTTTCCCATTTTCCAGATCTGGAAACTGAAGCCCAAAGTGATTAGGTAACTTGCTTAAAGTCACAGAGCCAGTAAGTAGTAGCAGAGGCAGGATTTCAACCCCCAGACAATCTTGCTGTAGAGCCTCTGCCTTTACCCACTAGATTCTGCCACCTCCCTAGGGGACAACGTGAGAAAAGCTGTAGCAGAATTGAGTCAAGAAGTGGCACATTGTATTCTAAGTCTGCCAAGTGCAAAAGGCCCTGGGCCACGTGGAGAAAAGGGGACACTTGTACACTATTGGTGAGAATGTAGATTGGTGCATTATGGAAAACAGGATGGAGGGTTCTAAAGACATTAAAAATAGAACTACCATATGACCCAGCATCTCTCTTGTTCATGTAGCCCCCAAAGTTGAAATGCCAGCCACCTTGTAAAGATATCTGCACTCGCATATTCATTGCAGCATTATTCAACCAAGATATATAAGTAAACAACCTAACTGTCCGTAGACAGATGAGTGGATAAAGAAGCCGTGTGTGTGTGTGTGTGTGTGTGTGTGTGTGTGTGTGTGTGTGGTGCATATATGTTAACACAATGGAATATTATTTGGCCTTAAAAAAGAATGAGATCTTGCCTTTACTACAACACGGATGAGCCCGGAGGACATTATGCTATGTGAAATAAGCCAGATGCAGAAAGAAAAACATTGCATGAACTCACTTACATGTGGAATCTAAACAGACAAATCTAAACAAATACCCAGACGTAAAGAACAAAACAGCGGTTATCAGGGGTGGAGGGAGAGGAGAGAAATGGGGAGACGTAGGTCAGAGGATATGTAGGAGGAACAAGTCTAGAAATCTAATGTACAACATGAGGACTATCGGTAATGAAGTTGTACCGTTATTGGGATTCATGCTAAGCAAGTACATTTTAGCTGCTCTTGCCACAAGATAAAAAAATGGGTAATTATGTGAGATGATGGGCATGTTAATTTGCTTTACTGTAGTAACCTTTTCACTATTTGTATCCCATAACGTCATATTGTATAACTTAAATATACGTGATATGATTTTTTTTTTTTTTTAGAAAAGGACCTGGGCCATCAACACCTATTTTCATGGTGGGCAGTATAGCATTGTTCACCTCCTTAACTTAATGGTTTAAACTTTGCTGGAATTTATTTTGTGTATATTTCTTTTTATTTTATGTTGTATAAGAAGTGTAAGGAAGTATAAGGAATTTATTCCCCATTTATATTTGTATATATAACTTTTATGATAAAAATAATTAAAATCAATATGGTTCTCCAATAGTGAGTGGCTTTATTCATATTTTGGCAAGCTTAATTGCTTCTGACAGACAACAGGGACATGAGGAGCCAACGTCTCTGAGTAGCTGATTAATAAATTAAAGGATAAATATATGACAATAAATGAATGAATCATTAAGTCCATAGGGAAATACTTTTTAAAAACCCTCAATTCCTACTAAATGAGAGATGCTTTTGCCAGATGACATTAAGTGCTTAAATTAAATTTGCATGCAAATCATCCATTCACAAAAAGCCAGATTTTCACAACAAAATATTTCCTTTTTGTCTCTGGGGGCAGGTTTTCAAACTGTCCCCCAAATGCTCTTGGAGGCAAAGGCAGTGGGAATCAAGACTGTCTGGACAGAAGTCCACTGAGACTTTTCTTGTGCAATCCTGTGTGTAATTCAGCAATTGAAAATGAAAACGCATTTGGAGTTTTCTGTGACAATGACTGCATTGCACAAGCCCGGAGCTGCTTTCAATCATGTAACCACTTCCTCCTTACAGGGATGGCCTCCATTTCCTTTACCCCGCGTTATGCGTTAGGAGAGGCACGATGTCTATAAGGTGTCTCACCTGCCAGATGCTATGGGACTGCCCTTGGGGCTGAGCCTGCTTGACAGAGACTTGGCCCCTACCCATGGCAGAGCAATCCTGAAAGCTAATTTGTACGAAATCCTGAAACTACAGTTCTCTGCAGATATATTCTGTCAAATATAAAGTGTATTTCCCCCCAAATCGCTCAATAAAAGCCTTGTCCGCAGATCATCTGCCTGCCCTGACCCTGGAGTGACTCCTGTCAGGGTCACTTTGGTTGGACGGTGGCGGCCACACACACAAGTCCAGCCAAGTTGGCTCTGCCTCGCCTGCCGCTTAGAACCTTCTCTCTTCCCTAATGGAGTCCCTAATGATTCCTCATACAACTCTCCCAAACTTTTCTACCTTCCCTAAATCAAATCCGCTCTCTCTCATTGCCAAACCCTGACAAGACCCATCCTCTGCCTTCTACCCTATATCAAAAGTGTAGTCTGCCGTTTAGGGCTTACATGCACTTGATTTATTCTCAGGGAAATCGTGAACAGTTCAAATAAAATCTTTTCTTCACTCCACCACACAGTTGATTGTTTCTCTCTCAATTCTCCCACAGTATGCTTTAGACTTCTTTTTCTTTCTTTCCTCTTTTTTTTGTTTTTCACCTCACACAAGGTACTGTCATTGTCTTGTATAAAAATTAAAAATGCTGGATTCCAACTCTGCCTCTTCCACTAACAGTGTGATCTTGTTTAAATCACCTAATCTTTCTGATACTGTTTTCTCATCTGCAATGTGTTAATAATAATCACAATAAAAATATAACAATAAACATAAAAAGATCCAGATGTTAGATACTAGAGCACACAGAGTGTTCACTATGTGCCAGGCACTCTTTTAATAGTGTACATATATTAGTTTTTTAAAATGCAGAAGAGTGATTAAATAATTTTTAGCATATCCAAACCACAGAATACTATGTAGCCATTAAAAATAATGAGATATAATAACATGGAACTATATTAATGATATAATATTAAGTGGAAAATCAAGTTGCAAAACAATATACATAACATTATCATTTACATTTAAACTATACATTGGATATATAAATCTCTCTCTTTATATCTACAGATCTAGCTATACACATACACACATGAACACATGTACAATTTAAATTTTTACAAACCATGTATTTATAGATCTCTATAGATTAAATTTTGCAGTGAACATTTTAAAAACACAATAAATAGAAAAATGGCTATAAAAAGAAAACTTGACTTTAACAAGCATACTAGAACTGACAATTTAGGTAAGTTAGTATTGTACTCATGAAAGTAGAAACTTTGGCTAGAAATTATCTTAATTCCAATCATAATTTTTAAAATAATTTTTATGTACTCCTTTAAGAATTGCCAACTAAGCCAGCATTGCATTTTTTTTTAATATTCCCCAATGACAGCATAGATTTCTAATTTGGGGATGTTTGATTTTCTTTTAAAATAGTAATTGGTCATTTGTCATCTTGGCTGATGAATAAAATTGCTAATCAGGCTGGGCAATGCTGATTTTAGTTAAAACTGTATCATGGACTTCTCATTCTCATTCAAAGAACTGTAATTTTTAAAGGATGTTTCAGATGTTCAGTCCTTTTACAGGGCATAGAGCCTCAAAAATATTTCCAAAGTCTGTTTCAAAATAATAAGCTTGATAATGCTTTGTGGGAAGAAATATGCATGAATAGTGTAGATAATATTAAAGAAATAAATCAGCACTGACTTTCTTTGTAATTTTTACACATCTACGTAATCAATGGCTTTCTTGCCTTTAAGGTCACAACAAAAATGCCCCATTTCTTCATCTATCAAACTCTTAAACATTCTATCAATATTTCAATTATTTTATCTACTGTCCCTTGAAATTTTAACAAAGTCAAGAACTTCTTATATCTACTTAACACTCAAATTTTATTCCACTAGTACCTTGGAAATTGTTATTGTGGTCAAGATTTTCATTGTTGTTGTTAGTTATTGTTGATTTTGTTGTTTTTGCTACGTTTTGGCAGAAGTCCATTTCCTTACCTAAATTCCACTATTCAGTTTCCATTCTTACCAGTTACTTGCCATTTGGAATGAATCTGTAAACTTTTTAATAATTCCATCAGTCCTGGAAGTTATTAGATAAATACATTACTTCTCACCTCAGAAATCCTTCCTACCTTCTTTAATAATAATATTCCTGTCATTATTTCATCTAACATTCAAATATTAAGAAGTATCTCACTTATATATCTTATAACTTATTTTTGCTTGAAAATGAAAAAAAACTTTTAAATTTGCCATAGTTACCAGCACAATAATGAGTAGCAGATCTTACAAGTGCTGTTACTTCAAGGTGAAATCCAATGCAGCAACACCCAACTTCCTGCCCCATCTCCAACATGTACACGGCTCTGCACTGTGGATTATCTGCGTTTCTTTCATTCAGTGAACAAGTCTGTCCAAGATTAATCTCTCAACCCACTCTCAGAAATTGGCTCCATCATTTAGATCCATTCATGTTTATCATTAACTCTTCTTTTCACCCAGTTTTTATCCCTCAAAAGTTAAACAAGCTTAAGTTGCTCCCATACATAGACATACATAGAGACAGAGACAGAAATAGAAAGACAGACAGATGGACAGGAAAACAGAGAAAGAGAGACAAGTAGGTATTCTAGCTTCTGACCAATAATTTGCCCCTTTCTTTAAAATGACCTTCTTGATCAAGTAGTCTTTACTTGCTCTCTTAATTTACTCATTCTCACTTTCTTTTCAGGCCAAGCATTCAGGGTTTTGCCCCAATCCCTCCAATGAAATGGTCTCAACAATCATTAATGACCATCATTTTCCAAGCCCAAGGAATAACTTTAAAGCATCTTATGTCACTTCCTTGGCATTGTGCATTTCTCCATTCTTCATCACTTCCTTCTTGAAACCTTACCTTGGTCTCCGTGAAACCACACTCTCCTTGTTCTCCTTCCACCTCCTATTCCTTTTTTGTATATTTCGGAAACTTATCATTTAAAACTTGACACTATACCATAAGCCCTTTTCTCCTCTAAATCTGCATATTTACCCTCATCATTTCTTCCTTGCTTAAGGCCTCTACTACTCCTTCTGCCTCATGGCATCCTAAACCTTTGAGCCTAAGCTGAGCTTTGTTTCTGGAGTGCCAGTCTGAATTCACAGGTGGCTCTGAAAGCTCTCTTATCCTCTTCTCTTTTTGGCAAATGACACCACCCAGTTGTTCAAATCAAAAATACAAAGTCCTCCTAGACTTTATCTCTCTTCCTCAACTTCCCATGTTCATTGATCTTTAAGCCCTGCAGATTCTATTTATTATGTGCTTCTTCAAGTATAAGTAGAACATCCCTAATCCAAAAATCCAAAATCTGAAATGCTCCAAAATTCAGTACTTTTTGAGCACCAACATGACACCACAAGTGGAAAATTCCACACTTGAGCTCTTGTGACAGGTCGCAGTCAAAATGCAGGCAAACGACATTTTATTTAATGTCCTCAAGGGACCCTCCCAGCCTCCTTCAGTTGCAATATACCTTTTCCACACAGAGTGTGGTGATGATGCCAAACAACCACAGATTGTCTACAGGATGGCTGAGATAGTGACACCTTTCCTTTTAGATGATTCAATGAACACAAATTTATTTCATGCACAAAATTATTTAAAATATTGTATAAAATTACCTGCAGCCTATGTGTATAAGGTATATATGAAACATAAATAAATTTCATGTTTAGACTTGGGTCCCATCCCCAAGATATCTCATTACATATACACAAATATTCCAAAATCTGAAAAAAAAAGTGTGAAATCCAAAATACTTTTGGTATCATGCATTTTAGAAAGGAGATACTCAACCTGTATTAATGTGGGTCTTTTTCATATTTTTCTCTAGATTCCTGACAAAACCTAACTGGACCTCTGACGTTAGTCTTATGTTTTCCAATATGTCCTTCCCAATGCCATCACAAGAAGCTTTCTAATACACCAATTACTAACTCCCCATCAACTACCAGATAAACCCAAGCCTAATGCTGTACATAATCTGGCTTCCAGTCTTATATTCTCTCTAAACTTCATAGGCATCCCAAGATCTTGCCACGTTCAACAACCTGTAGTTTTGTGAACATAATATAACCTCTCTTTCCATGTCTTCCCATTATTTCCCATCTCTTCCCTCTCTTCTCAGTCTAGCTAATTACTATTTCATCTTTAAGAACATCTCAGTTTTCACTTTATTAAATAAAAATTCTAGGAGGCCATTGTTTTCATGTATAAGAATTATGGCCCAGAAGTTGCAAATATTTACAAACATGGCAAAAATCTTACTAAAACTAATTCAGAATTACAATGACCATCATGTGGAATGTTCCAGATGAACAAGACCGTTCATCTAAGAAGTGCACGTGAATCCCAAGCCTCCCAAATTAAGCATAGAAAGTGGGATTCATATTTTAATCAGAATTCAGAAAACTCAAAGAGACAAGAGGATTTTAAAATAGCTTTTTTAAAAGATTCATTGTGAAAAGCTAATGAAAAGCTAAAAATGCAAGATATTCCCCATACCAAGGACAATAGGACTGGTGACTGCTATGCTCCACTCTATCCCACTTACCTGAATATTCATTCTACTCCTGAGCACTCATAGTCTGCTAACTCTCTGTCTGAATTGCCTTTCTTTTCTGAAAAAAAACTGTCAGTTTCCTCATCAGATAAAACCACCTGAAAATTCAAGAGATAATCCCTGAGTGATTTAAGCTCCCTGGACAAAAACAGAGTTTAGGCCATAGTTAAAGAATTTCCTAAACCTAGGGAAGATGCTTAACAGTTTTCTGAAGAATTCAGAGTTTTAATTAGAACCTATGACCCCAGGATACCTGACCTCTACCAACAAGTACGTATGTTGGCAGGACCTGAGGAAGCCCAAAAATGGATGAAAGAGGCAGAATGGTGAATGGTGTTCTCCTGAGAATGATATCAAGGACCTGACAAGCCTCAGCTGGTCTACTCATGGGCCAGGTAAAGCCCAAATAATTGCAAATGACCTTTTGAATGCCATTCCTAACGTGTTCCCCACCCACACTGACTGGTCTATCATCCAGGCCTGCAGGCAAAAGAAAAATGAGTCTGTTACTAATTTTAAAATTCACTCATTCCTTTTCTTAAGGCATTCCGGCTTCTACCAAATTCAAGATACAACCCAACCAGCCCCACCTGCCCTCTTTGTAAATGAGCTCCCTCCGGAGATTAGTGGGCTCATGAAAAAGCCAAAGATAGGGTGGGAGGCTGCAAGACCAGCCGAACTAATAATTACAGCTGAACATTTTGAAAGGACATTAGAACAAGATAAGAAACAAAAAGCTTCTAAATTAATGTCCTAGCAATTACAGCAACTAAATAGCAACAATAACCTAGAACGATTTTTGGACCCGCCCTAGGGTGCTTTTCCAGTAAGCAACCCCTAAAACAATAGTTTCAAAAAAACTGTTGCTGTTTTTGCAAACAACTAGGGCATTGGAAAAAGGACTGTCCCCCAAAGATTTCACAGGAAGCCCAACAAAACAAGCTGCCTACCCTCTGATATTTAACAATAATCTCCATGCTAACCACGAGGACTAAGGGACCACCAAGGGAAGCTTTGGTAAGCTTTTACCAGTTATTCATTTATATAATCAAGGGGAAAAAAATAAAAATTAATTAATTAAAGGGTTTTTTTTTTTTTCCCAATCTTGGTAGATACCAGAGCCAATATTTTTACTTCAAACCCCATTCTTATAGGACAATCTCTACCTAGGAGTAAAAAGAAATTTTAGTTATGGGGGTATCATATTCATGTCTCAACTGAGTCTGGGCCTTTTTACCAAAAAACATTCCTTTTCGCTATGTGACGCAATCCTGCTCAATTTCTTTTTTGGGCAGAGACCTCCTGTCTAAGCTAACAGGTCTAATAGGGTTTCCCTTTAATGGAGATTTGACACAGAAATTTCCGGACCCACCTGGGCCAGATCTCATAAGGCTCTGTGTCCCAGACACAGGGGAAGAAGACAGCCCATTACGTGCCCCTCACTTAACCGAAGTACCCAGTGGTTTATGGGCCACATTCAATACTGACATTGGGAGAACAAAAAATGCAGAGCCCCTCAAAGTTCAAACAAACCCCACTAAGCCTCTTCCCAAATTACCTCAATGCTCATTAAAACCCAAGACCAAACAAGGTCTCATGTCAGCACCAAGAATAGAAGACTTAATTCCTCAGAGATTAATTATTCCATGTACCACCCCTTGTAACACCCCAGTTTTACCTGTGCAAAAACCTAATGGACAAGGATGGACATTTGTCCAGGATGTAAGAGCCATAAACAGGATCATTATTCCCCATTTCCCACTCATTCCAAACCCTAATACTCTTTTCATGGGTCTCCCCCAGATTCTAAATGGTTTACCGTTGTAGACCTATGTTCAGCCTTCCTTAGCATTCCAGTCTACCTTAACAGTCAACACCTGTTTACTTCCACCTGGAATAACCCACAATATACCTGGAAAGTCATGTCTCAAGGGTTCACTGAAGCCCCCTCCTCTCTCTTTCAAGCGCTCCATGGAGACTTGATTACCCTCCAGTTTCCTAGAGGGTGGACTCTCCTGCAATACGTGGAACTATGTTCACCCATGGAGAACCCATCCTACCAGGATTCCCTCTATTTACTGTAGCAGTTATCAGAAAAGGGACATAAGGTCTCCTGAGAAAAATTAGAATTATCAACAGATATTGTTCACTATTTAGGACACAATCTGAGTGCTGCAGGCATCCAGCTGTCTCCTAATTAAACTTACGAAGGAATTCTCTAGACCAGTAACTAAGCAGCAACTTTGAGGGTTCTTAGGTTTAGTTGGATATTGATGTCCGTGAGTTCCTAATTTTTCCCCCTTTAGCATCTGCACAGTATGAACTCATTAAAAACTCAGCCTTTGCAAAATTAAAGGGGGCATCATAAAACCCCCTGCTTTGGGATTGCTCAATTACTCAAAACCTTTGACCCTATCTGTACATGAAAGAAATAACCAGGCATCGGGAATGTTCACACAGGAACATGGTGATAAACTGTGTCCATTGCCTTTTACAGTGCTCAATTAGACTCAGTCCACTCTCAGAAGCTCCTGCAGATCTGACCCTAGGTAATGATGTTTATCTCCACACGCTACATAAAGTACAGAGTCTTAACTCTGATCTTACCCAACATCTTTTTGGAGCAGATTAACCTCATGAAATCCTCGTGCTCTCACCTCCTAATCTTCATCTGGAACTTTGTTAACATTTGCAACCCTGCTACTCTGTCACCTTTATCTGATGAAACGGGCGAACCACATGACTGGAAAACTGTAACCCGTGCATTAGTCACTTACTGTCCCGATATGCAGGACATTCCTTTACAGAATCTTGATTTCATCCTTTGGGGGATGGATCTTATGCTAGAGATCAGGCAGGAGATTTTTGCTCTGGGTATGTAGTCACCACCCAGCATGAGCTCACGGCAAGCGGCCAACTGCCCCACCTCCAGTCTGCTCAGCAGCAGAACTTTGTGCTCTTACCCATGCCTGCACTTCATCTAAAAACCTTTCTGGCAAGATTCACACTAACAGTTGCTACTCCTTTGAGGTAGTTCATAATTCTGGAATACTTTAGAAGCAAAGAGGTTTTCTCACATCTGCAGGCACGCCAATAAAAAATTGTCTGCAAGCTGATGAGTCCTTGCTGCTACACTGCTGCCTAAGAGACTGCTGCTATAAAAATAGAGGCTTGTGCAATGAAAACTGAGCCTGAATATGAGGGAAACGCTCTAGCTGATTTTCATCCCCAAAATACTATGCAACTCTGTGAGATCTGTTATTGAAATCTAATAGCTAGAAATAATAAACATGTTCCCTGATACCTGACTTTGCCTCCTTATGCCCAGATACTGTTACCTATGGACAACAAAATGCTCCTAAGGATCAAAAAGAATATTGGCAATGAAAAGGGTGCTATGTTAATTGCCTTTCCGAGTTGTTGGAAAGCCTGGATGGTTGCTTGGTGCTCCCAGACTCCCTTAAGGGACCTTTCTTATGCTCCTTACATTCCCTGACCCATAATGGTATTGATAAGATAGTGTAAACAATCAATAAGTATTGATGGGGAAATTGTTATAAAGTTGCAAAAACTATTTATAATCAGTCCTTACCCTGCCAAACTCATCATCCAGGAAAGTCTTTTTCTAGTCCCCTGAAATGACATCCTGCCCAGCAGGATGTTGGAACACCCTACAAGTATGCTTCACCCAACTCCCAAGTATGAGTTATTCATAGGTACCTGTAAAAGTCTGTATGTTTTCTGGATGTGTTGAAGCCTTCCCATGTGGAAAGGCTAACACCCTTACCATAGCAATGGAACTGCTAGAAGTAGTTATTCAATCTAGGTATCCTGAAAGCCATTTCAAGCAAAGGAGGCACTCCTTTCACTGGACAAGTCATTAGAGCACTCTCTAAATTTTCCTGAGGAGAAAGTCTGTCACCACGTGGTGGTAAAGAAGGCCATCAGCTGATTTCTTGAAAATTTCATCCCAAGTCTTGAAGCAGCATCTCCTTGACCTGGCTATGGTGATATGCCCGTATTACCGAACAATCTCTTTGGTTAGGACAATGAGGTAACCTGTTGGCCAGTGTTAGGTCACATGCTCATCCCTGGCACTGGGTGGCAGGTAGGATCAGTGTCCTCCAAGCCAAGAACTGAATATAAAAATGACTTCACCAAAAAGACAGAGGCATAGAAAGGAAAATATGTCTGCTGCAACCATTCTCATTCTGTATCATTACACTATGTTCATTTATCTCCTTACCCATTGATCTGTGAGTCTTTTCAGAGTATAGATTATGTTCTTATCTACGTACCCACAGCACTAAATATACCACATATCACATAGTGGGAAATTTTAAAGTGTATGTTGAGTAAATGAAAAACAAATACTTTCTTTGCTATATGAATCACAGATGTACACTGAGGTAGGCTCTATCCTATCTCTACAAACAGGGGCTGGACGAGGGAAGGAAGAAGCTGGGACAGATAAGATCGGGATTGGGAAACTGGAATTTTATAGTGCTGGCACCTCATAAAAGTCATTTTTCTAATTAGCTTCTATGAGATTGTAGGCAAGGGAAATGACTTCTCTGGACCTCCGTTTCCTCAGCTATCAATGGGGATTACCCACATTCCTGTGAAAACTTAATGAGATAATGTATTTAAAGCATTTATCACAGAGTGAAATACATGACAAACACTCAGTACATGCTGGATAGCATTACTGGTGTTATTATTTTTACCCAGAGTGGAAAGCAGAGTGATGAAATAAGCTTTATTTGTACAGTCAATGTACAGAAAAGGTTCTTATGTACAATTTCTGTAACAGAAGATGTTTTCACCTTTGAGTAATAGAAAATCCAACAGAAAGTGAACTAATATTAACAGGATTTATTATTTCAATAGCAAGGAGTCTAGAAGGCACGTGGCTATAAGGAGATGGCTAATTCTTGGCTAAAAGAAGTTATCAAGGATCCAGAGTGTTTCCATCTTTCTGTTCTGTCATGCTCAGAGGGTGGGCTAGTTCTCTTCACAGTCACACAAGAGAGCTGAAGTTCCTAGCACCACATCCTCATATACCAGTTGCCTAAAGGCAGGAAAAAGGGCATTGCTTTTCATGGATATCTCTTTAAGAACATAGAAAATTTTATCAGAAGCCTCCCTCTCCCCAGCTAATCACTACTACTGTCACTGGTCAGAACTGGGTCAGAGTGAGACCACTGCAATTTGCACACACCACGCAAGATCTACTTTTGAACATAGTTGGGACCCTACCAATATGGAAAACGTGGGGAATAGCTTTAGTGTTGGCAAAAAAATGAAGTCTGCTACATTTTGTAGGCATTTCCAAAGTAATACATACTCATGGTTGCAGTCCAATATATCAAGAGCATCTACAGTAATAGAATGGCTATTCTTTCCTTCTGGCTTTCAGTTTAATCCCCTGGTATATACATGTAAGAGTTTGGGAGGTGCCGATGCCTCTTATTTTCATTTCATTATACAAACATAGGAGTGTGTTGGTAAACCGAAATGTGCTATATATATTCTACCACATTTGCTTTCCAATAGATGCACATCATTACCATGGTATAGTATGCCAGTTACCAATTTATTGCCTTTCAGCTCCAAATCCACTCTTTGCTCTGTTTTGTGACCTTAGAGCTATCTCTTTAAACATTTCTCATTTGCCAGTTGACTCAATTTTAGGCTTTGTCAATAGAGGGTGCTGAAGGGACACTGGAAGTCCAAGGAGAAATAAAGTGAAATTAAATTTTGATGGGACTGGAGCCCCTAAGTCAGGAACCAAGTCTATAACCTTCACCTATTACAAAGATTCAAGGTCTGGCTCATCATTTTTTGTCTTTTTTCCTTCTGTCTTATCCTTCTTTCTCAATTGGCTTGCACACAACTCAACATGGCCACTCTGCCCCAAAACTACAGGTTTGTTAATTCCCACCAACATCTTACTAGATCAGGGATCATAAAAACAAATGCCTTCAAGAGTCAAGAAGAAAGCATAAATGAAGGAAGTGATAAAATTTCATTAAACTGTAACAAATAAAATAGTCATGTCCAAAAATACTATCTAGGGGCAATGGTGCAGTCTTGAGCTTCCAATAATCACAGAAGTATGATCGTATGTCTCTTAGAGAAAATTCTTCAGAGAAAGAATTCGATTAGCTGGCTTTGACCTGCACATTGATTGCCTCTGGTCTGGTGTCAATCCACCAGTCAACAATGGCAAGTGGGAGGCTTATGTTGTATAAGGTAGCAAGAGCTATGTGCCAGAGGAAACTCTCTTAGAAAGAGCTATGGAAAGGTGGATATTGGTATCTCAAGTACAACCATTTTAAAAAGAGTTAGGGTTCTAACTGGACATAGTGGCTTATGCCTCCAATCTCAGCTATGTGGGAGGATTGCTTGAGACTAGGAGTTTGATACCAGCCTGGGCAAGATAGTAAGACTCCATCTCTAAAAAAATAAAAAATGATCTAGATGTTGTGGTGTGTGACTGCAGTCCCAGCTACTCAGGAGGCTGAGGTGGGAGGATTGCTTAAGCTCAGGATTTGGAGGCTGCCGTGAGCTATGATTGCACCACTGCACTTCAGGCTGGATGACAGAGCAAGACACAATTTCTGAAATAATAATAATTGTTATTGCCATAGGTCAGCCACTTTTCTATGAGATAGAGAAACAATGATTTAACACAAACCTTTACTTCTTAGAGTTCATAGTTTTTAAAATAATATCTCTGAAGTTTCTTGGCCCTATGAAGATACTACATGACAGACATTTCCTTTCCCAGACAAAAATATTTTGTAAGCCAAAAAGCTTCAATACCAAAACATATTAGGGAGTACTTACTCTGCAAATAAAAAGAAAAATGGTACTTTCATGGGTAAGCAAGTAAATGCAAGGCAATAAAATTTGTTTACACACATACTTTCTGAATTGTTTTATCACTTCCACCATCATGATAAACTGCCCCTATAGATTTCTAACTCTAATGTCATCACACGTTAAAGCTAGATGCTATTATCTTTCTTTCAAAAAATTCCAGAATCCCCTATATCACCTCCAACCTTCTTTATTCTTCCAGGCACAAATTCATAATAAACAATTACTTCATAAGGTGACCTCACACATCAACTCCTTGAACTCTACCTTCATTAATTAAGCCAAAATGATTTGAGATTGGGGAAAACCCCATATACTTTCTGTGGTTGATGATTTCCTTAATCCTACCAATTTTTTTTTTTTTACCTTACTCAACACTATGTTACAGTTAGAATGTTAACCATGTAGCGTAGTTTCCTAATACGGATGTGAAGACAGATAGCTTAATCAGAAAAATAGAAAAGTTGGTTTCAGGCTGTCTTCCTTGAAATTTAGTCATGAAAATATAAACCAAATATTACTAGTCAGAAGAGAAACTGACTGATACCAGACAGCAGGGACCTTTTTGTGTTCATATTTGCAACTACTACATTTTCTATTTTAATGAAAGCAGGTGCCACGTGTATGTCTTTCAAGTTGAAAAACAAGAGGAGAGTCCAAATATAAAGTAACAATTTCATAACTTTAATTGAAAAGTTTAGGCCGGGTGTGGTGCCTCACTCCTGTAATCCTGGCACTCTGGGAGGCCAAGGCGGGTGGATCATTTGAGCTCAGGAGTTCGAGACCAGCCTGAGCAAGAGCGAGATCCCATCTCTACTAAAAATAGAAAGAAATTAGCTGGACAACTAAAAATATATATAGAAAAAATTAGCCAGGCATGGTGGCGCATGCCTGTAGTCCCAACTACTTGGGAGGCTGAGGCAGGAGGATTGCTTGAGCCCAGGAGTTTGAGGTTGCTGTGAGCTAGGCTGACACCATGGCACTCTAGCCTGGGCAACAGAGTGAGACTCTGTCTCAAAAAAAAAAAAAAAAAAAGAAAAAAAAAGAAAAGTTCAGAGAAAAATGTATATGGCAAGAAATTATACTAAAAATAAAAATGACAATTGAAATTGTATTCTAAAGGATAACCTTTAAGGAAACTTTGAAAAATACCTTCAGTCCCTCATCTGGAAAATGAGAGGAGCAATACTTTCCAGGTTCAGTTGTAGCAAATGAGATAGTGGATATAAAGCACCCGGTACAGTCTCTGGCACCTAACGGAACTCAGCTTGTGTCAGTTTCCTTCCTTTCCTTTTTTCTGAACCTCCTCCATATGGATGATCCTTGGAATATACTCATTTTGATTGACTAGAGCAAAACAATAAACATCAATCACACTGTTAATGACTCCAAGCTTTTTCAAATTTTTTTTCTGTATGTGCTTTCAAAAGCAAGAGTATATACAATGGATATTTACTGAGTGCCTACTACATTCCAGGTCACCGTAGGTCCTGGAGATAATGGCTCTGAACATGTTGTGATTAGTCTCTGAGTCTCATGGGGAAAACAAGTAGCCACGAAATAATGACACATATTAATTAATTGTAATCATCGCCATCTCTTGCGGTATCTCAACTCTTCTCGTTGAACAACATACAATATATCTGGCCTATTTGCCTAGTTTATTATTTGTCTCCCCCACTAGAATGTTTGTTTTACTTTTCAGTTTTCTGAGTAGTTTGGTAGGATATTTGAAAATAATCAAATAAATTTGAATAACTTTGATATTCTATTAAAGAGAAGAAAAATGTTGATTAAGTTTGATTTGAAGCTCAGTAATTGGAAAACAAAGTGGTGGTCAATTTAACTTTATAATGGCTAAATTTCCTATAATATTTAATATATGGTGGTGAGATTTATTACTTAATTTTAAATCATGCTGTATATGATTGCATGAGTGAGGTCTATTTCACAAAATGCCAGTTTATAGATTTGTAATGCTGTCTAATAAATATAGCAATGGTTAATTTGATTTAATTTTTTTTATTTGAGGAAAGAAATTTAATTTATTTAGGCATGATTGTTACTCAGAGCATCCATGTTACATAAACAAACTGGTTTAAATGCTGTTTAGACAATTGAATTATCTTTTAATATATCTGACAGTGTTGAAATTTTAAAATTAAAATAAATGAAAGTAATTTTCAAATCTAATTTTGCTTAATTCAGATTAAATTATGCAACATGTAGAAAAATGAATAAACATTTTATTATTCTAATCATTAAAAATCTGGAAAATGCAAAAATATCCACTGTGAGGAAAAGTAAATCAACAGTTGTTAGGAGGGTTGGGAAGGGCAGTGAGACAGAGATTACAAAAAACAAGAGGTAAATATATGGATATTTGGACAAAAGACAAAATCCCAAAAGACACAGTCCAAAATGCTATAATCCCAAATGTTGAAACCTTGAAAAAAAATCAAAATCCCTAAAGACTAAATTCCTAAAATCTTCATCCCTAAATTCTAAAATCCTTAATGTCTAAAAGCCTGAAAAATCACAGGATAGTTGCATTGGAACTATTATGTTGTTATTATCTTTATATAGAAGAAAATGAATTTAATTGAATCTCCAAACTGTAATGACAGATTTGGGATTAGGTGTAATCAAGGCTTCTAAAAGTGAATTTCAAGGGGTTACCAATAAAATTGGTTTTTCCCAGTTTGGCAGAAAACTGAGCTGAGTGGATTGGTCATTCGACACATGGACAAAAACTTCAGTTTAAAAGTGCATCATTTGGCTGCATTGACATTCCTTTCAGCTGATGACATTCCAGGAGTTTTTAATGAATTAAAGCAGCATTTTCCTGAAGAAGCCAGCTAAGTTACTGACTGGTTCAAAAATAATTATGTGCAAGGTAAGATAAGGAGACATATGATGTCTCCTTTGATCACGAGTATTGTTTCCACCAAATTTGTGGTCTGTGTATGAGTGTGTGCAAAATGGATTTCTGCATGCCCAAAACAACACAAGCATGGCACAGAAGATGGGAAAATTTAATAGGAAATGCTCATGTCAGTGTACATCTAACCATAGAAGAATTTCAAAAAGAGCAGTGCCACCTAGACAGTGGATGGGAATGCATTCTCTGAGGAGAGCTAAAAGAAAAAAAGCAGCTATTTATCATGATGCAAGAAGACTTCAAAATATGGCTAATGATCATAAAAGTCGGCCAGCTCTCATGGGCTGTCTCCATGCAATTACCCATAATTTATTCCTATAACACCCTTTTTCATATGTTGAATTTTCTTTTTAGTTTTTTTCCTTTTTCCTTTTTTTAGTTTTTTTTTTTCACTATTTTGAATTGTCAGCATTGGTTTTTAATAATTTGCTCTGCTATGTATTTCATCTTTGCATCATTTCCAATACTGGAGGTGTCAATTGTGTAAAGACTTTTAGAACGTTCTAATTCATTTTATGCATATTTTGCAAATATGACTCCATGAAAGTGCATTATCACAATGTTGACCTTCTGTGTAAGTATTGTGTGTCATGTAAATAAGTTGGAATTTCCTCAATAAATGAATAAATGTCCTTTTTGTACATCTGCGTTAGTGAAAGAAAATTTCTAAAGATCTTGGCTCATTAGGTAACTGCTACCATAGGAGGCAGTGATGATCCACTGCAATTTTTGATCAATCTTACTGAAATATTTAGGTTGTCCACCAGTGATGTTTCAGATGACTGCAGTTATGAAGCTGGGCATACACAGTCACCAACCACAGTGATATGCATTTATATGTTTTGCTTTTTGGCTTATGGCTTCATGAATGTGGTTCATCTGCTCATAATTACTATACCCATGTGAATGTTATTAGCATTCATGAGTGTTAAATGCTCACAAAAATATGTATGTTAGTATTGGCTATTTTATTGTGTAAAGTGGCTTGTGAAGTATTTTGTTGTAGTTTTACTTTTGTTGTTTTTGTTTGAGACAGGTTCTTGCTCTGTCACCCAGGCTGAAGTGCAATGGTGCCATCACAGCTCCCTGCAGCCTCAAACTCTTGGGCTCAAGTAATTCTCCTTCCTCAGCCTCCCAAGTAGCTGGGACCACAGGCATGCACCGCCACGTCTGGCTAATTTTTTTAAAAAGTTTTTGTAGAGACAGGGTCTCATTATGTTGCCCAGGATGGTCTCGAACTCCTGGCCTCAAGCAATCCTCTTGCCTCAGCCTCCCAAAGTGCTGGGATTACAGGCATGAGCCATTACCCCAAGCCTGTGTTTTTATGTTTCTTAAATAAATCATCTTTTAAAAATGTAAATAAATATCTTTTAAATAATTTTATATTATTTTTCCCAAAATTATATTTTTGGGATTTGGCATTTAGAATTGCGTCTTTTGGGATATGATGGGCTTCCAACATATGGTGACAGATATGTTCATTATCATGATTATGATGATGGTTTAACAAGTTCATTCATATTTCAAAACTTATCAAATTATATACTTTTAAGTATGTGCAAGTTATGATGTGTAGACTATACCTTAATAGGGCTTTAAACAATGGCTGAGGATAACTAATGTGGCCAAACATGGAGAGCTACTTTTTTGTTATCATACTACTCCTCTAAAGCACAGACATTTTGGGACCTCCATAAAAGTTGTTTATCCCTTCATCATCACAGAGCCCAAATTTGTTTATAAGTCACCTCGGTTATTTTCTGAACCCCAGTGGGCAGTGGCAGGAGTGGTGGCTGTTATTCAAGGGAGCACCTGGCAAATGCCCCACCTCGGGCACTGGCTGGCGTATGCGTCACAGTGAGAGAGAGGTACAGTAACTGTGATCAAAGGAAATCAACAAGCGGCACCAATAAAGCACAGGACTACAGTTCAACAAAGCAAATCTTCATTGTCAACCACTTCACAGACTGCAAGAAAATTTCATCCTCAACCAAACGACAAACATTTCCTTGAAATAATTAACCTGTTTGGTGAACAGTCACAAGTCTCTTCCGCATCGGAAACTGTTTGCTCTAAAGTAGTTATTCCATACAGATTGGTACATGGTTTGGTAAAACACACATTACAGGGAGACTAGCTCCTGAAAATCTTGCATTTGATCTTCTTCTTACTACTTTAGCTGAGGTTATAAGGGAGACTAAACATCCATATAACTTTGTGCGAAAGTCGGATCTTAGAGTACTGCTTTTGGTCAAATGTGCTCCTGGAAAAACTGTGCCTTTGCTACTTAGACTGACTCCTGCGTTAGAGAAAGTGCTGGTCCATTCAGATGGGGAAGGTGTGAAAGAGGATTGAATTCTCTGTGACACTTAGGTGTCATTGTTGGTCCTTCTCTAAATGATTACTTGAAAACCCCTGCTTACAAGTCTTTCCTAGAGACTAATGGATGAGAAATTGAAAAAGCTAATCACCAGTGCATTACAAAGCTAGAGCAGTATGGTGGAAATGGAAGCCTTATCATCATCAAATCTGAAATTCCAACATATTGCTCCATGTGCTGTTGAATGTAAGAGCCAACAATCTTATTTTACTACCTGGCGACAGGTGTTAAACACTGCCCTGGGTACCCACAGAATCTTTGTTCAGTTCAGTATATTCTTTTGTAAATCGCAGCCACCATTCATTATTTACCAGATTAAAATGAGTATACACAATCCCTCTAAACCATATTCATAGTAAAAGTTATGCATCCACAAAAAAGGGCAGTTAATAATGGAAAGCTCTTAAAATAAGTTCTATGATAGTACAATGATGTGGGGGTGATTTTTCATATTTTTATCATTTATGAAAAAACATTGAGGTTACAACATCAGATATCTTTCTGTTTTCTAACACTATTTATTTATAACATCCTTTGGCAATTTTTAGCTGTGCTCTTATTTTTATAAATAGCTTGTGATTTATTGGGTTTTATATTTATCAAAGCTACAGATTCAATGGTAAGATGTCATGATGAAAATGAAAAAAAATTTAATAAGGCTATAGCAACTTAACAAAATAGTGAGCAAACATTTGTGAATTCAATACTAATTATTGTTTGTAAATAAGTTGTTTTTCTTTCTTTCTTTTTTTTTTTTTTTTTTTTGAGACAGGGTCTCACTATATTGCTCAGGCTGGTCTCGAACTCTTGACCTTAAGCAATTATCCCATCTCAGCCTCCCCAAGTGCTGGGATTATAGGCATGAGCCACCGCACCTGGCCTGCAAATATGTATTCTGTAATGTAGCATATTTGGAAAGGTTTCTTTCTATAGTATTTATGTTCAGGAGATTTTTTCCAAATGTGTAAGTTCTCTTACAAATATGTTGTTTCAACTTGTTAAAAGTGTCTAAATCTCAGGTGCTAATTGTATTTAAGTAAATGTTGTTTTTATAGTTCATAGGCTAAAAACTACAAATATACAAAGATATTCAGAAATTAAAAGTTTCACACTCTTAAAAAAATTCCCCAAATAGTGAATAGAGCTCACAGATTAAAGATGACTTAAACAGTAAGGACTTTATTACTGTGCAAAACAAAACAACATGCAGCAGGTAGTGTTTGGGTTGGGAACTTGGAAGCTGAAAAAATTTATCACGAGCATCACAGGAGTCCCTTAAAAAGATAGTCCTTCCTTGTAACCTACCAGCCAAACATATACGATGTTCTCTGGGCCAATAATGGGTCAGGTTCACGCCCTGACTAGTCGGAGAGTTGGGAATGAGGACTCCCCTGGGCTCAGGGGCCTCCTAACTTCCTCAATCCAATGGGACAGCACAAAGGTTAGCTTCCTTGAGCACACTGGGGGTGGTGACTGATGCACACTTGGTGGTCCTACCAAGGGAGGGGGAGCTGGAATGGCTTCAGCAGTGACATAATCTGGCAAGAGCTCCGGGTAGGTTACAAAGTACATTGTTACACATGCTACCCACATAACTGACACTTATGAGGAATCTCCCCACTGTGGATGTTCGGATGGGTGAGATTCAGTTCAGGCAGGAGACTCTGCGCAGAGACTTTCCTCCAGGGTAGTTACACTGGATGGGAAATGGCACATTCCATGCACATCTAAGGCCTTTCTCCTATGTGAGCTCTCTGGTGTCAAATGCAGAGGGAGCTGCTGATGAAAGATACCCCACATTCTCCACGCTCAGCAGGCTCATGAACACAGGTGTGAACATTCTAGCGTTGAACGAGATCGGTAATTTCCCTAAGGGATTTCCTCCATTCACTGCA
This sequence comes from Lemur catta, assembly GCF_020740605.2. Lineage (NCBI taxonomy): Eukaryota > Metazoa > Chordata > Mammalia > Primates > Lemuridae > Lemur > Lemur catta. Next base: position 21,765,311 of record NC_059150.1, on the reverse strand, counting down.
TTCAAAGCGCCTTTCTCCAGTGTGAACTGTCCCGTGTTCACTGAGGCTGCAATTCAGGTGAGAAGATGTGCCACATCCATAGCATGAGGCTATGCGTTTCTTCGGGTGAAAGATTTCCCAATTTCTCTGCACCTTGCTTAGGTATGATTTCTCTGATGTTGACTGAAAGTGGATCACTGGTGTGAGTGGCCTGCTGCTGAGGATGTCCTGAGGTAGTCGGCAGGTGTTTCCTAAGCCCCCAGCAGGTAAAGGTCTTCTGTGACTCATTGAATGTGAAGCTCTTCTGAAACTAGACCCATCCACAACGATCCTGAAGGAATTGTCTCCTATTTGCTGCTTCTGCTGTTGTCGAAGCTTCGCCCTGTAACAACATGGTTTTGTACATGCCCCACACGGGCAGTTTCTGGACGAGTTGTGTTCCCTGGTGTAGAACATGTAGAACAGCCAAGTAGAACATGTCTCTCAAGACCAGACTACACATCTGAGAGGGCTGAGTCTGCTTGGGAAATGAACCTGCTTTGGCAGTCGCAGCCTGTGACAAACCTACAGAAACACTAGGGTCCTCTGCATCCTCTGCTCCACCCCAGATGCCTGGCATCACCCAGGACCCTCGACACAGCTGCTTCTGTGGGCAGAGCAGGGCCAGGAGCAATGGGCTACCGGGGTGGGAGCCCGGGCATGAGGGTTCCTAACTGGTTCTGATACAGGTCACCCCAGACAGCACTGCCGAGCCTCAGATCCACCTCTGTGCAGCTGGACAATGATTCCTTTTGTGACTTTGCATGGATAATTTTGGAATTGGGCATTTCATCTGGATTAAGGCAAAGTCAACATCTACATATATTGCTTTAGAGTTCTACCTGTTGGATACAGAATTTACAATTTTTTTATCTATCCAGTCTGTGGTATGGATACCACGGTATAATAATAATAAAATTAACAGAATCTCACTTTCGATCTAGAGATAGAGCGTTGAAGGGAGTAAGGAGGTCAGAGAAAACAAGATGAAATCAAGGAGCTTGAATTAATTTCAAAGGATAGAACACAAGTGTGCTGGAGAAGGTGTCAAGGTATGAAATTAAAATAAGCAGGTAAATGTCATATTATGAAAGTCCTTTATATGCCAGATACATATGAGAAGCTACTGAAAAATCTTGAGCGGGGACTGATATGAACAGCTTGCATTGTAGAAAGCCAATCCGGGAAGCAGCGTATTGTGGAAGTTGAGCTAGGACTAGTGAGCAGAAGGGTTGTAGATTAATGGCATCACCAACTAGAGGAAGCTCATAAATAAGATATTTAGTAAGAAGAGTTTGAATATTAAGGCAATGATATCAGAAACAGAAAGTTGGATCAGATTTGGTAAATAATTACATTTTTAAATATATAACCATTTTTATTAGAATCCACATATATATTTCCATCTCTTTTAAAAAAAATCCTGCTAATTAGCCATATGACCTTTATCCTCTTTGTTACTATACCCTGAAAGTCCCAATTCCTCTCTGTCACTTTCCACGCATTCTTTTTTCACATTCCAGGCTTCTAATTCTTCCAGAATATTAATATATCACTTAGCCACCATTATGCCAGAAAAAACTATAAGCGTGTTGAGAAAAGGAGCCAAGTTTTGCTTATTCACAGCCCAAATATCTGGCAGTAGTGTCTAGCATATAGTAACCACTCAGTATATTTTTGTTGAATAAATGGCTGGCTTCCTTTTGAGTATACTTGGAAAGTCCACTGTATCTGCTGGAGTTCTTTGTCGCTGGTATAGAAACCAACTCTGAGGAGACAGTGAGATATCAAGACTGGGGTTATAATAAGGCAAGAAGGTAAAGGTCATATGGCTAATTAGCAGGGTTTTTAACTAAGCCATAGGAATGTATTGAAAAGTCAGTGGGAGATCACAGAACCTACAGAAAGGCCAGGGAAAATAGGGAGGGACCAAAGTAAATCTTTGAGGGCTAAAAGATAAGAACTATAGAAACTTCCTGGGTTAGAGTATTAAGACATCACCAACAAAATGAATAAATTCTCTTTGTCACCTTGTTGAAGGTCAAACTACAAGGCTATAGCATCGAATTGGCACGATTTGTGTGAAACGCCTCCTTGTAATTAAGGCTAAAAATCAAGCACCTAGAACACAGCCTAGTCAGTGGAGTCTCTGCAAGTACTTGTTCAATGTTTAAAAGATATTCAGCTTTGGTTAGGGAGGGCAGAGCACCTAACTACTGTCCAGTTAGATTTTATACAAGGGGGAAAATATTACTTCCATAAAAGCAAAATCTCTTGTCAGAAATAGAACAAGATATTGGGTAGCCAAAACATAATAAATATTTGCCACATCTAAAAAATGCTAAGAATACATGCGTAGCATTCTGAATGCTCAGGAAATCCTGTAACTAATGCTATGTAATCCAATCTCATTTTAAAAGGAAGTGGCCAGGATCAAATTGTTTTTAGAAATAAAATTGGGGCCAGGCGCGGTGGCTCATGCCTGTAATCCTAGCACTCTGGGAGGCGGAGGTGGGCGGATTGTTTGAACTCAGGAGTTCGAGACCAGCCTGAGCAAGAGCAAGATCCCGTCTCTACTAAAAAAATAGAAAGAAATTATCTGCACAACTAAAAATATATAGAAAAAATTAGCCGGGCATGGTGGCACATGCCTGTAGTCCCAGCTACTCAGGAGGCTGAGGCAGAAGGATTGCTTGAGCCCAGGAGTTTGAGGTTGCTGTGAGCTAGGCTGATGCCACGGCACTCTAGCCAGGGTGACAGAGCGGGACTCTACCTCAAAAAAAATAAAAAAATAAAAAATAAAGAAATAAAATTGGGATGCTAAACCATGATTTCTTTCCCCATTTCTCTCTTTTCCTACTTACACAAAGTTAAAGTAATGGGGCTTCTGGGATACTACTTACATGCCTTGATTTTTTTATTACTTGTTGCAGTTGTTTATACATTTGTCTTTTTATTCCTCATACTTTTCCTTCCTCCTTGGAAAGCAACAAAGAAATTGTTTTCTCATCTGATGATAATCTTTCCCTTGTCATTCTTTTTCTGCTTCCTTGCTTCACTCTGGAATTCATCTTTTCCCCCTGGTCTAGCCCAGCCCGTTTATTAACCTTCAGGATATGGTGCAACACTAAACATTTCCTCAACTGAGTCACGTAAATAAGGACAGTTTTCAGTATTAAAGTTTAACAGTTTGCTATTTTTAAGCCCTTTCCCTTTGCTAGCTCCATATAACATGGGATGTGGTAGAATGTTGTGAAGAGTGAAATACTTTCTTTATAGAGATAAAAATGTATTCTATTGTTTTAATGTAGTATTCGTGTGGTGTTTATGTGGTAGCCTTGAAGTTTCCCCAAAGCCTTGCAATTACTGATTATTATAATGTTATCTCTAACTTGTTGAAAGCGACATGAGAGATGACAAAACTCATAATGATATTCATATTTCAGCATTTTTTCGGGAAAAGCTCCTGATGAATAATTCTTAGAAGCAGGTGTCATGGGATGAATTCTAGACTATAAAAAAATGGACAAAGTGAAAGGGCTGCAATTATAGTTTAATGGTTATTAAAGTGTCTCTCCAGTAGTTTCCTTGAATGATGAGGAGGATTCAATGCTTTCAGTAAATCAGAAAGATGGAGCATCTTAACTCAGAACAGTGTAAAGAATAAAATGTAGCAACATTGAAATTTTGAAGCACCCGAGACACTTTTAACGGTTTGCCTGACTGTAGTGTAGCAAAGTGGAGAAGGGTTAGACAAATGTGAGTTAAATTCTTGCTTTACTATTTATTAACTGCATGGCCCTACGTAAGGTTTTGCTTTTTCATTCTCAATCTCTAATGTGGATGCAATAATACTTTCTTTGCAGAGTTGCTGAAAGAATTGATCAGACAATATGTATAAATCTCGTTGAACAGTTACTGATACATAAGAACTTCTTAATACATAAATTGAATATCTGTTTCCAGAATACTATTCGTAGACACACCCACGGGACAATTCGATTTAACACTTAAAGATTCTGAAGGACCTGCTAAATGGGAAGATACTACTTCCTGCAGTGCAATACTGAAATAACGTACATGCATTTAAAAAGTCAATTTCTTTTTCTTTTACCAAGTGTAATTTCTTCAGAATTTCTAGGGAATATATCAACTGTTTAGCATGAGTCTCTCCTGATTTGGGTAAAGGGGAAGTGGTATTGTTAGGCTGGGACAAGGAGGAAGGGGAACAGATGCTTTGTCTAGGGGGTTTCCATTGAGAAACAGATAGCACTAGGAGACACTTTGTCTACAACAGGAGGAACAAGTTGACCAGAGGGGGCTTAAGGAACAGATGACATGTCAAGGGGGCTTCCAAGGACTGAACAGATGTTTGGTCTACGATAAGGGGTCTCCAAGGACTGACCAGTCAGAAAGAGGTAGAAAGGCCACAAAGTGGACATATGACCAAGGCCACGAAAGAGGTTCTTTGGAGCATGCGTACAAGTAAGGTGACAGTATCCTCAAATGACCTACCCTTATTAACATAGTAAAAATCACACCCACTTCCACCATGGCAGTTTACAAATACCATGGCAACCCCAGAAGCTGGGGAGGGTTCCCAGTTCGGGGAACTCTCCACCCCTTTCCAAGAAAAACCATGAATATTCCATCCCCCACTTAACATAAAATTAGGGAATCAGCATAAAAGGGAAAACGCTGTTAAACTCAGGGTCTCCTCCACTTGCAGGGGTTGGCCCACTCCTTCTCTGGAATGTACTATGCTTTCTAAACTTTGGCACTTTGCCCGCTTGCATCTGCTTGGTCTACTCATGTGCTCCGTCAACTTGGTACCAGTAACCATTCTTTGGTCCTGGGAACCAGGAAACAGAGGCCTGACATCTGGTCCCCACACCTGACAGCATAATTCTCTTTTTTATTTGAGTCTATAAAGATAACTATACACTTAGATTTTTAAAATAAAACAGTGAAGTGTTTCCCCAGAGCAAATAAAGATAGAGAAAAGCCTATAAAAATAGTAACGAAATTGCATTTCTCTGCCTCTGGCCCTCAGCCATAAATGTAGGGAATCCAGATTCTCCCAACTTGTGCTTGGAGGCATCTGAGTTTATCATGTTTGTGTTTCACAATTAGCTCTCTGGTGCCGCAGGTCTTTCTTCTCCTCATCTGCTTTGTTACTGTTGTGTTGTCTCTGAGTGTGACATTCTGTCCTGCTTCGCTTTTCCAGATGTGCCTGGTCCATAACTCAACCTGCTCCAAAAGCAACCACAGTGGAGAAAGTTCCCCTAACCCACAGCTTTGCTGCACTCGTACCTAGGATGCAAGGAAGTGTTACCTTTTTATTTCAAGTTCTTAAATCTCTCTATTTTTACCATCTCCTCCTTTGGGGATCTGGCACAGGTCTCGAGGGGCAAGAGTAAAATAAAGATGCAAGCTGAGGAGCACGTCCCCAGCTTTCCTCAGAATTACCCTTCCATTATGACATTAACCCTTCTGCGTGGAACTGACTTACTCTTCTTTCAGAATGAGTTCTGTTCTGGATGGTTCATCATTCACTTTTAGAAATTGACTTCTTTGCATCGCCCCATCCCAGTCTTCCAGATGGACATAAACATGTCTGAATCCTACAGGGAACCCAGAAGACAGGCTCCACAAACTAAGTTTGTTACTTTACAGAAAAGGGGAAATGCTCTTCAAAATACGGCATAGACTATCTAGTGTGTCCCCCTCCACCCTGCCGTGGAGTATGCTCTTCCAGGACATACTGAAGGGCCTTCATGGCCCGAGCCACTGCCTGGACCTTTCCAGGGTTCATCTGCGAGATCTCAGTGCTGTGTATTTGCCACTGTCTTACTGAATCTTTGTTTTCCCTCGGCTTTGCCAAAGCCATTCTCTCCCGGTTTTCTTGCTACTTTCATTGTTTCTCAGACAAGCGTAATGATTTCCATATTTCTATTTATAGCCCTGATCATTTTTATAATAGGGAAAATATTCATTACCGTATTTCTAACTTCCTATTGTGTATGTAAACCCACATAGTGCCCAAATATTTCAATATGATATGCTCAGAACCAGCTTCCCTTCCTTTCTTCCTTCAGTTCTGTATTACTGTCTCTGTTAACATTGCCATTCATCTGCTTCCCTGTTTAAGGACCTTAGACGACAACTTTTCTTTCTCTCATTCCCAACATCAAACTGCCAACATCAGGATTACACTATGCTGATTATATCTCTAAAGTGCCTCTGAAATACAATCCTTCTTGTTAATTCTGTTGTTGTAGCCCGAGTTCGGTCACTCCTTATGTATTCCATAATCACCAAGAATAATTTTTGTCCAATATCTTCCCATTTACAGACATCCTTCATAGTAAACCCAACATTATCTCTAAAGCCGCATTAATTTATGTCACTCTACTGGTTAAAAACATTTCTAATTTCCATTGCTCATGGCCTTTTACAGTCCGTTTGCAACCAGTCATTCCACCATCATGGCACTCAAGTTTCTTATGTATTTCTTATATATAGTCAAAAAAGTCCATCCATCATTTTCTGAGAGTGCTATTCACTTTTCTATCTCCCACCTTTCTTCATGCTTGTAACTCTTCAATTAATACTTCCATTAATTGATTTACAATATTAGTTTCCTCAGAATAATAGCTAACTAGGACTTCTGTAAAGTTAGCCTATTAAAAGGATGTGGACTTAAATATTAAATGCCAGTTTAAAAAATAAAATATTAATTTTCTATGGATATCAGAATGTCATAAATTAGATATAATGTCTAGATTTTACCCAATAAGTGAATTGTTTGTGCCTAGGTGAAGTAATTATAACTCTTTTGGTTATAAGTAACTGAAACTGACTCTGACCAGTGAAGCAAAAAAGGGACTGCATCATAAGCCATCGGTAATCTCACTGAACACAAGGACAGGATATAGCTACCTCAGGAGCAACTGAGATGGGAATTTAACACATTGACTGCCACACTAGAAAAAAATTTTTTCCCTGGGAACACAGTGTTTTATTATGAAAACAGAATAAAAACTTGGAAAACAAAACAATCCTTTCTAATTTAATGAAAATTTTTTGTTATTTTTTTATTGTTTTCTGTCTATGAGTTATATGCAACCTGAAAAATCGTTAATAACGGTAAAAGTAAAGAGACATGTGAGTTACATATGCTTTACAAGGCCCCAGGCTCAAAACTAGCATGAGTTAAATACAACTCACATGGCGGGTAATGTGTTCAGTCAGTCAGGAGTCTCTCCCCAAATTTCACCTTTACTTATCTCTACAAGACTACTTCCTTCCTGCTATTGTTCCCTGTCCTTCTTCCCTCTCCACCCCTGCCCTCCCCTCACGTGTCCTCTTCCTCTGTATCTCTCTCACCCCCATTCCTTCCCCACTGCTTTTCTTGTTTCCGTGTCTGTGTTACAGAAAACATGGAGGCCGATAGAGCCCAGGGTTGAGATTTAGTCATTCAGTAAGTGACTGTTCTCTCTTTTTCACAATCTAATGTCATTCATTTTCCTTTTGACCCAACTTGAGTCAGGTTGCTGCCTACAATCTAAGAACTTTGGCCAGAAGGTAGGATCTTAGTGTAGAAATGGCACAGCTCCCATGGTGTAGTAGAGATGGGAAGGGCAAGCCCCCAGACAAAAAGGAGTGGGAAACTGCTAGAAAACGTGGGGAGCAGTTATTGGTCAGTCAACGAAATATATGTACAAGTCACCACATTAAAAGAAAACACAAACAAGCAAACCAAAACTAGAGCTATAAATAATTAGCAAAATAAACTACTTTACATTTTGTCTCTTCCTTTCCCTAACTAAAATATAGTTGAAATGACTTGTTGACATGATACAGACCACAATGACCAAAGAAACAGAATATCTTAAAAGTTGACTAATTGGTAGCTAAATAAGCAAAAATTGACAGTCCAGCAGAATATACTAAAGGGTATTCACTGAAGCACTAGAACCATCAAATGTCCCAGGACAAAATTGTTTGAAAAAATCACCAAACTGCAGTCCTGTCCTGGAGACTCATAATATACATTTATGTTTTAGGGACTTTGGAAAAATAATTCTCTATAAACACTAGGAAATTGCTGGAATTCTAAACTTACTCCTTTGTAATGAGTTCGAACTTACTGTTTTTCTAGCTACCATTTTATGTTATCTTTATTATATTTCTGTTGAGCCTCAAGTCATTTTATGCTCTTGAAGCCACTATTTTTATAGGGTAAGTCAGGGACAATAGCATCATCTGCTATACTCAGAATTTCTCATTAAACTCCCAATTCAGATGGGAATTTCCAATCTATATCCTCCTTATGAAGCTTTGTTTTTTGAAAACTCTTAAAATAGTTAACCTGGAAGGTGACATCTGCTAAAAAGTTAGGCATACATTGTATTTCAACATATATTAAGTCATCATATTACAAACCTTGTTGACACAAAGCCTGTAGTATCACAGGATACTAAGAATTAATGTATTTTACATAAAAAGGAAGATGGAATTTTGCCAAGACATCTATAGTTACAAGAAACTTTAGTTAGTTTTAAAATAATGCTAGGTTGAGTAGCTTCTCCTTTACTGGTGTTTGGGTGTAAAATATTACTTGTGAGTCACCAATCATAGAGAAGGATCTTAGTAACCCCAAGAACATTCCTTGCCAGGTGTTTTCTAATGTGTCATTTACAAAAAGGGGTGATGGGGCTATATAGTGCAATTATGTAATTACAAGAAATTTAAAGGGAAATATTTTAAGATTAAAGATTGGAAAATCCCTAATGCTTCCCTTGTGATGGAAAAATCCCATGTAGCTGAACAAACTAAATAAAGGACATATGCAAATAGAAGTCAAAAATAAGTCATCATCATAGGTGTAAATCATGCCCATGTAGATACTGTAAGCTAAAGAAACCCATGGGATGAGGACAGGGAAGTATTTTTAAATATGAATATATTTGCAGTATAGAAACAATTTTTTTATATTCCAGTTCTTTATAATGTGGGTATTGGAGTGGAGAGGAGAGATGGAAAAACAACTTCCCTTTATTTATATATTCAGCAAATATTTTTTGAGTCTGTACCTTACTATCAGTCAATATTCTTGGCATTCTGGAAATGGAGGTGAACAACAGGGACAAGGTCCTTTTTCTCATGGAGCTCACTCTCTAGTGAGGGAGAACTAGCAGTTAAATAAGTAAACAAGCAACAAATTTAGCAAGATAAGTATATTGTGATAAGAGCTAAGAAAAGAAACAAATAAGCTAATACAACAGCATGCAATCCCTCTGAGAGGTGATGCTTGGATTGAGACATAGCTCCAGCTGCATGAAGAAACCTGGGGAAAGGGTTCCAGTTTCAGGGAACAGGAAATGCTAAAAGACTTCAATAAGTAAAAGAGTTTCAGTCTATTACAGGAACAGAAAAGAGCACAGGGTAACTACAGCACCCACCACCCTCAGGAAGGAGGAGAGAGGTGTGATTCAGCTTGATGAGGAAAGCAGAACTCAGGTTATTGTGAGGAGTTTGCATTTTATTGTAAATGCAATGATAAACCATTGAACTTCAGAGATTAACAACATAAAACAAAATCATAAGCTTTTCAAGATATCATTATGAATTATTTTGTGGAAGATTTTTTTCATCGTAAAATCTAACATTTTTCTTCCATATTCTCTCTCATCCCTGAAGATATGAGATCTTAGTTATGAAGCTAAATATAGCTATCATTTGAAAGTATATTTTGGAAAATGAAGAGTTTACATTTTGAAATGATTAATTTTTATAGATCATAGATAAGGAACAATAGATGTAGAAGAAGTGGCTGTGGGGTAAGACGGTTTCATAAGTTGATTCATCTTTATTGTCTTGAGATTAAGAAAATCTTTCTTAAAGAGGAGTTAATAATATACATTATTTGATTAAAATGCATTAAGTGTTAATTTTAATGAACTTGGTAGCTATATAAAAGTACAAAGAAAAAAATAATAATCACTCATAATAACATTACTTTTCTGTCTTTCCTAATCATTGTAAAGCTGAAATTTTAAAGTCTATGAAATTTTCCTACCTGATTATTTTCATTTAATATTATATTTTTGGTAGTGTTTCATGTCAATTAGTATTCTTTGACAACACCATGTTAATTTTTGCATAATAATAATTCTTGTGGCTATACCATAATTAATTTTATTCATTTATCTGGTTTTGATTTCTTTTTTTCTCTTTAACCTAGAAAGGGTTTACTAGAAACAATCATTATTCATGGCATTCATTTTATTTTAAGATTTGTCCCACTACATTAGAAGACACAGGAGCAATCTGTGGCAAGAAGAAATACAGGATTTCTTGGTGGTGGAAGACATTTCTCTTCATCATGTTACTAAGCATCACAATGACTAAGACCCCAACCTCAACAATGACAACAAAGAATACGAATGGTCCAAACACTGGTATGTATTTATATGTGTACATCAGAAAAATATTTTTCTGAGGCCGTTCTCTCCACTTACTTCATCTCCAGTGTAGCTTTAAAGCTTATATTTAGTATGGAATGAGGTGGGCGTTGTACATTCATTGATTCTGAATTCAAAGTGTGGTTCCCAACTACCAAGAGAATTCCTACATTTCTGTTTGTCAAGGACTGGTCCTGTGTGTCCTCATGTAATGGGACACATTTTAAAATAAAAGCCTGCCATTAGTAAGACCATCTTTCTGGAGGCAAAAATTAATGCTGGAGTTTTTATTAGAGATATCTAGCTTTAGTCTAAAGGTCAAGCATCATTTACTTATTCAGCAAATATTATTTATCACCTGCTCTTTGCCAAGAAATATGATCTCTGCCCTGATGGAGACTTTGTTATAGTAGAGAGACAGATACTAGTGAAGTTATCATACAAATAAGGGAATAGTTACAAGTGTCTTAGAATAGACACAGGGTATTGTGAGAAACCTTACCGTGTGTCCTGCTAATGGGGAGGGTCAGGAAAGTCTTCTCTAAGGGAATAACGTCTGAGCTGAGATCTAAAAGAAAAATAGGGGTTAACTAAGTACAGAGGTGAACCTTGCAGATATAAGGAAAAATAAATGACAGATTCATTGCTTAAATAATAACTGTTACAAATACTTGTAAGGATAGTTTTTTAACCAGTTCAAATTCCTTCTTAAGCTTTCACAGGAGCCTGGTCAGTTTATTAGTCATATTTTGTGCAATTTACATTAAACGGTGATGTCATTTACTAGGCAACCATCACTCACGCCAAACAGTGACATATAAATATTAAAAGAGAATAAAACAGCACTGGCTTTCAGTGTTCTCTTACTTGAAGCAACTGAACCTGTTCTTCATTTAAAAGAATAAAGACCTATGTTTTGCACAATATTACATGTTGCAGAGTGTAAAATAATAATTGTAGGGAGTGGGGAAGTACAAACACAGAATTACCTACTGCCTTTAAAGTAGTTTTTAGCTACAAAGACAGGATATCTTACCTTTTTTGCCCACATCAATTTATCAAATCAATTGGAAAGAAGATACAATAGCAAGTTTTTACCACGGAGAAGTGGCATCCAGAAATATGATCATGGTCATCATCAACAACATCAAAAATTCTGTGACATACATTTTAACCAAAGTATTCCAAACTGCCAATAAATAGTAGGAGTAACAGTAGTGGTAGTAGTAGTAAGAATTGCTATTTATTCTGAGTTTACCAGGCTATTGCTCTATCTCTAGTAGTTTTGATTTCTGTCTAAGACAGCTGTTAGAATCTCTGCTTTACAGACAATAATGGCATAAGTTCAGAGAGGTAAGTAACACAGTGAACAAGAGAGTAAGGACTCAGCCTTGGTCTCCCTGCTCTCTGTTCCAAACCAATATTGTTTGCACCCAGGGAGCTTGCCTGGGTTCAGGTTCTGATAATATGAGTTTCTCCCTGAATGATTCTCTTACTGTTTTCATAGCAATAAAAATGGGAAGCACAGTAATACTTGTAATCATGACTTTCTTCATCTTTCAAATTTTAACTGGTTCTAATAATCCCTAGAAAATGAAGAACATTTTCAAAATAAAAACAACCGTTAAAAGAGACGATAGATCCTACTTTCAATGGGATAAGTCCCTAAGCCAGAAAGGAGAGAATTAGAAATGGAATGCAGCAGAAACATCATAATGTAGCATAAGGATTTATTGGCAGCAAGGGTAATATCCAATCCAAAATAATGGATATGTTCTACTGAAAAAAAATGTATATATAATTATCTTTTCATCTGGGAAGTAGCAGAACCAAAAATTAAACCCATGTGTCTAATCTGGGCATTCTGTTCTTATCTATGCCATTAGCAAATTTTTTAGACTAAATGACTCTGAATTTGGCATGAGGTGTTCTCCATGTTGATTCCAGTAGAAATAAGTGAACCAAACCTCTCTGATGCACACAGCCTTAACAGGGTCTAACAGTTTAGTCTGGATAAGGGAATAGATGAAAATATAATTACATTTAAGGAAAGAAGGAAAAAGCAAGCACTAACAAAATTCTGCTTTCCCCTTGGTAAAATGAAATATAGTCAAAAAATTTATAAGAAGATATATTTATAATCATAATAATTATGTTAGAATGTTTTACCTCCATCTCTTGAAAAACAGTAGTGAAGAAAAGAAATTGTTTCATCTTTTTTTGTTTTTTACAACAAACAATATGAAATGAGACTGCGATTCATGCCTTTCCCTCACAATATGCAAAAACATCCTGCCAATTCTGCCCGCAATTATCGGGAGACACACACACACAAACACACCCCGCATGCGCAAGAGAGAGGAGACGCATCGTGGATCAAGGACCTGAATAGCTCCACTTAGAAAAAATAAAAAGAAACTATTTGACTGGCAATCCCAGAAGTCTGAAAGCTAGTTTGGTAGGGTTAGTGTGTCGGGAAGCGAAAAATTTCAAAGATTTGCGTGGCAGGAAGGGAAGAAAGAAAGGGAACTTCAAAGACTGCACAGAAGAGGGGCCAGAAGAGGGGGGTTGACATAAGCAGGCCCAGGCTGTAAGAGCTAAAGGTTGCTCTGCTCCAGGAAGCGCAGGGAGAACACGTTAAACAGTATACAGGAGACATTTGCAGTTTCCCACTCAGGGTAGATTTCATAAGATTGCAAAAAGCAGCTTAGGCCTGACATACAAACCTGTACATTCCTCTGAAGTGTGTGTGTGTGTGTGTGTGTGTGTGTGTGTGTGTGTGTGTAACTGAGCAGATCCTTGTAAAGATTTTCCACAATTAGACTGTTAAAATAGTTATATACCATAAAAAGAAACCTCCCTGTCTACTTACCCAGGGCCACTACTAACCCAGGCCTCACACTCTGACTTATGTTTGAAAATGGGCTCTGTGTTTCAACAGTGCTACACAATTGCACAGGAAACTTACCCCAGCGATCTACCTATATTAATCAACATAGACTTTTATTCATAAATGTAATCGGTCAGTTTTTAGGATCAGCAGACATTTTAAAAGAGAAGATCAAGATGAACAAGCAGAACTGATCCCAAAGGAAATGGATAATGTAAGGAATAAAAGGAAAAAAAGTTGGGGGAGAGACAAGATGGCTGCCCAGAGACACCGGCTGCCAATTCACCTCAGAAAGAAGGAAAAGTTGTGGATGTAAAAGAAAAAACAAACAAGAAACATAAATCAGGTGTAACTGCAAAGGAAAAGAGCCAGAACCTACTGGACATTCTGTGGGAAAAGTTGCAGAGCAGAACAAGAAGGACAAAGATATCAGCAGAGATCAAACACGGAGAGGCCTGGAGTCCAGCTGAAAGGGGTGGGTGGAGCTGTTTATTTCTCCCTCCCTCACATCTCTGGCAGTCAGCAGGCTCCCAAGCTGCTGGAAAGCCTTTCTACCCTCACAGGCCCAAAAGCTGCTGCTGCCAGAGAACTGGGAGCTTTCTGAGGACAAAGCACTGGGCTGCCAGCTTCTCATTACCACAAACTTGAGCCAATATGGCAGGTACCATATTGCTTTTCCACCCACTGTGCGCCTACATCCTCCCCAAGGGGGCTTCAGCCCCTCAATTTTTGTCTCATTTGTCCCCACACAAATATTTCCTAATCCTGGTCCAGACTGCAGAAGCCACAGGGGCAGTGGGTCCCAGGGGATCTGTGTGACCTCAGAGCCTGGACATTCCGGGTGGGCTGCCTGCCAGAGAGAGGGACAGAGATGCCCAGTGTGCGAGCTTCCCTCCATTCAGACTCCTTTCCTCCCGTCCCTTCCCCCACCCGTGGCTATCAGGGAGGAGATTGAGCCGGGGCTCTCAGGAGCAGCTGCTTCCCATCTGTTGGTGCATCCATCACCCTGTGGCTTCCACAGACAGTGGGGCTCACACTTTTCCTCTTAAAGACCTGCAGCACACTAAGGGTTGCTGGGTCTGTGACCTCCCTGTGCACCAGCCCTTCCCAGTGTTCCTCACTGGGCTGCTCCATCCAAGCAGGGTACACCCTGAAGCGGAGGGACATCACACTGCTTGAGCACCCCATAGGCAACTTGTGACCACCATGCCTCTCCCCAGCACAGTCAGGGATTGATCTTTGGGGACCCAGGTACAGCCCCACAGGCCAGATCCTGTACTCAATCATGTTGCTTAGGGGCATGGAGGGGAGATTGTGAACTAATCTTGGAGGCGAGGGAGCCCACGTGGGCAAAACTGAAAGGAGAGTGTAGCTTAAGTCCTGGCCACAGCACGCTCATGGGGCACCCCTCACCACACAGTAAGGTCATGCTCTCAGCCCAGGGTGGGATCCTGGACATGGGAGCTCCTAGCCCGCAGAGCCATCGTGGGGGAGCTCAACTAGTTTGAGCTCCTGTTTGCTTGCTGACTCTGGAGGGGGACTGCAGAGCAGGGGACAGGGACTGCAGAGCAGGGGACAGGGAGAAGAGTGAAAAGTTAAGGCTCTCATCAGAGTTTGATGCAGCTGGGCACACCTTCCTTCTCAGAAACTTACAAGCTCCTGACTTCTTTCCCTATGCCATTGACTTCTACTTCTCAGTCTCCTTGGTGTATCTTTAAATGGTAGATTTCTTTACACCTTGCACTCTCTCTGATGTCTTCCCTTTCTCTTCTCTCAGCTGATCTCTTAGTTCCCTTGGTGTAACCACTACAGATATGCTATTAATGGCCACATCTATATTTCTGGGGCAGACTTCTCTAAACTACAGACTTACACATCCAATTTCTTCTCAACTCACATATTTTACCAACATTTCAAACTTAAAATGTCCAAAACATGAAATGAAACCTGGTCCTCACCTGTACACCAAAGCTTCTCTATCTCAGTAGATGAAATCACAATCTACCCAGCTGTTAACACTAACAAAACTAGGAGTCATAACTGATTTCTCCCTTCTTCATACCCTCTGTATTAAGTCTATCAGCAAATCTAGTTGATTCTTTCTCTAAAATATATCTTCACCCTGCCTACCTTTTTTCCATCTCCTCTATTACAATCAATTATAGTGACTTGTGGTGTTATAGTCTGTTTCAGTTACACTGTGATTTTCATAAGCATGATCTCTTTTAGTCCTCCTAATAATAATGTGATGAGACCTAATAAGGAAATATACTCTTATTGAAGGTAAATAATTTGAACAAGTCCACACAATAAGTCAGTGTAGGTAAAATGCAAAACCAGTGATTACACATATTTGAACAAGTGACAACTAGCATTTCGATTACCTGCTATGTGTTAAGTATTTCCCATATTTTATCTCATTTAATCCTTATAACCAGAAAGTATAATCATTACCATATTACAAATAACGCTCAGAACTAACCTGTTAGGTCAACTGCCCCAGATTACTGAGTTCTCTTTGCTCCCAGTCTCAACTTCCTCCTTTCCATCCTTCTCAATTTCACCATAGACATTTGTCAAAAACACAATGCTCACCATGTCATTCCTCTGCTTAAAATCCTTTAATGGCTCAGAATTGTCTGCAGAATAAAGTTCTCATCACAGCGTTTTATGAACTGACTCTTGCCCACCTTTCAAACTCCATTTGCTCCTGCTTCCCACCGTACCTCCTGGATTCCAGCCAGGTGAGCTGCATTGCAGGTCACATCTGAACAGGCTGTGCTCTTTCTTTTCTCTCTGTCTTTCTCCAAGCCATTTCTTATGCCTTTAGTGCTCTTCTGACATACGGTGGACATGGTTGCCTTGCTACCCTCTGTTTTTGTTACTTTTAGTGGTTATTCCCATTTTTGTTTAAATATCCACATTTCCCTCGTTCTATGCTTTGAAGTTGGTTCGGCTCTAGCTAATCAGTGTGATTTTACACCCTGGCTACAGCTCTTCATTCAGATAACCCAATTAGAGCCAGTGAGACATAAGGTGGCGGCTGCATTTTAAAAATACCCAACTCTTCTGAGAGGGTTCTGGAATTGACGCTCTCTCTGACCACTGATGTGTAGATGGCAACCATCTTATAAATATGAGGGAGAGTAAAACCTAAACTGAAGCTTAACGTTCTGGAAAGCAGAGGAGAGAAAGGGAGATGTAAGATCCTCAATGACATCATTGAGCTGATGAAATAAACCAACACTGAAGCTCACTTTACCTCTGGACTTTTCGGTTACGTGCACCATTCAGCAACATTTTGGACAGATTTTTCTGCTACTTGCAACGGAAAGCAACTAAATGTTATACCACATTTTATCATCTGAATGATTTCTACTGAAAATAGGACTTCCTTAATCTCTCAAAAAAATTTTTTTCTCTGTAATCCTGAAATTCCTTCTGTATACCTCTATCTAAGCCCATGCTACATTGCTTTAATTTTATTCTGTTTTTCCACGAAACTAAACACCTTAAGGAAAGGAGCTCATGTTATTTGCTGCTCTGAGTTTGTTATAAGGCTGAATATGTTCAGAAACAGTTCACTCTTTCTCCAAGAAAAAACTCTTTCTTTAATTCAGGGTTTCTCAACCTCAGCATTACTGATATTTTGGGCCAGATAATTCTTTATTGTGGAGTATCCTGTGTAAAGTATGTTTAGCAACGTCCTTGACCCCTACCCACTACCTGCCTGTAACACCACCTACCCACCCCCCACATTGTGATAATCAAAAATGTCTCTAAGAATTAACAAATACCCCCTGGGGGGCAAAATTATTCCCAGTTGAAGACTACTGACCTAATATAATGACCAAGAGTTTAGATTTTATTAAAAACAGCTTCTTGAGCTTTTAAACCAATGGCAATTTATAGAGGTTCATTCCTACAGGATCATATTATATCCAACCCTAAATACAAACAGGAGGAGCTAAGGATTCCATAAAGGGCAAGGTGTATCAGTTTCATGTGAAACTATTGGTTTAGTATGTAATGAAGAAGTGCTGGAGCAAACCCCACCTTTATGGGTACAGGATGTGATCTCACACACCAAACCTGCTTTTCTCATAAGCCAATCCCTCTCCAGTAACTTCCCATTCCAAAAAGATGGCTCATTTTCATCACTGGAAAAGGAAAGACCAAAAAAAAAAAAAGGAGGAAATGTATTTTATATTAGAAATATTATATTGGGTGTCTGTAACAGAAGAACTTGGCACCAAACTTCTTTTATCACTTCGTCATTTCTTACACATACCCAGTCTAATCCCCAAATGGCTTCTTCCCACTTAGAGTGAGATCTTTCAAACTGTTACAAATTATAAACTTCTTCAGAGGCGAGATGTTTTCACTCAGAGCTAACATGCATGTACTTGAGCCCACACAATCTCCTTGGCCTCAGGCAAGCGCTTCTGCCTGAAATACCTTCTCTCACAGACAGGATGGTAAAAACGGAAGTTGTAGAACTGCATGAACCAAGCCAAAAACCTTGTTTGGATGACTAAGTTTTCTGTAATACATAAAGAATTCAGAGAAATAGTCCAGTATAAATGCATGTATGATCTGACATAACATAGTTCTTATCTTTATGTCCAAAGCACTTTTGTATGTATACCAAATCACTACTTGAATATATATGGTTTTGGTAAATATAAAAATTAATTATCGGAGGTGAAAAAATTATAAACATCCATTTTGATTTTTCTTTTTCTCTCTCTCTTAAGTTAAAGCTAACACAATGTTTGTCTTTGAATCTAGACACAGTTTTAAATATAATATTAATACATATGTGTCTATTAAAACATTTACAAGGCCTCAGTTAAAATTCTTGACTGCAAGCATAGGGAAATTAGTAAAATCCATACCATTATGTATAAAATGTAATAATTAAGGTTATTAATATGACCAAGAATGATAATGATATATGGTATGGCTCATTTTTCCAGAAACTCCAGGAAACAGTATAATTTGGGGCAATTAATGTGGCCATAGATGAAACTTATATATTCCCTCTATTAAAAAGAGATTTTATATTTTAAAAATTAAGTTATGATCATAAAATAATTTCCCTACAACCTGGAATGGAAGACTGTAATAGGAATTTCCATGATTTACATTGTAGAAGGAAATATTCTTTAGAATTAGTTTGGGGATTATTAGTATAGTAGGAAAAAACAAACTGTTTTCTCCTACTGTACTCTCAACACAACACAGAACTACTTCTATGACCAGACACATGGATTTTTTTCCCCCACACTAGCCAATTCTCCAACACTTTGGGTAACAAAGTCACATAGCTTGCAAGAAACAAACCACACTCTTTAAAACATTCACACACACACATTCTTTGTATGAAGTAAGACAATTAGTACCTTGCCCATCAAATAGATTGATAAGCTGGAAGTGCTGGGTCCTTGTGTTCCATTAAAAGATGTATACCATACATGTAGGTAGCACAAAGCTGGAAATGAAAGTTAATAAAGCTTCAAATGAACTTAGCAAGCTAGAAGAATAAATCCAAAATTAACAAGATGAAATTAGAAGGATGAGTGTAATAGTTTAGATTTCTCTCTTAAAAACATCCATGAATAAGTGAGGAATAAGTAATGGATTATGGATAAAACCCCTTCTTTCAATAATCATTAATTAAGGGCAGTTTACCACTGTCACTTTATCAAATGTCTTAGGGCATTGGAGTCACGTGGTATCTATAGCATTACCCTCATCTATCAACCTAGTAACCCTAGCAAAAGTAAAACTGATTTGTTTGTCATGACCTATTCTTTTGGGGTTCATGCTCTTTTGGGATTCTCACTGGAAATCATTTTACCTAAATTTTCCTAAGCTATCAAATTAATAATATATTATAGAAAATTTTCTTGGGGATTAATGTGAAGTTTATTAGTTAGAAGTCCCCAAACTCTATCATTTTCCTCTTTTTAAAAAAAATCAGAACGATACTTCTCTAGACTTATGCCATTCCTACACAATTTTCCAAAGTCTACCAACAGAAAGCTGTATGGTCACATTTCAATGTATTTTCAGAAACCAGGGTATAATTTCACTGGATCTGTAGTTTGAATATAGCCTGAAGTTATTAGTTATTACTTACTGTATTGGGGGAAAAAAAGAAGAAAATTTTAGCACTGTCTAATATGTTTCACATATATTATTTCATTTGATACTATTTTATTAATCCTCCAGTGGGTATTAGTATTTCTACCTTAAAGATTAAGAAAATGAAACTTTAGATACACTCAGCTTGAATGGATCAAACAGCTTGCCTAGTATATGTCTAGTAAGAAATAGATTCAAACCCTAGTTTAACACCAAACCTTGTATTTTTTCTGTTATTTTATAGTGGCATTGCTCCTCTTAGTCCTCTGTCTCAAATTTAAATTTTCTCTTTACAATCACTAATTAACACAACAGCATGTTAGTGTAAATGTCTTTCTCTCAGAAGAAGATGAAAGCAAAATAATTAGGAAGTAGTTTTGTTTTCTTTCTGTGATCTGTTAAGTTTAGTTCTGCATCTCTACCTAATTAATCTTATTCTGAATATTACTAGCAAGAGAGAAAAAGAGAAAAAAGAAAGAAAGAAGAGTCAAGAAACGAAAAATAGTGTTTATCATAATTTTGCAATTCTCCATTGATTATGAACTTCAAGAAGCTATAGATATATTCTCCCAAATTCCATGTTATTCATATATTTCTCAACCAGTTATTCCTTGTCATAATTAAACCCAGAGAAAGAGTTTCTCTTATCACTTCTATTTAAGACATGAAATTTTTAGAACAAGTCACAAATTTTCACTAACTCTACTTTTACTCTAATCATAATAACATGAACTATCTAATTAGTAGAAATCACCCATAAACATTATATCTTATTTGTAAACAACAGTGTGTGGCAGTCAGAATACATTCATGCAGAGTCTGTTTCAAAATCATCTTAAAAATGGTTAGCTCACTCAAAACATGTTTTTACTTCTAATAAACCAGGCACAAGGCCAAGAAACCAAGAAGTACTGGTGCTAATAGAGAAGTTAAAGAAGCCATTCACTGAGAAAAAATTTATGATTAATTAGTACAAACTTTCCCTTAAAATGTATTTACTTTTGCTTATACTAGTAAGGAACAATCTTCCCATCTTTGTAACAAGACTAATTTAGAACATCTGTTTTAGAGACAACATTGATTTTAACACATCTGAGAATGGTTATTATTTGGCATATGAACATGCCAGAATAGCCGGCCATTTAAAAATACAGTCAATGTTTAATAAATTCTGAAATTTAATTTGAAGGCAATGTTGAAACATATACAGTGGTATTTCTTCTCTTCCTGTGTATCCACTCTAATTTATTAAGCTCTTCCCTTTCCCAGCCACATCTCACGTTCTTTTAATCATATTAAACACCACACTGCATAAACTCTCATTTTAATTTGCAGTCCTTTTTGCTCATCCAAGTTCTAGGCCTCCGCAACTGCCTCTTCCTCACTCCTTCCTTCCAACAAGCAAGAAACAAGGAAGAAAATCTTGTTTATATCTTGTAAATATTTCCTCTGCCAGACCTTCTTCTTGCCCACTGCCTTAATTTAGCCCCCTTATAATCTCTCACCAAGATGATAGGAGTAGCTTTCAGCTGATCTCCTCCTGAATAGTATTTTTCCATTCTTGTCCAACATCCACACTGCCATGTCTGATTGCTTTCTGATTTGAATTAGTCATTGGATCTCTGTTGCCTTTATGATAAAACTGCTGCTCACTGACATTGAAATTCATATCTGGCCCCCACTGATGTCTTGAACTTCACATGCTCCCACCCCCATGCTCCTACCCCTATATAAAAAGCAGATATCATTCCCAAGAACCTTGAATGCTTCTTTCCCTTAATTTGCCATACTCTTTTACAACCAGGTTCCTTAGATTATTTACTTCACTTGGCGTAGAAGTATGTTCTCTTTCCTCTATTCTCTACGTACATCTTCTGATTCTTCAAACCCACCATAAGTATCACTTCCTACATGATTTGATTTTTCTTCCTCAGTAAAAATTAACCATACTCTCCCTGTAGTCCATAGCACTCTACTCATAGTACTTACACAACATTAACAAATATTAATTTCAATATGCTGAGAAAAGTACTATGATCATGATAGATAAATCATATAGAGTGGAAAGGAGAAAGGAAACATTAGCTCTTAATCTGAGTCCTGCTTTAGACTGTGAGTTCACAGAAGAAAGCAACCTGGCTTTAGGTATTATCCATTCAATTGAACTTTTATCCTTGATACATGGTGAGTAATCAATAAGCTTTTCTATAAAAGATGGTCTCCCTAAAACTAGTTTAATTTCTAACCTTTACCAATGTTTTAACATTGGATTTCATCTTCTTCTGTTTGTCTCCAACCATTTAATGTGTTCAAGCCTGGTCCGCCCAATAGGAAGACTAAATTCCTAGAGACAAGGCACTCAAAACAGTCATACTGAATTAAAGAATAATCTTAAACTTAATAAACTACTCTTACCTTAAAATTTGTTTCCTGAATTGAATTTTTAAGTATTTCTGTATAAACATAGTAAAAATTGATACCATCTGTTGTGTGCTCATTATACAGGCTACTGAAAGGTGATTTGAATGTGTTAAAAATTTGGGGGATTTTTTCCCACAAAGATGATGCATAATGTTGATGAATGTCATAGAACTGACACAACAAATTGAAATAGCTCTCATTTAAATTTATAGCAGAAATCCCATTAGTTATATGAATCTCTTGGTTATGTATTAATCAAGAAAAAAGAAGCCAAAAAACCTTAGCCATTTTAGAATTTCTGATGTTACCATTGTTTAATACCAATTTTAACATTTGAATAAAATATTATCACTCTGTCTATGGTTTTTGTTTACACAAACAAATGCTTGTTTTTTGTTTTTTTTTTTTAATAATGTAAGACCAGGTCATTTCTATTCTTCTATGAATCATCTTTGAGGGGCATTTACATATGTTTCAGGAACAGCACCAAATATCTAAATTTATTAACCTTCAAGAAGACCTGTGAAATGGGTTTTATTGTCCCTATTTTATATATGAGAAAACTGAATGTCGCAGTATTCAGTATATTAACATTCATGTAAGCTCCTGATGTTAGTAAAGTACCTGTGACTTCACTATAGCTCTTGTCCTCTCTTCCACAGATCCTCATTTTATCCCCTCTGTGTAAGTCTCCAGTGTTCTGTAAAAATTCCCGACAGAAAGTGAGGGAGGGAGTCTGACTCCGCCTTAAATACAGTGTCAACAACTCATCCTATTTTCATCTCTGCCTTTTTTACCTGTTGCCAGTAATTTCTGAGGATCTATAGTGAAAAATCTGGTTGCCTCTTGTTTTTCTCACTGCCAGTTTAAGATCCAGCTCCCTTAGGTCTATAAGTCAGCTTTTAGCTTTTAAAATAGTGCTTTTATCTTTTTTTCTTCTTTCTCTCTCTTCCTCTCTCTCTCTCCCCACCACCATTCCTCCCTCTTAAATAATTTATTGTGAATATACTCACCAAAAAAGTGAATAAAACATACGTACAGTACATATACCAGGGTGGCGGAACCTGTGGCCTTAAGCCTACATGAGGCCTTCTAGGTCCTTAAGTCCAAGCTTTAGACTGGATCCAAATTTTACGGAACAAATATTTTCATTTTTATTAATACATTTTGATTTATCTTTTCTATTTTTATTTTATTTTCAAAATGAACGTATTTAAAATACCAAAGAATAAAATAAGTTTCAACAAAATAATTTTCCCAGATTGACCAGCACAATTTGAACATTAGTGAGCCATAAGGACTGAATTGACAGCTGCTGTGCTCATGATTCAGTTCTCACTCCCCCTGCCTGACTAGCCCCGCTATGGCACAAGGCTGGTTGGTGAGAGTTTATGGGGGTCGAGTAAGCCAGTCTGTTATCAGCTTTTGATAATGGTGCACTGTGTTTCCACTTCTGTTTGAAGTGGAATTTGTAAATAGTTGCACAGTTCGTCAGTATTTTTTAATTCTGTCTGCTTAACAGCCCGTCATGTCAAAGAAGACGAAGAGAACACTGAAGGAAGAAAACAGATTTTTTGATGAGGATTGGGAATTGCAATATTATCTTGTTTCTGCTAAAGATAAGATGATTTGCTTGTTTTGTGATACTACAATGTCCACATTAAAGAAATTCAGTGCTCATCAGCATTGTAACACTCATAAGGACCATAAGTATTTTAAATACGGGAGAGACATGAAAGGTTGTATTGCAGAAATTAAAAGGTGAAAAGCAAAAGCAAAGACTATTCTTTCAAGCAGCAATTAAGACCTGGAAATAATGCCACTGAAGCAACTTATAAAGTAGCTTATATACTTGGAAAAAAAGGAAAGCCATTTAGTGATGTAGGAATTGTGAAAGAATGCATTGTCAAAGTTGTAGGATGCTTAGACCCCGATAACGTTTCAAAGTACAAACAACTGCCTCTTTCAAGGAGAACCATAACTGATCAGCAGCATAAATTAGCCTTCAATTTAACAGAATAACTTCATGCAATCCTTCTAAAGGAAAACATATATTATTCAATTGCTTTGGATGAATCAACTGATACTGACTCAGTGCAGGTTTTATGCTTTATTAGGGTCATAACAGAAGATTTTCTTTACTATGAAGAGTTATTGCTTTGAGCACTCTTGTGAACAGAACACAGGGAATAGGTTTCTTCAACAACTTTCAAGATGAATGTCATGAAGTTGAATTGAATGTGGTAAATTTAGTGAGTGTGTGTACAGATGGTGCACTTTCCATGACAGGATACTATGAAAGGTTTATTGCACAGATTAAAAAAAAGTATTAACAGATCCAGATGCTCTGATTTCTTACTGGGAGATTCTTAAAGATACAAGAGAGAAACAGCAAGCCACATTTAAAGGCATCTCCATTAGACTGTCAGCAGATTTCTCGGCAGAAACCTCACAAGCCAGGAGTGAATGGGATATAGTCAAAGTGCTGAAACCTGTAATTCTATTGTCTGGACATAACAAGTTTTGGAAATTTATTTTTAGCCTTTTATATTCACTGACTGCTTTTTTTAACATTGGGGAAAATATTTTATAAAATATCTGGATTTTTTTTTTACTTAACTTTATATAATGGCCATTCACTTATATAATTTAACATTTTGAGAACATCAGTAATCATTATTTGTGATATCCCATTGTCGGGATATGCCATAACTTATAAAACCATTTGCCTATCTTGGAGATATTTCTTTCCTGAGGAGAGATTACTAGAAGTAACATTGCTAATTTAGAGATAGAAACATTTTTCATGGACTTCAAGTATAGCAACAAATACCCTGTTGAAACATTTGGTGGCTTCTGATTGTAATTTTAAAATAAAGCTGGAAAATAAGCAATGATTTCCTATTATTTTCTTATACTTCAGTTATATTAGCAGCTCTACAACTTCTTTTGTTTCTTCCACTTCTCATATTTTTTTTCTTTTTCTCTTTCCATCATTTTACCTTTCCAGCATATTGACAGATGCCAACAACATAACCAGTATGGGAATAAACAAAACAGGATTTTTAAGTGATCAAAACTTATTCTTATCTACTGCAATGGAAAAAATATTCAGAATAATATATGAATGGGTCAGACAATTAATCATTACTATAAGTTAATCAAGTATTAGCAGGTAAAAGTATTGAATCCAGAAAAAAAAATCATTTTATCCAAATTAAATACATTCTTTATGTCATTTAGCAATGGGATTTGTTTCTTCTTTCCTCACTTTCCTTTTGACTTCATTCTCTGACTGTATAACAAATATTAAAACATATTCAGAATTAGTTTCAAACAATTTATAGTGGTCAAAATTTTCAGACTTGCAATATTATGAATTTAAGGATGACTAAGAAAGATAGCATGGTCCAGTCACAAGAGCTATGATCTCTGAGTCAGAAGCTGGTTTTATTACTAAAAGCTGAATGACCTCAAACAGGTCATTTTAAGTCCATAGTGTTATGGTTTCTCAATCTATAAAATGGTTATAATATTTATTCTGTATATAAAACATTAACATAATGAATATAATAATATATTTCAATTAGATTCACAATTATCTATTGAGTAGTCTTTTACATCCCAAGCATTGTTCCAGATACAATAAAAAAAAATGTTTACACTCTCTAACTTCATGGAATTCATAGGAGATTAATGAGGATGATGACTCATTAATCAAAAGTATGATGAATGTTACCAAAGAAAATGTAAGGCAGCTATAAGAGATGGAGAGTAAGGGGACTTAACTATGCAGGGAATCTCCTGAGGATAGACTAAGGCCTAGGAAGAGGAAGATAATGCAAAGAAGGATACATGCCTTTAAGAGTTATCAGTTTGCCTGCCTACAGGAATAAAAATGGCAGGCAAAACACCTTCCTGCTTTCACAGTGTTTTAAAAAATTAGTTTCCAACATTTAAGAACTTTGAGATCACAGGAAAAAAAACTCAGATTTCCCTATTTCTTGAAAAAATGGAAGATCTAACACAAGGCAGCAATCAGCTGAACCAAGTAGCAGTGGCTTCAAGTACGAACTCTCCAGTTTGCCACAGATACCATCACTCCCAACTGTCTCATACTTGACCTGCTTCACTTTACTTCGATCTGCCTCAGCCTGTATTTGGATTTTCAACATCTGATCTAGAAAGAAGGTTGTGCCACACACTGAAGAATGGAGGTTTAGTCCTGTGTGCACTGAGCATAGAGACAAAGAGGAGTCAGAGTGGTAGCTAAAGCCGGAGCGGTAGGTGTATGCACTGTCCGTACAGCACAGAACATCTGTGACCAGATGTAGGGGGGTTTTCCACACACATCAAACTAATCTTCAGTGGACACCAGTTCAATTCTGGGTCATCATGATCCCATAGATGACGGGTTAATCCCACAAGACTGCCTTCCACTTCAGATACCAATCACAAGCCCCAGGCTGTGACCTTTGCTTCCAACCAGTTGGCTATAAATCAGAGGTTTCCACAGCCTCTTCTTTGGGTTTGGTTAATTTTCTATAGGGTGTCTTACAGAACTCAGGGAGACACTCTGCTTATGTTTATTCATTTATTATGAAGGATATTAGGAAGGATACAGATGAACAGCCAGGTGAAAAAGATGCATAGGGCAAGGGATGTGGGTGCTTCCATGCCCTCCAATCTCCTTTACGTGTTCTGCTATCTAGAAGCTCTTCGAACCCAGTCCTTTTGGGTTTTTAAGGAGACCTCATTACCCAGGTATAATTGATTAAATCATTTTCCCTTGGTGATCAAATCAACCTTCAACCCCTCTTTCCTCGCTGGAGGTCAGAAAATGGGGCTGAAAGTTCCAACTCCTTGATGACAGGGTTGGTTCCCCTAGCAACCAGTCCCCTACCTTGCAGCTATCCGGGGGCCTCCAGCCATCAGTCGTCTCATTAGCTTACAAAAGGCCACTATCACTTAAGACATCTCAAAGTTTTTAGGAGCTGTGTGCCAAGGAAAGGGTTTGAAAGCCAGGTATATTCAGCATTTCACACTACCACAGTGCGGATGTGGCAGGCCTAGCTGAGCCTTAGGTTAACGGATGCCACTGAGGATACTTAAGCAGGGAAATTATTAATACATGCTCATGTGTGAGTTTTAAAAATACTTCTCTGGTGCAGTGTGAAGTGTGCTTAGAAAGCTGAAAACTAAAAAGTATCAATTTGGCTTATATTGTAAAATTTCAAATGAAAGCCAAGAATAACTTTTAAATTTTGTGCAGAATAGGTTCTACTCTGATAAAAGAAAGGCACTGTGACTCTTCAACTTCCTAAAGACAATAAAATAAAAGTTAGTCATATTTTGAAAAAACACTGACCAAAATTATTCTAACATGAAGGGGAAACATTTACATGAAAAGTGAAAACCAGACGATAAAACCTGAGTGATAAAAATTTCCCGTATGTTACAGAAAAGTCTTTCCCTTGCTCAATACAGTACATCCTAGTATTATTCAAATAAACTCAAACCCAAACAGACACCGTAAAAAGCCTGTAACTCAGAATGACCCATGGGCTTATTTCCTGTTAGGTTCTCTCCCGGGTTCTGCTCTATAATTCGGTTTGAATACATTTCAGCGATGATTCATCTTGTCAGTTTGCCAATGGTCTTTCCTGCTGAGCGAGTGGCACGTACTTTAGCAGGAACTCAATTGAGAACTTCGCTCAGACTGCCCCCAATTACCTTATTTGCTTCTCAAAAATGTCACATTATTTTTTTTATCAGTAATATGCTTCTCTAACACTAAGTATCACAGGACAAGAAGTGAAGTCAATTTAAAACACCAAGGAAACATCACCAAGGGATGACTTGGGCCTGCATTTTGGGGACCTGGCCTCCATCGGCGAGGCCCACTGCCTGGAACCTGTGTACAGGCTGCCTCTGATGCCCAGGGCGGGCCGCTGCTCCCCAGGCCCGGCGTGCACGGGAGGGCACCACGGCACACCTGGCAGCACCGCACACTCCTCTTGGTGATTTCTGTGCCCTAATATATTGGTAAAATTTTAGTCAAAACCATTACTTCATTATTATAGTTTCTCACTTTACTCCCTACTATCCCCATCTCTACCTCAAGGCTCAGACCTGAAGTTCATGAAGAGCTGAGGTAAGGTAATAATAATAGCTAATATTTATTGAGTCATTCTGTATCAGAGAGTGTCCAAAGTGCTTTATATGTATCAATTCCTTTTACCCTCACAATAACCCTAAGCAAATAATTAGGGAAGTTCTCCTTTTTACAAATAAGGATACCAGGCCACATAGTGGTTAAGTTCCGAGCCCATGGCCAAAGTTAGTTGTAGGTAGTGAAGCTGGAATTTCAACCCTCAGTAATAACTATCACTTTATAGCTCTAGAATCTATGTTTTTAACCTCTACACTATAAATTTTTTGCTACACTTGGACTCACCTTTTTTCTATATTATTTAAGACTTTATTAATTGTGCCCATTTGTAGGAGACTTCTAGTCTGCCATGATATTAGGCTTCTGGTGGACACATCGTATCAATCTGTAAGTCTGAGCAGACATAACTGGGTGGCAGTAATTTCAAGTTGGAATCTCTACTTTTCTCAATTCCTGGGCAACAGAAAACCCACAGTTCTTCCTTGTCCTTCCTTCATCTTCATTGAATCAGACTGATAATTTGATTTTTTGCTTCTACTATTGCCCATATTGTAGACAACATCCTTTCCTCAAGTGGGCATGAGTAACAAAAGAGAGCAAATAAGGAATCCTCCCTCTTTATTTGGTCAAAAACAAGAAAAAGGGAAGGAAACCCTCTTCTCCACACAAGTATCTTATAGAGATTTGGCTGCCAGCAAGGACCATGTGTTCCTTAGATCCAAATTTCCCAGCTACAACTCAAGATCTATTTTCCCCCTAGAGAGAACTGATTAAGCCAAATCTGTGGAGTTGTCCCTTAAATGACTTAACTCTCCTTAACTCCCTCATTTTCGTATCAGCAGCACATCCTACCTTTAAAATGTTGAATCCATCCATTTTCCTCCATACTCATCCTCTGTAATCTTGCAAAGGCCACCATTGTCTCTCACCTGAATTGCTGACCGTACATCCCACCTGGTTTCCCGGACTCCCACCCAACTCCTATTTCCATTTAATTTTTCACTCTAGTCAAAGAGTCTTTGCAAAATGCAGAGTCAGGTTACCTCTGTGTATAAAATCCTTTGATGACTCTCCATTGCTCTTAAATAAATCAAAACATTTGAACATTGCTTTTAATGACCTGGCCTTGGTTAATCTTTCCAAACTATCCATCGTTCATCATCCTTCCCCAAAGTGGCTCTTCATTCTCTTTCATGCCACAACTCATAACTTTCTTTGCTTCACTAAGGTAATATATTTTTTCTTGCCTATAATTGTTTGCATGTCTTTTCTCCCACATCGCTTACTGTTCCTTCTCCTTTGCCAAGTTAACCCCTCCATATTTTGTGTCCTTCCATATCACCCTGTACTTCCCCATTGTTTTCACGGAAGGTTGCATTTAAATTGCTATTGCTTGTATAGTTTGTGTCTCTGGCTAGACTTTAAGCTATGCAGGAACAGGAACTACTATTATTTTGATTACTATTATATCCCCAGCACCTATCACAGTGCCTGGCAAATAATGAGCACTTGGTAATCATTTATTGAATGAATGAGCACATGAGTAATCTGCTGCATAATGAGTTAAATAAGTTCCCATGGGTCTATCTGAAAGCTAAACTTTCAAATTAAGTTCTGGAACAGTTTGTTAATAATTTGAGATTTTGCTCCATTTCGTCCATTTGTTTATTTAGAAATGGGATGTATTTTTACACAATCATCTGTTCCTTTCCTCCCAAATGGCTGCTTCTAGATTTCTTATATTTGTTATCCAATCAAGAAGGAATATAGACTAAAACCATGATCTGAGATAGAGAAGTTAGAAATGGCATTGGGAGAACTAGGAAAATTGGAAAATAGAAAAATTAAATGTTATTCATAAAGTGTTTACAAATTACTTGGTGTTTATTGAATGCCTAACAACCAGAGTGCCCAGCACTTACTAGGTACCCAAAAAATATATGTTGACTTTTATGACTGAAGCAGAGTAGTTTTATCTCAATGTCCCTGACAGAGAAGGATACTGATAGTCAGCAGTGCAGATACATCTCTGTCTACAGAATCAAGTTTAAATGTTGACTTTAAAATTCTAGTTTCCAGCACTCTCGTAGAATAAGGTTTTGTGAGATCTTCCCTCTATAGAATTACAAGCTGTGGATAGAACAGAGTCTTTGAGGACTGTGAGTCTTACAAAAGGTTCGGAAGTCATGTTAATGTCTTTCTGAGGAGAGGAGTAGTTATGGATAGAGTTAACTGTGGCCAGGACTGGCTTGCCCTGGCGGTAGACACTAGCAGTAGCATTGCTATTGGGATACTGAGCCTTAGGCTAGCACTGAGCTACCAAGTTGAGACTTCACTCCCAGCTTAAAGGATCCTTGAAGAGAACTGAAGTGATTCTTGGCTCTTAGAACCCCTTGGATAACAAACAGCCCGAGCACAGCAGCAAAGCCTCTTTGCTGGAATTCTTGCCTAAGTGAGACCCATGGGAATGCCACATAGTAAGAAAAGACAATTAGCTCACAATCAAGGCTTGCAAAAAAAAGGAAAATTAACATTAGTTAAAAGTCAGCAAAAACTATAAACAACAGATTCAGACCCCCCAAGACTCTATACATGGAGTTATAAGAAAGAATTCTGAGCAAATACGTATGAAATGTTAAAAGAAATAAGGATTCTATCACACGGATAACCAATTAAAAGCTGTGAACCCCATAGATTTGAGGGGAAAAAATGAAACATATAAAAGTGAAAATATAAAGAATAAAATCAAAAACTCAATCACTTGGCTAAGCAGTAAACACATCTGAAGAGAGAATTTATGATGATAGATCTTGAGGAATCATACGGAATGAATCACAAAGAGACGGGAGATGTGCAAAGTGAGAGGGTTATGGAGGACGGACGGGGAAGGTTAACGTAGACTTAGAGTTCCAGGACAGAGAAGACAGAGACAGTTGAAGAGGCCAAATTTAAGACATAACGGCTGGGATTTTTGAGATTTCATAAAAGCATGAATCTCCACAGATTCAGGAATCATGGCATATTCCACACAGGTTAAATTAAAAACAAAATCTAATCCTAGAAACGTGAAGTTACAAAGGAAAGACGGTGGGAATGGCAGCAGCAGCAACAACGGAAGTCAGGAGAGAGGGGGATAATCTCTGCAAATTGCCAAGAGAAGAAAACTTCCCATTAGATTTATGTATCCAGCAAAACTGTATTTTAAGAAGGTGCAGAACAAAGACATGTTTAGATAAACCAAAACTGAGAAGCTTTATTTTTAAGAAATCTACCCTACAGTAATGTATAGGAAAAAGAAAAGTTACCCCAGAAGTATGGCCTGAAATACAAGAAGAAATGAGCAAATAAAGATATAAAGTATGTGTAAATAGAAGCAAACATTGACTAAATAATAATTTTTAAAGAGTGATGTCAAAATTAAGGAGCTAAAGAAAGGATAGAATTAAAATCCTGGAAAAATTAGCATTTAAATTTAGGAAGGATTAAAGTATTGTAAAGTCTTTGTAATTTTTCAGGCAAGGGTTAAGATATTGATAATTCTGATTTCTGGTGATGGTTTGCTAGGTAATTCAGATGACATTTGCTAATCCTAAAAAGGAGGAATCAACAGATCAGAAGCAAATAAGCATTTATTCAGGAATAGGAGTTGCAGTCTGGGTAGTAGCCAGAGACTGCACCACCCGAGAGAGGCAAGAGGGCTTGCATTTATAAAAACTTATTTAGATTACATACATTTTGTGTCAGATTATTTCATCAGTTGCTTAAACAAAGAAATCTTTAATCATCACTACATTTGCATCAGTTATGCAAGAAAAGCTATACACAGAACGTTCTTGAAGACAGGGACCAGTTTCTTTGTATTGTGTATTGTTGTGAACACAGATGTCTGTGAAAGAAATTGTTCCTTTGTGAATCTCAAAGTTCATTGGCAGTTTTAATGTGGAGTCAGTATCCCAAGTTGAAGTCACTGATGTCAAGCCTGGAACATTGATAAGCTTACACTTCCCCTTTCCAGCAAGATATTTCTCCAAGAAGAGAACATCTGTGATCATCATAAGTCCCTAGGCACTGATATAAACTTAGTTCTGCATCAGTTCCATCTTGTCCTGCAAAAGTAGGGTGAAGTGAGGATATTCGCCCTGGGTCCCTCATGGCCCATGGAGGGAGGAATTTATGCAAACTCACAGTCAAGCTTATCATTCCAGGTGCCATTGATTCCTTCTGGATGTTCACAATAGGCTACAGGAATCTACACCAACATCATTCTAAACATTGAGACAAATATTTGCAGATCAACAAAATTATGAGAAATAATAATGTTATAATGATACCAAATTGAAATATGGAACTGATCCAAAAACTTATCCTTTCTGGTAACCAACTAAATAATTCAAAGCATGGCTTATCTATAGATGGCACTATAATTTTATCAAGCCCAATGCAACTACTTCAGAGACATTTATCCAACTACAACACGAGGTGTTAGCTATCTCACAAACACCTCACCTACCTCTTCTGCCAACAGATAATCTAGAGCAATTCTGTTATAATAAGATTATTGCTAATGCATTTAAAGGTTGTTGGCTGAGTGACAATAGCTTTGGCAATTGAATCAGCTAGGTTGTCTGGGGTTTGAAAGAGATTAATGATCATATTTCTCCATGCTCCACTCCAAGAAAGAAAAACACTAACAAGTTGAGCAAAAGGTGACATATATATGCCTCCAGATCCTCTAGGAGTTTCCCTTTTAAAGAGGAAGAAAAATAATCCTCCTGATCAGGAGAAGGTGTTATTTGGGGAGTGGATAGAGATCTTGGTAATATGAATACCCAAAGTGCACTGACTTGCTAATGACTGAGAGTCAAGGTATTTTCTTCCCTAGCCTATAAAATGATTTGATCTCCATCCACAAACAAAAATAAACACTAGTGAAGCACACAGGCTTGCAGCACTTTTGCAGGACTCATTTTGAAGTATAGTCTGATTTGCTGTTATCAGTCAGTTTCAGAGTGGGAAGGATTGCACAAAGCCCAGATTTGCTTAGCATTTGCAAAACCAAAATGACAAATAATCGGCTTCTTTGTGTTGCCTCCTGAGAAGCAAGAGTTTTAAGCTGTTGAGTTAGAGCAGCAAGTATCTTTTTCCATGCTAATAAGGGTAGGGTCAAATTGAAATGGTAGGTTTTGGTTATAGTCTACCTTTATGTTCACTCAGTAAGTTTACATATACTGGTTATACTATGGAATTGAGAATTTTCAAGTAGTTTGTTACCAGAATTACCTTCAGGTTATAAGAGGAGGACAAAGTTTTATGGTGATCATGGCAGATCCAACAATTGGAGAAATTAACACTATACGTAATAGTATTGGATAACTTAATGAAGGCATTTTCATTCTAAGCATTTACAACTGATAAAATAGTTAAAGAGATTAATAACACATTCATTGCCTATTATAATTTGGTTGAGGCTTTTCTAAAAAATATGCAACAAAAATCTCAAATAAATGTCAACAGTTAACATAATGCCTGTAGCAAGTTTTCAGCTTGTCATACTATACAACTGGCCATTTAGAACATTTGGTAAGTCACAGAGTCAGGTTTCCAGTTAAAGGTGATATCCATGGGGGTTGGGGTGCTTTCCTAAGGTATAAACTATGGATCCAGGAATCTATTCCCTGTTATTTAGCTATGCAAGTGTTAGTCAGTAACACTTGATAAAGTCCATCCCATCAAAGTTCCAATGAGTTTTTGGATGTAAAGTACTTCTTATAAACAAAGTCTTCTGGTTGAATGTGCTGTAGTGTGTCATCATTCATAGAACTCTTTCAAAAAAGCATATTTTACAAATTGTTATGATTCATTTGGGTAATTAGTCCCTTGTAGTACTGAAATATTGGTTCTTTAAGAAGGAGAGAGTCAGGAAGAGCCAAGGGTGATGGCATAGGTTTGCCTGTACCTGTCTCAAAAAGAGATAGGTGATGTTTTCTCAATGGGGTAGCTCTCAGATTCTTCAATACTAATGGTAAACAGTTTGGCCAACACAATTTCAAAAGGTCCATATATTTTCCCAATTGGGTTTTTATCATTCCATTAGTTTTTTCAACAAGGCCTGAAAATTGAGAGTGGTATGCACAAGGAAAGTGCTAAAATATAGGCTATGCCTTGCAGACAAGTTGGAGAGTCTGTCCAGTAACATGAGTTCTCTGGTCGCTGTGTAGCTCTTTAGGAACACCCCAAGTAGGTATTATTTTTCTAGTAATACTTTTACTACTGCCATAGCAGTTATTTGACACCTTCTGATAAAATAATTAGCAGAGGGAAAAGTTTCCACCCAATTTAAATACATGCAGACTGTAACCGAAGCATATTTGTAACCTCAAGAGGGAGTTAACTAGATAAAATCCACTTGCCATACTTCAAAGATACTACTGAGAGGTCAAATTTTCCCCTTGAAGTTCTTATGAGTTTTCCCAGATTTAACACTGGACAAGTTGTGCATGCATTCATTTTACCATTCTGCCTCAGAACAGAATTTTCCCCACCAATATTGTTTTGCATATTCAATCATTTTATCAGATGCCCAGTGAGTTAAATCATGATGTTTTTCTAATCAAAATTTTGCTAAAGTTTTAGGTGATAAAGGTTCCATTGGGGACCTTTCCAGAGGTCTTTTTGTGTATCTAAGTAGTAGTCTTGCTCTTTCCACCACTGATTAATCTCATTGACAAATGCATGTTGTTGTGCACATCTTATTATAGTTTCTATGGATTCCTCAGGGGTCATAATGATAATGGATTCCAATGGGGTCATTTGTGCTTAGTTTATAACAAAACCAGAAGCCATAGCCACTCAGCCAAATGATCAGCTAATCCATTTCCTTTTGCCTCTTTAGTATACTTAGTGCAGTGGGCTAGTACCTTAATAATAGCCACTTCCTTAGGTAATTGAATGGTATTTACTATTCATTAACTAGAACACCATTTTTTACATGGTGTCTGGATGCAGTTAAGAAACTTCTCTGTTTCAAGGCATTCCAAAATAATGGGCAATGCCAAAGGTGTCTCAGGTTTCCCTCTACATATATTTACAGTGCGTTCTCTGGCCAGAGGGCAGGCCCTAATTATTGCATATAATTCAGCTTTCTGAGCAGTCATATTTGAAGGAAGAGTGACATTCTCAACTTTATGTTCTTCTGAGGCTATAGCACACCTGGTTTGGAAACCTCCATCTTTGTTTTTAAGTCAGAAGCCATCAGTACACAATTCAAAACAGCATTTTTAAGAGTTAACTCTTTTAAATCAGATCTTGATGTGGCTATGAGATCAATTATACTCTAAGTGGTCTTGTTATTCGGATGGTAAGAAGGTAGCAGGATTAAGATTGGTGGTTTTAAAGAAGTTTATATTAGGTGAGGAGACAAGAATAAACTCATATTGTATGAAGTGGCTTGTAGATAGACTTTGAGTATACAGTGGGAATTTAAGAGAGTTTCAACAGCATGTGGAACATAAAGATGTTATCCAAATGAGATACTGCTTTGACCTAAGGTAAGTGGCAGAGGCTGCTCAAAGACAGGGAGGAGAGGCTTGAGTAACTGGGTCAAGTTTATGGGTAAAAAGGGCAAGAAGTCTCTGGCTATTGCCATATTTCTAGGTTAGAATACCCAAAGCAATCCCTCCTTTTTATATATATGTAAATTAAATTCTAAATCATAGTTAGGATGTCCTAAGGTAAGGAGAGAGCAGGGTGATGCTTGTATTAATAATTTTATAAAAGCTTCCTATATCTTTGGTGTACATTTTATTTTATCAGAAGTTCCTTTAATGTGTTTAGTTAAAGGGATCTAATAAAGCAGAAAACTCAGGTATCCATTGTTGGCAATATGTAACCAATCCAAGACATCTTGTAACTGTTGAGGAATTTTAAGTTTTGGGAATTGCTGGATCCCTTTTATTCCTTTGGGTCTAATTGCTTTTTTTAGCAGAGATTATATGTCCTAAAACTTTTAATTGAAGATTGTGTGGTTTCTAGTTTTTTCTTATTCACTTTATGTTCATGTTCTGCTAGAAAGATTAGTAATTTAAGGGTGTCCTTACAGGAACTGTCAGCAGAAGGTGAGTACACTAAAAATAATAACAGAAAACTTTCCAAACCTGGATAAAGATATAAATATCCAGGTACAAGAAGATCATAGGTCTCCAATTAGATTAAACTCAAATAAGAATACCCTGAGAAATACTGCAGACTCTCAAAGGTCAAAGACAAAAAGAGGATCCTGAAAGCAGTGAGAGAAAAGAAGCAAATAACATACAAAGGAGATCCAATACATCTGGCAACAGACTTCTAAGCAGAAACCTTACAATCCAGGAGGGAGTGAGATGATATATTCATAGTAGTAAAGGAAATAACTTGCCAACCAAATGTATTGTACCCAGAAAAACTATCCTTCAGAACTGAAGGATACATAAAGACTTTCCCAGACAAACAAAAGCTTAACAAATGTATTGCTACCAGAACTGTCCTACAAGAAATGCTAAAGGTAATTCTTCAAACTGAAAGAAAAGGATGCTAATGTGATTGTTACACTAACATAGTAATTGTAAGAAGACTAAAAGACAAAACTATTGGAAATAATAACTATAACAATTTATTTAGAGATAAGCAATATCAAAAAAATGTAAATTGTGATATCAAAACATTCAAAAGGTAGGGGACAAGCAAGATAATGTGTACAAAGTAAGATAATATGCACAGTGTTTTTTGTTGTTATTGGTTGTTTTTCTCTTTTTTTTGCAATTAAAGTTAAATTGGCATCAGTTTTAAATAACTTGTTATAACTATAGAATGTTTTTGTGAGCCTCATGGTAGCAACAAAGCAAAAACCAATAATAGACACGTTAAAAAAGAAAAGCAACAAATTAAAATATACTACCATAAGAAAAATCACTTAACCACAAAGGAAGACAATAAAGAATGAAAGAAATAGAGGAGTTACAAAAAAAACTAGAAAACAAGTAATGAAATGGCAATAGTTAAGTCCTTACCAAAGGGACCATTGTTATAAGGGGCCATTGTTATTCCAAACGATTGTTAGTCAAACTATGCCATTTAGATAAAAACACAAAAGAACAAGGCCCTTAATGCTTAAACATATAACTAGCTGAAGTCCTTGAGAGAAGTGGAGAAGGGACTTTCAATTTGCTTAGAAGCAAAGGCTCCCATTCTCAACCTTATCTGAACTTAAAATGGGGGCAAGCAAAAAGTCAGACTAGGAGTGGTACCAACAAATCCTGAATAAAAGCAAAGATCTCAGACAAGATGGGAGTTCTTTGGCATGCAAGAAAACTTACAGCTCCAGATTCCAGCAGGTGCTGAGATCCCAAAGCACAATGGGCTTTTTAGCAAGTACCTCATGGATGTCAAAGACTGCCAGAGCAACTGGAGATCAAAGTTGCTTTGCATCCCACTTTGACTCACCAACTGCTAACCCTAAAAAGGAGGGATCAACAGGTCAGAATGTTCTCAGAGATGGGGACCACTTTCTTTGTGTTGTGCATTGTTGTGAGCACAGATGTCTGTGAAAGAAATGTTCCTTTATGGATCTGTAAGTTCACTAGCAGTTTTAACATGGAGTCAGTATCTCAAGATGGAGTCACTGATATCAAATATGGAATATTGCTAAACTCACACATTCTTGCTGAAAAAATGAAAAGTGTTGCATAAGTTACAAGTAAAACAACACTTTTTAAAATACTGAATATCTTAAAAGACAGTGAGGAATTCATAAGCAAATTTTTGGAAGAAATTTTCCAACCAAAGAAGTAAGGAAAGCACTGGATTACCAAAGCTGAAAGAGCCATAGTCAGTATGTAGTAAAAAATAACCAAGAAGGCTAGACAAGAAAACCAGATCAAAGAAACAAGAAATGATCATTCATTTACTCATTCAATAAATATTTACCATGCAGCTATTATGAAAAGGCACACTTTCAGGCATTGGGCACTGTTCTAGGAGTTGTAGAAACAAGACAGGAAAAAAAAAAACAAACCAGATTTGCAAAGCCTTCTGATACTGGAACAATCAATCACACACAGATTTTAAAACAATTATGCTTAATATTTTTGGGAAATAATTCATAAACTTAAAATATCTGTGAGAAGCAGGAAATCCTGAAAAGTGCATAGCAGATGTGAGAAAGAACGAAACAGAATATATAAGAGTGAAAATTAAATAAGAGACATTATAAAGCATAATGGACATAGTTGACAATGATTGGATATAACGGAAGGAAGAACCAACTGGTAAACTAAAAGAGAAATTAGAATAAATTATCTAGAATGCCAGATGGAGAGACAAAAAGATAACATAGAACAAAAGTGAAGACAGATGAGAGGGAGATAGTGAAAAAGTATATCCTATGTTTTATTGGAGAACCATAAGAGGAGGAAAGTAAATTCAATATTTGAAGAGATAAAAGCTGAGAATTTTGCTGATCTGAGGAGAGATAACAAACCACAAATACAAGAAGTCCAACACATCCCAGGAGATAATAAAAAAATATATCATAGTTAAATATCAACAACCAAAAACAATAACAAGTCTTCAAAACCAATCAGAAAAAAATAAAACACCAGATTACCTTCAAAGAGCAACAGTTACTCTGAAGCTGACTTATCAGCAGCAGCAATAAAAATAAGACAATCTCATATCTTCAAAGCGATGAGGAAAAAAATCATCAACCTAGACTTCTACAGGAAAAATAAATATAAGCAAGTCATCGTCAACAGGATTTGATTAGAGGAAATTCTAAAGGAGGAAATTCAGGCAGAACGAAAATGATCCCAGATGGAAGGCCTGAGATGAGTAAAGCAATGAAGAGCAAATAAATTGGTAAATATATGAGCAAATTTAAGTGGACATCAATTATATAAAAAAGTAATAAAAATGTCTTATCATTTTTTAAAAAATTAAAATACTAGACAGTAATATATCAAATGGAGGGTAAAGGTGCTAAAATGGCATTAAAGTATTAATTAAGGAGCTTAACTTTCATGTTAGCCATTTCTAAACTAATAAAGAGAAAAAAATTACAAAAACCAACATGAAAAACTTAAAAAATTTTAAAAAGAGTACAAACAGTTGGAACAAAGAAAATATCACAATGGTAAAATTATGCACAGATCATATGGTTGCCCATATAGAAAATCTGAATGAATTTATGAAAAGCTATGAGAGTTAATAAGAAAATCTAGAAAGGCCATGGATACAAAACTATAACAAAAATCAACTGAGTTCTTATGTAGCAGGAACCAACTATTAGAAAATTAAATTTTAAAAAGATACAACTTTCAATAGCATTAAAGCATTAAACCATTTTAAAACCACAGTGAAATTCCTCTACACAATCTCCAAACTGGCAAAAATTTTAAAGTCCTAATAATGCCATGCTGAAGATGTAGAATCACAGGAACTCCTATACACAGCAGATGGGAGTATAAATTGGATCAACTAGATTGGAAAACTATTTGGCATTATCTGCTATAGTTCAAGTGATGAGTGCCTTTAAGCACAATAATTGCACTCTTAGTCTGAGTTTAAGCATATGGTGCATCAACATAAACATGCAAGAATGTTCTGGGCAACAGTACTCATAGTTTTCAAAAACTGGAACTAGCCTATCACTAGTAGAACGGGTAAACTAATTGCGATATAATCATACAATGAAATACTATACAAGAATGAAAATGAACAAACTGGAGTGGCATACAAAACACGGATAAATATTAGAAACAAAATCAAGGAAAAGAAGCAAATCATAAAAGAAAAATGTGCAGTATAGGTGCATTTGTATAAAATTAAAATACAGCAAAAGTAAACACTGGATGTATTTATAACAAATAAAGCAAGAAAACTATTATTAAAAATTAAGGATAAAGATAACCTACAAGTAAAATGGAGGAACTTATGATTGGGATGAAATACACAAGAAGTTTCTGGAATGCTGCTTGCGGATTTTAACCTGAGTGGTGCACAGCTATTTGCTTTATAACTATTTATTAAATTGTACCTATAATTTTTGTGCTTTTCCATGTGTTATACTTCACACTTTCAAAATTGATCTTAAGAAGATATTGTACAATGTAGACTTTCTTAAGTATGGATAGTAAGGTTTCAAGTATAAGCATTAAAAGAATAGAAATAAAGTGCAAACCTGCCAAACCAGTTAAAAGTGGAAAACATAAACCTAAGGAAAAAAAGAAACAAAAATTAATCAGAAAAAAAAAAGAATAAGAACACTGAAGAAAAGCAGAGAGAAAACAGGGCAATAACATTTTTTAAAATAAAAAAGATGGTAGAATTAGCTTCAAATATATAATAATAATCTAAGTAAACACATCGTTTCATCCACTCAGTTCCCTTTCCCCATCCCCAGACCCTGCAAATACTGAAGCCAAGGTAATAAACTTACTAAAGCCAAGGGAGTAAATGGCAAAGAACTTATAATGTGACTCAATCTGAGGAGACAAACACTTTCTGCATAAAATGACACTTAGGAAATGCTAAGAAGAGACAAATCTTCACAGTGAGAAAAAGTTGATTGTCTTGGAGGCTCTGACCTGAGGCCAGTCCATACTGAGATCTTCTGTCCCTCCTCCTTCCACCCTCAGCTGCAAAGCCCTATGCCCTGCTTTTAGCAATTGTTCTTATATTTTATCTAGCTATATTTTTACTTTTTAAAATTCTATAAATCCTCCCCCCTTATGCCTTCCATAGTATTTTACATATTGCAAATAAACCTTTGCTGACAACAGTATACTATCTGTTGTCCACTGCATATGGCAAACCTGGTCATTTGTTTAGAATGAAAGTTTTGCCTTTACAGACTTATATGCCAAGCATATTACACTACCTTTGATTCATTCCACACCCATTCATTGCCCTTCTCAAAATAGCTCTTAGGAACTCATTCTTCTCATAAGTGAATAGAATTCCAAGAAGTGGAATGAAACATAGAGCAGAGAACCCAAGCGAAGCATGTTCACAAAGCGCCCACACACCAGCAACGTGCTATTATTCCCTCAGATACATATGATCATTGTCTCTTAAAAGCAAAGCAAACCAAAACAAAAACAAAAATCCCAGATTAACTTTCTTAAAATAATGTCTCAGAAATCCCACTATTTTTCTCCAGTAATATTTCTGTGATTGAGCCTGATAGATGCCTCATTACCTTTCACTGTAAACATTGATAAAATATCATCACTGTATATTGTGACAAAAATGTTTATTACTTCCATTTTCATGGAAGCATAATAAATGTTTAATTAAAGAATTATATACTATACTTATATATTCTGTATACCCCACATAATAGGATAATCTCAATAACTTTTTGAAAGATGAAAAGGAATAATTCAATGCAAAAAAGCAAAAACATTAAGATAAAAAAGAGGATGGAAATGAATACCTAATAAGCCAAAGGTATATCCTGTGACTCAATAAATAATAGCTAGAAAAACCCTAAATGATAATAATACCTCAGAAAAATACAAATAAGCTCAGTCAAATCTCAAACATAACTAACTGGACAGTTAAGAATAGTGAAACGTTAAGCTAAAGGCATTTATATGTATACTACACTGGTGATCTACTCTGATGCTGAGAGTGTCACACCTTAAGATAAAGGAATTTCTCCACCTGGAAACTCACATTTAGTAACAAAATTTACTACCTGGAAAGAGACTAAATGCCAAGCTTTATTAACCCACCCCTCCCCTCCCCTCCCCGCTGCTTGATTTCCACTGAGTTTTACTTCCCTCTGTGCACATGTGTACTCATTGGTTAGTTCCAACTTAATAGCAAGTACATGTGGTGTTTGTTTTTCCATTCTTGAGATACTTCGCTTAGGATAATGGTTTCCAGTTCCATCCAAATTGTTGCAAAAGGCCTTAATTCATCCTTCATGGCTGAGTAGTATTCCATAGTATACATATAGCACATTTTATTAATCCACTCATGAATTGATGGGGACTTGGGTTGATTCCACATCTTTGCAATTGTGAATTGCGCTGTGATAAACATTCAAGTGCAGGTGTCTTTTTGATAAAATTACTTCTTTTCCTTTGGGCAAATACTCAGTAGTAGGATTGCTGGATCAAACGGTGGGTCTACTTTTAGTTCTTTGACTAATCTCCATAATTCTTTGGAGGCATCAAGTTCTTTGAGTTTTCCATAGAGGTTATACTAATTTGCAGTCCCATCAACAGTGTATAAGCATTCCTTTCTCTCTGCATCCATGACAGCATCTATTGGTTTTGGACTTTTTAATAAAAGCCTTTCTAACTGGGATAAGGTGATATCTCATTATGGTTTTAATTTGCATTTCTCTGATGATTAGTGAGCATTTTTTCATATGTTTTGGCCATTTGTTTGTCTATCTTCTTTTGAAAAAAGTCACTATTTTTGTGAACTAAAAATTATTACAGAACATTTTCTTCCAATATAGAGAGATTTCTGTTTCCAGACAAAAATTACATGCACATGTAATTGCTTATACCATCTTATACTGTTTACAACCCATTCATTCCCCCCTTTCACTCTTAGCTCTGTTCCAGCCAGGAGAATATGTTGCTAATGGCTCAGTAGTGAGTTTTGTTTTTTCATCCAGGTCATCTTCTCTTGCTATGGGCCTCAATCAAAACTGGCAGCCTTTCTGGTTACCTGGCAAGTGACCAAAGCAGGATACATGAAGTGGATATGTGCTCCTTCCAAGGCATAGCAAGTATTAGGACTCTTTCTTACTGGTACAAGACCCAAGGTATAGTAGGTCATTTTCCTTTTGGTGGGAATATCTTGACATTTCCCAGATGTACTTTTAGCATTACAGCAGGATCTGGCATCAAGGCTGTCTGGCCTTCCCTTCATTCAAGGGAGTCTAATAGTGCAAACAATTAAGTTTGGGAATTGGCTAAGAGCTCTGATCATGACTCTTTTTTCATGGTTCAAGACCTCCATTTACTAGACCTAGAGTTTTTGCATTGTTTTATGATGTACAGTTGCCCTACTCCCATTTGTTTCCCTAGGGAGCTCATCCATAGTGAATTAGGCACAGCCAGGTAGCTCTTCCAGGCAGCCCAGTCTGATAATCATGTCAGGACCACCGCCTACTGTGGTCTGGCCTGGTCTCTGCTACTCCTAGGATGCTGCTCGTTTTAAATGAAGAATTTCTGGCCTAGAGAGAATAGTGTTCTAAACAGATGTTTTAAAGATATCGTGCTTCCTTCAATATATATTTCAGGTGTTTGTTGAAGAGGCTAAAGGCATTTTCATGTGTCAGTTTGTATATACGTGTTAACCAACACACACAAACTATTACAATCAACCCAGCTAGTCTATTTCATATAGAATCTCTGGTATGTGAACCACACCGACAAAGTCAGTAAGACTTCAGTGCTTATTAGTGCTGTCTACCAAGTATTTTTAGCTTTTATACTGGGCAGAATTGTATTTCAGAATCAACGTCCCCCTTGAAATTATGAAAGCCCTTGTGACTTGCTTTAGCCAAAGATATGTGAGCAAAAGTGATATCTCTCACTCCCCTTTAGCAGTTTTAAGAGTCAGTGCACAATTTATCACAACTTTCCTTCCCTCTGCCACAGTGACCAGCAATGCTCCAGGTATTCACTGCTGCATCCGCCTGGGTTCCTGGAATGGGATGACGCAAAGCAGAACTGCCAAACAGCCTGCAGTGGGGACACAGTGCAAGAGAGACACAGCCCTTATTGTTTCAAGCCACTGAGACTGCGAAGTTATTTTGCTACCACAGCATAGCCCAGCCCATCCTAACTGATACAACCCTGAATTCAACTGGTGATTAAACACTGAATTTGCTTCTTGGCTCTCTCAGTTCAGTACGTACAAGACATAGGAGATTCTTTCAACATATTCATAAGAAGTACCTGAGTTTACACCTGCTTTTTAAATGGTACTTTAATATCCTGGGCCTATCATTCTTTTGCTTTTATTTATTCAATGCCATCAGAAGGAGTCTCCCTACACTGCTGTCTGTGAATCCCTCATACCTATTCTACCATTTCATGGTAGAAACTGTTCTGAGCTCCCAAACTTAATCTCTTTCTGAGATTTTTTTCCCCAGATGACTGTGGGTGATAACTTACCTGTCTGCATTGTCACAGGATTATCATCCTTGGTGTCTCACCTTCCCTTAGATTCTTCATCACTACATCCCTTGCTTAAAAGCAACAGAAACTGACTGACTAACATAAACAAAAGGGAGTTTATTGGAAGGATACTGGGGTCCGTCAGAAAAGACATCAAGGTCGGGGACTAGACTTGGTATGGGAAAGAAACCAAGGGAACTCTGAAAAACAAGGAATTACGAAGCAGAAGGCAGTAACCACCTTAAAGCTGGACTAGCTGTTGCTTCCGTG
The DNA here is from genome assembly GCF_020740605.2 of Lemur catta. Classification (NCBI taxonomy): domain Eukaryota; kingdom Metazoa; phylum Chordata; class Mammalia; order Primates; family Lemuridae; genus Lemur; species Lemur catta. Next base: position 21,720,740 of record NC_059150.1, on the reverse strand, counting down.
AAAGACCTTTGGCTATCTTCTATGTTCTTGCATCACTTGCTTGAAATTCAAAGTCTTGGAAGGAAGTCTCTAATTAGTGGAATTGAGATCATAAGTTCACCTCCTAGCATTTCCAAGAAGTGAGAAAGAATTGGTCTGGCCCTTGAAAGTTTCATTGGGAAAGAATTGGTCTGGCCCTTGAAAGTTTCATTGTTGAAGCATGGAGGGGCCTGAAATTCCCTCCCAACGCGATTATACACAGTGGGAGAAAGAGTTAAATTCTCAAAGAAATTAGGGTTCTACTAGGGTGAAGAATGGATGTTAGTCAACGACAACACCAAGGGGGAAAAAAAAGATAGTTGTTCACCAGGGAAGTGAGAAAAGGAGACAGTAATATGGTCCTTAATAAAAGAAAGGTTTATGGCTTCATGATGTTATTAGGTTACTGCAGGAACTCAGGAAGTACTCACTTATCAAATGCATCTTTTTCTTGCAGGGTCATGTAGTTAAAGGCACTTTAGAATGATACACACCTTAATTCAAACCAGGTTCTGTCATTTACTAGTGCTTTGGGGCAAGTTCCTTAACCTCTCTGGATCTCTGTTATTTCCAAGAGTTGTCTGGGGATTCTGAGTTAATATGTATAGAATGCCTGACACACATCCTGCACTAAATAAACATCAGTTTTCATCCTCTGTGCATTAGTCAGGGTTCTCCAGAGAAACAGAACCAATGAGATGTGTGTGTGTGTGTGTGTGTGTGTGTGTGTGTGTGTGTGTGTGTTAATAGAGTCTAGAAATCCCAAAATCTGCAAGGTAGGACTGTGTGCTAGAGAGCCAGGGAAGAGCCAGAGCTACAGTTCAAGTCCAAAGGCCAGCAGGCTGAAGACCCAGGAAGGAGCCAGGGTTGCAGTTCAAGTGCAATGGCAGCCTTCTGCCAAATTCCTTCTTGCTCAAGGGAGGGCAGTCTTTTGTCCTATTCAGGCCATCCACTGATTGGATAAGGCCCACCCAAGTAATGGAGGGCAATCTGCTTTACTAAAAGTCCACCAATTTAAATATTAATCTCACCCAAAAACACTCTCACAGAAATATCCAGAATAATTTGTAACTATATATCTGAGCACTGTGGCCCAGCCACATTGACATCTCAAATTAACTATCTCACCTGGAGAGATGTTATTATTCAGGAAAGTAGTCCTTCTTTCTCTGAATTCAAGAAAGCATTTTACAAGGCTGTTGAAACCAGTTGGGAAAAGAGTGCCTGAGATTGTGCCAATGGGACCAGTAAGGGTGGCAGATGTGAGACATAAAACAGTAGATCCCAGAGGTCAGATATTCAAGCTTTGGAACAGGTTCACCCCCAAGAAGTCCTCTGCTATGATAAGAAAAAGTATGGTTAGACCCCCAAGAAAATGGTAATATCTCCAACACTAGCCCCTACCAGCAAGTCTTGAACCCGACCAAAAAGAAGCTAATCATCTGCAAACTTGTGATTGTCCACTCCTAGAACAATGTCAGACTAGCACTTTGGCTCACTGTAGGGCAGGCCGGTGGGCACAGATAAGCAAAATGTTTATTACCAACATTCAAATGCATGAGTATGGCATAGCTGAGAAAGATAAGAACTCTGCAAGGACCTCTCAGAAGATACATTGAATCCAGGAAGACTAATGGCTATATGTAACATGGCACCTACCTGGAGATGAATAAATGTTCACAAACAAGATTCGCATAAAACATATTCCCCAGGCTGAAAGCAGATAAAGCTCACAAGAGGCTCCTAGGTGGCTGCTATGGTTTGAATGTGTCCTCCAAATTTCATGTGCTGGAAACTTAATCTCCAATGTGGCAGTGTTGAGAAGTGGGCCTTTAAGAAATAATTGGATCATGAGAGCTCCGCTGTCATGAATGGATTAATGGCTTTATGGTTTAATGGATTGATGGGTTATCATGGGAGTGGGACCAGTAGCTTTATAAGAAGAGGAAGAGTGACCTGAGAAAGCACAGTAGCACACTCAACCCTCTTGCCATGTGATACTTTGTGCCACCTTGGGACTCCCCAGAGCCATCACCAGGAGGAAGGCCCTCACCAGATGTGCCCCTCAACCTTGGACCTCCCAGCCCAGCTTCCATAATTGTCATAAATAAATTTTTTTTTGTCAATAAATTACCCAGTTTCATGTATTCTGTCATAAGCAACAGAAAACAGACTAACACAATGACCATGCTGAGGCTACCAGTGCTGTGAGGAGCAGCTACAGGCCAAGAAGGAAATGATCATCCAGACTTTGTCCAGAAAGAAAGAGACCAAGAAATAAATCTCCTCCTCTTCTATCTTTATCTACTGGCCTCATCAACAATAGATGAGCCAAAATAAACAAGCCTTTATCTGAGGAAAGTGTTAAGGAAAAGAAATAGAATATTTAAGAAGCTTAATAATATAAGTGATCAAAATAATATCACTAAATGAAAATTCATATAACAGGTTTAACCATACGAAATTGCTATTATTTGACCACTTTTAACCTATGAAAATCACAATTTATATCATTCTTTTTTTTTTTTTTTGGAGACAGAGTCTCGCTCTGTCACCCTGGGTAGAGTGCAGTGACATCATCATAGCAACCTCAAATTCCTGGACTCAAGAGATCCTCTTGCCTCAGCCTCCCAAGTAGCTGGGACTACAGGCCTGTGTCACGTCACCCAGATAATTTTTCTATTTTTAGTTGAGACGAGGTCTCGTAGTCTCACTCTTGCTCAGAGCTGGTCTCGAACTCCTGAACTCAAGGAATCCTCCAGCCTCAGCCTCCCAGATTGATAGGATTACAGGCATGAGCCATCACACCCAGCCAATTTCTTATGGTTCTGTTTAATATGAGAGTAAGAATAAGAGTTAGGGAGAAGCAAACAGGCAAGTCTTTTCCTATAAGTTATTATATCATCTCCACTCCAAATCTAAGTGAATATAGCTGATAACTGTGAAAGAGAAGAGGAGTTAAAATTTTTAAATACTGACCATTCAACAACATAAAATCAGGGCCTTGAAATCTACTAGGGCCGAGTAGAGCAGCTAGTAAAAAAGTTGCTGATGCAAAGTGTAATGTGCATCACACATCTTCACAAAATAGAAAGGATTGCTCTCCTTTCTCTCACAAGCAGGGAAAGTGGTTTAGCTAAGCAAGGCTGATATTCTTTGTGGGCAAGGATTGAGGATTGGGGAGGATAATGTGTGTGTGTGTGTGTGTGTGTGTGTGTGTGTGTGTGTGTGTGTGTGTAGGTGTGTGTAGGTGTAGGTATAGGTGTGTAAGTAAAATCTTCCAGTCATGATGTGAACGAGATGACAAAGAAGAGGTAGCTTACACCTCATTACCTCGTTACTATGGGTCTAGGACAATGATGTCCTAAGGTCTCCTACAGACATAAAAGGCAGTCGCAGAATTCAGCCTCTTTCTTAGAGATGGGAAATAGACTGAAGTCTGAACCAAGCCCATTTTCCTCCTTTCACCTTCTCCTTGCTAGTTCTTCACTCTCTCGTCTCCCACCCCCCTTCCAGAAGTGTGTGAGTAGCCAAATCCTCATTAGGGAGACGCCGGCTGCCTTGGGGGAAAAGTTGCTCCTGCTCCAGTCCACTAATGACTTTTCCACGCTCTGCCTTGGCCTGTGACTTCTCCTTCTGAACCCTGGTGCGCGGGTCTCTCCCAGGCCTCAGGCCCAGCTGACCTGGTTCGGTACACAGCTTCCAGTTTCCTTCAGTTGTACATATTCCTGTCAAATAAGAAGATTTACTTATGTAAATTTTTAAATTATTTTTTTATTTCCTACTTATCACCTATCCAAGCAAAAATTGTTAAGTTAATCAAGTAGATAAAAGAATATTAATTCTACAAAGCCTATAATCTTGAATCTAAGGAATTCTTAAAAGCTACGTCATTTGTTTCCCCAAAGCACTTATTATCTACATCTATTACTTCCCAAACATCTTTTAAGCTTTGTAAATACCACTTACAAGCCAAAAGACTAGTTTTGGGAAATTAGAGGATAACCAAAGTCCAAGAAAACATCCTTGATCTGGATAACTCTATAATGTTTTGGAAGCAGTACAAAGAAAAATGCATAATCCTACTGTTGGACTACAATGCCCAGGTTCTAAGTCTGATTATAGTCTTAGTCACCTCATTTTCAATTTAGACTATTAGGGAATATTTTACAAAAATAGAGTGGAATTTATTCAAAGTATAATAAACTCAAAAGGGGCAACCTTCTATTTAATTCGACAAGTATTTAGCATCTACTATATGTCAACCACTTCAAGAGAAAGAAAAATTAGCATAAGAGAGTAAAGCTTTAAGGAGTTCAAAATGTTTTCTGGGAAGTGGAAATTCCAATTTTGGTAGCAGCTTTATGAAGCCTTGGTTCACGAAGTTCCACCAAAGCTAGACATTCCAACATACTTAACTCACGGCTTTTGAGACTGCTTTAAAAATACCTATGCCAGGAACACGAACACACCTACGAAAGTAACAAGGGAAGTAGCCATCAAAGAAACCTTGTGGACCCCTGCTTAGGTTCTGCAAATATTGGAAAAACAACCACCTTAAGTTCAGGGAGGACAGCAATGAGTGTTCTCTGAACTAGTTTGTCTCAACAAGCAGGCAGTACAACCCTCAACTTGCTCTCGCAGCTCTCCTTCCTGTGGTCACCATGACCCTGGTTCCTAAATCGTTCAGTTAACACCACCTCCCGGAAATCAGTCCTCTTTGGCATAACTAGACTAGCAGTACTTGATTCCACTACTACAAGTTTCACAACATGATGAGTTATTCAGATTTCTTTTCCATCTTTGATTTCACAGGTTTCTACATAACACATAATTCTATTCAAGTCAATGTGCACTGTTGGAAATTTGACACCAGAGGTAAAGAAATAGAGATGGCTCTCTGTTGTATCACCAAAACTATATTTTTCTCCCTGAACAAATAGAACAAATGAAGCTAAATATTTAGCTTTCATCCTTGGTGAACCTACACATAAAGGAGAATTTTATATATATATATATATATATATATATATATGTATATATATATATATATATATATATATATATATCAACCAGATAATTAGAAGAACAAGAAAAAACAACACTGTGTTGAATAAAAAGTCCCACGAGAAAGAAGGTAAAGTGAATGGTCAAAATGGCATGAAATGAATATGAGAAGGCTTCCTGAAGAAAGATAAGTACATTCAAGATAAAGGACAAGGGATGTATAAGAAGCCGTGGAAATAAACTTTATTAAGTTTCAGGCAAACTTAATTTTACATTCTTAACAAGGCTATAAGCAGCTCTGAAATAAATTTGGGGCAAGGATATTTATGTATTTACATTCCACTTTGATTTGATGGAGAAGGAAAATAGGAATAATACATATACAGAAAAGAATTTTGATTCTTAGGGTATTTTGAGTTGTGAAGTCTAGATTTTAAATGAAATCAACATTGGCAACATGTAAGTCTAAACTCACATCAGTGTTGCTTAAGATTATAGCATTGGCACAACCTTAATTTGGGAAGAATGCTTGGAGTTTCCCTTTTGACTTAAAAGTACAATTTCACTAATCTCCTTTTTTTAAATGGCACCTTAAAAATCTAACACCATTTTTGTTGTATGTTTTAGAAAAAATAGATGGTTGTGAGGCACAAATTTCACCTCACTAGAGAGATAAACATTGTAATGGTTAGAACAGTCCAAAGTGAGGTTGAACAACCACAGGATTGAATAAATCCCCCTTATTAGAAATGTTCAAAAAGAAACTAGCCAACAGTTTAGAAGGGTCAGATGAATTTTTAAAGTCCCTTCCAACTTTGATTCCAAGACTCCATGATTCTAGTTGAATGTTTTCGACATGAACAAGCTCCTTTATATAAAACTTCGTGTAGAGTCTTCAGTAGAGGTAAAAATTCCGCTTTGTTCTAGCAATGAGCCACATAAAGGTACCCTTCCCAAGGCCACTGCCAGGGGTTTACCCACTTGCCTGGCATTTCACAAAGTTTGCCTCTGGATGCATATATATCACAATCTCTGGAATGCTTATTAAACTTTCAGATTCCTAGACCTTGCCTCAGAACTACTAAAGAAGAATTTTTATGGGTGAGCCCAGAAATCTACATATTTAACTAACTTTCCAAGAGACTGATAGACACATTGCAATTTGTGAGCCACTGCTCTAACCCTTGACATTACTGCTGAAAAGGCAGACCCGTAGCACTACTTGGAGCTATGACTACTGCTGTATAGTCATTTGTTCCTTATGCAGTGAGTTAAGCTCTCAAGCATTTCAAACACTATTTAAGCATCCAACCACATTTGGAAAGTAAACTTACAGCATGTAAAACCTTTCTTGATCTTTCCCTTACAACATACAGTTTTCTATTTTCATGGGCATGACAATTACTAACAATAATCTTTCTCAAAATTCTTTGTCTCACCAAAGAACATGAAGTGAACGAGGCCCCAGTTATCGGCAATGTCTGGTCAAGATTTAAAGGTATAAATATTTTAGCTGTTTTTGTTTCTATTTGATATTAGAAAAGGACACAGTATTCAGATCATATTGACAACCAAAACCCAAGTTAAGAAATTCAAGGGAGTCTCACTATCTCCATTTTACTGTAATAATAATAATGACTTGTTTGTACACCAAACCGTAACTGCTTTACCATCTGTCTTACGGTTTACAAAGGCATAAGCAAAATTGAGACTTGAAAATCTCATGTATTTTTTCGTTAAAAGTATATGAAAAAAATTTAATTATAGCATATTAAAAATACAGAATAGTAAAACTCCGGATAAATTGGGCTAATTGATGAGAAAGTGTCCAAACTGATAAAAAGATTAATCAAGGCTTTTAAAAATATTATCTTTAATAATATATAGGGAGATGCTGATAGTGAGCATATATAACCTTTTTAAGCACATGAAAATAAAGAAAAATAATTAATATTATTTCAGTTTTTGCAAATTCATTCTATAAATAGGCCAAGCCCAAATCCTTCCTAAATTATCAAAAATTCCAAATCAAGGGATTTTGAAATTTACTATTTTTATGTCTTTGGATCTTGATAGTCAAGTTATCACATAGATTAGTTATTAATACATTTTATGCCTGCTTTAATTTATCCTCTAAGAGCATTTTTTAATTGGGATAAGAGTAAAAAATACTCTCTAGGCAGAAAATGTAATTTCATCCTTAAAGTAACTCCTGTAATTCCCCTTAGGTACCAATTAAACATAAAGAAATGTTAACATTAAAAGTTTACAAAATCTTCCAAGAGGAATATTTGAAAAGTTCACTTCAATTTATGAGAACAAATATTGCCAAAGTTAGGAACCTCTTAAAAATCTCAGATTCTAAATTTTAATTAGGTTGACAAGCTTCATTTATTCCAGAAAAAGAGTTTTGGTTTGTGGGACTAAATAAGATTAGAAGAGAAAATAATCATTCATTTAAAAATAATCTATTAGGACCCCATTTTAGAAGAGAAAAGTAAAACATTCTGAAAAGATTATATGTTTTGTGAGTAGTGTTAAAATATGCTCTAAGTAAATATTAATAATTAGTGTTTCTTCAGTTATAAAACTTTCTTTTCTGTTTTTTTTGTTTGTTTGTTTCCTTTGGTTTTTACTCTTTCTTTTCTCTTGCCACTCTGATCCAAGCCCCACAGTTACAAAACTTGATTTAACTTCTCAAATAACCACAGAACTAATACAGGGACAAAGAGTAAGGTGGTAGAGTATAGCATGGCAAACAAGTACGTAGCCTAGAGGCAGAAAGCCCTTGTTTGTAATGCTATTCTGACAGCTGTATCACCTTACATAATTTTTGTAAGACTCAGTTTTCTCATTTATAAATGGGGATAAATTACATTTACTTTCTAGAGTTTTTAATGGTGACTAAATGAAATAATATAGATGTTAACCATTATATATATGCCCATACATATTCTTGTGCATAAAAACCCCAGAAAAAATAAAAGCACACACAATAAATTGTTAGTAAGTTCTAAGAAATAAAAGGTGGATTCTAAGTAAATCTGTTTAATAGAACATTAAATATCATAGTTTCAAAGAATAATAAATAACATGGTAAAATGGTAATGATATAATATTAAATAAAAAGCAGGACATAAAGCCATAGTTTCTATGAAAAAAATGCATGCACAGAAAAGAAACTGGAATTACTAGAAGGAGATTCCTCAAATGTACACAGGGATACTTTCTGCTTGGGGGCATTACAGATGGTATTGCCCATGGTGTGATTTCCACCATCCTGTTCATTAACATCCTTTTAAAAGTATAGGTATCTGGAGCTCCTAATTGAACATAATATTCCAGCTGTCTCCTAACACAATAGGATGATCACTTACTGTGCTCTGATCCCTCTTTATACAACCTGAGCTGCACATATTTATTGGGCATTTACTCTGTGCCACACACTGAGGACAGAAAGACACAGATTTTACTTTAAGGAACTTCCAGTCTAGTAAAGGAAACAGAAAAGGTAAACAAGAGAAAAAATATGATGGCTACTCTAATAAAGAGTATTGAAGGTACTGTAGAGGCATAAAAGAGAGAGGTCTATTTTCTTCTTAGGTTTGGGGTACATAGGCTGAATCTTGAAATATGAATAAGATTGGGTTTGATTTCACATCTAAATGTGATGCATGTAAGATATTCTCATGGAATTGTCAGGTAATCAGGGAAATAAGCAAGAGTAGAAATCAAGAAAGAATTTTGAGATGGAGAGAATTTGAGAGCACCCAACACATAAGTGGTCGTTAAAACAATGAGAATGCCATGAAGTTGGTAAAAGTGAGCATGCAGAAGGAAACAGGAATATGATTCAGCATCATAAAAAGGACGAGGCCCTTAAAAACACCATTAGTTTAGGAGATGTTACGTTGCAAGAAGGCCCACAAATAAAGGCTGAGAAGAAATGATCAGAGACATAAAATAAGAACCAGAACAGAGCTAGTGAGGAAGCAGTGGAGGGAGAGTTTTCAAAGAAGGGAGAAGGTTGACAATACTAGAAGACGTCTAGCAAGGTGAGACATGAAACTAATTCATTGAATTTAGAAGTTAGGATCTTTTGGGTGACACATGTATGTATATGAGTGTGGGCACATACGTACTTGTAGGGATGAGAAGGTAGGGGCTGAGGACACTAAATTTAGAAATGAATGAGGGTAAATGGCACAAACAGATAATTCACAACGAAGGAAATACAAATTGGAAATAAATACATATTAAAAAATTGGCCTCTTCTACATATAATGCAAATGAAAACTAGACACCAGTTTTGCTTACCAAATCAGCAAAATACTTTATAACACTCCTTGCTGGCAAGGGTACAGCGAGACAGCACACACTGCTGAGAGGAATATGACATAATGCCACATCTTTCGTACTATCTACCTGGTCTAACTGCTCTCCCTTTCCACTGTGGCCCCATTGTGTACTACCTGTAACATTTCATTGTACTTACACTCTTCGTGAATAACTCTCCCTCTACTTGGTTTATGAGGATCTCAAGGATAGGGACCCCATCCGACTGTTCTCTATTTTCATTAGTTTGCAGGTTCTAGCACATTGCCCAACTCACAATAAGTACTTCAGTAAGTACGTAAGAGGTATTTGCTAGACGAATTCATAAAGTCCAGACTTCCTGTTTAGATAAATGTTATTCTAGCTAAAATTGGCAAAATTCATCCCAAGGTCATGTTATAATTCAAAGAAATTAAACCAGAAGAAATGATTTCCCTTATGAAATTCTGATAGTGTCTGTGAAATCAGTTATGAAAGGAGGGACAATGTATTACACATATCATGCATATCCACAAATATTTATGCCATCCGGATCCCCCTTCCATTTTGTTATTTCAGTTCTACCAAGGTGAGTATTTTCCTTTGTTCAATTCTCCATTTACTGTCTCATCATTCTTTGAGTATAAACGTTAACAGCTATCCAAAGCTGTCTAGTCAATCTAAGACAGTCAGACCCCCTGCTGTTCAGCTGGACATATGACTAAACCTAAGCCTAAGAAGTTTATTGAAATCAATGAAAATGGAAAAAGTATAAATCCACTTGGTATTTGAAGCAGGACAGTAAAACATGAGTAGGCTTTAAAGTATATTTTTAATGTGCTTCATATTTCCTAAACTGTAATTTTAATGAATCATCAGAAATTATTGTGTCTGTCTATACTATTCAGGGAATCTCAGGAAAAATACAGTCATCACTGAGCCCTCAGGAAAACAGATATAAGATTTTATACCTCTTCCGTGAGAGCCAAAGTAGCCCACCATCAATATTATCTGGTGTTATTCTTCTAGAATTTATCAACACCACCTGGAGAATGAACCAAGTCAGCTCCTTCAAAGAACTTAACAATTTTCTTTAACCATATGCCAGAGCTGCACTGCTATCCCTTTGCTTGCTTATGAGGATGCTGAAATGACAACTTCCCCAGTTATACGTCACTATTCCTTACCTGCTAAATCAGTGGTACTCAACCAGGGGCCATATTGCCCCCCAGGGGAAAAAGGCAATATCTGAAGACATCTTTGGTTGTCACTAGTGAGGGTAGATAGGGGGGTTTGTTACAAGCATATAGTTAATAAATGCCAAGGTGTCTGCTAAACGTCCCCCAATGCACAGAATAGCCCCTCACAGCAAAGAATTATCCAGTTCAAAATGTCAGTTGTGCCGAGGTTGGAAAGTCATGTGCTAAACGATAGAGTGTATGCACCTTTCAGAGAAGCCTATCTATCTTTTGAGCCCAATTGAAGCTACCACTCCTTTCATGATGTTTTCTCAGATCAACCCAACTATGATATCTTCACAGGTTGGACATTCTATATCTGATTTAGGTTTGATTTGATGTTAAACCTTCTCAGAGTTGTTTTGAGGAATCAAATGTTCATATTCATATTCACTGCTAACATTTCTTTCTTCCCTTTTTGTAATTTGGCTGTGTTCTATGACAAAACTATTAGATAGCTTTGTATATCCAGAAACTCACTATAATATGTTACTTTCTCTTTCTAAATTGGTTTTTTTTTTCAACTTCTCCGGATCTTATCTACTGTAACATTGGTGTCATAGGTAATAAATTTTGAAACAGGAACCAGTAAGCAACTATTCTATTATTTTTCCTACTAAAGTGTTTGGTAATATTTCTAGTAATTCATATTGCCAATGTCCACTGTTTGGATATTCTGCTAAGAATAAAACAAACAAAAAGACTTTATTTTTGGCCTCTGATCAATTATGTAATTCCCCTTTTATTTAAAGTTTAAAGATTCAGCCTTTTATTTCTAATGCCAGGAATTCACATTCCATTAAGCCAGTAGTGGTGGGAATGAGAGGCATGAGAGATATTTTTTAAAAGTTCTGAATTAATGTCAATAGTTGAATAGAGTTCATTAGCAACAAACATAGAGTCTACAAGTCTGTATGGAAGATTCTGTCAAGAAATGAATTGTTATACAAAGTGTTATTAAGGCTTATGATAGCTATTCCCATATGACCTACCCAATTTTTTTTTAAAAATCCAGCTAGCCAGGTTAATTGGTTGTACATTTCCAAGAAAGGAAGGGCCATTATGGAAAGATCTGAATTCTACCTAAGACTGAAGGGGGTGATGACCTTGTAGAAAAGTCACTAACAGAGGTCAGCTAGAGGATGTCAGTTGTCATACTGAACTAAAATCTGCCTTCCTGTAACTTCCTTACTGCTACCTGCCTGAAGCAACACAAACCAAGTCCATCTGTCTTCCACAGAAAATATTTGATGATATTTGAAGATAGCTTCCTTATTTTTCCTAAGTCTTCCTTTTGAACTCCTTTTAAGATACATGAACTATCTAGCCTACCCAAAAACAAGAAAAAAAATCAGAGAGCCAACAACATAATTCTGACACCTGAGTATGACACAATCGTGAACAGTCTATCTTTTGAGATTTAATTACAGTTTGACTTGAACCCCAATCCCCAGGCCTCCAGCTGTCTTCAGGGATTCTTGGATGAGAAGAATTGAGGACTTAATTTTCTTCTTGTTACCCCTGGCTCAGACGTTGTGTTTTCAGTGAATATTTAGTCTTGATTCCCACCTTCAGTGGAAGTTCTCTTTCTCTTCTGTTTAGTACTAATTCAAACATAAAACACAATCCCTTGTCCTAGATTTTCCCCAAACCAATCACACAAGACAGTTGTGTTTGTATCAAAGTTTACAGTACTTTTGGGGAAACAGAGGATACTTATTATACATTATAGGAATGACAGTGACTTAAAATTATACAGTAGGCATCATTGTAAAATTATACAGTAGGTATCCTTGTTCTCAGAAGTCCCTTAGCCATCCTGTTTGGTCTTCTGCGCTTTTGAAAATGCTCCCATAGATTTCACGCATTCTTTTAGCTCCAGTATCAACACGGCATTCTTAGCCTTGAACTCCAGCCTGTTTCATTACCTCCTATGAGACACAGTTTGGTGTCAGACATTTGCATTATCAGTGGCACACTATGACATTATTGCTATTACACTGGGCAACCTCACTCAAAACCACGTTAGTGTGTGTGGTTCAGCTGTTCCTTTCTTTGATAGCAAGTACTGTTCCCACTTCTAATACTTTAAATAATAACTTACATGTGTCCTGCTTCCTTCATTTCCACAGGCTAGACCCCTGTCACCACACATGTGGCTTTTGCCTTCAGTCTCTGTGTAATGGAATCCCTCACACCACTGCCAGATTCAGCTTCTAAAATCTGGGTATTCATAACTCCATCTCTGCTTCAAACCTCTGACCAGAGCTTGCTGGGTTAAGTCTCACCTTTTTCAGAACAGTGTCACATCAGGTTGTTTCTTTAAGAAGCCAACCAAACATTCCTTATAATGACAACCATTATTTTCTTACTATACCTCCTCCAGGGAAACACATTGCTGCTTCTACGCCTTTGTTCACAATCTTCTCCATTGTATTAGCCTGCTAGGGCTGCCACAAAGTACCACAAACTGGGTGGCTTAAACAGCAGAAATGTATCGTCTCACAATTCTAAGGCTATAAGTCTGAGATCAAGGTGTTGGCAGCATTAGTTTCTTCTAAGGCCTCCCTCCTTGGCTTGCAGAAGGCTGTCTTCAACCTGTGTCTTCACATGGTCTTCCCTCTGTATGTGTCTGTGTCCTAATTTCCTCTTCTTAGAAAGACGGCAGTCATATTGGATTAGGGACCACCCTAATGACCTCATTTAATGTTAATTACCTCTTTAAAGGCCCTGTCTCCAAATACGGTCATATTTGGGAGGATACCGTTCAGCTCATTACAACCCGCTAAGTATTTTCCTTCCTCCTGCTCCTTTCCAAATCCCAACCAACATTTAAAGCCACATTCAAATTCCATTTCCAATCCTACTTCCTAATCATTCTAGCTTGACTTTCCTTCCTCCTCCTCTAAGCTTTATCCCATTCACTTTGGCACTCATAATAGTTTCACCTTCCTGGTGCAAGTCTTCTATCTCCAGAAAGTTTAAGCTCTTTTAAGCTCTCTAGGTTCTTGGTAAGTGCTTACTGTGTATAGATGCAAAACTCAACAAGACTGAGTTTCTTCAGTCAGACTTCTAGTTTTGGGTCTTGCATATAAGAAGCTTGAAGTCACCACTCAGTCCTAACAACAAGTAAAAAGATGAACAATCTTGAAAAGATTGACTTTCCTCAATGCAAATTTTTGTAAAGATCTTTTCAGGGTCTTATTTACTATGATACTGCTTTCATAGATAATGAAGACATTCTTCAATAGGAAAGAGCCATTACCCTGTTATCAAATAAAAAGTAGTGGTTCAAGTCTTTGAGAGGAAGAAAAAATTTTCCTCCATACATCTGAGATCTCTCCCTTAATTTTCACTAAATCTTAAGTTTTCTATCTTTACTTTTTCTCTCTCCTCTTAAATAGCTCCTTCAAACGTATTTTTTTCAGAATCTTTATGACCAAATACCATAAAATACAGTCTAAACACCTCACTCAAAATATTTCTCATTCATTGGTCTCTGATAGTTTTCTAGTTCCAAATGGAGGAAGGCCTTTTTAAAAATCTGTGCTTCAAAACTTCAGCAGCTACTTAATGAATACAGGCATGTGGTACTTAACAACAGGTATATGTTTTAAGAAATGCGCCACTAGGCAATTTCATCATTATGCCAACATCAAAGAGTGTACTTACACAAACCTGAGTGGTATAGCCTACTACACACCTAGGCTATATGGTGTAGCCTGTTGCTCCTAGGCTACAAACCTGTACAGCATGTTACTATATTGAATATGGTAGGCAACTGTAACACAATGGTAAATATGCGTGTATCTAAACATGTCTAAACATAGAAAAGGTACAATGTTGCACTAAGATGTTAGGATGGGTACATCACTAGGTGATAAGAATTTTGCAGCTGCATTAGAATCTTATGAGACCACTGTCATATTTGTGGTTCGTTGTTGACCGAAACATCATTATCCAGTGCATGACTGTATAATGCAAACTAATGTTTACAGTGCACTTATGTGTGGAGCATATTCAAATGGATCTACCTGCATTATCTCATCTAATCCTTACCAATCCTGTGAATGCACACTATGATTATTCCCATGTAGTTGAAGAAATTAAGAAAGGCATAGAAACGTTGAATAACTTGACCAAAATATCAAGATAAGTAAGACACAAGTAGTCTGACACCAGTGTTCAAAATCTATGTATTGTTCCACCAACAACAACAAAAAAAAAAAACAGGAAGAAATATCTCTCTCTCTCTGTCTTCTTTTTAAAACACCAATTTGAAAATTCATAATTGCAAATTCTTTTTCTAATGCAAATCACATATCATTTTGATAAGGATATTCAATCATAGAAAAATATCTGTAAGTGTATTTCTTCTCTCTAATATTTTCACCTTATGTTTTAATCAATCTCGCAATGTGTGTGAAAGAAAAACTGACAGCATTTCCATGTCCCACTACGTGGTTTCCCTTGAAAGTCAAACCAGAGAGCTGACCTGTATGTGATTATGCCGCCCTCATGTGGCAGGTGTCGTGAACTGCAAGTAGACTGGGATCCTAGCAAAGATCGCCAAGCCCAGCCCAGAGGAGCTAAGCAGCGACTCCTCCCCAGCTGTTCCCTGACCACTTGCAAAGCAATTTTCCCTGTGACATCAAAGAAGCTTTCACATGTTCTTAACTTACTTCACAGAGGAACCACACAAAGAGGGAAACTATTCAATGAGTACAAGCATTTACAATATTGTGTATTTACAGGTATTACATGCATTTACAGTTTAGTAGTAGGCAATAGCAGGAATGCTCTATTCCCTGTGAACTCAATACGCTAAAAGAGAAAGTTAGTATATAATAATATTTTAAATAATTAGAAAAGTCTTGAAATTTCTCCAGAAATATATATAATTTACCTCTTTGATCATACAACCTGACAAGTCCAGCCATTTTTAAATCTTCTTGGTATTAATCTTAGAAACAAAGAACTTAAAACCATAAACTTAAAGTCCTCTATTCATAATTATGAGTATGAATACAGCTTGTATTGGTTATTTAAAATGTGCAAATGTGCCATACAACAAAACCGAGGGAAACCTCTAGTATGGTCTTTTTTCTCTCCTTAATAAACAATTCACTGACCTGCAAAGGAAATGGAGAGAGCTAAAATTCCCCCTCAGCAATAAAGTTTTATGTCTTATTGACTATGGAGTTTAAAACTGGAAAGAGCATAAAAATTCCAGCCCAGATGATGAGGCAGGTGCCTAGAATACGTGATCTGAAGCCACCAAAAGGCCTTTCAATGCCTCCAAGTTATCTTTCAAACTGGCCTGCCCCAGAGCCTAGGATTCCTGCCATTAACACATTTTTTCCTACTTACAACATGATGTTTCTGGTAGCTTAATTTTGAAATATCAAAATAAAACATTATCTGGAGAGATAAGATGCCATAAATCACAAATCTTCAGCATGAATTAATTTGTCAGAAAACTTAATGTCAAACAACAACAAAAATAAACGAATGGGACCTGATTAAATTAAAAAGCGTCAGCACAGCCAAAGAAACAGTCACAAGAATAAACAGACAACCTACAGAATGGGAAAAAATTTTCACATATGACACATCAGATAAAGGACTGATAACAAGAATCTATTTAGAACTCAGGAAAATCAGCAAGAAAAAATCAAACAACCCTATCAAAAAGTGGGCAAACGACATGAATAAAAATTTTTCAAAAGAAGATATAAGAATGGCTAACAAACATATGAAAAAATGCTCACCATCCCTAATCATCAGGGAAATGCAAATCAAAACCACAATGAGGTATCACTTAACTCCAGTGAGAATGGCCTTTATCAAAAAGTCCCAAAACAACACATGTTGGCGTGGATGCGGAGAGACAGGAACACTCATACACTGCTGGTGGGACTGCAAACTAGTGCAACCCCTGTGGAAAGCATTATGGAGATACCTTAAACAGATTCAAGTAGACCTACCATTCGATCCAGCAATCCCATTATTGGGCATCTACCCAAAAGAACAAAAGTCATTCTATGACAAAGACACCTGCACTCGAATGTTTATAGCAGCACAATTCACAATTGCAAAGATGTGGAAACAACCCAAATGCCCATCAATTCATGAATGGATTAGCAAATTGTGGTATAGGTATACCATGGAGTATTACTCAGCTATAAGAAATAACGGTGATATGACATCTCTTTGGTTCTCCTGGAGAGAGCTGGAACCCATTATATTAAGTGAAGTATCCCAAGTATGGAAAAACAAGCATCACATGTACTCACCAGCAAACTGGTTTCCCTGATCATCACCTAAATGCACATTTGGGAATGATACCAATTGGATATCAGACTGAGGTGGTGGGTGGGGGAGGGGATGGGTGTATGCCTACATGATGAGTGCATTGCGCACCATCTGGGTCATGCTTGAAGGTGCCGACTCGGGGAGGTGGGGAGTGGGGGAGGGGATGGGGGTATAACTACATGGTGAGTGTGATGCGCACTGTCTGGGGAATGGTCATGCTTGGAGCTCTGACTCGGGGGGATGGGCGGGTACATGGGCAACGTATGTAACCTGAACTTTTGTACTTCCATAATAAGCTGAAATTAAAAAAAAAAGTCCATAAAAAAAAAAAAGCAGTAAACAAGACCTGAAGAGCAAGCTACAGGTAGTATTTTGCAGAGAGGAGGATAGAGAAGCAGTCTGAGGAATACAGTACTGCCAAGAACAGCAGACAGTGTAGGCTGTCGAAGTAGGGGGAAAGGAAGCCAAACATCAAAATGGACAGTAAGAAGAAGCTGAAGACAAATTTGCACTACTTGAGAATTTTATGTTAGACTGGTTTTGTTGGGCAAAACTAAAATATAGAAATTACCCCATAAAGGAAAAATTTTTATCAGAGTTTACAGATTAAATAAAGCAAGGAGCAGAATAACTCAATTTGTTTCAAAGGACCTTGACATTGATGACTTCACCACAAAAAATCCTCACTTTTTTAAATAAAAAATTCTGCACATGCAAATACCAAATGGTATTGAAATGCTTCCACCTTTTCTTGGCCAGGTGAGGAAAGGGCCATATTCTGCTTTTAAAGATCTTACTCAATATATATCTTAAAATCTTTAGAATAAACTAAAAAAAATGTAATAACAAAGCCCAAAGCATAACCAACATAATGTGCTGCCAGATAAGGAAGAGGGGTTGTCACAACTATTAAAAATCTAATTTCAACCCTCCCAAACTGTAAAAGCAAACATTAGAAAGTTAACAAAGTGATAACAAAAATAAGGCTTTTTTTTTTCTGTATATCTGAGACAGCAATTGTTAGTTGGTCTTTTTCCGGTGATCTCCTTTTCAGATACATGCTTATTTGCAGTATAGTAGCTCTTCTTTCCACAGGAAATATTGATACAGTATCTATACTCATCTCCTGGTAAACCACTTGCTTCTCCCGGTGATTATGGTAACTCTTTAACATATAAAGCAAACATTCTGAGATCCCATTTTCTATACCTTCTGATTAAACTCTCTTTGTGACCAGGAAAGACCTCCAGGAACAGCATGACTACAAATTCAGACATGGGGAGAAACGACGTTAGATTCCTTGAACAGCTCTAGCATCTGACCCAGGGCAAAGAAAGCAATCACACCTGGTGGAGCTGTTCCTTCCAATGAAGGCCAGAGCAGTGTCCTAAGCTGGGTTCTCTTTTAGTCTCTGCCCTTTATCCCACTCAAAAGGCAACATACTTTAGGTAAAGGATCAATGTTTAGTATCCAATTCCTAAGGATGATATTCAAAATATTTTCTTTAAAAAAAGGCAAGGTGGTGCACTGGCTAACGAGCACAGATTCTGGATGTAAACCACAGTATTTGGCCACCATATTGTTTCTTCCACCTCTGCTCCACCTCATTTCGATTTTTTATTGTTCTTAGTTTTCAATTTTAATACAATTTAAATACCATAACTTAAATGATGCCTATGATTTGTAAATAAAGCCAAAATATGTGTTGTTTACACTTACAACCAAAGAACTACTTGCAACTTAGTTTAAGCTTCACGTAGTCATGCAGCTACATAAAATATTATTAAAAAGAAAATCAAACAAGAATCTACAACCTTGACCCTATTAAAATGCTGAGTTAACATACAGATTTCTTCCTAATTTGAATAGCACATTTACCATATTGAAAAATACGTTAAGAATTTTTAAGGTGGAAAACAAGAAAATTTATAACCTATACATTTGATACTATATAAGGAGGAATAATAAATATCAGATATAGAAATATTACTAGAAAAAGTAGAGATGTATATGTAATAGGAGTAAAAACCCATCTAGAATCAAATTAATGTCCAAGTCTTGGTCTCAACTTTTATTGGCTCTGGGCTCTTGAACAAGTTACTCAACCTATCTTAGTCTATTTCTTCATCTATTAAATGGTAATAATAACTCTCCCTCTAGTCAGTTTATTGTGAAGATCAAAATTAAATCATGTCGTGAAGGTGTTTTGTAAATTATTATAAGTGATTCAGGTGTTACCTAATTAAGCTTTAAAATAATAATAATATTATTAAGCTAAATACTAAAACAGTTTCATAGTCCCTCCAAGAAAAATTTTCTTTATGAACTATTCCTTAAGATGCTAGAAATGTAATAAGAATGTAAAAGCTTGACAAATGCTTTAGGTACTAAAACTGGATTAAAAAGGTGGGCAAGCTAAACAATCTCTCATCACCATGACTACACCTTTGTACCTCACACTCGAAAATGAATGTTATTTATAGATAAAGCCTCCCAGTTAATTCTCTCAAGAGGATTACATGACTGCCAATCAAGCAGAAGCCCCAGCAGGTGGGGTTTATGTGAGCTGATGAAACAGGTTCTGGCAAAGCACCTGTGGAAGTGAATTCCAGAAAAATGAACCCTCCTATATACCCTAATCTTCATCCAAAAAAAAAAGTATCCTCCTGGTTAGGACAAAAAATAACAGTGTGGTATTAAATAACAGATGGATTTCACTTGAAATCCTTGGTAGGCTATACAAAAAATGTGTGTGTTCTGCATACCTAGATTTTGGAAACTGTAATAAGAATTCAAAAGGGCACTTGGAGTTTTCAAGGGTAGCTCAAAGTAAGTTATATTTTTCAATTATAACAATATTATCTTACATTCAATATTAGATTCTTCACTTAAGCTCCAGGCCCAGATTTCCATTCTTATTTAGGGCATCTCTACTTGAGCTACCCAAAGATACTTCATACTCCTTATGTTCAGAAATATCATTGACCTTAAACCTCCCTCATAAGGGTTTGATCTCAGTGAATAGCATCACTATCATTCTAGCCACCTGGTAAAACTTTATATCACTTTGCACTCCTTCCTCATCCCTACTCCCATCATATTCATTAATTCATTAATATCTTTTGCTTCTGTCTCTGAAATGCCTTTTGTATTCATTCATTCCTCTGTTCCGTTCCTTTTGTCACTGCCCTTGTCCAGGGATTCACCATATTTCAACTAAACCATCTGTGCAATGTCTTAACTGTTTTCATTGACTTTCTCACCTTTCCAAATGTATTTTCCACATTCCTAATAGAGGAATCTTTTAAACAATAAGGCAGTAAGATTAAAACTCCTTATCAAGGCATTTAACAAATTAAGCCATATCTGTCTTTCAGTCTGATTTCTAAATTGATGTCTCCACAAATTCTATTCCCCCACCACACCAGACGTCATAATGGTTACCATTCCCTGAGGACTGTGCTCCATGGTTCTGGGCTTTTAGTTATATGGTTCCTTACATCTAGAAAGCCCTCTTCTCCCTTCTTTAGATAATGGTATGTTATTTATTTTTCAAACCCAGTTCAGGTACTGTTTTCTCTACCTCCTTTCATTTGAGCCACACTAAGAATTTCTCACTGCCTACTACACCCTTACAAAGACCTGTTTGTATCTCTGAAAGAGGACTTCTTTAATGCAATCATGTTGTTTTCTCACTAAATTCTAAGTCCAAACACTGTAAGCTGTCATTGTTAGCTTGGTATCCTCTATAACCTGAACTTTTGTACCCCCATAATAAGCTGAAATTAAAAAGAGATAAATTTAATAAATTTATAAAATTCATTTTAAATTTAAACATAAATTTAATAAATTTTACAAAGCTTATACAATTTACATCTGACATAGATCTAAAATATAAATGGCTTAACTATTGTTTGGACAAAGTTATGAATGATAGCCTCATAGATGACATGAATAAGAGGTTTACTTAGCTTTTATGGCTGATGCCAGAAAAAAACATCATCTTCTAGCAATACATTTCCCTCCTCCTTTTCTGGGAACAGAGCACCGGAGTCTGTGGAACCTGGACCACAAAGTTGATCCAGTAACAATAATAATTACTACTCATTGAGCAAGACACTGGGCAATGCAGTTCACGTGTATCAACACATTTACTTCTCACAAAACACCTATGAGGTTTGTGCTACTACTACTATTACTATTACTATTTGAGTGAGGACAGCAGGGTATGCAGGTTAGGTAATTCGCCCAGCATTGTATTGTCGCAAGTGGCACTGACACAATTTTAGTATGTGTCTGTCCAACTCTGGAGCCTGACCTCTAAACCACTAGGGCTGTTTTCACTCAGACTGTAATCTACTGTTGCTTTGAATTTTTGTTTTACAAAGGGAAATTTTTTAGTGTGATTCATTACATTATAAGTACTAGCTTCTCTTTAAAAACTCATTCAGGCAAAACACTCATTGTCTAGGCAATCCAACTTCTTTTAATTTAACAAAAACAGCAGACATAAACAAATTACCATTTATGTAGTCTGAATTTCAATACCATAAAACCAAAGGGCACAGTGGACATTTATCAGTCTACGGTCTTTTTCCTAGAATGGTCTGGAGACCAGCAGTGACGTCATGGGGGGATAGACTAACTTCATGCCATATGACTGCATGGTGATGTGTTCCGGATACATTTTTATCTTTTTAGAAAAGGTCATAAGGGTAGCACATCCAATAATATCTTTTTAAAACTTCGTCTTTTCCCAAGTCAGCCACATTATCCGGTCTTTACATCTACATAGTTGCATTGTCATTTCCTTGGCGATTCCCTTTTTCTAATCTGATATCACTGCCTCCTTTATAGTCTGGGTTCTCACTTTTTAAAAATAGCCTTGTAAATAATGGTTCACTTGAAAATTCCATCCCCCGTGAAGAATTGATGTTATAAATATTTATATTAGACCTGCACGCTGAAATTTCACTGTGCACAACGAAGGGAAGCACTCAGGCTTTACCATAACTAGCTCTGAAGTCCCTTTTCTCCACCACATGAAAAAGCAGAAATATGAACCCAGAATTCAGAAGGTTTAATTTAACATTGTGGTGGTTTAGGAGCCTCGGCATCTGATGAGAATAATTATAGACTTTTTTGCCAAATTTAGTGTTTTGAAGTTGAGACAAGGTTTTCATTTAAACCTAACATTCAACTCTGCATAAAGTTTGAAGTTCTTCTCATTATTTTGTCAGACATCTCAAATGCTGTTTCTCAGTATTTATTTTGAAACCCCAGAGATGCTAAAAAATACTGCATTAGGTTTTTGTGCTACTACGCTTTCATCTTTTTCAGCTTTGTAGTTACGGTTTTTAGGCTACAGCTGGAGTCATTAAAGTAAGACTCTAGACAAATCGTTCTACACATTCTTTTCACATATGCTGTCCTACAATATTTTATTTGGATGAAATATTTAAATTAACATTTAAACTAGAAAGTTGCAAAATGACAACACCATCCATAAGTGTGTATGTGGAAGAGAAGAAGGGCAGTGACCTTGTTGAAAACAGGACATGTTGAATTTCGGTTATATAACTATTTTTTTAACCCCCTGAAGAAATACAGACTTCACCCAACAAAATATATATCAAAATCTGCACATATCAATTTACACAGTCCTCCATTGACACTGTCAATAAGTTCTTGGCTGTGACTTTAAGCGAAACAACATATAACAAAGCCAATTTTACTGTAGGCTAATTCATATAAACAAGAGTTGAGGTCCTATAGCATATTTCTGATGACAAAAACACCACCAAACTCCCAAATAAAGACCAAAACATTTATAATATTAAGTATTGAAATCAATGTGAGCTATATGTACATTTTTAAAAGATTAACGAAAACAAGATCATTATTTTCCCACTTATTTCCAGTTCAGGGTTGTGAATGGCCAGAGCCTCTCACAGTAGCTCAGGGCTCAAGGTAGGAAGCAGCCCTGGACAGGATGCCGGTTCCATCACAGGGTGCACCCACACCCACACCCACACCCCCCAGATTGGGACCATGTGGACACACCAATCCATGTAATGTGGCACCTTTGGGATGTGAAAGGAACCAAGGAGAAAACTCGTACAGATGAGGGGAGAATGTACAAACTTTACAGACAGTGGCCCCAGCTGGGAAACGAATTTTTTTCTCATTAACATTACAATGAAACAATGTTGAAGAAAAGCCATTATTCCAGGACCTGCTGTATTTTGTTGTTGTTAGAATCAAGTCTTTAATCAAAACCACCATTATGGTCAGTCAAGAAATAGCTGGATATTTCCTCCCACCCGCTATGTAGCTTGTACAGTTATCTTGGCACAATTCTCCAATAATATTTATTCTGTCCTGAAATAAAATCCAGTGCCATCAATTCATAATAATTGCTCAAAGCACGTCTAACAACTGGAAGAGGAGATAATACTTTTCCAAACATATTTGTGGTGGGCCAAATAATGGTTCCCAAAGGAATCCAAATCCTAATCCCTGGAGCCTGTGGATGTTACTTTATTTGGCAAAAGGGACTTTGCAGATTTAATTAAATTAAGGATTTCGAGATGGGGAGATTTTCTTGGATAATCTGGGTGGCCCGAAATGTAATCGTAAATGTGACGAGAGAGAGGGACACTAGACCACAGGCTATGTTATCACTGAAGCAGAGATTGGAGTGATGTGGCCAAGAGACAAGGAATGTGGGTGGTGTCTAAAAACTGGAAGAGGCCGGGAACGCATTCTCCCCTGGAGACTCCAGAAGGAACCAACCCTGAAAACCCCTTGATTTAGCCCCAAAGGATTAACTTTGGAATTCCTACCTACAGACCTGCAAGAGAATAAATTTCTATTGTTGTAAGCCAATACGTTTGTGGTAATTTGTTACAGCAGCAGTAGACAACTAAGACAACATTTGACATACATGTCCGTATTTTATCAATGGGAGAATTATTGCCAAGTATGTTTTAGTCAATTTCTGATGTTTCAAAACCAGTATGTATTCTCAAATGTAAGGAATAAAGTGAGGGAACTTCTGGTTTCCAGTCCAGCATGTGAGGAGCTCGATAGTCGCTACTGTGTCCTAACAAGTAAACAGCTGAAAAACTGAAAACTCAATTCTTCTTAGATATGTCATAGAAGTGAGGTCACAGGCACTTACCATATGTAAATTTCTCTTACATGGATTAACTCATTTAAGTGGATTAACACAACTGTTCTCGCTTTAGACACACAGAAATATTAATGCAATTTGCCACGGCCACGCAAACAAGTGGCTGCAGGCAGTCTGACTCTGCAGGGTCCACTGCTAAGCACGGAGCGCTCTGAAAAGGTATCGCATTGCTCTCCCCAGGATATGTAAACCCTTTCTGCATAGGTTGGCTATTTTTTGAGGTACCAGTTTGAAGTGCCAGTTCAAATGACTATCATTATTTAGGCTTACAGAAGATAAAATAGTACCTTTTAAATACCTCTAATCCAAATTTGTTATGATTTTTCCAAATAAAAATGATTTTACTTGAAACAGATCATTTTCAATTTCTATTATCTCTTGAGGTTTAAGTCCCATAAAATTTCTAACTCCTATGTAAAGACTGCCTTATGCTAATTTACTTAAATTTATTTCTTTCAAACTTAAGAAGGTGTTTCTTATATTGAATAGTTCCATATTCATAAGGCCACCCTTTATGATTTTATAAGTTACAAATATATCTATTATTCTAAGGCAATGTTTTCCCAATTCTTAGGATTCTATTAAACTATTTTTTACATGCGCGCTTCTAATTATTTTAATATTAATTATCATTTCCTTAGATGTTTTCCAACTTTGTTATTTTTTTATCTATACCTAGCTCTTCCAAGATAGGGATACATGGTTTTATACAAGAGAAAATGATATCCTTTGTTTTATTTCTAGAACTATTCCTGATGCTATTCAATAATTTATTGGCTGTGGGATTACATGCAAGTCATTGGTCAATGATTTAAGAAATAATCATCAATCCCAAGTTTCCCATTAGAGTGAGATTTAATTGAGATCACTTCCTCAAAAATTTATTGATTTATCACATACATATGAAGGACCTGCTATGTACAAGATACCAATGCAATAGAGTTGGCCATTGAGGAGCTAACAAGCTGGCAAAGAAACACCATGAACAAGTGTAAGAAAGAGATGGTCAGAAAAATCATTTCCAAGTAAATGCAATTTATTTATTCAGGGAGTTTAGATATTTTAAAATAACATTAAATTTATTTGTTTTCCTAAGTTTTATCACTCTTGGCTGCATCAAAAATAAACGTCTATTTCCTTATCTAACATTTTCTCTACCATTTGCCAACTACTGGTGGTTGTTTGAATTAACCAACTTTTAAAATATAATTTAGCCTATAAAAAGAAAGAGAATGAGGAGCAGGAGGAGAAAGAAGTAAAAGAGGAGGAGGAGAAAAAAGAGAAAGAGAAGGAAGAGGAGGAGGAAAGGAAAGGTGTCATGAAGGAGAAAAACCACTGAGCAATTAGATCCAAGGGCTATTAATGGTTTTACTAATATTAGTTGAATGAATAACTCTGTGGTAAAAGTAACTGAATTATAGACTCATAATTATATTTAATGTCTATTTGGTTCCAGAGAGCTGAGCCACAAAGAACTTTTTACTTCATGAGTAATATTTTTACTAATACATAGGATTCACCTTTTCTGGGTAGGGTGTTTCATGTACTACAATGTCTGTAATGGCACTGACTAGCCTTTTTCCCACAAGTTTTCTCAGCAGCAATTTGAGGTTCATTAAATTGTAAATCCTGGTAAACCAACAATGTATTACAATGATAGGAAAAAGTAGATATTCACTTGATTCAATAAAATAACTCTTCAATCTTATTTTTATATTGGTCAAATATTTAATCCAGAAAATAAGAATAGACAAATAGCTAAAAGAAATATAATCCAACCCAATAAAACAAATAGTATATTTCCTACTTATTTTTTAACATTTATCAACTTGTATCAATGCAAAGATCCTATACATATCATAAATTTTATTAATAAGTTCCAAACTATAGACTCAAAATTCAAAGTGAAAAATCAGGTATTCCTCAAAGGGGGAATAATATGAATATATTAATTATAAAGGTATGTATTTCTAGTTTTCAAAGGCCAGAATCATAGATATCTGAGAGTGCTAAATTATAGTTTCCCACAGAAGAAGTTAGTCTTGACATCCTGGAGTAAAAGGAAAGGATAAAGTTTTCAGAGTAAGCACTGAAATTATTTGAATTGCATCAAGACAAAAGAAAAGATATATAGAAATAAGGGAAGCAGAGGAAGCAAAATAATAATACTAATAATAGATTATTAGCGGCTCACCATATACTAGTTATGGTGCTAAGTAATTTATATTTATTAGATTCTCACACTGATGCTCTAAAGCCAATATTCTCATCATTTTACAGATTAGAAAACTGAGGCTCAGAGAAGAACGGAACCACAATAGTAAGCAAAAAAGCTGAGACTTGATCATAGACATCTCTTACTCTAAAGATAGTGTTCTTAACCACTATCTTGTGCTGCCTACTTAGCAAGCAAAAAGAAATAGAATTTACTCTTTTAATTTTTTGTGGCATTTTATTTTGAATTAATTTCAAGCATACCTAGAGGTTGCAAGAACATTACAAGAGAGAGAATGATTAAATCAATGTGATAAAACGTTAACAATTGAGGGATCTGGGAAAAGGATATCCTGGAGTTACTTGTATTATTCTTGTAACTTTTAGGTATGTTTGAAAATATTCCAAATCTAAAAGTTGCAAAAATTTTTGAAAGTATGTATTTTTTACACATGTTTTTCCTTAATCAGAATCAGAATCACTAAAAAGTAAGTTTGTAGGCACACTTCAGTATCTATTTCCTAAGAATAAGAACATTCTCTTTCATAACCACAGTATAATTAATTATAAAAATTAGGGAGCTAATACTGATACAATACTATTGTCAAATCTACAGGCCTTACGCAAATTTTACTGACTGTTTTAATAATTTCCTTAAAAGCCAAGAAGTGGTGAATCCAGGATCCTGTAATCCAGAATCATATATTGCATTTAGCTGCCGTATTTCTTTAATCTCCTTTAATCTGAAATACTTCTGCTTTTTCTGTCTTTTAAAATCTTCCCATGACAATCCAGTTAGTTTGTAGAATGCTCCTCAATTTTGTTTTGTCTGATACTTCCTTATGATCAAATTCAGACTCCACATTTTTGGTAAGAATGCCACAGAACTGACGCTGTGTCTTTCTTAGCATCAGAATGCAAATGATGTCAGTTTGTCTCATTGCTGGTGATGTTAACTGATCACTTCATTCTGTGGTTTCTCTCAGGTTTTTCCACTGTAAATTTGATTTTTTCCCCTTTGTAATTCATACATAATGTGTGGGGAGATACTTTGAGACTATGAAAATATCCCACTCCACATCAAACTGCCACACAACTGTTTTTTGGCACCCATTAATAACTCTTGTCTGAATGAAATATTACTTTGATGCTTATCAAATAGTGATTTTTAACTCCTTTATTCTTTCTATATCTTGTTTGGCATTTTACTCTAAAGAATGGGTTTTCCTTCTCACTCATTTATTTATTTTTCATTCATTTATTTATATCAGTTTATACTTATAGATCCTTATTTTATTCTATAGAGTAAATCCATTATTATCATTTTTTATTTTGATGCTCAATTTTTTCCAAATTTGAACAGTGGAGCCCTTTCAAGCTGGTTCCTTTATCCTTTTGATACATTCCCACGAATTTTTGGGCATGTCTTTATTTTCGACATAAGATGATATCCCAGGTTAATTTCATAATTTGTTTTCCAAGGAGACTTCATTTATTTTAGTGAAGATGTTATTTAAAAATCAAGATTTCAGTACTAAGTATAATCACTGCTACTGGGCTGTCATTGTTTCTGGGCCCTCTCAGAGCACATGGCTGGGAAATGTATGTATGTATGTTTGTATATACACACATATGACATGGATGAGAGAGAGAGAAATGAGAGGGAAAGAGATAGCAAGAGAGATGATAGACAGATAGATAGAACAAGCCATGAATTCATACTAATACCGTCAATCCCAATCCAACATCAAAAAATTCACTCTAATCTTCTCCCAATCCATAGTGGTCCTCCTATCAACAACAGTGAGACACCAAGCTTCTTTTCTTTTCAGTTTATTTACTTATTTACCCAACACATAAAGTAGTAACAGATTTCTAAGCTGCAACACTACAAACAACAATCCTACTTACTGGAGTTCAGTATTTGCGTACAGTTGTTTTGGTCTTTATTAAAATATTGTATAGGAAAATTACTTGAGGCTGGGCGCAGTGGCTCATGCCTGTAATCCTAGCACTCTGGGAGGCCAAGGCAGGAGGATCACTCGAGGTCAGGAGTTTGTGACCAGCCTGAGCAAGAGCGAGACCCCATCTCTACTAAAAACAGAAAGAAATTATCTGGACAGCTAAAATATATATATAGAAAAATTAGCCGGGCATGGTGGTGCATGCCTGTAATCCCAGCTACTCGGGAGGCTGAGGCAGGAGGATCACTTGAGCCCAGGAGTTTGAGGTTGCTGTGAGCTAGGCTGACACCACAGCACTCTAGCCTGAGTGAGACTCTATCTCAAAAAAAAAAGAAAAATTACTTGAGCTCATTGTCCCCATCTTCAATGTGGTTATATTTTTCATTTGAAACAGTTTCACTTGTTTCTATTCATATTCCCATTTTGGATTCCCCTGATTCTTACTAGTTTTGCTTTATTTTGCAGATGTTGTTTAAGTACATAAATTATTAATATGATTACAAAAATTACAACTGTATAAAAAATTATACTTAGGCATCACTCCCTCATTCTTCACAAATCATTCTCATTCATGCCCAGTAGGTAACCAATCTTAAGGTTTCTGAGTTTTTTGTTCCTGTTTCTTTTTGACAAAATAAACAGATACATGTGTATTTTCTTGTATCTCCTTCTCAATTACACAAAAGATAGCATGCTATATACTTCACACAATTTTAACTTTGCTTTTCTGACTTAAAAATATATCCTGCAAATCACTCCATATCAATCTTAGAGATTGTTCTCTTTTAAACTTCCATGGTACTTCATTTAACCATAGTTTATTTAACCAATCTCTTATGGATGAATATTTACATTATTTCTAATATTGAACAATTATAAACAATGCTGCATAAATAAATTTGTGCATATGCATTTTCATATAGTTGGCAATACATTTTCAGGGTAAATGCTCAGAAGTGTAATGAATTGCTAGGTCAAAAGGTAAGAACATTCATAGTTTTGTTAGATAATGTCAAATTTCCCTCTATAAGTTTTATACCAATTTTTATTCCTACCAGTAATGTATAAAATACTATCCCACATCCTGACAACAGAATATGTTACCAAGCTTTTTGAATTTTTACCTCTCTAAGTCAGAAATGGTATCTTAGTATAATTTTAATCTCTTAAATTCTTATTTCTCATATCATAAGTAAAAGTGGACATATTTTCTAAGTTTAAGACCCATCTGTGTATGTTTAGATATTTTATATATAATATATAATAAATACAAAATCTAAGAATGGCTAATAAACATATGAAAAAATGCTCACCATCCCTAATCATCAGGGAAATGCAAATCAAAACTACAATGAGATACCACTTAACTCTGGTGAGAAAGGCTTTTATCAAAAAATCCCAAAACAATGCATGTTGGCATGGATGCGGAGAGACAAGAACACTCATACACTGCTGGTGGGACTGCAAACTAGTGCAACCCCTGTGGCAAGCATTATGGAGATACCTTAAACAGGTTCAAGTAGACCTACCATTCGATCCAGCAATCCCATTATTGGGCATATACCCAGAAGAACAAAAGTCATTCTATAACAAAGACACCTGTACCCGAATGTTTATAGCAGCACAATTCACAATCGCAAAGATGTGGAAACAACCCAAGTGCCCATCAATCCACGAATGGATTAGTAAACTGTGGTATATGTATACCATGGAGTATTACTCAGCTATAAGAAATAACGATGATACGACATCTCTTTGGTTCTCCTGGAGAGAGTTGGAACCCATGATATTAAGTGATGTATCCAAAGAATGGAAAAACAAGCATCACATGTACTCACCAGAAAATTGGTTTCCCTGATCATCACCTAAATGCACATTGGGGAAGGGTACCAATTGGATATCAGACTGAGACGGGGGCTGGGGGGAGGGGATGGGTGTATGCCTACATGATGAGTGCGTTGCGCACCGTCTGGGGAATGGTCATGCCTGAAGGTGCTGACTCGGGGAGGTGGGGAGGGGAGGGGATGGAGGTATGACTACATGGTGAGTGCCAGGTGCACTGTCTGGAGAATGGACATGCTTGAGGCTCTGACTCAGGGGGATGGGCGGGACACGGACAATGTATATAACCTGAGCTTTTGTACCCCCATGAAGAGCTGAAATAAAAAAATAATAAATAAAAATAAATAAATACAAAATCTCTGGTGTTAGAAGTCAGGATAATGGTTACTCTCAGAGAAAGGTAAGTGGTGACTGGTAGCAAAATGTAAAAATTCATTGAGTTTAGGATACGTATACTTTTTGAAAATATTTTAATAAGAGATTTTTAAAAATTTTTTATTTTTAATTATTATGGGTACATAATAGTTGTATATCTTTATGGGGCACATGTGATGTTTTGATACAGGCATATTATGTGTATGAATAAAATCAGGGTAATTGGGGTATCCATCACCTGATGCATTTATCATTTCTTTCCATTAGGATAATTCCAATTTCACTCTTTTAGTTATTTTAAAGTATATCCTAATTTATTGTTGATTATAGTCACTTTGTTATGCTATCAAATATTGTTCACTTTATCTATCTAACAATATTTTTGTACCCATCAACCATCCTCACTTTATCCCACCCACTGTGCTACCCCTTCCCAGACTCTGGTAACCGTCATTCTTCTCTCTGTCTCCATGAGATCAATTGTTTTTAATATTTAGCTCCCATATATGAGTAAGAACACGTGATATTTTTCTTTTTGTGCTTTGCTTATTTGATTTAACATAATTTTCTCAATAAATGATATTTTTAATATGAATGTCTTATGTATATCCTTCAAATTACAAGAAGGAATTAAAGAGATTAAAGAAAATATGATAAACTAAAAGGAAGTTTGGGAATGGGAGAGGAAGGCAAAAATGCAATCATAAAAATGTCATTTAAAAAATCAAAACGCATGGAAAGCAATTAAATATATCAGTCATCAGAATAAATGAACATGGACTAAATTCTCCAATTAAAAGAGAGACATTAGCAAGTTGGATAAAAAAGACAGTATATACTTATATGCTATTTACAAGAGACATGCATAAAACATAAGGATATCACAAGTAAAAATATGAGAAAAGCGATCCCAGGCAAAAATTATCAAAAGATCTTGAGACAAAACAGAATTATTATATATAAAGATGGTTTCTACATATGGCAAAATGACAATTTACCAGAAATATTTATCAATTTTTAAACTTGTATACACCTAAAAATGAAGCCTCAAATACATAAAAATTGATAAGATACAAAGATAAAATTTCAAATTCATAATGATTGTTGTGATAATAACAGATCAAACAGACAAAAAGTAATGAGCATGTAAGAAATAGGAGCACCACAATAAGCAAACTTGATCTCATGGTCATATATAAAATGGAGCAATCAACAGTTACAGAAAATACAGGTTTTTGTAGAGCATAGTCATAGCATTAATAGGTCATGGACCAAGTCTCAACAAATTTCAACTTTTATCATACAGACCACATCCTCTGACTCAAAGCAACTCAGATATAACTGTTTAAAAATCTCCTACATTTGAATATGGAAAAGGTTGATTTATAGATACAAAGCTATGGTTTTCTGGGTACACACAGATATAGGGGACAAGGGGTTAAGCAGATGACATCATTAGGAGAACTGAGATGCAGATTTACATGACCAGACTGCCTGTGTCACATTTGGGCAAACTGACCACATAAAAAGAAAAAACTTCTGTGAAATAATTAGAACTCATTTGGCAAGAGCTTTTTCTTTTTGAAATCAATTCTTTTCAGTACATTTTGAGCACATTGATGTAGAACATATATATATATATATATAGATAGTCTGTGCAGGAACAAGGCAAAGGACTGACATTGGCCTTATGCTTTAACAACCGTCTGTTGGCCAGTTCAACAAACTTTCTATTTTACTAATACTTGCAGTGACGGGATACAAAAATAACCACTCATGAATATTAAAATGCTGATTCTTAAATTTGGAAGTACATTAGAAACATCTGGGAACTTCTCTAAAAATGCAGATGTCTGGGACCTACCTAGGACTCACTGAATCAGAATCTTCAGGAGCAGAAATATGCATTTCCAAACCAGAGATAATTCTGGTCCACAACATGGGTGCAAGGATAGGAAACCAACCAGTAGACATTTCAGAATAATTTCATAGAAAAATAATTAAAGAGGTTATATCACTTCAGATAAAAGAAACGTTTTAAAGTTGTCATTAAAAATACTGTTATCTATTTCAAGAATGAGGTCACAAAGAAATGGCCTGTTTTGGTTGCCTTTTAAAAAATATTCCAGAATCAATTTTATTGGTAACACCTGAGAGAATGGATACGAACTTTTGCCCAGAAACAAGCAAACAAACGGAATAAAGCCAGATCAATACATGGGAAATGTTAGTAAGAAAAAAGCTTGTCATTACATTATTTTTCCCCTTTTCCTCCGAATTTTTATTCTTAATTCCTTGGAGGACAAACAGATGGCTTCGTTTAACATAAATGAATGTAAAGCTTTAGGTGAACTAGTAGCCCTCAGCTTTATTATGTCTCAGCCTTTGATTTGCTGACATTCTGAGAATTGTTGCTGTTTTACTATGGTAAGAACACTTAACAGCAGATCTACCCTCTTAACAAATCTTTAAGTGTGCAGTACAGTTTTGTTAACTACAGGCACAATGTTTTACAATAGATCTCTAGAACTTAATCATCTTGCATGACTGAAACTTTACACTCACTGAATAGCACCTCCCCATTTCTCCCTTCCCACAGCACTTGGCAACAATTAATTCTATTCTCTGCTTCTACGTTTTTGACCATTTTAGATAATTTACATAAGTGGAGTCATATAATATTTTTCTTTCCACAACTGGCTTATTTCACTTAGCATAATGTGCTACAGGTTATCCATGTTGTCATATATGGCAGGATTTCCTTCTTTTATAAGGCTGAATAATATTTCATTATATATATAATGTATACATATACGCAATGTATACATATATACACACATTTTCTTCTCTCTCTCTCTTTTTAAGAAATGGGATCTTGCCCTATTGTCCAGGCTAGAATGTAGTGGTATACTCTCAAGGGAGCTCAAGTGGCTCAATGGTTCCAGCCTATGTGTACAAGAACTAGGCACATGCAGAAAGTTAATTGTTTGGGCTTATTATATTCAATTAGCTGTTTTCAATATGGCACTTCAAGGCACTATTTTGTGGCTAGTGCTTAAAACTCAAAAACAGGTTTCAAGCCAGGCGCAGTGGTGTGCATCTGTAGTCCCAGCTACTCAGGAGGCTGAAGCAGGATAATCACTTCAACCCAAGCGTTCAAGGCTATAGCACACTATGATCTTGCCTGTGCATAGCCACTGCACTCCAGCCTGGCCAACATAGCGAGATCCTGTCTCTAAAAAATAATAATAATTCTTAACAACAACAATAAAACCTGTATTCAGACTCTGAAATATACCTGAGTCCAAAAGAGTAAATTGTTCACCAGAAGAAACAACAACACATATAAATCAATTAATTTTGACATATACAAAGTGATGACTACCTGTTCTCCAATCTTAGTGATTCCTATATAAGTGAGCAGTGGCCAGAACTGGGTCCCAGGGGCTAGAGCTAGAGTGAGGTGTTTTACCACAGGCAAGAAGGATCACAAAAAACAGGACAGTGAGCTCAAGCCAAATGCTCCAACATCTTCCCATTATACCACCCGGCTTCCCATAGAGAGAAACTAAAGTGATAAATGGTCTAAGGTGAGAAGTATAGTTGACACTACTCAACTTGGAATGGAACAGAAGCAAGGGTGAGATCAAAGCTATGGGAAATCTAAGCAAACTATTGCCCACACAATTGAGTGTCCATGGTTGCTCAGTATTCCTATGGTATTTTGGTGGGCCAGGCACATTTGAACAATGATATATTTAAAATTAAAAATAAAGAAAAAAATAAGCACCATGGACTTTTCCATGGTATTTCCATGAGGTTTGGACTAGACGACAAAATATTCTTTTACTCTGATAATGTATAGGTCATTATGGAGTCAAAAACTCTCCCACACTTTATCTCTTCCATTTTTAAAATTTTTTTGTCCATGCTTAATAAAAAGATCTCAATATTGACTCAATTTTTATATTTTTTCTTTCCCATAACAAAGATTTATCCTTTGAAGGAGAAAATTACAGAGGTTGCTGTCATTCAAATTAGTTATTCAAATAAAAGAAACTAACTAATAATTTGTCAAAATACAAATTATTTTGAAATTAAATCATACATTAATATGTGCTTGAATTTACTGATATATTTATCAAAACAAATTTGACTATATGCAAATAATCATTCAGAAATTTTCTCCTGGGTTTATAAAATAAAAGTCAAAACTATTACAAATCAAGTATACCAAAAGCTATTAATAGCTTGTGGAGCTATTTGAAATTTTTTTTTTATTAGAACACATAATTTTAGTATTTGTGATGGTTAATTTTATGCGTCAATTTGACTGGGTTGAGAGATACCCAGATAGATGATAAAACATTATTTTGGGGTATGTCTGTGTGAAGGTGTTTCCAGAAGAGATTAACATTTGAATGAGTAGACTGAGTAAAAAAGATCTACCCTCACAAATATGAGCAAGCATTATGGAAGACACAGACAGAACAAAATGGTGGAAGAAGGGCAAATTTGCTCTTTCTTCTGGAGCTGGAACATCCATCTTTTGCTGCCCTTGACCATCAGAGCTCCAGGTTCTCAGGCCTTCAAATTCTGGGACTTACACCAGCAGCTTCCGTGGTTCTCAGGCCTTTGGCCCAGGACTGAAAATTACACTATTGTTTCTCCCAGATATCAGGTCTTTGGACTCGTACTGTTACACTAGCAGCCTTCCTGATTGAAGTCTTGAAGATGACATATTGTGGGACTTCTTGGGCTCAATAACCCCATGAGCCAATTCCCATAATAAATCTCCTATATATCTACATATAGCCTATTAGTTCTATTTCTCTGAAGAAACCTGAATAATACAGGGTCTTTTCCAAATTACTTTGAAATTTCCATAAAGTTTGTAATTCTTTACAGTAACAAATAGAGTTCAAAAAACTCAGAAAT
Source organism: Lemur catta (assembly GCF_020740605.2). NCBI lineage: Eukaryota > Metazoa > Chordata > Mammalia > Primates > Lemuridae > Lemur > Lemur catta. Next base: position 21,685,320 of record NC_059150.1, on the reverse strand, counting down.
TAACAGCAAAAATGATTAAAGTTTGGAGTAATTATACCTATGCAATATTGTTAATAACAATTTCATGCTTTCTCTCTCTCTTAAAAAAAAAAGTAGAAAATTTAAACTAAATGAAAAAAATTAAGCAATAATTTAGCAATGGAGCATCAAGTATTTCCTTGGAAAATTTTATGGGCCACATGATGTGCTGCACACCAATCAAAATAATAATTCTGAGAATTTAAATATCTGATGCTATATACTACAAGAAATTTTCACTGAGTTGTCTATGCCCCAAATTTGATGTTTGAAGTTGGAAAAATTAAAAGGTAAATTTAGAAAAATGAACTCCTATTTTCATTTCTCTTCTAAGATGCATATATTAATGACCTGCAAGCTGTGAAAGGACTTACTTTCCTTTGAATGTACTTAATTGTTTCCCAAATTCCTGTATTACTGTGATCTTAGTTTTTACCCAAATGCTTTGGTAGTACATAAGTAATATAGAGTGAACAGTTGTTTTCATATCATAGAAACTTTAAATAGTGTTATTCCAATCTACAACGAACTTTGAAAAAGTGATGATACAAACAATTTATTTTTTAGAGACAGGGTCTTGCTCTGTTGCCCAGGCTGGAGTACAGTGGCACAATCATACCTCACCATAACCTCCAACTCCTGGGCTCAAGTGATCCTCCTCAGCCTTCCTCCTCATTCAGCCTCCTGAGTAGCTAGAGCTATGGATTCATGCCACAATGCCTGGTTAATTTTTAAAAAAATTTTTTTTGTAGAGACAGGATCTCTCTATGTTGCCCAGGCAGATCTCAAACTCCTGCACTCAGGCTATCCTCCTACCTTGGCCTCTTAGAGTGCTGGAATTACAGATGTGAACCATCATGCCTGGCCAGAAACAATATTATAGTTATAATAGAAAAAGTAAATTGTGGCTATTTCTAAAATTGCACACTCCTAAAAAGAAACACCTGAGCCTATGCTTCAATTTTACTCCAGATAATTTGCTATATTCACAGGAAATGTATTCAGAATACACAAAGAATATGTTTTTTCACAGACTACTATTATGCATATTTTTGCAGAAAATGAATGCTATCCTCAGAAGAGAACTCAAAAAGATTTCTATTGAGTCCTGGGCAGACAACCGAAAAACTTCAGAGTCCAAGTGGTATTTTCATTTCCTTCTTTTAAACTCTATGACATAAGATGAGAAAAAAAAAAATACCAGAAGTAAAGGGCTGGCTACAATAAATATGTTCAAGAATGCAATTTGATTTTTCTTAATCATATTTCTTACTGAGCTCTCTAGGCCTAGAAACAAGATCTAGAAAGGTATTTTTCTGGAGACTTTCCAATCAAAGCAATAAAGATTTAAACTAGAAAAAAAAAAAAAGAAAATAGGGATTGGGGGTGGAACAAGATGGCCAAATAGAACCCTCCAGAGATTGCCCCCCGACAGGAACACCAAATTGAACAACTCTCCACGTAAGAAAACACCTTCATAAGAACCAAAAAATCAGATGAACAATCACAGTGCCTGGTTTTAACATCAGAGCTAGGAAAGAGGCACAGAAGAGGGCAGGAAAGACAGTCTTGCATTGCCTACACTAGCTCTCCACCGTTCCCTGGCAGGGCCATGAGGAGAGAGAACACACGTGGTTGGGGGAGGGAGAGCAAATTATTGTGGGACTTTACACTAGAACTCACCACTGCCCTGTAGCAGTGGAACACAACACAGGGCAGAATTCTGCAGGCACCCACCGAGGGCACAATTAAGACCAGCCCCAGCCAAGAGGAATGGCCCTAATGGTAGGAACCTGAGTTCTGGCTAGTTCCACTATTGGCTGACTAAAGTGGTGTGGAGCCCAGAACAAACTTGGAAGGCAGTCAGGCCACAAGGCCTGCAGTCCTGGACCAAGTCCTAACGTGCACTGGGTTTGGCGCCAGAGGACTTGGGATGCAAGTGACCCAGTAAGACACCAGCTGTGGCAGCAAAGGGCGTGCTTGTGCCACCCCTCCCCCAACTCCAGGCAGTTCACCTCAGGGAGAAACTCCTTCCACCTGGAGAAAAGAGAAGGAAGAATACAGAAGACTTTGTCTTGCAACTTGGGTACTAGCTCAGCCACAATAGAATAAAAGTATCAAGCAGGTTCCTGAAGCCTCTGATTCTGGGCTTTAGCTCCTAGATGGCACTTCTAGATCCATCCTGGGCCAGAAGGGAACCTGCCGCCCTGAAGGAAAGGATGTAGTCCTGGCAAGATTCACCACCTGCTCACCAAAGAGCCCTTGAGCCTTGAATAAACACTAGCAGTAGCCAGGCAGTAGTAGCCATGGGCCATGGGCAAGACCCAGTACTGTACTGGCTTCCAGTGTGATCCGGCACATTGTCAGCTCTGGTGGCCACAGCAGTGCCCATGCCACCTTTCCCCCAAATGTAGGCAGCTCAGTGCAGAGTGAGACTTCTTCTGTTTGAAGAAAAGTGACAGAAGAAAGCAAGAGACTTTGCCTGGTAACCCAGGAAATTCTCCCAGATCTTACCCAAGCCCACCAGGAGTCAGCAAGAGTGGCAGCATTACTGGGCTTGGAGCGCCCTCTAGTGCTGAAATAGCTGCAGTCACCACAGGCTTAGATCACAATACTCAATTCCCTTGGAAAGCCTAAGGGTAAGTACAAACAAGCCAAGACTCAAAAGACTGGAATAAATACCTAACTCTTCAATGTCCAGACATCAGTGAACATCCACAAGCATCAAGAAGATCCAGGAAATCATGACTTCACCAAACAAAGTAAATAAGGCACCAGTGACCAATCCTGGAGTGATGGAGATATGCAAACTTTCAGACAGAGAATTCAAAAATAGCCGTTTTAAGGAAATTCAATGAACTTCAAGATAACACAGAGAAGGAATTCAGAATTCTATTGAGAAATTTAACAAAAAGATTGAAATAATTTTTAAATATCAAGCAGAAAATATGGAGCTGAAAAATTCATTTCACAAACAGAAAAATGCATCAGTCTTTCAATAGCAGAATTGATCGAGCAGAAGAAACAATTAGTGAGCTTGAAGGCAGCCTATATGAAAATGCACAGTGAGAAGACAAACAGAAAAAAGAAAAAAGAAAAAAAGAATGAAGCACACCTATAAGATCTAGAAAGTAGTCTCAGAAAGGTGAATGTAAGAGTTATTGGCCTTACAGAGGAGGCAGGGAGATCAAAGTAGAAAGTTTATTCAAAGAAATAGTAATGAGAACTTTCCTAATCTAGAAAAAGATATCAATATCCAGGTACAAGAAAATGTGGTACATACACAGTGGAATATTATTCAGCCATAAAAAAGAATGAAATCCTGCCATTTGCAACAACATAGAACTGGAAGACTTGTTAACATAAATATGCCAGACAAAGACAAATTTCACATGTTCTCACTCATATGTGAGAGTTTAAAACAATTGAACTCATGGAGACAGAGAGTAGAATGATGGTTACCAGAGGCTGGGAAGGGTAGTGGGGAGGGGAGAATAAAGTGGGGATGGTTAATGGATACAAAACTACAGTTAGATAAAATGAATGAGATCTAGTATTTGATAGCACAACAGTGTGACTATAGACAATAATAATTTATTGTATATTATAAAGTAACTAAAAGAGGGGAATTGGAATGCTCCTAACATACAGAAATGATAAATGCTTGAAGTGATGGATACTGCAATTACCCTGATTTGATTATACATTGTACTCTTGTATCAAAACATCACATGTCTGTCATAAATACATACACCTATTATATACTCATAACAAAAATAATTTTTTTTTAAAGTTAGTTTGTAAAGAATGGAAAGATCTTGTCTTCACTTGAGTAAAAATTATGTGTATTAATGAAAAAAATAGAGTAAATTGTAAAAAAATTATTCCTTGAAAGATATCAGAAATCAAGCCAGAAGAAGAGCAGTGGTAAAGATTCATGGGAATTAAAGAAGAAAATTTGAAATAATTGGGAAGGGCTCTTAAATAATGATATGAACTTTTTTACATATGACTTTAGAAATTATGGTACTATATTATTATATCATTTAATCCTCATAACAAGATATGAAAGGTACTATTACCTCCATTGTATTTAAGAGGCTGTTTTAGAGAGGTCCAGCAGCTAGTTAATGGTCACACAGCTAGGAAATGATAATTAGCATTCTAACCCAGATTCCAACTCTGCTGTCCCTCCACTAGATCACAAATAACCTACTTCTATGTACCAATGTATAGACTCCACGTACTAAAATTAAACCTAAAATTTTAACAAAAGCAAGTAAATATATCTTGGCATTTTCCACCAATATTTGGCATGATAGAACTCAGGAAAAATGATAATAAAAGAATAAAACATGTTTAAAAACATAAAGTAATTTGAGGATGAGGAAGATTATAAAATATGCCTCCCAGAAAGGAAGCATTTGGAAATCTGTAGCCCTTGATGTATGAAGGAAAAAAGCAGAATAAATCAAATGATAATGATGTTGACATGTATAATACAGATAAAATGAGAGATTGGTGTGTTCCCTATACAGACCACAAACTAACGTAGGCTAGTTTTGGGGGAGTCCATTTCCTAGATGCTTCCTTCGGTACAAATGAAAATGTCTTGACTAGTTTCACTGATAATATTTTTCAAAAGATAGAGGATGAAACTTAGTAAATTGCTATTCCAGAGTTAATTTAGGCCAGCAAAGAATAATTATAATAGCAGGTAACAAGGAATTGTTGTAAACTTTTGAAAGGAAACAACTAAGGGACTTAAGTTACAAAAGGAAAAGAAGGTAAGGCTGAGTATAGAAAGATAAATACTACAGATTTATGGAAAGCAATAAGTTTTAGATATTCTTTGGCCAAAGACTCTAAAAGAAAAAAAAAGTCAAGAGAAAACAAAATAAAATCCTGACAATAACTATCTCCACATATCTTCAGGAAAAGAGAAAGATAAAGTGGCTGGTGGTGCAGCACCACAGTGAATGTCCAGGTGAACTCAGGTGTGTTAAAGGATATCTATAAACAGATGGAAAGAAAGGCATGCAATCAAGTATGATAAAATAATATTAGGAATACTACAGCCCAAAACAAACTAGGTTTCAGAAAAGTACTAAGAACAAAAGGAGATTTGGAATTATGCACAGAGCAAGAAGACCATGAAGGAAGATGTAGGTCTCCTCTTTAGATGAATATTTAATTGCAAAGGAAAGAGCAACTATGGAATTCTTACTTTGCTTTCATCTTCTCAATCTGGAAGAATAAAATTCAGACAAGAAAGGATAGAACACATATTGGAAAAGGGAAATAAAATCCTAAATAGAAGAGATCACAGCACTGCCTCATTCTGTTAAATCATCTCAGCATAATGGTCTTGTACCCAACATTTCCTTCCAGCTCTGAATTTTATTCTGTTATTTGAAAATTGAAAGAGATGTTTTCAAGCTCAAAGTAAGAAAGGATCTCGTGTCTACCTCATCTAGAGCCTTCATTACTAAGCCCTCGTCCCTGCTGAAGGGTTGGCCTTATGTAGATCACATAGCCTGCCCTGTGGCTAAAGCTGATTAGACCGAGGATGTGACTTTGGCCAAAGTATGCCAATCCACTGATGGAAAACAAAGTGGCCTGAAGCAAAATTATTTGAGCTAAACCAATCAGAAGCTTTCAGAATATTAATGTGGAAATATAGAAATGGAAATAACCAAGCCATTATCAATGGCTATAAAGCTTAAATAATTTCTATAGACAGAAATCCAGAAATAGAATCAAGGCCCTGAGGGGAGTCATGGAAAACAGAACAAATAAGCAAATACAAATTGTACAAGCAGAGGCTGTAAAGTTGAAAAAAGATACACACACCTTAGGAAACATATAAGTCATAACTAGTGACAGAGAGGATCAGCTAACAGGAGAAAGCTACAATCTTGGTGGTTGAGCCCTATTGGAAAGATCATCAGACCTCTATTGCTAAGGTATTTAGAGCACTATTATATCCTTTAAGATTGTGAACTGCTTGAATCCCTAACGAATCCACGCTTTTCCATCAGCTCTATCCTTACAAAAACTTCTCATACACAAAACGAATGAGGAGGTAGATATGTATGACAGCTGTAGAGCCAGAAATTCTGTGTTGGAGAGTGTTTAGGATTTAAAGAAAAGTCTATAATTTCATCTTTTTAAAGGGTGTTTAATCTGCCCTAGGCAGGAGCCTTTACTGATTAATAATGTGGGCCATGGAATTAAGTCATACCTGAATTCTAACCCTCAATTCTGCATAGACATAATTTCAACATTTGAAACTTAAGAACTTTGTTTTCTTACTGCTCTATATAGAAGCACCTTGTCCACAGAAGTGTGTTTAACACATAGTAGGCATCCCACAAATAGTGGGGAATAAATGCATAAAATTAGATAAGTTACAAAATTTATCTTAGCCTGTTTCCTCGTCTATGAAATTACACTGACCTACCTTAGAGTATTGTGAAGATTAAGTGACGTAAACCTTTAGTACCTCACCTAGCATGGTCAGCACTTGGTAAGTATGCTGATTATTGTCATCCTGTTTTGTATATATTTTCAGCTGGTTTATAATATTTTTGCTTTGTAAAGTACTCCAGTATTCTTAAGAGTGGGCATAAAATATCAATATATAAGTCTAATACTTTTAAATGTTTTTACATCAATCAGGAATCATATGTGTAAAATAATGGGCCTTTTGGGCTTTGACTCTTTTCTTGACAAGTTTTTATGATCTACAAAAATTACTCAATTGATGATTGAAGCAATTGAATCAAATGTGCTGTCAAACTTGGAGGCAAGTGTGTGATATCCTTAATGCCCCCTAAATCCCTCCAGTAAACAAGTGTCAGAGGTAGCAGAAAGTAAACAGCAAGCTATTGAAAGATATATGTTGGGAAGGTGAGGGTAGGAATTGCTATACTAATTCTTGTTTTAACCACAAGCCTCTAGAGTTGTGCAAATATTACATATTTGAACATATGAGTTCCAAGTTACATTTGACAGAAACTTAAACACAAACTCTTTGTTAAAACTCTTACTTATGATACTTTTAATCAATAAATTGAAGCATTAAATTTTTCCACATTTTCCATTAGGAGGCATCTTTTAAGTTACATTAGTGTTACATCTGATTATATTCTAGATTCTTTAGCTAGAGAGAAAACACCCAGTTCATAACAACTGAATGTGAATTGCCCTGAGAAACTTTGTTGAAAATCACATTGTTCAGGAGATTATGCTAATAAACAGAAAGCAGTGACCTCCATACATAGCATAAAAGAAATATACAGGCCAATGAAGTTCTGAAATGGGACATTTCTCTCCTGCTAACAGAAAGAGTGTAAATAAGTGCCCAATTCAGTAAGTATAATGCACCATAACTCTACCCAGAAGAACAAAAGTCATTCTATAAAAAAGACACCTGCACCCGAATGTTTATAGCAGCACAATTCACAATTGCAAAGATGTGGAAACAACCCAAATGCCCATCAATTCATGAATGGATTAGTAAATTGTGGTATATGTATGCCATGGAGTATTACTCAGCTATAAGAAATAACAGTGATATGGCATCTCTTTGGTTCTCCTGGAGAGAGTTGGAACCCATTATATTAAGTGAAGTATCCCAAGAATGGAAAAACAAGCACCACATGCACTCACCAGCAAACTGGTTTCCCTGATCATCACTTAAGTGCGCATTTGGGAATAACACCAATTGGGTATCGGACAGAGGTGGGGGCTGGAGGGAGGGGATGGGTGTATACCTACGTGATGAGTGCAGTGTGCACTGTCTAGGGAATGGACACGCTTGAAGCTCAAACTCGGGGGGATGGGGGAGCATGGGCAATACATATAACCTGAACTTTTGTACCCCCATAATAAGCTGAAATAATAATAAAAAAAAAGAATGTGTTTAGACACTACCACTGTTTAAATTGCATAAAGATCCATTTAAAGTTCTTGGATGAAGCTGAATATGATTAATCTTTATAATTTATAAATCTAGATGTATTTATTTTAATTGCCATTAGTATTATAAATTTTGTCCTCTTGCTAATTAAAAATTTCCAGTTTTAAGCTCAGAGTAAGTTAAATCTACTTTGGCAAAGTTAGATGAGACATTTAGGCATAAGGATTACAGATGTTAGGAAAAGATGGAAGATTGGACACATCCATCTACTTTCCCTACATTCCTAAACTCCATTAAAAAACAGCAGGAAAGGAATTTTTAATGGTAAAAACCAGCAACAAAAAAGGAGAAAACATCCAGAAAGCAATACACCCATACATGACTTAGCCAATCTGAAAAAGTTTAATTAAAAGCCTGTAATGGGAGAAGATAGAAACTAACTCTATACCCATAGAATCTCTCTTATGTACTCTCTATTTTGTAGTAATTATAAACCTTCCTTATGATTATCATTTTACTTGCCTACCTCCCACACCAGACTGTAAGCCCCACAACATAGGGAATAAGTTTATTTTTGTTTGTAGCCCCAGTGCCCAGCCACTGCTTGTTTGACACAAAGTAAGTCCTCAATACATGTTTGTGAGACTAATGAATACAACTCGTTTCACTGTAATTAATAAATACTCATATAATCTCTTTCACCCATTCAATGTATCCTGTAAACTATAAGCTGATTACTCTTAGATCATAAAATCCACATTCTATGAGGTAGCCTTGAGCCAATTGTTGCAAAAGTTTAATTTCTGAAGACAGCAATTGCGCTTTATGTAAGCATACCCTAGCAAAGGGTAGGTAATCAATAAATTCTTGTTAAATAAAAGCTCATTGTTTTGAATGGCACATGGAAAAAAAGTGAAATGACCAACGTAATGAAACGAAGAAAAACTAGGGAAGATACAATAAAACAAAGAAAAAATATAATAAAGCAGAGATCATTAACATAACTAAAGACTGTACCAAACTTTTTCAGGTATTTTGTTGCAAAAAATAGTAAGAAATTGCAGAGATTTGAATACATGTTGTACTAAAAAAGCAGAAGAAAATAGCTGTTTGGTGCCTGGGTGCAGCGGCTCACTCTGGTAATCCCAGCACTTTGGGAGGCCAAGGAGGTAGGATTGCTTGAGCCCAGGAGTTCAAGACCCGCCTGAGCAACACAGAGGGACCCTGTCTCTACAAAAAATAAAATTAAAAATACAGCCAGTTGTGGTGGCATGCACCTGTAGTCCTAGGTACTTGGGAGGCGGAGGCAAGAGTATTGCTTGAGCCCAGGATTTTGAAGTTGCAGTGGGCTATGATGATGCAACTGCACTCTAGCCCAGGCGACAGAGTGAGAGACACTGTCTCAAAACAAATAAACAAAAAAAAATAGCTGGTGAATTTAAGAGGAAAAATGGACCATGCCAAATGAGGTTGTTAGCAGGATAATTATTATAGCTGGATCAAGAAAAATTTCTTAATCAGAAAAAATTATAATTTTTTTTCTTTTAGAAAATGGCAAGTAAATTTCTGAGAATGGATATCAGTTCATGCTGGAAAGAGATTTTTTTTTCAAATGATATAAAAATAGGTGGACAAAGATTATATTAACCATAGGACATGATGTTCTTTGTTTTTTATTTCATTTTTATTTTGTTTGTTTGTTTTTACCCTTCTAGTAATGAATAGGCTTCGTTAATTCTCCTATGTCAATCCTATTACGTGCTCAGAGCTATTTCTGCAAGGGTCATCAATATCCAGGGATCTTAAATCTGAGCTTAAACCTGCCTGAGTTCAGCGGAGTTCAGCAGACAGGGGTTCTCATTCACTGAACATAATCACGGACACCAGGCGCAGAGACCCAAACTGTGAGTCCACAAGTCTTCCTGACAATATAATCTTTAAAATTTTACCTGAGGGGAAAGAATAATAATTTCACTGTTTATACATTATTTTGTTCTTTTAAAGTAACTCAAAGAACATAAAGTGTTGATTTCTCTACTATAAGGACAAATACTGTGTATCTTGGTCTCTTAAAATGATTTTGCACTAGTCATCCTCACTAATAAAAATTCAGAGTAAACATGCATTTTGAGTCTGATATTCTAGACAGTTAAAATAAGACCATGAATAAAGAATTAATTTTGAAATTCTAAATTTCCTTTGAGCGAAGGGATAACTGAAGGGAAGAAATGCTAATACCTTGTACTTTGTGTCTGAGGATTTGGCTCCCAAGCTGTGAAAGGGAGAACAGTACCTGCCCCTTATCCAAGGGAGACGTGTTCCAAGACCCAAGTGCATGCCTGAAACAGCAGATATACTTTATTTTTGCCTATACATACACACCTATGATAAAGTTTAACTTATAAATTAGTCACAATGAGAGATTAACAACAACTAATAATAAAATAGAACAATTATAACAATATGCCAGCCTCACTAATATTGAGCTTTGGGATCATTATTAAGTAAATAAGGGTTACTTGAACACAAGCACTGCAATGCCACAATAGTAGATCTAAGTGACTGACAGGTGGGTAGTGTGGATATGTTGGACAAAGGGATCATTCATGCATGTCCCAGGCAGGACAGAGCAAAATGGTGAGATTTCATCATACTACTCAGAACAGTGCACAATTCAAAACTTATAAATTGCTTATTTCTGAAATTTTCCATTTAATATTTTTGGAGCAAGGTTGACTGAGGGTAACTGAAACCACGAAAAGCAAAACCTATGTTAAGAGGGGACGACTGTATTACATTCAGCACTAAGACATTCTTAGATCTCTGAATCAGACACTTAACCAGCTGTATGTTTGGGAGTTTTTCATTAATAAATTTTTAGTTGTTTTTTTGTTGGTGGTTTTTAGTCTTTAAAGTGGGGATAATAATTACTGTTTCCAAAGGTTACTTTAAAAATTTAATGAGACAAAAGGAATGTTTTTGAAAGAAAAGGATACTGACAGTTTGTTGATATTTGTTAAATTAGGTGAAATTTTTTTTTCAATTGGTTTTAACTTTCTTGTATTTTGTTCCTATGGAGGTGATTTTTATTACTACTAATCTTTACAGTTTGCATCATGAAAATGAGTGCAGTAAGAGTTTTCAATTGTTTTGAAATGGAGTATTTTTATTAACTGCAAAAATAGCTTTTAACTATAGCATCTATTTTAAATATATATATATATAGAGAGAGGCCATTATACATGGTACTTAGAATCACTTAACATTAAAGCTAGAAAAAACTTTAGAGATCATCTAATTCATCATGGCAATTTTTGTCTAAATATTGTTTGTAAACTAGATTTAATATTATATAAGTTATTGTCAAAATATATATGAAACTTTCAGGATAATGTACTGGGATAGTGTATTTACAAGACAAAGAGATACTCAAAAAAACATAGCTGCTCTGAATTTCCTTCAAGATTTGGGTACTTCTATTTTCTCCAGAACAAGTAAGAGAGTATCTGTATGTTGTAACAGAAAACCTGGTTAGGTTGTCTTTTCACTAGGAGCAAGAATTCAGTTATAATTTGAAAGCTCATATTTTCTCAGAATAAATATTTTTACTGATGATACAAGTGAACAAATAGGAAATTGCTATTTTCTATGCATTCCTGACATACAAATTGTTTAAATGGCTCCCTATATCTCCCGCCTGCCCAGTCCCATTTGTGGAAAAGGCAAAACTATTTGAGAACGGCAGAAAGTGTTCTGCTGTATCTTATATCACAGTTTCTATCACAGTTTTTCTATCAGAGTTGTTATGAACTTAGATACTTGGGGGAAAGTGTAATGCAAAGTAAGGAATGTTTTCAGTAACATCGAGATGTGTGTTCTATATGAAAAAGAAAGCAAACTAACATCTGCTGAGTGCCAACCACTTTCTTATTTGTTACAGCCATTTGCAGGACCATATGTCCTGGATTCCACTCATGCTTCTGGGGGTTTATTTTTATAGAAAACTTTTATCATGAAACCACAAAATGTAAACGTTGATCTACCCAAAACCAACAACTAGAATAACTAAAGGTAGCAACAGAAATCCTGAGTGTTATAATACTACCATCTCTGCAAAGTCCTACACCATTAGAGAGCCGAAATTCAGAAAAGATATATTAATATAAAAGCATTATGACATAAATGCAAAAAGGAAAATCAAACAGGAAATCACTCAGTATTTGCAAAATCATGGGTAGAAAAGCCAATTTACTGAAAAATGAGCATGTTACATTCAAATTAAATCATCACTCCCATTTCCACACTTAGGAATACATTTCAGAAAATCTTTTTTACTATTGTTTTTAAGGCAATTTCATGCACATTTGCCTGTATTTCATTACTCCAAATTAGTCTATTCTTTATTTTGTATGTTCTTAAATGCCTTGTGGCAAACAGACATTACTAGGAGTAAATCAAAGTCTAGCAGTAAAGTACCTTAGTCAATAATGAGATAGGAGAATATAAAATAGTTTTGAGATAAAGTGCACAATATGTGTGTGTCACACACACACATGCATACACATTCTTTGGGAAGGGAAGATACTTAGGCATAAGCAGTGCATACATGTATTATTTCCAAAATAAAATTTAGATTAGTTTGAATCTGTTCATTATTAATTTTAAATATTTGGTTTTAGTATTTTTCGTTTTTAATTATTTACTAATTATCAAGCCTTTGCTCAATACCTATTAAGTGCCTAATACAAAATACTACACAATTTATATAATTTCACTCATTTAATCCTCATACGACCTTTTGAAGTAGACACAATTATTACTCTAATTTTACAGATGAGAAAAATAAAGCACATCCCAGTGGGTGGGAAGGGGGCAGTAAACCCACAACTAACGAAAACAGAGCACACTGTATGGGGGAGGGACGCACCTGTAGCCCTGGCTTGGGTGGGGCAAACACATTACATGTAATCAAAATATTTGTACCCCCATCATATCCTGAATAGATAATAAAAAATAAAAATTAAAAAAAATAAAAAGGCAAAACAAAAAAAAAAGAAAACTAAAGCACAGAGGGTGTTAGTGATTTCCCCCAGGTCACACAGCCAATGACTGGCAGAGCTAGATTTGAACACAAGTGTTTAAGTGTGAATCATTATGCTATCCTGCCACTTGGAAGCATTGTAATACATAGTTTCTGTCACCAGCTTAGTTCCTCCTTTGAAGAGAAGGCAAATATAAATCAATCAATTAGAGAATAATTCGAGAGATTAACTGATATACTATGAGGCATAAAATTCCCCCTTTATTAATATTGAACCTAAGGGCATATCTCCCTTAGGTAGCCATCACTCAATCTCAAAGTCAATAAATAAAATAGGGCCAGGGAATAGAAAAAGAGAAAATTATGGCTTGGGTGAAATAATTAGATCCACCTTATGATTTGAGAGACAGTGGAGGTCTCCAAAAGCCCAGTAATATTTCCATGATCTGACACACCGCTGTCAGACCTACCTATATGAAATTTCCACCACTGATAACTTATTTTAATAAGAAAGAAGAAGCAGAACTGCTTTCTAGAGGAGTCCTTTATGACATTGGGGAAGATATTCATGGCAGGGGTTAAAACATCTCACATTAATATATTAGTATTGGTGAGCACATTAGCCTGGCTTAGTTGATCAGATTAGCTCACAGTCACCTTGGAAAACATAGGAAAGCAGAGACCTAAGGAGACGTATGGTTAGAGGTAGAAAAAGTCAGGACATGAAGCCCTGCAAGGGTAAACAGAATACAGTGTAACATCCTTATGGAACACAGATTAAGACACAGAATTTAGGTTTCTAACAACAGCTAAAGTTAACCAGAATGTCTATCAGTCTTGCCCACCTAGTAGTTTTGTGTGGTTTCAGCCATCTCACAGTGTAGTCTGTGCCAGGTAGTGCCTTAAAGGTAGATAACGTACTAAATTCCACTTTAGCTGAGGTATATTCACACCCAGTAGGTGCAGGGCACACCATCTGGGGGATGGACATGCTTGAAGCTCTGACTCGGGTGGGGAAAAGGCAATATATGTAACCTAAACATTCGTATCCACATAATATGCTGAAATTAAAAAATAAATAAATACATCAAAACAGAAGAAAAAAATAAATTAAAAAAGAAGCATTTCACTTCAGTACCTGATACCCAGTCATTTCTTTATATCCTACGTTTAATCATATTCACTTATAATAATGCCTTTGTTAGTACAGCACCTTTTCTGAAACAGCTTCTCACTCCATTGGTTTCCAAAAGGGAATATATGCATCCATGTATACAAAAGAAGGAAGATTGTTTATTTTAGATTTAACAACAGCAACAAAAACAAAATCTATCTTACTATGAAAATTTTACAGTGGAGCTACTTCAATACTCTATGTTTTCTGCATTTTGTATGTCCATGGAACGATGTCAGGTGTGTCAAAGGTAAAGAGGTAATTTAATGGTTAGTTGTTTAACCTCTTTACTCTGCAGTTAGGGAAACTAGTATCAGAATAAGGCATTGAAAACCTCTAGTTACAATCTGCAAAGAGAAAAACTGAATGAATACATATTTACCTGAGCCTCAGCCCTTCTAAATAAAATAGATTACTTCTATTGAGCATTTACCTCTTATTTCTCAAGGGAAAATAATAGTTATTAAAATTCTTAAAGATATTCTTCCTCTGTGTGGAAAATATTGCTACACAATATATTTTTAGATGTCCTAGTAGCTACTTGATCTGACCTAGACTAAGGTGAGCACATATACTCTATCCTAAGTCTGTGTATCACTCTTCTGATTTACTTTTAGAGTAATACCTTTGATTCTATTGCAGTTAGCATAAAACATCAATATTTCCCTTAGGACATCAAAACAACCCAGGAAAGTGGCCAAGGAAATAACTGGCATTTGTATTACCTAACACGAAGGGGAATCCTGGCCTATATTTTTGTGGGACCTTCTGTGATATCCCAGGAACGTGGGTCCAGAAGCAGGGAAAGAATTAGTGAAGAGTCAAAAAAAGGAAGAGTTAATTTTAGGGGTTCTCATTTCCCTGACTGCAATTCTAATGGGTAGGTTCCCTAAAAAAATCCAGAGGCTCCAAAGCTTTAGAAATTAAGGAAAAGGCAGATTATGGAGGCATAGAAATAATGAACCCAGCATCTACATAGTTTAATTTACTCTTTACAAAAGTCAGAACCAGGAGCTATGGACTGAATTTTATCTTCCCCAAAATTCATACACTGAAACTCTAACCCCAAATGTGACTATATTTGGAGGTAGGACCTTTATAGAAGTACTTAAGTTTAAATAAGGTCAAAGGGTATGGCCCTGATTCTCTAGGATTAATGTTCTTACGAGAAGAGACACCAGAGAGCTCACTTACTGTCTGCCATATGAAGACACAGTGAGAAGGCAGCCGTCTGCAAGCCACGAAGAGAGCCCTCACCAGAAACTGATCTTGCCAGATCTTGATCCGAGACTTTTAGACTCTGGAACAAAGAACAAAAAAAAAATTTTAAGCCACTTCAGTCTTGGGCTGCTCTTATAGCAGTCCAAGAAGACAAAAGCACCTTGTAACTGTTTATTTGTGACTTTTGACAAATAGAAAAGTGGCAGAAAGTTTGAGAGCCTAAAGTATTAGTTTTCAAAGAGAAGCCACACTCTCAGAAGATTTTTATATAAAACTTGGGCTAAATAATAAGAGGCTTAACAATCAGACTTAATTTTAGAAATTTATCTTAAAGATTTACAAAGCCATAGAATTGTTATTTCAATTACATTTTAAAAATCAAATACCATTCTTTGGAGTATAGGATTAATTTTTTAATGGTTGATGTGAGTTTATGAGTGAAATATCTCACTTCCCTGTACATATCACACAAAGCTCACAGTGTGACATTTCCACAATTTTGCCACACATGCAAGAGTAGTTCTATATGGAGCATTTCCTAATTTTTAATATATATGTATAATTGATGCATATTGCCTATTAAACATGTTTTTTTTTTTATTTTTAGAGATAGGGTCTTACTCTGCCACCCAGGCTGGAGTGCAGAGGTGCGATCATAGCTCAGAACAGCATTGAACTCCTAGGCTCAAGTGAAACGATCCTCCTGCCCAGCCTCCTGCGTAGCTAGGACTACAGGTGTGCGCAATCACACCTGGCTACTTTTTAAATTTTATTTTTCGTAGGGACAGGGTCTTGCTGTGTTTTGTAGGCTGGTCTCAAATGCCTGTTCTCAACTGATCCTCCCATCTTGGCCTCCCATTGATTTTATACATGACCTAGAGACATAAGACTGATAATAATTTCTCAATTCATGTGATTGCCAAGAATCAACAGCAGGCCTGCTGTCTTTTGTATTGGCCTTCCAGAGTCAATACCAGTCATTTAGGATTAATTCAATTAACTTGAAATAAACAGACTCCGCTATTACATTCAGTATAAACTAATGAGATTTAATCCAAAGCAGAGATCTAGCATTCAAATAAGTACTATCTCAAAGAATTTAGGAACATGGTGACTAACTGATTTGTTATTTTTCATATCCTTATCTTGGTTTTAATGCATATATAAAAAATTAGGTTGGCTTCTTTGGTTAATGCACGCCATTTTATAGAAGCAGCATTGATGTAGCAGAAAGAGTAAAGATTTTGGAGATTTGAGAGTCAGAGATTTGAAACCTGGCTCTATCTCACCCATACTACCTCTGTGAGTTTTGTCAAGTCACTGAATCTCTCAGAGCCTGACAATCCACATCTCAAAAACAAGGATAACAGTTTTGTGAGAATTAAAAATAGCATGTAGAGAGTACCCGGCACATAGCAGGTTCTTTAAAATGTGTTGCTGTCATTTATGGAGTATTTACAATGTGTGAAACAATCATAAGAAAACAAGTAAAAAATTGACTCTGTCTTCAAAGAACTTACAACCATGGAGAAAAACATGTAAAGGTAAATGTTACAAATTGTGGTAGACGCTAGGAGAAAAGTGAGTCTAGGGTACGGTGATGAGATGATCCCATTATTTAAAAATCCACCAACAAACTACAACAAATAAATTTGAAAACAAAACCCTTCTTAAGTAACACTGAGAATCCACAAGTCAGTTCTAAATTAGATATTCTGATTAGATTTTATCAACAGGTTTGAAATGTTTAATAATTATCATTACTGTGTCATGTGAACAAGGATACCAATAATAATGAAATGTATAAGGGTAGATTTGGGCTTTTTAAGAGTCTTTTAAAACTAACATTTAAGAGTTTTACTCTCTTCCTTTCTATTCTAGATCACCACAATCATATGTGAAACAGAAGCAACAAGCAGAACGATTTATACTGGTCTCGTTTTATTTCTTGGTAATTACTAACCCATAGTTGGGAGGTGTTAGAGTTTTGAGGGAAAATTTGAGAAATGTTATCCCATATAAGCTATTATTTTAAATTATTATTAAAAACCTAAATTAAGAGGAAAATAAAACCCTAACTTGGTAAAATTATATTTTAAACTGTATTTCTTGCCAATATTAACTTTTTATTTTTACTTTTGAAGAACTTGGTAATGCCCTTTTAAATGAACAATATTCTCTCAAAGGTCATCCAATACAATTTTTACTTAACAGATTTTATTCATTGAAATAGTATTATAACTGTTTAAAATCAAAAAAGAACATCACAAATTTTTATAATTATATAATTTGGAAAATACAGTAATTCTTTTGCACCACAGTAAATCTTGGTGAAGGTATCAATTTTTTCTGTCTTCTTGCCCTTTATCACCAATTTCTAATCACACAAAGATGTGCTCACTATCACCCAAAGCCTTATAATAATCCTATTGTTATTTTAAATTTTTTAACCTAAAGTAGACATGGGATTTTTTATCAACTAACAACACTATTACAAACCAAATGTTGTTCATATTTTTAAATGACTGACACATACTATATACATACATAGAAGATACATTTTTATTTTATCTAACAGATGCAGGGAGCAGTTACTTACTATATGTCAGGATCTAAGCACCCTACAAATACTAATTCAATCACTTTTATGATGCTAATGTAAATTTTGAAGAAGATAAATTGAGATAATCAGAAAACCCCAGAGTGAGTTGGTGACAGAGGAAACTAATTGGAATATAGATCATATCTATCAATAGTTAATAATACTCCACTTGTATCTTCCTCTAAAAGGCTTTAAGTAGTGCAAGCAAACATGCTCATAAGCCAGTATTTTTCTTTCAATCTGTTCACTGCTTCCCTGGCAGTAAATGGTAGCAAATTTTGCCAATCTTTGTACTCTAACTCAAATGGTGTTATTAGATAGAATGGACTGTGTTTTTTACTTAAACAGGCAACCCAGCTGATTTAAGTTTTAGTATTAATGAGCACCATTAAGGAAGAGTTTTGTTATTCATGTAATTCAGAGCCTGGAGAAATGCCTGGCCCATAGTTTATTCTCAACATACACTAATTCAGTCTATGAATCAGATTTGTCTTAAGTAACTGGATTATCTTTTCTATAAAGGGATTCCTTGAAATTGGTAAAAGGCTTTCTGAAAAATGAAATCCCTTTTCCCCCATTAGGTTGTCAACTAGGTAAGCAATAAGCAAGTCAAAAAGGAAGGTATGCTCTGTCTCTTCAACATTTGAAATAAAATTATTTTTAGATTTTCTTAAACCTTGTGTATATTTATTGAGAATAGTAGCTACCCCAAATTAACAATTCTGCTCTTGCAAAATAAAAGAGACTTATTTGAGTGTCTACTTTTCTGGGAACTAAACAGGTTTAAGTAAAAAGGGTTTAAGTAAAAAATGTTTAAGTAAAAAAGGTTCAAGTAAAAGGGTTAAGTAAAAAAAGACAAACTGTGAGTTATGTAAAATCCTTACATCTATACATCTTTAATAACATGTATTAAATTAATGTCCTTTTTCAATGCAGACAGAAACATCCTAAATACTTTATCACTTAGTGATAATCCTTAGCCTACTATGGAATCTGGCAGTAGGGTACCATAAATAACCATATACAAATATATTTATATTAATATATGTATCTATATCTTGGAATCTATCTGTCACTGTTAGCTCTTTGTTCATTCTACAGATTATATCAAATCCAATCCCTAAAATGGAAGAAGCCAAAAGCCAAAGTTTGGAGGAAGACTTTGAAGGACAGGCCACACATACAGGCAAGTAACAGTATAAGGAAAAATAATTATTAAATTAAAATCAAATCTGGAAATAGGTAATGTTCCTATTGACACGATTTAAGTAGTGAATTTATTATAGGCAATACCTTCATATGGTTTGATAGAATAATCTAAAAAATATGTGAGTGGGTAAATTTGAAATCAAATAACTCCTAAAACAGTTTTATTTAGATGTCAAAGAGCAGGCAGTCAGAAATCTGTAGTCTAAACAATGCGTTTGTTTCTGATGCAGGAGATGATATCTATTCTCCTGGCAACATTTATACAAATTTCAATTGTGCAAATAGTCCTTTTGAAAATAAAAATGGAAACAGTTTATTTTTAATTTTATTCCAGGACCCAAAGGAGTAATAAGTGATTGGAGAAAGTTTAAGTTAGAGAGTGAAGATAGTGATTCAATCCCACCTAGCAAGAAGGAGATTCTCAGGCAAATGTCTTCTCCTCAGAGTAGAGATGACAAAGATTCAAAAGAAAGAATCAGCAGAAAGGTAAGATAAAAATATCAATAACAAATAATTTACAATGTGTTTTCTAATATAAATGACTCTAAAGGATCACTTTACAAAATATATTGATTGCAGTATTGTTAGTACTGGCAAAAAAAAAAAAAAAGGAAATGTAAAGAATGCCTATCCAGGTTTTCCATACTAAGAAATACATGCAGCTATTAAAAGAATGAGTTACAAATACATGAGTTGACCTAGAGGTAGCTTCACAATATGAAAAAGCAGAATACAGAGAATTTTAAATTGTATGATCCAATTCTCTAGAACAATTAAAAAAGATAAAAAAGATATCTTTTTATATGTTTTTATGGTTATGAGCCTGTGAGTTTGTACATACAAAAGTACAGAAAGACACTCACCAAGTTGACAATATTGGTAATTTGAAAGGATGAGATTGGTTGGAATAAGACAAGGAAGAAGAAAGTAAAAAAAATAAGTCACAACTTAAAAAAAAAATCCATAAATTTGTAAAAAGCAGCATTTTTGAGTTATATAATATGTATGTCTATGTGCATAAAAGAGATATATTAAAAAATCATCTCTAAAAGCGTAATGGAGATAATCACAGAGTATCAGGGTGGTGAAATTCCAGTATTAATTACTTTCCTCCCTGAGCTTTTAGGTCATTTTTGAATCATCATAATTAGTATGTATAATTTATATAATAAGAAGAATGATAATATAAGAAATCATACAGTAATTTTTATTGTGAGGAAAAATCACTGTAGTGGATTATTTATGTACAAGCCAGAGTATATGAGTTGTTGTATACCAATTTTCAACAATGATCAGAAATATGCCTTGGTCCCAGGCTTCTGACCATTGTAAAAATCTGCAATTCTAAAATTCCGGGGAGGGGGAGGTTGGTTCCCTCACTGAGTCACTACATAATGTAAGACAACCAAATTTTCCCATCTGAGGAATTGTAACAAAACTCCCCCACTTGTTTTGAAGACATGTGAAGAGAAAATAAATGTAAAAGTGGTATTAAACATGTAAAATACCACACAAATGTGGCACATTCTAATCATTAAAAGTTTTGAACTATGGTTAAGCTTTAGAAATGTATCTGAATGCCTAAATATCTAGATGCCTGAATATGCAAACAGAACAAGTTCTCATATGAATGCTCAAGTGCATCTTTAAATCAATATTTGTGTGGTTTGGGCTGTTAAATTAACAAAACTATGGTAGCAATCTAAGAATTATACAAAACATTAAACAATTCTTAGAGTCAAGACAAACTAAATGGGATAATAAGCTTAAGACGGAAAAAATATATAAGAAAATTATATATGAGGATATTAAAATGAGAATATTAGGAAAACAAATATAAGAAACAGAAACAAGAGAAAAAAGTAATAAAAGTATCAGATATTTGTACTTAACCTGAATCACAGTATCTTCTTTTGTAAAATGACACTAATAACACCTACTCGCAGAGATTGTGATGATTAACTAACATTATATATGTAAAGTGACTAAGACATGGTAGATTTTCCATGAAGGTTAGTTTCTTGCCTTCTCAATTCTCCTCTACTTTAAAAATTGACAGTAGCTGCTGTTTGACAGGCTACATGATGACAAGGCAGCAGTAGGTGACCCCACTTAGGACCATGGAACTTCCATGGCTCTGGGCTGCCCCACATCTATTAATCACACCACGTCCCAATGCTCCCTTGTATCTTTTTTTGTTGGTTGGTTTTGTTTGGGGGAATGAGTGCTTCACATTCTATTGAATACATTAACAATGGAGTAGCTGTCATGAAAGGCTGTGCAGGTAATTTTATAAAAAATGGCTGTGTTGGAAAACGAAACTTAGGTCTTTTCTCACTTTGGCCTAAACCAGAGGATAATAATAACCTGGAGGGCTTGCAAAAATATGGATTACTCAGCCTCACCTTTATAGGTTCTGATTCAGTAGATCTGGGGTAGTTCCCAAATATTTGCATTTTCAAGAAGTTCCCAAGTGATGCTGATGTTGCTGGTTCGGCAATTAACCTCTTGGCTCATGTGATGAACTCTAAATAGTAGTAAATGCTGTCTTGCTTGAATTCCATCTTATATATTCTAAAAAAAAAAAATCATTAAGTTTTAAGATATAATCCTTTTAACAGCTTTTGTGAAGGGGACACTAATGCCCAGAGGCATTTGTGGCAGACACATTTAAATGTGTGTGTGTGTGTGTGTGTGTGTGTGTGTGTGTGTATTTTTTTTTTTTTCCTTTTTGGTGAAACCCCAGGGCAGACCTTGTTGGATTTTTTTTTTTCCACTCAAAGTAGTGGGTAGTTTAGTGACATGTTTCTGACTGAGACTGTGTGCATATCACGGCTCCACTCTATTCAGCAAAAGTTATACATGTGTTTAATCATGACATAATTATTGAACTGCTATTATGTGCCAGACACTATAGCAGATGTTGAAGACAGAGTGATGAATGAGACAAATAAAATTCCTGCCCCTGTGAAACATACCAGTTAGAAAAACTAATATTAGACAAATAAATATATAACACAAGGTCAGATAGTATTTATTGCTATGAAGAAAATAAACCCGTCTAGAGAAATGAGATGAGGGCTCTTTTAGATAAAGTTAGCAAGGAAGGTGACGTTTGAACAAAAGCTTCAATGAGGTGAAAGAGAAGGCCACATCAGAAGTACAGGCGAGATGGTCCAGTCAGAGAAAACAGCAAAAGCAAACTCTTTGAGCTGGGAATGGGCTTGAGTGTGTCTAAGGAATATAAATTTCTGACTGAATGATTTCTATCATTTCTTTCATCTGTTCTCAGATGAGCATTCAAGAATATGAACTTATCCAGCAAGGCAAAGAGGATGAAAATTGCCTTCGTAAATACCGTAGACAGTGTATGCAGGATATGCACCAGAAGCTGAGTTTTGGGCCCCGGTATGGCTTTGTGTATGAGCTGGAAACGGGGGAGCAATTCCTGGAAACGATTGAAAAGGAGCAGAAGATCACCACCATCGTTGTTCACATTTATGAAGATGGCATTAAGGGTTGTGATGCTCTAAACAGCAGTTTAACGTGCCTCGCGGCAGAATACCCTATAGTCAAATTTTGTAAAATAAAAGCTTCTAATACAGGCGCTGGGGACCGCTTTTCCTCAGATGTACTCCCCACACTGCTCATCTACAAGGGTGGGGAACTCATAAGCAATTTTATTAGTGTCACTGAACAGTTTGCTGAAGAATTCTTTGCTGGAGACGTGGAGTCTTTCCTAAATGAATATGGGTTACTACCTGAAAAAGAGGTCCAGGCCCTAGAGCAGACCAACATGGACGACGAAGATATGGAATAAAGAGTCACTATATCAATAGCTCACATTTATCCTTTATCATTGAACATTGACTTTGGTAGTATCCATATTCCTTTAGAGGACACCAAGTATGGCCATGACTGTTCTAATTTAAAAAAAAATGACTGACACTAAAATTGTGTTATCAGCATTTCTTAGTGCTAGCTATTCAAATTAATATAATGCTTTACTAAAAAAAAATTGTAGTCTTCAGCAATGTTGTTAGCAAAGAGGATGTAGATAACATTGTGACATTTTTCAAAAATCCCTTTCAAGTTATGTGTTGGCTTTTTTACTCCTTCCCCCTTGTTATTATTATTTGGGCTTTTCAAATTACATTATTAATTATAATTTTACTTATGTAATAGGAATAAAATCTCATGAGGAAAGAAATTTTCTGTTTGAAGTCTGTTCTTTCTCAAGTATTATATTATCAAAGGCCCTAAAAACATGATAAAGTCCAAAATACATTCAGTAAAACATCTTATATTCCAACCAAATCTATGCATAAGAAACTTAGGAACATTGTGCCTCATTAAAGTTATATATATATTTTTTAAAAAGTATCTGTTTTAAAAGCAGAATGGAAGCAAGGTCTTTTTATTCTCTGGGTGAAAGAATAATATTTAGTAGTAACAAAAATTAAAATTATCATTTATTGATTGTCTATTAAAGACCAGTATTTTATATGTATCATCTCTAATTCATAACTACAAATCTGCATGTAGATAAGCCTACTCCCATTTTATAAGTAATGAAACTGAGACTCAGAGGGGTGAAGTGGAAGTTTTACTTTTATGTCCATTGAAAACATTTGGAAGTCTCTCCTCCCACACAAACACATGGAAGGACAAAATAAAATATCGTTTTAAAAATGTTTTTAAGGACAGGGTAGTGCCGTGCGCTTGCACTCCCAGCTACTTGGGAGGTTGAGGCAGCAGACTAGCTTGAGCCCAGGAGTTCGAGGCTCCAGTGAGCTCTGATTGTACCCCTGTACCCCAGCCTGGGTGACAGAGCAAGTTCCTGTCGCTAAAAAATTAAATAAATAAAAATAAAAATGTCTTAAAATGCGCGAATGAGCTGACAAGCAAGATAAAGGAAATTTCTAGGTGTCTGAATCAGAGTAGAACAATAATGGTGAGTGGGAACTGAAGTGACAAAGTCTACAATTGAAGATACGGTGCTTGACAAATACCCAGAAACGGACTCCCTGCATAAAGCAGGTTTGCACATTTTCCTCTGGCAGCCCAACGTTGAAATCAGACATTTGCCACAAGTTCTAATCTTCAGTCTCCTAAATGACTACTCTACAGCTTTTCTCCTTTTCCTTAAATCGTTTACACCCCTTCCCCCTACTCCAAACATCTCACCTTGCTCATACTTCTTTGAGAACATAGAAGTTATCAGATGAGACCTGCTTCATCTTTTCATCCCCAGATCTAACATGTGCAGCTGCAGTAAAGCACTGTTCCTACTGGTGCCACAATGGCAGAAGTGCCCATTCTACCCAAGGCCAATTGATCTAACTTCTGTGGATCTTATTCTTTTCACCCATTCAATAATTTTTCTCCTGCAATTATTCCCTGTCCCCAGCTCAATCATCTTTCTTTCTCTATGTTGTATTATTCATATTGGCTTATAAGTGAGTTTTAAAATTGTCCACTATTTGAAATACACCCACTTATAATTGAAAATTTCCAGCTATCACTCACTTCTCTGCTTTCCTCTACAATCACATCTCTCAAAAGAGGTATCCAAAGTCACCATCTTTATTCCTCATTTCTAATTTTTTTTTAATCCCACTGCAATCAAGCCTTTATCCCAAGCACTCTAATTACAGTTGTACTCATCTTGTCAAACTTAATAGCCAATTCTAATTCTCATTCCTTATTTTATTCTATCTCCTATAAGCATGTACCAGAGTTGACTATCTGCTCCTCTTTTGGAGTGATTTCTTTTGGCTTTGTTGAGGACACACTGCTTGTTTGCCTTCTATTCTACTGACTACTCTTTCTAAGTCTCCTTTGCTGACTTCTTCTCCAAAAACCCTAGGTAACCTCTTCCTGTCCATAGTCTTAAATACCATTCATATTAAGGCCACTCTCAAATTCGCATCTCCAGCCTTACCTATCTCCTAGACTTCAAAATCCTATATTTCAACTGGAGGCAAGGAGGCAAGGAGGCAAGGAGGAAGGGAGAAAAAGAATGGGAAAGAGAAAGAAGATCTGCAATTGTACTAGACATTAGTGATAAAAAGATGAGTAAGATAAAACTTCTATGACCAGTTCCTAACACATGGTCTGAGTGTTTTTGTTAATGAATCTAAAATTCCACCCTCCATTCCTCTTTATAAATTGGGAAAACTATTTTAAATACCCCATGGACTATTTCTAGGTCGATGAGCAATACTCATATTAGATGGAGAAAAAGTGCTACCAAGGAGACATGCAGGGTAACTATGCATAAAAATTAGAAGCTTTTAAAAAATAGTTCAACATGTTTTCTCCTATCAAGTAATTGCTAACAGATGTATTAACCCCTTATAGAGTTCTCTGATAAGGAATTACTGAACCTAAAGAAGTATAGCAAAACACAGGGTCCTTGCATGATATAATTATAATTCAGAAACTCCTTAGTAGGACAACTCTTTAGATTGACATTAATTCTGTGGTCTGAAAGTAAATACTTAAAAGGATGGTGTCAAGGCAGTGAGCAAAAAGAGTCAAATATGCATCTCAAAAGATAATAATATTTTAAGAATAAAATATATGTCCTTTTCAATCACTAGTCATTGTTAACTTCAGTGTGGTGCAGTTTTGTAGGCCAAGGGCAGTAAAGCAAGGCTACACAGTGAAAGACTCTCATCTATAGAAAAGACGAATACAAATGAGTGCTTTGAAAAATTCCTGTTTAAAGAATGCTTTACTCTTGAAAGAAATAACCCATCGTGCCTTGATTTAAAATAGAGTACTAGCAAGCTTAAGCAGGACTAAGCCCAGGAATGTATTTAACCCATAATTGCCGAAACAAAAGTAACTAGGTGGCACCTGTGTAGAGAGTAAATGATAATAGCAACCATTTTCAAAATAAGCACTTGGTGACTAACGGATGCCAGGGTAGAGCTTTGATCAGAACACTCATCGGGAAGAGTCCAACAAAAGGCAGGATTTGACTAGAATATTTGAAACCTGCTGCTGCAGAAATCCTGGATTACAAACTCCCCTCATGTAAACACTTAATCTGCTATTTTATTTGGCAGGAGGAGAGAAAGAGATTTTTGTCTCAGCAAAAGAATGAAGTTTTAAATGTAAGGGTTTAAAATGTCATAACATGTCTCATAACAAACCACCCAAATAATAACTGGAACAGACTTGAAGGAAAGGCAAGAGTGTTAGTTGTAAAATAATGGTAAAATAATAGGAAAATTTGTAGTAAATAACAAAATTAACCTGCAAAGTGAGAAACTCATTCATTCACTTGTTCAAAAAGACTTATTAATAAGCTGCAATGTGCCAGGCTAATTATAAGCTGCAATGTGCTCAGGGATCTAAAGGTAAAGAAAACATTTAAACAAGAAGCAGATGATAAATGATTTTTATCTATATGTCTATATTTTAGTGGTGGTTAATATCTTGAGCACCACTGCTAGACTTCCCAGGTTTGAATCTACTCACTAATTTTGCGAACTTCGGCAAATCAGTTAACCTCTCTGTACCGGTTTCCTCATCTGTAAAATAAGGATAATAACAGTATATCCTCATTGGGTTGTTGTGAGGAAAAAATGAGTAAATCATGTAAACTATGTAGAACAGTGCCTGACACTGAGATCATTCAAATGTTATTACTGTTGTTATTAATAAACATATATGAAGTAAAATGATCCATACAGTACATAGATATAAGGTCTTAAAGACATGCTTAAGTAAAGTTCATCTATTAAGAACTTGGGATGCAATTCATCTATACCAAACACACCACTCACATTCCTTTATATAACGAACTTAATCAAAATTTCATATATTTAAATTGAAATGGAAGAGTCCTAAAAAAGTGCCATTTCAGATTGACTATAGATACCACAATAAACATAAGTTAAATTAAGTCTGAAAACAGAATAAACATTAACACACAAATAAGAAAGTAATCTACAAAATTTTGAGTTTTATACTGAATTTATTATAGAATACAATTATGATCTTATTCAAATATAATTATGATCTGTTCAAATATATCTAGTAAATTATCTCATGATGAAATTTTATTTTTTTGTTCTCTTTTTCAAACATTCTATAAATTTCTGAATGTCTAATACATATAAGGAATTATGTTAGATAAGGGAAGGGGTGATAAAAATGTATAAGATATAATCATTTCTTCTCAAGGGGTTTATCATCTAGGAGGAGAGCACACATTTCTGAAATTAAAAGATATGTGGACTTATTTTTATTTTGCCTATTTATTAATGTTGAGATCGTATGTTCTGGAACCCAGCTGATACTGGATTTCAGTGAAGAAACTGTCATTCGCTCATGCCCACCTAACACACACCATCGTAACTATTCGGTTCTTCCTCTGATTTTCACTACCAACTCCCTTTTGGAAATCCTCAATTTCAATATGCCATTCTCTGATGACAGCCGTCTACCCTTCCAACTCAATTCTTTACTCACAAAACACATATTCTTCAAGACCTTCAATTTTTGAGTCTTGCCTTTTGGCACTCTTTCTCCACTTTGATGGTCTCTATCCTTTCCGTGCAGCCGAGACACTTAACCGATGACATCAGTCACCCTCTTGAGAGCACCCTCCATATTTTTATCCCTTTATTTTTCCTAAACACTTATCTTTTAGATCCTCAAACTGCTAAATTATTTCAACCATCTGATCTCTCTTTTCCTAACCACTAGCAGGGAAGTCCTACTTAAGGAGTTGCCTTGCTGAATATTTCATATATATATATTTTTCATATATGATATATGAATATTTCATATACATATGTATTATATATATGTATATACACACACGCACACACCAATTTATTCTCTTCAACTGGGGTCCATAGCTTGTTCAACAAACAGTTCCTTCTTCCATTTCCCACAGCAGCGATTCCAAACCTTTATTATTCTCCTCAGTCCCCCTCTCCGAAATCTTTCCCCCCCTCAACAAATGACCTTGCCTTCAACATCACAGAAGAAATTGAGCCTACCAGGCACGAACTTTCAAGTTCTATACTCTACATCTATTAACCCTGTTCTTCAAAATGTATTTCTGCGTGAGGCTAATACTGCCATCTGTGCTTTTAATCAGATTATATCACACTCAAGTTTCACAACTTTTTCGCTCATCCTGTACAATTTTATCCTCTTCCTCCTAAAAACAAGTCTAGATCCATAGCTCACTACACTCTCAAACTCTTTGGCTTAAGTGATCCTCCTGCCTCAGCCTCCCAACTAGCTAGGAGTATAGGCACATGCCACTCACTAAGCACGGTTAATTTTTTTTTTAGAGACAGGGTCTTGCTATGTTGCCCAGGCTGGTCTCAAATTCCTGGACTCAAGCAATCTTCCTGCCTTGGCCTCCTAAAGTGCTGGGATTACAGGTGTGAGCCACCACACCTGGCTTCCTATTTTTTTTTTTAGTGCCTCTTATCGTCCAAACTCAAATGGAGACCAGAGGGCAAGAGAACTCTGTTGCTGAAGTCTGTTAGCTCAACCTTCCCTGGGCACAAAGCAGGACAGAGGAAGATAGAAAGTGAATCTTAAGAGGCAAATGGAGGATATTTAACACAACCATCTAACCACCAAATCCCTTAGACTCAACAGTCCTCATCTTACTTAATTTGGGGCTCCATTGAATGCCGATGACTACTCCCAAATTTAAATTCTTTTCTCACTTGGTTTTCATGATACCACACTCCAGTTTCTTCTCTACTCCTATAATCATTAATTCTCATTCTTATCTTTTGACCTTGCTTTCTTGGCATGCTCCTTGTATACTGGTGGGTTTTTTTTTTTTTTCTTTTTAGTTCCTCCCCACGTTTGGATGCTCTTACTCACTCTGATGGCTTCAGGTACTATTTAATAGTTATACCAAGACTTCTAAAAATCACCACTACTGACATTTTGGGCCAGATAATTCTTTGTCGTGGGGGGTTGTTTTGTCCATTGTAGGCTGTTTAGCAGCATCCCTGGCGTCTACCCACTAGAAGCCATTAGCACCCCTCTCCTGGTATCTTCAGATATTGCCAAGTATCCTCTGGATTGAAAAATCATCCCCAGTTGAGAACCACTTACTTCTACATACGAAATATATATCTTCTGTCTCCTGAGTTCCATGCTGATGGAAATTTAATTACCATCATCTGTCTTCTGGACCACTGCAGTCATTTCCTAACTGGGCTCCACAACTCCCAGCCTTCACGCTCACAGCAGACTGATCCATAAAAGATTGTGAATGGGAAAGGGAATCCTAAGTCTGTCAGGACAGGCAGCTGAAAGTATTCTTGGAACATCAGTGAGACAAATGAAAAGAAGTGGAATTGTAAGAATTTTTGATTTACACTCTCAATCATTTGGAGATATAGATGCTCTTCTTGATGACCTGTGACTTGTGGGAGTGAAGTAACTATAGATACTGTACCTCCCATTACTGGGAAAAGATATTCTTTTCAGAAGAATGTAAATTCAATAGAAATATTTCTCTAGTAAAGTTTCAAAGGTTTGATCTCTAACTGAAAGTTTGAAATATGAAAAAATATAAAGATTATAATGGTATTGACATAAACCTAGATAAAAAATATGCAGGTTTTATGACAAAACAGTTATCACGTTTTACAGCAATTGAACTTGAAAACACTTGATGTAATATATCAAATTATATAAATTCACACACAATAATCATTTTACTTTTATTTTTAAGATAGGGGCTGTTTCAATAATCATTATGCCTTTAATAAGAAAAATTTTTAAAGTTATTTACAAATACATTTGTCACAGGGAGTTGTTTATATGTCCTGTTATGAAAATAAAGCATTTCATGAACACATTAAGTAGTGTATTCCTGAAACATACATAAGGGCCAAACATTATATATGTTCATGATTGCTAACAAATTCATGTAAAGGTAATATCATCCATATGGGCATAGTAGTTTTGGAGGCCCCCAATAACAGCTACAATAACATTTTTATGATATGTTATAATACATAATAATTTCATATACATTATATCTTTGAAGAATTATGAGAACACAATTGTCCTATGAGATAGGCAGAGCCATGTTTTTAATATGCCCTGTTCAAAGATGACAAAACTGAAGTGTCTGCAGTTCAAGTTTATACAGCTTTTAAGATACAAAGTTTGAACTTAACTTTGGGCCTCCTAACTGTGGTTCCGATGCTTTTCACATGACATCATACTCCTTACCTAGCAGTCACCAACACAATGCATTAACAGTGAAATTCAGGATTCTATAAGATTAGAAGACCTATCTTAATATATTTCAAGTCCATATGTCAATTCTGCATAAAATTTTTTTTTTTTTTTTTTTTTTTTGAGACAGGGTCTCACTCTGTTGCCCAGGCTAGAGTGAGTGCCGTGGCATCAGCCTAGCTCACAACAACCTCAAACTCCTGGGCTTAAGTGATCCTACTGCCTCAGCCTCCCGAGTAGCTGGGACTACAGGCATGTGCCACCATGCCCGGCTAATTTTTTTTTCTGTATATATTTTTTTAGTTGTCCAGGTAATTTTTATTTCTATTTTTAGTAGAGACGGGTTCTCGCTCAGGCTGGTCTCGAACTCCTGACGTTGAGCGATCCACCCGCCTCGGCCTCCTAGAGGGCTAGGATTACAGGCGTGAGCCACTGTGCCTGGCCAAAAATTTTTTAAAAGTTACCTAGGATCCAGAGGAAGCTTCAGTTAAGTCCCACAACTCCAAAGAGTAATACAATGGGCATGGCTCTAGCAAAGAGAACAAAGTGAATATATGGTAATCATAGTTTTCAATTACGAATTTTCATTATTTGGAAAATAGCATTTAAGGAAAACATCAAATTTTATCTTTACTTGAGGCTCTCGGCTACTACAACTGTCAAAGTATGTTTATCTTTCAGGGATTTTTTTTTTTGTCACAGTATATAAGAAAATGCTCCTAAAAATTAGTTCTTCATAAAACCATGTGTTTCACCCTAGGCTATTTTATTTCTCAGACTGTCCATTCCTCACTTCTGATCCTGAACACATACTAGATTGTTTTACCATGTTATCTCAAAAACAGTAATTCATTTTTAAAGGTTTACATTTATTCATTGTTGACAACACACAATTATCTCCACTACAGGGTTCCTGTTGTAACAAATTAGATGCATTTTCAACAGACAATAATAATCACACACGAAATTGAACTTGCTGGGTAATTTGAATTACAGAGACTTACACAATAATTGTGAAAGTCCCACAGAAGTTTAGAAGAATAAGGACATGGTTCTACATTATATTTACTTTGTATTAAAAATAAGTATAGATGCTATTTTTTTTATTTCAGCATATTATGGAGGTACAAATGTTTAGGTTACATATATTGCCCTTGCCTCCACCACCCCCTAAGTCAGAGCTTCAAGTGTGTCCATCCATCCCCCAGATGGTACACATCACACTCATTATGTAGGTATACATCCATCCCCTCCCCCCCCCTTTAGCCCAACACCCAATAAATGTTATTCCTATATGTGTCCTTAGGTGTTGATCAGTGAAACCAATTTGATGGTGAGTACATGTGGTACTTATTTTTCCATTTTTGGGATACTTCACTTAGTAGAATGGGTTCCAGCTCTATCCAGGAAACACAAGAGGTGTTATATCACCATTGTTTCTTATAGCTGAGTAGTACTCCATGGTTTACATATACCACATTTTATTAATCCACTCATGTATTGATGGGCACTTGGGTTGTTTCCATAACAGATGCCATTTTTGCTAATAATTTTTCCTGCAATTTATTTTTTCCCTTCTTAAAGCATTTGAATGGAGATTTTTAATTTTATTTTTTGTTGCTTTTATTTTGGTGCAGGAATGGGGAGAACTTTTAAACCTCCATTTAGCTTTTCTTGAAGGAGCAGCAGTAAATTGCTATCATTTGAAACCAGAGTTATTTTATTATTCTTCTCAGTTCCAGAGTAAAAATTTAAAGTAGCAATAATTCCAGACATAATAATAGTAACAAAAAACATAGTTTAAAGTTAATAGTTAAAAGGCATATATTGTCTAATTAGACTTTTTAAAAACCTAGGTACTTGCTATTTAAAAGAGATACATTGAAAGCATAAGGATAGAGAAAAGCAGGATATGAAATGGTGGAAAAGCTATATTAGGCAAATATAATTTTTTAAAAAGCAAGTATCACTTAATATCAGATGAATAAGTTTAAAGAGGAAAAGCATTACTAGATAGAATATATAGAATATAATTCTATGTGTAGAAATATATGTTATATATATATATCTGTAATATGATATTACTTACATCGTTACAGAATGATAAAATGGTATATTTCACCAGGAAGAGTTAACAATTAAAACTTGTATACACTTAATAAAATGTTATAAAATATACATGGTAAAATTGATGGAACACAGGGAAAAAGTGACAATCCAACAACAGAGATTTCAGTACAGTTCTTTCAATCTTTGATAATAAAGTAATAAAAAAATTAGGATCAATGCAGATATTAACCACATAATTTACAAGCTGGATATAAGAGACATATATAAAACAGTGCAACCAATAATTAGTGAAGTAGCCTTTTTTTCCCCTCCAACACACAGGAACATTTTCAAAAGCTAATAATAAACTAGGATGCTACAGGACATCACACCTTAGGATCACAATGCAATTAAGTAGAAATTAATAACAAATATATATTTGTTATTAATAAAAATATACAAATACCTAAAAAACTTGTGTGTCAAGGAGTGAATTATACTATAAATCTAAAATTCTTAAAACTGAAAAATAATAAAAAATACTTTATACCAAAACTTCTGGGATAAAGCAAAAAAGGCATATCAGGGAAGTTTTTATTATTAAAAACATAAATTACAAAAGAAAGACTTAAAATAAATAACCTGAGTATACAACCTAATAACTTAAGAAAATAAAGTAAACCAAGAAAGTAGAAAAATGAGGAAATAAATATGAGCAGAAATTAATGAAATATAAATTCTACAGACAGAATCCACAAAGCCAAAGGTTGGTCATTTAATAAGACTAACAAAATAGAGAAATATCTGCCAGATTTATGGCAGGGAATGTGGTGGGGGTGGTAAAAGCACAAATAAACAACATTAGGAATTTTTAGAAAACATTTACAGATGGGGGTGAAATTAAAAAGATACAAAACATTATGAGCAACTTAATGCCAACAAATTTGAAAACAGAAAAAAATGACAAATTTTTAGAAAAATACATCATATCAGAACTTATTTAAGAAAAATAGAAAGTCTGAATAATCCTCTAACCAGGAAATAAACCAGAACAGTAGTTACAAAATATTATCCTGAAACAAACACAAAGTCTAGATCTATTTACAAGTTAAATCCATAAAATTGACAAGAAACAGATTATGGAGGCAAAAATTCTAAATAAAATATTAGCAACTCAAATCCAACAGTGTTTGTAAAAGATAAAACATGAACAAGTTGGATCTATCCTTGAAATGTAAGGCTGAATGTACAAAGCTCATAGCTATAGGTTATGATCCTACTCTAGCTTTGATGTATTTGGTTGCTGGCATTATTACCTAGGCCCCCCTCCCACCTCCAAGCCACACAGGAGCAGCTACCAAAACTTGTTGCAAATGCAATAACTACTCACTCAAGCTAAGTAAGCCAAGTCTTCTGACTATTAGACCCAGAATCCAACCTCCTCAAAAACACTGAAACTAAATCTGCCGTTATTCTTAACACCACATTCAACAGAGTCAATCATCTAAAATCTAAGCTCCCCCACCTCTTCCCACTCCCAGCTTGCCCTTTGCCACAACACTCTACTGCACAATCATCCCCGTGATAGTCTGTGCTTTCTTGCTTTCTAATATTAGCACACTTCCCCTTATTTTCAACCTCTTCTACAAGCATTCCTTCCACATTTTTGCCATCACTGAAACCTAGCTCTACAGAAGGAACATTTTCTCTTTATAGCCTTCAAGTGGTGATTGTGTATTATTTCATAATTCAGACATCATTATTGACACTCCCCTTTGTTCCAGATCATTATTCTCACTGGCTTCTATAAAAATATTATGTATCTTTTATGCTTATGCTATCTGTGAATAGCACTTTTTTCCCATCCTTGTGACTCTGTCCAGTATTGACCTTCTAATTCTCCCTCACTTATCAAAAATTGGACACTTAACTCACACAGTTTTCCTTTATGCTTCAACTGCTCTCATTATGCTGGGTATCATTATTCCAGCAGACAATCCATCCATAATCTGGACTCTGTTCCTTGACCCCCTCATCTCTTGACCTTCAATAACCCTCTACTACACCTCAGCCACTCACTTCCTTTGCTATCACATATGTGTTCTTTCTTCTCAAATCAATATTCCAAGCATTCTTATTTACTTGTGGACTACTACCAAAATTTTGGATTTTGATTCTTTGATTTCTTCTAGACCTCCACTGCATTGATCCCTAAAGGCCATTAGCCACCTGTGCTATAGAGTCTATCTTCTCCCATCTTCTCAGGAAGCTTACATTCATCTTTGCTTAGTTCTGTGCAATCCTCCTATCTAGTTTCTACATACTCAATCATTCCCTTTCATTAGTATCTTTCCTTTAATATGCACACATCCTACTAACCATTATGTTTAGCAAGTCACTTTCCTGAACCTCAGTTTCTGAATTGTTTAAAAGAGCATGATAAAAATGAAAATAACTTGTAAATTGTAAGATATTAGTTAATCAGAGTTAGTGTAAGGTTAGAATTTGTTGCAACCTAGAGATCAAAGGAATTAACTGATTTTCTAAGGTTTTATGGTTTTTTATTTTGCAGATCAAGGGATATAACTCAATTCTCCATAATCATTAGCTATTTATAATTAAAAAGTAGAAAATATTCTCAATAGTGCTAACTTGAAAGCATAGAAAAAACCTACAAAAATTATGTTGGGTATTTTTGTTTAGACATAGATATTGCAGTCTAGCATCTTAGCTTCTTGAGATTCAGAATTTTAATCACAGAGTTAGGAGTCTGGCACGCCTACAACTAAATTGGATTTGCCTAAAATAGAATCTAAGACCTGATTAGACTACCTCATCCCTATCATTAAGTTCCCCTCCACAGTTCTGTAAACAAAAGATCTCCTTAACAAATTGAGCAAATCGAGTAAAGGATTTTTTTCTAAAATATCAAGTCTTTTTAATTGAGAATTTTTGTACAGGGCTCTTTTGGGATCAGAATTTCAAAAGTTCCACAGTACAATATAAAATCTCGCTTCATTTAACGGTGCTAAGTATGCAAAATATTTATAAAATATTTTTACAAAGATGAAAAAAGAAGAAATAATCTATTTCTGATTATTGAAACAAAGATAATAGGTATTTACCCAGATATCTACTCTTCTTATGTGTCTGTGGGACAATACCTGTGGGACAATACCAATGTGTAAAGTTTCAATTGTATTCATCAAATTTGGACCTATTCAACAAATCTTTGCCCTGCTTATCACACAAGAATGTTTTTAAAATCCAATGAGATAATGAATGTGAAAACAAAATGGCAAAGGCAGAGACAAACTACAGTTACTTCTAACTCCACTTTTATCCTTTGTCCTTAATAATAAATCAAAATCTATTAAAATATTAATTTACCTTTTAATAGGTTATAAATTTCATGAGAACTGATTGACTACCTTTGGTGAATATTCATTAATATACTTGATAGTCCCAACATAATTATTTATTAGGTTAAAGTCAGAAATCAAAAACTGTTTACTAGATATTTACTGTGCATTGGTTAATTTATATTTAGATGAATCCTTTAGGTGAGAATCAAGAAACAAAATCAACTTGGAATAGAGCTTGACTACTCCCAACTATGTGGGTAATATAGTTATGAATGTATTGACTGTTGAGCACTGTAGAAGTAGGTAAAAGGGAAAGACATTTTATTTGTCCACAGAAATGTCACAGAAGAAAGGAGGAAGACAGAAGCACTATACTAAAAAGGCAGACTGTGATAAAGTTAACGTGGGGTTTTTTTTAGAATGGTAATAATAACCATTTCCTTAGGTAACTCCTTTGTCTGTTCTTTCTCCTGTATAGGCATACCTCATTTTATTCTACTTTTTCATTATTATTATTTATGTTATGGTGATCTGTGACAATGATCTTTGAGATTACTATTCTAATTGTATTAGGGCACCATGAACCACGCCCATATAAGACAGCAAACTTAATAAACTTGTATGTGTTCTGACTACTCCACTGACCAGTCATTCCCCCATCTCTCTTCCTCTCCTCTGGCCTCCCTGATACATCACAAAGTTGAAATTAGGCCAATTAATAACCCTACAATGGCTTCTCAGTTTTCAAGTGAAAGGAAGACACCCATGTCTCTCCCTTTAAATCAAAAGTTAGAAATGATTAAGCTTAGTGAGGAAGACATGATAAAAGCCAAGACAGGCTGAAAGCTAGGCCTCTTTCTCCAAACAGCCAAGTTGTGAGTACAGAGGAAAAGTTCTTGAAGGAAATTAAAAGTGCTACTCCAGTGAACACATGAATAAGAAAGCGAAACAGCCTTATTGTTGATATGGAACAAATCTGAGTGATCTGGATAAATTAAACCAGACAAAGTATCCCCTTAAGCCAAAGCCTACGTCAGAGCAAATCTCGAACTCTCTGCAATTCTATGATGGCTAAGAGAAGTGAGGAAGCTGCAGAAGAAAAGTTTGAAGGTGGCAGAGGTTGGTTCATGAAGTTTAAGGAAAAAAGCCTTCTCCATAACACACAAGTGCAAGGTGAAGCAGCAAGCGCTGATGTAGACACTGCAGGAAGTTACCCAGAAAATCTAGCTAAGTAATTGATGAAGTCAACTCCACTAAAAAATAGATTTTCAGTGTAAATGAAACAGCCTTATATTGGAAGAAGATGCCATCTAGGACTTTTATAGCTAAAGAGGAGAAGTCAATGTCTGGCTTCAAAGCTTCAAAGTACAGGGTGACTCTCTTGTTTGGGTCTAATGCAGTTGGTGACTTTAACTTAAAACCAATGGTCATTTACCATTCTCAAAATCATAGGGCTCTTAAGAATTATGCTAAATCTATTGCACCTGTGTTATATCAATGAACAACAAAGCCTGGACGACAGCACATCTGTTTAGTACATGGTTTACTCAATATTTTAAGCCTACTATTAAGACCTACTGCTAAAAAAAAAAGATTCCTTTCAAAATATTACTTCTCATTGACAATGCACCTAGTCACCGAAGAGCACTCATGGAAATGTACAGTACGAGGAGATTAATGTTTTCATTCCTGCTAACACAACTTCCATTCTGCAGCCCATGGATCAAGGAGTAATTTTGAATTTCAAGTTTTATTATTTAAGAAATAAATTTCA
The DNA here is from genome assembly GCF_020740605.2 of Lemur catta. Taxonomy (NCBI): domain Eukaryota; kingdom Metazoa; phylum Chordata; class Mammalia; order Primates; family Lemuridae; genus Lemur; species Lemur catta. The sequence continues at coordinate 21,647,696 of NC_059150.1, read as the reverse complement.
TAAGGGGATAGCTGCCATAGATAGTGATTCCTCTGATGAATCTGGGCAAAGTAAATAAATAAACTGAAAACTAGCATAGAAGGAACATATCTTGGAATATAAAAGCCATATATGACAAATCCACAGCCAACATCATACCAAATGGGAAAAAGTTGAAAGCATTCCCCCTAAGGACAGGAACAAGACAAGGATGCCCATTGCCACCACTTCCATTCAACACAGTGCTGGAAGTCAGGCTGCAGCCTTCCGATTTCAAGATCAGTCTTTTTTATGCACCTAAGGAGGCAAGAAAAGCTTCACCTTTCTCTGTTGTACCCCTTTTAATAAAAGAATTTGCTCTGTAAAATTTGGATTCAGTCAAAAGGCCACATTTAAGGACCTAGAAGGCCACAGATTTCCCACCCCTGACACATGAAGAACAATCAGATAAGCTGTCAACATGTGGATGAGCTGTCCCGTATGTTACAACCTTTAGAAACTGAAGCCCCAGCCAACATCATGTGGAGCAGAAGAACCATCTAACTGAGCCAGCTAAGCCCCATCTATGCACAGAATCATGAGAGTTAATAAAATGGTTAAGCCACTAAGTTTTGAGATCATTTGTTATGGAGCAAAAGCTAGCCAAAATAGAAACTGGTACCTAGAAATAGGGGGCTGTTGGGCTAAAACCAAAACATGTAGACTTAATTTTGGAACTGAGAAGGGGATGGAGACAGTGGAGGCTAGAAGAACAAGGAGGAAATTGAGAGGCAACACTTTCACCTGCAGTAACATAAAAGGCAGAACTAATAAGCTTGTGTAAATTGTTGAAGCGCAGAAGTAACCTAATAAACCTGGAGATCTAGCCAAGGAGATTTCCAGGTAGAACACTGAAAATACTACATTGATTTCTTCTAGCTGCCTGTCATCAAATACGAAAAGATAGAAATGAACTAAATAACAAACTGCTCAGTTATGGAGCAAAATCTATAGAAAATATAAAATGTCCAGAACATCTTTTCCAGCCAAAGGAAGTTCTCAAGGAAGAAATCATATTAGGGCAAAGATCAAATCCAGGGAACTCTTAGTAAAACACAGAATTAAGATAATTTAGGATAAAGGGTGCAGTTGTAATATCCTTTGACTTATGAAACATTTAAGCTAGTGCCTCCTAGACCTATTAGACAAAAAGACTTCTAAGAATCTTATGGACACACGTTGTAGACCCTTCAGCTAGACAATGAATATCTAAGACTGTTAAGGGTGCTATCCCTCAACATCCTAACTCTCAGCTCAAATTAGAGAAAGGCTTGAAGAGATTTGTGGTATGCCTTTTTTCTAATGAAGTGGATTATAATTTGATTCAAAGGAAATGGAAAGTGTCTTTAAAGGAATTATATCAGCTTATATTAAAAGGGCAGAGATAGTTTAAAATGAAGAGACTGCTGGGCCATCGATCTCCAAAAATCAGAAAGCAGTTTGAGAAAGTTACTCAGCTTCAAACATAAGCCATTTCTCATGGAAAAGAGATCTCATAGAGGAGAGCCAAGAGCTGAGAACCACTCTCAGGGAAGAATTAGGCTCTACATTCTCTGCTTCTAGAATCATGTGGAATTAGAAACACGTGCCCAATTGGAGTTCAGAGTTGCTATGGACCATTCACTGCTATGCACCTCTCATTTTCCCTCTTTTTGAACAAGAGTTTGTATTGCCTGACTCAACATTGTATTCTGGGTAAATATAGGGAAGAAAACTCGTCTTTAGTTTCATGCATTCTTAGAGAGGAATTGCAGTAAAGGTGCCTCTTATGTACCTGAAACTGATTTAGATGATGAGGTTCTGGGCCTTGAGCTTGGACCTGATGCCATATTGAGACTTTAAGGTTTCTTGGTAGGTGGTTTGTGCATTTTCCACGTCAGGAATATGAATTACTATGGCTAGGTGTATTATAACAACTAATCACTGAAAACTGCTGTTATCAATCTTTTTCCTTCTTGTATATGCATGCCCCTTCCCCATCAAGAGGTAAAGGGTTGTTTTGTTTTTTCCTTATTTAATCTGGCTGGCCCTGTGGATTACTTTGACCAACACAATACAGCAGAAATGATGTTCTGGGACTTCCAAGCCAGGGCCGCAAGAAGATTCAGCTTCTATATTCCTCTTCTTGGAATGCTCACATAGGATGCTACTTCTTGGATCCCAAGCACCTCATTGAAAAACTCCAAGCCACATGAAGATGCCACATAGAGAACTGGAGTGTGGTAGCTGAATTCCCAGCCGACAGTCACTGTTAACTACCAATCATGTGAACGGGCTATTTTGGATATTTCATGCACAAACAAGCACCTAGATATTTGCAGTCCCATCCACCATTATGTGGACAACCCAGCGGATTCCTGTCAACTCACAGAATTGTGAGAAAAGTGAAATGGTTGTAGTTTTGAGCCAATTAAATTTGGAGGTGGTTTTTAAGAGAGAACCAAAAAATGTTTCATGTATTCATGTCTTACATCTTGCCTTCCTGTCCTGACATCATTCCCACTGAGATGATAAACACTATCCTGAATTATTGATTTATCACTACTTTGTTTTATCACAAATATATGTATTCCTACATTAGATTTTTTTAGCTTTATTAAAACTGTTATCACACTGTATGTAGACTTTTGAGACTTGCTTTATTTATCATTACATTTCTAAGATTCCTCTAGGCTGTTGCATGTAGTTTACTCTCCCTACTACATAAAATTACAAACTCCACAATTTATATGTTATTCTTTTGTCAATGGACATTTAAGTGGTTACAAACAGTGCTGCCATGAACATTCTTACATGTGTACTCTTCAGGCGCATGTACTCAAGAATTTCTCTAAGGTATATACGTACAGGTATTATAGAATGGTTAGGGTATGTGAATACATAACTGCAAGATAGTGTCAAACTGCTTTCTGAAGAGTGTATCAGTTTAAAATCCTACCTGCAGTATAAAAGGTGCCTGCATGCACATCATCTTCATTGGTATTGTCTTATTTCTTAATTTTTCAATATATTGAATGTAAAATGGTATTGTGTTCTCAATTAGTCAATCATTTATGAGGTTAAGCATCTTTTTCATGTATCCAGTCACATCCTCTTAAAATACCTTTTTTCTGTCTTTTGCTCATTTTTCTACAGAATGACAAATAGAAGTGGTGATAACAGGCAACCTTGTTGTGTTTCTGATTTTTAACATGTACAACCTAGTCAGGATGCACTATCCTTTTTTATATGTTAAATTCAGTTTATTAATGGTGCTTTTGACTTCTGTTTGTGTTAATAAGTTTTCTCCTACTGAATGCGCCTGATTTTAATATCACTAAGTTATAGGTAATGGCCCCATGCAATAAGCTGGAAATTATTCCTTCATCATCTATTCTTTGAAAGTCTGTATAAATGGTTGAGATGGAATGGTCTTTGAAAGAGGGGTAAAACTTACCTGTAAACCTGGGCCAGGTGTTGTCAAAAATTTTTAAATTGTTGTCTTATCTTTTCCATCTCTGCTTAACTATGTTGTTAGGACTCCTTTTTTAGTCTTTGTGCTGTTTATTTGTGCCCCATTTTCCTCTTGTTCAATTGTGCCAGTTTTATTGTTTTGTCATGAAAACAACTTTGACATTGTGATTATCTTTTTCTAATTCATTGATTTACTCCCTTGCCTGTATCTTCTTGCTTCTACATTCTGTTTCTTTCTATTTTTTTAACTTGTTACACATTTAATCTTTTTCCTTAATTCAAGCATTTAAAGCCATTTCCCTTCAAAGTGCTGTTTCTGCTGCATCAACCAATTTTTAAAAATACATTACTTGTAATTAGGTTCTAAGTATTTGTTTCCTTCTTTCTCCTATAAATGTTTTTTAAACTTGTAAATGTATGATTTTTAAAAACTTAACGTTTATTATTGACCTCTACTTGTTTCTGGTTATCCATTCAATACCAATTATTTGAAATTTATTGTGATTTACTTTATCTTTGGAATAATTCATCCCCTATCTATTCTTTTAGCAGTTACCCTTGAAATCTGACTACACATATTTAAAATAATCAATTTTAAAGTTAAACTGTATCTTAATTTTCTAAATAATAAAAATGCCACAGAACACTTTAACCAGCCTCTTCCCAGTTCATAAGCTACTGTCCAGTTTTTCAATTACAACCTCATTTTACAACTCCACATTATTAACATTGAGTAACAATATTTATTTAGTTTAACATTTATTTACAATTTCTTAAAAACATTTCCTTCATTATGATAGTTTTATGCAAACAACATTTTAAATTTGTAATTTATCATTTTATTTACTTCTTAAATTTCAGATCATCCTTTGGGAATCATTTTCCTTCTTGAAGATCATCCTTTTGCAGTTTCTTTAATGAAGGTCTGCTGATGGTAAAATCTTTTTTTCATCTGACCATGTGTTTCAGTTGTATTTGGTGCAAATTCTGATAATTAATTTTTCCCCAAATTCTGAAAATATTATTCTGTCATCTTTTGGGTACATTGTTGCAGTTGGGAAGCCTACTAAGTATCTGACTGTCTTGCCTTCATTGATGACCTTTTTTCCCCTTTGGTTATTTTTAAAATCTTGTGTTTGGTAACTTGCAGTTTACTACCTTGGGTCGAGGCATGGATTTTATTTAAACACGTGCTTGGGATATACTGTGCTTCCTGAATTTAAGAATTCATGTGTTTCCAAAAAATGTGGAAAATTCTGTTATCTCTTCAAATATTGCCTCTCCTCCATTTTCTCCTCCTGGTCTTTATAGTTCTTACCAACTTTCCAATAATTTGTAACTCCTCGTTTCTTAGTTCCTCAATGTATAATGACTTATATCTAGCTTCCAGCTCATTTGACTCTTCAACTGATTCTAATGATGTTCAATGTGTCTGAGGGTTTCTTTTTTCTTATTTCAATAAATCTATTTCTCATTTCTAGGAGTTCCATTTGGTTCTTTTTCAGATCTGCCTGTGGTTCCATCCTTCATTTCTTATGTTGATAATGAGACCTTGAGTAACTGAATTCAATGTTTATTTTTTCTATAGGTTCTTCCTCATGCTAGCTAGTTTCAGCCTGTGCCTGGTGATCTGTAGTCATGAAGTAATACTACCTGATCTTAATCTATAGCAATCTTAGACCTAAATTAGGAAGATTTGCCCCTTTGCTTCTGCCAGGAGATAGAGTACTACAAACTGAGGGCCACTTACCCTTCTTCAACTGTCCTGGCTAGAGCAGCATCTCAGATTCAGGTTTCTCCTTCTTTCTTGTTTGAGGCAAACTGCATGTGGCAGCTGCTATTGGTATTTGCCATACTGGCAACCACAGTTTCCTTCTATGCTTAATATAATATTCATGATTTCCAACTTAAAATCTGTTCATTTTTGTGGAGGAGGAAAGATAGAGGTGTGGTTCTTGAAGATTTCTCCTACTTCCTTTGAGCCTGTTCAAAAGTAGATTTTATTCAGGATCTAGTTGTTTTACAGTATCTAGTCTAACATACTGCTGAAAGCAAAAGTCTTATTTTATATATCAAATATACTGAAACTGTTATGATACACTAACCTGAGAAAGTACATGATTTATGTCATTCTTTAATGATTCAAACCTCTCTGGAAAGGTTTTCTACCCCTTGATTAGAACAAAACATACAGTTTATTGGAACTGAATGCATATTATAAAGGTCCTAGAGGATGAACTTACTCCAGCGTTGTTCCACTTGGTAGAAATTTCTCCTAAAGCTCTATTACTAAGATATAGAGTCAACACTGTTCAAATTTTTAATGTCCTGATTAATCTGTGATAGATTAGTAGGACTAACATCTAATGATAAATAATATCCCCTCATTTTGAACCTTTTAAAAATAGATAATAATGATTTGTTATGTGCAACTTCCATCTAGATGCATAACTTTATTTTTGGAAACCTGGGCCACCTATAACATAAACAGGCTAAACAAGGCAGGTGGTGAGTTCATTTTAGTCAGAAACACACCTAATAGGCATTATGGCAGCAGATCTGGCTGCGACTATCTTAAATACAGATGGATTGTTTACGTATTTTACTCATAATTTTTAATCAATGTTCTCTGGATGATCAGGAAGCTCTTTGTGCCTCACCCTAATCACTGAAGTAATGAAAGGAGATACCCACAGCAAGGACTGTAACTGCAAATGCTGCAATCACACCTAAAAGTAAAACAAACACAAAACAAATGAAAATGGAATGAGCAAAAGAAAGGCTTAACTAATCCTAGGCTCTGAAATGTGGGTAACTGATGGGTCAAAAAAACAACACACATATACATACACATACATGCTATCATAGACACACACATATACACACACGTATGTATGTGCTAAAAGCCAGCAAAAAAAATCTTAGAGAAAAATATAGCAGGAAGTTGAAAATTTATATTGCAAATGTTGGACAAACTGTCTCTCTTGCACACATGTGTACACTCAGACATATCTAAGAGAAAAACTAACAAATACTGTAAAAGGCTTCTATAAATATTTATATTGGCATACCAGCTGTCTCATGCTACTTAGCTCAAACCAAAAGGCAGCTCCAACAGGCTATTTCTCAACCACTATAATGCAAAGCCATTTGTGTCACTATTGAAAACTGCAGAAGCCCACACTCTACCATTTTAAAATCTAAGAATTGGTAAGTCTGGGTTGGTAACTTTTATCTTTTCCTGATTATAGTAAGTTTAAAAGAGAAACTGACCAGAGTAGCCCAGACAGAAATATACACACATGCACACACATACAAATTTATCTAATGAATGACAAGAATTACAACTGAATCTTCTGGCTCCTGATTCTCAGTCAAAAGTCTTAACGCTTAACAGTTCTTAAATTGTTCCTTCACTAAATAATAGTCTACATGTTCTTTGTTCAAAAAGTCTGAAAAATGTTCAAGTAACTTTTGCACTTCTTAGAGCCTTTAAAATACAAAAGTTCATTATAAATGTCCAGACTTGAATTTGACTTTTTTACATAGAACACCCATCAAAATCTCCTGCAACAGTAATACTAGAAATATCAGTTTGGAAAACGTTGGCCCTACCATATTAACTGATGCTCAAAACTCTACACATTTTTCTTCTAAAAATACAAAAAAAATAGATGTGTCATTTTTGAGAGCATTTGGATGATAACACATTATTTATAAATCTTTCTAACTCCAGGGGCTGACACTTTCCATAATACTCAATAAATACTGACTTAATATAGCACTTTTAAGAAAGCAAAATGAAATGAAAATAATTTTAAAGCAATACGAAAACTCAAATCCAAAAATTGTCTTTTCGATGTTATAAAAAGTAAAATACCTATGTTTTGCTGAATTTTCAATACTACTGTAGTTTTGACTGGTTGTTTTGGTTGTTCATCATCTGTGTTGTCCAATGAAGCTTGACTATTCATAGAGGAACTCATATAAGCTGCAAGAGGATAATAATAATAAATTCTACACAAAATGAGAATTATTTAAAAATGAGTTTTAAAGAACATCACAAATAAATATAAAATCAATACCATTTTTCTTCCATTTGTCTTTTTTATAGTACAATGAATTTGCTCCTAATCAAATGAAGGTGAATTAAACTTAAGGGAATATATGTCAAACTGACATAGTTTTCAAACACTGTAGCTTTCTCACTGACCTGAACCAAAGGGCCATAGAGCCAGGTCTGAATGACTCTCAGAAACTATAATTTATTTATTATATAGTAGTAGAGATAAATTGATATCAAAAGTCAAACCAGAGAGTAGCAGTGGAGGATTAATTTATATAATTGAGGATTAATTAAATTAATTTAATCCTGATTGAGTATTAATTTATATAATTCTTATTGGTTGTTTTGGCAATTTTAATAATTTTAAATAATTAGATAGTAATAATAAAATCATGGATCAGCAAACTGCAGACCATCGGCCAAAACTGGCCCACGACCTGTTTTTTTTCTACAGCTCTTAAGCTGAGAATGAATTTTTATATTTTTAAAGGGCTATAAAAAAAGAACATGTGAAATAGATTTTATGTGGCTGACAAAACCTAAAATATTTACTCTTTGGCATCACACAGAAAAAGTTTGCTTACACTTAATCTAACTTGAAATTTGATATATTCAAATATATAAGCAAAATATGATTAGAAATTTGATCTTAAAACAACTCTGAATGTTAAGCAAGGCAAAGACGTCATCCCATTTTACAGATGGAAAACAAAACATGGGAGCTTAAATGCATATTTGACGGTCATGGCCAGTCAGAGAGAATGTGAACACAAGTTCTGTTTCTATTTCATTATGCTGACAGCAATTTATGTAGGTTGCCCTATCTGAATTTATTTAATGAAAACGTTTGAACTTATCCTTAGAGATCACACAGGCCAGTGGTTTTCAATATTTTATTGTAGTGTTGAAGAATCCTATGAAAATAAATAAGATCTGACAGAAAATCTCAAGTATGTAAAATATACGAAAGTAGTACTACTTGGGTTGAAGCAGAGACAGACGGCTCCTGGGGTCAGACAGCTCCTTTCTCCCCCTCCACCTAGAGGTAGGCGAGGTGGGAAAGGAGTGTTATTCCACAGAACTCTAGAGAGCTGCATATGAACGCAACTACATCAGACTGATCCCTTTATTTACAAAAAAGAGAAGAGAACCACAGAATGAGAGAGAAATATTACTGTTAAAATTTACAGTAAAATAGCCTGTTTTGATTTTAAAATGTTCCTGTAGACATTTCTGTATCCCAATACAAGCACAGGCTCACAAGGATGACATATAAACTTCATTAAATAGATATCTATGGTAGCAAAATAGATAGGAAAAAAACACCTACTTATTAATTTCCCATGAAGAAACGTTTATTGTGATTTTCAGAAATAATCCCTAGTAACTATCTCATTAGAATCAAGGGTACCATCATTTTTTATTTTCTCTTTAAGCATATAACTAAAGTACTTTAAAAACAAACAGAAAACCCTCTTCTCTTTTTTCCTACTCTCACATCAAATCAGTCACAAAGAACAACAAATTGTTATGAAGCATCTTTAGGAATATCTAGTCTTCTACATTTCCACAGTTTCTAGTTTTCTCATGAGCTATAATACCTTAGTTCTAGACTATATTAGCCCACTAGCTTAAAATTTCCTCCAACTTCAGTCTGTAGGTCTAAAAGTTGAATGGATAATACAAATTTATTCATGTTTAAAAAACAAAAAAACATTGGGTCTATTAGCAAACAGCTCTGCTAAAAAGTTTTTCCTTCATATTTGGGCCAATAAAATCCTTTTATTAGGTAACAAAAATAGTGAAGTATTAATCATACCTATTTGCTATAAGAATTTTTTACTTGTATACTTGTATACAAAGCACACAAAAATTGTTTTATCTTAATACCTTACTTATACATTTAATACTGAATTCCTATATATGAGGATCATGCTCTAGGTATGTCAAGTCCTCTGCACAAGTAATTTATTTCTATAAAAGACATTCCACTGCTCTCCTATTTCCATTTTTAAATCTGTCATACAAAATCATGTGATTTGATACAAATCTGAGATAATTTCACCAAAGCAGAACGTTTTTCAAGGAGGAATAAGGCCTTATCACAACAATTTATTTGTCTGTTTTTGGTGAGGGCTTGTAGGATTTTAATGCAAATCTCAGACACTTTGTCACTTCACCAATATTTCAATATTTTACCTGAAGTTTAAATGCAAATAATGTGATGATTCCATAGAAAATTATATCTCAACCAGTCCCTAAAACCACATAATTTTAAATTCAGACAAATTCCAAATTAATCGTGAAAGAAAGTAACCTTCTTGAGTGTCTGTCAACAAAAGAGAAAACAAGGGCCATGGTGAATGCATGGGAAGTTGTAGAGGTGCTCAGATTTCATCCCAAGCTACTGATAGGTATGCAGGGCCATTTAGAAGCTTAAAATGAAATGTTAGGACTTGAACTCCTTAGTTGTCTTCTTCTCTATCCCTAAATCCTAAATTAACAATGTATCGCTATAGTCAGCAATGTAACCATAAAATTACATCTTCAGCATTATTCATTTTTCCTATACAATTAAATTATCAATGTTTAACTAAATAACAAAAATTAATTTTAGCTCTGATATCAAGATAATATTGGCAAAGGTGAGTTCCACCATATTTTAAAGTTGTGTCTCCAAATATTTTTAGCTGATACTGTGGATAAAGTACATCTGATTTATTAAGTTAATGTCTACTAGGAGATGACTAACACATCTAAGAAATTTTAAAGCCCCATAGTTATCCCTCACCTGTGAGTCATTTTAACAAACAAGTTGTTCTTCATCCCTTAAGTCATTTAACGGTATGTTATTTTAAGACACTTACTTGGCAAAATATGTATTTTAAACATAGCAACTACTTGGCAACTATATTACAGAACAGAAATAATTAAATAATAATGAAACAAATAATACAAGTTGAGTATCCCTTATTCAAAATGCTTGAGACCATAAGTATTTCAGATTTTCTTGGATTTCTGAAACCATGTATGTAGGCATAAGCTTATAATCTTTCAAGAATAAAATAAGCATGAAAAAGATGTCTGTGGTTTCCTTAAAATTATTTATTCAGTATTTATTAATCAGTAATAAATACTTATGAGTACCTACCATGTTTTAGGCAGAGAGCTCATAAGTATTCTACCTATTTACTATCAAAGATCTTACAGTCTAATGGGGAAGGTCAACATTAAATATGATTATCAAAAGTGGGAAAAAAAGAAAAACAAAAAAATGCAATTGATTTAAATAATTACAGGTATGTAAAGTAATATAAAATAACAGCAAAGAACAGGGAACTACAAGAAAGTTTAGTAGAGGAGTTGAAGTAGTCTGAGCATATAAAAGTTAGTGACAAGTTGGTACCTACAAAGATTTTTTTAAAAATTCTATTTAGTTCCTTGAAGGATCAGCATTGTGTTATTCTTTGGACCCCAATCCATAGGACTGACATAAATCAATAATCTGTTCAGTCAACAAATATTTACTGAATACTTATGATATGTTAAGGCTGGGCTCTTAGTAAAGTGCTAGAAATACAACAGTAAGCAACAGAGGTAAAGTCCCTTCCCTTGTGAATCTTACGGAAAAATCAATAAATGTCTGTTGAAATATACATATAATGGTTTCATAAGAGTTTGAATTTATTGGTTTTAGTTTTGTTTTGCGGAGGCTGTTATGCAAGGCAGCTATAGTTACCTCTTAAGAATATATTACAGTGGTAGAAGCTAATTAATTTTTTTTAAATATCTTGGCAGTGTAAAGAATTAATATGACCCTGTTATTAACTGAGGTTAATAACTGTCATTAACTGTTTCTTAAAGCATAACTTAAAAAGCACTAAATAAAATATAAACTAGTCTATATATCATACCTATGTTTGAAATACAACATGAAACTAAACAATGAGTTAAAAAATATTTCTTAAGACAGATAGTCTTTAAAAAATCTAAATGAAATCTCTCTCCATTCCTACTCTTTGATATTAGATTTTAAAGTAACTTGTGGATGGGGCAAGTTTTGCAAACAGTTTGCTACCTTTAGTGGTTCTTAGTTTAAGAATGTGGTATGCACTAAGAGTGTGACAAAGAATTTGAAAAATATCAAAACCATATACAACAGACCCAAGATTCCAATCAACAAGTGGAAAGTTATACTGACATAATCTAGATGAAATTCAACAAGGATAATGTAACATCATTCATTTATATTTAAAAATGTTTAAAAGGATGAAATGAAGGACGCCAGGCTAAGATAAGTAGATCATGGAAAGTGATAGTACTATAGGTCCCACAGAAAGGCTAGAAAACAAAATTGTTAGAAAAAAAGCACAGACTTTAAAACCAAATTTTTTAAGATTAAATACCAGCTACAGCATTCCATAACCCTGGAAAAATTACTTAACCTTTCTGAGCCTTAATTTTGTCATCTGGAAAACAGCATTAATAACAGTATCTACATCACAACAGGGTTGTTATAAGGATTAAATAACATAGTATTCATAAGACTCTTAAAACAGTGCCTGAAAGATACTGTTTTCAAAAAGTGTAATAGACACTATCTGCTAGAGAGTATGATACAGTTATACCTTTAGAAACGTTAGTTTTCAAGAAAATAAAACATAGCTGCTTCTTAAACATCAGGTACTGAGCAATTTAGAATAGCTTTTTTTTTCCTTTTAAAACAAACTTATTTTCCACTTCATGAATGATACTAATCTAGAGTTATGAAAAAACTAGAACCTGGTGGTCTCCAACTAACTTGAGGCAGTTTACTGACAGCTTTGATATTTTCCAATCAAATAATTATCTGGTCACCATAATTTCAAATGCACTATGAATCAAACACTACTCCTGCTGGGTGTGGGAATTAGCAATGCAAAAAGGAATAACTAAGAAATTAGAAAAGGGACTTAAAAAGATTGCTATATTCAAATTTCATAAACAACCATATTCCAAAATTTTTCTACTAAGATATCATAAGTTTCAAGAATGATAGCTATTTATTCACTATTTATTGTTATTTACAAATAATTACTTTCATGGCACATTTTTAAATGTTTCAGGAAAACTATCTTGCACTCACATATTTATAGACATGTTTTCATATCCTGTACTCACAAGAAACAAAACCAAAAACAAAGCAAAGCAAAGCAAAATAAAAAACAAAACCACCTTTCAAAGTATAAGGTCAAATGTGAAAGTGATGGCTAGGGGAAGAAAATGTGTTACCCAACTGGATAGTATGGCAAACCTATGCTCTACAAAAATACCATTAATCTAACTTTCTAGAACTGCTCATCTCAGCTTAGTGTCCCAATTATATGAAGGGGATATAAAAAGGCAAATAAAATAAAGAAACTGTTTAAAAAACAAAATGTTTAAAAAAATTTATGACATGCTGGTTTACCAAATAATTGAGATAACATTTTTTTTAAGTAGACTTTATTGTTTTTTCCAGCTATAAGATATATATATATATATATATATACACACACACATATATATATATATATATATATACTTGATGTAGAAAATTGTGAAAATATATAAAAGCATATAGAAAAAATTTTTTGATTTTACTTCAGAATATTTCAGGGGTTTTGAGAAATTTTTTCTCTTATGTTAAAATAAATACCTTAAAGCTTTATATTTCCACTTATTTAAGGCTGAACTTGTTTTATGAAGACCTCCTTGCTAGGTCTGAAAAAAACTGAAGTCTCTTAAATTTTGGTACAATTTCCTAGGAAAATACACACTATATGTTTATATATGTAGAAAATAAACAGATACACTTTTAAATGTCTCAGTTAATATTCTGAAGTGTCAGAACTAGCTTTAGTTGAAAGCTTTAATTGAAAGACGTGCTATTTAAATTAGACATCTCATAAGTAATATTGGCTATAGTTTAATCAGGATTCTAAATAACATCATATAATTACCTGTGTTTATTTCCTCTGCAATTTCCAAGTCTTCTATTTGAATCATATGATCTAACATCTCTATAAAATGGTCTCTGATTTCTTCAGCTGACTCATCGCCAAATTTATAATCACATAACATTACAGTGGATCCAGGAATGGGGACAAAAACTCGATGAGGCAGGATGTGGAACTCTTTTTCAGAATCTAAAAGCAGAAGGAATATTATCGATATTTAGATAGGTCTGTCACTGGTATCAGCGATATATATTTTAGAAGTATATGAAAACATCTAACAGAAACAAAGTTTAAAAGGTCAATGCCTTTTCATTTCCTAATTGATGTGGCACAAAATTGCTCACACTGAATTCTGTTTTACCTCAATATACTGGGACTCCGCAGGGGACCTATAAAAATACTCATATAAAACTTATAAATGCCTCTTTGTAAACAGCTTTAAATCATTTTTAGAAAAAACGAATCTGCATATAAATAAATAATAACTATGCTTCATTCTTCTTTGAATACTTACAAGCCAGAATATATTATTTCCCCCAATTTCTAACTTAAAGAATTACTGGTCCATGTAAATACATAATTATTTTTAGTTCAACACTATGATTCTAATGAACTATCATAAAGATAGAGATTTTGTGTAAAAAATGACCTCTTTCAGCAACAGATACATTAAAAAGCTACTAAAATAAAGATCAAGTAGAAAACTAAGGCTCACTTTGACAGCAAGCTGTACTTCCTTGGCAAGAGACTAGTGGTAACGTTATATAATTACAAACAGAAGATGATGAACAAGGCCTTAAGTGTCATGGGACATGTTATGACTTAAACTGTATTCCTTCTAGATTCTGTGTATTATCTTGTTTACATATAGTAACTGGGAGAACAATTTTACTCTTTGACCAGATTGCCTTCTAGCTGTAGAATTACATTACTGCAATTCGTACCGTAGCACATAAATTATCTAGGCAGTGAAATTAGGAACATATTATTGTATTTTGGGCCACAGTTACCTGAAATGTATTAAGTAAAAACTTTCAAAGATGACTATAATGTGTATATGCAATTGACATGCAAAATTTTAAAACTGCATAAATTCTAAGTTTATCTGAAAAAAGAATAATATGCTATAAAATCAAATGTTAAAGAATTGGTTGCAGCTGGGCACTGTAGCGCACGCCTGTAATCCCAGCGCTTTGGGAGGCCAAGGTGGGAGGATCACTTGAGGCCAGGAGTTTGAAACCAGCCTGTGCAACACAGTGAGGCCTCATCTCTATGAAAAAAAAAAAATAATAATTGGTTGCAATAAATTTAAATTACTCATTAAAAAGGAAAAAGCATTTATAACTTTAAAATTGGCTATTTAATATCAAAATAAAACCAAGTTTTCCAGTTGGTCTGAGGTTAAAAATGAGAAATCTTTTTGAAAAGACACATCTCAAAAAGTATTCCAAAGAATCCTTTAGGATAGTCCCATAGCAAAGTATCTAGTTCAACATTATTTGAGTAAGTTCAGAGAAAAAAAAATTTTTAATTTAAGCCAGTTAGATAAGAATTAGGGTTCTGCCCATTAAAAATAGAATCCCTAGCTAGTATCAGAGTATTACAGAAGCTTTTTTTAGAACAGGCGATACCAGAGCTGAATCTTACAGGATAACCAGACATTTGCATAAAGAGATGGGGAGAAATGTCATCAGGAGAGTGGAATCATGGGCATAGGCAAAGAGGATTACAAATGCTCTTAGAAGATAAGTGGTACGGATGTATACTGATGTAGGAATGGAAGAAGGTAAGAGATTTCACAATTGATGACCTAAATTTTCTCAATGAGTATGTGATCTGTTGAGAGTAAGTTGGCCAAGATTGAATGAAGGTTTACAGCAAATAATGAAGAAGGCTTGGAATATGTTTTAAGGAGAATCAAAGAAGAGAAAGATCACAATAAGTAAAATGATTAGCGTTCTTGTTTAATTTATTGTCATTGAAATATTAAGTTCTTTCATCTGGGTAGAAAGAATTCAAAGACTGTGTTTACTTTTTTGTTGTTGTTTTAAGACAGAGTCTCACTCCATTGCATAGGCTACAGGGCTGTGGCATCAGCCTAGCTCACAGCAACCTCAAACTCCTGGACTCAAGCGATCCTCCTGCCTCAGTCTCCCGAGTATCTGGGACTATAGGCCCACGCCTGACTACAAAGACTATGTTCACTTTAAAGACTGGGAATTTAAAGTTAGTATGTCCTTTACAGACTTTCTTATGCCTGCAGAAATATTCTAAATCAGGTTAATTTCATGGCATATATTCTACATTTTACCATATTAAAGTACCTATAAGAAAAATAAGCTAAGTAAAATGAGGACAAAATCTAAAGTCTAACAATTTGATGTATATTCAACTTTAGAAATTTACATTTATTTCTAATTATTACACTTACAATTCGTTCTTTTATCTTGATATCTTAAGATAAACTAACATGTTGCTGGAGTAATCATCTTGTTACTAAAATTTAAAATACATTTATTTATAACTTGTATAACTTGTTTCTTTTTGTAATATAATTCTAAATTTCCCCAAAATTAAAGTTAAGAAATTTTAAAGACAACTAACAAAGTAAGCAATTCTTCTCTTTCATAATCTCTAACTTAATAGCATTACCGCTTACTGAGTGCTTGACTTACACCAACTTGTATTAGAAACATCACCTCATTTAATCTCACAGCCTCAAAAAGTAACTATTACAATTCGTGTTTTACATATAAGAAAACAGATGCTTATAAAGGCTGAATCATTTGTCTGAGGTCACTCAACTGGTAGTAGAATAGACACGGAAGCCAAGAACTGTAGTCTGTGCTCTTTCCACCAAACTATGCAGTCTATTTCTTTCCACAGGTCCTAAGGCCAATTACCAGTGAAAACTTTTTCATTTTTTAAAAACTTATAATTAGATAATATTTACTTCTAAATATGCCAAATTTAATGTACAAATAGTACAAATGCTATTAGAAGCCATTAATTTTACTAATTGGACATCATAAATTTCAAAATACTAACTCAATATAAAATAATACCAGGACAGTCATATAATATCATTTTTATAAAGCATTTTTAAACGGAAAGAGTATATTAATGTGTGTGATAAGGCAGATCTTTAACATTAATGGTGGCTATGTCCTCATGCCCCTGCAAATCTTAAAATTCACAATTCAGCTGTAACACCACTGTGCTCAGAAAGTGAAGTAATGGATTTATACCATGAGAGTTACCACATACTCCAAATCAAGTAGCAAAAACAAAGCCACACCAAGATGAGGCTGCTGGGCTGACTGACTACGTGAACAGGTCCCACATATTTTCCCTGTAAAAATCTCAATCCAATTGCTGCATCTAACATTCAAATTTATGTCTTAGCAAAATTATGTATCATTAGTACATGAAATTTGAGGATAATTTGTGAATTGTGGGAAGAATAAATGTTAATAAATCTGGCAATCCCAAGAATATGGCATACTAGGAATATTAAAAAAAAGATTATGATTAGTCCATCAAACCTAATATACTGGTTATCAGTAGTACTAAAAGAAGTTAGTTATATTGCTCTACACATGCCAGTGAAAAGAAGATTAAAAAAAAAACAATATAATAAAAAAAAAAAAAGTTAGTTATATAGAGGAGCTACGCTTTTTTCCTATGGACAAAAAAATATTACCTTAATAAACTAACGTGTATGTTTTAATTATATATATATCTACTCATATCTGAATTGCAGAAATGGAGAAATGAAGGTGTAGCTTCAAAAAGCATACTCAATATTTTAATTTTCTTTTTAGGTAAAAAAAATTATTTTTAATACAAATTACTGAGATGGTATAAATGGTTTACATTTCCCAAAAGATGGGATATTTATTAAAAGGTAAGACACTGTAACCCAGCCTTTTTTAAACCTAAAAATGTCTGTTAAATAGCTAAAGTATATAAACTAGTATAACTTATATAAATAGTACTTATTAAAGAATCTATTATATAGTACTGAACACTAATGAGTGGTACTTTAATTACGGCTAAATTCTTGAAAAAAACACATAGATATTAACAAAAAATATTAGCTTTAAAATGTCAACACAGTTTACTCATTCTGGCAGGGGAAGATTCACTCAGAATTAATTTAAAAAAATCCTCTGGCCAGGTGAGGTGGCCCATGCCCGTAATCCTACCACTCTGGGAGCCCGAGGTGGGAGGATCACTTGAACTCAGGAGTTTGAAAACAGCCTGGGCACCATAGCAAGACTCCCTTTCTACAACAAAAATAGCCAGGCATAGTGGTACATGCCTGTAGTCCCAGTTGCTTGGAGGCTGAGGCAGAGGGATCCCTCGAGCCCAGGAGTTGGAGGTTGCAGTGAGCTATGATAACACAACTGCACTCTAGCCTGGGTGACAGAGCCAGACCGTGTTTAAAAAAAAAAAAAAAAAAAATCCTCCCTGAAATTTGAAATTGTTGTATCTTGACAGATTTGCTATTACTGCATTCAAAAAAATTTTTCTGGGCAACAACTGAAAAATTTTCATTCAATAATGAAAATAAAAGATGACATTGTTATAAAAGATAGGTAGACAGCTATAAAAGATGATGTATCTATTGTATCTTGATGTCCTACTATTATATCAATTGAATACATAAAAAATTAGTACTTATTTTATACTCATAACTTTTTTTTCTGGAATTTCATTCAAAAGCAGATCCTCAAATAGAATTTCACAACGATCAGCAACTGTGTTCAATATATCCCTCTTCATAGCCTATAGGGAAAGAAACACGAAAAAATACAAGAAATAAAATACTTCAGATTTACCTTATTTAATTACCAAAAAACCCACATAATTTGCTTTCCAGTATAATCATGTCCACTAAATAACTGATACATCATTCCATTTTTTATTTCCATTTATTTGACATGTTTATTAACACATTTATAATTTAAAGGCAAATTTGCCTAGTAATAAATTTGCCTAATAAACTAAAACCAAAAAAATGAATAAAATTTTTTATCTTAACAAATAATGCCAGTGTTTCAAATTAGGAAATGTATAACTATGACATAAATGCCTGCCATCACCTTTTAAATTTCTGAACTGTATGGATTGTGGAACACTACTTAACAACTCTTCCTATAAATACTTTTCCTGTTATTTGAAAAATTCAATTTCCCTCAGAAGAAATGATTTCAAATGTACTAATATAACTGTGGAGCATTTACTAAACCTATATAATTATCATTTTTAAAAAATGTATAAAATAGATATTCTATGTGTGAAAATCTTAGAACCAATTATATTAATATGGTACCTCTGGGGGGCCCAAAACATTGGGCCCTTATCAGTTAAAATCAAATTAATAATTATAAAATCTGATACTGGAAAAAGATAAAATTTTAGGTTTTTGAATAGTCAGGTTAACAGGGTTCCATTTTTCATATACCAGTTATTCCTTTTTGTACCTGCACAGCATCTTTAACTTTGGGTTTATGGCTGTGAACATAAGCTCTGCATTTCACAGCACCCTTGAGGTTTACAGAACCACTGCATATCTGGACGGTGGCTGTGGATCTGTGGTCTGAATTTAGGAGCTGAAAGACAAAATGTGTCATAAGTTCCAACAGCCAACAGTTATTAACCACAGGAAATATTTAAACATTATGTAAGCCATTTTACAAAGAGAGAGGAATTTTTGACTGAGTCAACAAGGGTTTGAAAATACTCTGCATAAATTATTTATAGGCCTTCATATTTCTCTTTATAAGCTATAAATTATTTTCTGAGCATTTTGAATGTGCACTGAAATTAAACACAACTACATTTAAATTTTTTTACTAACATAACATCTAAAAATCCAATATACGTTCAATATATTCACTAAAAATGTATTATTTGCAGATTACTCAGGTAAGTACTGTGAAGATGGAAAGATGTACAAAGAAGACATGATGTAATAGGTCAGAGGTCTCCAGCCTATGGTGAGTTGTGTAATTATTTCATTATATATTACAATGTAATAATAATAGAAATAATCAACAAATATAATTGCACTTAAATCATCTGGAAAACATCCCCCCACCCCCCATATGTGGAAAAATCATCTTCTATGAAAATGGTCCCCAGTGCCAAAACGGTTGGAGACCGTTGTAATAGGAGATATAAGATGTACACTAGGAGATATGTACAAAAATAACTAAAATAAAAAGTGGGATGTAGTAAATATGGTAAAATTATAACCAATTCATAGACATGCATTTATTTATATACTTTCAACTCATAATTTTCATTGAATGAAAGTAATGTTATGCTTCAGAGCAAAAACAAACACACCAACTATGCCTGACACCAGAAAATGATATTAGTGGTTATAAGTAGTCACTTTCATCTTGCAATCCCATCTTCTTTAGCCCAAGGAGTATTAGCGCCTGCTTGGTTTTCAGGGGCTTTGCAGATATTTTTCACCTCATCATCTTAATAAGAGCCAAAACAAGGAGAACACTGAAACCCTGAAAGTACTATAAACAGGCAGAGCATCCCTAATCCAAAAATCTGAAATGCTCTAAAATCTGAAACTTACTGAGCGCCAACATGATGCTCAAAGGAAATGTTCACTGGAGCATATCGGATTTCAGATTTTTAGATTAGAAATGGTCAACTGGTAAATATTCTCAAATCTCACAAAATCCAGAAAAACCCAAAACCCAAACACTTCTGGTCCCAAGTATTTCAAATCAGGTATACTTAAACTGTAGTAGAGGCCTATAATCACAATGGAAACAAAAATCATGATTAAAAAACAAATTTTAAATGGACATAGTAAGAAAGCAATTTGTGTTCTAAGAACACTTGGAATAGATCACTCAACAATATGGTCAATTCTGAAGGACAAAAATCAAATGACTTTACAGAGCACTTTACAGAGCTTGTAAAAAGTGCTACGTGCCTACGTAATCAGGAATAAAGAAAAATGGTGACGGAAAGAGACAGAAAGAACGTGAATATGTACTGAAAGAGCATGATCAGTTAATGCTAATGTAATTTAGGCAATGTCTAATGTAATCAGGCAAAACTTAAAATTTCTAGGTTTTTAAAAGAATTTAAACTTAAGCACGGTCAAGGTCATGTCAATACAAAATTTGTCATAGATCAAACAGTTCCAAAGGTCCTGAGTCCATTCAAAAAATGTCCATCATCAGATCAAGCAGCAGCATGCTAATGCTGATACTACACTTGGAATAAGCTTCCTATGACACTTGTAGATTTCACTGATACATCAATAAAGTAAGTGGAGAAGGAGTAATAAGCTTCCCTCATCCACTCCACAAATCTTTCTATAGATAAAACTACTCTATTTTGAAAAATAATGCACTCTTATATATTTAATATATAACTTACATCTTTTATAACATATAACTCATTTATAATATATGTGTATATTATATATGTATTAATTAGGGCACTGTTTTCCAAAATAGACTAAACTACTAAAGACACCCTCCACACACACATGGAGAAGAGTTTTAAAGGATATAAGGATCGATTCATTCCTTGATGGTGGAAATGTAGCTGCGTTCCACAAATGTAAATTTCTCTTGGTTACCTGGATTTAGGAATAAACCAGCTTACAAACAGCCTTTGGAATCTAACTGGTTCATAAGTAAAGGAACTTCTGTGATAATGACAGGGTATTCTGGAAAAGAAAAGATCCATCTGGCTGTGATGACCAAATGAAACCTTATACAAATAGTGGCATTTGGGCTAATTATTAATGTACAGACAGGATTTTGACAGCTTGGGTGATAGGGAAAAGAAGGCAGTGGCAGGACATGTTCAGGAAATTCACAGAACTTTAAAGGCACAGCATACATCTAGAATAGTAAGAGTTAGAAAATAAGAACAAAAAGGTATGCTGAGACTATGAAGAGCCTTGAAATAGACTTTTCTAACTCATCAATATAAAGCAATTGAAAAATACTGAGCAAAGAGAGTAACATAATCAGTGTCTAATTCTTATATATATTCAATAAATAATTTTTGAAAAAACTATTAAGTAAATGAATGCAAACTGTGATTCAGAAAGGATAATTGGTATACAAAATAGAGTAGCAAAATGGAAGATATTCCAATAGACATACAAAGGTATAAGGGTTTTCAGAGAAACAAGCACCTCTGCCAGAATGCATAGATGATGAGAGACCAGTTAAGTGCTACCTGTGCTAATCTAGGTAAAATAATATTATCATAAGGCTGATGGCAGTGGAACTGTAAGAAAATAAAAGGTAAGTCTTACACTACAATAAGAGAATCAATGAAACTTGAGCAGAAGAAAAGTGGCAACCAGTACTTACTGACTTCTGATACACTGGTCACTTCAAAATTTCTAGTTGGATGACTAGTGAAATGCCTGACAAAAATATATTATACTACACGATATTAAATAACTATCATGACAAATTATCTTTTATTATTTTCCACTCTTCTCTCTCTATTCCCACACTCTATACATCTCCCAACTACAATTTTTTCACTAAAATAATTTTAATCAAAGTGTTTAATAAACTAAGAGGTAAGCCTAACTAGTAAAGAGCATAAAGGCAGAGAAAAACCTAGCCTTAAAACAAAGGAAACTTCTAAAATCAAAAGAAAGGTAGAAAATAAGAGACTAAAATACTTTCAAGGTATTGAATAAAAAACTGAGAACTCATGTTGAGTGGCATAAGTAACAATTTAGTAATGTTTTATTGCTAAACACAGAGAAAGGGAAGAAATTAAAACATCCTCAGATGCCAAACTGTCTTTAATTCTATTTTATTCAGTTAAGAAAATCCAAGTCCTGGTAGTATTTCCTTTTCAAAGCCCTATAATATTGAAATTAAAAGTTTTCTACAAACATGGCTGTGCTATTTTATACCCATGTCTGTTCATTAGGATAATTTCGAGCAGGTTTAAAATCAAAGCCATGTATACTTTTAGAAATAATTAGTGGCTTTAATTTTTTATTCTTCAAGATATCCAACTTTAAATTTTTGAAGAGAGTTGTAATTTAATATAACCAAACAGAAATATAAAACTTACTAATATTTTGTGATTTTTATCAAATCAGAGGAGATATAAATCTATTTCAAATTAAGTATATGACAACTCTTTGCACATCTGTGTATACATCTTTTACTTCTAAGTTGTTAAGAATTGTGACTTCACTCATAAAACCCACAACCCAAATTATTTACATACATGTAGCACACACATGTGTGTATGTATATGAATATGTATATGTTTTTAATCACTACCTACTTGATGTTAAAAGTTTAATAGCGTTAAGGCAAAAGACCCAAATAGGTTCTACTAAACTAATGTTTCTTGTGAATAACTTCCCTACAACTAGACATTTTATACAGTCTCTTACATCTCTAAAATTCTTTTATTCTTTACTTATAATCATAAAATCAGAAACAATTTTGTTATGGTTATTCTAAGAAACAGTGAATTTAAAATAAGTAGCACTTTAAAATATTTACCAACTGTGTTAGCACTCTGACATCAAAACAATGACTAGTCTGAGTATTTCCTCTGGAAGATTTTTTCTGAAAAAAACACAAAATTTAAAAAGCTAGACTTTTGAGATTATAAGTGGAATATGAAAGACAATTTAGAAACTATCTTACATATACTAAATAACTTAAGAGAAAAAACAAGTCTTATTACATATTTTGATTTAGCTTTTTATACAATGTTACTTTATGTATTCTGTATCAATGTGTACTCTTAGAAACCTTTAATTCCCTACTTTCAGTCCTCTGCAGTGGTCCCCAACCTTTTTGGTACCAGGGACCGGTTTCATGGAAGACAATTTTTTCACAATGGGGAGTGAGGAGGATGGAGCTCAGGCAGTGGTGTGAGCCACGGGGAGTGGCTGTAAATACAGATGAAGCTTCACTCACTTGCCCACTGCTCACCTCCTGCTGTGCGGCCCCTGGTTCCTAAGTTTCATGTAAGGCATGGTGGGGGCAGGGTAGCAGAGCTCTGCAGCTCCATCACCAAGACACTATGGACTGGTACTGATCTGTGGCCCTGGTGTTAGGGACCACAGCTCTAAAACAAG
Source organism: Lemur catta (assembly GCF_020740605.2). Classification (NCBI taxonomy): domain Eukaryota; kingdom Metazoa; phylum Chordata; class Mammalia; order Primates; family Lemuridae; genus Lemur; species Lemur catta. The sequence goes on along the minus strand of NC_059150.1, from coordinate 21,624,052 downwards.
GACTGGGAAACTATTGCCTCCGGGCCAAATATCTGCACTGCCATCTGTCTTTGTAAATAAAGTCTTACTCAAACACAAGCATGATCATTTATTTACATATCATCTGTGGCTGCTTTCATGCTACACCACCAGAGTTAAATAGTTGTAACAAAGACAATATGGCCTGCAAAGTCTAAAACATTTACTATTTGGCTCTTTTACAAAAAGTTTGCTGACCCCTGCTTTAAAGGGAGAGATCATCAAAGTGCCTCTTCCTTTAGATTAAAGCTATTTTGGAAGCCCATACAGACACCTCTTAGAAAATGGCCGTAGCTTTTAAACAGCTGTCAGGGCAGAAGAACATGTGGCCTTTAGTGATAAGTGAGCAGTTTACAATTTCAAGATTAGAGAGAATTCAGAAGATACTCTCTACTTTAGGTTTCGGGATTCTAATAACATCAGAAATAATCTCCTCCCATCATTTTCTGAGAAAAACATTTGCCCTTTACTTTAAAAAAAAAAACTTTGAAATGAGTAGATGAAACTGGTTTTCATGAAGGCAAGGACTAAAGATAAGTCATCTTTTATTTTTTCCTTAAGCACACATAATGTTATAAGATGGTTTTCTCTCAACTCACCTGTCCCTCTAATAGGTCACAATCTTCACCTTTAACTTGTCCATTAATCAAATAAACACTGTTTTCTATTTGCTTGGCCCAGCGTGTAAGTCCATTCTTAAATACAACACAGAAATCTTTCAGATATAATGTCATCACAATTAAACTCCCTAGTCTCTACTTTTTTCTACATAATACACTGAAATATTACTAATAAGATCCCTAAGTATCAGTAATACAATATTTAAATCCAGTTTCATAAATTTAAAAAAGTATACTCCCAATTTTTGGTACATTATTCATATTTTATAATAGTTTTTTCTGATCTTTATGCCAAACTAACATTTGTATCACAAACTCAGAAGGCTTATTAACTACTTGACTAGAGTTAAATAAAATTCAATAATGTTCACTATCTTTAAAAAAAAGTGAGAAAAAAAGAGCCTCAAATGAATAAGATAAAGCAGTATTAAAGAAGGAAAAAATAAGCAAGCTCCAATTTTCTTCATCTTTTTTTTCTTTTTAGAGAAAAAAAAAAAAAAAAAAAGAGGAACCCAGCCTCCATTTTTCTTCTTTAGTGTAAAAAAGGAAGAAAAATGAGATATAAAAAGAATGGTATAGAAATACAAAAAAGGGCTGGACGTGGTGGCTTACACCTGTAATACCAGCACTTTGGGAGGCTGAGGTGGGAGGATCACTTAAGGCCAGAATTTCAAGACGAGCCAGGGCCACTTAAGGAGACCCTATTTACAGAAAATAAAAAAATTAGCTGGGTGTGGTGGCATTCACCTGTAGTGCCAGCTACTGAAATGGAGGATTGCTTGAGCCCAGGAATAGGAGGTTATAGAGAGCTATGATCAGGCCACTGTACTCCAGCAGCCTGGGGGATAGAGTGAGACCCTATCTCAAGAAAAAGAAAAAAAAAAAAAAAGAAAAAAGACAAGCAAAAAAGGACTAGAAAAAGGAAAACAAAACTAAGGACCAAGAGAAAGCTAAAAGTCCAAACCGTATGGCTTTTTACATAATTATGTTTTACAAGGGCCAGGCACAATGGCTCATGCCTATAATCCTAGCACTCTGGGAGGCCAAGGCCAGAGGATTGTTTGAAGCCAAGAGTTCAAAAACAGTTTGAGCAAGAGCAAGACCCCTTCTCTACAAAAAATAGAAAAATTAGCTGGGTGTGGTGCCTGTAGTCCCAGCTATTTGGGAGGCTGAGGCAGGAAAATCATTTGAGCTCAGGAATTTGAGGTTGCAGTGAGCTATAATGATGCCACTGCACTCTAGCCTGGGCAACAGGGTGAGAGACTGTCTCAAAAAAAAAAAAAAAAAAAATTACATTTTACATGTGCTAATTAATAAATATTTAGTAGGTACCTACAATACTGAATATGCTAGTATTATGACATTGTCCCACCTCTAAAAATATTTCTAATCTGGCTGGGGTAATATGTAACTCACTCATACAACAATGTTATTATAAGTAGAATGCAATTTTTGAGGATTATAAAATGAATGACACAAAAATTTTTTAAAAAAATTAAAAAATAGTAGAAAAAAAATGAATGACACAGGCAACCATAATAAAAAGTAGATTGTTCACTCAGCAATCATGAAAGAAAATTCATTTTACCCTGATACCTTTGTATTTTTCTCCAAAGTATAGCTGACAGAAGTAGTAGAAAGTGGAATGTGAATATTAATGTGAACTGTACACTCTAAAGAAAGCCATGAGGTTGATAATCCATTTTGATACTTCCAATCTGCTGGTTTTGCTGAACTCTAGCAGTAGAGAAGGGAGAAAAATAAAATAGATGTGATTTAGGTAAAACCCAAGGATCAATAAAACACAAAAGTGTACAACCTAGTAACTCATACAAGCTGATATCCAACATATTTAGGCAAATTCCTTGATCAAAGGGCTATAGATTAGGAGTAAATAGAAAATAGCACGTGCATTCAGCTCAGTACTCTTCAGTACATCCTAAGCAACCCTGGCAACCCTCCTCCTCCCTCCAGTGGCAGACACAAAAAGGATTAGAAAGTTCCACGTTTAGAATTCTGAAAAGTCCTTTGCTCTTCTAACTTTCACCTGTAGCTTCCACAGTTATCAATTCTGAAGATCCTGATGTAAGCAAATAATCACTGAGTGACTACTAGATGCCAGACATTTTTCTTTCTGTCCCATCCTTGCTAACAATACTGCAAAGTTACTTCCTCACTTCGCTTTAGACACCTTGTTAAAATGCTAGTCTGGGTTCTGCTGAATACAAGTAGCTTGTTTCCTAGGCATTGCAGGTATTAATATCAAAAGTACTCTGTCATTTTTACTATCAGCTTCTCAAATATAACACTAAATGCATAAACAAGGTAGGAGAAGCTTAACAAAGATATTTTAACAATTAAAAAAGCCGTAAGTTTTCCTTGCCTACAATAAAATTGTGCATATTTCAAAATACAAACTACGATTGGCTGTGGACATCAATAGGAAGTGATGGCAATCAAAATAATTAAAACTAAACATAAAGTTGAATTTTAATTTAAAAATAGTTTGCCACACAAAAATCTTTAAAAAGTAATTTTTCTTACCTTTGGATCATGGACATCATAAGTTCGACAAAGTATTCTTTACTAATTAAGGATAGAAATGACCAAAAAAAAGAATTCTTGATAATCAAAAGAATATAAATCATAAAAAAATTAAAATTAAAAAAACATGCATCCAAGAGTTCTTACAAAAATCATAACACTTTATATACTTAAAGCTATATATATGTGTACATGTAACGTGTGTATTATACACAGACACATAAATTGCTCTGACTATTAACACTTTCAGTTCTTGAAAACTATTGCCTACCATTTATAAATCCTGCTAATCACAATGAATAGAAAGAAAGCACCTGTGAAATTTATCTCAACTATACCCCCTCCATAACAGAAAGGGGCACTGTTTTAGACTGGGTCAAGCCTCGCAATGTTCATTGGCTCACAAGGCTTGGAAGTGAAACTGCCCAGGTGAATACCAAAGAAGTTAAAAGCTGAGCTTCTGCGGGAATGGTCACTTTTTAAATTTAGTCTTCCAGAAGTCCTAATTGATTGGGCCCTTTAATTGCATTACTCCTTTGGTGAGGCTGTCTCTTGCTTGCAGGCAGCCCACCCCTAGCAAGATGCAGAGGAGAGAAGCTAAGGAGGCCCTGTAACTAGCTTCTAGTGCCACTTGATCTTGGCCAAAGACATAAGAATTTCTTGGGTGTCCTACACTGTCCAGCTCAGCACATTTATGCTCTGAATTGCACATTTTATCCATAGCAATTGGAGGTAAAAACTTTAACATAATAAAAACATTACTTTGCCTAAGCTGTCAGCTGGGCATTTCTCTCTCTCTAGGGGATCTATCGTGCTTGGATGTATAGGGTAGACAGCTGGTAAAGCATTCAGAATCCCGAGTCCTTGCAATATTGTTCTCAAACTCTGCATAACCCTGGGACATAATTTAACCATTATTAGTATTATTATTGGCAACTCTAATCACGTGTTATTTACCAAAAACCATACAAAACTATGCCTATTTTCAAAATAATGGTGATTTAAATAAGTGGGGGAAAAAACTTGCAGGAATATTATTTTGGTACCATATACGTTTAAACATAGACCCCTAAACAAAAGATACTTTTTTGTAGAAGAGCAAATGTGAAGTGTCACTCGTTCTGAGACCTCTTCCTCTGTGAAATTCCATAGTCTCTTTCTATTCATAGACTTTTCCACAGCAAATATCAGCTGAAAGAAAAACACACACAATGCAAAATGAAAAAAAAAAAGTAAGCGTGGAAAAAAGACAATTATAATGTCCCTATGCTTTAAAATTCCATGCTTCTATCATTAATTTTTTTTTTTTTTTTTTGAGACAAGGTCTTGCTATGTTATTCAGGCTGGTTTTGAACTCCTGGGCTCAAGTGACCCTGCTGCCTCAGCCTCCTGAGTAGCTGAGCCTACATGCACATGCCACCACGCCCAGCTTTTTTTTTTTTTTTTTTTTTTTAGAGTTGGAATCTTGCTATGTTGTCCAGGCTACAGTACAATGGCTATTTACAGGCCAATCACAGTGTACTGCAGCCTCAAACTTCTGGGCTAAAATTATCCTCCTGCCTCAGCCCCCAAAGTAGATAGGTGCGTACCACCACAAATTTTTCTTTTCTTCAAAATAAAGACTGAAACTCATCATTAAACAGTTTAGATTCCATTTTTAGGGATTTACAAAAAAATTAGGTTTTGAATAGAACTGGATATGAAAAATTAATTTGGGGCAACTAGCATTTACATGAAATATAAAAGAGACTATTTTAATTAGAATGAAAAAGATGAATGATTTTAACTACCAAAATGGAGCATGTAACCTATTCAGTGTTTCCTATTTAAATGTCAGAAAAGATTTAAGGTAAACTCTAAGGACACATAAAATATAGTAATAACTTAAATGGAAAGTAAAAAAAATCAGAATAGTGACATAAATTTATGTCAGAAATAAGAATTTTAAAAATGCACACTTGATATAAAAGATGTTACACATTTGGCTGTAAGCTTTCTAACAATAACATGCATAGAGACATCTAATTTGTTACATAATTAAAATGATCCATAGGCTGAAAACAAATAATTGATCAGAAGAAGCACAACTTTCTTGATGAGTGTATGAAAAAAAATTTCTTCTAGACACACAATATTATGTAATATAATAAATGACATTCTTAACAATAAATCTCACAGGTGATGTTGACAAATTTTATAAGGTTATTTCTCACAGTATCTCTCAATGCTAGCCAATAGAAACAAAGTTAGATCATTGAAATCGAACAATTTCAGAGATATAGCATTTTTAAAGTTTTACGTGATTCTTAGGAACACATGATACAAAAGCAAAAGGATGAAGAATCTGACTGTATCTCTCTAGCCCTGAGCCCACATTCACCCTGTTCAGTTCAGATCTAACCACAAAAGGATGCACAATCAATGCTATTAATATTAATATTAAATACATACAGATTTAGATTAAATTGCAAAGTGCCAAAGAGGATAAACAACTGTGAAAGAGGTAAATTTACTTAAAATGACAAAACTGGCAGAAGATTGAACAACTTGCCAGGGAGGAGACTATCACCATTTTCTTCTTTTACTCCCTTAGGTGCAAAAATCAAACGTTTAGGGTGGGACATCTGACAGAAGTTACAAAACCAAAAGAAACAATAGAATCTGGAGTTCTTACCTACACATTTTTATCTAAAAAAAGTTTTGGGGGGATTCTGTGAGGTTCTACACTTTTCAAGATTATGAGACCCTCTTTTCTTGGGGTTATAAAATACCCTTTTGAAAGTTCATTTGGATCTTGAATACTAAAAGACAAGAAAACTGGCTGCACAGAGTTTGCCTTAGGTGTGGTTTTAAGGAAAAACACGTTGTGGACCTTTATATTTATTTTTAGACTATGATAACCAATTCTCTGATATAGCAATAAAGCAAAAGATACAGTGGATTCAGGATAGATCCTCTGTCCAGGAATACAAAATAAATATTTGATTGTTGTTTCTTTGTGTTTTACTCTCAAAATCTTAAGAGAATGGAACAGAAGGTGAAGAGTCTCAGCACCTATTAATTTTACATACTAGCAATCACTTGTTACTAAATGTAAGATCTAGCAGAATACTGCTATTGCACAAGAAAAACTGTTAAAGCATTGTAACTTGTTTAATAATAGTTAGAAATTATCTTTAAAATAAAGATAGCTCTGATTGGAAATATAAATATTTACATTTATTCCACTCACGATATCTAAGCGATTGGGTAGAAAAAGCTGTTTCAACATAATTCCAGCATAAGGGATACGGAACACAAACCTAAATATGCCTAGGATCATTATTGTATATACTCATAGTCAATGAAAATAACATGTAACTCTGATCTTATCAAATATATCAGACTTACTCTGCGCAGGGCATTTTGAAAATCATTTGCCAGTTCTAGAGTAGTAATAATAAATACTCCAAGAACCAAAAGTCCCCCTGGTAGCATTCTGGATACCTAAAAATAGAAATAATGTATTAGCTAATAAAAGCATTTGGCATTATAGGCATTCTTTTCTGCTTGAGAAACTAAATATCTTCTCAGAGTGTCCTTAGATTTTTAACTTAAAACTACTTTACAAATAAAACCATCTGATAACAACATCTTTTAGCTACATCAATAAATAAACCTCTTTCTCCTAAGAACAAGACTGGTATATCAGACTTTTTAGAATCTGGTCAATCTGACAATCAGAGCCTCGTTTGACACTACTTTCTCTGAAATAATTAAAGTATCAGCCAAAAGCTACTCACTGTTATGCACACATATCCCTAGGCTTTCTAACTCTATGCCTTTACTCAGGCTGTTTCCTTGGCCTGAACTGACTTTCTCTTACATTTTTATACATTTGACCTCTATTGAATACTTCAAAGTCAGCTGGAGGAAGCTGCCTTCCCTGATCCTTTGATCTCTGAGCCCCCATCGGACTTCGGGGTAGTTTTCCCGTGGACCTTATACACAACCTTGTATTTTTATAGATGGCTTTTCTTCTGCCGTCTATATTCAGAGAGCAGAGTTCTTTGGTCAGCTTTTGTTTACTTAATGTATAAGCAAACAATCACAAAGTTTAGTCTTAGAAAATTAGACACTAGTGTCTAATCTCTAATGTATTTTATTTGCATTATGTCTGCTTGTGGTTCCCTCTGATTTTATAAATTCTATTTAGTATAGTAACACAAATTTGACAAGATTTTCATATTTAGTACAGGGAACCTGCATATATTTTCAAAATCACTAACACATAAAATCATTTCCTTGTAGAAGGAAAAAGATTAATCTAAGTCACTATATAAATTCATTTATTCTTTCTGTGTGTGTGTATGTATATACAATATAACATTTTATAGGAGACCAAAAGCAAAATTAAAATAGGAAGTTATTTACAAGCACTGGGAATTTAACTTTAAAATATTTAATATTTACTTTAGAAGACAGTTGCTATAGTTTGGATGTTTGTCTCCTTAAACCTCATGTTGAAATTTGATCCCCAATGTTGGATAAAACACAGCATAATAGGTGTTTGGGTCATACGGACGGATCCCTCATGAATAGATTAATGCCCTCCCTTAGGGAGGGGGTAAGTGAGTTCTCGCTGTTATTTGTCCCTGTATGAAAGCTGGTTGGTAAAAAAGAGCCTGGCAGCCTCTTCCCTGGCTCTTGCTTCTCTCACCATCTCATCTCTGCACATGCCGCCATAGTGGAAGCAGCCTGAGGCTTTGACCAGGTGCCCAATCTTCCAGCCAGCAGAATCAAACGCCAAATTAACCTTCTGTTCTTTATAAACTACCCAGTCTCAGGTATTCCTTTATAGCAACACAAAGATAATAATATTAAATATTTCTTGGATTTGTTTTTATAACTATATACTGTCCCCATCATAAACACAAATACATGTCTATGTGTATGCACACAGAAACACGTTTGTGTCTTTAAAAGATTTAAAGTTGATTGGAGAAAGAAATAATTATATTTTTATCTTACTCTAACATTCTTTATTAGATGATATAATTCATTCAATAAATACTTTTAAGTGGATTAATTTATTCATCATTCCATCTCACACACTCTAAATTTGTTTCCTCCTTATATAATGGCAACACTATCCCCCAAACACCCAGGCCAAAAATCTCATTCATCTTTAGATACTCTTTCCCTATGTCTCTTTACTCCCAATCTACCTGATCACTAAATCTTCTTCATTATAGCTCATTCTCCACAATGAAGTTCTAGCCCAATGTATTAGTTTTATTGATGCACTCATTTATCCAGGATTTTGGAGTTCCCATTATAAACTATAGAAATACTGTGCTGGGCACTCAGGATATAGCTATAAACAAAACAGATGTGACTCTTGATCTCACAAAGTTCAGAGTCTAGGTTAGGTTCACATCATCCTCTTTTGGACCATTGCTGTAACTATGTTTTTTGTTCTGTTTCCAGTCTGCCTACCCTCCATTTACACTGTACCAAGATAACAAAGTTACATTCTAAATTATCGGCAAGTCATTCACCCTAACCCTTTCTCAAAATAAGAAGCTCTGAAAGTCTACCATGGAGCTAGGATTGCATTAAAAAAAACCCATAAACCAGCTTCTTCTAGTCTTATCTCTAACTACATTCTTCTACATACCCTGTGTTTCAAGTATACATAATTGCTTGCTATCCTCCTAACATCTTTTACTTTTGTGACATTGTGTCATTTATCCATACTGTCCTTGGATACTACATGTTCCCTGACTACTTCTGTGGCAAAGTCCTACTCATTCTTCAAGTTCAGAGCCTTCTTTGTAGCTATTTTGAATCTAACCATTGGCAGTTATTTAATCACTCCTCTTTACATTCCTATAGTACTTTTCTACCTTTTCATTTTTTATAGTTGGTATTATTAATAATGTCTTTCTTTTTGGTTAAAATATAAATTCTCTAAGGGCATTTAAAAAGAATTTAATCATCTTTTTATTCCCACAGTGCCTAGCATTAATCCTTTAAACAATCTGACCATCAACAATATTATCACTAATTAGTATTTTTAAGTAAAAAAAAAAGCTAGAAACAAGCTAAGTAACTGATAACAGGAGACAGGTTAAAAAAATTCATAAACTAACACAATGAACAAATGTTAACACTGGAAAAGCATAACATTTAAGAGCAAAGGCTTTAAAGTTATGCTGTCTGGGTTAAAATCCCAGTTCTACCACTTAATTGCTATGTAATCTTGGGTTACTTAACTTCAAGTATGAAAATGCACTTTTAAAATTAGACACAGGTAAATCAACGAATAGAAAATATAATCATGGATGAAAGAGAGTAGAAAATACTTCTACTTTTGATATATTCTACAAGTTTTGAAAACTTAAGAATGAGTACTCTTAAATCCTAGTCAAGTAACCTGAGAAGAAAGTGCTTTTTTTTTTGTTGTTGTTAGTCAGATAAACACAAACTTAACTATACGGAGAGACAAATAAGATGACCTGGTTAGCATGTTCTGTGGCCCATTCTTCATCCAAGTTATCCAACTTAGCTTTGGGATGTTTGAGGTTCTCATTTAGCTCCTCTTTGGGTGGCGTTCTAGTGGCAAGAATCACATAATCCTTTTGTGAAGAACACTTCAAAAACAAATTATAGAAGCTTATTAGAGTGATATCTGATTGAGGAATCAGATGTCTTAGCTCTTATAACATGCAAAAACTGAGTAATATTTGTAGCAGGTTAAACTGTTAATATTCATAATATTAATAGCCTCTGCAGGGAAACTAATTTCCAAGGACAGCCTCACACTGCCCTTACATGTTATCTTTTAATGTATTTAATATCAGCTTCTTATTTATTTGGACATCCCAAATGTGAATCATACAGTGGTCCTTAAAAATGGTTTACTGGATGAGTGAATGAACTGCATTAACTAAAAGGTATATGCTTAGTCAATTTTCTAGCTATTATAATTATTTTATAAATAATTTAAACAGATTGGATGTTTAGCAAATATAAAATCTCAGTAAAATAAAGCAACAAATGACGTTGTGTACCTTACTTTAATTGAAATGATGATAGTGGGAAGCTTGTACATATGTGTCCACCAAATAACAAAGGGGATTTGGGACTCTCCTTTTTTTTTTTTTGTTTTATACTGCTGATTGACATATTCTTCTTTCAATTATAATCAATCAGTACATAAAGCTGCTTATGCTTTTTTCAAAGTGTCCAAATCTCTGTTCCATTTTATGTATTTTTAAGACTTAACTCTATGAGGAAAATAGAATTTGTCTAATTTCCAAATTTCCCCTAATCCCTTTCTCTCCTTCTCTCTAATGAACTTAAAAAAATTTCAATAATAAAAGGTACTACAGCATTTAACAAAAATATGAACACTCTTGTCACAAGTCTGAAATAAGACAAGACAAATTAGAATGGGAATAAAAGTATCAAAAGCTTCTTATCTAAAGAATTAGATAACCAGGAATTAATAAAGATTAGAAGAGAGTACAAAATACTTTGGAAAGACAATAAAATGTAAATTATCTGGTCAATAAAAATTCTAATTCTACAGTTTCTACACTATAAATTGCTTCTACATGGTCAAAGGGAATGTGTTCTGACTTGAGCCAACCTGGGCTAATTTGTCCTATGCTCCACATATTGCCTCAACAATCCACTTTAAATTTACTTCTTCTACATCCCATCCTCATATCTCCCAACCTTGAGTTTGCTGTTAAATTGCATCCTTTAACTTTAAATAAACAGGTTATTTGTACATCAATAAATTCAGAATAAAAGATACATACCTGTCCTATTAAAAGGCCAGAGACAAAAGCCTTTCCTTGGAGATTGATGTTTGAAAGATACTGGCCAACAGTCTCTTCCACAATGTAGGTTCTTCCCATTATTGATAACTAATTCAATCTCCTAAATTATAAGAAAAAAAGATATAGCATTTTTAGGTTAAATATAATTTACAATGTTTTTATCATGGGGGTAGGATAGTGAGAGAAGTGGTACTATCCTGATACTACCCCATGCCTTGCAGTGATTGCTTATTAAATACAGTATTCTTTCTTGCAAAGTTCAAATATAGAATTCTTTTCAACACAGTGCTTTAGGAAACAACTACCAATCAACCACAGCTGACAAAAGAGATCAAATCTATTTCTCGTATCTGGTATAAGGAAAAGGACACTAAACTTGAAGTTGTCAACACACCTGATTTCCTATTTTAGATCTCCTTAGTTGCATTTTCTTTGATAATCTATTGCTAAGCTTCAGTGTTCTCATTTCTAAAATAGAAAAGATGGATCTCTGAATAGTCCACTGAGAGGGAGAAGAATCAAATTCATTGACTCAATAAGCATATACTGAAGAACTACTATTTGCTAGAAATTGTGCCAGGTGGGATAACACAAAGATGAGTAACACCTGATCTTTCCCTTGAATAACACATAATACAGTGAGAGTTATGTAAACAGATAAATAACAATGCAATTACAACATTTCTATAGCTTCTATTCTGTACAAAACATTATGCTAAGTACTTTACATGTAACATTTAATAGTAACAAAAACACTATGAGGTAGGTACTATTACTGTAATCTTCATTTTATAGATGAAGGAAAGGAAATGAGAAAGATTAATTAAATAACTTGCCCAAGTGACAGAGCTGGTAAGTGGCAAAGATGAGATTTAAACTTAGACAGGCTGGCTCTAAAATCCATGTTCTTTAATGCTACATTCATACTGAGGAATTATGACCAGTCCCTCAATTAAATCATTACTAAGGATAGTTTCTATTCTGCTCTGTCTCCAGTTTGTGGATGGAAACCAGTATATTCATTCCTCCTACTGGCTTATGCTCCTATGATTTGAGTTTCTGTAGCTTAAAACCAAAAATACTGAATAAAAGAGTCAATAATGAATGATCAAAGAGCTCACATTTAATGCAGAAGATGAAAATGTACAGAGATGATATTCAAAAAGCCTATAAGATAGATATAAACAGAGACTGTGGGACCATAGTGGCAGCATTTTGAATACTGCAACTTAAGAGATATTTAATAACAGTCATCTGCGTTCTGTAAAAAATTTGAATCTTATTCAATACCACAGAGTTAAGGCTACAGATATGCTGGTATGGTATATCTGACACCAGTAAACTCAACTCCAGTCACAAAGTGGCTTTGCATTACTCTAAAATTAAAGCTCAGAAAACGTGTTCAAGTTTGAAATGACCTATTGGATGCTATTTTGTTTCTGTTTCAAAAAGCCTGTTCAGTTTTGTCTCAAAATGCATTAATTTCTTCATGCCTCTTTTCTGACAACAATGAAAAGTGAATACTTTTCTGAATACCATTTTTTAAAGACTAAGTCTAGAACTCCCTGTGCAAATCATTGATGCCTCTAGTTAAGGGCTGTCAACTTTTAGTAATGCCTTAAGGTAGTGCTCCCCAACCTTTTTGGCACCAGGGAGAGGCAATTTTTCCATGGACAGGGGCAGGGGAGATAGTTTCAGAATGATTCAAGTTCATTACATTGAGTGTGCACTTCATTTCTATTATTATTACATTGTCACTTGCCACTCACTGATAGGGTTTTGATATGAGTCTGCAAGCAATTGATTTATTATGGTCTCTGTGCAGTCAAACCTCTCTGCTAATGATAATCTGTATTTGCAGCTGCTCCCCAAACAGTAGCTTCATTGCCTCAGCTCCACCTCAGATCATCAAGCATTAGATACTTATAATGAGCACGCAACCTGGGCCCCTCACATGCAGTTTACAGTAGGGTTTGAGTTTCTATGAGAATCTAATGCTGCTGCTTATCTGATGGGAGGCAGAGCTCAGTGACGCAAGCGATGGGGAACAGCTGTTAAACACAGATGAAACTTTGGCTGGAAATACAGATGAAGCTTCACCAGCTAGCCCACTGCTCACCTCCGGCTGTGTGGCCCATTCCTAACAGGCCAGTGACCGTTTCAGTCCTCCGCCCAGGGATGGGGACCATAGCCTTAAGTTATGCATTTCTATGTATTTACTTTATCATGTTACTCTATTCCTTTTCCTTCTGCCCTCATAATTCTTAATTCCTGCAAGAAATAACAAGCAACTCCAAAGTTATATTTCACCTTCTAACCTTATTTCTCCCAGTATCACCTACCAGCCATATTAATATGTAAGAAATTGGATGCAATAGGGAGATGAAAATCTATTTGATTATGAAAGCTGGATGAATGTCAGATAAATTTTTCTTTAGAGCTCTTTCAAAATTTTTAAATGTAGTCAACCATATTTTACAAAAGGCACTACTAAAAATGTATACAGTCAGCTCTCTGTATCTGTGGATTCAACCAACCCTGGACTCAAACTTTTCAGAAAAAAAATGATGGTTGCATCTGTACTGCATATGTATAGACTTTTTTTCATGTCATTATTCCCTAAATAATACAGTATAACAACTATTTACATAGTACTTACATTCTATCAGGTATACATAGAGATGATTTAAAGGGTACAGGAGCATAACTGTAGGTTATATGCAAATACTACACCATTTTATATAAGGGACTTGAGCATCCACAGATTTTGGTATCCATGGGAGATCCTGGAACCAACCCCCCACTGACACCAAGGGACAACTGTATCTTGCCTTACACAGTTATAATTTTCCCAAAATGTTGTGCATCAGCTAAAGTTTTTGTGGTCAATCAACTGTGACCTAAGACAACTCAACCTCCCTGGACTCTGGTTTTCTAATCTACTAACTAAAGAATTTGGAACCTCACAGATCTGAAAACCTATCTAATTTTAGGATTCTGTGACTCTAAACACAGAATATCTGCACTTCGCAAATGATAGATCAACAGTATGATAATACTGTGGGCCTAGGACATAGCACAGTACTTCACATTCCAGCAACCTTACAGTGCTTATTTATAAAATATTTTTGAGGAAAAAAATCAACCTTAAGCTCCTTACTGATTTACTTTCGTTATCACAAAATATCATAAGATGCTTCCGCTTATATTTCTCAGATGGCTTCAGAACAACAGACTCAAAAGTACGAACTAGAGAAAAAAAGAATAAATTTCACGTGAGAACTAAATCACCAATTCACAGAAGGCCCCCGACTGTGGGAACTGCAAAAAGGACGACATTAGGAATGCTTTATTTACAATAAACTCTTTCAGAAAAGTAACCAAACATGAAGCAATGACAAATTGAGCTTAGAAATTACAGACTTACGATCTGGAAACAAGTAGTTCTGTAACGGTGGCAGGGTGGGAAGTGGCTTTTAAGAATGTGTTTAAAAACTTTAGTTACAACGGTTTTCAAGTCTAAAAACATCAACACGATGTTAGGAAACACTTTCTGCAACGAAACATTAAAGCATAGGCTACACTCAAACGCCTGGTTTCTCTTAACCCTCTTCCTAAAAAATTAACCGGGCTACTTAAATTCCTGTTAAATCACTCGGCATCCTCCCTCCCCCACGCCCAAAAGGCCGTTTCACAGGGGTAAGTCCGTCAAAGGTGTGGACCAGAGTGACAGTCCGTGTGTTTCCTGCACTCTGTCCCTTTCTTTCTCCCTTGAAAAGGGAGCTCTGAGTCACAGAATGCACATATACACGTGTCACATCCTTAGCCTGTCTCACCTGCTTTCGGAATGTGCACTCGTGGCAGAAAAATCCGTCAAAGTGTCCTCTGGCGACGGAGGGTCACGGTGCAAGCGCCAGCCTCCAGGAGCTAGATCGCCCTCCGGTCCCCAGGCCACAGCCAATGACTTCATCAGAAAGCGACCGGCTTCCCACACCTCACTTCCCGCTCCAACACACGGTCTCGGGAGTCGGGTGGCGCAGACTGATGACGCAACCTGCCCGCCCTCCCTTCTCCGCAGAGCCACAGCCAAAGCGACTGCGGTCGCCACCCCGCCCCCTTCCGGGCGCCATTGAGAGCGTGGCGGTAGCCCAGGGCCCGCCGTCCGGCCCTGCCGGGACCGATGCCCTCTAGCGGCTCAGTGTCCAGAAGCCGCCAAAGAGGACGACCCATGGCATCGCGGGGCTTCGACGGTAAGGACGCCCCGCTCCTCAAGGTGGGACGTGGGTTGACGAGGAGGTGTGTGGCGCCACCGCGCGGACGGCCGTCGCGCGGCTGAGCGAGGAGAGCCGGGGGCGGGGAGAAGGGAGGAGGCGCCGCGGGCGGTGGGGCTTGGGTTTACGGCAGGGCGAGAGACGACACTACGTCTCCCAGAGCCCTGCGAGGCCCGGGTGGGTGGGGCGGGCAGCCGGAAGTCGGGGCGCGCGGCGGGGTCAGGCCGGCTCGGGACTCGGATTCCCAGGTTGCGCAGCTCCGGCGGCTGCGCGGGTGGCGCGGGCGGCGGCGGCGGCGGCGCGGCTCAGGCGGGACTCGCTTTCCCAGGGTGCCGCCGCGGGAGTCTCCGGCGGGCCGGCGCGCGCGAGCCTCCCGGCGAGGCGGCCGAGGCGGCGGCCCAGGCGTCTGGGGCCCCCTGGTCTTCGCCTGTCTTCGCGGCTTCCACCCCGTCGGCCGCTGCCACCGTGGGCCCCGGCCCGGCCGACATGGCGGCGGTGCTGCAGCAAGTCCTGGAGCGCACCGAGCTCAATAAGCTGCCCAAGTCCGTCCAGAACAAACTTGAAAAGTTCCTTGCTGATCAGCAATCCGAGATCGATGGCCTGAAGGGGCGGCACGAGAAATTTAAGGTGGAGAGCGGTAAGTGAGGCGGTCTTCCCGCCCTTGGTTTGGGGCTTCGCTCCGTGGCTGTCTGCAGAGGCTTCCCCCTTTGCAAGCTCGCGCTCGGTGTGGCGCCACTTCCTGGACTCCTGGCACCCCAGGCCTTCTCCTTTCCGCTCCCCGCAGTTTGATAAGGGGAAGCCTTTTTACAAAAAGTTAGAATCCACGTTTGTTTCGGTTTTGTTTGTAATTGGGGCGGTCTCATATAGGGACGCTTAACTTTGTTTGGGTCTTGTTACACCGGACATGCGAAAGTCTGCGACCCCTTGCTCTCTAAGCCTGGAGTACCTTATCTGCATGCACAGTTGCACCCTAAATGATAGTGATTTCCACCCTGTTTGCTTGTCACCGGCATTCATAGGCCTTTGCCTAATTGACCCCTTTGTGCATTTGTTTATAGTTTGTCAGCCTGTGATCCCGTAATGAACTAGATAGTGACAAAAATGAACATTAGGTACGTAAGACAGCACTGGAAACCCAGTGAATGTGCAGTAAATAGGTTTGATATATCGATTTTTCTCTAAAACTTGGAATTTGATAGCAAATATATTAAGATCTGCTTATAATTAGCTAAAGTAGACCGTCAAATAAGAAAGTTATCAATAATAGTGGCTTGAACATCCTTGGAAAAAGATTAAGACTGTAGTAATTACCATTAGCAAAAGACAAACTTCCTCTTGTGTTTTGGTTTACCATTTGTTTGGGGGAATTGATAACTGTTTTTTTTGCTAAGTTGCCTTGGAAACAAATTGTCACTTCAAAAAAGTGTAATTGTCAAGCAGAATTGATCGTGAAAATTAGTTCTGTGAATTCCACAGCTAAATATAGAACACTGCATTCTACTCATTAATTTACATAATAAATATTGAGTGTCTTCTGTGTGCCTGATGCTGTGCTGAACAAGACAGACTTAATCCCTACCCTTGGGAAGTTTACGCGCTTCTACATAAATTTAGTAATTTTATGCTTTCAGATTTTATTTTGGCTACTTTAAAACAAGCCTTTTAAAGCAAAGCAGTTTTTAATCTAAACAGTTTTTTTCTCCATTTAATACTTATTTTTAGTCTGCTTAATGATAAGCCATCTACTGATGTCTAAGGTAAGTACTAAGATAAATAAGACATGTTGCCTGCCTTGAAAAAATTCATTTGTAAAACTTCTTTTAGACCTATTTTCTTTTGTCATGTTAGTCATTTGGAAGTGTTCAACCTAATTATCTTTACTCACATTCTTCTTATTGAGAGTGCAATTCCAATACTATACCTGAAATTTTAAAATCATAGTTATTAGAAATAAATAGAAGTATTGACAATGTGTATACATATGTGTTTTAGTTTATTTGTATTATTATTATTTTTTTGCTTTTGTAGAACAACAGTACTTTGAGATAGAGAAGAGACTGTCCCACAGTCAGGAGAGACTTGTGAATGAAACCCGAGAATGCCAAAGCTTACGACTTGAGCTAGAGAAGCTCAGTAAGTATTTAATCACCTGTTTATAAGCATTCTTAGAGTATTGAGATTTTCAGACACTCCTTTGTATGCTTTGGTAGTATTTAGTTACTACATATGAAAATACTGATTAAGCATCATTGTTTTTGTTTATGGTAATATTTTGAATTTTTCACTCCATGGTAGACTTGATAAGAACACATGGCTTAATGGTCAGGAGGCATGGGTTCTAATTCTGACTTGCTATTAAAAGAAGTTTTGCCATATGTAAATCATAACATATCTGATTGTTTATAAAATGGTTAGATCTGCATGTCCATCTGCTTACACAGCTTTGCGTATCAAATGATATTTTTGAAAGCCTTTTGAAGAGACTAAAACATTATGCTACTGAAGAAGTAATTTAAAGAGAGTGACTTAATTATTTTTATGGTAAAGAATTAAAGCCTATTGATTTCATTTATATGTTAATTCTCTTTATTCTGTTTTAAATTTTATAAGTATCTATGACTCTCAGGATATTTCCTCTTTAAGGCCTAATTCCTGAGAAAGGTGGATAACTAATTTCCATCTTAGATTTTCTATATCGTTAAATCTTAGATGCTACAAAAGATCTTAGTTAAAGGTCCTGACATTTCTTAGGAGAATGATGCGTCTTGTGCTTTGCTTGTGAATAAAGAAAGCTAACATCAGTAAAGATCTTATAGACTAAGGGCATAATTCATTGATGTTAAATATAGCTCGATTTTAATTTGATTGATGGAGAAGGAACACAGGAAGCTCACAATCAAAGGAATGATTAAAAGTTTCAACTTTCTCTCTTACTGTGTCCATGCCCATCAGCTATTTGGTTTATAACTTTTTTCAGCTACTTTTGACACCGCCATTTTTAAAACACAACGTATATGAATGATGGTATGTATACATGTGTGATGGAGCATAAATAGTTAGATCTGGTTCATTATTTACATAGTTTTCCCTTGGCATAATAAAAAGATCTGTTCAGTGGTGCTGAGGAATTTCAGAAAAATGGCTGTGATACAACTACTTTCATGAAATCTGGGAGAGGGAGAAGATAAGGGTAACCCTAGACAAACATGAAATACCTTCCTGGGGTATACAATTAATGTTTATTATTTTAAATATATTATTGTAGATATGTAAATGTGGAAAGCAGTAAATCACATTAAAACAAAATAGAAGATCTAGACTAATTTAGCAGGTATTATTTTCTTTTAATGATCCTCTTAAATAGAAGATTGGAATTGGTTATAATGTATTTGCTCATTAAATTGCCAGCACATAAGATACATGCATTTTAGTGGAATAAAGTCTCAAAACATATGTTCTTTCTATTTATCTGCATGTGTTCAGAAGAGAAACTACGTATAAAGCAAGATAGCCCATTTTGAGTGGAGATTGAGGGATTGATAATTGAATATCAAGCATACCTATTTCCTCCATGTTAAAGGCTCTGTTTAGAGTGATAAACAAGTGGAATTGCAAATATCTGTTACTGTGATTTGTTACATGTACATTTTATATAGTTTAAATGTTATTTTCTCTCTTAATCCTGTGTTTTTAATTGACTTTTCTTATTTCTAAATACAATCCACTCTTTTTTATGATACATGTTGATTTAGAAGGTATCGTTGAAAAATAAGGAAATTGTACATACTTTTTCCTATAAATGTTGGCTTGAATTCTTATACTTGATTTTGGAGACAGGACAGCATATTTGAAATTTTGGTCTGGAATACAGTAAATTTGGAATGTCTTCATAACTTTGGAATGTGATGTACAATTCAGTCTTTCCGGGCTTCAGTTTCCGTTGTTCTTAAAATGTATAAGGGTGACAGTTGAATAAAAACAATCATTGCAAGTTTTAAGCTAACATGTATGTGTTCAAAAAATTCATTTTATCCAGGCAGTCAGCTGAAGGCACTAACTGAGAAAAACAAAGAACTTGAAATTGCTCAAGATCGCAATATTGCCATTCAGGTAAAAGTTACTCCCGTAAATAAAGCTAATTGTAAACATGATGCTTGAGGATATTTTCTATTCTGATTGTGTTTATCAGTTATTTGTCAATGGGAGGATGAAGCAGATACCCTATTAGGAGAAGCTACCAACAAAAACATGTATACATAAATTCCTTAATTAGATTGTTTTATGTTTTATTGATTGGATATTCCTTTTACTCAGTAGAAACTATCTAGTGAATGCTTACTATAGTTAAGACATTATTCCAAGTATTGTGATGCACTTGGGGATTTGAGCAAATCCATATTGGTAATCATTTCCTTGGGACAATGATAACAATAAAAAATTGAACGTGATCATAAGGACTGCTGACCATTTTGTAAATCAAGTCATACCCAGTGATTCTTTAACCAGGTAGAACTTTAGATGCTTGCCAGTGCTTTTGTAAAATTTTAATTTGATTTGGGGGTTAAAAGATAATTTCTTCAGATCTCTAAAAGAAAGAAAAAATATTCTACTCCCAGAATCTGAATAGGAGCAAAAAAGCCCCATAATATACCTGGAAATAACTACAAAAATGTAAAGTACCTATATCAAGAAAACTCAAATTCTTTACTGAAAACTGTATGAATACACCTTTATAGATGGAGATACAGCATCTCTCAGGATGGGAAGGTTTTCTATAATTAATATATGTTGGTTATCTCCAAGTGAGATAGATTGAAACTTGTTAATGTAGGTCTAAAGGTGATTGAGGGGAAAAAAAATGTTATGGCTTGGATAATTCTGAATAAGAAGTATGAACATAAAAGTACCTGCATAGTTACATATTAAAATGTTTTTATAAATCTATGGTTATTAAAATATTGCAATGCTGATACAAGAATCAACATAGAGAATAGAAAACAGTCTAGAAGTAAAAACCAATACAGAGGATATTAACCTTTTGAGGAGAGGAGCTGTCACAAAATCTTTATAAATCTGGTAAAAGCTGTGAATGTACAGCCTAGGAAAACAACATTCACATAAAATTTTGAAGAAAAAAAAACTGTGAAGCAACTTAAAAGTAATAGAATTTATTAGCCATATGAAAAAAGAAGCTGAAAGCTTTTCCACTAAGATCCAGTATAAGGCAGGAAAGCCCACTGTCAACACTTCTATTCAGTATGGTACTGGAAGTACTAGCAAGAGCAGTCAGAAAAGAAAAAAAATAAAAGGCATCCAAATTGGAAAGGAAGAAATAAAATTATTTTATTTCTCTAGCTACAGATGACAAGATCCTATATGTAGAAAACCCAAAGATTCCACAAAAAGGACTGTTAGAGTAAATGAATTCAGTACATTTGCAGGATACAAATTCATTCAAAAATCAGAAGCATTTCTATACAGAAATAATGACCTCTCTGAAAAAGAAATCAAGAAAATAATCTTGTTTACAACAGCAGTAAAAAAATGAAATACTTAGGAATAAATTTAACCAAGGAAATGAAAGATTGGTACACTGAAAACTGTAAAACATTGATGAAACAAATTGAAGATGCAAATAAATGGAAAGGTATCCCATGTTGATGGATCAGAGGAATTAATACTGTTAAAATGTTCATACCATCTAAAACAATCCTATTAAAATTTCATTAGGATTCTTCACAGAAATAGAAAAAAAAAACAATTCTAAAATTCCTATGGAATCAACAAAAACCCTGAATAACCAAAGCAACACTGACAAAGAAAAAGTTAGAGGTATCATACTTCCTGATTTAAAATTATAAAACAACAGTAATCAAGACAGTATGGTACTGACATAAAAATAAAAATACAGTCCAATGGACTAGAGCCCAGAAATAACTCCAAACGTATACAGTAAACTAATTTTAACAAGGGCACCAAGAGGACAGGGAAAGGATCGTCTCTTCAATAAATCATGTTAGGAGACTATATTTCCACACACAAAGGAATGAAATTGAACCTTTATATTATTTACTTCGTACACAAAAATCAACCCAAAATGAAAAAAAGAGTTAAGTGTAAGATATGAAACCATAAGGGGAAGAAGTCCTGGACGTTGGCCTTGATAATGATTATTTTAGATATCACACCAACAACTCAAGCTGTAAAAGTAAATAAATGGGACTACATCAAACTAAAAACCTTCTACACAGCAAATGAGACAATCAACAAAATGAAAAGTCAACCTAAGAATGGGAGAAGATTTGCAAATCACATATTTAAGAGGAGATTAATATTCAAAATATATAAAGAAACATGTAGAACTCAATAGCAGAAAAACAGCCCTATTAGAAAATGGGCAAAGGACCTGAACAGGCATATCTCCAAACAAGATATAAATATAGCTAAGAGGTATATGAAAAGGAGCTCAGCATCACTAATCATCAGGGAAGTGCAAATTAAAGCCACAATGAGGTAACACCTCACACCCTATTAGGATGGCTATTAATCGATAAATGTTGATAAGGGTGTGGAGAAGAGAAAACCCTTGTACACTGTTGGTGGGAATGTAAATTGGTGCAGCCATTATGGAAAACAGTATGGAGGGTCCTAAAAAAAATTAAAACTACCATGTGACCAAGCCATCCCTCTTCTAGATATATACCCAAAGGAAATGAAATCAACACCTCATCAAGATGCTTGCACTCCCATGTTCCTTGCATCATTCTTCACAATAGCCAAGATAAGAAAACAGCCTAAGTATCTGTTGATAGATGAATGGACAAAGAAAATGAGGGGGAGTGTGTGTGTATATATATATATGCATATATATAAAATATGTATATATATGCATATATATATAATATGTATATATATGTGTGTGTATGTATATACATAAAACAATTGGATATTATTCAGCCTTAAAAAAGGAGATCCTGCTAGGTGCTATAACATAGCAAGACCTGGAGAACATTATACTAAGTGAAACAAGCCAGACACAGAGAAATATTGCATGATCTCACTTATATCTGGAATGTACAAAAAGGTCAAATATACAAAGAGAATAGAACAGTGGTTGACAGGGAGGAATTGAGGGATGTGAGTCAAAGGATACAAAGTAACAAGTACATAGGATGAACAAATCCGGAGATGTACAACATGAGGACTGTAGTTAAAAAAATTGTATTAGGGATTTTTGTTAAGTAAATTTTAGCTGCTCTTGTTCTAAAAAAAATAACTGTGAGGTGATACATATGTTAATTTGCTTTACTATAGTTACCATCTTTCTATATGTATCCTGTAACATGATGTCATAAACCTTCAATATATACAGTAAAATATATTTAAAAAAATTTCTAAGCATAAAAACAGTATAAGAACTTATAATGGGAAAGAGTGATAGACTCAATCTAGTAGATATATGAAAATCTCTACATTAAAATGCCAATAAACAATTAAGAAGTATTTTTTCAGTAAAAATATGATAGTGTTTATGTCCCTAATACATGACTACTTTCAAATTTTAAGGAAATCATTCCAGGGAGATAAGGGCAAAGGAAGTTTTTTTAAAAAAATCAAAGAGGAAGCTATATAAATGGCCAATGGCAGTATGAAATGTTTCTCTACTTGTAATCAGAAAAATGCAGATAAAACAACAATAAGGTAATTATTTTTCACACACCCCCATGTTAGCATTGATCTCTCTCTCTTTCTCACTGTATTTGAATAACCATTTCTGTCATGGGTGGCTTGCAGTTAGTACTTACAATTCAAAGAAAAGCACATAAACTGTCTTACTGCAAAGCAGTTTGACAAAATAAATATTATTTCAAGTAATTTCATTTCTAGGGATCTTTCTTAAGAAGTAATTTGAACTAAGGTGTACAAATGCCATGATATTCCTCAGACTATATTTTGAAGGCAAAAAATTAGAAGTACATTAAATGTCCTATAAAGGCTTGTTTAAGCAATTAGGACACTTCCATGTGGTACAAAGGGACTTGGGAAAAATTGTTATGAGCCTAGCAAAAATGTTTTAAAAATCCAAAGTATGAATAGAAACGTTGAGTAGTTTTAAACTTTTGGATGTATAAATTATAAGAGAAAGAAATCACATTTAAACTGCACCTGACGTTAACTATTAACTACAGTGACAATTCTGTGTTCAATTTCCTATATTGTTCAACTTGATTTTCTTAATTTAAATTTATTCTTTATGTGACAGAGCCAATTTACAAGAACAAAGGAAGAATTAGAAGCTGAGAAAAGAGACTTAATTAGAACCAATGAGAGACTGTCTCAAGAACTTGAATATTTAACAGGTATGAACAAGTGCTTTAGCTTTTAACTCCTTTCTTTCATTTTTTCTTTGAATAGTGCTAGGAATTAATCCCCAATCTGTTTTTGCTGCTGCTGTTTCTTTGGTGTGGCTCAGTATAGAGTTCAGTGTGATATCCTATTCTTTCCCTTATTTATCTTTAAAGCATTATCAAGTGTTTAAAGAAGTGTCTAGAAAGTGCCCAGATGAAAAACATGTCAAAGAAGTAATAATTTGGACCAAGTTTTGCATGCAAAGGTTTTTACTCCAGTGGTATTCATAATAACAAATTGTTAGCAGTTGAAATGTTCACTGTAAAGGCTGAATTACTGTTCTTCATGTTATACAGACATACTTGTTATCTGTAACCATGCAATATAAGAAGCTGGAAGAAGAACCTGTATTTAAAACAGGCTGAAGGGAGTTTAGGAGGCAGTAATA
Organism: Lemur catta; assembly: GCF_020740605.2. NCBI lineage: Eukaryota > Metazoa > Chordata > Mammalia > Primates > Lemuridae > Lemur > Lemur catta. Next base: position 21,599,970 of record NC_059150.1, on the reverse strand, counting down.
TAAAATATATAAAGATAGAATATAGTACATAGCACAGCTGATGTATTCAGGTGAACTTGACTCTGAAGTAGTTAACGGTATGAAGTTCCCTTTGGTACTTTTTTTAATGGTTTTTGAAAATTTTTATTTCTATAAAACAAAGGAGAGAATTTTCAGATATTTATGTTGCTGTACAATAATATTCAATTAGGTAAGTATACTTTTCCAGTCTCAGAAAAGAGTTACTTCAAAGTATTTGTTAGCCAGGCATGGTGGCGCATGCCTATAGTCCCAGTTACTCGGGAGGCTGAGGCTGGAGGATCACTTGAGCCCAGGAGTTGGAGGTTGCTGTGAGCTAGGCTGACGCCATGGCACTCTAGCCCGGGCAACAGAGCGAGACTCTGTCTCAAAAAAAAAAACAACAAAAAAAAAACCAACAAAAAAAAGTGTTTGTTGATTATGTTGATTAGCTAGCAATAATTAAAATGAAAAGAATTATTTTCATAAAAACCTGGATGTTTATGAGATATAAAAAACAAAAGAGCTAGGCACACTAGCTCATGCCTGTAATCTCAGCACTTTGGGAGGCCAAGGCAGGAGGATCACTTGAGCCTAGAAGTTTGAGACCAGCCTGTACAACAGTTTAGCGAGACCCCATCTCTGTAAAAAGAAAATAAAAGTAATTAGCTGGGCGTGGTGTCATGCTCCTATAGTCCCAGCTACTAATGTAGGAGGCTGAGGCAGGAGGATCACCTGAGCCTGGGAGTTGGCAACAGAGAGACCCTGTCTTCAAAAAAAGAAATTAAAAAAAAATATATATAGAACATGTATATTCTAACTCAATATTCTAACTAAACTTTGAAGAGAAGGTTTTTATTATCATTGCTTTTTAACTTAACAAATGGTTGTTTATAAAATTTTAATAGATCTTTGGGTGTATATTAAGAACATTAAGATTAATGTTGGATATCTAGCTTAAGATACTGTGTTTAAAATAAAGAAACCCGGGTAATTCATGTGTTTGATTGGAGGCACAGATTTCAATTCTTTATAATTTATTTGTTAAAATTATATGTGTAATTAAGTATGGCAAAAGCAAGTTAAAACAGGAACGGAGAACTACAGTTGGCCTTTGAACAATGCAGGGGTTAGGGGCACTGACCCCATCCTCACCATGCAGTCAAAAATCCATGTATAACTTGGCTCCCCCCAAAAATGACTGCTAATAGCTGGCTGTTGACCAGAACCTTTACTGATAACATAAACAGTTGCTTAACACATATTTTGCATGTGATATCTATTATGTACTGTATTGTTACAAAAAAGTAAGCTAGAAAAGAGAAAATGTTATTAAGAAAATCATAAGGAAGAGAATGTATTTACTGTTCATTAAGTGGAGATGGGTCATCATAAAGGTCTTCCTCTTCGTCAGTTTCACAGTGAGTAGTCTGAGGAGGAGGAGGACGGGTTGGTCTTGCTGTCTCGGGGTGGCAGAGGCAGATGTGGAGGAGGTGTAAGGAGAGGCAAGAGAGGCAGCCATACTTGGTATAACCTTATAGAATTATATGGTAATTTCTGATTTTTTTGCTTTTTCATTCTCTAAAAAATGTTGACATGCAGTACCAATCCTTCCACCATTTGCTTTAGGTTCAGTGCCCATGTTGTAGAAAGGTCCATGTCATAAAAGAAGTGAAAAGCAGTCTTGAGTTACCAGACTTCAAACTATATTACCCTGCTATAGTAACCAAAACAGCATGTTACTGGTGTAAGAAAAGAGACATAGACCAGTGGAACGAAACAGAGAACCCAGATATAAAACCACCTACCTATAACCAATTGACCTTTGACAAAGCAGACAACAACATACACTGGGGAAAAGAAGCCCTATTCAATAATGGTGCTGGGAAAATTGGATAGCCACATGCAGAAGAACGAAACAGGTCCCCTACCTCTCACCACTTATAAAAATTAATTCAAGATGGATAAAAGAGTTAGATCTAAGGAATGAAACCATAAGAATTACAGAGGAAAATGTAGATAAAACTCCTCTAGATATTGGCCTAGGCAAAGAATTTATGAAAAAGACCCCAGTGGAAATCATGCAACAACAAAAAATTAATAAATGGGATTTGATTAAACTAAAAGGCTTCTGCACAGCTAAGGAAACAATCAAAAGAGCAAACAGACAACCTACAGAATGGGAGAAGAAGCTACAAATCCAATAAAGAGCTAGTAACCAGAATCTACAAAGAACTCAAGCAAATCAGCAATAAAAAAACAAACAGCCCTGTAAACAGTAGGCTAATGACATGAACAGAAGCTTTTCAAAAGAAGAAAGGCAAATGGCCAATAAACATGAAAAAAATGTTCAACATCACTAATCATCAGGGAAATGCAAATTAAAACCACATTGAGATATCACCTTACTCCAGTTAGAATAGTATTTATCAAAAAGTCCAAAAACAATAGATGCTGGTGTGGATGTAGAGAGAAAGGAACACTTACACACTATTGGTGGGACTGCAAATTAATAAAACGTCTATGGAAAATAGTATGGAGATTCCTCAAAGAACTAAAAGTAGACCTACCATTCTGTCCAGCAATCCTACTATTGTGTATTTACCCAAAGAAAAAAAAGACTTTTCATCAAAAAGTCACCTGCACTCAAATGTTTATTGCAGCACAGTTCACAATTGCAAAGATGTGGAATCAACCCAAGGGCCCCTCAATTCATGAGTGGATTAATAAAATGTGGTATATGTATACTATGGAGTACTACTTGGCCATAAAAAGGTGAATTAATACCTTTTGCAACAATCTTCAGGGAACTGGAGACCATTCTCATAAATGAAGTGTCTGAAGAATGGAAAAACAAACACCACATGCACTCACTATTAAATTGGAACTAACCTATGAGCACACGTGTGCATAGAGGGAAGTAAAACTCAGTGGAAATCAACTGGGGGGAGGGGAGAAATAGGGAGGGGCAAAAACCTACTTAATAGGTACTGTGAACACTATTTGGGTGACAGGCATACCTTTAGCCACAACCCAAGCATTACAAAAGTGATCCACGTAAAACATTTGTACCTCCTTAATATTTTGAAATTAAAAAAAAAAAAGAAAACAAAAAGCAATCTTGAGTAATCAGAACCCTTCTGCCAGATTGTGTAATGTCAGTTTGTTTTCTGACAGTGCTGCTTCGTCATTATCTGGCACTGGTTTGGAAGTACTCTCCCCAGTCAGTCGTCTTCTGTTAATTTCTCTGCTGTGGTGTCTGTTAGCTCTTCAGTTTCTCCACAATCCATATCTTAAAACCCTTCACCACCCACTTTTTTTGCCATATCCACAATTTCCATGATATCCTTGATTGGCTCTGTCATAAATCCTGTGAAGCCATGTGTTAATACATTTGGACACACTGTTCTCCAGCAGGAATTTATTCTTTCATCCTTGATGATTCTTATTGTTTTTTGTATTAACAACAGTGTCATCTTGAATGGTGTAATCCTTGCAGATGTTCATGATGTTCTCTCCATGGGCTTCTCTTCCATAGTGTTCCAATCCTTTCCCAAAGTACCATGTGTGATGAGCCTTATGGTTCCTTAAGGTACCCTATGATAAGGGTGAGTTAGAGACGTTGTGTTTGGGGCAAGCAGACCACTTTGATACCTTCAGTGTTGAACTCAGGCGGTTCTGGGTGGCCAGAGAAGGACATTGTCCAATACCAAAAGAATGTTAAAAGGCAATCCCTACTGACGAGGTGCTTCCTGACTTCAGGGACAAAGCATCAATGGAACCAGTCTAGAAGAAGGGTTCTTGTTTTCTAGGCCTTCTTGTTGTACAGCCAGAAAACAGGCATCTGGTGTTTATCTTTTCCTTTCAAAGTTCAAGTGTTACTGGCTTTATAGGTAAAGGTAGTCCTGATCATAAACCCAATGGCATTTGCATGAAACAGTGAAGTTGGCCTGTTCCTTGCTGTCTTAGATCCTGGTGCATGCTTCTCTTCCTTGCTAATAAATGTGCTTTGTGGCTTCCCCCTCCACCCCCAGAGTAGGTCACTTTCATCTGCATGAAAAACCTATTCAGGCAGGTATCGTTTCTCAGTGATTTTCTTAATGGTGTCTGGGAACTCCTCTGCTGTGTCTTAGTTGGTAGAAGCCTCTTCTGTTATCTTGACATTTTTTAAGCTAAACCTCTTTCTAAAATTACCTCACCACCCCTTGCTGACATTAAATTCTCCACCTTTAGATTCTTCACCTTACTTTTCCTTTAAGTTGTCATATAATGACTTTGCTTTCTCTCAGATCATATAGTTACGCCTTTCTTACAGCAATTATGCATCCACATAAAAGATGCATTTTCAATACTAGGTAAGGTATTTCACAAAAAGTGCAAGATTTTTGTGCCTGCTGATGTAGCTGTAGCGATGGCTTCACAGATATCTTTTTCTTTTTTTCCAATGGTGCTTTCACCATTTCATTTGTCTTGAAAGGGCAGGCAGTCACAGCTGCAGACCTTAATTAATCTAAGGTACATATCAAGCAATTTAGCTTTTTCTTGTGATGTTATGACTTTTCTCTGCTTCTTGGGAGCATTTCCTGCATCATTAGTGGCACTTCGTATGGGTTCAGTGGTGTTACTCAAGGTTTACAGTATTGCACTTAACACGATGAAAAATACATGAGAACCGCGAGAGATTACTTTTTACTGCCATTTGCAATTTGCTGGAGATGATTAGCATCACAGGGCATTTTAATCAGATAATTTCAACACTTGAGTTCACTGCAACAAGAGATCCCTACAAAATTATTAAAGTAGTATAGTGCATACTACAGTTAATTTTATGCAGTTATGATTTAAGACTGCACTTTTACATTTGTTTACATTTCTCTTAACTATCAATGGTGCTGTGTTTTGTCTGTAAGTGTGTGCATAAGTTTTGATAAATCTTAACGTTTTATAATAGATTTGTATTATATTTTTTGGTAGTAAATGATAAAAATAAACTAGTGCCTACATATATTTTATGCACGCATGACTTCCCTTTTTCTTAATTTTTTCTATATTTCTAGGCTACATGGTTCGTTTGCAAGTTTTTTCAAATAGTCACAAATCTCAAAAAATTTTCCAATATATTTATTGAAAAAAATGCAAGTATATGTGGACCCACATAGTTCAAACCCATGTTGTTCAAGGGTCAACTGTATTATATTAAAGGTTTATGTTCTCAGAGATAATATTTTTGATGTCTGGTTCCTGTGAGTGTTAGTGATTATTTTCAAATTCTATTTTGACCTCTCTAGAGGATGTTAAACGTCTAAATGAAAAACTTAAAGAAAGCAATGCAACAAAGGGTGAACTTCAGTTAAAACTGGATGAACTTCAAGCTTCTGATGTTTCTGTTAAGGCAAGTAACAAGTAATTCCTAATTTATAAAGTACAATTTTTGTTTAAAACTCACCTAAGTTAAATTTTAAATATAGGCAAGTTGTCCATAAAATAATTAAAAGCTGGGTTTTTGTTTTGTTTTTAATGTCAGGGAATTCAGCATTGGGGCTGTTTTTATTGAACTATTTTGCTTATTTGGAATTTAAGTTTTGTTGTAGTTCTTCTTTGATTTTTTTCATTAGCTAAGAAACCGTGCAAATATTAATATTTATTTGTGTTTTGAAATAAAATTCTGCATATGTCCCTTAGCTACAAAAAAGTCTTTTGAACAACCGTCTTTAACTGTCAGTGTTATTTTCTTGGATTTCTTTAGTATCGAGAAAAACGCTTAGAGCAAGAAAAGGAATTGCTACATAGTCAGAATACATGGCTGAATACAGAGTTGAAAACCAAAACTGATGAACTTCTAGCTCTTGGAAGAGAAAAAGGAAATGAGATTCTAGAGCTTAAATGTAATCTTGAAAACAAAAAGGAGGAGGTAAATTAGTCAAATTATATCTTTCTTTATGCTGAGTATAACTTATATTTGTGTGTCAGTTTATTAAATATGTATTCAGTGTTGTACCTAATTAGTTGTATTGTAAGATTAAGAGTCAAATGTGGAAGACATAACTTATTAACATTTTGCCTAGGGAATCAACCAATTACATTTAAATAAACAATTTACGATATTCTTTGTTGAATCTTTATACTCTCTACTGTCTTATGATGTATCTTTCCTAAGATTTTGTGAGCTAAATTCAAGCATGTCATTCTATGAACTATTATTATTCATTTTCTTAAATATGCATATTTTTAAATTGGTTTTGCCAGTGGGGGGATTATTTTGCTTTTCCTTGGCAGCATAAACCTCATATCAAAGTAATTTCAGTTCGTATGGCATCCTACCCCCCATCCCCACTATGCGTTTTGTTTCTAGGTGACTAGACTGGAAGAACAGATGAATGGCTTAAAAACATCAAATGAACATCTTCAAAAGCATGTGGAGGATCTGTTGACTAAATTAAAAGAGGTATAGATGACCAATTGAAAATGTTTCTTTTATAAAAATAGTAAGGCATTTAAGAAGCTGTTATTTTACAAAATGATGTTATCTTGTAATCTCTTTGGCACCAGAAAACAGGAATTCTCTATTGTATAGCCTGGCTAAAACAGTAATAGCAATTAAATGCTATATCTAATATACTGTCTAAAAAATGAGCATGGGTTAATTTTAATATCATTTTTTCTACTTTAAGTTAAAAATATCAGTAATATTTTATCCCTAAAGTAATTCATTTTTGTCATGAAAACTGCTTTTAATTTTAGTGTTTTAGTCTTTATCACTTACTTTATAAAAATGGATTTTTTTAATCTCAGCATTTAAAAAGCATTCTAAATTTAGTTCAAACTAGACTGCTATAGTTGGGTTATTTTTTTCAGGCCAAGGAACAACAGGCCAGTATGGAAGAGAAATTCCACAATGAATTAAATGCTCACATAAAACTCTCTAACCTCTATAAGGTAAATAACCCACCATACGTGTTGGTACTTTAATTTGCTCTATTGACTATTAGTTAACTTTTTAAGATTAACTTTTAGAGTGCTGCTGATGACTCAGAGGCAAAGAGCAATGAACTAACCCGGGCAGTAGATGAACTACATAAACTTTTGAAAGAAGCTGGAGAAGGTAAGTGTTTTTAATTATGGGAAAATTATTTTTGTTTTTAGATGGAAAGTACTTTTTTTCTTTACCTTTGTATATATTGTTGGATTTTGAAGTTAGACTTAAATTAATCAGGGACAAAATTTGGCATAGAAAAAAGATCTTTGGATTATGAAATTCAGAGTTATATTTTAAGCAGATAGTATGTTTGAAAATATAGATAGCAGTTTTCTGTTTTTTGATCTGATAACTGTATAATTTCCTGATTTCTAATGAGAAAATTTTCTTCCGTTTTTGAAATATTTGCTCTGATAAGTAAGTACGTTTGGGTACTCTTTTGTTCCATAAATAAGATTTCCCTTTTTAAGTTATCAATAGTATATTATAAAATCTCTTATTCATATTTCCTTAAATTCTTGCTTTTTCAAATGTAATATATAGTCTTTTCCAATCATTTCCTACATTTCAGACAAAAGATCAAAATTTGAAAGAAAGGTTATACCTAGAACCATTTAAGATTTTATCATTTGAGTTTCTTATTTTCCCTATAGATAAGAGATACCAAAAGGAGAAACAGACTCACTAGGCTAGAACATTTCAAGAAGTATAAGTAGAGCAAGAACTTTTAGTACATAACTGTCAAGTGCAGCCTCTGTAGAGTTTAATGTTGTCTGCTGAAGAGAAAATGACTGTTCTGTTACATATTATAAACTGCAAGATTTTAATGATATGTTTGGGTATTCTGTCTTTAAAAATGTTGTTAGCCAACAAAGCAATACAAGAACATCTTTTAGAAGTGGAGGAATCTAAAGATCAAATGGAAAAAGAAATGCTTGATAAAATAGGGAAATTGGAGAAGGAATTGGAGAATGCAAATGACCTGCTTTCTGCTACAAAACGTAAAGGTACGGCTAATAGATGCTGATTAATGGCTTGAAATACTAGAACTTCCCTACATAAAAGTCATTTAATTTCACTAATAGAATTTCTTTGTCTTGGTGTGATGTAGGAAACTCCATCAAGTTATATTATTGAAATTTATTTTTAAAGTTAACACTCTATCCTTATCTTTATTGAGTCATCAGATACAAGTGCCATTTGATCACACATAATTGTTTGTAAATTCCCAGGTTATTGCATGATTTTTAGAATTGGGTTATGTTACATGATTTTTATGTCCTGTTTTTTAAATCTTCATAGGAATACATAATGTACAGTACATGTCACTTATATTTTAGTTATCTTGAAAAATTACGAGTGCCTTTTAGTTTGAAATATTGTCAAAACATACTAGATTTGTATGTGTTGGCACAGGAGCCATATTGTCTGAAGAAGAGCTTGCGGCCATGTCTCCCACTGCAGCAGCTGTAGCTAAGATAGTGAAACCTGGCATGAAATTAACTGAGGTAAGAGCAGTATTAAATCTTGTAAAATTATTTTCCTTCAACAAAGGTGTTCAGATATTTCTGAAATTCTCCGCCAAAATTATTCTCAACATCATCGTATGATTCATGGATCATCCTGGGAAAGGCTTTCTTTAGTTCCTAGTTCTACGTTAACATATAAGTTAACATTTCCATTTTGTGTAAGTGCTAAAGAATGTTTGTTATGAAACTAGACCACATGCTTCCATTATTATGGTTAGATTTGAAATGGCCCTTCTTCTGCTTTCAGCTGTATAATGCTTATGTGGAAACTCAGGATCAGTTGCTTTTGGAGAAACTAGAGAACAAAAGAATTAATAAGTATCTAGATGAAATAGTGAAAGAAGTTGAAGCCAAAGCACCGATTTTGAAACGCCAGCGTGAGGAGTATGAACGTGCACAGAAAGCTGTGGCAAGTTTATCTGTTAAGCTTGAACAAGCTATGAAGGTTGGTTCCATTCCTAAGTAACGGTTGTGGGAACAATACAAGTGAGAAATCATTTACTAGGCAGTGTTTTCTTAAAGTGTTTGAATCAAAAAATCTAAATACGATTTTCAGTAATATGGCAATTATACATTTTAAAACTTCTCATCACATTATTAAACACCTCTGATTACAAAATGTTCTACCTTTACTTAGCTAAAATTATGAGAGACTTTTATGTTTTTTAAAGGCATTTGGTATGTCTTCCTTAGGATTCTCTAGTAGAGAATAACAGCCAAATCTCCTCGGACCACTCTTTAAATTAAAATAATCTCTCTTTATAATAGAACTCTTCTAAATTTAGCATAATCATTATTTTTGTCAGATAGTTGTGATATCCTGCCTAGAAATGATAATATTGTTTGACCATAGGTAAGAACTCCTTTTTTATGCCATTTCACAATTTGGCATAACTTCTATACATTATTTTGTTACTGTTCCTTTGCATATTAAAACTGTCAAGGAAATTCATAAATATTCTTTATGTCTGAAGACTACTTTTTAATAGATAATGATTAAAAAAAGAGTGTTTATAATCTATTTTTCTTTTAGGATACAACTATTAATATTACTGAGGGAAATCTTCAAGATTATTGAATCACTTTTATTGAGGAAATTTAGCTAAATGAATTTATATCTACCATTCTAAGCTGATAAATTTCTTTTTCCATTTATTTTTTGGAGAATATCAATAAATTGTAGCCCTAATTCTGAATTAAATCTCTGCTGCTATTACAATTTAGAAGTCAGCTTAAGTTCAGATACTATATTATAGCCAATGATCTTTTTAATCAGATGAAGTCTAGCAGTCTTTCCCTGACTGGAAATAATTAACTTTTTTTGACACCCACATCCCTACCCCAACAGTGTAGATTGGAAAGAGGTCCCTTCAGTCCAGTTAGATCTTCTTGAGTTTCTGTCTGCTGAAAGTAAGGAATTTGCCTGGAGCTTCTTTTTGTCTGAAGAGAGGTAGAGGGACTTAGTAGATAACAGCAGCTGTTTATTATGGAAAAATCCTGTTTGTTCCTTCTTCATGAATGTACAATAACAGTAGTAAAAATTTTTTAAAAACTTTATAGCTGCTAAAGAATTTGAAGATAATTTGTTTCCTTTTTATAGCTACATTTTTCTGTCCCTAACATATCACGTATCTTCTAGTATAGATTCAATAATGCTCATCTGTAAGATTCTAATAATTTTATGACCAAATTGCTTCCTTCTTTGTCATCTTAATTAATCTTGTTTTGAACTCAGTAGATTTTTATCACTGTGATCTTTCATGAACATTTACCCACTTTTTTCATTTATCTGTTCCTATTGAAATTGATGTATGTATACCTTTAGAACAGTGTGTTCAGAGATACTTGAAACACCAGGATAAATGTAAATTATCTTTAATTTAAATAGTATTTAAAATATTACTATATGAAAATAACACATTAAGAATCAAAATTTGCATGCATTTGAGATAAAACATAAGATTTCAAAGCTGTAAGATTTCTGTGACTGTAGCTATCTCCTAAAACCGTGCCCCTAAACCCCTATTGATAATTTTGATGGAAAACTTTGTAAAACCTCATATCCTGTATCTGTTTTTTTTTAACAGCTTTGTGCATTGGCTGCTGCTACTTTAGAATTACTTACTGATGCATTTTTTTAAATAAATCAAGTACTTTTTTCATCTTACTCAATATATTTTACTTTTGACATTTATCTCCAGATGACAAGTCTAATAATGATTATCACTGCGATATAGTCCAGTGTCTTTGTCTTAGTAACAAAGCTTTTGAGAGCATTTATGTGATATCATTTGGTAGTAAACTAAGAACATGATGTGGCTGTCAGATTGTAGTGGACAGTGAATTTGGTGGGAGGATGGCAAATTCCCCATCATTTTCATACAGTGACAAGCACAGTAGTGAACAGTATTTGAGATACTAAGAATAATGTCATATTTATACAGAATTTCTCCCTTTTTTAGAGACTATTAGGTAGAATTTTTTAGTTTATAAATTGATTACTATGGTATTTGAACACTGTAGACTTTTATGATTTGTATACCTGCTTCGATTATATAATTTACTTAATTTACATTTTAAAGGAGATTCAGCGATTGCAGGAGGACACTGATAAGGCCAACAAACATTCATCTGTACTGGAGAGAGACAATCAAAGAATGGAAATACAAATAAAAGATCTTTCACAACAGGTTAGAATTTCTTGTTTCTTTTTCTATTTTTTAAACTGGCTGCCTAATAATGTTTGAATCTGAGGGTATCAAAGATAGAACTACCACATACGAAATTCTAATCAAATAGGATTACTACTCTACCAGGGTTGTAGCCTAGTTAATCATTGCTTTGTCATGGCTCCTCCCTTTTTTCCAAGTGTTTGATAAATTTTTAAATCATAGGGACTAGTGGTAATAAGTGGACAGACAATTCAAAGGGAATAAACGTTTTCTCCAACTTTGACCCCCGTCCCCCAAGAATGTAACTGGTGTTAACAAACTGTTTTGTGTTCTTTCATATCTTATATGTGTAAACATATGTGAGTATATAACATACGTAAGAGTTCTTTGATTTTACTGAAATAAAATCATACTATGTGCATTACTCTGCTAATTGTTTTTTCTTAATTAGCAACTCAATAAATGTAGATCTGTCTCATTCGTACATTTTACTTTAATTTTTGTGTGTGTGCTTTTTGTTTAAAAATCAATACTTTTCTCTCTCTGCCGTACCTATAATATATACATGCTTTTTTGTTTAAAAACCTATTTATTTCTCCCTCTGCCCTATCATACAAGATATACATAAGCACATACACAAAATATCTCTCTGTGGGTGCTATTTCATCATTGTTTTACAAAAATGGGGCCACGTATCTGGAATTGTAATTTGCTACTTTTTAATAAATAAAAGCTTTCATTACATACTTAAAAATAATTTTACTCTATTAAAATTTTCCTTGATTATTTAGGTTTCAATCTGTAAAATGCTAACACTTGATTCTTTGTTCTTTAAGATAAGTTAGTATAAATTGAGTTTTCATAAGTAATGTTTTCATTTGTAAATTTTCATTTTCTTCTAAACATTTCCAGAATCAAAATTAACAGTATATTATAACATATTAAAACTTCATTTTTAGATTAGAGTGCTTCTGATGGAACTTGAAGAAGCAAGGGGTAACCATGTAATTCGCGATGAAGAAGTAAGCTCTGCTGATATAAGTAGTTCATCTGAAGTAATATCACAGCATCTAGTATCTTATAGAAATATTGAAGAGCTTCAACAGCAAAATCAACGTCTTTTAGTGGCTCTTAGGGAACTTGGGGAAACCAGAGAAAGAGAAGAACAAGAAACAACTTCATCCAAGTAAGCAATTGACTACCTCAGTTTGGTCAGCAAACATTTATTGAGATCTTTTGATCTTTTATGGGCCCCCAACTGCTATGAATATAGTGATTTAGGGGGGAGGGAAATTGAGCACCAATACCAAAAAAAGAAATCCTACTCTTAGGGACCTCAATTATGAGTGAGACAGACAAAATAGATAATAATAGGTAATGAAATAGATAATTTTTGTTCAGCGTGATTAGTGCTGTAACAGAAAAAGCCTATCTATGGGAGCGTAGAGGTGGAGGACCTAGGCTAGATTTTGGGGGAACACACTAAGCTTTATGGAGAACATATACAGGAATTGCTCATAAAGAGTTTTTTCAAAAAACTTGTATGCTAGAGGGGGAAAGATGTCTATGAAAGCAAGAAGACTAAAGTTTGGACTGAGTTGATTTGATTTTTGCAGCAAATTTTTTAGATTGCATTGGTGAGTATGAGTACATGAGTCCTGTGTGTTGGGGATTTAAAAAGTCAGGTGGCTCATGCCTGTAATCCTAGCACTCTGGGAAGCTGAGATGGGAGGATCACTTGAGCTCAGGAGTTGAGACCAGCCCGAACAGGAACAAGACCCTGTCTCTACCAAAAATAAAAAAAGTTAGCTGTGTGTGGTGGTGCACGCCTGTAGTCCCAGCTACTCAGGAGGCTGAGGCAGGAGGGTCGCTTTAGCCCAAGAGTTTAAGGTTGCAGTGAGCTATGATGACACCGCTGTACTCTACCGTGGGCGACAGAAAAAAAATCAGTAGGAAATGAAAGGACAAGAGAGACAAAAATAGTGTGCTTGGTGGTAGATGAAGATGCTTAGGGAATTTACAGTAGAAATTATAATTGCCTAACTCTTCAATGCAGTCTGGTAAAATAGACTGATTTCTTTTCCTTACAGAATCACTGAGCTTCAGCTCAAACTTGAGAGCTCCCTTACTGAACTGGAGCAACTCCGTGAGTCACGACAGCATCAGATGCAGCTTGTTGATTCCATAGTCCGTCAGCGTGATATGTATCGTATTTTATTGTCACAGACAACAGGAGTTGTCATTCCCTTACAGGGTAGGCTTGTATATGTTATCCTAAGTAATATTTTGGAAATGTGTATTAGGGAATAAATTTTGCATAAGCAATAGCCACTCTAATGATGGTAGCTTCAAATTTGACGACAATAAAAGATTGATTATACCATGCCATCAATTCTGAAACGCACCATTATTTTATGTATTACTAAGAAAGAAGAAATGCTTACTATTATTATAAAATGTGCATCTTAGCATCAATAACTTATAATATTTATATTTTGGTTATATTTTAACATTTAATTTGTAAATATTATCTCTAATTAGAAAGCAAAACAATACATTGTTTAGTGGATTTCTTATTTTAAAACCCCTATAATCTTATGATTTCATTTAAATAAATGTAGCTTATTGATTTTGTCATGATGTATTTGCAAAGAAATACTAGATTAAAACTGATTTATGAAAACCAACAAAGCATTTTATCAGTCTTTTTACTTTTCTGAAGCTTCAAGCTTAGATGATGTTTCTCTTATGTCAACTCCAAAACGTCCAAATACATCACAGACTGTTTCCACACCTACTCCAGTACCTGTGACTGAATCAACAGAAGCTATAGAAGCTAAGGCTGCCCTTAAACAGGTAAAGATCACACCTTTATCTTTGTGTTGGATTTTTAGAGAACAGTGTTATCTTTTAATAATTTCCAATATTTAGTTGCAGGAAATTTTTGAGAACTATAAAAAAGAAAAAGCAGATAATGAAAAAATACAAAATGAGCAGCTGGAGAAACTTCAGGAGCAAGTTACAGATTTGCGGTCACAAAATACCAAAATTTCTACTCAGCTGGATTTTGCTTCTAAACGGTAAATTTTCCTTTGTTCAAAATATAATAAAGTCTAACTGTTATACTTCAAAAGATCAATCAAATTCAATAGTTAATTTGCAATAGTCTTGCTTTTTTGTGGACCATGTTCCAGAATGAGAACCTGTGGTAGTTCATTTTTTAGTATTGATTAATGATTTTCCTGGGCAGTGCTAAGGGATTATATTACTTATAAGTTGAAATTCATGTGAGGAATGTTGTTAGTTTCCCTTCTCGAGATTGAGGGATTTGTTGTTTCTGTAGGATTTAATTCTTTTGTAAATGCTCCAAAGTATAGAGAAATGGGAGCAAATTTTATTCTGCCTTTTCTATTCTAGGTAGAAGAGAAGTGAGTGTTAGGTTAATTTTAGGAAAATTCACTTTCTTGGTCACTTCCAAAGAAATAATAGTAAATTTCATTTCATGGTAAATTTCATGGTTATTAGATTCATTGAGTGCTTGTTAGTTTAGCATGTTAGGACAAAATTTGTTTTTATATAGTACATGATAATATCAATGTATGTTTTTATAAGGATATAGCAGGCAGTTACTACTGTACATCTAGTAGTTCAACATCGTTTGAACCTAAAAGGTTCAAAGCACCTTTTTTTCTATGTTGACACCTTTAGGCAGCCATTTTCTAACCTTTCAAGCGCACAAGAAAATAAGATGAAGGATTATAGCGGAAAAAAGGATTGGAAAAAGATCCATCACTACCCATTCATAAATATCTTAAATTGCATACTGCATTGTGGTGGGTGTCTGGTGTATCAACATTATATTGGTGTTATTTTAAATGTGATTAATTTTTCCTGAATGCATAAAATGAAAAAGTTATTCAGCATGAAATACTGTACTTTCTTAGAACTTGAATTTAACCATCAAATTGGAATTTGGAAAAAGAATGAAGGTTTTCCATTATTGTATGAGCTACTTTTTCATATTATTGATCATGTAAAATTAAGCTGTTGTGAAATTCTTCAGGGAACTAAACTAGGATATAGTATTTCAGTTGCTTATAGAATTTTTTTTCCCCATGTAAGTTATGAAATGCTACAAGATAATGTTGAAGGATATCGTCGAGAAATAACATCACTACATGAAAGAAATCAGAAACTCACTGCAACGACTCAAAAGCAGGAACAAATCATCAATACAATGACTCAAGATTTGAGAGGAGCAAATGAAAAGCTAGCTGTTGCAGAAGTGAGACGAATAACTCTGATCTGATTTGCTTTATAAATTGCATTTGATGTTTCTTTAGTTTTTACGTTGATTTTACTCATTGTTATGACTTAAATATTTAAGAGGTTTGTGGATTAAAAGTCCTTATTACATAGTTCATTTTTATCTTGCTCACACTCCATTGTGAGGAGTGGACAGCAGCATTTTTTCAAACTGCTGGAGTAAATTTTATGACTGATAATTCACATGAATTATCAAGTATAAATATAAATACTTTGAAATGAAATATTAATTTTCAGAGCATTCTCCCAGATCCCCTGAGACTCAGAGTATACTCTTTATGAGGGGAAAAAAAGTTTAAATATATCAGTCATCACTTTAAACCAGGTACTTAGAAACAAATATGGATTCTGAAATATGTATAATTTATTAGTGTGCACATATGACTATAGCATAGTGATATAGTTTTACCCTTTTACTCTGGCATTTTAGATTTTTCTTGCTATTTCTAAAGTCTGATTTATTAGCGCAAAGAAATAATAAGTATTTGTAGTAATTGTAAGATTTTTTTCTTTGATCTAGTCCCAGTAATTTTTGCTTCATATTTTAATACATGAAACTAAGGTGTTATATTTCCTCATATGATGAGGAGGTATAGTTTCTAAATAGCATTAAGAAATATGTAGTAATGAATCATTTTAATTTTATAATTGAATTATTACATTTGACACAATATTTTCCAACATTTTTTCTTTCACTTGTATTTGCCTTAAGGTAAGAGCAGAAAATCTGAAGAAGGAAAAGGAAATGCTTAAATTGTCAGAAGTCCGTCTTTCTCAGCAAAGAGAGTCTTTGTTAGCTGAACAAAGGGGGCAAAACTTGCTGCTAACTAATCTGCAAACAATTCAGGTAACCAAATAAAAAGCACTTGTAGAAAAAAAATTATAAAAGTTAAGTTGAAATACAAAGTATCCTTGTATCCTTTCAATTTTCTTTATTAGAAAATTTATCTGTCACTTTTTCATCCATTATGATAATCATTGAATTTTGGGGTTAAGGCATTTCAATGTTTTAAATAGAACATTGAAGGAACTGATTGAAACCATGCAATTGGCAGGTTTTCTACACAGGTCTGTATTTATAGAGTCCTATGCAACTTATTCACAAGATTAATCCTATTCACAAGATTAATTCTTTGGTTTTATTTTTCTTTAAAACTTTGGGAAATCTGAATGACTTATAACATGTTTCTCTTTTTTTATATGTAATAGATGTTTTAATATGAAAGATGTCAAAATGATTTCTTGATAAATATTCTGTAGTAGATCTTAACTTCTTCATATAGCAATGTGTTGTAATCCTTTAATTCTCTATAGGCTTTAATTCTCTTTGTATTTTTATTTTTAATTTTTTTACTTTTTTCTTAAACATAACCAAAAATTTTTTCTTTACCTCAGGGAATATTAGAGCGATCTGAAACAGAAACCAAACAAAGACTTAGTAGCCAGATAGAAAAATTGGAACATGAGATTGCTCATCTAAAGAAGAAGTTGGAAAATGAGGTGGAACAAAGGCACACACTTACTAGAAATCTGGACGTGAGTCTATCAGTGTTCTGAATTTCTATAGTTCATTTATATTTAGTAATTAATCTGGTGTGTGGACACACTGCCATCCAAGTTGAAGCATGGTTTTGAAAATCTTTTCTTACAGAGTTTTTCTTGCCTCATTATATGCCTAATTATTTTTGCTTGGGTGCCATACATTGTTTAGCCTCTTGAATGCTGGATATTTTCCTTTAATCTTCTTGAGGTTTGTTCTGGGATGCAGTAAAATTGATTGAAAATGGTTTGATTCTTTTGAGTCTTGCTTTTTATGATGTATTAGGTGGGCCCACAGCAGTGCTCAATCTAGGATTTAATTTCCCCACTACTGAGGCAAGACCTTCTTGAATACTGACTAATCCCAGTGTCTAATTAAATTCAGTTTTTTCAGTCAGGCTGCTGGGAACAGGCATTCTTCTTCACTTTGAGTGCCAGGCACTCCTCTCTCTAATCTCTTTGGATGAATCTTGCCTCTGTCTGGAGTAATCTTCTCACATGCATGCACTGAGCACTACTCTGCTGAATATTTGAGGGGGACCGTCTGCGGATCTCCAGGGTACTCAATCTGTGAAACTCTCTTCTCTCTGATAGTCTGTCTTATGAATTTGAGTTACTTTAGTCTTCCTGAATTCTCAAATCTGTCTTCCCGATTCAGAGAATCTCCTGGTGTCTGCCTCATTTCCCCCGCCCTGTGTCATAGCCCAGGAACTTTGAAGTCAGAAAACCAGGGCATTTATAGGGTTCACCTCTTTTGTTTACCATCTCAGGGATCTCAGCTGTTTTCATGTGTTCTCTCTGTTTTCTTTTGATTGTTTGAGGTGGGAAGCTAAATCTGTTTTCTGTTACTCTATCTTGGTCAGAGTTCTAAGAGTTTGTAGAAAGAAAACTTGAACCTCTAGTTTCTTAGGCACGTAAAGGTACTGTTCATAGAATTTATGCATTTTTTCTTATAGGTTCAACTTTTAGATACAAAAAGACAGCTAGATACTGAGGCAAATCTTCATCTTAACACAAAAGAACTATTAAAAAATGCTCAAAAGGAAATTGCTACATTGAAACAGCACCTCGGTAATATGGAAGCCCAGCTTGCTTCTCAGTCTTCACAGAGAACTGGTAAAGGTAAATAAATAAGAAGAAGGATACAATACTAAGTAAAGAAGTACTTTGTTAGGTTTATAATATATTTTGTAAATATATATTCTTTTTGGATGTCGAAAAAGGAAAACAACACCTTCACTCTTCATGTAGTAAAGCTCAGTTTTGGGTTTAAATTAATAAATTGCAGTCTTGAAGATTCAAAATAGTTATGTAGGGCACCTGACCAAGGTATGTTCTGAGTTTTTCAGTTCTACATGGTTTTATTTCCTAATGGAAGGGAAAAAATAGTAAGTATTTACAGACAGTCCCTGACTTATGATGGTTCAACTTAAGGTTTTTCAACTTTATGATGGTGTAAAAGCTATACACATTCAATAGAAACTGTACTTCAGTACAGTATTCAATAAAGTACATAAAATATTAAAACACTTTATTATAAAATAGACTATATTAGATGAGTTTGCCCAACTGTAAGCTAATGTAAGTGTTCTGGGCACATTCAAGGCAGCCTAGGCTAAGCTAAGCTATGATATTCAGTAGGTTAGGTGTATTAAATGCATTCTCAGCTTAGGACATTTTCAACTTCTAGTGAATTTATTAGGACATCACCCCATCATGAGTTAAGGAGCATCTCAGTGTATGTGTATGTAAATAGATATATAGATATCTGCTACATGTGTAAAGGAGACATATATATACACACACACACATATATATAATTGTCCAATAGTCCTTATTGATACCATGTGCGTTCTTTT
The DNA here is from genome assembly GCF_020740605.2 of Lemur catta. Lineage (NCBI taxonomy): Eukaryota > Metazoa > Chordata > Mammalia > Primates > Lemuridae > Lemur > Lemur catta. Next base: position 21,581,072 of record NC_059150.1, on the reverse strand, counting down.
CGACTTAAAATTTTTGCCTTTTTTATGCATTTTAGATAACAAAAATTGTTCCAAATATCTTTTTTAATTTTTGTAATAGCTGATATCAAATATTTGAACTTTTTGAAGAAGTAACATGACAAAATGCCTGTTAGTTTTATTTTGGTATTCAGCATGGATTGAAACATGCAATATGCTTTCCAGATAGTTAAAATACTTCTGTATTTGAGTCTTAATCGTAATTTCACAAACTCTTTGATAACAGTCATCTATAATACCATTAAAATGTGAATTTTAATAGAGCTGTTATATCTTTTAGGTCAGCCTAGTGACAAAGAGGATGTGGATGATCTTCTGAGTCAGCTAAGGCAAACAGAAGAGCAGGTGAATGACTTGAAAGAGAGACTCAAAACAAGTACTAGTAATGTAGAACAGTATCGAGCAATGGTTACTAGTTTAGAAGAATCCCTGAACAAGGAAAAACAGGTATGCCTGTTCTGAATTCAATTTGAACACATTTATTAACCTTTTTGTAAATTATGAGCCTGCTACGTATAAGGCACTGTGGTATGGATTGGATTGACGTTATCACTGTTACCTTCTGAGAGTGCTTGAGTCTAACAAGCCAGATAAATAAAAAACACAAAATTCATAAAGCAAGAGAAGATGTAATTGCTATAGGAAAGGTACAGATCAAATATTGAGGACAATGAGAGGTAGGGAAAGTTATTTGTCTCCTGGAAATGATGGCTTCACACGAGAGATGGTACTTGTGGCGGAGCCTTGGATGAAGGTATCATCTAGATAGTTAGATACAGTAGAAAGATATTCCATGTAGTAGGAATCCTCAGCCAAGGTAGAAAGGAATCAGATGATAACAGTTTGTAGTTTGGCTATTGTCCTGAGTTTGTGAAGTGAAATAGTGAGGGATACAGTTACAAAAGTCATTGAGAACCAAATGTGAAAGGTTTTTAATGTAATGTTAAATTATATTCTGTAGGTTTATTAAGAGCCATTGATTTTTTTTAACATGTCATAACCAGAATTTTTTTTTTTTGCTTAGAAAATTAATTTGGTAGATTGGAGGATTCATTTGGAGGCTATAGCAGTAGTCTAGGGCCACAGTTTTAAAAGCTCCTTTTGTGATTGGCATCAGTGAAAAGCAGTGAAAACATATGAGGAACATACCTTTCAGTGGTAGAGTAGGCAGATTTGGCAAGAGGATGTGAGGATTGAGGGAAAAGTAAGAAATGGAAATTTCCCCTCAAAAGAGAAAAATGACCAATAGCCAAGTTGAGAGGTAAATTATGCTTATAGGTTTACATGGTGTTTTTGCTTGTTTTTGTATCTTCTAGTCACATTTGGTGGATTCTTTTTCTAATATAAGGCAAACATCAATTTTAGTACTTACCAAATTTAGTTTAGATTTGGAGAAAGTAATTGTATAATTTTAAATGTATAATTTTTGTATCCTACTTTTTGTAATATGGCGAAGGTGACAGAAGAAGTGCGTAAGAATATTGAAGTTCGTTTAAAAGAGTCAGCTGAGTTTCAGACACAGTTGGAAAAGAAGTTGATGGAAGTAGAGAAGGAAAAACAAGAACTTCAGGATGATAAGCGAAAAGCCATAGAGAGCATGGAACAACAGGTAAATTAAGCTGTTAACCATATTATCTTTTTTTCTTGTAAGGATTTGAATTCTATATCTAGCTCATTAGTTACCACTCAGATCATTTCAACAGAATTTATTGAACATGTAGACAACAATTTTAGCTTTTTGTTTTACCCTGTATATCTGTATACATTTCCTTTTGAAAATTTTAGACTTCTTTACAGAAGAAGGTATTAGTGCTGCTTTTTAGAAGCCTATGTCTGAGGTTTGACTTTTGCAAACATTAGTTAGGGAGTGGATATAGAGTTGCATAACTGTACAGTAGATTATATCAGGTTATAACTATTTTAAATTTAGCATCAATCCTTTGGGCTAATTGGATCTTTAAAAATCTGTCTGTCAATGCAGTAATACAACACAGTATTTTCTAAGTAAGTTTGCGGTTAACTCTGGTTTAATCTTCTTCCTCCTTAGTTATCTGAGTTGAAGAAAACACTTTCCAGTGTTCAGAATGAAGTACAAGAAGCCCTTCAGAGAGCAAGCACAGCTTTAAGTAATGAACAGCAAGCCAGACGTGACTGTCAGGAACAAGTAAGTGTTGTGTTCATAGCCAGTTATTAAGAAATCAGCTTTGATCCTAGAGAATGGTTCTTGGAGTATATTTTTGTGTTTGGGGGACAAGTAGATCTTACAAAAATGCATGATTATTTCCACTCTTGTGGAACCTGGACTAAGATAAATTGAAGATATAGATGAAGGCTAAAAGTAAATAGTACAATATTCATTAACAATCTTGACAAATGGGAAAAAATGGAAAACCAGAATTAGGATGCTAAAACGTGTACATGCTTTCATTTGTGAACATTCTTTTACTATTTTGGTCTTTCCATAGATCTTGTAAAATTTTATTACAGACAAAACGGTTAGAGGTATGTTCCCTCAACAATAAGGACCTTTTGATAACATTTTTAATGCACTGCTGAGCTTGCATCGATTTGTATACACCTCTTTTTATAAAATTATTTAAAACGTCTTATTAAGTGTATATATGTACATGCATATATGCATGTGACAAAGCTTTTTATAGTTGTTTTAAGAAGTGATAAAACAATTCAGGAAAGTGGGAGTCATTGAAATGGTGGTGGTATGTTAGTAGCTATTCATTGGTTACAATTCTTTATCGCTTTTGTATATGTAACATGTATGCATCAAGATTGCTTTAAAAATGGAATACAGGGTAAAGAGGCTTCATAAGTAAATTTGATAAAAATGAATTATCTTTGGCTTATTGCCAAACACAGCATACCATCAGAAATTAAAGTTAAATAATTTATCTATAATTCAATATGCAAATAAATGATTTTCATTTCTCTTTATTTTTAAGTTTCTGTGTGTGTTTCATAGGCTACCTGTGACAGAGAAATAAGAAAAAGAAAAAGAAAAAAATAGAAGAAGTTTGTGTGTGTATATGGAATATATTTCACATAGCTTAGTTATTTTTAGCTTTTTATTTCATAAAGTTTATTCCAAATTGATACCTAGTCTTCTAAGATTCATTGTTAAAAGTTTTTTAAGTAGATATAGCATTAACTTTTAATTCTCCTGTTTGCTACATTTAGATTGTTGCCACTTTATTTTTAAAAATGCAGTGTGTGTCTTTTCCAAAAGTACTGATCAGCGTTATGGATTTTTAATCTTTGGTGTCAATGTGGGAATAATTTCTTACAGGCTAAAATAGCTGTGGAAGCTCAGAATAAGTATGAGAGAGAATTGATGTTGCATGCTGCTGATGTTGAAGCTCTACAAGCTGCCAAGGAACAGGTTTCAAAAATGGCATCGATCCGTCAGCATTTGGAAGAAACAACCCAGAAAGCAGAATCACAGTTGTTGGAGTGTAAAGCGTCTTGGGAGGAAAGAGAAAGAATGTTAAAGGTATTATTGTACAGCATAATAGAATTATCCAGGGAATTGAAAGAGTTTTTTTTCTTTAAATGTGTATTGGAAAGATCTGCTATTATGATAGACCTCTTGGCTTATAGGATGAAGTTTCTAAATGTGTTTCACGCTGCGAAGATCTAGAGAAACAAAACAGATTACTTCATGATCAGATTGAAAAACTAAGTGACAAGGTAGTTGCCTCTATGAAAGAAGGTGTACAAGGTCCATTGAATGTATCTCTCAGTGAAGAAGGAAAATCTCAAGAACAAATTTTAGAAATTCTCAGGTAAATCAAATATGTTTTTCATTCTTCATTTCTGTGTCATAACAACTATAAAATGAAATTATAAATGCCTATATTAGAGAAGGGAATTATACAGAGTTTTGATATAAAGCTCATTCTGTCTTTTATTGGCCAACAAACCCACAACCACCAAATTGGTCACTTTTAACAGGTAGAAATGTTAAATAAATGACTTTAAAGTTGATTCTGATAGTAAGAATATGAGCAGGCTCCTCTTGAAAAACTATATGCTTTTCAGGTTATTTTAAAGATACACGTTTTTACAGCCAAAGTCTTTAATAAAAAATAAAAATGTATCTCTCATTATTTATTATTAACAAAAACATGAAAGTAGTTAATAAAGTGAGTAATTTTTGTCATCTTAAAAATTACCCAAGTTTTGAAATGTTGGCTTTTTTAATTCAAATAAGATTTTAACATATATATTCTTGTAGATTTATACGACGAGAAAAAGAAATTGCTGAAACTAGGTTTGAGGTGGCTCAGGTGGAGAGTCTACGTTATCGACAAAGGGTTGAACTTTTAGAAAGAGAGTTGCAAGAACTGCAGGACAGTCTAAATGCTGAAAGAGAGAAAGTCCAGGTATGTATACTAAGCTTTCAGAAAGCAATTGTTAAGTTCATTTATATTTCTACCAATTAACACAGCATAAAATTTACTTTGAAATAAACATTCTTCCTAGACCTATAGATTCATTAAATGATTTTTAAGTACGGTATAGTATAGTGGTTAAGTGTGAAGGCTCTGTAACCAAATGCCTGGTTTCAAATTCTAGCATCATACAATCATCTATGTGGTCTTGGGGACATTGTTTAACTTCCCTGCTCTTAGTTTCCTCACCTGTAACATTTGGATAATAATAATGAGGATTAAGTGAGTTTGTGCACATGAAGCATCTAGAACCATGTCTGCTTTGTAGTATGTACTTAATAAATTCCAGCTGTCTCAATTTATTGTAGTTGTCCTTGTGTATACACCTGGATAGTCACTCTAGAATAAAATGGTAGAATAAAACTGCTACCAATATATCTTTCTCAGCAAAGGAGCAGAAAGCAGTCAAAACTAACAATGAAAGGAAAAGAAGGTGCTGTAATCAAGCTTGCTTGATTACCCCACACCAGCACCCAAAAGCTTACTGTTGAGTTACCTCATTCTGAGGAGATACAGTAATATACCCCCACATCTAAGAGGAAGGAAATTAAGACCTTAAAGTAAATATTTACCTTCTTTTAACTAATAAGTAGTCAAAATGACAGCAAGGGAGGAACCATTGAACAGGGGAAAGTAATAATTAGATTTATGGGATTTATGTTTTCAGCAGAAGTTAAAAGTTTCAGAATTTCATCCTGTTCAGAAAACAATCCAAATTCAAATTTACCACCATGGAAATAATAAACAAACCCTCCCATTCAATAGAGTTAACGCTTGAAGGAAAGAAGGGCAGAATTAGTGTTTCTAACAAAGAAGGCATAATGTCTCAGTCTTTTCTGCTCCCTTTGCTGTTCCCTTGGGCTATAGAAAAGCAAATACTAAAAAATACCCAGCCCATGGACAAGTTTGGAGGGGAAAACCAACTAAAGAATCAAGAAGTAATACACATTATATCAAAAATAATATAATAGCTGTTCAAGTATGAGTAATGTAGCATGGCAACCACAAAATATGCTATAGCTTTAAAAGTAGCGGGGGAGGAAAGTAACGTCACATACAAAAGATGGATAATTATATCCAGTGAGAAGAAAAAAAGTTCTTCACAGTTCAGTAGATATTCGGTAAAATTGCTTAGTACAAAGTGACAAAACAACAGAAGAAAAGAGGGATTTCTGAACACAAGGGAAAAAACTGAGGATTAAAATAACATTATTTTAGAGCTATTAATAAATTCAGTGCAGCAAGAAAAAATAATACAGGAAGATAGAAGTTTGGATTGATGTTTTTGCCTAATGTTAATACTGATTATTTGTTGGTGGAATTTGTAGTGTGTTTTTACTTTTATCTTTATAATTCTTTGCATTTGTTTAAACTCTTTGCAATTAGCATGCATCACAGAAAATTGTAAACTTTCAAAAATTGCAGTTTTAAAAGTTGAAATTTAAATTCTATTTTGTTGTAAGGAGGATTAGAACTAGAAGGAAAAGGTAACCTTTCAACTATTATTAAACTTTGGTGTCTATGTGTGTTTGAAATGTTTAGGTAACTGCAAAAACAATGGCTCAGCATGAAGAACTGATGAAGAAAACTGAAACAATGAATGTAGTTATGGAGACCAATAAGATGCTAAGAGAAGAAAAGGAGAGACTAGAACAGGATCTACAGCAGATGCAAGCAAAGGTTTGTAGATTAGTAATCAAAAATGGAGGCATGTTATTATTTTTAATAATATTATAAATGAATTTTTACATTAGTTGTTAAAAAATATATTGGGACTATTTTCAGGTGAGAAAACTGGAGTTAGATATTTTACCCTTACAAGAAGCAAATGCTGAGCTGAGTGAGAAGAGTGGTATGTTACAGGCAGAGAAGAAGTTACTAGAAGAGGATGTCAAACGTTGGAAAGCACGTAACCAGGTAAATGCAGTTATACCTATTCCTAGGCATGGAAACGTGCCTAGGAATACATGTTGATTTTAACTAATGGGGTAAAATGAAAGGGGATAAAAATATTTGAAGAACTAGTGAAATATCTTTTTGTTTTTATCAGTGAAAGTCTTAATATGTTACATGTATATATGCAACAGATGTTAACCTTAAAACTCAATTTTTTAAAAATTTTTGGTTACATTTGATTTTTAAAAAGCAGTTAATTTATTTCCCATAATTCCAAAATTTTAGTCTTTATCTCTGAGATACTTTTATACGTGAAAATAGGAATTTATATACTTTATTGAAGCACTTTAAGAAGACTTGTTTCTGGCACCTTTTTAGAGAGATGAAACCGTACAGCGTAGTGCGGTTAGAAATTCCAGCTCTGTCAACCAGAAGGTGGAAAATATGCCTTGCACATACTAGTTATGTAATTTGTGAGAGGTTCTTCACCTCTCACAGGAAATAATACCCCTCTTCATGTGATGGAAATGAAATAAACGTAAAGAAGCTCACCCAGAACTGGCACCTAGAAAATGTTCATGTTTATTTAAATTATAATACAATATGCACATTTTTTTCATTGTAAACATCACTTTAATGAAATTAGGTACTTAAGCTTTTAAGATTCTTTGTTTCTCTTTATTTGGCCTCATTATAAATAATCTGAAATGTATATTCACAAATATGAAACAATAATGAGCAGTTAATAACATTTGATTGTTTTCCCCCCTCTTCCATTGTGGCTAGACAAGCTAAATCTTAGTTTGATCTTGGTATCTTGTAGTTCTGTGCTTGATTACTTTACATGCGGGATACGTAATATAAACATAATTAGATATTCTACTATTTTATTATAGCACATTTGTTTCATAAAGCCCAAAAGACCGAATATACATTTTTGATCTTCTAGCATCTAGTAAATCAACAGAAAGATCCAGATACAGAAGAATATCGGAAGCTCCTTTCTGAAAAGGAAGTTCATACTAAGCGTATTCAACAGTTGACGGAAGAAATTGGAAGACTTAAAGCTGAAATTGCAAGGTATATGGAAAGAAGCCTTAAATCATCTATAATACATGAAATCTTGAAGTTTATTTCAACTCTTTATATGACTCCCCAAGTGCTTTCTAGTTTTAGAAAGAATGGAAAGCATTAGAGCCCTTTTATCTGGCTTCCCTCTGTTTTTCTGTGGAGTCAAGCAAACAACGATATAATATTATGCCTTCATATATAAAATATATATGAGAATATTATTATTCTCATTATAGAGAATTATTTCTCTATATTTTTTTTTCAAAAGCTACTTAGTATTAATTCTAAAGCTAGTTAATTTGCTAAGCAGCTGTCAAAATCTTGTTAAGTAGGTTTTGCTTTTTTTTGGTTAGCTTACATTTGTGATTTGCCCCTTTCAAAATAAGAAATTAAATATTAAAATTAATGTTTCTGGTTTACATTTTTTAAACTTTAGTATAATTTGTCAGTGTCATGTCTCCTACTTATATGAATGCTTTACAGCTTATAAATTTTTGTCATACATACTCTATACATAACAGTAGTCTTATATGTTAATTAGGAGAGAGATTATTTTTTAGTCTTAAAGATGAGGAAGCTAAGATTCCAAAAGCTTGACTACCTAACGTTACAGAGTTAGTTGTTAAACCCATACTCTTAATTCAGGTCATCTGATTTCAAGTTCCAATTCATAATACGGTACAGGGGTTGGCACACTATAGCCTGCAGGCCAAATATTGCCCATGACTTGTGTTTGTACAGCCGATAAGCTAAGAATGATTTTTACATTTTTAAAGCACTGTATAAAAAAAGAAGAACATCTGGAAAAGACTTTATGTGGCTTGCAAAGCCTAACATACTAACTCTATCTGGCCCATTACAGAAAGAGTCACAGCAGTAGAAAGAATGTAGGTGTGCTGTCAAGCAAACCCGAATTGAAATCTAGATACCATCATTTGATTACATTGTAAAATTGTGCATGTTACTTGACCACTAGTAGCTTAGTTTCTCTCACCTCTAAAATAGCCACATAAGCCTATGTAATAAGGTCTTTCCAAAGGACCATAAATTTATAAGTTAAATAATTATCTTTTGAAGTGTGTGTGGAGCATTTTTAGGATTTTTAAATAAAAAACTTATTAAAGTAGCACAATATAAACTTATATTGAAGCATTTGAAAAAAGTCTCGATATTTAGTCTTTGTCCTTTCCTCCGTTTTTGAAAGATCAAATGCATCTTTGACCAACAACCAGAACTTAATTCAGAGTCTGAAGGAAGATTTAAATAAAGTAAGAACTGAAAAGGAAACCGTCCAGAAGGACTTAGATGCCAAAATAATTGATATCCAAGAAAAAGTCAAAACTATTACTCAAGTCAAGAAAATTGGACGCAGGTACAAGACTCAATATGAAGAACTTAAGGCACAACAAGATAAGGTATTTTGAAAAGCTTTTCTTTAAAAAAAAATTAGAATGAATCTTAAAGAAATCTTATTTCTTTGTAATCTTGAATATTATAGATATTTAGATTCCAAACTCTTGTGTAAGTGTATATGATATCTTTTTTAAGATTGGTTCTTTTAATATGTCTGAAGTGCATTATAAACTCAAAAAGAAATTTTGGGCCGGGCGCGGTGGCTCACGCCTGTAATCCTAGCCCTCTGGGAGGCCGAGGCGGGTGGATCGCTCGAGGTCAGTTCGAGACCAGCCTGAGCGAGACCCCGTCTCTACTAAAAATAAAAAGAAATTATCTGGACAACTAAAAATACGTATATAGAAAAAATTAGCCGGGCGTGGTGGCGCATGCCTGTAGTCCCAGCTACTCGGGAGGCTGAGGCAGTAGGATCGCCTAAGCCCAGGAGTTTGAGGTTGCTGTGAGCTAGGCTGACGCCACTGCACTCACTCTAGCCCAGGCAACAAAGTGAGACTCTGTCTCAAAAAAAAGAAAAAGAAATTTTGGTAAACAGATATTTTAGTTCAGTTTTCACATTTCGAATACTATCCCTTTTTAAAGCTACATCCTCATAACTCATTGCTAATTAAAATTGTGTATATCAAAAATTGATGACTAATCAGACTTTGTATATTTCAAGTAAGTTGTTTGTTAAATGCCTATCAAAAAGAATCCAAAAATCTTTGTTATATTTTTAACCTAAATCTTGTTTTTAATTCTCGAAGATAAAGAATTTGTATGTTGACTTAATTACATATTTATCCTATGTTAGATTAGAAAATACATAAAGAAAAAAATCCAAAATTTTTACCCTTCAGTGTTAATCACTGTTAGCACATTAGTATACTTTTCTGCACACATAGTATGTTTTCCCAAAGAAATGATATCATTTGCATATGTTCTTTTGTGGTCTTGCTTTTCCACTCTGAGTTAAGTGAAAAACTCATTATTGTGAAAATATATTTCTGTGTCAAAAATTCATCTACAATGCATCATCATTTTGATTAGCTATTTAGTATCCAGTTGTATGGAAAACCATAATTAACTAATTCCCTATTTTTGAACATTAAAGTTATTCTATAGAAAATCCATTTTTGAATACCCTCAAGGTTAAAATTTCCTTGCATAACTATGATTATTTCCTTAGATAAACTTGCAGAAGTTGAGTTCCCGAATATAAATACGTAGGTGTATTATTACTGTTTGTCTTCTTAGGTCATGGAGACTTCTGCTCAGTCTTCTGGAGACCATCAGGAACAGCATGTCTCAGTCCAGGAAATGCAGGAGCTCAAAGAAACCCTCAACCAAGCTGAAACAAAGTCAAAATCACTTGAGAGTCAAGTAGAGAATCTGCAAAAGGTATGCATGTGAGAGCAGTAAAAGATGTCCCTAATTCTTTCTGTGTTGTGTACCTAAAGAAATATGTGTTAGCCACTGACACTTTCCCTTATCATGTGGGAATGCATAAATTTCTTCTTTTTACTTTGAATGGCTCATGTATGTAAACAGTATCTAATTATCTTCAAGTATCCACTTAGTTGGTTTGACCACCTTTTTATATTTATACTTCCATTTAATCTAAGAAAAAGCAAATTAATGTTACATTTTAAGTTTATATGACAGACATGCAGTTTGTATTGATTTGATTGAATTCTATGGTGAATACTTTGTTTTCCTTTAAAAGACATTGTCTGAAAAAGAGTTGGAAGCAAGAAATCTTCAAGAACAGACTGTGCAGCTTCAATCTGAACTTTCAAGGCTGCGTCAGGATCTTCAAGATAGAACCACACAGGAGGAGCAGCTCCGACAACAGATAACTGAAAAGGAGGAAAAAACAAGAAAGGCTATTGTGGCAGCAAAATCAAAAATTGCACACTTAGCTGGTAAATCTCTGCTTAATGTTTGAACTTGGTAGTAAAATTTGGTTATGTGATGCAGGCTTAAAATTAAATTGGAAAGAAGAAAAGTACGAGTACTACAAAGTGACTTTTTTGGTGTGTGCTTTAAATATTAGGTATATTTAGTTAGGCACAAACATAAAGCAGTTTTAATTTTCAAGTGTGATGAAAATGTCGATATATTTATGAAGTTTTTCTTAATTGTTAACTGGTAATAAATGGATAACGGGTACTGCTATTCTTCTGCTTTAGTGTGTTAACAGTTCTACCTTGTGACAGAGATCATTTGGGCTCAGACTGTGCTGCCCAGCTATCATCTGTAGACAGCATTGGATCTTTCCAGCCCAGGGATTCTTTTGTGCCTCACTGGACAGAGGGCCCCTCTAGCTGTTTAGGGAGAGCACCATGTCAGATTTATGAGGAGCCCAGTGCTGCAAGGCCCACGGCCTTATTCACCCTTGCCTGCCAGTCTGCTGAATAGTTAAATAAAATGTCAAACTGTTGGGTTTTATTATGAGCATTATTTTTTTTCTGCATATTATGGGGGTGAACATTATTTTTAATAATCTCTAAGACAGTGTCCCAACAACTTATTTCATAAAGTTATTGAATTATTTTTAAATATATGCTATAGATTATATGAAATGAAAATTTTGCAACTCATAGTAATGAATTGAATGATACATTAAAATATTAAAATTCCTGTAAAAGAATTCTGCTAACTGGAAGTCTTTAGCTTTTTGAGATTTTAGTTAGGAAAAGTCACATTTCTATGTTGGAGTAAGTATATTTTATATTAAAATACTAAACATAGATATGTTAGAACTTTGCTCATTGAGATGTATAACGTATCAGAACTAATTTAGACGTTAAAGTACAGTAGTGGAATCTGGTATGATCTTTGTGTGTTAATTAGCACATAAATGTTCTTTTGAATGTTTTATTATAATGTAAATATCATTGGGTGGGTACTTTAGGTGTAAAAGATCAGCTAACTAAAGAAAATGAAGAGCTTAAACAAAGGAATGGAGCCTTAGATCAACAGAAAGATGAATTGGACGTTCGTATGACTGCTCTTAAGTCCCAATATGAAGGTCGAATTAGTCGCTTGGAAAGAGAACTCAGGGAGCATCAAGAGAGACACCTCGAGCAGAGAGATGAACCTCAAGAACCTTCTAATAAGGTGATTAGCTAATTCTGTTTAAATGACAAGTCATTTTTTTTCTTTGTACATTTTACTTGAAAGTGCCTTGTGATTCAGGAACCTTTGTCAGAATGAATTTTGGCTAAATTCAAAGTATACAAAAAGAATTAAAATAGGAAGATATTTTGATGGCATTGTTCAATGGACTTTTGTGGGATAGGCACAAAAATCAATCGTTTTCTCTTTATAGGTCCCAGAACAGCAGAGACAGATCACATTGAAAACAACTCCAGCTTCTGGTGAAAGAGGAATGTGAGTTTTGGTTCTTTTACAGTCTGTTATTTGTTTTTCTTTTAAATTTCAGGGAACTTCCGGTGATCTTTGGGGGAGAAACCAGAAATCTATATATTCTGTTATTAAAACATGTATTTGTCTCTGCAAAACTCTATCATGTAGTTGCAAACTTTCATTTTTTGGCATACTTTCGGTCTTACCGAGTAGACGTTTGTGGCAGAGAAAACATCTTTTGTCTTTCAGTTTGTGATTGGCTTCTAAGTTAGTCTGCTACTGATTTTCCCCGTGATATCATATGGTGACAAATATAAAAGGCTGGACTGAGACTTGGATTCAGCGATTCAGTAGTTAGATACATTCTGCATAATCAGAACGCATCACTCCAGAGTGGTGCAGTTTTTAATGCTTAAGTTCAAAACCTCTTCAATAAGAGTTTTGAAACATGTAGTGAACAAGAAGTGGAGAACTGTGCTCACTGTCTTTCTAAAAATATTTGTTTTAAATCTGCCTAATAATTTTTTATGAATCATTATTCTTGTATTTTCTCCTTTTTAAGTGCCAGCACATCAGACCCACCAACAGCCAATATCAAGCCAACTCCTGTTGTGTCTACTCCAAGTAAAGTGACAGCTGCAGCGATGGCTGGGAATAAATCAACACCCAGGGCTAGTATCCGCCCAATGGTTACACCTGCAACTGTTACAAATCCTACTACCACCCCGACAGCCACAGTGATGCCCACCACACAAGTGGAATCACAAGAAGGTTAGTGAAATAAAATAGATCTGATTGAACTGACTGCTTATTCAGATTTATTATGGGTTGATGACAATAACTTCAAGGATAGATGAAACATCCACTAAAGCTGAAGTCAGATATCATTGTAAAGGTGGGTGTCTAGTATTTCAAGGGTATACCTCCCAGGATACTTGTTAATACAGCAAATTGCTTCCTCCCCTCTCTTCCTTTCTGCTTTGTTTTTAAGCTAAAGAAGTGGGAGAGTACACAGCATATTTTTCTAGGACTAACTTTTTCACTTCTAATGACTAAGAAACATGATATGAAATCCACTTTGAAATACTGTACTAAATTACTGCCTCAGGCCAACATTACTTTTTCACTGAAATTATCTGGCCTTTTCATTGCTTTCTCCACTTTTTTCCTGTGGTACTTTGTTACTCATTAAGGCAATAACAACTTTTTATTTTATTCAGTTGTATATATGCTTTTTGATGCCACTAGGCTGAGCTCCTCAAGGACAAGAATCTTACTTTTTATTGTTTAATCCCTCTACTCAACCCCAAAAATAAGTATTCAGCAAAACTTTGCTACAAGCATATTTTCTTAGATATTTATTTGATGTGTATTAGAATTCAGTAAATTATTGAAATATTTAGAAATATGATTTATGTGTATCCCATCAAAGTACAGAATATTTTATTTTGACTATATCCAACAAAATGATTACCAAATACATTACCAGTTAAACTTACTGTTTGTGTTATGATATCAATTACAAAAAACAATGCTTAATGAAAACTTCTAATTTGACTTGAGCTTCTTAATTTCATTAATTTCATTTGGTAATAATTTAAGTGAAATAATAGATGCAAAAAGTTTCAGATATGTATTTGTTTATTTAATTCGGCTAATAATCTATTGCATACTACCATATCAATCATATAGGCAGTACAAAAATGCATAATACATTACCTTTACCCACAATGCTTTTATCTATTAAGTAGTAAGAATAATTATGCAAAACTATGTAAAATGTGACATGTACAATAGGAAAGAATAATTCCAGCTTTGGTAAGAGCAGAAGACTTATATTAAACATAATTATTTTTCAGCTATGCAGTCAGAAGGACCTGTGGAACATGTTCCAGTTTTTGGAAGCACAAGTGGATCTGTTCGTTCAACCAGTCCTAATGTCCAGCCCTCTCTCTCTCAACCCATTTTAACTGTTCAACAGCAAACACAAGCCACAGCTTTTGTGCAGCCCACTCAACAGAGTCATCCTCAGATTGAGCCTGCCAATCAAGAGTTATCCCCAAACATAGTGGAGGTTGTTCAGAGTTCTCCAGTTGAGCGGCCTTCTACTTCCACAGCAGTATTTGGCACTGGTAAGATTAATTTTAAAATGAAGTTAGAATAGATCTATGCATATATGATATCTTGGATATAATATATATCTTCAGTATTCTTTGTACATACTTGATTTCTTCCAGATATCAGAATGAATGAGTGCATTCCTAACATTATTTCATGTTTACTTCTGAATTTGACTATTTTAGGTCAGTTATTTTTGTCATTGAGACCTTTCTTCCCCTCCAGTTATTTTTTGACTTGTTTTAAAGATGAAACAACCCAAAACATATTATATATAACTTAATTGCAGGTCCTGAGGACTAAAAGACACCTAAGACAAAACCATACACTAATTTATATACAGTGTAAATTTTTCATCCAAGGAGTCCCGGGTTTTATAGAAGGCCCCTATGTAAACTTTATAAATAGCAATTATTAACATACATCAGTACAATCTAATTCATTGTAAGAGTTAGGGTCTTTATTAACCAAAGGTTAGGTTGGCATGAAAACATTGATTCAGAGCATAAGTTGCTCTTTGTTTACCTATAGACTAGCAGAAACAAATTATGTTGATGGGCATATATCTAGGACTTAATTAATTGTATTCTAATGATTTGTACAATTAAATGTTTACTGTGTTCTTCTTTGGTTAAGTGACCATGTTGGCTAAATTATCTTTGTTTAAACTGAGTTATTCTCTAATTTCAAGATTTAAATTATGTAATTTCAAAGTTTCAGCTACCCCAAGTTCTTCTTTGCCAAAGCGTACACGTGAAGAGGAAGAGGATAGCACCATGGAAGCAGCAGACCAAGGCTCTGACGATACAGTGGAAATGCCTCTTCCAAAGAAGCTGAAAAGTGTTACACCTGTAGGAACTGAGGTGTGTAAAGTTACTTTATTTCTATCTTTACCAGTAGGGTTAAGGTCTTCTTTTCAGTTAAAGCCTAATGAAAAGTAACCTTTGAAGTTCATTTAGTAGCCTTAATGTTTGATATAAAACCTAATTCATTACAATTTAGCTCTAACAACAACAAAAAATAAAGGAATATAATTTTGGTTAATCTTACAAGTAAGAAGGTAGATAACAGTTTAAAGTATCCATGAGACTTACAAACTTAAAAAACTTTGAAATGCAATTCAACTTAGTTGTTTACAATGATTTTTTATTGAAATGAAAAAAAAATTTGATTAAAGATATGCAAATAGTAATATGAAACATTGTAGGCAATGGTACCTGCGTTGTTAGTGGAAACTTTATATAGTAAGTTTAATAAGAGTGTACATTTCTTTTATATAGCTTTAAAATTGTAAATTTGAGTTTTGTTTTATTGAGAGGACGAGTAGAACAGATAGCCCTTCATGTAGTGCACCTATAACATTTAATATGCTTGCATATTATGATTCAGGAGGAAGTTATGGCAGAAGAAAGTACTGATGGAGAGGTAGAAACTCAAGTATACAACCAGGATTCTCAAGATTCCATAGGAGAAGTAAGTAAAAATATACTTAAAGTAACAAATGGTTGCTTTCAATGAATGAAATTGACAAATTAAAACATTTTCTGGAATTTTTTTAACTTGTTCTCATATTTAATGAACTATTACTAGAATTCACTAGTGCAATTTCTGCTTATTTTACTCCCATGAGAATACTACCTTCTAAATTTATGTTAAAGAAATGTTTTTGTTCATAGGTAGCATAGATTTCCAGATTTTCCAGAGTTGTGAGTGAAGATTATCCACTATTTTAATTAAATTGAGGGAAAAGAGTGCTAGTTGAGTCTTGAGTTGATACATAATACCTCATTTGCTAGAGTCCTCTGTTGTTTCCCTTACAGAATTAAATCATCCATAAAAGGAAATGCGTTTGTATACTTCATTTTCTGAACTCTCATTGAGGTTCCTCTAGAGCAGCTTTCCTGGCAGAAATATCAAAGCACTAGGTTCCATTCCTAGCTCCACCACTTAGAACCTCTGGCTATAAGCATGTCATTATTTCTCTCAATTGTCTCACTTTTAAAAAAAATTTAATTTTTAAGATTATGAAGTACCTAAAACAGTACCTGTCCACATATTAGACACTCTAAATGCTGTTAATTTTCTTGTGTCCCTCTGCCCCACAAGATGAGAATTTAGCTATAATAATATTAATAGTTAACTATTAATACTTAACATAGAACTCATTACCATATACCAAGTTTTGATCTAAGAAATTTACATTTATTCACTATGGGAGGCCAATATAGGAGGATCACTTGAGGCCAAGAGTTCAAGACCAGCCTGAGCAAGAGTGAGACCCTGTCTCTAAAAATAAATAGAAAAATCAGCCAGGCATAGCTAAAATATATAGAAATACATAGAAAAAATTAGCCAGGCATGGTGGCGCATGCCTGTAGTCCCAGCTACTTGGCAGGCTGAGGCAGGAGGATCGCTTGAGCCCAGAATTTGAGGTTGCAGTGAGCTATGATGACACCACTGCACTCTGGCCCAGATGACAGAGTGAGACCCTGTCTCCAAAAAAAAAAAAAAAAAAGATTTGTATTTATTAACTAATTTAATCCTCAAAACAACCCCATTTTATAGATGAAGAAACTGATACCCAGGTAAGTAATATACCTAAGTTCACATAGCATTGGAGCTAGGATTTAAACCCAGGCTGTATAGTTTTAAACTGTCCTCTTAAGCTTGAAACAATACTTTCTCTCTGGATAAACTTTTAGGGTCATTTTGTTATCTGTGTAAAATTAAGGAATTATCTCAAGCTAATTTTAAGTAACCATAAATTTTAAGTAAATTTTAGTTTCTTAGATACATTCAGTCTGTAAGTTAATTTTACTACCTCTCCTTGACTAAAAACAAAAAACTAAACCTTAGGTGAATGTGTAGTACAAGTTGAACATCCATAATTTGAAAATTCAAAATGCACAATGCTCAAAAATCCAAAACTTTTTGAGCACCAACATGAAAGCCACATGTGGAATATTCATTCCACACCTGACTCATGTGATGGGTTGCAGTCAGAACACCATCAAAACTTTGTTTTATGCACAAAACTATTAAAATATTGCATATAACTATCCTCAGGCTATGTGCATAAACATATGCAACATAAACGAATTTCATGTTTAGACTTGGGTCTTACGCCCAAGATATATTGTTATATATATGCAAGTATTCCAAAATCCAAAACATTTCTGGTCCTAAGCATTTCAAAAAAGGAATACTCAACCTGTACTATAAGTGACGTCTGTTCCATGTATCTTTCAGAGAGTGTTGTCTCTGAAAAACATAAAACAATTTGAAATAATAAGATGTGAATTTCTATTTTATTCTCAGACTTGGTTAAATTATAGTAAAATCTTCTATGGAAAGCTTTTACTTGAGATTGGCAAAATTCTCTGTGACTCAAATGTACCATTTGACCTTTCATTCCACCCCTCTGAATGTGTAATAGTTCATTTTTCTGATTTTCCAACAAGGAAGCAGATGTTCTTTGTAAGTGTTGCTTTTCCTGAAATAAACATGTCACTTTGAGACACATTTTTAATTATATGATGACTTACTCACTTTTTCCATTATAGTATATACAAATTTTTGATGATGTCTTAGTTTAAAAGACATTGTTGTTGGCTTGTAAAAAAAATAGATGTTACTGATTGTTTAAGCCAAAAAGTAGACATTTAACTTTTTATAGCAAATATCAGAAATAGAGTTAAAATAATAGTTTATTTCAGTAGCTAACAAAATAGAATTGTGGAAGTAGATTGAACAAGGAATTATTTTAATATCTGATATCTTTAATGTGGTTTGAAGGCTTAGGATAATCAGAGTTTTGGGGAAAGAAAAGGTTTCTTTGTAAAAAGACAATAATAATAGCTTATTTTATTCAGCATATTTCCAGTGTATTTCTAATTTAGGGGAAAAGTTTCTAATAAAATGTTGCAGGTCCATGTGTATCCTTTTTTCTGACTTTGGTCTGCAACTGCACCTAATTATATTGGTCAACTAATTATATTGGTTACTGACCACTTGAAATAAGGCTAGTCCAAACTGAGATAAGAGTGACATACACATCAGATTTTGAAGACTTAGTAAAAATTTTAAAATGTAAAATATCAGATTAATAATTTATATAGCGATCACATGTTGAAATAATGTTTTGTATATATTGGTTAAGTATATTATTAAAATTTATTTCACTTGTTTATTTTCCTTTTTTTAAGTGGCTACTAGAAAATTCAAAATTACATGTGACACACATTGTGGCTCATATATTTCTGTTGGACAGCACTGATCTACAACATAACACTGTAGTTTTGAACATACCTATGTTTATATATTTTTTCTCTTATGTGAGTATTACCCAATAAGATTTATAATAATTCTTCTGTAGGAAGACAGTAAAGAAACTCAAAGGTTCATCATCTTTAGCATGTATTTCAAATTCTACTTTTGAAACCATATTTTTAAAAATAAAATACACCTAGTCTATAAGTATTGTTTAGTCTTTACTTTGACCTATAATAACTCATTGATCATTTTAGGTTTGGTTTTTTAGTATTTTGTGGTTTTGTTTGTTTGTTTATTTTTTCAATTTTTGACTTTTTATTTTTAAAGGGAGTAACCCAGGGAGATTATACGCCTATGGAAGACAGTGAGGAAACCTCTCAGTCTCTACAAATAGATCTTGGACCACTTCAGTCAGATCAGCAAACAACAACTTCTTCCCAAGATGGTCAAGGCAAAGGAGATGATGTCATTGTAATTGATAGCGATGATGAAGAAGAGGATGATGATGAAAATGATGGAGAACATGAGGTAAATTTGATTTGAAATCATCCAATGTTTCTAAACTGTTAGATGAAAGTGCTTAAATCCTTGGGACAACTAATGCAACGACTAGTAAATTCTGGTTTCTCGTCAGTTTAAATAGATTTTGTTGAGGCCAGGCCCAGTGGCTCATGCCTGAAATCCTAGCACTCTGGGAGGCTGAGGAAGGAGGATCACCTGAGCTCAGGAGTTTGAGATCAGCCTGAGCAAGAGTGAGACCTCATTTCTACTAAAAATAGAAAATATTAGCTGGGCGTGGTAGCACTCACCTGTAGCCCCAGCTACTCGGGAGAGGCTGAGGCAGGAGGATCACCTGGGCCCAAGAATTTGAGGTTGCAGCGAGCTATGATGATGCCACTGCACTGTAGCTTGGGCAACAGAGTGAGATCCTGTCTCAAAAAAATTAATAAATAAATAAAAATTTAAAAAAATATATTTTGTTGGTTTTCTTTTATCTGATTAGTTCAGAAATTAACATTTTATAATAAAAATGAGTATAGAACCAGTGCTAGAAAGTCCCAGTTTTTTTAATTTTGCTTTTTTTTTTAATGATTGCTAAGCATTTAAGATTTGTTCTAAATTAAACTTAATCTTAAGTCTTATTGGTAAGTGACTATATGAATTTAATTGTAAATGCTATCTGGAAATAAAAAGAAGAAATAAGGATTTCTTTTCTCTTAGAGCCCCATAGTTTATTTCAGAAGTAACTGAGGATACCATCATTGAAGTATATTTTAACTGAACTACTGTATTTTCTTTTGGAATTTAATTCTGTATTGACAGCTTTTTATTTTACACTTTTTGGTTAATAAAGCAACATTTTTTAAAAGCTCCTGGTATAGTGTAATTTCATTATTTTCTTCTTCAATGCAGCCTATTTAAATTTAGAATTAAAGTAGACCACTTGGCACTTTGCTGACATCTAGGGGCAATAATCTTTGAATGATCTCACACAAACAGTTAGAATTCAGAAGTGATTGCTACATTACTAATTCTAGTAAGCATCACAGTTGTAATATCTGGTGCTGCTGAACTAATTTCATACAATGCTCAAGACAACTATTTCCTGATCAAGCTTACATTTCTACATTAGTATCAAGATGTGCAGAACATGTGGGCCATATCCTAGATTGTTATTTATTCATAATTTCTACTAGGATTATGAAGAAGATGAAGACGACGATGATGATGATGAAGATGACACAGGGATGGGAGACGAGGGTGAAGATAGCAATGAGGGCACTGGGAGTGCAGATGGCAATGATGGCTATGAAGCTGATGATGCTGAGGTAACTGGCTGGAATTTTTACCATTCCTTTGAAGAGCTTGCTTAGAAAACTTGCTGTTTTCTAGGGCTATAGAAAGGCCTATATCATGAGTACACTAAAACCTTTTATGCCTTTGGAGTTTTATCAGTTGGTTGTTGTTT
Organism: Lemur catta; assembly: GCF_020740605.2. NCBI lineage: Eukaryota > Metazoa > Chordata > Mammalia > Primates > Lemuridae > Lemur > Lemur catta. The sequence goes on along the minus strand of NC_059150.1, from coordinate 21,560,501 downwards.
GTTTTTGCTGTAGTTTGGTTTGGTTAATTATTCAGTTTGGTTTTTAAGGTATCTATTTGAATTACTTGAGCTCACGGCATCGCGCTTTGTTCTCAGGGTGGCGATGGGACTGACCCAGGCACCGAAACAGAGGAAAGCCTGGGTGGAGGCGAAGGTGGTCAGAGAGCTGCGGATTCTCAAAACAGTGGTGAGATTCACGTTAGTCTTTTTTAATTGAATATTCATAAACTAGGTAATATTTTCTAAACAAAATAATACTTTCTAAGCTCAAATTGTATTTAATCATCCTGTATAAAACTTACTTAGTAAATTGACAAGTAAGGGATTGACTCCTATTCTAGCTTTGTCACTACTTTGCTCTCATAAAGTCTACTGTACTGTTAGGGGCTGTCATTCTACTCTCTTCTCTACCTCATTGGTAGAAAAACATTTTGAAATCTCTAAAGTATTCTAAATACTGATGCGGCCGCTGCTCTAATTAAGGGAAAACATTAAATCAGGGATTTCCAACAGCAGTAGTAATAGTTCACAACCAGAAGAGGTCAGTCTAATCAAGCTTCACGTTTTAAGATTTATGGATATTGGAGCTTTTCAGTGTGATCTGGTTTTCCAGTGAAAAAAAGATTTTTTGATCGGTACAGTAGACCTTCTGTTGTATCTTTGAAAGAAAGAGTCCAGGAGGTCCACCGAAAAGTTGTAGGCATTAAAGGATTATGGAAATTATAGAAAATAATTTTATTTCATTCTCATTGTTTTAAAATGTGTCTTAAAGAATTAGCGATCATCTGGTATAATATTCCTGGTTTTACAGATGATACTGACCAAAATCATTAGTAGTGATACAGTAAAATCTTGTATATTTGGGTTAGTGGGAAAGCATTGTATCCAGGTTTCTGTAGAGGCCTGAATATTTAGAAGGGCAAAGTATGTACTCATTTGAATGAATATAAAGCAAGGGCAGGCAACCCTTTCAAGTGTTTTAAGAGAAAAATAGACTAATGAATATTAAGCTATATAATAAAGAATAGTCTTCCTTTTAAAGGAGGAAAGGAGAGAGAAATTAATATACTTGGGATAACAATTTATATTTTATAAACATTTTATAAATTAAGAAACATTTTGTGTGTATCACATAGTTGGAAAAGAGGGAAAAATTTTGCCTTGTTAGGTATTATCACTAAAAGATCTGTTGAGGGCAAATGTTCATAGCCATTTTTCTTTTCCTTTTCTCTTTTTTTTTTTTTTTCTTGCAATCAAGCAAAAATAGGTCTAGTGGTCTATGGTCTGACTAAAATTTAGTGGATAGGTTTGATACATTGCCAAAAGTTACTGACTGTTTTTCTTTACTTGTATTGAACTATTATTTAATTCTTACAATAAACTTAATCAAATTTAGGTACTAGTGAAGAATCTGAATCACAGAGAAATGGCTTAACCAAGGTCACATAGCTACTAAGTATTAGAACAAGGATCTGATTCTAGACCTTAAGACTTTAGAGCTACTGCATTCTGTGATATCCTGTTCAACTTTTCATAGTGAAAGACGGCTTCTTTTGTTTCTCTAATGTATATAGAAGACAGACATTTGAGGGACCATTGAAATTCAAAATTTGGGAATACCAAGATATAAAAGTGTAGTTGTGAAGCTTTTCCTCAATCTTCTTCACCCTGTTTGATTGTTTTATTCTAGTGATCTGACCTTCAGGTAATTTGCCCACTTTGTTAAGAACAATATAAGACAAAATTTATTAAATATTTATCACATGTTGCTGGGTACTTTATGTTCATTATTTGAAATCTTCAGAAAAACTTACTTATAGGTTACATTTGCTCTATTAACCAACCAAAAAATAGACTCACAGAAGTTAAGGCAACAGTCTCCAACCTTTTTGACACCAGGAACCGGTTTCATGGAAGATGATTTTTCCACCAGCCGGGGGTGGAGGGGTGGGGTGGGGCAGCAGGTGCCAAGCTCAGGCGGTGATACAGATGGGTACCAGCCCGCAGCCCTGGGGTTGGGGACGGCTGGCTTAAGGGACTTGCTCAAGGTCACACAACTGATAAGGGCAAACCCCATTATTTCTGAGTCTAAAGCCCAACACACCTTACAACTTTACTTCTAAAAATATTAGTGAGGTGAACATTCCTAATGGTAAGACTTATGTTTCTAGGGATTGTCCAAGTTATTTTGTAGTAAATTTAATAGTTCAAAAATAAGCTTCTGTTTTCCTGTAGGTGAAGGAAATACAGGTGCTGCAGAATCTTCTTTTTCCCAGGAGGTCTCCAGAGAACAGCAGCCATCGTCAGCATCTGAAAGACAGACCCCTCGAGCCCCTCAGTCGCCAAGGCGCCCGCCACATCCACTCCCCCCGCGACTGACCATTCATGCTCCACCTCAAGAGTTGGGACCACCAGTGCAGGTATTAAAAGTACTGGTTGTTCTGAAAAACGAACTTTTAAAAATCTTGGCTTTTTTTCCCTTTCCATTAGATATTTTTCTTCTTTTTTTCAGAAATTAAATAAACTTTTTAATGTTTTGGCATATTTTTATAAAATTTTCTAAACTGAAACTGGTCTCTGATTTCTTTTCCTTGAAATATGACAATAATTTACTTTCATAAACGGAATAAACTTTAGAATGGCAAGACTTACTAAAATTGAATATAATATGACATATATAATTGAATATAATATGATATATAATTGAAATAATTATAGTCATAGCAAATAAAATTCTGTTGCTATTTCTATAGGTTAGAAAAGAAAAAGATTTTCTTGGGTTTTAATGAAAATAAAGTATATTTTGTCAGCTCACTACCATCTGATTTGAAGGTTTCTTTCTATAATGTGCACGTTTATTTAAAAAAGGAATTTCTATTCTACTTAACAGAAGATCATTTTTTCTCTCATTTATTTGTAATCTCATATTCTACTTTTAAAATTAACGAAGGTATTCATGACCCTTTACATTTAGCATGTAGTAGGGTTGGGCATCTCTTAATGAAAAGTGCTTGCAGAAATAGCTGGAAAAGTATAAAACTTCTATTAATCTAGCTTGAGTTTTATCCTGTAACATAGTGTGTTAAAATACTTTCAAGTATAAATTCTACTAATGATGAAAATAATGTCATTATGTGAAAATACAGTCTTAAAGGACCGTGTGTGGATGCTGCAAAATATACCCAATCTGTCAATTGAGAATTAACTGGGAAGCAATTCATAAGAAGACTGTACTGCTGTTTGAACTCCAAAGAATAATTAAGCCTTAAGATCCAAAGGCACACTTTGCTAACATTTTCAGTTAAGGAGATAGGAACTAAATCCATTTACATACAAATAAGATAGGATCATAAATTTGTTTTAATTTGAATATTACTTAATATTTTGTCTGTCAGTTAATAAAATATTTTTTCTTTTGGTTAATATTATAGTGTCTATAATTAAAAATTTGTCACTAATTAAAACTGATTTCTTTAGGACAAGAGTAGTAGCAATTTTTTCTGAGAAAATATCCTGTTGATTACCTATCTACTAACATTTTAGTTATTTTATTGCCCGCCTAATAAGCTGTCTGTTGATAATTGATGTTTATTTCGTTGCTTGATTCTTTAAGACAAATGTACTTTCTTTCTTGACACACAGAGAATTCAGATGACCCGGAGGCAGTCTGTAGGACGTGGGCTTCAGTTGACTCCAGGAATAGGTGGCATGGTAAGTACTTACTCATCACATAAAAGTGATTTGTTTATTCGGCAAATATTTGGACAGTCCCTATGTGTGACGTTGTGCCTGTTAACTCCTGTTTTCTATCTCTGTTACAGCAGCAGCATTTTTTTGATGATGAAGACAGAACAGTTCCAAGTACACCAACTCTTGTGGTGCCACATCGTACTGATGGGTTTGCAGAAGCAATTCAGTAAGTTAATGAAATAGAAACATATTTTGTCACTAACCAAATACTGTTTCCGGGTTAATTTATCATTGGATCAACTCATTATTTGTTGAGCCCTTCTCTGCTGTGTACTAATAAGCACTTGGGATAGGAGAGTTGAGGATGTAGTGTTGGGGAAAATTATACGGAGATGAATGAAATACAATTGCTTCTATCAAGAATTTTTAATTAAAAGACAATATAACAATGGTTAGGAATGTGATCTCTAAGGTCAGAATGCCTGTGTTTGAAACAGCTCTGCTGCTTACTAGCAGCAAGTGCCTTAGGTTCTCTGATCCTGAGTATACTCATTTAAAAAGTGGGAATAATAATACAATAGTTTCTACTTCATAAGTTGTGAGAATTAAATGAATTAATTTGTATTAACATGTTTAAGATATTACTTAACACATACTATGTGCTATATAGGTGTTGGTCAAGGTGTTGCTAATTACACCGATCATAATGGATAATATCGTGAAATATATGCATATGAGCAACTAACTGTAACTTCAGCAATCTAGAAGAAGACTAAAGGCGTAAGCAATAAGCTCTGTTAATAGAAATGAGAAAGTAATTTATTCCAAAAAATTAGGGGGAAAGAATCTGAGAAGACTTGATGGAGAGGACATTGAATTCAGTCTTGGAAAAGAATAGCTAACATTTATTGAGCATTTTTATGCATCCGCTTATTTTATGCTCATAATTATGAGGGTAGATGCTGTTACCATTGCCATTTTACAGATAAGGATACTGAAGCACAGAGACGTTCACTAATTTGTCAGATAGAGGACAGACTGCCAGGAAGTAGCAGTTTTTTGGTTTCAAACCAGTTAGTCTGGCTCTAGAATTTATGTTAACTGTTAGGCTATACCACTCCTCTTGCAAGATTAAAAGGCTTTCTGTATGGAAGTATACATGTTTAATTGTGGCTGAACTGTTATTTGTGTAACAAGATGTACTTGAAGATCGGAATAAAAAAGTTTCCACAAACTTCGGAAAAGGTTAATCGTTCTGTAGCCATGGTAACGTGGCAGTCAGAACCAGTTTTAAATGCCCTCAGTTAACCACAGTGCATCTCAGCTAACACACTTTTGCAAGCCAACCAATCAGTGTGAGCTCCTCCTTTCTGAAAGTCAATAATCAGGAAGAGACTTCAATAAACATGCTTCTGAGTATCAGCCAGTGAACAGCATTTTCACCCAAATAAACATGTTCTACAGATGTCAGACTCTAAAGCCTTTAATAGTCACAAGTCCCTCCACCCCACGTTCCCTAAAAATCCTGTGTAAGAACAGCAGTCCTCTTGGAGCGGAGGTGCCTGACTGACATAGCTTGCTCTTATTATAAAAAGCAATAAATTCAGCTTTGCCTTTTTTATTTCAGATATTGAGGTATAATCTGATTATCTAACAAAGATAAGACTGAAAAAGTAGAATGGAGGCCTTGTCAACAGGCAGCCTTAAGTGCTTTGGAGCTTCTCGAGATGTTGGTCCAGATAGGAAACTTGAGGGCTAGCTAGGAGAGCTCAGCGTTCTTCCAGAAGAGGATAACTGTATGGAGACAAGTTTAAAAATCCACCTGAAAGAGAAGTGCCTTAACTAAAGCGATAGTGTTAAAATAGAAAAGAAAATAGATTCAAGAGGTATTATAGAAGTATAATCCTTAAGTATTAATAGCTGGCTACCTAAGGAAAGATAGGGTACAGAGTGGGCAAAGGAAGAAATAATTCTGAGTGTTTTTTTCTGAATTGTGGGCAGAAAAATAAATGATAGTGTTGTTAGGATAAGGGGGAAAGCAAGTTTTTAGCCATCTAATCTTAGAGAATTTTTCTAAACCTTGGGAGCCAGCTAGTGAATAATAGGCCAAACAGGTGACTTGATTTTTTGATGACTCAACAATGAAAACTAAGGTAAAACTTTGTCTCGTGACTTCATTCTAACTCTCTTTTTATGCTTCTTGTTGAGTTTGTGTTGTTTGCAATATATATAGGTGGCAATATGTGACAGATTCGAGAAATGTGAGGCATAGTTCAGGAGAGCTAAAAAATATTTATATGTAAATCACAGGTTATTCATATGATTACTAAATTCATTAATAGCTGATATTTTGAGTATTTTTATAAGTAAAATACCCTTTATTGGCTTTATTTTCAATCTGTTTCCTTCCCAATTTGTTGATGCTCATTCTTCCTTGTTCCTATATTCTTTCCACCTTTGTGGTTTAAACAAGGTAACTTTGTAAGTTTCATCTCAAACTACTTTTTATCCATTTAGTTCCCCACAGGTTGCTGGCGTTCCTAGATTCCGGTTTGGGCCGCCTGAGGATATGCCACAGACAAGTTCTAGTCATTCTGATCTGGGCCAGCTTGCTTCTCAAGGAGGTAAATCGCTAAATAAACCCTGAGATTTCCTGGATTTGTATGTATTCAGTAATAAGCTATTATGATTTTAAATTTTAAGAAAAGAGCAAATATAAATATTTTAAAAGTTGATATTTAAATAATCCCTCTGCTAATTTATAGAGAAAGCTATAATATGCTTATTAAGCGTTGCCTTACATATAAATCTTATCTTTCCAACAAAGTTATCATTTCTTTGAGCATAAGGATTGGTTTTTACTTTTGTATCTCTTCTGGCTCCTAGTATAGTGTCATACATGAAGTAAGTATTCAGAAATATGTAATGAACCAACAAATATACATAGGTACTACCTGTTTATGGTTTGACACTTGTAACATTCCTGGGTAAAAGTATAAGATTAGTTATATTTTTTCTATTAACACTACTTAACAAAAAATATTCAAAATATATGGAATAAAATGACCCCTAAATTAAGTAATAGGAGTAGTTGGCTTTCTGCATATGAATTATGCTGTTTGTGGAATTTTTTACCTTTTAATCTTCGGTTGGATTCATGTAGCCCACTTTATTTCTAGGAAGCTGTCTGGCATTTTATAAGTAAATATAGAATGCATACTAGTTTAATAGTAAGCCAAGACAAAAGATTAATCTACAGCCCTCATAAAACTTATTTAATGTGACACCTGGTTGTTTAGGATGTTAGTTCTAACACTACAGGCCTCGCTACTGATAAGAAATTATAAGTTGACTTTATACATTTGAAGTGTTATGTGACTTTGTATGTTAGAATAATTTCCTAGACTGAGGAGTCAGATCTAGGCTTAAATCGGAATGCTACCATTTACTAACTTTGTAACCTTGGGAAGACTTAATTAACCTCCTTGAACTTAAGTTTCATTAGCAAAAGGGGGATGATAAATGCCTTGCAGTTTTGGTGAGGAATAGATACTAATATAGTACTTCGCTCATAGTTGGATACTCAGTGAAGTTAGCTTGTACGAAACTAATAAGAGCATTTTAGCTAATTTTTTAAAGGTACTTTAATTTGTGTGAGGAAATTTAAAGGATATGTTTAAATTGTATTTAAAATTTGAGAGATTGATTTTTGCTTTATGGAATAATTAAATTGCAGGCTTCAGCGAAATTGTATCTCCACTAATTAATGTTTTTCTTTCAGATACCTGGCATATTGACAATTTTATGTTCTTTCAGTCATTCATTAATATTCAGACTTGTCTTTAGGTTTAGGAATGTATGAAACACCCCTCTTCCTTGCACATGAAGAAGAGTCAGGTGGCCGAAGTGTTCCCACTACCCCTCTACAAGTAGCAGCCCCAGGTAGGTATCAAAGGCAGATTAGTAGATTTCGTGTCTTAATTATAAAAATAAAACGGAAACCTATAAAATATCATCTGGCTAAAAATTTTATAAACCACAAAGTTAAAGTTTTAATTTTTTTATTGTTTTTTCCTTTTAAAGTGACTGTATTTACTGAGAGTACCACCTCTGATGCTTCAGAGCATGCTTCTCAGTCTGTTCCAATGGTGACAACTTCCACTGGCACTTTATCTACAACAAATGAAACAGCAACAGGTGATGATGGAGATGAAGTATTTGTGGAGGCAGAATCCGAAGGGTAATATATTTTACAGTTTTTGCCTGCTTTAAACTCATCAGATTTTATATTTGTTTTCCTTTAGCTGGGAAAAATCTGTTGAGCTCATTTTCAATAGCATCCTACTAAAAAAAATAAACCAAACCATATGCTTTGAAAGACTGTTTTGCATATAGTAATATATTTTGGAACTTGAAGGTTGTTACAGAAGACAAATAATTTTTAAAACTACTATCTCCCTGAAAATTGTATGATACATTCTAGATCAGAGTATTTCTTTAAAAGTACTGGTACCTTTCCATTAACATAGCTGCTTGAACTTTTCCCTAAGAAAGAAGCCTTTCTGTGAAAATTAGGAATATTAAGAAATGACTCACTTTCCATTTAACAGTGGGCTCTCAAGGGATCCTCATTCTTTATTTGTGTGCATTTAGACTTTGATGCCTGAAATATTGGCTTCATAAAAATAAGATTTTTCTAGTAGTTTTCAAGTCATGACTACATTTTTAACACATCAGTTATAAAGTTTAGCAAAAGTATTTTGTGACAAGTCCTCTGGACTTTTTAATAAGTCAAAGGAAATGGTGTAATTTAATGGAAAGAGCCATTGGACAGTGATCTTACAGTTTAACTTTCAAGATGGAACCTAATTCTTTATAAGATGAAAAAATTGGACCACCTCATGATCAGAAGCTAGAAGTAGAACCCAAGATTTCGTAGGTAGAACTGAAGAACTTGATTTTATTTAGCAACATTTTCTTACAGGAATTACAGGCCAACTCTAGTATATAAGGAAAAAAACAGGTCTATTGTTACTCCTCAACACCGTGCTGCTTAATGGGGGAAGTTAAAGACCCTGTTGAGAATATTAGCTGCCATTAATTCCATACCATGTATGCAGATCACTTTACATATGTCATATCTAACTCACACACTATCACTGCAAAGTATTGTCTCCATTACACAAACAAAAAACCTCAGACTCAGAGCATGTTAAAATAACTTGCTTAGGCTATACTATTGGTAACCAGCTCAGGCTGGATTTGAAACTCTGACTCCAGCCCCATGCTCTTTACATTTCACCAGCACTTCTCAACTTAAGCATATAGTAAATTATTACTAATAACCACTGAAGTTTGCAAATGAATAAAAAACCTGGAGCAGAATCATGTTATTCTTATACTATCTCCCTCACTTGCTTCTCCAGAGGAAGAAGGATGGAGTTGTAACCATTGAGCCAGGAGTTTCACTACCCAAAGCCTATCTCAACTGGGCTAGAAGCCCATGGAGAGTTACTGGTGTACTATTAGTAGTGTGACTAATTTGAATTATTTTAGTACTCTGTTCTCCTAAAAAGTTTTGGAATTTATGAAAATCTGGACAATATATTTCCTGTGAATGTCAAGAAATGTGGAATCCTTGTCAGAAGAAAAGAGGAAAACAAACAAAGAGGAAAAACAAAAATTCAAATTGGAACATGTCCTGGTGAGAAAAGGAATGAGGAAAAAACAACTTGACTTCTTTTCTTCCCTGCCCCTTTAAAAAATATGTATGGTTACCAATATCAGAGTCTATAATTTTTAGTTTAAGGGGAGTTTTGGATAATTTAAGTGACAAACTAGATCAGAAAAAAGTTTGGAAATAATTTAGGATACATTCTAGAATCAGTTTTGTATTTTCTAATCAATTTTTGTTTTCCTTAGTATTAGTTCAGAAGCAGGCCTAGAAATTGACAGCCAGCAGGAAGAAGAGCCTGTTCAGGTCTCTGATGAGTCAGATCTCCCTTCTACCAGCCAGGATCCTCCTTCCAGCTCTTCTGTAGGTAAGTTCCTGCTCTTGACTACAGTACAAACAAATTTTATACCTCAGATTTGTTTGTGAAAACACTATTATGTTAAGGATATGTAATGAATCCATATCCTTTTTTTTTCCTGTACTTTAAAATGCTTTATTTAGAAGAGAAATTTTGTAATTAAAGGGAACTTGGTTTATACTGAAATCATTATTCTAAGAATATTCTGACATCGATAACCAGAAATATGGACATAGTGAATCCATCCCAAAAGAATAGTTCACTTAATGTTTCATCTAGACAAGTGGTTCTCACATACTGTTCGGTAAAGTTCTTGGGTCTCATCGAGGTACTACAGGGGCTGTAGGAGATGGGCATATTGGGAGGGAAGCTAAGGAGGGGTAAGTACTCCAGGCATCTTGCCTCTGTTTGGACCAGAGCAGCTCCATTTTTGGTAGTTCAACATACTGGGGTCCTACGTGAGATTTGATGTGGAGGGCTGAAGGGTAGAAGCTCTGTTCTTCAAAAAAATGTTTGCAGTTTACTAAGGTAAACAGTTTCAGAGTTTGCCTTTTCACATTTGAAGTTAATTTTTTTTAAAAAAGATATTATGTATCCTATAATAAAAGTTATTCTTTTACATAATAACAGTTAGCATTTTTTAAGCACTTTCTATGTGTCAGGCCATATTCTAAGCCCTTAACATATATTTACTCTTTTGATTCTCACAACAACTCAGCATGGTAGATACTCATCCCTATTTTATAGATGTTAAGACTGAGGCACAAGAAGGGTGAATAACATCTTCAAGGTCAGATAACTAATAAGTAATGGACAAGTCAAGATGCAAAATGAAGTTTGGCTCCAGAGACTACTCTTAAACAATATACCATACTAGCTTATCTATCCTCCAAATTTTTAGGCAGGAAATTACCTTTATTACTGAGGAAATACAGTACTCAGTCATTCACTCTGATTATTTTCATTTTGAATTGTTTACAGTAATGATTCTCAAACTCTGCCATGGAACCTTCAGATGAAAAGCTGGGGGTGGGAGAAGATAGATCAAGTAGATGGTTGTAATAGCCTTGGCTTTCATGGGTATAGGAAGCTATTGGAGGGCTTCAGGCAGAGTAATGACACGATCTGACTTAAAGGCTTAACAGTATGCTTTGGCTGCTATGTAAAGAAGAGATGAAAAATAAGTAATGGACAGAAACAAGGAAAAAGTTTAGAGGCTACTACAATAACTCAAGGTAAAGATGGTGATGGCTTAGGCAGGATGGTAGAGTTAAGATTGTGACAAGTGGTCAGATTTGGGATGTATATTTAAATTTGAGCTTGTACGATTTGCTAATGATTAGATTTGGGGTGTCCAAAACAGAAGTGTCCGATATGATTCATGTTCTGTCGTGTTGGGCTATTTGCTAAGGGACCTGACAATTTGTTTTCCATTGTATTTCCCAGCACCTAGCACCATGTCTGATACATGAATAGTCACCAAGTAAATACTTAATAAATTAGTTGAATGAATGAATGAAAAACATGAGGTACTTTTTTTCTTCAAATAGGAATTTTTTTTTAACCACTTATCCTTTTTTGGTTTGTTAAATGTCCTCTCATTGTTAAAAAATATATATATATTGAATGTAAATGGATGTGTCTACATGTTATTCATACATTCATTTAGTAATTAGTTTGTGTCATTATAAGTGCTTTCTTGTTTTAACTTGCTTTTCTTGTATCTTAATGTTTTCCTTAGATACTAGCAGTAGTCAACCAAAACCTTTCAGACGAGTAAGACTTCAGACAACATTGAGACAAGGTGTCCGTGGTCGTCAGTTTAACAGACAGAGAGGTGAATTTCTGATCTACTGACTACATAATAGAATGTGGGATAGTAATAAAAATGAAACACATTTTCTAATTCTTAAGCTTCCCTTTTAATTTTTTAAATATTCCAAAGATTGATTAAATAATTACATGTGGAACATGTGATATTTACTAATTTGTAAGCTTCTTGTAGACAGATTTATACACCATAGATATATAATAAATATGTATTTATAGTTCATATATTGATCTCTTTCTTAAATCCAAATTAAGATTTGGAAAATCTAAAGTGTTATAGTGCTATATTCATTTGTTATATCCCTACTTGTTGTCATTGTATTGTTAAATATTTTTTATACAACAATATGAAATTTATGACTTTGTTTTAGCTAGTAAAAAGAATTTAAAATTTTAATAATCTGACTGTTGTAATGATTTCCATTAAAGATGTGGAATATCTGTTTCATATCCACCGTGCCTATATATTTCATACTGAAAATAATCTCTCAAAGAACTTACTAGAGTAAATGAATACCCTAATTTTGAGCTGTCTTAAAGATGCATCCAATTTTATTCTATTTTGTTTTCTTACAGGTGTGAGCCATGCAATGGGAGGTAGAGGAGGAATAAATAGAGGAAATATTAATTAAATGGTCTATAAACTAAAATAACTGAATGAGGTTGTCGTCTGTTTTAGTGTAATGATTGTCGCATTTACAAACATTTTTATATTTAAATTGGTATGCTTACTCAACATTCTTTATTAATAAAATGTATTTCAGTGTCAAAGTTTATTATTATTTTCTTCACTTTAATTAGTTGACTCTTCCTTTGCCCATCAGTTTAAGGACAGTTGTACCAGACTTTGGATAGGGTCTGCCCAGAACGAGTAGTAATTGCTCGTGCTGTTCTACTAGGCACGTCGATGTTATAGTATTGATCTAAATGGAAGAGAAATCATTTTTTTAATTAAAAGGAAAACAGAACACTCAAAACTCAAAAATAATTTGTGCTGATTATTATGCTCAAAGATACTGTTTATCATTTTAATAATCAGAAATGTTTTTATTAATTAATTTGAACTCACAAAAAGAAAAACAATTGTTTTGACCTTTCTACCCTTCAGCTTTTTTGACCTTTCAAAAGATTGACCTTTCAACATCTTCCAATAAAATTTGGTTCAACTCTCCTTTTTGAAGTAAGCATTTAAAAAATAACCAAATTAGTCTGAAAAATAATTCACTTGAGTTTATCCTTTTTTAACAGTACATTCTGATGTCATTCGTATTATGGAATCATAGGCAGAATAACTTAGATTGCCGGGCTTTTCAAGAAAAAGTATCCTGAGTAATATAATTTAATTAATAAAATCAATTTCTCAGGAACTTCTTTCTGATCTTATAGACTGTGTATTGATGCAGATCAGTAAAATTTTGTGTATACAAGGTATCTATTAAATGCCACAGATGATAGAAGTAAAGTACTGTTTTCAGTAGCAGTTTTACTCAAGTAGTTGGATGTTTTATTATAATTTCATGAAGGTTAGAGCAGAATTGAATGGCAATACCATTCAGTTTAATTGAAATTCAAGCAAAAACCTAAAAACTCTTCTTTTTTCACAGCAATTAGAATAATATAGTTTAAATACTCATTTTTGGTCACCACTGCACAGTTGGTGTTTTTGCTGTGATTATATTCATATTTTCACAAGTGGTATCACCTCCTCGAGAAGCTATCAAAGTTACACTAAATGACTTACCCTTAGAAAAGGCATAATAGTCGTAGCCATCAGGTTTTCTGATATTGGGTAGTGATATAGCCGAGGTGACCACGTTTGGAAGTCCTCTCCACAGTGTACTCACTTTAACTTCATTATGAAGGAAACCTGCAGATGACATTTTTAATAAAAGGTGTCAAATTAAAAGGGAATATAACTATCTTGGAAAGAGCCAGACAGACCTGAGTTTTAATCTCAGTTTATTCACTTAGTAGCTGTTACTTAGGTAAGTTATCTAACTTCAGTGCTTCAGTTTTTGCCCTCCGATACAGCACTAATAGCGACCTTTTAGAACTGTTCAGGGCTACAGATTTGTATATAATGTTCTTGGTAAGAAGCACTTGATAAATAGTATTTGTTACAGTTAACAAACCTGAATAAACTTTTCCTTACCCACAAAGAAAAAGAAAATATTGCTGTGTTTATTCAGTAAGGCAAGTTGATGTGTTTTGCATAAATCTTAAATTATTAGGGCTATATGGTCAGTATTTATATTTAATAAGCCTTACTCTATAAGAAACTATATTACATATACTTTATGTTTAAGAATTTTTAACACAATAAAAATCTTACCTTTGTCTTGATAAACAACTCTGACTGGTGGTGAATAGTGAATTCTGATGGTGTGTGTTTGAGAAGGTCCTAGAGCCCGTTCAAAGCGACGTCTCCTAACCTGTGTTGTTTCTCCGTACACTGGATAATTTATAGCAGGCCGCCTTCCAGGGCACTTTCGGACAGGTTCCTGTTTATAAATATACTGCTGAATGCCGCCACCTGTTATGTGTGAGAAAGTGACATAGAATATGAAAATTGATTTAACCCTCTCAGATAGAAAAGAACTTTTACAAAGTGGAAAAAATGATCAGTTTTTTGTTTTTCATAAAATATGTCTAGACATTAATAATGGCTATTAATCAAGGGTGTTAAAAAGAATTACTAACCCTGAAATACTTGTTGAATGCATAAATGCAACAAATTGCATAGTTATATATTGAACTTTAATTGAAGGTAAATGATGACATTCCATCAGTGACCTGAAAACTCAGATGAATTGTGATTTCTATGTCAAGAGATCTAAATACTTCTTACAACCTTCAATTTTGATTTTTTCATTGAAAATATTTGATTCCAGCCATTAAAGATATCTTTTGACAGTAAACCCAGTAATACATGAAAAAATGAAATAAAAATCAATTCTTTAAAAGTTCTGTAATTTTGTCAATTATATAACACTTACCTCTCTTGAAAAAATACACAGATTCAGGCCTATTCTTGTATTTAGATATTGAAAGAGCTGCCACTATTTTTCCATTTAGTCCTCCAAATCCTTTTACAATTTGCTTGGGATACCCTGCATCTTTTATATCATTGGTGAAACGCCAGTACTGAGAATCCTGATAATTTAAAAGAGAAAATGATGTTAACAGCTTTGAAAAAGGTTAGTAACTCATTTTTAGATTTAAGTGTAGGAAGAAAGTGTTAACATTATTTAAATGTTGTAATATGTTGACCATTAATGTTATCAAATTAGATATTTATGATTAAATTTTCATTGTACAGTAATTCATTAAAATGTGGGAACACCTCTGAATTGGAGGGCAAAGTGATTTATGTTGTGGTAATAAACAATGCAATTACTGTTTGCTGACTTCTCTCATAAAGATATTTTTGTTACCTTAAAGAAGAAAGTTTTTCCTTCACAGTTGCATCTAGTAAAAACAGTATCAATGGGGGAAGGAATACCCCAAACTTCAGTAATTCTGCGAGCTGGAGATGGGGGACTGAATGGACTTAGCATCCAGAAATAATGACCTAAAATTTAAAGAGAGACATCAGCCTATAAGCTGGATACTAAAACCTATTCCAGAAGAAACCAAAATGAAAAAATTTTAAATGGTTACAAAGAAAAACAGATTATATGCATTGTATGACTGGAAGTTTAGGCAGTTACAGAGGGTAGTATTTGAACATTTCTGGGAGTAGATATTT
Organism: Lemur catta; assembly: GCF_020740605.2. Taxonomy (NCBI): domain Eukaryota; kingdom Metazoa; phylum Chordata; class Mammalia; order Primates; family Lemuridae; genus Lemur; species Lemur catta. Next base: position 21,545,201 of record NC_059150.1, on the reverse strand, counting down.
CTCAAGTCCAGAGAAATCTAGCATAACCTTTGAGATATATTAGTTTTCCAGTTTCTCTAGAAAGAGCCTTTTGGCTTTTTCTTTTAGAATTAAGGAGTTACAACTTAATGACTACGAAAATCTCTTCAGAGTATTTACCGTGTGAGCATGTTTTCAGATTTAATCTATATTTTAGGAAGACTGGACTAGTAGAGAATTAACATGAAATAACAGCTTTTCTCCTGTTACTCTCCCACAGAGAATGTAATGCTTTTGAACACATCACAGCTTAGATGTTACTTTCAAATAAAGTAAAGCAGGGGAAACAAATTCTTATGTCATTTCATTTGATACAAAATTAAAATTTGAACTACCTTTTAAATCCTAACAGTAGGAGAAAAACCTCTGTAGTGTCAATTTAGGATCTTTCATTAGTTTGTCTAATTTTACTAATCCAATATTTTGGTTATTACTCTCAGGTTCTCAGTGTGTGAGGCAGGTTTATCAATCAAATCCCCCCCAGAAAGCTCAGCCCAAACTAGCACTCTTCCTTGGCTTTGGTTCTCATAAATGCCAAAACAAAAAGATGGGAAGAAAGAGAAACATATACATCACCTCGGAATGCAACTAACGTCCCATTGCGCAAAGTAGTCAGTCCATCTACTGGCTTACCATTGCATAGATTGGTCTCATCTAAACAGATTAACAAAAAAAAAAATATATAGAACTGAATGAGAGAAGTATGTTCTTTTCAAGTCCTCCCACACGGTTCCATTTCTTGTTAACCCTGTTCTAAGATTTTGAAGGGCACAGTTTGAGGTGTCTGCATTTCAGAGGTGGAAGAAGTGATATACTTCATAATTCCCTTGTACTTAAAGGTGATACTATTCAAAAATATCATATGAATTATTATGAATTTAAATGGGCCAGGTTACCTTGATCTTCAGGTAAACTAGACATTTGCTGGATGTATGAACTCAATGTGAAGTTCCATTTTTCAGTTCTGGTTGCCCTTTGGGTTGGCTTCGAAAAGAATACTACAAATTTTTTTGACTGTACCATCTCTGCTTCTTACAGACACAGAAACACTAAATTCCTAGCCCTAGATTATTACTCAATTTCCTAAAGACTGAATAAGCTTCCTATGATTGTTCTCTTCTGACCTACAGGAGAACTGTAAAATTTCACAAGTTAATAAGGTCTGGGTTCTAGGTAATATGTCTTAGTAGAGTGATCCTAAATCAGGGCATTCTGGTTAAGATAGATGTAAATTAACATTACTAGTTTTAAAAATGACAGTGATTCTTATTACCTGAAAGCATAGGGTTGATGACAATGCCTTGACTGGGTCCTCTCACTGAGTACTCAATGCCTGGAATAACTATAGGAACTAACACCGGGGGCCTGGGTATCATGTGAGGTGTTTCTCCTTCAGCACCATCTGCATCTTCATACTTTGGATATACTTCAACTATTTCTGAGTTTGGAGTTTGGTTAGGGCTGGTGGTGGTTTGGAGCCTGGTTTCTGCTAAAGATGTAGGGTTCAATTCAGGCATTGTCGTAGTCATCTTTGGAGGAGTTGGTGTTGTCTTTGGTTTTCTCACTCTAGCTGTTGGTCTTGGTTTTTTGGTAGAAGTGGGCTTTTTGGGTGCTTTAGTTGGCTTTGGGGGTTTAGGAGTTGTCGCTTTAGAATTAGTAATTGTATCTTTTGGTTTAGCTGTTTCTTCAGGTTTTTTCGTAGTCTCAGTTGTAATAGTCCTTTTTGTTGCAGTAGTTACTTTGGGTGCAAGAGTTGTTGCTTTAAGAGTAGTAATTTTGATTGATGTGGTTGTACTTGTTTTGGATTCAGTTGTTTCTTCTCTTGTAGTTGCTGTCTGTTTTGTTGTAATCTTGGGTGCAGATGTTGTAATTTCAGGCACAGTACGTATGTCTTTTACTGTTGTCTTGTCTTGAGCTGTTGTAGTCATTTTGGGGTTGGTCACTTCAGGAGTCTTAATTGTAGGTACAGCAGGATCCTTAGGACTGTTTTCAGGCGCCTTTGGCGTGGGTCCTGCAGAGAACTCAGGAGTTGATTCAGGAGGGATCTCGGGGGTAGCGGGAGGCTCCATGGTGGTAGTTGAAGTAGAAGCCCCTGAGGTGGTTGGAGCAGGTGTCTCAGGAGTAGTTGGAGCAGGCTTCTTGGGGGTGGTGGGTGTGGGCTCCTTGGGGGTGGTGGGTACAGACTCCTTGGGGGTGGTAGGAGCCAGTGCCTTGGGAGTGGTGGGTGCAGGTTCCTTGGGTGTGGTGGATATGGGCTTCTTGGGGGTATCTGGAACAGGATCCTTGGGGGTGGTAGGAGCAGGTTCCTTGGGGGTGGTGGGTATGGGCTCCTTGGGGGTGGTGGGAGCTGGTTCCTTGGGAGTGTTGGGTGTAGACTCCTTGGGAGTGGTAGGTTCAGGGTCCTTGGTAGTAGTGGGTACAGGGTTCTTGGGAGTGGTAGGAGGTTGTTCCTTGGGGGTGGTAGGTGTGGGCTCCTTGGTGGTGGTGGGTGCGGGCTCCTTGGGGGTGGTGGGTGGAGGCTCCTTGGGAGTGGTGGGTGCAGGCTCCCTGGGAGTGGTGGGTGCAGGCTCCCTGGGGGTGGTGGGTGCAGGCTCCTTGGTGGTGGTGGGAGGTTGTTCCTTGGTGGTAGTGGGTGCAGGCTCCTTGGGGGCGGTGGGTGCAGGCTCCCTGGGGGTGATGGGTGCAGGCTCCTTGGGGGTGGTGGGACGTTGTTCCTTGGGGGCGGTGGGTGCAGGCTCCTTGGTTGTGGTGGGAGGTTGTTCCTTGGGGGTGGTAGGTGCAGGCTCCCTGGGGGTGGTGGGTGAAGGCTCCTTGGGGGTGGTGGGAGGTTGTTCCTTGGGGGTGGTGGGTGCAGGCTCCTTGGTTGTGGTGGGAGGTTGTTCCTTGGGGGTGGTAGGTGCAGGCTCCCTGGGGGTGGTGGGTGAAGGCTCCTTGGGGGTGGTGGGAGGTTGTTCCTTGGGGGTGGTGGGTGCAGGCTCCTTGGTTGTGGTGGGGGCAGGCTTCTTGGGGGTGGTGGGAGGTTGTTCTTTGGGGGTGGTGGGTGCAGGCTCCTTGGTGGTAGTGGGTGCAGGCACCTTGGCGGTGGTGGGAGGTTGTTCTTTGGGGGTGGTAGGTGCAGGCTTCTTGGTGGTAGTGGGTACAGGCTCCTTGGGGGTGGTGAGAGCAGGGGCTTTGGTTGTAGTTTCAGCTTTAGACGCAGGTTTAGTAGGCACTTCGGATGTGGGTGCTAAATCTTTAGCAGATGTTTTCTCTGCACTTCGCATCTCTTTAGCTGAAGTCTCTTTTGCAGTAGTTGAAGTCTGTTTATTTGTTACAGTAGTCTCTTTGGTTTCAGCTGTTGTTTCTTTATTGGCTGTCAAAGATGTCTCTTTAGATGTATCAGAATTAGGTGGAAGAGTGGATTTAGGGTTTACTGGTTTTGCTGTTGTAGTCCTGGGAGATGTAGTAACTTTATTGCGTTGGGTGGTAGGAATGTCAGGAGTTGGAGTGAGCTTAAAATCACCATTATCCGGGCCACTTCCAGCTTCATCTTCAGCTGGTGGTTCTGGGGTAGGTTTCTTTTTAGGAGTTCTTTTCTTGTTATCTTTTACTAGAGGAAAAAAATAGACATCTTGTTATTTTAGAATAATTTTTTCCTTTTAATAGTGACCTAAAGTTCCCATCTTTATTATTGACTAGTTGTGTGTTTCTAGGCAAATTGCTAACCTCTAATATATCCATTAATTTATTGTGAAATGGTAAATATCTTATCGGGCTGAATGATATAAGGGATGAAAACTATACAATTGGAATTGTATATATATAAAACTGTATATATATATATAATTGTATATATAAAACTATACATGGAATTTCAGTAGCAATATTGAAATTAACATGATCAGTAACACTAATTCATCTCTTTATATAATGTTCTTTACCCCTCACCTTTTCTACTCTTGTTCCTCAGTGCCCAGTGCCCTTTCCTTCCTTCCTCCCTCCTTCCTTCCAACATCTCCTAGTTGCACTGTACCAATTACCTTACAAGCCTCTTCAGCCAACTCTGAGGAAATCTCCCCCAGTGCCCCAAAGTCCCTGCAGAGCCCTGTTCCCATACCTAGGCTTATTAGCTGCTCTCTTTCCTCTGCTTAGTCAAACTTGACAGTCCCTAGAGACACAGGGAGGAGCTGTGTCCCACGGCAGCAAAAAGACCCTGTTTTGCAGAATTTCCCATAGCAGCTACCCCATAGGAGAACTACAAAGCCCGAGGGGCACTTCACTGAGATGAATTCCGTTTAGCCAACATGTGTTCCACTTTTATTGTGTGCAAGATTTTCTGGATGACTAAGATTAAATATCTGGCTAGTCAGCTAGAGAGAATGCTTCAGAGGAAATCACAACCACCCAGGAAATGGAGTTCTTCAAAACCCTATTGTCCAAAATCCAGTATTTCCTGGTGAAAGAGAATATATTTTAGAACTTCAGGAAATAATAAAGAGAACAAAGGGAATCTCCTTTCAGGCAATAATAGCCTACTCTGTGGCACATTCTCTACTAGAGAAAAATCAGCCAGATATAATTTCTAGGAAAATAATAAAGGATCTGTAAAATGTGGATAATATTGCCCTGCTTAGAGGTTTATGAGAATTTAATGGATTAATATTTGTAAAAACGCTTAAGCAGTATATAAGTGTTTGTTTAAAAAAATAAAAGAAGGCTGGGGAGGGGAAAATGAAAACACAAGGAAGATAGAGGAAGGGGAAGAAAGCAAAATGCTAACAGGTAGACAGGGACTGCAGTAGAACACCATAAATAATCATCTTTGGTGCCATCTCCTGGTTCCACAGTTGGGCTTATCCTTTGCTTTTAAGAGTGGTTTCTCAGCTGTTTGGCACTAATTTCCTGTAGGAAGTATTCATTTGGTATTTTTTAAGATAATTTTTATAAAGTTATATACCCACCCCCATATTTTGAGATACTCTCATTCTACCAACACACATTACTTTTAAATAACCATTGTTAATATGGCATTGATATAGTCTTTGATCTTTATCAATGCTCAAACCTTTGGGTTTCTTCTGTAATTCTCTATTAGCAGCTGAATTTTTGGAAGACTTGACTTTCCGAATAGTTGAAGAAGAAGAGGAAGAGGAGGAGGAGGAGGAGGACTCTTGATTTTCAGAAACAGAATGTTCTATAAATCAAATAAAAAAGGTTGATCACACCAACTGTGATTTCAAACAAAAAAGAACTGCCAGTCCAAATGCAATAAGAAATGCCGTTTACTGATCTACAAATATCTGTGTTCTGCTTTTGTTTATAAATAACATGATGAACTGCCCTTTTGTCAGTTAGAAGCAAGGAACCTGAGCTTATCACAGATACTAGCACTACAACTAGTATCTCTCAACTTTACCATAGTTGCCAAAATTTCTCACAGAATCTAATTATTCTGCAAAGAAAATCATGGGGTTTGTTTTATATTTGTTTTTTACAGTAACTTTGTCCCTTCTGATTTTTTTTTTTTTAATCCAGACCAACGCTAGGTTTGGTAAATAAGAAAGACTATAAATAACTGAGGGTTTGCAATTTGTTTTAAACTTTGACTTAAAGCAAAGTCAAAAAAAGTTAACGGGTAATGAGCCTTTCATGACTCCTAAGATTACCCCGTTCTCTGAGAACAGTCTTATATAAATAGTCCACCTACAGGTCATTTCGTCTAAGAAACAGCTTCCTTTGGTTGCATCTGTCATCTTCCTACCTTCTGTTATTTCCTCTGATTCTACAACTTTCTTAGTCTTCTTCTTGTCTGGTGATTTGGGTGAACGTTTGGTTGTTGATTTGATGTTTTGACGTGCTCCTGGAGGCTGAGGTGCAGTCTTTGAAGATGGTGGTGATGTGGGATTGTGCACTGAGGCCAAGCAAGACAGGTCAGTTAACATCTTGGTTATATTCATTGGCAGCCCTAACTGTGAAAAGCACAGATGCATCTGGTTCAGGAGTCCATGCTGGTGAAAGCCACTGCAGACAGGCTTTAGCACAGCACCAATGGCTCCAAACCAACTCATGCAGAGGATGCATTGCTATTAAATAGTCATTCTCAAATTGTAAGTTATGACAGGGAGCAAAGTCTAAGGAATCAGGAAACCTGAATTCCAGTCCTAGGTCTACAAGTCTCTATCACTGTGACCTTGGGCAAGTAGGCTAACTCCTCTTGAACCTCATTTTCTTGTCTGCAGACAGAGGTTTATTCAAGATGGTCTCTGAAGGTATTTGCCTGCCTAAAAAAATACTTAATTCTATAAGCATCATATTCTGTAATTATAAAAATAGTACTGCATGTGGATGACAGGATATTTATGCTCTTGGGAAGAATATAATTATATTTTTCCTGTTTTCATATTCATTTAAATCAAATGATATGAATTTACCTTTCAGTTTTTTAATTACAGAAGTTCTATATGAATATTTATCCTTGTGAAAATTTCACACCTTCACATTTTGCTTTTCCTCAAAATGTGCTTCCCTTCCAAAGATAAGCAACCGTTAATATTTTGGTGTCAATCTTTTAAACTTTTTATCCCCTTCATTCCTACCCCTTTTCATGTCTAGAAGAGAAGACATACAGCATTTTTTGATCATTAGGAACCAGATGAAAAGAAGAGGGACTTCTGAAAGATAAGAAAACAGAGAGCAATGGGGACTCTCTGGTACAGAAGAACTGTGATAAATCCTGCTACTCCCACCAAACTGAGAACTTCATTGCTCTAGACTCCATGAACTGACCATTGTACTTCTTTCTCCTCCCACCCAACAAAAACATCAATATCTCAAAGAGTTCTGCCATGTAGTAGCTAATGCTCTTGGGCAAAACAGTTACTTAACCTCTTGCACTCAAGTTTTCTCACCCACATTCAGAGTCACTTGGACAGCTGGGATTCCTTCAATTCTTGAAATGCTTTGATTTTTAGGTACTTGCCTTTAAGCCGTATTTATATTGAAACAACTAAGTAGTGAGTCTCAAAATAGTTTTAAAAATGAAGTCTTGGAGCTCTGAGTGGTTCCATTATTTGGGCCCCTGATTGTCTGATGCTTTCTGTAAAGGAAGTTGCCTGGCATTGCCTCCATCATTTTTCTTCACTGAGTTCTTCCTAAACCTTAGGTAATCTGACCCAACACTTGCTAGCATAAAGCATTGTCTTTACTAAAGTGTTCGCTTAATGCTTCATCACTCTCTAATCATCTTCCCTCTCCACCCATTCTCTGCCCAAAATAAATTCTTAGCTTTCTGTTTCGCAGCCAAAACAATTATCAGGGTAATGAGTAAATATGTTTCACTCATCATGGGGCCTTCCAAAAGCTGCAGGAATGTTGAGCTCTGAGTTGGGCTTTTTTTTTCTTTCTTTTTGGTGTTCTGTTTTTTCCACCTGGTTTCATGAGCCCTGAGTTTTGATTACAAGGGTGTTGTCTTCGTTATTTTTGGAATGCTTTCCAATGGAAACATTGAACAGTGAAGAAACATCCCTCAACTGTGCTGATGAGCAGTTTTTCACTGTTTTTCCACTGTTTTAAAGGAGCAGGAAGTGCAGCCTTGTTTAAATAAAATGATAAGATTATGCAAACAAGGCTTATTTTCACTTTTACCTCCACGAATATCCTCGTTTTAACGAAGTAGGATTTAACACAAACATTGGATACAAGAAAATAATTTAATATTTAAGTATATTTTTTCAATCTTTTTTTTTTTTTTCCTATAACAAGTAGAGGGTTTTGTTACACTCTCAGAGTACTCCTTCAGGACTATAACCAGCGAGGAGGATCTGAAATGGAGCTATCCGTTTCCTTGACTGTCACTCACAGGTGCTTGAACAGAGACTACTGAGGGGACTGGAGAGATGGGAAGGAACACATAACCCACAGTTGACTTCTTAGCAGATTTGCCCGTAACTTTAGTGGCTTAAACTAATTCACAAACTGACTTGTTTAGAGAAGCTAAAAGTGTCGATTCTATGCTTAAATATACACTCAAACATTGAGGCCAAAAGCACAGAGAGCTCAAAGAACAGGTGACTTTGTGAAATCAGCAAGGGGGAGACAAGAAATCATCAAACGAGTTGATTACTGGTGATTTAACCTGAAATTGAACCACATCTGAAGGAGAAAAGCATGTCCACTCGGTCCCCTCCTCTCTGTGACTGAACCACAGTCTCTGGTGCTCCTGGAGCCCGGCTGAGCCAGGGGCGCTATTGTTGGAAAATGCTTTGCTTCTTTAATTCATCTCCATGAAACAAACTTATTAGGAAATAATTGAAAAGTTAGTAAAATCAAGACCCTAGAGGGACTGCATGTTAAAGCATGTTAAACGCTATGGGTGACACTAGGGCAGGTGCACAGAGCTGGCTGTGCCGGGAGCCCCGAGCGGCCTGTGATGCTCACCTTCTTCACAGAACTTGTCGTAGTCGGAGCAGCACTTGCCGTACTTGTGACACTGGGAGTCACAGTCACACTCCCTTCCTCTGGCAAAGGACTCAAAGCAGCGGCCTTTACAGGAAAGCTCTGCCCAGAGCACAAGAAAACATTACAGATTATTACGTGTGAAGCCGTCCCCTTGGGCTTGGTAGCCATTTCTCATTTCATAGCTGGCTAGAGTTCCAACTGTGCGTTTCTAAGTCTTTTATTTGGAATGTGGAATACATGGTCCAGTTAAAGATGGATGGCGTCCCAGACGAAGACAGCCCAAGTCAAGAAAGAAATGTGGCGACTTTGAGTGACTTTTCTTGTCCTTCAAGGTTCTAAAAGACACCTCAATGCTACCTGAGTCATTTATATGTATGGGGAAATGTCTGAACAGTGAAGGGACTTCCCATGAAATCCCTCCATCCGCTCCTCACACCACTGCTGTGTAATAATAGATTTATATTAACTGAATACTCAGGTCTATGGCAATATATTCCAAAGAGCTGGCTTAATATAAATGGGTCACTATTTGGACTTGAAAATTATTTATGATGCAGAGACCTTTATGATAACCAGCTAGGCAAAGTGTAGAGATAAAAGATTTCAGTCTAATCCCATGGTATGGACTGTATAAGACAGGTCTGCTCATTTCAAAAAAAGCCTTGGTTAGAGGTACAGTGATTCACCAAGGCCTGTTAGAAATAATTACCTTATCCAATGCACAAGTTGTGCAACAATATAATTATCAGTTTCACATGCAAATTGTAAAGCAAATATAACTCTAAACAACTTTAATTATAATTTTTATAAATTGAATATGAACTGTTTCTGTGTTAATAAGAAAATGCCCCAAAATATATTCACATGAAATACCATCCATAATTTAAAATTCAGACCTTTGGGTTTTAATTGAAACTCATCATTAAACACTACTAGTACTTTATAGAGCCTTTTTTAGGTCATTTAAAAACATGTTGCTATCAAAAAGTCAAATAGTAGACAAGATTATTGTAAGCTATGAATTCTTTTGATGAACTTACTGAAAGGCTCCATCACTAAGCAATTGCATTTCTGATTATTAGTAAATAATTACCCATTACTAACTACTTAATATCTCCTGAGTCACAGTGTTGTCTCTGTTTAAAACAAGACACTTTGCTTGAACTAGTCAATAACCTCGTGCAAGTGACAGATTTCCAGGCTCCTCTTACCCTCCCAGGTCATCACAAGCCTTGACACCATCCTTAGGGACAGAGCACCGCAACATTTATGCAAGTGAAGGGAAAGGCACTTGAGCAAAGGAAGTGAAACAGTGGGAAAGCAGCGCTGCGAGGGGGTGCGAGGGGGTGCAAGGGGGGGCTCCCAGAGCAGCGTCGCTGGACAGAGGAGGGGACGCCGGCTCTCGGGACTTACCCACAGTGCAGACTCTCTTGAAATCGGGGCAGCACTCCATGTAGTGTTGACAGTTATAATCACAGTTGCAGGCGGCATCTCTAGAATACCCTTCCCCACATCTCCCTGCACAGCTTGATAAATCTAAAATTATACAATACTAGCGTAAATATGGCCAGACCACTTCACAGAGGCGGACAGATCTAACGAGGGGGACAAAGCCGCTTGGGTGAGAGAGAATTTGATCAATCGGGGAAATGTTGGAATGATGGTTGGCAACAGGCCCAGCCGGTAACTGGCTCATCTTTTATGTGATCTTGATCATGTCACTTTACTCTTCGCCAGGCTTGAGAAGATAAATACGCTCTTGACATCGGGCAAAGTAAGGGCTCTGCATAAAGAGAGTGACATTCCTAACGGAGAAGGGGCTGTGGTTATGATGATTACTGGCTGCCATTGACTGAGCATCTCTGTGCCAGGCACTGAGTCACACATTATCTCTGATGCTTATGGAAATGTTTCCAGGAGAGTATTGGTAGCCCCTTTTTAGAAATAAGGAAGCTGAAACACAGAAATTTTAATAACTTGCTCAATGGCACACAGCTAACTAATAGTTCTAGTATATCTGTATTATAGGTCAATTAATACCTATTAATTATTTGTACTGACTTCTTTTACTCTTAGAAGTGCCCTGATTTGGATAATTTATATAGTCATCTTAAGCAAACAGTCCATCCAGAATTTGGACTCTGATGTATCTGACTCTAAAGCCCAAGCTTTTTCCACCCAATTACTCTGCCTCTCATTCCTGATGCAGAGTTTAAAGCAAGCTGGTTACGCCAGCACGAACGTTACTAGGCATTCTCCTCCTTTATTGATGGGGATAACTGGATACTTTAAATGTTGGGGACGACAGATGCTTAGAACCACTGCTAAAGTTAGTACAAAATAGAGAACTCTTGAAATAGCATCTGGACATGAATATAAAGGTCACGAATGGAGTTTTTCTGGGCAGAAAATAAACAATAACAAAAGCACAATTATCCTCTATTTTTTTTTTAAAATAAATCTTGGAAAACAACACCTTAAAAACCTCCCTGAGAGTGAACCGCAGCAACGTAACAATGGAATCCATCTCTGGAATAGAAATTGGCAGATGCAATGTCTGAAATCCATAGAGTAATGCTGAAACACACTGAAAAAAAATCTCAAAAGAATAGAGTCCAGGAAAGTTAAAGTCTGAATATGCAAATAAAACAGTAAATAGTAGGACAACTTTCAGATCTTTTTGCATGCATATACGTATAAGACATATGAAAATGCATATATAGTGTATGTATATAAATACATATATTATATATATAAAGAAAAAAGAGAATGAGAAGAGGTTGAGAAAGCAAGAGAAGCAGACAAGACAACATCAAAAGAGTGTTCTTTTACAGTTGGCAGATTTCTTAAATAAGAAATCAGTTACCTTTATAGGAAAAGTTTATTTTCATGGATTAAATGTCGGTCCTACTTTGGTTGCTGTTAATTTTAACCACTAATTTCAATTTCATTTATTTAAAGGAAAGTAAAAACTGTTTTAGTGAAAAACTGATTGTATTACAGAGGAAAAGGTAATTTAGGAAATGCACCCAGTTTTGTGAGCCTTGTAATAACATTATGAGAGAGCCGAAGCATCTGGAGATACCAGAGTGGTCATAATTCCTTATTAAATATTCATGTGTGCTTTCATGTGCTTTTCCATCTTTTCTTATCTAAGAAATTCTGAAACTATGCCTGCGCAGGCAGTTTTCTACCATATTCAGGTTTCATAAGAATTTCAGTTATTTTACTGGAAATGTCTACTATAGAAATGTAATTTCACTGTAACAGTTAGGAATCTTGATTTATCTTCTCTCAGATTTTGCTTATCAAAGGAAAAGAAAAGAGAGAGATCTTGGTGTTGTTACACTAATCAATCTAGATCACATGCAAGCAATTTTTGCTAATGTGATTGTATTGAATGTACTTCAACATTCTTTAAGCATGAATAACAAGAACTGTTCATCCAGGACTGACTCTGTTTTGGGAGGTCCATGAGTAGCTCAATATTATAACACAAAATGACAGTCACATCTGTATAAGTCTATATCTGAATGAATAGACCTTATAATAAAGAGAGAATACTTTCAAGATTAATAAAATGCCATTTGAAACATTGTAAATATTCATTATAATATGATATCTATGTCAACATGATGCCAAAATAAGTTATTTGTCAATAATTCACTTGATGTAAAAGACTAGTTAAATTTATTTGTCACCATATAGGCAAAAGTTATAGGATAAATATTGTTCTTTTAGTTATTTTGATGATCTTGTACAGCTCCAGCATAGTTTTATCATATGTCTGCATTTTTTAAACTTTTGGAAGAACCATAGGAATAATGAATACCACAATTATTCTGTACAAAAGCTCAAAAATTCTTGAAAGTTTTCATAATGCAGAAGAAAAAGGTGAGAATTCCAAATCACTTATAAATATGCTACATATGTTTTACATTTTATTAAGGTTACACTACGTATTAAACTCAAATATCGATTTTTAGAAATTTATTTCATTTGTTAAAAATCAAGACACTGACTAGCAATAGTTGTTAAGTCAAAGTATTTTTGATGGTTAAGTTACCTTGAGATGAGACTTGCTGAATCAAAAAAACAGGAAGCAGCAGCAACAAGTAAATGGGAAGTATTTTCCACTCCATGGTTGTTTTCAGGTACTGCACCCTTGCTGAAAATAAAATACAATTATAAGAAAACTGCTCTTTTGTCTCACCACTAACTTTTGCTTGTGTTACACACAATGTTTTAATAATTTTAAAATGTAATTTAATAATAAAAACATCCCATTCTTGAAACAAATCTTTTTAAAGTAATTCCATAGAAAATATCTGCCCATTATATTCACTCTTAAGCAGAACAAATCATTACCCTTAGTTATGTTATTGACCATTTTAATAACTGTAGAAATCTCCAACATAGAAAACAGACTTACCTTAAAACTCTATTCAAAGTATAGCATATACTTACAGTGCAAGGTTTAAATTTTGTCTTGAGGGGAAAAAATAACTGGCTTCAGTAAAATTTAATTTAACAAGCATAGTGGAATTATTGTTCAAACTTTCCCTTTACTCTCAATATAAATTGTAAAAGCTTCCAGCAGGTGTATTTCATAAATATAATCTTTTAAAAAATTTTCCAGCTACTGTTCTTATAAATCTTTTTCAAATACCTTTAATGAAAACACATTTAATTCCATGAAGCAAGTTAACTTTGACACTTACCGGTAAATGGATAGATGAATTTCTCCAATGTGCTGGAAGTCTTATATATCAGTGCAAATATATTGGGATGAACCAATTAGTCCAAAGGTTAGACAAAATCAACAGTGACAACCTATGAAATCAAACTTTCCTCATGTGTTGGAAGTAGGCCCAGACGACTAGACTTAGGCAACATCTGGAAAACACTTCCATTAAGAAAAATGACTACTACAAAATAAATTTAGATTTATTGGCTAAAACATTTCTAATTTCTAAGTCAAGTGAACAAGTTGTTCTGAGATGGTACATCACGCTGGAAGGCTTTGAATAGTATATCGAAGCAGCAACTTTAAAATAGTGAAATACTGGTATTATTCCTTTTTTCATTTTTTCCCCAGTTAAATCTAGCAAAGGTGGCTTTGAAACTTATCTATTCTTACTTTGTGGCATAAATTTCCTGAATTTATAGCATTAAATCAAATGTACCTTTCTTTTCCTGAGTATTTTCATTTTCACTGAACACAGAAAAAATGCTCTCAATTAACTACTGGTGAATTATTGACACTGTGGATTTTCTAGCTTCCTTTACTATGCTAAAAACCTGCTTAAAAACTGTATTGATATTTCCCTTAGCCCCTTTATTTAAGAGCACCAGTGTTTGGAAAAGGTCTTTTAAATTACTAATTTATTTTTCTTGCCATAGAGAAAATGTGAACCATCAACCTTGCAAAGCCAAGGTAGCTTAGCTCAAGGCTTTCCCCCATTTTGATATGGAATGTTCCTGTTTAAATCTTACCCACCAACATAAGGCCTCACTCATCACGTCCTAGCACCTCCCTGAAACCTTCCTGGGTCAATCTAAATCACCTACAGAATTACAGTCAGCAAATATACTACATTTTATTGAAAGTATCTGTCCATCTGTCTCCCACCCTCAACAGACTGTGATTTCCCTAAGGACAACCAACACCTGGATCTTTACTCCACTGCCAACATCTAGTCTGGTGCTCCACCAAAGTTATGTGTTTAATGCATGTTTGGTGGAACAAATTATTGTTGTAGCCTTGACTCTGCTATGTACTGTGAATTTTGTAGGTATTGAATTTACTTATCACTAAATGCCTTTAAGTTAAATATAATCATCCACATTTTACAAATAAGAAGTTGAAGCCCCACAAACGAAGGGTTTGTGACCCATCCAAAGAACCATAAAGACAAGGAGCCAAACCAAGTTCTGAACCCATTTCTTTGCATTCTAAGTTCCATCATGTTTCCACTATCCCCATCTCTCTTTCGATCAAAACCATCCCTTCAGTGTGTAATCACTGTGCTAAATTTTAGTCCATCGTGTGTATATATAGGTTTATGAGATTGTGACCTTCTTAAGGACAGAAATTATGATACAAGCATCTCTTTTGTTTCCACAATGCTTATTTCTGGGCTAAATATATAAAAGCAATTTAGAAGCTATCTGCTCACTTCTTAATAATCCCCTTTCTCTGGGAACTACTTCCCCGTCTATAGGGGTATTTACCTTTTGGCTCTGGTTATATATGTTATCTTGCCACATCAGCAACAGCTGATAGGATTAGGAGCAGAAACCTGAACTAACCTGGGCTATGTTTCCCTTTCCTGGAAATTTGGAAATATGATTCAGAGATTATAAGTCTATCTGCCTATGTAGACCTATAACATGTACATGGTCTAAAGAAGTAGAAAAAGTCCTTCAGAATAAGGAGATGATTATGAATGAAGCAGCCCTGCAGACAGAGAGATTTCTGATGACTTTCTATGTCTTGGTTACTCTGTGTTTTAGACCCAACCTTTTGCTCTTTATCATCCTAGCGAATTCTCCCTTTGGGGCTGAAGCTAGCTAAAGATGATTTTTGCTACTTAAGATCACAAATCAATGAATAGTAGATACACCAAAGATCCTGTTGGATGGAGTTAAACAGAATTCTCTTAATTCTTATCTACGTTGAAGTCAAGAGGAGGAAGCTGGAAGCTTTGTAAACTTTTCAATCCAGACCTGTGCAGTGTTGCATTATTTTTTGTTTGGAATATTGGGAATACCCAAATCAGATACAAATGTACACACAGACACATAATTTTAAAGAAAATATAAGTTGCTTTCTGATTATTGCCTTTTGAACTATCTGCATTATCATTTTTCTCCTTTGTATGAAATTCATTATAAATAATGGCAAATAACATTCTCAAATTGATTCAGTAATATGCACTTGTTCTTAAGTTCAGATTCAAGGCTAGGAAAACTGACAAAAGACACACACACACACACATGCACACACATACACATTATCACACTATTATGGCCAATGTAAGCTATAACTTTAAACATATCCATTAACATAGTCTCATCATCATCAAAATGTTTTCTCCATGTAATAAAATATAAAGGAGAATGAGAATCTATATTAAATGCCTAATCCATTAAATTTAACTCATAAATACCTGATTTACTTCATTTTATTGGGTAATGAGGCTGTCTGGGTAGTTTACTCTTAAAATATGTAAACATTTTAATTTTATCTATTGAATATATTTTTATAAACCGTACTAAGTATTCTGTGAATATTGGGTCATTGAACCTTCATTGTGAATCACACACCAATAGTCCCACTAGGCTATAGTTTCCCCCTTTAAATTTCATTTCTCATTAAGGGTATTTTCTTAATGTTCATTTTAATCTTGTTTAATTGGGATAAGAATTATCCCAGAATTGTTTTTCAATGTAAAGGAGACAGGAAGAGGAGAGTAAGGAGAGATGGAGTGGACGTGTGTAACAGTAAATCCTAGATTCATCTTCTAGGGATGATTTCACACGGTTCACCCTCATGGAGATCGGTCTCTGTACTTACCAGCAACACCACGATGCCTTCAGAGAACATCAAGTATGTTTAGGGATATTTTCTCTGCATTAGACTGTCCTAGACTGTTTGTGTCCTTCTACTTGGTGTGTTCTGTCTCCATCCCTGCAGGTAGCTGTCTCTTTGCCCTGTAGCCGGAGTGTCTGTGCCTCGTAGCTTCCCTCCACCTTTCCACATCTTTGATGTGTTTCATTCCCTTCCAGCAGCAGCCTAGGAAAAATCAAAGCATGCCAGGGAAAAATCACAGAGGCAAGCCCTAATTTTGCTCACAATGCTAAGTTAGCGTACTGTAGAAGTGAAATAACTCCCTGCTCTCGTATGCAGTAGGGAGCAGGGCTTTGGGACACTTGTCCATTCCATTCAGGCATTTTCACACACTGGAAAGGATTGTGGCTTTTTCTTTCTCCTGGATGTTTTATAGAAAGTCTGACCATTAGATCAGTAAAAGTTATTGTATTTGCTTTTGGAGATCGTGGCAGTCTGATCATTGGTCCCAATCTTTTCTACCTTTTTCTAACTTCCCAGCTAGGGATTACATTTCCCAACTTCCCCTTCAGGTAGGTGCAACCACGTAACTGCGTTTTCTCTGGTGAAATAGGAATAGAAGAGATACAGGCAACTTTCACTCATTTTCCTAACAGGAAATAGAACTTCCTCTTTCCCCGCTTCTTGCAGACTGGAAGTGAGCATCAGAGACCAGCTTTGATCATGAAGGCAGAGACAGAAGCCTAGGGAGTGACCTTCATGGTGGAATACACACGCCCTCTCACTCCCTGCACTAGTCAGAGTGTGTCAGAAAAGGACATGTATTTCCATTTTATTTGAAATTTTTTAATTTTACGCCTTTTTTAGACATTATTCTAATTAATGTAAAATCATAAGAAATCTCCCTATATTTAAAGGAATTGTATTCTACAAATTAATTTGTATACTCTACACCAATGGAAAAGAATGAACTATTGGTAATAAACTATTGGTATTGGAAAGGGAGAGGTAAGCTATCTTTATTTGCAGATGGCATGATTATATATGTAGAAGATCCTAAAGAATCTCAAAGTGGTAAAAACTACTGAGTGGATTTGGCAAGATTGCAGGATATGAGACCACTAACATGATCCACACTGAAGCCATTTTAATGCATGAACTTAGATGTACATGAATAAAGTGTTGCCTCTACTGAATTTTCTAAAAATAAGAGTTCATTCATCCAATTTGTTCATTCATTCAATTATTTTGATAAGCAATTATCAAATAGTGCTCCGTACGTACTAAATCTAGTACTAATTGCTGGAGGTACATGTCTGTGCAAGACAGAGTCTCTGGTTCCTAGGAATTCTTAGACTAAACAAGGAGCCAGACATTTAAATAAATAGTTCAAATATCGTGTGAAAGAAGGAAGGCAGTGTGGTGAACAGCTAGAGCTGGGCTTCAGAATAGGTCAGACCATTGTTCAAATCTGTGTTAAAATTTTCTAACTGGTGGGTTTATACAATTGTCTTGACTTATCTAGCCCTCAGTTTCCTTATCTGCAAAGTAGGAGCAATAATTCCTGTTATTACTTGGCATGGCAGATGTGCATACAAGATAAGGCAGAATTATATTGACCACCAGTGACATGTGCTTAATAAATCATAGGTATTATGTTTGTGGTTATGATTATAATTCTAGAGCTGCACACAAACTGCTATGAAAACATGGATCAGGCAGTGCCAGCTCTACCTGAGGAATTTTTCACAGTGGAATGACATGTAATCTGGAGTCTGAAGGCTCATGGCTAGGAAATGGAACAGTAACCAAGGGTGACAATAATAGAAAAAAACGGCATAACTCCTCTTGTCATTCCTCTTACCTATTTGTTCTTTAGTTGCTGACAATCTGGCTTCTTCTCTTCCATGAAACAGAGCTTTGGAAGATAAAAAATGACCTACAATCATCCCAGGATAGGCTTTTTCCAATGGACCATTTTAGTAACCTAATAATAATAATAGGAAACATGTTGAGCATTTATTTTGATACACGGCATAAGTACATGACTTTATTGAGTCTCACAATGATCTTATGACATTATCATTATTATTATTATTAAACCTATTTTACATTTGAAATTATTGGAGGCACAGAAAGGATAATAAGTAACTTGCTCAAGATCACAAAGCTAGAAAGCCAGTAAGTGATAAAGTTAGTATCTTAACTCAGGTCTTTTCTGACTCCAAAGGCCGTGATTTTAACCAATTCCATGACCTACCTACTATAATATCCAGGGTTGATAACTACCTTCTTCGTGCTCCTACATAACTGTATTTGTATCTCTAAAATAGTATCTTATCTTATCAATATCCATCTTTCCCACTGTGTTGCAAGCTTCTTAAGGTTTCAGAATGATTACATCTTATTTATTTTGTAGCTTTTTCACAGCTAGCATGGTTTCTTCTCACTGGTTCTCTATAGCTGTTGCTGAATTAAACTTAAGTTTACTGTCTTTCTTCTAATGACCACTTTGCCATCACATCTGTTTTCTCAGCCCTACCATTATAGCATTGTGATCATTCAAGCCCACATCACTCGGGTTCCAGATGTCGAGGCAGCATGCTATGTGACAGCTCAGACAGGAACATTACAAACTTACTTCCCAGTGGCCAAAAACATGAGTAATTTCCACATAACCATTTAAGTGAGTGAAAGTGAATTGGGGTGCTTTAATAACTCAGTGTGACAAATACTCCAGAATTGGGAAATTCCGAGAGTGGGAGCAAAGTTTGGGTGTGGTTGGGTGTGGTCGAAGGACCCGCAGATAGGTAGGAGAGGAGGAAAGTCTCCCAAGAGACGCTGTGGAGGACATTTCATTGAATCATTCCAAAGCAGGGACACAAGGCCCTTTAAAGATATTGAGTCTAAGGCAGTTTGAGCTGATTGCATAGCACTGCATGATATTATAATTAAAATATTTCTTGCTCTTATAATTTCTTATATTTCTTATTATATATCAGAATATATATTTATTTCTTATGTATTTCTTATTCTTATTAAAATATTTCATAATAATTCTTTAAAAATCCCTTTCCCTGTGATGGTAGCTAGTTTCTGTCAAAAGGATTAAGAAGCAGGATGTTTACAATGAATTGTCTCCGTGGAGCTTCTGTGAAGCTTGATGAGGAAAACCCAGTCAGAAGCTTAACATAAAGTTCAACACTTCCCCCTCGATTTTTGCTGATCACTTATAAAACTAGGCTCCAGAGGATCCCTACACCTCTGGCAGCTCAGCAGGTGTTAGCTGCACGAATTCATGCATAAGTGATATTGCTAATACTGGCACTTGCTCTGCCTTTCCCTGGGACGGGACAGGAGGCCTGTGGTGTTGACAAGACCACAGGTTCTGTGCTCGCGTGACCTCAAAATGGCTAAAGGGATGGAGAGCAGAGATGGGACAAATGGTTACTTACTTATCCTTTTGTTTGTACTCTGCTTTCTCTGCAAAGAAAGCATTTATGGCAGGGGCACTGATGGAAAGCAGATCCTCTGTTCCTCTAAATCCTCCTTGGAGTAATGCAGCGAGAAGCTGTGTCCTCTGTGGACGCGAACTCAGGTCATAGCCAGGCCTCGAAGAATCCAGGCACTGGACAACACCCCCACCGCCCATCGACATCTGTTAAGTGTCAGCCAGGTACCAGGCGTTTATTCTGATTAAGCAAAACCAAACAGAAACAGAAACAAACTAAGACCCGCGGCGAGGTAGCTTTTATTATTATCCTCATATTACAAATAAGGAACTGAGCATCAGAATTTCGGTAACTTTTCATAAAAATGGTAGGAGCAGGATTCCGGCCTACATTTGTCTGAAAATTATGAAACAGATTTCTCATAATGTTATACAAACACTGAATTACTATAAGGGCCCAAAGAAGCTTCTGGTATTTCAAATTTTTTTCAGTTTAAATGATGGACGTGTCTTCCTCCTTCACAGATGGGCTGTCATGATGAATTCAACAGAATTTGAGAACTCTAGGCCTCTCTTTTTCTGTATTTAATTTTAAAAATATCGCAATTAATAAAAGAAAAACACCTATAATTTTACCACTCTAACACACTATTTACATTCTTAACTATTCTCTTCCAGATTTTGTCATTATGCAACTAAAATTGCATAATCATATTCGAGATCAATAAGTTATATTTTTAATTTTTTACTATTGAGTTAGCCAACATGTTTATTTTTTCCTTATAATTGGCATGTTAATTACTGTATAATACTCCATGTAGTTGAGATACCATAATTAAATTTCATTGAACTAATACATTTTTTTTTCTTTCTTTTTTTTTGAGACAGGTTCTCACTCTGTGACCCAGCTAGAGAGCAGCAGTGTCATTATAGCTCACTGCAACCTCAGACTCCTGGGCTCAAGTGATTCTCCTGCCTCAGCCTCCCCGGCAGCTGGGACTACAGGCACACGCCACCACGCCTGGCTAATTTTTCTATTTTTTGTAGAGATAGGGTCTCGCTCTTGCTCAGGCTGGTCTGGAACTCCTGGCCTCAAGCGATCCTCCCTCCTCAGCCTCTCAAAGTGCTAGGATTACAGGTGTGAGACACTGTGCCTAGCCTCAGCTAATTCTTATAAGACATTTCTGGCTATTTTGTAATGAAAATGTACATGTAGCTTTTTTCTTCTATTAAAGAAAATTTGGGGACGCAGCATGGAAAATGCATAGGTAACCTGCATATTTTTATATTTTTGAAGTTTGGAAGAAGCAATCATGGAAATAACCTGAGCTTCAGCTGCACAAACTTAAACTTTGGGTCCCAAAGAAAAATTCTGCATCATGCAGCCTATAATTAACTGTTCCCCTAGACCTTTTTGCAGCGTATTATTAACTCTCCTCTTTCAATGGCCAGTGTACAATTCTGGTTTATTTAAAAGAAATAGCCTCTCCTTGCCCAAACTTCTATAAACTCCCTGACCCTGTATATTGTACTTCTTAGGGCATATTTGTCCTAAATCTGTCAAATTAACTACAAAAAAATGAGATATATTACAAAATGAGCATGCCTTCATAATAAAATTTAATTTAGCAAATATCAGTGGTATATATCCTAGAGTGAATCTTTCTGTTTTAATCTTCACAATTATTATTTTAAATGATGGTATAATATTTTAATCTTTAACTATCACTCTATCATTGACCTTTATCCAACTTGCTTCCAGTTTTTTGCTTATGATTAATGTTGCAACAAATTCCTTTTTTAAATGCAGCTTATATTGAATTTTACCTTTAAAATAAATTCTTAGGAGTGGGAGCATCTCTATGATTTTGGATAAGTACTGTGAAATTATCTTGCTATCTAGATTGTAAATTCGTCACAGGCAAGGAAATTGTGTATGTTTGTATTTCCAGCACCTGGTGGATTACTTGGCACATGAGTTTGCTAAAATATCAGATTGAATTTAATGAAGCTGTCGGATTGCTCTCAGTGTGATAGGCATTGTAAAAATTCTTTTTTTTCCCCTCCCAATAATGGAAGTGAGTTGGCACCTAGACACACACTGCTTGGTTATTCTTCCATCTGAGAGCACGCATTTGGAGGCAGGAGACAGAACTGACGGATGTGCCCCACGTGGGTCGTGAACACCTTGTAAGGGAAGGGATGGTGTGGGAAACAAATGACTCCTGAAGGAACCATCCACTGAATGGTCTCAGAACTGAGAAAAGTCACAGTCAGCGCTCCATAGCTCCATATCACTGAAAACAAGAACTTCTCTCTGCTTTGGCTCTTTTCCATCTTAAAGCAGACTGCTACAGATACGAGTGTTAGCAGAAGAACACAGAAGGTCAAAGTTGAGGCAAGAAGCCAAAGACTAATTTCTTTCCTGTCACCCTTTATCTCTTCCATGCTTCTTGTAGAAGAGGAATGCGGGGGCCAGAAGGAGAAAATAAATGAAAAGCCAAAAAAGATAAGCCGTGATGTAAATATTTGACATCGTCTTACACAGAACCATCTATCTTATGTCTGGTAGAGCCAGGCAGGGGTATCAGAAGGAAAAAAAAAGTAGAGTAATTTATACAGATGCCAGTAAGACTAAAATTGGGATTGTCTAAGATTTTTGAAAAGCCAATTGAACTATTTGGTGGCTCTGTTTGTGGATCTAAAAAATTAATATAGGAAAGTAAAGAAATTATGTTTTATATGATGTAATGATCTAGGAAAAATATTATTTTTTTAAAGCAACAAATCATTTTGCACCCCTATCTTGCCTTCCAGAGAGAGAGAGACTGATTTTATCAAATAAAATTTTATTATAATCAGTCCTCAGCAAACTAGAAGCTCACCAGCATCCAGACACTCTGCATCATACAGAAAGGACGGAGGAAGCAGAAAGAGTGAGTGATCAGTTGGGAGGAAAGGGGAGAGAAAGAGGAAGGGCTCTTAGATGGAATGATAGCAAGGCTGAAGTGGGAATTTAGATAAATAGCAACTGACTAAAGGAGGTTTATTAACTCCCGTGCAGCGTGGTGTGCAGTATAACTCCTCCTCTCCCTGTTCCTTAGAGAATCTTCAGTAAATCCAATAATGTTCACAAAAGCTTTCAATTTCAATGGATTTGTTCTGGTGACTATAAAAATGAAAAAGTAGATTCTTTTTGATATGTATGTATTGGGTCGTGACTGCCACTGGACAAAACCAGAACCTACATATGGGCGACTCAGACACTTTACTTCTAAGGGTACTGAACAATGACATTACATCTAGTATGTAAAATACAAGGGGAAAACACACAACCAGAGTGCTTTCCGAAGCTTACAATCACAAGGAGGGGTATGGGCTGAAAGCATAAATAGCTCCGAAAAATTGAGAAATAATTGGAAGTAATCAAAGTGTTCGAGGGAACGTCTCTGACTGGGGAAACTGACACAGGGGACTATCCCGATCGGCAGCTTCCAGGGGCCTGGGTCAGAGGTCCTGGCTGGGTGGATTCTTGGTGCCCCAGGAGGCCATGCTAGAGTCCTAGGGTGAGGTGTCTCAGGACTGGAGAGATAGCAGTTTGTTTTTTTGTTTATATTTTGCTTGATCATTCAATAAAACACTTAAGCATGATATAAAGAAAGCAATTCTAACAGCAAGTGATGGTTTTGAGATACAGGAAAACCATCTAAAAGGGGAAAAAAGGTGAGGGTGGAGATTTGTTGTTCATGGATTATACCCAGTTCTTTCTTCTTAATGGTGATTCTCACAAGTGATGTGATGTTATAAACTGGAATAATATCTAACGGCCAGAGTGACTCACTGAAGGGATGATGGGAAATTGGTCAACAAAGTACTGCAACTTTTGGGTAATAGGTCACTGTATATCTTCTGGCTCAGGCTGCTCTCTCTCTCCCTTTGCTCCTAGAATTTCACCTGAACCTCCCTTTTCTGCCTTATTGCACCGAGAAAAGTTGGATTCAACTCTAAGTTTTTAAAGCCTCTTACAGGAAGCAAACCTATGAATCAACGACTCAATGGCGGTGACCTAATCACTAGTCCAGGCTTCCTGCCATCGGCAGCCCACCAAACTCTTCGCTCCTTCAGAAGGTTTCTTTGCAGAAGCTGTGAGTGCTGATTGTTTGCAGCTGTTGCTGAGCTTGCGCCGACCTGACTGGGCTCACCCTAGAAGTCTGGCAGACCGACCTGCGTCTGTGGGGTTATTGACCAAGTCTTACGGAAATCAAAGATACTGGGAGTGCAGAAATTACGTGGGGCAAAATCCTAAGAGCAATCTCAGAAAAGTCTCTGTTGAAACGAAATGTATATTTGGCTTAAAAGCAGCCAACTCCAGAACTGTTAGCTTTAGAGAGAAAGTACCAGCAGGGAATTGTAGAACATAATAAAAAGTAGTGATCAGTGGGAGAGGGTTAAGGAAGGAAGGAAGGAAGGAATCATTACTCAGAGACTTGGATCTAGGAAGGCAAGTGCTCCCTGGGGTGGCAGATTGGAGGAAGGCAACAGCCCAGCCCCGGGAACAACAGTAGTAAGTGGAAATGTTCGAGCTGGTAGTGACCTTGGGATAGGAATGGGACGAAGAGGATCACAGGAAGGAAGGGAGCACATGCTGAGGCCTGGCCAGGTGGAGCTCTGTCTTCAGGACATTCAACCAGGCACCCTGCAAGGGCCACCCTTCAACCTCAAAATGGGTGGTGCTTGCACACTTCCTAAACAAAGACAACATAGCTGTGTTTGGAGAATTAGGAAGTCGATACAGGTATCTTTTTTCACTTGATTTTTTCTTTGAGTCAAGGGTATTTACTGAACAGTGGCTCGAAGGGTCATATTTTACTTAATAATTTTTATGACATTAATTTCTTGTATTTTTGAAAATGATTGAAATGCATAGATTTTCCAAAACATACTGTTTATACTTCATGTCAAGATAGGCTATTCCAGTCATTCAGAGAGCAGATTCTTGGTCAGTTCTTGTTATCGCCCATAGTTCCCTATTAGCAAATAATATCCCAAAATAAATGATGCACAAGGAAATTGACATTTTGTTTTTCAAAAGTTATGTTGCATCAAATAAGTAATTTTCTAGAAAGTGGAAACAGAACACACTAACTCATCTTTGACATTTTTGTGTTTGCAGCCACAGAGCTGGAGAGGCATTGCTCTCTACTGCACATCGCATGGTGTCAGAATTTTCTAATTGTGCTAACTTTCAAATCTTCCACCTTCTCCCTGTAGGGGTCATCCTTGGTATTCTCCTCAGGAATCAACATCCTGAGATTCTGGGTAATGTACCCCACGATCACTAGACTCTCTGAGGTTAAAGGTTGTTAGGTTGCTCCCAGGGATGACAGACAAGGGACGTAGTTCACAGAGGGGCCTCTTCAACTCATTAAAATCTGTCAAGTAGGAACTCCACTTTCTTCCCGGAAGGAGCAGTGAGCTGACCACATCAGATCATAACTTCTGCCCCGGCTCAGGACTGGGACTACTTTTTCTCTCATATGTACCCTGGACATTTTTCTATACTTTTTATGGATTTGTTTTTTTAGACATTAGCAAATGTCCAAACAAGGAAGACAAAACTAGAGTATTAAAAAAAAACATGGCAACTCATAACTGCAATTATATCCACCTTTATCATCACACCTTTGTCTGAGTGAATTTAAAAAGGGAAGCTTCACGTCTTGAGTTTAAACTTTGGGGAAAGGAGCCGCGTCTAGCTTCCAATTCAACATTAAGCAGAGAATTAGGAGCAGACTAGTTTCCCGACTACTACACTATTAACTTACGTAATCATAAAATAGGGCACAGGAATATAAAGTTTGGAGGAAATTCCAGATATAATAGGACACTTTATAAATACTATATGGCACCTAATATTTAGGCATATTTAGTAAAAATAAACAAAACAACACATAAATGAGATAATACAGATGAAGTGTTTGTTTTGTTCCACACAAGCTTTAAAAAGGCATTCGGCTAGATTATGAACTGACAGGGTAATGTGAATTCATAATCTAGTTGGAGGTCTGTCATAAACTTTTGAAAAGCTATCGACTGCCCCTGTGGACAGAAAAAATGTTATATGAAAAGTTAGATCATCAAGTAACTCAAGCTCACTAGCTGTGTGAATTTCGGTTAGCCACTATCGTGGAAGGATGTTGCAATCACATGGGTTAATGCGTATAAAGCACTTAGAACGATGCTAATTACATACGGTACATTCAGTAAAAGTTACCTTTCATTATCATTGTTGTTTGTATTACATGAGTTTGAGTTATTTGATGTGATACCAAATTCCATGGTAAAAAGACTCTTTTTGGAGACTTAACAGATAGATTATCATATGGAAGAGTATAGCATTTTCTAATAGAAAATGGGTTTAAAATAGAGAAGGAAAGATACAGATTGGAATAACAACAGTTCACTTGTACATTGCATTATTTTGTCACAGAATTTCATCTAGATTTTCCCCATTCCTCCACCCCCACCCCATTCAACACCTGGATCAAACCTTGATGTGAAGCCCAACTCCAATATTTTTCACAAAAAAATATAATCTGTACATAGAGATTATGTTTGTTAACTTTTGTGACAATTTCACAGGAAGTAGACAGGGGATTCTTATTTTGCCCTGTAAGTCCTTCTGCCAACTCACTGGCTCTCTCCTCCATAGCCTCCCCAAATATTTTATGTCAATGGTTATAATAATAAGTAATTGGGATCCACACGTGATAAAATAACACCTATTCATATCGGCCATTATAAAGGGTAAAGCTATATTTATGGCTTAGATATAACAAGAGTCTCTTGAGACATGTATTTGTTTTGTAAAGTGGCATGTAATTCAAATGCTTCAATAAAATAAATTCTCTGTTAGGAAATAGACAAGACACAGGAGATATGTTCAAATAGGTTTCATAAACACCATTCATTTTCTTGTCTGCCATATTAAATTAGTATAAACCACAGTTTTTGAGAAAGCATGTGTAATGGACTGAATATTTGTGTCCCCCCAAATTCATATATTGAAATCCTAACCCCCAATATAATAGTATTAGGAGGTGGGGTCTTTGGGAAGTAATTTAGGTTGTGAGGGTGGAACTTTCATTAAGGGGATTAGTGCTCCCCCCACCCACTAATGGAGAAGAGATCCCAGAGAACTCTCTAGCTCTGCTTCCGCCATCTAAGGATACGATGAGAAGAGAGCAGGCTGTAATTTGGAAGTGGTAGGCCCCTCACCAGAACCCACCTGGGCTGGCACCCTGATCTCACACTTCCAGCCTCCAGAACTGTGAGAAATGAATTCCTGTTGTTTATAAGCCACCCAGTCTGTCGCACTTTGTCATAGCAACTGGACTTAGACAGCGAGTGTATTAAAATGTCTGTGATATGAATGTGAAAGTCACAATATTCCCCAGTCAATATCCAAATGGCAGCCTACAACCAATCCTAACGAGGGAAGAGTTCTACAACCACTGTCAGAGAAACATGACTGAAATAAGCTAAAAATGTTGGATCAGTTAGTTCAAGTCTTCACATGGAAATTGAAGAAGAGAAAAGTTAAATTCTCTTCTTCCTGGGCGCACAGTTGGATGGCATTGACCAGCCTCCTTTACAGTTACGGGGCCACGGGACTGTGTAATGGATTAAGGGCACAAGTGATGTGTAACCCCTTTCATTTTGGACAAAGTGGAGGCCCCCAGTGCCCTAGATGGTGGCAGAGCCACCCCTTGGAAGAAGCCCGGACCCCTGATTGACTGTGGATCAGAGGCCCTCCTCTCCTCTTCCCTGCATTGGACTATGTTATGAATCATAAATAAACTTTAATTGTGTTATAAAAATTTGGCAGGTTTTTTTTTTAATGGCAGCATAGCCTGACTAATACAGAAATCTTATAAAACTGGTAAAATGTAAATTGATTTTTCTTCTGGTAAAGTACAGTGTACCCTTGAGATAAAATTGAAAAGCGCTCCCATCTCTGGTGAGTAATTTTATGAAGTGCTTGCGGCAATTGGTAAAGAGAGGCTGCATGGAAAATCCCTTTGCACCAAGCTGTGAGTAGTGTTGTCTTTGCAGCTTGGCCATCCAAAATTGGTCCCCAGCTTCCCCGCTTTGGAAACCTCAAAATATGATAAGTGGTTTCAATTACACCATCCCACAAGAAATTACATTTTTAAAAGCATTATTAATTAAACCATTATTTTTGTAAGGATATAGATGATATTTACTTGCCACAAATCCCTAGACACAGAGGCTGAGTCAATTTCTAACATAAGGGGAAAGAAAGAAGGCTTTGGAGACAGTCTTCGAATGCTAGTGTTCCAAGCAGAAGAACCTTCCACAAGCCAATCTACTTTGGGCTCCATCTGGGAATATATCTAATCATCACAGCCTTTTACAGGATTCAGCAAGTTTGGGATGATCTTTATTGTCCTTGGGGCAACATGGTCAGAAGGAAGTCGCTCTGATAGAGGGTCCAAAACCAAAACTGAAAACCACTAAAGATTCATACACTGAAATAAAAAATTCTCTATAAAGTCATGCCCCTTGGTGCTCAAAATAATGTCCAAACACCTCAGTAAGGCCCTTCATGATCTGGTATTTGTTTACTCTATGGCCACATCTCTTCCTACCCTCCCTTAGCAATTTACACTGGCCACACTGAACCTTTTATAGCTTCTTCAATTGTTCATGCTCTTTCTCAACTGCAATTTTATTTGTACATGCTGTTTCCCTTTTCGCAGCTGCTAAAGATCTTTCCTACTTACTCCAGGACTTGTTAATTGAAAAGAGATTCAAGGAGGCAACTGATCGTGATGAAGGAAGTTGGTACTCTGGGAGGATTCAAAATAATATGCTTAGTAATGATGACCTTTCCAGCCTCCGCTTAGATGTCCTTTCCACGTGGAAGCCGTCTGGTTAGTTGCTTCATCTGTGTCCTCCAGTAGTGCGGTGTGTGCCAACGTCTTCCAGTTACCGTGCTCCGTCCCCAGTGTATCTCGCCCTCCACCACTCCCAGCACACACACTCACACACACACTCACACACACACAACTGAGAGCTGCTTTAGAACAGTGCTCAAGTCTTGTCTGTCTCTGTTATCTCTCAGGCCTCAGTGCCCTGGAATTTGCTGAAAGATTAAATGAATGCACTTACCACCATCATTAAAATAAGTAGCTGAAATAGCCCCACCATTCTACTTTTCTGCTCCAAGGTAAATGATACTTTTTTTGGTGACATCTTGTGTCTCTTTGATGCAGTCTTGAATGGTCACTTAACAATGTATATCTTTTGTATCAAAATGCATAAGGAAATGGAATATATGCTGTATTTTATCCACAGAATTCTTTTCCAGCCCAGGGGCCACTCACTGACTATAACAATGGCAAACCTTTTTTTTTTTTTTTCAAGAGACAGGGTCTCACTCAGGCTGGAGTGCAGTGGCTCCATCATAGCTCACTGTAACCTCAAATTCCTGGACTCAAGTGATCCTCCCACCTCAGAGTCCCTAGTAGCTGGGACTATAAGCACCTGCCACCACATCTGGCTAAGTTTTTTAAAAAAAATTTTGTAAAGATAGGGTCTTGCTGTGTTAGCCCAGGCTAGTCTGTAACTCCTGGCTTCAAGCAATCACCCCGCTTCGGCTTCCCAAAATGCTGGGTTTGGAGGTGTGAGTCTTCACACTTGGCCCTCCTTGTTTTTTTTAATCATAAGGGCAATTTAGAAAAAAATTAAAATGATTATGATTTGCATTTTTGAATTAAAAATAAAAAAGCTCTATTGAGGTAAAAAGGTATATTTATATAACTCAACATATTGAAAGAGAACTATCAATAAAAAGAGAACTACTTTAAAAATATACCATTTTAACTTTTCATTCTATAATGAATAATTTCAGACTCACAAAAAGTTGCAAAACGGTACAATGATTTCCCATATATTTTTCACCCAGATATCCTAAGTACTAACATCTTATACTACCACAGTTTTCAAAATCAAGGAATTATTATTGTTATACTAGCAGTGCTATATCTATTTTACAGACTTTGTTTCAAATTTCACCAATTGTTTCACTGATGTGCTTTTTCTGACTCAGGATCCAATCCAGCATCATCCATTGCATTTAGACATCATATATCCTTATCGTCATTTTTGGAAAACTCCTCAATTATTTTGTCTTTAATGACATGGACGATTACTGTTCAGTTACCTTGCAGAATTTTCTTACGTTTGGGTTTGTCTAATTTGTCCTCATGATTAATTTCAGATTATGCATTTTTGTTAATAACATAGAAGAAGTGTTGTATTCTTCTCAATATATTTTATCAGGAGGCACTTTTTATCAGTTAGGTCACTTGGTTAAGGGGGTATCTGCCAGATTTCTCCACTGTAAAGTTACTGTTTATTTTCCTTTATAATTAATAGATATCTTGTGGAGAGATAATTGAAGATGATAAAAGTATTCTGTTTCTCATTATAAAAAATATTCTGTTTCTCATTATACTTTCATCCTCTAATGTCAATATCCATTGGAGATCTCTGCCTAAAACAATTATTACTATGGTGCTTGACAATCAGTCATTTTTTATTTCCTTCATTCTTTCTACATTTATTAGTTGGAATTCTGAAAGGAAGAGTTTTCTTATTTATTTATTCAGAATGGATTCATGGATTTGTATTTTAATAAATGGGTTAAAATCAATTACTACCATTATTTACTTATTGTTCAAATTGTTCCAGGTTTGAGGGCAAAAGTGATATCATAATTTTGCATATTCATAGCACCTGCCATGGGGCAGACACAATGGATGCTCAAAAAAATATTTGCTAAGTCATGAAGGATGCTAAAGGAAAAAAATAGAACTTGATTATTATTTATGCACAATAATGAAGATGAAAATACGAATGAACTTTTATTTATAGATTGTTTCTAGAAAATTTAAAGCAGCATGGTAAGAAACACATGAAAAAATGCGTAATGTAAATTAGAAGAGAAGGTTGGTGCAAAGAAAAACCTGAAGTAGGAACATATAATGGAAATAAGCATAAGGCCAACGCTCAAAATGTATTACTTGATGATCTATATGTTTTCTCAGAATAGAAAGCAGAATTGTTTGCTTAATAGAGTTCAATTATGGTGACAGTAATGAAACCAGGATTGCTGACCTTCAAGGGCAGTTTGAGACTGAGGTTTCAAGCCTGGGCATAAAGGAATAGTTTGTTTTTTTGTTTTTAGAAAGACGGTATAACTATTAGAATCTTAAATTGCTTTCATAATTTTAAACAGCTGTTTAAAGGGCAAAGGGTAAATCTGATGTACAACAAAAGACTATCATATAAAGAATGGGAGAGAACGAGAGAATGTTCCACTCTTGGCTTCCTTTGGTCCTTTTAGAATCTTGCTAATGAGCCCCATCTGTGCCAGCTTCTGAGTCTTTGCAACTTGTTTCTGGTTAGACTCACAGCCCCGCTTCTCTTTTATGGAAAACAGCAGTCTAAACTCAAGCCCTCTCACAGGGAAAGGTTGCCAAGTCATCTGGGGTCCCTCTGGGGACCACAGAAGTTTACCATATTCCATTAGAGGCAGGCAGATGTGCCCTACATAAAGACCAATAGCTGCCTAGCAAGGCAAAAAGAGAATGCAAATGATCGTGAAAAATAATTTTTATTGCTCTGCTTAAAGGAAAAACAGATTTGATCTCTGCCTACTGAAGTTACTGTAGCCCCAGGAAAGCAACAAACTGCCCTTGGGCACAGTAATGCCCTGCTTTTATTCTGAATTCTTATGCTTTCATCAATTTTCTTTACTGCAGGTCAACTCAGAGCCGTTAATACACAGTAAGTGAATGTATAACATGACTTTCTGAAAGGAGGACGTTATGCAAAGCATTTTCCAAATGTATCTTGGAATATGTTGGGACATTCTCATAGGCCAGTAGTTCTCAAATTTTAGCGTGCATCAGAATCACCCAGATTCTGTGAAAACAGGATTTGCTCTCCCACCTGCCCCCCACTGTGGAGTTTCAGATTCAGCAGGTCTGTGTTGGGCTCAATAATTTGCATTTCTAAGAAGCACCCAAGTGATGCTTCTTAGATGCTGCTGGTCCAGAGACCATTTTGGGGGTCACTGGCCTAGGTATATGGTACCCAAGCCACATTGGTTTAAATCTATTTTCAGGGTTCCTTTATATCTTTCAACTTCCAACAAGTGGCAAACCAAAAATTAGGCCTTACCTCATTGGAATTTTTTTGTTGTTTTTGTTAAACTTCAATCTAGGATTTTCAAAAGTGTAGACCAAGAATTACTAATGATCCACTGCGACCTCCAAGAGACTCACAAGTTGTTTTATTGTAGCACTGGTGTGTATAATATGGCAATGTCTGTTTCCAACAGTTGAGAAACATTGACTTACAGTATTATATTTTTTCAGATTTTATCCCATTGGTGATTCATTAAGAGAAACTCTAGTCTTCTTACAGATTTTGGTGGGATTTTTTTTGTATACAGGTGTTTGGGCTTGTTTGGGGGGTTTTGTTTAAATTTTTGATCCCATTAAAAAGTTTTTAGGAACAAAACCCCTAACTTATAAGCGCTTCATGGAAGTACTAAAGTTTCTCTGTGGCCATGATTGACAATATTAATAGGAGATGGTGGAAATATCAACAAAGAATGCTGAATCCTGTGAGTTAAGTATTAATACCAAACCTAGTTTAAATCAAAGGTGTTTACATAGATGTTCCCTATTTGCTACAAGTGTCTAGGAATGCTTTCAAGCCAACTAATTCCATGCTTTCCTTTTCGTTATCCATGCATCTGTTCTTCCTGGTCTTGGGGTGCAACAGAGAAGCCAAAATTGAAGTTTAATGTTTGTTATTATGCTAGTAATCATCAATAACAATCCCAGTTCATATCCGTTATTCAGAAATCCACAGAACCAGATGTGTTTCAAAATTAGGAATTCAGAATTTCTATCACTATAGAATGCTAAATGGTGAACACATTGTGCAATACACGTAGCACTTCCAGTAGGATCCAGGATGGCGCTTGCTAAACAAATGAATTAATATTGCTGTAGGAAAATATATGAATAGTCACACTAAGCACATAATAAAAGCAATGAACAGTTTTATAATGGCCACATTTTGCTACCAAATGAGTTCAAGTCATGTCATTTTTTTTTTACTGTTTAAAACAGCTTTATTGAGATATAATTCGCATACCATAAAATTCGCTATTTTAAAGTATACAATTCAGAAGTGTTTAGTGTACTTACAGAACTGTGCAACCATTACCACTCTTTAATTTTAGAATATATTTATCATTCTCTATTTCTTCCCCCTCCTGGCCCCTGGCAACCACTAATTCACTTTCCACCGCTATGGATTTGACTATTTTGAACAATTCATACAAGCAGAATCATACAATATGTGGCCTTTTGTGTCTATCTTCTTTTGCTTAGCATAATGTCTTCAAGGTTCATCCAGGTAGTAGCACATATCAGTACTTCATTTCTTTACACTGCTGAATAATATTCTACTTTATGGCTATACTACATCCATTCCTCAATCAACAAACATTTGGGCTCTCCACTTTTTGGTTGTTATGAATAATGGTGTTATGAACAATCAGAGACAAATTTTTATGTGAATATATTGGTATATACCTAGGAGTGGAATTTTGGGGGTCATATGGTAACTCCATTTAATTTTTTTGAGGAACTAGAAAATTTTTTCCAAAAATGGCTGCAGCATTTTATAGTCCCACCAGCAATGTATGATGGTTCTGATTTCTTCTCAACCTGGCCAATACCTGTTATTGTCCATCTTTTTTATTATATCCATCCTTGTGACTTTGATGTGACATTTCATTGCAGTCTTGATTTCAATTTTCCTGATGGCTAATGATGTTTACATTTTTCATGTGCTTATCAGTCATTTCCATACCTTCTTTGCAGAAATATTTATCCAAGTTTTTTGCCCATTTTTAAGTTGGGTTATTTCTCTTTTTATTGTTGGGTTGTAATAATTCTTCATAAACACTCCTTGTTGCAAGCCTTATTAATTTGTAGAGCTCTGAAACATTAATAGTTGATTTTACAATTTTTTGCTAGTATTCTCATAACTTTTATGGAGGATCTGTTTTTCAGGGCTTCTATTCTGCCATTCCAGAAAAGTGCTTACCAGGTCGTATTTTATAGATCACAAAAAACCTTTCATTTTTCAAAACTTTTTTGAACTGTAGAACTGTGAATAAGATTTTTCTCTGAATAGAAATCATACTTACATTTTTAAAAGCTAATTCACCTTTTCAGTGTCCATATAATTTGAATGAAAGAGACAACAAAATCATTTGACTGGAAATACAGCTTTCTCAACGTCCAGTAGAACCTGTTGATGATGATGTGAAAAGAAAATCCAAAATGGAGAAGATTAGCCAGAGGTATCTAAAAAGGAGCTGGGAGGGCAGGAAGGGTTAGACCCCAGTCATGTGACATCCAGATGGAATCTGACCTGGAACTGGGCCAAATCATAAAACCAGCTGCGTTTGATGTTGATTGTTTATGCCAGGCCTGATCACCAACCTCCTGGAGAGACAGCTACCTGAACTGGATTGATCATCAACTAGGGACATCCTAAGCTGATAACCAGCCATCATCAGTCATGGACTGTCCTAAAATCTTCCAGATGTGTAAACTTACAGTAGCCCTATAAGCCTCTGACTGACCTTGCCTGGATGGAACACGGTTTAGCTACTTGCTACATTTGTGTTTCCCAAATTGCAATTCCTAAGACCTCGATTAGAATGTCTTTTCTTTGCTACTCTGCAATGTTGGTTTTATTTCTTATTAGTTGACGAGGAAGAGGTAGTTAAACATAAATCCCAAATTTTTATGTTGATATTTTGGAGTATCTTTGTTATCATGTTACCTACATGAGAAGAAAAAATAATATTAACTTTGATTTATACTTATTTTATATTAAGAAACACTTGTTTTCATAAGAACAAGCCAAAAGCCAAATGTTTTGATTTTTTACTGGCAGAAAGTAAAGGCAATATAAAAATTTAATTAAGGTTGTAACTCTTCCATAAATTCACAAATTTCACTGACGGCTAATTACTGTGTTTTGATATTTTCTGCCCTTTAAAACTATAAGATTTTAAAAATTGGTTTGATTATAAAAATTCCTTGAAAAGCCATCAGATTTTAAATATGCAGCTGTTAAGAGTTTCAAACAGTCATGTTTTGCTTACGGACTTTTAGACATCAGAAGAGGATACTAGAAACAGGCTTGCTAGTGCAGGGGAGGGAAAAATGGCTTCCCTCAACTCTTTGAGGTTCTTTGGCTGGGCTACAAATTAAATTGACAATAGGAGAAAAACCACATTTAATTAGGTACATATGCACAGGAGTCCTGTAAAAATATAAGACCCAAAGAAGGGCCAGATGATTGAAGCTTGTATAGCATTCTGAGCTACAGAAAAGCATGGGGGCTTGGGGCTTCTGGGGAGTGGTGGAGACAAGTTATGGGAGGATAAGGGGAGGAAATGTGTGGTGAAGAAAGATCACCTTATTATGCAGATAGAAAAGTCAGGTAATAAAATTGTCTTGGAGCAACTCTCTTTCCAACATAGATACTTTTACTGATGTAGATTTCCATTTTAGATGAAAATTTCTTTTACAAAAGGATGGTTTTTCAGAGCTACTCCTGTGTCTGCAGTATCTCAGAATAACCAGCTCAAACTATGCCAAAAAGTATATTTTGGGGGTGGCATATTCTAGTCTCCTATAGTCATATTTTGGTGTAGTGTGTCCTGAGCCCTAACACTCACAATATAGAAGGCTCAGGAGCCCTAGAAACTGGTATTTATGGACCATGTACTATATGCCTAGCTACACATGACTGTGTTTGGAGATAGAGCCTTTAAGGAGATAATTGAAATAAAATGAGGTCACTTGGGTAAACCCTAATTCAATATGGCTGGTGTCTTTATAAGATGGAGAGATTTAGGACACAGACAATACACAGACTTAGGGGTGACCATGTGAGGACACAGTGAGAATGTGACCATTCACAAGCCAAGGAGAGAAGCCTCAGAAGAAATTATCCTGCCAACACCTTGATCTTGGGCTTCTAGCCTCCAGAACTATGAAAATAAATTTCTGTTGCTGAAGCCACGAAAGTGTATGGTATTTTTTTTATGGCAGTCCTAGAAAACTAATACAATGTAGCAAGAAGATAGTAACATAAGGAAAAATAGGACAATGTCATATAAATACTGGGAAGAAAAATTGAAACCAGACAGCATGGATAGAGAAGGATGGAGGGGGTGCTATATATGTGTCAATCTAAAATAATCAAAAGGGTCAGAATCTCATTTAAAGAGAGTTTATTCAAGTGCAAAGTGTAAAACGTCAACTCCAAGTGAATAGAGTCAGTGTTCCAAAAAGTAGGAAAGTTAAGGTATCATTTATATAGGCAGAGACAGAGGAGTTTTTAGCAGGATTATAACCTTTATATGAAGTTGGCACATGGCTACAGCAATTTGATTGGTTATAGGCAGTGTTTCTTTTCAGAAAGGGCACATTTAACATTTTTTACAAAGGATGTAATAATAGTCATGGGTTTTCTGTCATCTGGTCCTAGCAAAGCCGGACAACAAAGGGGAAACTAATCTATAACAAGCATCATGAATTAAGAAGGCAGGAGTTTTTTGTCCCTGATATCATTTAATTTTCTTTAGTCATTGTACAGAGCAAGAAAAATAAGAAAGCAAGTCAATCCATAATATGAGAAATAGGAGTTTTAGCCATATGTGATTCAGATCATAGTCACATCTCTCTCAAGGCTTAAAGTATGTTGGGGGTTCCAACAGCTTTTAAATTATATTTATTTTTACATATGACACGGTGGCTTGGGGAAGACATCTCTGAGTAAGTGACATTTGGGAGACTTTCATTAAGTGAGGAAGTAGACCTCTGGACATCTGGGAAGACATGAAAAAGCAACCAATGCCAAGGTTCTGAGGTTGAAATGTACTATCAACTCATCCTGACCCTTCCTGTGCTCAAAGACCAGGGAAAACAGATACACCTTAAAGAAACAGGTGAGCGTGGGTTTCTTTGCTTGCAAGCGCTCTGAGACTACTTATTAGTACCTGTGGGATTTTAACTTATGGAGGTGACTAAGTGATGACATGAACAGGCCAATGCCACTGAAAGATTTTTATTACCCATAATTCCTGAGAGGAGGAGCCAAGCCATGCCATGCAGGGCCACAGGGGAAGCATCAGGTTTTAGTCAGAAGGAAGAAGGAGGAGCAAGGAGAGATTCTAAGCATGAATCTTTATTGGCATTTTTGTTTGTTTGTTGTTTTTGTTTCAGGAAAGGCAAGGCAGGACAGGGTAAACAGTTTAGAATTGGGATAGTTTGAATAATTCCTGCAGGCTTTGGGCTCGAAAGGTGTTCTCTAGTGGCCTGGTTCCTGGGATTTGTTGGTTTGCATATGAAAGACACTCCCAGGGAGCCCCTTGCAATCTCTAAGAATTGGCTAACCCTCGAGGGACAGCATCTCCAGCCAGTGAGCTTTTTCAGGTGTGAAAACATCATAAAGTACAGGGGGAAAAAATGCAAGCAAATAGGGAAGATTTATGCAGAAACCTTTGATAAGTTGGTTTGTAACTAGGTTGGATACTTAATTCGCAGGACTCAGCTCTGAGAATTCTTTAGTGATATTTCCACCACCACCCATCTTCAATAATAAACCAGAAAGAAATTTTAACACCTCCAAGGAAGTACTTGGAAGTATTTTCCTAAAAACTTTTTAAAAGTGAGACCAAATATTTAAAAACAAATAAAATCTGTAAGTTTTAAAACTGTTTGCCCTGCCTTGTCTTTCCTGCAAAAACCCCAATAAAGACTCACATAACTAAAGTAAAGCTCAGAGCAGATAAATAACATTCCTAAGATCAACCGAGAGTAACATTTTGTCTGATTGTAAATCTCATGTTTTTAAAAATCACATTTTTGAAAACAAAAGAAGCTTAAGTTTCAAATCTTTATGGAATATTGACAGTTTTTGCAATCAATGGCGTCATCTAGTGGCAATTCATTCAAATTTCAACCAGATGTCCCAGAGGGCTATGCTAAATCATTAGAGAGTATTACTAAGCAAACTTCCTCCAACTTAGATGACTGTCAAATTACAGTCACCATTTTTTGAAATAATTACAGATTCATAGGAAGTTACAAAGATAAAACAAGAAGGTATGTGTACCCTTCAACTAATTTCTCCCATGATTAGATTTAATGTACAATATCAATGTGCACACAATATCAACACCAGGAAATTAACATTGGTACAATGTGTATTTATAGTTCTATGTCATTTTTATCACATGTGTAGACTTCTGTAACTGCCATCATGTTAATTGAGAAGATATAACAAGGTTCATAATTTGGACAGGAGAGCTTTAGTTCTCATAAAGGGCAGAAGCCTGCAGCTGGCCATTCAGCAAACAAGCCCTGGTCAGAAGCCAGGATTACCTGCTTCAAGCGAGGGACAATGGGAACAGGAATTCATGCTGAGTAGGATGGCCAAATATATATATTTGACATGCTATAGGAGTCATGAATATTTATCAAAGGAGAAACATGCCCGTGTACAGTTGTGCTTTATACCCCTTCATGGAGTCCATTCAGTGGGAGGAGAGGGGGAGGCTTAGGATTTTATTTTTAGTTCACAGTCACAAGCAAGATACAGACATATTCCATCATCCCAAATACAATCAGCTCTCTGTATCCATAAGTTCCACATTTGTGGATTCAACCAACCATAGATAGAAAATATTTAAAAAATAAAATCACATCTGTACTTAACATGTACAGGCTTATTTTTTTCCTTGTCATTATCCCCTAAAAAATACTGTATAATAACTATTTACATAGCATTTACAGTATATTAGGTTTTATAAGTAATCTAGAGATGATTTAAAGTGTATTGCAGTATGTACCTAGATTACATGCAAATTCTATGTCTTTTTATATAAGGGACTTGAGCATCCTCAAATTTTGATATCCATGGAAGGTCCTAGAACTAATCCCCCATGAATATGGAGGGATGATTGTATCTCCCTCTGCTACCCCCTTATAGTCACACCCACTTCCCTCTTTTCTGCCGTCTCTAACCATTAATGTTTTTCCATCTCTATAATTTTGTCATTTTAAGAATGTTTTCTAAATGAAATCATATTGTATGTGACTTTTTGAGATGGACTTTTCTTCCACTCAGCATACTTCCCTGGAGAGTCATAGAAGTTGCTGCTGTCAAAATAAGTAATTAAAAATGTGAACTGTTGGGACTTTAAAATATTCTGAGCCTTAAGGGAATGTGATTATGAGACCTGAGTCACACAAACAGGCAGCTGTAACCTATCCATGATAATACAAGACGTGCTAGACCACCATTGTTTTTTGTGGCTGAGTAGAACTCCATGGTATACATATACCACATTTAATTAATCCACTCATGTATTGATGGGCACTTGGGTTGTTTCCACGTCTTTCCAATTGTGAATTGTAATGCTATAAATATTCTAATGCAGATGTCTTTTTTTACACAATGTCTTTTGTTTCTTTGAGTAGATGCCCAGTAATGGGATTGTGGATCAAATGGTAGTTCTTGTAGCTCTTTGAGGTATCTCCATATTACTTTCCACAGAGGTTGTACCAGTTTGCAGTCCCACCAGCAGTGTACAAGTGTTCCTCTCTCTCCGTATCGATGCCAACATTTATTGTTTTGGGACTTTTTGATAAAGGCCATTCTCACTGGCATTAAGTGATATCTCATTCTGGTTTTGATTTGCGTTTCCCTGGTGATTAGTGATGTTGAACATTTTTTCATATGTTTGTTGGCCATTAGTCTGTCTTCTTTTGAAAAGTTTCTGTTCATGTCCTTTGCCCACTTTTTAATGGGGTTGTTTGATTTTTTCTTGTTGATTTTCCTGAATTTTATGTAGATTCTAGCTGTCAGCCCTTTATTGAATGTGTAGCAAGCAAATATTTTCTCCCGTTCTGTAGGTGGTCTGTTTGATCTTGTGATAGTTTCCTTGGCTGGGCAGAAGCTTTTTAATTTGATCAGGTCCCATTTATTTTATTTTGTTGTTGCTGTGATTGCCTTTGGGGTCTTCTTCATAAATTTTTATCCTATGTCAATGTCTATAAGAGCTTTTCCAACATTTTCTTCTAGAATTCTTATAGTTTCATGCCTTAGGTTTAAGTCTGTTATACACCGTCAGTTAATTTTTGTGAGAGGTGAGAGGGTGGATCCTGTTTGGCTATTGCAAATAATACTGCAATAAACATGGGAGCACAGATATCTCTTTGATATATTAATCTTTTTCTTTTGTATATACACTCAGTAGTGGAATTGATGGGTCATATGGTAGTTCTATTTTTCATTTTTTGAGAAACATCCATACTGTTCTCCACAAATTTACATTCCCACCAACAGTGTATGAGGGCTCCCCTTTCTCCACATCCTTACCAGCATCTGTAATTGCCTACTATTTTTTTTGTTTGTTTTAGCTTTTATGATAAGTGTGTACTAATAACTCAGTGTGGTGATAATTTGTATTTGTCTAATGGCTAGTGATGTTGAACATCTTTCTGTGTGCTTACTTGCTATATGTACATCCTCTTCAATAAAATGTCTTCTCATGTCTTTTGTCTACTTTCTGATGGATTATTTATTTTTTGCTATTGTATTTTGAAATTGCTTTATATATTCTAAATATAAGTCCCTTCCTTGCAGGATATGTGGTTTGCAAATATTTTATCCCAGTCTGTAGCTTGTCTTTTCATTTTAATAATTGTCTTTCACAGAGTAAACATTTTAAATTTTGATGAAATCCAATTTATCAATTATTTATTTTATGGATCATGCTTTTAGTGTCATGCTTTTAGTAACTCTTCACTGATACCTAAGTCCTGAAGATGTTCTATTATGTTATCTTTGGGCTTATCCTCTCCGGGATTCAATCATATTCTTGAATCTGTAGATTTATGTCTTTGTCAAATTTGGGAAGTTTCCAGCCATTATTTCCTCAAACACTTTTTCAG
The DNA here is from genome assembly GCF_020740605.2 of Lemur catta. NCBI lineage: Eukaryota > Metazoa > Chordata > Mammalia > Primates > Lemuridae > Lemur > Lemur catta. The sequence continues at coordinate 21,504,565 of NC_059150.1, read as the reverse complement.
TCCCTTACTTTTTCTTCTCTCCTTCTCAGGCTTCATGACACAAATGTTAGATCTTTTGTTACAGTACCACAGGTTCCTAAGGCCCTATTCACTTTTTGTTTGTCTGTTTTCTCTGTTGTTCAGATTAACTTCTATTGCTCTGCTTTCAAGCTTGCTGATTCTTTCCTATATCCCTTCCATCCTGTTGTTAAGCCCGTCCATTAGGTTTTTTATTGAAGTTATTATATTTTACAGTTCTAAAATTTCCAAATTTTTCATTTGACTACCACAAAAAACTTCTCATATAATCCTAACATCTGTGTCATCTTGGTTTTGGTGTATGTTGACTCAAGTTAAGATTCTCCTGGTTCTTGGGATGACAAGAGATTTTCATTTGAAACCTGGACATTTTGATATTCTATTCACAGACTCTGTATCTTATTTATATTACCTGTTTTAACATGTATCCTTTGACACCACTTTAGTGGGGGAAGAGAAATGTTGTTTCATCACTGCTAGATGGAGGTGGAAGTCCATGTTCCCCGCTCAACCTCCACTGACATATAGGGTGGGAAGGTGTTCTTCTTTCCAGTTTGGTAGGAATGGATGTCTCAGTCCCACTAGACTTCTACTGATATTACCCTGGCTGAAAAGGGCAAGAGTGTATTATTCCTACTCTCCATATGGCCTCCACTGACACTATAGGGGACGATCCTGTCACCAGTGAACAGTAGTAAAAGTCCTGACTCTCCATTAATCCTCCTCTGACACCACCTCAACATAGACAGAAGTGATCCCTCTTTATTGCCTATTGGTGATGGAAATCAAGGCTTCCTACCTAGACTTTTTTGATGTGGGTGGGGTGGGGGTTGCATTTTTTTCCCCATGATTTTTGGTAGGAGTAGGGCAATTATTGTCAAATAGTTTATATCTTGCTGGGCTGCTCCTTTCCTGGTCCTTTGGCTAGAGAAAGGACTTTATTTTAGGATTTTTTTGGTCTATATCTGTTAGTATTTCCAAGTTGCTAGCATCTCCATCACCCAGTCTGGAATTTATGAAGCAAAGGAAAAACACAGTAAATATACTACCATGTTACTTCTCAGGACACAAGGTTCCTAGGCAGTCTGGCTTTCCTCCTCCACCTTTCAGAGTATTTGTTTGTTTTATACATAAAATTCATGGTTTTTACCTGTATTTCATGGGAGGAATGGGGAAAGTGTGTCTACTCCATTTTGTCCAGAAATGAAAGTAGAAGTCAGTTACCAATTAAAAAAAAATTTATTACAGTTAAATTCACATAACAAACGTTTAACCAATTAAAGTGAAAACATCCATAGATTTAGCTACAAAAAGTTAATGATGTTTAGCTTCCAATCAAAAATTACTAGACATAAGAAGAAGGAAACTGTGGTCTATAATGAGGAGAAAAATCAATCAATAGAAACAGATCCCAAAAGGACAGAGATGATGATTATTATGAATATGTTTAAAGATTTCAGGAAAACTATAAATATTAAAACTATAAAAAGAACCAAGTGAAACTTTTAGAACTGAAAACTACAATATCTCAAATGAAAAATCCTCCAAATGGGCTTCAGATTAGATTAGATAGTAGAGAAGAAAGAATTAGGGAAATTGAAGACAAAGCATTAGAAATTATCCAAATTGAAGTACAGAGAGAAAAATAAGCATTAAAAAATAAACAGAGCCTCATTGACATCTGGAATAATATCAAATGACCTAATACACACACACACACACACACACACACACACACACACACACACACACATATATATGTATAATTTAAATTCCAGAAAGAAGGGATGGAGCAGAAAAAATATTCAAAGAAATGGTGACCAAAACTTTCATGATTTGATGAAAAATATCTAATCACAAATCTGAGATGTTCAATGAACTCCATGCAGGATAACCCTACTATCACCACCACCAAAAAAAAAAAAAAAAAAAAAAAAAAACAACAAAAAGACAAAACCACACATCAAGGCCTATCATAATAAAACTGCTAAAGACTATTAATAAATAACAAATCATAAAAGCAATCTGAGAAGAAAGATACTTATATACAAGAGATCCAAGATAAACTTTATTATTCAATTCTCATCAGAGATAATACAAACCAGAAGATGATGAAGCAACATACTTTAAAGGGAAATTTGTGTTAAAAGAAAGGAAAAATCCATGCCCAACTAAAATTCTATGTCTACTGAAAGTATCCTTCAAAAATAGGGTTGAAATAAAGACATTTCAAACAAACAAAAGCGGACACAATCTATCGTGGGCATGCCTGTACTGTTAATATAAAGAAAGTTCTTTAGACTAAAGGAAGATGATACTATATAGAAACTTGAATTTATGAAAAGGAATGAAAAGCACTGGAAATGGCAAATATATCCTGACATTGCATTTTCACTGCTATTGAAGTTACTGATCTCTTCACATTTTTAACTAATAAAATTAATGTACTATCATATTTCAGATGTGGATGCAAACTTCAATGTAATCTGGTTCAATTTAATGCCTAAGGCAGGACTCACTTAGTTTTTAACCACCTGCAGTGAGTTGGCTACATAAAAAATAAGATACTACAAACTGGGTGGCTTAAAACAACAGAAATTCATTCTCTCACACTTCTGGATGCCAGAAGTCTGAAATCAAGGTGTCAATAGCACCATGATCTCTCTGAAGGCTCTAGGGCCTGCCTCTTTCTAGCTGCTGGCAGTTGCCAGCAATCCTCGGTGCTCCTTGGCTTCTAGATGCATCACTCTGGACTCTGCCTCTGTCTTCCCATGGCCGTCTTCCCTGTGGGTCTGTATGCAAACTTCCCTCTTCTTATATGAACACGCCTAATCCAGTATGAACTCAGCTTGTCTACATCTACAAAGATTCTATTTTCAAATAAGTTCATATTGGCTGGTATTGAAAGTTAGGACTTAACATTAATTAATTAGTTATTAGAGACAGGGTCTTGCTGTGTCACCCAGGCTGGCCATAAAAGTGTGTCCCCTCAGCTCAACCTGTCCTCCTGCCTGAGCCTCCTGAATAGCTGGGATTACAGGCACACGCTTAATGTGTTTTCTTGAGAGACACAATTCATCCTACCACAGTAGTCCATTCCATTTTTGAAGCACTCTAATTACTAGAAATTTCTTACAAGGCACTAAGTCAGTCTTCCTGTAGCTATAAACAACATGACTAACTTGAACCAGAAGTTCAGTATTATAATTCCAACTGAGCAAGGAACTGCTCTGTGACTTTGAGTCAGAATTTTAATTTAGCCTCTCTCTGAGCCTAACTTTCCTAATTTGTGGACTAAAGAGATTGGACAAGGAGAATAATTTTTCTACTTTTCAAACTCCAGGTTCCAATAGCACTTTCACAGAACCTTGTGACATTTGAAGGCAACGATCATACTCCCTGTAGGTTTTCTTTTTGTGCACTGCTGTTCTGAGTTTATTCATTTGCCAGGGTTTAGATCCTTCACAGTCCTTATTTTCGTTCCCTGGATACTTTTGAAATTACCAACGTGCTAAGATGTGGCAACCAGAAATGAAAATATAAATGTTCCATATGTAGCCTGTCTCCTTAAGAAAAATGGCATAGGGAGGTTGAAAAGAGAGAGAGAGCAAGAATGAGAGTGAGTGCATGAGACATTACTAGGCAAATCATAGCCACAAGGAGACAGATGAACAATTTAAACAAACCATTATTTAAGGCAAAAAAGTGGGCCGGGCGCAGTGGCTCACATGCCTGTAACCCCAGCACTCTGGGAGGCTGAGGCAAGAGGATCCCTTGAGCTCAGGAGTAAGGGACCAACCTGAGCAAGAGCGAGACCCCATCGCTACTAAACATAGAAAAATTAGCTGTGCGCAGTTTGCTGCAGCAAGGGAGGGCAGGGAGGGATTCCTATAAAGTTTGGGTTTGTGCTTTTGTGCTGAGTGGTTTTAAGGAGGGACAAGGGAAGGGAGGACAAGCCCTGACTGGCTGGTGTCTAGAAGCAGCAGTTCGGTCTGTTAGTAATCCTTTCCCTCTCTCACCCGTGTAGCTCCAGAGTTCAAACATTTTTTTTCCCCCCAGCACTTACTGAGTCCATGTCTGATAACTCTACTGTCTCAAGCCCCGGTATGTCTGGGTTTTGCTGCTGGTTTTCATTCATATTATGCCATCCTTTTATGTGAGGTTTTTTTTTTTTTTTTTTTTTTAATATGCCAGACTTTGCATTTGGAAAATCATAGAAACAATTGGAGTCCTAGGAAGATGTACTCTTCGTCTAGAGTGGACTGACATTGCTTTTGTCTGGTTCCTTCATGTGATTCCAATTTTAGGCATCGAGATCATTTGAAGCTGAGCTGTGGTTGGTGTGAGGGCCATCGACTTCCAGTCCACCCCTGCTCCCAGGGTGCAACTCTGTCTGAAACTAAAAAAGGAAGGTTCATTAGATTCTTTTGGCAAATTATGAATCTCATTCCCTGTTCCCCAAACCCTGTGAATCTGTTCAAAGCACTGTTCAACCCCTCAGCCTCCTCCTCTGGGATTGGCAAATTAACCCTCCAGGATTGGCCGACATATCCAGGGGAAAAGTGACCCCAACTCCAGGCTCCTTCCCCTGTCCTATGTCCTCCCCTGCCTTTTAGCTCAGTATTTATTCACTATTTTATTAGCTCTATGAGTCCATCAAGCAGTTAAAAAAAAATTTTTTTTGTCCAGTTGTCTTCAGTTGAAAGGTTGGTCTGCCAGTCCATGCCATACATAATTTTTAAAAATTAATTTTATTTTATTATCTTTAATGTTCTTGCATAAAATTAGCAATCTAAGTATGGAATATTTACAAACTGTTTATTACTAAGAATAAGTTGTTATCCAGTGCCTCACTCTCCCAAACCATGATGGACAACAAAATTAATTTGACTTTCTGAAGAGTATTTTACATTTCTTTAAACATAGAGTGTACTAGAAACATATTTTATATTACAATGCTTCACAATTAAGTTGGCCAGTTCTATTTTCTCCTCCTGGGTCCCCTTTAATTAATTTAGAATAAAGCCCTCAGTTAATCAAATATTAAGACACTCATGAGGGAAAGTACCAGTTATAAACCTCCACAAATTGAAGTAACAAATTTACTCGCTTAGCCCTTGGTTTTGTAAGACTTGCCACCAAAGAAGGTAGGATGTCAATGGTAATTTTGGAGACATTACTTCATTACAAATGGATCTGAGACCATAATTAGTTTCCTTTTCCTAAACCATGTGTCTCATGCACATCTGTTAAAAAGAAGGGTTGTTTGCAGAGTCAATATAATTTTGCCATTACAAAATCTGCAAAAGGACACAACAACGAACTCTCTTCCAAACTTACAGTTTAAATGTAATATTTTTCTTTATCCACTTTCCTGCTGAAGTTAATTTAAATGAAACTAAGCTAAAGGATGTTTATAGTTTGAAGGAAAATGCCCAGTTGAAGCCAGAGGGCCGACATAGCAGGGATGAAATCTTTCCAATCTGAAATCATTTCATAGTATGATTTAATGGTGACAAAACAGGAGTTCCCAGAAAAATATAATTTCCATTTCCCTTGCTGCAAGTGTTCATCGAGTTTGAATTGTTAATATCCCTGAAACTACACCAACATCAGGAAGTGTCCTGAATATAACTGATTTTCCAGTTATTTTCCCTAGAAGTGGCGGGCAAAAGTGCAGCAAAACAGAAATGGGCACAATCTGTTTGTACCAAGTGTCTTGAGGAAATTGCTTTGTGAAAGGCCAGTGGCACCATTAGAGATGATAAAGTATACATTTAAGAATATCAGATAACTATGAGATGAATGGGAATGCTAATGGCCATCTTCATGACTTGGGAAGCTTATAACAGATGCAGATGCTAAATATTATTAACCAAGAAAGACATTAACTATGGAAACCTATCAAAATAGTAAGTTAGAAAACAGGAAAGGAACTGGTGATGAAATTGGTTATATTTTTGCCTCTTGGGATTAAAGAAAAACAAACAACAAAAACATTTATTTTTTTTGCAAGGGTCTTTAGTCACTGTAAACTCCAGAAAAGGAAAATGGGTTACCGAATAGAAATCACATCTGTCCTCCAGCACAGAGGCGCTGCTGGTTGCTGCCTCGTCTGTGCACCATTTCAGGGAGCACAGTCCGTCATCCATCCCCTTCCATGGGTGGGCGTCCCAGCAAACATGAGCAACCTTTGGAAGGTTTCATAAGCAGCTCGTGGTGGGTCCCCAGTATATAGTCGTCATACTATGGTATATTATTATTCTGCCCCTATGAGCAGAGCTGATTAAGGATGCATTATCCTATAGGCAAAATTCTCTCTTTAAAAATGGTGACATGAATCAATTTCAGTAAAAATGAATCACCCTCATTAAAAGCGCTGAGGAAAATAATCATGAATTTACGCTTAAATGGAAAGAAGTTCTACTCAGTCTTTTGTAAGGGCTCTGGCATTTAGTATGTATTAATGGTACATGTTCCAGCCAGGTGCAGTGGCTCACGCCTGTAATCCTAGCATTCTGGGAGGCCCGGGCGGGTGGATCGTTTGACCTCAGGAGTTCAAGAGCAAGAGCGAGACCCCTTCTCTATTAAAAATACAGGAAGAAATTAGCTGGACAACTAAAAATATATATTAAAAAAAATTAGCTGGGAATGGTGGCACATGCCTGTAGTCCCAGCTACTCAGGAGGCTGAGGCAGGAGGATCCCTTGAGCCCAGGAGTCTGAGGTTGCTGTGAGCTAGGCTGATGCCACAGCACTCTAGCCCGGGCAACAGAGTGAAACTCTGTCTCTCTCTCTCTCTCTCTCTCTCTCTCTCTCTCTATATATATATATATCTATCTCACATATTCCCATAGAAAGGTATTTGATTCTGACTCATGGATCTACTAGAAGATATGTTCCTTAAAAAAAGTTGATACTGGTCTGCTACATATTCATGATCTTTCATGGTCACCGAAGTCCCCATAAATGACCAATTTAATACTATGTTAGGAGGTTATATAATATGCTTTTGCTTGTGCTGATCATGTAGCATGGATGGTGTGTTAGTTTCCTATTGCTGTAATAACAAAGTATCAGGGATTTACTGGGTTAAAATAACACAGATTTATCGTCCTACAGTGTTGGAGGTCAGACATCTGAAACGGGTCTCCCGGGGCTAACGTCGAGGGCCGGGGAGAACCTGTCCCAGCCTCCTCCACTTTCCAGGACGGCCTACCTTCCCGGCCTCCCGGCCGCACAGCTGTGACCTCAGCTTCTGTCGTCACAGCTCCTCTCTCTCCTGCTTTCCTGCCTTTCTTTTGCAAGGACCCTCATGGTTTTACATTAAATCTGCTGTCAGAAATAAACACAGCCGGATGTTAGTGAAAGCAGCACTGATTTTACTCAATGTAGGGGAGCGAGCTGAGCTCCATTCTGATTTGTGTTGGGGGGACTGGGCATTATCCTGCAGGCAAAAGGCTCTACCTTCAGGTGTTGGCCGGAACCAACAGCCAATTCTTCTGGAAGTCTTGAGTTTCCTCAGGTAGGTATTTCAAGGGAGGCTAAGGTCATCCTAGGGATACGGCTGTCAGGAACTATGTTAGTGTTTGTTCAAGTCTTCATAGGCCAAGGTTGATGCCTTGTCTAGGAGAGGGCTCAGAGGAGACTGACTAGAGTCCGGTCAGGGAGAGAGCCTTTGTCACCACCTGGATAGTTTCTCCATCTCAAGATTTTAATTACATTTGCATAACCACTTTTCCCGTGTAAGGTAACATATTCACAGGTTCTGGGATTAGGACTTGCACATCTTTGGAGGCCATCATTCTACCTATCTTAGATGTCATGCTAGAACCGTACCTCCAGCAGAGTATATTTCTCTAATCAATTTTAAGTTTTGGTGGACTTCCACATCTGTGGTTATCAACTGATCCTCATCATAGCTTTTTGAGGCAGAACACAAATATCTTTTACCCATTTGCAGACGAGGGAACTAAAGCTAAGAGATAGCATATTAAGAGCCTCCCGCAAAGGTCTGAAACAATGGTGAATACACTAAAACCTAAGATTATTATTTCTTAATTACAGGTTTTTTGACACAATGTGTATTTTTAATTTTTTTTTTTTTTTTTGAGACAGGGTCTCTCTCTGTCACTCAGGCTAGAGTGCAGTGTTGCCTGTCATCATAGCTCACTGCACCCTGAAACTCCTTGGCTCAAGCGATCCTCCTGCCTCAGCCTCCTGAGTAGCTGGGACTACAGGTATAAGCCACCACACCCAGCTAATTTTTCTATTTTTTGCAGAGATGGGGTCTCGCTCTTGCTCAGGTTGGTCTCAAACTCCTGGCTTCAAGCAATCCTCCCACCTCGGCCTCTCAAAGTGCTAGGATTACAGGTGTGAGCCACTGTGTCTAGCTTGCATTTTTAAATTTTAAAAAGATCTCACGTACGCACACGCACGAAAAGGTGAAAACTAAACCAAAACATATTTATAGCCTTTAAAAAGGAACTGCTTCCATGCTTTGACATGCATTTTCAACTTTTATGAAAAACTCCTATTCCCGTATTCTGACTGCTTTCAGTGCTGCTCTAATTTCTTCCAGATTTCGAAGTCAATGGAGGAACCCACGGACATTTTTCAACTTTTCGGGACTTCTTTATGTTTTGTTGAACTCATCACAGAGGACGTTATAATTACCAAAGTTAATTTTTCATGACTAACTCTGTGATGGCAATGATTCTATCTAGTTTCCAAATGAATTTATTTATTTGTGCAATTAAGAACACTGAGTATTAGCTATAAAAGCTCTGTTTCCTCAAGGAGTCTTCAGATGGAGCTTGTTCCCTTTACTACTGACTCCCAGTCCCTAGCACTGTGCCTTGGACTTCAGTAATCAATATTATTCACTGAAGATGAGTAAACAAGTCTGGGTAGTTAGGAGAGAAGTGAGCAGGGAGAGCTCCTAGGGCTTGGGGTAGCACCTAACCTGCTGGGGGTGGGGACAGGGTGTCAGTGGGACTATTAAGTGGGGGATCCCCTAAAATGTTCTGTGAAAGATGAACAATAATAGAAAGTTAAGAACAGACCAGATGGGAAAGGGGAAGGGCCTTTCAGAGGAAGAGGGGAGAAGATGGTAGGGAAGGAATGGTAGAGAGCCTTTTATGACTTTGTCACATGAAATGTTATTAAAAATTTTCTCTATTTGAATTTAAGAAGTGCAGCCTGTTTCCTCAGGTACATGGGTGTATAAACATAATTTGCTTATTTGATATTGATAAGCCATAACAACCTAGGTTGTCATTTAATAATATCATATAAATCTACTAATAACTAGCAAAGAAAAGTATTAGGTGTGTTATATTAAAACATTTGGAGATGACCTCTTATCTCCTAGATTAAACTATTCTCTCAGCTTCAAAGCAAAAAGGTGATTTTTGATGGTTAATCCATCATCATGGTGCAGGCAGTCATTGTAATTAGAGGGGGCTTGGAAACCTTGTTAAAAATGTGTGCAGGCTGGGTGCAGTGGCTCACGCATGTAATCCTAGCCCTCTGGGAGGCAGAAGAGGGAGGATTGCTTGAGACCAGGAGTTCGAAACCAGCCTGGGCAAGAGTGAGACCCTGTCTCTACTAAAAAATATATATAAAAATTAGCCAGACATGGTGGCACATGCCTGTAGTCCCAGCTACTCGGGAGGCTGAGGCAGGAGGATTGCTTGAGCCCAGGAGTTTGAGGTTGCTGTGAGCTAGGCTGACCAACACTGTGAGATCCTGTCACACACACACAAGAAGTATGCAAATAGTGAAATGAATTTGATTAAGAGATCCTATAAAATGCCTTTCAGGAGCTTCCACACCTAATTCAACATCTCAGGCATAAGAAATTCAAACCCAAAGTTGCAAAGAATTATAGAATCAGGAAATCTTTCAATAGTCAAAGTCGTTTTCTCTGATAAATAGTGTTTACTTCATTAAAACAAAAAATTTCACAGTAAAAAGTTTTCCATTTTTCGTGGCTCGGAGGGAAATGGGAAGTTACTAGCTTTTCACAGTATATCTCAGCCAAGTGTCTGTCCTGAGAACACTTCTCCTTCATGTGTGCGTTTCATACTTGTTCCTTGAACAATAACCTCTCAATACTTTTGAAACGCTTTCTTCCTGTTCAGTAAATGACATCATATCCTCAGTTTCCCAGACAATCTTGAGTCCTCTCTTCCCATCACACCTCACGTCTAACCCAGCAGGACTTTTTCCTTGTTTATTTTCTGTCTGCTCTCATTGAATGCAAGCTCTGAGTGAGTAGTGATCTTGTCAGTCCTGTTCATAAACAAACCCTCAGCGTCTAGACAGAGTAGGTATTAAAGGCATATTTATTGAATGAATTAATAAAAACATTAATCACATTTTTTGGTATAAAATAGGCATTGTCTTAGAGGAGATTTTCTTTTAAAATAGACTATTTTGGGGGGCAGTTATAGTTTCACAATAAAACTGAGAGGAAAATACAGAGATTTCCCATATACTCCCCTCCCCTCAACACATGCATAGCCTTCCATTATCAGCATCCATCACCAGAGTGTACCTCTTTTACAACGGATGAACCTACACTGACACATCATTGTCACCAAGAGTCCATCGTTTATGTTAGGCTCCCTCTTGGTGTTGCACATTCTGAGGGTTTACACAAGTTCATGATGACGTGATCCACCATTATGGTATCATATGGGGTAGTCTCACTGCTCTGAGGATCCTCCCATTCATCCCACCCTTTCCCTTAACCCCTGGCAACCACTGATCTTTTTACTATCGCCTTAGTTTTGACTTTTCCAGAATGCCTTATGGTTGGAATCATGCATTATGTAGCCTTTTTAGATTCGCTCCTTTTGCTTAGTAATAGTCAAGGTTCCTCACGTCTTTTCATGGCTTGATAGCTCCTTTCTCTTCAATGCTGAATAATGTTCTATTGTCTGGATGTACAATAGCTTATTGTCTGTTCACCTAGTGAAGGACATCTTAGTTGCTTTCAAGTTTTGGCAATTATTAAGAAAGCTGCTATTAACATATTAACATCCAAATGTAGCTTTTTGTGAGACAGATTTTCACCTCCTTTGGGTAAACATCAAGGAGTGCAACTGCTGGATTATGTGGTAAGATTGTATGTTTTTGTTTTTTGAGACAGAGTCTCACTCTGTCACCCAGGCTAGAGTGCCGCGGCATCAGCCTAGCTCACAGCAACCTCAAACTCCTGGGCTCAAGTGATCCTTCTGCCTCAGCCTCCTGAGTAGCTGGGACTACAGGCATGTTACACCACCATGCCTGGCTAATTTTTTCTATATATTTTTAGTTGTCCAGATTTTTAGTTGTCTATTTTTTTAGTAGAGACGGGGTCTCACTCTTGCTCAGGCTGGTCCCAAACTCCTGAGCTCAAATGATCCGCCCACCCACCTGAGCCTCCCAGAGTGCTAGGAATGTATGTTTAATTTTGAAAGAAACCACCATATTGTCTTCCAAAGTGCCTATATTATTTTGTGCCATTCATTCTCATCTGCAGTGAATGAGAGTTCCTGTTTTTCCACATCCTCATCAGCATTTGGTGTTGTCAGTATTCTAGAGTTTGGCCGTTTTAGGTGCATAGTATCTCGTTTTATTTTGCATTTCCCTGATGACTGTGATGTGTGTATCTTTTCACATGCTTATTTGCCATGTGCATATCTTCTCTGGTGAGGTGCTTGTTAAGCTTTTTGGTCCATTTTGAAATCAAGTTGTTTTCTTATTGCTGATTAGGTTAGATTTTGAAACATACAGAAAGATATAAAGAATGAAATGTTGGTCCCTAAATCTTTGTATCCAGAGATTCACTATTAATTACTTACTATTAAAAATCTGACATATTCCTTCTAAAAATATAAGAGTAAAAATTGTCGTACATTTGGCAATTGATTTCTAAAGATGAATCACAGCATCAAAGAAAATGAATTTTTAAGGCTTTTAAGACACATTGGGATATTATGTAAGTTTTTTGGAGTTTTTATTTTTCCCTCACATAAAATCATATAATAAGTATTTTTTTCACATTAGTAAAATTTGAAGATATACTTTAATGTTTGCATATTTCATCACATGAATATACCATAATTTAATTTATTAGTCTATACTTTGATTTTGCCATGAAATTGTTTTCCTTTTTTTGAGTTTTTAAGAAACATCAGGATGAGTATCAGTATATAATCTTTCTGGATACTTCTTTGATAATCAGAAGAGGAACTACATCCATTAATGAAAACATTTTTCAGACTCTCTATGCACACTGCTAAATTACTTTCTAGAAACATAATGGTTTACACTCAATAAACTGAACAGGAGTGTCTGATTCATTACCCCTTTGTTATATATGTATATATATTTACCTTTTTGCTAATTCAATAGGTAAAATATTTTTCATTGTTTAACTTTCAGTTATTTGATCACTATTGGGCTGAATATTCTTTCTAGTATTTTTTCTCATTGATTTACATGGGTGTCTAATTAAAATATTATTAAATGTGTGCACATAAAAAGATATATATAATTTAAATGTATACCCTAAAATCATCATAAATAGCAATAATAAGATAGATCCCTGTGTGTCCACAGTTCAGCTTATGGACTAGAACTCCTGAGACTTGTAAGGCCTCTATGTACCTCATTCCAACCAATCTACTTTCCTTCCCTATAGAGATGACTGCTACCCTGGATTTTTTTGTTTTCTTTATAGTGCTGCCAAAATGAATTTTTCCCTCAGTGTACAAACATTTAACAAGCCCTATTATAGTTAAGAAAGGGTATTAGAAATGGAAGCAAAACACTTTTGAAAAAGCAACTGTGATTTTTGTCCTTACAGAATTTATGATTCTCATGTGAAGAATTATACAGCATAGGCGCCATGCAATGAGATGACTATATAAAATGCACGATGCGTGCACATTTGGATGAGTGGGAGGTTGTAGAGGTTTGTGAACAGGGATGTGACAAAATCATTTCGGTATATTTGAAATATCTTTGTGGCGATGGTGTAAAGTGATATGAGTTCAAAGAGGCAGCCCAGCTTGGTGATTCAGGGAATGGGTTCCTGAAATCCTCCATCTATAAAGGGGAGATCATTTCATTACTCTTTTCACAGGGCTTTTTTGAGGATTAAGTTAATAAATGTAAAGCACTTAGAATAGTCCCTGTCTCAGAGTAAGCACTATATTATTATTGTATGATATATAATAGCAAATTGTTATTATTATTAATTTACTTCATGGCATAAAAATACTTCAACTTGTATAATTTTGAGAATGATAGTTTTGTCATCGTAATTCTGCTATATATAACATAATAATTATAGGAGGGGGCATATAATATATCTTTCTCATTTATGAAGAGGTATCAAATAGGGAGGATGTGCAAAGAAAATAGTTCTGAGAATTAAATGAAACAAATGGAGATAATTATAAAAATGTATTTGGAGGGAATTCACATTAGGTTGAAAATTATGATGACTAATTTAATTTGAAATATTTTTATCAAATGTCCTGAATTAAAAGTCATAGCTAAATGTACCCGTGATGAAATCTTGTCAGCTGGAAACACACAGAAATATATTATAATAGTAAAACATGCGTTTTTTCTTTATTTTCAAAAACAGAAGTCCTGAGTTTTGAAATTCTTTATTGGTGTCAATATATCGTTTAAGACTATTAAGATTGGCCTTTCCCTACATGAATAGAAGTCTGTTTCACCAAAAGAATTATGGCTTCTCAGGTTTGTACTTGGGAATGCACTCTCAGATGGCCAGATCTTGAAAACATGAGACACATCTTTTAGGAAGGTTAAATCTTGCCCCAGTTAAATACAGGTCATCACATGTTCAGCCAATCATAGCAAACACATGTGGCAAAATATTTGAGATAGAGAGAAAACATATTCCTGAGGGACCCTGTGGACTTCTTGGGGTCATAGAAGAGGCATTTCAGAGGAAAGCAAATGTTCTTTGGCTCTTACTGGATAATTGACGCCTAATTATATTAAATAAATCAGTGGTTGGGTTGGTGGTGGTGATGAAAACTGTTAGTATCTTTGGCCTTACACTTAGAGGGTGTTTTTCTTTTAGAGTAACAGCTCGGAGACATATATAATGAACTTCTTAAAAGACGATGAGAAATACATGTAGCCACCTATTCACTAAGGCAAGGGTAAAGGAAAAGGCCATTTCCCTTGTCTACACTTGGGTATTTTAGTCACACTTCCTGTTTTTCCTTTTTTCTGTTTATTTTTATATTTTATTTCATGAAGTATAGAGAAGATAAAGTCGGGATTTTATTAACTATTTGGAATACTCTCAAGCAAGAATCTCCTTATTTATGTGTGGTTTCTTAGCTTAACAACCTGAATTTTAATGACTTACAAAAATTCAAGCTCCCGCCTCCTATTTCCTCCCTGATCTCTACAGTCATCTAGAGAATTTCAGCACATTGAGGAACATCTTGTACTTTATTACTGAAGAGGAAGATGATTTAAAAATTACACATGAGCTTGTGCCCTGTGATTTTTTTTTTTTTTTTCCAAACAGGACTCCTAGAAGAGGTCATAGAATGTGGTGTGATTTGTGGGTGCTGGGTCACGAAGGATGTTCATTCCTTTAATAGCATTCCTTATTAAAATACATATACCACACAAAGCATGGGGAGAATTATTGACCAGCCCTGTATTTTGGATCAGTCTAAAGCAAAGTTGTTGTGAAAATAAGACCCTGGGAAGGGATCTGGACAGGGCAGATGCCAGAAGTCAAGGAATGAAGCTGTTAAAAATATAAGTAGAATGTCATGGTTTAATCAAGAGCCCAACTGGTTTTCTATGTGTATTCTTTTCTACTTCCTGCCTGCTTCTTGTTGCCTACCCTTTTTTTCCCCCATATTCTCATTTGCATTACTTCGTTAGCCTCCTCTCCACATCTAGTTACTCACCTGCTCCTGTGAATGTGACGAGGTGTCCTGAGGTTGCTGCTAATCCGAGTTCACATCCTCACTGGGCTGGGGTTACACAGGCCCATGCTAAGCATGACCCGAGTATGGGAGCTGTCTTCTAGGTATTAAGCAGTTCATCTTATGTCCTTTTAAGCCATGTGGACTCCGTGGCCCAGAAACCTGGGAAATAGACAGCATTGCACTTAGCAGCCTGATGATGATGATGGCGATGATACAGTAGCTGATAGCTAATGAGGACTTACGTGTCGGGTACTCTGCTGAGTAATTTAGATGTACTCATTTTTAAACCTGAAAACTGTTCTTATGAGTTTAGGGACTGTTATGATCCCCATTTTACAAAAAGGGAATTGAGACACATGAAGATCAGCGCTGCACAGGAGGTGAGGGATGGGGGTGGGGTCTGAGCCCTGCCTGTGCAGTTCTGGACCTCATGTTTCTAATTGGTTCCCTCTGTCTGCCTTTTACTTACAAGTACTCAGCTCGAATAACTGAAGAATTTTAATATCAAAGGTTATAGACTGTTCTGTACAACTTGACTGAAGATAGTCTATTTCTGCCTTTTTTTTTTTTCCATCTGCCTGTCTTGAGGAGCCGTCAAGGTTACTTGCAGATCACTGGGGTCCACTGATGAGAGTGTTGCTTTCGGTTGGCTTTAGCCACTCAAATGTTCTGCTTCTCTTGGGTACACCTGTGACCCGAGAAGTCTTTTCATGGAGAGTCCTTCTGGGAGTTGCCTGTGTATCTCCTCATTAGGAACGGCTCACCCTACCCTAGAGTGAAAGGGTGTCAGGGATCAGAAACATGATGCCTTCCCATTGAGTCACACACCCCTCACCTCCTGAGCTCCTCTTGTCCTGCTTCTGCCTGGACATCTCCAGTCCAGCTTCTTCCCATAGCGCGACTCAGCTCTGTTGTCCTTTCAACCCTGCTCCAAAGTAGGTGCTTGTCTTGTTCCAGTGGAACTGTTTGACTGCCTTGAATTTTCTTTAATTCACTCCCACAAAGTGCTGAGGCACTTCATACAAACCAAGAGCCCCCATACACAACAAACAATGCTCTTTCCAATAAATCATCATGGATTATCGACACTTACCATATGCTTTCTACCCATGCAGGCCTGTGTACCTGTTTCTATTTCTCTATGTGTAGTGGTGGGTATTGGGATTAGACTCAAGGTCTCCACTAGGATAGGGCAGGACAGAAGTGGCCGTGGAACAGCTGAGGATAACTCCCTTGGCTCTGGGAACTCTTGTATTTTGAGGATTTTTAAAAAATTGGTGTTTGAACTCTGAGAGGTAGGAAACATTAGATCTAATGCTGACCAATTCTCTGGGGGTGATGTGTTTAGGCACATGGCTGTGTGAGTTAACTGTCTAAGTGAACTTATTGCTAGGGGCTATATCAAGAGTGAGTGCTCAGATCCAATATGGAAAGTGTGTTCATGATGCTGAAGATTTTCTTTTCTCAAAGCATCATGGGAAAAGAGCCCTGTCCTGCCACCCATAACAGTAGCTGTGGCAGAGGATTCTGTCTTTACCCCTGAGCTCTATGTGCAACATGTGTAAACAAGCTCTGTTGGCAAGTAAAACATTTTTCTTCCCAGCAGCTTCCAACCCGAGGCTCAGGCTGGATTGCCTTGTGTCTTCTGAAAAAGCAACTCTACTGCTGTCATGCATGGGGCCTTGTTCTACCACAGCCAAAATTTACACAACTTCACACCTGCAGGGAAACTGGAAATGGAAAGAACTTCCATCCATAGGACCCTGGCCAGCTTGGCTGGGAGCCCCTCCACTGAGCCTAACACTGGGGTGTGGGTAGCCTACCCAAAAGAGATTGGACAGAAAACTATGCTATTCTGCCGGCCGTGGCTTTTATTAGGGTCGGAGCCTTTGTATGTCTTTCTAAACTTCAAGACATAATTTACCAAGGCTAATTTCTGATCGAAACTAGTGAACCTCTACCATCATTGCACACATCAAGAGAGATCTGAGATGGACTGATCTCTCTTTTCCAGACTTCTTTAAGCATTTGGGGACTCTCTGGATGTAGGAGCCTAGAGGGCGATAGACTGGATTCCTAGGAAACCTGCTGCTGCCACAGGTGTAGACTCAAGCATTTGCATTTTGGGAATAGATAAGGAGAAGCTGGGGTGAACAGACACCTCACATGCTCTAAGTTGACAGCGATATGAATGTATGCGACAGTGTACATATTTATGCATATGTTTCACGGAAGGAGGAAATGTACTTTGAATCTAACTAAGTACTGTTTTCGCTGTATATGGGAGTAGTCAAAACTCAATGCTGACTGTCCAGTATGTAAGCAGCCATTTGGGTTGACCAATGAACCCAAGGTGGTGAAGTCTAGTGGGCCACTCTCAGTCTTCAGATAGCTCTCTAGCAGCATCGGGAGACAGTGGATGCCACCTGTCCTTTCAGTGCACTTCTTTCTTTCCATTACCCTTCTGGTGGCTTCCAGGCCACCAGAATCATTTCTTTTCCCTCTTGCTCCATTGGCTACTCTTTCTCATTCTCCTTTGCTGGCTCCTTCTCTTCTTCCCAACTTCTAACAGCTGTGGTCCAAAATTCTGTCTTTGGTTCTTTTCCCTTTTCTATGTACACTCACTCCTGGGGTAATTTCTTACACTCTTTTGTTTTTCAGAATATTTATATGCCCAAGAGCCCTAAGGTTTTTTACCTTCATCCAAAATTTCTCTCCTGAATTTCAGGCTGTCTGCTTGATATGCCTACTTGTTTATTTAACACACATCACAAACTTAACAAGCCCCACACTGAAACTCTGCTTCCCCCATAGACTTTCCCATCTCAGTTGTAGTGGTTTTACCCTTTTATTTACTCAGGCCACACACTTAGAGTCACTCTTAATTCTTTACTTTCTCTCTTTCTCCACATTTATTCTGTCAGAAATTCCTACTAGTTCAACCTTCAAAATTTATTCAGGATTGGACAATTTCTTACCATCTTCACTGTTTCCACCTTGTTCTAAAAACCATCTTAATTCCTAATCTAGACTGTTGCTGTAGTCTTCTAATTGCCCTCACTGATGTTCTTCTGCCCCCAAATTACCCCCACAGTCATCTTTTCTACCTAAGTCAGATCATGGTATCGTGAGGCAAATAATAGAATCTCCCTGAACAGTGTATCAATCATATGAAACAAATGAATTTGATGATGCTAACTTTTATTGGGTTGATCTAAGGGATCAATGAGATGATAGATAACAACCACTATAACCCTTAGCACATAGTATGCACTTAATTATAGTAGCATGTGCATGACAGTAATTATTATGTCGTTTCTGACATCTGTTGTCTCCATGAAGTATAAGCTACTAATTATTTTCCAAGCTTTAGAGACTGCTATACCTTGAAAGTTTGTCCCTGCCAAATTCATATATTCAAATTCTAACCACCAAGGTGATTGTTTTAGGAGAACAGATCTTCGGGAGGGTAAAGCCATCATGATTGGGATTAGTGTCCTTAAAAGAGACCCTGGAGTGCTAGCTCTTCCCTTCTGCCATGTGAGCACATGGTAAGAAAGTACCTGCTTTGAACCAGGAGGTGGGTCTTCACCAAATACAAAATCTACCAGTGCCCTGATCTTGGACTTCCCAGCCTTCAAAACCGTCAGAAATAAATTTCTGTCCTTTATAAGCTATTCAATTTATGGTATTTTTTATACTAGCTCAAACAAACTAAGACAGAGAATATGATTCAATGTTCTTGAAAAGTAATCCACGGTGTAAACATTATACCGGCGTCTAACGCCTCAAGAATTACCGTTTGCCTCCCGCATGTGTTCCCACGTAACACAGCTAGACATTTGTGTGTTCGTCTTCGGCACAAACAGGAAGGCCACCCACTATTTTCTATCACAGTGACAGATGATCGTGGGAATCCTTGTTAATTAAATTCTTCTTCAAGAAATCTGTGCTCCTTGCGAAGGCCGTAGCTCGGGGATTTAAATGACGCTTCTAAGAAGCAACACGTGGCCCGCGTCGCCCCCCACCCGCCAGCCAATCAGTTCTGCGCTTCCAGGGGCCGCGATTGTGACATAGAAGCCCGGGGTCTGCGGTTGGGCCCGCCAGCGCCACGTTCGGTTCTGGAATGTTCTCTGCGCTCCCAGTTGCTGCCTGACTAGTGCAAGCTGGCAACGGGTCGCTTTAGCTGCCGATCTTTGTCCACACATTTCATGTGTCATTGGAGGGTTTTACCCCAGATTTCGTAGAGAGGCAAGGCGAAAACAGAAAACTCGGACCTGCTTGGGGGTCGACGCAGCCGCTGGGGGCTTTGCCCTCTGGCGAGGAGGGAGAAGCGCCCCCACCTGCTCCCGCTTCTGAGGGTAGGCGGAGAAGCCCCCGGGTACGGGGAGAAGCCCCCGGGTAGGTGGAGAAGCCCCCGGGTAGGCGGAGAAGCCCCCGGGTACGGGGAGAAGCCCCCGGGTAGGTGGAGAAGCCCCCCGGTACGGGGAGAAGCCCCCGGGTACGCGGAGAAGCCCCCGGGTAGGTGGAGAAGCCCCCGGGTACGCGGAGAAGCCCCCGGGTACGGGGAGAAGCCCCCGGGTACGCGGAGAAGCCCCCGGGTAGGCGGAGAAGCGCCCGGGTAGGCGGAGAAGCGCCCGGGTAGGCGGAGAAGCCCCCGGGTACGGGGAGAAGCCCCCGGGTACGCGGAGAAGCGCCCGGGTACGGGGAGAAGCGCCCGGGTAGGCGGAGAAGCCCCCGGGTACGGGGAGAAGCCCCCGGGTACGCGGAGAAGCCCCCGGGTACGGGGAGAAGCGCCCGGGTAGGCGGAGAAGCCCCCGGGTAGGCGGAGAAGCCCCCGGGTACGGGGAGAAGCCCCCGGGTACGGGGAGAAGCCCCCGGGTAGGCGGAGAAGCCCCCGGGTACGGGGAGAAGCCCCCGGGTAGGCGGAGAAGCCCCCGGGTACGGGGAGAAGCCCCCGGGTAGGTGGAGAAGCCCCCGGGTACGCGGAGAAGCCCCCGGGTAGGTGGAGAAGCCCCCGGGTACAGGGAGAAGCCCCCGGGTACGCGGAGAAGCCCCCGGGTACGGGGAGAAGCCCCCAGATCTGCCTTCGCGGGTACTGTCCACCCCGACTTAGGTTCTGGACTGTCCGGAGCTTGCCAGGAGCGCCCCAGCGCCGGCAACTTCCGAGAGAAGCCGCTAAGGAATTGAAAATGGACCACTTTTCACCCAGAGCGGGCACCAGTGCGTCCCAACAGACGGTAGCCGCTGATGCCTCTCCTGACTCCAGGTGTCCTATATGCTGGTTTAGAATTGATAATCCATCCTTCTTAAATAGCTGCTTACATAAGTACTGTCTTCACTGTATCCAGGTGTGGTCACAATTCTATGCTGAGTGTCCAGTATGTAAGCAGCCCTTTGATTTTATTTTCCCTTCTGTGAGGGCAGATGATGACTTCAGGGAGAAGGTCCTAGGGGCTTCATATGATAGTTCTGCTGTTCCAGGACGTCACTCCCCTACAGCTGGGACAAGGGAACAAAATGTCTCTGTACCTGGTGGTACCACCGACAGGACAGCAGCAGCTCCACCAGATACTGGAGTTCTGTTTGAAGTGTCAGGCAGTTCAACAAGAGAAACAGTTGTGGCAATCCCCGAGTCACTGAGTCAGTCTGCAATAACCAGGCCAACTACTGCCCATGACATATCTTTGCTGACAGTTCAAGAACAAGATGTTATTACCTTCAGACGAGCTCTCGATCGCGCTGGTGCTCCAGTTAGAAGTGTTGAAGGTGGTGGCCACTATAGGGATATTTCAGCTGAATTTTTCCGTAGAAATCCAGCTTCCCTGCGCAGGTTAGTGCCCTGGGTGAGACGGGAACTTAAAGTTCTTTTAGGAGCTCGTGAATCTTCAGTGGATATTGTCCAGAACATCATCATGACTAATGTTACTCGCTATGATTTGGACAGCCAGGCATTTGTGTCTCCTCTAAGACCATTTTTACTTAATCTAACTGACCATTTTGTCCATGAATTCATCAGTTTTGCTCGATCTCCTATTTGCATGCTAGTATTTGACCAACAAGCTAATTATGATGACCCTGCACCTTCAAATGAAGAAGGCTCCTGTTTTGATCCTTCCATCATAACTATATCTTCAGCTGAGTCTGAGAGCCAAGAGCTAGATACTGATGTAGCCACTGTTAGTCAGGCCCCGTGGGATGATGAAACACCGGGACCATCTCACACAAGCTCAGAGCAGGTCCGTGTTGCTATGTCTGTAAATGCTTCTGATGGTTCAGATGAAGAACTGGTCACAAGGGGAGCCATGTCTCCGATACAAAAAGTACAGAGTGCTGAGGACTTAAATTCTTCTTCAGATGATTGTGTCTTTCTTGGGGTTGTTAAACCACGAGCTGAGAGGAACCCAGAAGTTGTTGAACTGTCTTCCGAGTCTGAGGAGTTAAGTATTAAGGAGGAAATGGAGACAGCAGAGACACAAGCACAAGACCAGCCTTCCGGTTATGGTGACAGTGATCTTAGAAGATGTTCGTCTCTGCTCTCTCTCCTTGCAACACACAGGCAAAGAATTGAAGGTCATCCTGGTCCATCAAAGGAGGGAGAGGAACGATCTACGTCATCATTGCCTAGAGATCTGAGCTCATCTTGGAGTGGACAGAGAGTTGATTCTCAATACAGCCATACATGCAGGAAAAGGGGAAGATCAAGAGCTTTACTTTCCAGTTCACAGAGTAGAAGTGAGTACGATGCTAACAACCCTAGAAAGCATCCTGGGAAGAAAAGAATGAAAACAAAAAGATATGGAAGTAGAGAAAGCATCCCTAGAGGGAGAAGAGACAAGAAGAGATCAAGAACTAGAGATAGCACTTGCTGGAGTAGCAGCCAAACGCTATCTCTAAGTAGCGAAAGCACAGGCAGATCACCATCTCATAGTGATCACGGTGAAGGAGGGGCACGGAGCGGAAGTGGAGATCGTCATCATTTAAAAAACGATTGTGCCAGCAGATATAGGTGGGACAGGCATTACCCAAAATACTGCACAGAATTGGATGAAAACTACAAAAGTCAGCGTGACAGCTTCTCAGACACCCTGTCATCAGATGCAGACACAAAACGCAAGAGGAGAAAATGGGCCCGGAGCCCGAGTGCAGAGATAGTTTCTGAAGGAAAAGCTACTGATAGAGCCACACATCACGCAAAGAAAAAGAAGAAACACCACGAAGACAGTACTTCGCAGTCCCCAGCTGTAATTATCATCGACAGTGATAGTGACTAGGATCCTTAAGTCAAAGAACATGCAGACTATGACAATAATGGGCCTCAAGACCGCCTAGAAGATGAGCTTTAGGCTCCTTCTCCAGAACCATTTGAAACCAAAGATGGAGTTACAAGAGAAGATGAATTTGGTGTCCTGGACAAGGAGTGTGACATTACCGCACTTACTAACAACTTTGAATAATGCTTGCAAAACTGTATATGAATATTCCACTCCCAGCAACTTCAGTGGAACAAACTGCTGATATAAGAGAAGACAGCACATCTGCCTCTGATTGGGAGACCAGCCCGGTCATGTTGCTGCTATTCGAACTCTCCCCTCAAGGCAATCGCAATCTCCACGGACATGATTAATGTCAGCGTCTCTTAGAAGACACTGATATGTCTTAAAACTGCCAGAGCAACTCAT
Organism: Lemur catta; assembly: GCF_020740605.2. Lineage (NCBI taxonomy): Eukaryota > Metazoa > Chordata > Mammalia > Primates > Lemuridae > Lemur > Lemur catta. Next base: position 21,481,879 of record NC_059150.1, on the reverse strand, counting down.
TGAGAATTCTGGTGGTATAAAAATGCTAAAAAGGAACCGTGTCATCTACTACAGTCTATTTAAAGATGACTTTTGGTGAAAACTCTTTTCCCCCTTACAATATTTTAAGTGATTTTTTGTGTGTTAATTTGTTCAATTCATTATTTGTTCAAAAAGTATTTATGTTCCACCCTTAGAGATATGCACTTTTAACCTTAGGATCCTTTTTAGATAAAAATAAATGATTTTTAGAAGTTATTTCATATTGAATTTTGTCTTTTATTTTCTTTGAGAGTTGTTCTGGAAATGTGTTATAAGCTAAGGGAATCCCTTTAGACACTATTTTTCTTCTGAAAAATGTGTATGATTCAAAACCATGTCTTCAGGTTAAGCTGAGTTATTTAACCAGCACAGTGTCCCTTGACTTTTGCCTACAGAAAGATTTACTATTTCCTTTATAAACTTGTTAATGTGGACTGCCGGTAAAACAAACATGTATTCAACGAAAGAAAAAATAAAACAGTAACACTTTAAAAGAAGAATAGAAAAAAAAAAAAACCATTGCCAAGGGAAAGTATTTTCTGTCTCAGGAATACATTAGAACATGCTAAGCCTTTCCACCAGGAATATTAACAGAAATGTCAAACCTAACTTAACAGGGAAAGGAATTATCGGATCATCATGGCTGCTCTGTCCTGCTGCTTTCAGTGTAGACAACCCACTCATGGAACACTACCAATTCACCTAGGACTAGCTCCTGTAGTCAGCCCAGGATCCTCTGTTGTAATATCCATGACTCTTTCTTCACCTCCATCTCTTTCTCCATAGCATACTTCTAACTTCTTTTTGTGACTTGTGTAATTCCTCTGCTCAAACACCTCTAATGATTTTCAGTGCATCATGTTGCCTGGTATCCAGCAAACTCACCTCTCTGGGTATAAGAAGGTTCTTCCTATCCTTAGCTCTGCCACATGCCAGTCTAAGCCCCAGTCCTACTTGTCAGCAGAGTCCCCTTTGAGTTCGTAGTAGTGAATCCTAGCAAGACAGTGATTATAATTTGATTTGTGCTGTTCCCCAGAAGAGGGGTGTCATCTTATTTTATATGCATAATTATAATAATAACAGCAGCTAACATTTCTTTAGCACTTACCACGTATCAGGAACTGCTTTTAGTGTCTTACATCTATGAACTCATTTAATGCATATAAGCACTATATGAAGATGGAAAAGTGAGGTCCAGAGGGGTTAAGAAACTCATCTTAGGTCACATACATAGTACGTGACAGTTCTGGAATAGGAACCTAAGCAGTCTGCTCCAGCATTTGTGCTCTTAAGCACTATACTTTGCCATGCACAGCCTCACAGAAATAAGTTAAGTGTATAGGAAAATACATCGCTTCATAACTAACATCTTTGGTTTTGTATACCAGGAAACGTAGATAATGGGACTCAATTAATTAATTCAGGATTGGAATTGACTAGAATTGGTGTGTAAAACTGAACAATAAAATGTCACTGTTTGGAAATTGAAAAACAGAAGCCAGACCTTTATGAAGCTGATGAATAATCATAACACCAATATTAGGAACACTTAGGCAATTTAAACAAATTCAAGTGGCACACAAGTTCTTCATCGTGGTGCTCAGGGCATGTGGTAGCATGTAGTTCCAAGCATGACAGACATCTGGGAGTGTAACTGCCAAAGCATTTGGACCAAATTAAGATAAAGACAGTGAGCAAATCCACATTGTACGGTGAGGCAATGACACCAGCCGTGATGGGGTTCAAAAGCAGCGCACCAATAAGGCCTTGCTGTTTCCCTAGATCATGTGTCTAATGTTTGGTGTCTAATGTTTGCTGGGGAGCAAACTCTGGCTCAGTGGTTCTTGAAGATTCTCATCAATCAAAAACATTATAGAAACCTGGGTAATACTAGGAAAGAAGACAGGCAAGGCCTTGGTAGAGCAATAGTCTCCAATGGGATTATATTACAAACTCTTAACACTATAAGTTGAACCATCACCATACCAGTGCTTTACTTCAATGTATTGAATCCCACAAGAAACATACAAGGGAGATTTGCTTATCCCTGTTACATGTGAGGAAATGCAGGCTCCTAAGGGACTAACTCAGCCAAGACTTCACAGCTAGTGGTATTAAAGTTGGATTCAAATACAGTTTTATATGGCCCCAAGCTTATGCTCTTAACCAGAAACCTATTCAGAAATAAATAATGGTTGATATCAAGCACAATTGTTTTGCCTTATATGCCTAGAATGCCGAGTGTGGACTGGCAGGACATTGTGAAACCTGTGGGGGCCAGAAAAATGGTCCAGGTCTTCTTGCGGGCTCTTCCTTTATGAATGTCACATTGTACATTCACAGAAACATTTGCAAGAGCCACACACGTGTGTATTGTGAGGAAAACAGCTGTGCCAGATGGGCCCAACCCTTTCCCCTGTCTCCACCAAGGAACACAAGCCTTAATCAAAAATCATAAGTGAAAATCTGCATGACTTTGGGTTAGGCAAGGAGTTTTGGGGAATAGCAAAAATATGACCGACAAAAAAAAAAAAAGAAATGATAAATTTGAACTTTTTTATAATTAAAAACTTTCTACATGAAAGACCCTATTAAAAGAATGAAGTGACAAGCCACAGATTAGGAATATACATATGCATATTACATTCCTGAGGAAAACCTTATGGCTAGACTATACAAACACTCTCAATAATAACATCATGAACAATCTAATAAAATGGGCAGAATATCTGAACAAACATTTCAATAAAGCTGATTACTAGGTGACAATTAAGCATATACAAAGGTGCGTTATTAATAATTAAGGAAGTGCAAATTAGCAGCACAAGACGATGCCACTTCACACCTACTAGAATGCCATAAAAAGAAAAATGAAAACAAAAAACCTGGCAATATCAAGCACCGACAAAAAGGTGAAGCCACTGGAACTTTCATAAGTTGCTGCTGGCAATTCCAAATGCTGCAGCCACTTTAGAAATAGAAATATGGCAGTTTCTTATGGAACTAAATATGTACCTGTCCCCCACACAAAAAGGCGGTACACCAATACAGGAACTTTATTCATACACACCACAAATTGGAGGGAAAACACAGATATCCTTCAACTTCTGAATACAAGACTGTCGAATAAAAAATAACAAGCTATTAACTCACACAACAGCATGCATGAATCATAAGTACATTGCACTAAGTGACAGAAGTCAGACCGAGAAGGCCAATAATGCATGATTCATTTATATGACACCCCAGAAAAGGCAAGAGTAGACGGATAAAAAATGGATCACTGGTTGCTACCTTTGGGGATTTGGTAGAGGGGTGTCTACACAAGGGAATTTGGGGATAAATGTGGTGGTGGATGTGTGAGGCTAACGTTTACCAAAACCTATAGAACTGTAAACCACACAGGTGAAACAACGTGCTTTTTATTTTTTAAATAAATTTTATTATGTATATTTGAGTTTTACAACACACTATTATGGGATACATATACATAACAAAATGGTTACTATGGCGAAGGAAATTAACATACCTATCATCTCATACAGTTACTTTTTTATGTATAAGACAAGGTAAAAATCCACTTTTTAAACAAAAATCCTAAATACAATATTATAAACTATAGTCCTCATGTTGCACATCAGATTTCTAGACTTGTTCATCCTACATACTTGCTACTTCGCATCTCTTTACCTACATCTTCCCATTTCCTCTGGCCTCCCTTGCCCTTGGTAGCCACTGTTTTATTCTTATCTCTGTATATTTAACCTTTACCAAAAAGAAAAAAAATGACTCCACATATCAGTGAGATCACGCAACATTTTTTTTTTTCTGTGTCTGGCTTATTTCACTTAGCATAGTATCCTTCATGTCCATGCATGTTGAGGCAAATGGCAGGATTTCCTTTTGCAAGGCTGACTAATATTCCATTGTACATACACACATTTTCTTACCCATTAGTCTGTGTACTGACACTTAGGGTGTTTCTATATCTTGGCTATTGTGAACAATGCTGAAATAAACATGGGAGTGCAGGTATCTTTACAAGATCATCATTTCATTCCATGTGGGTAAGTACGCAGAAGAGGTATTGCTGGATCATACGGTAGGTTCTAGTTTTAATTTCTTTGGGAACCTCCATACTGTTTTCCATGATGTCTATAGCAGTCTACATTTCCACCAAACATATACTGGGGTTCTCCTGTCTCCACACCTTTGCCAAATTTTTGTATCTCTTGACCTTTGGATAATAGCCATCCTAATGGGCCATGTCTTACTCACAGTGGTTTTCATTTGCATTTCTCAGATGATTAGTGATGTTGAACACTTTCTCATAGAGATGCTAGCCCTTCTTATGCCTACCTCTACGAAGATGTAGAGCTGTGCATTAATTGATCATTTGTTCCAAATACATATTATTTAGCTAGCTTTTTTATAAATTTTAGTGGTAGTCCGTGTGTGGATGGTTGTAATGTTTGTACCAGAGATTAGTCTATGCTACCAACAAGACCTAAAGAGACAAGCAAAGGCAAGAGAAGAAGACAGCCACAAAGTAAACATTTGTAAGATATATAACAAAGGACTAGTAACAACAAAACATAAAGAATATCTGTAAATACAAAAGATACATTGACAATGTTAGTCATAACAGCATAGATTGTGGTAGTAAAAATTGGAAACAATGTAAATATTTATCAATAGAAAACAGGTGTAATAAGACACAAGGAACGATATATTCATAGTATATCAAGTTGAGACAACCATTAATGGTTTGTGAGTTTCTTTCACTATTTAAATATTTATTGGTTAAATCAATGGAACCCTGGAAATGGAAGTAGAAAATTACAGCTTTTTTCCCTGTATCACAAGATATTAAGTAAATTATAGCTTTTAAAGAAAATTAGAAGTTTTTTAGTTTATTCCTTATATAACAGTGGCTAAACATCTTTGTAATGAATATCGTGAACCCAGGTGGGTTTGTAGGTGTCACTTTGGGACCTAAGAATATGGGCTTGACCACAAAGTCAGGTACATAGGACATAGGAGTTTTCTTTAAGTTTCAGTGAGAAACAGATTTCCTCAGGGAAAAGACTTGGCAAACTAGAAATTCTCAAGAGAAAATTTTAAGAAATAAAATAAAATCTCAAAAACTACAGCAGTTAAGACAATAGCCAACAAAGCATTTCTGCTCTACTATTCCCAATTCTCAGGTTACCAGCCCAGTTACCACAAATTTCTCTCCAACTGTTCCTCACATATCAAGAGCATTGATCAGCAATGTTGACTGAAGGAACAATAAATTCAGAACTCCTGAAGAGCTGAACTGGAAACTTATAAGATAAAAATGAAATCTGGTCTTTGTCCCAAAGAGCTTATAATCTGGGAAAGACCCTATAAACATACAGGGCAATGCTTCTCTACCTTTAAATCAGTTGAATAAGCAAAGAGTGGCTGTAATTCTGAAATCAGGAAAATGGCCCAGCAATGATCGCATTGATGAAGAAGTTACATCCTGAAACCCAAGAGAAGCTGCCCTCCTGGACTGGGTCCACTCATCCCTTAACATAGGCAGGCAGTCCCCGACTTATTATGGCTGAACTTAAAATTTTTCAACCTTATTATGGTGTGAAACAGGACCCATTCAGTAGGAATCATACTTCAAATACTGACACATTCTGGTTTTCGCTTTCAGTACACTATTCAATAGGTTACATCAGACAGTCAACACTTTATTATATAATAAAATAGGCTCTATGGTAGATGATTTTGCCCAACCGTAGGCTAAGGTAAGTGTTCTGAGCATGTTTAAGGTAAATGAGGCTTTGGTTTTCTGTTTGTTAGTTTAAATGTATTGAATCCATTTTTGAATTCTGATATTTTCCACTTATGTTGGGTTTCTTGGAACATGACCTCATAATTTATAAGTTAAGGAGCATGTGTACATAAAGCTATTTACTCATTATTTTTGGAAGCACAGTCATAAGCAATAGCCTTTTGGATGCCTATTTTTTCTCAGGTTCCCCTTTTACTAACAGATTCAAAATTATAGTGAGCTCTTATCCTGTTGATTCTTCAATGCCCTAAGTGCAAACAAGCTATGCTCCTCATATCAGTCTCACAGGCAACACAGCAAACTCCCACCTCATTTTGATGACCCATTTAGACTCTATTCTCTGGAAATTGATTTTTACTCCACAAGGCAATCAAAGGAAACCTGCAAGTCGATTGTTTGCTGCCTTTCTGTCAGAGCAGGTTGTACAGTCACACAAACCCTACACCACCGTGAAATAGCCAACTCACAAGAGCTCACAACACCTTATCTTCATTCAGGATGGAATAGTGACAGAATGTACGATAAAAATGTGACATGCTTGGTAGTGGTTAAAAGCAGGAAAAAGGTAAATCTATGAGTCCAATCCATAAAGGCCTCAGAAAGATGTGTCATAATGAACTGGGCAGGGGATCAAGGCCAAAATCCTTCTTTCACATGCACCAGTCCCAGTCTCTATGGACACATAGAACCGTATATATCAGTAAGTATATCTCTGCCAACACCACCCCCTTGGTACCTCCAAATCTTCCCTCACTCTTTCTTAGATCTATTCTAATCAGCCCTTGGATCCCCCAAAGGTTCCCCCCTCCACGATCACTTTATCAAACATTTCCTTTCAAGGTCACCAATGAACCCAAGGTGGTGAAGTCTAGAGGGCCACTCTCAGTCTTCAGATAGCTCTCTAGCAGCACCGTGACACCGTGGATGCCACCTGTCCTTTCAGTGCACTTCTTTCTTTTCATTACCCTTCTGGTGGCTTCCAGGCCACCAGAATCATTTCTTTTCCCTCCTGTTCTATTGGCTACTCTTTCTCATTCTCCTTTGCTGGCTCCTTCTCTTCTTCCCAACTTCTAACAGCTGTGGCCCAAGGCTCTGTCTTTGGTTCTTTTCCCTTTTCTATGTACACTCACTCCTGGGGTAATTTCTTACACTCTTGTGTTTTTAAGAATATTTCTGTGTCCAAGAGCCCTAAGGTTTTTTACCTTCATCCAAAATTTCTCTCCTGAATTTCAGGCTGTCTGCTTGATATGCCTACTTGGTTGTTTAATGCACACCACAAACTTAACAAGCCCCACACTGAATTCTTGTTCTTCCCCTCTAACTCTGCTTCCCCTACATACTTTCCCCTCTCAGTTGTGGTGATTTTAGCCGTTCATTTACTCAGGGCCACAAACTTAGAATCACTCTTAATTCTTTACTTTCTCGCCTTCTCTGGATTTATTCTGTCAGGAATTCCTGCTAGTTCAACCTTCAGAATTTATTCAGGATTGGACAATTGCTTACCATCTTCACCGTTTCCACCTTGTTCTAATCTAGACTGTTGCTGTAGTCTTCTAATTGGCCTCAGTGATGTTTTTCTGCCCCCAAATTACCACCAGAGTGATCTTTTCTAACCTAAGTCAGTTCATGGTATCTTGAGGCAAATAATATAATCTCCCTGAGCAGTGTATCAATCATATGAAAAAAACGAATTTCATGATGCTTTTATTGGGTTGATCGAAGGGATCAATGAGATGATAGAGAAAAACCACTATAATATTTAGCGCATAGTATGCACTTAATTATAGTAGCATGTGCATGACAGTAATTTTTACGTCATTTCTGACATCTGTTGTCTCCATGAATTATAAGCTACTAATTATTTTCCAAGTGTTAGAGAATGCTATATCCTGAAAGTTTGATCCCGCCAAATTCATATGTTGAAATCCTAACCCCCAAGGTGATAGTTTTAGGAGATCATACCATCTGGAAGGTAAAGACAGCATGACTGGGACTGGTGACTTTATAAAAGAGACCTCAGAGAACTAGCTCTTCCCTTCTGCCATATGAGCACATGGTAAGAAGGTACCTGCTTTGAACCAGGAAATGAGTCTTCACCAAATGCCAAATCTGACAGTGCCTTGATCTTGGACTAAGAAATGAATGTCATTCTGATTCATGAGAGGAGGAAGAGGAACAATCTATGTCGTCGTTGCCTAGAGATTTGAGCTAGTCTTGGAGCAGACAGTATATTCTCCATACAACCATAGATACACGAAAAGGGGAAGAGGAAGAACTTTACATTCAAGTTCACAGAGTCGAAGCGAGTACGATAACAACCCTAGAGAGCATCCTGGGAAGAAAAGAATGAAAAGCAAAATATCCAGAAGTAGGGAAAGTAGCCCTAGAGGGAGAAGAGACAAGAAGAGATCAAGAACTAGAGATAGCACTTGCTGGAGTGGCAGCCAAACGCTATCTCCAGGTAGCAAAAGCACAGGCAGATCACCATCTCATAGTAGAGGTCACGGTGAAGGAAGGACACGGAGCGGAAGTGGAGATCGTCATCATTTAAGAAATTACGGAAGCAGATATAGGTGGGACAGGGATGACTACGAATCATCTTACAGCAGGAGGGCTCTGTACAGAGCTCATTATTCCAGGCAATCTTCAAGTCCTGATTCTGGAATTCTGGCCTGTTTTGGAGGAAATAATTGCAGGGAGAAAACTAATCCCAGTGAAAGAAAATATTGCTTATGATGAAAGGCACCGATCGAGGAGCCTGTGTAGTCACGTGTCAACAACTTCATCTGCAGGATGTGAGCCCGTAAGAAATGTAAAACCTGGAGGTAAATGAAAACACAAAGGCACGGCATTTGCAGGGTACTAATGAAGTGGCTCAAGCAGCTCATCAATTTTCTCATACAGTAAAGCACACTCATTACCCAAAATTTTCCTCAGAATTGGATGAAAACTACAAAAATGACAGTGACAGCTTTTCAGACACCCTATCATCAGATGCAGAGACAAAAGGAAAGAGAAGAAAAAGGGCCCGGCGCCCGAGTGTAGAGATAGCTTATGAAGGAAAAGCTACTGATACAGCCACACATCACCCAAAGAAAAAGAAGAAACACCAAGGAGACGATACTTCGCAGTCCCCAGCTGTAATTATCATCGACAGTGATAGTGACTAGGATTCTTAAGTCAAAGAAGATGCAGACTATGACAATAATGGGCCTCAAGACCCTCTAGAATATGAGGTTTAGGCTCCTTCCTTCGAACCAATTGAGGCTAAAGATGGAGGTACAGGAGAAGAAAGGAATAATGTCATCTACTACAGTCTATTTAAAGATGACTTTTGGTGAAAACTCTTTTCCCCCTTACAATATTTTAAGTGATTTTTTTTGTGTTAATTTGTTCAATTCATTATTTGTTCAAAAAGTATTTATGTCCCACCCTTAGAGATATGTACCTTTAAACTTAGGATCCTTTTTAGATAAAAATAAACAATTTTTAGAAGTTATTTCATATTGAATTTTTTTTTTTTGAGAGTAGTTCTGGAAATGTGTTATAAGCTAGGAGAATCCCTTTAGACAGTCTTTATTTTTCTTCTGAAAAATGTGTATGATTCAAAACCATTTCTTCAGGTTAAACTGAGGCATTTAACTGGCACAGTGTACCTTGACTTTTGCCTAAAGAAAAATTTACTGTTTCCTTTATATACTTTTTAATCTGGACTGCCAGTAAAACAAACATGTATTCAACGGGAGAAAAAATAAAACAGTAACACTTTAAAACAAGAGTCAGAAAATACAAAAAAAAAGAATTGCCAAGGGAAAGTATTTTCTACCTCAGGAATACATTAGAACACGCTAAGGCTTTCCACCAGGAAAATTAAGAGAAATATCAAATCTAACTTAACAGGGAAAGGAATTATTGGATCATCATGGCTGCTCTGTCCTGCTGCTTTCAGTGTAGACAACCCACTCATGGAACACTACCAATTCACCTAGGACTGGCTCCTGCAGTCAGCCCAGGATCCTCTGTTGTAATATCCATGACTCTTTCTTCACCGCCATCTCCTTCTCCCCACCATGCCCCTAACTTGTTTCTGTGACTTGTGTAATCCCTCTGCTCCAACACCTCTAATGATCTTCAGTGTGTCATGTTGCCCTGTATCCAGCAAACTCACCTCTCTGGGTATAAGAAGGTTCTTCCTATCCTCAGCTCTGCCACATGCCAGTCTAAACCCCAGTCCTACTTGTCAGCAGAGTCCCCTTTGAGTTCTTAGAACTGAATAGTAGCAAGACAGTGATTACAATTTGATTTGTGCTGTTCCCCAGAAGAGGGGTGTCATCTTATTTTATATACATCACAATAATAATAACAGCAGCTAACACTTCTTTAGCACTTACCACGTATCAGGAGCTGCTTTTAGTGTTTTACATCTATGAACTCATTTAATGCATATAAGCACTATATGAAGATGGAAAATTGAGGTCCAGAGGGGTTAAGTAACTCGTCTAAGGTCATGTACACAGTAAGTGATGGTTCTGGAATTAGAACCTGAACAGTCAGTCTGCTCCAGCATTTGTGCTCTTAAGCACTATACTTTGCTATACACAGCCTCATAGAAATAAGGTAAGTGTATAGGAAAATACATCACTTCATAACTAATGTCTTTGGTCTTGTATACCAAGAAACATAGCTAATGGGACTCAATTAATTAATTCAGGATTGGAATTGACTAGAATTGGTGCGTAAAACTGAACAAACAGGTTTCACAGCTGGGAAATAGAAAAACAGAAGCCAGACCTTTATGAAGCTGATGAAGAATCAACACACCAATATCAGTAATCACTTAGGTAATTTAAGACAAATTCAAGTGGCACGCAAGTTCTTCATCGCGGTGCACAGGGCATGTGGTAGCATGTAGTTCCAAGCATGCCAGACATCTGTGGTTGTCACTGTTAAATCATTCAAACCAAATTGTGATAAAGACAGTGAGCAAATCCACATTGTATGGTGAGGCCTTGGCACCAGCCGTGATGGGGTTCAAAAGCAGCGCACCAATAAGGCCTTGCTGTTTCCCTAGATCGTGTGTCTAATGTTCGGTGTCTAATGTTTGCTGGGGAGCAAATTCTGGCTCAGTGGTTCTTGAAGATTCTCATCAATCAAAAACATTATAAAATCCTAGGTAATACTAGGAAAGAAGACAGGCAAGCCCTTGGTGGAGCAATAGTCTCCAATGGGATTATATTACAAACTCTTAACACTATAAATTGAACCATCACCATACCAGTGCTTTACTTCAATGTATTGAATCCCACAAGAAACATACAAGGGAGATTTGCTTATCCCTGTTACATGTGAGGAAATGCAGGCTCCTAAGGGACTAACTCAGCCAAGACTTCACAGCTAGTGGTATTAAAGTTGGATTCAAATACAGTTTTATAGGATCCCAAAGCTTATGCTGGGAACCACAAAGCTATTGAGAAATAAATAACAGGTGACATCAAGTACAATTCTTTTGTCTTCTATGCGTAGAATGCTGAAGCAAGGAGGTCAAGAATTTCTCTTTGAAAACATCCATGTCAGGGTCTCCATCCACCACCACTCAGCAGTAATTGAGCCCAACCTTTAAAAGTAATCATCTCTTTTTACCTCTACCACATTGCCTTTACTCTCCCATCTATAACATAAGCCAGGTAGAATAGACAGAGCCTAAGAGGGATTTGTAGAATTAAAATACTTCCTGAAACGTCATTGACTTAAGCTATTGTCATCTGCTTTTATGACAACCCAGGCTAAAACAGGTGTAGGCTCTGTGTTCTTTCATGCCCTTAACATGTTTCCTAATAGGCTAGAGAAGAGGCATATTGACGGGTTTAGCTTGGGAGCAAAGGCGGGGTGGGGTGGGTAGTCTTTGACCTTTTGGAAATCTGTGACTTTACATTGACGTCATGCCTCCCACCCAAATGCACCCTGAATAACACTTTCCCAGGCTAGGTACCGTGAGAAGAAACTAAACTTTGATAGGTGACATTCAGAAAAACTATGTAGGGTCAAAATGGCTTCTCAGACTTCTCCTCTGTCCCTGTGGTCTGTATGTAGCCCTCAGAACGTGTGAGAGCCCAAGGCTGTGGCAAGCTTATTGTGCAGCCTGGAACAACGCCGTGATTGTGTGGCCATCACCCCTGAACACTCATATCACAGGCAGGATGGGAATATGTCCCGAGCAGGGTTTGACAGCTGTTTGCAGGCTTTCTAACCCAGAGATGGAAACAGATACGATCTGCACAGCCTCCTTCTCGTGTGGCGTTTCCGAGTGAGTGGGTTGCCTTTCAGGTTACGCAACCAACCCAGCAAGTTACCCAGCCTCGCACCTCACACAGGCTTGCCCGGCCCCGCCTTGCTAGCCACTGCCATCTTGCCGTGACCATTTTCCGAGATCCTGGGAATCACGTCCACATCCTGAAGACCTGTCAGGTCCTAGGGTGCTTAGCAGAATCACTAACAAAGGACAAGTATCAGTTACAGATTAACAGAACAAGGAACTCAGGCTCCTGGAAATTAAACCACACTGTTTTAACAAATTCAAAAAATATCCTAGTTATCGTATAGGCCATCCATTTATTTAACATATATTTTCTGGGCTGGGTTCTCCATGAGCTGGGCCCAATAGTGGATGCCTGGGGGCGCCATATTAAGCAATCACACTCCTAGTCCTTAGAAGGCTTGCAGTGAGGGCCACAATCTTATACAGAGACAACCTCAATAGAATGTAATGAGAGGTAAGCAAAGAGTACTACAGCCAGCCAAGAAATAACGAGGCACATGTATAAAAATATTCTCTTATTCCCTTCTGTAGAGGCTAAAACAGACAAGATATATAAACACTGAGCGGGTTTATCAAAAGCAAGAGCCAGTGAGTCTTCCCCTTTCTTCTCATACCCACACGATTTATAACACATGAGTCCATCTCCCAGACAAAAGGTTGTACCAAGGATGGACACCTGATAGAAAGACAATTTTGTGATCTATATTAGGCTAGAAAAGAGAATAATGTATTAGAAGGCCTTCAACACCCCCTCCCAAAATATTATATGAACCAATCCAATTCTCTCTCCCTCTTAGGAAATTTAACTGAGAAACAGGAAGAATTTGTCCCTTGGTATTAGGGGGCAGGAATAGAATGCACCACAAGGGGTGTTGCTATGAGCTGTTAATAGTGAGTACATGACTGAGTCTCACATGGTTTTTCTAAAATCCCAAACGTGTTCTCGAATCCAGGGTCTCACCCGGAGCTCACGTTTCCGTGAAGCCTGGCTGTGGGTCTCCAGGAAGTCCTGGCTCCCTTACCAACACTCTCCACAGTCTCCCTGACTTGGGCCAGCCTGAGTTTTTCTGTTCCTTATAGCAAAGGAGCTCAATAGATGGGCCTGAGTCAAAATAACATGTTCAAATGTCAAATTTAGTCAGAATTTTTAAAAAATGTATTAATTTTTGTATGAAACCACACAAATACAAATAAAAAAGTCAGTAATCTCCAAATGAAATTTTCCCCAATCTGACCAGGCTCTTTCCAAGAAGCCAATATACAGTGATCTCTATACCTTTCTTTAAACTTAAAAAAATGTACATATTAAATACATAATTATATACCCATACATAAGGTCTTTTTCTGGTTTGTGGACATTAAATTTATAATATATTTATTCTAAGCTCTTTCTGAGACTATTTAGGGATGGTTTAATGCTGTTAGAGCAAAAAAAAAAAAGCTAGATTCTATTTCCAATTTTGTCACCATTTCTCCATAAGATTGTACAGAAATCAACTCAGCTCTCCCTGAATTAGAGCTCCCACCTCTTCATTAAAGACAAAAGGCAATAATGTGCCCTTGTGCTTGTTGCTGTCCTAAATAAATTTTTAAAATTCCACGCTTTTCCTAGATGCCCACATAGCAAAAAACAAAACAAAACAAAACAATATCTGGCAATAACCTGGGAGTAATAACAATGTGCTTAGAGGAGCATGGTCAGAAAAGAACACCTGCAGCCCCACCCCACCCTCACACACCTGATACAACGAGACAGAGACAAATATATACCCAAGACGAGGGCCAACATACAATATTATAAATTACCGGGAGGAGAAATCTTTCCTGGTCCTAGCTATGATTCTACATGCAATTTGAGCAAATTGCTTAACATCTTGGCTCTTAGACTAGTCATATATAAAATTCAATTCAATAAGTTTTGGTAGCCACATGTCCCTCTGTGTTAGGCATTAGGTATTGAGGAAAAAAAAGGATTAGGACAGAATTTCTGCCCTTAAATAGTTTGAAATCCCAATAACAACAGGATAGTGCTGTGAACAATAAAGTATAACAAAATATACCCAGTGCACTCTCACAGCCAAAGGGAAAAATGTTATGCAGCTCCGAAGAAAGAGAACATCGTCTGTCTGGGGGCCTCGAAGTTGGGGAAGGTTTAGTAGAGGCAGTTTCTGTTCAGCATGGACTTGAGTTTGGAGGTCGCTTAACAGAGTAAGAGAGTTAGGCAGGGGAACCTGTGAGATTCCTTCCTCCTCTGACTGCTTTTGAGCTTATGAGACAAAAACCTGTGACATAGGTTATGCTTCCTCCTTCCCACATTCGCAAAATCAGGATATAGTTGTGTAGCCAGCACCTGAGATTGGGAATAATATCTGATGAGCAGGACAATTCTGTTTTCTCGGCAATGTATCCATTTCTTCTTCACATCCTCCTGTGCCCTCATCTATAAGCCGTAGTCCATGCCCACCTGAGACAAGAGGTAAGAGGAGCTTCTCTTAGGTTGCATGTAGCTTCCACTGCCTTTCATCCTGTCGGATACCAAAGGAGAAGAGATGCTATTGAGACAGTGTCCATTATTAAGAACACAGATGCTAGAATTAGGCTTGAACGTTGGCTTTATTATTTACTGCCTACATGCCTTTGAACAAGTTATCTGATGTCTCTGAGTGTTAGTGGTTTCTGTTTTTCTTTAACATGAAATTGAGATAAAATTTAAAATACAGTGCTGTTAGAGGATTAAACTGAATAATTTATGGAAGTCCTTAATTTCTGGAACAGAAAGCAGATCATTCATCACTGATATGAAAAACAGATACCAGACTAAGGTTAAAACGTGTGGCTGTGATTAATTGTCTATAAATACAGGATGGCTATTCGTTAGAATAAAGTCAGACTATTAGTGAAGACTCTAATTCATGAATCGCCCCGTGAAGTCACAGCATCAGAATCATGATTTAGCAAAAATACAAAGTGGAGCAAAAGTGCAGACATCACAGGCTGTCATAAATATTTTACATACCTTCTGTCCTTTCTTTCAAATTACTAAATATGAAACTCTGCCATACATGTTGACATGTTGGTACTAGTCAAAGTGCCACTAGCTGCTATAACAAACAAATCCTCAAATCTCCGTGGCTGATCATAATAAAAGCTTATCTCTAGCTTATGAACACACGAGTGTCCACGTTCCTGGTTGATGAAGTAGCCAGCCATCCTGGTTTGCCCAGGATAGAGAGGGATCCTGGGTTATGAGATTTTCAGTATTAATACTGGGAAAGTTCTGGGCAAACCAGGTCCACTTGGTCATTCTACTGGTCAAGCAGACTGCTCTTGAAGAGAGGCCTGGACTTCATCCATCTTGTGACATCAACATTTTTACCACGTGACTTCCAAAGTTGCTCTGTGGGCTGTATCTATTCCCATCCATCCAGAAACATAAAAGAACACAGAAGATATCCTGGGAGGTTTTCTGGCCAATGCTGGAAGTGGTTTGCCTCACTTCTTCCTTCATTCCATTGGCTAGACTCAGTCATACGGCAACATTTACCTGCAAGGGTGACTAGGAAATGCAATCTATCTGTTTTTTAAGAAAGATCTTATTTAATGATCAGCTAGTAATATCTGGCACATCAACATACATAGCAATATAATATTTTCCCCAAAGTATTTTTTTCTCTGATCATTCCTTTGAATAATTGCTTTCATGTTCTTAAGAATTCTCTTTATAACCATTTAACAGCTTATTTTTCTGTGTATTGCATTGAATATGTCACAATAGAAACCATTATTTTTTTAATCAGAGAGTACTCAGTCTCCATCAGGTAGAGGTAGAGTGTGGCAGTTGTCTCCCAGCACATGGCAGGGGAGAAGTTAGGCTTAGATGCGCTTTTTATTGTGAAGGTACTTCTTTCTTTCAAATGCATAGTTTGGATTGTGATTATCTTTCAGGTGATTTTTTTCTACAGCAATTTTTGTAAAACCATGGATAAGTCAAAAATTAGTGTTACCTTTTCCATCATGGAACCAATGCAGCATAGACAGCTCAAAATATCAGCAATGTGTTTGGGAAGGACACGGCTAATGAATGCACAGTACTTCAGTGGTTTGAGAAGTTCCATTCTGGTGATTTTGATCTTGAAAATGAGCCACGTGGGTGACCTGAGACCAAGGTGAATAATGATGAGCTGAAAGCTGTAGTGGAAGCAAATCTATCTCAACCTACACTACTCCCACAATGTTGGACCGTTTGAAAACAAATAGGCAAAGTAAAGAAACAGGATAGATGGGATCCGCATGAATTAAATGAGCGTCAGAAAAGACATTGTCTGGAAGCTTGGCTTTCTTTGGTGTCATGACATAAAGGTGAACCATTTCCTACCCAAGTAGGTTACCCATCTGCAGCCAGCCCGTAGGTAGATAAAGAGCATGGAGGATCATGTGGGGAGATTTTCATCAGCCAAGCCTGAAAGTGGTATATTTCACTTTCACCTTCATTCCATAGGCTGGAATTCAGTTTTATGGTATGATGGTTAATTTCCCGTGTTAACTTGACTGGGCCACAGGGTGCCCAGTCAAATATTATTCTGGGTGTTTCTGTGAAGATGTTTTCAGATGAGAGTAACATTTAAGTGTGTAGAATAAGTAAAACAGACCACCCTCCGTGTGTGTGGGTCTCATTCCATCAGTTGACGGTCTGAATAGAATAAAAGCCTGACCCTCCCCAATTAGGAGAGAGTCCTCCTGCCTGACAGTCTTTGAACTGGGACATTGGCTCTTCCTTGTCCTACAGCAGCTCGATGGCCTTTGAACTCAAACTGGTATATGGGCTCTGTAGATTTTGAACTTGCCAGTTTCCATAATTGTGTAAGCCAATTCCTTATAATAAATAATTGTCTTTATATATAATCTCCTATTGCTCTGTTTCCTTGGAAAACCCTGACTAACACACATGGCTACATGTAATGCTAACAGAGGCTGGGGAAAACAGTCTTTGAGTCTAGGAAGAAGAGAAATGAGTTTAGAGAATAGCTAGCCAATCTCCCTTGTACCTGTGGAAGCTGGACTCCAGGAATCAGGCTTTTAACCCTAATAAAGATCCTAGTGCACAAATTTGGCACCGGAGCAGTGAAGTCATTTGCCTTTGGGGGACCATGCTTTCATGGACAATTATTTCCCAGCAGTGATGCATGTAGACTGATAACCAGAAGAATTCCCTTAATGCTCTGGATGTGATATGTAAGACTTTCAAGATCTTTGCAAAGGTAACATCCATAATGATTCAGTTTAACTTTTCCTGTGCTCAGAGGGAAGGAAGAGGATTAAACCCCATTTAGAGGACATTTTAGCTATTGCTTCATAGCAAACAACCACAAAGTGTCAGTGGCATGTCACAACCAGCTTTCCTCTATTCCATGTTGGCAGTTGGCCCGAGGGCCTGTCTGATCCAGGCTGGGCTTGGCTCTGTGCTACAGGCTGAATACAGGTTTGCCCCGGGTGTCTCTCCTCCTTGGACTAGCAGCAGGTTCATGTTCTTCTCGTGGAAAAAAGCAGGAGTAAGGTAAGATGGGGAGGCTCCAGGGAAATTTGGTGGATGGTGATGCCACTCCCGGAGGCAGGGAGAAAGGGGCTGGATCTGGGAGAGGTTGGAAACAGAGACGATGAGCTTAAGTTGAACCTGTTGTAGGTCTGGGATGTCCAAGTGGAGACATGCCATGTAATGAAAAGAGAGGACACTATTCTTGGCACGTGTCGAACCCACAGTCTATGCCTAGCACATTTCAATTCTAGTTGCCCTCTCCTGGATGCGCCTCAAACCAAAAATTGTTTTCCTGAGGAGGTCAAGAGATAGGCCATGACCAAAGGATCAGGTATTAGGTACCAGAAATTTTCCATGTGGCTATAATTGGAATTTCATTATAAAAACATGGAAAAAACATATAGCCCAAGCCTACAATATCTGTATGAGACTAGGTAAGATGAAGTTTGATTCTTAATCAAATCCCTATGTGATAGTTCTGGGTGAACTGAAATCACAAAACTTGAAAAAAGAAGGTTTAAGATGGAAAGAGTAAGTATTCTTTCCCCAGAGGATGGTTAAGTTAGAGATCTAAAGTTGCAGGATAAAATACAGGATGCCTGGATAAATGAATTACAGATAAGAAACAAATAAGTTTTTAGTATGTCACAAATATTGCATGGTACATACTTAAAGCAAATAATTCTTTGTTGTTTATATGAAATTTAAGTTTAATTAAGTGCTCTGTATTTCTATTTGCTAAATTTGGCAAACCCATTATAGACATCATTACTCCAAAAAATGTTAAACTGAAAATATAAAATATAGTGGCTGCATTATTGGTGCTGTAATAAATTACCACAAACTTAGAGGCTTAAAACAACACAGATTTATTACGTTACAGTTCTGGAGTTAGGAAATTCAAAATGGGTTTCACTGGGCTAAAATCAAAGTGTCACCAGGCCTGTGTAGCTTCTAAGGGCTCTAGGGGAGAATCCATTCTCTGGTCTTTTTCAGCTTCCAGAAGTCTTCTGCCTGCCTTGACTCACAGCCCCTTTGTCTGCCTGCAAAACTGGCAGCATTTCATCTTCCAACCTCTGTTTCTGACCCTTCTCCCTCCCTCATAAGGACACCAAGATTATGGTGAAACCATCTGGATAATCCAGGATAACACCCTCGTCCCAAGATTTTTAATTTCATCATATCTGCAAAGTTTCTTTTGCTGTATCAGGGAACATCACAGGTTCCAGGGGTTAGGATCTGAGCATCTTTGCAGGGACATTGTTCTATCCCCACAGCAGCGTTCCAAAAACATTAGACCCATGGATGTCAAATCTACAATGGAGGCTGGGCGTGTTGGCTCACGCCTGTAATCCTAGAACTCTGGGAGGCCGGAGTTCGAGACCAGCCTGAGCAAGAGCGAGACCCCCATCTCTACTTAAAAAATAGAAAGAAATTAGCTGGACAACTAAAAATATATAGAAAAAATTAGCCGGGCATCATGGTGCACGCCTATAGTCCCAGCTACTCGGGAGGCTGAGGCAGGAGGATTGCTTGAGCCCAGGAGTTTGAGGTTGCTGTGAGCTAGGCTGATGCCACGGCACTCTAGCCCCGGCAACAGAGTGAGACTTTGTCTCAAAAAAAAAAAAAAAAAAAAATCTACAATGGACTAACACATGCTATCCTGTGTGATATGTCACCTTCAGTTTCCTGAGTTTTTTTTTTTTTTAATCAGTTTTGTGTGTCAGTCTGAAGACAAGATTCTGTAAAGTGGCTGGTGTACTAGCACTACCGTAACATACTTCAAACCCTGCAGGGCTGGGTGCGAGGAAAGCCAACTATGCCAGGGTACAAGATTGTCTTGAGTTATAACTGGGCAACAAAGGGGAGTGGGTTGATGGAGGGCACATTATTTCAAATATGTGAAGCTCCCACTAGACTGCTCCCGAAGCTATGGATGTTAGAAGGTAGAGAGATGTGTCTAGAAGGAATTTTGAAGAATAATTCTCTCTCTCTCTCTTTTTAATTAACCCTTTCTTTAAAGAAGAAGCATCAAGGAAGAATGTGTACAAATTAATTAAAAGGCAGAGTCAGAATGATGCCAAAGCAACTGATGAATTTGGTCACTTCAAACAACTGAAAAATTTCTCCAGTTGACTGAAAACACATCAAACTTATGGTGTCAGAGAGGAAAAGAAAAAATTAGCTTTACTTGCTTTTACTTTTTAATTGTTTATGAGCATTCTATCATAAAAGTCCTGTTCAATACCTATTATGTCCTGGGCACTGTGCCTGATCATTTTACCTACGTTATTTTCTTTACTCCTCCTAACGATCCTTCAAGGTAGGTAACAGTCCCCATTTTACACCAGCAGAAACTGAGGAGCAAAGAGATTAGCTTGCCTGTCCAAGACCCAGCAGTTTAATGTCTACAGTTAGAATGTAGATGCTGGCTTTTCTTAACCCCAAGGCACTTTCATCTTCTGTGTCACGTTTCTAGGATGTTGTCACACATTGTTTTAAAAGCTGTAAAATGGAATGCTGAAATGCCAACTGGGAAAGTTTTAATTGTTCTTTGTTCCTCTGTCAGGGAGAGTCCTGTTGGTCATGTATAAATTTCCTTCAGCTGCATGAGAATGGCAGCTGCATGACAATAGCAATGACCTAAGGAGGATGATTGTGCCCTCTTTAGAGGAGGACAGCCACCTTGTTTTCCAATCCCTTCTCCCCCATACAGCTTAATATTTGTTTCATAAGAAGATTATATCGAGGTAAGACATTCTCAACACTGAGTCATGTTTTGGCTTTCTCAGGAGACATGAATTTCTGGCCCTCCCTAATGTTACTCTTTTGTTCTTTGTACAGTGAAGCTCCAAGGGAGTTTTCTACTTTTTCCACCAGAATTTTACTGTCTTGAGGCGTCCAGGGATTGGAAACCCAAAGCACTGGCGAGCCAGCGAGAGGCGTCGGCCCATGGTCAGACCCAACCCAATGACATAAGCTGAGACAATCTCGCTCTGCCAGACTTGGTTTCTTTGCCACACTCTGCTGCAAATATGTTTTTCTGAACACACCCAAATCCCAAAGATTTTCATCTTTTCTGGGCTCCCCAACATCCGCTGTGTCAAATAACAAGTTATTACATAACAAACCCAGTCTAGATTTCCAGCAGAACTCCTACGGAGAACGATGTTCCTCCTTATAGCAGGATATCGAGAGGCAGTGAGTTTTAGAGTCGTCCTTGATCATTTTACTGGTCAAAGACTTTTGAAGGCATTTGTTTCTGTTGAGTAATCCAGAGAAAGGGAAACAGGTACAATGTTCTTCTACTTTGGCAATGCAAGGATCCTTTGGCAGCAAATGACTTAACAGAAACACACACAGTGTTTTGAAAGCAAATTCAGTGATTTTGTTCTCACTGATGACTTTGAGTTTTCTTTGATGAGTAGCTGCCTGGTTTGCTGGCACGGAGGGACTGCAGGCTCGCGACTTAATCATCTGCTGACACGGAAAGAAGCACAATGCGGGCAAGTCCGTCCCAGCTCCACCATCTTCTAGCAGTGTCACTGGGATGAATGACCTCACTGCTCAGATTCTTAACTTTCTCAATGGTGGAATAGCTTAAGCTTAATCATACTTCTCTCGGGATGCAACTAAGAGGATTAAACATAATAATTTATTTAGAGTGCCTTGGTTCACAAAAAGAGCTCAGTAAGTGGGAGCTACTATTATTTTTTCTTTCTTCCCCCTTAGCACCTTGAACCTCATTGGCCTTCAATGAATTTTTGAGGGAAGGAAGGAAAAAAGGAAGGAAAGAAAATGTCCAAAGTCGCAAACACTTCTTTCTCTTCTTCAAAGTGCCTTTTCTCCTTCCCAAGCAATCACCGAACTCTGCACTTGTTCCTCTTTGCACATGCTGATCCTGTTTGCCATTGCCATCCACCAAATTTTTACCTCTCGATTATAACCAATAAACATTCACTGAACTTCTTCCATGTACCGGTCACTCAGCCAGCTATGGCAGAGAATATAAAAATAAGTCACACATAGATCCTCCCTCCAAATCACCTATTGCTTACTGTTCAATAAAGGATATAACAAAAAAACAGTAATACAAGAGAGAAAAAAAACCCATGTAATAAAAGCGTCCACTAAAGTGTGTTGGGAGAAAGATAGGGAAGGATTTCAGATAGGCAACAGCATTTCTCCTTATGCTAAGTGAGATTCGGACTTGCAGAAAAGAAGCCTAAAGATATCCGGGAAAGGAAACAGCACACAGAAGTGGATGTTGGATTCAAAGGGCAATAAAAATAATCATAATTACTATTAATTGAGCACTTATTATGTGTCAGATGCTATTCTAAGTACTTTATATGAGATGTTTCAATTGATTATCAAAACAGACTGTGGAGATAAATTATTATCGTCTTTATTTCAGTCTTGATTAAAATTAATATGAGCCCAGAGGGTACGAGCTCTGACACTAGGAGCCTTAAGAGTCTTAGAACATTTGAGCTATTGACACGGTGTTTTGAGAATGTAGACTACAAACTACCCTTAAATTCATTTTAAAATAATAAATATTAAAAAGAAAGCTGAGAATATTCATCAGTCAGGTAGTCTGAAGATTTTTAAATATATAAACCCAGGACCTGAAGGGATGACAACCATCTTATACTTATTCTGTATCTTATCATAAAATTGGGTGGTTTATTTTATAAGAATCCCCTTGTGGGAATCATCTACTCTAACTACAATAATCCTTAACTTTCAATCTATGATACTTGTTTTAATTAAGAAATTGTATTCATTGCTTGGTGGAGAGGACAATTGATCTCATAATTAGCTTAAGCTGTGTAAAAGATTGCCCTCTTCTCTTGAGGTCAGGAAAAATACCTGTTTCTTTCCTGTAAAATTATGCAAGTAAAAACTAAACGGTGATTCTATTGGAATTATCTTGAACACACTATGTAGAATCTTGGTGTTTCACTGGCATGTGACTTTGGTATCACATCATCCCCATCTGCAGGTTAAGGAGCCTGAGATTTGAAGAGGTTCAAGTGGAAGCCGTAAGAACACGCCCTGCAGAACTCCAGCTGACGCCAGCTTCGCTCTCAAACCTCCTTTGCAGCTGCCTGCAGCAAGGCCGTGCTTCTCAGTGGCTGCTTCCAGCCCAGGACTGAGCACTGAGGGTGTGGGAAGGCAGGCCTGTTCCTGGGAGGCACCGGGCTCCTCTGACAGCCGACTTTGGCTTGAGGATGGCTGGTGGCCTTGCTGAACCGTCCTTACCTGGCCCGTCACTTCCTTCTCTCACCCTACCCAGTCACTCGGGGTCTAGCGTGGAGTGTAGTCTAGTAGCTCCTCCAGCCTTTCCCAGCTTACGCCCATTCTCTCTCATAGTTGTTGACCCTTACATAATCCTTCCTCATTTACTCCTGTTCTGGCATCTGCTGGAAGCCAAGAAGGAGGATCTAGACAAACACATTCAGTGACTTGCCCAAGATCATGCAGCAATAAAGTAGCAAAGCCAGGACTTATCCTGGGGTTTGCACCCAGCAGTGGAGTGAGGAGAGGGAGACAGGGTCAGAACACTGGTTACTCATAACAAAAATACTGTCTAGATCTTCTTGGGAAGGAGTTGGGTGGATTCAGTCAGTAGTTCCCAAAGAATCTTATTTCAGAGAGAGGACAGAGAAACGCCACTTTGGGCTTTCAGTCCTTATGAGCTCTCTTTTGGGAGGTAAATACCTGCTTGGTATTCTTAAGTCTTCTCACACCATTTACCTAACACTTTAGTTGACCAGCAGGTGTGAGCAAAACCTGCCATCATTGATTAATTGATATTTGGGGGTTGGAAGTTTGGAAACCCAGAGAGGAAGGACCTCAAACAATAGCGGAGGGTCATTAACGTCATTGTGCTTCAAATGGGTCCCAAGGAGCCAAGAACAGGATTCCTGCAGAAGCACTAAGAGTTTATGAGCCAGAAACTTCTGCTGCTAATGTCTGCTCCTTAAAAGTGTCTTAGAGACTAAAAAAATGAAATTCAAGAGCCCGTAGCCAAATTACAATGCATGTGGATTATCCTGAGAATCATAAGACTGGGCCCGCCCCCTTTAGTAAGGATGTGAAGTCAGTGAAATTGCTCATAAACGTGCTCTACCTGCCTTTTTTGTGTTCATGCTACTTGGTGATGATTAGAAGGTGACCGACTTACAATCAGATTGCAGTTCTGCCCTTATGAGCCGTGCCACCCCACATGGTCCACTGAGCCTTTTTGAATCTCACGTTCCCCCGCCAGGCAAAATGGGCAACTGTGAGGATTAGAAGAATTAAGACAAATTTAGAACAAAAAGGAAAAAGAAATGCTCTTGTTCTATGTCTACCTTGCTTTCCCCATTGCCTATCCTGCTCGGCTCCAGCCCACACTAGTCTTCCTCCTCTTCCTCAAACTGCTCAGCCCACGGGGGCCTCAGACACATGCTTGGAATATTCTTCCCCGTACCTTTGCAGAGCTTCCTCTTTCCCACCTTTCAGGTCCCCAGTGAGATTTGTCCTCAGAGTAGCCTTCTTGGATTTTCCTATATAAAACAGGGATAAGTCACCCTTCACTGTCTGCCTCTTTAGCCTAATGTCTATTCTCTTAATAGCCCTTATCATGAAAATGAATTATATAATTTATGTATTTACAGACTTGTTTGACTAGCTCTCCCCCAGGCTGAGAGCGCCAAGAGGGTGGGGTTTTTTGTTTGTGTGTTTGTTTTCATGGCTGAATCCTCCTGGCCTAGGAGAGCATTGGGCATACGATAGAGGGTCATCAGATATTTTTGAATGAATGAACAAAATTAGTGTGCTTAGCTCAAAGTAGATCTTGTGAAAATACTACGTTTTTTTTCTTTCTGGTTTCCCTTTAAAGACAACCGACAGTTTTTAGTTCAACAGTTTTCCAAGAATACATGCATTTGAAAGAGGATCTCAGGACAGACAAGGTTAAGCCCCTGCCTACTAGCCGAGGCCTAATTTTTGAGCCAGGGTGTTTACCCTTGTTCTCACACATCAGCTAACTGCTTAGATGGGTTAACACCCAACGTGATAAAAGATGACAATGTTGAATTTTAGCTGATCCTGGAAAACAGTGATGGTTAAGAAATTCTCCCACCCTGTGCATTCTGGAAAATGCTTGTTGCAAAAACCACCCTTGCTCGTATGACTTAGCTACGACTCATGGATGCTGTCCGTGTTTACCTATGACAAGGCCAGACACAGATTTTCCAAATTCCCATTCTTTGTCTTCATAAATAATTAGCTGAACTGCTTGACGCCACCGATCCATGGCACCAAAATGCTCGTTGACCTCACTGTGGGCCGTGCTTTCTCTCCTGCCCCAGGTCCCTGCACTTGGCCTCACTCAACCAGCACGCGGCCCCTCCCGAGAATATGCCAGCCTCGGGGAGAACCTTGCCTGGTCTGCTGTCTGATCCGGCCACCCTCCCACCCCCTGTCTCCACACCCGGTTCTCTCCAGCCTGCTTCCAGCTCTTTGTGAAAGAAAACCCCCTTTTACGTCATTCCTCAGACTCTGGCAGATCCTGCGGTCACAGTGTCCTCCTCATTGCAACCCTCCGCCCCCCCGACTGCAATGCCTCCTCCCTCTCCCCTCCGCCCCCCCATTATAATAATCTTTTTCAAATAAAGTCCCTTCTTTCTGAGCCTAGATTTGTTTTTATTTGACAGAGAACAAAAACGTTGCTTTTTGATGGCTGGTGAGAGGGGGGAGGACTGTGGGCACACAGTAATTAGTCATCATCACATCTTTGGATTTTACCTCTGGAGTATGTTTGCTGTTTCTCCATCTCCCCTGCTACTACTGTTCTTTCTAACCTCCTGACTGTTGTCCTTTGTCTGCTCTGGCCTGGATTACGGCAGTGACAGTTCCCTGACCTCCTCTTGCTTGTTCGTGCCCCACCCCCGTCTCCATACTGTGCCTAAAGTGATTGCCTTACAAAGCCCGTCTGAGCAGGTCACCGCACTAAGTGCCACACTTTGGTGGCAAGATAAATTTTTGCAAGTATAATGCAGACTTTTTTCTCTTGGTTTTTTTCTCTTTCCTTTTCTCCATTTCAATAAGGAGCCAGCTCTGGGCTTCCTGGCCTCAGGGGAAGTTTGTGGCATGGCTCCTTGTAGTTTTGTTTGTATTTTTCCAGAAGTTCCTCAGAAGATATTCTGTGAGGTATTTTGGCAGCTTTGAGGACAGCCGGAGTGTTTATGAGGGAAACTTGGTCGGGAATTTTCCTCCATGGATAAAATAAAATTTAATAAAAGGCGCTGGGAGAGGTGACAGCCTGCTGGGGATTCCAAAATCCGCAGGGGACTTGAGCCGGCTCTGCAGCAGAGGGTGGTATCACAGGGCTCTGGCCAAATGAGCAAAGCCAAGGCCAGCGGGCAGGGCAGCTGCAAAGGGAGAAATGGCGCCCTGCAAAGACTGTGTAGGTCTAGAGTCAGAAAGATTTCAGTTCTAGCTTGGCTCTAAAATTGCTATTTCACGCCTTTGAGTTTCAACTTCCTGTCAAGCACATAGAGGTAATGATGCAAAAATTAAAATTGTTATATAAGGAAGTTATGAGAAAAATACAAAACTTGGTGCTTGGCACCAAGTAGGCGCTCAATAAACATGGAGCTTCGCTTCCTCTATCAAGAATGCGAGCTGTGGTTTAAGTACATGTGAACATGGCTGTGTCCCGCAGAGTGTGTCAGAGAAAAGTCCTATTGCTACAGAACTTTCTCCATAGAAATAAGGAGCAAGGCTCTACTTAGGTCTACGCTGTTTGTGAACAATTCTGCATTTAACCCCCCAAGGGGAGACTGAGGCACTCACGAATTAAATGAATCTATTAGGACACCTATAACATACGTACATTCCCTCTGTTTGATGTTGAATTTTCCATATTATCATTTTTCTGGGCTTTTCTCTCAGATGCGTATCTTTGGGATTAAGTGCCCATTTATTTCAGGCCTTTATTAATTGCCTCAGTCCCCAAATTTTTAATGCCTTTGAGACACTCAGGCATGATTTTTGATTGAAGCTGTAGCATTATTCATGTAATATGTCTTTTCTTTTTTGAAATTATGACTTCGGTGGAAGGCTGCTCTGTTTTTTGTCATACAAGCATGGACTTAACTGCCCAGAAATTTGCTTTAGCCAAATACAGCAATGTCTTGCGTTTTCATGGCCAGCATTCTGGTATTTAGCAATTGATTCATATGAAACTTCTTATGCTATAAAATGATTTATTTTATTTTTAAAAATTTATTTTCCACCGGTAATGGTTTTCAATATGAAACAAAAAAAACAATGACTTATTTAGTTCCATACACTGTGCATAAGTTACTATACTTATATTCTAAAAATAACAAACTCAATACTTTAATCAGATTCCAAAGGAATCATAATTAGCTTATAGGGTCAAATATCTAGAATGTTTCAGCCTGGGGTTTACAAAAGGCAACTATACCATCAATCTAATTAAATCACGCTAATTCACAGACATAAGCAGATTCAGTGTGTGATGAGGTTCATCAGAGCTTTTCCTTGGCTATTCGTAGTTCTCCTCCACAATTAAATATAAATTACCAGAAAGGATGGTGTCTCATTACCTTAATTAGTCACATATTTGCAAATGGTTGACAGTGTATTTTTGATCTGTCATGTGATTTATTCTGAAAGCTGACATTATGAAATGAATATAATAGAAAGAATTAGGTAAACTCAGGTTTTAAATTAAGTCCTCAGAGACCAGAAGCCTATAGCTAGCATTTCATTCTATGCTAAAAACTGCATTAAAGTTGTGCTTGGATTAACATTATTTCTGTAAGAATTAAGCTGCTTTTAATTAATCAATTAAGAGTTGCTATTTGACCCACCCACCGCGTGAAGAGAGTTTGAAAATAGTTGCAAGTGAGAGAAGGCAATGTAATGACCGGAGACACGTCCTACTGCTGTCAGAGTTCTGTCCTAAATGAAACCCTGTTGAGGGATGTCCCCTTGAGGAACGTCTAGGCCTCCAGGATCGTTTGCTGAAGTGGCTGCTTCAGTGCTGCCAGAGAGGGGCGGGTGGGAGGCTCCGCTTGTGGCCGCCATATGCACAGTCAGGCCATGCATAATTGGAGGGCGTGGGCTCAGATTCCAACTTCACAAAGTCACGAGCTCGCTGAATCTCATGTTTAATTCAATGGTTGAATTTAAAAAAGACTAGGCCTCCAGCGTTGGTCTCCTATTGCTCTAGCGAAAATGATCCTTGCTTCCTGGGTATGATGGCGTAGGAGGAATTCAGGCAGACATTGAGGTTAGGGAAGAATTTGGGGTTTTCTCAGAATGCGTATGGCTTTTCTGTCCATGTTCCATTTCCTTTACTGCCTACATGATATCTTCATTAGGTGAAATACAGTGTTCATGTTATTAATATTATTCCTCATGACTGGGAGCCTATGTTCTTAATTATTATCTGATCATTAGATCAGAATTGATATAGTAATTTAGCCAAATAAGCCAACATTGGCCTTACTTTTGGTTTAGAGAAATAAATAACTCACGTTTAAATAAAACAGCTTGCAAAATCATTCTGCATGTGCACCGTGTTTTGCTTTGTCTTATGTCAACTTATTTACACTGGAACTGCACTTCCCAGAGTTTCCTTCCCTGCATAGTTCCAGGTTAGTGTGGGTCACGAGAGACACTTTGCACAGGATTTGGAAGGTGGAAATACATTTGGAGGATTGGTGCAGGTCACACACGTGGTCCTGGGTCTGCTGGCTCATCTTGCTGGCATGGACGCACCTGGGCATCCCCGCTCCCACCTGACCCTTCCTTCAGCTTCTGCTCCTGGGCCCAGTGCATGTTTAGCTCCGCGGTGACAGGTGCCCACTCCTCCTGTGGGTTACCCGTGTCACTGAAGTTGGAGGCTGGGGTCTGTGAGCACCCACCCGGCCTCGAGCTTGCCCTCTGGCTTCCAGTTTCTCATTGTTCTCCCTCACCTCACAACCACCTTTTTCTCCTGAGAGTCTGCCTTGCTGACTCAGGCCCAGCAAGAGCTGTGGAAACAACAGCAGAAAGTAAAGTATTTGACCAGCTCTCGTAGCTGTGTGAGGCCAAATCTCTGCAATAATCTCCCATTACGTACATAACTTCCTAGTGGTTTGCTTCTCTGATCGAGCCATGATTGATTTAATTGGAGTTTGTTTTGGTGCCCAAGAGTGTATAAGCCAGAATCTCTTTTCCTAGGAAACTTTAGCTCACAGGAGTTATTAACACAAACTAAGGACCTCTATTGTTGTAACAAGTCTGCTAATTAGTTGAGCTGGCAGAAAACTTAATAAGAATCTGAATATAAAGAAATAAATACTTTATCAATTTTGATGACTTTCAAGCTTTCTTTTCCTATATGTTTATAATCTAAATATGTCTGATAGTAGTTGTATGGGGGAATAGTTCTATAGGAATAGAAATTCACCACCGAAACTGTGATGAATATATCCTTCTAAAACACAAAGTTAAGATGCAGTCTAGAAAACATGGAAAAATAATACACATTGCCCTTGATCTATGAGCTAAGCTGATGGGTTGCATTGGGTGGTGTTGGAAGTTTGGGATTTGGAATCACGCCAAATTGGATTCAGAAATTTATTGCTGTGTAACTGCAGACATGTCATCTAATCTCTCTGAACCTTGGTTTTTCTATCTGCAAAATTCTGCTGAAAATATTGTAAAATTTTAATATTCTAAAGTTGTGAGAACTGAATGAAATAACGTATCAAGACTAGATCAATGCAGGGATGAGTGCGGGATTTGCCACATGCCACCACATCCGATAGTCACCTGTGCGAGTCTAGCCTCTTTTTTTCAAATTTGAAAATGCCCTTGTGGGTGGGACTATGTTTCTTTCATCATTGTTTCTAGTACGGTATGAGGTGTTTGGTGACTGTCATGTGTGTGGCTCACACTCAATAGTATTTGTGATACAAACGAGTGAATGAATGTCAGAGGCACATCATTATTGCTGATGCAGCATACCTAGACCTGGTGTTTAGTAGATCTTTTCTTCCGGGATTCAAGGTAGATAAACTGACCATTATGTTTGGACAGGTAGAAGGGTTGCATGGATGAATGAGCATCATTATGTCTGCTACAGTGCTCAAGTCAAGCATTTCTTGTCTCAAGATCTTGGAAGCCCAGATACCTGCACTTATAGTTGTACACCAGTGGATGTCGCCCTTGGAACATGCAAACGTGCTTCCATGCTTTCTTTGAGAAGGCCAGGCACACACTCCATAGATGTTTGCCTCTTTCCCCAGAGCAGTGTGGGAAATGATGTTGGTCTCCAGAAGACATTCATCATCACAGATCCCTCCTTGCTACATCTTCATCTAAGGGAAGAAAGAGGAATTGCAGAAAACTTGGCAAAGGATGCTTTCATCTATAGGAATGGTGTCTGTTGATTGATGGAATTTGGAAAATGCCTCTTAGTGAATAGATATCAGTAAAAAACGTTCTTTGGCTATGGTATTAGTCGCCCCTAGGGAAGGAAAGCAGGGGATTCAAGTAGAGGAATTGGAAAAATTACTTCCCACTCCTGCATTATTGCTTGTTGATTTGTTGTACTTTGTTAACAAATAATTCATTCAAAAGGAAAGATTAAATAAACCATTGTTTGGCAAAATCTTGACAGTGTGTTCTTTTTCCCTTGAATTGTTTTCCTGTTACTTACTAAGGGAATTTCTATTCAGAAAAAAATACTGATAACATTTTCTGCAATGTTGCTGTCTTTGTTCCTCAAACTGGTTTCTCATTCAGACATTAATTCACATTACGTACTTCAATATTTATCATGAGCCTAACTATGCGTTAGGTGTTATACAGGTGCTGAGGTCTGGTGGTAAATCAGATACACACAATTTTTAAACAAAGAACTAATATGAACTAGAGTTTTACCAAGAATGAATAGGAAATGTGCTGGCTTTGAAATTATATGTGTCTCATTTCTAGTTTATAGATAGATTTCCAACTAGGTAAATTTATAATAAAAATATGCAATTTATAATTCTATAAGGGTAAAAATTTATTATGGAGTTGACAGAATCAAGTCCTTTCTACCTGGGAATGTAAATAACTATGACCTGTTCTCAGAGCAATTTGTTGCTATGTCTCTGAAACCCCAGGAGTCATCATAATTTTTGACCCAGAAATTCCACATCTAGAAATCATTCTTCAGTGACAAAAATGTAATTTTTTTTAATGAAACAGGTTCAGAAGGTACAAAGATGTATTTTAAAGGTACGTACAAGAGAGCTTTAGTAAGAGCTATTTACATTGGAGAAAGACCAGAAGCGAGAGAGGAAGTATAATAACCATCCCCTTAGCAAAACAACGTGTGGAGGAGGCAGCGGCTGCCAAAGCACAAAGACGGTGCATTCTCAACCACCCCTGTGCCTCTGGGTCCCTTTCGGTCACTTGTGCCCTGTGCAAGGTCCCAGGCAGGGAAGTGGGTTCCCTTTACTTTGACTTGTGGAGAGGGAGTGAATAAGCACTATTACACACAAGGCAAGGTGCCCCACAACATGGGTGTAGAGTTGTGTGTTAGGCAAAAAAGTAACAGAAGTCCACTTACTGTTGACACAGGGAAGTAGAACTTCTCTAAACAAATCTCATTGGTTTCAGTTCTGTCTACTGGCAAGAGTGACCTTCAGGTTAAAGAAGACACGACATTGTCAAGATGAAACTGTAATGTAAAGATGGCTGAGATTCCCCCCTGGCTGTCCTAAATGAGCTCAAGTCTCTAGGACTGGACAGATTAGATCCTGGACTACTGACAGAACCAGCCAGTGAAATCAAGTCGGCTTCAGAGATCTCTGTGAAAGTAGAGAGGTGCCAGAAAACTGAGCACAAGTAAAGATTGCTTTGGTTTTTGGAAGGGTAAAGAAGATTCTGGAAATGTTCACCTTTGAGCAGACAGGTGAATTAAGCACCTTCATTCTCCCTCATGTCAGGGCACAATGGGTGACCTCAGGTTCAGGCTTCTACTTAGGAGCCCTGTGTTAGACTCCCAGTGCTGCCCCAACAAAGTACCACAAACTAGGTGGCTTAAAACGAGAATAAAACTTACTCTCTCACAGTTCTGAAGGCTTGAAGTCCAAAAGCAAGGGGTCGACAGGGCTGTGCTCCCTCTGAAGGCTGTAGGGCGGCCGTCAGTCCACACTGCTCTCTGGCTCCCAGCTGCTCCTCTCCAATCCGTGCCTCTGTCATCACTCGGTGCACTCCGTGTGCCTCTCTTCACGTGGCGTTTTCCTCTTCTTATAAGGACACCAGTCATAGGAGATTAGAGCCCACCCTGATGACCTCATTTTAACCTGATTGTGTCTACAAAGAACATATTTCCAAGCAAGGTCACATTCCCAGGTACCAGGGTCAGGACTACAACGTATCAACACATAAGGCTACCGTCCAACCCATACCAGCATCTTCATTCTTTTCTTTATTTCTCCTTTTATTATCTTATTTTGTTCCTCATATTATTCTGTACCATGTCCACCCCCACGACTTCTTACCACCTCCAAAATCTTTCTCATATTTATTTTCATTCATAAGGTTATCTTTATTATCCATACTCAGTAGACCCTAGGTAAAATTTGAGATTGACAAGTGTAACCAAAATTGAATAGATTAGGAAGTGCTTTATTAAGTGGCATTCGGCCTAAGGTGGGACCTAAACACTTGGTCTGACTGTACACATACCACTCATCCTTCCCCGACCTCACCATCCTCATGTATAAAATGACCTCTACACTTCCCAGCTGGAAACTAATAATATGTGTGAACAAATCAGGGTTGGCAACAATTCTGAAACAGAGGCTTTGATTAGGGGTTGAGATCAGGACAGACTGAAACAAGCACTGCTGTCTGGCACACGGGGACCTGCAGATATACTGCAGGACATCATTTCCCTGAACTAGACACATCAACAATCTCCCTTTTTGCTGGTTTTTTACTTACACCTCATGGTTTGTTCAAACCCCATATCTGAAGCAATATCCAGAAGATGGAGGAACTGTAGAAGCAGCAGTTAAAAAGATTCTAACAGTCACATTCACTCTGTAGGTCTGGTCATAGTTTCTGCTTTACATCAAAGGATGTCTATTTTTCATCTCATTTCATACCACGTTGCCAAAGAGGTGATAATAAAGAAGTGTTATTCTGTACAGGAACAGCCCTGGCCTCGAAGGCATGTCCTTCTTTGATCTCACTGAGCCAGATGACAGTTATTTTGGTGTCAAGACAGCAGTGGAGGTTAGGCAATGCAGCAACGTCCTAGCTGGGCGTGTGTCAATTGAGGACAGATGTGTGTGCCTCTTCTAACTGGAGGATAAGAAGGCTTAGTTTTATTTGTTCAGAATCCAGATGTAGCAACTGGTCCTCAAAAATCAGTTTCTAGGATGGAAGCTCCCAAGGTGTGAGAAAGATGAAAGTCTATAGAATAATACCCTGCGGGCGGGAAGCTGAATGGACTCATGGAAGCATTACTTTTTATTCATTCTTATATGCATCTACTTTGAATGAAAGCTCTTTTGTGTGTGTGTGTGTGCGCTACCTGGAAATAAAGCTACTTATTTTTTTTCAATAAATACTTTCCTAGAGGGCAATCAGATAATGAACTGTGGTTTATTTCAAAGTGAAATAAAACATTACAAGCCAGATGGGACACCACTTAGCTCAATAATGTCAATTTTGTGATTTTTATCCTTGCTTTTTAATTTTACTTAATAATAAGGACTTAGGAATTTTGCCTGCCTATTGTAATGGTGTTCTCAACGCTGCCAAGTGCTCTGTTTCCTTCCACAATTCTTCTACAACGGTTGGTAGAAAGGTCTCAGACCAGGAATGAGGATTGTCATGAGGAAAAACACCCCATGTGTCAGCTGTGGCATGGGCCATGCTGGCCTTTCAGGGGCCAGGTTCAGGCTTTGCCTGAGAAGTGATTGTTGGCCAACCTCAATTCCACACGGAAATTGTTACCGAAAGTTTGGCACTTGTGGTTCGAGGAGAAAGAAAGAGAGGTTTATTAATTTGCCAGCAAATGAATAGGACTGAGGCTCCTGTCTAAAAGTGCCCTTGTCCTAGATATAAGCAGAAATACAGAGTTTTAACAGGAGGGTTTTTAGTTTCAGGGTACTGTTGTTTAAATACAGTTGATGGTTCTGATCGACCCCATCTCTCGAGAAGACAATCTCATGCCTTCTGCCCGGACAGTTCCATTGAGCCCTCTCCTGTGGTACACAGAGCAAAAGACACTCCCCTGCCCTTCCTGACTGCTGGCCTCAGGCAGGGATGCAGGTTTTAATTCTCAAAAAGAGTGGGGGTGGGGTTTAAAGAGACATCTTGGAATACATTTTGCCCTTTTTTGGGCCATTCCTCTATTACAAAATCACACTTCTGAGACAGATAGTCCTGGTCTTCCGGTTCCAACAAATGCACCTCTGGTCTCCTGGACCCTTTGCTAAGTGTCCTGGTGCATTGTCATTTAGACAGGATCAGACTAAATTCACCAGACTGCACCATCTAGATTCTAGAATAAATGTATTTGCTCATTTTGCCTTATGGAAAATAAATGAACTCTTACCAAACAATCTGTGCCTAAGTTTTCTGTAACATTCCTCAATTTGGGATGAGGACCAACTTCCCAGGGTTGATCTCATTGAGTTCAGCCCTTCAGGAGCTCTCAAAACAAACTCTGTTTCACATTACTCTGGAAATAAAGTCATGACTCCCTAAAAGAATTTATGAGAACCTTTACATTTTAGCATCTGCTTTGTTCTCTAGCCTTTTAGCCATACAGAACTACTCACTCACCTCTGAACCTAATGATCTCTTTGGAGAATGACTTGTTTCCACCCATTCTCTTTTTCTGCCCCTTCCCCTTCCTTGCCCATGGGGGACTCTGGGCCATTCATTGCACTGTGGAGCACAGAGGGTGAGAGCCAAAGGCAACCTGGTTACATATCCAGGCCCTGCTGTATATAATCCATATTAGATTTGAGCAGATTATCTCACTTATATGGCTCTGTTTATTTTCTATAAACTGAGGATAAATTGCAGCACCTACCTTAAGGGGTTGTAAAAGTGTTCATTAGCTCATTTAGGTAATACACGTCAACCATGCAGAATTGTGTTTGGCTCAGTAAGCGCTAGCTAGTATTATTATGATGCAGGTTTTAGCCTGGCTGCCACAGTCCCCTGGTCCTTTTAGTCCTGGTTTAGTGTCCCTACCTGTGCCCTCCTTATACCCTGTTCTTTTCCTTATTGTATCACTTACAGAGTTTTGTCACGTGGGGCAGAAGTCTATGCTGAGCTCAGTTAGAGCAGTCCTGTTTTTTTAGGTATGCAATAACTGTCACCATAGAGTCATTGCACTTAATCTCTTTTCATATTCTCCTGTATCGAATGTTCCAGTCACTTAAAGAATACCCCTTAAATTCCCAAACCACTAACCCTCAGAGATACCACATACAAAGTTTAGTTTTCAAAGGGGGGAAAGATGAAAGCCATAAGCTTGTGGAATATCTCATTCTTCCCTTGCTGGGCCCATGGAACTTTTGACATGCTGATTGACTACAGCGAATCCGGGAAGCTGTTTGCAAATGAAACATTCTTTTTTTTTTTTTTTTTTTTTTTAACCAAGTTTCTCTATACAAAAAGGATGGGAGGATGGCTTGCGGAGTTCATCATGGTGCAATTCTACCTCTGTTGCTGGTGTAGATCTGTTTCTAGCGCAGCTGCACACTGGCGACAGACACATCCGTCTCACCACACATCATTTACTGTTGCTTCTAATGCCGTGGTCCATATGCTAGAAAAGCCACAAGGTACACAAAAATAATGTGCACCTTGTGCACCTATTAGCAGCTATGACCATTTGGTGCTAGTCATTCACTGTTCGTCAGGCCTTGGGCTCACTGGGAGTCCAGGGTATGGGAGGCTTGACTGCCTGAACACACAACGGAAATACAGGAGAAAGACAAAGCATTCGGACACTTTTCCAAATGTTTTCAGATACTGGGGGGTGAGGTTTTGTGTAGACCAAACATCTGGGAAGATTGACTTAATTTTTCATTTGCCATCCAGATGTTTCTACGCACACCCCCAATTTCCTTTAATCTCACTTTGTCTCCTTGGCAACAAAACAGATGATCCATTTCGTAACCACTCTTCTCTTCCTCTCACTAAATCTTTCATTTAGTCTTACTCCGTACTCCCAGGCTCCTGCCTGTTCCATTTAATTGTTCAGTCTTTAAACAGTTCTGATACTGCAGCCCACATGTAAGGGAGCAGGAAAGTACAAAATGAATATATCATAGCATAGCAGTAAATTGGCATCTTAACCTCATTAGCGGTAACTTCAGGGATCTTTGATTTTGGAGACAAAGATTCCATCATAATGAGCTTCTGAGACATTTTCAAGTGTTTTCAAGTTAATACTCAATATAGAAGGTTTATTCTTTTACCTAAATCCAGGCAAATCAATAGAACTCTCTCTAGTGATGACAACTGTACTAGACATACGTATGTTCACCCATACATTTATCGAACATTCATTCAGACCTACTATATGACAGGCACTGTGCTAAGTACAGGAGGTACATTATTAATGCTTTGGTATGGGCTTGGAGGAAACATGTAAACAGATAGCTCCCATCCACCGTTGCTATAGACTGAATCGTGTGCCTGCAAAAGTCATATATTGAACTCCTAACCCCATTACCTCAAAATGTGACTGCATTTGGAGATAGGGTCTTTAACGAGGTTGTCAAGTTAAAATGAGGTCATTAGGGCAAGCCTTTGGACATCTGACTGGTGTCCTTATAAGATGAAAGACTTTGTACCCTCATGGAGACACCAGGGACATGTGCGCACAGGAGGACGATCCTCTACGAGCCAGAGAGTCTTCAGAAGAAAGGAAACCTGCTGGCACCTTGATCTTGGAATTCCAGCCTCCAGAACTCCGAGAAAATCAAATTCTGTTGTTTAAGCCACCCAGACTTTTGTCATAGCAGCCTTAGCAAATAATACAACTGTTGATAAGTATGTGGTCCTATGTGAATACGGAGAAGGGGATCCGGACCTAGTTGGAGTTGGAGACAGGATTTCAAGAGAGATAGGAAAACGTAATACTGCAGCTAAACATTAAGGGATATTTTTATAAGCGGCATGTACACTTCATAAAGGCATTTTCTATCAGCCATTCAGCACAGCAGAATACACTCATATTGAATGAGAATCCAACAGTAGGTGCATTTCCAGCATTTTTTTGGCCATTGCTAGTAATGTGTAAAAACAAAAATATCTGGATTAGTTGTTTTCAATCTTTTTAAAGGGATATCCAACCTTGCTTTTAACTGATGTACACATAGCCTGAACATAGAAAACGGATTTTACATTGCTCTCATTGAGGTGAGTATTCGAGCCCAAGGCCCACTCACTTAGCCTTACTTCCTACAATAATTCACCAGGAAGGTTTAGATATTCCAAGGGTCTAAGGAAAGCTATTTATATAGATAGCACAGGGTGGAAAACTCTCCATGCCAAATTTGGAACTTGACTCAATTATAGACAGAGACTGAAACTTCTTTCCAAAAAACAGAAAAGCTCTCATGTCAGAAGTGACCCTTCCATGGATGCTAGGCACAGAGTAGAATGGTGTGGACCCACCTGGCCAGGGCTGTAGACATGACTTAGAACAAAGAAATGAAAGAAGGACGAGAGGGAGAAAAGAGTTATTTACTGCCACCTTTGGGCCAAGTGTTTCACCAATACCATTTTCACTGCTGGGTTTTGCACTAGAATATTTTCATAGAAGAGTGAGTTTTGAGTAAAGCTCGAAAGGAGAAAGACATTACATCTCTCAGAAAGAAGAAGAGTGGGAATTCTAGTTAGGGGAAATGAGTAAAATGATTAAGAATAATTGAAGGGTGTTCAACAATGGATTGGGATATATATTAGCTTGGAGATCAAATGTATGTAGATCTTTAAAAGGAGACACAGACTTCTGAGTTAAATAAGGAATCAGTTAGTAGAGACCCTCAAAAGCCTTACTGAGGATTTTTCATATTAGTCCTAGGTATCGGCTATTTCCCTAGATTTCTGGATGTTGGACATTTTTTTGAGTTATGGGATGTGGTTTTTCCCTCTCCTCTGGTTGTCTGGTTTTTCACTGATCTTTACATTTTGTATATATAGTGACTCCAGATGGCCTA
Source organism: Lemur catta (assembly GCF_020740605.2). NCBI lineage: Eukaryota > Metazoa > Chordata > Mammalia > Primates > Lemuridae > Lemur > Lemur catta. The sequence goes on along the minus strand of NC_059150.1, from coordinate 21,443,906 downwards.
TTAATTCTGATGTTAAGTCTCCTTACAAGCTTTGGTCATGTGTTCATGTGCCTATTCTAATTTAACACACGAACTGCCATGAAAGTTGTGTTGAACTCACTCCAGTTTTGACCCCAGGAGCATGTGAAGCATATATAAATCTTTCTTGTTGATGTTCTTATTGTTGCAATTAACATTGACAATTTAATTCTAAAAATGTGGATTGAAGAATAGAAGTCAATAAATTTCATTTTTCTATTTATGCTTACTTTTCTATGACACTCAAAATTTTTATTCTATTTTCATACTAAAGCACTGTGGCCCCAAGGAAAAGTTTCTGGGTTTTTTGTGTGGCAGTCAATGTATTAACTACCAATTTGTTGCCTTGACCTTCAGGACCATCCGCTTTTCTGTAAATCTTACGTATTCTTGTGCTTGGATCTCTCTTATTTGTTGACTTCTAAGGGGCCTCGCCTCTTCTCACCCCCAGGTCACCCTTGCTATGGATGGGCAAGTGCAAGGACGCTAACGAGCCTTGGTGTTAAGCTTTGGCACAGTTAATGGGATGAACAGAAGGATCCACAGCTCATGTTTCTATCTGTTGTGTTCTCTCTCTTTCTTGGAGCTTTCTCCTTTGAGATTCACAGTCTCTCTTGAGTTCTGCAGTCTGTCTTCTAGGGAACTGTGGGAAACATACTTCCTTGGAAAGTTCCAGGAAAAAGAAGCCAAAAATATCCCTGAGTCCGATTTTGGTGAGGACCTTTGTCCTACCCATGGTCTAAGCAGAAGGTGTGCGCTAGTTCACAAGGAGCCCATATTATCGATGGGGCCAAATGCCCAGCTAGCAATAAAGAATGTGTATTTGCCTTAACTTTGCATATCTCTCCACGTACATGGCTTGAGATGGGGTGCTAAACAGTTGGCTGAGGATCTTGGTTGCTGGCTTAAGGTATTAATAGCTTCTCTATATCACCAGCAAGTATCACTACAGGTTCTGAGAAAGACAGACACATCCTAACAGAAGACGATTCTGTTGCCGGGTGCAGGTGATATGAAAGGAGGGAGAACGCCCAGAGAAGGCAGCGAGCTGGTGCAGCTGAGGTGGTGGAAATGGGGAGCGAGGAGCTCGCCCCAAAACCGCTGTGAAGAACATCCAAATGCCCAGGCTGTTCCTCTGAGAGTAGAAAATGTGAAGCAGAGTGTTGGCAGGGCGTGGTGATTGGGAAACTACGATGGCTCTGACCAGTTACTTGTCCTCCTGCTGCTGCAGCTGGGCAGGGAGCTTTCTGACTCAGTGGAGAGGTGATCGCACACTGAGAATTTGGCCTCGGCTTGTCCCCCTCTGAGGACCCCTGGAATGCTGTAGTTATTCAGCAGGCCGGTCATCAGGGGTCACTTGCCATTTTGAAAATGTGTTTTAGATACCTGGGAAAGTCTGCTGATGCATTCTGTCAGTCCCCAGAGTTGGAACAAGCCGTGGACAACGGGACACGTCAGGCACTGACCCGACACATGGAAGCGTTTTGTTCAGGAGCCGGGGCCAGAGCACAGTGAGGTTGTCTCCGTCCTGCTGTCTGACTCAGAGGTGGAGGAAACTGGAAACATCAGGACACTGAGGGTTACGAGCTTGAAAATCAGACACACTGGGAGCCTGCAAACCAAGGGATGAGAGCAAACGGACTCCACGCACATGGGCAGCCCCGAGCACCAGAAAATCACATGGGAGCCGAAGACTTTCTGTTTGTCCCCTTGTTCCCTGCAGAGCGTCTGGAAAGCAATTGTTCCATTGGGCCAAAGTGCATTATTAGCATCAGGAACCGTCTCAGGGTTCCTGGGTCAAACAACACCAGCCCCCATCCATCTGCGAGCGCATTATTACTCTGTGAAATCAAGTAAAAATGAACACAATGTTGAAGAGAAAAAAGTCTCAACAAAAGAGGAGAATGAGGGCATAGCCATCTCTTCTGATCTGTCCTTACAAATAGTAAGTAGGGAGTTCGTGTGTTGATTGAATAAATATAAAGCCACGGGCATAGGTTTTTTATTTGTCTGTTTGTTGGTTTGTTTTTGTTTTAAGGAAGCTCATAGAGTCAGTCATCTTCCCTTCCACGTGTCTTCCTTCCTTTCCCCTTCAAAGAAAAAATAAAGAAAGAAAATGAAAAGATCAGCCCCAGACTAGGAAAAAATATTTGCAAATCATATATAGATAAAGAACTCGTATCTAGAACATGTAAAGAACTCTTAACAAAACAATTACAAAAGTTAACCCAATTTAAAATGGGCAAATTATTTGAATAGACATCTCACCAAAGAAGATATCCAAATGGCCAATAGCACACAAAAAGATATTCAACATCATTAGTCACTAGGGAAATGCAAATTAAAATGAGATACTATACTATACATACTAGAATAGCTATAACCAAAAAGAGAGGAAAAAGATGTTGGTGAGCATATGGAGAAACTGGAATCCTCAGATATGTGCATTACTGATGAGAATATGAATGGTGTAGCCACTTTGAAAAACAGTTTGGCAATTACAAATTTAAATATAAATTTACTAAAGGGCTCAGCAATTTTACTCCTAGGTACCTATGAAAGAGAAATGTCCACACAAAAACTTACATGTGAATTTTTGTAGCAATGTTATTCACAATAGCCAAAAACTGGAAAAAACTCAAATGTCTGTCAACTACGGTATGGATAAATAAATGTGGTGTAGCCATACATTAGAACAATATTCAGCAATAAGAAGAAATGAAATACTGATAATTTGGATGAATCTCAAGAACATTATGCTAAATGGAAATAGACAGAAAAGAGCGTATATTGTTTGATTCCATTTGTACAAAAAGTTCAGTAAAGGAAAATCTACAGAGATGGAAAATAGATTAGGGGTTGTCTAGGATTGGAAGTGAAATCAAGGAACAACTGCAAATGCACATGAGGGATCTTTTAGGAGGGATGGAAATATTCTAAAATTATACTGTGGTGATAGTTGTACAACTCCTTAAATTTACTGACATCATTGAGTTTTACACTTAAAGTGGGTAAAATACATGGCTTTTAAATTATACAGCCAATAAAAGCTGTCAAAAAAAAGAAAAGAAATATAGTTTTCAAATGGATAAATAAATAAGTCTTCAGGGTTTTAGCTTTGGCTGGCTTTTTTGGTCCATCATTCATTTCTTGGTTTTACTCCTTTCTCTTACTAGCCTCAAATCCATCATCCATTTCTTCGGACATGACTCTCAGTAGCATCATCAACTCCATCGTGCCAACTTTCCCGCACTTAAGCTACTCGGCAAAGCTTGGATTATGGACAAATTGAACTATGTACATTCTCCACTCCATTTCAACTGGCGATGTGCACTTATCCACGCTGTTGTCAGAAAACATTCGAGTGATGTGATCTCTATTACGCTCTTAGCAACATTTGCCAGTTTTAGCAGAGATGCCTTGTGAAGTCTTTTTCTGATTCTCTTTAGCTGCTATTTCACAGCTCAACTCTTCTCAAGCCCTCTCTTTCAATTCACCACCTCTGTTTTCACATCTATTTTCACAGAAAAAGTAGAGGCTCTCTAGTGTGAACTCTCTGAACGTCTTGTCTTCATAATGACAAAGAGATATGCATTTGTAACACCATTGTTGCTCCACACATCCTAACTCCAGTTTGACAGAGTTCCTTCTCTTTCAAATCCTGTAATCCTTAACTCTGCATCAACGGATCTCTACATTCTTCTGCGTGTTTGCATGGTTTTATATGCAGGCCATAGGACACTAGCTACTTACCGGGACAGTCACACGAATGAATGCATTGGAGCCAGAACTGTTTATGATTTTTGATGTCAGATGGACTTCTACCACTACTAAGTAATCCTTTAAATCCAATCTCTAGTTCACTCCATCTCCTGTTTTCCATGAGAGCGGTCATAAAAATTTACCCTCATCCTTACCTCTCAAACCCTCAGCAAATGGTTTTATTTCTCTCACACCCTCGGAAACTTACCTACCCCTTCACCCGTTCCGACATTCTTTCTGCCATTCACTCCTGTTATGGCCCTGAATTGTGTTCCCTCAAAATTCCTATGTGGAAGCCCTGCCTCCTACTGTGATGGTGTTTTGAGATAGGACTGTTAAGGAGGTAATTAGGTTAAATGAGATCGTAAGTGTGGTCCCTAATTCAATAAGACTGGCATCCTTGTGGAAGAGGAAGAGACACCAGGCATGTCCACGCACAGAGCAAAGACCGAGTGAAGACACTGCAAGAAGGTGGCCATCTGCAAGCCAATGACAGGGACTTCAGGAGACATCAAACCCGCTAACACCTTGATCTGACTTCCAACCTCCAGAACTGTGAAAAATACATTTTGTTGTGTAAGCCACCCACTCTGTGCTGTTTTGTCCTGGCAGCCCTAGAGGACCAAGACAACCCTTCTTGTTCATCTGTAATACTCTCTACTAAGCTTTAGAGTAGAATCTTTCCATGTCTTCCAGAACCCCGCTCTACCAATTTTTCTCTCTCCTTTGTCTTTAATCACCCTATAGCTTTTGGCTCTTTCTCATATTAAAAACAAAATAGAATAGTTCCAGTGTTTCCTCTGTCATTAGGTATCTCCCCTTTCTTTCACAGCTCTTGGAAGAAGAAACCCCTTCTCATTCTTTCCGGCGCCTTCTTCCAATTCTTGCAGTGTCTTGTGGCAGAGATCCCTAGTTGTCTTTTCTTTTTCATAGTAACAGAGCATGGAATTCAATCAAAAAATTATTTTTCTTTGCTTCCCGTGTAGCTATGAAATTCTGGCCCATGACATATAAGTGAAACGTTATGTGGGAACTTCTGAGACATTTCCTTAAAGGGGAGGTGTGTGTTTTTTTCTCCTGTGTCTCCTTATTGTCTGAAATGCGAACTCTTACCTGCTTTTCCCAGTGGACTTAGGACTACGTTCCCCTATCTACCCATTGCACTTTGTACAGACTTCTATTATAATTATCATAATGAATTATAAATATAATTGTTTATTTTTACACACCAATTGTCACTGGGCTATAAGTATCTTTTTGTTTTTGCATTCTCATGTCTCTCAGTGAGCCCAGCACATAGTAGGCATTCAATATATACTTTCTGAATGAACAAATAAATATATGAATGATTGGATCTATGGATAGTTTTGATCATTATAAACCTCAGGCTCCTTTTAATCTAAATTCTATCAATCAGTCAGTCATCCTTGTACTTAGTGTGTGGGCATGTGTTCGTTATACTGTTCTGTGCTAAGACCAGTGCAGGATAATCAATGAATCTGACTCAAAGCTTTTTCTGCCCAGGAGACAAGCAGATGCATGTGCCAAGCAACCATCATACAAAGCAGAGGGTGAGAGGTGCCGAAGGAGAAGTTCAGAGCAAGGCTGAGTTCAGGGGTGGAAGTGAGGTCTTCTGTTTAAAGGATCAGGGAAGACGCTATGGAGGATCTGGCATTAAACAGGGCTGGGGAGGTGGGTGAGAATTGAGTACGTAGAGTTGGAAAGGAGAGCATTCCAATAGGCAAAAATAGAAGAAAAACTGGATTCTGGAACGAGTGTGGTACCATTACATGGACACCAGGGCACATACCAAAGAGGTGTTAGGAAATAAGCATTGCAAAGGTGAGCTGGGGTCCAGTTACGGGGAAATCTGGGCTCACCTCTAAGAATGGGGAGAGCCACTGCAGGTGACCGTTTGGGAAGGCTAGGATGTCTCGGGTCCTGAGGCCTTTTAGGTAAATAGCTAATTGGTTAGGTTGCTTTCTCTTTGACTTTAGTGGACCCAGCCATGATTGTAAAAACTCAACTTTCTGCGTCGGGAAGGTGAAGTACTGAATTTTGTTAGTGCATCAGATTTCATTCTTTCAGCTACATCAGCTAGTGTTAATGAAACGTCAGATCAGACCCTGAGTATTCATAGCTGAATTCCAATGGATGATTTTCAAGGATGAGTGATGTCTGTGACTACATTAATCCACAAAGCTGACGTCCCCTTTACTGGGAGGCGTGAAGGTACTTTGTCAAAGCGCCAACCTGAGCAGTTACGGTTCACATTTACACTGCAGTTATAATGCTTGGAGGTAAGCAGGTGTTTCTGAAGAGGCTGAGAGGAGTTTCCTTATTCAGATTATTGGCAAATGTTGTGGTTTTGTAGTCAGGTGAACTTGGGTCCAAATCCTGACTCTGTATCCCCTACTAGGGGTAGGACTTTGCAGCAAGTTATTTCATCTCTTTGAGATACCACTGCCTCCTCTGTGAAATGCTGGCTTATAATTTTCAGTTTATGGTGTTGTGCATTGCAGTGTTCTTCAAACTACTTGTGGTAAATTATTTTTAAGTTCCAATCCGTTGCAGATCCAATTAGTTTTTTTAAAAGTTCCAATCTATAGCAGATGGCTACTTTTGTAAAATACAATAAAAGTGAATTACTAGAAAATAAAATGAAAAATATATATAAAATACAAGCTTCATTAAAAACATTTTTGTTGTTTTTATTGCATTTCACAGATGTAAGTTTGGTTGTACATCTAGAAGCAATAAGAGGAGATGGAGGTAGGTTCTAGGGAAGGTCATCTGTCTTTTGCAAGAGATTTCAAGGGAGGCTATAACAGGTTATTTAGGCAAGGGTGACCAACCTTCTCAGACAGAGAAGAAGGTATGCTTCCATTGGCAAAAAAAAGAAAAACCATATCAGATTTGGTGTTTAAAGTTTCCAGCTTCATCAAAATCTTTCATAAGTCTCCATCCCAAATTTTAGGGCCACACTTCTTTTTTTAATGTGTCCTAACTTTAACATAAAAGACCTCAGGAGATTGGGAATTTAATTTGAGTTGTAATTCAACCACTGTCGGGATTAGAATTTTGTTTGATTTTTATAAGTGTTGGCCCTGCAATTACAGGAAATAAGGATTTCTTTTGAGCTGTCATTCAACTTCACATCCTTTTTGCAGATCTTTAGCTGGGAATAAAGCCCTTAACTCATTATTTTCTTTCTCCAAGTTCTCCAGTGCACTTAGAAGCAAGCAAGCAGCCCTATGATATTCTCCCTGTTCATTAAAATGATCTGTAGAAGAAAACTGAAGCCCAGGAATATGAGCTGGAGCCCAGGAGGATGGACTGGAACCTGTGTTGGCCTCTGTATTAGTCAGCTCCAGCTGCTGTAACAAACTACCATAGACCACAGGCTTTGGACAACAGAAATTTATTTTCTCACACGTCTGGAGGCTGGAAAGTTCAAGATCAAGGTCCAGCCAGATTGGTTTCTGGTGAGAATTCCCTTTCTGGCTTGCAGAGACCTGACTTCTTGCTGTGTCCTCATACAGTGGCATGGGGAGAGATGTAGAGAGAGAGATCTCTGGTGTCTCCGCTCATAAAGGCACTAATCCTATCAGGTTATGACCTTGTTTAACCCTGATTACCTCCTCATAGGCCTTATCTCCAAATGCAGTCACACTGGGGGTTAGGGCTTCAGCGTGTGAATTTGCAATGCGACAATTCAGTCCAGAGCAGTCTTTTATCATCTTTAATTTTCCAACGTCAACGATGCAGGTCCCATGCACGAAAGCCGGGGTCTTTGTCACACGAGCAGACACATATCTGGTCCCAGGGGTCGCAGAAGATAAAGAAGGATCCAGTGGGAGGCAGAATGGCTGTCGGTCCACCACTGCCCTGCGCCAACAGGGAGCTAACGGATGGTGATGAGGTCCATGACTTGCAACAGCACCTGGCACCCCTGCAGTGACACTCCAAGTGTAAAAACCGTATAGCTGCAGCTTCACTCCTACTTTCCAAATCTCATGCAAAGTGTTTTTGTGGGCCACACTCCGAACCGTGCAGAGAAGGGAAATGTAGTTCCAGTGTGTCCAAGCTTACACGGTAGGGAGAAACCAGTTCATCTGACACCTTTAGGCCGTGAAAGAAAAGAACAATGTAAAGTCACCGATGGAGTGACATGATCTGATAGATGTTTTTAAAAGACCAGTCTTGGCCGGGCGCGGTGGCTCACGCCTGTAATCCTAGCACTCTGGGAGGCCGAGGCCGGTGGATCGCTCGAGGTCAGGAGTTCGAGACCAGCCTGAGTGAGATCCTGTCTCTACTAAAAATAGAAATAAAAAAAAAATTATCTGGACAACTAAAAATATATATAGAAAAAATTAGCCGGGCATGGTGGTGCATGCCTGTAGTCCCAGCTACTCAGGAGGCTGAGGCAGGAGGATCGCTTAAGCCCAAGAGTTTGAGGTTGCTGTGAGCTAGGCTGACGCCATGGCACTCACTCTAGCCCGGGCAACAAAGAGAGACTCTGTCTCAACAACAACAAAAAAAAAGACCAGTCTTGTAGAGAATGGAGAGCAGCAGAGCCGGAGTGGAGAAGGGACCAGCTAGGAGTGTAGCTGTGAGACAGGGATGGCCTTGCCCGGGACGGAGTAGTGGAAATGGAGAGTTCTGCTTTGGTAGACTCAATGTGGAGAGTTTGAGTGAGTGAGAAGCTAGCAATGAATCCCAGGGTGTCAGCTGGAGTGAATGGAAGAACGGCAGTACAATTAATACATTAATGGGTGGGAAGGACTAGGGAGGAAGAGGTTTGGAGGAGGGTCATTCTGCAAGCACAAATGTATTCAGCTGTAAATAGAGACAATTCAACAAACAATGGCTTAAATAAGTGAGGGGTTTATTAGTCTCAAACAATCAGAAGTCGTGGGGGTAGTTATGCTAGTGCGGATAGAGTGGTTCAGCAACGTCACGTAATGTATCAGGCTCACTCTTCCTTCCTTCCGCCCTTCCTTCCATCCCTCCTCCATCCTTGGTATGTAGACTTCCATCCTCAGAGTTGTTACCAAATTGTTAAGAGATGGTTGCTGCATCTTTGTTCATGTTCTGAGCATGATGAAAAAAGGCAAAAGACTAAACTGGGATGCCACCAAGATTACCCCTTTTAAAGTGATTTCCCAAAAGCCCCTCTGAGTGCCTTCTGCTGACATCTTTTTGGGCAAAATGCAGTCACGTGACCACTGCAAGGAGAAGGTTGCTAAGGAGCAGGAGCCATGTGGATGGGATTTGGATCAACTGTAAGGGTGGGGAGCTCACTAGGTGCTCACAGCATGGATAGAGATAAAACTCTCACACAAAGATTAGGATGTAAAGAAGTAAAATGTTTATTCTGCTTTCTCAGAGAGGAGACAGAGAGAGACAGAGAGAGAGAAAGAGGGAGGGAAGACGTCACGACACCTGAAAGGCGGGGGAAGTGCTGGCAGCTGAGGAAACGCGGCTCAGGTTTTTTTAAAGGGTGAAAAATGGCTTTTTTTCCCTGCTGCAGACTGATAACAGGAGACAGCTGGCGGCTGTTTCTCCCTTTTTTTCCCCTTCACCTGGAGATGTTCTTATCCATGGTCTAGCCAAATGGGTCTGGTGAGGAGAATATATTTCCTTTTTGTCTACTCAGCTCCATTTAATTGCTGCGTAAACATCTCTGCAGGCAATCAGTTAATCTTAAAAGACAGGTAATTAATCTCAAGAACAGCAAGTTTAAGGTTAATGTCCCTGCCATTGATTTTGGAGATAGCAAATTAGACGGTTTATATTTTTCCATTAGATAGTTCATTAGCAAAGCCGTCCTTTCATCTCCCCCTTTCTTTGATTAAAATTTATATTCTTATTTTAGTGAACTCAGAAACTGGGGTACTTGGATGGAGGTCTTTTCCTCTGTAACTTCTTCCTGCTGGCTCAGGGAAGAAGCATGGTCCCAGCTGAGAGAGTTCATTTGCGTCATTAAGGGGGAGGAGGGGTTGAAAAAGATGGTCTTAAAATCGAGAGTGGAAGCAGAATGGGGGTTTCACTGGAGAGAAACAGCCAAGGCCTGAGTTTGTGGTGGGTGGAAGTAGGTTCTCTGGAGGATCAGTAGGTTGGAGCTGGGAGAGATGAACCCAGGATGGGATTCCCAGAAGCTCCGCTGTAGTAGGAGTAGTGAGAATAATTCAAAAGGACTCTCCATGAAGGTTGGAGGGGGCTCGTTGGTCCTAGGAGACTTCTAAGTAAAACCCAGTCTCCAGGCTGTAAATGTTGCGATCCCTTTAAATTAAGAGGTTGAGGTTGAGGAAGGCTATATGGGTTTTACTGCTGCAGGTAGGTGCTAAGGGGGGTGGGGAAATCAAGGTGAAAGGCGGCAGGAGAGCGGAACACCCATACATAAGTCCAAAGGGGCTAAGAAACGAAGGCACCCTAGAGGAGATGTGGAGTCTGAACTATTCCACCCCCTGGAATTAGCCCTTACAGTCTCACACGCCTGGCTCTTTCACCACCGTCCCTGGGCCTACAGGGAGGATTTATTTTTTTGAGACAGAGTCTCATTCTATTGCCTGGGCTAGAGTGGCATCTATTACCGTGGCGTCAGCCTAGCTCACAGCAACCTCAAACTCCTGGGCTCAAGCGATCCTCCTGCCTCAGCCTCCCGAGTAGCTGGGACAACAGGCATGTGCCACCATGCCCGGCTAATTTTTTCTATATATTTTTAGTTGGCCAGCTAATTTCTCTCTATTTTTAGTAGAGACGGGGTCTCGCTCTTGGTCAGGCTGGCCTCGAACTCCTGAGCTCAAACGATCCACCTGCCTCGGCCTCCCAGAGCGCTGGGATTACAGGAGTGAGCCACCGCGCCCAGCCAAGGGAGGATTTTTAATAGCAGGGCTTTGGCAGTGAATAACAGGTTTGGGCCAGGTGGGAGTCAGTAGTTTCAAATCCTGGCAATACCAGGTAAACTTGCTATTTCTTTAATACTTGTCATGACTCTGGAAAACAAAGCAAGAGGATCAGTACTGTTTTAAATAAAAGTCATAAAAAAGTAAAAACCAGTGCTTTGAATAGGGAAACAACGACTCTTAGCAACAGCATGAGAAGTTTTCTGACCATATTAAAATAATTCAGCATAAAACACTTGTCGTAAAACAGGATCACAGGTTACTATAAAATTATGGTTATTCATTTAGCCAAACTGATAATTAAAGATTTTAAAAGGCAAAAATTTTACTCTTTGATAGAGAGGAGGCTCAGAGTATAAGGAGGCAAACTGAATCTGTCTTTTCTCTCCTTCCCCCTCTTTGTCAAAAGGTGAACAAAATCTTTTGTTATTTTTAATGCAAATCTTTTTTGAAAGAGAAAACCAAATTTTATCTTTGCCCTTAGTTTCAAATGAGTTTTGTCTCAATACCAGTAACTTAGCAATTGTAGTTCACAAGAAGGCAGGAAAGAAAATAGACAGAGAAAGACAGAGACCTTAACAAACTCTACATCCTAACCCCATAGCTGCAGGTTGACCATCTGAGTTCTGAACTTTTTGATGTGATTTGTTTATCAGTTTAAACATGTGTATAAGAACAGAACATAGTATGTGGAGACCAGCTGGGATCTTAGGAAACCTGGCATGTCTTTGATCCTCTCCATTTACACAGATACTTATAAGTAGAGGTGCCATAAACCAACTGGGGTATCCAAAGGGCGTCGTTCTCCTTGTCTTTCCTCATTTTTAAAGGATTTGTTTTCCATTTTTCTTTAAAAGCAGCAACTGAACTGTAGACTAGAGTTTGGTGTACTGGATCAGAGTGTGCTGATGGTGGATGGGCCTCCACGGTGTTTCGCCACTGAGCCGTTCTCACCCCTTATGTGTCTCAGTTTCTCTCTTTGGGGGTCTACTACCTCGGAAGGGGCTCAAAACACTGAATGATGAGCTCTTATACGTGTTTGTTGGACAAACCTTCTTTTAATTAATTTTGTTGGGGGGGGTGGTTCTCTATAGGGCCACTTGTGCTGTAGGAAATTGCCCCAGGCAACTCCCACTCTGGCAACTCCCCCATCACCCAGGGGTGCCTTTCATCTGGGAGGAGTAGAATGTCCTTTCTCTTCGGGAGCTGAGGAACTCAGACTCTCATTTACCTATAAACAAGACAGTTTGGTTTCTTCTTTTCAAATATGCACAAGAGCCAACTGAGATTAATTCTGGGATGAAAAGGCAATGGAGAAGATGCTTTAGAATGTACTTTCAGATCAAAATCAGGATCCCAAATGACAACTTTCTAGGAAAAGAATAAATAGCTGAGAATAAGCCATCAACCCTTTAAACCTTCTAGGCAACATAAGAGTAAAAACCAAAATGTCAAAGACAAGGCTACAAAATTAATCTGTAAGTGTTGAGCTACTATATTCGTGGGTTTAGCTGCAGACTTGTAGCAACCATAACATTGTTAACCATTTAATCTAAGGCATTTGGAGACTTTTGTCATGTCACAATATTTTAGTTTCCTTAGTAATTTGTCATAAGGTGGTTGATAAATTCTTTTTTATATCTCCTTTTGCACAAACTTCATAACTGAGAACATACACCTTTGTTGTGTCGACCAAACATTTCCCTTTTAATTATAGTTAACTTGATCACATACAAAATTCCTTTATAAATTCCCTTCTTTGAACCTTACCTCAACTCACATCAACCATCTACAACATACTTAAACTTTCTGTTTTGTCCTAAAGTTTTCTTCTCTTAAACAACCAGTTATTTTAGGACACAAATTTCCATACAAGGTCCTTTCTTTTTTTATTTTATTTTATTTTATTTTTTTTTGAGACAGAGTCTCACTTTGTCACCCGGGCTAGAGTGAGTGCCATGGCGTCAGCCTAGCTCACAGCAACCTCAAACTCCTGGGCTTAAGCGATCCTCCTGCCTCAGTCTCCCGAGTAGCTGGGACTACAGGCATGCACCACCATGCCTGGCTAATTTTTTCTATATATATTTTTAGTTGTCCAGATAATTTATTTCTATTTTTAGTAGAGATGGGGTCTCGCTCAGGCTGGTCTCGAACTCCTGACCTCGAGCGATCCACCCGCCTTGGCCTCCCAGAGTGCTAGGATTACAGGCGTGAGCCACCGCGCCCGGCCCAAGGTCCTTTCTTATACAATATTATTCTCGTTTCTGTTTAACCTTTCTTACCAAAAGTATATTTTGCATTCACTGCCTTTCCACATCTGCCTCTCCCACTTCGCTGGTTACCCTCTCTTCTGTTTTCACTTTCTTCCTAAATTTTTACTTTGAAAGCACAGAGTTAGAACTTTATGCCTAGATAAAGGGGAAAAGAAGATTGTATGTAAAGTCTCAGTTAAGTCTTTCCCAAAAGCCCATGAAAAGATGCCTGTGGTGTTAAAGGAGTTAGGTGTTTAACTTAACTAAAAATTCTTTTTCGAGCAAGAGGGGAGTGGGCAATTGGGAAGCATTAAAAGGAATGAGTAAAGACTTGATTTCCCAGCAAGAAGAGGGGCTGTGGAGTACACAGGGGGGCTTTGTATTTTACCTTCCACTCGGACGATGGAGATAGGGGAGGGAAGTAGAAGTCCCAAAAATTCAGGAAGAACAGAGTAAAGTGGCTCCAGTGTCTATTAAAATCAGCCTTCTTACCTGTGACAGAGAAAGCATTACCCAAGGCTTGGCCGTCTTGATGTCATGAAGTGAAGCTGGTTTGGGAGCTGGGGTCTGTCCATCAGACGGAAGTGGTCCCAGACGGTTGGTGGATACGGAGGATGCCGGCTCAGGGGCCCTGCAGTTGTGGAGGGCGAGTACAGTCCCGTTTCAAGGAGAAATCACCCCTGCTTTCAGCGCCCCTCCCTTTTACAGAGAGGGCATGGTCTCAGCAGAGCTCATTCTCTGGGGCATTTTTTTCTAGGGGCCCACCTGGTTGTAGGGGAAGCAGGGCTCGGTTCCTATAGAGGGGCACGGTCCTGGTATCTTCTTGCCTGGGCCTTTTGAGTATCTCTGTCTCTGAAAAGCTTTTTCTATAGCAGTAGCCACCATTTGGAAAACTTTCTGCTCTAAGGATCCACTGCCAGTCCCGCTCCCTCTCTTCCTCTTGCCTCTCCTCACCTCGGTTATCAAAGACCTTGAAGGCCAGGATTAAAGTTCTGCTTGTGAAGTCAGAGTCCCCTTTTCAAGTTTTTGGAGTTTATGCAGAGTATTGGAGGCCGATTGGGAGATGAAGGGTATTGCTACGAGGGATCATCCCTCCCTGGTGTCAGGTTCTAAATTAGTAAAGAGGCGAATGACCTCAGACAGTCGTGAAAGATAAAGGGCTGGATTTTCAACTCGGCTCTGAGTGATTTACAAGGCCCTGCTACCCTGTAGCCTCCCAGGGAGGGAGCTGGTGGGCAGGCAGGGAGGGAGTTGGGAACGGCCAGCTGGAGTGAGTGCAGCCCAGCAAGAGTGGTAGAGATGGAGAAGAAGGGAGAACAGGGGAAGCTGAAAGAGAAATATCATCTGGGAAGCGAAGACAATGAGAGAGATGCAGGGGTAAGAAGTGACGTGTGGCAGGCAGAGTGAAGACCAGAAACTCCAGCAGTTCAAAGAACTTCTAAGCATAGAAGACTTTAGACTCCTAGCCAAGCCAGTGGCAGTAAAGTCTAGGATCAAGACTAAGAGATCCATTCTTGGGCCAAATCTGCTGGTCATTTAACGTTTATTGTGGCCAGGCTGTCAATACAAGACTAAACATTTGGGACAGACGGCAGAGACTTACCAAGTTCTGAAAGATATTGCAGGTGCTGAGGATGTCCTGGGAGCGGGGCAGCAGGGGAGGGAGAAGCCTTGAGACAAAAACAGAAAAGTGAGCTCCTCGTAAGGAAGCAGTGACGTGACTTCCCCGTATGCGCCACGAGATGTAAGAGTGGGGGGTTCATTAGGTGCTCATGACGTGGATAGAGAAAGAATTCTCACACAGAGATCAGGATATAAAGAAGTAAAATGGTTATTTTTCTTTCAGAGAGAGAAAGAGAGAGAGAGAAGATGACCCAGCACCTGAAGGAAAGTAGGAGGATGTGCCAGCAGCTGAGGAAAAGTGGCTCCAGCTTTTAAAGGATTTTTTTTTTTTTTTTTTTTGCTGCTACCAATTGATAACAAGAGGCAGCTGGCAGCAGTTTCTCCTTTTTTTCCCCCCCTTTGCCTAGAGACGTTCTTATCTATAGTTCAGCTTAACTGGTCTGCTGAGCTCCTTTTAATTGTTGTATAAACATCTCTGCAGGCAATTAGTGAATCTTAGAAGACAGGTAATTAATCTCAGGAACAGCGAGGTTAAGGTTAATATCCCTGCCATCAATTTTGGGGACAGTGTGTTAGACAGTTTCTATTTTTCCATTAGATGGTTCATTAGCAAAGCTGTCCTTTCATCACCCATAGGTGGATGTGTAAGTTTGACTTAGCTGTGAGAGCCCAGTGAAAATGCCAAGTAGTCAGTTGGATAAATGGGTCTTTATCTTGGGAGTGTCGTATCTTTGGCCTGTCTGGCTCACCCACGTGAACCAAAATGCAAAATGGTAAGTTCTGGAGAGTGTGGTGATATCTCACCCTGCAAAGCATACTCCTGTGTGCATGCGTGTGTCTATGAAGGGAGAGTGCGGCTTGAACATGCCCCAACCTAATGGCTGAGTCTGTGGCCTAGGTGGATGGAAAGGGTGAGAATGGGTTAGAGATGTGGCAGGATCGCACATGCAGAGGACAACATCCTGCCATAACACTCGTCAGAGCCACGGCCTATTACCCTGCGCTTAGATTGAGCTGTTGCAAATGATAAAAAGAATCATATGCATATTGTAGATCAGAAGTAAACTATGATCTCCAGGTCAAATCCAGCCAAATTTTGGAAATAAAATGTTACCGGAGCACACGTTTATATGTAGCAACAGAGACCATATGGTCTAAAATGCCTAAAATATTTATTCTTTGCCCTTTAGAAAAAAATTTGTTGATCCCTAGTGTAGATTGTACTTCTGTTTATGTTAACATCAGATAAATTAACTAATTACATTGTAGGTAGCCTTCATATGACATATAAGGGTTTGTAGATACTTGAGTCTAATGCTACCTATGAGGGGTCTCTCATTTGTTCCTCTTAGTTTCCTTCCTCTGGAGCGCTTCCCTTTTCTGCTGGTTGTCCTGTCTGGGGTATTTGAGGGATTTGCAGGCTCAGAACACTGTAATAGTGACAGCCAGGATGTAGGGTGCCTTGAAAAAGGCTTCACAACCCGGCCCGTTTGATGACTGACCCCACTGCCTAACTCTGCTCAACCACCAGGTGCTTACAGGACATTTCAAAGAAATTTTGTTAAAAGTACTGGGTTAAAGTCAAGATTCTGGCTGGATCTTCTGACTCCAAATAGGAATTTCCAAATCAAATATTGTAGTAACCAGGGGTCTGTTTCTACTAATGATTGTACAGTAGCTCATGTCTGGTCACTACCGTGAAAATCTCTACGCTACAGGACACTGGACACAGGAAATGAGCAAAATTAATGTAGTTTAACATTACAAAGAAGCTCAACGGTCAGGTTCATGTGCTGGAATTGTTTACCAAAGCAGGTTACAAAGTGTCCTTTCTCAGGATTGAGGAGTGAAACGGATGTCTTGTCTGTATCACTCCAGCATCCCCCACCTGTTCAGCGAGATCATATTAGGGAAAAAAGGTTTGTAATCAAACACTTTAGAAAATGTTGGCTTGAGCAAATTAAACCTGTTTACTACTGAACTCCTAAGATCCTTTAAGTGTCAGTGTTCGTGGTAAATCTTTAATAGGAGCACATATTATGCAGTGTTTCTCAAACTTGTTTGATCCTGGAACCCTTTTGACTTAAGGTACCTTCACTGGACTGGTGCTCTATAGAACATTCTTTGGTAAACACTGATTTAGATATTACCTGGCTGACTACCAGGCTGTGGACTAGATAATGTTTCCAGGTTTCTTTAAATAATGTGATTCTAGGTAAAAATCCTTCAACTATCAGCCATGATTAGGCCTTCACTAGTTTAATATATACTACAGGTAGGAGATGAATTCACTTGGGATGAGATGTAAGGAAACTGTGTAGGCGGACGAGAAAACTACCATGCTGTGGAGATGTCATTTGACTTGGAGTCAAAGTAGGTAGAAGGTATGACATTTCTGCCGCTACCTAGCTGTGCTATCTTAAGGAAGTTACAAAAGTTATCTGTGTTACAGGATCCTAACCTATGAGAATGATACTCCTGCCTATCTCAAAGGCTCTTGTTTGTGTTTATGTGCGTGACTACAAACTTTAATACCTATTACAGCTGTAAAGAAACAAACTTTAGGTTCTCAAAAAAGTTAAGAAAAAGGACGTGAAAAATTTATTTAGGCTAATTTTACTGTAACATTGCTTTTTTTTATAAAATAATTTTATAAAAGAGTCTCATCAAGGTATTACATAGAAAATATGAACTAAGGTAATAGATATACACTTCATAAAAATAGAATACATCTTGGCAATTGCTTACAGAGTTTGTTACCACCATGTACAGTGTATTGACGTTTAACATTTGTGCTAATTTGAACGTACGATATTTTTTTTTAAAAAAACAAAGAAACCTGTCCCATTGGTATTTTTTTAATTGTTTTCATTGACAGGACAATAAAAAATTCTGGAATGGAAAAGTTATGAAGTTAACTGGATGGAAAGTTATCTCAAAATATTAGAGCAAAGATCCATGCCATGAATAATTGTCTGAGGATAAAAAAATAATATACTAGTTCTGGATGTTCAATCAAGCTGAGCACCATTTGGGATCAAACAAACCTTCTAGTAGCTGTAGCAAATTTCTAAAATCAGTGGTGTTTCTTTTTTCCTTCAAATGAAAATAGGTGTGTAAGTCCTATTATAAAATATCAAAACTTAAAAAAAAACTTCATAAGTTATTTTATAAGCTTTGATCAAAACAAATAGCCATTAGTTTTATTATTTTAAAAGTAGTCAAATGCTCAAAAATCTACGTGACATTGAATGAGTTGTTTTTGTTTGCTTTGGTTTGGTTTTAAGGAAAATGATCTTAGCTACTACGCTACTGTAACATCACTGATATGTCCTATTGGATGTTCAGAATAATCTTTGGGAAGTAACTGCTCCAGTGTAATAAATAAAGAAAGTAATAAGGGACTTTTCCAGACCTTACTAAAAGATAGGACCATGGCAGGATCACGAGGATACATCAGCAGTACCAAAGAAGGCCCACAAAACAGAGGATAGCACCATTTTCAAGCTGCCAAGATTGCAACTGTTCAAGAGACAGTAATCTGCAAAGGGAGTGGATTGCCAGGATTGATGCAGTTTAAGTATTCGGAATGGGCTCTGGAGAGTTTTTAGTACGGATAGGCTGACACAGCTATATACACTATGAATGTGGTTTGATATTCAATGGTCCCATTGGTACTGTAGGATAAGGCTCGAACCCTCATGCGGTACGTCTCTGGTTCTCGTAGTGGTCGTGTTGTGTACACTACTCCTTTCAGGTTTTCATCCCTTAAGGCAAAAGGAACGGTTTGTTCCTCATCTACCATGAGGAAAGTTGTCCTGGGATGCATCACTCCATCCTGCGTGTATGCAACCAGCCGGATTAAATCTTGATTGGCGCCTATTCCAAATGGGAGGGAGACAAGTTTGTATTCCAAAGCATATGGGCTCAAGGCACATTCCAAATCATTGGGTGGACAGTTCTTGAGGCAGAACCTAAGGACAACAAACACATGACATACACACAGTTATCTGGAAGCGGGAGAAGGCATAACGCAGGTGATCATGATCCACGACAACTTTTAGGCACAACATGCAGGAGACAGTCTGGCTGCAAGAGCAGTAAGACTCACCCCGTGTTCTGTCACTAACTCAAACCAGATGCCTGTGGGCTCTGAGAATATGCTGGTGTGGAGTCAAACATCTCTCTCTCAGCTCCACTGAAATCAGAAGCATTCGAGCCACTGAAGTAAGTATGAATAACTCAAGAGTTCTGCTTTAAAATGAAAAGTCAGTTTTGGAAATAAAAGCATCTGCACATATATTGGAAACAAGTACTTCTTAAAGAGAGGAATACAAGCTATTTCTTTAACTCATAACATCTACCCTAACCCTGTTTGAAAGCTGAAATGGATACACTGATATTTGGTTTATTTTTCTAAAAATAATAAAAGGTCAGTTAGGATTCCTGGAGCGGAGAACTTCCTTTTGTAATTGTCTTTATATTATTTTAGATTAAAAAACTATAATCTCTTTTACCAGAGGCCCACATAGATCATTTTTTGAGTGATCATGACTTCTAAATTGTTTGCCAGAAATCACAGGTAATAAAGAGGAAAAAAATGCACAGAGGACCATTTTATGAAGATATGGATTCTTCAGTCATGGTATTTTTAGAAGTTTCCTAAGTCTATATTTTCAATTTTCTCCTTCCCCTTCTCATTCCCATCAGACCAGTTACAAACAAGCTTTTGCAGAATTCTGGGCAGTAACTCGGTAGGCATTTCCAAGAGGAAAACAAAGTGTGAGCTCCAACGAGTATTTGTTTTCAGAAACACTTTCCTATTGTAGCAAAGCCTCCCCAACAAGACATTATTGCTTGTTTTCAAGCTCCCTGTTAACTTGGTACCTGGACAGAGTACAGTATTTCTGCAAGGAGAGGGAGAATAATTGATTCAGAACCCGGAAAGAGACAGTTTCAGACGGCGGGAAATGTAAGCAAGATGACAAATGGATGGGCAGACGGCTGACTCATCCTTGCTCATCCGCCCTCACACGGGGCGGTCAGCACTGCAGGAGGGGTGTCATGCTTGCTGGAGTCCTCTAAGTGCTGAGGGCCCCTACAGTTCTGAGGGAACAAAATGGGAACCTAAGACTTTCAAAGAAAGGCAGGCTCCATCACCCCATAAAATGCTCACTGCCAAGGCAGAATGAATTCTAGATGCTGCGCAGCAGGCTGTGGCGGGACCGCCTGGCAGCCAGGAGTGAGTTGAGGCTGCTGCAGCTGCTGCAGGATGGGCTCATTTCTTGGCCGGTCACTGCAGAAGGAACACACTGTGACCCCGCATCCCTCTACAGCCGCTGACTTGCTTTGAGTTCAGCATGACGGCAGACAAGGAGAAAGAGGGGCGATTTTCAAAAGCATGCCTGGGACGGGAAGGCGAGACGTACCCCGATGCAGGATCCCGCTGGAAGTCGGGCGGGCAGGGCGTGTCGATGCACTGGTAGCTTCCCCTCATGTTGAAGCACATGCGATTGGGGCCGCAGCGAACATTCTGCTCCCGACACTCATCGACATCTAGGGACGGCACAGGGGACGGGCAGCATCAGCAGGGAGGGTCAGGGCAGGCCAGCAGGGCAGGCGCTGTGCAGTGCAGAGGGCTGTCCTCCTCCCCTGCACAAGCTCAGTGGTCGCACCTGAGCTGCTTCCACCACAAACTGGCGATCACGACAGCAGGTGGGCTTATGTCCCAGATTAACATATGTGAAAAGACATCAGAAAATAAGAGCCATAACAGCAGAAGGGGAGCTA
Source organism: Lemur catta (assembly GCF_020740605.2). Taxonomy (NCBI): domain Eukaryota; kingdom Metazoa; phylum Chordata; class Mammalia; order Primates; family Lemuridae; genus Lemur; species Lemur catta. Next base: position 21,423,553 of record NC_059150.1, on the reverse strand, counting down.
TTAAGAGCTTTCTGGTGTCTACTATATTTGGAAAATAGAGTGCATTTGAGTTTTATGAAGCAAATAATATTTTAAATGAACAGGCTAAAAATTGAAATGGCACTTGTGAGTATTTTTGCAAAGTGAAGAATTTCCTTAAAATGTGAGTAATCCTTCCCTAGTATGTTGTTTTATAAGTTCAGATTGTTGAGAGGGAAATAGGGTAGTAGAAATTAAAGAAGTCAAGTTATAAATTCAGGGAAAAATGTACAGGTCAGTCAGATCTTGAGGAGAGAGACAAAATAAAGAGTAAAACAGGATCCTATGGATGACCCAAGAACCACCATCCAAGACTGACCACATGGAGCAGTTGTTATGGTAACAGATGCTCTCCTTAGGGCAGTCATAGTAGGGGGGAAATATGCAAATGAAATACTCTTTATTTTGTTGTTGTCTACACAAAGTCGTTAAGTAGAAACATACCTAAATGTTTTCTGAAAATGAGTATTTTTGAGGCATGATTCTTAACTTGGGAGTCTGTATTTGAGCATAAGGGGATCTGTGAATGAAAATATTTGAGTGCATGTGTATGTGTTCACGTGTGTGTGTGTGTGTGTGTGTGTGTGTGTGTGTGTGTGTGAGAGAGAGAGAGAGAGAGAGAAGGCAAGAGAGAGAGAGAGAGAGCGCTACAGAGAAAGTGAAACTGAGACCAGATTGATGGATGGAATTTTTGGAAAAAGGGTCCATAGACTTCAACAAAACTTTTGAAGGATTTTGAGATTGCAAAACTAAGAACTGTATTTTAGAGCAATAGTTCTCAAACTGGGTCATCCGCACGCCCCTGGTGGTGCCTGAAGGCTTTCTAGCAGTATGAGGGCAGGTAAATATTTCAGGAAATCAATGTTCACATTCTCATTTTCCACAAGTTGTTCCCAAAATCAATCTGCCTGAGAACTTCTTGCGGCCTTGAGGTCTCCTATCCCTTCTCCTCCTTTCCATCCTTCTTCTGCTTTGCCAAAAGGTTTCCACTAACCCCAGGGCACAAAGAAAGGCCGAGAATGTTGGTAATAAACAGTGGTGGAGGCAGGCCTCATTTTATCATGGCTACAAAACAGCAGTCTTAGCTCTCTGTTTTAAATTAGATTTCAGACATGAGTTGGTTGTCATGGGAACACCTACTAACACTTTTGTTTGAACAGAAAAATCAACTTAGACTTTAGTGCAACAGTCAGTCTGATTGGTTTGACAATGAGTACAAACTTCTAAATTATACAGTGGTCATCCTCCATTAACTGAGGAAGTTAAACTTGCAGCTCTGAAGTTTTTATCAAAACATATTTAAAGCACATGCTCATTAAATAACAACACCAGCATTCACACCCTTTGCAACTATTTAAACTTATGTTAAGAAACTTTACGATTTAATTTAAAAAAGTATGAGGGAATATAAAGTTTTCAAAGTCTAAATCAATTAGCTTCACAAAGGCACTTGTACCATCCTCCTTCTTTAGCATGTGAATAAACAGAGAGCCTGAGGCACAGCAGGGAACAATTACAATGAATGAATTCAAGCTGGTCCTCACAGACGAGGGTCCTGAAGGTCAAATGCACCCTGTCATGGAATCTGTGCTAAGACCAATGGGCACTTGTAACTGTGATGTCATTTTGCAGTAACTCGGCACTTTTACTGGGTGTGGGTTAAAATTGTGAAGTTCTTTTAAGAATTCTTAAGTGACTTGGGATATTGCTATGAAAGAAAGAGAAAGGAGAGAAGAAATTCCAAGAGACAGTATATTAATCATGTATAATAAATGTCAAATTTCATTTCTGAATTAATTATCATTTGCACTTTGTATCTAAAATGAGCATGTTTTAGATTTGGTTCCAAATATATTGTTTTCTAAGGAAACCACAGACGATGTAATTATTTACTTTAAACTTACTAATAGTCTGTAGAAAGTCAAAAGATATTATGCCAAAATGATACAGAGTAAATCACTTCCTTGACCTTTTAGTTTTTTGTATGTGCTGACAATGATGTAATGTGCTTTCTGTTACTAGTTTTACGTTAGGACTAGTTTTCCTACAGGAATGAAACACAGTGCAAAACAAGTTTTTATTTCAGGTAAGTCTTGCCTATTGTCTCTGTGAAACAATTTCTAGTTATGATTTCATCAGTCAGAAGCGCTTTGTCTCCCTGACAAAATGGGATTGCCTCAGAGGGAAGTGAAAAGCCCCTAGAAAAACGTGGAAGAAATTCAATTAGCCTTATCTTCCTTTCTCTCAGTAAAAACATTTTCCTTCCCACTCATCCTCCAAATTTCATTTCATCTCTAATTTTTATAGTGCACTCACGTAGAAACATGGAGGCCAGTGGGCTCCAGGGTCTCCTGATAACGGTGGCCTAGGGACCAGGATCTGGACACACAACTGTGTGCAAAGAACAGTTACCTTATTGTGGATTTGCGCTGTCTGAATATGAATCTATAAAGAAATAGCAGAATCTGCTATACAAAGTGTTTGTACTTAGCCCATAATAATGCAGGCTTTCCATAAAAGGCTGTCATATAAGTATGGAGGTGCTGGGCAGGTGTCTCTCTTTTGTCACTGGTCTATTGCTATCTACTCAGGATCAAGCCCCCTATAGGAATTCACTCTATTCACTGTTCTTAAAAAAGAGAGAGAAATTGTGGTAATGTCTTTTGTTAACGAACAATTTGGTCATGTCTGGTTTTTAATAAATAAGTATATTATTATGATAGAAACTATAGGTATTTTATAACATAAATATTATTGTTGCAAGAAAAGAATCTCAAAATGAGCTGAGAAACATATCAATAGCTTTAGAACATACAAATGCATTTAACCAAGTGCTTCTGAATTCTTTTAATAAAATAATTTCGGATAAACATACTTGAAACACGTGTCTTATAGAAAGTATAAGTAATTCAGATTCTTGATAAACATTATGGATTACTTTTCTAAAAGCATAGATGGATAAGAACACTCGTTTCAATTGCAATGCCACTATAATGTTTCCAAAGTTTTAGAATTAGATTAGTGGTGCATAAAGTTAACATGAGGATCTTATGGTTTTCTCCTCTCTGCTTCTTAGACAATTCTTGATTGGTCATGCTTTTTGCTTTTCATTTTGCAGTCTGGTGACTTTCACTTTTGACTAGAGCCTCCTTGTTCAATGTCAAATTCACTTTAATTTCTCTTTTATTACTAACATTTCTAGCACTAATGTATAAAGCTCTAAAAAATCATATGTGAATGAAAGGCAGTCTTTTGTTCCTCATAAATACCTCAAACACTTTCTGAGACTATAAAAAGACTGGAGCTATTCTTTAAAGACCTCTTTAAAAGATGTAATTGTTTTCTCTCATGTCTTCTTAAAACCACAAAAATATGTAACCTATTTAAATGGCAAGCATTCCAAATGACACCTGCTTCTGATTTGTTCACATTATTTTCCATTCTGAAGCACAACTGAAAGCTGAAAAACGTTTTGAACTCAATGAGTGACAAGGGCAATTAAAAAATAAACCGGCATAATTTACAAAAGATGAAAAATTCTCTAATGAGAGTTTTTAAAAATGTGGCTAAAGGGTTTTGCATTGTTTGTGGTTATTCCGAATGGTTCAGTATCCACCCTGTTTCCTTCCCTGATGCCCAGGGCACCTGCAGAGAGTCTAGTCTTAGTGTGGGGCATCGCCACTCCTTTAGAAAGATTCTTGGGTTGGAGAAGAGGGGAATGTTATAAAACATGGACAAAGTGCTGTCACTGCGTCCTGCTATGTTCTGCACAGGGTAGGTTCTTAGTAAATGTTTGGTGACTGATGGCCAGGAGCAAAGGTTATCGCTGAGTCCACATTCCCTTCCCAGCCCACGCAGTCAGTGGGGGCTCTCAGGGAGCGTGCACGGTGAATGGGTAGGGGCAGGGTGGCGCTGGGGCGGTAACTAGGGAGAGGCCATCGTTCACCCTGTCCTGCCTCCTGGAACACATTTTCCATGAGCTACATCCTAGCAAGTCTTTTGTGAATCCCATAGAGAGGGAAAATTCGATCTAAATTTGCTCCTGATAAAGCAATCTTTTGGAGATTTTATTTGCTATGTTTTATAAAAGAATATAGTTTGTCCATGACAGAAATTAATATAATTCAGAAGCTTATTAAGACCTACATAATACTCCTGGATTTTGTCCACAAAATTGAGGGGGTTTCTTAGAATATTTTTAAGAGTTTTACAAGTTCTTACTTCTTTTTCATCTAAGTACATGTTGCAGTGTTGTAAACCTCACTAAATTACAATGCTCCTTTATCACATTTTTGTGTGTATATAAAGGGAACTACGGAGATTGATATTTTTTCCTTTCTGTCAGTGCTGTTATAGAACCTATAAACTATATTTTGATTTATTCAAATCCTGTCTCCTCCAGACTGGAAGCACTTAAAGGGAAGGACTGATTCTTATTTATCTGTTTAAACCGTCTGCATCCTGCAATGCTAGCACGTAACGTTCTACACCATATGTAGACTCAATGAATGAATGAATGAATGAATGAATAATTTAATTTATTACTGACTGATCACTCTAAAAATAAATCTAATGAGATAAAATATAAGATAATGCTTAACACTAAAGCAAATTTACGGAGTACTCTTCCCATTTCCTCTTCTGTCTTAGCTGAATTGTGAAAAAATATTTGAAGAGATCTATTCCCATGAAGTTCAAAAAATATGTAATATGAACTGATTCAGACATTCTTGCTCCTTCTCTTAAGATCATACCAAAAATGTTTCCCAACTATTTTCTTTTGCTTAATTGCTCTCTCATTGCTTTTCCTACTTGCAGAAAGATTGAACATAAGTCTGTCCTATGGGAATGGGAAAAAAGGGGAAGCAAATAGAAGAATGATTATTCAAAAAAAACTTTTCACACTCTCCTATGTTGGTTTTCATTGAAGCTGCAGTAATAAACATCCCAAAGCTTTCTCACCTTGGCATGTCTTTCCATTGAGTGCGAGCTGGTAGCCAGGTGGGCAGATGCACTGATAGCTTCCAAAGGTATTCTTACACTCATGCTGGCAGGCGTCCGCATTTTCACACTCATCAATATCTGTTAGAAAGAGAGTGGAGGGTATCACCACGTAAGACAAAGGCAGCAACTGTGACAGCCAACTAGCAACAGATTGAATCTGAAGACCCACACTGGTCAATTTTCATATAGTTAAGTAAGTTAGACTGAAATGACAAAGGAAACAGATTTGTACAAGATCCTCAAATACCAAAGTATGAAACTCTGGACAGAATGTTAGAATTTACCTAAAAGATAAAAGTTTATATTAAGATTAATTAAAAAAGAAGCATTAGTTTTTATTTTATTTAAATTTTACCTATTCTCTTTCTCTCTCCCTGCATCCCCTCCAACACCCATGCAAAGCTTTCCCATGCACAGACAGCATCAAATGAAAATGGTTTTGTTTTTGTGACAGAACTATTCATCACACTTTTCATACAATTGTAAAGTACTAATTGCAAGTACATATATATATACACACACACACACATATATATGTATATATATAGTTGTTGTGCTACCTTTGGCAGGCCATTTAACTTCTCAAGATCTCAGTTCAATTCTCCTGCCAAAAAGGAAACATTGAGACCATCTGCCCGACTTCACAGGCTTGTTGGAAGTTTCATAGACAGTAATATATGGGAAACTATTTTAGAAACTATAAAGGACTATCTGCTATTATTAAATAAAGCCAAGAAAACAGTAATATAAAAGAGAGTGAGAATAAATGATAATTCAAAATTAATTGATATTTGCTGTAAGGATAAGGGATGTGACTTGGGAAGCCTAAGATTTCTGTCCCAATTGTGTTTTACTGTGACTAATATTAAAATTTGCTCATACTCCCTGAGTATACACTCAGAAGCAGAAGACTAAAGAAAATGCGTCATGAAATGGGAACGAGAGTGCTGCAGGGTAGAACTAAAGAGAAGACAGAGTGAAATCTGGGAGATGACTCAGAGCAAAAGGATCTATTCATTTTGCATATTTTGCACATGCTGAAAATCTAATTGTAATGACTCAAAAATCTGTTAATGATAAACACTCATCAAACGTTTGTTAATGTTTTTGCATTACTTTAACCAAAGTGTTTGTTCCATGACTTGTGTGAGTTATTTTTACTTTTTTCCTTTAAAATTCTGCTTTAACCTTAATAACAACAGAAATTTAAATGATGTTGAACTCCAAGTAGGTAACATAGAACTTTCCAAAGTATAAATTTTAAAGTTGCCCAAAGTGCGATTTCTGTGTTCAGAAGCAATGCAATGTTCTGTTACGCTTTGGGATCCTTCAAAAGCTAAGTTTTCGCTTAACTCTAACAAGATTCCAAGTGTTAATTTGAATCTTTTGTACTATGCCTATTCCTCACAGTTAATTGAAGGCATTTGGTGTTTTTTTTTTGCAAGTTGCTCTTGTTACATAATCCCAAAGCTGTCTGCAATTTTAGTGTAAATTTCTTTATTAGTCCCAATACTATTAATGTAAAATACTCACCATACTTTAAGAAATGTTTAAGCCTATTAATTGCCACAAATAAACTTAAATATCCAGAAATTGACTAATAAAAGTTTGCTTTAGATTCTCTAAGACTGAAACAGTCACTGCCTCAAGCAGTGAATGACGACGGCCTACGGAAGACAATTCTGATAATATAACATTAGTTTAATATAAATAGAAAGACAGAAAACATTTATAAGACTCTAATGATGTAACTGAAGCCATAGATAGTGATGAAGAAATAGAGGACTGGGTTATTAATTGGGAAGTTTTCTTACAATAACTTGGACATTCACATAATTTAGAAGAAACTAACTAGTGGTATATAGTGTGGATGCTGTGGTTGAATTCATCTGTCATATCATAAACAAAGATTTTGGGCAGGAAGGTAAAGGTAAAACAGAAGAAAAAAGCTTGGCTGAAATGAAGGCTGAGAGTGGGATGGTAATAGGCTATGAAAACTCTCTAGTGGGAATGACTATTTGGAGGAAACGTTGAAAGACAAAATGTCAGGGATTAATTCTGTCAATAAAAGAATAGTGAAAAATTTTAGTGAAGAGTCAGGTCAAAATTGTGGGCGTAAAAAATTACCAGCACTCAGAATGGTTTGTAGCAGGTTGAGAGTGGTTTTTAATATACTAGCAAGAAGAGGAGAGCCCACAAATTTAGTGATTAGGCAGTATTTGACCACACGGGACAAACGGAGAGAGTTGTTAACGAGTCCATTAATGTTTGATGAGTAGCAGAACATAAAAAACAAAGGGTAAAGGTTGAGTATCCAGAGGCATGGAGGGTCCAAGCGAGTAGAGGTGACATGGGAAGGTGGATCCACCTACGGCTGAGCAGGAGCATGTCTGAGAAGACAATGATACAGGAACAGGGCTTGGAGAAGGGTAGGAAAAAAAATGACAAAAATTGAAGTTTGAAGGAGAAAAAACATGTTTACAATTTTCAAAAGAAATGTTTAACAGAAAGCATATTTAGGAGAGAATGAACACTTAGAAATGTAAGAAAATGAAGTTTGCAGAGTGGGCTTTGAATTTAAACAGAATTCCTTTCTTCGCTCTCTCTTTATTTCCTTTCTCTCTTCCATCCTTGCTTTCTTTTTTCCATCTAACAAATAGTGAGGCTACTTCCTGTCTGCTAATTCCCCTTGGTTCCTAGCTCAATGCCAGGCATACTGTGGATACTCACAGAAATTGAGTTAAATGAATGACAGATGGTAATGTTTGCAACTTAACATTAAAACAAGGTCTCAATGCTTAAATTAGAAATTACACTTCACTTTTGCAAACAAAATTACAGACTTGCAGGTTTAAATAAAGATATTGAAAGCACATATTTTAGAGTGACTGAAGCAACTTAAGCTTGTCCTGGCTCACATTATATTTTCAGTGACATAAAAAAATACAAAATAATCAAGCTGAGAAGTGCCATGGGGAATGTGCGAGAGCAGTCAATGGGATGTTGGCTGTCATATAGAACAAGCAATTGACTGTGTAGCTAAAATGTTCATTTTTAAACCAGTGCTTTTGCTTCAATTAGACACAGCCATAATCGGATGGCATTATATTACGTGGCAGTATGTATATCTGCTTTAAAAAAAAAACCATATTCTGGATGCCACTGAAATTTATTTCTATATAGCATTAAATTTAGTAACACTTTCAGGGGTGAGCAAATAGAGAAACTGTCAGTATAACACAATAAATTATTAGAATGCACACATGTAAATACATCACTTGTTTGAGTCAAGTCTGTAATAGTTTTAGGTGCCAGAATAAATGTCTTGAAACTTTGAGTCATTCCAGACTGGAGATCAGACGTAGTTCACGACACCCAAACCATCACAGGGCTGTGCACATGCTTAGACGCTGATGCGTGAGTGAGCCCACAGAAAGGAAATGCAACATGGCTGACATTTACCTACACATGTGTCATGGCTCGCCTCAGAGCCTTCAGGGCAAGTTTTCCTAATAGTCCTTCTAGTCCTGGAGAGAGATGTTCTGCTGTTTCTATACTCTGAGTAGGAGCTGTAGAGATGTGAGTACTGTCTGTAATGCTGTTGAGGTTGATAGTTGTTTCTCACAGGGGAGAACCGTGCAAGGTTATAGCTACTGTACTGAGTGCCATAATTTGGCAGCCTCTCCAATCCAGCGCAAGATTTCCCGTCCCCTAATAAATGTTGTCCTGGTGGACAGTTACACTTGAAGCTGCCGGGGGTGTTGGAGCACTGATGTGCACAAGGTTTAGGCACTTGTTCACATTCATTAATGTCTGCTCGTGTGCCATGATACATAAAAAGAGAGAAAAAAAAAAACACAAACACATACACACAGACATACACAAAACACAGGAATAAAGAATCAGTCTGTGAAACAAACTGAAGACATTACGTTACCCTCCAAAAGCCAGGAACACAGTAATTTCTCCCCAACTGTTATAAACGTTTGCGAAAGCTTTAATCATTCAGTTAGGAATATGCAGAAAGATTCCATAACTCTCCCTCAACATTGCTGCCCATGTACAAGTTTTATTTGAATGTTCACGTTGGAGCAGGTGGCTCAGAAAACCAGACACTAGTTCTGGGAATCCATCCTCCTTTTACTTTCAGCTGTGATGGCCTCAAGATCTAAGGGACTCTGTTTTCAGCCTTGTCCCCTTGACTACAAAAGAAAAACTTGATGTTGTATTAGTTTGGGCTAATTTGTTATACATTTTTACATGAAATTAGAAGTGTAACATTGACATTTTAAATCGTATAAACACTACATTCAGATTTCTCAGTTCAACTAGATAGAGCTATTCTAGTTTGTATAGCTTTTGTATATCTTCCTCTGGCAAAAAAGATGCAAAAGGGTGTGGAATCACAGACTAATACAATTTCCATGAAACTACAATTATAAAAAAGTCTCAATAGTATCTCTTAATACAATCATATGTGTACATTTTCAAAATTTATTTCCTTAACTTGCTCCTTCTCTCTTTTGACAAAATAGATCCTTCAGATGGATTTCTGATTTTCCTAATCAATTGACAATACCAGAAACTAATATGTCTAGATGTAATTTTTCTATGTATGTAACTACCTTTACGCTTTTCAAAATTTTTATGTCAGTGACTTGGTGTTTCTGCATCCATCTTTGCCCTCCTATGCTTTATTCTCCACACAGCAGCCAGAGTGATCTTTTTCAAATGTTATCAATATTATAATTGTATTCTATTGCTTTTTGCTCAAGACCTTCTGTGTCATTCCTTCAAGAATTGGAAAGAAAATATAAATTCTTTTTCATGGTTCTTTGCCCTTGGCCTAACTTTGCTTCAACAGTGCTGGCCCTTTGGTTGTTTCCTGATTATGGTGAGTGCATTCCTCTTGGAAGGACTTTGCCCTCAGCCTGGAATACACTTGCTCAGACCTTCAGGTGTGCTCACTCTCTCAGAGACTGGCTGGATCATAGCGCTACAACCCTAAGCTGGGTCATTCTTTCTCCTTCCCCCGTTTGATTTTTCTGAGTGCTTATCACTATCTGAAATTGTATTATATATTTGTTTTGTGATTCTTGTTTCTGCCCATGGAAGGTAAACTCTGGTCTGCCTTGTTTAGCATTGTAATCCCTCGGTCTAGAACATTGTCCTGCACAAATTAGGTGCTCAATAAACATCTGTAAATGAATGCAGGAATGAACTTGATACAAGTGCCAAAATCAAGCCACTAACAGTAGAAATAAATAGGGTCAAATGGGAAATTGTGGTCTTGTAGACATAGAAACCAGAGTTCAAAAGGTAAGGTAGATCTTAATTCTGTTGGTGGAGAGAAAAATGAAATTGCATCTTCAGTTTGCATTTAGTTGTAATATTGATCACTAGCATTTCTAATCTTCCATACAAGTTTCAGATGTATGAATATTGCCATAACTATGGATTTTTAAATTTTCTTTTGTCATTTCTGAATTTATAATTTTGAATTAATAATCAAGCCAAGCACATTTTTTCCCAAAAGATTAAAAAGAAGGCAACAAAGACACAGAATCATTTCTTACAAAGATATAAACTCGACAAATCCATATAATTTTAAAAACTTATTTTTCTTTCTATTTCTAAGTTAACACATGAAGTCTATACTCGTAATGCTTCCTGTAAATTGGAAAAGTGAATGAAAACCAGGGATGAAAACCAAATTCTTTAATCTATTACCACAGTGGCATTTTAAAAAGCAACATAAAAAGGTGGGATAAAAGTAGTAAATTTTGCTTTAAAAACTACTTTTGTAGGCAAAAATTAAAATTAATGTTTTTAATCTTTTTGAAGCAATGATCCTACCTTTTTCCTTGTTTTACTCCCCGACCTAATGTCTGACATTCAGTTGGTCAAATTAGTAAACAAATAAACATATTTCATTCTGAAAAGTCACTGTTATGACTGTTGAAGATGTTAAATTATATATAAATTATAATATCTAAATACAAGACTAAAATGACATGCCATGTATTCCTGCTATTAAAAGGCATTTCTTTTAAAAGAGTTTCTCATAATGTTTGAACATTTGCTGTGTGAAAACTACTATGCTAAGGACTCCATAAAGACAGCACTAAGTCTTCTTAGGAGAATTTGTTATAAATAATTGTTTAGTAGACAACCAAGGCAACCAATTTTATAAGCATAGCATGAAACCCAGTAGCTAGAATTTAAAATCCCACACAATCTTTTACTGCACTTAAATATTCTAAGGCAAATACAGTTTGATACATCAGTTTCTTTATTAAAATGCATTAATTTTTAAAAAAGTATATGGTTACCTTCTTACAGGTATTTTCTATGATCTGCCTTACTTTGTATTCAATTGTAACTACGATGGAAACAAACAGGCAGTTGGGAGAGATGAATGAAATATTTTTAGCACAGGAAATGGCACATGGTAAGCACTAAATATATGTTAGATAAAGTAATAATTATCAATTTGTTTAAATTGGGCATTAGTATTTTAATCCCTCATACCCAAACTTTCATACCACATACAGATATACTTCATACTCAATAAAATGTATCTGTGCAAACGTTTACATCCTGTGCATAGAGAAATAATCAATGAGATCATCTTGATAATTAAGTTGTCATGGCAATTATATCAGAACCTCACTTTGATATGAATGGTGTATAGCAAGCATTCAGTAAGTGATTATTGCCATATGAAATGTCAGTGTAAACTGAATTCAAGATGACACCTCTCCAAATAATAAGAATAAACAATAAAAAGTATCTAAATTATAGTATGCATTACTTAAACCAACGTATATACCTTCTAACTGTAGCAAGAGACTGAGGACAGAGGGAAGTCCTAAGCAAGTTGGTAAGGCTAGCTAACTACATTACTAATTTATTACTCAGTGAGAGTTGCTGTTAACTTACCCATACAGGGTCTTCCAACTCCTTGAAACCGATAGCCTCTTGGGCATACACAGCGATAGCTGCCTCTCGTATTTTCACATATCTGGTTATATCTGCACTGATGGGTCCCGTCTTTACATTCATCAATATCTACAGACACGGAGGCAATCAAAAGTAATAACATTTCCTCTTTCACAACCCGAAGTCATTATATTTCAAATTAACATTCTGTAGAATTGCCAAAGGTTGCAATTCGCACCATGTGGTTGAGATCAGATCAACTTATGACTTGGAGTCAGACAGCGTGGGTTCAAGTCCCAGCTCTGCCACTTACCAACTGGCTCCTTTCCTTCTTCCTGCTCCCTACTACGGAAAGAGTTTTATTCTTTTTTTTTCCCCCTCCTTGTCTATACTCCGTCCTGCTTTTGCCATTGGTCTATACTAGTGATTAGCGTTTAGGCAGACTGAGAGCAAGAGCACCGCATCACTTCTGATCCACAGTCCCCAGTCCAGCTGCTAGCCGGACGTCTCCATCTCCATCTTACCAGAACTTCGGGCCCAGCAGGTCCCCAGCATCTTACGTTTACTCCCTAATTTAGCACAGCAGCACTCCTGCGCTCCCAGTCAGCCAGGCTGCTGATGCCGGAGTCGTCTGCAACTCATCCCCTCAGTTGCCAAGATTGGGTAATTCTATTTCCCTCAGTCAAACCTTATATTTCCACATTTCCAGCCCCTCTTAGCTATATTTTTGCTGTAGTTTCTTAAACAGTCTTCTGATTTTTCAGCTCATCTCATGGCTGATTAATCTCATACATAACGAGTCAATATTCCTAAAAATATTTACAGTTGCATATAACTGTACATGATGCCATGAGTTGGTTGCTACTCTTAAGAGTTAAGAAAATTATTTACCTATCTCCATGGTGTTAGTGTTGAAAAGAGTCTTTGAAATCTGATAGTCCAAACCACCACGATACTTTTTTTTTAAGTATACTCAACCTTTATAAATCTCAATAAGACCAACAAGTGGTCAATATTCCTTTGCCTGTACCTATACCCATCACTGGTATCATACTGTTCTGAGACAAATCTAAGACATATTGTAACTTTATTTATAAATATTTTAAAGTACATTGTTTTAGAAAACTGTGCTATTTTTACAATGAGAAACTTAAACTTAAATTTCTATGTGATCAGACTTCTCCAAAGTTAGATAGCTGTCAAGCAGGAAAGATGAATTTTAACTCTTTATGCTTAAGTCTAGTACTTTCTCCCTTGACCAGGGCTTTCTTGCTTTCCTTTTTCTCTCACCTCCACCTATTAACATTCCATTTAAGCCTATATTTAAATGCGATCACTTCCATAAACCCCTTGATGGTCACTCTCTTGGGTACTGTTGTATGATTCTATCTGTACCTCTTTTATGGTGTTTCATTCTGCCTTGTACTGTAGCATGCTTTTTTTTTTTCCCCTTTGGTGGAGGGAGTAGAGAAGGCTAATTTAACCCATAAATCATGCCCTCCTCTTGTGTATTTTAACCCAGTAGATTGTAAGTACATGAGAGCAGGAATGGTATCTGTTTTATTTTTGTAAATCCTGCAGTTTCTGGCTCTGTTAACTTGGGTAGGCTGGTCTATAGAATAGGCATACAAAGAACATACTTAGGGAAAAATATAATTTACTTTATTTTCTGGTCATTGATTTGACATCTACTAACTCAATAGACTGGTACAGAATAAACACACAAAGAATAAACTTTGGGTGAAATATAGTTTGCTTCATTGTCTGGTCATTGATTTGACATTTAAGGAATATTTAGTTTTAAAATAATTATATTTTGAACTTTTAATAAATCTCTACAAACATAATTTTTCTTAGCCCCTATGAAATTCTAAGCATATATGCTAAATTTCATATTAGAAATGATGTGAGAAAATACTAATTCATGTGGATATTAAACTATGTAAACCAAATGTATAATTTATGGGAACTCAAAATGGTCTTAAGGGTCCATAGTGAGCTTCCATTTCCTCATATAGCCATGACCCTAGGACTCCAGAGCTCAACCATACTAGAAGTTGGGAGTACCTACAGAGAAAGAAAGAGTTCCTTGTTAGCTTAAATTTACTCTAATCATTAATATTAAAATCATTAGTTTAAAAAAGTAAGAGACCTTACTTGACTTGTTGATTGTAAACAGACCTCAGGCACTGGAATAGCCAGACACTCACCGATGCAGGTTCCATTTTCTGCCTTGGTCATTCCATTTGGACAAAGATCAATGCACTTATAGCCACCACGGGTGTTCTTGCAGTGCTGATCCGGTCGGCATACATTCTGTCTACACTCGTTCACATCTTGGTAAGAGAACAAAGGTGACGCATATTGAGAAAATGATTTATTCCACTTTCCCAGAGAAACCATACTTTTGGATTTTAAGGATATTATAAACTAATATAGATGTTCACTGAATAACCATTGTGTAAGATTAATGTACTTAAATCCGACAAAGTGTATAACATACTTTAAAACAGAAAGATAAAAATAGAAAACAAAAGCAAAATATTGCTTCACAGAGCTGGTAGCCATACCAACCACTTTCTCGCCTAGAAATATAAAAATGACAAAAAACATATATATAGAAAAACTTCATATGTATACATATATAATGTACATATACATATATGTATGAACATATGTATTTTATACTTTTGCAAGAAAAATTCAGTAAATGGAGGAAATGTTAAAAAGAATGGTTATACAATTAGAAAATGAAGCCCATAAAATATAGCATTTGTCTCCACTTTGGTTTTGCATAGATTATATACATGATGCATGACCGATGTCATATATATGAACAGCATATGCATTTAGATCAGACAGCATTAAGAAGTTACAGAGACATCATTTTTTTTAGTTCAAAGCCCTTTTCTTACCCATGCATTTTCTGCCTTTGAGCTGATACCCAGGTTCACAGCCACAGTGGAAACTTCCTATGGCATTGAAACAGTGCTGGTGACAGGGGCTGGATTCTTGACATTCATTAATATCTGTTAAATAAAACAAAACTTTCATTATATGCTGTTAGGAAACCTGAGTTAATTTATCCCAAATGTTTAACATTTTAATGATCTTGATCATCACCATGTGTAAGATCTTTTCTAAAACAAATCCAATACATTTGCTCTTATATGATCTGCTAAATAATTGATAGAATCGATGGCTGGAGAGGGTATCTCTCTTCATTACTACTTAAAAGTAGACAGTTGTTAAGGATTAAGAACTACGTCCATGAAACACTCCTCTACTTTAAGTATTTTACCATATGGCTCCCACTCCTGGTTCTAGGAAGTTTTAGCCCTGGAATGTTGCTGACAGACGGTGACGCCGAAGACAGAAAAAAAGAAAAGCACTGTGTTTTGCAGTTTTCTTTTTGTCTTTTGCAATTTTCTTCCCCATTCTTGCTGCTATTAGCCCAATGAAAGTCTTTATCACCCTTTCCCCTGATTGACTGTAGCAATGTCAGAATTTTTTCTCATCTATAGCGTTTGTCAAATTAAATTTTCCAAACATTACCTGAGTCATAGTTTAATAGAAAGAGTACTTGTGTGAATCCCCCAAACTCTTGTGCACTTGCCTGTGTTTTGTACATTTTTCCCCCTCCTTCACTCCATTCCCAGAGGAAGAGAGACCTCTTCTTCCATTTAAGAAAAGTCCCTCTATTTGTGCTTTGAGCTCTGCAGCCCACCCTTCACCTTCCTCACCAAGATGATTGTGGTCCATCAATCATTCCCTCTTCTAGTGCATTTTTAAAGTCCTTTCTCATTACTGTCATCTTTCCCATAAACTGAGTAGTGAACCCAGAAATAAAGCCACAGATCTACAGCCAACTGATCTTTAACAAAGTCGACAAGGACATACACTGGGGACAGGATAATCTTTTCAGTTAAATGGTGCTGGGAAAATTGGATTGCTATATGCAGAAGAATGAAACTGGACCCATGTCTCCCACCATGTACAAAAATCAACTCAAGATGGATTAAAGACTTAAATGTAAGACCTGAAACTATAAAGATACTAGAAGAAAACTTAGGGAAAACTTTTTTGGACATTGATCTAGGCAAAGAATTCATGATTAAGCCCTCAAAAGCACAGGCAACAAAACCAAAAATAGACAAACGGGACTTAATGAAACTACAAAGCCTCCTCACAGCAAAAGAAAAAGTTAGCAGAATGAAGAAACAACCTGCAGAATGGGAGAAAACATTTGCAAACTGACAAGGGACTAATATCTGGAATTTACAAGAAACTCAAACAACTCAACACAACAAAACAAATAATTCCATTAAAAAGTGGGCAAAGTACATAAATAGACATTTTTCCAAAGAAGACATACAAATGGCCAAAAAGCATATGAAAAATGCTCATCACCAATCATCTGAGAAATGCAAATTAAAACTACAATGAGATATCATCTTATATCAGTCAGAATGGCTATTATTAAAAAGTCAAAAAATAACATGTTGGTGACGATATAGAGAAAAAAAATGCTTACACCCTGTTGGTGGGAGTTTGTATTAGTACAATCTCTGTAGAAAACAGACAGTATGGAGATTTCTCAAAGAACTAAAAACAGAACTACTATTCAATCCAGCAATCCCAGTACTGGGTATCTAACCAAAGGAAAAGAAACCATTATATCAAAAAGATAACTGCACTCACATGTGTATTGCAGCACTATTCACAATAGCAAAGATATGGAATCAACCTAAGTGTCCATGAATGGGTGATTGGATAAAGAAAATGTGATATATATACACAATGGAATACTATATAACCATAAAAATTAAATCATGTGTTCTGCAGCAACATGAGTGGAACAGGAGGCCATTATCTCAAATGAAACACTTATCTACAGAAAGACAAATATCTCATGTTCTCACTTCTAAGGGAGAGGTAATAATGTGTACACATGGATATAGAGCATGGAATAATGGACAATGGAGACTCAGATAGGTCGGGGGGTGGATGATGAGAAATTACTTAACGACACAATGTACGACGTTATACGGGTGATGGATACACTAAAAGCCCTGACTTCACCACTACCCAATATGCCCATGTAACAAAATTACAC
The DNA here is from genome assembly GCF_020740605.2 of Lemur catta. Classification (NCBI taxonomy): domain Eukaryota; kingdom Metazoa; phylum Chordata; class Mammalia; order Primates; family Lemuridae; genus Lemur; species Lemur catta. The sequence continues at coordinate 21,406,473 of NC_059150.1, read as the reverse complement.
TTGTACACCCTAAATTTTTGCAAATAAAAAACCCCCAAAAAGCATAAAACCAAAATCCCTCCCTCAGTCTATACTGATCTCAAGCTCCTACCACTTCTCTATTGTTCTATTCCAAACACTTCAAAATAAAAATCACCATATTTAGGTTATTTACTTTCTCATCTTACATTCCAAAACTTGAGATTGCCAATGTCTCTTATTTTGTACTATTTTCTATTTGAGGTTAATTTAACCTCTCAAAATCCACAATGTGTTAACTTGTATAAATGCACAAATGTGATCATATACTTATAAAATATTTTTCTTAATGTGGTTTTGTTTTTTCTTCCTCTTCCTCTTTTGCTTGGCCTTCCTTTTCCCTTTTTATCCCTTGACCACCAAAGACAAACAACGTTAACTATCTTAATTAAACTTTATTAGTATGAATAATAGCATATCTGTTCTGCATACACATACATATCTTTACCTAAATATATATATCCATGCCCTTTTTCTTTGGTTATTATTTTCCAGTTACATACTATTTTCTACAAAAGTTACACATAATTTCCTGCATCTGGGTTTTCTCATAGCTGCACAGTGGTCCATGGTATAGATGTATGATGCTTCATTTAGTCTTTCTACCATTGATGGACATTCAGTGATGGATCCACTCTTTTTGCCTCTATGAAAATTCCTGATAGAAGCTTTATTTGTATTTGCCCAAACTTGGAAGCAACCCAGACGTCTTTCACTAGGTGAATGAATAAATAAACTGCGGTACCTTCACACAATGGAATATTGTTCAGTGTTAAAAAGAAACGTGTATTCAAGCCATGAAAAGACATGAGGAACCTTAAATGCACATTCCTAAGTGAAAGAAGCCAATTTGCAAAGGCTACATACGATAAGATTCCAACTATATGATGTTCTGGAAAAGGCAAACCTATGGAGACAGTGAAACAATTAGTTGTTGCCACAGGTTAGAGGGAGGGAAGGATGAATCTGTGGATCTTTAGGGTAGTGAAACTATTCTGTATGACAGATACTATAATGGTAGATACAGGTCGTTATAAATTAGTGCAAACCCACAGGATGTACAACACCTAGAGGGAACTCTAATTTAAGCTGCACACTCTGCATGATAATGATGTCAGTGTAGGTTCATTAGTTGTAACAAAGGTACCACGATGGTAGGGGATGTTGATAGTGCAGGAGGCTGTGTATGTGTGTATGTGGGCAGGAGTTATATGGGAACTCTCTGTACCTTCTGCTCCATTTTGCTGTGAACCTAAAACTTCTCTAAAACAGTCTTTTAAAAAATTCCTTCAATAAACATTCTGGTAGTCTTACGCAATGGGATTTTATGAAATAGACTCTATTAGATTGTGCTGTATAATCTCCTCTCTCAAATGGTAACAGCCAAATGTTATTTAAAACTACTGTGCTACAAATACTTAAAATATTTGTGGAATATTCTATCTAAATAAGATCTTATCAAGAAGCTGACCTTACAAAACATGTAAAGTGAAGTCCTGGTTTAAGTTTTCCTGGGAGACTGGAGTCCCACTTGCTGGATATCTCCTCACTCTCTTTCATCCAGTCCCTCCCCATTGGAATTTCCTGAGAGAGTCTACTTCAAAGGATTCAAAAGGGGGTCTAATTCTTAGTGTCATGAACATTGAAAAAAGGCCCCCAGTTTTATACCTTGACAACTCAGCCCATCAGAGGTTCTTCGAAAGCCAATCCCACAGAGGACCACACAGCGATAGGATCCGATAGTATTGTCACAGTCCTGACCAGCATGGCAGGTGTGTCCACCCAAAGCACACTCATCGATATCTGTAACAGAGGGAATCATTCAACTGCAGTCAGCTGGAAAACACCCAACCTAAGAATCTTCTGTGAAATGGGGATAAGAAAATCAATGAACAACACTTGAAAAATAGAGAAGAGCTAGAAGGACTGGATTTTTTTGGTTGAGTCATTTCAGGTGGGTTAAATAGCTGACAAATTCATAGCAGCATGGTGTGGTATCTTCATAGACTGACCAATCAGTTAGACCCCTTATAAATTAGGTGGCTTTTAAAAAGTGACTTCTCCTTTCTGAGATCTTGAGTGAGTCGCTCCAGGCATCCCTGCTCTGAGAGTGTCCCATGTGAAGGGAGGACATGAGCAGTGTTCCCTCTTTCTTTCTCAACCCAATGAAGACCTTTTGTGTTTGTTGTAAAGGTGTGTGCATAGCTAGTAGGACAAAAGGGGATTAATCTACCACACTTTTCCTAGGTCAAAGATTGCCTTGACCATTGCTTAAAATGTGTCTGTTAGATTTCGCTGCGTGAATACCTTGACAGGTTCTTCCATCCGCAGCGATGGTGAGGCCTTTTGGGCAGGAGCAATAGTAGGTCCCCACGGCATTATGGCAGCTGTGGGAGCAGGGATTCCCTGCTGCACACTCATCCTCATCTGAAAGAAGGGAAAAAGGGCCCGATCAGTAGGTAAAACCCCTACTTTCTAGAAGTTATTTAAAGCCAGTGAAAATAGTTGCTTATAGAGGCCAGTGAGTTGAATCCAATATAGTAGAAAATGCTCTTAAATGCACAAAATGTAATTGCTAAACAAAAACTAATTTGGGGTCTCCAAGTTATCTTTGATGGTAAATAGATGTTTCAATTATATTCTAAAACAACAGTGATAGCTAAAATTTCTTTACCATTTACAGTGATCTCAATGCTTTCTGCCTGCCTTAACTCACTCTTCCCAGTGTTCCCAGGACTAGGTATTTTTATCACCATTCTCACTTTGCATGATAAAATTCAAGTAAAACGAGGTTAAGTAAATTGCCCAAGGTTACACTGGTCATTACTGGCAGAGCTCGGATTTGAACCTGAGCAGTCTGAAAACCATCTGGGCAGTCTGAAGACTACCTTTTAACAATTAGACTACATTACATCACCTATCAGTGAAAGAAAAGCATTGTATATGCAAATTTGTGTTCCTCAAGCCACTTACATAGCTTTTACTTATCTGTGACTCTATGATACTGGACTTGAACTAATCATTAGTCCTAGGTCTGCAGTCCTGCCCTCTCTGAGCAACTCTAGGGTTAGGTGACTTAGTATTGGACTACTGCTGTCTCACACCCATTGCAATGAAGCCACCAGATGGAGTTCAGTGTTGTCTCTCTGTTCCCGCCATCTCTGTACTTGGTCACTATCTCTGACACTGTTGACTGTGGTCAAATTGAAAGAGCATGGGCTTTGTAATCTAATTTAAATTCAAGTCTAGCTCTGCCACCTGATACTGAGTGATTTTAGACAGTTTACTGAACTTCTCTACATCTCAGTTTCCTCAGCTGTCAAATGGGATGTTTACAGGACTGTTGCGATGATTAAATTCCTAGTAAAAGGGCAACAGATGTCCATTGAATGATATCCATTATTGATGGTTTTGTAAAAATAGAAATGCTTTATTTATTCCTGTACTTACCAGCACAAAAAGGTCCAGCTGAGTCTAAGGCGAACCCAGAGGGGCACTGATTACTGCGATCTCCTACCACAGAGAGGAAAGCAAAGTTAACCGGCTTGTTAGTATATTAGCACCAGTTTATTTCTATTGCAATCTTCCCTGGGAAGATATGCCAGAGTTTAAAAAGATGAGACACATGATGCAAAAATGCAATAGGCAAGAATGGAAAACTTCCTGTTTCTCAATCCAAGGACTTAAGGTCTCTTAGTCTAGAGATTGTTGGTAAGCTGCCACTGGAAACAGATTTTCTGTGTAAGTTGTTTACATCAATCAAAAGAAAATTAAATAAAATTATTCTGTGATAATTAAAAAGGGTCCAAGATAAATGTGTATGCCAGGCATAGCGACAGGCAAAATCCTGTTCTTCCAGCCATTACCATTCTGTTTTATTCTAGTAGGAGGAATGCTGTTTTCAAGCAACAAAATAATTTGTGCCAGTTAAAAACAGAAATTCTATGAAGAAACCCCCTCCTTTTGTGGATCTCCTCCATTTGCAATGTTGAGCATTTGGGTCAAAATCCCTCATGTGTGACTAAGTGTTTTCCCTTTCTGCATAGTCGACGCAAAGGGAAATAGGCATGGTGTGATAAAACAGATTTAAGACAGATGTCAGGAAAAAAACACAATAACAAGAACAGGTTAGGATGCTCTTTACTGAGTGCTCCTAGTCTTCCTGTGTGTGCAAAGGAGTGGGAATAGATGGGACAGAAATGTCTAGGGCATATTGCTAAATGATCATTGCATGGTTGCTGTGTGTCACACAGGGTACTATGAGCCTCGTGTGTTTTATTTCATTTAAACTTCACAACTCCTTAATCTCCTGGTACCCAATTTTCAGACAAGGAATTTGAGACTGAGGTTCTATAAGTTGCCTATGGTCAAAGAGCTAATATGCGCTGGAGCAAGATTTAGATGCAGATCTGTTTGACTTTCAGCCACGGAACTCAATATAACTCAGGAGGTGATTATAATTTACATCTCATTTAGCCATTTGTTCATACATTCCTTAATCTGAACAGTAGGTTGTTTGGGGCACTATGTTGGGGGTACAACTGTGAACAAAACATGTCTCATAAACATGATAAGTTATTATCTGATAGTAGCTTTTGATTTTCGGTGGCATTTAGGAAGCTTTTTTGGAGATGCTTTGGTTGTCATGATGGTAACAGGACTATTAAAATTTAGTGATGGGCAGATCCTGGGGCAGGTTTTACAATATTGCAATGGGTGAGATAGTCCTGCAAGATGATTTGCCCCTTGCCCTGCAAGACTTTCATGAAAGTAAGATAGCTGTGCTTATCTAAGCTTTGAATCTGTATACCATGTATTAAACAGTTTTCACATGATTTAAGCATACAATGAACTTTCCAAGAGTGCGGCTGTCACATAAATGGATAGCTGATGCTACTTTGTTTTATTTAGGATATTACTAAGAGTTGCTTGATGTTTCAAAAGAGAATCACAGTAGGATTCTATATGTATGTTCAGGCATATGACTACTTCTCTCTGTCCAAAGATTTTTATATTAAAGTGTATTATATTTTATTATGAATTCTTTTCCTTTATTTTTAATATTAAAGTTAAAGTGTATTCTTTTGAATTGTATTAGTTATGATTTTCCTTTCAAGATAGAAGGCAATCCAAAATATTTGTTTATGTTATTATAACGTATGATAATAGTAGACACTTTAAAAAGCATAAAGTAAAATTCCCTATAATGTTGTCCCTTTTAACAAACTACTTCTGAGATTTTGATGCTTTTCCTTCCAGTCATTTTTACAGGCTTAAAAATTAAGTTGGTACAAAGACTAATAATTGCCAAACTTTACTAATCATAAAAATCAGTTGGAAAGCTTATTAAAAATATAGATCCCTTGGTCCTAGTCCTATAAAAATTGGTAAGAAAAGCACCAAGGAATCTGTGCTTCTAAGTAGTATAAAGATTTCCTTATAATCACTCAGGCATGTGTGACCCAGGTTTGGATCACACTGTACACTGCTTTTCCATTATTGTCACAAACATTCTCCTTTGTCACTTGTTTACAGTTATATTGTCAGTTGTTCTGGGCATTGAACAGTGTCTAGTACACTGTGGGAACTCAACAAATGCTTGTTAAAATGAATAAAATAGAATATTTCTAAAAAAATTATTTCAGTGGTTGTTTAAGAGTTTATCAGACAGCTGTGCCATAATTTACCTATTTATTTTCTCCTTCCTGGACATGTATTAAATATTTTCCTATTATAAATAGCACTGGATAAAACTTTCTGACCATTCATCTTTGACTATTTCTGTGATTTTCTTAGAACAGACTCCTAGGATAAGATAACTCAAAAGACTGAAACATTTGAAAAGCTACTGATACATACCACCTTCCAGAAATGTTGAACCAATTTGCACCCCTGCCAGCAGTGTAGAAGGGTGTTCGATTCCCACTATCTCTTTAATGCTAGCCAGTCATCACACTTGTTACTCTCTGACAATGATAGTTAGAAACTGAAACCTCACTGTTTTATTTTAAATTTCTTTGCTTATTAATGAGAGTAAACATTTTCTTCAGATTTATTTGTTACTATGACTTATTTTTTTGTGAATTTCGTTTATGTATTTTTCTATTGAGGATATTTGCCTCTTTCTTACTGATTTTTAAGAACCCTGTATGTATCAAGGTTAATCACAGTTGTCAATAATATGTGATGAAAATATTTCTTATTTGTGCATATTTTACCTTCTCCTTTTGCTTTTTATAGTCCCATGAAGAAGTTTCAAAAAATTTATTCATTGTTAAATTTATCTTTTCCTTTATAGTTTCTGATATCTTCTGATTAATTTGTAAAATATAAATATACTTTATATTTTTTAAAAATCTATTTGATTTTAAAGAATAAATTTTGTTTTAATGAGATTGATTTATATTTGTGAGTTGTCTTGACCACTAGTTAGTTTCCAAAAACCAGCATCCAGACCAGATATATTAGAATCATTTAGGGTCTGTGTTAAAAATACAGAGTCTTAGGCCCTTGGTTTAGACTTGCTAAACCAACACTCTTTGTGTCTAGAAATCTGAACTTTCATCAAGCTCTCTAGATGATTCTAATTGCACTGTAACCATACATAGCTCTAGTGTAGACCCAACAACATAAAAGAGAATTTGCTGGTTAAATCACTAAGAATGCAAGCTTGCCCTCTAGTGGTCACTGGAAAACAAACTGCAGGTACACGATTCTTAAATTCATAACAATGTCAACAACAAATGGCACATATATCCGATGTAATTCATAGAGCCATAGTGGCCAAGAATGCTAAGGGACTGTACAGGTCTTACAGCGTGTTTCCTTCCATTGGGGACCCAGGTCCCTCAACAGCTCGCCCAGAGATGCCACAGAGACCTTCAAGCAGTTTCAGGCTTAGAAGATTTACATGAGTGGGTGGAAAGGGTACATGACTTTTCAAAAATCATTTCAATTCTTTTAGTCCCAGATGGTACAAATTCATTTATAACCAATGTCTTGTGCTGAGTTACCTGTTTTTAGAGTACTGAGAAGAGTAGAAACAGAAGTTAGATTGGAAAAGCAGGCATAAATGGGAAGAGAAAATATAACTCTTCATTCCAGTAGCCTTTCCTTTTGTCCAAGTGGCCTGAACATGCGTGACAATAATAAAATGAGGTGGTGGTAGAGATGATGTGGGTGGAGGAGATGGGAGACTCTGGACCTCACTATGTGACTTCAGAAATCTGCGATTGTCTCAAAAAATGTGTACTCAAACTCTCAGATTTAAAATCCGATGAAGCATTTCTGATACATGTTGAAGAAGAAAATGGTCATATGCATACCCGATGAAAGCAAGAGTGAACACTAAAAATGAATGTTGAGTTTATCTGCTAAGCATGTTAGAACAAAATGGTGATGTTTAAAGTATACTTGGGTCTATGATAGGAAAGCCAGCACATAGCAAAACACACATATTCACAAGGTCAATGTGAATCCTTTTAAATGTACTCAAGGAAGCCTAAAGTTCAAAGCTAAAGTCATGCAAACATTGAATGTCTATAGCATAAATACATGCAAATATCTCCCAACATCAAAACCTCACAGAATAAAGAATGCTAATTGCTGTGGTGGCTCTTCTGACGGAAAAGGAAATCTCAGAGAATAGACACATCAAAGAACTCACACAGCAAAGGGGGACTGTTTAGATCAAGGGTTGGAGAATGATGCTTGGAAAATGGAAAGCAGTTCAAAAATTATAATTTGCAGGAACAAAAAATGACAGTTGGAAGCCTGATTACTGCTGCACGGCTTTTAAAAGCTGCTTTGAAAATATGAAAACTTTTTTTTTTTTTACTATTTTAGGCTAAGATACATCTTTACATTATCTTTCAGGAATTTAAAAAATTCTTTGGCAAATACAAGATTCAGAACAATAACAAATGGACTTTATCACTCAAAGAAAAATCTTTCAGACAGATTATATAGTTTTAACTCTCTCTGTACATAGGGATTAGAAGAATAACTCTACAATGCAGTATGAAGATGCATGTTAGTAAATTAATTGTACTAGAACTCCAATTTGGTTGGCTTTACCACAGGGCTTTACCTGCAACAAAACACAGACAACACACATGAAAAACCTTATATTATCTTGTAAGGTCTAGGCCTTCATATCCTTATTTTGAATGGCATCAAGGCAATTTTTATTTTTACTCTTTTAGAAAGGACTGGATGCCATAAAGATAAGGACTTTCCTTTAATAAAATTACCTTTGGAAATTGAAGCATGGATTTTAAAACCCAGTGTCTCTTCTAACTGGTTATAGTCAGATTCTACAGAGGACGCATGAAGTGTTTCTACCAAGAAAGGCATTCTTCCCCGAGCATGATCATAAAAAATGGTGTGGTTCCAAGTGTACGGGACACTGATGCCATCAATGGTGAACAGACGGGTTGAGTAGGCATACAGCTGCCCAGGACCTGTTTGAATGTAGTCCTCTGTGTAATCCTAAGGAGAATATGGATTTGAAGATCAACATGGCTCATACCATTTTTTGTTTCTTAAGAGTACTATGAGATGCAGAAAGACGGGGGAAAAAAGGCTTAGGGGCTAAAAATACTTAGTTCTCAACAAAATTGTAATTGTACAGTCATGTTTAGATAAATAATTTGAAGTTTGAACCTTTTAATTGTAACTATTAGTTTCATAATTTTACTGCTGTAAATTTCAGTTTAATAAGAGACTCAAAGTTTTAAGTAGAGGATAAAGAAAGATGAGAAAGGGTGATTGTTATTCTTTAATTTCTGACACACTTTTGTGGATGATATACAAAATCTTTTTATGCAAGAATTCTTATTCTCTTTGTCTGAAGAAAATTAAACAAATGGCTTAAATCAACACAGCAGTCATTTTGGGCCTGAAAAGCAGGGTAATAAAACCACTAAGAGAATCTTGTTCCTGAAGATTTTTAAACAAAGACCAGATAATCATTTATAACCTAGATTTGGGCATTTACCCTCCAGGATGAACACGGGGAAATACACAGGTTCTCTGTGTTCTTTCTATGGATCTTTGACTCACAATCTTATCATTGCTCTGATGAACAGTGCAGAGAAATTATTCGGGCATTTTACCTTTACGGTGACTTCAGCAGGTGACTGAAGCTGCAGCACGTAGCCACTCACAACAATGTCGAGCAACAAAGCTCCATCAGCATCCAAGCCCCGGGCAATGTGAGTCATCCGCAAGATTTCTCCTGGGAATCACAAAGCATTCATTTTGACAGCAAAAAATATATGGTTTGTGTAAGCACGGAGCAGAGTTACCTCACATACCAGTTCAGCTATGTTATTTTAGTTTAAACTTGAATGAGCACAGATGATAAGAGAATTAAATTAGCACTTAACCTCCCAATTAAAGAGTTAGGCTTATTGAATGAAGTTTTTTCTAAAATTTCTTTTTATGTGGCAAAAATGTAGCATGTAATTATGAGAAGAATTCCATGCTTTAAACTCACAAGAAATAACAAGGCAGCTCTACAAAAAAAGGATTGAGAATGGAGGAACAGCTTCATCACGCAGACTGGCAATAACCACAAGCCTGGCCACAGAGCTTTGCTCTTTCTGATGCTTCGGAGAAAAGTATTAATGGCAAAAGGGCATCTCAGTAAGTGGATGACACGAAAAGACCCAACTTGTCTTCTTGGTGACTAATGCTGTTTAAAGATATGCCTTCCCTCCACACTTCTTCCTTAAGCGTCGCTGCCATTGAGGCTGACCAACTCTGAAGAGGCTTGCAATGGAGCTCTATAAATACCTGCATGGACCTTGAAAGGGCATGAATAGCTAACACACACTACTTGAGACTATGGATAAGTGAAAAGATTTTAGATTTGCTTGCTTTTATTTCCATCTTTTTGATAAAGAATTGCTGTAAGTTACCCTAGCTGAATCTCAAATTAAAGGCAAAAGTCTTTAATTAATAACAATGACTTATTTTCCTTCTTTGGCCTTTAAAACCCTCTCTAAGGATTTAAAGAGAAAAGATACAGAAAAGAGGAGAAAAAACTTTTGGACTATAAAAATTACTGTACTGCTTGAGAACATGTGGCCTCTTATGACCTAATGTCAGTACAAGTTTACAGGAAAATATGAAACTGCTTTTGTATCATTTATGATAAGATTGCATCAAAAACTTTGTAATTATTCCCTGTGGGAACCTGTAACACATTTTTCTTAACTTCCAATCTTCATGGCAATCATATTTTTAAAAATAATAATAGAATACGAAGTTCAGCTGACACGAACCAGTTGCAAATTCTACTTGGGTTTCTCTTTTGAAGACTGCATTGGTGAGGGTAAAGCCGTTGACTGCTTCTCCTATTTCCTTTGCTGTTGTCCAATAAATGGGATTTAAAATAGAAACTATCTTTTTCATTGCTGAACCTAAAGAAAAAAGGATAAATAAGGTAACAAAGAAAAATATTTACAGTCTTTTATTATTGTTTTCATAGCATGTTCTTCACAAGGATGAAGTCTATAATGTTGAAGAACACAAAAAAATACCCATACCTAATGTACACTTAAGAGCTTACCATTGGAATAGAGCTAAGTACTACTATATTGATGATTTTGTAATAGCATCCTCTAGAAACTTTAAGGGGAAGTAATAAGATGAAGAATAATATATAAATTTTTAAAAGGAGGCTTATGAACAACTTTTATAAGCAAAGAGACTTACCAAGAGTGCGCGGTACATTAGTAATTTTGGCATGTATTACTCTAGTATCAGAGTTAGGGCTATCTGTTACTGTGGCATTAAGAAAAGCAATTCCAAATTCAACATCATTAATATTTCCAATAACACTTCCTCTGGCTCGCTGGGGCCCACCTATTGGGAAAAGAAAAAACATTCCTGGATCAGGAAGCAATTCCATCAACATTACATGGGAGTAAAGAAGGCCAGTATTCAGAGATGCTACAAATCTTCTCTCAAATATCAAAAAGGTCATATGACATCGGAATTTAAAAATGAAATAAATAAGCTTTTAAAACATTTGACTTTCACGTCACACCCATCAACCCCCATAAATCTAGGATCCTTCCAATCTATGTTCATCATAATATTAATTTGCAGGCCAAAGAATACAATCAGCATCCAGTCCCAAAACTAAAATAAAGTATGCATTTGCTGGGGGTGATGAAATGATGAAATGAGAATATAGTGATCATGTCATACACAACAGTAAACAGTTAATATGTCTGAACTCTTTTTATCCTATTAACAATTCTACAAGATGCTTTTAAATAGCTATAGTCTGCAGGTTAGGAAAACAAAGTTCATAGAAATCAAGCAATTTCCCACCATTACATAGCTAGAAAGTGGTGCAATGATTTGAACATGGATCTTCTTGGCATCAAAACTGATGTTCTTTTATTTATTGCTTCCTTCATGAGAACACAAAGAGAGAGAAGAGAGCTCACCAGACAGCCTCTAAGCCTTGTTACGGGTCGCTGCCAACATAAACGTGGAGTATCTGGGGGACACTGTTCAGCCTTAGGCTTTAGATCAAGGGTTTATCAAGTTCTTCGTGATTTTATATATATATATATAAATGCTTAACTTCAGAAAAATTTGAGAAAGATACTATATTTTTGGCAGTGCTGTAAAATTCACACCAAGACGATTTGGTTGAAAAACAATTATACCGCCTGGGGGATGGACACGCTTGAAGCTCTGACTCGGGTGGGGCAAGGGCAATATACGTAACTTAAACATTTGTACCCCCATAATATGCTCAAATAAAAAAAAACAAAACCTTCAGCATGACAAAAAAAATTATACATAAAAAAGAAATGTCTTTACAATAATTTCATACCTTCTTTTTATGAAAACAAAATTATTGGTTACTAGCACAGAATAGGTGGTTAATTAATTTTTTAAAATTAATTTCATGCTTTGACAAGAAGGGCAACATACTGGGAAGAAGCTGACAGTGGAATTTATACACATTCGTTATCTGATATCTTTTAATATATTTTAAAGCAGCGACCAGGTATTTCAGGTACTGTCATCACATACAGGCATATCTCACTTTACTGCACTCCATAGACATTGCAGCCTTGCATGTTGACGATGTGTGGCAGCCCTCTGATGAGCAAGTCTACGGGCATCACTTTTCCAACAGCGCATGCTCACTTTGTCTCTGTGTCACATTTTGGTTAATCTTGCAATATTTCAAACTTTTTCATTATTACCATATCCGTTATGGTGATCTGTGATCAGTGGTCTTTGTTGTTACTATTGCAATTGTTTTCGCGCCCTGCAAACTGCATCCATATAATGCGAACTTAGTCAATGTTGTGTGTGTTCTGACTGCTCCACCAGATGACCAGCTACTCCTCCATCCCTCTCCCTGGCCTCAAGCCTCCCTCATCCCCGAGACACCGTAATACTGAAATTAGGCCAATTATTCACCCTGCAACAGCTTCTAAGTGTTCAATTGAAAGGCAGAGTTGCACATCTCTCACTTGAAGTCAAGTTAGAAATGATGAAGCTTAGTAAGGAAGACATGTTGAAAGCTGAGATAGGCCCAAACTAGGCTTCTTACACCAATTAGCCAAGTTGTGAATGCAAAAGAAGAGTTCTTGAAGAAAATTGAAAGTGCTACTCCAGTGAACACACAAATGATAAGAAAGTGAAATAGCCTTATTGTTGATACAGAGAAATCTTTAGTGGTATGGACAGAAAATCAAACCAGCCAAAAGGCCAAAGCCAAAACCCAATCCAAAGAAAGACCCGAACTCTCTTTAATTCTATGAAGGCTGAAAGAAGAGACGAAGCTGTAGAAGGAAAAAGGTTGTTGGTTTATGAAGTTTAAGGAAAGAAACTATCTCCATAACATAAAAGTGCAAGGTGAAGCAGCAAGTGTTGACGGAGAAGCCGCAGCAAGTTATCCAGGATATCTAGCTAAGTAATTGATGAAGGTTGCTACAGTAATCAACAGATTTTCAATGTAGACAAAACAGCCTTATGTTGGAAGATGATGCCATCTAAGACTGTCATAGCTAGAGAGGAGAAGTCAATGCCTGGCTTCCAAGCTTCAAAAAACAAACTGACTCTCTTATTAGGAGCTAATTCAGTCACCAGCTACATTAGCTTCTGCATTAAGCTGAGACCAATGGTCATTTACCATTCCAAGAATTCTAGGGTCCTTAAGAATTACACTAAATCTACTCTGTCTGTGCTCTATAATGAAACAACAAAGTTTAAATGACAGCACATCTGTTTACAGCATGGTTTACTGAATATTTTAAGTCTACTACTGAGACCTGCTGCTCAGGAAAAAAGATTCCTTTCAAAATATTACTTGTTGACAATGCACCTAGATGCCCAAGAGCTCTAATGGAGATATGCAGTACAAGGAGATTAATGTTGTTTTCATTCCTGCTAACACAATGTCCATTCTGCAGCCCATGGATCAAGGAGTAATTCTGACTTTCAAGTCTTATTATTTGAGAAATTCACTCAGAAATAAGACGTAGCTGCCATACATAGTAATTCCTCTGATGGATCTGAGCAAAGTATATTGAAAACCTTCTGGAAAGGATTCATCACTCTGTAGACGTCATTAAGAGCCTCTGTGATTCATGGCAGGAGGTAAAAATACCAACTTTGACAAGAGTTTTGGAAGAAGATGATTCCAGCCCTCATGGATAACTTTGAGGGGTCCAACTTCCATGCAGGAAGTAACTGTGGAAGTTGTGCAAATAGCAAGAGAACTAGAATTGGAAGTGGAGCCTGAAGATATAACTGAAGTGCTGCAATCTCATGATATAATTTGAATGGATGAAAAGTTGCTTTTTAAACATGAGCAAAGAAAGTGGTTTCTTGAGATGGAATCTATTCCAGGTGAAGATGCTGTGAACATTACTGAAATGACAACAAAGGGTTTAGACTATTACATAAACTTGGTAGAGCAGCCTGCAGGGTTTGAGAGGATCGACTCCAATCTGAAAGAAGTTCTGTGGGTAAAAGGCTATCAAACAGCATTGCATGCTACAGAGAACTCTTCCAGGAAAGAGTCAATTGATGCTGCAAATGTCCTTGTTGTCTTATTTTAAGAAATTGCCACAACCACCTCAATGTTCAGCAACCACCACCTGCTCAGTCAGTAGACATCAACATCGAGGCAAGACTACACCAGCAAGATTACGACACACTAAAGGCTCAGATGATTGTTGGAATTTTTTGCAATAACGTATTTTTAAATTAAGGTATGTACGTTGTTTTTTAGACATAATGATATTGCACACTTAATTGACTACAGTATAGTGTAAACATAACTTTTATATGCATTGGGAAACCAAAGAATTTGTGCGACTTGCTTTATTGCTATTGCAATATTTGCTTTATTGAGATGGTCTGGAACCAAATCCACAGTATCTTTGAGGGATGTTAAATGGGTCTCATTAATTTTTAGGGACTTTTTATTTCTAAAGCAACCTTAAACCTTTGCAAAGCCCAATGGCATCTCGACACTTTAGCAGTATGAAATGGTTATTGTTGGTCTGCGTAGAGCCTTTAGAAGTCTGTCCTCTGAGGCAAGGTATTTCTTATTATCCACCATTTCTTGGAATCCCAGAAAACTCTTTCTAAGGTCCGTGAGTTCTAGAATTCTGAATTTTTACATCACTTATGATACCCAGCTGTGACGCATGCCTTGGGTGATGGTACTTGAGGTCCTCCTATTCTTTCTCCTTGAACTGAACTGACCGTTATTTTACTTTCCACTCTGCCTCCCCCTTTTACCTGTCAAGCCTAGGACTACCATTTATGGTGGTGACAACTGTAGCCTTTTGCCAGGAAGCTTGGAATGGGGAGAGCAGAGGCTAAAACCCAGCCCTGAATATTGACATAGAGCTGCACCAACTAGGGGCAAGAAAGCAAAGTTTTCTAATTCCTCCTCCTAGAGTTGGCACCATTTTTTAATTTGTGGGAGTTTTTAATAATTTGCACAAAGGCTCTAAGTGTTCCAGCAATGGTCCTTCCACAGTCCAACTTAGTTGCTTACCTGGACATGTTTGTATATTGCATCTCGATACCTGAGTAGCGTCTCCTGGACAGGGACGACCACCTTTAGCTGGCGCTGGATTGTCACACAGCCGCTTCCGTGTCTTTTCACCTCTTCCACAAGAGGCAGAACACTGGCTCCAACTGTGCCAGTTTCCCCAACTTCCATCCACTGTGAACAAGAGTGGAATATTCGATCACTATGAACGAATCAGTTTTGCAGGACACACTAGGGTGCCCCTCCCCATACAACTGTCACTTCAGGTCTGAAACGATGGGGAGGCTACAACGAGCACTAAATGAATGTTTCACTCGTTCTGCCGCCGGGATCGAGAGGCTCACCAGGACACATGTCAGTGTTGCACCTCTGGATCTGGGAGTCTGGCCCCCCACAGGCTCTTCCTCCAGCGGACGGACGGGGGTTGTCACACGTGCGGTACCGCCGCATCTGCCCTCCGTCGCATGTCCGGCTGCACGTTCCCCAACCGCCCCAGGGACTCCAGTGCCCGTGGGCTACAACACAGAATCACTGCACATAGAAACAGCTCCAAAAATGAGAAGTGCTAACGATGACATTCATCCAAAATTACGGAAAAGCCCCTCCCCAAGCACTGAAAGGAAACACACAAATCTACAAACAGGCAACTTCCAAAGGAAGATGGCCCGGCTGCTATTTTGACTAGAAACTGGGTGTACGTTCCAGTAATTGTGTGATTCCATTTAACACACATTTATTGAGTCTTAAAATATTCCAGGAGCTGGAGGGTATGAATAAGACAGGGTCTCTGCTTTTGATGAGACAAGGGGGGTAACATTCAGGATACAGTGTAACTCGCCTTTCCAGACATCAAGTTGCTGCTAAGGTCTAGAAATCTAGCCTGATGACTGAATTAAGGCAGAGAGCTGCCTCCTTGCCTCCATAAAAGACTCATGAGCATCGCTAAGAGTTAGAGCGCAAGCGTGCTCTCATCCTTGTACTCTACACTTGGTCCCATAATAGAGTAAGTCAGCTAGGACACAGCCCCTGCCCAGATGAATCAATGGCATCTACGGTGTTACATAGACACGACAGCCACCATCATCATTGTGACATCCTAAAGCAAAGGCTGAAGAATGAAGTAACAGAATACTATATGGACTTAAGAAAGTATAATGCTGACTCACTATTTCCAACACTCACTTGGACAAGGGTCACTATTGCAAAAATCACTCTGGACGTCACTCCCTTCGCATTTGCTTCCTCCATGCTGGGGGGCAGGGTCAGAGCAGTCCCTTGTTCTCTGCCTGGCACCTCCTCCACAGGACGCCGTACAGGCACTCCAGCTGGCCCAAGGTGCCCACTTGCCATCCACTGGAGTAAGGGAAAAACGGATGTGACTTGTTACTACCTAAAAATCATCAGGTTAAATCCTGGGCATTGCTACATTGAGTGATGTTCTTGTGGGTATGGTCAGAATGGAATAGATTCTTACTGACACACCACCTAGATAAGACAGGCAGATGTTGATTTATTAAAGATACGACCAGTGTATTTCTTTTACCTGGACAGTGTCTTTCGTTGCACACTTGCATCTGTGTTTCTGCTCCATCACAGTAAGACCCATCAAAGGATGGAGGGGGGTTATTGCAAAGTCTCGTTCTTGTCTGGGTTCCTTTCCCACAACTTTCGCTGCATGGACCCCAAGGCTGCCAAGTACTCCATGCTCCATGAACTATAAACACCCCAAGAGACAAGAGTTTCAAGCCACAGAACTATGTTTAAAAAACAAAATTATACAAATAAATTAACTCAGTAATGAGTTGTTTAGCCCACAATCCAAAATAACTTAAATTGAACCAAAGGAAACATAATAAATAATGTTCTTCCTTTCTCCTTCCAGTTATATTTTCAGAGGAATTTGTGTCTATAAGGCAATTCAGAAGGCCTACCTAATGCCAAAATAAATGTTTAAAATCACCCAAAGGGGCTATTTCATTAAATTTAAGTTTACTCAAACTACCACATGTATTAATAAACACAATCTGAGTGTTTCAACCCTAGCTAAGTATTTGTCTATACTCTATGCTCTGGGGAAAGTAGGAGGAACTTGGAACCAGGAACAAGGCTATATAACAGATCTAGATGTGTTTATGGATAATAAAACATTACCACAGTGATAACTTGGAACCCAGACTGTGAGACCACATCTTTAAGCCTGATCCAGCTTCATACTTACATGTGTACTTGCATCTTTCAACAGCACGATGATTTGCACAGTGGTAACTCTTTGAAAACTTTTTCTCCATTACAGAATGTTCATGAATTAAAAGTTCTGAATAACACACTCACCTGCTTCCTAAACAACAGAAAAAGCTGACCAGTAGTTTCCAAAGAGTGATATTAAGGCCTTCTTTTTGGTAACTAACATATTACACCATCTGACCACAAGACTGGAACAACCTTATGTTTCCTAACCAGGAGCATGGGCTGAGAATCAACATTACGATTTCTCATATGTGCAAGTCAGTATCAGGTCAGATTTTTGTTTTAAGGGAACTTTCTAGATATGGGGCTCATAAAGTATGTTTCTTGGCCACCCACTTTAACCAAAATCTGAACCAAAATAGGGGCCTTGAGGTCTGAGGCTACATATTCTCTTACTACAACCTATAAGATACCAAAGGAATAAGTTGAAAACCAAGTAATGAAACTATCATTTGTCTGCTTTGGTTAGAAAACATTTTAAAACACATTTTGCATTTTATAATATTCACTGATTTCTAATCGAGTTGCCTACTTATCTTTGTGCTTTGTAGACATAGACAAACATAGTCTTATTTTAGCCAATAAGAATTTGCACCAAAAAGTATTTGGCTAAATCTCAGAGGAAAGAAGAAGGCCTTCAAATTTCTGGCAGGCATTCAAAACTACTTCTCTATTAATTCAGGCTGAAGATGCTCATAGTCCTAATATATAGACTATATAATTTCAAAAAATCTGCAGTTCCAATTATTTTAATATATTCTACTTTCAAGGCCTTTGTTAACAAAAACCCAAATTTCTAATAATATAGAGCCATATAGTATAAATGTATTTTTTATTGGAGGATTATATTTGGGTAACATTTATTCATTTACTATCTGTGTCATTTCCACTGCATATAAGTATAGGTTTTCAGCTGAAGACCTATTTATTTTTATTTTTTAATCAACACAAAAAACCTTTAACCAGAATTGAACTTCATAATGTACAATGTGGTAGAATTGAAATGCTTCTATTATATGAATGGAATGATAGCAAGAAAAAAGAAGAATGATAATATAAACCAAAGAAGGCATAAAACATCATGGTATCTAGATGATACGAAAAAAAAACTATGGAGGAATTAGTATATAAGAAAAATGCAAAATATAATAACTGGATTTCCTGTTGCACTGCATTACAGCTCTGATTATGGACGGGCAATGGAGCATAGTGCCACGTGCAGGGACCAGGGGGCAGATGCCCTGAGCCTGAGTCACTGCTCCGCCCTTACCAGCTGTGTCACCCTGACAAATGACTTGGCTTCTGTGTGCCTAGTTTCATCATCTGCAATAAACAGATAATAAAAGAACATATCTTATTAGGGTTGGGATGAGGAATAATGAGTTTATAGATGAAAATGCTTAGACTAGTGCAGGACACTCAGCAAGCCCTACATAAAATGTACAAGCTATGAGCTATCATGAGCTTCACTCAGAGTTATCAACAGTTTTCAGAAAGACACATGAAAAATGCTTTTCTTTAAGTAATCTGTAGCTTTATATATGTATATATGTGTACACACACACACACACACATATATTTAATGAAAATATTTCTCAAATGGCAGGATGGGCCACCACAGAAGATATTAATCTTTTTTTAGGAGGAAGATTGGCAGCTTAAAAATACTCTTCTAACTGGGGCAGGGAAAGTACAAGATAATCCTGAAGTATCTATTTGCACTAGCAAGTGAGGAAGTGCTCAACAAATCATGGGGAAATCCCAAGAGAACACTGAAGCTGGCCTGAAGGGGATGCTTCCATTAATGAAATCTAGGATAATTTGAGCATCACAATAAATGATAGCAGCGCATTATAAACCATTAAATGATACCTAAGTATCATAACATTGAAAAATACCCGAGTTCTTACTGATATAAATCAAGAAGTAAAGAAATAAGGAAGTTCTTTATAGTAGAAAGTCAATAACAGATATATTAATATATGATAGAGTTAGAAAATATAACTGTCTTTCTGTCTTGCAAAGATCATAGTAATAACTTATTCAAACAAAAATCATAAATGGATGCTAAAACTCATGGATGAAAGATGGATAAGAAGATGTTTATGTAGTCTCAAAGTTGCCCTACAAAATACTTATAAAAGTAAAAATAGTAACTATGCATATAATGGCAGACACAACCTTAACCAAGCAAAGAAATTTAACAGCACCAGGATGGGACAAATTGACATGATGTGCCTTCTGAAATGATGCACTGAGAAGAACACAAAATCATTTCTGGGGTATTCCTGCCAAAATACAAACCTAAATGTAATCATGAGAAAATATCAGACAACTCCAAATTAAAAGCTCTTATATAAATAATGATTGGCCTGTATACTTCAAAAATATCAAGGTCATGAAAAACAAAAAGAGACTGAGAAATTTTTTCAATTAAAAAAGACTAAAGACACATGAAAAATAAGTGTAAGTGTGACCCTAGATTGAGTCTTGGAATGGTACAACTGACAAAATTTGAACGCAGACTGTGGATTAGATAATGTGGTCAGATAATTAGATTAGATAACGGTATCATATCAATGTTACATTTCCCAATTTTGACCACTGTACTGTGTTTATGAAAGAGAATGTCCTTGTTTTAGGGAATACATACAATTGGTGAATCTGGGGAAGGGTCATATAGGAATTCTTTGCACTATTCTTGCAAATTTTCTATAAGTTTGACATTGTTAAAAAAATAAATTTGTACTAACAGCAAATATCTTCTACCATTAACATTTTTTACATACCCTCTGGATGAGAAATACTATCTTAAGCCCACTGCCCATTGTTGAGTGGTAGGCTGAGAAATATCTAACAACCAGCTCTCTGGGGGTGGGGAAGGAAACTGACTTGTAGCATTTGCTAATTTTTGTGGTATAGATACTCCCACTATGGTTGATATCTACCTACCAATATGGCGTCACTAAACTCTCATACGTGCTCTTATCGGGAAGAGATGCTCTTATTGACTGGCACCAGGACATCTATGGCATTATGCAAAAACAATACCTAAATTCAATTGGCTTAGGGGTTGGTGGAATAACTAAAGAAAACCTAAAAAACAGTAAGCCTATACAAAACAACAGAAATTAAGCAAATACTTACTAACACAAAGAGAACAAATTGACTTTTATTTTAGGACATTTATAAATATCATTTAGTTTTTCATTATATAGTTACCTGACAAGTTGTACAAAAATAGCTCTAATTGGGTATTTCTGACATTTTTTTACTTTAGAACAATGCTATTACAATTGGCTTTTTAATTCTTGAAGACTAAAAAATATTTGGCTTTTGATTTATCTTCTTTAATATTTAAGGACAATATTTTATTTTTGTAATGTAATTGAAGTTCTGAACTACAAATTAAGATGTGCAGGATCTAAACGAATAGGCTTGGGAATCAGATCAACCTGGATTAGAATCCTTGATTCACTTTTTACTGGCTAACCGTAGTGTATGTAACCTTAGTGAATTACCTAACATTATTTTCTGAACCTTTCCTCGTCTGCACAGTAGGATACAATACCCAATGTAGTGGATACCTGTCTCTTTTTGGTTTGTCCACATCCCTTTTTCAACCATTCTAGGTAAGGTGTCTCTGCCAGTTGTATGTCACCACTTCAACTCTTTTGAGTCTGCTCAGCATGCCATTAATATTTGAAAGGTATTGTCTGCTTATCACTCTAACTCTAGCAATTACAACAGTGCCTTGAGCACTTTGTTGGATGAATGAACGAATAGATGAACGAACAGTCCCTCCTCTACTCCATATGATTTCTTTCTGGCTGCCAAATAAGGAGCTCTGACCCTTTTCACACGAGATGGGCAAGCTGCCTGAGCTGGTTGTTAGAATATTCATCTCCTGGACTCACTTGAGTTCCAGGGTGAGCATGTGACCCAAACAAAATCAAACAGGGTTCTTTCTCAGAGGCTGATATGAATTCTGAGAGATAGAGAAACTCTTTTTCTCGGAGGCCTTACTTAGATTAAGGCTGCTGTGAGCCAGTAGCTGCCAGCAATCATTTTTTTCCACCACATGGAAAGAGTTTAATAGAGAATAAAGCCAAAGAGAGGAAAGCAGGGATGAGAGACAGAAAACACGCTAGTAAAAACATTGTCCAAACCCCTGGATTCAATTATACCTGAAGAGTTTTCTACTTAAGCTTGTTTAAGTTTGATCTCTACCACTTTAATCTGAAAGAGCCCTACAATGCCAGGTCAATAACAACATGAATATTAAGCACCTAGAATCGCTCCTATCATGACAGTTATTTAATGAATGGTAGTTAATAGTATTTTACCCCTCACCAGTTGTGTGTTTCCAGGCAAGTCTTTAACCTCTCTAGGCTTCCTTTTTCTTACCTGAAAATGGATGGCTGGATCAGATGTTACTTTGTGGCTTTGTAAATACTCATGTTTTCATTACCTGATTAAAAAATACACCACAGTTTGGAGCCTTTGTTCATATTCAATTAAATCAGGTATTTCACTTAACATTGATTAATGTCACGTGTTCATAAGTTTTTTCATGAAACAGATTCTCAAGGATAGAGGCCATCATATCTTTTGACAACGAAGAAGAAAAGGCAATTATACTTCCTTTACAGAAATTAAAAATATGAAACTGTTGCTTATCCTAGTATAATCAGTGGCTTCTCACCTGGGCAAGGCCTAACGTTGCACATGATTATTTCCACCGCGTTCCCTTCACACGGCCTCCCACCATGCTGAGCTGATGGGTTGTTGCAAGTTCTGGTCCTGGTTCGGTTGCCACGTCCACAGCTCCTCGTGCATTCTTCCCAAGGACTCCATTCTGACCAGCTACCGTCCACTGTGCAAAGGTAACCACTATACCATCAGGCATATTTCAATTGAAAGTACTAACACTGAGGCAATCCGCAGGTAAGGAACAGAAACGAATCTCTACTGAACACATGCCTATCAGTTAAAGAAAGAGGCGTACCTGGACACAGCTTATTTTGACAGTTTCTCATTTCAGCATCTGACCCTTGGCAAGGCCTCCCACCATTGGCTGGAAGAGGATTGTTGCACAGACGGCTCCTCTTCTGGATGCCTTTTCCACAGGTGACGCTGCAGGATCTCCACGCAGACCACTGGGAAAACCCACCATGAACTGCAAATAAACATTGCACTTTTGTCTCAGCTTTTGTAAATAAAAAATTGTAAATCAGATTTTATTTAAGAATGCGCTGTGTACAGAACTGAATTTACAATTGCTGAGGAACAGCTTACAGAAGTTCCCCTTTAAGGTAAAATTAAAATCTAAGAGTGAGAGAAGAAACTCAGTCAAGTAGAGCTTCTTCTCAGATCCAATCCTTACTCAGACATGGCTGCTAGAAGAGTCAGAGACCAAGAAATTTATATATTATTTAATTTCTGGATATGAGGCCTTCTTTAAAGCAAATTATATACATTGGGGATTTCTGAGAATACATTTGACTTAGTTTTGAATCAAAAATTTAGGTTTGAGATTTTGAATTATTAACTTGTTATTTTAAAACTCTAATCTGCATTGTTTTATTCCCTTCGGTCTGTAAATTATGATGTGATTTCTGTCCTATTCCCATGATCTAGAAGTATCTCAAGACTAAAGGAGATCCAAAGTAAAACGCTTAATAATCTTTATGCTTCGGGCTGCCCTAGGTACTGTTCATATGAATGTCCCTCTGATCACACTCACCCTGCACTATGACAGGCACTCTGACGAGGACAGAACCCATTAAGTTTCGAGCAACACACTCATAATCAGAGGTATCTTCTCTCTGAGCAGCAGCAATATGTAATGAGTTGTTGGACAACACAGTAACTCGGTCATCCCAGGGGATAGAGTGCCCTTGACGGGACCAGGTAACGGTTGGAGGAGGCTCTCCAGTTGCCTGACAGTTCAGTGTGATGTTACCACCAGCATCAACAACAGTTCCCACTGGCTCCAGAGTGATCATAGGAGGACCTGCGGAAAAGAGCATGTAGTCTTTCTTAGTCTGTGTGGAGTTATAACATTTTTACCATGTATTACATACTAACATTATTTTTTTTTTAAAAACTCTGGTGATTAGTTTATAAAACACTGTTGATTCCCAGCTCCTAAGGTTGTAGGTTGTAATCGCCATTGGTGAAATTTTCATGGCTCTGTTTTATTTAGTAAATGTCAAAAATTTTAAATTCCCCAATAGATCAGCCTAGAATATGGACTCTACAATCACACTTTCTGGATTAAAATTCTGCCTCTGCTCCCTCCTTACCACCTCTCTGAGCCTCTGTGTCCTTAAAAATGGTGCCTACTTCAGAAGCTTCCCGTTAGACTCAACTAAGATGATGTATGCATAACTTTTAAATAGAGTACATGCACAATACTCCTCGTGACTACTGTTACTTTTGTCTGTGTTTTACGTGATGAACAATCACTTCTTTCCTTTGATGATTTTTGAGGTAAAGAGTCATCATTAACTTATTCTTTGTCATGGTCATCATTCATTTGCTCAGTAAACATGTATTGAGAGCCTACTATGTGCCAGGCATTGTGCTAGGTGCTCAGGGTAGAGAGATAACAGATATTTCTAGTCTCAAGGAGCTCACAGTCCACAAATGAACTAGACGAATAACTAATCATTTACTTGTGCTGTAGTATATCTATAGAATAGGTAAATGTGTGCTAGCTAATATTGGAGCATAAACAACAGTAATTTAATAGATCAAACAAAAGCATGCCTCTGGAAACGGAGAGGAAGAGGAAGACACATTCAAGAATTATTTAGAAAATAGAAATGATAGGACTTTGTCATTGAGTGGTATGGACTAAAGGGAAGAATTGATGACTACAGGGTTCTGATTTGGACAACATGGTGTGTGTTTGGGCAATTCAATAGCACATAGCAGGAAGAACAGATTTGTTGGGAGGGAATAGGGAATGATGCATTCATTTAAGACTGTTGAGCTTGAGGTATCCTTGGGACATTCACATAAAGATGTCTAGAGGGCAGGTGTATATTCATATCTAGAGGTCAGAACAGAGGTATGGGCAAGAAATATAGATTTGTGCATCTTTTATGAGGGGATAGGATTGCTCCAGAAGGCACTCTAAAAGGAGAGGAAGACAGCCAGAGACAGAAACCACTGCAACAGCATTAAGAGATGAACAGAAGACAAGTCTATAAATGATACTAAGGACTGATCACTGAAGTAGGAAAAAAAAATCAGGAGAAAAATGGTATCCTGGCAACCAAAGAACGGAGTTTCAAGATGAGACAGGTTAATGGTGTCTACAGTGGATCATAGCTGCTCCAGTAAAGTCCTTTGCAAGAATGTAAAAGGAGTTGTGTATAGTTACCGGCAGAATGCTTATCTTTATATTGGTCTACAGCACCAAGAAATACAGAATACGAAAAGCTGCACTGGGGTGAAGACACTTGAACTGGATTTTAAATAATGAGTATAATTATATGGACAGAGAAGATCAGGGAGATCACTTGGAGAAAAAGACACAGCATGGAGATAGATTTAGCTAATTTCTTTTCTTAGACAATGAGGAGAATGGAAAGGATGATTTACCCTGCAGAGTAGCAGCATACAAAGTTTTAAACACTGGTTAAAACCGTAAAAGAAAATCAGAAGGGTTTACATTTAATAGGAAAGCAAAAGGCAGCCATTTGCATTCTTGAGAAGACGTATGATGGGATGATAGCAGTGTTTTAGTGAGATTGAATTGAAAGGCGGAATGATTTGCTCAATGAGAGGTAACGAATATCAGTAATTCAGGGTGGTGGCTGCATATTTGAGATGAAAAAGTGTATCTGGAATAGACACAACATAAATAAGACAAAAACAGAAGTAAAATGTGTTTGGTTTTGATATTATTATATTATGCTAGTATTTTCTAAAAAGGTATTATTGACACGTTGTCTTTTACAAAAGCAATTCCTTCATGCGAGGGTTGACTCTCTTAAGCAAATGTCATATAATGTATTATTCTTACATATGCCCAGTATCACCCTACACAATTGCATTCTTACTGACGCTAATGTTAGCTTTACTCTAGAAACTTTCAGGGCCAGTGCTTTTACTTTTCTCTTAGAATTCAGATTGCACCCTGTACTCAATAAACTGTTTTTGAATAAAGTAAATATCTCAGATTTATCACTCAATACTAAATGGCAACATAACAACTAAGTTAGCTCATCTGCTCATATTATTATGGACAAAGAAAGTGCCAAATAAGACTCAGAACCCTAATTTAGATACCATATTTGGACATTTTCAATTGCACCTAAGTCTATAAATTAATATAACAATAAAATTCCACACAGACATCTTTTAAGGCTGAATTAATTCATCATTCGCATAATTACCAATCAAGTATGAGCATTTTATCAAAATAAAAACATTGCTTCTGGTGCTGTAATTTTAATTTGAACCAAATTACATTTTTAGCTTTTTTATAGGCTTCATTTATTAAAATGAATTTATTGTTAGTCTGTGTAGATGAGCTGCTCTAATGCAGCCTTTCTGAAACCGGGTCAGTGGAACACCATTGCAAGAGAGACTGATCTTGTGACACCCTACCAGCATTCACCCAATAAAACCGGGACAAAGGTCATGGGAATAACATTTAATTCGAAAAATGTGACATATTATATTGTCCTCTGGTTGAGCCATAATTCACATCAGTACATTAACATTTCTAGAAAGAGCTGCAGTGAAGAAACCTGGTACTGCTAGGCAGGGCTGGGCACATAGTTGGTGTTCTTTATATGTTTCATAAATTAATGAGTTCTGTTTAATCCATTTTTCTTAGTCTTCTTTGACTATAGAATCCTATTTTATTACTAATAACATCCTACAACATTATCATTTGACAGACAAGTACTTTAATAAAACATTGCCTTAGATATCTATTAAATATCTGTTATCCAAATCTTACAGAATTGTAGTTTGGCAAATGGCTGTTAGAAAATACTAGACCAGAGCATCTTTCAATAGTGAATGAAGAAAATGGAAATTTATCCTGTTCAATACTGAGCCTATTCACAAAATAAATAAGCTTGCTTAAATTCTCAACCCAGTGATGTTGTCTTTGCTTCTGTACTCCCCAGTGGGCCTTGGAGTCTTTCATGTTTTTCTAACCATGAAAACCTTGTTTTCCAATGGCTTGAGGAGCTTCATGATGAGTAAGTATGAGGATCCCACCCAGAACATTTAGCTATTTCAAGAAAGAGTGACAGCAATAGACCTGGATCACTTTTGAGCTCATTTATGTTAGTCTTTATTTTTAACAAATATTTAAAAAGTGCCACAAAATGATATCTTTGCAAGCATGGTTGCAAGAACGGTGGTGAACTGTAAGAAGGGGACTCCAATGAATATGAATATGTTGTAAAGAAAAAGATCTACCTCCAATTTCAATCCTACACTGCATGTTAGATAAAATAGAGAAAAATAACTGTACAAAAGTATATCAGTTTTATACTTGATGATAACTGTTCTATGAGCTTCAGAAACTAAATTAGACATACTCTGAGAGCTGCCACTAATAAACTTGCTACAAAGAAAATGAACATTCTTTATTAGGTAATGTTTTTTAAACCAGGTGTTTGAGTTTCATCAAGCAGCTTACTTTGCAGAGTCAGACTCATGCTGCGCTCCACAGCCCCAGCTTCATTGGTGGCGACACAAGTATAGTCCCCAGCATCTTCATTCTATGGAAATAAGCAGTATTTTTATAAAAACATGATCCTACGGTGCAGGGCAAATCACTTTTTTCACCATGATGCTGATTTATTTGAAATTTCATTTTTGAGAAGGCATTTTAATGGAAATGAAAATCTACATATATCTAACCTCATAAATAGAATTAAGGAAGGAGGAGGAGGAAGAAGAAGAGGAAGAGGAGTGGGAAGAAAAAGAAAAAGAAATTGCAAGCCCAAACTTTTTCAAAATGGCCTATCATTGATCTCCAGGAGTAACAACTGGTAGGAACTGAAGCAAAAATAACATTATTTTATAATCTATCTGAAATTATTGTACTAAAGAAAAATACAGTGCCATTCTTATGGATATATTAAAAAGTATTAAAATAATCAGATGATTCAGATATTTAATTTGAGGTTTTGATGTATTATTCAAAGAGAAGTTTCTGGTAGGCAGCTGAAAATGGAACTTGGAAGAGTTTCAGGGTTGGAAATACTACTTATTTAAAAATCTGAAATTGTATGGTGAAAAAAAATAGTACTAGTATTAACATTGGTATTAGAAGAAGTACTAAGGATTTCAGAAATAATAATATTTATGTACAGGAAAAGGAAAAAGTGGTAATGAAGAAGCCTGAGCCTTATTAGTGTTATAGCAACTAAAGGTAGAAATAATCTCTCAGTACTGAAGGAACAGTTAATAACACCTAATGTTGAAGTAAAATCAAGGACAATAAAAGATTGAGAATGGTCCATTGAATTGGGTAATTAGATAGTATATTTTAATTATTATTTAAATCAATCAAACAATGAAAGCACATAAAAGGTCTCACCAAATGCAATTTAACAAATTAACCATATGTGTTCTACCTAAGACACCTTCAGATAAAATATCTCACTTTGGGGTCATGTGACCCCCAAATTAGAATAATAACCAAAGCACCACTCATTTTCTGAATTACTCAAGCTTTGGAAAAACCTAATACAGTTATCAGCTTACTGACAAAAATCTACTCTATAATTCATTTGCAACTGTGTTTGTAATTCTTATATTTCCTTGTTCTAAAACACATTTGAGGAGGTTATCTCCTAATGTTAAATAATAGGTCAATGATCGGGACCAAAGTAGCAAAATTATCTTATTGCTGTACTTAGTTGAA
The DNA here is from genome assembly GCF_020740605.2 of Lemur catta. Classification (NCBI taxonomy): domain Eukaryota; kingdom Metazoa; phylum Chordata; class Mammalia; order Primates; family Lemuridae; genus Lemur; species Lemur catta. The sequence continues at coordinate 21,378,247 of NC_059150.1, read as the reverse complement.
AGGGCTAAAAATACCAATTTTAACCATCATTTCAATTTTTAAAAAGGAGTTCTTTGATTCAGATTTTATGATTTAAGTAAGAATGTAAGAGAAACTTATCTATGCCACTTACAGAGGGGCTTAAATGTGCATCAGTAACTCCAGTGTGACCTACCACAGTGCCATAGATGGCGAGGGAGCCATTGCCCAGCTGCCGGATTCTGTGGCTAATTTCAACGTCCACTCCCTTTCTGCTCCACTGGATGGTTGGGGTGGGGTCTCCTTTCACCTCACAGTTCAGGATTGCATTACCACCAAGAGGCTCAATCCAGTTAGACGGGTAATCGCCTTTGAAGACTGGAGGTTCTGGAAAATAAGATAAGACAGGTGCAAATTAAAAGTAAGCACTGATACTTTCTTTGTGATTTTTGACCTATGTAGAAAGATAATTTACAAAAGAAGAGGAAAAGCCACTTTAAAACCTCACAAATTTTCCAGAACCAACTGCTGGATGTAAAATCACCAGATAATTTTGTCAATTTCAATATTCTAAGGGGATGATTCCACTTTGTGTGAAATGATCTCTTTACTCATTTCTTATCTATTTTCGAGTTGAAGTCTCATAATTTTTTCCCATGAATTTGTACATCTGTGAAATAAGACTAAGTAGCTTCATAAACTGAAATTATGTTGTATTACTACATAGTAAGGAAACAAAACTCAAATCATTCATGATAAATAAATTAGAAATTAAAAACGGAGTACTTTTACCTACCTTTCACATAAACAAACCCAATTGCTTTCACAAAACCAACGCTGTTCTCTGCGGTGCACACGTAAGTACCCGAATCCTCTTTTGACATTCTTTCAATAACAAGTTCACTGTGTCCATTGACACTGTCAAAGTGGGCTGAGGGAAACAAGTTAGGGAACAACATAAATGCCTCCCAGTAACCCAGGAAATATTTCACGACAGCTCAGTATTTTGCACGCTAGATTTATGAGTCAGCACAGCACCTGAACCAAGGAAACAACACTGGAGAAGAGAGCCTTTTCCACAGATTTCTTCCTCTGAGTTATTTACCATGTCTATAGACACTTGTTTGAAGAATGAAAAACAGCAGAAGGAACAGGAAAAGAGAATAAAAACAAACATCTCTGAAAAACTATTTTAAATTCAAAGTACACCTTTCATCTCAACGTGTTGCTCAAAGTTGGCTCGTAGTCTCCCTAGGTTTCAAAAATCTTTCATTCAGAAATATTACATTTTCCATTTCATGTATCTCACCATCACTTTTCCTCCCAAACAATTTACATCAATAGCATAAAAATATTTTCAGCTTATAATTTAACTGAGTTGGCAGGTCAGAGGGGAAATCATGAAACATACGCTAGTTAGGTAACAACGACAACAGGGTCAAAGTTATAACAATTTAAACTTCTCTATAAATCCTAATTGGTGATTATACAAATATTTACAAAGCCACATATTTATTTATTTAAAAATTTATGATATGAATATTTGTAAAATTTATATTACACATTTACAAATTTATAATATTTGGAATAGAATATAAGGTAAACATGCTAATCCTACAACTAATACTAAATAAGATTCTGACTAAACCAGCTAATACCTAGTATTAATGAACTATGTTTACCTTGCATGCTTTCCCCTATTCAAATTATTTTTAAAAATTTCATATTTCTGAATATTAAGTGGAAAAGTAACCTTTAAAAGTATAAATAGCTAAATTAGTACTACATCTTCAGAAAACAGTATTGATTAGACTTTTTAGGCTTTGCTTTTCCTTAGTGAGGTGTGCTATTGTTAAGGTAATAGAGTTGATGAATTTCAGTCATTAACATAAATCTTTATAACAGAAAAAAAACCTCACGCTTATTACTACTTTTCTAGCAAGACAGTTAGTAAACACTAAGTAGTACAGTAATTCAGAGCTCAGTTTTGGGATAGGACAACTTTTCTGTACTGACAATGCCTTTATGCTGATGACAAAGTTTAAGAAATAAGTAGACATTTGTTCTCAGGTGAGTGCTCCTGGGTTTCAGGCACTATCTTAACATGTAGTATACATGGTGACTAGAAATTTTCTACATAAATTGATCCACACTATTAATATAATAGGGATTGATTCACACAGTGAGAAGCAGAAGTCTTCTCTGTAAATTAGGTGAATTTTCAGGATTCCCACAGTAGCCACCCTAATACATTTATCAATGATGAAGGAGGTTCAGGTGGGATAAGTTTTGTTGCCCACATATATACAATACTGTCTTCTCATGGGGTAGGAGGATTATTTTTAGGTTAAAACAATCTACTTATAACCTGCAATATATGGTCCTGTGATCAACTTATCTTTTCAAAAGAATGAACAGAACATACATGCTAGGTAGAGGGTAAAATCCAAGCAAAGGCACACGTTTTACAGAATTTAAAGCAATCAATTCTTCAATTGTTACTTTTCAAATGATTCTCACAGGTAAAGGAAATAGAGATGGGTCTAGTGTTTTATATGGATGTATTTATTCACTTCTTAAGAATTAAATCACCAACCTGGGATAATATTATTATTGAAGGTCCATGTCAATTTGGGCAATGGAATACCAGTTGCTTTACAGCTTAATCGTAGCTGTTCTCCTTTATTTAAGGACACATCTCCGGGAAGTTCGGTAAAAGTGGGAAGGACATGCACGGTCAGACTGACAGTGTGTGTATCTTCACCTGCATCGTTGTTAGCAACACAAGTGTAGGTGCCCGAATCCTCCAACTGAAATTAAAAAAAAGAAATCATAACACTTAAAATGTCATCATCTTACATCCCATGACATAAAATACACTAAATTGCATAGCTAGGTCTCCAAAGGAAGCTTTTTGTCTAAAACAATTTAAATTTCCCTCTGTTGTCCAAACTATCAGGTTAGCTTTTGCATAACGTAATTTAAGATGAACAGGAGTTTAAACATAAGCCCATACCATACAGAACTATAGCGATCATAGTTTTCTAAAGAAAACTTTAGATTCTGTACTGCTGCTCTGCAATGCACAAATAAAGAACTAATAATCCCACAGGCTAATAGCATCTTGACAGCACAGTTGGCTCTCCAGGTAATGTGGTACCAAAGATCACCAAACTATCAGACGAAAAGGCAAGAGTAGAGCAACATTACATACAATTCTAAAGTTTCACTTGCTAATCCAATGTCTAACTCTCATCACTCATCTTATTTGATATATTGGCAGCATTTGACACAAGTAGGACTGGCTTCTCTTTGAAACCCTGTCTTCACTTGGCTTCCAGGACACCACACTCTCCTAGTTTCCCTCCTACCTCCCTAGTTGCTCCTTCTCCACCTTCTTTTGCTGGCTTCCTCTCAACATTAACATCTTAATGTTGCCACGTGAGAGGCCCTTGGGCCTCTTTTGTTCTCTGTCAGTACTCAGTTCCTTGCTGATCTCAACCAGTGTTATGGCTTTAAATATTATCATATGCTGATGATGACCAGTGCCTCCAGTCCAGATCTTTCTTCCAAACTCCAATTATATTGAACTCACTTCAACTCTTTCCTTGGGTGCCTAATAGATACCTCAAACTCAGGCCCAAAGCTGGACTCTCAATTTCTCCTTGCCCCTTCCTGTGCCACCTGTAGCCTTTACCATCTCAGTTGATGGTGATTTCATCCTTCAGCTGTGCATGCCTTTGGTCTTAGACATTTGAGTTATCCTTTATTTTTTTCTTTCTCATACCCTATTTGCAATCTATCAGGAGATGCTAGCTTCAAAGTATATGCAGAATCCTGCAACTCCTCGCCTCTTCTCTGCTAACACTCTGCTTTGAGTTCTATCCGTTTCTCATCTGCCTCTAGAGGGTCTTGCCAGAGGTCTCCCTGCTCCTGTCCTTGCCTCCCTACTGTCTAGTCTCCTTACAATGGCCAATGTAACCCTTCAAAAATGTAAAGCAAATAATGTTGATTCCCTGCTGAAAACCTGCTATGGATTCTGACTTTTACTCAGAGTAAGAGGCAAAATTGTTACAAGATCCTATATAATCCAGTCTCCCTTTTTCTTGACTTCTTTCTCTTTTCAATCCCTTTCTTCTTTGCTTTCACTGGCTTCCTATTTCTCAAATACATCAGGCATGTCCCCACTTTAAGTTCTTTGCTTTACCTATTTTCTTTAGCCTGGTATGCTTCTCCTTTAAATATCTGCTTGGCTAACTCATTTCCTTCAAGTTTTACATAAATGTCACCTTCCCAAGGGGGTTTATGCCAATCATCTTATTTAAAATATAACCCGCACCACACCAACTCCTGATGCCCTTTACCTCTCTCTTATTTTTCATACTACTTATTTTCTTCTGACTTAATGTATACATTGCTTATTATTTTTAGTTTTTATCATTTCCTTTCTCTAGAAATACACTCCATGAGGGCAAGGATCATTGATTCTTTTGTTCCCTGATGTATTCCCAGCGTCCAAATCAGTCCTTGTCACAGAAAAGGTGCTTGATAAATATTTGTTGAATTAATGATTGAATGATTCCGGATGCATTAAGGCATACCTTACACACGTTTTTCCTCTTTTTTAAATGTTTAAGAATTTTTTTCCATTGAAGCACCAAAGAATTGGAAATATAACATAAAAATTACAATCATTAATTATAGATATAATCTTAATTTTGTTGCATACTATCATGTTTTTTAAAAAAAGGGCAAACAAGAATCAATGGTATTGCCTGCGAAGGTCTCCCCACCCGCACACCACTTAACTGTTCTTAAATTCCCAGGTTGTGACAAATTAAGTTTAAAGTCAAGGTTTTTATGAAAATGAAGCTTTTAAAAATCTGGATCATACATATTATTCACAAATAGACTTCTATATATCATTTATGTCTCTCAATCTGGTATTTATAGATTACCTTACTATTGGTACTATTTTAATGTATCTGAGTAATTGTTCCACTATTAAAACTCTAAACTGTTTTTTTTTCTCATTTAATTCCTTAATGTCTAGAAGAGTGATTGAGGGGTCAAATCCAACATTCCTGAACATGGGGGTAAGGCCCATTAGATACATTTAGCAGTTTAAACAAAAGAAAAGATTTATCTTTATTTTATCAATTCTAAAATTCATATTTTTTAACTTTTAGTATCTGAAATTGGGGTACAATTTAAACACTGATGGTCTGCTATAGTTTACTTGACTGTATTACTTCTTTCTTAGTGGTACATAAAATCCTGGTGCATTTTATGATTGATGGAAACTCAGATTTGAATAAATACAATTTTTGCTGGCACATGTAATTATGTTAGGGCCTAATGACATAGCCTGTCACTAGGGCTATTTACCTGGTAATCCCAGGAGACTGGCTAATTGGCTGAGATTATACTCTAAAGTAAACATAATCCATTTAATCATTGTAGTCTGTTCAAATTTACTCCTGCCCAAATTTTGTGATGAAATTTGGGCATTTTGAAGGGTTATGAAAAGGAACAACATATGCACAAATGTTCTGAAGGATTCACCCTTTCAGTGTGTCTAATATTTGGTGTGAAGTGTTGATACTATCAACCCACATAATTTTTTGAAAAGTCATGTGATGTGCGTATACAGAGATTCCTCTTTAAGAGGATTGATTACCACTGAAAAACTGAAATGCTCCTAACAGCTACTACTCTGAAAATCTGGAGAGGTATCACGTAAGAATATCCAAAAGCCTCAGTTTGCATAGATCCCTGAGACTTTAGCTTCCACGTCAATGATTTAAAAACCGGAAAAGAGCAAACCACTGCCTTTTTTATTTACTTAATAACACATAGACATTCTTACATCTCCTCTCTTCTTATCATTCCCATACATTGTTATAAGCACAGACTATAGCACGGGAACTCAGCATTTTTCCTGATAAACACAGATTTCCACAAAAATACAATAACAATTTTAGAGGAAGGACACTTGAGTTCCTACTAACTGTTAAATACTTTCTCATTTAAGGGACATAAAATGAAATATGTGTAAAATTAATTTTGTGACCTGACTTTATAAGAATATTTCCTTTTATTTTGAAAGAATATATTTCCAAGCTAAATTACTAAATGTAAGAAAGTGAATTAACAAATCTGGCTTAAGATAGCTGGTCATGTCCCATTAAACTTACCCCAACATTTTCCAAAACGAGTTCTCCATATGGTTCAGCAGTGTATTTTCCTACCAAGTTAGTTAAAGGAACATTGTCTTTTTTCCAGTTAATTGCTGGTGTGGGGATTCCATCAGCCACGCATGGCAGAATGGCTTGTGAGTTCTCATTGGCTGTGAAATGTACTTCTGTACTTCGGATCCTGGGTGGTACTATGAAAAGTTGAAAAAAAGGTAATCATCCAGGAAGTTCGATAATATCTTTATTCACATTGAAAATTAACAAACAAAAGACTCTTTTAAGGGAAATTTTGCTAGAAATAATAAAAGAACTATTAAGATGTTGATTTGTTTGCTGCTATGAAAGTAATCAATATCTTTGATGCTAGTAAGAATTCTAATGTATTCAAACTTCCTGAATATATTTACATTCCATTTCTGAGCAAATGACTTAGAACTGGGTTAAAAATCTTTACGTTTTATTTGGCTTCCTGACTTTTCCATACTTCAGTTTCTTCTACTTATTGTAGTGAAGTGAAACAAACTATCAACAAAGCCCAAAAATGCTTCAATCGTTATGTAACTGCTGGATTTGTCTCACAGATATATTAGGAGGATGAACTAGTAACAGTTATCATAAAACACTGTAAAACACTCACCCATATTGAATATCACAAAGGGCTATTCAAAAATATATTTATTGTAGTATTTCACATGTTAGAATGAATGCAAGTAAACCAGATCAAGACATTTAATTCAGTTTTTATGCTGTAACTGAGGAAATTTTTATAGCGATTTCATAACTTTGTGCATTGTAATACCAAATACTTCCTGTGACCCAATTTTTTAAACTGGAATTTAGACAAAATAGAGATGAACTAAATACTTTAGTGTACTAAAAAAACACCTTAGTGGACTTAGAACTAAGATATTTATTTCTAAAGGAAAGACTTAAAAAGCATTAACAATTTTTGGTTCAAAAAAAGTAAAAAAACACTTCCCTCTCACAACAATGAATTTTGGAATTATTCAAATGTATAAGTGAGAAATGGACCAATTTTAATAATACGGTGATTTTTAATTCTGGCTAAATTGTTTATTCGATAAAAAATGTTTACACTTGAAATTGTCACTGTAACTATGAAGCTGTAGAAAACTCAAACACACTTGGAAAATAAAAACAGCTTTCACGATTTTTTGAAAAAATTAAAAAGCAGAAACTCCTCATTATAATAAAACTTACCTTGGAAACAGGAGTTGGAAGCAGTTAAATTTGCTATTGTTTCCTACCACTGATATCAACAAGGGTTCTATCTTTAGACTTAAAATGTACAATAACAACTAAAATATTTCAGTGCTGATCTTTAGATATTTTGCCAGTTGTCTTAATACCAAGGAAAAAGTATTTTTTTCTGTTATAAAAATACACATGTATTTTGCTACTTTAAAATAATGAATCAAACAGACCTCCAACTCCCATGAGGTTCATACTATATAACGTCGTCATATTATGATAGTTCTGAGCCGAGATGACTTGAAGCTTGAGAAGTCAAGCAGAAGAGTCACAAAACACAAACGGGCTCGTCGTAAGCCAACTAATCACAATAAGAGGGTATTATTGGCAACACGTTAATCATCCTGGCGGGAGGAATGAAATCTCTCTCTCACACACACCATGTGCACACACATGTAGATAGAGCCTACGGAAACAGCTCCGAAGGAGAGGTGCACCTGCACCCCCGCACACACCTTGCATCGCTGAGTTTCCATGGTTGTCATTTGCATCGCGTTTGCTCACGCTGGTCTTTGCTCTTTGCTCGGTAAAGCAGCAAACCGAACTAACGCATGCTAAGCGACCTACCGTGCACCGTGAGCGTGGTGCTGGCGCTGCTGGCTCCCGCCGCGTTGGCCGCCGTGCACGTGTACCGGCCCGCGTCCCCGGGCTGGGCAAAGGCCACGTGCAGAGCCCCGGAGCTGAGGACGCGCAGGCGCACAGACTCCAGGACCGCCCGCCCGTCCCGGTGCCACGTGACGCTTGGCGGCGGGAGGCCCTGGGCCTCGCACGACAGCGTGACGGGTTTGTCCACGGCAGTCACATAGTCCTTTGGAGGAGGGCTAATGACTGGAGGAACTAAAAGATGCAAAGTTCAAACGTTATCTTAAAAGCCTGAGTGCACAAATTTTACACTACAGTACTGCTCCAGAAAAGTGAGCGAACACTGGTAGGAAACAAAATTCCGACTTCTATCAAATCATCAAAAAAGCGTCACTATAGTTTGCTTTCATTGGAACATAAACTTCAGTGAGCCCACTTCAGAAAATTAGTCTCTATCTAGTTAACAAATAAATGTAAGTCATAGTCGATTTTAGATGAGGAGATAAACATCGACTTGCGTGTCTGGAAAGGTTGGGCTGTTTCAACGTAAGTATTTTCTTTAAAATGCATGAATTGTGTAATGCACTTTAGGTACTTAAACTTCCAAAGTAGACTCCCTCGTGTTTTGGGAAACATTCAACTGCTCAAAGATACTTTTACTCAGGTATTTCCTACAGAGCTTAGCATGGTGTATTATACACATTGGCCATATTTACTTAAGTATTATTTGAGTAAATGAATAAATAGATCATGGAAAATAACTGCATAGGTAAAACTCTTCCCACTTCTTCAGAAACCTGTAAAGGGGCTTATGATAAGGATTTCCCTTTCAAGTATTTATAGTAGGCTGATCACACTTAGGTATTAGCCTATTCTACCAAGTTTTATGCATCATCATAAAAAGGCATATGAAATAATTATGAATAATCATATCAACATTATTTATAGCAACCGAAATCATATGGTTGAATTTTTGCTTATCATTACATACTGTATCTTCCAGGAGATAGTCTATTCAGAATTTCCTGCTTCTGGAGCACACAATTATCTCTGGTTGCTTTTGGAACGTTGAAATGCTTTTAGTTGTTTAATGTGTTTCTTAGACCCTTAATGGTTCTCATATCAATCATTTTAATCATTTAATGAAGGAAAAAAAAAATCCCTCGAGTCTTAAACTGTTCTTTTATTTGATCTCTGTGTTTCTGGAACCAATCAATACTTTTGGGTTCTTGTCCTACTTGTCCTACTCAATTGTATTCAACACAGCTGTCCACGCCCTTCTTCTCGAAACACTATCCTCCCTTAGCCTTGATCTAGTTTTCTCTTACATATCTGCCCTCTCCTTTGTATTCTTTTCCAGAATCCTCTCCTTTCTCAGACCTCTAAACAATGCGCTGTCTTGGGACTTTGGCCTTAGAAATCTTTTCTGTCCATATTCTCTTTTCCTAGGTGATCTCATTCAGTCTCATGAATTTATGACTGATTACCTTCAAATTTTTATCTTAGACTATACTTCTCCTGTGAGCTCCAAATTCATACATATTCAGTTCTCTACTTGACATCTCCACTAGCCTTTCTAATAGTTTCAAATATTTAATATGAGTAACAGAAACCATGGTTTGCTTCTTCCAAAACCAGTTCTTCCCCTTGAATTCCCACATGGCACTATCATTTGCTCACTAGATCAAGCTTGAAGCCCAAGAAACATCATTAATTATTCTGTCTTCCTAACCTCCCATTTCAACAGCAATCCTGTCAGTTACATCTCCGAAAACATCTTAAATCCATCACTTTTCTCCTTCACTCCAGCCATTCACACCCCTACCCCCACTTCCGGATCATAGCACCCTGTTCAGATGATAGTTCTTCTAGCTCTAGTCTCAACTTTTCTCTGGACAATTATCTACATAACAGCAAAAGAGGTCTTCCTAAAACCAAATCAGTGTCCTGTTAAACCCTTCAAAAGCTTCCCTTGCACAGGGAATAAAATGTAAGTTTTTTATGGCACGTTGGGTCATCCATGCACTAGCCCCACCTACTTTTCTGATATCCCTCATGCTTTGTTTACCTTTCACTTGCTTACCACTGTCTAGCCACACTGGCATACTTTGTTTCCTCACTTTTTCCTGCACTGGGGCCATTGCACATACTGTTTTCTCTCCCTTGGACACTCCATGAACCTGCCCATGGCTTATCCTAGCTCATTAATCAGGTGTCAGCCAAAATGTTACCCCTTCAGAAAAGCCTTCCCTAAGCATTAATCTAAAGTGATCCCCAAGTATCCCGATTATTCTCCATCTCAGCTTTTAATTTTCCTCTACATAGCATATATCAAATTTATCACCATTTCATTTATTTGATAGTTTTTTCCTTCCCCATTATAGCTTAAAACCATAAAAGAAGGATCATGTCTGTAATGTTCCACGTATTTTCAGTTAGAATAAACATTGAAAATACAAAGAAATTAGATTTACAATATGCAGAAAAGTGAGCTTTGCTATATTCATTAATTGACCATAGGAAAATCACACTAGAAAAGAAATTCAAAATCAGCTGATTCAAATTCAATAGCTTGAAACCTATTACGAGGTCACTTATTCACAGAAGCAATGCATGCAAGATATGGGAATTATATCAAGAAAATATCCATTAAATGAGAAAACATGAAAATACCCTGCTTTTTCTTGAGAATAATTTTTTTTCATCAAGTTAGTTTAACTGCAGTTATGATTTTTTTAAGTGGACATTATAATCCAGTGTTTTATAATGTATCCAAGTATATGGAAAGAATAATTTTAAAAATCACCTTAAATACCTACTACAATGAAATAGAGTACCCAATGCAGATCCATGGAAGTTCAAAATACTATGGGGTACCCTACTTTTCACAAGAACAATGGCAAACAAAATCAAATACATTAAACTTCCTTCTTCATAAGGGTTATAGAAAAACAAATAGGTTAATGCAAACTAAGAACGTTAAGAACTATGGGGAAACTGCAGCATAATCATTTTAGATATATGAATATTTGTTATACATTGTTATAAACATTTTCAAATTGAAAACGTAGAGATGAATTATTTATGTACCTTGGACATGCAGTTTGATCTTGCCCAAGGCCGTGCCCGCCGGGTTCTGAGCCACACACATGTAGGTGCCAGCATCCTCTCGGACAGCTCTGGAGATCTGTAAGCCCCCACTAGGAAGGACCGCGTGGCCTTTGCCTACATCGCAGTTACAAAAGCAGTGTGAAAAGAATTTTTATTGTCATTTAAAAAAATCATACTGACTTCTGAATTATAAAACAACGAATGTGCCTGAGAGAAACAGTGGTAGGTACCTGAAGTGATAACATTGATGCCTTCTTTTTGCCAAGTAATGAAAGGACTGGGTGTCCCTGTTGCTTCACACGGTAATAAAATGGGATTGTTTAGGATGACATCTAGTTCGCTTGGTTGGGGCTGAATGACTGGAGGCTCTATAAAATATGATCCATCAACAAAAAGGAGTCATAGCCCTCACTGGTTAGTGGCAGGAACATCTGTTGTAGTGTGAGTTTAAATATACCCAAATTCATAATTCCAAAATATTAGTGCTTTGACTGTCCAAGAGCAAAGTGAATATTAGCCACCTTACATTCTTTGAATCTTGCTATTAAAGCAAGTTTCCATTAGAAGAACTCCATTGGAAGACTAGAAGCAGGAACAGATTATAAAAATCCAAAAGAAAAATAATTGTGAGGTTGTTTTGAGTGGTTTTTCATCTGTGTGCCTTTTTTAGTCTATGGAAAAATATTTTCCAGGTTTTCATATTCCCAAGATATTACTACTATGGTTCATAGCTCAAGATAGTACCGTCTTTCAAGAATAAACATGACTGAAAAAGACCCCCAAAACAAAACAAAAAACCCCAAACCCAGCAAAGTTTTAATGAGTAAAATAACCTTCCATACCTTGAACATGAAGGATCACATGTCGATGAACAGAACCGGCTGCATTCCTAGCAACACAAGTATATCTTCCAGCATGGTTCAATTGGGTGGCAAATATTTCAATTGCTCCTAAAAACAAAAAAAGTTTTAATATATAATGTATCCTTATTTTTCTTGTTCAATGAATTATGTCTCTTTCATTTTTTTTTTGTGTTTCTGTACCTAGCATGGTGGTGCTTGGCTTATACTCATACTTGTATCCCCTGAAGTGCCTAGCACAATACTTTTTTATTATTATTAACAGTTTTATTGAGGTATAATTTACATATCGTAAAAGTCACCCAATTAAATGCATAATTCAATGATTTCCAGTCCATTTACAGAGTTTTTCAACTATCACCAAAATCTAATTTGGTTATAGAATATTTCCATCACCCCAGCAAGAAACCACTAATCTATTAATATTTTCTGGTTCTACAGATTTGCCTTTTCTGAACACTTTATACAAATGAAATCACACAGTATGTGGTATTTTGTGTCTAACTTATTTCACTGTGAGCATAATGTTTTTGAGATTCATGTGTTGAAGCATGCGTCGCTATTTTGTTCCTTTTTATTGCCAAGGAGAATTCCATTGTGTGGATACAGCACATTTTGTTTAATCCATTCATCAGTTGATGGACATTTGAATTGTTCCCACTTTTTGACTATTGTGAATGATGCTGTATGAACATTTGCATACAAGTCTTTGTGCAGACCTATGTTTTCATTTCTCTTGGGTAGATACCCAGGAATGGAGTTGCTGGGTCTTACGGTAACTCTGTTTAACATTTTGAGAAAGTTCCACACTGTTTTCTTGGCATAGTACTTTTTGTTCTATAGAGCAGTTAACTTCTGTGTTATGATTTAAATTGCTCCCAATCTATACAGGTTTCCGAGAAAGCCTAATACTTTGCACTGAAAGCCAAGTTGCATCCTGAGAATAAATCTTTCACTATTTCCTTTCTATTGAAGAAATAAACCAATTCTCTTAGAATAATATACACACTCATAAAGTCCCAGGATATTAGTTGCTACTTTAGTTTATCTCTAGTGAACCTCCCTTGTGCAGGGTTAGTTTTCAGAAATACCAATCTAAATCACCACACTTTCATTTAGGTGAATTATTTTTTTCCTCCTCAGTGCTATAAATTGTATAAATGATGGTTACTACCACGATAAAAAATTTTCCTTCAGAGTACTTATCACACAGCCTTGCCTTATCCACTCAGTTTTAAAAGCCTTGAAACAAGAACCCGGTCTTAGTTTCATAGTCTCAAAAACTTAATGGAACATATATAGCCTATCTTAGGTACTATGTGTTTGATAAATGAAGAGACATTGTATTTGGCCAATGAAAGAAGTGTGGTTCATTCACAGGTAACCAAAGAATTTGTTAAACCTTAGTTTTAGTAAATATACATATAAATACCAGTGATAATGCTTATAATATTCATATCAGTCTTATGATATTATTTGCTATTTTTGTTTGCAGACTTCTTTTTTTCCTCTTCTTTTCCCTAGCTCCCCTTCCTACTCTAATTGCATTTTTTCCAGATGCTTAAGTCCAGAAATACGTGCATATTTTATTCTTTTATTCTGGTGCAACAGAAGGCCAGGTAAGGCCACCTATTAATAACTAATTCAATCAATCCATGTGAAATCACTGGGCTTGGTCTTACCTGAGGATAGAATTCTATAGCCATCTCCCCTGGGGAGCAGCCTTACACCATTTTTAGTCCAGAGGATCGAGGGAAACGGAACTCCTGATGCAGTGCAGGTAATTACTGCTGGGGCGTGTTTGGTTACTAGGACGTCCGTAGGCTCATCAGCTATGGAAGGTGGAACTAAAACAATAACAACAACAAAAAGAAAAAAATCTACACATTTCCAACCCTTACAGATTTCCAAAGCCTTATCATACCTTTTCCTCTTTCTGCTCTGAAAGTACATGTTAGGTAAACATAAAAGCAAACCCTCATGTGAAGCAGGAGAATGATGACGTGAGAGCATTATAATAACTTGCAACCCATGTTGTGAGCCAGTTCTACCTTGGACAGTGAGATCCACGGTTCTCTTATCCTCTCCAGCATCATTTGTCACGGTGCACTCATAGCTTGCAGTGTCATCCACAGAAGGAGATATAATTACTAGTGAACCTGAAGAAAGAAGCCTGGAAGACAGATTTCAAAGCATAAGATACTCTATATAGGATTTCATAAATTTCTCCAGTTGGTTCAACGTGGTACCGTGTTGTAAACTGACAGAATTTACATGAACTCCTCCTGCATGATAGAATGAGCATCACTTCTCTGATGCAAACTCTGTGAGTTAGAGTTTAAGTTTATACAGCAGGGTTAATAGGGCCTCAAACTTGGTATTTACAGGAGGCAGTTGGTTGGAAGAATTGTCTGAAGAGGGAATCTTGTGTTTTCTGAATGTTTATATAATGATCCACCTTGCTTTCCTGGGAGAACTACAGTGCAATGAGCACAATGATGATGGCCACTGTTTATTGAGTATTGAATACATTCCTGGAGCCATCTCAAATGCTTCATATAAATTATCTTTAAATTTAATGATAACTTTGCAGATTGGTATTTGATTATTTCCACTGAAAGATGAGTGACTACAAATCCGTCTATCTCACTCCTTTTCCTACTTCACATGTTTCCTTAAATGTGGTGGCTGCCTTGGAGATGCATTTTATTTATTTACATATATGTATAAATATATATATATATACACACAAACACACACACACTCAGAAAGCTGAGGGGGTGGGAGGGATAGGGGATAAGAAATCACTCAATGGGTACAACATATATTATTCAGGTGATGGATACCCTAAAAGATTGACTCGATCATTATGTGATCTATGGATGTAATGAGATTGCACTTATACCCCATAAATTTATATAAATGATAATTTTATATATAAATATATCAATTCAAAACTAAAGCAATCTGGATCCTTGGGGTGGGGAACCTGAACCTGTGGCTTTGGGGCCACATGTGGCCTTCTGGATCCTTGAGTGCATCCTTTTGACTGAATCCAAATTTTAATAAAGGGATTTGTTCTGTGAAGTTTGGATTCAGGTAAGGGGCCGCACCTGGGGGTCTGGAGGACCACATGTGGCCTTGAGGCTGCAGGTTCCCCATCCTACTCGGGCAGCCAAGGTTTAGTAAATACACATACATGATTAAAAGTAAATAGAAATTAAAATATCTATTTTCTGACTTCAAACTGTGCACTGACAAAATAGAAATGATTTGATTTCATAGAAACATACTTGAGATGCTTTTTCACTCAAGAGCACGGCACAGTTCCCATGCTGTGTATACTTTCAAGCCACTGAACTCCCAATGCCAAAAGATTAAAAGGGTGAGAAAGAGAGAAATGATAGAATTTCAACTGAAGAATTCCTAGTTTCACATTTCCTGGTGTATCAGAATTGATTTTTGTCACAGCAGACCTAAGAGAGCATTTGTTTTTAGTACTACGGCAAATCACTTGACAGGATAACTATTAGCTCAGTTGAAATATCAGAAATGATGCTCACCTAAAGTATCAGAAATTCTTACTGATTTAAAGTTTAGGCTTTGAAAAACTGACATTGCCATGTTATGAGCTACAGTAGTAAAGGCATAGGAATTTAAAAAATTGGAGAAAATACTGTTTTCTCTCCCCACATGCTGCCAAATATCTAAATTGTACTCTAAGCCATAAAATTTGATTTTTATTTTATAACTAAAGCTTGTATTTATTTTTACAGAATAGCTTTTCTTTTATATCAAATGATGTTTTTATCCTTTGTCTTTATAAAATTCCAAAAGGTGATAAACAAATAAAGCAGGATAGAAATCTAATCCTGTAGACCTCACTGACCGTCATCCACAGGGTTTGTGTATGGAAAGGTGGCACCTATAATTCAGAAAAAGATTTTAAGCTGAAAAACTAATCCTATATTAAGGAAAAAAAATCCTCTCTCTATATTAATTAATTTGTTGTACTTTATATATTTGCTGCCCCCATTGATAGAATTAAAATGTTGATTCTTTTAAAAAATGTTTCTAAATAGTAGGTGGGATTTTTCAATTAATTTATCCTTACCTGTAGGAATTCTGATTTTGATCCACATTAAGAAGATGCCCATTTTTCCTCCAACTGATTGATGGTTTTGGTATCCCAGTAGCCTCACAAGCCAGAGTAGTTTGAACATTTACTGTTACAGTTATGTTGGTAGGACCCGGAGCAATGGATGGAGGAACTGAAACAACATCACCAAATAAGAGGAAAACATTTAGCAAATAGTGTGCCACGTGACCTATTTCTGCTGACCTGAAATTTGTCGATGGTAAGTTGCCTCATAGTCATGAACACAACAAGGCTCTGTGAATTTTAATAGGGTTGTGATGCTGTTAACTATAGTGAGGAGAAAACATGGGATGTGACTGTTCATAAAACAATGTAATATGCTTAAACAGCTCTTAGGGTCAAGGTCTTCATGACCTCACTAGTTTAGGCTGTCCAGGAGCATCTGACACAAAGACTGGATGCTGTTTATACAGGTGTATTTACCATGGACCTGTAAGTCTATTCGCCTGCGGTCGGTGCCGGCAGCATTGGTGGCCATACACAAATACCGCCCAGTGTCGGTCACATGTGCTGACTGAATATGAAGGAATCCATTTTCCAAGACAGAGTATCTACAAGAAAAATCACAAGTGAAGTTTCCTGAATCAGTCTTTTTGATTATTCACATTTGACTGCGAGAAATTTTAAAGACTTGATGACATCCATTTTCAGTCTTTTTCCTGTTTCCGATGACACGTATTTACAATACTCTCGGTGGAAGAAACGGATACGGCGCAAAGGCACATTGCAGATGGGCTTGTGATCTTGGATGGTTTATGGTCATTATTTAGACATACGCCTTAGGAATGATGCTTTTAAAATACTAAATTTTGATTCTCATATTAGGATGAAATGACTAATTCTCAACATCACAAGATCAAAATAATGCACTGGAAAAAAGATGCAAGGATTTACATTTTGGTTCTTACAGTATGTTTCATCCTTTTCCAGAATTGTTACCTTGCATGATTCCCAGCTAGAACAGCTCCATCCTTTCTCCATGTTATCCGTGGGTCTGGGACACCTTCAGCAACGCATTCCAATATAGCTGACTCACTTAAGAGAATGACTAGACTCTGGGAGCCACCTCTGATGCTTGGAGGAACTGAACAAGAGATGCGCATAAAAAAATTCAGTTATACTAAGTAACACAGCCTGAACTAAGACCCTGAAGATGTAATACAAAATGAGCTTTGAGTCAAACGTGTAGCTTTGTCTACACTAATCTAGGTTAGTATAAATGGAATTGAAGTTTAATTCCTGAAGTCTTACTCAAAATACTTTGTCTATAAAAATAAAGAGTAGATGGGAAAGGGAATTTTAAAACCCTGATATGGTGTAGGAAATCTGGTTCTCTGTGGGAGAGGCTTAAATAAAAATCAGCTCTGGTTTGATGCAAATTAAAGATGATATTTCTTATTTCTCGTTGGCCAAATAATGGTCAGAGAATGTTAACACTGGAAAGACTTCACTTTAAATAAAGAACAGAAAGTGGGCTGTTTTAACAAAAAGCACATCTGTGATTAATCATGCAAGTCTCAGAGCATGCATTTTATTAATCATTGAGTTCCTGTGGGGATAGAAAGCCGGGATTTTAATTTTAGCATTAGGGATATTAGTTGTGTGGGTCACCCAATATCCTGTAAAATTTCATATATTAAAAATCCAAAGGGAATATTTTGGAGAAAAGTCTATATTATCTAGACATTATATTTAAGAAAATTACAGTCCTAAGACAGTCTCCGTCTAGCACATACATACTCTCAAGCCACATCAATAAAGGTGAACTAAATGATGGGCCATTTGTCCTTCAGAGATTTAGTGTATTGACTTCCTCAAGACCTGATCTTAATGACACAAAAACATCAAGATACGCTGATAACAACTGGACATTGTCCTCTAAGATAAAGTAATGTATCTCTAGTTATTTTTTTTTTTGAAATTGAGTTAATTTGCAATGTAGCTCTCATACAAATACAACAAGTTGTCTTTTTCAAATTAAATATGATAATTGCAAGCCTTCAATTTAGTATGCTCATAAAAGGAAGTATCATCTCTGAATGCTCCGGTTATATTTTTAAATTGTGAATGAATGAGTAACTTTTCTTACCATTTACAGTGAGAAGAAATTCTCTTGTAGTCTTTCCTGCAATGTTGCTGGCCACACAGGTATAATTGGCCGTATCACCTAGATCTGCGTTGTTAATTTGCAAGTATCTCCCTCCAGATAGGATTCGAACTCGAGGCGTTGCCTAGATTCAACAAGTAAAACTTACCATGTAAATGTCAGGAAAAGAGAATAAAATATTATTTTATACCATCAAAAGTAACTACAGTGAACTGTGGAGTTGCTTTCTGCCTGCATGCCTTGTCTGCTCCCCCCACAATTATTATGGTATCGAAAATCCCTGAGAACTGTTTCAATGTGTGCAGTTAAGTCAAGGGCACAAGCAGTGTCCCTGGTCCCCCTGGCCACAATGACCCGCTCAGCAATGGGCAGGTGACTCAGGTCAGGCCTATCGGAGTCCTCCTCAGGACTTTGCTGGAAGTGTTGGGGGAAAAGGCATGCCCTTCTTACTAGAATTACAGGTTGGGAGGATGACATAAGCCTGGTGGCAGTCTTATCATGTAGGGACCGCTTGCTCTGAATCTAAGACAAACCAAGTAGAGCTGAGATTCAGAGAAAGAACACAGATGCTTCATTATATAATTAGAGCCTCTGGATCTAGCAATGCCTAAAGCCCAAATTCACCAATTATTGTAGCCCATAAATTTCCTTTTTTTTTTTTCATTTAAGTTGGTTTGAGTTTAAATTCTGTCACTTACAACTGAAAGCTTCCTGACTAACAAATTAACTTTGGTTAACTTAGAGAAAACATTATCTTCTAACATCTTGTAAAGTAAGGAAAGTAAACTACTTTGGTCTACAAATATTTTTAAGCATTTATTTTGTGGCTAGGCATGGGGCCAAGAATTACGAAAATATAGCACAACGAAACCTAATCTCTGCTATTAAGTCTAATTGAGGAGATAGATGTAAACAAGTATTTTAGAATAAATTATAGTGTATGATGTTTATTATTAAAAATGTCAGGTAGCATCACAGACTGATATTCTCTGGTTGTGTCTAAAATGGAAGCATTTCAAGAATAGCCCAAATCATATTTCTCTACCATGCAGACTCTGTTCCAGATAGATACATATTTCTAACGAAAAAAAAATGTTCACACTAAAATATGCAGTTCAGGTCCATTTATTCTAAAAGTTCATACATTTTCTCTGGGCCTTTCATTGCTATTGGAGCTAGGAGGGAAAAAAATCATGTTACCACTGATGAGAATAAGTGATTTCTTAAATATGGATGTTAAGTTCTGTGAAGCATTTTGATTTTTAACTTTTATATGGGTCTAGCAGTATTTTAGGCTAATAAAAACTTTCAGAGTGATTTGTACAATGTCCTTCCTCCATGAGTATCATCAGTAACTTCTCCTCACTTATTGTCTCACCACAATTTTCTCTGGTTTTCTTTCCATTTTTCCATTCTTCCAAATTTACTTCTCTCCTCAGATAGAACCTCATTCTCAGCTGTGGACCTTGCTTCCTGTTCCGCTGAGAACAGCAAAGCCCTGTTCTTGGCATTCCCTCCTCCTCCCACTTTGGATGTGAATACAACCTTCCTTTCTATTTCCCCATCTCTGCAGAAAATGATCGCCTCTCTGGCCAAGGCTCATTTCTTCACTTGTGTCCTGGGTCCCATTCCTCCCCGATCCAGTACACCTCGCACTAAACACCTCTCTCTCTCTCTCTTTCCCATATCTCAAAACTCTTTTTTTTTCTAGCAAATAAACATACACAAATCTCCTTTATATTTAAAGAATAGTCCACACTTGTTTCTACTCCCTCTCCTACTAATTTCCCAAACAACTGTACTCTGCCTCCTACTTGGTCACTCTATTGAAGAACCTTGCTCAGATCTTGAATCACCTCGATATATTGCCGAAGCCAATGGACACAACTTCGTGTGAACCACAGGTGGTCTTTGTTAACCAATCCCTCTCTTTTCTTTGGCTTTGAGTACACCAGTGTCTCCTATTTTTACTCCTATCTTTCTGAGTTCTCCTTCTCAGTCCCATTCATCTTCTCTTTTTCCATTGGTCACCTTGTAATTATCATTGTTGCTTAGAGCTTTATTTTCATTTAACTGGTCTTCTCATACTCTATGTTTTCTGGTCAAACTCATACAAACTTATGACTTCAACAGTGGTTTATACTATGGGGACTAACACATCAAAAGACTTTATTTTTGGAGGCAATATAGACTATCGAATCGAATCCTTTTTTGATAAAATATGGACCAGTATTTTTTAATGATTTCTAGAATCTTTCCTTGATTATACAGATATTGAATTATGTAGATAATTCAAACTCAAAATATCTAAACCTGAACTCATCTTTTTTCATCACTGGTGAACCCACCCTTTCCTAGTACTGACATCACTTGGTCATATCTGAGATCAGCCTAGACTTCTCCATCATGGACATTCACTCAGTCCCTACCTTCACTGCTAATGCTCCAGACTGAAGTGCTTGGGAAGTGAGACTGTGGCGGCAAAGTCAGAGTATGAAGGGCCTTGTGAGCAAAGCTGGGTAGTTTAACCAAAATCCTGAAATCTATGGGGAACCAACAAAGAATTTTAATCAAGGTCTACTATAGCCATAACAAGCTACTTGCAGTTCTTGGAACTACAGCATTCCTCTTCTTGTAATGGCTTCAAATATGCCATTACCTGTGCTTAGAATCCCTTTCCTACCCTGTCTCACCTAATACATAACTATTCTTTAAAACTGAACTCACCCTTTGAGGCTTCCCTGGGCTGTTCCTTACCCTTTGGTCTGGGTTACTTGCTTCTCCCCTCTGTTTTTATGAAATGCAGTACATCCCCCTCACACACAATTCATCGGTACTATTCATTCTCTAATCTTCGACTTATGCCCCTGTCTTTTCAGATAGTCTGTGAGCACCTTGAGGCTCAAGACTATTCTCAGTAGCAATCACAGTGCCTGGCATCATAGCAGGCACACGATAAATAGAGAAGCTGAAGCGCAGAAGGGTGAAGTGATACGCGCGATGATTTAGCGTGTAAGTAACTCTCAGAACCCAGTTTCTCCCTGTGTGGTCTTTGTGTGGTTTGGTGGTGGTGGAAGTCTTTATGCCTTAGGTGTTTGGGGACTAACTGCTTTAATTATTAACTGCTGGAAACACAGTGTAGGTTATGATAATAGTATAAAGAAGAAGAAAGAAGAAAAAAATGATAAGTAACTAACTATTGGGATTCCACACCAAAGCTTTCAGCCAGCGCTAAAAGGCTACTAAAGATCTTGGGCTGTGACACTCTATGACAGCAGATAGGTATTGCCTGAGCACAGGAAGCTTTAGAGAGCTGGGAGCTGGTTCTTTAAGGATTCCAGTCCCAGACACCTGGTATCTATGGGTATCACACAGATCTTTGGGGTCACCCCTGATGTCCAAGTTTAGACCAGAGAAATTCAGTAAAAGATGAGTTCACCCGAGAGACGTGGAAGGACAGGTCAGTTATTTTGACACTCTGAGGGTTTTTTCCTTCTTAAGTTAAGAAAGAACTGAGTGTTCCAAATAGGTCTTTAATCCATGGGCACCAGGAAATTACATACCTGGGCCAATTTCCAGAGTATCATGATCTAAATACCTTTCTTTTGACCCATAACCAAATACTATCCCAGCAAAGTCTGAGAAAACAAAGCTGATTCAAAGACCCTGTGTCCACCTCTGCAATGTTGAATAACTAGTAGCCTGATGTTATTTGGTTTTGTCTACCTAGCAAAGGATCCGCAGCTGATTTTTTTTTTTTTTTTTTTGGTCTCAAAAAAGGAATCTATGGAGTTTAGCAAAAGGTTTACCTGTAACCGCTCTCCATTTTTGAGCCAGGTGATTACAGGTGGAGGCACTGCATCTGATTTGCATTCCAATGTCACTTGTCTGTTCCGTAACACAGAGAAATCCTGGGGCTCATCAGTTCCAGCAATGTTAGGGGGAACTAGGTATGAGAAGAAATATGTTAAAGGATTTCAAAAAACGATATGTAAAAGATCTGAATTATCATAGGTGTTCAACAAATGTTGGTTCTGCCATATGAAACAAGACCTATAAACTTAAAACATTACTCATTTCATTTATAGTGCAGATAATTATAAACAGTGGAATTTTTTTTACCTTATTCAGCAGTTTCACATACACTAAGTAATGAAATCCTTCCAACTGCATGAATGACAGGATAAGTATTATAATACAATCACATTATAATCACCATTCGACAGGTAAAGACACTAAGGCCCAAAGAAGGGGTCCCTTGTCCAAGCTCTACACTTAGTAATAATTTTTTCTGAACATAAGATTTTAAAACTACCAAATGAAGGAGTACCCATGGTAATATACAGAAATGTATATATATATTTTTTGATGTACAGAAATGTATTTTTGTGACTCCCATATACAGAAGTTATGTGTCAATTAATGGCAGGTCTAATTTGCGTTTGGGACTGCAGGGGCACTTAAATCCCAGACAGATTGCACTGCCTAGACATTTAGGCTATGAGAATGAAACAAAGATCTTCAGTTTAGTTTTTCAAATATTCCTCCTGATAAGGAGTAATTCCCATCTCTATGCCAAAGCAGTATTGGACAGAGTCTGATTGGCCCAACTTTTTGAGGAAGTAATTTGGCAATAAGCTTCAACATCTTTAAAGTATGTGTATGTGCATGTACACATGTGTGTAACCAAGCAATTGTACTTACAGAAATTTCTCAAAATAAAGGGAACAGGCCAACATGTATATACCAAGATATCTACAATAGTGTTGTTTATATTGGTGAAAATATAGAAACATCCTAAATATCCAAAAATGGGGAGTAAAATGGGACACTATGCAATTACTAAAAATGATGTTACAAAAACATATTTATTGACATGAAGATACATTCTCCATACCATTAAGTAAGATAAAAAGCAAGTTAAGTACTATATGTACAGAATATATATACACACATATATATTGCATGATCACATTTTTGTGACAAAACATTTATGTGCAAAAAAGTTTTATCTATGTTGTGAGATTACAGATTATTTTTATTCTCCTCATCATAATTTATATAACTCAAAAAAAATCACTTGAACTATCCCCAAAGAGCATTCAATCAGTCAAATTAAGAATCAGATTTACAATACACCTATTTTCTAGTTTACAAACATATCTTGTGATGTGCTATGGAGTTGCCCCATGTTCTGTAAATTATGGCTTCTAATGAAGTGTGTGTATGATAGACTGTGGGACATTTTGTCAAACTTACCATGCACTCTCACTAAGTATTCTTTATCATCATCTCCTGCAGGACTGGATGCCAGACAGGTGTATCTTCCTGTATCCTCCACCTACAAAACCCAGATAAGTGAATTATATAATGTTAACATATTAGTTTTGGTGATGAGAATAAATATCCAGCATATATTTATGTACAAATGAATGAAAAAATGAAGTGAATATAAAAATCCTCACAACCTTGCTCCTAAAAAGCAAGATATCATTAAACGTAAAACTGTTTTATGTTAAAATCATAAAACAAACTTTTAATTATTGTGCTTGTAATTAGCATTCTGATATTGAGCATTGATTGGCATCTATATTATATGCAAACCCATGTCTTAACAGGGTTTCAGTATTTGATCTAAGAACGTTTGCAAGTTAGGTATATTTAGGGATATCAGAAAAGGCAGATATAGACCTAGCACCACACGTGACAGACCACATACTCAATGTTTATGGAAGAAATAAATATTCATGGGTTTAAATTGCAGGCAGAGTTCATTTGAAGCCTTCTTGAAGAAAATGAAATGTTTATTAAAGAAGTAAGTAGGTAAATAAAATATCAGAATATTAAAATCAAACACATTAATACCACGTCTTAGCTCTATCTTTAATATACATGACAAAACAAAGGGGTTATAATATGCAATTTGTTATAAATAGGGTCAGACTGACAGCAGAATCTACTATTAATATTATCTGACTACAGCCAAAATCATTTCTTTAAAAATCCCCCTGCATGGTGTCCATTGGAAGTCAGTCTTCATTCATCTGTTGGACATTGTGTAGACACAATCCATGCTTAGGTACCTGTGGAGCATACTCTGGAAAACAGATGACATTACTACTGTGAAAAATATGTTTTGGAAAAGTAGAAAAATCCTATTCTTGTTTATTGTATTACTTGAACATTACTAGAATATTGGAATGTTTAAAATTCTTACATTCAAAACTGACTTTATAGGTAATGGGGAAACTTTTTGGTAGGCTACAAAAACTTTGAAAAAACTTAAGACTAGAATGTTTGGGAAAATACCTAAATACAATTTTAGAAGAATAACTCTCACATAGGCATTCAATTAAGAATTAAAAAATGATGTAACGATTCCTAGAGAATAATTTCTGTATTTTCATCATATCTTTAAAACCTCTAAAACTAACTCTTTTCTCCCAATTCTGTTCATTTCCAATTGATATTATCCCTCTCATTTGCCTTGACTTCACCAAATTTGAACCATCACTACTCTGAAATTTGCTTACTCCAGGAAATAGTTAGTTATTTGCAGTTAGTTTCTAAAGTGTATTTTGTTACTAGGGTATTTAAAAATTATAGTGAAGCAGGTGTTTTTAGAGTAAGATTTTGCAGAGTTGTTGACATCCATTGTGGCTCATAAAGGAGAGTAGTGTATAGTATATAAGGTTTTCCAAATCTGTTTGGTCATAGAATGGTCACTTTTCCCCTTGGAATAAATCACAGAACTAGTGTTTGATAAAAGATATTTTAGGCAACTCTTTTCTCTACAATTGGAATTTGGAATTTGCAAATCATCCACACCCATTGTGTGCCAGGCATAACTATATGTTGCAGAAAAATATATAAAAAGATAAAGTTCAGATAAGTAAAATATGATGTTGTAAGCATTAGAAGTATACATATAATGCTATGAAAACACAGAACAGTAGAGGAACCAAAATCAGTCTTGGGAGTTGATCATATTTCATTTTCTATATTAATGCTGTTTTTAAGCATTCTATTATTATTTCATATCTAATTATACTTTTGTGTACTGTATTTTCACTTTCCCTTGAAAACTGGAAACTTCTTAAAGGTTGAGACATGTCTTATGAATTCTCAACAATAGCTAAAACACGTGGGGGATGTGGGCATCGTTTAACACTCTGTGACAATGGTCCCCAACCTCTTTGGCACCAGGGACCAGTTATGTGGAAGACAATTTTTCCATGGATGGGGCGTGGGGAGGCAGGCGGAGTGATGTGAGTGATGGCAGCAGCTGTACATACAGATGAAGCTTTGCTCGCTCACCTCCTGCTGGGTGGGCACAATCCCCGGCTTTCCTAAGTTTCATGGAAGACAGTTTTTCCACAGACTGGCAGTGGGTAGGAGGGGCATATCTCTGTGGTGGGTCCCTAACAGGCCACCGACTGGCACCAGTCCATGGCCAGGGGGTTGGGGACCACGATTCTGTGAGACCTTCATTTTGTTTTCCTGTAACCTAACTTTTCATCTTGCCTTTAAGACCTACCGTACTATGGCTGGAACTTCCCTTTCAAGCTTTATTTATCAGGACAGTATTTGTTTATATTTTGGATTCTATTCCGTACTTTGCTGTTGCCACACTGTTTCTTTTGTTTTCTTTTTTTGTCTGTCGAAATTATATCATTCAAGGGTCTTGATTCAGTAAGTGGTGATAGAGTTTAATCTGACTTTTCTCTAAGTTACTGCAATGTTTGGAATGGAGTGAAAAGGGAGGAATGGAAGGGATGTAACCAGGTCCACCGGCCAGGCTTCCCAACCAGATCCAAGATTGAGAACCAGCCCCATCACCGAGCAACAGTGAGTACTTGGCAGCCAAGTACTTAATCTCTGTGCCTGTCTCCGGATGCCTGGGATGGGGCTACAGACTCTGCCTCACAGAGCTGTCATAGGGTTGTGGGTGTGACAGTGAGCCCAGAGCTGAACACAACAGGGACATAGCAGAAAATATACAATTCTTTGCTCTCTTGGTCCAGCCGCCCTTCCTTTCTCTTTTCTCAGTTAAAATGCTAACGAAATATGATTAAATAATTGTTATTTTACATTCAAAGGACAACAGCAGCAGCAACAAAAATTCTGTCTAGCTCTTTGTTAAAGCATTTACTACATACTGGTGGTACCAGTCTGAGCACATCACGTTAGATAAAAATCTTTAAATCCCCAGGTGTATGAGTTAGGTATTATTATTACCATTTTTACCGCCTGTTTACAAATGAGGGCATTAGGGCTCAAATGGGGAATATTTGTAATATAAGGTTTACCTTCATTAGTAGAATAGATAATTTTTACAATAAGACATCCTAGACGTACTTCTCTTTAATATATTCACATTTCTGATCAATTTCCTTAAACATAAACTAATCAGTTTTGCTGAACTTATTATTATTTGAAAAATTATGTCTCTGCAAACTTTTATGTCTGCTAGTTCATTCTGGAGATCAAAAGTGCACTTTGAACCCACGTATATATGTATGTCAGATTGGTTTCTGCAGGTTCCATAAGGGGCTACATAGCACAAGAAAGAACTTCAGGAAATATACTAACACTTATAGTACTGTGAAAACTTGCAAAAGTTCATGAGAAGGTATTTTACTTTCTTCAGAGTTTAATATGATATTTCTTTGTCTTCCTTTCAGTCAAGTTACCCAGTCGTACATATCATAGAACTGATCTACCCTTGCTAAAGTTACTAAAATCTGTGATATATTCGTATTTAAAAATATAACTTCTTCAATAATTCTCATATATTAGCAAGTGAGTTTATAACCTAAAATAACTGTATGAACTGTGACACTTACCTGAGCACTAGAAATTTGAAGAATCTCTCCTCCTCCTAGAGTCTGTACTTGATCTGTCTGTGGAAGGGGCCGGCCATCTTTCATCCAGGTGATTTTAGGGGCTGGAATTCCAGAAGCAATGCAGGTAAGTTCGAGTGGGTTGTTAACAATTACTGATACCTCTCCAGGTTCTTCAGATCCATTAATGTGAGGTGGTTCTATTTAAAGGGAATCAAAAACAACAAGAAAATAAACCTGCTGTTTGATAAAATACTGCTAATTAGAAAAACTTGAAAAGAAAATCCATCTCAAATTCACATTCATATGCTATATTATTATAAATTGATTAGAACAAGGAAAGCGAAATGATAATTCCTAGATGTCATTACCACTTCTCACTGGAAACTGTTTCAAAAGTGATGAATCGTGCCTACAAGAGATCATGAGGTAAATGGAAGTTCATTATGACGTAGTTTTAGAATAATAACTTGAACTCAGTTAATTAGAGCAGTCTTATTTAACCATAAAGATATGAAAACAATAAAAACGAAACCTATCTTTTATCACTTTTTTTAGAGGGTCTTAAACCTATTAGCATGTTTTTGTGCCTTTTAAATACTGATTGTTTCTACAAAAGTAATGGGTAAATAAATACTACGGAATTCTGCTATCATCTTTTCCATGCGGAACTTTGAAAGGAAACAATGACTAAGCAGAAGAAAAAACAGTTACATTGGAGATAATGATTTCTTCATGAAACATTTTTGTTATGTCTGGGCAGGAGCAACTTCCTTTTTTGTTATTTATACTTCTAAAATTACTTTTCTCAAGAGAAGGTTAAAGAATCTAAACAGTGGGAAGAAACATTAAAATTTTTTAGTCCACCTACCCCCAAGTTAATAAATTCCTTTAAAACAGATTCCCCTTACAATGAGCATTCAAGTTTTCTATCAAACTTTCGTATAATAGTTCAAGTTTCCAGCTTCCTGTTGCACAGGGCAGCAATAGCTGTTGGACAGCTCCAAGGGTAAGCAGGGTTTTTTCGCCGCTTTCTTTTCCTCTCCTTCCTTTTCTTTTTCTTTATCTTTTCCTTTTCCTTTCCTTTCCGTTTTTTTTTTTTTTTTCCCAAAATCAAGCACATAGTTTAGAAGAGTGACTCACAGTAGATGATCTGGAGTCTGAGTTTAAATCCCGATGCCACCAATTATTAGGTTAGGGGATTTGGGCAAATCTCTTAAAATGGTAATAGCAACATGATTTACCCAACAGGATTGTTGTGAGGTTTGATGAGATAAACTAAACATTTTTTGTGTTTCTGTATCTGTTTTATTTTATAATTAAAGGATTTTAAAAATTATTGCTATTAAAGCTCTTGGTATTATTATTAAAATCTGCTTCTTAAAAATTTCTACCTATTAGTTCTCATTTTCCCTTCTGGAAAAAGACAATATATTAGATCTGTTCTCTTTTTCAGATTATAATTAAGAAGTCAGCATTTCTTAACCGATTTCCCACATGACCTCTTTTTTTACTTTCATCTATCTTATGTATTGCTGTAAAAATACATTTTCTTAAGTGCAGTTTAAGATTGATCTAAGATTTTCTGCCTAAAAGATTTTAATGACTCCGTGTTGCTTACTGGATTAAAATAAAAACTCCCCATCATGGCTTCCAAGGCTTCCACAGTAGATGTATCTTTGTAGCATTGTTTACTTTCAATATACTTATATGTGACCTAGACTCCAAATTGGGCTACTTCTCTCCCTCAAACCCAGTTCTTTCTTGTTCCCCCTAGTCCCATCCCCTAACTGAGCATGTTGAAGTACTATCAAGGTTACATTCATGTTATCAAGGTCATTTGTAAAAGCCATAAATCCTTTCTTGATTCTCTCAACTACACTGTAAAATGTCTACCCCTTTTAACTTCTATAGCATTTTGCTTGCACCACCCAAAAGCACTTATCTGATTCACAATTTGACACAGTCAGTTTTTATTCCCGTTGCTTCTTGGTTATTTACTATGTATCCATTAATATGAATACAAAAATGAATTTGGCACGGCATTTCCCTTCAAAAGTTTACAAGCACCAGATTTAAAACAGCAGCAGCAGCAACACCAACAACAGTGTTAACATGTTCCCCACTGGTTCAAACCCCAGTCTCCAGATCTCATGTGTGCTAAGTGATCGTGACCTATTTTACTGTTTTTCCCAAATGTCTTGTAATTGGGGCAGAGTAAGAGCTGACCATTCTCTGATGACTCCAGAATTTACATTGTAGCCTAGATCTCTCTTCTGAGCTCCAGATCCGTAAAAGCAATTATCAGACAAACATGGATGTTTGAAAACCACTTCAAACTGAACATGTATTCATACTGAACCTGTTGTCTTATTTCTTAAAACCTGGTCCTAAACTCATCACATAGATGCATTTTGTGCACCTTCTTTCTCGTCACTCCCATGTCTGAATCCACAACCAACCCTAATACTTCTACTGCACTTATTTCTAGAATACATCTTTTCCTTTCACCTCCCTCACTCTAATCTGAGCTATAATACTATTTACTTGAACTAATGTCTCCTTCTTCCTGGTTATAGGCATCTACCCAATATTACTTTATTTTTTCTTAGTAGAATACTCAAATTTTGTTGGAGCTGCCAATGTGCTAAAAACAGTTACATTTCCCAGCCTCTTTAACAGACAGTACATGGAATGGGATGTGAAGATCCTGACCAATGTGAGGTAAATGGATATGGTTTTGTGGAGCTTCTGAGAAAGTCTCTAAAGGGGAAACTCTTTGCCTTCCCTCTTTTTCCTGCTCTATTGTTGCATCTAGAGCTGAACCTAATTATGCTGGGGGTGAGCAGATATTGCTAACCATGGTGTAGAGTCCAAGAGAACTGCAGATACCTGAACCGTTGGCCGAATGCAACAACTGCCTGCCTCCAGACATCTCAGTGAGAAAAACAAAAGTTCCTTGTTTAAGCCACCATATTTAGACTCTGTTATTCACAGCCAAACATAATTCCTAATAATACACTAGTCTCTCAAATCTATTCTTGTCCTGCTCCAAGCGGCTTTCCACTTTTCAGCCCCAGTGCTCTGCAGCTCTGCTCATGTTATTCCATGTAATAGAACTTCCGAGGATTTCTCATTGCTATAGAACAAAAACCAAGCTTCTTAATGTGATCAACAAAGCCCTTCAGGGTTTGGCCCTATCAACTCCCCTTAGCTTTATTTTGTATAATGCTTTCCCTTGTTTTCAGTGTTCTAGCCACATTGGACTTTTTAGAACCACTAGTATATAATGACACTTCCTACCATGTGGATAGAATTAAATTGAGAACAGTTCCCCAAGGTAAGATGTTTGAATTCTGAGTGGTAGCACTGCTTCAAGTGAAGAACCTTTCAGAGTTTAATGGAATTAATTTTCAACAGATGCTGAAATGCTGAAACTTTTCATCCTTCTGCTGAGCCAGTTTTCAAATCTGTTTTAAGGAAATATTATCCTTATAAACTCTTCAACTGGGCAGACTGTTCTTTGCACATAATTTTAACAATATCAGTTTTTTTCTCTTTCATTTTTTTCATCCAGAAATTCACTGGTCTGTGATTCCACTCCTGGGAGTTGTATTCTTTCTCTCTCCCTGACTACCACATGCTAGACCAGGCCCTGCATTTTCAGGCCTGTATAAATATAATAGCCTCTTCAATTCATTCTTCACAATGTCACTAGAGCCATTTTTTTTTTTTTTTTGGAAGTGAAATCTGGGTGTAACATATTCCTGCTCAAGATTCTTCCATCACCTTTGTAATGAGGTCCAAACTCCATAAAATGTTCTCAAGGCTGTTCATAGTTTGTCTTCTGCCCACATATATTTCTAGTGTTATCTCTTGCTCCTCTTTCTTCCCCACTCAGTTTAAGTGAGTACAAATTGACAATTCAAGTTTTATCACCTCTAGTTGAGAAATGTAGACAAAGATCTCTAACTCCCCACTCATCTCTGTGGTCCTACCTTTCAAGGCTCAGATTTAGGAAATCTAATCTGAAATTTACCATCCCACAGAATGTTACTTTAACCATATAATCCTTATCACACTCAAAAGTAATTACTTGTTTAATATCTGTGTTCCTGCTGGATGTAGGAACTTGAGGGCTGAAGTCTTTCTGTGGCTGGCTTATTTCAGATAGCATTACATCCTCCAGGTTTATCCATGTGTCAAAAATGACAGGATTTCATTGTTTTTATGGCTGAATAGTATTACATCATGTGTATATATCACATTTCCTTTATCCATGCACCTGTTGTTTAACACATAGGCTGATTCCAGATCTCTTTCACATATAGATTTTATTTCCTTTGGATATATACCTAGTAGTGGGATTGCTGAATCATATGGTAGTTTCATTTTTAATCTTTTGCAGAACCTCCATACTGTTTTTCATAATGGTTGTACTAATTTAAAATTCCACCAACAGTGTGTAAGTGTTTCCTTTTCTCCACATCTTCACCAACGCTTGTTATTTTTTGTCTTTTTGATAACTGGAGAGAGGTGATATTTTATTGTGATTTTGATCTGCCTTTCCTTGATGATTACTGATGTTGAACATTTTTTTCATGTCCTTGGCCATGTGTATGACTTTTTTTTGAGAAATGTCTATTAAGGTCTTTTGCCCTATTTTTAACTGGGTTATCTGTTTGCTATTGAGGTGAGTTCTTTACATATTTTGGCTGT
Organism: Lemur catta; assembly: GCF_020740605.2. NCBI lineage: Eukaryota > Metazoa > Chordata > Mammalia > Primates > Lemuridae > Lemur > Lemur catta. The sequence continues at coordinate 21,346,439 of NC_059150.1, read as the reverse complement.
TAACCCTTATCAGATACATAGTTTGCAAATATTTTCTCCCCTTATATATGTTGTTTCTTCACTCTGTTGATTGTTTTCTTTGCTGTGCAGCAGCTTTTGTAGTTTGATGTAATCCCATTTATCTACTATTGCTTTTACTGGCTGTACTTTTGAAGCCTTATCCAAAAAATCTTTGCCCACCCAATATCATGAAATATTTCCCCTATTATTTTTTCTAGTACTTTTATAGTTTTGGACCTTACATTTAAGTCTTTAATCCATTTTGAGTTGACTTTTGTATATGGTGAACGATATGGGTCCAGTATCATTCTTCTGCTTGTGGATATCCAATTTTCCCAGCACCATTTATTGAAAAGACTATCCTTTCTCCACTGAGTGTTCTTGGCACCTTCATTGAAAATCAGTTAGCTGTAGATATATGGATTTATGTCTGGGCTCTCTATTCTGTTACATGGGTCTATGTGTGTTTTTAGGCAAATACCATGCTGTTTTGGTTACTATAACTGTGTAGTATATTTTGAAGTTAGATACTGTGAGGATTCCAGCTTTGTTCTTTTCACTCAAGATTTCTTTGCTGACCCATGAGCATGGTATGGTTTTCCACCTTTTTATGTCCTTTGCTATTTCCTTTCCCAGTGTTTTGTAGTTCTCCCTGTAGAGGTACTTTACTTCCTTAGTTAAATATATTCCTAGCTATTTTATTTTCTTTGTTGCTATTATGAAGGGTATTGAGTCTTTGATTTGGTTCTCAGTTTGACTGCTGTTGGTGTATGGGAATACTACTTATTTCTGTACATTGATTTTGTAACCTGAGACTTTGCTGAATTTATTTATCAATTCCAGTAGTCTCATGGCAGAATCTTTGGGGTTTTTAGACATAAGATCATATTGTCAGCAAAGAGCGACAGTTTGACCTCTTCTTCTCCCATTTGGATATCCTTGATTTTCTTCTCTTGCCTGATTGCTCTGGCTAGGACTTCCAGAACTATGCTGAATAGAAGCAGTGATAGAGGGCAACCTTGTCTGGTTCCAGTTCTAAGCAGGAATGCTTTCAATTTTTCCCTGTTCAGTATGATGCTGGCTGTGGGTTTGTCATATATGGCCTTTATTATTTTCAGGTAAGTCCTGTCTAGCCTATTTTGTTAATTGTTCTTGTTATAAAAGGGTACCGAATTTTGTCAAATGCTTTTTATGTATCTATTGAGAGGATCATATGGTCTTTGTTTTTGCTTCTATTTATGTGGTGAATTACATTTATAGATTTGCGTATGTTGAAACATCTCTGCATCTCTGGGATGAAGCTCACTTGGTTGTGATGGATTATATTTTTGATTAGCAAACCTGAATTTGGTTTGCTAGGATTTTATAGAGAATTTTTGCATTATATTCATAAGGGATATTGGTCTGTAGTTTTCTTTTTTTGTTGCATCCTTTCCTGGTTTTGGTATCAGGGTAATGTTGGCTTCATAAAATGTGTTTGGGAGGATTCCTTCCTTTTCGATGTTATGGAATAATTTCTGCAGGATAGGCACTAGTTCTTCTTTGCAGGTCTCATAAAATTCAGGTGTGAAACCATCTGGTCTGGGACTTTTCTTTTTAGAAAGGATTTTTATTGCTGCTTCAATTTTGGTACTTGATATTGGTCTGTTCAGGAATTCTATTTCTTCTTGATTGAGCCTAGGGAGGCTGTGGATTTTTAAGAATTTGTCCATTTCCTCCACATTTTCAAGTTTATATGCATAAAGGTTTTATAGTATTTACAGATGATATTTTGTATTTCTGTGGTATCAGTTGTAATTTTTCCTTTTCCAATGCAATCCCTAGTAAAATACCAACCTCATTTTTTGCAGATCTAGAAAAAATAATTCTACACTTCGTATGGAACCAGAGAAGACCCCATATAGCAAAAGCAATCTTAAGCAAAAAGAACAAATCAGGAGGCATCATTTTACCAGACTAGACTTCAAGCTATACTACAAGGATATAGTAACTAAAGCAGCATGGTACTGGCATAAGAACAGAGATATAGATCTTTGGAACAGGTATTAAACCCAGATATTAAACCATTCTCATATAGTCATCTAATCTTTGACAAATCAGACAAAAACATACACTGGGGAAAAGAATCCTTATTCAATAAATGGTGCTGAGACAACTGGATAGCCACATGTAGAAGACTGAAACAGGATCCACGCCTCTCACCTCTCACAAAAATCAATTCATAGTGGATAACAGACTTAAACCTAAGGCATGAAACTATAAGAATTCTAGAAGAAAATGTTGGAAAAACTCTTACCGACATTGGCCTAGGCAAAGAATTTATGAAGAAGCCAAATATATAAAAAAGCAATCACAGCAACAACAACAATAAATAAATGGGCTTCTGCACAGCCAAGGAAACTATCACGTGAGTAAACAGACAACCTACAGAATGAGAGAAAATATTCGCATGCTACACATCTGATAAAGGGCTGGTAACTAGACTGTATATAGAACTCAGGAAAATCATCAAGAAAAAAATCAAACAACTCTATCAAAAAGTGGGCAAAGGACATGAACAGAAACTTTTCAAAAGAAGACAGACTAATGGCCAAAAAACATATGAAAAAATGGTCAGCATCTCTAATCATCAGGGAAATGCAAATTAAAACCACAGTGAGGTATCACTTAACTCCAGTGAGAATGGCCTTTATCAAAAAGTCTCAAAACAGTAAATGCTGGTGTGGATGAGGAGAGATAGGAACACTCATTCACTGGGTGGTGGGACTGCAAACCAGTACAATCTTTGTGGAAAATAATATGGAGATACCTCAAAGAGCTACAAGTAGAGCTAGCATTTGATCCAGCAATCCCATTACTGGGCATCTACCCAAAGGAACAAAAGACATTCTATAGAAAAGACATCTGCACTTTAATGTTTATAGCAGCACAATTCACAATTGCAAAGATGTGGAAATAACCCAAGTGCCCATCAACATATGAGTGGACTAATAAAATGTGGTATATGTATACCATGGAGTTCTACTCAGCCACAAAAAACAATGGTGATCTAGCACCTCTTGTATTATCCTGGATAGAGCTGGAGCCCATTCTACGAAGTGAAATATTCCAAGAATAGAAAAACAAGCAGCACATGTACTCACCACCAAATTGGTATTAACCAATCAACACTTATGTGCACATTTGGTAGTAACATTCATTGGGTGTCGGGCAGGTGGGAGGGGAGAGGAGGGGATAGCTATATTCACAGCTAATGGGTGTGGTGCACACCGTGTGGGGGATGGACATGCTTAAAACTCTGACTTGGGTGGGGCAAAGGCAATATATGTAACCTAAACATTTGTACCCCCATAATATGCTGAAATAAAAACATAAAAACAAAACAAAAAGATTTCTTTGGGTATTCAAGGTCTTTTGTGATTCCATGCAAACTTTAAGATTGTGTTTTCTATATGTGTGAAGAATGTCATTGGTATTTTCATTGAGACTGCATTGAATCTGTAGATTGGGGTAGTATAGCCATTTTAACAATATTAATTCTTTCAATCTATGAACGTGAGACATCTTTCCATTCATTTGTGTCCTTTTCAATTTCTTTCATCAATGTTTACATTTATTCCTAGGTATCTTATTTTTTGATGGTTATTGTGCAGTCATCCTTGCAAGGGATCTGTTCCAGGATCCCCATGAATACCAAAGTCTATGGATTCCCAAGCCCCACAGTAGGCCTTGCGAATCCCATGGGTACAAAAACTTAGCCCTCTGTTGCGGTGGGTCGCACATCTGATGAATACTGTATTTTCAATCAGAGGTTGTTTAAATTTGTGGCTGTCACTTATTTCCCAATTTTTCTACATACCTAGGACCAGAATATTTACATACCTAGGACCTTCAGGATAAAGTGTTTGCTGACTTCTCCAGCTTCATTTGAGGCAATACAAGTGTATCTTCCTGAATCTTCTGTCTCTGCTTTGATAAGCTGGAGGACCATTCCTTGAGTGTTGATCATTAGATGGGCATCAAGCCCTAGAGACAGGCCATTTCTAAGCCAGGACATACTGGGAGTTGGGGATCCATCGGTAATGCATGTCATAGAGGTGGAGCTGCCTTTGAGAATTGTTATTTCCTCTGTCCCCATTGCATTGTCCATATTTGGTGGTACTACAAAGAAAACAAAATGGGCATAATTTATATATCTATTATAATTTGAGATAAATTTAAATAATTCTACAATGTTTCTTTGGTCAATAAAAATATATATTTCAAAATAGCATATAATAAATTGATGCCTTTACTATAAAACCATCTTTTAGGTGTACTAATTATTAATCTTCCAAATATTAGCGATGAAACCTAAAAATTATTTTCTTGTGGAACATACAAACAATGTGTTTTAAATTTTGGTAATTTTTCAACTTCTTAGGTTTGTCTCTTTAAATTTTTATAATGTATACAATAGTTCTAGTAGTATTCTTTTAACTACTTTATGTGGAATAAATAAAATAATTTCAAGTTACATAGTAAATTTTATATGATACAACATAAATCATTTGTAGATTACAGTAAATAGTTACTTAACTGTTCAGAAATGTTCTTGGGGATTGACAAATTTGGACCAACAAATCTCAATATTTCAAAATGAAAAGTTTTAAGTTCTTTCTCTATATACACATACACACAGAAACACATATGCACATGGATTCATTCATATTTTAAATACTCTAAACAAGCTGCTAATATTAGAAAACTGTCTTGACTTCTTTGTATAAAAAGACTGGTCTTGTGTCCAAACTGAAATGCTATACTACAAAATTTAGATTTGATTTAGTGCAAAATTCCAAGTCAGAAAAGTATTTTGGCAGACAGTATGATTCAGTAATATGGACCCCTTGGGAGAAGATATATTCTTCTCTAGTTAGTAAGATCCTACTTCACTATTTCTTTTTGACAGAGGAAAGTTAGATTTCTAAATCTACGAGGAAGTCAATTTCTAAAGATAAGCCTGTTGCTTAATACTGAACACATAGTAAAGTAGTAGTGTCATTTCTGTGACATACCAAGCACTTGAAGATTGTAATTTTTGTTATCCACCCCAGCTCTGTTGGAGGCCACACAAGTATACACAGCGACATCAGACACCTGAGCTCTCACAATCCTGAGAAACAATTTGATTCAACAGTTCATAATTTGATCCCATGCAACATACATAAATAAAATAATTATGATTTATAAATAGATTATAGAAGGTGATTTGTGTTGGGAAAATTTTAATTACGAAGCTTATAACCATGTATCACAAAATACATATAGCTCAAATGCAATTTATTGTACAAAGTTGATTAGGTGGTGACTATAAGCCACTGAAAATATAGCATAATTTGAGAAGTGAATATTTTTCAAATATATATTAACACAGAATGATGCTAACATGAAAATGATGTAATTGTAGTAAGCATATTCCTACCATCTTGCCATATAATGTTTTAGCAAAAATAGTAGTTCTTGGAAATATATATGTGAAAAGTCTATGAAAGACCCATTTTATCCAAATTTACTAAACCATGAGTATTTATGTAAGAACAAAAACCATTTCAATTTTATATTTGTTTTCTTTCTGCTGAAAATAGACTGAAAGGGAAAAAAAAACAGTAAAAGCTTAGGAAAAAAGCATTTCTTAAACACTGTTTACATGAAGCTCTACAATAACAGTTACTTTATTTTTCTAGGAAATCACACACAATGAAAGCTGACCTGATAACTTGCCCTGCTGACAGCAACCGGATATGAGAGGAGAGAGGCAGAGGGAGTCCGTTCTTCAGCCAGTGTATCTGTGGTGGGGGCATCCCTGTGGCTCTGCATTCAATATTTATTGAAGTATCCACCAAAGTCATTAGTTTCTCTGCTTCTTCTTTATTACCCCTAATAGTAGGTGGAACTATGTTATGCAGAAAGTGGCAGAGAGAGAGAGAGAGAGAGAAGGGGGGTATATTATCAGTTCAAATCATTTAAACTACAATTACCTTTATTTCTGCTTTGTATCCCAAAAGGAAATAGCAGTGGCATCACAATTAAAACTAAATGCTCCAGACATCTGCTGCCGGACCTTCATTTCTATGATAGATACTTAGCGTAGCATAGTCAGAAGAGGGTGATAGTTCATATTTACCGTAGACATTCAAGTTAAAAATTCGGTCTTCTTCTCCGGCAGGATTAGTAGCAACACATGTGTATTTCCCAGTGTTGGACGTGACAGCTCCATAAATGTTTAATGTGCTGCCATCTGCAGTCACCCTATGGAAAAGGTCATAACAGAGGCACTAAGATGATTAATGTGGAGCTAAGATCTGGAAAACTCACTCCAGGTTACTGTGTTCTTTTAAATATATCACCATAAAATGATGTCTTCATCCTGGATGTATAGTGGTTTGAATCTATTTCACTAAGACAAAGGAAGCCTATAGCAATCAGAGTTAGAGAAACTGATGGAGATTTCAGGCAACCAGCTAAAGTTCTACAGTTATGGGTATCATATCCAACACCTCCTCATGAGAAAAAGGAAATTAACAAAATCAGGTTAGGAATGTCTGTACCCAAATCATAGGCAAGGACATGTTTTTCTCAGACCTAGAATACTGTATACTCAGTTATCAATATAAGGTTTTAATTAAATTAAAATTATAAAAAAATTCTGATAGGAAAATTGAAGACCATTGTAGATAATGAGAAACTGAAGAAATCATACATCAAAAAATCTAGCTATAAACAACTTAATACTTTAATGAGGAGTAGAATAGGATAGTTTTTTTAAACTATGACCACAATTTGGTATCATGTATGGATATCTGTTGCAAAAATTTTTCTACAAATTGCTAAATAAAGCTTTTCTTTTGATTTACATAATAGTAAAGGATAAATATACAATTAGAACATCAAAGATATCTAAGTTAAGATTATTTATTATTGCTTGTCTTCATACTTCATTCATTACCAAACAAAATTTCCTGTGTTTCATGAAGCGATTAAATTGCCATCTACAGTTATTCCTACAACAGTGATTTCATTAGAATCTTCCATTGTCAAAAGTAAATACTCCATTTGTATTATATCATGTTATTAAATATGTTTATTGAGAATTACAATATAATTATCTGAGACTAGTTGTATTTTTTTTTCAAAATATGAATTTTAAAATTCAGTGAGTTTAACCATATTAATAAGCAAAAAATCAAGTTGCCATGATCAAAGAAAAAGAGTAAGCTGACTTTGAAAAATTACTGTACTTTATTTAACAAATTGTTCCACCTACAAATATATACATATTGTGGAGTAGTGAACAAATAATAAACAAAGTGAGCAGATATAAGAATAAGTAAATTTAGGATGTTAATGTAACAGAAGAAATTATAGACCCTAGATTCCTAGGAACAAATATTATCTTACATAAAATCGTTAGGTCCTACCGAGTATCTAGTAATGTGTCTAGAGTATACCCAATATCAGCTGATTTAATAAAAATAATTAAATACTTATTAATTATTCAGAAATGTTCACACCAGAGAAATAAAACTGAAAATGTATCTCTAAAAGATTATTTGGCAATTTACTCAATCTTCTAAAGGGACCAAATATCTAAATTTTAACATACAATGAATACAAAAAAAGTAATATTCATCTGTCTTTAAATTATATATATATATCTTCAATTCATTGACTAGAAAATATGCTCCAAATCTTTAAATTTAAGATATTGTTTCAAAATTATAAAGTTTACAATATATTTAATGAATGCCTACTTGTAATTAAGTGGAGTGTAGAATTTTGGATCGTCCTTCCAAAGGAATTTGTTGTAAGTAGTAGGAGGCCTTTACTACATTATTATTCCATCTCTGTGTGGTTTGTGGCATGGGTAACAGTGTCAGCTGAAAACAGGATTTGGATAAACCACTATGAGGGTTATGATATTGTATCTTTTCTCAAAATGAGCCAATCAGTATGGCATGAACACAGTTCGGTGGTTTCAGGACATAAAATCATGTCTGGGATTATTGATGGGTCTTTTGTGGAATGAAATTGGTTTAACATTAGTAAGAAAGAACAAATTATTTTATGACATGGACTTTGGTATATACATTCTGAAATTAGAAGAATAAAACCAACAACAGTTAATCACCATTTTAAGAATGAGTGTCTAAGGAGATTTATAACACAGAGTTGATGGATAAGAAACACATACATAAATTTTTGAGTGATTCTCTAAGGAGAATTTCTATGTCCAGTTCTCCAAAAATTTATATTCTTTCTTTGTGAATATAATAATAGCCAAGTTCCAATGAGATGAAATTTGGAATTATTATTCTTGTGAAATTTGAGGCATAAAGCATTGTAGAAGATCTTACAATTCATAGTGCAAAGACCCTTTTTACATACCGAATTCTTTCCATTTCATCACTGGTTATGGGTTTTCCATCTTTAAGCCATTGGATAAGTGGGGTGGGAATGCCATGTGCATTGCAGACCAGCTCAACGTTTTCTCCTAGAAGGACACTGACATCACTTGGAATTTCAGCACCAGCAATGCTTGGAGGAACTTTGAAGAAATAATTGGGGCTTTCATTAACAAGACACAAGGATATAAATTCTAATGAATACAACAGAATCATAGAACAACATGCCATCTCTATTTCGTATTCTTCCTAGGTTATGATTCAAGATCAAACTACTCTTATCTTCATGAATCACTTTTAAGTAAGAAAGATAAAGGAATCACTTCAATATTCCTGGTGTATTTGTAAGTTGATATAATTATTTAGGTATGAGGCTGGTGACAGATCTACCTCATGAGTGCCCTTTCTGGCCAAATTAAATCACTTTTAGATTAAATCCTTAATAAATAGTCTAGAATAAGTACAATTTAGGAGAATCTATTATATAAAATCTTAGCATAAAGATCTGAGGAAAGTATCTAAGTTGGTTATTTCTTTTCCTATTATCCAATTTAAATAGCATTTATTCTGAACAATGGATAGGATTATTGTAGTTTTCAAGATCCAGTGGTTTCTGTTCTCTTTTTCTAGCTATCTTGGTCTTCACTTCAATGATTTGATTGAGAAATAACATGTAACAACAATATTGACAATGGAATCAGACAGAAACACATTAGAATTCCTACTGTATACAATTTCAGTGATGTGCAGGAGGTGGCTCACACCAGCTCACAAGAGCCAATTTTGCACATCTTCCCTACTTCATGTTCAGTGACATCACCTTTTTAGCTTGAAATACTTTTATATATTAGGCCATGGTGAGAATATTTACATGACAGAAACTGGCAAATAATTGGCTATAAATCAGGTCCTTTGTGTCTGGAGAGTCAATTGTTAAACATGTACCAGCACAGCACTGCATAATCTCTCTGAATCTCATTTTAATCACCCAGAAAATGATAATAATTATACCAAATTTGCAGAATTTAGATCACTAAAGAACCCAAATCAATAAGAATGTTAATAATAAGAGATATTCTGTAATAAGTGCCTGATATATGGCAAGCACTGGACTAGGCCATACATGAATGTATTATCTCTAGTTCTAAGGCATAATAAAGTATATAAAAAGCCTGGTAAAATGTTTGACTATACCACAGACCTCATGATTAGCATTTATTATTATTAATGCACTAAACATAATTAAACATGCAGTTTCTGACACTTAATCTCAGAATGGCTATTTTTCCTTTATGCTTCTGAAATCTCAAAGCATCACTAATCATTACAGAAAGACCACTGATAATGATGAACTTATTTCAATTTATTTTTCATTTAATTTTTTTGGAGTTATCTTTAGCAGAGCACAGAATAGGTAAACAATACAACTGAATTCATAATTTATGAGAAATTCTTTCCTGGTAATTATAATAAAATTGGAAAAAAAGTATTTCAACTTAGTTTCAAGTTAGACTTTCATTTCAATTTCAATACAGATCCAAAAATAATAATCAGAGGTTTATTGAAAATCAAAAGCAAACAAGCTTGCTCTGCAGTATTCAAAACTATCCTGGAACATAGTTAGTAGGCATTAATTAAATATCTGTTTATGAATTAATGTTCCTTATTCACATATCCAAATTGTATAAGACTGTATCATGATTACTAGAAATTTACCTAATTTACTTAATCTTCTGTGGTCTCACCATACACAACCTCTTCATGAATTAAGTCTTATCTATCTACACAAATAAGAACAGACCCACAGGTTTAGCATCAAAATAAATTATTCCAGTTTAAATAAGTATCATTCAATAGAATGTATACTATAGAAAGGTAATAATTTCATTAAAAATGGAAAAAATAGAGATTATCAAATTTCTGTTATTCTTTTTTCCACATTTATGTCCATTTCTATGAAAATAGAATCTACTGGTAGATGTAAAACAGAAAATTGACAATATTTTTGGTTGATGAAGAGATATTTTGAATCAATTACTAGTAATTTTATTTTGTACTATAAATGGAATATAACAAAAAAATTGAAGATAGATCATAGTATACACAACATACCTAGAATTGAAAGAATGTAGTTTTTCTGTGCTTTTCCTTCCATATTGGATGCAATGCATGTATAGTTTCCACTGTCTGAACGCTGAGACCGGGCAATTTGGAGTTTGCTACCTCCAGACAAAATATGAACTTCAAGTGAGTCAGAATTTTCTAGAAGTAGAAACAAAGCAAAAGAAAACATAAAAAAGCTGTTTTATTTTTAACCTCTCTACAATTCACCATCAAAATGTCTTGTTTTATGTGATCCAAGTATTTCTTAAAAGTTCTCCCTTTGTGCTTTTATTTTAAATGAGAGCCTTTTGAAAAAGGAAAAGAAAGAAAAGAATCCCTTTATAAAATGAATCATTATTTTACAAGTCTATCTTGTAAATTTATATTTCAGCATATTAAGCTTTCTTGAACTAAACACTGCTACAAGCGTGCCACTGAACATGTGCTAGTTTATAAATCTAATGATTTAAGAGCAAAAAAAAGCAACCACCACTGCGTTACCTATAGGCCTGTGGTTCTTTAACCATGCTATCACGGGCGGGGGGATCCCGGTGGCATCACATGTTAAGGTCACGGGATTGCTGATCGTCTCCACAACCACTTCTGTTTCAGGCCCTTCAATGCTGGGTGGCACTGTAAAAAACAGAAGAAAATCATGTGTCCTCATTAAACTAATTCAGGACACTTGCTTTCATTTGCATATCTGGGGGAAAAAGAGTTGTATTAGAGGCAGATGCTCACCATATACATTGAGGTGGAAATTTTTATCATCCCGTCCTGCTACATTTATAGCTCTACATACATACTGGCCTGTGTCAGATACCTAAAAGAAAAAGATACTATTGTATGTGTTCCATTAAGTTATAGATGACCAATCACACTGCTCCAGTGTAGATTAAATCATCAGTCATCTTTATGCTCAAATGCCCCAGTTCTAATCGCCTTCTGCAATCTTGCTGTTTATTTTTTTTTTAGTGGAAATAAAGTCAATGGCACTACGCAATTTTTAATAAAAATCATTTTTCACTGTGGTAAAGGGAATATGCAACTTCTACTTATCTCTTCCACAACACAACCCCACCATGAAGTCATGACACTCAAACAAGAATAAAAGATGCACCTCAGCTTTCTTGATGTGCAGCATTTGTCCATCAGCTAAAATCTCCCAGTGAGTAGACTCTGCTATCATTCGCCCATTCTTATACCAAGTGACGACTGGAGGTGGGACAGCATTCGACTCGCACTCCAACGACACTGAAGTTCCCTCTCTTACGTTAACTACAGAAAGAGATTCACTGCCATGATCTTTAATGCTCGGGGGCACTGAAGGAAGGAAAGAAGAACAGAAGGAATTCTTTCCATGAAGGTGTTCAGATAGAAAATACTGAATATCAGTTTAAAATGAAAGAATTTTATGAGCAGAGCAAAAACAAACCATAAACTGTCAGGGAAACCTTTTTCTTGCTTTCGCCAGCTTGGTTGATAGCTATACAAGTGTATTCACCACCATCAGATACCTTAGCCCGGAGAATCTGTAGAGTTCGACCACCTGTGAGCAAATATAATGCAAATTGAAGACTGGTATACAGGTTGTTCTAAATAACTATTTTATCAATAAGATAAATGGCAAAATATATCATTTCCCTTAGAGTAAAATTTATATAGAAACATCCATATTTAAAATAAAATAATTCCATTTTCTTTGATCATCCCTTTATTATTGACCTACTTCCTTCAAAAGGAAGAGATTCATAGACTTTTTCCCTCCAGCAACTAAACATGGATAGCAAAATTGTTTGATACAGGTTCTAGTGAGCAAATAGTAAGTGTACTATAGTCAAAAATACGTTAAGCATTTTCTGGGTTTAAATTTCCCACAGTGTAGAGGTGACTATCTACTTACCTCCCTGTCTACCTACCTAATCTATCATCTATCCTCAAGGGGCTTTAGAATTGATTAAACCCAACTAGTAGATTTATCCAATGAAAGTTCTATTTATCATCTAGCACTCAAAATTTCTAAGCCATTCTGTTCTGAAATTTCATGATTTGTTGAAGGAGACCTTGTTATTATACATTCCTACTATAACCTTAAAAGTCTATACAATCTCACCCTAAGGCACCAAATGGGTAAAGACAGGCATTTGTTGTGAACAAATAAATGAAGCAAGACAAAAATTTGGAAAGAGAATAAACCAAAATTCCATTTATATTTTAAAAAAAGTAAAATGAGAAAGTTTTGCCCACCTTGTAATAATAAATCCCTTACCAGGAACAATGAGAGCATTTGTGTTTAGCTTGATAGGCTGTTCATTCTTGAGCCAGCTGAGATCAGGAGGTGGAAAACCAGAAACCTCGCAGGTCAAAGAGATGAAATTGTTTACCACAACAGTAAGATTTTCAGGGTTAGGACCAATGACACTTGGAGGAACTATAATAGTAAATATATTAAAAGTGAAATTTGAGGTTATCAGAAACATATATTCCAATTTACTAAATATAAGTTCAACCACTGTACTCTGCTAACACACTGAGTTCAAGGTTCTGTTATTTATGTAGCTGTCTTTCTTCTTAGAATTCCCTGAAGCTTTCATCAAACTCATGTCCATTGGGTTTATTTTTCCCAATTGAAAGAGAGTACCAGAATTTCCAAAAACAGAATTATTCTTCATTTTATTTTTATAACCTACTCAAAAATTCCTAAGATGGTTTTGTTAATGTACAAAGAAAGACCTAATAGTGCTTTTCATAAAGTGTATTTAAATAATCTTGCTTTAAATATTATATCCTTATTTAAAGTTTTTCTTTTCCTATTATAGCAATAATAGAGGGGAAATTTAATTTCAGGGTATCTGCCTTTCAGTAAATCATACAGATTATCCTGACACTGTAACAGTGATTTTCAAGACAAGCAGAAAATTTAAGAAAAAAACAATACTATTGTTTATTGCTTAAAACAAACAAAAAAAAATTCAAAAAGCAAAAGCAATGCAGAAAAAGGTAAAGTAAAAGAAAGGGACAAATAATACAATGCCATGTATACATATTAAAACACATACATATGGAATAATAGATGTTTTATAAGAACACACATGGAAGGAATAGTATCATATACATTTGAATGGTTTCCTATGAAGGTGGAAGGGAAACAGGAGTGAGGAGTGGGCATAAAAATGAATGAATGAATGAATGGACTAATAAAAGTAGAGATGCGTCTTGTTCAGACCAATGGAGATAGTAAGACATGAACTAAAGAATGCAAGTAATAAAATGAACTATTATCTTCACTCTATGATATTAAGGCTGAGATCTTAACATAAAAAACAAAAGCAGAACATCAAAAAGGCAAATATCACTTTTTTCTTCTAATATCACATAGTTGTTTATTTTAATCCATTAATTAATTTTACTATTAATTAATTAATTCATTTAGCAAACATTTATTGAACGCTTACTGTATTCCAGACATTGTGCTAGATGCTGGTGATGCAGTGTGAAAAATGTAATAAACAATAATCATATTAGTTAATAATTTGGCAGTAATGATGGACACTGAACTAAAAACAGCTAACAATATTTCAGTGGTTATGATGTGCCAGGCATTGTTCTAAACACTTCACGTATACTGTCTAATTGAACCCTCACACACTTTATGCTTTAGATACAGTTCTTATATTATAAATGAGAGAGCTGGGACGTGGAGAGGTTAGCATCTTGCCTAAGGTTTCGCAGCTAGTTACTGGAGGTTTGGAAGCTAAGCAGTCTGGCTCTAGAACCCTTATTGTTAGCCACAGTCCTACACTGTCTTGTAACCACCAGGGTGATGAGTGTCAATCAGAAGAGGAGGGTGACAACAGGGAAGTAACCTAGTTTGGGAATAAAGAGGAGAAAGTGACATTTGAGAAGATACTTGAAATTATGACCAACAATAAGCTAAGCTAAGTGGAAGATAGTCTCCCAGAAAGAAGGTATTGTATCCACTAAGCCCCAAACAGTGGAATGAACATGGTACCTTAGAAAGCTTTCACAGTGATTATGTTTGTTTAATTAATTCATTCTTCCTGTGAATTCATAACACATGTGTTTCTATTCTGGTCAGATTTATCCATTCAAAAACCCTCAAAGATAGTTATTAAGCACCGACAGTGTGTTATTGACGATGCTAAGCACTGGAAATATTATAGAAAGACTCTGTTACACCAACACCAAACATTTCTAGATAGCAATACTCCCTACATATCACACCAAAAATGAATATCCATTGTGCTACATAAAAGTTCTTTGAGGGGAGAAATTTTTCATGAAATTTCAAATTTTAGCTATTTCCAGAATGAGCTAGAATTTTATATATGTATTATTCATGTAAAGGAAACCTCTTATAATGATCGTCCACCATTTCAATTTAATATCCTGGAAGCAGCTGAATCTCATAAAATAAAAGTATTTTCTTTTAATAGATATCCAACTGCTTTTTGAAAAAAAAAGTATTTATGATGTGTTTAGCATGTATTGAGAACTTAAAGTTTGATGAATGAATTAGGTGTGCTTGTGCTTTTAAAGGAATTATTTAAATCCAAAAAGAGATTTTTTTCCTTCTCTAGGAAGTATATTAGGAACTAGAGGATGTAGCACAACATGAATTCTGCACTTGAGGACAGAAACTGGTTCCAATCAGCATCAGTGGATACATTTTTATGGGTAGAAGACCTATATTTGGTTTTAACTTTATAAACTTGTAATCTTTAAAATTTTTAATTTGGATGTAAATCTCAAAGATGTAAGAGTAACTATTTTCTCTTAAGGGACTGAAGTAATATAAAAATGGGCTTACTAGAAGTTTTATACTTTATAAATTCTGCTAGCCATAGTGGGAAGGAAGAAGAGAGAAGATTGAATGAGTGCAGGCTTCACACATTGTTCAAGTTAAAAAATACAAAATAAGCCTACATAATCTAAAACATGGTTTTCCTGCTTGTTCAAGCATACCCTAACAGATGTTTTTGGAACTGAGCTCTTACCATGAACATTGAGGTTAAAATATTTCTTGGCACTCCCAGCTGTGTTCTCAGCCACACACACATACCTGCCGAGGTCTACTATTTGAGTATTCAGAATCTAAGGGAAAAATTAAAAATTCCAACTGAAACTCTGAATAAAGCAAGTCATCACACTTTTTATTATTTTTTAGAATAAACAATATGTATTCTTTCTAGTTAACAGCGTATGGACACAAGAAAAAAATTTTGAACACACTAGTGCTGATGTTAGCTTTTATTAGGTCCATCAAATAAATACTGGTTTATAAAGATTTCCAATCAGAAAAGGCAATTTTATACATACTAGTAGTATACTGACTGCAAAGATATCCCAAATTATTCTCCCATTTCCTTATCTATGTCTCTGGCAATGTGACTTTGAAGCTTCTCTCATCAGGAGGTGGAATGTGTGTTGGTTTTGTGACTGGCTTTGGCCAATAGAAGGTGATGGAAGTCATTTCAAAACTGAGGCCTGTGCACTTTTGTTCACTCTTTTGGAACCCTGCCACCACCATGTGAGGGAGCCAGGACTAGCCTGCTGGAGGGTGAGAGATGACATGGGACAGAATCAGTACAGTTACTGCAACCGAGGCCCTGGATATGTGTGAGCCCAGCCAAGGTCAACAACCACGTACTGAATCCGCACCTCCATGCAGACACTTGAGGAAGCCCAGCCGAGACCAGAAGAACCACCCAACCAACAAGAAGACTTGTGAGCTAAGTAAATGCTATTGTTTCAAGTCATTATGTTTTGGAGTGGTTTGTTTTATGTAGCAATAGTTAGCTAGTACAGCAGTTATTTTTCTTTATTTTATTATGCAGAAATCTATACCCATCTATTTATATCCAGCTTTTGGACATGGACACAGAAATATTTAAGTATTCTGGTAGAGGTTGTATGATTATCAAGTAGAAATAGTCACAATATTTGGAAGATACCTTGAGAATTCAAGGTCACTTATAGTTAATGAATCTGATTCCTTTTTGTATGAAGAACTCGATGCGGTATGTTCTGTGTTGGATACACTGATAGTTATGGTTAGATTCTTGGGCCAACAGAATATTATTTATTGTGCTTAAGTAATTTATTAATCGTATCCTAACAAAGGAATTGGTGTTATTTCTACAAGTGCCTAACATTCTTTCAGGAACTTGGAAAGAAAAATATGAATATGCCATTGGCAAACAACAATCCAGGATATTAATGTAGTTTCCATTATTATTTATTATCATCAATCTTTTGCCAATATAGACAAATTTAATCTACAGGACACCTTATATCACTCAGAATTTTACCATCAGAAATGTGTAATGAAAATGAAAAAGACTGTAATAATGATTTGCTTACAATATCTCTTTCATCACAAAGACCACATTGTAGTGAATCGAGATGTGTGTGTATGTGTGTGATTGTATTGACGACATCTGGAAGAATTCACACAAAACTGTTAATAGTGCTCTGGTAGAGGGAATAAAATAAGGAGGAAGAATTTTGTTCTATATGCCTTTGATACTTACCTATCTTTACAAATAAAATATTTATAAACTTAAAATTATTTGTAAAAGGCAAAAAGAAAATTACTCCAAAATACAAAGTCAAATAGCTATTTTAAGATTAGATTTTTACTTTTACCTGCAGAATTCTTCCATTAGATAGAAATTTATGATGGTCGTCTTCCAGCAAGGGCTGTCCATCTCTTTGCCAGGAGTTCCTTGGTGCTGGGCTGCCGCTGGATAGACATTCCATCCGTGTGCTCTTGTTCACAAGCACAGTGACCTCTTCAGGGAGATCACTATTTGCTCCCTTGATAATTGGTGGCACTAATAAATGATTGCAACAAAGAGGTAATGACAAGCAATTAGGTCTTTTCTAAATTATACTCGTTTTCTGACAGCTTTAAAAAGTTTGGGATGAGAATAGACAAACAAAACTTGAAGGAGAAACTAAGATTCTCAAGTGACATTTCATACTAATAAATTAAGGTGGTGAAAAAGTATTTGAATTTGGATTTATCCTCTTCCTTCTCTTCACCTCGGCTATACTAACCGCTCCAATAGTGTCATTCCCACATGGCTCATTCCCAGTTCTTCCCTAATGTATCATCTCTTGCTTCTCTCTCAGCTCCTTCCACTACGCCTTCTGGGTTTTCAAGCATGCGTGTAAGAAGAACCTGTACAAATGAATATTTAAGTCTATTTGGTCATCTAGACAAGCCAGATAAATTACATCTTTTGAAGTGTACTTGAAATGCTCGGATTTGGTCTTATTTGTAAGGGGATCCTCTGGGCTATTCAAAGTATCTTCTTTCCCAGCCTTAGCATCAGTGGGATCAGCATCACCTGGGCGCTTGGTTAGAAATGCAAATTCTTGGGTCCCAATTCAGACCTCTGCAACAGGCATTCTAAGGAGGGCCAGGAAATGTATGTTTTACTTATTTTTATTTATCTTTGGGGGGTGTCTCATTATGTTTCCCAGGATAGACTTGAACTCCTGGGCTCAAGTGATCCTTCCACCTCAACCTCCCAAGTAGCTGGTATTACAGGTGTGCATGACTGCACCTGGCTTGAAATCTGGGTTTTAACCAGCTCTCCAGGTGATCTTTATGTACGCTAAAGTTTGAGAAGTCCCACTCTAGATTTTCCTGCATGTATTCTCATTTAAAATAATACTGTAGAATCCAGGTTCATGTCAGTTATGAAAAAAAATCACATATTACTCATAGAATTTTTAAAAATGGAAATGTTAAATGAACTAGGAACACATGTGTTGGCTGTTCTGGTAAATGTAGAAACTTATTTTTAAAGTAAATAATCATTGTTTTGTTTCGAAAGCTTGGTTATTTTTCTTTTCCACTCTCTTAAAATATTAATACCGTATCTTTAGCAATCAGTAAAGACTGTGTGTTTGATGTAGATGCAATTTTGTGGTATCTGGGTCTCCAACAACCAAACTGAAAAGTCTATAAAGAAAACAATCAATGCCACAAAGCACATAATAGAATTCAATGTTATTTATTTATTTATTTATTTTTTTGAGACAGAGTCTCACTCTGTTGCCTGGGTTAGAGTGAGTGCCATGGCGTCAGTCTAGCTCACAGCAACCTCAGACTCCTGGGCTCAAGTGATCCTCCTGCCTCAGCCTCCCGAGTAGCTGGGACTACAGTCATGCGCCACCATGCCCGGCCAATTTTTTCTATATACATATTTTATATTTCTTTCTATTTTTAGTAGAGACGGGGTCTCGCTTTGCTCAGGCTGGTCTCGAACTCCTGACCTCAGGCAATCCACCCGCCTCGGCCTCCCAGATTGCTAGGATTACAGGCGTGAGCCACCGCGCCTGGACTCAATGTTATTTTGAATGCATGCTTTCATATTCAAAGTTATGTGGTGATTTTTACCATACATCAGATAACATAAAAGGGATAACTTGAACTGCAGATTGGCAAATAATAAACTTGAGTTTCAAATTACGTGGGGTCTCACTACCCCACACAGGAAGACTAACCGAGAGCTGAATCACAGGAGGTGCAAGGAGGCACACTACAGGTCCGGGAACTGAGGCCTCCACCACAGCTCTTTGTTCTGACCTGCTCCTGTGGCTGCCACACCCCACAAGCCAGGTTACACCACTCAGAATTGTTCTTAGTGCCCCTCCCTACACCTAGGAGGTGAGCAGCAGATGTTGTGAAACGGCTCTAATTTAGCCAGAATTTGGGGGCCACTTAATTTTTCTTGCTTTGTTTCCACCTTCCAACTCTAAATTCCTCTCAAGCTTGCTTGCCAACTTCCTCCTAATTAAAGATAACAGCCTGGAGACATGAACATCTACCCTGGACCACCCAGTGCCATAGTTCCATTTCAATTCAGCTGACTCCCACTCTTTCCCTATCAGCTCCTACTACTCTCTCTAAACTAAACTCTTTCCAAACTTAGATCAAATTAAACCAGGTGGTCTGGGATATTCCTTCACTGTTCTGGACAATGTTAGCACTGATTTTTAATTGTCTTCTCTCTCCTTTTCCTTGTGACTACATTGTGGACTTTAAAATCTATGTTGATGACCATCCCACCCTATTCTAATTAACTGGCTCTACTACTCCACCTCAGGTGTCCATAGCTGGTCATACTTTGGACCGTTCAACATGAACTCCTCTTCTCTGCAAGTTTATGAGCTCCATGAAGAAAGACCGATGTCTACTGTATTCACTGCTGTATCCTCAGTGCCTAGCACAGTGCCTGGCACGTAGTGAGCAATCAACAGATATTTGTCAAATAGATAAATTTTGAATCTTACTGTTTTCTCTCTCCCACCTCTTTTCAGGTTTCCTTCATGAACTCCCCTCTGTTTGCACTGACAACTCTAGCCCTTCGACTCCTCCCTGCCTACAGTCGGCCTGTCAGCCTCCTTCCAGGCTCATTTTCCCTCTTGCCCAGCCGGACCTCATAGTGGGTCATTTTAGTCGTGCTCTAGCTCATTGCACACTCTCTGTTCTCTCACCCTCCAGTGCTTCCACAGAGTGTAATTTGTGGCACCCCCACTCCATCCTGGGCAGGCCACACCATCTATTTTTTTCTATCTCTGCCTCCAGGTTACTGAGGGTGACTGCAGAAAGCAATGACTGAACCCAATAGCTCCAGCTCCATGCTGTCTAGCATAGCCCTGTAGTGGTCATTGCTAACACTTTCTGTTTTCCACAGGCCCAAAGCCCACTCCTGCCACTGTTTCTCTTACACTCATACTTAATGGGGAGGACTAAATACACTTAATATACCTTCCCACGTTTCCCTTATTATGGTTCCAAAATCTCTCTCTTTCTCCATGAAAGGCTAACCTGTCCTGGTTCCTTGGTTGCATTTTTCACACGTTCTAGGACCTTGCTCTACCAGTCCTGCACTCTGCCCGCATCCACACACACACTTGAAACTTTAATTTGCCCCTTTCTGTTAAATCATTTCCCTTGATCAACAGGCAAGCTCAAATCTCTCTTATATTTGTTTTTTTTTCCCCAACAGGTTGTTTATCTTCAAACTCTCTTCCACCTCTTCCCTCCTCGGCAGAACGTCTTAAGAGTACTCTATAGGTTTCCATTTTTACTTTCTGATTACTTGCTAAATATGTATCCTTTTGTTCTGTCACTTTCTACCACATCATAGTACCTAAATTGCTACTTCGAATTTCACCAATGACTTCTTAGTTTCAAAGTCAAATGACCTTTTCTCACTTTTCATTTTTCTAAAACTTGCTTTAGCATTAAATCCTCTTGATAACCTTTCCCATGCCCTAGATTCTGGGACATGGTAGTTTACCGGTTTTCATTAACTCTCCAGATTTTTTTGGATATTACTTTGTTTTCTTTTCATATATCTTAATTGTAAATGATCCCCCAATGATCTTCTTTTGACCTTCTCCTGTTATATCTCTAATGCTTTCTGTTAGAAATCTCATGTCTTTGAAATCTATATTCTTAGTTCAGTTCTTTCTCCTGGGATACTCTGTATTTCCAGCTGTCCATTCAACATTTTAGCTAAGTATCCTGGAACTACGTCAAATTCAACATGTCTGAAACAAAACGGACTTCCCAAATCATGTTGTTTTCCTGGGTCTTCTATTTCTATTAATCTGGCTACCATGTTCTTAATCACCCAGGATAAAAATCTCAATGTCACCTTATACTCTGAGATGAGTGCCTAATACTTCATATCCATTTAATCCCTGCTTCTATCAAATCTTCCATACTGGCTGCTTCTTACACAATCCCACTGCCACTTCTCTCGCTCCACTTCTTTCAATGGAAGCATCTATTTGCTTCTGCTTCTAGCAACATCCCTTGTCTTTCCCCACAAAGGAACAATACCTCTTCCGTGTTCTGTCTATACATGCAGATGGAGATGGCTCTGGTCTGGGGTGGCCTATAAACTAGGCCGTATAAATTATTAGAGAACACTGTAACCCCTTGTTTCTGTGATTGGCTCAGGGATGGATATGTGATTCACAATTGGCCAATTAAAACCATGGAAATTCAATTCCAGGAATTCAGTTGTAAATTATAGGAGAGAAAAGCTTTCATTTGGATGTGGAACTAAGATGATGTAAGCCTACAGCTGCTAGGGGCCACCTTGCTATCCAAGGAGACAGGGAGTGTCATTAATGTCATCTCAGAGTGACATTAATAAAGAAAAACAAAGTCAAGAGGAAGAGAAAAGTAAAGTCCACTTGACCTCTTCTGAGCCACACAAGTCAGACGTGACTGCAGCCAGCTTTACTCTGGGAGTTTTCAAATTCATAAGTTGATGGACTCTCTCTTTTGGTTGAAGCCAGTTTGTTATTTGATACTTCAAGAGTCCTGACTAATGTGCGGTCATTAGTACAAGACAATTACCTCCTTGGGAGAACTATCAGTTTCTGATTATCTTTATAGTCTCTAAAGTGCTTCGTGTAACATCTTCCAAAGATTAGTTCCTCAAATATATTTTTGAGGAAAAGAATGAATAATAAACAAAAGGGAACCAACTCACAGAGTACTCGGACGTCATACTGAAGGGAATCTTCTCCGGCCTCATTCACAGCCACACAAGTGTATCTGCCAGCATCTTCTACCTTCACCCGGGGAATCTGCAGCACTCGCCCTCCTGAAAATATATCCCCATATGTTTGTTCCTCTGAATCTTAGAGTAAACATAGCCACGAACAGATACAACTTTTCAGGTCTAATGATTTCCTTACATTTTTTTTCAGAGTTCCTATTTCATCTAACGGTTCAGTTTTAATCCCACTTTTATAAAAAACACTGCATTATTAAAAAATGATCCAAAGAGATCTCCTGAGAAATGAATAGCTAGCTCACACAGATTTTCCATTTTACATACAATCTTGAAAGAATAGCTGTGTATTTTTAACCTTTTCATGGTGATATTTTAAATGTGGAGGAAAGTTATAACAATTGTATAAAAACTTTCACCCATGTTCACTAATTTTTTATATTCCACTCCATTTGCTTTATCTTTCTCGCTGTCATATGTATATAATCTTACTCTAAAGCATTTGAGAGTAAGTTGGAGACACAGTGTCCTTTTACTCCTAAAATATTGATAAATCTGTATTTCGTAAGAACAAGGATAATCCCTTATATAACCACAGTACAATGATCAAAATCAAGAAATTTAAAATTAACACAAAACTACTATTGAATCCATGGTCCATGTTCGAATTTCATTATTGCTGTAATAATGTTTTTAATAGCCATTTTTCCCAAACCCAGATTCAATTTAGGATCACATATTACATATAGCTGTCATGTCTACGTCTCTTTTCATTTTTTTTTAATTTTTTCAAGATATTCTTTTCCTTAATTGAGGTCAAATGTACATACATTTATTTAATGCACTGACCTTAAATATACAACCTGATGAGTTTTGACAAGCCTGTATAGTTAAATTCTTGCTAAAGTTAACTAGAAGCCTTAAAACTATTCCACAATTTAAACATCTTTTCCATCAATAAACCGTGTAATAACTAAAATATTTGAAACTAATAATCTTTACTGTTTACTTATGACAAATGCATTTAATAAACTAAATGGTAACTATTTGCTAATATATGTGAAAATTTATATTAATAATATATAGAAACCAAACTGATCACTCCATAGCACTAATACAGAAATGGAGGCATGAGAAAGCCAAAGGACTTTCTTAAGTTGATAGAGTGATGTTGTAGGAGATCTGAAAAATTTCCTAAGGTGTTCTATCCTCCTGTCGCATTCTCAGCCAAGACTCTGCGTTAGAGTAACTAGATTGAAGTTACATGGATACCAGTGGCATCTGGCAGCCTGTCAGTTATATTACACGGCCCGAGAGCCAATCAATTCAATTATTCTAATAAATAAGAGGAAACACACTTGTCAGAGATTCAGATTTTTACCCTGTGTGTAGCAATCTTTACCTGGCAAAATCAATACTTTATCACTCGAGGTCAGAGGACGGCCATCCTTGTACCACGTCAGTGTGGGAGGAGGGGCAGCATTTGTCTCGCAGTAAAGAGAAATGGGATTGTTGATGATCACATCTTTGGCTTCACCACTCCTGCCAGTATCTAGCATGTTTCCTATTTCCCAGAGTTTCTGAAAACTTGGAGGAACTATGGAGGAAAGGCATTACATTTTGGTCACGTGTGCGCACCGGTGTCATCCATCAAGCAAAGATCTTGGCTGTATTTTCACAGGAGTGATTTGTAAATGTAATAAATTAGACAGTGCGAAAACATCTTCAAGTACTCATACACCTACCAGCTATAGCCCTTAGCCAAAAAAGACTGTAGCAGACAGAAGTTGGAGCTGGGTTTCATGTGGGAGAATGAAAAATATGGGGCTCCAAATGCTATGCTCACAGTTTGCTCTCCCTGGGCTCTGACACTTGGACAATACAGGGGCTCACTCTGAGGGAGAAGCACGGCTAAGGAGTATGATCATGGCAGGAAAAATTAATTTTGAAGGACCATTAAAAAATACTGGCTCAATTTAGAGCACTTTCCCATGATTTGTCTTAATAAGGAGGCTAAAGAAGCTATGCAATCAGGATTAAAACTCCATTTGAGCCCAGGAGTTGAGGGTGCAGTGAGCTATGATGATGCCACTGCACTCTACCCAGGGTCACCCAAAAAACTCCATTAACAAAAATAACAGGACATTCTCATACTTTTCTGGGGACAAATATGAACTTTCTAGAAGGCAGTTTACCTGTCAAAACCATTAGAACAGTCCATAACATTTGACCTCAAATTTCTACTCTTAGCAACTTATGAGAAATCAAAGATGTGCATACATGTTATGTATAAAATTGTTCAGTGTAATATTATTTGTGAGTAGTGAAAGCTTGGAAACAACACAGACATTCAACAACAGGAGTCTGGTTAAATTAATATTTGGATACTCCACTGATGAAACAGGCATAGTTATTAAAAATCATGTTAAATAGTTAGTAACATTAACCATATCGATAATAATAATAGCAGGCATTTCTTAATCATTTTGCTAAGAGCTTTAATACTTGATCTCATTTAGTATTCACTGCAATTCTACAAGGCATTAATTTTAAAAGTGAGGAAATGGAGACTTAAAATATTTAGGTAACTTGCTCAAGTCACAAAACTTGTAGGAACCATATCATCATTCAATTCCAAGTCTGACTTCTCTGAATTTTACACTTCAATATTTTCCTGGCTTCCATATAAATGCTATTAAAAACCTTCATGATAAAATGTTAGGGGAATGCCAATGTAACAGAGAAGTCTGTATTGTATGATCCCAATTTTGTAAGTAACGTACACGTTTAAAAATATCGAAAGGAAACACATAAAAATAACAGTTAATTTTGAATGATGGATTTATTTTCTTCCTCTTTAATTGTTTGAGTCCAAGGTTTCAATAATGAATTTATATTATTGTCAACAGAAAAAAACCCACTATTTAACAAACAAATCTGTGTCCCATTACTTAGAGAGATCATATAAATTAAAGTACATACAATAAGCATATTAGTATTACCTTGTATATTCACATCAAAATCCAGCTCATCTTCACCTGCAATGTTAGATGCTACACAAGTATATCGCCCGGTATCTGATATTTGAGTCTCCTTTATTTGAAGTGTGTGTCCATTTGCAGCAATATTAACATGATCATCTGATTTAAGGGGCTGTGATTCAATTATGATAATGTTAGCATTAAGTACTATGATAAATCCTCTAAGAGGCCATGCAATTGGTAGTTTTTGTGATTCTTTAACAAATAAAAATAAAATTTTATGTAAAACATTCAAGACAACAATAGTTAATTTAGTTTGGTTAAATTGATTGTTTTTGAGTAATCAAATATTTATTTTTGAAAATTATAGCTGATATAGTTTATACTTGTGCCAGGGATTTGTGGGTCATGCATTTATACATTTTTTATAATACAAATATGTGCTTAGGTACCATATCCATTTTTCCATGTTGGAAAAAAATTTTGCAGCTGATCTTATATAGTATTAAAAAGCATATCTTTCTTTTATGACAATTGTGTAGAAAATGTTAGAATCTCTTTATGAAAGATTGAGGGCATTAGCACAATCTAAAATTACTATTGTTCGTTCAGAAACATCACTACTTCATAAATGAAAATTTCTAGCCTAGAGATATTTATATTAGGATGTTTTATTGAAATTTATGACTACACTTAATGGAACATTCACTGACAGATATTTGTATTAATGATGTTTTATTGGTAAAATTACCTACACTTATAAAATACAAATATAGAATACTTATAGAATCGTATTTCTCATATTCTAAACATTTCCATTTATACTAAATTCTCCCTCATTCCTTGAAGGTTTTAGCTCCTGGCTCACTCTCATTCCTTCTAATGATACTTTTTTTCTCATAGTTCCTGGTGACTTCAATACCCATACAGAATCCAGTGCTGTGTTCTCTCAAGTCCTTGGCCTGCTATCCCCTAATTCTGTAGTCCCCCACCTTTCTCAGCCACTAAGTAGGATAGTCATACCTACACCTTATAATTATCAATAACTGCACCCCTTCATAATATTACCTTCAAATTCTCACTCTCCTCCACCTCCTAACTCTCTAACCTATTTCCTCCAGCATATCAACTACAGTAACTTTTTGACTCCAGCAGACGACCCGCAATCCACTGACCTTCAAATCTTTTCACTGCTTCTGATTCTCCTGCTGAACTCAATTCCCTCCCCACCCAGAGAAGGTCTGTTGTGATAATCACACCTTGTATAAATCCTCAACTCCCTTGTCTGCTTTCCCTTTATTTTACTCCTGTGGAAAAACCCTAATACTGTTTAAAACCAGTCTGCGCATGCCCATTCTGAGAATCCTCTGGTCTACTCCAGCAACTGCGTCTTCTCTCGCCTACATCATCATCAATTTCTTTCTTTCCATTGGCCAGTTTCAATCTTAAACAAAAAAACAAACAAAAAACTATCGTGCTGCAGCTATCTCCACATTTTCTAATATCCTTTGTAGCCAAATGATTTAAAAATATTTCCTACACTTGCTATCTCCAATGTCTTTCCTTCCACCTTTTCTTAAATCTGCCTCCAATCAGACTTTCACCATGTCCCCAGTGACATTCCATTCATTGCTACATTTATTTGGTAAATTCTACAGTCTTTATTTCACCAGTTCAGTGTCATTTAACACAGTTTAACTTGTCTTTATTTGTATATACCTTTTTCCCCCTTTATCTTTTGGGACACTACACTTCTTGCTTTCCCCAACCTTTAAATGTAGGAGTAGCCCAGGGCTTAATTATTGCACTGTTTCTCTTTCTATCTAATCTCACCATCCTAATAATCTCATGCAAAATCTTGGACTCATCCCTGACTCAACTCTTTCCTTCACACCCCACATCCTGCTACCGCCTTGGTCCAAGCAACCACCATCTCTCTTTTGGATTAGGACCCTCCCTTTCTTCCTCAAGTACAGAAGCCAGTGTAATCCTTCTAAAACCTTAAGTCAGATCATATCATATTCTTGCGTTCACTTTTCCAGTTGGCTTCCCATCAGAACAAAGGCCAACTGGTCGAAGGCAGTATGTTCTTGCCTTCCATTAGTCTTCTGCTCATATCTTCTGTGTCTCTGTTGATCACTGATCCCAGCCCCAGCGCTTCAGGACCTTTGCCCTTGCTATGCTTTCTACTTTAGAATTTCTCCTAAGTTGTCTTATGACAGTTTCCTTCACTTTCTTTGATTTTCTGCTTAAATATCACCTTATCAGAGAGGCCTTCCCTTCCCTATTTAGATAAGAGATCACACTCCCTACAGCTGGTATTCCTTTCCTTGATTGAGTTTTCTCTATGACTCCTTCACCATCTGACACATTATATGTTTTACTGGTTTATTCATTTAGTTTTTGTCTTCCCAAACTTCATTTGAGCAAAGATATTTCTCTGTTTCTTTCATAGCCATATTCCCTGCACCTAAAACAGTGTCTGGCAAATAGTAGATACTCAATAAATAATTCAGAATGCAACAAATCATTATTAACATTATATCACTTATATAAAAATAGCATAATTTAAACTTTCTGTGCTAAAAGAAAAACTTCAGGATATCCATAAATGAAACTCAAGGATTCTATCAAAACTTATTGTGGCAGTATATTTTTTGTGTTTTTCTCAAAAACGCTGCTTTGCTTAAGTAGTATTGCTTATCTGAAGACTGAAAAACGGAGAATGAATGTGGAAAATAAATTAAAAACAGTAGTTTTTTTTTTTTTTTGGTTTGCATTTGGGGACCAATTGCAAACCCTGAAAAATTTAGCAGTGTAAAGCATTTTAATTAAATCTTAATGCTTTGCTTAAGTAGTATTGCTTATCTGAAGACTGAAAAACAGGAGAATGAATGTGGAAAATAAATTAAAAACAGTAGTTTTTTTTTTTTTTTTTTTGGTTTGCATTTGGGGACCAATTGCAAACCCTGAAAAATTTAGCAGTGTAAAGCATCTTAATTAAATCAGTATCAAAGTCTGGATTTGAAACTGTAATTTAACACATTGACTGCCACACTAGAAAAAAAGTTTTTTTCCTTGGGGCCACTGTATTTTATCATGAAATTAGAATAAAAGCTTCAAAAACAAAATGATCCTTTCTAATTTAATGAAAAATTTGTTATTTTTTATTGTTTTCTGTGCATGAGTTATAAGCAACTTGAAAACTATTTCTCGAGTCTCCCAAGGTGAAGAGATATGTGAGTTACATATGCTTCATGAGGCCCCCGGGCTCAAAACTAGCATGAGTTAAATACAACTCACATGGTAGTTAATGTGTTAACTACTCATAATGGAATGTTAAAAAACAAAACAAAAGTGCCTCATTCCTAGTGCAATTCTAGTCTTTATCCAGTTTTTATGTGTATATGTGTTTGTATATGTGTGTGCATGTGTAGTAACTACAAGGAATGAAAGGGCTTTAGAGAAAATTAAAAATAAAATAATAATATGATTTCAAAGAGAAAGGAATTTTCTCCAAGTAGATTCATATAGAATTGATATTGTATCAGGAAGTGTGCTTATAGTCAGAAAAAAGCATCTATAAACAGAACATGGTGGGAGTTCTATATTTTTCCTTTAGCAATGGCTTCCAGATGAAACTTGCTTATTTTATAAGAGATGATTTTTTTTCTAGCTGCCAGTATTGCAGATTCCATCTGGGATCTGAAAAAATAAAGCTATATCTTTCCTGCATCTTAAATCATGACTATGACCGGAACTACTACAACTGACCATTTGACTGATTATGTGTAAAACAGGACAAATGGCAGCTTAGTTATTTCATATCTGTGTTAAGCACAGTGTTAATAGCAGCTAAAAGTTCTATTTTGGTCTAAGTTTGACTGGACACATGTCTTTAAAGCATGCATGGAAGAACGTAAGTTGAATGAGAAATATGGGTGTGGGTCGGAAAGGCAGATCACAGAATTAAAGCATCTGCCTTTTATTTAAAGTCTCTCATTGCTCCCAGTTAACTGTATTGGGCCCTTCATCATTTCTCTTAGCTTTTTAAATTTATTTTGGAATATTAAAAATGTTACCTTTTATAAGAGAGTTAAAGATACTTAGAGAAGGTTCTGAATAAATTTAGTGCCCATGATTCTAATCTGGCTTGGCAGCATTTATCTGTTTCTTCTTTACTAAGTTTACTTATTCTGCAAAACCACAGAACAAAAAATCTGTTTGCTTAACTTCTTCCGTGGGAAGGCAGTTAGATTTTCATAGACAACTGCTAATGTACAGAAAAACAATCCTGCAAACTTTCGAGTGATGGAATAACACTAAAATTGTTAAACATGGTTCAGATTTTTTTTTTGTTGTTGTTGTTGCTGCTGTTTTGCAATTTTAGATTCTAGGAGGGTGATAGTTGCTAGTTTTAAGGTCACATTGAATTTCTGAGTCATTTGTGCCTTTTTTTTTTTTTTTCATTTGACCATTGTAGTCTTTACAAAATTATCACCAAATGAAAAAAGTTGTGACTGGCCTGTCCATCCTTGTACCAGCTGAGGGAGGCAGAAGGAATTGCATAAGCTTCACATTCCAGGGTCAAAGTGTTGTTTACTTTGATTTTCACTTCTTTAGGGGAAAGACCTGGCCCCAGAAGGTCCCCTTTATTGATTATGGGTGGAACTGCATAAAATAAATATAAAAGAGTTAAACGCCGGTTCTTTAAAATACATGGAATACCATGAAAATCACACTGAGGATCACTTAACAAGAAAACAAGGAAGTAAGCAGACGCATTTCCCATGATGACCTCCCATTAAGGATCTAAGTTAACATCTTATAAAACAGTAGTGTTCAATACAGGATGTGAAGGAAAGTATGTTTCTCCTTCCATCCTTATTATCCTGCCAGTGAAGCTAACTTCCTGCACAGAACAGTTAGTTTCATTTGCTCCAGGTCCACAGATGCAGCCCATGCATGACCCATAAAATGCATTTTATGGCTCATTAAGGGTACTGAGTCAAAGAACAAAAGATAATCAGAAAGATACTCTTACTTTATAAACACAAAAACAAAATGCTGAAATGTGGGCCCTATTAATGGCAATATTAGCTTTGCCTTTTAATTATAGGTAAATGTACATTGGAATAGCTCAAGAGTCACGGATGATCTCATCTTGGGCTGTTGATTGGAACATATTCATCCAACAACAGTTTTGTACGTGAAAGTACTATAACTCAACCCAGAGAGCAATTCAGAAGGAAAAATGGAGAAACTTAAGGAAGTGCCACTGATAAGGTCTCCAACAGGAAGATACTGAGTGGATTGAGGGAGCCCTTCGCATCTTTAAATAATTGACCCCCCAGCACAATGCTTAATTCAACTTCCATCCTTAAGGAAGCAAGCTGCTTAAACAAGAGTCTTTAATGATTGTGTATAACTAATTATGAACCCATAATGAAAAACAGGATTGAAAGAGTTAGAAAAATTGGGGAAGATATGAAACATCGTGTTCTTTCAGAACTTACTGTAGACCTTCACTTCATAGTGCTTTATCATTTCCCCAGCCTCATTAGTGGCTACACAAGAGTACCTTCCAGCATTGTCCTCCTGTGCATTGAGGATCTGCAGGGTCCTGCCACCTGGAAAATACAGAATATCAAACAGTCTCTGAAATCACAGTGGCAGCAGAGTACCCTCAAACTTTCAGAGTTTTAGTTCTTAGCATATTTCTTCTTACATATGTGAATTCTGTGTAGACATCTGATATAAGACAAGCTACAACATAGATGGGCACTGCAAGGTGGGTGGGGACAGCCACGGAGGCCCCAGGGGTCCTCTGTGGACTCTCACTGCCATCCTGACCCCCATGCATCCGTATACCTCTCTAACTAAGGTCCTAATTTCCCCCTCTTCATAAATAGGTTTCTGCCTTAATCATCTTCTTCCTCTCACCTACCTGGCCTAAATGTGCTGAAACACAGTTCTTCCTTCTTAAAAATCTTTTATGGTTCTCAATTGACTAAAATATAAAGTCAAAACTCTTTAATCCAGGAGTTCAAAACATGGCTTCAACTTTCCTTCCTGACCTCATCTCTTGCCCCTCCGCCCCCCACAATATCTCCACTCAAGTGGGGTTGAGAAGTGTATTTATTATTACTTGCACATGGCTAGGCCATTCTCACTTTGTACATTTCCCACAATAGTCACCTTAATTATCCAAAACCTCTCCTAACTCATTTCCAATCAACTAAATTCTAGAACTTTCTCTAAAATCTGGTTCAAGTTCTGACTAAGCAACAAAGCTTTTTCTGACCACTTCAGTCCGCAGTGGCTGTTTCTTCTTTTGAATTCTTATAAAAGTTTTCATGTGCCGGGCACAGTGGCTCATGCCTGTAATCCTAGCACCCTGGGAGGCTGAGGCGGGAGGATCGCTTGAGCTCATGAGTTCAAGACCAGCCTGAGCAAGAGTGAGACCCAATCTCTACTAAAAATAGAAAAAACTAGCCGGTCAACTAAAAATAGAAACAAAAAATTAGCCAGGCATGGTGGTGCATGCCTGTAGTCCCAGCTACTCAGGAGGCTGAGGCAGGAGGATTGCTTGAGTCCAGGAGTTTGAGGTTGCTGTGAGCTAAGCTGATGCCATGGCACTCTAGTCCGGGCAACAGAGTGAGACCCTGTCTCAAAAAAAAAAAAAAAAAAAAACAGAAAAAGTTTTCATGACCCCATTTATCATACCCCCCTGACTATTCATAATCCATGATCATTCACAGACTCATATTGTTAATAAACGTTTGCACATACTATCTCTCCTCCACATAGGCTTGTAAATTTCTTAAAGCCAGTGATTACAACTTTTAATTCTTTCTATTTTCATATATATATATATATGTATAGTTTCAAAGAGGAATAAATAAACTCTCTCAATCTAAATACTAACTCTCCTTCAAGGTTCAATTCAACAGGAAATGAGTTTCTACCATTTTCAACATGCCACATTATACTTTCGCAATTAATTACATCATGGTATTTATTCCTTTCTACGTAGATATTTTTCTGATCTTTCAAAAAGTAATTTGCAGTACCTTAGATTATAAAACATATACAAAAAATTAGAAATTTAAATATAAATAGAACATGACACAACCAATAACACAGGTGTTATAGATGACACAGATGCATCTTGGTCATCTTAAGTAAATTCATTACCTGGAAGAATACGAATATTTTGGTTAGATTCTAAAGGGGCTCCATCCTTAAACCAGGTGATGGTGGCTGGAGGATATGAATAAGCTTCACAGACCAGAGAGGTGGGGCTGTTCAGGATGACAGTGACTTCCTCGTGGCTGCCGTCGCTGCCTACACCAGCAATCGTAGGAGATACTGAAAAAGATTAAAATTTGGTTGAAGAAATACATTTATAAATTTCTCTATTTGTGCATTTCTAAATTTCTATTGTACTTACATGTATAATTCTATTCCCTAACAGTTACAAAAAATAATTATTGTTCTTATTCTACACAAAACTAGTGAGATCCCTCAAAAACCTCACAAGATAATGGAGGAGATGACACATAAACAAGGAATCATAACATAATACAGTAATGGCAATAACGGGAATGTT
The DNA here is from genome assembly GCF_020740605.2 of Lemur catta. Lineage (NCBI taxonomy): Eukaryota > Metazoa > Chordata > Mammalia > Primates > Lemuridae > Lemur > Lemur catta. Next base: position 21,313,723 of record NC_059150.1, on the reverse strand, counting down.
GGAGGAAGGTTAGCGGAGGCATGGTATTCGGTCCAACCTGAGGTATGGGGTGTGAAGTCTCATTAGAGAAGGTCTCCTAAAGGAGCCTCAAATGGTTAGTGGCAGTTAGCGGGTAAAAAGAAAGAGACTACTAAAGAGAGGGAGTGTATTGAGAGCAGAGCAGTAGTAAGCAATGAGGGGCTAGAAGGGAATATAGAGAAGACAAACGCGAGTGGGTCAATACTGGACGCAAGAATAAAAGAGACAGGCACATTTGTTTCATAGAAGACCAGCATATCTCTATCCTTTACTATGGCTTGTTTAATGTCTGCATTGTTCATAGTGGTGTCCCTAGCACAAAACACTGCCTGGTGCCTAGAACATCATAGGTATTCTATATGTAATGAATGAATTTATGAATTACTTAATTCAGGAAAAACAGTACATGTACACAAGTGTTGGTCTTCCTTACATGGTGAAATTCTATCATAGAAACATTAAGTAAACAGAGAAAAAAAAGAACATTTAGCCTATAGTCATGTCTGACTTCTCAAGATGTGAAGCAAAGCTGATACTTACCAAACACATTAAGGCTGAAACTTTTGCTCTTGTCACCAGCTGTATTAGAAGCCAAACATGTATATCTTCCAGTGTGTGACACCTGGGCATTGGTAATTTGAAGAAAGCGGCCACCAGACGCCATGTGATGGGTTTCATCTTCTTGAACAAGCTGCCCATCTTTGTGCCAGGTGACTTTTGGTACTGGATTCCCTGTAAGAAAAGCCATTTCTGATAGTTTGCTAATAATCATGTCTACAATTGATATTGAAAGAGGGAGTTTTCACTCATTTGTCTGCTTACATATTCCACTTTTAAAATAATGCAGTAACCATTCATTTAAAAATAAATTTGGAAACTAATATATTTTGTAATAATAATGATCATGCCATAACTTAAAAAATATATATAGATTACAAATGTAAGTTAGTTTTCATCTATAAGTGAAATTATTCTAAATTGACCTTTGTGTTTAACTAAAATTATAGCATACTTTAGATGATTACAATTAAATATTTTCATAGTACAGTTTAAAAAGCATGCAGCATGCATTTTTAGCAAAAATATTACAAATACCTTTGCTTTCATATTTAACTTTTAAAGAAGATTTCATATGTTTGAAAAAAGCTATAAAAATGTTAAAACTTTAATTAAACAATTCAATAAGAAGATATTTTGAGTTTATTCCAGGATTCCAGGATATATAGATGGGTAGACATATAAATATATTAATTATTCCTTTAATATTATAGCCTATGGGAAAAAGATCTTTTATATCTGTTTTTAAATGAGGCTTATGTTAAATATTAAGTTTTAAATTGTTCAAATAGTTTCTGGAAATTTAAAACCATAAGAGCAGGTCATGCTAGGTAAGAGGGCTAGGATTAAATATTAAAATTATCCAGCTTGAGAGGAGAATTCTATAAAATTTAGGCAACTGTTCTCTATGTGACAGTTGTTAATTACCAAATTGTTTCTAGAAAAATAATTAATAGGCTAAGTAATAGGATATGCCACACTCTTTATATCTGCCTTTCCTAAAACAGAAACATTTCCTTGCTTACTTAAATTTATTGCTCACACAAGGCACGTAAACAATGAACTAAGAAACTCATCAAATCTTCCTTAAAACTCTGGCTTTCCATAAAATGTTATGGCCTACTCTCATTATTCCTTTAAAACTGTGAGGCCATCTACAATAAAAAGGCTTGAAAATGTCCTCTTAGAGATTTATTTTGACTACATGCAACAAAGCAATTCGGTGGTAAAGATGGTGAAATCAGTTTTGGATTTTTATTTTTCCTAGTCTCTATTACCTTTGTAATATGCAGACATGTTAACAAAAGGGGACAGTTTTGTTCTTGGATCATCCCCACTATCAAATAATGCCATTTTCCCACCAAAACTCCTACCCTATTTCTTTGAAATGAAATTTAAAAAAACAGGAAAAAGAAAGGAGGGCATAAGCACAGGGAAGGAAAGAGAAAATAAAATGAGGTATGGCAGGAAAAACCTACATATAAGTAGAAATAATAATTTTTTTAAAAAAAGAATAATTTATCAAGTTGAAAGAGAAGGCCAGTACCTGTCTTCCTTCCTTCCTTCCCTCCCTCCCTTCTCCTTTTTCCTTTCCTTCCTTCTTTCTTTCCCTCCCTCCCTCACTTCCTCCCTTTTCTCCTTTCTTCCTTCCTTCCCTCCCTCCCTCCTTCCCTTTCTCGCTTCTCTCCTTTCCTTCCTTCCCTCTTTCCTTCCCTCCCTCCCTTCTTTCTTGTGGGTATTTCCTTTTTGTCTCCACAGAATCTGAGAGGTTTCCTCCTACATTTCTACCAGCTATATTTGTCTAGAATTCAATTTCAAATGCCCATTATAGTAACTGGACTTTTTCTCAACCAGTTAGGATACATATTGGTGGCAATGGCTATCAGTGGGGGGGGGGGCAGAAGTATGAGAACTGAGCCCCTCACCTGTCACTGCACAAGTCAGCATCACACTCTGCTTCTCCTTTACCTTCACATCTTCCAGTATATTTTCACCCACAATATGAGGTGGTACTAAAAAAAAAAATAATAATAATAAGTAACAGCTCTAGCAGCAGGCCTGATATTTTATAGTCATCTATGTTTATATTATATTTTATTAAACTATAACCTTCAAAATAAATCCCCAATTCTCATTCATTATTTGAATGTCATAATATTATTTTGATCAATTCTAGTTTTAAGATACATTCTAAAGTTGTATGTCGTGAATCCAATTACAGTGAATTTTATTGTAACATAAATCATAAAGTCTGGATAAAAAAATGTGTCAACAAATCAATGAGTAAAAACATTTATTAGACATTTATTTCTCCCACTATAACTCTAATATGCACTCATATTAAAGAAGTCATTCAGCAATTCAGAATATTGTTGAATAATTGTGAACTGACAAGACATGGCATTTTAGCCATTTTAATCAGACTGATGCCTCCAAACAATTTTAACATGGAATTCTTGCCAAGAGTCCCAGTTCAGGGGCCAAAGAACACATCAGCATGAGATCAAGCTGTAAATCAATTTTAACTCTTCTTCCAGAATGTATCTAAGCCAATTCAATGTGTTTCTAGGTATCGCAAGTTATTTAAGTACCTAATACTGAAAGTCCAAAGATTTTTCTTTCTTCACCAGCTGCATTCCTTACAACACAAGTATACTGACCAGCGTCTTCCATTCTGGTTTGCATCAACCGAAGGGTCCTGCCTCCTGGAAAAGCAAACCAGCAGATGACTTAAAAAGAAGACTGACACTTTACAAGTTGTCCAAGTGATGCTCAATTTAGGTAAAAATTTAATCAGTATGTTTTGGAGGCCTTTAAAATAAATTTATGTCAAGCATTTTTTAAAAAAAATAATCACTATAGAGGCTGGGCACAGTGGCTGACACCTGTAATCCCAGCACTTTGGGAGGCTGAGGCAGGAGGATTGCTTAAGGTCAGCCTGGGCAACATAGCAAGACTTTGTCTCTACAAAAAAATAAAATAAAAAATAAAATTGCTGAGCATGGTGCTGCATGCCTGTAATCCTAGCTACTCAGGAAGCTGGGGTAGGAGGATTGCTTGAACCCAGGAGTTTGAGGCTGCTGTGAGACATGATTGTACCACTGTACTCCAGCTTGGGTGACAGAGTGAGACTCTGTCTCTAAAAATAAATAAATCACATGCTTCAAGCCTATATAAAACAGAAAACATAATTCAGAAAAATTTTCTCATTCAATAAATAAAAAAATACAATGTTAGGTGGCAGACAGCAAGCAAGAAATAGAATTTCACAGAGAAGGTGATGTTTGAATGCAATCTTAAAAGGCAGGTATATTTTAACACATGAGTTGAGAGATGCTATTGTAAGTGGAGTATGAATGAAGAGATAGAGGTAGAAAGCAGATGTGTAAAACGGTACTTAAAGCAGAGCAGGTGGAAAAAACAGTAAGAGATGAGGCTAGATAGAGTACGGTCAGATTCTGTAGGCCGTTGAATGCTATGCTAAAGAATTTAGACTGTACTATGTTCACTAAAGTCTATGGAAGCTTGTGAACAAAAGAAGGTCATGATCTTATTTGTGCTTTAGAAAGATAACTGTTACAGGATGTTTAGGACAAGATTACTAGTTTGCCACTGAACACATTAAAATGGGAATGCCAGCAAGAAGACTAGACCAGCAATCCAGATTTGAGTGACATCAACATAAAAGGGATGGGCGACATTGTGAAGACTGACTCCCAGCTTTCAGCTGAGTTTCACAGAATCCTATAGCTACATATATCAAAGGTCATGGGGTCACCTCATGCACTACTATAACACTGATCTTTTTTTCTTTTTATATTTTGAACTTTGTACTGTTTTGTTTGAAGAAATAGTTTTCATCCAAGAGATTCATGCAGACTGAGAGTGAAAGTAAACTCTAAGGATAAAGGTAGAGGAGGTGACAAATGAGATGAAACCGAGCTTGCAGAGAACTAAGACACACACCAAGAGAACAGTCCTGGAAACCATTTGAGGAGTAAAGTTGAAGAAAAAAAAACCCAGTCATGTCTTAGATTTTGTAGTAATTTTTTAGCTGGTGTATTTTTGCTTAGCACCATAAGTTGAAATAAAAAAATTGTAATGGTTAAACATGAAATTTTCATGTAAATATTCACCTGAATCTGGTTTTGCCAAGTGTTTCCATCTGTTTTCTGTTTATACAAGCACAACCAGCTGACACTGAGCTTTTTCTATAAGCAACCTCCCCACCCTCAACCCACTGAAAGGTGAACTTAGTAGTGTTTTATTCAGACAGACAGAGCTGGTTATCTGAATCCAGTCTTTTTTTCCCCAACTGAATTTAAGCAAACAAAGTTGAATACAGAAATTATCTACATATCTTTTTAAAAACTTACGTAAATTAGGAAAGGATTCAAGTACGCACTGCTACTTCAGATTAGAGAGACCATAATATGATCCCAGTTGAGAGAGATTAAAGCGATACAACTTCCATGAATTGTTGCCAGCTCTCCAAACCTCAGCTCACAAGTCTCATGATCTTTCATTTCTCTTTGTTCCCTCATCCTCTCACTTAATCCAGTGAAAAACAAAAGGGTTCTGACAGTAAGTTATATGGAGATGTTTTTTGTACCTATTAAATTTTTATAGCAGTTATCTGTTCTTGGCAGATAACTTCGTAACAATGGTAGGGTCTTCACCAAAGTACTGCTTTCAGAAAAATTGCACTGACAGTCTCAGGAGGACTAATCTCAAGGAAACAGAAGTGTGCAGCAGACCGCGGACCAAGCAAGGCATATGCCATTCATTTGGTTCTCATTCATCGATTGCACAAGACACATGTTCAGGCTGTAAAGCTGAGTAACTCCTTTGGCAGCACCACAAGGTGAAATACTTTTAATGTGTTCACTCAGGGATCCCCAGCTGCTAGTCAAGCAAAATAACACTAGATAAAACCAAAAACACCACTCCTGTAAATCTATAACAAGCCAGAGTATATCCCTTTATCTTGCCTTTTTCACTTCCAGAAGCTCTGATGTACTTATTGTATTTAATAAGAGGTCCTACTTTCTCAGCAACTGAACATTTTTTTAAAAGCCAAATCATATAAATATAGTTTCAAGCCAAAAAGATAATCTGTTCAGGCTTTTGGTAATTAAATCTTAATAAAATCTTTGCTATTACCATGCACTTCCTAAGATCAACAGAGACTGAGTCCTGTGAAAATGAAAACATCATAGTAAGGACAGAAAACTTTCCCAGGACTGGGAGACCACAGACATCCAGGTTGTTTATGGCAATAATGACAAACAGGTATTGGATGCTCATCATAGAGGCAAGTACTGTGTTAACTGCTTCAGACACTTCAACCCATTTCATCTTTACAAAAATCCTAAGAGGCAAATACTATTAATAACTTCACTTTACAAGTGATGAAATGGAAATTAGCAAAGTTAAGTAACTGGCCTGAGGTTATAAATAAAGTATTATAGGCTATAAATGTGGTTAATAGCAATGTGCGTTCATCAAGCTCCTATCATTTATGAGGCTAAGATCAGGAAGAAAGAGAGGGACCTTGGGTTATTTAGCCCTAATTGCAACACCAGGAAAAGATCTTTTCTGGAAATGCTTTCAATAGTGGCAATTTAAACTTTCAACAGATTTAGGGGCAGGGAGCTTACGGCCACTTAAAGTAGCTCATCTTGACTTTAAACAAGCTAAATACTTTTTTTAAAGTTGTTTATATTCAGACCCAAATCTGTCCTTAGGATCTTCCATACACTGACATTACTTTTAACCTTGGAACTAAACAAAACCAACATAGTACTTTCTACACCATGGCTTTTCAATTATTTAAATTTAATTTGCATTAGGCATCAAATAAACCACAAGGTTTACTTTTCTGAGCTAAATCAATCAGATGTATTAATTATTTCATGATCATTTATCATCATGGTTATCTTCCTTTGAAAATATTATCAATAAATCCTTATTCTAGTCTTCCTAGTAAGGCCTGCTAAGTCTAGGGTACAACTGATCTCTTATTTTTCTTATTGGAGAAAATATAGTTTATTAATGTGGCAAAATACTGCTTTTGTCTTCTTGGTAATCATATTATACTGTTAATGCACACTAACTAACACAATTCAGAGATCTTTTTATATTAAGAATTCTGAATCTATACCTCACCATAGTTTTCATCATTGGTTTTTACTCTAAGTGCAGAAAGATTATAAACTAGTACAATCCTAGATTTTAAAAAGGCCATCACAAACCTTACTTAACCTTCATCTTGTTAGGTTTAACTCAAAAGTTCCAGCATGAGGTATATTTGAATTTGGATCCCTTCATTCAACATATTAGGTATTTTTCTAAGTATCCAAGCTTTTCACTAACCACAAACTTGGCAAGATTATCTTCCTAGTCTGCATCCAAGTCATTACTAAAAGGGGCCAAGTGCAGATTCCTGTGGCGTACCTCAAGAAACCTCTCTCCACGCTTACATTGATCCATAAATGACAAGCTATTCACAGGTTTTCCTAAATAATTATATGAGGACTAAGCTGAATATCTCTCTTACAATAACGGTAAAGTCTTAGCTCACAGGAAGCTATCTCATCCTAGAAATATAAACATCATTGAGATTAGCCATGAATAAGTTGAAATACTTGGATATAGGGGTATGTTATATAATACGATTCACTGCAGACTTTGGATCTGATTTCAGCACTTCTTTTAATTCTTCACTTTTCAGATTGGTTGTTCCTTATTGTAGCATGAACACTTTGACATCCCCATGATTTAAGCCAGAAGTGAGTCCCAAGATTTATCTCCTAAAGGAGTCTAGAGATGTTTGCATATTTCCCTAATTGTAATACACCTTCTGGAGTTCTTTATTTTTTATTAATATGATTAGTGAGTATTATAGTAAGCAGCTAGATCAAAAAGGAAAATAAAACAATAAAAACACCAAGAAATCTGAAATTAAGGAGAAACTGTGGCCGTATGAAGCTAACGGGATTATCAGGCTACCAGAATTTCTAATACCTGAGAGAATCCTCAGGGAGCTGCTAAGGCTGACAGGCCACCCGTCCTTCAGCCAGGTGATGGAAGGCAGGGGAATTCCTGAAGCTTCACAAGTCAAGGACACAGAGTTCTTTTCCACCACACTGATATTCTCAGGTGCCCCATGGCTTCCTACGATGCTTGGAGGGGCTGTAAGAGAAAAGAAAACAAATAGGAAATGGAAAGGAAAGTAGCTAATGCACATCAAACACCGAATCTCAAGCAGCTTATTGTTAATAATAAGGCTTCCATTTTCTGGTCACCAGTAAGCAAAATAAGTAATCACAACAATGAGTGATTTTCTTGTGTGTGTGTGATATTCCTGGAAGTAAAAACGTCATTTCTTCCCCATTCTTAGCAGTAAATGACTTTTATATTGTTATTCCAATAGTGGTTAGTGATTTTGTATGAGTTACTCATCTTTTCTGGTAAATTTGCAATATGGATTCATGATCTTCTTACGGGCAAGATTTTCTAAAAAGTAATTCTAAATCCTAAAAATTAAGAGTAATCTAACAAAAAGATACTTCAGATTAATTCATTTTCTCTTTTGTATTGTGATTCATTTTGCTTTGGAGCACACACCGGTTGCAAACTATAGGTTATGAACATTGAGCTTTGTACGTGTTTTCACTGGATTTAAGTTATAAGATTTGTGTCCCTTAAACCTACCATTGTTTCTGTAGATTTAAAAATTATACTTCAAATTTTATGCATCCAAATAGTTATCCTGTGTATGTGTATGCTTGGTCTATTCCTACTGACATTTAGGGCTCATTGATTAGAATATTAAAGCTAACTTCAGTATAGTTCATGCCCAACTGATGAACTTATGTTTATACTAACCTAGTTAAGCTGGCAAATTTGGAAAACATATAATAAAGGAATTTTACTTGGGATAGCATTGGACCAAAAGCACTTAAAGAAAACAATTTTCTATTTTACTATGTGCTTTCCTAAAAGAATACCCAATATGTGCTTATCTCAGTAAGGTAAAAAATGTGAGGCCAGGCATAGAAGGATAAATGATCAGATTGATCTAGGAAAGAAGTATATGTTTTAAAAAGGATGGACTATAAATAAATGGCTTTCAATAGTTAAGGCCTCTACTTTCCAGCCAGGACGTTTGATTATATCAGCCAGTGAATAGACCTACTGAGCCTCCTTTTACTTACCATGTACACTTAAGTCATATTTTCTGTCGGCCATTCCTGCTGCATTTACAGCAACACACACATAACGGCCTGTGTCAGATACATGAATGTTCTTCAGCTGAAGGATGCGACCTTCATCCAATATTTCCACTCCTCTTGCCTTGGTCAAGGGGCGGCCATCTTTCATCCAGGTGACTGTTGGTTGAGGAATACCCTGCACCTCACACTCCAAGGAAACACTCTTGCCTCGAGTCACAGAAATTTCAGTAGGGTGGCTGCCACTGTTGGTTATGGTTGGTCGAACTGGGCAGGGGGGAAAGAAAAAAGAAACAAATAGGAAATGTGTGCTTCAAGTCTCGCACAGGAATTTTCATCAGCCAAAGTTAAATACATTTTTTATGTTAAAATATTAACTCCTAAAGAAAAGACCCAGGACTATTTGATATGGCATTACTATATTGAGAGGTGGAATTCTCCAATGTTTCTAAAGGGGTTCATACCTGAAATAAAACTGTCGGCACAGTAAGAAAAGGATGTTGTGCTGTCTTTAATGCGAATATTTGAACTTGTCACATGTAGCTCTGCTTTGCATAAGTCTTCCTAGTACTAATTTTAAAATGGACACTGACACAATGTCTATTACCTTTCCTTTCTTCCTTCTACCTTCTACTATGGGAGTTGGAAAAGGTGATTGCTTCTTGTGGCCCCATGAATCAATTTAGGCCTACAAAAATCTAAATGGAGATCTGCTAGGGGTTTGGGGGGAATTTTTTAATAAAGAGGAAATATACCACCCCTTTCCCTTCATCTTGCCTTCATTGTGAATCTGACGTCACAGCTGCAGCAACCTTCTTGAGACCATGAAAGAAGGATCAGAAGAATCCCAGAGCTCTTGCCTGATATGATGAAGCTACTGACCAACTCCAGTGACAAACAGCCAACCTCAGAGTTCTCATTTCGTGATAACATGAACCTCTACTTGTTTAATCCACTGACAGCCAGTTATTCTGTTACCTGCAGCTAAATTTACCTAACTGATATTGACTCTAAGAACAAAAATTAGATCAACTCTAATACACATGTGTGTGGAAAGAAAAATGGGCCAGCTCAAGTAATCCTGTGTTCTAGTCCCAGTTCTGCCACACACAAGCCATGTCCCCTCCGTCAGCCATGGGAACCTCTCTGAGCCTATTTCTCCACATAGGCAAAAAATAGAGGCAGTAGTTTTGTCTTCGATAACAGCTCACGTAAAGATTAAATATCTCTGTAAATATTTTAGGAGCTCTAAAATCTTATACAAGTTAAATATTCTTTAAAATAAAACATTTTTACATATTATAAATACAGTGCTACATCATCCCCCTCCACACATCCACTCTTCTGCCCCCAATAAATTATGACCACACCGAAGTGTCTGCCATTGGTGAGCTGAGCAGAGTGAACAGCTGCGCTGCTCCACACGTAACAGCCAGAAAGAAGTAACTCTTCTCTGGTCTTCTCAGCACAATTTAAATTTGTGGGTAATATGATAGTTATACGATAACCAGATTAGTTTGAATGAATATTAAACATATGAAGAAAATGTTAAAGGGAAGGATGAAAAGATATAAAAGGCAATTGTGCCAAAGCCTGGCTGATTAATAACTTACTGTAAACTTGTAGATTGTAATCTTTCTTTGCAGTTCCAGCAACATTCGAGGCCACACACGTATAGAGGCCTGCATCAGGTTTTTCGGCGACTGAAATTTGTAACTGCCTGCCTCCAGATAAAATTCTAACTCGCCCCATAGAATCAGCGAGCACTGGAGAGCCTGCAAAGAAAACCAAATGACAGAATATGAAGCAAAAATATAGAGCATTTTGTATACATACTCTGGATAGTATGAATACTTATTTATGTGCTTCCTAGGTCAAGTAACTAAAATGTAGGTGACCCTGCAAAATAATCCTGCCCTGGTGTGCAAAATGAAGGAGGACTAAAATTTAAATAAATGAAAAATTAAGCTGATCGAATACTTAGTGGGCACAAGTAAGTATTTGTCGATGCATAAATTGAAAATATGTTCGACGCAGAATTTAATCTTAACGTACGTTGCAAAACTGTCACAATCACAGCAAAAATATTTAATTTAGAAAATAATTTTTAAAATCTATTTTAAAGAAGAAAATTTAGTTGTTTGAATGATGGATTTTGGATGATTATACCTACTCCATAGTGCATTTGATTAAAAACACAATCAATGCAGGAAATTAATTTTTTCTGGTAAGTAATTAGTCTTGAAAATGAAGATTTTTCGGCTGGATAGTGTAAAAGTATCACAGGTTGCACACTTAGTATTAGCATTTATTAATAGTATGAAAACCCCAGGAATGTTTATTTATAAACTGAGATGTTTGTCAAACCAAATAAATATTCATTTTGTATTTAATTTTATAAATTTCATAGATAAAAACTGACCTTTCTTCTTCCAAATGAGATTTGGGGGTGGAATACCACTTGATTCACACAGTAGACTAATGAGATTCCCTTCAATGATTGTAAGTTGAGCAAGTTCATCAGAACCATAAATATTTGGGGGTACTGAAAAAAAAGGGAAAATATCATTTTTACACTCATTTCATAGAGAATTTTCCTAATACTTTACCTGCAAGAAAAAAAGTCTGTATTCAAATGACATAAGGAAAAAATCAGTATGTGAGGTTGACATATTAATATCATATTAAAAGTCACCTGAAAGATGTAGAATAAATAGCTAAAAGTAGACTTCCCATTTACACAGATATAAATTTAATTATCAAAATATTCAGAATGGCATACAAAGAAGCTAATTTATTATAGCTTATACAATAGCTAACATATTATAGCTTATTACAATATAATATATGCACCTACCAAGTTTAAACTTAACCCAGTCACTGGTCCCTAGCCAGCTTTGATATCTCAGATGCTGAACAGAATTGGAAAATACAAGGCATATAACATATAGTAAAGAACAGAGGCCCGGGGGTTCTTCTAAGAAATGGACATATCACCTATTCTAGACTGCCCAGCCTGCTTCCCTACTAGCCTGCCTCCAGCTTCTCCCTGGAACCTTCAAAGTGAATCCTGATGACCCACGCTTCTCAGAGTCTGGAGTCTGCAGATGCTGGCTGAACTCTCCCCTAAGACACTTCTCTGGCCGCAGTATATGTCAGATGGTGGACGCTTGTTCTTCCAAGCTCCTGGAAGGTGAGAAGTGGGCAAATCCTCTTCTACCCACAGTGCAGCTTCCACTTATTGTTCAAACATACGCTTGTAAAAGCCTCTGTTCCTTTTAGGCTCATACCATCTTTTTCTTATCCCCACCTGTAAACCTGTATTCTTCATCTACCCACTGAACAATTTGGTACTTGCTTTTAAACGTCCTCTTCATACCAAGTCTTGCCATCATTCTATATGAACTCAAAACCCACATGTGTAACCAGTCTAAATACTCTCTACTCAGTTCCTTGATCTGCTCATCCTTTTCTCCATCAGAGGCCATACGATGGCCCTTTTCGTCATCTAGAACATTCCTCTGACAAATTTATAAATTTAGGTCGTTCTCTGACAACTGCTCTATCCTTCTTGTTCTCTCTCACTCAATTATTCCCAATTCTCAATTTATTGACCTAATTGAATCTCAAATCCTTTCACCTCTCAAAAGTATCTAGCTGCCTACTCTTTTTTTTTTTTGCTGATCTCTCAATCCAGCTTAGATTTCATGATCAATAATTCGAACTGTTCCATTGCCAATATTCTCAAGTACTTTGCACTTTGGTCCTTCCTATTTAGAAACACCTTTACTCTGGATGAATCCTACAGTTTATTCTGTCATCACTTATACCACAGATTGAAAGTTCTACAGAACAAAATGACATCATTACATAGATTGCTGCTACTATAAGTTCGTGATCTCCATCCTAAAGTCAACCTTCCTCTACCTCCATAGCTTCCATAATACAAATACTTGCAAATGCAGACCCCCCTCTGAGATCTAGACTTGTATATCCAGCTAGCTATTTAACACCTCAACTTGGATGCTTTAGAAGCACTGTCAACTTGACTTGTCTGAAACTCACTTTGCCACCTTTGTTCCCCCTGTGAGGGAAGGACATTATGGTCCACACAGCCCAGGTGGCTAAGCCACCCAGTCATCCACCCTTTACTCTTCTTGTTTCCACACCTCTTCATCTAATCAATTAATCATGTTGATTAGATATATCTCAGGCCTATCTGCTTTCTTTTAAAACACAGATCTGAGCATCCCAGTCCTTCTTTAAATACATTTAATATATTCTATTGTCTTTAGAATCAAATCCATACTTTTTAAATTGATGTAAGAGGCCTCTTCACTCTGCACCTTTTTACCTTTCTAGCTAATATCTCCTTTCCTCTGCACCACAGCAGGCTCCATGGTGAATGATATTTGGCTCATTGAACACAGATATTGTTCTTCAGGGCTTAGTATTGCCTCTGTCCCCTTCACAGAGTTAATGCCTACTCATTCTTAAGGTCTCAAGTAAATGTCACGTGCCCCATATGTTTTTCCACATAACCTCCTATGATAGCTCTTAGAAGATTTAATTTTAATTGACTATTTAAAGATTTTTCTACACCAGCCAACTGTAAGTTCTATGAGAACATGTTTGTCCTTCTAATTAACCTCTCTATATCTACACAGGCCATAGTGCCTAGAACATGGAAGGCTCACCATAAATATTTTTGAGTGAATCTATTCTTGATGTCTTTCTCCTCTATCCTTCATCCTTTTGTTTACTGCATTTTGCTTTCCATTATTAAATTGCTTTTTGTTAAGAGGCATTGGTCTGCTTGTTTGTAAAGTACATTTTGTAGTTTGTGACTAATAACATCTGCAATGCGTGACGTTATTCATTCGCCCATCCATCTATCCACGTTCAACTTATTCATTGTGTTCTTCTGGGAACACCGTTGTCTTCAGTTTTCATGATACATGTTTTGCTGAGTTTTCTCCTACCTCTTTGACTGTTCCTTCTCAGGGTCCTATTTGGAGTCTCCTTTTACTATCTCCCTTCTGATATGGTGCCCTTCTTAATGGCCCTTGAGAGTCATTCTATATGGCGCTCTTCTATACACATTCTTTTTACTCTTTTCAAGAGATTTCAACTGCCACCTATATATTAATAGCTATGTATCCAACTTTACGTTTTAACTCTTATCTCTCATAAACTATAAGCTGATATTTCTGACTACCTGGAGGACAGCTTCACATGTACAGTCCACAGGTACCTGAAATATTACATATTAAAAATGAATTCTTCATTTTCTAATTGATCATCAATCCTAATTTTCCTTTTCTTTCTCTTTTTTTCAATCTTGATAAAACTTGGCCCAGTGTCTTATCCATATTATTGGGAGCTAAATAAATATTTTTCCTTTTTGAAAGAAATGAGGAAGGAAGGAAAGAGGAAATGGAGCATGAAAAAGGATGGAAAGAGGTAGAAACAGAAGTTAATGACAACCAATATGTAGTAAATATAAATTTACTATATAGTAAATTTTACTGTTAAAAAGGTAATTAATGAATGGTAGTGCTTCTTATAATCTGCCTCATGAATTTTTAAAGCAACAATAATGATTTATTAACAAGGCATTTTCTACATCAAGGCATGCTTTTAAATTATTTAAAAATATTCATTCTTCATTGGAATCAAATTATTTCTTGTAGCTTTCTTTTTAATTAAAATATGTTTGGCCAACAAACGTATGAAAAATGTTCAACATCACTAATCATCAGGTAAATGCAAATTGAAACTACAATGAGATACTGCCTTATCCCAGTTTAAATAGCCATTATTAAAAAGTCAAAGAACAATAGATGTTGGCGTGGATGCATAGAGAAGGAAATGCTTATACACTATTGGTGGGACTGCAAATTAGCACAACCTCTATGGAAAACACTATGGGGATTCCTCAAAGAAATAAATGTAAACCTAGCATTCAATCCAGTGATGCCACTGCTGGGAAGCTAACCAAAAGAAATGAAGTCATTTTATCAAAAAGACACCAGCACTCGAATGTTCACTGCAGCACAATTCACAACTGCAAAGCTGCGGAATCAATCTAAGTGCTCTTAAGTTCACAGGTGGATAAAGAAAATGTGGCATGTGTACATGCCATGAAGTACTACTAAGTCGAAAACCAGACACCATATGTTCTCACTAATAAATGGGAGCTAATAGCCGGGTACACATGGTCACAAAGTGATATAAAAGACGTAAGAAGCCAAGAAGTGGGGAGGGTGGAAGGGTGGATATGTGATTAAAAATTTACCTATTGGCTACAATGAACACTATTCTGGTGCTGGGTACACCAAAAGCCCTGACTTAAGCATTATACAAGATATCCATGTAACAAAAACACTTGTACCTCCTTAATTAATATTGTGAAATAAAAAATAAATAAATAGAATAAGATACGTTTTACAATAAACTTTTATAAATCAAAGGTAAGCTTCAGCTCATGATCTCACTAATTAAAAAGTTTAAACAAATACAACCAAAATTAAGAGTGCTAATGTTATAAATGAATTTAAGTATTTAAAATAGAAGTGAATATGCTAGAAATGGAAGTGCTTTTTTAGCACCCAGCCACAGCCAAAAAATTGTGATTATTCTTAAGAATTACCTTAACTGGTAACAAATGGTAAAATTTCAAGTGAGAAAAGCTTTTCTCCCTGTTGAGCATTGTAATCCCATCTCCCAAGACACAAGCACATGTATTCTCTCTCTCTCTTATTCACACACACAGTTCACATACATAATCTGACCTTTTGACTTATTTTCAATTGACCAACCTTCCACGAGTTCCTAGAGAAGGCCCAACCATTACAAGATCATGGCTGTAGAAGCTAACAGGCATGTTACTCAGGCAGAAGAGAATCATTCAACATCAACAAGGAAGTTGATCTATAATTGCTCTTGAATAGTTATATGAGCTGTACTGACTATTGTCCATTTATATATTATTTTCAATTTTGGTTACACAGATGAATGCCATTTTAAAAAATGATGTGAAGAATAAAGGATTAAATCACAGGCTACATCATGTACTTTACAGGGCCTGGTTGCTTACCCCAAATGTTGACATTATAGTTTTTCTCAGTTTTTCCTGCAACATTTGTTGCTTCACAAGTATAACGACCAGTGTCTTGAACCTGGGCATCTTCAATCTGAAAACAAAATCATGCTCTGAAACCACAGTTTCTATTTCACAATTGGGGGTTTTCTATTAATACTTTGTGCTCTCTTATTTCTCAACTTCATTATGAAGAACTACAAACACATAAAAAGTAAAGAAAATAGGAAAATGAAAGCCTATACACCCATCATCCAGATTTAAAATTTAACAGGATTCAACAATTTTCATGTATGTCATATCTTATTTTAGTCTGGTTTATATTAGTGGCTGAAGGTCTAGAAAGGCCTTTTAAATACAATTCAGACAAAATAGCAAAAGAATTTATAATTTTTGATAAAGTTATTTAGGGCTTTAAAATATACAATCCTTATATAACTAGGAAACTGTTCAATAAATAACACCTTTATTATTGGTTTATTACATATGCTTTCCCCCCACACTAGATTCGTAAGCCTCTTCAAGCCAAGTATTATATTCAATTAGTTTCAGTCTCTTAGTACTCAGTTTGATGCTTGATCGATGATTATCAGTAAATAAATTTTTCGTGTATTTATGTACAAAATGTATCGATATCCATTCACCATTCATTCATTGACCATTTAGCAGTTATTACAAATTTGTACTAGGTACTGCAGGCAGGAAATATAAAGATAGATATATATAATGTAATATATAGTTTCTGATTTGAGTTTACAATATCACTGAGAATATAAAGTATGTTAACACAAAAAGTTTAATAAGTTTAATATGTTATAAATAATAACACAATACAAGAACTACAATAAGCTGTATGTGACTTATTACCAAATAAGTTTGCAATCACTAATCCCTAAAACATTCAAAAGAAGGAGAATCATTGGAGTTGGAGTTATCATTAAAAATGTTTAGGATAGCAGGGGTGCCCAGGCATTTGACAAACACCTATTAATCAATTGATGTGAACAACAGAGCTAGAATTAGATAAAAGCACAGATGGAGAACTAAGGAATATCAGACCTGAAAATGTACTTAAAATCCAACCTCTTCATTCTATATATCGCTAAGGAAACTCAGAATCAATTAAGAGATCTAAATTTCTCAGTCACATAATTAGTGGCAGACCCACTCAAATCTGGAGTTCCAAGCCCTTAAAGTCTATAAGCACAGGCTTGCACATCTCATAAAGAGAGTTGGGGGGAGGGTAGAATAGAGAGGAAGGATCAGTATTTATTGAGTGCTTAGTGTGTTCCAGGATAAATAAAATGCTGAGGTTATATTACTTGATCTGGTTAAAGGTGTGTGCATGATAGTGCGTAGGTAAGATAGTTTTATCTGACCAATCAGGTTTGAGTGCTGCAGACATTTTCATTCTTCGGGTCTTCTCCTGCCCCCTTCAGTGGGACCCGGCCAGTCTCCATGGTGGAGATCAATGGATCCCAGGATTTCTTCACCATCACCCGAAGAACCGAACTTACACTCAATGAGATTTGCACTGACACAAATGTCTCCTGTCATTCAGCCAAAACTAAAGTTTAATATTTTGACCAGGTACTTTCTAGAATGCTGGGCTCTGCCTCTAAGCATGAGCAGTGCTTTTTCTTCTTTTCTTGTTTTTCTTTTTCCCTATATATCTCAAATTGGCTTATCACTCTTTCTTTCATCGGTGATTCTGATGAAAGGTCTTTTATTTCTCACCCAGCTCCATTATTACAGGATCATAATTCCCAAGATCTCCATCCTTGTCTCTAGCATATACCTTCATGCTCCCTCCCACTCACCCCTATGCCTCAGTCCTCCTAGGGTAAGCTGCTCAGCTCACTGACCTTCCTATATACAGACACCCACCTACCATTTCTCAAGATTCTCTTTGTTCACCAGTAATAGCCTTCCTTTGCCAAGAGGCTAGGGGGTAGTTAGTAGTGCGAGTTCTAAAGCTATACTTGTGTTCTAATCCAATTTATGCCTCTTAGTAACTATGGCCAGATTATTCAGCTAGTCTTCAAGTTTCTCAGTTGGCTTATTACAAGGATTTTATAAACATTCAGTGGCCTTTTGGCTTCCTGAATCCTAATTCCTTAGGTTAGCTTTCAATGTCAGCTCAAATTAACCTTATCAACATTATTTCCAAATATTCACTTTGTTAAATTCTCTGTTTCAGCCAAACTACCATACTTGCTTGCCTTAATCCGGCGTTTTGTTTCATCTACCCTTGGAAAGCTAAATGGTCTTCCAAAACAGTTCCAGGCAACTAGGGCTTCTTTTGCTATCCCTTCAACATATATTGCCTGGACCATCCACTTGGTAATTGACTCAGATTTACAGCACTTACTGCATTTTTCAACTGAACTGTTAGCTAATTTTTCATATACTTATGTAAAGTTGGAAGACATCAAGGACATGAAATGTGTCATACTTATCCAGAGCACCTAAAACAGGTATTTACTGACTGGTTGAGTGACTGAAGCTGAGGCTCTGCTTAGACTGTTTCTATAATATTTTCCTAGAAGCATCTTTTTGAGATGGCCTCTGGATATGCACAATTAAATATTTAAATCTCGCTAACCAGAAAAATTAAAAATATTAGAAATCTTATCAATAAAAGGGTTCCTAGAATTTTGTAAGGTGAAATTAGTAGAACATTTGTAAAAGCCAGCCAAGTTTAATAAGGATAATACTGAAGCCATGAGTTTAGGAATAACACAAGATGAAGTAAATGAATCTATATCCTTACCTCTAACACACTTCCATTTTCGGAGATACTGAGGCCTGGTTTCTTCAGCAAGTGGCGGCCATCTTTCAACCAAGTAAGAGTAGGTGTGGGAACAGCATCGCTCTGACATAGCAACTCCACAGCTTGGCCAATGACGACAGAGACGTTTTGTTCTTCTCCCACAATATTTGGTGGAGCTAAGTGAAAGGTGGGTTTTCTTTCAGGATAAAACAGGCCAGTACCCTGTTTATCTTCATTAATCATCAGGACATATACTGAATAACTTTATTAGTTCTTTTAAGATGTAGGATCACAATCTTTCTAACATAACTTCTTTGCATCATTCGATTCAGAATCAAGTGTCAATAAATCACTGATTAATGTATTTCCATTGAACAAAAATAGTTCTCACTAAATTTTTATTCAAAACATTTTTAGAACTGGAAGTTCTCACCAAGTGCCCAAGTAAGAAATCTCTGGAACTAGATGTTACTGCTTAAGGTTTTCAAAGTAATGAATCACTCATGAAATATTTTGGAAACAGCAATGAATTAAAAGCAAACACACTTTCAATATTTATTTATATTTTTTGCAAAAGAAATAAATTCATAGTCACAGAGGCAAAATTAAAAAATAGAGTTGGAAGAGATCATAGAGCTCATAGTGTGCAAGACATAAAATGGGTGACAGATAATAGCTTGTGCAAAATAATATGACAAATCAGCGACAAGGCTAGGAGTCTTCTGACTTGCAGTTTAGTGTTCTTCTTGGTTTTCCATGGTGCCTTGTCCACTTTCTATGGAACGAAGACCATGTGGGATAAATGATACAATAAAGAACAAAGCAGTCACTGACCAGCTGTGCAACATACACACGATTACATAGAAAGAGGAAATGAGTTGAAATTTTAATGAGATTAAAACTAGAATTCCCTGGCTGTAAGGCTTGTCAGATGCTGAAATGTGTTCTTGGAGAAGTTTAAGGAATCTCCTTCCCTTGGGTGTATTAAAGAATAGAGTAAACAATCATCTGTCTTACATGGTTTAGGTACAGCCCTGCCAAGAATGAGAGGGTGGGCTCCGTAAGCTCTCAAGGACTCTTTCAGGACTGTATATATAATAATTCAGAAAACACAAAGTAATGATGAAATCAGGCCTGTTATAAAAGGGCCACTAGAGAAAGCACAGAGGGGAATTTCCTTGGCCATTTCTCATTAAATCCTATAACTATTCCGGATTGTAGGAAACTTAACATATTTGTAGCATTTTTTTTTTTTACAAGGTTAAGTTGGATTGAAATGAATCCTAAGAGACTTTGCAAATGCTTTGGCAGAAACAAGATTTTTGTGGTAAGGAATATTATTATAGTCTATTAGCCATAGTTTCAGGCTTGATAACCCAGCGTGTGGTAGGATGACAATGAATGCAATAGACTTTGACTACAGCAGTAGCATCATGTTTCTGTTACTACAAGATTTCTCTGGTACCACATCTACTACATAGGGAAAGGGATATCTAAAGGGCACTTTCACATGCTTTTTCTGGGTGCAGGACTTGTGCTAACCCCATAGGAATTGATGCTAGAGGAAGAAATACTC
Source organism: Lemur catta (assembly GCF_020740605.2). NCBI lineage: Eukaryota > Metazoa > Chordata > Mammalia > Primates > Lemuridae > Lemur > Lemur catta. Next base: position 21,293,462 of record NC_059150.1, on the reverse strand, counting down.
TGAACAATGGCTGGGACCGAAAAATAGAACATTTGTGCAGAGATTCATGATGTTTCTTCTGCTAAATTTAATAGCACACAGACATCTGGTTCTTGATAAGGTTAAAGTAATCTGTGGGGAACAGAAAACAGTGGGATTGTTTTTGATGTGTGACACATTAGATAAAAGATACACGATTAGTCTGTTTGAGATTAAAACTGCTATAAAAACAGCAAAATAAGCACAATTAGTGCCACTTTCTAAAATATGAAAACAGATACATTCACAAGTGTTAGCACAGGATGCCCAAAATAGAAGAGCTGATTTCACAGCTTGGAAATAATTTTAGGTAAGGTATGGTCTCATTGGACAAAAAAGTACAACTGTAAAAAAATGTTTATCTTAGATTATTTGTAGAATTTACAAAAGAGCATGAATTCTTTATGACTGCTTGCAAAAGTGAAAGTTGGAAACAATTGTAGATTGCAGAATACTAATTTATTTCCAAATATTTTTTCTTCGCTTAATTTTCTTTATAGCTAAATGAGTTGAATCAAGTCCAAAAGGAAAACAGATTTTTAAAACTAAGAAAAAATGCAAAAGCAATAGAGTATTTGTTTAAGGGACAGAAATTGAAGCACAGCTAATTAGAGCTAAGGATGTATTTTACCAAATACATCTATTTTTTCTGTCCTGTCTCTCATTTCCAACTTTTTGTTTAGTCTGAGATGGGAACAAGGTTCTACCCTTTAGATCCTCAGCTTCCTCAGATGTTATCCCTATTTTTTCTTTTTTTTTATGGTTATGTTGCTTAGGAAGGGGTATATTCTGGGTCTGTTTCTCATCCTCTGCATCATACTTGTTAAATTTATTTACCAAAATCAAAATTGCCATAGGGTTATGTTTGCTGGGATGCTAAAGAATGTGTGATCTTCAAGGAAGTTCTCTGAGCTTAAGTTTAAAGAAAAGGTACTATGGAAATCCAAATCTTTTAAAAACTCAATTCTCTTGTTTTGGTGTCTCAGACATATGGTAAAACATACTTTGAGTTTATACAAGGGAGAAAAGTTTTTAAGGAGCTACTCTTATTATTGTAGGGAAAGCTATTTTATCCACTGTTTCATCCTCCTACTATAACATCTGCCCCCACAAACACAGTCCCTATAATATAAACCTGAAGGTCACTTACCTCTAGGGATGAATTCATTAGGCTCCAATGAGACACAAGATTGTCAAGGTTATTATTACAAATACTAAAATATAACTTATGGAAATTATACTAATAATAAAGTATAGATTGGAAACTCATTTTAGATTAAAGCCTGTTTTAATCTTACACCTTTCCAGTAACTTGCTACATATCTATTTCAAATGCTAAACACATACACACATTCTATCAGCTAGCCATTTGACTTTTATACCAGAAGAAAAATCCTGGTTTTCAGCCTAAAGAGGTTGTATGGAAGTATTTTAGCAAGTGATAAAGAAAGTGGTGCATGTTTCCGTAACTCTTGGAAAATATCAACTCTTTATAATCTCCCGAGTCCATTGTTCACACTAGCCACTGTAGAAATGTAAGGGGACAAACCCAGATTTTTAGTGATGACTAAAACTCAGTCCATACTGATGTCACCCCTCTACTTCCTTGCTAATTACTGATAGAGTTATTGTGTCACATACTTTGATTTATTGATTAATCATTCTCAAAGGATATTTTAGAATAGAAGCCTTTCAGTTCCTCCTAAAGCATAAAAGTGACCCAATGCAGGGAAGAAGTTAGAATTCTTGGGGTCGGGCATGGTTATCTTAACATATCAGCAAATCCGGAGGTTGGATGTGGACCCACATTAATTGCAGTAGCAATGGGGAAAAAAAAAAGGCATGGAGAGCCCTCTGGTAGTGTACTGATGCCAACTGGGACTTTTTCCTTTAGTTACATTATGATCTACACATGTTGTAACAAGGGGCCTTTTTACCAAAAACAAATCTGACAATACATGTAATTTGTGATCATTACATTTGCTTTTGGTCAACGTATAAAGGGAAACCAAAATGGTCCACATGGTCTGGAGGTTAAAAAAAAAGACAATATATTTCAAACAGGAGTGAATTGCTTTGAAGTGTGGTAGGATTTAAAGGAGAAGGCCTGCACTAAACAGAAACTCTTCAAGAGGCCATGGAAGAAATAATTTCATTATTCCATGAACCAAGGAATATAATGCAAATAAGACACTGAAAAAAGTCTGAAAGAGTTCTAAATGTAAACGTATACTGGAATGTAGGCTGACAAGCATAACATATGATTGGAGGCCAATGAGAATCCACCTTTCTTCTAGGGGATTTCTGCTGTGATAGACTCAGACATTCCCTTTTGTACCACATGGCTGCATTGGTAGGCTGCATGGGTAGGAAAAAACTTGAATTTTGTCTAAATTTATGTTGAGTTTAACTTTCTGTTTCTTAAATAGTATTTAACTCATAGACATAGTATTGATCACAAAATACACTGACTGTAAATATAATGAAAAAGTAATAAAATCACGGCTTTCAGTACAATGGTCTTGAACTCTTGGCCACAAGTGATCCTCCTGCCTCAGCCTCTCAGAGTGCTAGGATTACAGGCATGAGCAGTGGCTGTAGCATCCAGCTAGAACGGATGAAGAAAGCTACTTAAACAGGTACTTGGCTTTGGTGAGAAGATTCTGTCTTCCAAATTGCCGAGCTGCTATTCCATAGTCATGTTCTTCGAAGTAGTCTATAAAACCCACACTCTACATGCTGGATGTATATATTTTAATTTGTCAGAACTTTAAAAAAGGAAAATCAGTCAAGGTCATTTAAATATAAGGCAGAAAGAGAATTTGATTTAAATTGATCCTGTAATTATTATTTTTATTATTCACTTTTTTTTATTGTCAATCACTTCCCTTAACTTCCTCAATGATCTTAGGACCCAAACACATCTATATCAGAGCAGAAGTAGAGACTAAAATGACTCACCGTACACTCTGAGGTCAATGTCCCTTTGTTTCTCCCCAGCAGCGTTCACGGCCACGCAGGTGTATGTTCCCGTGTCACTGATCTGTGCACTGGTCAATGCTAGGATGCGACCCCCAGAGAGAACCTAGCGACAGTAAGAAAGTTAAGTAACCAACATGCCCCCTGGAGAATGGTAGGTGCAACAGACCTTTTCTCGTATTTTCTGAGACTGATAATTGACATTTTCTCTAGGATGATTTTCACTTGGATATTTTGAAGCGGGCGGCCATCCTCATATAATCCCTCTTGTTTCAGTGCAAGAACGTGAGAGGCTACACCCAAACTTGGGAATGACCACTGAAAATAAGTCTTTATATAAAGCACCAAGTGAAAGTTAAATTTCATCCATATTTACTAGAGGGAGAGAGACAGAGAGACAGAGACAGAGACAGAGACAGAGACAGAAAGCCACCGGGGGAGAAAAATAAGTAGCCTCTAATTTTTGTTTGGACGAACAGGTAGAAAGTTAAAATTAACAACAAAGTTGTAGCCAAATTATTTAATCAGCCACATTCATTTTCCTTTTATCCCACTGATTCAGTTGTTTCTCTAAAATATTGACATAAGCTCTGGATCTTCTATGATCTCAAATTCTGAAAGCATTGGATTTTCAAGCCAAGTTGAACAAGTAGAACGTTAGGAGAACTATGTTCTCTGTGAGGGAAAATAAAATTAAACTTTAAATTAGATATATGTGCTCTGTCTGTGTGTTTAATTCTGAGTCAATGTAATACACTTAAACAAGTATTTTCTAAGACTCAATTTTATTTTTCATGATTTTTATTATAATTTTTATTATTTGATGTTTTCACAGACATATGTATGCTCTGCCTGGTCCTCTGCTTCATTATTATTTTCAGACCCTTAAATATAAATTCTACCAGGAAATTCTTGTTTCTGTTGATGAACATTTCTTTGTATGAAGTCTCTCTTGTGGTAATAGTGCAAAGTGGAGTAAGACAGATAGAAAATAACAGATGTCTAAAACAAATGGTCCAAATATAACAGCTACAAGTGAGGTACAAGTACTCTTAGAAATACTGAGCTTTTAATGAATTGCTGAGGAATACTAATTGTGCATCCATGGTATTTACAGTTGCATTTGCATATGGTTTTTATAACATTCGTGAATCCTTGTTCTCCAGATCTCTTCAACAGACTTACCTGTTTGTACTTACGTATTGAATAACTGAGTGGTAGTTTTCACCAAAGAAATGAAATGAGTACCTGTATTCCATTAGTGAAACTAGAAACAGGGCTCCCATCTTTCAGCCAGGTCAGACTTGGGGCAGGGATGCCTCTGGCTTCGCATTCTAACCTCACCAGATTATTCACCACCATTGCCACTGTGTTACTGCTGCCAGAAATAGATGGGGGCACTGGAAAAAAAAATGAAAGTAAGATATGTTAACATCACAGGTTCTGCCATCTCAAAATAATGAAAACTATATGCAATGTCCACAATAATGTGTTTTTACAGGTGGGTCTTTATTTGTTTTTTGGTAAGTTCTTTCACACCTCATTTGAGATCTAAGCACAGCCATCCTGTGAGGTAAGTAGGGCAAGTATCAATATCTCTGTTTTTAAGAGGAGGAAAAGAAGGTTTTGCTAGTTTATTTAGGAAATCCAGATTTTAATGCCAGGGTGGATTTTTATTTCTTGATTTCCAGGCATACACACATGTGTCCCCTTTTACTGTATCCACTGTACTATGTTAACTACCAGCTCATCTTGAGAAGCATTATTAGAGATAATAACTTGGAAACATTCCTTTAACCAATACCTATGATTCTGCTAGAGAGTATTTACAAATGGGTTTATTGTCATTAGCTAATAAGAATGTAAATAACAATTTCAACAACTCATCTAAAGCAAACTTAAGTCAACAGCATGTGAGAATCGAGCATTTTAATAGGAATCAGGAATAACAACATTTATCAGTTTTAGAGCACAGCACCCTTACATAAGGATGATAATAACACACTCTGTCAAATATTTACACTAGAATTTTACAGAAGCACTTAATCATTTTGAATACTTCTTTACCCAGGATGAATCTAGGAGAAGTAGCACTAACCATGAACTTGCAGACTGTAAAACAACTCTGTCGCTCCAGCTGAGTTAATGGCCACACACTTATACAGGCCGGCATCTGATATCTGGGCACTTTCAATACCAAGGATCTGCCCTCTGTTCAAGAAAGTCATGCTGGCGGAGCCTGAGAGTGGACGATTATCTTTGTACCAGGTAATAACTGAAAAGGAAAGGGGAGAGATGATCTATGCAAAATTGTTCTTTTAAAATTAAATACACTAAATTGGATCTTAACCAAAATAGTCACAATTGCTTTCTTCTTATACTTATCATTTGAGTGTAATGTGTTTAAAGAAATATCTCTTTAGGCTTGATTTTTAAGAGATGGAAACCCTAAGAAAAACACCAAGAGCCAAGTCAATATGAGTCCTGAAAATGAATTTAGAGAAAAGATATTCTTTATAGTATCTCTAATATATCAATATTGTTTGATAAGCCACCTTTCAACTTATTTCTTTTTCTTGTGTATTTCTTTGCACCTATAAAAGTTGAATATGTGTCTAATCAAAACTAAATACCACTCACACTATCAGCCTCAAAAAATTTATATTATTATTGATTCATATGAATAACCTATCAGTGATGGGAATATACAAAATGAAGTGGTAGTCTCATTAGAATGACAGTTTGGCTTAGCTTCATTAAGGTACTTTTAAAAGTTAAAAATATATTTTTCAACATAAATGTATGTGGGTTTTGTGGCTACTATTGACAACAAGATGATTAAGATAGTCAAATATTTCTACATTGTTTAGATGGACAAATTATTTCATGCAGTTAAAAGCAATGAAAATTCAAAAATGTCATCTACCTAACTCTTACATTCTTATCAAAGTTTTACTCTTGAAATGTATCCTATAACCTTTCCTTTATTAGTAATTAAGATATTACACTCACAACCAGTTTCAATTATTCCCAGAAATCTTAAAATGTTACTAAGGTACAGAGTCCAAAACACACCAGGTGAAGGGCTCCCAGCTGCCCTGCACTCGAGCTGCACAGGGCTGTTCACCACCACGGTCTCGTTCAGCATCTTCCCTGCCTCTTCCAGACTGGGCGGTTCTGCAAGGGGCCCAGACAAATCATTATTTCACAGAAACAGCATATTTAAACTCAAATTGTTTGCCCAGTAGTTTTTTTTCCTACCTTTGTTTCTTTCAGACATATGCACTGATAGATTTGGAATAATAGTATATTATTAAGTAGAATTGAAGAACAGGATGAAGAAAAAACTTAATTAGCTCTCTAGGTCATATACTTCTGTGTTCCCAGATAGGAAAATCTTTAAAATTGTAGATTAGTAGAGGAATAAAAGAAAGTTAAAGAAGGATGGTTTTTATTCTAATTAATCTGATCAGTTTAATGATGAATTACCTTTACCAGAAAATAATCTACTGTATTTGAACTCTTGTGAAGAAGAAATCAACATGTCTCAAGATATTCAACTTTATTTTTGGACAGTACTTTCTTAAACTATTTCAGAATAATTAGAATAATTTTTGTCTGTTTATTCACAGGTTGTATCTTTTGATATAAAATTTATAATTAAATTGTTCATAAAAAAAACAGAAACTGACACTTTCAACTTTAAATAACCACTGGTAATACTGCTCTATTATTTTAATGTACTTGTAAAGTAGGAACTCATACAGTCTGAGAGGTAGAATGTAAAAGGAATAATAATTTGGAACATCATGCCAGATGTTTTCAACAATATCTCAAGGAGCATGAGATACGTGCCAGGATGAAAAAATTACAAGTGAACTAAAGGTTCTGTCTTGTGTGGAGAAGATGTTATAGATATAAATTAGTGTTTCAAGTTAATAGAAAAAAATACATTTTAAGGATTTGTTAAATTTAACACAGTGCACTAGAGACTCTCACTCCATATATAATCAAATAATCAACCCATTAATATACCAAAACAGGAAAGAGGGAAAGAAGGAAAGGAAACAAGAGAAATAATGAGAATTATATAAGATGGCAGAAATAAAATTAAATATATAAATCAAGAGCATATATGTGAATGAGGTCAGTTCCTTGTTTAATAGACTTTTTTGGCACTTTTATTATAAAAGGTAGATTTTTAACACTTTCGTGGGTTGAACTATGGTTAACACTATTTTTTAAATTTAAAAATCTAAGTGGATAAAAAGCACAAAAACCCACAAAAATTTTGATAATAAAGAGCCGGACAAAGATATAACAATTTGACATCAATTTCCAACAAACTGGTATACAAAGCAAAAATCATTAAACATGACAAAGCAGAAGGCTTTGTATGGATTAAAATACTATAATTCATGAATAATACTTTATAATAACAATGCTTTATACATTGAATAACAACAAAACAAAAATTATTAAAAAGTTTATTTGAAAACTCTAAAAATGGTACATTTTAATATATCCTACTCAGAAGTTGTGTAGTGAAAGAAAACAATAAAAGTACTTGAAAAATAAAATTACCCATCCAGATTGTGTATGCATGTGTGTATTCATAGTTACCAAAGAATATATATTCTTTTCAAATGCCAATGTAATATGTTCAAAATGGAATAGTAGGACACAAAAATATAAATAAAGTTTTTTATAACCACAATTTAATAAGACTATTTTTAAAAGCATGTAAATCAATAACAAAAATATAAAGCTTTCTACGTGGGAGAAAACCTCATTAAATGAAATCAAGATAAAAGTATAGGCTTAAAAACACAGATTAAGATGAAATTAATTAATATTAAAACCTATGGGATGTCACCAAAGCAGTACAGTACTTAAAGGAAATCTTAAGCCTTAACTAGCACATTAAAAAACTAAGAAATAGTGAAAATAAATGTTCTAAGCATTCAACTCAGAATGTAGAAAAAGACCAATACTATAAACCAAAAGAGGCTAGGAAGAAAGAAATAATAAAAATAAAAGCAACATCTGGGTTATTTCCTGTTTGGGGCTATTATAACAAAGGGTCTACGAATATTCTTGAACAAATGCATTTTGTATTAAATTTATTTTCTTTATTAGAATTTAAATATCACCTCTTTGCATTTTTTAGTGGTGGCTCCAGGGATTACAATATGCATCTTTAACATATCACAATCTAGAGTTAATACTGTACTACTTTAATAAATGTAAAATATAAAATCCTTGGAAAAAAAATAAATAAATAAAAGCAGAAAAAACCACCAAAGAAAACAAATTGACAAAAACAAAAAAAAACAATAAAACTCAAAGTTGTTTTTTGACAAATCTAAAACGAAGTCTGTCCTCAGAGATGGATGTCCTTTTGGGCCAGATCTCTGTTTTTTGGGAGTTGTTCCTGAAGACTCACCCTAGAACCTACTCCTCCTTCACTACAATAATTCCTTTTGTATTCATCTAATTCCATATATTAACACTTCCTGTTTGAAATGCCTAGATGTTTCTGTTTTCTGCACTGAATTCTGATTACAAATACAATATTTGAGGACAAAAGACCTTTAAATATGGCTATCTGACTTTTCCAGCTGGAAAAGGAAAAGGAAAAATAATCAGTCCATGGCACATTCCTTCAAAGCAATTATTTAAATACTCACTTGAAGCCTTCTGGACTGAAGTGCTCATTGAAGGCTTTGACAGACTGCGTAGCTGCTGCAATAAAACATTATGATGGGAGTAAGACATACAAGAGCTATGAAGTGGGTTGGCTATTTCTCACTTCACTAGAGAACTTAAAGAAAAAAATATTGGATGTCAGCAAGAATGTCCGTCAGAGTAAGGACTTGAAAAATCCACTTCTCCTTTAAAGAAACAAAAACACTGGAAAAACTGTCAAAATCAACTTTTTCAGAACTCTGGAAATCAACCAAAGACTTGCAACAATCCATGAAGTGTTTATTAAAAAAAAGAAAAGAAAAGGAAAAACGAAATCACTAAATCTCATTAAGACCAGTGAACTTTTTGACATTTTAACTTATCTTATTCCTATCACCTTTTCCCTGGCTCTGTCAAATGTGAAAACAAATAATCCCATAATCACAATGAAAAAAGCAGCCTAGGAGATACCGAGGAAGCAGAATAGGTTTGGAAATACCTAAAAGCACCATTCTGAGAGAACTGTCATCATTTGACCTATTTGGCCCTTCCTTAGAATTTACAGGATTTGTCTTTATTTAACTCAACTCAGAGTTGTGTCTGCACAAACCTTTTCCCCAGGAGTGTTTTAACGTCTGTAAAAACAGCCTTTTTAGAATTTTTTCAAGAAAGTTAGTTTCCTTTGCTTCTAAGGTAAATTACCTCAAACTTGGTAGTTTAAACAATATATTAATAGTTTTGTAAATCAGAAGTCCAACATAGCTTTATTAGGTTAAAATCAAGGTGTCAGGAGACCTGAATTTCTTTCTGGAGGCTCTAGAGGAACCTCTTCCCTTGCCTTTTCCAACTTTTAAAGGCCATTTCTTCCATCTTTGAAGCCAGCAATGGGTGGCAGGGAGGAGAGATGTGGAGCATTCATTCTTCTCACATCATGTCACTCTGATATTCTGTTTCTCTCTTCCACTTTAAATGATCCTTATGATGATATTAGGTTTATTCAGATAATCAGGAATTATCTCCCTATTTTAAGGCCAACTGATTAAGAACCTTAATTCCATCTGTAACCTTATTTCCCCTTTATGATATAACCTAATATATTAATGTATTCCAGGATTAGGATATGAACATTTTGGAGGATGCCAGTATTTTGCCTGCTCACTAAATAAATAAGAAGCAACAAGAAACACAGCAATGACAACAACAATAAAAACCACAGGGAGAAGAGGATATCCTTTCCAGAGTTTCCACATTATATTATTTTAAATGTCCACTTTTCAACAAAAAATGAAATATGCAAAGAAACATGAAAGCATGGCCCATACACAGAAAAGAGGCAGAATATAAACTGTTTATGATAAAACCTAGATATTGGACTTACTAGACAAAGACTTCAACTCAGCTCATTTAAATACAGTGAGCATTTTGTATTCACATATTCTACCAACCACAGATTGAAAATATCTTTTCAAAAATAACAATATAATAATAAAAATTAATACAAATTTTAAAATAAAGTATAATGACTATTTACATAGCATTTACATTGATTGGGTATAAGTAATCTAGAGATGATTTAAAGTATAAGAGAGCATGTGCTAGGTTATAAGAAAATACTATGCCATTTTATATAAGAAATTTGAACATCCACAAATTTTGCTATCTGTAGGGGGCCTGGAATCAACACCTTGCAGATGCTGAGGGATGGCTACATGTTCCAGAATTATAGGAAACCATGTCTAAAGAACTAAGAAAAGTGGCTGAATGGCATCTCACTAAATATAGAAGAATAAACAAGAGATGGAAATTAATTTTGAAATACCAATTAGAAATTTTGAAATTCAAAAGTGCAATAAGGGCTCAAAAGCATATTTGAACTGGAATAAGAAAAAAAATCAGTGAATTTGAAGACAGGTTAATTGAGATTATCCAATTTTAGGAGCAGAGAAAAAAAAGAATGAAGGAAAGTGAACAGAACCTCTGAGACTTGTGGGACACCATCATGCATAATGAGAGTACCAGATGACAGGAAAAAGAGAAAGGTACAAAAAGACATAGGTAACTATATAAGACAGTAAAAACTGTATGTTTTGTTCATAAACTCTTTTCCCCACTATTGATTTAAAACACAATAGAATAAAGCAATAATTATAATTCTGTGTTGATGGGGTACTTAATGAAAAAAATGTAACTTGTATAACAATAATAGCATAAAGGCAGGAAAAGAGAAGGGAACTATATAGGAACAAAGCATTTGAATACTATTGAAATTAAATTGATATAATTCTAAACTATATTATTATTAATTAGGATGCTAATTGTGATCCTCAGAACAACCACTGAAAATAGAACTAAAAAACAATTTTAAAAGAAGCAACAAGGGAAATAAAATGGCACACAAGAAAATATGAGCAATGAAGGAACAGAAAAACAAAAAATGATGTAAATATTTAAAAAACAACAAATGACAGACATAAATTCTACCATATCAGTAATTACATTAAATGTAAATTGTTAAATGCTCCAATCAAAAGGCAGAGACTGGCAGAATGGATTAAAAAAATTACCCAACTTTGTGTTGCCTCCAAGTGACATACTTTAGATTCAAAAATACAATTAGATTGAAAGTAAAAGGATGGAAAAAGAAATGTGATGCAAACAGTAAAATAAAAAGAGCTGGAGAGGCTGTATTAATATTAAACAAAATAGACTTTAAAACAAAAATTGTTACTAGCAACAAAGTAGGACTTTTTTAATAATATAAAGGGTCAATTCATCACGACATATCAATTATAAATATATATGTACATAATAACAAAGTCCCAATATACAGGGAACAAAAACTGACAAACTCAAAGGAGAAATACACAACTCAACAATGAAAGCTGGTGACTTCAATATCCTACTTTCAATAATGGACAGAACAACTACCCAGAAAATCAACAAGAAAATAGAAGTACAGAAAGCATTTGATCATCTCAACACATGTAGAACAAACATCTGACAAAATGCAAACCTTCAGGATTAAAAATACTCAACAGACTAGGAATAAAAGGGAACTTCTTCTACTTGATAAAGTCTATCTACAGAAAAGCCACAGATAACATCACTACCTAATGGTGGAAAACCTAAAGCTTTTCCTAATACCGGGAACAAGATAAAGTTATCACTCTCCCTATTTCTATTCAATATTGTACTGGTCAGGGAAATTAGGAAAGAGAAAGATATAAATGTCATCCAGATTGCAAAGGAAGTTAAACTATCTGTATATGCAGATAATATGATTTTGTAAATAGAATAGCCTATGGTATGCACAAAAACCGATCAAGCAATAAATGAGTTCAGCAAGATTTTTATACAATATCAATACAAAATCCAAAAATGAAATTGAGAAAACAGTTCTATTTACAGTTGTATCAAAAAATAAAAGAGTGTCCATCAATGGATGAATGGATAAAGAAAATGTGGTACATATGCACAATGAAATATTATTCGCCTATAAAAAGAATTAAATCCTGTCATTTGGAAGAGCATAGATGGAACTGGACTGGAAGACATTATATTATGTGAAATAAGGTAGGCACTGAAAGACAAATATTCATGTTTTCACCTATATGTGGGAGCTAAAAAACAATTGAATCCATGGAGATAGAGAGTAGAATGACGGTTACTAGAGACTAGGAAGGGTAATGGGGAAGAGGGGCTGTAGAGGGGATGGTTAGTGGGTACAAAAAATACAGTTAGACAGAATGAATAAGATCTAGTGTTCAGCAGCACAATGGGATGACTATAGTTAGCAATAATTTATATTTTAAAATAACTAAAAGTGGAATTGGAATGTTCTTAACACTAAGAAATGATAAATGAGTGAGGTGATGGATATTCCACTTGCCTGAATTTGATCATTACACATTGTATGCCTGTATCAAAACATCACATATATCCCATAAATATGTACAACTATTATGTATCCATAGTAATTAAAAATTTTTTAAAAATAAAATAAAATATATGGGAATAAATTTTATCAAAAAGTGCAAGACTTTTACACCAAAAACTCCAAAAGATCATTGAATCAAACTTAAAAAAATAAAGATATAAATAAACAATTGATTTAGAGACCCATGTTCATGGATTAACAGACTAAATATTGTTAACACAGCAATATTCCTCTGATCTACAAATTTAACACAATCTTAATCAAAACCCCAGATGCCTTTTTTTTTGTAGAAATTCATATACTGATCCTAAAATTAACATGGACATACAAGGGACTCAAAATAACAATAACAACAAAAAGAATAAAGATAAAGGACATACCTTCTCATTTCAAAACTGACAGCAAAACTACAGTAATCAAGATACTGTGGTACTGGCATAAGGATAGGCATACAGGCCATAGAATAGAATTGAGATTACAGAAATAAACCCTTACATCTATAGTCAAATGATTTTCAAGAAGGGTGCCCAGTCCATTCAACAGGGAAAAAGAATATTCTTTTCCACAAGTGGTGCTGGAACAAATGTATATCCTCATGCCAAGAAATAAAGTTGGACCTCTACTTCACACCATATGCAAAAATCAACTTAAAATAGATCAATAAGCTATGTAAAAGACAAAACTATAAAATTCTTGGAAGAAGAAAAAAATACATAAATTGGAACTCATCAAAATTAAAAATGCTTGTGCTTGAAAAGACACTATCAAGAAAGTAAAAAGACAACTCACAAGGTGGGAGACAACATTTGCAAATCATTTATCTGATAAGGAGCTAGTATCCAGATTATATAAAGAACACTTACAATGCAACAATAAAGACAATCCAATTTTTTAAATGGGCAAAGAGTATCAATAGATGTTTCTCCAAAGAAGATACACAAATGGCCAACAGGCATGTGAAAAGATGCTCAACGTTTTGGTCACTAAGGAAACATAAATCAAAACCACAATGAGATACCATTTTGCATCTGTAATCAAGAAGACAGTCAATTAAAAATGTTAGCAAGAATGTTTGGAAATTTGAAGCCTCATACATTGTTGATGATAATGTAAAATATTGCAGCCACTTTAGGGAAGTGTGGCAGTTCCTCAAAAAGTTAAACACACAATTGCCACATATTTCAGCAATTCCATTCCTAGGTATATACAAAAGAGGAATAAAATATGGTCCACAAAAAGATTTGTAATGAATGTACAACACCAGCATTATTTGTAATAGCCAGAAAGTAGAAACAATCCAAATGTCCTTCAACTAATGAATGGATAAACAAAATGCAGTATATCCATACAATGGAAAATTATTTATCCATAGAAAGGAATTAAATACTGATACATGCTATTAATATTTTGGATGAATCTTGAAAACATGCTAAGTGAAAGAAGCTAAACACAAAATGCCACATATTGTATGATTTCATTTATATGAAATGTCAAGAATAGACACGTAGAGGCTGAAAGTAGATTAGTTTTGTTGCCAGAGCCTGGGAAATGGGGAATGGAAATTGAATGCTAATAGTAATGGGGTTTCTTTTGGGGGTGACAAATTAGAATTAGTGGAACTTTGGAGTGAGTTAGGCTTGATGGTTATAAAACGTTGTAAACATACTAAAAATCACCAAATTGTACACTCTAAAAGGGTGAATTTTCTAGTATGTGAATTATATTTGTGATCTGCATGTGAATGACAATAAACTCAGAGTTTTAAATGCTTAACTGAAGAAATAATCAGAGGATCAAGGAGCGGCCATAACTGACCTACAAAAATCTCTTATAAAAAATTAGTCTGATTTTCTACTCATTGTATTTCAACATAATTTTAATTTATAGTTTCAGAGGGTTGGGGAAAAAAGCCAATTGCTTTTTCTACTCCAAAGAATTAGAGATAAAAATTATTGCTTAGAGTTTTTTTTTTTAAGTCTTCCATTAAGTCTTCTCAGCCAGACCTAGCAAGCATAAGGGTGTTAACTTAGCCAATAGTTTCAGGTGTCCCCAAGGTAGCCATCATTTAAAACATGTTCTGGAAATGTCAAAACAGGATAGAGCAGCTAAAAGAGGAAAGCTGAAGACTAAAGACCTCTGCACAGAGAAGATATTTGGGTTTGGTTACTAGCACATGGGACAGACAAGAAACAAATGGATTGGACACCTACTAAAATTTGAGAGAATTGTTTGCCAGAAAATTACAATTCTGCCTACAAAAGCCTGTGATGGTTCAATGTCCCGAGCACCAGACACTGAAATAGATTTCCAATGTTAGCCCATACAATATCTATAAGAAAAACTTCTTTCTCATTTTGAGGTGAAAAAAGTAAATACAAATATAAATTCCATTATTTCCCTCTAGCATTTAAATAGATAGTCCTGAATTTAGGAAAACGTTGTTCTAAACAGAGCATTAGTAAGGTAACAATAAGATGCCTGTATTCTCCAAACAGGAGGTTAAATTCCATTCAATTTATTGGTTATTTTCCCTTCTTTCAAAAACTGAATGTACATATCATGCCAAAACCACAATACCTTCTTCATGACAAATAGTGAGCTATATTCTACCGTTACTTTAACTACTTAGGGCAGGGTCCCCAACCTTTTTGGCACCAGGGACCAGTTTCATGGAAGACAATTTTTCCACGGACCAGCAGGGGGGTTGGTTTTGGGATGATTCAAGCACATTACATTTATTGTGCAGTCAAACCTCTCTGCTAATGATAATCTGTATTTGCAGCTACTCCCCAGAGCTAGCATCACCACCTCAGATCATCAGGCATTAGATTCTCATAAGGAGTGCACGATCTAGATCCCTCGCATGCGCAGTTTACAGTAGAGTTCACACTCCTATGAGCATCTAATGCCATCGCTGATCTGACAGGAGGCGGAGCATATGCAGTGATGTGAACTGTGGGGAGCAGCTGTGAATACAGATGAAGCTTCACTCGCTTGCCCGCTGCACACTTGCCACTCACCTGCCACTCATCTCCTCCTGTCCATCCCAGTTCCTAACAGGCCACAGACTGGTACTGGTCCACAGCCTGGAGGTTGGGGACTGCAGGCTTAGGGCATGAATGGGCTCTTTTAAATCCTGGTTAAATTTCAATTAATATGTAACTTATCCAAAAGTGATTTTGGTACGTTAATACTCCCTATCCACTGAAATTATGAAATACTGAGGAATAAATTAATCTATACCAAGAAGATAGTGTAGTTCAGTCCTGAACTCAAATTATCCATGAAAAAAGAAAAGAAAATTCCTTACAACATTCCCCAGTCTCCTTCAGGCCACAAGTGAGCTATATTAAACAAAACACAGGAATGATAGAGAAACATTTTTTTGAGTGAGTGTTAGCAGATGTTAGCCAAGCAAATACTTTTAAAAAATAAAAATGAGGGGTACTCTATGAATGCTTTTGCCAGACTACTAATAGAGATACAAAAGGGTTCCTGGCCAATAGGAGGACTTTAGATATCTTTGTCAAAATGGTGCAGTGAGAAGGGCCAAAAGTCTAATATGTGTTTGGCCAAAACAGTCTTCATGCTACCCTTTCCAGATGTTGACTAGGAGCTAGGCACTAGGCAAAGATTTTCAGGTGTATTCTTTTATTTAATCCTCACACAACTTCCATGAATGTGGTGTGTTATCACTGTCCTTCCCATCTTGCAGATGAGGAATCTAAGTTTTTACAAAGTTAACATCTAAGCACAATGTCCTGCAACTATTAATTGGCAGTGGGTAGGAACCCAGATTCCAAGCTCATACTTTTAACCACAACATTCTGCTTCTTCTGAGCACTTCACCTTAGTTTATTTTTTCCTAGCAAATAATTATGTGCAGATAAAATGAATGCTTGAGCTATTAGACTCCAAATAATCATTTGCTCATGGAAACATCTGCCTCACTGGCAAATATTTGAGGCTTAGATACCATTTTATAGTTTGGTCTAGAAAATAAAAACTTCCAGAATTATGAAACTTTGATGATCAAAAAAAGACCACCTACTGAGGGCTCCTGCTTTTTATATTAGACAGAACTCCCCACTGGAAAGCCCCACGAGAATGCTCCTCTTCTCATGGCTTAGTCTTCTAGTCCAGGAGACAATGCATCCTTCCTGCAGCTTTTGAAAACACCTTTTTGCTATGATTAAAAGAATGGCAGTATCTAAGGTCTTTTTATAAGAAAAGAAAGTATTAAACAAGTGTAATGCTGAGTATTTTAGGATTGAACATTTTTGGATGAAAACTGTAGAAAATGCATATTTGCTGAATCTGTTATCTATCAATAAAGATTGTATTAAAACAAATCCTAACTTCAAAATAACTAACCAACTAGGATTGGTTAAATAAATTAGTAACTGAACTAAATTAAATGACGATTGCTTCCTTATAGATTTTTTTCTATGCCCTTCTAATATATAGCACCAGAATTGGATGCGATACTTTGGAAGCTTTCAAAGAACAAGAGTATTAACAGGTCTAGTTCCTCTCTTGTTTCTTTTACTACACTTCTACTACTAGCTTCTAAGATTGATTAGACTTTTACAAAACTAAATTCTCATATCTACAGTAACTACAGCAATCAAAATCCAAATCCAAATCTAAATCCTCAAGTATTTCAATGTGTGGTGTCTTCAAGCTGCTCTTTTCATATCCTATTGTTACGTAGTTTCTCACATCATATTAACTTGTCATGTTAACTGCTTAAGTCCTTTTGATGTCTATCATCAACTAAGGTCTTTTAAATTCGTACACTTTTTTTAAACATCTCCAATTATCACTGAAGTTGTTCACACAAGTGTTAAAGAGGACAGAGTCAAGTTCGGAGCCTCATGCATCCAATGCGATGTTGCCGTCATGAGTGTTAAGACAATATGCCAGCTTTTTGTCCAGATTCTAGTCACATGCACTTAGCCAAAGACTTCCTCCAGGCTCATCATAATTAGCATTAGATTAGTTTACTTCATCATCTATTCTTTCAGGGAGATGAACTGTTATCTCACAAGTCAAGATCATATTAAATGAAACGTTTTAAGATACTATAGCTTCCATTCTATGATTTATACAAAAAGATCGTTTCATATTCCTTCTCTGATGTGGCAATTTTTTTAAAAATTTCAGCTTATTATGGGGGTACAAAAGTTCAGGTTATATATATTGCCCATGCCCCCCCATCCCCCCGAGTCTGAGCTTCAAGTGTGTCCATTCCCCAGACAGTGCACATCGCACTCATCATGTAGGTATACACCCATCCCCTCCCCCCACCCCCCACCTCTGTCTGATACCCAATTGGTGTTATTCCCAAATGTGCACTTAGGTGATGATCAGGGAAACCAGTTTTCTGGTGAGTACATGTGGTGCTTGTTTTTCCATTCTTGGGATACTTCACTTAATAGAATGGGTTCCAACTCTCTCCAGGAGAACCAAAGAGATGCCAATATCACCGTTATTTCTTATAGCTGAGTAATACTCCATGGTATACATATACCACATTTTGCTAATTTTAACAACCATCACAATGACTAACTTTCTGTTTCTCTTTCTTTTTACATTAACCCAGATGTTTTCCAGACTGATCCCCTTCTCTCTGATGATTTTCCAAGTAGAGGTGCACCCTAATTGCATCTCCTGCCAACAACATTGTTACAATATTCAGATAGCAGGTTTACAGACTTGGGTTCTCTTAGGTACCAGTTCTTGTTTTTCTCTTCTGTTGTTGCTCTTTACTTGATGGGATACTTGATTTCTTTCACGGACTCTAGTTTTCAGTCACTCTTGACTACACTGGCAAGCCTCTAGGCCAGTCTTTAGTGTCTGGGCCAATGTTTCTCCAAATACTGGCTCACAGACCACCTGCATCAGAGATGTTATTTCAGGATATTTGGGACTATATTTTTAATATGCAACATGTAAGACTTTTATGAACAGTGATGTTTAAGAGCCCCTTTTCTAGGCAGATTTGTCCCACTCCTGGAGACACACATGCTGTTTCTCATTATAGAGCCTTCATTTAAGTATTTTAAGCCAGTCTAGAGAAGAAAACATCCTTCTTTTTGCTAACATCTCATAGAGTAGAAGTGAGAAAAGTTAACTGCTACCATTTATTAAGTGCCTGTGAAGTGGGAGATATTTTACACCTTTATCTCTAACCCTCAAAACCACTGTGGAAGTTAGATACTCAGAGAAAGTAAGTGGTTTACTCAAATTAACATACATCATGTACAGCATAGAAATTATGCCAAAATTGGCCTCACTCCAGTGCCTGAGATGATTGCACTATACCATGGTATCCCACTTAACTATTTTCTCTTGGTCAAAATAGAGGCCAAGTAAGAACTGAAATTGATGGGAAAAATAAACAGCTTATGTAAAGAGGAGAGAAGGAGTCTCAGGGAGGGGAAATAGGAAAGAGGAGAGAAAGTTCGCTCCCAGCATACTCTTAGATGCTATAGAAGTCTGAGTAGATGCCAGAGTTGGCTCTCAAAGAGTATTAGGAAGAGATAAATGGATTTACGAGGAATAAGACAAATGCAAGGCAACTTACAGGAGAGCAGGGTCAGCCTGTCCCCTACCTCCTAAGCACAGTGAGACGATTCCAAAATGATTACATTCAGATATTGGTCTTATAATTAATTATTCAGTGAAAGAATAAAGGCCCACATTGTGTGTGTAGCCATCCATAAATTAGGCGTTCATATTTGGGAGACTGGGAAAAGAATAAATTGTTCTATTGGA
This sequence comes from Lemur catta, assembly GCF_020740605.2. NCBI lineage: Eukaryota > Metazoa > Chordata > Mammalia > Primates > Lemuridae > Lemur > Lemur catta. The sequence continues at coordinate 21,274,060 of NC_059150.1, read as the reverse complement.
AACATTTAGGAAACTGACGATTTGCATCTTTTAACCAATTGATTCAAATAAAAGAAAATATGGAAAAAAGCAAATTAGAACGATTCAATATCCAATTCAAACCTTTTCAGTATTTACTCTTTCTTTTTTTTTTTTTTTTTTTGAGACAGAGTGTCACTTTGTTGCCCTGGCTAGAGTGAGTGCCATGGCGTCAGCCTAGCTCACAGCGACCTCAGACTCCTGGGCTTAAGCGATCCTACTGCCTCAGCCTCCCAAGTAGCTGGGACTACAGGCATGCGCCACCATGCCCGGCTAATTTTTTCTATATATATTTTAGTTGGCCAGATAATTTCTTTCTATTTTTAGTAGAGACGGGGTCTCACTCTTGCTCAGGCTGGTCTCAAACTCCTGACCTCGAGCGATCCACCCGCCTCGGCCTCCCAGAGTGGTAGGATTACAGGCGTGAGCCACCGCGCCCGGCCCACTACTCTTTCATTTCTTTAAATATTTTTTGACTACCTACTATCTACAAGGAATTAAACTAGGTGCTAGGGCATTACTCTAGATTAAATTCCTCAGTAAATGCAGAGTGAACATATAAATGAATGATTAAATGAGTAAAAGGTCAAACAAGCAATCATATGAATTAGAGAAAATGAGTAATGTGTACATGGAAATCTTGAACAGCTTTCTGTAACTGTCCAGCTGAATTAGGGAAGTCCAAGCCTCCAATTCTTGGCCTTTTTTGATGAGCCTCTAGAGAACCGAAGACTTATATTCAAGGTCGTGCAGTCTTTCAAGTTTACTGTGAAGCTGTAATATTAATGAGGTGCTCCATGACCACCCAAAGTTTTTATTAAAGCACACAGGAGAAGATCTTGAGCCCAGGATACCTTTTACTCACAAAATCCCTCTCACAGGCAGGTGTGAAAATTACAGACAAGACTAAGGAACAACGGCGCAACTTCTATCTTTTCGACAAAAGCCATCTGTAGAAAGTTATAAGTTAACAGAATACAGATACTTTAAAACATGGGATAGTGTATTTATTTATTTATGGGCTTCAGCACATCTTATTTGACAACCTGAAAACTGAAGTTCTTAATATGAGCAGCTAGAATTATAATAATGTAAAAAAAACTAGTTTTCTTATACAGACTAAAATAAATGCTTATTTATTTTATACTGTAGTTTAATAAAAATGAGCCCACTAAGTTAGAAAAAAGCCATAGAAATATTCTTTTGTTAAGACGTGGAAATTACATTACCATGCACGTGCAGTTGAATGTGCTGCTGTGTTTCTCCAGCTGCATTGGTAGCCACACATGTATATCTGCCAGCATCTTCTAACAGGGCTTTGGCAATTTGTAGAACTCGACCAGAAGACTGTATCTAATTGGGAGCAGAAAGCATGCAAGAATTCTGTACTTTATACTTGGGCTTGAAAACATTCACTGAGATAGAAAAATTCATTTAAATTTATAATATCTAATTATATTTTCATGCCAATATCCCAATTATCTCTTGATAGATTAAAGCCAGATCACTTCATCATGCACAAGAAAATAGACCAATTTCATTGAAAACCTTTTGTTATTCATTGGAAAACACAAAATAAAATAACCTAAGGCCAGACTGCTGGTATAGTCATAAAACTCCACTGTATAAAAGACTTTAGCACTGAACTATGAAGTGTGCGATGAAAATTTAAGCTATTTGAAAAAAAAATGGCACATTTATATAACACTTCATAAATACTTTTTAAACAATAATCTTTTTTGATTAAATGGTCATGGGGGCCAGAAAAATGATAAAATGTTCAAATATGAATAATTAAAATACAGATAAATTTCTTCCTGACTGTTTTTCCTTATTTCCCTTTTAAACTTATTGCAACTGGCCTCCACCACTTTGAAACTGGAGATTCAGAGGTTATTCTTTCAAACTGATTACTCAGAAGTTACAAATAACTTCCAGTCACAATATCCAGCACCCTATGTAGTAAGCTCATACTCTCTTCCACCACCTACAGCATTTGGCATAGTTGACTACCCACTGCTTGAAACCCTCTACTTTTTGGGTGTAGATAAGCATTCCCTCAGTTCTTATTCTCTGTCTTAGAAGATTTCTTTACAGAATCTGCTTCCTCTTCTTGTTCCACAAGCAGGGAACATGGCTCTCTGACAGTTTTCATTCAAACCCATGGCATCAATTAAAAAACCCTTATGCAGACCCCTAAATTTACAGCTTTAGCCTCAACTTATCCCCTGAGCTTTGAACTACACTTGTAGTTTCAGCTACATGATGGACAGGTTAGTATGTCAAATTCACCATATCTAAAACCAAGCTCATACACCTATCTCTAAAACCTGCTTCTCACTGAATGTTCCCAATCTTGTTTAATGGCACCCACTGTCTTTTCAGTCATCTGGGTTTTGGAGTCCACTTCGACTCCTATTAATCATATCCTTGTATGTTTCTCAGATCCCCTGTTTTCCATTTCCACAGCCACTGCGGGATTATAATAGCTTCTTAACTGATGTTCCAGTGTCTCCAACCTCACCAACTGTTAATCTATCTTGCATACTGTCGCCAGAATAAGTTGCTTAAAATGCAAATTTGATCCTTTTACCAGTACCCCTTAAACGCTCATTCATGGCTCCCCACCCTGCCCGGAATGAAACCCAAACTCAGCATAGCTCTCCAGGCTCACCACATTCTGACCCCAAATGACCTTCTCTCCAAACTCTGCCATGTAAACTACCTCTTAACCGATTCTCCATCCCTACTATAATAAACACATTCATACATTTATATGTATGTCTCTGGACAATTACACACGGCCTCTATATGCCATAATTTCTTAAGGGTCTGAAGTGGGTCAGCCCTTTCTCCTTTTTCTTCTTTTTCTTTATCCCTCCTTGGATTAACTCATCCATGCTCATGGTCTCAAATATTATTGATGTGCCACTATCTCCAGCCAGATCTCTCTTCTGAGCTCCAGGACCATATGGGCTCAATGATCTACTAACATCTCCACTAGTTTATTTCAAAGTCACCTTAACCCCCAGAAGTTTAAAACTCAAATTACAGTTTTTCCCCCTCAAATTTGTCCTCCTGAAGAGGTGCCTGTCTCACTGGATGGCAACACTATCCATGCAGTTATGTAGGCTGGATTAATAGGGGTCTTCTTTGACGCATCCCTCTCCCTCACCTTTCATAAACAATCTTTCACCAACCTCCAGTGGCTTAACTAATAAATAGCTTTCAAATCTATCCAAGTATTCTCATCTCCATGGTCAGCATCTAAGTCCAGATTTCTATCTTTTCCTTCTCGTAGACAAATGCAAATAGGTTCTAACTGGTTTCTACACATCTGCTCTTGGCTCTTTCAATTTACCTTTTTGGAAGGGGTCTGGGTAACTACTTAAAATGCAAACTTGATCATGTCACACTCCTCTCTTAAAACTCTTCAAAAGCCTCCCATTACCTTAAAGTAAAAATGAAATCATTAACCTTACTTAAGTGCCTCCTTTCCTGTTCTCTAATCTCTAACCACCTCTCCATGGCTGTCTTCCTCAGCCCACTGGCTTGCTTTCGGGTCCTCAAGAGGTGCCATGCTGTTTTACTTTACGCTGTTTGCCCAGGCACATCTTCTCTGCAATACTCTTCTTAGTTCTCTTCCATTGATTCACCCATTTAATCTCTCTATGGTCATCAGAGCTGTGCTCAAAGGCTTTCCCCATAAATTTTCCTCATGCTCAAAGGCTTTCCTCATTATATGTTCTTATACTTCTCTATATTTTCTCCTAAAATCACTCATTATAGTTTGCAATTCTACTTTTGTATGATTATGTGATAAATGTCTGTACTCCATGTAAACAATTGTTTGCCTGCACTATGTTTGAAGGCTACATACTGAATCTTTCATTAGCACCAGGTGTGAGATGAGTTCCACTGGGTTTGGAATAGGAATAATAAATTAACACATATCCTTTACTTCTACTAGGAAAGGAACGTGATACATCTCTCATTATGGAAAACTTACTGCAAGTAAAATTCAAGCCAACATTAGTCAATTAACTTGATACCAGTAGCAAAATCCATTAATTCTGATTTTTAAATGTATAATTTAGATTATCTAGATTTGAAGTCTATATTCTTCCTATATATATTTATCTACTAATTCAACAAATATGTACTGAGATACAGTTTTATGCCAGGGACTATACTCAGTATGAAGGATACAGAAATGAATTTATTCTCAGAGACTGAATCTTTGCCCTCTTAAAGCTTATAAACTAGTTTTAAAAAATGTTTTTCAAGACTTATTTCACTTAGGTTTACGTAAATATGACTTTACTTTAATTTTAGCTTATGGTAAACATATTGGAGATATGTTGGCTTATTACTGATGAAGATTCGTTCATGAGACACAAGTTTTTCAATAGTTAAATCAGGTATAAATCAAAATAATAAAAATACCAAACACTATCATCAAAATCAATACCATGGTTAAGATATTTAGTCTTTATTTAGTTCTATTCTTCAAATCAAAGTATTAAGTTAAATTCTTAAAAATGCTAAGGAAAATATATTGTTTTAATAATTTTTTTGCAGAATCTGTCCAAAATCTACAATTCAGAAATAACAGGTAGGAAGAAGAGAGAGATTTTTTAAAGAACACAAAATTACAGCTAGACAGGAGGAATGAATCCTAGTGTTCTATACCACTGTAGAATGACTATAGTTAACAATAATATATTATATAGTTCTAGATAGCTAGAAGGAAGATTTTGAATGTTCCCAACACAAAGAAATATTTGAGATGATGTATATGCTAATTACCCTGATCTGATCACACTATACATTATATACACTGAAACATCACTATGTACCCCATGAATAAGCACAACTATTATTTGTCAATTAAAAATACAATAAAAGCCCTCCCCCCTCCAAAAAACAAAGAATAATGTGATAGCTCCAGGAAAATCTATGCAGCTTTCTCAATTCATGTTCAGGAATATTTATACTTACTTTGAGGTTTCCTTGGGCAGTGTTCACAGGTTGGTCATCCTTTAGCCAGGTAATGGATGGGTTTGGAATGCCATTGGCTATGCACTGCACAGTGACAGGCTTATATTTCACCACAGCTCTCTCAGAAAGACCTGAGGACTTGATTGTTGGAGGAACTAGATTTCGGGACAGGAGAGAGGGAATGAAAACCATGATCGGGATCAAACACTTAAAAATACATATATGCAAGGAACGGAAACCTTAAAATTTAGAAAAAGAAAATTCCTATTTTAACAAGCAATGAAATAATTTAATCCCATGCATTTAATTTACAATTTTTAGCAATTTTAGAGATTACTTATTTCTTAACTATGGATCTCTAATTCACCAAAGAATAAGTAAAATGTACGAATATTTGTGGTGTTTTGGTGTGTTTCCCCAATCTATAATGACCCACCCTTTTTCTACCTCAGTGAGTCAGGGTGAGTTTCCAGCTGTATTTGAACCACATGACTCTACCCCCAGCAAGGCTGAGTGTAGGTGGGATGGGAACTTGATTTAAGCTGGGTCTGCCAGATTCCGTCCCTCAGGAATTGGAACTGAGACTGAGAAACAGGATTATCTACGTTCCATCATGGGACAGGGGACCCAAAAGCAAAAAAAATAATAGTCTGCAGAGACAAAGGAAGGAAGAAAGAAGTTGACATTCTTAGAAACTTCTTCTTCTGGCTTCCAAATGGCTCTCTAGTGTCTGCTTCCAGGCCCTCCCTTCCCAAGTGCTGCAGGCAAGAGAGATACACAATACCCTGGCAGAGGGTTGCTTCTGTCATTAGATTAATGGTTATAACCCTAATGTGCCGGTTCTGTGAATGCACTTATGTGCGCGGGATCCTCCAGTTACACCCTCAGCTTCCATTGATGAAACTCCTCTATTCACAGACCCTCCTGTTCTGGCTAAACCCTTAGATGCTAACACAACCCCTTCACTTGGAAGTTGCTCCCTGCCTCTTCCAGCTTATTAATATTTGGTCTCATTCCTCAGACCTTGGCATTTTATGTAAAATCCACTTCCTAACATTTAAATTCTGCCCAAATTTATTCATATGATACCTCTCTGTTGAGTCTGTGTCAGCAAAGTGAGTAAAATTTGCCATTATTTGACTCAAATTCCTGTCTTTCATCCTACTTTCCACAACTCAAGGTTTATCCACGTTGTTGAGATACAATCTGAATTAGATAATACAACAATGCATAAATTAATTTAAAATGCAATGCTCCTGTTTCTTCTTCAGCATACCGTGAACAGTCACTTCAAATTCCTTCTTGTGGTCTCCAGCACTGTTGGTTGCCACACACCGATAAAGGCCTGTGTCTGACACTTGAGCCTGAGCAATAATTAGTTTGCGCCCATTTAGTAGAATCTTGAATCCATCCCTTTCATCAATTAGCTGGCCATCCTTCAGCCACCTATAGAGAAGGGCAAAAAGAAGATATATAGATATACTAATATATTCCCTATTGTGTATTTGCCTAATTTCCTACTTGTTTATCCTGCAAAATAAATTGTAAATGGAAAAGAGAAGAAAAAATGAAATCTGGTTTAACTCAGAAGTTGGCATATTGTTGGAACCCAATAACTATGTGTTGAGTTCTTAATTCGTCTACTATTTTAGGCTACAAAAAGAGGCAAATATTACTACTTAAATGTCTAAATAGTACTAACCAGCAAAACATACATAAACTTAAAGCATCTGTAAATAAAACCCTGAAATCATATAGCAGTATATCTTTAACTTTCTTATGAGTTATCACTTTCCATTTTGTTTTATAATCATGTGTGAACATATCTCATTCTCATAGTCAACTAATTATTCCTTTACATATCCCACAGCATCCTTAGAAATGAAAGTTTAAATGTTCAATAAATGCTGTGTAAATGAAAGAAAAAGAAAAAAGAATTGATAAATGTATATATACATTAACTTCCTCTATTTACCTAAGATGTCTGGTATACTTTTATTCAGTAGTTTGTTAAACATTTTAGTGCCTCAGAAAGTCTGACACTAATACTGCCCAACAGACTGCCTCTATGAACTGAAAATGTAATTTATAAGAACATATAATGGGATTCCTCTACTTGAGCAAATTTAGGTGTCCTGTGAGTAGAAATTGCCTTGAATATAGAATATGTCTTTTAAAAGAGGAATATAAAGAATATAATTTTATACAGTCACTTTTTAATGATATAGAACATCTTTTAAGATAGCTCTAAAACATTCAAATCAAAAAGCGGGAGTTATTTAGAAGACATACCAAAACCCTTACATGATAGTCGGTGGGGGAGAGCCTGTCACTTGACATTCTAGCTCCAGTAAGTTATTAACCATCACAATGAAGTACGATGTTTCATCTCCTCCTTCTATGGCTGGTGGCACTAGAAGACAATAGGGATGTAACAATCAAAGCAATGTACACAAGAAAAAAACACAGCAGCACATCAAGCAATACTAAGTAGTAGTGTAGAAGGCTGATAAGTATCATAGTAGTTTGGTACGTGAAGGGAACTTGAAATACATTTTATAATAAACACTTGCCAGGATTAATAAATGTACCTCTGACATATCGTGGATATTCCTCTATCTAGCACTATGGTGCTGCTGATGCCATGTGAATATAAAGTTGATTCATATAATATATTGCTTATTTTCATAAGAACAAGAGAAGGAAACCCTCCAAATGGGGCCATCTATTCAAAAGCCTTCAATTTATATATAAAGACATAGAGACTCAAGGTTGCAAGATGACTTCCCAAGATCCAGAGACTAAGTTTCCTGTTGTCTGGCACAGTGCTCATGACAGAAGACCATGTTGTTGCTCACTTCAATCAGACAGATTTCATAGATGTAAGAATGGATCTACGCACTTGCAAACACCAAGTACACTTATCAAAATCAGTGGAAGATTTGTGTGAGATTCTAGTTCCTTGGACCTCAGTAATAAATCCATCTCTTGGTAATGTGCAATCCAGAGTTGAACAGATAATTATACCTTTTTTTAGATTGTTTGATTATTGCACCAACAAAAAAAATGTATTTAATAAACTAATCAGGTTTTGTAATGACTCTGAGAACCCAGGTAGTGGCATATTTATTTACCCAAGACATCAACTTCGTATTTGATTTCCTTTTCTCCTGCCACACTGGTAGCCACACATATATACTGTCCCCGATCTACTTCTTGGGCACTCATAATTTCAAGTTTCTTCCCACCAGCTTCTATGCGGATGTTGTCATTGGTCATCACGGGTACACTGTCTTTCAACCAGGTGAGATTTGGAGGAGGGTTGCCGGCAGCTTTGCACTCCAGTGTCAGTGAATGATTAATAACTACTTGCTTATTCAAAGGTGTGGCCAAGTCATCCTCAATCATTGGAGGAACTAGGAAGAAAAACAATAATATTTCAGGCAATTCTTTGTGTGGTCACAAGATACATCCTAATGAAATAAAAGGGACATTTTTTTTTCTCATAAAGTTTGACCATAGAAGCTGCCTACATGCTGTTCTCCCTCTAAGCTGTCCAGGAAAAAATTTCTTAGTTCAGCTGATCTGCAACTATTCTAATTATTCTAGAATACTCTACACTGTCTGACTCATAAAGGACAAGCAGTGGAGAAGGATATTAGTCCTAACAACTATTTTCCCTTCTCCATAAGAAACAAATAGCCTAAATGTTCCAAGTACGATGGGCAAAGTTTGGTCAAATGAATGAACCACTTCTTGCTAACCTTAGCTTTTGTAAATATTGTTCCAAATCATGAAACAAATTCTTCCAATTCCCATCCATGCATATTGAAAAAGGCCAAACTCACAAAAGCTGTATTAGTGAACAAATGGAATATGAGAAAGCATAGGCAGAAAAGTATATAATTAAAGCGTATGTTTTTCCTTACCATAGACTTCCACGTGGAATGATTTTTCAGCAGTTCCAGCGACATTGGTTACATGACACGTATATGTTGCTGAATCAGAGACTTGTGCTCGAGGAATATGAAGAAATTGTCCTTTATCAGTATAAAGTGTTTGTGAGCTGGATATCACTGGTTGGCCATCCTTATACCAAGTAATAGCAGGCATTGGAAGTCCCCGTGTTTCACATTCCAGTTTGATTATGCTGTTGATCAATGCTGATACTTCTGCCGTGACATTTCCTCCTTTAATACTAGGTGGAACTACAAAGGATTTCAGAACAAAAACAAGTCTAAGCTTCAGCATCTGCATCAAAATCTTAAATGCTACGGATGTTTAAATAATGCATTTTCTGTGATTTGTCTCCTGATAATTAGCTGTCTGTCTCGTCAAAACAATCTTTATCACCTGCCTTTTGAGTTTCAGATTTCAATAGAAACAGAAAGCCACAGATTCAGTTTCAGTGTCTCATTTTAAGTTCAATAGATCATATTAGAGTAACTAAAAGAGTCATGTTTAACAAACAAAGCAAAACAAAATAAAACCCCACTCAAAGTAGATATAATAAGTTTGAAATCAGCCCAAGGGAGCACAAATGTCAGATGTGGTACGAGTGCCTGCCCTCTCCCCAAGAAGTACCAAAGGTCTAAGTGCTTTCACAATCAGCTACTGGTCATAGCTGTAGAGTCTTTTAGTTTTTGCTTCTTGCTTTTTTTTTGTAACTGCCAAGAGTCTATTCACTCAACTTTACTCATCTAATTGACTGCATGTGTGTCTTCCATGATTCAGCCACCACATGCCTGGCCTCTCACAACACACGAAGACTGTGCTGTTGTAGAAAAAGACTCAAGTAGCTCAATCTCTGCTGTGTATTCTGAACATGGTCATTTGAGGAGTGTGCTATAATTGCAACAATTTAAAAGAAACCAAGTGGCATGTGTCTGAATTTGAGTATCAACATAATTTCAATAATTTTTTAAATTTTAGAATAGAATATTCTCTAGAATGTTTTTCTTATGGGTAGACTAGGATAATGGGTTTTGAAAGGGAGACCACAGAGGTAAAGTACCATTCTTACCACATCATACCAAGGGTACATGCTATCAACATGACATCACTGAGATGTCGACCTTGGTAACCTGGCTAAGGTAGCATTTGCCAGGTTTCTCCACTGTAAAATCACTCTTCCCCAGCTTTTGAAGGGAGTCACTACTCCCAGCCCATACATACGAGGTGAAGAGTTATGTTCTACTTTCATGAGAGAGAAATACCTGCATAATTTATCTGGAATTAATTCTGTATGGAAGATGTGTCTTTTCTCTCCAATTTATATATTTATATATCAATATGGACTCATGAAAACTTATTTTATACTCTGGGTTATAATCCAAAACTACATTATTTATCCAGTTTGGGCCACTGGGAGCTCTTTCAGTCATGCCCATTTAATGTACCATCATTTTATTTATTTTAGAACTTCATTACTTTTTGGCCCCACTACACACTACAAGGTCAGGTTCATCTTGTATATTCAGTGCTCCTGCCCTAGAATGATTTCTCCTAGGAGTCTGGTCCCTTTCAGTGGAGAAGGATGTTAGAAAACAAGATCTGGGTGCTGAGTGAAGTACCTTAATATTTTCTGGTAATCATTCTTAGAACAGGTTCACAATGACAAACATTCACATTTTTCTCCTCAGATATAATTTAAGGCAAGATCTACTATACTGTGAGGTAAGTTTGATGATAGAATCATTTTCCTAAAAAAGAAGTTTACTACAAAGATTGGGGATCAGCCAACAGTGGCTCACAGGCCAGAAGATGCTGAGCTAAGAATAGTTTTTATGTTTTTCAATGGTTGGAAAAAAATCAAAAGAATAATATTCTGTGATATGTAAAAATTATATGAAATTTAAATTTCAGTATCCATAAATAAAGTTTTATTGGGATACAGTTACACTCATCTATTTACATACTGTCTATGGCTGTCACTCAGCAATGGCATCATGAAGTAATTGCAACAGAAACCAAATGTGGTGTTCTCATTGCTCAGCTTACCACAAATTTCAGCAGCACAGTTATAACTTGACAGCATTTCAAGTGCCATGCCTGCTATGATATTTTATTTTATTTGTATTACCAGTACATACTCCACATATTTAAGCAAGAAGAGCAGACTTCAAATATTTCATTTTTAAAGCAGAGCATAGTGTAGATTATTTTGTTATCATATTAAATGGCAAAACATCGTGTTTGTTTTGTAATAACATTGTAGCTTTTCTAAAAGAATAAACACCACTAAACTGAGCAGTCATCACTATGTTCCTAATTTAAAGAAAAGCAACAGGTTGAAAAATCAGAAAATATAAAATGTCTGTGTCTCATCACAGCATAATTTCTTCACAAAAATAAAAAGTCAGAATGAGGCTACAACGAAACTAAGTTTCTGCGTGGCTCATTTGTTAGCCAAGCAAGGAAAGCCATTCACCAATGGTGATTTAAGTCAGGTACGATTGCAGCAGCCAAAGTAATGTGCCCAAATAAAATCAGTTTGTTAAAGAATATTAGCCTTTCAGTAAGAATAATTGCTTGAAGACTTGAGAACCCTGGGAGAAACATCAATAGTAATTTTCTTTCTTTCTTTTTTTTTTTTTTGAGACAGAGTCTCACTCTGTTGCCCAGGCTAGAGTGCCGTGGCGTCTGCCTCCTGAGTAGCTGGTACTACAGGCATGTGCCACCATGCCTGACTATTTTTTTTATTTTTTGTAGAGACAGGGTCTCGCTATGTTGCCCGGCCTTGTCTCAAACTCCTGGCCTCAAGCGATCCTTCTGTCTCAGCCTCCCATAGTGCTGAGATTACAGGCTTGAGCCACTGTGCCTGGTCAAAAAATGTAAAACACATGAAGATAGAATCCTTCTCTTGAGGTAAGTAGCATTCCAAATTATTCAGTATTGAATGAGAAAGCAGTTAACACTGGAGTAAACCCTGCTTTTCAATTTATAATGAGAGTTAAAAATAATAAAAACTATAAAATCACACTTACTATAGATTGTCAGTTTTATATCCTTGGCTTGTTTGCCAGCTGCATTAGACACAGTACATTGATAGCGCCCCTTGTCACTTCTTCGTGCATTCTTTAGATGTAAAACTTGTCCTCTGTCTAGAAGTTTAATATTAGGATCTCCCAAAAATAAAGGCCTAGAAATGAAAAAATTTTATCCCGTGGGTATAGTTTTATTTTTCCATGTTTCCTCTCTTATTAATCACACCAAAACTCAAAGCAATATAAGGTTAAAAATATGAATGAAAGCTGGCTAAAAAAACACAATGGTAATATACGTAACCTAAACTTATGTACCCCCATAATATGCTGAAATAATAAAAAAAAAGAAGCTAGAGAAAAAAAATACAATAATAATATTAGTACTCCTATTCAGAAAAATGAAGTTATTAAACCACCTTATTAATGGAAGTTAGATAATTATCACTTTGAAATTAAACGTTTCTCCATTTCAAACTTAAATTGTTTAATAATATTGACAGAAATCCAGTAGTGTCATTATTTGTTTTATTCATTTGTCCATTCTTACTCTTTTTTTTTAGTGTTTTTTTTTTATTTTTTAGTTTGCACAGCCAAAATTTCTACCATCATCTGGAAAAGAAAAACTAAGAGTTTAATATTGCCACATTGATACTTCAGGCCAAGCAATATTATTTTAAACCAATATCATTATAATATCTGGAAAAGTATTCACAATCGTATTAATAGTTATTATTTACTAGAGGCAATGATTATGCCAACTTCTCTAAAAAGTAGGTACTGTAATAAATGTGAATGCTTATATAATCATAAGTATTGAAGATATTTATGCCAAAAGAATCTCATATGTGGTTGTCGAGAAAGTCTTTTTCTACTATACCGAGACATTTACTGACTACTGTGACATGCTCAATTTAAGTAACTGGCGTCAGCTTTAATATTTGAAGCATCATGGTTATTAAAGTCTATGACATCTCAAAAATCATACCTTTAAAATCCATTAATCTTCTTTCAGGAAGACCCATAGCCAGTTTTTTTTAAAGTTGCAGTGACTTAGCCACATAATGAATAATTAGATACACTGCCACATCAATAAGCCACTAGTCAAACTACACAATTAAATGGAAAACACATTTAATTTTCTATGGTAGCATCCTTTACTATTTCTTAATATGACTAACACTTTGTATAAAGCTCTCCAAAGCTAAGCGTTTTATAAAGTACCTTAATTTAATACATTTTAAGTTTTAAAGGAAGTAAATATTTGATAATGTTACTCAAATTTAAGTAACGTTGAAACTTTTGATTGTTAATTATGCAAGGAACATAAAAATTTAAATCAAAAAGTAAACATTATAATAGGAAAAATTCTCCTTGGTCTATTACCCCTAATGTGAGTCTTTTGGACTTCTTACCAATATCACTATTATCTGTATTCCTTCACATGTTTTGCTAAACGTTTTTACTTATAAATATATCCCCAAAGAAATCTAAAGCTCTAATATAGAAATGGTATGTTATCATTCTGCTTTTATTTTCACTCTACAACAGCTATGGAACTATTATTGCTACGCATAGCTTGATCTTACTCTTTTTAATTTAATTACTGCACCGTGTTTTGTAATATACCATGAGTTATCTATTTTCCTAATGTTGGCTTTAATCAGTTTTTGCTTTGTTGCTGTCGTTATCTTTCAGTGACTATCATTATACAAGGTTCCCTGCAGACATGCATGACTGCTTCCCTCTCCTGGATACTGAAAGTGTAATTACTATATCATAGTCTATGAGCACGGGAGTTTTAATAGATAACAAATTGGCTTTCAGGGTACTAATTTACATTCTCCCCATCGAAGTACTATATCCTGATTGCCCACACTCTAGCCAACACTTGATATTTTCAAACCTTTACTTTCTTTTTGCCAATATGACTTGTGAAGAACAAAATTCAGTATGCTTCTTACCTAACTATATTTTTAATTGCCTATTCATAGCCTCCATACATTTTTCTATGTTGCTTTTGTCTTCGTTATTAATTTGTAGAAAGTTTGATACAATCCTTTATTTCACACACCGTAAATCTTAACTCTTTGCTACTTAGGGCTTAGCTACCTGCTCTCAGAAACTGTAATAATACATGAACTGTGACCACAGTTCACATGAACTGTGAAAAATAAGTTCTCACAACCAACATGGGTCACCATAGCCATTTTAGTGTGGGCAAACCTCAATAGCCCTTTAGACTTGCAGCCTGAGAAACATCTGCTTGTTCTTCTATGGTTCCTTTTTGCCCACACATAGAACTAATTAAAGTATTCATCTTGCTGTCATAGACACACTTTCCTTTTTAAAAAGTCAGTTCCACATAAAGACAAAATTATCTCTGCGTTTAGATCTTTCATTTTTCACTGTTGGCCTTTGAACAGAGGATATTAAGCATACAGGTATCTCCAAGTTATGGACAAAATACATTCCCGAGAATATCTTTAGGTTGGATTTGTAAGTAACTCGGATCCCTAATGAACAGCCCATATATGGTAATAATAATAATAATGATAATATCAATACTATAATGGCTCATATGTAGTAATAATACAGTGTAATACTGTAATAATAGTAATAATAATAACCTTGCACTATAATAATAAGTTACAAAAAAATATGGTGCTCTTTCTTTGAATTCAAACCAACAGAACATAAAAACAAACTTATGCAAAACGTTTAGATAGGAGATAGGAGAAATTTCAAAAAACAATATTAACGGTTAACACTCACCTAATGTTGCATCAATGCTAGGCTAAATGTTACGCTTAATTTGATCTTCTAACCAACCAATGATAACCTTTCCATTTCAGTAAGTAATCCACTACATTGCTTAGCAATAACTGATGCTTTCATTAGAGCACTGCCTTTCACACATTTCATTATTCTCACTTTATCCCTTATAATTGTTCCAACAGTCCAGAGACTGAAGCCTAATGCTTTCCCAGTGAATGATGGCATCTGGTCTTTCTAATTATTTCTACTTTCGTTTCCACTGTAATCACTTTCCTTTTCACTGCAGGCTCACCTGGACTTGCAGTGGACTTTGGCTTTGGAGGCACAGTCACAAGGGTAAACACAGACTCACAAAGTCAAATAAAAAGTTAAGAAGACAGTATTATGCTCAGCATAAACAATGAGACCAGCCGCTGGCCTACAGACGCTGCGCCAATGGACTGCTTACACCACGTGGGTTCGTTTACACGCACAGAACAAACTAGCTCTTGAATCATTAATTTAATTATTTAATTATAAGTTATTTTTATGGGGAACCTCAGGAGCCTATTTGTAAGTACTGAACACCGTAAGTTGGGTCATTCATACGCAGGGACTACCTATATGTTAAATTTGACTTCCTCCAGGTTTCTAAAATAAATTCCCAACAAAGCCTTGTAATTCATAAGAATGAAAGACTTTAAGACCATTCTTTGAGCAATATTGTTTTCTTTATGCTTTATACATCTATTTCCTATCAGTTGGATCCTAGCAAAAAATACAGAAAAGATACTTACTTGCCATCTTTGAACCACTGAATGACAGGAAAGGGAGTGCCTTTGGCCTGGCATTCAAGGCTGGTGTCATGGTTAAGGACAACTGAGACTTCATTTGGGGAGTTGGCACCTATTATGGTAGGTGGAACTTGAACAAAGACATTTTATCATGAGAATCTATGACTTAGCAAAAAGAGTGAGGGGAGGGGAAGCAAATAAACAATGAGTTCTATAGTATTGCAACAAGATATTAGTGTTAAAAATAAAATATCACACAATAATCCCTTTTCATATCATATCTGTGTACCCAAATGTTAGATTGAAATATAGAAACATATTCATAAAAAGATTTGCTAGCAGAACAATTACCTGCCAGAATTATAATAGCAGAGGATTTGTTTTCAGGCATATGAAACTCATGTGCAAAAGTAGTTTAGAATGTAAGTGAGCAGCAAAGCTCATATAATGTAATTTACTATTGCTACATATTTGAGATAATGAATGACATAATCAACATTAATCTTATAATGTTCAAATTCCACACAACATACTGCTATGCTGATTGAAGTACACTATTTCCTTTTAAAGGACTCCTATGGCAAAACTGGTATGATGAGATTTCACATGAAAAATAATGTGCTAGTTTTATTCTTGGAATTATCAAGAATATTAAAGAGCTCCTATACACTTCCCTGACCATCTAGTCTTCCCATTTCACCCCATGTTAAGGTATTTGGTCTTCATCTTCAGACGAATGACCAGCCACTAAAGGATTTCAGTAGGAGAGGGATGTGGTGTGATCACATTTGTGTTTTAAGACCATCTGGGCTGCTGAGTGAAGAATGGATTCAAATCGTAAAAAGGGGATGCAGGTGAGCAGTTAGAGGGCTACTACATTAATTCAACT
This sequence comes from Lemur catta, assembly GCF_020740605.2. Taxonomy (NCBI): domain Eukaryota; kingdom Metazoa; phylum Chordata; class Mammalia; order Primates; family Lemuridae; genus Lemur; species Lemur catta. Next base: position 21,257,618 of record NC_059150.1, on the reverse strand, counting down.
TATAAATGATGAATACACTTTCACAGTGGAATGGAAAGAAGTAGATAACTTAACACAGAATTAGGAAGTAGACATAACAGCATATAGCTGGATTTAAAGAGTTGGAAAGATGGAAGAAGCAAGTGGATGGATGGAAGTCCTGGTCACTATGATGGGGGTCACTGAAGGCAACCAGAATGGACATTCACTGGGACCTTTATGTTTGATACATGACTAAGATATTCAAGTAAAGATACCATGGAGAAGATTAAACATCTATCTCTACAGTTTAGAGAAGTCTGAACTGGAGATAAAAATTTGGGAGTCCCCAGCACACAGATGGAATTCAAAGTCTTGTGAGTAAATGAGTGCCAAGAAAAATCATGCCAATGAAACAAATGAAGGAAAGATTACTTAATGTGTTTCTACAGCCCACACTTAAATATAATAATGGTAATTTGGGGGAGAGAAAATTTCAGGCTTTGCGAATACTAATGAGAGAAATCATTTTATGACCTCATTTGCACTCCAGACTTACAAATTCTATGCCCATTGTGAGAAGCAAAATATTGAAAATAGGCAAAGTCATTTTATCACAAAGTGAACTTTAAATGACAGATATAATTTTACAGACTTATAAAATTTCAAACTTATGGTTATCATCAAAAAATTTCACATCCCAATTAATTACAGCTGCTACCTGGTCTCAGAATTCTCTCCCCTTGATTAGAATTAGGACTGACTCAGTTACAAGAATTAATTAGATGCAAGGGAAGGTGGATTTGTTACCTCCTCCAGTTCAAGTACATCCTAGGAGCTTCAGGACATGTGCCCAGCATGGATGTTATACTCTGCGTTGCCCTGTTTAGCTACTTGCCTGAAAATTTCCAGCCCAGCAAACTGGGAAAATTGACAAGCGTAAGAGTTTCCTGTTTTGCCCAAGATAGTACCATTTTTGAGTATTTGATACTTTGGTGTGTAAGAATACGAGGCATCTCTGTATTATAAATAATAAATATCTTCAAACTTTCAATATCATATGGTTCTGGTTAACTAATACTAAAGGTAAAAACAATGACAGAGTGAAACGAATGGTATTTTTTCTATCAATTTATTTTTATCCCTACTTTTACATACAGTTAGTTCTATACTGTGGAAGACATGCATCTGAGTTGTAAGTTCTTTTCTCAAAGAATGTTTTCCTTACCTAGCACATCGATGTGAAAGGACTTCTGGGAAGCACCTGCTATGTTAGTTGCTTTGCAGTGGTATCTTCCTGCATCCTCTGGAGTGGCTGTGAAGAGCTTTAGTATCTTCCCATTGCTCACAATCTGAATAGCGCTGTTTTCAGTCACCTACAAGGGACAAAATGGGTTATTTCCAATCCTAACAAAGTGCATAATTATAAATTGAACTAAATGTTCATATTGTTATTAATAAGCAATTCACATCAGAATAATTCATTTCGGATGCAGAGGCAAGGGATTATACATATTTGGAAGTCTTCATTTACCTGGACATCATCTTTATACCACGTAATGGTGGGAGATGGAGTACCTTCCACTTCACAGAAGAGACTGGTCGGCTGATTTGCCATCACCGACATGTTTGTTACTTGTTCTTTATCTTTAATCACTGGAGGAACTGCAAAAGCAAAGGTGTCATGGCTAGACCGTTTTATAACAAATATTATTTATAAAGTTTCTTTATAAAGGCCTTTAGAAAGTGAAGTCTGAGATATTGATGGCTAGCAAAGCTAGTCATATTTAAGCATATATTTTATTATAAAATGAAAAGTCTTGATCGATTTATTTATAAGTAACAACGCTTATTGAATTTTTACTTTATTATTTCAAAGTTTTAAATTTAGGATGAAATTCAGATAAATTTAAGGGAGAACATATTTATTCCCCATATCATCCAAAATACAAGTTGCTACAATCTTAAGTGGGACTTCACTACTTTGCTAATAGGAGTGAATATTGCCCAGTATCTATGGAAGCCAATATTCATCAAATTTTAAAATGTACATACCCTTTTACTCATGCAAAATGACACATGTACAAGATTTTCATGTACTGAAGGCTCACTTACAATAGAAAACAACTGTTAAATATCTAAATCCTCATCATCAATAGAGGAAGGTTAAATAAACCATGTGTAACCATACAGTGGAATGCTATACAGTTAGGGATATTGAATAATCTCTAAGCTAGGTTGTTTAGTATAGACAAAGTGCAGAGTAATGGGTATAATGTCTACTACATGTTGTACTTTTTATAAGTAAAAGAGGATAAAATTGTATACATTCATATTTCCTTGTTTACGCATAAAATATCTCTGTTAAGATACACACACACACACACACACACACACACGTGTACATATACATGCAAAACTGGTAACTTTCCTGGCTTTTAGAGAGGATAGTAGATGGCTCAGCTCAGGGTCAGGATATTTTTACTATGTATTTTTTTCCACCATTTGAATTTTGAATGATGTAAAGTCACAATAAAAAAAATACATAAAATTTTAAGTAAAAAAAATGAAATAAGATCATCAGTTTTCTCTTTGTTAACATAGCTATTCACATTAATATTAATATTACATTGAGAGAATAATTTAAATATGTAAGGATTGATAACTGTTACATATTCAGTGATATGATTTTAGCATTTTATCTATACATACCATGGACTTTGAGGTTATATTTTCTTTCTGTGGTTCCAGCTTCATTGACGGCCACACAGATGTACTCCCCATTGTCATATGGTGTAACAGAGGCAATATCCAACAATGTGCCATCTTCTAAGATAGAAATCCCAGGCTCTCGGCCTGTCAATTCTCTACCATTGCGTAACCATTTGATGGTTGGTTTAGGGGTACCTAAATAAGAAATGACTGTCTTGTGATACTTTACAACAAAATTAAAAATCATTATTAAATGCCAAATATATCAAGGAGAAATAAGATTTTTGTTATGACTCTAATTTATACTCTTACAATACTATGCTACTTTCAAGATATTTCTCCTGGCATGGAAATTTGAAGAAAGTATGGTGGTTAATGTCTTTAATTCTTGATCAGTCTTAAGAGATCTATGGTCTCTACTGTAAAGTTTGAATGAAGTCGTTTTTATCAAAACATTAGGATGATAGTAAACAAAGTATTTTCCTGGTGAGTTCACAGTGATTAGCAGGAAAAAAAACTGTATTAATCTTGTTGACTAGATATGGGAAGAGTTTGGGGGTGAACTAAAGACAGTGCAAAAATAAGATATGTCACAAAAATATAACATTTGAAGATTGCCCAACCAAATAGAGTACATAAGTGACGTGCAGAAATGATGTTTTATAATTCACTTTTTAAAGAGGCCTGATATAGTAGAGATGAGGAAATTCTACTATCCATACATCTTTTGGAGATTTCATTCTGTTAAACAAAGAACAATAGCTCAATTCCTGAAAAGACAGTAGAGAAAGCAGTGAGCAGAATTGCTTTTCTGGATATATTTATGACCAAGAGAGTGAATGGAAGTGATGTGCTCATGGGAAAAAAATAATAAAAACTATCTGAGAATGTATAATAGAGCCAAAAGGAATATTGGAAACAGACAAACATTAGCTTTATATTAAGAATGTATTGATTAGCTAACAACGTGCCAGGCTCTATTCTAAGCACTTTAAAAATTTACTTATTCTCTATAAAGTTAAAAAGAAAACAGATTAAATAAAATCATATGATTACATAAGACATGGTTAATAATCCTGTACTGAAGGATAATAAAAATGTTAAAAGATGGACATATAATCCAGGATAAATACAAAAGAATGACAGAAATACATAGAATGTGTCATTGAGGTGACACTCAAATTGAGTTAAAGACTTATAAAGTGACTATGAAAGTTATACTTATGGAAAAAATAAAAGATTGGCCTATTTACTTGTGCTCATAGTAAAATACTGACTTATGAGGAAGAGAAGGTAAACTGATGAACTCCAGTTTCCTGTCCATGTTATCAAGAAAAAAAAGGCATTATAATCATTTCCTTACATCCCACTCATTACTTTATGGACTTCAGTCAGACTTATTAATTACTATTTGTTGACGTAATAAATAAAAAAGTAAATGAAAAAATAAACGAAAGTAGTTGCATGATCTTTAATTTATAAATGGTAGAATGACCATGGTCAAAATGAAATTCATACAGAAGATAATTAAAAGGTACTTAGCTACTTTAAATTAACTCAGGCATTATATTCCAGGCGAAAATGAGGAGCTGGGAAGAGATGATTTTTCAAAGTGGAAAGGGTAAGTCAAGACAAAGAAGCCATCCTGGGAGTGAGGGATCCAGTGGAGAACAGGAGCAATGGTGCCACTGGGAGCATCCACGATGGTGAGTACCCACGATGGTGAGCACCCACCATGCTTACCTAAACTTACACTCTTCCAAAGAAGGGTTCCTCTCCAGGCCTTGCCTCCCTAATTCTCATTGGCTCTGGGAACAGTTACTGATAATTCTTTAGATATCTGAAAAGCTTATTAAAGTTACCATCCTTTTAACATTGGTAGAATACAGAGTAATCGCTGGTGACCAGCTACTGTTGAGAGACACAAAAGCTTGCTACAGAAACAGACACAGCGTGGGGACCTTCAATTGCTGCTGCAGCCAGAAACAAGTGCTAAGAAGCACATGTTGGAGCACAAATGGTACCAGCCACCTGGAGCCCTCCAGGAGATTATGGAAAGACTACTGCTTGGACTTTGCCAGAACGGCTACAAATCGGGTGTGAATCACTGCAGATGAATGTATACATGAAAGAGAGGATGTTCTTAATCACCTACTTGGCATCCGTGGTAAAAGTAAGAGTGACAATGCCTCTTTCACACACCCCCAAGACAGATAATAGCAACCTCTTTTCAGGAAACATGGTAGGATAGAAAGCCCAGAAATTCAAGAAGAAGAGCCTGGATAAAGCTACAAGAGACAAGTTATAACCTGGCCCAAGAATTACTAGTTGAGAGTGGATCTAGGAAAAGAGTTTTTAGAAGTGTCCAGAACAAACAAGGGGATAGTTCTAATTTATACCTCTGACTGACTGAGATAAATCTGGAATGTTTTGAATAGCTCTAGCTTTCACATTTTAAAAAGAAACCATGCCAAAAAAAGAATGAAATAAGAAGTAGGAGGAAAGACATGAAGTACATGGAAAACATAGTAGATTAGGCAAGTTTGAAAGAATGGAAGGTCTTTCCATGGAAGGAAATAAAATAGCTGGGAAGGAAAAATGCCTATTCAAAGAGCTGGTATTTGAAAGAGGGGTTAATTTCTATTATGCTCAAATGTTATAACAAGGACTGATAAGTGGAATTTTATAAAGATGATATTTGGGGTTTAATATAGAATTCTAGAACAATATAACATTATGCTGAGTATTACATCTCTGAGTATTACACACCTTTTGCAGGACATGGAAATGCAATGCGTTGACTGACCACTCTTTCTTGAAATGGAGTATTATAGGGAGGTTCTAGATCTTCCACTGTAGGTGGTTCTATTGGAAAAATAAATGCTTTATCATAAGCTTTCCATGGGCAATCTTAAATACTCCTGAGGCATCAAAAAACACCTGCATTGATGAATTGCTATTTCTCCTGATTCTTCTTTTAAATATGATTTATAGTTCCAGTTGTTTGACATTTCTACCCTAGATGTAGCCCAGGGCCTTAAAGTCAAAATTCCCCACCCAAAATTCATTATTTCATGCTTCCCACGATCCTGTTCTGTTTCTCTTACTCCTTCAGATAAGGCATTATAGTCCACCCACTAATTTTTCTTTCTCTCTTCCTTCTGATTTCCACATCCAGGCAATCACATAGTATCATCTACGTTCACATATCTGTATATTCCTCCCTAACCTTAAGGTCATTGCTTATTTCCAACCCTTATTTTTTCTTACCAGAACTATTTCAATAGACTTCTTATTGGGATCCTTTTCTCAAACACGTTTGCCTTTGGATTGATATTCTACATAGCCCCCAGAATACTGTCTCTGAAACACAAATCTCATCATTGAGTTCTCTAATTAAAATCATTACTTGTACTCATTTTGTCTTTTGGATAAGTTTCAGACCTGTATTTTCTCCAGTGCACCCTATTAGTACGTACTGTCTCTCTGAACAGCCTCACCATCCATTCATTTCACAAAGAAATTGGGAGTCATTCTTGAGACCACCATCTCCTTGACTCCCCAAATCCAATCCATCAACATGTTCTGAGGATTTCCTCTCCCATTTGTTTTTTTAGTCCATTCCCTTCTCTCCTCCATTCCAACTACCATCATCTTTTGCCTGAGCTACTGAAATAGTCTACAGCAATTACCCCTAACCTTCTGTAGCAAAATGATTCTCTCCTAAAAGAGTGATCTTTCAGAATCCCAAATCAGCCATATCAGTTTCCATTTATAACTCCTCAAAGTCATTTCATTGCATTTAGAATAAAGTACAAACTAATTCATCTGGTTTCCTAGGTTTTGGATAATCTGACCCATGATTATGTCTCCAGCTTCATCACACATTGCTCAGCCCTCAGTCTGGATGGAATGCAGCCAGCTGGCCTTGATTGATTGATTTACCCGTGTCTCCAATATATTACATGCCCTCCTCTTCACATTCTGTGTCCTTATCCTGGAAGCTTCTCTCCACCTTCTTCTGTAAAGGCTGCCCCTCACTTCTTCACCCCCTTCAACTCTCAACTGACATGTACCCACCCCAGAGAAGCCACCTCTGATTTTTCTTTCTGTTAAAATCTCATACAGATTCTTCTACCATTTCATGATGGCACTAACCAGTGTGTAATTAAAGTACTTGTGAGATTATTTTATAAATGACTATACTTTCCATTCAGCAATAAACATAAGCAACCAGTAAAGTCTGTCAAATGAATGAATGAATGAATAGGACAACCTTTCCATTAATGTTTTGTCCAACCATCCAAAAAGAATTTCAGTATGCCAGGTACCTTAATACTGTACCAATATTAGTACAGTATTAATACTAATAGTACAGTAGTAAGTATTATTTAAGACTATATTGAATATTATACTAAGTACTATACCTGCTTATCTTTTATTCTTGTCTTTTTACTAGTATTCCCTCTGACAGGAATGCTCTACCTACTCATTTCCATGTGGCTGGTTCTTCCCAGTCCACAGGATCTCACTGTTAAATATCACTGCTTTAGTGAAGTCCTGCCTGATAATCCAATCTAAAGTAGCCAACTGCCAGGACCATCATCCTATTTTAACTTTCTACACAGCACTTCTCACAATCTGTATTTCTTGTTTATGTGTTTGCTTGCTTTCCATCCGTTCACACTAGAACAGCTCCTGAAAGTAAGTATTCTTTGTCACTGCTTTCTCACCACTACCTAAAGCATGACAGACACCTGGCAGGAGCTCAGTAAATACTTGTTGCTTGAAGGAATAAATACTGATCTGTACAACTTCAAAATAAGGTCAACGTCAATGGTGGTGTAGCAGACCTAGATTTCCCAGGGATCTCTTTGGAGCAAACCCCACCACTGTGAGGTGAAACTCTGCTCCACATCACTCTGTCCACAATTTCTCCCAAACCAAAAATAGTGCTTGGGGCACAATCTAGGATTGTTCATCCATGGCAACGTCATTTTCAAAAGTGAACATACAAAAATGGATGCAGGTTTAATAATAGTATAGTTTCATTTCTTTCTGGATTGATTCTCCTTTCAAAGTTAAAGAGTCTCAAAAGTTATATAAAAATCTTCCTAAAGTGATTTAAGATTATCCAAGACTATTCTATATAGACTCCAGGGGTTCCCCCCCTACACCCCACCATACATATATTTTACTATGCCAAACATTACCTTGGACATGGAGTGTTATCTTCGTTTCATCACTGCCTGCTATGTTAGTAGCAACACATGTATAGATGCCAGCATCTAAGGGCATGGCTTGGCGGATGCTTAAAGTTCCATCTGGATTGCTAACATGCTGCACTCCATCAACCAGCATGGTGCTTCCATTTTTAAACCAGGTGATTACAGGAAGAGGTGTCCCTTGAACATTACATGGAATATCCACTCTTTGACCAACTTGGACTTTCATATGTTTAGGGCCACGCTGAATCTTTGGAGGAACTAGAAATAAGAATTGAGTATTAATAATAATCCAATTTTTCAAAATTCCTTCCTTTCCTCCAAATGAGAGCTCTTTACCAACAGGCAGCATGGAAAAGTGGAACAATCTCAAGATCTGAACCTGGGTTTGGACCATTTCCTAGATGTGTGATCTAGGGCAAGCCAGGGAACTTCCTGAGGCCTGTTTCTTGATAATCCAGACAAAATAACCTACAATACCAGTGCATTGCAAGGATTATAGGAAAAAATAAATATAAAACTCTTAGTTCCAAACTTGAGGAATAGCAAGCATTTAAAAATGTCAGATTTCCTTTAATTTATAAATAATTTAAGGGTTTTAGACTCTCTTAAAAGGCAATCCAGATAACTTCTATAATATAGAAAAACAAAAAGCATTTCTCTCCATGTACTCAGTTTTTATGCTTTGTAGAAGGATTAGTCAGACAATAAGAAAAGTTTCTCATAAAAGCCTTTGCTAATTTCAGAGAAGAAAATCACATAAAGCATCTATCATAGAGACTGTACCATAGAGCCTTTATCCATCTTCCTTTAGAAATTTAAAAGAGGTAATTTATCAAAACACTGGCACGAGATTCTTGGTATCCGCATATGGGCACTGTGTACTGTAGAACTGAGTTGAACCATAAGGATATAATCAGAATTTACGTATCATACGTCCCTAAAAAGCCTCATTTCCCTATCTTTTTTCTTTAACTTAATATTTAATGAACATTCTCTAAAGGTTGTCACTCACAATCTATAATTGCTATTAATAGTAATATTATCATCATTTTATGAACAAGAAAACTAAAACCAAGAAAGGTTAAGTAATATGTTTAATGCCTTAGAGCTAGTAAATGACAGAACTCTCATCTGATTTCAAACCCCACGGTCAATAGGACACAATTATACTGATTGATCTGAGAATGAAATCAGATCAATACCGTCTGGAATTTTTCTTATGATATTTGAATATCTGTCAACTAAAGCAATGCCTGGGTTAGAGTATGCACTCGGTGTGTTGAATGAATAAATCATTGGACAGACTGTAGTAAATTGGAAGTATAAAGCAGACTAACTGGAGAGGTGTAAATTAGTCAATGAATCCTAGGGAGCAGACTTTTTTCAATTGCTGAGCTCTTTAAATATTGAAAATGACCATTTAAATACTATTACATTCTTCTTTGAGATTTCATATTAGCTTCTACAAAATGCCACCAGTTTAAACACACAATTTTTTCTACTGTATATCAAGAGTCACAAGTGACTATGAACAACTAGAAAAACTGAGATTCAAAATTTAATAGTTTGTTTGAAAAAGGAAAACAAGGAAGGATGTTTATAGACAGCAGATAAGCTTTTCAGAGTAAATAAAAAAATCACAAGTCTCATATTTTTAAAATATTTGTTCTATAATCCTTCTACATATAATTTGCAGGTTAACTGTCAAAGAAACTGGGATTATGAATTTCCCTGTGACTATTCATAGGCTTATCATGTGCCTTTATTTCAAAACTCACCATGGACATTTAATTTAACAGACTGAGTCACATTCCCAGCAATATTGGTGGCAACACAAAGATACATCCCACTGTCTGAAATCCGGGTCTCACTGATCTTCATTGAACCAGAAGGGAGGAACATGTGTCTGCAAGAAAGAAACCAGATAGAATACCAAAGAACATGAGGATTTAAACATCCCCTATGTAGCTGCACTTCAGTGTGAAATTACTACACTCCAATTAGTTTTTGCAAACATTCTACCGTCTGCAATCCATATACATACACCTTAAAAGTCACGAATTTTCATATTTACCTTGTATATTCAGTATAAATGCTCTTGCAAACACAAAATTAGTCTACTTTTATCTTTCAATCCAACCTAATGGTCCAAAATCATTAAATAATTGTATATCTCTTCACTAAGTTGCAGCTATACAAAGAAAATATATATTTTAGTAAACCTTGAATTTATTTTGGACATTTTATTTTTTTCTACAATATTTCAAAAAATATTTAGTGTGTTAAAATAAAGGCAAAAGAAGGTACCTCTGTTCTCAAACATATTTTGAATATATTCCTCCTATCAGATAATAATGTAGTCAGATGAACTAGACACACATATAAAGATGTAATTACATTAAATTATGTTAAAATAGTTTTTTGGGGGGGATGGAAGCTAGATAGACCTACCTCATCAAAGCTCTTATAAAGCCAAGTCAAACAAAGTATGCTATTGGCTCAGAAACACGCAAATGGATAAACAGTTAAGGACAGAGACCTCCAAAAAGCCTTAAGTGTGTATGAGAACTCAACGTGTAATGTGCAATATCACAGGTGATATTACAAAAAGTTAGGGAAGAAGACTTACACAATCACTGACTGACTATTCAAAATGACATTGGGCAACTGGGTTTCCAAATGGGAAAAATAAGTGAAATTAGAGCACTACTTAATGTTATATTACAAAATAAAAATTCATGTAGATCAGAGCCCAAAATATGAAAAACAAAACTTAAAATATTGGAATAAAACATTGGTGGTTATGTTTATAATCTGTTTCATGTTAAGAAGACACAAAAAGTACAAATCTGAAAAAAAATAGATTAATACATTGTGCTGCTTAAGAATTTGAAACTTCCGTACAACCAGAGACATCATACATAAATAAACTTAAAACTCCAGCAATAGGCTTAGAGAAGATATTTTCAACACATACAACAGACGAAAGATTGTTATCAAGAACAAAGACCAAAGATCTACATTCAATAAGAAAAAGACAAGTCACCAGGACACTGTGCAGCAGATTTACAGCTAATTCCCCAGTATCACAAGTGGCCAACAAACATAAAATGTTCCCAGCTCACTTGAAGTCAGTCACATGAAAATTAAAATAATTCCAAGGTACTATTTCATACCCATTGACTGGCAAAAATTTTTAAGTCAGTCCATACCATGCATTGATTAGAACATGGAAACAGGTACACCTGTATTCTGTTGGTGGATGGGTAAATCGATACTCCCCTTTGAAGAACAATTTAGCAATGTCTGCAAAGCTGGAAATAGGAATTTGTTGTGACCATAAATTGTAGTTCTAGGTTTAGGTCCTAAAGAAAATAAGAAACTCATGCATGTGTATACAAAAATGACATACAAAAAGATAGTCGCTTGTAAAAAAAGAAGGAAGGAAGAAAGAAAAAGAGAGAAAGAATAAACAAACTAGAATGTCCACAAATAGGGACTTGCTTGTAAAAAAGAAGGAAGATTTGCTTGTAAAAAAGAAGGAAGAAAGAAAGGAAAAGAGAGAAAGAATAAACAAACTAGAATGTCCACAAATAGGGAATGGGAAAATAAAATGTAGAATATGCCTGCAGTAGTCAAAAAAGAATAAACTGAATCTATATGTATAATAGACAAATGTTGACTTAACAAAGCAAGTAGTAAAATAATAATATACTATATGTTACAATGGCAAATTGAAAACAGAAACACAGAACAAAATTAAAAACACAGAAAACCATTTTCTATACTGTTAAAGAATGTATGTATAGGATGTATACCAAGTTTGTGGCAGCGTTTGCTCCAAAAGAAATTGTGATTGGGAAAAGAACAAATAGAAATTTAATTTTATCTGTAATATTGGTAGTATTTTTACTCAAAATATTCCAAACAATTTTTAAAAAATAATAAAATTATGTAACTGTTTACATAATTTTAAATTATATAACTATATAATTTTTGATTATGTAATTTAAAATAATTTAATTGTTCATTATTTTCCCCACCAGCAGTAGGGAAACACTAGCAAAAATTTATACCTTCATAATTATATATCAAAAAGTCTAACAGACAGTTAATTACAGTCTAGGGATTGTGATTCTTATTCTACCTATAACTTTTGGCATGGTATTGACATAAAATAGTAACTGAGAATAGGGGATGTTAAATGTACATTATCTTATATAATCCTCTCAAGTATCATCCCCATTTTACAAATAGGAACTATGAGGTTCGGAGAGATCCCTTGGAAAATTGCCAAAAGTTTGAGGCAAGCTTAAGTGGCAGAGATAAATTTAAACTCACTACTGGATGTCAACAAAGGATATATTCTTAAAGCTCTGACATTCTTCTTGCCATGTCGCTTAGCCCATTCAGTACAATATAATGTCTTAATGGGCCTTTATTTGTATAAAGGTTTAATTAAGAAGACTTACAAAACCATCCAATGTAAGTCAAATCCTAGACATTAGAGTGTCTATTGTGTTTTATTGCCCCTATGGGATTAATGAATTCTGTGTGTGCTATACACATTGAGCAAACGAGAAGCTACATACAAGTCTGTACCATTTTAATCACTACCTTATAAAATGTACCAGTGGGAAATTATGGCAAAGCTGAATGTTAGCATTTCTGACATTAAAGATGTCAGAAGCATGATTTAGAAGTTATATACAGTTTCTGTAGGCTCAGATGCACATGTGAATTACCTCAAATTGAAACGTTATTTTTTGAGACATTTGAGAACCTGAACAGGCACAGCCATCTGTCTTAAGAAGTTGGGTCTGTTTTTGTGCGTTGTGATTCCTCCCAGATCTCCTACCTTGGAGAGAACGGAGAGATGAGCTGGGTTTCTTTGGCCCAGGTAATTATGGGTGGGGGTAAGCTCTTCACTTCACACGGAAGTGTCACCTCTTCCCCGGCCAGGACAGAGATCTCGACAGGCTTATCCTGGGACAGTCCTCGTTGGTCTCCAAACACTCTGGGCCTTACTAAAATAAACACATGTTTTGGAAGGGAAATAGTACACTGAATACAAAACAGAGTTTAATTTACATTAAAATGTGGACGACTAATGTCCTTGAATAATTTATAAAAAGATGCTGTTTATTCCAAAGTTTCAGGGCTTATCTAAAACGATCCATTAATACTTTTATTGTGAGAGCTAAAAGTGAAATGACAAAAAGTTTCCTTTCTCAACAATTCCTGTCAGAACACAATCAAGAGCTCAGTTGAAATTTCCTTTTAGAGTCTACCATCTATAAAAGTAACCCCTCAAGGCAGAGCACTACCCAAGACATAGCTGAGGTTTGGCTTTGCTAAGAGTTTTATTTTAACTAAATGGTATTACTGAAGAGGGTTGGGTGTAATAAGCATACTTCCTGGGAAAACACCATAAAATTTTTCCAAAGAATTGTACAATTGCATTCCTTAAAATCAGAATCTGAGTAGAGGTGATTTTGGTTGGCAATAAAAAATGCATTTTTGTAAAAAATATAAACTTGGGGGAGCGATTCACTTTGGGGGTACAGCCATCTGGTAACAGTATTTGGGAAAGAACTGTGAATTTTGGCACAGACAAACAACATCAGAAAAAACCATTCCTCCACCAGCTCTCACCATAGACCGTCAGCTGCACTTTCCTTTTGGCGTAGCCAGCCGCGTTGGTGGCAGTGCAGACATACTCCCCACTCTCTTCACCTCCCGGTGACACCACATACAGACTTCCATCAGCCCCTGCGGAAAATTTAGCACTGCTCGTGGAAATCAGCTCTCCTTTCTGCAAAACACAACAAAAAAGCAAAAAGTATTTTTAAGATCGTAAAAGAATGACTTAATGTCTGGAAGAGAAAAGAGAAAGAAAACATCTCCAAGGGGGAAAAAGGCTAAATTTCAAAAATGATAATTTGAAGAAAGGTATTTTAAGAAAAATTAGACAACTAAAAATACTAGAAGTGGTATTTCTCCATGTCCCCTTTATCCCAGAGCTGTTTAAAAAGGTAGAGAATAGCAGGAATAGGAACGGATGGTACAGTGAGTGCTTATGCAACATGAGGCTCTGTTCTGGGCACTGCACTTCATGTAAATAAACTATTTTAATGCTCACAACGATTTTATGAGTAGGAACTACAGCAGCCCACTTTTTACAGCTCAGAGATGAAAGCACAGGGAGAGGCGGGTAGAGGAACTTGCTCAAAATCACACAGCCAGCTAGTGGTAGAGCTGGGATCAGAACCCCTCCATCAGGCTCTGGAGCTTAAATTGCTAACCTCTGCACTTGGCAGAACAAAGGCCAGTCTGGAAATTTTCACTTTTGCATTTTCCTTAAAATGCATTGAACTTCTACTCAATGCCAGACAGATCAGCTTCACCATTTTGAGGTTTTGTGTCCAGAATTAAAAAATGTTGACTTTTTTATTTATTTACTGATGCCAATACCAACTCCTCCATGTTTCAGAGATTTTTAAATGAACAAAACTAGACGGTATGGCAAAACACTAATAGTGCTAATTATATAAGTGCTACACTTAATTATTATGTCATCACTTTATGTTACTTTATCTACCAGATTCAAATTAATTTACAGAAAACATGCCATCTGCGTGGCTGTTCCCGGATGGAAAGGACTTCCTCAGGAAAGGGGTTTTTCCTCACTGCAAAAATAGAAGTAAAAAAACAAAACAAACAAACAAAACAATACAAGTAAAAGCTGGACAACTACATAACAGGGCTACAGAGGGGAATAAATGAGTTTGTATATGTGTCTTACAATTTTTAGTCATACATGGAATTTGTGACTGTACCGTAGAACTTTATGAAAAGGAAAATCCACATAGTCATATCACTTGGAAGGGTCCTTAAAAGAACTTTAGTGCGATCACCTGCCTGATGTTTGAATAGCATCAGCAACACAACAATGAACCCTTCTACAGCACAGCCTGTGTGCCAGGAGCTTTTCTAAGCACTTCATGTGTCTTAGCAGATTGTTTTTGACCCCTGGCCACAAGGCAAGGCCCCTCAGCCCTCAATTTCAGCGCGGCTCTGGTGGACAGCTCCACGCACTCTCAGAGTCATGCTTCATGCACTTAAGTCTCCTCTTTTCAGCCTCGGGGCCTTATCCAAAGCCCCAGAAGGCCACTCACCTGTGCACAGGTAGCCAGAAAGTGCAGGGGTGTAAACTCTTCTGGGGGCCACGTGTCCTGTATAAATGCCCCATTTCCTGTCCTTCAGAGGGATCCTTCTGAGGTACATCTATGTGGTTTCTTGGAGGCTTCCTAGCATGTTAGAGGTCATCAGCCCAGCCACAGAGGAAACCAGCTCAATGAATCCCTTTATGAACCTCCCCTCCTTCCGTGCCTCACTCCCCTGCTCTCCTGCTCAAGACTTCAGGGATAATTTCCAAGTGAACTTCACACTCTGCATTTCAAGAAATATGATTAGATATATCGCTTACCTTGGACCAGACAATAGAGGGCTTGGGAATTCCACTTGCTTTGCAGGGTAAAGTTACTGGAATGCCTTCAATCGTACTGAGTATCTGCTGCCCGTGCTGGATGGTTGGCAGAACTGGAAAGGGAAGCAGGATTCAGAATCTGAGCACGTGTTCTTCCATTTAGCATCATATATTTGAAGTTGGACATTTTCAGTATATATTTAATGTTTGTGAAGATTAAAAATCATTTAACATTTTCTGATAGAAAGGTAGGGAGTATGTAAGGGAATATGCCAAACAAAGAAAATATGATAGTTATGATCTGGAATATTTAATAAAAGCTTAAAATCAAGCAGTAAGTGATGTCTAATAAGCTGACCTTTCTAACAAAAATAGGAGAGGACTGAAGAAAATTATTTTTTCCTGGAAACCCAAGATAGAATTATGACCTAAGAATAACATATTTACACATATCTTCGATCATTGTCCATTCCCCATTAAGCTACAGCGAGCTGACTTAAGCCCACCTCACAGAAATGGGCTGTTTAATCACTACCTATTAAATATTTGTCTGTATACACAAATCACTTAGCAAGCTGCTAAATTTAACTTAGATAAAAAGATTTGTTTTCTGAAAAAGAATTCAACAGTAAAACTTGAGAGACTCTAGGAGTTTACATTTAAAAGACTAAAATACAGATTCTAAGTCAGTATTTTTCAGTAAGAGGAATAATATACTTTTGACTTCAGAAAGCAACTAAAGAATTAACATTATATGAGTAGAAATAAGAGGAAAAGGATTAATGTTAGATCACTCAATTCTGTGTATATCACAATTAATCAAATAATGATTTTTGTTAAAGAATCTTCCATACATGAAAGTTCCTAATAGAGTGCAAGGAAGACAATAAAAGCCCAATATATACCAGGCATTTCCTATCCATCTTCTGGAAAGATGAGACTGGAACTGCTCCCAGGAGTTCAATCACTCATCATGTCTTTTGCTTAAAATCAATTTTTTCCAGAATTATCATAACTACCCTGGAGTAGAAGTTTGCTAGACAAGAGATATCAGAAACCTCAGTGCAAAAAAATTCCCTGAGAGGCTTAGATTAGATATGCTGCATACTCATATTTTCCTATGGCTGCGCTTATTCTTTAGATAATTTCTTCTTAAAGAATTGGCAGCAAATCCCCCTCCCTAAATAAGAATTCCAGGCTACTCTCGAAAGCAAGAAATTTAATTTTCAGAATCATCATGGAATACTCAACTTTCAACTACGCTGTCAATTTATGGCCACATGGAATAAGTCATTTCCTTAAATGCCTATTGAGTTTGACAGCAATATAGAAAAGTGGCAAATTTAGGCAACAGTTCTGAAATCTGATGAGATTTGGATATGGAAGATAAATTTCTTTCCAGATTGTCAATCTGCGTAAACCAATATGACAATTGAACTGCTTTGTCATTTTAGTTGGCACTTATACTTGCATTCATTCATTCATTCTTTAAGAATTTGTTGAGAGCCTTCGGTGACTATTCTCAGAAGTGGAGAGGCAGAATGATGAACGAGCAGCCCTGCTAAGTAACACGAATATGGAGGCATGGAGAAGCTACGACGCAGCATCACATCCATCTGCCATGTGGCTCCCGGGTTTAGTTGGTGCCAAATGGCTGGGTTGAGTTTTTTTTTAATTAGCTGCTCATTTTGGACAATGATGGATCAATAAATGCTATGCAGTGACCTCTTAATTTTTAATTATTAAAACTTCTTGCATCATGATAAACCATATCCTTGCTTTGTCTGTCTTTTCAACCCTCAGATCTGGCAGATATCATAACTAGTGCTGTCACTCTTTCACCCAAGTGAAAATTTGACCTCAGAATCCTTCTCAACACAATATTCCAAGCAGTCACTGGAAGCCAAAAGGATATGACATGAGGGTATTCCCATACTAGATTCTCAAACCATTCCAAAAGCACTGTCTGGGAAATCTATGGTCCAGTCTTCTTGAAAAATAGTTACACAACCATATCTTAAATCTGGAAGTTTAGTGTTGTTTCAGTATTTCTTCAAAATAATACTTCTCCAAGAATACCTAAGGTCATGTTGGTGGAGACTTAGTATAAAACTGAGAGAGGTGAGAGAGGCTTTTTAAAATAAGAAGCAGGCATAAAAAAGAAGGTGGTCTGCATTCATTGAAATTGTCAACATACCAAACAAAATTTGAAAACTACTGGGTTCTCCAATTTGTGTTCTAAATAAAGAATGAATCAACTACTAAAAATAAGTGTTTTGTGCTACTTTCTTCTCTAAAATATTCATCCCTGTACACAAAACTATTTTTAATACTACATTTTTTAGAAAGCAATGTTGCAAAGTCTTTAAAGGAAATAGACACAAAAGTTACGATAATTTCTTAAACTATGAAGCTGTCACTTATTTATTGAGATGTAAAAAGTTGGTAACTGTTAGTCATAAATGGAAAAAGATAGTTTCTGGATTTTCTTCCTTGTGACCTTTAAGTTATTTAACATGAAAGAAGATTGTTTGGAGCACATGAGATGACCTTTAGAAAAGCTTAGGTCATTTCTAGCTCACACACAAAGGGGTCATTAGTAAGGACATGCCTGTTGCACAATCCAAAAAGAAAAGGCAATTTGGATGGTATAATAAGTTCAGCTTGCCTGAAATTAAAATGCATTTTTAAACATAATTCTTTGAGAACTGAGTTCACTTTTATCAATTAAGAAACCACTTACAAAAGCCCTTGGCCAGACTCAGCTGGCGACTCCCAAGAATGTCTTTTTGTGTACACAGGAAAGGGAAATCTGGAAACAACATTAACAATGTAGATATTGTTCAGGAAATAAAAAATAAAAAGTAGGGGAGATATTTATTTGTAATTAGAGGAACAGAGTTATTTGATTAAAATATATGAACACAACTTTGAACACGGTTTGGAAACAATTACATTGGGTGTGTCTCTTACCATGCACGACAACAGAGGTAGTTTTGTTATTGGTTCCAGCAACATTACTGGCCACACAAGTATATTCGCCGCCATCCTGAAGCTGAACTCTTTCAATATGGAGGCTCCCATCGCTGCGCACAGTGATGTAAGGATTTTGGACCAACTTAAAGGAAAAAAAAATGGTCATTTTTAATTTAAAGAGGCAAGGATTTGTCTGAGCCAAAACTGGATCTGCTTTTTTTCCAACTGAGTTATTAAATGTCTTATAAAATAACAAAATATTTTAATGCTCTTAAGTGGAAAATGATGAGCATTAACTGTTACCAAGAGTCTATCAATTGTATTTAACCCTCATACAACTCTAAAAATTATACCTACTAATATTTATCAGACAGTTTTACGCATGCTACAAAAAGGAAAGAAATAGGCACCACTTGTTTAATGTTTTTGTAAATTGTGTCATCACTCAGGACTCAAATTTCACTCATAATTTTTACTTTTGGCAGAAACAGTTCTTTTTCAAGAAGACTGTATTACCATGAGCAAGCCATTTTATATTTTTATTTTTGGACATAGGCACTTATTCGAGCCAAGGGAGAATGACTTAATCTCAATACCCACCCTTGCCAGGTGACAGGTGCAAACATTAGCAGACAATATATGGTATAGGAATTGTGTCAGAGAAAGCTGGTAGTATTTTCAGTTGAGAATGATTACCTCTAAATCTGTATCATTTATGCATATTGCATATAGGATACTTTAGTGCTCAAATAGTATCATCCTATAAGGGCACTTATTTCATAAGTGAGGTATACTAATTTTTCTCAGGTTTTTATGCAAATATGAATGATTTTACAACTTCTTACATGGAGTCAATTCACTTCTAATCAGCACATCAAGAAGAGAGTGAATCTCAATACTCTGGAAAATTAATGGAAAAATGTTCTAAAGTAGATTACATGTTTATAGAAAACACTTCATAGAACTGAAAAAACTTTTCACATCCTTTCATAATCAAAAGTCATACACTGAAAAACAATGATAATGACATAGATATACTTTTAAAATAGTTTCACAATAAAAGATATAATGTTTGAAGTTAGTAAGAATAAAGATTAATATATAAAATGGATGAATTTTATGAGAATATTAGCATTTCATAAAGTACCGCAAAGAAGGGTATAAAAATATTAAATGATATGAAAATAGCTTAATACTCGCTTAAGTTTTTACATATTCTGAAAGGAGTTTATTAATGACCTGAATCTCATGTGAAATTATGAAAATTATAACACTAATTATTTCTCCATCTTATTAATCCCAAAATAATATAAATGACATAAACATGTTAATAATCAAGAAAAGCTTTGGTACACTTACAAAATATATTCCTGTTTGTTTATTAAATTGATATTTCAGTGGTTGGAATACATTATTTCGTACTCAAAAAACTTAGGAATGTGAATGCATGCATTCAAGTGTTTTTACCATAGCTGAATTCTTAATCCACCGACGTTCTGGAATGGGATTTCCAGCCAATAGAGTACAAGGCAAAGTAAGTGGCTGTCCTTCAATAACATTGGCCACTGAAGGGCTGATTCCAATAAGTGGAGCAACTAAATCAGAGAGAGCACAGGCATTTTCAACTCTCTTCCACCCAAAAGGAAGGCAAACTGTTTTACAGGCCAAAAGGACTCCTACTTATGCTACAAAAATTTGAATTTTCAGAAATAAAATTTTTAAATGAAAATGGGTATGAATCTGAATGTAAAGATAAAATATCCTTCTAAGTAGTAGGAATGGCAAAAAGGATAGGTAAAACAGTAGCACAGAAGTAAGGAAAGTAAAAGAAAGAATGTGTATGGTGTGCATGGCCAGAAATGTCAAGCCAAGAATTTGCAGTGTATTCAGTAGACAAATGGACAGTGGCTGAAAGCATTTATAAATGGAAAAGTGGAATTATCAGAACCAACTTTGGGGGAAATATTAATCTGAAAACTGTAAATAGACTGGAAGGACTGGGATCAGTAAGGAAGCTGTTGGAATAGTGCCAGCAAATAAAACGAGGTAGATTCTCTTAGATGGAATGGTAAAGAAGCACTGGAAATAAGCCCTTTTCTAGAAATTAACGAATAAGTTTAACATAAATGAAAGCAAAATACCTAGAAGATTTTACTCAGAAAATTTAAGCATATATAGATGAATGAAGGGAAACACATAAAAAAATTTGAAAAAGTGTATTAATGAGAAACATAGACTGTCAGATTTAAAAATCACATTAAATGCTGTAATAATTTAAGCAGTGGACCAGGTACGGCAGCTCATGCCTGTAATCCTAGCACTCTGAGAGGCTGAGGTGGGAGGATCCCCTGAGGTCAGGAGTTCAAGATCAGCCTGAGCAAGACTGAGATATCTACATATCTACTAAAGATAGAAAAAGGTAGTGAGGTGCCGCGGTGCATGTCTGTATTTCCCAGCTACTTTGGAGAACTGAGGCAGGAGGATCATTTGAGCCTAGAAATTTGAGGTTGCAGTGAGCTATGATGATGCCACTGCACTCTAGCCTGGTGACAGAGTGGGACTCTGTCTAAAATAAAATAAAATAAAATTAAATTAAATTAAAATAAAATCACTTAAACAATGTAGTACTACTGCAGAAATAGAATTCCAAGGACTAGACACAGGAATCTAAACTTAGCTCATGATCAAATGGGTATTTTGATAAGTGGCAGGAGCATAATCAATAAAAGATATTGAATCAAATGTCTCACCACTTGGTAATAAACAATATTATATTTTTACTTCATATCATACATATGAATAATTCCATTTTGACTAAAATGATAAGTGTATAAAAGGAAGCAGAAAAGAACTCCACCACTCAAATATGTGTGTGTCTGTGTGGGTATTCATATTTAGAGTTAAATCAGTTCATTTAAATTGATCTTCATTTTTTCAAATGGAAGACAAAGAGGTTAGAGCAGATGATCTCTCTAAGGTTATTTTCAGATCTAACATTCTAAGAAATATGAAATGTAGGGGAGGGAAAACTAGTCTAGTAATCAGGTATATCTTTGTTTTCTTACGTGGCACAGGCGAGAGAGGATGTAGTAAAAGAAATCTGATGATTTTAAAGAGTGTGGTATGTAGACGCTTAATTGATCTTACCGAGTCCTGTCACTGTTATCGTCGTCTCTGACTGGATCTTTCCAAACTGGTTTTCTGCTTCACAAATATAGGTTCCTTTATCACTTGCCCATAAGTCTAAAAAGAAGAACTCATTGATTCATTCAATACCATCTACGGAGCATTAACTATGTGCCAAACAGTACCGAGATCTGTGCATGGAAATTATGACATTGCCTTCTGGTAGTTCCCATTCTAGGGGAGGAGACACACACAGAAACCAGCCATCATACCACAGTGGGAAGAAGCTAAAACAGGAATTTCAAACAATGAGCTGTGGAAGCACAGAGACAAGAGTGATTGATCGCATACAGCGGAGTTAGAGAAGGAGCCACACCGGAGGGAGTATCTGAGCTACACCTCAGAATAGAGGACTGGGGAGAATAGAGAAAGCATAGTTCAAACCTAAAAAGTTACAAAGGCAAAAGCATGACTTGAAAAATCATGGTCTGTTCAAAGGATGGACACCAATGGACACTGCACCACCGCCCTGAAGGCATTCTGGAAGTCTGCGGGAGGGATTTTCTTAGCTGGCATTTAGTGGGAAAACACTGGAATTATCCCAAGTCCAGCAGGATTTTTGAAGTTTCCAGCTAGAAATTTATGGATTTGATAACTTTGTTTATAATTACATGAGACTATAACCTAATTCTGTGTACGTAGAAGGACTTCGACAATAATTATCCACCATTTTAGAAAATCGCTTCACCAGCTTGGAGTTTTTGAGTCATCGATCCTATGCTCCTGTATCAGTCTGCTGGTCTGAGCTATCGAATTCATGTGATGCTACATAAACATGTAGGCCTATTGAGCAGATAATGCCAGGGCATTTATGTATTGAAATACATATAATTTTAATTTAAATTACTTTCCCTTATTTTTCTTTGCACTACATTTTAGAATTAAAATATTTTTTATTATTTTAGATCAAATATATAGAATTTTTTCAAGATAATAAAAGGGTATTACAAAACATTTGTAATTAAAGATGTTCCGGGGCAATCAGGATGGGGACCACTGAGTTACAAGTCGTGTCAGTACCTCCTTCAGTCAGGAGACTGAAGTTGAAGAGGTGAGCTGGTGCCTCCTAGAGAGTGTGGTTTTGTCTTATGAGCAGTAGGGAAGGCAAGAGAAGATTTTAAGTAGGGGAATGATTGTAATGTTATAAATATCTTAACTAAAAAAAGCAGTTAATCTATTCATAAGTTTTGAACAGAGAAAAATGCAGCTTTCAATTATGAATACCTCCATACTATCTCAGATAAAGAACAATGACAAAGTTTCTACTCCTCTGTTAACCATATGCATCTAACTGCCTAACTGCATCTGGCAAATTCAGGTGGTGTCTACTCTAAATAGTAATAAACATTTATTTAAAAAGGGAAATTCAGGAAATCACCCAGATTATAAGTCATACATTAGTTCTAACCAAGATATTTTCCATATTACCAATTCTTAGACTAATTTGTGTAGAAATACAACATCTACTAAGAACTAAGTTTCTTGTTTTTTATTTCAGAATATTACTTCTGTACAAATGTTTGGTTACATATATTGCCTTTGCCCCACCCAAGTCAGAGCTAGAACTAAGTTTCTAATCCAATTTCCTTCCAGACAATTTAATTTATACAATTGGGCAACTGTTCCTCAATATATTGGCCTCTTTTATCCTTTCTTTTCTTTCAGCTCCTCTAATCAATATGTTTTCAGGTATCTTTTTCCCTGCTCTGGGCTATTTCTCATCCCTACCATCACTCTACCTGTGTAACTATTTGAACCTTCCAATTTTTCCTTTCTTTCATCTCTCCTCCTCCCTTGAAGAGGCATCGTTCTGAAACGGAACTTTCCATGTATCTGCCTATGAAACTTGGAGGGAGACTCTAGTTTTTACATCATCGTCAAGTGCATTTCTTCACCTGGACATTTCAGGTCCTGCAAAATCTAACCCAATCTGAGCTGTACTTCCCAGTAGCTACTTTTGTGGCCATCTGCTCAGATGATAGATTGCAAAATACTTGAGGGACGGACCCTATATTTGACCTCTGTCTTCACTCCAGAGCCTAGCACAGAGCTAAATACTGAAAAACTTGTTTTTAGACAGCTTAATTTATATCTGAAAGTTTAAGTGGCCAATGTACATTTAATATTGTAAATAAACTTGGAAATCACTAATTGGAGGCTTTCTGCAAAATATTCCAAAGATACAATTAGTTTTAAAAAACCACTTAATGATCTGAATGTGTTTCCTCCTCTGGTACCACCATGTAAATATTCTTAATGTTATCTGAAAAAATCCAAAGTGTTTTCAAGTATCGGAATGCTGAATAGCTTATAGTTAAAATTTTTGGATGATGGAGTGTCTGATCTTTTTTGGGGGAAAGGGGATATTTTGCTTCAGGCAGTTATAGATTTTAATCAAGGAGTTACCACAGCACCCTTATGCATGTCATTATGTACTGCTAGGCAAAAAGAAATATCTGAAGTTTACCTTTCTATACAACAACTATTACAAGAATCAGTGAAATGTGAACACAGGTCACATTATTTGCAATAAGAAGCAGTAAGGTGTGAAGAAGTCACATTGCTTCACAAGCCCTTATGACAAATTAATGAGATACATATGAATAAAATATAACTCATTTATGCCAATTCCTAAGAATAAAAAGTTAGTACTATCTCAAAGTGAAATGCAACAAACACAAAACGTGTTGGCAAGATTAATCCATGATTTTAAATAGCAATACCTACGTATAAAACATGAAAGTATAATATAAATGTACACATTTGTATAAAATATATTTCCTTCAACCTACTTAAAATAAAGAGAGCTCCTGTTCTTAGTTGGCTGATGGAACTAACTGAGAAAGGTCTTGAGAAAATCGGCATGTTGTCCAATCGTCGCCATCTGATCTTTGGTTCTGGATATCCCTGAACATAACAAGGTAATGTCACATTTGAGCCAATTTCCATAGAAATATCAGCAGGTTCCTGTATGAAAACTGGAGGTGCTGGAAGACATTAAAAACCACAAAATGTCGTTGGTATAGTATGCAGGCATATTCAATATAAACTGAATTGTTAAACATTCAACAGATTGAATTTGAATCAAATCATTGTTCATATAATATTGTAAATTTACCCTGTAGGTATTACTGTACTATGTAGAAATAGAAGTTGCTTTTTTTCTGCTTTACAAATGAATAGACACCTTAGAAGTTCAACCATTTCTTTAATATAGATGATTTTTTAAAGGAGCAGGAATTTAAATCAAGAGTATCTTAAATAAAGAAAATCTTTCATTCTAGAAATTTGTTTTCAATTTTAGTTTGTGTCATACTACTCAAACCTTAAGACTACTTTATAAATAAGTTGGCCTTGAAATGAAATAATTTTGACATTTTCCACAACTTACTCACCTTGGCTGGATTTTTAAATGAACTTAATTGATAACGGAGTTCATTCTTCAATAATCATTATATAACAAGCTAATAGTATTTACTCTGAAATTGTGTCCTCGCTCAATATCACATTCTTGCTTCTCATATCTTCCACATTTTTTGAATTAGAGAAATTTAAGTTTGTGAATCAGTAATACAAAAAAGGAACAGAATATAGTACTTGATGAAGGGAGAATAGTGAGTGCTTAACATCTCAGACAGAGTTAAGAAATGATTCAGAAACCATAAAAGTTTTAGAGAAGAAAGATATGGATAGCCACATAATTTAAGTAACCAGACAGAGTTCCTTCCTTAAGGAGGAAGAGGTAGAAATACATCACAAGCACAGCTTGGAAAACCAGGAATGCAATACAGGGAGGAAGCTGTCAGCAAGCCCAAATAGATGAGGCTCTCAATGTGTCCCAGGAACTTGTGAGTAATGATGTTTGAGGCATCAGCCAAAGAGAAATACATAGGGTACCACTGGAGGCAATGGATGAAACCTGCCCATATAAAACTCTAAGAGAAGGTACCCTAAGTTGGGCTGCTTGATAAAGTCAAGGTTAAATCTTGGTTAGAAATGACGACAACTGCCACTTACAGAGTGAGAAATTATGTTAAGTGCTTTCGATTAGTTATCTCATTTAATCTTCACAATATCCCTATGAGATATGTACGATTATTACTCTGATGTTGCAGATGAAGAAACTGAAGCACAGATAGTTGATTTGCTAAGTGTCACATAGAGTTGAGTGGTGGAGCTAGGATTAAACACTAGGTCAATCCAACTTCAAAGCCACAATTCTCTGTCATCTTATTAACCTCCCCTTCTCTATGGCTTCTAATAACTACTCATAGTTATACTATTTAGCAGACTGCAGAGATCACTTCTTTCCTTCTCATGGGAATTCTGGAGCTTGGATAGACAGTTGTCTCCTAAGCAGCATTAGTGCTTTTTTAGCTGAGGTCAAAGAACTCCCTCTAGTTTTGCAGCCTCATCTCCTATTATTTCTCTATGCAAATTCTTCTCTCTGAGTAAGCAGCACCCCTTGTTCTTCTCCAAACAGGGACTGGCTTTTCTCATATCAGTACCTGTATTCTTACCATCCCCTTCAAATGCAATGTCTGCTGTTGATCTCTGGCTGTTAAAATACTGACAGTCCTTTAATCTGGTTCAAAAGGGCCTTCCTCCATGATGCCATCTTTTACCATCGGAGATGGACATCATTTTTTTCCTCTCTGAAGTTTCAGAGAACTTGCTCTCTACCATTCTCATGGCAATTGCCACATTCAGCCACATTATTAGACTATAAATTTGTTTTGTTTCCTAGAGACTTTATATTTGCAACTGTATTTTCATCTTTTACAGCAGCTAACAGAGTACCTTGTGTATTATTCATGGCTACTACATTTTTGTGAATGAATTATTATGAATTATTGAATCAGTATGAAAACATTTCAGTAATAACCCAGTCTGTGTGTGTGTTTGTGTGTGTATATGCATACATGCATATGATGGTGAGAACGTTGACCCAGTACATTTGAACTTTCACTTTTGAAAGAAACATGGCAATTTCAGAAGCCTTCATTTCTTTATGGAGCCTAAACAAAATTAAATTAAATATCACAATTGAACGGTATGTTTTTAAAAAGTAGTGTCTCTGGGTTTAGAGTCTTAATTCATCTATATGGGAATTTGACTTGTAAAAATAATAGGCAAAGTGAACATATTTTAACAATAGTTTGTAAAGTAGCTTATAGTTTGCTTACCTGAAGTCTCTAAGACCTAGTTACTTTTCTCTGGATAAATGAAAGTCATTTATTCTAGAGCAGGTAGCTTTTCTGAAAAATGGAGCTTAAGTTTAAAGAATGTGTTAGGCTCAGAGTACGAGCAGGTGAATGTGGTGATGGACAGAAAATAAATTCCAGAACAGCAAAAAGATATGCAGAAGGCTGGGATCTACCAAGTACTTGGAAGAAAACCCAGTTTACTGACACATCAGAATATTGGCATTAGTGAAAATGAAGACAAATTTGAATTTTCAGAACTAAGAAAGCCAAGAACAAAAAAGGATAAGCAAATCTCAAGTTGTGCCAATAAAACTCAATTAAAGCAGGAGAAATCATCCGTTGTGAAGCAGCTTTGGGAACCACATCCAGGCACAAGACAAGCACAAGGTCAAGGAATATATGTACTTGTATCAGAAAACAAGGCAAATGAGAACACCAGGCACTAGGTAAGCAGCCAAGACAGCATCAATGACAAGCAAACCTCAAAAATGAAGCAACTCTTAGCTCAGCCAAGAAGCTTTTTAAACACTTCCTACTCCTGAGTGAGGCCAACACAAACTCCAAGTGAATTACACTGGGTGGATGGTAAACAGATTAATGAGACTGGGGAAAGAAGACCAGTGCAGTACAGCGCATGATGCTTGTACAGAAGAGGCTGCTTCATTAGAAAGGTGAACATGCCCACTAAGTGCTTTCAAATGGCAGTTCTACTATTGCTCTGTCTGTAGGCTTGGGAAGTTATTATTATTTTGGGGGGAAAATTATTTTAGCTCCCCCAGTTTAAATTTCCCTATGAACAAAAAGGAGATAATAACATTTCCTATCTCATTTTGTTAAAAGAGATAATCTTTATTAATCATTTAGCATATAGTAATCACCCAAATATTAGCTATCATTAAAATTAGTAAAATACTGTAGCATGAAGTGATTAAATCTCATTTCAGGAGTTTAATATGTCTATTGTTAATTTCAATTTTGGCTCCCTCGTGTAGCCTGCTAGGATAATGTTTGGTCCCCTGTGATCCCCTAAGTATTTGTGGGCAAGCGCCTTGAGATCTGGGCAGGGTTAATGCCACAGTACAGCTTTGACATCACTTACATATATATACAAGGCCGTATGCATACATTATTTTGCAAATATAAAAATCACAAACAGATTGATCATCTTGCACTGAAAGTTATTCCATAAAATTATTCTAGGACCCTGAGGGACAATTAAATATATATATCCAATATGGCAACTCTTGTATTATTTTAGTCAGAAATTTTCCTTCCCAAAATGATTGGACACATTGTTTTGGTTCTACCAAACCACAAAGCATGAAACCACAGTCTAAGACTCAAACCTTGTGTGGTGTGGAATGCTACAAATAAAATTGTTGCCATGTCAACTTTTTGTTTGATGTAATCAATCTTCTTTTCTTCTAAATGACTTCACAATTCACTATCCCTTTTTACAAAGGATAAAAACCATTGGTAACTTTCTCTGTTGACCTGAAATGTCCATAATTTAAAGCCATGATAATGAGCAATAGGAAAAAGCTCATTATAAGAAGGTAGAAATCAGAAATGATATTAGTCTTTTCATTATTTTTTGATCTAGTATTGTTAGTGTGAAGTAATAGGCCCACAAAAACAATCTGAAAGCCCAAATAGCTACATGATATGTATAAAAGAGTGTTTTTCCTAAGTCATAAGCTACTTATATTTATGCCCAATAGCTTTGCAACTCAGATGAATAATTTTATGCATTACTAAGCTTAGTACTTAATTTGTCTCAAGCCCTTTCTAAAAAAAAGTCAAGTTGAGATGGTGACTTTTATATTAAAAACCCAATACATCATCTTAAATACTATGTTGCTATGGTATAGGCATTTCCTTGCTATTTTTCAAGACCCAAAGACTCAAAATGACCACTTAATTTGTGAAATTAATATCCATCTACTTGACATATGTTGCATTAAACGGCTTTAGGGCAACAGCGGTTATAGGTGACATGTTGAGTGTACACGGGTGATGACGATGTCTCAATCATCTTCACAACCAATCTACGAGGTAAGTATGTACCATTTGTATCCTTATTTTATACTCTCTCCAGAGTACATTCTCTTAATCACTATCTAAATTCTGGGGAAAGTTTTGATTTGTAGTGTGTTTTCCTTTAAACTTAAGTGATTTGCACAGTTATTGGCATTTACATCTTCTATCTGCTAGAATAAGTAGCAATAGCTTTACATGAACAGACAAGCTCTAATCAACCTTTGCAAGCTACAACAAGAGGGATTTAAGGTGAATAAGGAAATAGTGAAGGCATAACAGAAACATGAATGGTGCTGAGTTTAACACTAAGTTATATTTTGCAATTGTTAACAATGGTCAAGGTTACAGTAAGCAAATAATTCAAATAATTCAGTTAATGGTTTTGTCAGGACAATCACTAGAATAAAAGCTGAGAAAGACCTTGTCTTAGAAAGGGTCATGGAAGGTGAAGATCTTGAATATGAATGAAGATAAGACAAAGTTCAGTTCAGTTCAAGGAATGGATCATAAATATGAAACATTAGTTGGGATGTTTTCTAATCTGATACAAGTCACCCCAACACAGACAGCCCTACCACTTATGATGTACCATTGTAGAGAAAGGAGAACTTGGAAAACTCAGAAGCTAAAAAAGATTATCAAGAAGTAGTAAGTGAAGAAGCATGTGTAAGATTCCTAGGTTTTCTACAAACTTTGAGGAGGCTGAGGATGTCATTACCTTTTTGCTGGGAATAATTACTGAGGCTGTTTCTCTCTTCCTCTAGAGCTAGACAACTAAAAATGAAATATCTGTGCAGGAAAGAGAGAGAAGCAGAACTAAAAAATGTTGAGAATTCAAATGTTACACTCAGTACATTTCTTGGAAACAAGAATTCTGTACCTAGTGACCCTCTTCATTTGGGCCTTGCATTTCTAGAAGCATTACTGTCTTTCACATCCTGCTGGTAAGTTCAGAGCTACCCTCCACTCAGGGATTCCAATCTTATTTTCAAGACATTTCCCTTAATAACCACAGAGTTTAGTCATGGTTCAAACACTTCTTGCAGTGCCCAAGACAGACTCTGTAGTGGTCTTTGTGGTCATTTCCAGCTTTGTTGATTCTACCCCAAGGGCATAATCACCAAGAATGCAGAGTGTTCACAGACAGCCCAGGGGCAAAGGGATCCTACAAGATCCTAGGAGGAAAAAATTTAGTTTACATGAGACAAAATATCAAGCTTAGAAGGCCGTAATTGTCATGTAAAGACTTAAGATATTAGAACTAAAATGTTTTGTGTTACTATATTCTAAAAAAAAGATGGGTTTTCTTTACAATTCCTAACTTTTATTAATAAAAAATAATTTTGGCATGAAAATCATCATACATAAATGAAAAAAACAATACAATTTAATGAAATGTCATGTTTTATAAATTTTAAGTGATACAACTGTTTATCTGTTAAAATTAAACTGCCAGGTTCTTTTTCATACACACTGAGCTCTGTTTTATTTCATGTTTTACCACATTGTATGGAGATTTTTTTTTAAAGAGACTTGAGATAGAGAGACAAAGGAGGGAGGACCAAACTTCTTGAGTAACCTAAATACAGTTGTCATGCACACATTGTATCCTTCATATTATGATTGATATTTCTTTGTAGTTAGTACTTTATTTTACATACTGGGGAGTAATTGCTAGTGAATTTTTTTAGAAAGTCAAAGCACAATGGCATCTACCTTTGCTGTCATCAACATCTCCAAATTATGGTCTGGGGCCAAAGTCTAATTTCTGGCCTCCAGATGTTAATACTTAGAAATCTGGTGGCAGAATGAATGACTCCTGATAGGAAAATGGCAATATATGATGTACTGGTGAAGCCCTTAGTCTCTGAAGTAAGATAACTTGAGTTCAAATATCCAGGCTCTGCACTTCCCTAGCTCTGTGACCAGGATCAAGTTGCTTAACCTTTATCAACCTCAGTTTCCTTATCTATGTAATGGAGATAATTATAGGATCTTCCTCTTAGGGTTGTCATGAATATGCATATAAAAGTCCTTGACACAGTGAATGGTACAAAGAGAGCACTAGCAAATACTAACTGCCATTATCATATCAATAATATGAAATGTTCCTTCTAATTTTGCCATTCTGACAAATATTTCTACCAAATTATGTCAAAGTTATATTAAACTTTGGAATGGATCTGCTATGGAAAAATAGCAGATCAATTTTAAAATGAATTGATCTGTTGGATTTGGGTGCTTACAGCCAACATCCAGGGTTATCTTGCCAGTTGCTCTTCCAGCATCATTGATGGCTACACAAGTATAATCACCAGCATCCAGGTCTTGCGTTTCTTGAATCTTCAAAAGTCCCAAGAGAGGGTCAATAGTGAGGAATGCCGAGGACCTCAACTCAAGATCTCCTAAGTCAAAGCAGAGGGGAGAACACTGAATGCTAAAGTATTTACATCACCTATTGGTTTGATTTCAAAACTTCTGCATAATGTTGATTGCAAAGTTTTTTAATACAAGAGTCTGGCATAACATAACACTTTCTATAACCTAAAATCTTGACCTGTAATGAATTATGTACAAATATTTCATGTATATATATACATATGCATATGTACAGATATAAAAAGAAGAATGAGCTCTTTGAAGCTACATTGGGGAACTAGGAAAGGCTGGTAGCTGTAACTGTGGCTATGTTAGGTAAGAAGGGAATAGGAAGATGAGGGTTGAAAACAGGTTTCTACCATTTTTCTAGCAGGATGCATTTCGGTTTCTCAGGAAATGCTTGAGAAACTAGAGGTTTTCTTAGTTTGTCAAAATACCAGCACCTCAAATCTACCAAGGACCACTTTTATTTGAAGGCAGACAATGCCTCCACAAAGGTGTAATTTAGGTTTGGCTTTTCCTGATGCTTCACCTCCTCCAAGGTGTCTCCTCTCCAAAGAATGAAATTAACCAGGATGACCAGTATCATTAAAAAGTACATAGTACTGGATGTTTAATGCCAGCTCAGTGTACACATCACTTTTGTTTGTTTTTGTAATGGGTGACATCAAACATGTTAGGATCTTAGAAACTTCCAGGAGTTTTGAGGGCCATCGCTCTTAGAGTTTCATAGCATTCCCAGATGTCAAATCTGAAGAGGTACTCTCCAAAATGTCACACAGCAGCCATGTGCCCTGGGCCTGAGGACAATAAAAGTAACTCTCTTAGTCTCTAACAGACAAAGAGAACCCAGGAGCCAGTACAGTAATTGTCTAGGACACTGAAAACAGAACCAAGCCACAGATTCCAGGCAACAGAGAGACAATTCTCTTTGTGTTTATATAATTTTCACAAGAGAGGAGGAGGTCAAAGGAGCTCTAAATGTAAAAAAAAAAAAAAAAATTACATTAGCAACCAACTGTCAGAGCCAAAACAAAGTATTCTGCAGCATTCCAATATTTAAAACCCCAATCATCCTTTTAAGCTTGCTACTACATGCCACGTGAGAATGAGAGCAGCAGCTAAAGCTGTATCTCTGTGCCTCTGAGAAATGTCCGTAAATGAAAGCAGATGATGTTGACATAAACTTTCCTCCCACCAAGGGAGGATGCAACGTGACCTTGCTGTTCGTCAAGTATTAAAATGTTTGGACTAAATGGAAATCCATTTAGATTTTTGGAATTTACTTCCTTTTTATATTACTTCTGTATATGTCAGAAGACATAACAGGATGAAATAAAGACCTTTTGCTAGTAGCTTTTTTCCAAAATAAAAATGAATACTACTCGTGTGATAGGTACACCAAAAGACAAGACTCCACCATTATACAATATATACTATACATGTAATGGAATTCAACTTGTACCCCCTAAATCTATTAAAATAAAAAAAATACAAATACAAAAAAAGAATAGCATTCATGAAACAAAAAATAAATTGGAAAATACTAGTTTAATCAAGTTTGATCACATTTTGATAGTCTCTCCTTTCCTGATTGCTAATGAAAAATTAGTCATCAAATTATTCAGAAGCCATAGATAACTACAGAATTTTTAGATGGAAATGAAATAGAGATTATTTACTTTTAATATTAGATAAGATCAGAATAATTTTATATATAGTAAAATAAACTTTGCTGATGATCTATTCCAGGATTTACAATCATTATCATTGAGGAGAATTCTTTTTCTGCTGCAGCTTAAATTAAAATCATGGCCTCTGTGGATATAAAGACTAAAAGTGATCATTATCTCTGACATAGGAGCCTTTCAAATAGTTGATGATAATTAAGTAGTTATCAAAAAACGTTTATATCAAGACCCCCTAATAATACTCTTAAAACCTATCAGATACCATAGTAAATTATTGTTTATGTGGATCATATTTATTTGTACTGTATTTAGCATTTTAATAACCAGTCCAAGAAATTTAAAAACATATGCATTCACTTATTTTATAATAAACTCATGACATTTTAACATAATGAACATATTTTATTTAAGAAAATTATATTTTATAAAACAAGAGAAATTTAATGAGAAGTGTGGCATTGTTTCACATTTTTGCAAATCTCTATAATGCCTAATGTCTAGCATAATAGAAGATAGCTGAGGGTTCAAATTTGCTTCTGCATTCACCCTACTAGATATCCCATAACATATAGCCTTCAGAAACTCCATTATTCACTTATGAGACAATGAGAATGAAAAAGACAACATCTTAGTATTATTATGAAAATAGTTTTGATCTTGTGGATCCCCTGAAAGAATTATGGGAACCCCCAGAGATTCAAAACCACATTTTAAGAACCACCAGCCTAAATAAATAAATCCAATTTTTAAAAATATTTTACCAGAAAATTTTAATAAGATTTTAACAGTGTCTCTGATTCCTCTTTGAATGCACTCTATGTGGCTCATTTCTAAAAATAAAAGATCTAAAATTTCCAGACAGCATTTATATTTATGGAATCCATTTTCTCTGATAGTCTGAATGAAATATAGTTTTTTTTTCTTTCAAACACCAATTTTATTCAATCAGAATTTGCCAGAAGAAAGGTATAAAGAAAAAGTTATTCTTATGGTGAAGGCAGGAACTCTTTCTCTCCATCTTTATGCTTTCCATAAGGTAGGATTTTCCTAACCTTTCTGGTGTCTTGTCCTCAGAGGAGATGGGACAGGAAGGCCCACCTATCCACAACTCCTTCCATTTTGGAGCCAGTCTGCATGTGGAAGAGTCTGTCCTCTACCTTTGCTCTTTCTTGGTGATTCTGACTCCACTTATGCAATCCCTTGTCTGCCTGTGACTGGGGGGATACGTTGGCCTGATCCTAGGGTCCAGGACAGCTCGGCCTATTGTTGATGAACCTCAGAAACATGTCCTGCAATATGGTCAATCAGTCTCTAATGCTTATGTTCTATCTCTGTTGGTTCATAACTTGGACAGAAAAATGGTATGTTATTTACTGGACCCACTGAACTGTAATATTTATGGTTAAGAGGAAAACCTCATAGGTAGTGAATTTCTAGAATGTTCTGTGTGGTGGCTACATGACTCTCTGCCTCCTCCTTTAGTTTCCAAGCTATCTGTGGGGTCAAGACAGGCATGGAGACTAACTTATTCAGGAGAGTAGCACCAATGTGGGAGAATAAAAGACTTTCTGTGTGACTCTGCCATATACAGGTCATGGTACATAACTTTTCTCAATTTGTATTTTAATCATGAACTACTGAATGACATTTAAAATTTTTAAAAAATGCCATCTCTATAACACATTTTCTGGGTCTATTTAATTATAATGTAAATCCAAAAATGACATACATTTCATTGGCAATTTAGAGAGTTAAGTATTTAAATAAAATTAGTTTATTTTAATGATAGGAATCTGATTAAGGAGCAAACCCAAAAATGCTTTCTTATCAGCAAAAAATATGAAGACTACAAATCTTTTAATGTGGAAAACCATGAAAATGACATTATTTTCTAGTTTCCCTCCTTGCTTTTGATTTATATTATTTAAAAATACTTGTTTTCTACATAAAGCCTTTGTTTTTCACCTCATGTTCCCTAAGAGTTTGAACCCGAGGTGAATTCATAATTTTGTGATTATGACATCAACCTGTTGCTATGGAAATGTCTGGGATTTAACAAACAGAATCATAACAATAGGGCATTGTAATATTTAGCATTTTTCATCTGAAGATTAAAAAGTATTTTGCAAACAGCATTTCAATAATCCTAGCAACCTCCCAGTAAGGGTGTTTACAGGATTTTTTCTTTTTCTTGTAAACTGGGAGAACTGAAACAGAAGCAGAAGCAGGGATTTTTACACAGATATCTACTGTCAGCATCTGAGCCTGGACCAGGATCCAAGCATATTCTCACTATGGCCAAGTGGCACATTACGGCTATTTTATTAAAGAATCACAGAGGTGTAATTTTTATGTCACGAATATAGAAAGATAATTTCTATACTTGATACTAGCATCTACCATGCATGAAGTAGCTGACTAATAAATACATTTGTATTTCAATTACCTGTAAGCTTCCATGTATCTCTTTGAGCATCCTTGAGAATCTAGAAAGCTTTTTAGTGAGAGCCATCACCTCTAAAAAAAGTGAACTAAAATCAGTGAAGCTATTTTAAATGTTAACCAAGTATTCTTGGACAATTTTCTACAGGAAACAATCCTAAACTAACAAAGAGAATGTTCAGCTGGATTAGCAAGCTGAACTTCTCCTGCTTTGATTTTCACAGTCCTGTAATCCATACCAGATGTCAAATCCTGAAATTTAGAGTTCAGAATTTTGAACTATCGTCTCCAGTGAGATCATAAACACATTTTATGGGGCTGCTAAGTCACACACCAAAACAAATTTTTAACAAATCATTTAAAAATCAAAAACAAAACTAAGTGAACCAGATACAAACATACTTAAGAAATGTACCTTTAAACCATTTAACCTGAGGTGGAGGAACACCAGAGGTTTTGCATTCCATGACAGTTGTTTCCCCAAGGGCAACCAAGAGCTCACTCTGAACTACGATCAACTTTGGGGCTTCTGAAAAGAGCAAATGTGCAAATAGTTAGCATCTAGCACGAGACCACATGGACCTTGTTTATGTTTACTAAATGAACCAATAAAAAGATCTATCAGAATTTATGTGCTTGTGGCTACTTCAGTGTTTATAAACAGAAAGAAATTTTTCTAATACATGTGCACATAGATGTGTGTGATGAAAAGATCACTTAGCAAGGTCAAAAAGGATATCAGGCAAAAATAAGGACTGAAACCAAAAATAATTATGATAAAACAAAGTCCAAAACATTTAGGAAATTAATTAAAAGGTCTTTATGAAAAAGAGACATATAAGAAAAGAAAAAGCTTAGAAAGCTGAATACCTCTTACAGAAATAATACTCAAGGAACAGAGAGAGGGATAATTATAATAAAAATATAGTCAAAAGAGGAATGATGATAAACCAGATGGTTAAACCAAGACTTGAGGGTAACACAATTGCAGATAAATTTGTTAATAACATTTTCTATGTGATTTTAAGGATATTCATGTCTAACTACAGAGAGATATTTGCACTCCAAGGCAAAAATTTGTGTCTTTAAAAGTAGAGTCTCCTGGTTTTGAATCTTTTCCCCTGTGTATGGTAAATACACCTATACAGTTTCTCTCCTTTGCTGTGATTGTTTCCTCTTGCCTAATGGTTCAGTTCACTCACACATTTTCTTTTAACTGTACATTTTAGGACTTCCAAATTTCAACTGAGATAGTTTTAAACAAATCTAAGGTAACTTCTCAAAGATTATGTTACTCCCCTGCTAGAAAATCTTCAGTAATTCCCATTGCTTTCCAAATTCCATAGTTTATTTGTTAAAAATCATGTATTGGTGCATAGCTTTCATTTTTTTTTCTATTTCAAAATATTAAGGGGTACAAATGTTTTAGGTTACATGGGTTGCTTTTGTAATGCTTCAGTCCTGGCTACAGATGTGCCCATCACCCAAATAGTGTTCATTGTACCCATTAGGTAGGTTTTGCCCCTCCCCTCTCACCCACTCTCCCCTGTTTGATTTTCACTTAGTTTTACTTCCCTCTGTGCCCATGTGTGCTCATTGGTTAGTTCCAATTTAATAGTAAGTACATGTGGTGTTTGTTTTTCCATTCTTGAGATACTTCACTTAGGAGAATGGTCTCCAGTTCCATCCAGATTGTTGCAAAAGGTATTAATTCATCTTTTTTATGGCTGAGTAGTACTCTATACATATACCACATTTTATTAATCCACTCATGAATTGATGGGCACTTAGGTTGATTCCACATCTTTGCAATTGTGAATTGTGCTGCAATAAACATTCGAGTGCAGATGTCTTTTTGACAAAAAGTCTTCTTTTCCTTTGGGTAAACACCAAATAGTGTGATTGCTGTATCAAATGGTAGGTCTACTTTTAGTTCTTTGAGGAATCTCCTTACTGTTTTCCATAGGGTTATACTAATTTGTGGTCCCACCAAGAGTGTATAAGCATTTCTTTCTCTCTGAATTCACACCAGCATCTATTGTTTTTGGACTTTTTAATAAAATCCATTCTACCTGGAGTAAGGTGATATTCATTGTGGTTTTAATTTGCATTTCCCTGATGATTAATGACATTGAGCATTTTTTCATATGTTTATTGGCCATTTGTTTTTCTTTTTTTGAGAAGCTTCTCTTCATGTCTTTTGCACACTTTTTAATAATGTTGTTTGTCAAAAAGAACAAATCTGGAGGCATCACATTACCAGACTTCAAACTATATTACAAGGCGAAGTAACCAAAGCAGCATGGTATTGGTACAAAAATAGAGACATAAACCAATGGAACAGAACGGAGAACCCAGATATAAAGCCATCTACCTACAACCAACTGCTCTTCGACAAAATAGACAACAATTTACACCGAAGAAAAGAAGCCCTATTCAATAAATGGTGCTGGGAAAATTGGATAGCCACATGCAGAAGAATGAAACAGGACCCCTACCTCTCACCACTCACAAAAATTAATTCAAGGTTTGATGCCTTAGATTTAAGATGGATAAAAGACTTAAATCTAAGGCATGAAACCATAAGAATTCTAGAGGAAAATGTAGGAAAAACTTTTCTAGGTATAGGCCTATGCAAAGAATTTTTCATAGACCCCAATGGCAATCATGTAACAACAAAAATTAATATATGGGATTTGATTAAACTAAAAAGCTTCCACACAGGTAGGGAAACAATCAACAGAGCAAAAGATAGCCTACAGAATGGGAGAAAATATTTGCAAGCTACACATCCAACAAAGGGCTAATACCCAGAATTTACAAAGAAGTCAAGCAAATCATCAAGAAAAAAACAAACAACCCTGTTAAAAAGTGGGCATAGCTTTCTTTTTAACCTTACGCTCCATTATACTTCCTCATTTATCACAAAGTACAGAGCTCCATCAGTAGCCCAAAACATAACACATCTTACTCTCCCATCTTCCTGCCTTTGCTAAAGCTATTTCCTCTTCCTAAAATACCCTGTGGCACAACTCTTCATATCCCACTCACTCTTCCAGAATGAGCTTAAATCCTGTCTCCTTTGAGAAATCTTTGCAAATTCTCCAGTCTGAATTAGTCTTCCCCTCCACCAACCTCCCACCATAGTACTTGCCTGTCTGTCTTACATTTCTTTATGTATCCACCTTTATTATGTAAGCTCTTGAAAGGTAAAGACCACATGACATAACATTTTTTAAATTTTACACTCCACAGTCTCTAGCACAGCACTTTGCTTGCTGCATACCCAGAGATGCTTAATAAGTTAAATAAATGTGTTGAATATTTTGGCTTCTATGTGAATGAACCAAAATTTGTTTCTACAATGCAATGTAAAATTCTGCTTCATCCACTTGTTCTACATTCCCAACTATTTGTTCCTTCTGTACCTGGGTGTTCTGTGAACATTTTTAATTCAATTATCTCCAAATCTGAGCTCATCTTCCCTTCTAAATGTGTTTACTATGTGCCTTCCTCATTTCTATAAATGATACCATTTCTTTCTAGGCTCTCAGTTTCAATACTTGTGATGTTTTTGTTCCCTCCCTCACCTGTACACTCCAACTACAATTCTCTATCTTTCTGATGGCTCTTTTCATCCTTTTGTCTCTACTGACAGTTTTACTATCTTACTATGAATGAGATCAAATAAGAATAAGTGAAAGGGTGAATTGCAGGCCATTAATTATTCACAATTTATAACCTGGATCCAAGCATATGATATCTTTATCCTTTATCTAATTAAGAAAGACCAAATTAAAAGGAATATTCTATAGAATAATTGTCATGAGTTACAGTTTCAAAAAATGTTTAAGTTTGGAGGGGGAAATTGAAGATGAAAAGAGAAAATAATATTATACACAGTTTTGAATATAAGTAGAAATTACACAATGGAAGTTGAGATAAGCTAGAAAGGATACAGAATTTATTAATCTAAAAGTGAAATACTTCAGAGAATACATGAACCATGGAAAGATTAGTAGGATAGAACACTGGACAATCTGGAACTCTTCTAGAACCTGGAAGCTTCCTTGATTTCTGTTGACTAAAGAAGCTTTTCACTCTCTGCATTTTTACCTTAAATTAGTTGCAATGTTATCTTTAATCAGTATGTGAAATGAATCATAAATTATAATACTAGGTATAACTTATTACTAATATTAATTTTCAAAAAGATACTATTACATAGCTTGATGTAATATTCATCTTATTTTAATTGCATTTTAAACTAATTATACTTGCCAATGTATCTGAGCGTAGAGGTCTGTTTATCTGTTCCAGCTGAATTACTTGCCAGGCAACCATAGACCCCTGCATCTTTGGGAACTGCATTTTTGATAAATAGGGTACCTTCTGAGGTCATCCTATACCTATGAATAAAAAACAAAAAATAAAATTGAAAATCCCATAATAGCAGTATCAACATACTATTGCATCTTCCTTTAACTATTTTCAAATATTTAAACTTACATTTTTAGTGCTGATTGTAAGAATAATTAACATCATTTTAAAAGCAGAGATGTAATAATAATAATAATGATACTAATAATGATAACAACAATAAACTTTACATTTATTAATATTTTTAATCTTTCTAACAACCCAATGAGTTAGATACTATTTCTATCTCTGTTTTACAGAGCAGCAAGGAAGTTATACAACTTGACCAAAGTCAGAGTTAGTAAATGGAAGAACTGGAATTTGCACCCAGGCAATCTGGCTCTGTGTGGTGGGCTGCTATGCTAAACAGTTTCCTCCAAATGAAACCCTGAGCCATGCAAAGCCTCATGTCACACAGCGAGTCAGCAGTGAGTCTAGGAATAAAACCTGCCCAGCTTGCTGGATCATACCTAAGATCTCCTCCTCATACCAAACTCAGAGTAATGGAAACCCAATGGCTGGAAACTTTGTTGTTTATGTTCCAGATGTTTATTGCACTGTCTGAACATGTGAGTATTGAATGTCTTTAAAAGCATCCAGTAGAATAAATACTTCGTAATGTAGTACGGCAAAAGTTAAAAGTAGTTACAAAGAATGTCTGCACACACTTTAATTAGAGCTACTCTTCTGACCTTTGCCTCTCCCTCTCTTTTCTATTAAATGCCTTTAATAGATTTGTTAAAAATGTTATTTTACCCCACAGAAAGTTTATTATCCCCATTTCAATTACTCAAGCTAAACCAAGTGTTATAATGTTATGTTTGCAACTGAGAGTACAGAAAAGCACTTGATCATTGCTATTGAATTCAAGATTTAATAATCTCAAATTCTATAAATTCATTATTGGTGTATTTGTTTGACATTTCCTAAACTGTTTAGAAAAATCTAAAGCTGTGGATTTTGATCAAACCTCCCTTAATCTTAGATATTTGGTCAGAGATCAGTTTGGCCCAGAAATTTCATCAATTTTTCTCACTCAATAAAAGCAAAGAACATGATACAAACCCAGTACCTGTGTGAACCCACGATAAACATATCATTAACAGTCCAGGCAATCTTTGGTTTGGGATAACCTGTTGCAGAACACATGATGGAGACCTCAGACCCTCCTGTGAAAGACTGATTTTTGGGCATCACAGTGACTTTGGGTGGTTCTACAAATAAAAAGAAATGTATACAGAGAAATGTCAATTATCTTGATGTTAGAAGTTTCCACCAACTGACCTACTGTTTCTGTCTGCTAATCTGGAACTCCAAATAAACACTTTTCCAGGCAAAGTCTCCAGATAGGGCTTTTGGCTCTTTCTAGACAGGGAATGACAGTTTGGAGCCACAACTTGTTCTGACTATGCTCTCTGCTTTCTTTAAACTGATCTTTCTTTTTATTTATTAGATCATAACTTTGTTGAGGTCAGAGACCATGTCTTAATATTATGCCACATTTCATATTATGCCAATAATTCCATTTTATGCCACATTCCATATGTCATACATTCCATTATTCTCTAGCATTTAACATCCCTTGCATATTGTACAATGACTTGTATATAAAGACACTTAAAACTGTGGATGGAATGCAGGCCATTTCTAAACTGTAACTTGCCTCTAAATTGTAATGTCTGCCAGTCCCTCTCAAGATCCTACTATCCCGGTCATTTAACCTATGCCCATGGCTCTACAGGAACTTAACAAAAAATATCAATTATTCAAATTTTATATTGCATTCCACTTCTATGGCAAGAAAAAGACTTGAAAATTAAACCTTAAATTGAGAATGTAGTATCCAAAAGAAAATAATAATTCTCTGAGAAAATCTGGGATGTTGATATATATTTGGTTTAATCAATCACATGTTTTACATCTATTGCTACACAATAAGAATCAATAGCCAAAGAAGGTACCATCAAAGAAATATTAAATAATTCTCTTAATGTAAATATCCCCACTCAATAAGATAAAAATAAATTCACTTCCACAGTGTTTGAAACAGACAAAGTCCATGAATATTAACAGAAGTAAATGAATTCATTCAATGACATCTGCTTTTTGCACAATGATTACGTGCCAGGCAGTGTGCTGACTTGTAGGGATACACTGATGAACCAGACATGCTGTCTGCTTTCCATTTAATTAGGTCTTTATAATAAATGAAATTGAGAAATTCAGTTAGCCAGTTATATCTGGATGGCATATCTTTACTATAAGCTAGTCTGCCAATTGTGGCTTAGTTTTACTAAGAAAAATTCGCCTGAGGAATCCATACATTTGAAAGAGACACAAAGGGTACTGCTGGAATGCAGCAGCAACACAAGGGAAGGAACCTAATTAGTGCCTGATTGCTAGCAGCTTACAATTGCCCCCCACCTTTTTTTCTTGTTTACATCGTGTTTTTCAAATTATGATCTAGTCTTTGAAGTTAATGTTTGAAGAGTTTTTCCGGCCTGTGGACTTGGTTGATAGCTTCATTATTCCATGGATTCCTCTTGGAGAACACAGGGCTAGAGAAATGTGTGAGGTCAAGGGCAGAGTGGCCATGGCCAGTAAGTTCAACTTGTGACTCCATCTGGAGTCCATCAACTCTGAAATGCTGAAGAACTACACATGCTGTAGGGGGATTGCAAATAATCTTCAGAGAATAAGGGGGGGAAATGAACTGTTCTTTCTTTTTTTATTTCAGAATATTATGGGGGTACAAACGTTTTGGTTACATGAATTGCTTTTGTACAGTTTGAGTCAAAGTTATAAGTGTGTCCATCACCCAGATAGTGTACATTTTACTCCTTAGGTGTGAATTTACCCATCCTCTCCCCCCCACCACCTGCTTGATTTCTGTTGAGTTTTGCTACCATATGTGCATGTCAGTGTTGATCAATTAGTTCCAGTTTAATAGTGAGTACATGTGGTGTTTGTTTTTCCATTCTTGCAATACTTTACTTAGAAGAATGGTCTCCAGTTCCACCCAGGTTGTTACAAAAGGTATTAGTTTACCATTTTTTTTTATGGCTGAGTAGTACTAACTGTTCTTTCTTTTTGGAATTTGTTGAATAACTGCATTTATTCAGTTCACCTTCCTGAAATAAAATGCATCTCATGTCTAGTTCATATTGACATGGGATTTCTGCAAAGATTCAGGCAGCTCTCAGGATTTTTGTCCAAACCTTGGTGCCTTCCAGAATTGGCCTGGCATCTCTCCCAGCAAGAATCCCATTGGTAAGCTCCGTAGTTCAAATATCAAAGTGAAAATAAATGCCAGTTATCCAAACCAGGATGCAGAGAGCTAAGAAGTCACTGAGCAAATAAAGCCTGGATATAGGGTGCTGCTCAGGGTCACGAAACAAGTCTGTGTGCAACACACAGATGGGATGACATCATCCCACAGAAGGTGAGAACATCACCATTCCCTCAGAAAGATTATTCCTGCTGATGATAAGCTATTTAGAAAGAACAAGAACAAACATAGAGAAGTAAAATTGGATTTCCACCAAACAACAGTTGAATAAAGATAGTTAAAATTAATCAGCTTTTACTTAATCAGGTTAAATAATGATGTAGTGTACCTCACTATAATTTTTTCAAACACTAATTTGTGAATTCCTAGGAAAAATTCCTCATTTTAATAAAGTAGTTTTAATGTAGCAAGAACATGGACAATATAGTTCATATGGTTCATACAGTTCAACATCATCAGTGAAGTAACATCACCTGCCCACGAACAAACCAAAACTATATCTCTTGATTTATAATATAAAACCCCATTTTTGATGGAAAAAATAGTTCTAAATTTGGATTTTGAAGTCCAGAGTCCAATTTAGGCTTTGGGGAGAAGTGATTCCTTTTTACTTGAAATTTTCAATCTCATTTCACCACCACCATCATCACCACCATTATCATCACCATCATCACCGTTATCATCACGACCACCACAACCACGAACAATCAATACTATCATCATCAATGACAACTTGCTTTTTATTAGCTGAAGCAATGGAAACATGGCACTCTATCAGGTAGGAAGGCATTAATTCATTTTTTATCTTTTAATTATAACAAAAACAAAAGACATAAGTTGTTTATGTCTC
This sequence comes from Lemur catta, assembly GCF_020740605.2. NCBI lineage: Eukaryota > Metazoa > Chordata > Mammalia > Primates > Lemuridae > Lemur > Lemur catta. The sequence continues at coordinate 21,213,752 of NC_059150.1, read as the reverse complement.
ACCAATCACTTAAAATAATTAAACATAGATATACATGATATCAAGAATAAAAAATAAACATTACTTTAAGACTTGGGTGTCTTAATGCACTATTAGCGGTAAGGTAGGCAAAAATGGATTATAAGCGGCCATGAGCACTGCCTACAAAGACTAAGGAAGAAAAAATCTCACCCAACTCTCTTGGAAATTGCCAACATTTACAAACTCAGGAAGCACATTTCCTGTCAGTTGGGTCTGATTTGTTTCATGTAGGCTCTAGTTGGAGATTTCTCAAAAAAAAAAAAGACCTAAGGACTTTTTATTCAAGGTGATTTAATTATCACCAACAAATTAATCAGATAATGCTAATGATTAAATCACCTGAGCAACAATTTACAATATTGTTCACCACTGGTCTCCACTGATATAGTCAGAGTACTTGAGCAAATTTCTGTGTATTTTCATTTTTGTACCCAGCATTTGTTGAGTGTGTTTCAGACCACTTATGCCATCAAAGATCTCACAGAATACTGTATAGAAAAGTATATTAAGTAAAATTAGGGACTAAATCTTTCTTATAGTCAGTTCACTGATTAGGAAGTTTGGCTAAATTTATTGTGCCCATTATGTTCCAGGTATCTAACTCTAGACTCGTCATTTACTTTCCACAATAATCCTATGAAGTGTTATTGCCATTTTACAGATAAACTAAGGCTCAAAATGGTTAAATAACTTGCCCAAAGTCACTCAAAGATGGAGCTGGGATTCAAATGCAGACCTGGCTAGCTCCATGGTGGTCTATTTACACTTTCATGGGGATAATAATAGTAACTGCCTAACAGGGTTATCGTGGCTTAGCTAACTTCATAACATAAAATGCTTAGAACAATGTCTGGCACATAGTAGGCAATATGTAACTTTTACTATTATTAATATTTCATGGCTGGGCATGGTGGCTTCTGCCTGTAATCCTAGCACTCTGGGAGGCCGAGGCGGGTGGATCCTTTGAGCTCAGGAGTTTGAGACCAGCCTGAGCAAGAGCGAGACCCCATCTTTACTAAAAATAGAAAGAAATTAGCTGGACAACTAAAAATATATAGAAAAAATTAGCCGGGCATGGTGGCACATGCCTGTAGTCCCAGCTACTCAGGGAGGCTGAGGCAGTAGGATTACTTGAGTCCGGGAGTTTGAAGTTGCTATGAGCTAAGCTGACACCAGGGCACTCTCGCCCGGGCAACAGAGTGAGACTCTGTCTCAAAAAAAAACAAAAACAACAACAAAAAAAATTTCATTATATAGCAAAGTATGATAATGAATGACAGAATAAAGTAGTATAGTATTGAAAATATATCTATGCATATGTACTATCTAGACATTTACAAATGAAATTTAATCACCATAGTCTTCACATTTGGATAGTCTATTTAGATTACACACCCTATTTTCTATTTTAAATAGTATTTATTATATCTTATTTAATTCCGAAATTTGAGGTGTTTCCAGATAGCTAAAATTTATTAGACATTTCAATAAAAATAGATAAAATTAGTTTTTTCCATGTTTTACTGATGAGAAAAAAACATGCTAATATTTATGTCACTTGGCACTTGTTAAAAAAGAGTTATGATGATATAATGAGCATGTGGTTATAATAATGTTATTTTGATTCTTAGTGAAGTAATTCTGGTCAATAGAGACTGAGTTCATCAACCATGTTGAGAAATAATTACTTTTTTTATTCCAATATTCTCTCTGGTGACAGACTAATTGATGACAAACATCTACCATTTCCTGATACCATGGAAGACAAATTAATACTTCTCATGTTCATACATGGTTAACATTAAGGAGAAAAGAGGCTTTGTGTGGCTCTTTGATTTCCACGTGGCAGCAAGTGATTAGGGAGGAGATGTCAGCTATATACTGAATATGTTCAAATTGAACCAGGATTCCTGTGTTGATCTTCAGCCTTAAAAAGGGAGCAGCTAATGGGATCAAAATTATTTTTGTTGCCAGGATAAATAGGAAATCAGTTTGTTTTAAACAAAACCTTAAGCTCATCATGTATACAAAAATATCCCCTCCCACTTATTCTAACTTTTACTCATAAGCCTGACCAGCACAGACATTTGAAAATTTAGTAGCCACTGTATCACCTTAAAAGTGACAAATTACTTTAGCCTGTTTAGCAAAATTTTGCAGAACTCACTCACATGATATAATTTCTAAATTAGGGTGAACTAATTTAAATAATACTTGTAAAATAACAACTCTATAAATTTTTCATGAGATAATCACCAGATTTTGTTATAAAATATTGTTTTAAATGTAAGCAGTAATACGCTGGCATGTGCTACGATTGCAAAATACTTACATAACGAAATCTAAAATTGCTGATGTGATTCAAGCAACCCATTGAAGTTAATATGTAAACCGATAGATAAGGTGAGTGACCCAAGTCTTCCCTATAATCTGTTATTGTTACTTGGAGGTCAATTCAGTGATTAAGAAATATTCATATATGTCTATTGGGTACAATTATGTTTTTCCCCCTCTATGGAAGGCACTATGGGTTCCAAAGAGGACAGTATGATATCATGAAATACATGTTTTGTCTTTGTGCCATTTCCTGATATACAGCTCCCCAAATCCTTGGAATCTCTGTAGCGGTAACAGTGTCTTTTGTATGCTAATAAGATGATTGGTGGCTGGAGGCCCTAGATAGCTTCAGGATGGGAGCTACTCACCAGAAAGACCAAGACAGGATTAGAGAATTGGGAATTTCAGTATCTCCCCCAACATACACACAAAATCTAGGGAGGGGAGAGGGGCTAATGGTAGAGTTGATCATCAATGGCCAATAATGTAATCAATCATTTCTACATAATGAAGTCTCCATAAACACCCAAAAGAACAGGGTTCGAAGAACTTCTGGATAGCTGAACATATGAAGAATAGCTGAACACATGGAGGAGCCTGAAGGATGGTGTCAGGCTCTTTGTCCCTTTCCGCATACCTTGACCTGTGTATCTCTTCCATCTGGCTGTTCATCTGTGTCTTTTGTAATGTCCTTTATAATAAATGGATAACTGTAAGTAAAGAGCTTTCTCTGAGTTCTAAGAGCCACTCCAGCAAATTGATCAAACCTAAGGTGTGGGTTACAGGAACCCCAACTTATAGCTGGTAAGGCAGAAGCACAGGTCACAGCCTGGACTTGTGGCTGATATCTGAAGTGGGGGACAGTCTTGTGGGACTGAGCCTTCCACTAGTAGGATCTGATGCTAACTCCAGGTACATTGTTTCAGAATGGAATGGAATTGGAGGATGACCCAGGGGGTGCCTGCTGGAAAACTGCTTAGTGCGTGGGGAAAAATTCCCACACATTTGGTGATGGAGAGAAGCATGATGTGTGGAGACGGGAAAAAAATACGTTGCTTTTTCCTATATATTTGATAGGCAGCAAGTATCTCACAGTATATACAATATGATTGGGAAAAAAAACCAACTAAACACATGAAATTGATCATGATTAAGAGCAAAATCATGTGGCAAAAAAAAAATTAGTTCTACAAGATAGCAGAACAAAGAGACCAACAATAATCAGAAATAATTTGGTGGTTTATGAGATGGGCTTCACATTATGGTTACAATTTAGGTAGGGAACACAGAACTAGAATGAGAATGATGCCATTGGGAGGCAGTTGGGATGCCTCTGTGACTCAAGTAATGGGCAAATCATGGAGGGATGGAAAGTAGAGAAGCAGGGGCTAGAGTAGAGCAGTAGGAAAGAGGACTCCATTGAAGGTAGAATGGGCACAGAGAAAACGTTCAGTGGCCATCAAAAATTTAGTGCTGGCAAGTAAAGACAGGACAAGAAGGTACCTATCCACTTCTTTGAGAAATTCAATACTAAGAAAATTCATAACTCATACACAGATACCCCAAGTTATCTCACAGCAGTTTGACATATAAAATTTAGCACCATCAACAATACTTTATGGCACAGAAGAATTAATCTGTAAGCTTCTCTGCCTTTAATTCAGAATTAGAGATAGAGGCTTAATATTAACAGTAAGGTCAAATACTTGGTTACCTATGTTAAGGAAACATGAATAAAGAAAAGATGTATGAATATCATTTTCTTTTAAGATAAACAACATTCATATATCGAAAGGAAACTTCTTTATTTTTTTCTCCCTGCATTGCTTTTTGAGGGTAAAATTGAGAATTAAATATTAAAAGAATTACATAGGAGTCAGTTTGTAGAGGACTGAGGAGTATAAATTTTATTCTAGGGTAATCAGAAAAGCACAAAAAGGTTTTGAGTGAATGGACATATTTAAAGCAATATTTAGGGGAACTTTGCCTGGATGCACTATGGAAGATGGATTAGAGTGGGAAAACAAAACTGGAAGAAAGGATGTCCATTAGAAGAAGATTTTAAATTTAGGCATTTGAGTTGGGTGAGGGTGGTGCCAGTGGAGATGAGGAGGGAGTGATATGAGAGACAGTGAAGAACTGAACCAACCACGTATAGGGAAAGTGGGAGGCACCTAGCCCTAAAAATATCATTACATCTGGGATAATTCCAGTGAACTCTAAATTTTACATTAGTTCATTCACACCGATCCCTATCAGCAATGCCAAGCATCTGGTGATTCAAGCATCAGTCCATAGCAAACATGTTCCATTATGGTCATAGATGTCCATAAATACAAAGGGTCTAGGAAATTCAATTTTAAAAACTGATACACTGCTATATGGGGGCTGGGGGAAAAAGAGCACAGAGAGAGAGAGAGAGAAATAAGGCATGATTCCTGAATAGAGGTCTCATGTGCCCTGACTCCTGGTCTAGTGCTCTTTCATCACCCCAAGAGACAATCAGATTAACAGAATTATCCAGCTAAAGATTTTTATCTCAACAACTCTCAGTATTCAAAAGAAGTGGGGTCATAAGTTTTTAGATGCTTTTATTTTCCCCACAAAAGGATTTGTGGCCAAAAGGAATCTAGTAGATCAACCTATTATCCATTGTTGTTATTTAAAATCATATTAAATTACATTTTGGAATAAAGTAACCCAAGGTTGCCAATTGATCTCTGTGATGGAAGATTCTCAAGCTTCTAAATGTTCCTAGTAATAATTTTATGCAATAAGAAATTGAAAAAACTGATGAGAAGAGAGATATTCAATTAGTATTTAGTGTTGTTTTTTTCTTACTTAAGTTCTCATAATAAAATCTAAGTAAATAATTTAGAGATAGTTAAAGTTTACATTCAACCAAATCAAATAATGGATTTATATTTCTGAAAACATAAAAAGAACTGTTATGATGGTCCCAAATATGTTTTTCATTATGGGTAATATATTTCCAGAAATTGTTAAATGATCTAACACCAAGTAATGCTACATGACAATCTGAAAGATAATTAGAATTTAATTTCTGAAATTAATTTCTATTGAATTGTAAAGCCTGTAAAATGTATTTTGCAGGATCTCTGAGCCTTTTTCTAAATATCTATATTTCCTGTAAAAAAAAAAAACTAACTTCAAAAAGTTACATAATGACTATCATTGAGTGTGCTGAGAATTATAATTAGTAGCTATATCGCATCCTAACACATTATGTACCTACTAATTTAGGTCATTCAGTTTATTTAAAACATATCGACATTGTTCTCAAATGTATCACTTCAATTTCTGATTAGGGAGGTAAATCAGCTAGTTCTGTTGCTAACTTTTCCACATGACACTCCAACAATGAGAAATACGAAATCTAACTAAGAACTATCTATAAGGGACAAACGCACTTGTTCACTTAACTTTTCCTTAATTTTCAACTAGTATAAATGGCAACTTAATATATTTTAACATTTTAAAGTTTTCACATGCAAACTAATGAGTCTCTTGTAAGTGGCCAGGGATTCCTTCCAAAGAGAAAATGATGAAAACTAAAAACAAACCAATCAACCAAACAAACCAAAACAAACAACAACAACAAAAAAAACCCAGATATCAAATGCTTGGGATGGAGGCAAGGGCCACTAAAATTCCAAAGATACAGGCTCAAATGTAACATTTCCAAATGATATCTCATCAATGGGAATATGAAAAACTGGTTACAACCTCTCCAAAATGGTAGAGTTATTCCTGAATGACAACAATTCCAGTGAATTACGATCATGGTTTGTCATGGTTTGTCAAGCTGAAATAAGTTTCCTAAAACTTCTGCTCTTGCTATTTCTTCTGCTTTTCTTCTCTCTCCAGAAGACTAGAGCCGTACTGTCCAATATGGTAGCAACATGTCTTTTTAAATTCAAATTTAAATTATCTAAAATTAAACCAAATTTCAAAACAAGTTCCTTAGGTGTACTAGCCACATTTCAAGTGCTCAATTGTCACGTGTAGTTAGTAGCTACCACGTGGGACAGTGCAGAAATTGAACATTTGTATCACTGCAGGAAGTCCTATTGGATTATCCCTAAACTAAAAGTCTATTAAATCTGAGGGAAGGTTGCTAATTCATGGACTTACCAGTAGGTGGTGCATTGGCAACAAAAGGCACAGGCAAGGAGCTATGCAAACACCATCTTGGCAGTTATATGCTGGATTTGGCAAAAAATTCCACACCCAGACACCGATGTAGTTATAAAATTCAGGTAATAAGAGAAGGGCAATAGTTTCATAACTATGCTATGATAAACCAAGGCTAGATTCCATTTTAATGAAAAAATCTTAATGGTAAATACGCATCAAGGTTTCTTTTTGTAAAAATCTGCAGTTTATATTTTCCCCACTATAAGTTATAAAGATGTTTATGTAGCAAATGTTTTCTGCCTTGACATCCATTTTATGTAGTTCCTAGTATAAAACTATTTATTTGTTAAAATTGTTTTCATTTAATGATATTTTTTCTTTAACAAAAAAAAAAAAACATGAACGCAGGAGTTTCTTTGGGTGATTAGCCAAAACATGTTAAGACAAAAAATATGATTAATAAGAAGGATGGAATTTTAAGAAGTTTTATTTTTTCCCATTTATAAAATCTTCAACTAAATAATGACTAGCACTGATTGTCACCTAGCCTTTTCTTCATTTGCTCCACTCTATAACAATTTCCCCAAATACAGAATTTCCAAATAAGAGAGAAAGACCAATGTTTAGACTTAAATTCCCATTTGGCTTAGAAAAAAGTAGTAAATCACAATTATCATTATTACTTTATGGCATATCAGAAGGAAACTACTGAAGTTCTACACATATATATGTGTATCTCCTAATCCAGACTCAATTATGGCAACATCTTTTGACCATCAAAAGTACTTAAAGAAAGGGAAATTTTTACATAAATATGTAAGAGTCATAGAATAAAAAATCATATGAAAGTGGATCTACAGAGCACTTCCTGAAGGAAAGACTTAAAAATCTGGCCATTAACTTATGTTGCTAGACAAATTTACTTGCTAGCTTAGTTATCTTATCAGGGAAGCAACCACAATCTGGGTGGAAGAACACTTGCCTTGGGAGTCTAGTCGGAGGTTCACAACCTCCCATCCTTCCACCTGTCACTCCCACACTTTCCTCCCCCAACTCGTCATGGCCACAACTTTGAACCTTCCTTTTATTCCGGTCTATCATACCATGTCTTCAACCTTTCCTTCCTTCTTTATCCAGCCTAAATCCACAGGGCATCACGGTGACCGCTATTTTTCCCAGTTACTTTGTCTTTTTGCTGAACTAGTCCCACAAAACCACAAACCTAAATGACCCCCCTCCCCAATTGTACAAGAAGACTACAGGGAAAAGAAAATCATGTCAGCGTAGAGATGGGTCTGTCTATTCTGTTGGGCCCTCCCCTCTCAGCAAGTCCATATTTCTGTGTTCTCGTTCTTTCATGGCTTTGCACATGCAGTTTTCTCTGTCTGGAAACGCTTTCCTGACTTCTACCTGGCAGAAGCTGACTCACCTGATACCTCAGGCATCATCTCCTCTGTGAAGTCCTTTTCAGTCTTTCTCATCACTCTGAGACAGAATTAAAGGCTCCAGTAGCACCCTGGTGTAGTTCTTATCTCAATGTGTTGTAAATATTACTTGCTTTATTTCCTTTACTATATGGTGGGCTTTTAGAGGAGAAGGATACTGTTTTCCTCTCGTTTACATCCTCAGCAAGGAGCATGATGTCTGAGAGTTAATTGTTTGGTGAACAAATGAATGAATGTATAAACAAATGAGACAATAGCTCTAACCCTTTTTAGCAAGAGTTCTTCATCAAGGCACTTCATGTGTGTCATTATTTGCTTCGTTATTATGGAAAAAACTACTCCTACTACATAGTATAATTGAGGTATCTTGCAGCAGAGCATAAATGGAGATCCCATCACCATAATCAGTATCTACTATTTTTCCACTCTCATTAACCAAAAGCTCCTAATATATCACCTTTCTTCAGATGTAGTGAATAAATATTCCTACTTGGCAGTGGTAGCTCTAATTCAATATCACACGCTTTTCATCACATATAAAAATAACAAGTTATTTGTTGTTTCCTATATTACAAATATATAATCTTTAGAAACAGAATTTATTTTTTAGTTAGACAATTAATTTATAAAATAACTGAAGAAACATTAATCAATGTTTAGGGGAAATTTGAATCAAATATTTTTTAGTACATATTATGACATTAATATCTTTCATACTTGTAAAAGTTCCTGTGTTTAAACGCTCTGCTTCTCTTTCAGTCTTTCCCACAGACGTGCACTGTATGCACTACTGTGTACTAAGTATTATGTCAGGCATTGGAGACATAAAACTGAATAAAATTGGGACCTGCCTTAATGGAGCTTACAACATAGTCACCTTACACTTTCTCTGTGTGCTTGTTTGGGCAGCATATTTGCAGCACTCCATCCTCTAGAACACTCCTTAGCAGCTACTCTACCATAATTGAAGTCAAAGGATTCACTAAACTGTGGCTATTTACCTGGCCCACTCTGTAAGGCATCACAGAAGGAAGGAGTAAGAGGCAGACAATTAAAATCAAGCAGTCATTTCTCCAAATAAGCATTGGGCACAATGTTGTGAATTCCAGTTTCTCTATCCACAAGATAGGAACCTGCAGCCACTTTGTATAATACCTTTACTATTTTAAAAATAATTTCAGCACTCTCACTTTTCTGTCCATACTCAAGAATCCTTCATTTATTTTCTCTTTCTTCACTCCCCTCTACCTTCCTGTTCTCTAGACATATTAATAGCAATATATAGGCATTTCTGTATACAATGCAGAATGATATGGAAAGACCTGCTTCAGATACGGACTCTGCCACGTGCTGGCTTTGTAATTGGGCAACTCACTAACTCTTCAGAGTCTCCACTTCCTTAGGGCAAAATACAGATCAAATAATATGATCTTATGATATAATAAGAAACATAAATATTTATTCAATTCAATTCTAACACTACCTGGAGATAGCATCAGATCCCACATGTTAAGGGCTCAGTCCCACAAGACTGTCCTCCACTTCAGATACCAATCACAAGCCTAAGTTGTCGCCTATACTTCTGACCAACCAGCTATAAATCGGGAGTCCCCACGACCCCCTCCTCAGCTTCAATCAATTTGTTCGAGTGGCTCACAGAGCTCAGGGAAACACTCTACTTACGTGCCCAATTCCATGGGGACAGGTGCTGCTGCACTCAGGACCCTTCCAGACCTCACTGTATGTATCTCCTCACCTGGCTGTTCATCTGTATCCTTTATTAACAAACTGGTAAACATCCAGAGTCAGAAGTGGTGTGTAAGTAGAGGGAAAAAACGATTTTTCCTCCCTCTTATAGTACCCTTTATAATAAACCAATAATAGTAAATAAAATGCCTTCTTGCGCTCTGGGAGCCATGCGAGCAAATTATTGAACCTGAGGAAGTGGTCCTGGGGACCCCTGATTGATTTATAGCCAGTAGTCAGGAGCACAGGAAGCCCAGGACTTGCAAGCAGCCTGTGAGGTGGGTGCAGTCTTGCGGGACTGAGCCCTTACCCTGTGTGGTCTAACGCTACCTGAGATACTGTCAGAATCGAACTCAGTTATTGCACACTCAGTTGGTATCCAGAAAGTTGGAGATTTGGTTGTTGGTGTGGAAAAAACCTACATAACTGATGTTACAAGTGTTGTAAATAGAAACAGAACATAGTAAATAATAACAGTTTGTGAAAATTAGGTAACATAAAGTATGTTATAACCTCCCAACATTTTTTAAATGTTAGTAGCTTTCTTTGAATAATCTAGTGGGTTGATATCTTTGCTGATTGCTCATTTGTTTTCTCTTCCCTGCAGTCACTGCATTGTTGAAAGGAGAAGCATGATTTTCCCGGCTACTACTCTCTAGCATTTAACCTTTCCAGCATCTGCTCATCCTTCCTTGTAGCTCACTTAAAGCCATCGGGCTTGGCTTAATACTCATTTTCACATGGTCCGTTCTTGCTGAAAATTAATGTTCATGGTGTACAGCTTCTTTATAACAATTTTCTTATATACTTGAATTATTTATTAAGCCATCCACATCCTTTTCTTTTCCTTTTACAATCTAAATAAGTCTAATTCTTTAACCTTTCCTTATAAGTTCTATTTAAAGACACTTCAGTATTTCTCTTTTCTAAGTTTTAGAGAGATATTCTTTCCATCTATAATTAAAGTGCTCTAACATCTTTATAACACATAGTGCCTTGGATGAAAAGGCAAAATAAATTGAAACATATGACATTCACTTATACATTTTATTGCATGGAATTGAAATGATTTATAACAGAAACTTGCTCCTAACCATGGAGACAGTAGACTACATTTGGCAGATAAATTATGTGAATATTAAACTTTTCCTACAAGAAAATCTAATTTAGTTATCAACTGAAATTCTGCATTTATTCCTTTTTGTGGACATCACTTTGGTTTGGAAAGAATTTAAAGCAACTTACTCTGTGATTTAGTCCTACAAAATTCCAGATCCTTAAGCTTTCAGATACGAATTTTTGTACTGTCAAATGTTCTAACTTGATACTTTAAATTTAATTGCTTTATGACACTTTTTAATTTACAAAGAACTCCCTATGGTGTATACTTGTTAAGTACCCGAGAGATTTTTTAAATATGTAGAATAACTTCTGAAATTTTACAGATATGAAATAAACCTCTCAAGTAAGTGGAACAGTTACAAGTATTCCTGTCTGAAGACCAAGCTAGGTCATCGTCTCAACTCTAAGAGTCTTCAGGTAAATTCCATGTACTTACCATTTTTTAAATGAATCTTCTCAAAAGTAAACTTTTATGCTGATGGGGTTTTACTAATTAAAGTAAATTCTGCCCCCATCATAAGTAATTCGGGCATGTGCTACAATACTCTTTGAAGGTAGGGGGTATATTTGAACAAAGGTGGAAGAAAACAGCCAAAGCATAAGAATGTCTATTTTTCTCTACAGATGAAAACAGCAACTCCGAGGGGCTAGCTCATTAGCAACCAGAATTAAAAGTGATATCCTGAACAAACAAGAGAGGTCCACTCCAAAAGTGAAGCAGTTCACAGATTACAGAGAAAACTTTGCCATGGGGGTATTTTGTTTTTTTTTAAAATGAGTGAACTGCAAAATGACAAAGAAAACCAAAGTCAGAGTATGTAATACATGAAAGCTAAAGTTAGTAAGAGATGCCACCATGGACATATGGTGTATGATCTTATTTTATGTTTCTATCAAGTGGTAGTTTCTCTTATGGATAACATAACATATTTAAATAATTTTTTAATTATTTAAAAAGGCAATAATTTTATGGCATGAGCTGACACAATTTCTCAGTTATCTCTACCTGAAAAGAACTTCTACCACCCAGCATGCAGCAATAAAATTGATACCTAACTGAACTAGAGTTGCCTACAAAAAAACCTTAGGAAAAATTATCTTCTCCAAGACAAACTTTTTAGAACTACGTTTTTTTATATTTAAGGAGATAAATCACTAAATCATTACTTCATACTCTGTGCTTTCATTTACATAAATCAGATAAGAGATATTTCTTCTGATAAATTAAGGTTTGACCTAAAAACTGTTTTTATCTTAAGTCCTGTTGCTTTTCTTTTTCAGAGGCATTATTTGTTAGTGTATATTCTTAGTTATTTCTTATTTTTAAACTATCTTTCATTTTCTTAATTATTTTAAATATAAACTTAAGAAAGCACATTCACCACGTTTAGAAAACAAAGAAAATACACGATCTATACATAATTCAATCCTCCAATAAAATTAAGGTGAGCACTTGAAAACAATTAAATCCTATCTATCCAAAGTTTTCAAATAATCCATTCCTATTAAGTAATTTTTTTCAAGTACAAAAAAGCATAAGTAAAAAAATTGCTTCTATTTGTTTGTTTGGATTGCTGGACTTCTGAGTCTTGTGGTAAACATTGCTTGAGGGAATCCCTTTCCTGAGGAATTTCCTGAGTCTAATTATTACCTTTATCCTTATGGTGAGGAATTCTTATAATGAAATAAGCATATCAACTCATTGGCATTCTCACATGCTCATTAGTGTGGCTGATTCTAATAGCCCTAATTTCTGAGGTCAGCTTTGCCTCCCAAAACACAAGCACCACATGTACTCACCATCAAATTGGTATTAACTGATCAACACTTATATATACATATAGTAGGAACATTCATCGGGTGTTGGGCAGGTGGGAGCGGGGAGGAGGGGATGGGTATATTCACACCTAAGAGGTGCAGTGTGCACCATCTGGGGGATGGACACTTGAAGCTCTGACTCAGGTGGGGCAAAGGCAATACATGTAACCTAAACATTTGTACCCCCGTAATATGCTGAAATAAAAATAAATAAATAAAAATTTTAAAAAATAATGGCCAGTGAGGAAAATTCACCACTCCTTTATACTACAGCCTCTCCAATTTTCATTTCTTTCCTTTTTCTTTTTTTTTAAATTTATTTCAGGCAGTTAATTTGAATTTTAAATCAATAATTTTAAGAAAGCTATGTGTTCGGTATTCTTTCTGAACCCTTGAACATTCGAGAACATCCTTTCAATGGCTTTTCATGGGAAACACAATTTAACTGGATCTTAAATTCTTGGATTCCAATCTTTTCTTTCAAAATTACATGTATCTTTGCCATTATTGTGCCAGGTGGCGGTTCTCAATTGCAAACAACAGAAACCAGGGCTGGATAATTTAAGCAGAAAAAGAATTCCCTGGAAGCATATTTTTTGAAGTACAGAATCTAAATGAGACTGGATATCAGGTAGAAACCAAGAGAGTTTAGGCAGCTGAGAACACGGCCAACATCAGTCTGTTAAAATGATGGGGAAAGGCCACTGGAACATTTGTTTCTGATGCTTCTGGACTCTAAATTCCATGATGCTGCCAAAATCGTAGTCTTTTAAGTCTTTTAAGTGTCTGTGGTCTTGGCAAGAGTCAAAGTCCCACTGGGAGTATATGAGTGGCTGGCTCTAGGTCATGAGACCTGCTGGGGATAAGGAAAGGAAATTATCTGATCTCACTTGTTTTCTGCTTCCCACCAAGATAATAAATAATTCCTTTCCAAATTGGGGAAAATGTTCAGACCCTAAAAGCCAAAACATGACAAATATCCACTGCAGTTATCTTCTAGCTTTTAGCATATCTGAAAAGTCTGACACCAGTCTGATTTTATCTCTCTGTTTACAATCATCAGTTTAGTCTATATACTTGGTGGGGGGGATTCATACTAGTAATTTCAAATTTGAGCCATGATGTGTCTATGTGAAGTTCTCCCTTCGTTTACCTTGCTGGAGCTGCTTACTCAAGACAATTTTTTCCCTCCCTAAGACAGTTTTCTTCCATTATATCTTTAACTATTTCTTTAGTTTCAGTTGTCTCGTTTCCTAAAAACCTAGAAATTTTGTGCTGAAGTTCCATTCTCTGTTTTTAATTTCTACTTTTTAAAAAGTCATATTATTTAACTTTTAGTTCTTTTCCTCAGGATTCTGAAAGACTTTTTAATGCACTTCTTTATGCACCATATCCCTGATTTTATTTTCGTGTAGCATCAGTTCTGCTCTTTAGTGACTCTCCTACAGATTTACACTACAATATTGCATTTTAAAAATCAAATCCTTTCTTATTTATTCCATCACACTTATTATTGTCCTTTCATCTTAGCCAGTTCTTGCCTTATTCTGTGCTTGAATGTGTCCCCCAGAATTTATGCATTGGAAACTTAATCCTCAATGTGACAGTGTTGGGAGGTGGGGTTAATGGGAGATGCTCCACCCTCATGACTACATTAATGCCATTATAAAAGGGATCACAGGAGTGGATTTTTTCTCTTGCTCTCTTTGCCTTTCTGACTTCCACCACATGATGATGCAGCAAGAAGGCCCTAGTCACATACCAGAGTCTTAATCTTGGACTTCCCAGCCTCCAGAATTATGAGTCAATAAATTTCTGCTCATATAAGTTACTCAGTCTCAGGTATTCTGTTATAGCAGCACAAATCAGATGAAGACATCTTATAAATATAAATTCCAATTTAAAAGAGGCTAAGTCTTTTTGAAAGACATTAGTGATACCAAATATTTTTTTCCCCAGTCTCTAAAATAAACTACTTTCCAAGTATCTATTTATTTCTTCTAAGTCTTCCCTGTGCCTCTTGTTCGTTCCTCAGTATTTTTTTCTCACAGTGTATAGTTTATTTTTTTTCCTTTTTTATTTACTTGGATAGTTTTCTGTTTATTCATCCTCAAAACAGGTGACATCTATCCAAACTTAGTGCCTTTCAACAAAGTGTTTGGATGAACCTGGCTTCATTCTCGGCTCTCCATCTCTTCTAGTTGAACCCCCTTTTTAGCTCTGCAGCTGAGTAAGAGTCTGATGTACATGGCTCCTCGCCCAATTCTCATCTATGGAGCTTTTGCACCTGAGATGTGATGCTCCCCTCTGCTACCATCTGTTTCTAAAATTCTTGACACTCCTATCAATGTTTCTCTTGCTTCCAAATATTTTTATTGGTGAGAAATATATATCTCAGGTTACAATTTTCTACCTGGGACCAAGTTACCTGCTATTTTCCTAACTAGATAGCTAGAGCTATTAATGGTCATGAGGAAGCAGCATCCTGGATTCCTCAAAGAATAACATTTTCTTTTTGGAGTAAACTGTGAAACAGAGGGACAAAGATACTTCCTGCCTCCTTTCACATGAACAGAGATAAAAAGTATCACTGTTAAGATTTTCATTCTATTGATCCTAAAATATGAATAAATATTCTATATACATATTTAGGTAAATAAAAATCTTTATACATTTTTTATATATCATATCATCTATTATATTATACATAATTATAATCTATTATATAATATGATATAGTATATATAAACAAAACTCTGGGAGAAGTTTTATATATATAAAAAAATCTTATAAAAAATTAAAATTTTATATATAAAATTCCTCCCAGAATTTTTGTGGTTGTTAAACACCATTGGGTTTTAGTATTCTACAGTTTTGCCTTTTTGAAGTCTTTATAGATTGTTAGGTGAGGAGACGTTGCAATACTAGACATACATATGCTATTTTAAACTGGAAAATTCTTGCTAGTTAGCAAGAATTTATATTTTATAAAACTACTACAAAAAATATGTAGAATCTGGATTTTTAACTCTTAAGAGTATTCCAGATAGAAATGGTTCCCAAATGCACCTGTGGTGTCATAGCAACATAAATGAGGCTATGAATTAAGCTATTGATTATTGATTCTCTTGTAAGCAAAAAGAAACTATTACTACAGTATGTATTCAATACAAGTAATTATTTTATCTTTTAAGTTTTCTAGAACTATTTTATTCTTATTTTTTAAAACACTTAACTGCATAGAAATGTAGTAATTTGTAATTGAAGATTTAATGCCAACAGTTTATAAGCATCTCATATTATCATAAACCATACCTCTAAGTATAGCAGTTTGCTTCATCAAATATCCATAGTTTTCAATAATGCATTCAATCATAAAATAATACATTCAGATAGCTACAATTAGCTATGATTTCTCTTTTTTTATATTATGAGAGTCATGAATTCTAGAGTATGGCTTTATTAGACTTTTAGAATATCTTTATTCACAAAAATTGGCCCTTCAAACTCAAAGCCAACCAGACAGGCCACAAAATAATGCCTCTAGTCAGATTTGCACTAGTGATCGTACAGAATATTCAGTAATTATTTAATGTCATATGTTTTTCTGTATTTATATTTTGTATGTTAGACAACACCTCACTTCAGCACTTACTTAAATCACCGGGCAACAATTGCTTTATTTTACCAGCCAGAAGTGGGCCAAGGGCTTCCCTTAAACATATATTAATACATTTCTAGATCACTCTAGATTCAAATGCTGATTTTAGAAAATGTCCATGGAACCACTTGAGAAATCTGTTAAAATGCATACCAGATCTATAGAAACAGAATCTCTAGATGTGGGGTTAGAAATCTGCTTTTTTAAAAAAAGTTCCTTGGATAATTCTTTATCCATGAAGTCTGAGAATCACTGTTCTAATATCAATGGACTAAAAAGTTAACTTGGTTAAACAAGGAAGGCTCTGATTTTATTTTACAATTCATTCTAAGGGACTTCAAATAAAGAACCAAGATCAAATTTCAGAAGTCCATTAGCGTTTATTTTACCTGAAACAATCAGTTTGGTAAAATGGTTCCAGAGTTCTAGTAACCTAAGTTGCTATTTGGGTTGACTCAAATTATCTAGGCAGTTTACCATGTGGAAATGTAGTGAGCCATTTACAAAAGCAATGTTTCCCTAGAGGTTTCACCAGATCAGCTACCAAAAGACACACATTCAGATTGCAGAGTGTATCTCAAGTCCCAGTGAGAAAACTATAATCAGATGTCAACCATTTTGTTAATTCTCACAATAGTTTCACTTTTCTGTCATTAATCACATTCTAAGAGTTAGTATTGAAACTCAGCGATCATTCGCTTAGATAACCTTGCTCAAAAGTGATCTGAGAGTGTTATTTCAGGCATGTATAAAGTTGTTTCTAATAACATAACCAAACAGCCAGACCCAGTTCAGATGCACTCAGTCTCCCACATCAAGGATTTGAAATGAAACAGTCTGCTGAGGCAGCAACTAACCTTTCAGCTTAACAGTGAAAAACTGCCAACAGTAATCTGCTCATTATATTAAGATTCCCAGCCTGTCTATGGACATTTAGAAGCCAAATATGATTCTATTGAAAGAGAAACTTTGGAGCAGTTTCTGATCTTCATTTGATCCCGAATAATATATACATTTGGTATCCATTAAACCACATTGCTAATATACTTGTTTTGAGCTATCTGAACATTTAGTCTATGTAGACATAATTCAAGATTGGCTTACCATTGGTTTATTTTCAATAAGCACTCTTTTGTGTGTGTGTGTATGTAACACAAAAAAGGTAAAAACAACTCTGCTTAAGTTTCATTAAAATTTCACCAAGATGGGAAGCATCTGAAACCTTTATAATAATAAATTATTAAATTTAATTAAAAAATAAAAAGTAAGTTAGCTATATGTGCAATCATACCGTACTTAAATTGTGAAGGAATTTTTTGAACCAATTATTACTTAGAATTTTTTTTAAAAAAATACACGATAGATTAGAGAATTTACAACTATTAAATCATCCAAAGACAATTTTTATATTCCCTTAAAATAGACATCTTCAACTAGTAGCAACAGTTGCGATTGTATCAAAGTCACCTACTTGCTGGTGATGTTTTAGTTTCCAGTTTAAACAGCTTAAGAACACTGAGGATCCCTAAGCAATCTATCATTCAAAACTGTAATTGTTTGAGTGGATACTCTCATTCTCAGATAGCCAACTCGGGAGGACAGAGATCAAAGAAGGAAGACAGAAAGATACCATCATTCAGAAATTGCCATCAGCACAGTACCTTGCACCGTGAGGAAAACTAAAGCAGCTGAGGATCCACCTTCATTGGAAACCACACAATGATACTCTCCAGCATCGCTGAATTTCACACTCCTTAGCTCCAACGAGAGGTCAGCCAAGGTCCTAATTCTTGCTGGCTCTGTCAGTGTGACATCTCTGTCATTCCTCTGCCAGGTTAGATTGTAATCCACAGTGCTGATGACAAGACATGTCAAAACTGCTCTCTCTCCAGGAGTGACTGTAACATTATTAGGCACTTGGATGACTGGAGGCGGCTCTGTGTGAAATCGAAAGATTTGAATCAAGAGACCTAAAAGCCATTTTGCTCACTTACAGATGCGGTTTCAAAACTGAATATGCTATGGCTATGCAAAGACACACAGAGTGGTATAAAGGACACTGGAGACTCAAAAGGCAGATGGGTGGGAGGGGGCGAAGGATGAAAAAGTACTTACTGGGTACAATGTACACTGTTCAGGTGAAGGACACACTTAAAAGCCCAGACCTCACCACTATACAATATAGATATACAGTGAAATTCAACTTGTACCCCCTAAATCTATCGAAATAAAAAACTTGGACGAGTATGCATTGAATATCTAGTAGGAAAGATGCAGTGCAACAGAACATATTGACTAATACATGTGTCTATGAGCCCTCCAAAATGATCATCCATTTAAAAGATGCTTAAGAAAGTAGAACACATTTACATACCAAAGTATACTCAAGTCCAAATATACAAATTATAGACATGAGAGTTGAAGAGGTATGGCAACTCATTTAAGATTGCGGAATGAGACAAATTTTTTATTCCAGTTTTGATGAAAGTAGCATGTATGGGGATTTTTAAATGAAAAAAATATATATTTAGCGTTTTAAAGAAAATAGCATACAAAGAATAGTTGACATGGGAATGTAAGTATCAGCTTTAAGGGGGGGTTAAAAAGAATACACAGGACAATAGTAGAATAAGACAAATGTTCTCCTAGCAGGGACAGGGAACAGTTTGAGCTAAGAAGGTCAAGTGAAACAGCAGGGATAGACCTTTAATAAAATTGTACACATAGAGCCATGTACACAAAAGGCATTGAGTAAAGCATGCACATTTCAAATGTGGTCAAAAACCAATTACTAATTAAATATTTGACCAACATTTCTATAGAGAATCCTACATCGCTCTAGTTAGTTTTGAGAATGCATCTAAATTCCCTCTTTCCAGCTCACTCTGCCCAAATGCTTTAAAATGATCTCCTGTAGCAAGCCATTATAAATAATACAGCAATAAAACTGTGGTGATCTATGTTAGTTGGAAATCCAAATGTCTGTTTTAGTTTAAATGTGAAAGAGTATCAGATATTCAAGATCAAACTTGATGAATATCGTAAGCCTAGAATGAAGACTGGAAGCAAATATGCCAAAACCATAGTGGTTATCTCTCAGTGATAGAAATGTGTACATTTTCCATATTTTCTGTTATTTATCCTTGTTTTCTAAACTTTTTCTAAGTAGAATATGCTATCTTAAGTTATTAAAACAACATATTTTTTTCCTGTTATGTTTTTAAAATTTCTTATGAAAATAACTGGTGAATCCAGTGCAAAGAGTACATGACAAAGTTAGAAAGCTTTGACTGGGGTCTGGCTGGGGTTGACAGATAAAATATAAATTTGAATTTCAAATAAACATCAAATAATATTTTAGTATGTCTCATGCAATATTTGGTACACAGTTGTATAAAATTCAAATTTCATTGGGCAACCTTTGTTTTTGTTTGCTGAATCTGACAATCACAGGCGGCCTTATTCTACCCCTACCTAGCCGTGTGACTTTAGATAAGCCAATTTACTGACAGTTGTGTTTCCTGATCTGAAAAATGAGATGATTAAATTAAGTTACTTTAAGGACTCTTTGCAGCTTTAAAATCCTAAGCTAATATGCTGAATGAAGTTTAGGCCCCTGTGCAGCCCACATCCAACTACCACTTAATAAGGGCACAAAGACCCAGCTCTCCTGCCTCAGTTCAGGGCTGTCTCAGCTCCAGAGCTCCCCGTAGGATCAGCTGGGGCTCTTGTTGCAAAGTGTGGCACAGTTCATCTCCTTCCATTCCCCTCACTCCCTTCCAGGTGCTTTCCCCTGGAGAACTCCCCAGTAACTGTCTTGCATCCAAAGTCTGCCTCAGAGTCTATTTCCTCTTCAAATATAAATGCAAATAAGTAAAATACCAATTTTTTTAATAACACACATGGATGGATGAGATTCGAAATATACTATATAATTATAATATATAAGACCATGTAATTATAATACCACCACTGCATAAATACCTCAAGATAATAAATATAATACACACTTAAATAATTATACATATGTGAATAAATTTAGTGTGGATAGGGGAGTAATGAGGGAGAATTATAACAGTTTGTGAAGACGGCCAAGATTACACATTAACAGAAGCAACCTGGTCCTGGGAGTGTAAGAGGCAGCTATTCCTAAGTGAAAGAAAGCATGACTGAGGCTAGGATTAGGGGACCAGAGAAGGAACTTCAGTACTAAGGGAGGAAAGATGATGAGGAAGCATAGGGGATATTAAGCTGGGACATTAAGTAAAGACCACCAGACTGAGACTCGTGAGGCCAGGAATCTACTTCTCACTGCCTACCCATCTGATCATAAATGGTCACTTGCTTGTTCTGGGCTCGTGTTTCTTTAGCTATAAAAGGAGGAGGTGGTGTAAGATTATTTCCAAATCTTATCCTGTTCTAAAAGAATATCCTGTCATTATGATTTAAGATTTCCTGTCACTGGCATGCCCTTGACAAGTTTTCTCTATCTATAATTTTACTTAAACCCAGAATTATAGTACTCAGTGTGTGTGCGTGTGTGTGCGTGCCCACATATTTGGTGAAGGACATCGTGTTAATAAAGAAATTCAGTTCAGAAAACTAACATAACTTTGCAATAGTAAACTACCAAATATCATTTGGAAAGAACAAGTTTTTCATGCTTCTGCAGTTGTAGTCATTACTTTCTATGTACGTATGTTCAATAAAAGAAAAGCACAATGCTTTCTACACCCATTTGGCGTTTAAAACAATAACCAACAATTCAAATGAACCAAAACTCCTTAAACATGTCAACTAGAAGAAAGTGCTAAAAAAACTTGAGATATGATGTTGGTAGAATTTTAGCTTTTCTTTAACTGCTGCTCTTGGGTGTTCTTTGACTTTATAAAATAAAACAATGTCTATAATGACACAAGAATATGACTATCCCATAATGCCTTGTTTCCTAACACTCCTTTACAAAATATAAGATCTAATGATCCCGTGAATCTGTACCTGATTCCAGCAGGCTGATAAGCACTTACAGTAGGGTGGCCATGCCTAGGCTAAGGTAAATCCAGCAGTGGGTGAAGGTTAAAGTCTGGTGCACTACGCAACAGCTAGCCCAGGAAGAAATGTCTACTTTCAAGTCCAAATGTGCATTTGCTTGTGACTTCTGTTGTTCTAGCCATTGCCATAACATCAATGCTTCTGCTCCCTTATTTCATATTTCACTAAGTAGGAAACAATTCCTGAAGACTGGCTTGGGCACAGTGAATTTCCTAGTTATTCCCTTGCTTGGCTGGCATGGATTGATACTAAAAGGGCATGTGTAGAACACACATACAGAAGTCCGGGAAACCATAGGGCCAAATTCATAATAGTTCACAAGTTCCTACTGGCACTTCCCAGTTATTTATGCAAGAAGTCTGAATCAACTCACTCAAACCTCTTTCTCTATTGTCCTTCTCTTAATTAATATTGCTGGGAAAAAATACTTAAGTGCTCAAGTGTTTGTTTTCCCAGAAGCTGAGGAATGTTGACACAATTCCAATGCTTTTCGTAATTACTGGACATGAAAAATGAATAGTTTGTGATGTATGTCAACTTGCTAAATTGTTTTAGGAGACAAACTTTATTTTTCTAACAATAACAGAATGCAAATAGTTTTACTGCAAGAAGAATATGCCTGTCTGACTTACATGCCTCTCTCTGCCTTAAAATTCAACTTGAACTTACTAGTAACAAACAACAAATCTTAGGTTTCTAAACAGTCCTATAATTATAAAGCTTCTTTTACCTTAAATTCCCTCAAGAAAATACACACCAATACTAAAAGCAAAATGCAGACATTGTTATAAACTCAGCAGCAGTGATATTTAGGTACAATAGGTTACTGTTAAACACCTAGCAACACTAGTCCACAAGACAGGGAGAAAATAATTCAATCAAAACAATGTTTCCAATAAATTGTATATAAATGCTGAGTAAATGGTTTAATCGTGATCATTGATTATACATGGTAGTGCTCTTGTTCCCTAAGAATTGAGATTAGAGGAAAAATTATTTTTTCACTTTAATGTATTTTAGTTTATAAAATAATATATACCTTGCCTGCCATCTATTCACAGGAAACATACTATCTGAATGCAAAATAATGGGCATTACTTATGCCCTTTGTAGTACCAATATTGCAGCCACTGAGGCCTTCTGTTCCTAAAATGTGATCATTTTCATTATTGTCTTCAATTTAGATGTCAGAATCGCTTCATGTGGGATTCTGCGATATGAGAGAGGGAAAGGGAAAGTTTTAAGGGCTTTATGTATATTACACATATCACTGAATCCTCACAGCTTCTCCATGAGATAGAGACTGTTGTTGTTATTATCCTCATTTTACAGTTAGGGAACCCAAGGCACTAAGTCCTTAAATAATTGGCCCAAGGAAGGTCACATAGCTGATACGGGGTGAAGCCAGAATATGAATTCACAATTCAGTGGAGAGAGAGAGAGGATGATAAAATAATCATAAAGATAAATGTATACATATAAACCAGTTAGCAAACATCCCATTTTCATAGCCACATTAATACTGAGGCAACTGTGAAAGAATTAGTGATGATTACCTGATACGTCAAAAAATGTCTGTGCCCGTCCAGTCCCTGCACTGCTGACAGCGACGCACTCATAGGAGCCTTCATCAGACAAAGTGACCTTTGCAATATCCCAGTTCACACTGGCAGATTCTCTAGGGGTAAGAAAACAGAAACCCTTTAGTTACTACGAAACCAAGACCAAGTTGAAAGCAATGATTCCACTATTTCTTTTGAAGAGTTCATTCAAAAGAACAATATAAAGAAAATAAATTGATAAAACTGCAGAGTTGTTTGTTTGCTTTTTTTTTTAATTGAGACAGAGTCTTGCTCTGTCACTGGGGCTAGAGTGCAGTGGTGTGGGCCTAGATCACAGCAACCTCAAACTCCTGACCTCAAGTGATCCTCCCACCTTGGCCTCCCAGAGTACTAGGATTACAGGTGTGAGCCACCGCGCCACCATGTCCAGTCTGCAGAGTTCTTTTTTTACTTAAAATGACACACCATTTATATTTTAACTAGAAAGGTAAGCTTTTCTACTTTGAGCAAAAGACCCAACAAAGACAATAAATTATTAATATGGAGATTGCAAATTTCTTTAGGGAAATATATTCTGGCTATATCAAAATATAAGATAATAGAGCTGACAAAGAAACATTCATTAAATTCTCTCTCCTTTCCCTATTTTTTCCAGTCTTATGGTCATGTCAGTGGGGATCTTGACCAAGGCAGGTAATCATCTGTAAGTTTGAAGGCAGGAAATCTACTTTTTGATTCTAAAATAATAAAGTCTCCTTAACTTTCTTTTATACAAGCTCCACATTGGGGCTATACACCATATCTGCTTCAACCTATATATACAATGAGAAAAGAAAATAATTGATCAGTTTCATAGTTAAACTTTATCATTTAGGTTAAAAAAATCCCTCTGCTATATTATGTATTCATTCATTTAATGAATATTCTTTGTCCTCTAACACTGTTCAACTTATTTCTCATTTTCTGGAAATGTCTTAGTAATAGATACTTAATCCTTGTTTAAAAGCATCCAATCATGTACAAAAATAGGCATTATCCTGTTTTAAAATATGGTTGAAATGTCATAAATATTTTTATCATTTTTTTCTTGTACCATCTGTAGCTATTCATAATCTTTTAAAAATTCAAGATACAGATAAGGTGAAAAGCCCATTGTGGTCAAGACATCTTCCACTTGAGTTTCCCATCCAAACACACCATATTAGTCATCAAAAAACCATGAAGAATTGACTGAGCTCTTAATTTGTATTTAGCACTGACCTAGGTGGGGGTTTGTTAGAAAAAATTAAGGTATAAGTTCCTGTCATCAGGAAAGTGAGAAACTAAGCAAAGTCATTGTTCCATATATTGTAAAAGCTGAGAATATTCACTTCAGTTCAGGTTGTTTCCTTTCAGTGCTGTACACACTATGTGCCAATAATTCTTATAGTCACACTCGGGTGGGGGCGGGGAACAGACTAACATTTGACTCTATACTGTACCGATCACTTCAGCTGTATCTGGAATGCTTAACAGTAGTACACTAAGCATAAGTTTGTAAATGTCATTTTCTAGGAGGCACTGGTAAATTCCAGAAAGGTAGGAATTTGGAATATATACATCTTTGGTATTTTCTACAGTGCCTACTTCAGAGATGAGCATATATTAGGATTCATTAAAAACTTAGATTCATGGAAATTTTAGAACAGAAAGTGACAATTCTCCTAGTCTCAAATACCTCTTTTTAAAAATGAGAAAGTTGAGATACAAAAGGGACAAATGATTTGTTCAAAGGCATATAACTAGTTTACTAGTCACTTAAAGAATATTCTCTACAGTTACACTTTTTCCTCTCTTGTTTATAAAATATTACATGAAAATAATTCTCTTTTTCATGTAGCCTTCTCAGTTGACATTAAGCACTATATGGCCACAATAAAAAAAAGTTTTACAATTGATCTCATGGAGGCAGAGCAGAATGATGGTTACCAAAGGCTGGGAAGGGTAGCGGGGAGGGGGGCATAAAGTGAGGCTGGTTAATGGGTACAAAAATATATAGTTAGATACAATGAACAATATTTGATAGCACAACAAAGTGACTATAATCATCAAGTTAGGGTACACTTTAAAATAACTAAAAGAGTGGAATTGGAATTTTCCTAACCCAAAGAAATGTTAAATGCCTAAGGTGATGAATTTCATTAATTCATATTGTATGCCTATATCAAAACATCATATGTACCCTATAAAGATTTACAGCTATTATGTACCCATAATAATTAAAAATAAAATTAAATTAAAAGACTTAAAGGGATGGACTTTGGAATAGGGAAAAGAACATGTCACATAGGAATGTGCCCTGCTGCTAATACGCAAACCAATTCTCTCTTACATCCCCTGGTGACCAAAGTGACTGACACAAACAAACATTAAGTCACATGTTTCATATTATTAGGAAATCTAGGGCAGAGACATGTGCGTGAACCAGGGCTAGAGCATCAGCCTATCATCACCCATGCCTGATTTTGTATCTAAACTCTCATATCCAAAGAGCTTAATACATGTCAGCAAAGCATGTCACTTCTCTGGGCCACAGAGCTGGGAAAATGAAGAAAAGAATTCTGTGGCTTAACTCCCAGAAACTGTGTGAAACTAATGAATTAATGTTCATAAAGAATCTTAAATGTCTTTGAAAAATATTACTATTTAAACATAAAGCAGAATTATTTGATATCATCTGTCAGTTATGAAACTTCATTATTTGATTGATATCCTGGCCAGTTATGTTGCTGGTTATTAAATATGCAGCTAAGTAAATCATTAAGATATACTATGTAAGAAGCAGGAAATACTACAGTTCAATCTTTAAAGAATGGAAAAATTTTCTAAAGTTATGATAAACATTCCTGCCATAAATTTTTGCTTAAAATGATCCCTCATAAAGAGATTGCATAAGTTAAGACTGTCAAATATTTAACATCTTATGGAACTTATGTTAATATTGAATTAACAGTGTAAAGGATTGGTAAAGTAATTCCTAGCATTTTTCCCAAAATGTAGTTTGTTTCATAGTAAGTTAAAGGCAACATTTTCCAAAACTTGTTTTCCTCTAGTCTTCAAGCTCTACTCAATTTTTATCATTAGATTATCTGTATTTATTTTTAAAAGTCTTTTTAAAAGTCACCCAACTTCACAAAGACAAGTTGGTGCCCTCTAGCCCACTTCTGTTGATTGTTATAAGCAGGGGCCACATACGCTCTGGTCCACCTGTCTCCCCTCCTGCAGCACAAACTGCCCCTCTCTGATCTTACCTATTACCCTTCCCCTCCTGGCTCACTGGGCTCCAGCCATACTGGCCTCCTTCCCGTCTTCCTTTCCCACATGCCCAGTCCACTCTGGCCTTCTTGCATTTGCACTTGCTCTTTCTGGTATGTAAATGCTCCTCCTGGGATATCTAGATGACCATCTCTTTTACCCTCTTCAGGTTGCTCATATGCCCTTTACCTTGAATTTTTTTTTTTTTTTTTTTTTGAGACAGAGTGTCCCTGTGTTGCCCGGGCTAGAGTGAGTGCCGTGGTGTCAGCCTAGCTCACAGCAACCACAAACTCCCAGGCTTAAGCGATCCTACTGTCTCAGCCTCCCCAGTAGCTGGGACTACAGGCATGAGCCACTATGCCTGGTTAATTTTTTTCTAGATATATTTTAGTTGGCCAGATAATTTCTTTATATTTTTAGTAGAGACGGGGTCTCGCTCTTGCTCAGGCTGGTCTTGAACTCCTGAGCTCAAACAATCCACCCGCCTCGGCCTCCCAGAGTGCTAGGATTACAGGCGTGAGCCACCGCGCCCGGCCCTACCTTGAATTTTAAAATCACAAATTGGCCAAAACCACATGCACTCTACCTACCAGTATTATTCATCCCAATTAACCTGCTCTACTTTTTGCCATGGCACTTATCAGATTCACTTACCGTAATACTCTAAATCAGATTCAGAGACATGTTTACCCTGAAGCCAGCGAAGCTAAAGCTTCATGCCCTCTTATTTGCAAGGTTCCCTTCCAAGGTTTGGTAACTAACGTTGTATTCCGAATTCTGCACTCTTTGTCTTAACAAGAGACTCTCAAATGATATCAAATTCAGATTCTATAAAACCTGAGTCAATATTTGAAAGTATTCTAGCATTTATTATATTTGTCATCTGTTTTCTTTCTCCTTCCATTACAATATAAGCTCCACAAGGGCACAGATCTGTATCTGTTTTCTTCACTGCTATATTTCAGGCTATGAAATAAATGAGAATTTCCAGTGAAAAAGTGCATTAAAATAGGTATCTATTTGTATTTACATGTTTAAAGCTAAAATTATTACTGATAGAAACAATTACACACTTAAAATACTGGTCTACTCCAAGTGTAACTCCATCTCTGGCAAAGCTCAAAGTAAAGGGCAAAAGACTCTCAACAGAGCAGAGAATTCGGCCTGGCTGCAGGTAGTATCCTGGGGTTTTCTCGGGCATTGTAACTTTGGGAGCATCTAGGAAAAAAAACACAGGCAAGAAGGTCACAATGATGTTGGGTATTTCTTGTTAATCCATTCAAAAGCTTCATACCTAAATTATCCCAGTAAGCTCACTGTGTTCCAATTAATCCAAATCCCTAAAAGTTAACTATCTTTATTTGTTCAAAGCTGATTCATTTCTGGGTGTCTCCACAGATAACTTACTATGGTATTGATTGAACCTAAGACTTTGTTGATTTTAAGACACCGTATTTTTTGTACTACCCAAGGTAAGAAAAACACTACCCAAATAAGTTATTAACACAATATATCATTAGTTGTAGAACATATTTTATTTCAAAAATGTAAGAATGCACATATCTTAGAATCAAAAACATAGGGTAGTTTTTCCAAAAGGAATGGTAAAAAATGGTTTTTAGGAATCCATTAGATTTTTGGCATTCAATTTAGGGGCTAAGCCAACTGTTAACTTTGAATATTTGATATGAGGAAATATTGAGGTTGGCTCTATTCTTACCATTCTACAACTATTAAACCATACCTATGAAGTTACTCCTAAATTTCCCAAATCACTCCCTTATATATAAATGATAAATTGTGTCCTTCCACCCAATAGTACAATTTTAAAAGCAATCCTTCTATATCTCTGTCATGGTTTAAGCTACAATTCTAAAGTTTGTGTCAGAGTTCAGTCATAGTTCAAGTATAGATTACTTGAAATGCCGCTTGACGCCTCCAAATAATCTCTGATCTGTGATCTCATCTCCACATAACAGCAAATATATAAGTAACTAGTTTACCTATTAACTATTAATAAATAACCAAATAAATACAGTGATCACCAGTTTAAAATAAACTTCCCATGGAGTAAAAGGTTTCTGACAACAATATATAAACATTTAGCTGCTTCATATAATTTAATCAAAAATATGTGCCAGACATTTTTAGGAGAAGGAAGGGTACCAGAATTTCCCAGTTCCAGTTCTTACGTTGATTAAAGTAATCAAAATTCTCAGATCTACCATCAGTGAGATTTAACATGAAACTTTGGATGTGCTAATAAATGGTTAAGAAAAACTGTTACCTAAGTGCAAATGCCCATTAATTTGGTGACACAGTAACAATGTGACAATATTATTTTTTATTTTATAGTCCCTTATGTCCCTATGGAACCATATCACCCCCTTAAACTATCAATATTCCAGTGATGAATAAAATGATGTCTCACCTGGGACAATACTAGAAAAGGAAACACTTGATACTCTCTGGAAGAGGTAATCATCTTTATCATAGCCTGTTACTTTGAGAAAGAAAGCTTCATTTGGTGGTATAAAGTCAGAAATATTCCATATGCCATAAGGTTTTCGATCTGGGTAATACTTAACAGGAATGGTCTTAAGAGAACTCCCTGAGATACTCAGAAGTTCAAGACGATCTACTCTAGCTGGAATGGAAATTCCCGAAGTATTCAGCAGCACATAGGTAGGTATTCCTATGAGAGAAAGATTTTGTTATCATTTACAAGAAACATGCAGTTGAGGTTATATATCACATAAGTATTTCATTAAAACAACATATGAGTACCATAAGGATGAGTACTGTAGCGTGTCCTACAAATTGTGGACCAGTTGTAGAATTGTTTCTACCTAAAAGATAGTTTGTGCATGACCAGAGAAACTTAGGAAATCCTAGGTAATTATTTTTATAGTATTTCAACTGTGTTTATATGTAAAAACTTAAAATTGTGAATATTTTGTTATTTGATGTTTGATTACATGAATAATTTTAAAGATTCACTATTTTGTATCATTCTAGAAACTGCAGCAATAAAAATAAATGAATAACCAGGAAAAAAGTTTTTAAGAGTTACAGTGTGAGCTTTCTTTTTAGCTATAAAACTGTAAATCTTAATGAATGACTAAAATGAGAGAAAGAACAAATTTAAAAATCAACAACAATTTTATCTTGGAATATACATGGTGTGTTTAACTTTTTAGCTATATACACAAACTTCAACTTGACAAGGCAATTTATCAATTTTAGTAAGAAAAAAGCCTCAATATCTAGGTTAGTAGTTCTCAAAATTTAGTAAGTGTAAGAATCAGTTGAGGTGCTTGCTAAAGTACACATTCCTGGGCTCTAGCTTCTGTGGTTCTAATTCAGGAGATGTGAAGTGGGGCCCAATAATCTAATTTTTTTTCTAGGCAGATTCTCGCTCTGTCACCAGGCTGGAGTATAGTGTACAATCTATAGCTCACTGCAGCCTCAAATTCCTGGGCTCAAGGGATCCTCCCTTCTCAGCCACCTGAGTAGCTAGGACTACCAGACTCCAGCCATAACCAGCTAATGTTTTTGTAGAGACAAGGTCTCACTATGTTGCCTGAGCTGGTCTTGAACTCTTGGCCTCAAGCATTATCTCCTGCCTCAGCCTCTCAGAGTGCTGGGATTACAGGTGTGAGTCTCCGCACCTAGCCAGGAATCTTAATTTTGAATAAGCACCTTGAGTGACTTTGATATTACTGGTCTTGGGACTATACTTTGAGAAATAGTGACTAGGCCAAGAAAGCAATCGCATTTAAGGTAAAGATGCTATGATTCTCAATTTTATTGAACACTACAAAATTATAAAATCATAGTCAGAGAAATATTCTGTACTTGGATATGTATCATGCCAATGTAAGTAATATGCACATACAAACCTTGCACTGGTCTGCTGACTGTTTTTTTGAAGTCCAGGGTGGGGTTTCGGGAAAAGCCAGCTCGGAAATCAATAGTACTGAGGCCAGTGATGCGCACAGAGTGCCTGCCACTGCTAGAAGTCTGAAAATGTTTAATGACAAACCCAGTCAGCAGCTGATCCAGGATGCTGGTCACACTAAACCATAACCAGTACGGTAAACTGCAGAATGCTTAATTAGAACTGATATCCCATAATTGATGCTCTGATCTGGATGTTCTAAACTTAACCGTGATTCCACATTTTAAATGTCAGTTTTGTAGTATGTGTCCCATGAGGACTGCTCTAAAATACAATTCAGTACTATATTTCATACCTAATGGTAAAATACGTGTTTTGTCACTAGTGAATGACCTTTAAGTAAATCTGTAAAAGTTCCACGAGGGCATGGATCTTTGTTTTGTTCACTGTTGTAACATGGTAAATGTTCAGCAAATATCGATGAAATAAATGAATGAAGACTAAATCTTCTCCCATACATAACATCCAGGTTCAATTTTGGAAAATATTTCCTTTTTCGTTGCCTCTAGGACATTAGAGCCAGGATAAACAAATGAGTTGACCACTTTCCAGGTTTCAGCCAACTGGCGTCCTCAGCTCAGCAGTGTTCTAGCAAAGGTAACTCAGTGTTCTCTAATGTACACACATGAGAGGTAACATTCATAGGGTGTCAGACAGGTGGGAGGTAGGAAGAAGGGATGGGTAAATTCACACCTAATGGGTGCGGTGCACACCATCTGGGGCATGGACACTCTTGAAGCTCTGACTTGGGTGGGACAAAGGCAATATATGTAACCTAAATATTTGTATCCCTCTAATACTCTGAAATAAAAAAAAAGAAATAAAAAAAAAGGTAACTCAGTGTTTGTTAAAAAAGCAGACTCCTGAGCTCCAGCCCAGATTTACTGAATCAGAATCTCTGATCATTGGAGAATAGGAATATGCATTTCAAAACCACCAAAGACTTATGAACAAGAGTTCAACATTATTTTACTACCTTGAACACCAAGAGTCTGTCTCAAAATAAGATTCCCGCAATAATACTAGCATTTAAGTAGAAGTAGGAGATGGGAGAGAAAAAAAATTATATAACACCAGGATGAATCTCAGCTACTCTCAACACTGAGAAGGAGTATCATAGCAATAATAGAATGCCCTAGAAATACACACACACACACACACACACACACACACACACATATAAATATATGTATAAAAATCTAGTGAACAGCCAGATAAAGTTACACCATGGTTAAAGATGGGCCACCTCCAGAGCTCTTTAAACTACACAGTATTCCCTGTGGCTCCTTGTTATTTGGCAATGTGGAGAGGAATAATGAAAAGCTACATCCCTGTTGCTACCAACTTTCTTCCTCATTGAGCAGAATCTGCAAGAACTCAAAGGTAAGGAAAATGAAGTGGAGGGAAAAAGAAAAAACACATCATCCCAAAAACAGTATTGCTATATTCTTGGCATAAATGATGCTGCTAATTGTGATTTTTATTTGCATATGGGTTACAAAAGATTGTATATGCAAGTTTAGGGATCTCAGTACCACCACATATTCCATTATTTCTAAAGGAAAATGTGTTATAAATTCCATATGATTAAAAAGGAAACTATAGATCATGACCCAATTTTAAATCAGGGATTTCCTACAGAGTTATATAAAACCTTACTGAGTTTCACATCAACTTCTTTAGATAATGCAGAGCTTTATTGAAGATACTATCACCTACTAATTTCACGTAAGTCAATCAAAATGCTCAGATTTATTCACTGACACTATGTATTACCATTAGTGGCCTTGCTGCTCAGAAAGTCCCTTATGATAAAAAAGCTGCTGAGGTTGCCAGGGCAAATATGACACATAATTTGCCAAATGACTGCTGCCAAGAGCTAATCATCTTGCCAAGTTCTGCTCATAAATCAACTGACAAAGTTTCCTTTAAAAAAAAGTAGTACTTATTTAATAACATTTGAGTGAAAATGTTAGAAATTATGCAAGTGTTTGAATATATATTATATTCTGTTGCTAAATAATATATTAAAAATAAAGCAGATTCAATGAATAGGGAGCCCCTTATAAATTACATAAAATTATTATAAAATAAATTAACTTTGACCCTTAAAATACCACATTCATTAACAAAGCATGGGGAAGTAAGAATGTAGGCTTACTCTTCTCTGAGCAATGCTAAAATATGAATAAGTAATCAGTTAAATAACAAAATATCTTAGTTTCATGTTTCTATATTATACTGTAAACAGTAGAGATGTCTGCATAAAATGGTTTTCAATTAAAAGGTATCTCCACGTGAGTCTGTTTTTATACAACTTTGGATTAACCAGAGTAATGGGAACAAAGAACATACCAAATGAAACAAAATTATTGTTTCAATATGTAATAAAAAGAAAAAATTTAAGCTAATTTAGTTTAAAATGACCTCTGATATTAATTCATGCATTTATTAATCTTTAGTCATTCTCTTAAAGATTATAATACTTGAACAGTATTTTAGGAACACTAAACGTCTCATTAAATTTCTTCGTGAGAAAGTGCCAATAGTTTGATATCTATTAAACTATTACTTTAGTCTGTTTCTTATTTGAGCCCCGTTTTTAAAATATTAGAATAATAGGAACAAAAAGATTCTATGCATAATAATGGTAAAATCAATAAGTAAATAGAAGAAAGAGGAGAAAGAAATATTAACATCTACAAAATGCATACTATGTATTAGGCTTACTCTGTTACATAAATTATCACTTTAAATCCTCATGACAGTCTCTATGAGAGAGTACTATTATTATCTTCATTTCACAGTTCAGAGAGGTTAAGTAACTTGCTCAGAGTAACAAATAAAGCAGGTGGCAGAGTTGGGCTGGGAACTCAGTGAGGGTCCAGAAACCAAACTCTACAGCTTCCCCACAAATTTCTCATGATGATTTCAATAAATTCGACTATGTTCGTTTAAGGGTAAAAGTTGAAATATGTTGAACAGCTCTGCACAATAGAAGGAGAGTAATATGGAACCCCTGAGACTACACAGAGGACAGAAGCAGAGAAATGTAATAGGAAGGTAAAAAGGCAGGGAGACACAAGCTGTGTCTTCCAGACACAGCCCCCATATCTACAGGTAAATCTACTAAACTCACAAAATGCTAGTTGTTGATGGATTTCCTGTGCAGTTTTGAAGGGGCTGAGTTTTGCCCTGCATCAAAGTACAAAAGGTTAGAATCAACACAGAAATAACCAGGGGGCAAGAAAGCCATAACAAAGTAAGCATTCAGGAAACTGCAGAAATGTTGGGAGAAGGCTTTGAATTCTCAAAAGCTGTGAATCTGTTAGAGCTGGAGGAGAACCGAATGATGGGAAAGTCTTGGAGGGGCAAAAACAATTCAGCTAGTTCTGCAACTGAGTCAAGCAGGGAGGCAGCCCAGCCACATTTCTTCCCCTTTCTTTCCCTTCCAAATGATTTTAGTTATCTTAGCATCATTTTCTATATATGTAATAAAATTAATGAGGCCAAAATTATCATCCTAATATTGCTCTACTTGGTCTTTTATATCATGTAGATTCAACCTGTGACTTACATTAAAATTAGAATGTGACTCCAAAAAGCATCTCTCCACCACAGAACATCTTAAAGTATCACTCTTGCATAGAGCTAACTAACCTCATGGTTTCTGCAGTTAAGAGGGAAATCTAGGAGCAGCATACTGGCTCAGAGCACATAACCAGAAAATTTCTAGACACCAGACACTGGACAGGGTTTATATGTGCTAGAAATTCTGAGAGTTGTGTTTCAAGTAGTCAATTTAATTATACAAGTTTTAAAAGTCCATAATGAGCTGCATTACCACTCTGAGTGAGGAGTATCATCTTCACCAAGTTGTGAAAGATGAGTCAGGAAGACACAGGCTGCTGCAGTGTGATCAGAGGTGAGACAGTCAGGGTTTGGCAAAGATGTGGTCATACTAGATTTATACTGGCATCCTCAGATTGCAAGTAAGTTAGCCTTGACCTACAAGGTTGTAAAAAAAAAAAAAAAAAAAAAAAAGGAGGAGCAGAGTGGCCCAGAGTCTAAGTCTCTGAATTGGAGTAAGAGTAAGACTACCAGGAATGAAGAAGCGGACCAGGCTGAAGTACCACAGAACAAGCACCATGGAGAGCTCCAGTGGAAAATTATTAATAGTTGCTCCTTTGAGATCTCAGCTCAGATCTTTCTGGTCAGCTCTACTGCAGATGGATCTACTTCTTAGTTTAAGAGAGAAGGTCTATTACATACCTGCCTATATTGAAAGTCCCTTCAGGGCACTAACTATGTCATATTCATCACCTGCAGAAAGTTACTCAATAGGCATTTAATAAATGATATTACAGCTATCCAGCTGCCTGGTGTTGATGCTTTTCCTTAGATTCTCCTAAGACCAGCTAATGTCAGATTCATCAAGAATTCATTGATTTTTTTCTAGATGTACTATGCTAAGTATGTTCACACGTTAGCTAAAATAATCCTACTACGTACAAAGATAATTTTATAGCACCATAAAGAAAAAGAAGCTCAAAAAACTGATTAGTTACCTTGGTTTAGACAGCAAGTTAAATGTCAATTATTCCAAGTTCAATGCTTTTCCTATAGTACCTCAGTCTATGCATAGTATTTTAGGATAGCATATCTCTGGGTAGATTTGGACCCCATAGCATAGAAAACAGTAACATTCTCCAACATTTGTTTGCCATCCTACATTTCTAAGTACCCTTTCAGTTATGAGGGGTCAGGTCAGTGGGGTGTTGTTGATAAACTCCTCTCAAAAATGAAAGACCTGATTTTTGGCATTTTTCAATTTCCTTGGTATAAATACTACCATTATGGCTGATTTCTAGCTCCCAATGTGATGTCACTGAACACAAAGTTAGGAAGAGAATCACATAATTCTCTCTCCAAGAGCCATTATGAGCCAGCGCCCACATACCATTAGGCCATGATAATAGTTCTGGTCAATGAGTTATAAAGGGAGTGAAATGTGGCACTTCTGGGATGAGAAAGAAGTAACACAAATCCCTTCTTTTTATTTATTCAATGCACATTCTTCAGGTTGTTTTCCCACTACAGTGACAGGAGGCTGAATGTTCTAAATTATGGTGGAGCCTCCATTAGCTTGACTGCCTCAGAGACTGAGGAAAGCAGAATATCCTGTCAAACCCCATGGAACGTGGAGTATTAGTGAGGAATTAACCTTCTTATATTAAGCCAGTGAGAATTCCTCCTAATATTAAAGGTGAAACCTGACCTGTTATAAACTGAATTAAAATTTGATTGATAGAGTTGGTTTTTATTTCTCTCTCAAAAGAGTTGTTTTATAAAATAGCAAATATGTCCAACGTAAAAAAGATAAAAAACAAAAAAACTTCATGTATCTTCATTAAAAGAAAGTATAAATACAATGTACAATTTACATATACTTAAGAGAATAACTAATTTAATTAACCTATCCATGTGCCAGAAACTAAGCAATTTTACCAACATCCCATTTAATCATGACAATGTTAAGCAGCCATTATTTTTCCCCATTTTCCTCAAATTTAGGGAGGTGAAGTAATTTCTCCAAGGTTAAATAGGTATTAAGTCATGCATCTTGAATTCAAATAGATATCCAGCTCTTTTCAAAGTATTTGCTCTTAAACAGTATACCATTCTTTACAAATTAAAGAATATGATAGTCTCAATCAAATATTAAGAACCTACTGTGAGCTAGGCATTGTACCAGATACAAAGACATAGTAATGCCAGCTAGATTTAGATATCAATGTATTGGGCATTGTGCATTTGGAGAAATGTGATGATAAGAACAGAAATGTATTCAAAGCATAAAATAAATTCTATTTACATATATGTTCACACACATATACATATATACATTTATATATACCCAAGTGTATTTGTGACCTAACTGTACAAATATCTTTTTTTATAAAGGAAACATTTCATTTGGTTGATAGTTTGATATTGGCAGGCCAGTAAACTGGAAAATTTTCCAGGAAAAATCCACCATGAAACATTTCATTGACCCAAAACATTAAATTAATGCCACACCTAATAGTCAGACTATTTAAATAACACACCTAGTGTAGTCTACAGGCTCTTTCAAAAGAGTCACCAGGTGAGAATAACAGGAGGCCAGTATAATAATCTTCTTGTGTGGTCTTTTGTAAACTTGAGGTTGATTTAATTATGATTCCTAAACAAGCTTATGCCACTTGAGTATGATTTCTCAAATATCCTTACTTGTAGAAAATTCATTAGTAGGCTCTGGCAACTAACATAACTATCCAAAACTAAAATATTTCTGCTAGTCTCAGAATCTCAAGATAATCATGTGGTTGGGTACATTCCCTTCTCTACTTGGGAAATTTTCCAAAGACAGTTTATCTAAATTTGCTTAATGGAAACATACCCCAGGGGATGTGTTAAATTATATGATCACATTGATAATCCTAGACTAATAAAAACATTTTGTATCACCTAAACCCATTGGGTGCTAACAATTATTTAATGACTGTATAGGGAGTTTCCCTTAAGAAGCAGAGGACAAAATTTGGCCCAAGAGTTTCTGTGGTTATATTCAAATACTCTATACATAGATATAGCTGCTTAAATGGAAAATTCATATTGCTTCTCAAAAATAAGATCCAGGGTTTTTAGCTTCTATACAAATGGAAATTTAGAAGCATAAAACAATCTTCTCTTCTGTTTTTAATAAAACTTTATGTTCCTTTCAGTTAATTCTTTTCAACATGCTTTACCTGGATCAGAGGCAACCTAAAACATTTGAATCATTTATATGAATTATGCAAATGAGTTGACTCATTGTCTCTGTTTAGTGAAAGTGCCCTAATATGTCACAGTAAAGTACTTAGAAAGGAAACCACAAGAGAAAAAAAAACTGCCACTCTCTTAGCATTTTAAATCATGAATTCATTAGTATTCTGTGCCAGTATATCCACTATAGGCTAACTAAACCAATTCTTCTGCCTGCTTCCCTAGATATCTATACTAGAATAAATACATTAATTTTGTATTCACAAATATTTCTATAGCTCTTCTCATGCACTGTGGCATATACGAGTGACAAAATCTGGTCTATAGTTAAATAGGGAGAGAAAATATGTACAAAAATAAAAATGATACAAGGGAGAAATTAATCCAAAAGGGAGATGCAGAAAAATCTAGTAGAAAGCCAGAGGGAAAAGAGAGCATTTTAGAGGAAAAAAAAAATCTGACAAGGCTTGATGAAAGTCTTGCCATTTGAGCTGAATGTTGGGGGACAGGTATAAGTCAGACTTCAAGGAAGGACATTCTAGAGAGAAAGAACAGCTTGAAAGAATGTGGTAAGAGAACGTGGTTGGGGGAAGGAGGGCGCACAAAATTGTATTTGACTACAGTGTAAAGGCAAGTGATGGAAGATAACTAGAAAGATTGGCTAAGGCTCAAGTGGGTGGTCCTTGAATACCATGGTAAGGACAAGTAACAGACAGACTGTTCTGCACACTTCAGATAAAAACTGTTATGTGAAAAAATCCAAAATCCATTCTTAATTCCACTGATAAAGCAGACCCTTTCCAGACAGAGGGCAGGGGAGCTAGCACCAGGGACATACTATCTAATCTCAGACATTTCTTGAGAAAGCGCAAATGTGAAACGTTTATCATTCATGAGCCATCCAAAAGGGAGATCCAAAGTCAACAGCAATATTTATGTCAGCAGATTCAGTGCAATTTCCTTTGCACCAACATGATACATTCTTTTGGTATTTCACATACGAGCAAAAGAAGTTTATTATTTTTAAGTTGCATTGTAACGCTTATCTTTTGTTTAGTTGTTGTTACCACCAATCCTACACTAAAAATGGTGTAAATCAGAACTGGA
Source organism: Lemur catta (assembly GCF_020740605.2). Classification (NCBI taxonomy): domain Eukaryota; kingdom Metazoa; phylum Chordata; class Mammalia; order Primates; family Lemuridae; genus Lemur; species Lemur catta. Next base: position 21,175,661 of record NC_059150.1, on the reverse strand, counting down.
GGCTCTTTTGGTAAGGACTAGATATACATTTAAGACAATATGATAATAGATACTGTGTCTTTTTATTGTTCCCTTAATTATAGGAGACTGAGCTTAGAGACTTGTCTAAACAGAGTTCTCATCACCTCATCACCCTATCTTCACTCTCCTTTCTCATAGACTAATCCTTGGCACTTCTCTGTTCTAATTATTAATTAAAATGTGCTTTGTGTCCATTAAGTAAGTAGCACAGAACATGGGCAAGAGCAGAAACTCAGCAAATGTTTACTGAATGGGTGACTGAATGAATAGATGTGTTTGGCAAAAGGTAAAACAATAGTCAAGCAACATCCCTCCTCTAGGCAAGAGTCTTACTAGAGGAAATACCACTGGTAACAATCCAAATCTCCTGAAAATAGGTTCAAACACTTCATAATAAAGTGCTAATAACATGGAAGAATGGCATCATTTGCACATATTTCACAGTTGATAATGGATTACTGAATGTCACTATTCAGAAAACAAAAAAAAAATTACCTCAGTGGACTTGCTAGCTCAGGACACTGCTGGCTTAGGCCATGCTTAAATTAAAGTATTTAGGAGATGAAGAGACTCAGCACTTCATATGTTCCTTCCTGCTGTGGTCACAGAAAGTCAGACTCAACACTAGTGATATATTGGGAAGGTCAGTAAAAATAACTGTAACATCAATTTGGTCACATTTATTTAAAATATAAATATTATGGCAGCAAAACGCTTCATCATTGCCAATCTAAGGCACTGAATAAATACTGAGCAGCTACTGTATGCAAGGAACTGGGTGAATAAAACAGGCAGGTAAGACCATTTCTGTCCATTCATTAAGAAATTACTAGATTTTCTTTCACATTGCCTTTTCATCCATGTCCTTGTATTATCCACCTTGAAAAAAATCCATACTACAGTTTCTATTTTCCCTACAGGGCTTAGAGTTCTAAGAATAGAGAACTGATATCCTAGGATTTGAATGGAATTGCAATGTAAATGCTCATTCTTTAAACTGGGAAAGTTATTGTAGATATTCTGGGAAAAAAAAAAAAAACAGCCGACATGAAAAATGGCTCCTCAAATTTCTATGGTATGTCACCTCCACAGTCATTCACAGCAGCTCATAATTTGGATTATGATCCCATTAATCTCATTTTATGTAAGGAAGCTGAGACAATGAAAGAGTAAATAATGCATGGGGCATCTTCATCTGAGTTCTCCCAAAAAACCTCTAGAGCAAGCTGTTTATTTGAGAAATGCACAGGATGCTAACAGGAAAAAGAGAAATGATACAGGAAAGGGACTAGGCCAATAAAGGGCATGCTTTTAAGCCTGCTCCCACAGTGGACGCCTGGAGCTTGTTCCTTCAGGGGCTAAAAGCTGCTCCTGATGGGTATTAATTCCTTAGCAGAACAGCCTTCTCCTGTTCTAGAAAAAACCTCTCAGACAGAAATGCAGATATTGGATTTGGAAGTAGGCCAGAGCACACTAAAAAGTCTGAGAAATATTGGCAAGTCACTCAGAGCATCTGCTACACGCACAATTTGCAGGAGAACTAGATCTCTAATACACAGTATCCTAAATTTTGAGTGTATATTTTTTCCTCCATCCTGCCAAAATACAATGCTTTCTTAGAGTAAATATAAACCGCTTAAGATAAGTCTTGGATACAGACACCATTTGGTGTTAAAGAAAACAGTGACTATAGATCCACCCAATAACAACAGCCAACGGTACTTGAATACTTGCTTTGTAGCAGAAACCATGCTAAGTATTTCATGTGTATCATCTTAATGCTCAGCCCAATTCTATGAAATAAAAGATTGTTAGCGGCATTGCTACATTACAGAGGAGGAAAGCCAGGCACAGAGAAGTTCGGTTCCCAAGGCAGTACAGCTGGTAAGAGGTGGCATTGAGATTCAAATCCGGGCAGTCCACACCAGAACCCATGGCCCACATCATTATTCTCTATTGGCTCCATCTCTGATTATTTTGGAAACAGAAGGGGATAATAAAATCAATTTACAGATTTGATGATAGGAAAACTATCCTGGAATTTTAAGTTTATCATGTGGCATCGAGGATGCTCATGGTATCAAAACTTAACACTTCCAAATTCATGTGATCGTGAGACACCCCCTACAAATGCGCTAATGTATGCTGTTTTTTATTAAAAGTGCTCTCCATGTTTGTAAACGTATATATAAATATTGTATATATTTCATAAAACATGCTAACATCGAAATAAAATAATAAACAGACTTTGTGAAATAACAGTACCTTCACTGTCCACATCCCAGCCTCTGGCTCTTTTACATTCACCACTTTGGCAGAGTTGTGGATATTTAATAGCTCATTCAGGCCAAATCCCTTTTTTATCAGCTTCCCTGAAAGACAGACATAAAGGTAACAAGCATAATTTTTCTCTTAGCTATGTATACTGACTAATTTAACACTACGTAAAACTGAGAGCATAATCAGATTTCAACTAACACAGACACATTTTTACTAAAGCATGCTGCAAAGTAACCCAAAGAGCCTTTATTCTCTATTCTGGGGTTAAAATGAAGGGCATCCCATTTTCAGTGTCTATTACCTAGTGGCCATTTGTGCCCCAACTCAAAACATTATGGATATCTAAAATATACTTAAATTTAGGGTTTCTAGGCATTGGAAACTGAAGTAACAGATTCCCGTTTGTTATGCTTATTTGGATGTAAAATGAGAATAACAATTGGCAGACTGTCATCATATTTCAGGAAGCCAGCCTAGATAACAATTACCATGACTACCAAGAAGTTACATGCAGTCACTAGAGACATTCAGATTAAATAATGGCAAGCACAGCAACCCATAATGTCTTTTTGGAGATCGCTCAAGGTATTACTAACATGAGAGCCCTGGGCATATCCTTCTACAAAGTGTAAAACCTAACCAGTTTTCCACGAAGCACAGAAGAAGGCTTCTATCTGTCATAGGAATAATTAAAGGAGGCAGTGTAATGAAGTAGCATGATACTATCCCCTACCGAACTGAGATATATCTAAAGTATCTAGCCATTGCAACTTAGAGAGAAAGAAAAGTAAATTGGAATTAAGCCATAGTCTAGTTATTCACTTCACCCTTGTCTTTCCTATGGATTACTTCTGTAGTTGCATAAACAAATCAGTTATAAGCATCCTATGTAAAATCAAAAGTTTTACAATCATGAATGCCCAATAACTTTTTAAAGTACTGGAAACATAATGCAATCAGTATAGGTACTTTTAAGGATTCAGGTAGTGGAAAACATAAGTCTTTCCTGGATAACATGGACGTTATTACAGTGGAATGCTACCTCAACAGAAAAATCCACTTCCAAGGCCAAACCTGTAGAAGTTTTCCAAAAGAGGTTTCACTTGTTTTGTAAATTCCAATGTGTTTGCTAGTGTGGATATGGCCTCTGAGGAAAGTTTCATATGTTATTTCTTTTAGGAATTCGTTATTTTCTTCTAAGACTTAATTAAGAAAGCTTGTTACTCCCCCTCCCCATGTATAAATATTCAAAAATAGAGAAAAAAAATGCAACTAAAGTCATAGTGGAAATACAACTATTTCATAAATATCCATAAGTAAAAAATATTTCTAAATAAAAATATTAAGAAAAGATTAAAGAGTTTTATCTTTACTAGATTGCTTTTCAGTGTAATTATTATTATAATTATCAATCAGCAATGGAATCTTATGGTTATGAAATGTAATTAAGTGAGGAAACAAAATATTTGATTTTAAACACTGTCTTCTATGAAATTAAACCTTATCAAGAAAATGATACAATGAAAAATTAGACAGTTGTTTTAGAAGGGGTTTTTAGTGTGATTCATTTAAAAATGCCTAAAATACTCTATTTTACAGAATAAATCACTATAAAATATCTCCTCACAGATTAAGAAAATATAACTTCAGGTTTAATTTAAATCTTTGCCTTTGGATAATTTAACTACAATTAATTTACTGAATCTAATCTGTTTCAATATCAGGAGTTTTAGCTATTGGAATCTCAATTCAACAATATTTCAGATTTTTAAATTGTTACCTTTTCTTAAACATCTTCCCTAGCCACTTCTGAATGTATTGAATTTATTCATAAAGTTAGCATAAACTTGACATAAATAAATGTGCAAAAAGTCTTTTGCCTCCATGGCTTTTGTGTTTTATTGGTTCTCACCTAAAGGATTGCGAATTTCAATCACTGGAGAAGGGCCACTCAGAGACACAGTGACCTCTTTTAGGCTGGGGTCAAAAGGAATTTTCCAAGTATTGACAGCATGTTCCAAATGATCTGTGGACAAGAGGTGAACTTTGGAGGCCTGCACTGCTTCTTCTACCCATTTTAACACCTAGAAGAGAAAAAGAGAAATGTGGGTGGTATCAGAAAGCATTTATAGTTCCTTACCGTTGCTGCTTCAGGTGCCTTGGGTAGTCACATGACTCAGGTGCTTCCTGGACTGGTGTGAGGTTTAGTTCAGTCATTACTGAAGACAGGACTTTTCCTACCTCGCATTATTGCAAATTCAGAATGAAATGTTGGTTTAACTTGCATTCAAATCTCAACTTTTCTATCTTGGGAATGATACATTCAAAATAAGACTACAGTGTCCAAAAGCCAGTGAAATGAAACATGCAGAGATATTATAGTTTTCTATGTCTCAAGAGAAATGAAAAAAACCTACAAAAAACATAGCAGTGCCAATATTGTGAGATCCCTTTTCTTCCATTCCTTCTTTTCAGGTTTTATTTCTTCCCAGAGGCAATTTTTAAAAGGTACCCACTTAGAAAATTATCAAATACATCTTCAAGAAATTGGGCATATTAACTATATTATATTATAATTATAATGGTATATTATAATATAGTATATTAATTATTGAAAAATAATTACAATGTCAGCAAAACAGTCATTTTTATGATAAAGTGAATACACACAAAAATAATGGGAAAAGTAACCACCGTATTTAAAGAGAATATAAAAATATTTTAGGTTGGAACCAATTTAAGTAGTGTATTGTTGAAAAATAATCTCAAAGAAAATATTAAGAAATTAGGTTATAAAAGAATGTTAATGCATCACCATGAACAAGGAAAACTTCTAATTAACAGAAGTGTTCTGTAACAGCTAAGACAATTCCCCATTAGACAAATAGTGCATGTCTGGACAGCTACTGCTTAGCTGATCTTACTACAATTAATTTTAACCATGATTGTCTTTAACTCACTTCATCTTTCTCTGGTTCATGTACCCTTCGAGACTGTATATCATCATGAAAAATTTTGTAATTGGGAATAAGACACTGAACAAAGCTGGATATTAAGCTACAGTCAAGCTATTAAAAATAAATGAAAACATTTTTACGTTTCAGTAGAGGTAATCACAAGTCAAGTAATCAAGCAACAACTATTGTGCAATATCTTTATTTCCTATAAAAAGTATCCTTTTCCTTTTTTTTTTTTTTACCCTCAAGGATAAGGACAGCAGCTAAGACATATTATTATATAATTAACAATGCGAGGAAATTATATTCATCATAAAATAAACATTTATAGTTCAAGGTACTTTTCCAGGTACAAAGTATTGAGCATATTTTAGTCAATATTTGGAAACTGTTTCTCTTCTCTGAGCCAGTATTTACTGAATTTTGGCATTTATTATATATTATTTATTTTTCATAAATCTTTCTGCCTTTGTTCGAGAGTCAAAACCCACATCTCTTGTTTCTTTGTATATCTAAAACTAAGTGGTATGTTCCACACATGATAAAGACGGAATATGTACTAATGTCAATGAAGTGGGTCATAATAATGATGGTAATGATGTTCTTCTTAAATAAAAGAATATTATGGGAATTCCTAAAACAAGGAATGTCTGCTGAAATAATATATGTAAAATGCTATCACAGTATTTCACATAGTAGATATTCAAACAATATTAGTTTCTGCCTCCCCAACTAAATTTCCTTCTCTTTCCCTAGTTGAGTGTTTTAGCAATGGCTTCACAGGCAAAGTAAAACAATCCGACTATGAAAGACAGAAAAGATTTCTATAATTATTTTTTAAAAAGAGGCAAATTCACACCAGGTAGAAGAGACAATCTAAGCAAACACACAGACAGAAGTACTCCAAATATATTGAGAACATGAGTGGCTCCATCTGGCTGCAATGAAGTGTTCAAATAAAAAAGAAGCAGATAAGGTTGGAAGCTTGTGACAGGACAAGACAATGAATGTTCATAAAGTTAGGCTACGACATTTGGATTTTATCCTAAAGATCCCAATGAAAATTACGGAAAGTAGAGGAGTGACACACTGAAAGTGACATTTTACAAAGAAAAACTTGTAGTGTTATCATAGATGAATTGAGCAGAAAAACAAAATCTATTTCAGCTAATTACCACATAAATCAAGTGATATATTTCCTCAAAATTTAACCTTATAAAGCACTTGGAACTTTGCACATGAAATAAAGCATACATCAACACAATTGTTTAAAGAAGCAGATGCCATTATTTGAACCCATTTGAAAAATGTGTTCTTAGCAATCTATTGTGCTTGAACAGAAAAGTATAGATTGTTCTGCTCACTGAATCTGCCCATATGGCTACAGAGACAGATTGACTATAACTAATATTTGACTATATATAGGACACATATTTTAATAATCAGAGTGTTGTTATTTTTATGTCAACATAAAACATGGCTTTGAGAGTCTAACTCAAGAAAATGGAAAAGACTGATATAGTATCTGAGAAATCATTTCATAAATTTAACTGATAATACATAACTTTGAGGATCATGTCTGACACAGAGACTGTAGAGACCAAAGGACAGAGAGAAATCAGAACAATGGACAGAACATTTGTTTTAAGGAAAAGACATATAATGTGGTAAAAAATGAGTCTCAATTGAAAAGAAGAAAGGATTAGAAAACATGTACCACTAAGAATTGACATCTCAAGTTTAATAATGAAATGCAATAGCATTTAGTAAAAATGGAAGTAAAGTCAATCTTTATATACATCCTTCTTTAAATTTATAGCATATCTCTGGGTGGCTCCTCAAATATGTCTTTCCTTCAGATCCAATGTAGAGAGGTATGATATACTACTGGAAACCTATCCTGTTATCTATTAGCTACACATAAAAATCACTAAGTCTTAAGTATTCATAAGAAAATGGAAGCCATCCTAATTTAGTTGCATTTTCATAAGGCAAGTGTGTTCAAATGGTACAAAATATAAGTGGACTATGGTTTACTCTTAGTACCATTTCCAATTCATCAACATTTATGAGGCTTTCACAAAGGGATTACCATGTACCATAATATTACTTGTTGGGAAAGACATAGTGCAGACTTCTGTCAAGAGTCTCAAATCACTTTTTTATCCACTTATAAGAAAAATCAAATTGAAAACAGATGCAACTCATTTTACTAGAAAATACAGATACTACCAATATGTGAATAAAAGTAGATAACTGAAGGCTGAGGAATATACCATAAGTGAGGTTTCTGGCCTCTTAGGTTGCCAGATATAAGAAAAAAAATCTCTAATTGTCTAACTATGAAAAATGTTCTCATGAGATTAGAAATAATCCTCTATTATGATGACAGGAGGAATAAAACTAGAATAATGTGAGAGTGTTTGGACTGTGCATTTTTATCAACACAATAAATTTTTCAAACCATTAGGGAACTGTTTATAGCACATTAAGAGTTTAATGTAAAGATGGTTCTCTAAAGATTTGTAGCAGTTTATATCTACAAAAGGCCTTTGAGACCATCTAATCCAGCTCCTTCATTTGATAGATGAGGAAACTGATATTTGAAAGAATTCTTGTACTTTTTAAAAACCTAACCAGACTGATTCTGGCTCAACAGATAAATTTTTACATAAGTCTCTTGTGTTTCTGAAGACACTCTTGCAGTTTAAAGATTTTGCACCCTTTTGTAATAATCAATACTTAAAAATTAAGTTCACATGTCTACTCAACTCTGGAATGAGATGAAACTATTATTTTAAAGCATAAAAGCAGCATACATTATTATTCATTATGAAATACAATACTGTTAAGTAGAAATGGAAGTGAAGTCGATTTTTGCATACATCTTCAACCAACAAAACTTGAAGAATAGCTTTGTTTGGAAGAGCATATCTTATGTAATGAATTACATCCAAATGAATTTCCCTAGGACAGGCTTTGTTTTCTTGATGGGAAAGGGTAAATATGGTAAGGTGTACAACACAATGTGCAATTATGCATTTATTTGTATTTTTGTTGTTTTTCTTTATCAGCTGTCTTCCCTTCTAAACTGTAAGTTCTATGAGGGTAGAGACCATGGCTGATTTGCTTACTACTACAAGCCCTTGAATCTAATATAGTGCATAGGATATAGTAGATTCCTAATTAAACATAATATGTGTGGGAGGGAAAGATAAAAGAAGAAAGGAAAGGAAAAGAAAGAGGTAAAAAGGGAGGGAAGCAGGAATTTTATATCAGATCTTTACCCTCCAAGTTAAAAGTATGCTAAAAGGTAGCATTTTAGTCTTATATCCATTTGTGGCAAAGTCCTCATTCAGCCCTGAATTTTCACCATTGAAGGTGATTAGGGTCCAAACCTGTATATGCAGTATATGTAGTTTTAAATGTGAGCATTGGACTGTATTTAATTTGTATTTGTTTATATAGATGATTAGCTTAGGATTTAAAATGCAAAAACATTTTGGAATTAAGCCTGTTTTTGAAAATGGAAAAATGCATGCTTCTCAGTAGCACTGGATGCAGATTTTTCAAGCTCAGTGATGGTAGAAAGTTGGTTATGTGTAAATGCACCCATCTGATAAGTGAGGCCTACCCTGGAAAAAAATTGTGTAATATTACTACTAATACCAGCAAGCACAGAGCCCATAATTCAGAATTTTTTTAGGACTCACTAAACAATTATTGACCATCCAGGTGGAACATGGAGGAGGCACTCGGGGATGGATCTGGAGTTCAGCTGAAAGGTCCAGGTCACCAAACTAATGGAATTTAAAGCCACGAAATTCCCGTTGCAACCCCTCCCGACCAAGAACTTAGACAAAGTTCATCCTGTGAAAATAAACTTAGATATCCATACACAATGGCTCAGAATAGAACCTGGGAGCAAATCTCCCTGTGTTCTCATTCCAGGCAACTTTTAGATGACGATTTGCCTGCTTGTTCACATGCCCGTGCGGTAACCCAAGTATTCTAGATTGCAGCTATTAGATGTCTCATCATATTAATAGAGGAATGAGTTGGCATTCTGATTTTGTACGACGCTGCTGTGAGTGTAGTTAATTTGAGTCTATTCCTGATGGATCCGCTCAGAGCACTGACAAATCCAGTGTTTTAGTTTGCAGATCTTAGCAGATGCACCCAAAACAGTCACCATTTGAGGCCTCTTGAGAGCCTTCCCCTGATCATATTCATTTGTATTACTTTTGGTGTATTACTTGCCTATTTATTATAATTTGAAAAATTCTACAGTGAGCTTTACCAATAGTAAGTACTCACAAACAAGTGTGGTTAGTGACGCACTGTATAGCTTATAGCTCACTTTATTTCATAAAATAAGAAATAATTTATGTGTTACACAATTTTTTAAAAGACTTTCTGCTGGAACCAAAATTTTACCCAGTTCATATAGAGAATATGGGTTGGAGGGGCTTCAAAATTGGAAGGGCATTAGAAAATTTGGTCTCAATGGGGACTCGAGAGAGGATTGATGAAAAGAGTGACTCTCAACTTCAACTCAACGAGCACCCAAAACTTGTGTAAAACATCCACACCTTCCACATGATGAAAAGTTTATAATGTGCAACAGCTGAAAAAATAAAAGCACACTTCAGACATTTTTGAACAATGAAATCATTCCTGCTTGCTATTTTAAAGTGTCAAAGCATATTTCACTAATTTATCTTCATAAAATTCTTGTATGCCACAACTTCAATGTGCTACAAGTAATAGAGGAAATGTAACTTGCTAGAAAATATGCTTTATTTAAAATAATAAAAATACATAAAATTGACTTTATCATTCATGTCTCTCATTGAATATTTTCTGTTTGCTTGGGTATTTTGCCTGTCTGTTTCATGTCTTATATTTTTCTTCTACGAAATATTTTAGCGGGGCCAAATTTCAGTGAGTTCAGTTGTCCCACTGAAACTCTTCCTACTTTTAAAAGGAAAAGAAGTTGCAAAAATACATAAATATATACTTCCACATGCATACATATATGCCAGTTATGGTCTTACTTTGAAAGCAGGAAGAAGTCCAAACTATATTCAGGTTTTCTATGAGTAACAAAAACAACTCCTAGTTAGAGAAGTACTTGAGTATTGTTGATATTATAGGTTTGTGCCCTTTTTCTCCCCATTCATATCCTTTATTTATTCATCTATCCATAGATACATACATATATACACATACACATTTAATAAGACATGCAATATAGTAGTTACATGAAAAGCCATCCCACATAAATTTGGAATTACTAATCTGTAGTCCATGAATGGCTTTAGGGGCCTCTATGAACTCCTTGAAATTATATGTGAAATTGTATATGTATGTGGACATAGTATGTGAAAGGAGGAGTCATAGTTTGGCCAGATTCTCATAGGGAGATAGGAGGGAAAGTTTCAAAAACAACAAGAGGTAAACTCTCTTCTCTAGAACAGTCTTTTGCATTACTAAACCAAATTTTTTTTATAAAAGAAGTATCTGAACATCTTACTTAAAATAAGTAAGTTAGAGTGTGAAATAATTCACATGGCAAAGGAATTCCTCATTTCACAAATGAGTATAGAGCTCCTTTCAAGTGTTTGTGGATAGTCATTAAATAAAAAATTAAGATAAGAGACTATGAGCTAAAGTGTTCCAGGGCACTAAAATAAATTTTAATTCATAATTATGAAGGAAAGTGGATATTTATGTTGGGGCACTCTCCCTGCTCCCCAGTTTTTACGGGAAGGAAGCTAAAATACAAGATTGTATGGTTTATACATGACATGTAGAAATCCTATTAAGCCACCCCCATCCCCAACTCTGGGCCACACAGCAGGAGGTGAGCAGCTTTGAGCAAGCGAAGCTTCATCTATATTTACAGGGGCTCCCCATCTCCCATATCACCACATAAGCTCCACCTACTGTCAGATTAGCAATGGCATTAGATTCTCATAGGAGCCTGAACCGTACTGTAAACTGCACATGTGAGAGATCTACGTTGCACACTCCTTATGAGAATCTAATGCCTGATGATCTGAGGTGGAGCTGAGGCAGTGATGCTGGCACTGGGGAGCGGCTGCAAATACAGATTATCATTAGCAGAGAGGTTGACTGTACAATAAATGTAATGCTCTTGAATCATTCTGAAACCATTCTGAAACCTGACCCCCCGCCGCCTGTGGAAAAATTGTGTTCCATGAAACCAGTCCTTGGTGCCAAAAAAGTTGTGGACCCCTGCCTCACAGCATATGCACAGTGGAAGTTAGGAAGATCTTTCCCAAAATATCTCAAAATGTAGACTTCATTCCCAAGAACAATTTACTAGGGTCTACTATTTAGATTTAGGAACGTAATTTCAACTGTGATTAGACCTATTTGGGGGGGAGAACATACTCTTTGGGGCAGATAAATGTACATTCAACCCAAAAGACTGATAATGTCAATGAGGAAGAATCAGAACACTTATGGCCTCATGATTACCTCATTGGCTTCTGAAGGCAGACTTATTCTGGCGTCTATATCATAAACTGGATGGTTGTTTTGATGGCTACCATTTCCATAGCACTTACATGCTAAGCATATTACAAATTTTACCTCGTTTAAGTTTTTCTACATCTTACAAGTATTGATATTTACATTTTTCAGTAAGTAATAGATTTCTAGTATATATAAGATTCCAAAAAAGGCATGGGACTCTAAATCCTATGCTCTTAACCATTGTGACATTATAATATAGGGTGAAGTTCTTTGTATGCCCATTACCCCTCTTTTATACCTCTGAAGGAAATCTTAGATTCCAACTGGCCCAGGGCAAGAAAGAAAAATGGAAGGAAGGACAGAGGAAGGACAGGCGGGTGGAATAGGGAAGGAAACAAACTATTAGATTTTGAGCTGCTAGGTCCTATTTATTTAAGGGTGAGTCAACAGATTTCAAGCATAATTTTGACCATGCAATTTTCGAATTATATCCTGTCTTGAGCTGTATCCCCCACTTAAAATGTAAATCTATTGTCCTGCCATATATTTGTTGAGTTTGGAAATAAGAGGAAGTGACTTAGATGCATTAAACACTTAGTAGAATTTAGTTAGTTAAAATAATCTCACAATAGAGATTATTTCAGCCCTCATCAAAGGGCTGAAAAATCTCAGTAACCTACAGACTACAATCCTTTTCATCACTAATCAGAATCACATAGGACCAAAGAGACTCTAACTCTGCTGGCTGAGGCTCCCTCACTTTTAGACAGAACTTGGATGGGCACTGCCGGTATTTCCTTTAATAACTTAACTGTTCCTATGCTTCCCTGTTGGTTTTCATTCACTCTGATTAACATATTCTTTAGCTACTTTAACATATTCAATCAAGTTACAGGTAAGTTTCACTGATCTCGAGGCCTTTAAGCCACTAAAAGGGGGCTTTTCTATATCTCTGCTCTGGTTTTGTGCTGATCTTAGAGTGAAGTTCTCAAGGTCTCATCATATTTTCCATATTTCCAAATAGCCTGCTAAGAACTAATACCATCCTCAAAAACAAGGAGCTTTAGGAAGTATACATTCAAATGTCATATAAAAGAGCTTTAAGTGCATTTGATATGCAGATGAATTGGAGGATTTTAAAGGTCCAGTTATTTCAGATGTTCCTTGAGGCGTAAATGCTAGTAGCAAGGTGTGCTTCAGGCAGTCAGGAAAAGGAACTATCTATGTGAACTAAAATTATTGGGAAATACTTTATAGAGATGATAAAAATGCAACATAATACAGCTTTTAAAATCTGGCACCATGCACAAAAATCTCACTAACACTAACTCTTTCCAGATTGCTTCTAATCTTTAGAAAGAGCCCTTCAACTTATGTAACAACCTGAATTTTACTGGTAATGTTAGCAATAATACAGGTGAATATTTACAGTTGCCAAACATCTTTAGTAAATTCCACCAAAACTTTATTAGCTCCCATAACTAAATCATCACTCCAGAGATGATAGTTGGGAACAACTGTACAAATCTTAGATATTCTATGGGGAAAAGGGAAAAGTAAAGCAAGAATCCAAACTTGGGAAGTAAATGAAAGCAGTGAATTAAATTAGAGAAAGTCAGGCCCATCAGAACACCAAAGGTAATCTAGATGTCTGAAAAAGAAGAGATTTAAAAGTGAAGATGAAACAAAGGCAGGAGGACATTTTCAGCATGCTGGGGAAGAGAGGAGGAAAAAAAGAAGAAAAAAATGCAACCTATAGCCTATTAAGGTCTTTGGAATAATATTACTTCTATTTATTTTAAACCTAGTTATCATAGTATATTAACAACTGAAGAAAGAATAAAACTGATTTATGGCCTGAAAAGGGTTTATATTAAGTCAATAAACATTTAAGTATAGTCATTTTACCAAATAGTGGGTTCTGTGCTAGGTACACAAAGATGACAAAGTATGTTCCCTACCTATAGTAATTTGCAAGGCCAGATTAAAACAATTAGAGCACATACCCATTTGGGATTTGCTACCAGAAACTAGGATAACATCCTCTCTGTTTCACTGCTAGTAAATGGTGTTTGTGGGCAGCGGGTCAGTGTTGGATCTCTGTCTGAAGAGCAATGCTCTTCAGATGCCTCACAAAAGATATCAGAACATAAATGTTCCCTCAGATACCTCCCATTCAGGGACAGACCCAGGTTGTATGGGCCTAAAGCTTATACAATTTGGGACCCCTTTTCAAAAAAAAAAAAAAAATACAAAATTCAAAATCACAAGTACAAAATAAGTACAAAAATATTTACCTCAAATGAGAAAATAGTTCACATACATTTCAAATTGTACAAGGCTGACAAATACTGCAAATCTCATGAAATCTATAAATTAATAATAATTTTGTTATTATTACCTGACAAGAGTCTATGACACTTTTTCCCCGAATTTGACTGCATAATCCCATTCCCATGACAAAAAAAAAATTGTAATATTTACTACAGAGGGGAAAGAAAGATGATTCAGTCTTTTCTCTAGCATCATTTATCACAAAATTTTTTTTTATTCTTATCTGGGATGCTTTAAAACTTTCAGCTCCATACACAGCTATATTTGGTGTTTGTAGTATTACCAGAAATTTGGATCCACAAAACTAGCCAAGATCACCCCAATGTCTCTGAACATGAGGAGACACGTGCTGGAGGAAAAGTTGGAGTTGAAAGAGACAGTGGTCTTAATCAATCACAGTTTAAGTATATTACTTTTGCAAAATTCCCCCTTCATTTGTAACTCTGTACTCATTTCAGTACCCTTCTGAGACCCTTGGGAGGGATCCACAAAAAAGAGGGTCCTGAGGTTTGAGCTTTGTCACCTGCATTGTAAACCTATGTCCACTCCCATTCTTTGGATGACACATTAATTGAGACTTCCTTGCCCATTTACCACACTAAACAAATGACAACCATCAATGTCAGATTTTTTTAAGCTGCCGGAAGACCAGCCAAGAGCAGGTTTTACTATCTTCTTTGCTTGGTAACAGCCAGAGAAATAACCAGGACCAGAGTCACTACCCACAGTGGTTTTGTTTCTGTCTCTTCTTTGTTGGTCAAAGTCTCCTCTGTACAGGAGGTCCATTGCCTCCAGCTTTGCTGCCTGAGTGTCTAAGTGCTGGGTAAATATGAAATAAGGTGAGAGACAGACCTTTTCTACTTTGCAATTCAGTTTTGCCATTAATAATACTACCATGATTCCCATTGAAAAAATTCTACTTATTTTTCCTATCTTATGGATCAACTGGAAGATTGGATGTGATGGAAACATGACAGTCTCCTGCAATCTTCAACAAGAATAAAGAGGAAAAATGAATGCACAAAGTCTGGAGGGGAGGCAATGGGTTACATATCAAGAGGGGGACCTTATCTCTTAAAAGCCAGACAGCAAACAGGAGAGAGATTCCATGCTCTAAAACATCTTCCAGGGGTCAGGAGTGGATATAGTATTTTAGGGTTCATAGTCTAGTAGGAAAGACATGAAATAAATAATAACAGGACTTTAATATATGTTATAATAATGTATATATCACATACGTTGGCAAAGAATATGGTCAACTCTGGTTTGTTTTTTATCTGGAAAGAGTAACCATGCACACTAGAGATAGAGGATTGAAGGATGAGGATGAGTTAAATGGAGAGGCAGAGGGAAAGCATTTGGGACAGAAGGAACATGTTTAAACATGGCTGGTGTGTGTGAAGTGGTAAGAAAGAGATGAGAGTGGGAAGAACTTGGAAGAAATGAAAGTCCTCACATGCCACACTAAATGGCAGACCTCACCCTGAAGATCTCTGGAAGTCACTGAAGGAGTTTAGAAACAATCAAGTTTATATTTGAGAAGGATCATTCTAGAATATTGTGGATGGATTTGGAGAGTCAAGGAAAGACTGAAAACGGAGATCAGCAGTATGGCAGTTAAAATAGACTAGGCAAAAAGTAATAAAGAAAAATAAAGAATCGATGACAATGGAAATGATTCCAAAGTTATCTTAGAATTAATGTTGTCTAGGCAGCAATTTAAGGTGAGACATGAAAAAAAAAGGAAAAGTCTATAATGACTGGGATTTCTAGCTTGAGAAACAAAATGAATGATGATGTCATTTAACTATGACCATAAATACAAAAGGAATGTAGGTTCAGAGGCATCATCTTTAAAAGTCAATACTTTGACAATTAAGAAGAAAAGGGAAGATTAAAACAACATGAATGTATATTTGAAATTTACTATAAAGACAAAATGTTATACTGATTGTAAATGACCATACTTCTTAAAAATAATGAGAAATAACTCTTAAGTTATAGTATGTCTACAAATCAAATAGTAGGTAAGCTCATTAGTTTTGGATTCCTACACAACACAGGTTTGCAAAACTGTTCCGTTCATGACTATTAGACACATTTACATGTTAGAACAATTAGGAGAATTTCAGTTTCTCTATCAACTGTCTAATATTCTGATTCAGTTTAACCAAAGTTTTGAGGGATCAGCTCCAAGGATCTTTCTTTTTCTGTACCTAGCATAAATTAAATAGATTATTTTATATTACATTTGCATTTTCAAATTTTATATTAAAATTTTATCATAAATGTATTATTAATGTAAGCCATGTAAAAAAATTGGAAAATAAAAAATCATATAAGCAAAAAATATGTAACACTCATTATTGTACTACTTGCAAATAATCATCTTCAAAATCTTGGTATTTCTTTCCATATATATATGTGCATGTATATGTGCGTTTATGTGCATGCTTACACATAGATTTATTACATTATATGTAAAATTTGTACCCCTCTTTTTTTTTTTTTTTTTTTTTTAAAAAAGAGACGGGGTCTCGCTTTTGCTCAGGCTGGTCTCGAACTCCTGAGCTCAAATGATCTTCCCACCTCGGCCTCCCAGAGTGTTAGGATTACAGTTGTGAGCCACCAGGCCCAGCCTGTACCCCTCTTTTTTCAATACATATTTACTAACACTTGCTATGTATTCATCCATCTAGTAGACATTTGGGAATGCAAATGATATTAGAGTTCATATCCTGAAGCATATTTTTTAATTATTAAATAAGACTGGAATAATATACTTAAGGTTGAAGTCAGGGGACAAACCAAATGCAGCAATTTATAAGTTATGAGCTAATCAGTGTCCAGCCTGCCAAGGAAAAAGGCAAAGCCTACCATTAAATATTCTTTACCCAATGAATAAGAAAGGTCTTATACCTGCTCATTCAGTAAGAGACTTTTAACATGCAATCCACCACTGACTGGTTGAACTCAGCACTTTTGAGTTTCCAGACCACAAAAGAAATAGTTGGAAATTCATCATGGTTCCATAAAACTATCGTGTCGATCCCTTGGTTATTTTCTAAGGCCTTGTTTTGTAAATGGAACATTGTGATATATAGCGGGGAGTAGACCTTTCTCATTTCTGAGCCATGATTAATTATAATTAGCCACATGGTCTGTACAAACTTCTGGAATTAAATATACTGAAGTCAGCATCTTTGATTTTAGAGCAATTAAAAAATATAGCTTTATAATTCAATTAGAAACAATGTCTCGAGCTGAACATTCCTGAGAATGTTCAGGAAAGAATATTGGTAAGAAAAATGACCACGGTATTTCTCTCAGTAATCACAGGACAGATAAATGGAATTATAGGCTAATTACCTAATACTTTCAACACATAAACTACCTTGGGACATATAAAAAATCGATGAGGACTATTAATTTATTACAAATTTAATGCACAGATTTCAAACCATGGCTTTCACTTGTAACACATATATATAGTAGATAGTTGTAGCATCAGTGGGGCTCAGATATCTTATTTCTAATTTTATTTGCTCAATAAATAACACTGATATTAATTACATATGTATAAACAAAAAATAACAAATGATATTAATCCAAAATAGGTAATCAACAAAATGTTAAGTAAGTTACCCCCAACTCCCAGAAATCAGCATAACTAATTCTGTAACTCAGAAGTTAGGAGTGCCAAACAGATAATTTTGGAGACTAAATGAAATGTTCAGTAGATTTCTACAAAGCCAAAAGTAATTAAAGTTAAATAACAGCAGAAAGATATCACCAGAAACAGACCAAACTACAGTGTTAGGAAAATACCCAAAATGAGTAATGGTAATATAGTAGCTTAAGTAATTATTTTCATGTGAATCCTATAGCTCAATCTAAAGTGCTTATATTTTGTAACTGTCAACACATTTCTGAAAGAAAATCCAAAAATTTTGCTGGAAGAAGTTTGTTTTTGTTCTGGTTTGTTTTGTTTTTTTGGAGACAGAATCTTGCTATGTCGCCCTGGCTAAAGTGTAGTGGCATCATAATAGCTCATTGCAACCTCAAACTCCTGGGCTCAAGCTATCCTCCTGCCTCAGACTCCTGAGTAGCTGGGGACCACAGGTACATGCCATCATACCCAGCTAATTTTCCTACTTTTTCACACTTGCTCAGGCTGTTCTCAAACTCCTGAGCTCAAGTGATCCTCCCACCTTGGCCTCCCAAAGTGCTAGGATTATAGGCGTGAGCCACAGCACCCAGCCCTTGGAAGAAGTTTTCTTAACTCTATATAACAAATTTAATTAAATAAAATAATGACAATACATATGTACCAGATAATATACATCTACCAGAATGACTAAGATAAACATGAAAATGCTGATGTAGATGTAGAACAGCTAGGATTCTTATATACAGCTAATGGGAGTACAATTTTTTAAAATTTTTTATTTTTAATTATTATGGGTATTAGTTGTATATATTTATAGGGTACATGTGAAGTTTTGATATAGGCATACAATGTGACTTAATCAAATCAGGATAATTGGGATACCCATCACCTCAGGCATTTATCATTTCTTTGTGTTAGGAAAGTGTGTGTACGTGCTGTGTTATTTCGTTTATACAAAGAAAAAACTTGCCAAATTAATCTATGTTTTTCAAGGCCAAGGTAATGATCCCCTTGTGACCGGAAGGTGGCATGAAAGAGGGTTTCTGGAGCCCTGCTAATGTACTGTTCCTCAATCTGAGTGCTGGCCACCCAGGCAGTGTGTTGAGTTTGTGAAACCATTTAAGCTACAAGCTTATGTGCACTTTTCTGTATGTATATAATGCTTCAATGAGAAGTTTAAAATAAAAGAAAAATAATAATTCATAAAAGCACTTTTCTAACCAAGCATATTCATTATATTTATTAAATTTAATTGAATTGAAATAGTTTCACTAATTAAATTTAAGAAGCTCAACTATATACCTGGCACTGTAGGGTATTCTAAAGGAGTAAAATGGAAAAAAAATTCCATGCCAGTAAAATTCATAATGATGCTGGGCAACACACCAGACACACAGGAAACCATTCATTAGAAAACAATAAATAATAATATATAGTACACATTGATTTTTTCAACTCTTAAGATACCATAAATCGTAAAATGCACTATTATTCTATGTGCCAGTTAGAGAGGAAAAACACTTCTAATCAATTCATGACATGCCACTGATTATAAAATAAATTCCCTTTAAGAGATATTAAATTGTTTTTTTAAAAAATGCCTCTTGCAATGGATGAGAAAATGTGCCATAACACATAGTAAATACTGCAGACAGTCAGACAAGAAAGCGGTGCATATGGCAGGCGTATGCAGGGAGGATTCATATATTAAGTGGGACAAAAGATGGTTCTTGAAGGATGGAAAGAAGTTAAAAGCTAGAAGGTGAGGTTATTCCAGGTTAAAGAAACTTTAGAAGCAGAAATGCAAAGGCAGCTAAGTACCCAACACTATGCGGAGGCAGACAGGAGATAGCCTAATTCGAGGGGGGAATGAAGTATTAGGAAATATCTGGAGATTTGGATGGCAAGATGAAGCCAGATTATATAGGGGTTGGAATTCCATCAAAAACAATTTGGACCCCATTCAATTGGCAGTAAAGGCTGGTTTTTAGAACTGGAGCAAGGTGTGATGAAAGTGATATTTGAGGAAGCTTATCTTACTGGATTGGCTAGGGAAAACTAGAAGTAGAAAAAGAAGAAATTATTGCAGTATTATAGGTGTGAAGTGATGGAAACTTAGCCAAGAGTGCTGACGTTAGAGTGCATTAAACAAAATTTTCCATAGTATCTCTTTATTATACATCCTATATGTAAAAACTAATTTGATGTTGTTAACACAACTTCCTAAAAAGGAATACATACTTTCCTTTCCTATTAAACATTTGACTTAATATTGGAAATTTGAACATATTTTAATCTATAACTGTAGATTTTGTTCAAGTGAATAAAAAAGATTTATAATGAGAAATAAATATCCCCAACCTTTTTGAAGGAGATTCATTCCAGCTTTAAGTTTCTTAAGACCTAAAGTTTCTGAACACCTAACTAAGGAATCTCTTAAGTATCCATCTACTTAACTATGTATGTTGTATGCTTACTTAATTTAGATAATGCATTACTGTAAGTCATTGAGCATGTACTTTTTTCTTTTTCTTTTCCTCTCTTTATCTATCACTGTGTCTTCTTTCTCCTCCAGTTACTGTTTACTTCCAATAGAACATGCAGCATTCAGAGCTTTGAACACTCATAATCTTTATACTAATAATAAAGCTTAGAATTTTTTGTAAACTGTAATGCTCAACAAAATGGTGCAAAATCTGTGTCATCTTCATCACTGAGTTATGAAAATGATAATTCTCTGTCTTTAGACAGAATCTCAGAGACACGATAAGCATTTGGACACTTCTTAATTTAAAAGAGTAGCTTTCCAATCGGTGAGTCCTTATGGAGTAACTGCAAAGCTGTAAAGAGACTACCTTTAAATTAAATTTGGTATCACATGCATACCACAGAATCATTCCCTTGAGCCATAATACTATGAAAAGCATAGTATTACTGGCACCGTAAAAGAGACAACTGGAAACAATTTTTTCCTTGGAAGTTTTATGGACTGCAGGGTAGACGACTGGCTGTTGTTCCTCCTTTACCCAGGGTAGAGATAACTAAACGGGATAATGTGTTTGGCATTGGGAAATAGAATTATCTACTCATCCAGAATCTTCTGATCCATCTAGTTATAGACATACACTTGTGTTTATAAATCTTAGTAACAGAGTAACAGGCACTAAGCCTATAACTTAAGAAACCTAGTTTAGAGGATTGAATATAAGAACATATTCCTTTCTTTTGTGACATGTATTGCAATCATGCCGGTGGTTTATAAAAAAGGAGAAAAAGAAATA
Source organism: Lemur catta (assembly GCF_020740605.2). Taxonomy (NCBI): domain Eukaryota; kingdom Metazoa; phylum Chordata; class Mammalia; order Primates; family Lemuridae; genus Lemur; species Lemur catta. Next base: position 21,154,614 of record NC_059150.1, on the reverse strand, counting down.
CTTCAAGAAATTGGTCATAACTTAAAAGTAAAATAAGTTTTTAACATAGGTAACAATGAATGATGTAGTATTTACCTATGTAACAGGATAATTTCAGAAAAGGATGGGATCAGATTATCCAGTTCTCTGCTTCAGTTATGTCTGTTAACTCTCAACAGATATGGTTGTAAATGTGGTTTAATGATTTCCTAAAACCATATAATCATGGTCTTTTTCTCTGTATATCTTTATGTAAGCAAACTATAGTTATGCTTGCACCTACATATATGAGTTTGTTAAGATATTATCTATCATTTTCTGTAGTAAGGTATCTTCATACTTTTTTTATTTTATTTTTTTTGAGACATAGTCTCACTCTGTTGCCCAGGGTAGAGTGCCATGGCGTCAGCCTAGCTCACAGCAACCTCAAACTCCTGGGCTCAAGCAATTCTATTGCTTCAGCCTCCCGAGTAGCTGGGACTACAGGCATACACCACCATGCCCAGGTAATTTTTTCTATATATATTTTTAGTTGTGCAGCTAATTTATTTCTATGTTTTTTAGTAGAGATGGGGTCTCGCTCTTGCTCAGGCTGGTCTTGAACTCCTGAGCTCAAACAATCCTCCCGCCTCAGCCTCCCAGAGTGCTAGGATTACAGATGTGACTCACCATGCCCTGCCGGTATCTTCATTCTTAAGAATAATCTTTTCTAACATACTGACTTCTTTTTTTTTCTCTTTTTGATAGCCTTCTTGCAGAGTTATATACTGAATTCTTAATTTCTTTAATAATTTTGGCTCATCTGGAATCCCTCAAATTTTTCATAGTTCTGTTACAAATAAGGAGGACTACCAGAAAGAAAAGAAAACTCACAAAATAAAGGTTTGTCCAAGGATGATATTTTTCTATTATTATGAACCATTCCTAAAGATATACTAGTGTGATAGCATTAATGCTCAACTTCACAACATTTTTAAGTTAAAGATTTTTTGTTATGTATAACTAGCCTATTTTACCACTTTGTACATAATAATTTACATTTTTCTCTCCAAAGTTAATAATGTTCAATCTTTTAAAATAACAGATGCCATTCTTTAAGCCATTTTTTTGAATGACCAATATATGACATGATAAAGTAAAACTGCTCTGATTTTGAGGTAACATGCCCTTTGCACTTTTCACCATTTGTCTTCTATAAAACATTCTTTGCAAAGTGCTATCTACTTTCCAAAAGAGATAACAGTGTTTGCTTGATGGCTTAGTAACCTGTTTCAGACATTTTCAAATCAATTTTGTTTCATGAGGGAGTACCAAGTTAGAAATTAACCTCCCCAAAATAACTAAAACCACTAGGTAAAATATAGAAAACAACTGTTTTTAGACATAATTCAATGGATAACCACAAGATTGTTATCCTTGAGAGATGACAAAAAAATGAGATGAGTCTAGAATTTCTAGCTGGAGGCAATTTCCAGCCTGGAAACATCACTGAGTTGAGGAGACAGAGATCTGAGTTATGGGAAGCTGAAGAATCTCTAGATTTTAAAGACAGAATCCTAGAGAGGAGAAAACTATGAAGATAAGAACATCTAGATACGTGAATGGGAGGCCTCTTACACAATCTGTGCAAGCATAGGGTAAACCCCATGAGGTCAAGAGAGAACCCACTTCCCACAAAGGAAAAATTACTTGGGATAAGTAAGATAAAAATTCCTAGAGATCACACAGGGCCAGTAATTCACGTGAGTTCTTTTCAGCCAGGGTGGAGAGACCTTGTTAAATGCATGGTGAAATTAGTACAGACCACAGAAGAGACATACCTTAGAAGTACAACTAAATCCTTCCCGGAATAAAGGCATTCACCCACTCTATAAGAGCTCCAAAACATGCCTCGATGGATTAACCAAATTCACAAGTAACTGAACTACGTATCATATAAAGTCCAATAATCTTTAAATGAATACAATAAAATTCAATACTCAACAATAAACATAACATTGCCAATGTCTAACCTACAGTCCAAACTCACTAAACATACCAAACAAGCAACAAAAAGTGGCCTATAACTAGTCAATTGAAACAAACCCTGAAGGAACAGAAATGATAGAGCTAGCAATTAAATATCAATGTTCAACATCATTAGTTATGAGGGGAATGAAAATTAAAATCACAATGAGATAAAAATATGTCTGTTAAAATGGCTAAAACTAAAGAAATTGACAATCCACAAAGAACCTTATAGGAATGTTCATAGGTGCTTTATCCAAAGTAAACAAATATTAGAAACAATCCAAATATCCAACCACAGGGAAATGGATAAACAAATTGTGGTATACCCATAAAATCAAATTTTCTAAATAAAAAGGAATGAATTATGATACAAAACAACTTAGATGAATCTCAAAATAATTAAACTGAATGAAAAAAGCTAGAGCCAAAAGTTTTCATTTATATAAAATTTTAGAAAATACTAAACCAACAAATGATAAAAAAGCAAATCGGTGGTTAACTGGCTGGAAGACAAGGAGCAGAATTGCAAAGGATGGAACATCAGGGAAATTTTAAGGGTGATAGAAGTGTTCTATACCATAAGTGTACTGGTAAACACAGGTATACAAATTTGTTAAAATTCACTGAAATGTACACTTAATATAAATGCACTTTAGTTCACACAACTAAATAATATTGGTTAAAAAGTATTTCATGAGTACACAACATGTATAGAAATATTAGTAATAAGAATACAAAGATAAATATGTCATAAGCATGCCTTCTTTGTGTTCATAATGGGGTAAAGTAAAACAACTATACACACCCACACACATACACACAAACACATATGTATATACTGTATTCATTCACTCATTCTTTCACTGTTCAAAAAACATAGTAACTGAATATTACAGTAGAATAAAGTACGGAAAGTGTTTAAGACAAAACCTCTATGCCCCTGCCCTCAAAAACTCACAATCTGGTATACAACAGAGACCAGAGAAACAGGATAGTATGAAGAAAGAAAAGATTAATTCAAGTGAGCATAAAGATTCAAGAGGCAGCTATGGAAGAGGACTCTACCTTTTCCTATCTTTGTAAATGTTCTCCTTCACTAGCCATAGATGAAACGTACACCTTTTTTAGCCATGATTTTTGCTGAGGATGAGCAAAGATTTTCTTCTCATAATCTTCGAAGAGTTGGATATATTATAAGACCCAAGCTAATGCAAGCATTGGCATCAGAGAAAACAAAATGTTCATAAAATATACTTCTCCTGATATTCCACAGCATCGAGAAGGAAGGAATCCTCCCCAACACGTTTTATGAAGCCAACGTCACCCTGATACCGAAAGCAGGAAAGAATGCAACAAAAAAAGAAAACTACAGAGCAATATCCCTTATGAATATAGATGCAAAAATTCTCACAAAAATCCTAGCAAACTGAATTCAGGTGCTGATAAAAAATAATCCATCACAACCAAGTTGGCTTCATCCCAGAAATGCAGGGATGGTTCAACATATGCAAATCTATATATATAATTCAACACATTAATTGAAGTAAAAATAAAGACCATATGATCCTCTCAATACACACAGAAAAAGCATTTGACAACATTCAGTACTCTTTTATGATGAGAATGCTTAACAAAATAGGCATAGATGGAACATAAGTGAAAATGATAAAAGCTATATATGACAAAGCCACAGCCAACATCATACTGAATGGGGAAAAACTGAAAGCATTCCCACTTAGAACCAGAACCAGACAAGGTTGCCCTCTATCACCACTTCTATTCAACATAGTGCTGGAAGTCCTAGCCAGAGTAATCAGACAAGAGACGGAAATTAAGGCATCCAAATGAGGGCAGAAGAGGTCAAACTATCACTCTTTGCTGACAATATGATCTTACATCTAGAAAACACCAAAGATTCTGTCATGAGACTACTGGAATTGACAAACAAATTCAGTAAAGTCTCGGGTTACAAAATCAATGTACAGAAATCGGTAGCATTCCTATACCCCAACAACAGTCAAACTTAGAACCAAATCAAAGACTCAATACCCTTCTCAATAGCAACAAAGAAAATAAAATACCTAGGAATATATTTAACTAAGGAGGTGAAAGACTGCTACAGGGAGAACTATAAAACACTGAGGAAGGAAATAGCAGAGGACGTAAACAAGTGGAAAACCGTACCATGCTCATGGGTTGGCACAATCAACACTGTTAAAATGTCTATACTACCCAAAGTGATCTACAGATTCAATGCAATCCCTATTAAAATACCAACATCATTTTTCACAGATCAATCTCAAAAGCTACATCTTATTTTTTATCACTCTTTATATTTTTATTTCTAAAGTGGGAAAATGGTGACTTCCAAACATGGTTTACATAAATGAATTCCAAACAATTTCATTTTTCAGCAGCAATTAACCCATATTAATGCTTTTTACTCTTTTTGAAAAAAAAAGAACACTTTTGTCAAATCAAATCTTACACGGAAATAAACCTAGAAAACAGGTAAAAGCAGAACTGTCATAGTACAAGTTGGAGTAGAGCCTACCTTCAGAGCCCTCAAGACCTACCTCAAACAAGCTCCACACAGCTCAGTCTAAAACCATTTAACTGCATTATCAGAGAATAACATTACAACTAAAAAAACCCAAATGATTAATTTCTTTGATACTGGCACAAGAATAACACATTAATATTATTATTCTGTCAGGTAGGCAATAACAAACTGTGAATGCTCCAGAAGAGTTTCATTAGCATTGTTTTATTCCACAACCGCATAAATCAATGTACATCTAGAAAGTCTACTGTGGTCAATACAGCTAGACAAGTGAGTTTTTATACCCTTTAAAATAACATTTATATACTAATCTTCTAAAACAAAAATAAATGTAAACCTCAAAAAAAGTTATTGAGTTTGACAAACCTTCAAATATGAAATGAATGGTTTTCTATGTGGGTGCTAGTCTTTTCTACATCTGTTTAAGCTAGAAATTTCTAAAAGAACAAGTTCCCTTACAAAATTCTAAACTTCAACTTCCAGGCAACCATCTATAAGAGGAAGTATAAGGAATGAGTGAAAGGAGAAAATACTAAAAGACTTGTCCAAATATTTTTGAAGCTGCAAAAATATTCAGGGTAAGTTTTGGGCATGAGTACAAATTGGTTTTTATTTTATAAAAACTAGTTATTTCTGTAGAGTTTACTTTGGAAACCTTATCTGAAAACGAACTTTATTCATTTCATATTGCAGGCTGAATTCATAAATGACCTTTGTCTAAATTCAAGTATTCAGTGCTATGTCTTATTTCACATTTCTAGTAAAAATGAAGGACATTTTAAAAACCAAAACAAAACTCCAGGAATCCAGGATCAGAGTACCTATTCTTTTCCATTTCAAAATATTTGAAATTCAAGATTTATTGAATCTTGAATTTATTTCTTAAAGAAGATAAGAAAGTGAATTAAAATTATTAACAAATCAAATTGATCCTTTTGTCTGGTTTTCCTATTCCTGATTTTCTCACTTAACCACACTGAGTAAGAGAGCACTATTTCATATAAAAAAGAGTAAAATGTTATATGTTGTTAGTTGATCCATTGACTTTCTCCACATCAACAGACTATGCTAATGTAGGTATTATCACACACAAAAAAAATCTTTGTTTGTCATATATCCATTGCCTCATATAAAGTAAATCGGTGTAACAAATATTTAATAGCTCTGTGATATCTTTGCCTATTTACATTTCTAAAACTACAATCTTTTGCTGGTTATCTTATTAGAAAAATAAAGAATCCCAAAGCAGAGAGCAAACTATATCCAGTGGCAGAAAGACTCTTAAAAACTGAGTCTGTGTGCATACATACAAAGGAAGTAATGTCATCTGATGGACAGACAGACTCAAAGGAATCAAGAAAGGTCCAGAAGGGTCTCTAAGGTTCTATTAAAGAATGTTCCAGACCCTTGGCAGAAAGGAATGATAGGTAGAGCTCTGGACCCTGAGTCAAGGGACTTGGATTTTAGGTCACGCTCTGACCTAAAATCAGCATCCCAGCTTACATCAGATGTCATTATATTTGGATTCAAAGCCTTCTTATGCACAAACTGTCAGTAAGACAACTACTTTCCTTCTTTCTCAATTTATATGGTTATTATAACTAACAAATAATAGTAGACCTGGGATTTTATTCTAGGTTCTCTTAGTCCAAATCTCAACTTCATTTCCCTATTTCATTTCCTCAATCATTCATTCAATAAATATTAAGTATCTACTAATCTATTATATGCCTGGCACTCTAGTAGGTGGCAGAAATATTAAAAATTAAAGACACAGTAGCTCATACTCTTGTGGAGTTTATACTTAGTACAGCAGATGCGCTGTTATTATTATACAGCATGATGATATGAAGAGAGAAGGACAAAGAACAGGCACCTAGCTCAAAAATTTGGGGAGTCCGGGAGGTCCAATGAAGGCAATGACTCCTAATGTAAGATGGGAGGATGAGTGGGAATTATCCAGGTAAACTGGGGTGAATGATGGGTGGTTGCCTATTGATGCAGGGGCTGGAAAGTTTTCCAAGAGTAAACAAGAGCCCAGCCAAAGTCTCAGAGGAAAAAGCAGGAAACATCAGAGAAACTATAAGAAGTTCATTATAACTGGACATACCATGGCTCACATCTACATTACACTCGGTCATCCTCTAGGATGGAATACCTGCAATTATCAATCTCTTTTTCATACTTTTGTCTCCACTCTGCTCTATGCTTTCTCTCCATTAACCTAAGTGTTTACTGATCCTTTTGGACTAAAGTTCTTCACTGTGACTTCTAAAAACCCCACTCCATTGTTGGACTCCCTCATGCTCAATCTTCACTCAAAAGTCAAGATACTTCTTTACCTCAAGGGAAATATGTCTGTCACTAGGCTAGTCTCTTCTCCAACTACTCTCTTGGATGAAGGTTGCTTATTATCCTGCACCCCATATATCTTAGAGATTGAACCTAGAGCAGCTTTCTCCTTTCTCACTGCTGCGTGCCACACCCTGAATGAAGCCCTATTCCTTTGAGCCTTGTACCATCCATCTTCACTGCTGTGGTGTCACTGTTCTTTATTTATTGAAGACTTTGTCATCTCACTCAATATCTTTCTCTTCATACCAAGTCTTTTATCACTACAGTGATTGCCACATTCGCATAGATAACCTATCCAACTCGCTGGCCTCTCAATGGCCTCCTCTCCTCCTGGAACCCTTATAACTCCATTCACCCCCATACTCCCAAGGCCCTCCAAGGAACTTGCCACTAACAGAGGCTGCTCCAGACATAACACCATCTCACCACAATCTTCAAATCCTCCAGTCTTTTAACTCAGTTGCTCATTCTACAACACTTTTGCTCCATAAGAACATGCACTACATCTATTTTTGCTCAATATTGAAACCTTGAATACTAACACACAGGAGGCAGGCCTCAGCAATTTTGTTGAAAAATGAATAAATGAGTGACTGAAACAAAGAATGAAGATATAAATAAATGAGACAATGGTGGCAAGACAAGTCAAAAGGCCATACAGTCACAGACTAAACAAGATACTAGATGAGGAAAAGATGGGTTGACTGGTAAGGTTATTATGAAAGTAGAATGGAAAGCAGGTTACCAACTAACTGAATGTGGACAGCAAAAGAAGGGAAGAAGTCAAGGATAACCCAGTCCATTTGAGCCTGGAAGACTGCAAGAAAGGTGGTAACAACAACAGCAAAGAGGAGCACTAAAGAAAAACATGCCCAATGGAGAATTTCTAACTTAGAAGTGTTGGCAGCATTGTTAGGTTAAGATAACCAAATACAGGATGAGAGCCGGGAAGGCAGTCAGGGCTGGATATTTGGCCATCACCTTCACAGAGTAAAAAGGAAAAGTAGTGAGATTCATTCATTCAAAACATTCACTTGATAACTTTTAATTGAGCACATGCCAAGTTTCAAACACTATTTTAGGCATAAGCAAGGGATATGTAATATAATAATGGGCAGAGATAAGTGGTATAAAAATGAAGTAGAATAACAGGAAATAGAACAGAAAATGAGGGGTGTTATTTTAAACAATGCCAACAGGAGAAAGAGACATTTAAGTAGATACCTAAATGAATTGAAGAAAGGAGGTATACTCAGAAAAGAAAAAAATGTCTGAATTATACTATCAACAGAAAGCCTATGTATAGAGCCCAGCCAAGGTTGGGAAACACAAAAATTTAAGATAAGAAGAGAACGAATATCAACAAAGGACTCAGAGGAGAAATAGAGATCTAGTAGGGGGAAACATCAAATAACACATGCTCAGGGCAAGAGGGTTTCGAGAAAGTAAAATGGTCAACAGTTTCACATCTTATAAATGAAGTTGAGGACCGAGGCAACAGTTACTAGAATATATGAAGAGAACAGTTCTAGATGCGGAGAAAGAGTCAAAGGTATGATCATAGGTATGAAAGGACAAAAGAAGTAATTACCACTCAACAAGTTTGGTGAAGAAGAGAAGGTTTATACCTAAAGAAGAAGCAAAACAGAAGGTGGAATTTGGTTCATGAGTTTGCTTTTAGACAGAAAAGACTTGTTCTCTCTCCTGGTAAATTCCAAAATGTGGCATCTTGGGAAAGCACCTCTATGTATAATTTGTCCTAGGATCCCCATAGTTCACAGCATGGAGTTTTGCTTATAAACCTATTCCATTAGTATGTGGGGTGTGTTTGAAATTTTCTTCTTTGGTGGAAATGCCTCTACTATTTTTCTTTATCTTAAAAATAATACCTACTCATTATTTTAAACATTAAAAAAATACATAAAAGAAAAATATTAAAATTATCTACAATCATACTATCCAGTGATTGCTATTATCAACATCTTTGATCTTTCCATTTTTTCCTAGAAATATGCATACATATATGTAAATTAATGTATTTTTTAAAACTGCAATTTTACCAGATACATAATTTTAATAAACATTACTTGAATTAATAATGATTTAGCTGTTTTATTAATTTATAATTTAAATTTACTTTATTCATTATCATATTATTGAGTTAATTTGTTAAATATCATTTGAATAAATAATGGACGAATTTTCAGAAATGTATTCACTAATTCCTGAAGACTTTCTTCCTTTTCACGAAGATATTGATATTCAAATTTTGAGTATTTGAATCATACCATGTGTCTTTTTTCTAAGTTCATAATAAAAATGAAGTTGGTAAAGCAACCAATCATATCGGAAAGTAAATAAATGAACTGTATCTCTCTAAAATTTTAACTAAGAATTTTGAAATATTTTTTTTTCCCTTTCTCTTTATTCAATCATTCACACCAAAGCTATTTAAATTATATGGTATATGACTTTAAAGTACATTTTTCTTCTGGGGCCTTTAGCAAGAAAGAGAAAGCCATTTGTAATTTTTGTCACAAAGCCAAATCATGACCAAAATGTTACAAGGGAGCTCTCAAAAGTAGCTCAGACCATCTCTCAAAAGATTTTGCTTTTATAACCCTATTACAGGCAATTCACTCTAGGAATGCATAAGGAAACCTGGAAAATATACGAAGCATGGACTCTGTTTCCATTTATTTATCCTAGGTCATAAGGAAATTTCTCAAATAAAACTTCCCTTACTTTGACTCTTAACTCTTTCATCTCCTCTTTGCTCCTGGAGAATAAGAAGCAAAAATCAGATGATCCTTGATGAATATTTTTATGTACGTTAAATCAAGTGCAAACAATGATGAATTATATATTTAGTATTTACGTGGCATTTGCAACTTAATATCTTCATGGAACTGCTTACTGTTTTCAAATTTGTCCATTGTCTCATATGATACAGAAACATGTTTTAAAAAGACCTTGAGTTTTCTTCATTCTTAGAATATGAAATCCTTTAAACTGCTTTTTAGAAAATAATATTCATTTATTCCAAACATATTAAACTACTTTTAATTGATATAATTATTTCTGCAAGGATACTACCATGTCTTTTCCTTCTACCTTAAAATAATATCTACCTACTGTGTTTAGTACAAAAGTTATAACTTTTACTTTCAGATGAATAGTAATTTAATATATAATGGAGTTCCTGGGTAGTTAATTAAGAAACAAAAATTAGAAAATTATATAAGATCTTCTATGTCTAGAGATTAATGACAGTCAGTTATCTTGCATCAAATTATTATTCAATTATCATTATTTAAGAAAAAATACCAGTGTTTTTTCCCTTCAATTACATAAATATAAGGGCTTCTTCTTTTTTCTTTTGTGAGAGACAAAAGACTGTCCTTTGATATCCTGGGTACACAGATCTCTTGGTGGAATAGCTCAATTGGCCTAGATGTTCAGGAGTCTTTTGGTAAAGAAGAGACTAATATCCCCTAAATTCTTCTTCCCAAAATTCAAAGTTAGGTCTTTTTCAAAATACTTTAGACACATGGTCTCACTTGATTTTCACACAAAAAAATTCTTGCTGTATATGACTTCGTAACTCCTAAATGAGAGGACTGAAATGTAATTGCTTCATGATGATTTGAAATCTTGACAAAATACAATATTTTTGAAACATCAGCCATGTAACCTCTTAAATGTAATAGTTCTCTTATTTTTTATCAATTCCAATAAGATCAGAGATACTCTAATATATATATATATATGTATGTATGTATGTATGTGTACACCTATATAGAGAGATGCTTATTATTTGATCATTGCCATGTGCTTTATCTAAACAAAAAGACTTAAAAGGAATCTTTTAAAATTAAATATAGAAAATATAAAAGGAAATATTCAAATTGTTGAGGCTGTATGAAAATGGCTCAAAAGAATTTTATTGGTCTCAACATTGCTGATTTTTCTTCTTGTTCCCTTGTGTTTCTTTGCAGTTGCCAACGGTTTAACTCTTCAAGACATGATGGTCAGTGATTTCAGCGGCTAACTAGTTGTTTCAGTTTGAAATATCAAGCGTTTGAGCCATTTTTCTCTCAATTCAAATTGTTCATTTCCACCTCAAGTCCAGTAAAAATAAAGACCAAATGGGGGAATAGCTAATCTCTTTCAAGTTATTGGGGAATTTGAATACATTTTTCAAAGACTTTGAGGCTGACACAATAACTTTTTGATCATTAAGACTCTTACAAACCCAAAATTAGCTATGCAAGTAATTAATTCAGTTAGCGCTGACACCTCATAGTCAAACTTGATATTTTATTTTATCTTCTAATCAAAATAGAGTCTGCTAAATAAACAGGTTTATTTCTTTTCTTTTCTTCTTTTGGTCCTGGTGAAAATGTGTAACTTATTAGCTAGTGTTTACCCTTAAATAATATTTCTTTCTCTTCTAAGAAGTGTACTTTCTGGCATTTATATAAATTTCTTTCTCCTTAGACATAGGTTTTCTCTGTGCTTTTTGGTATTTGAGGAAGAAGCTTTAGTGAGTGGCACCCATTCTGTTCTCTGAATTTTATATCAGGGGTCAGATATGATTATCTTAGGAAGGATTGTGGGATAACAGCTTTGTATTAAAACTTGAATTTCATAGGCAGTGAGTTCTGTTGTACAGATACGATCCCACTGCACATTAGAATGTATTGCTGCAGTTTACAACTAGTGCTTTAAACAGTTCCCAGAGCCAATACACAAAACCATGAAATTTTGTAGGGCTTATCCTTTTAAACTAGGTATTCCCCACTTTCCAACCCCTTCAGGTCCCATCCCCTGCTGTTCCACACTGCAGGAAGAGTTCTGCTTGACTTTTAGTATATTTTTTCCAAATGGGATTCTGCTGAGAACAGTCATCTCCCTCTTGCCCCACTCCTCCCTACCATTTGTGAAGAATATTATGTACTATGTACTCTGCATGTCATTATGAAAAACTGCTCACATGCTCAGAAGCCTACGGGCAACAGACAATTTTTTGAGCAATAAATTAAGGACTTTATTTTTTCTTTTATCTACACAAATGGAAACTTGAAGTACACATGGCTTCATTTAACCATATTGCTGACCTATAAAGCACTCCCAGGTGCCTCGAAGTGCAAAGGTAACGATGTGAGTGGAACGTTAGCATTCCTAGCACATACTCACAGGGATAACATGTCAATCTTAGCACAACAATAGAGAAAGAAAGCATTCCATTGAACTAAGGTTCAGGTATGCATTCCTTTTTTGGTATATTTGCGAATGTGAAGACATCCGTTTATTTTAGTGTATGAGCTCTTAATTCTCCACTCAGTTTTGACACTTAATTAGGTGAATTCAAAGAAGAGATAAGTGGAAACATTTATACATTGTTATCACACATTTCCTGTAGCTTTCTAGAATGTTATAGCTGTCCCTGATACACTTTCAAATTTCAGAGGAAACACCAGTTTTGACTTATTTTCAAGGTCAGCAGGAAGGTTATGTTTTTGAAATAATGTCTGGAGTAAAACTCAGAACAGGAGAAAGCAGAATGGCTGATATCTCATTTTAGAGCACTATTTGTTCAGAACACTGGACTTCAGAGTATCATGATTAAGCTCATATGCAGAAAGCTCTTGGTTTGAGTGCTAGTCATAGTGGCCATTAACCAAAATAGTGGGAAGGGGCCATGCTAAATTCAAACTCCAGTAAAGTTTACAGTTTTTCTAATATCAGTACTGAACCTAGGGAAAATGAGTAAAAAAAAAACTAGCAAGAGAAATAAATTCAGTAATCTCTAATCTATGAGGCCTTTTGTTCAGTTGGATTTTTCACACATGTGTTCCAAGATTTTCACTTCATTTTCCTGGGTTTTCAGAATTTCCTCTGAAATTCTTAGTAAGTTCAACTCGTCCCTTCTCATTAGAAAGTCCTCACTGGGAAAAATCAAGATTCTTTTTTTAGCTTAGAGTCTCAATTCCCATTACAAACAGAAAAGAGGACCATTTGTTCTGCTGTCTGCGAGAACTCCGTGGACCTGTTCAGCTCCATTATGTTCCTTAGACCCAAATCACCCCCCTTCTCGTCCATGCAGGAGCACCCAGAGACTCTGCCTACTTTCCTCTCCTCTCAGCAGCTGCAACTGCACATGCTGACTGCAGGAGAATGGCGTTATTCTCCCCACGGCTTCCCAGCCTACCTACCTCTAAAGGTTACTGTGGAGTTAAAGGAATACACTCAGCATGGTGCCTAGAACATCACAAGCACAGTATAAGGGTTACCTATATCACTATGATTAGATTATTATTAATGTTATTATTATACTCCAAATAAGCAGTTAAATATTATTTACCTTTTGACCATTTTGTTGCTAATTGCGATGTGAAAATAAGAAAAATAGCAAATACAGGGAAAATGTAAAAGTTCAAGAATCTTACAAAATTCTTTAGTAGTTCTGAATCCATTCTCCCTCAGGCGTGTATTTGTAAAGGTGGGGCTCACCAGAATACCCCTCTCCTTCAGGGCCCTCCATAGGATAAGGGCACCCCCAGGACCTATGATCGATTAAAGCAAAACCATAGCTGCCCACTTTGACAAGGGAGAACTTCCTGTAGACTAGGTGATTTCCATCCTCTCGGAACTCTGTTCAGCTTGTTATATGCTTTACTTCTTTCTTTCATCCTCACAATTGTCCTTGGGGGTAATTAATGTGCCTGTGTTCACATGAAGGAACAGAGTCTCACAGAAGTTATATGAAATTGTTTCATAAAGCTGTTCAACCAGCTAAAGACAGAAAGGTCATTTGAATTCAAGTCTCCCTCATTCTAAAGCCCCCTAGTTTCCTATGCTGTCTTTGACCGTCTCATCACAGATAAACTCTAAATATATACGTCTTTGTTTTAGGAAAAATCCCCAAATGGTTGCTGGGATGTTTTGACTGGCATGTATCACTAAATAAAAAGAATAGCAGTTAATATTTATTCATGTTCTAAACCCAACAACCCTATTAGGTAGGTACTATCATTCTCCCCATTTTACAGATAAGGAAACAGAAAAACAGAAAATGTCTAAGATCACATGCCTGGGAGATGAGCCATGGTCCCAGAGCCTGAAGTCTTAACCACTGTGCAACACTGCTTGTGCTGAACATTGTTTGCCCCAGATCCATTCTCTGCCTTTCTCCATCTGGCTATACACCCTGGTGTACTAATTTTGGTGGACTGCCTCAACAGGGCCCCTTGGTCCTCTAGTTTCCAGTTAGATTTGGGGAAATGGAAGTTACCAGGAATGGGAAGAGGTTGGTCCTTATTCTCCTGGCTCCATCCTCACAGGGCTTCAGTTTGTCTATCTAAAGCCACAGTTCTTGATGAGCCCTCAGCCTGGGGCTCACTGGAAGCTGGTATGAGCTCTCCCCTCTTCCCCTTCAAACCTAGGGGGAATATAGGTAAGTCCATTGCTGCTGGACTCCTGGTGTTTCACCATTCCTTGTTGGCTGCTCTTAGCCCAGCCCACACCTTCGTAAATCGTTATTCATGAAACTATCTTTGGCTCCTGTTGAGTGAACAATCTGTTTTTTGCTTGGATAATTACTGATACCCTGCCTCTGTAATAGATAACATCTATGGGAATGTTACTTTTCATAATGTTAACATTTATTGAAATAAGACCAATTCACCAGGCTATGATGTCCAGGGAAAAGTTTTTTTTGGGGGAGAGGGGATGATAGAGGACATGAGTTGGGGGAGGTGGGGAGCAAGGATGGGGAAACTCAGGATAAGTGAATTAGCTAATTAACAATGAATCTTTTGTATTAACTTCTTTGACACAAGGATATAGCATCTGTAAGAAACTTTGAGATCTTAAATTTGGACTTTTTCTTATTCCAAAAGAAGCATCAATTAGATCAACTGATGATCATCCAGCTTGCAAAGAAATGAAGAAGTAATACTGCAATGGTTTACCTCCTTTTCTGTATTCAAAGGTGAATTAAGTACATCCTTGAGATGTGTTTTAACTTGTGTTTCCAAATTGTGATACCGTACAGTGATTTATAGACTCCTGCTGCTCAGCCAAATAATTTCTTCCCTTTGGTTTCCTTTTATGTTAAATAAAGACGAAAGATACCTAGATCTTCTACTTAATCATTGTTTAAAAAAAAAAAAAAAAGAAAGAGAGAGAAAACTTCAAGTTAACTCAAGAGAAAGTTGATACAAAATATATCCCACTAGGTTAGGAAATTGATAAACTAAGTTAACAAGGGTA
Source organism: Lemur catta (assembly GCF_020740605.2). Taxonomy (NCBI): domain Eukaryota; kingdom Metazoa; phylum Chordata; class Mammalia; order Primates; family Lemuridae; genus Lemur; species Lemur catta. The sequence goes on along the minus strand of NC_059150.1, from coordinate 21,139,430 downwards.
AAATATAACACTCTACAGTTTCCTTTAGAAAGAGTAGATGAAAATTTTCTCTTTGAGTAAAATGAAAGACGCTGTGCATGTGTGGCTTCCCTGCAGTTCTTGTGTCTAGTAAATGTGTGGATACCATTATGGTGGTGGTCCCCAGCCTTTTTGGCACGAGGGACCAGTTTCATGGAAGACAATTGGGATGGTTTTGGGATGATTCAAGTGCATTACATTTATTGTGCAGTCAAAACCTCTCTGCTAATGATAATCTGTATTTGCAGCTGCTCCCTAGGACTAGCATCACCGCCTCAGCTCCACCTCAGATCATCAGGCATTAGATTCTCAGGAGTACACAACCTAGGTCCCTGAGCCATGGGAGTGGCTGTAAATACAGAGGAAGCTTTGCTTGCTCACCTTTTGCTATGAGGCCAGGTTCCTAACAGGTCAACAGTACTGGTCCACAGCCAGGGGTTTGGGGACTACAGCATTACAGCATCTATTGTCCCTAGAATTCGTAATCTTTACACAATAGAAGAATTTGGAACAATGAGAAAAAAGAAATGACTTAATTACATACCAAAAAGTTTTCATAGCCAATTTTAACACTGTCACAATGCTTCCTATTAAAATCTTCCACATTGTTGACTTTCTTTAAGGAACATACTGACTTCTACAATTCGAGTAGACTCCTCACAACGTTTTTTTCTCACACACAGTAAAAAAGAAAACTATCCAGGCTTTTCCTGGATTCTCCAACTCAGATTTATTTCTCAGCAACAACTAGCTTCTGATTTCTAACAAACATGGTGGCACAATGTCCCCACGTTAAAAGCATAATCGCAACACTACCAGGGTTCTGATGATGCTAGTTAGCATTTACTGGGCACCTGCTCTGTGTCGGACCTTATGTGGAACATTTTACATGCATTATCTCATTTAATCTTGTAACAACTTTCTGAAGTGGAAATTCTATTATCTCCATTTTACAAACAAGGAAACTGGGTCTCACAGAGTCCATGTCACAAAGAAATATAAAATTCTTATCACTTAGGATGCATTTATGTTTCGGTAACTGAATACTCAATTGTAATTGGCTTGAGTAAAAAGATCACTTCCTTAACTCTAGAGGTTTAGCCGTAGGATGGGTTTGAGTGGTAACTTAATCCAGAGACTGGATTTTCTTAGCTTTTCACTCTCCCTTGGATTTGTTTCATCCTCAGATTTCTATCAAGATGCCTGCATCAGATAGAGGATTCACAACCATGTAGAACAGTATGTAGAAGAAGAGAACTTTTCCAAGACACCCCCTGACTAAATTCCCCTTGAGTCTCATTAGCCCAAAGTAAATGAGCCAGCCTTTCCTGCACCAATTTATGTGGGGACTGGAATTGCTACGACTGACAGATAAATTAAGGCTCATCCCTGCTGGCGTCAAACTCCAGTTTACAAAAATGGACCATTTTAGAAATGCTTCCCTCTAGTGCTATTCAGCAAAAGCTAAATTTAAAGATCAGAATATCAGTTAATGATCAGGGAGAAAAACACTATTAATAAGCCAGTGAGTTAAGTTTCTGTTATATATTTACATATATAAAATTTCCTGCAATTTACACCAAATTTTTGTAAATTATTCTTGTAAATTATTTGGTAATTGTCAGAATTGTTCAAAATTACTAGAACTATAAACACTATGCATTATACCATTTATTTAATAAGGTTTGTAACTCTATGGGGTTTATTTTCTCCATTCAAGACAACAATAATAATATTTTCAATTTTATGTAACTCAGTTTTCCCTGGGTATGTGGACATAAATGGAGTCACATTCCCAGAACACACCTGTGTTTTTTTTCTGGTTCTGGTGCTAACTATCAGTAGTAGTAGTAGTCCTATGGTTCTCCCTAAAATTTCAACCAATTTGTTTTGGGAATCTCTAAGCTGTGTCTGACTGCTTATAAACAGGTGCAAGCAACTATTTTTTCAAAGCCCCTAACTGCCAGTACTGTGTCTTTTTGCTTCTTCTCCAGTCCCTTCTTGTGGGACCCACCATGTCCACTGGGCATGGCATACTCTGCTGGTTCCAACACCTCATCTGTCTCCACTGAACACCACTGGCACTTCCAACCCAGAGACTTACAAAACCCTAAATGGGTGGTGTACAAGCCAATGCAAGACAGAATGATGCTCTTCCTCACTTATGTCCCACTTTGTGCTGGTGATACTGACTATATCCTAAAGTCTTACGGAATTCCAGGTTAAAGACAACTTCTTTCAGCAGCATTTCCTTCATTAGGTTCAAGTACAGTGTATAGGATGGGACAAGAAACCCAGTTCCTAAGAAAGTCCTGCACTCTTCCCTACCCTCTTTCTTCTCAGGCTCCCAGATTCTCGTGTAAACATTTATGCAAATTAACTTCTAAGGGCTCCCCTGCAGTCATCAGACCATGCCCAGGCACTTATGAGTCACTAGAGTGGACCCAATATGGACCTAACCCATAACCCCCCTAAAGCTGTTTCTTCCAAGAAAAATTACCTTAAAGTTTCTATATCTCAATAAGCTGATTAAAAATATTTTTGCTAGATTGTTTGCTCTAGAATTGCAATGTCCTGTCAGTTCCACTATGATGTAATAATAAGTCTAGTTATAATAGACCTACTGACCCATGGCACTCATGAGACAAAAGAATCTGTCATGAAGTTAATGAAACTTTTATAGATACAGTGGCCAGACAATCAAATGTGAATTATGCCCATTTAAAACATTATCTTTGTACTGGTATGTTCCTAGAAACTTAAGTGGGAGCCAAATAAATAAATAGGTAAATAAAATGTTATTATCATGAGTGAGGCCAAGGCAAGATAACAAAATGGACAAAGAAGGAATCATGACCAACCTATCTCAAGGACTTTCTTAGAAAATACTAAGATTTTCTTACAATATAAGTTATAAATTTTGTTATCATAAAATTTTTTGATAACTATATAGTTAGTCATAGTTTTGGCTTTTAATATTAGAGGTCAAACCTCATTAGAATTTTGCTCAATTATCAACTTTTTCACATTCGACTTCAGTAACCAGTCAAAACTCATTTTACCAGCTATACAAAAGTTATTCATCAGAAATACAAACTGACCTTTCTAAACAACAAGAGCTATAAAAATTTTTGATTCCAATGAAATGAATTTTAAAGACATTTATACTTAAATTAAGTAATCTGTTGTTATAACAATGCAATACAACATAATGCAATATAGAAATTAATGTTAGATAAATCTTTCTCTCCACATTAGTTCAATGCTTTTATTGACTGTGCCCTAGAGTAAAACCTTTTGGTTAAAATTGTTTTTGAAATCAAGCTTGTCACAATTAGGCTAGCCTAACGGATTTTGTTAAGGTAGCTAGTAATACAACCCTTTTATTAAACTGACCTCATTAACTTGTTTCTTGTCCAGATGGAACACTTGACCAGAACTTGTAGAAGCAATTTCTTCATAGACTTTATATCCAATATGGTTCCTGTCATCACAATCTCCAGTGAGCACAAATACCACCTATGATTTTTTTAAAAAGAAAATAGTTTAAAAGGTTTTCAGAAATCAAAATATATTTATTATCTATTATATAAAGATACCATCAGGCAAGTAGAATATATATATTATATATATGATAATTCTTGACTTTGTACTCTGTTTAATAGCGAACTGAGATAGGAATTAATAGTTGTTTTTATTTCAGGAGCATAGGCTAGAAGTTACGGAAGTAGAAGTGAGATCATGACTGTGCTAGATTACATGATGGCCTCAATTTCTCACCCCTGCCTATATCCACACACTTTTACTCAAACACTCCTCTCATTAGAGAGGAGGAGTTTAATTGTCACCTTTGAATCTAAGCTTGGCCATGTAACTTTCTTTGGCCAATAACATGAGGCAAAAGCGACATTCTACAAGTCCTGAGCCTAGACTCAAGATATCTGCATATTTCAATTTGCTCCCAAGTATTTCTGCCATGGCCATGAAAAGGACATGCCTAAACTAACCTACTGGTCTCAGAAAGAGACTTATAAAGAGACTGTGAAGCAAAGCCAAGTGGCCCCAGAGCCACGTTTGCATAAGCCAAACCCAAACTGTTCCCCAGACACACAAGTGAGCAAGCCTACACCAACTGAGCTCTGCAAACAGGTGAGAAATAAATGCTTATTGCTTTAAGCCACTGAGTATTAGAATAGTTTGTTATGCAGCAATAGCTGATACAATGAACAGTTCTGACTCAGGTAAGATTCCACATACGAGGTAACATTGAAATATAAACCTTTTTTGTTAGGCCTATGTTACTGTCAGTTATTAGGATAAAATGGTAACAAGTACCTTAATTAATCCCCAATAATTTCTTCCCCATATTAAAAAATCAAAGCATTCATATGCTATGTATTAAATATATTATTTATATTATATATATTACATACATTTAATATGTTTAAATTAAATTACACATACATATTGGAGTGCATACATGTGAATAGATTGTTGTAATTATTGTTATTTACCACCCGTGAAGTAGTCGAAAACCACAGGCAACCTCTTACAGGCTGTGTTCAGACAGAGAGGTTTGGGGGTTGAGGCCCACTCACTTGCGACTGTTTCTGTTGGATGAGCTGCAGCACCTCATGAGCGAGCCGGTAATCCTTGGACCGAGCATCCGTGAAAACATAGATGAAAGAACCAGGAAGAGAAATTTCTAAGGCAATTTTTATAGCTCCAATACTCATTTCTGGGCAATCACCACCGCCCTGTTAAGGAGGGAGAAAAATGCGATTACTTCATCAGATAAAAAGAAATGAATATTTTAGTTACAACAAGTTATTTTAGGAGTTTTAGCACTGAGAAAGTTCTCTTCACTGTATTTTCTGTTAGTTTGCCACTGGATTCATCACATTGGTCAGGAAGAGCTCGAAAATACACAAAGTGATGTGAAACTGGAAAATGCGTACTTAGGGGTACATTATAAATTTACCCAGAATACACAAAATAATAGAGATTGTCGTACAGTTTTTAAATGTTGACTCATTCTCCCATTCTCTTACATGACTATCTCATACACCCCCTCTTTTATCTCTTTTCACTCTTATTTGATGACCCTGCTTCTTACTGGGGTGCGAAAACAGAAGCAATCAAAAGAGAATATTCATAAGCTCCCACTGCAACACCTGTTAACATACCTGCAGGAGCAGGTCCCTGTCTTGGTAGTGAAGGGTTTGCTTGCACCGTGGCTAAGGCTAACTACTCACCTGGGCACTAATCCAGGACGTGGCTCCTGCAGCTGACCCCTCTCTCTACTTCATAATACTCATTAATAGATCATTCCACCAGCAGATAAAGATACCAGCATATCTCCCAAACTCTTCAAATTTTTCTACTCAAATGTTACCTAACAGAGAAGCTTTCCATGACTGTCTTATATAAAAGATATCCTTTTTGTCACTCTTTTCACTTAACTCTGTTTCATTTTTTTCTATTAACCTATAATCTCTGTGTCTTATGTCCTATTTGAATAAGCTCAACATGTTTTCCTAAACCAAAATAGTCCCCAACCCAAGAAGAATTCTTGTCACATTTATTTCCTTCATAATTCTGTGGATTTGTATATGAAATTGTGAACATGCCGTGTTTACAGTTTTATACATTGTATTTTAGATTTAAGATTATATCCTACTCATGTTTCCATGTCATCAGGGTTCTTCAAAACCACAGGTTTTAATGATTGCTTAACGTTCTATTTTATACATCCCATGGTTTAGTCAATGATTTCTCTATTGTTGAATATTAATGTTCTTTCAAATTTTACTCTTCTCTTATAAATGAGAGAGAGAAAGAGAGAGAATATGAATCTGATTATTTTCTTAGCATAGATGTCAATGTCAATGGCACCAGGCCAAGGGAATGGACTTTTGATCATCAGAATTTAAGCTGTTGATAATTACTGAACATCCTGCTATGATTTAAGTATACAACAAGGAATAAACTACAGTATCTTGTCCTTAAGGAGCTTATGGTCTCGAATAAACAATCAAATAAAAAGCAGGGAAGCTTGGGATCATGGGGGCTTTGTGGTACCAGAGTCCATCAGAATCCAGTAACAAGTAAGAGCTCTTCCTCAAAAAGAAAATAGTTACTCCATGAAAGGGATGAGGCATTATCATTAAACTCTGGAAATTCTATTTGATTTTCCTACTTGGACTTTCCCCAAGCTCCAAACTGCTTTAGATTCTGATATAGATACCTTGAGCACCATGTATCTACTCAAGGTCATGAGAATCAAGTATTAGAATTGTTTACACTGCAACCTGGACAAACTGGAGAATCTTTTCTTGCATTGGATCCCAATCAAAACTTACAGCCTTTGTGTTCTATTTGTTAAATGGGTTGGGCCAGAGCATCAACTATTAAAAACTGCCTGTAACACTAAGAGAGACCCATCAAATATGTCACTTTCTTGATTGGGGCTAGAAGCTGTAGTAACCTGATCTTCACTTTGGAAAATATGTAAGCCATATTCTTCCAGAAATTTTACTGAGTTCGCAGTCCCTTTTATTTTTGCAGAAATTATCTCCTACTTTCTATCATTTATATGTATTTTCAAGAGATTTAGTTTAATAGTTAACACTGCTCTCAAAAATGAGACTGTACTTATTTCTCAAGTTCCAATTTTCCATTTCAATCTCTTGTTGGACATCTACTTCTAGATGTTCTATGGATCTCTACAATTTACTGCATCTAAAATGGAACTCATTATATTTTCTTCTAACCATGTCTTCTCTGTTTTTGTTAATGACACTATCTGCGTAGATATTTAGGTTCAAAGCCTGAGTCATCTTTGACTATATTCTCTACCTTCACCTTCATTAGTGGTCAAATATTCATTCCATTTCCACCATGAATTTGTCTCTTCCTTTTCTCTTTATTTCCTACCATTCACTCTTCTTATCTTAATTTTATTACATGTATAGGCTCCCATCTGATTTTCTGCTCTTCTTTCCACTAAACTTTACTTTTCCTGCAGTAAAGAGCTGTATTTATCACTTTCCTACTTAAAATCTTTCACTAACTACTTGTGTTGGATCAAATTATTCTAGTTTTCTATCTCCTGTTGCTCCTGCTCCATAAATTTCTCCCTTTAAGCTAAGAGTACTTTCCATTTTTTTAATATTCCCCTTGCTTCACACCTTAATGCCTTAAGTGTTTTCATTCAAGTAACCTTTCTACTGTTCCATTCCACCATCAAACACTCCTCACCAAGAGATGCATGTCTAAATTCTTCCATTATTCTATAAACTCTTTGATGGCAGGAATTGTGCTTTGCTGAATCCTTAAGTGTTCAGTTCATAGCATTTTGCTGGATTGAAGTAATCACTGAGTAAATATTTGTTGGATTTGACTATTTTATTCACAAGGTTGAGATAATATGCCTTCCCCTCTTTAAAACTTTCTCATATCTAGTTAGATGTACTTCCTCACTCTTCAGATGTATTCTAACATGTTTTATACTTTAGTGGTATTTAACATATTTTCCTTAGCATAAAAGTTATTTGAGGGTTATCGTGTGCAACAAATGCTGTTGAGTGGGAGTTTATGTACTAGGAAAGTTGAAAATAGCTACTAGGCATGTTAGTAAGTTTGATATGTTGGCAAGAAATAATTTTTACTTGCAGCTAACTTTGCATATCTGTAATGGATATTCTGGGCTGATTTACAAAATTTAAATTCCTATTGTACATTCAGAAACTGAAACAAAAACATTTCTCAATTGTGCTTGACATTGTGCACCTGGGTATGAACCACAATGTAATTTATCCATATCACAAGCATTTGTTGAATGGCCAAGTACACGATAGAGTTCCATTGTATAATTCTATGGAGCAACTAATTGCCTTTTACTAACTGTCACCTAGTACCACCTAGCAATTCTCCTAGACTAGAAGTTTGTCTATGGACTGAACATCAGAACAGCTAAGAAATCTCCAGAGAAACATGTTTGAGAGGAATGATAAACCTTGTCCAGTGACCTAGTGAAAGACAATCTCTGAGTCATTTGACTTGGGTACAAATTTGCTCTAAGAGGACCTACGGATACCTACGTCCCTAGGTGTCCGTAAACATTACCCAGGAGTAGACCCTAGAGACCACTAGAGTCCTTGAAAGTGACTCCAGATGAATTCATTTGATTGGGATCTCTCCATAGTTTCAGACTCATCCTAAAATTGAATGTAGACCTAAGAAAATCATGTACTGAAATGGGATCTCTAAGACCTTAACTATTTTTTCATCCTATAAGTTTGAATAAAGAAGTTTAAACCACATATTAATAAATTGAGATAGCCAACAACATTTTCTTTAAGTATTAGAGCCACCTTATTCTCCTGAAAAAAAGCTCCTTTGTGAAACACCGAACCCATGCATATAAGGCTTAATAATGGTTAATAATTAAAGGAGTGTGAGGGATTGACACAGCTAAAACTCTACACAGAATTGCACAAGTATCTTTTTATTTCTTAAACTTTTTTTATGTAATACTCTTCAAAATGAACTTTTGGACTTTTATGGAGGAACTAATAGAAAGTCTCAAAGCAGCCAGAAAAATTAGAAACTGTCAAGTAAAAAGGAAACATTTTGACCCACATATGTCAAAAACCCATACTGAATATGCTTATACATCTCTCAGAAGTGACTCGTACAGCCTAATTAATTTTTCCTGCCTATGGAAATCAGTGTATTATTTACATAATAATAAAAATGACTATTCTCACCTGGATTTCACATTTGTAAACAAAGATTATATTGTAATCAGATTGATTATATATTAATTATAAGTTTTTCTCAGGAATAAAACTCTTCCCAAAATAGTATAGTACCTTTAAATTATCACCTTTCTGTTTATAGCTAACTGAAAATTAAAAGTAAATGTTAACTAGTAATTCATATCTTATGAAACTATTTTTCCAACTCATGTGAATATAGGTTCCTGAAAAGAAAAAATAAGTTTCTTCTTTGTTCAAAAGAAGTTAACATATAGTGTTGTATCCTTATAAGAGCTCCCTATCTAATACTTGAGCTTGGTTTTATAATAATTTTAGATCAAAATTGGCCACTAAAATAATATAAAAGGAATGCTTTATATCTGCACTAACATAGTGGCCACTAACTAGCTCATGGGGCCACTGAGCACTTGAAATGCAGTTAGGGAAACTGAGGAACTGAATTTTTTATTTTATTTAATTTTAATTAATTGAAATTTAAATCAAAAAGTTAAAGCAGTGCTAATTTTATAATGATGACACGTTAACATGATAATATTTTGGATGTATTGAGTTAAATAGATTATTAAAATTCATTTTAACTATTATTAAAAATTTACATATGTAGTTCCCATTATTTGTTGGACAGCACTACTTTAGAATGATACATTTGATTAAGTTATGTAGACTTCATTCTAGACTGTTAATTGGGAAGCTGTTGCTTTGGTCTAAAAGTCTTTCATGAACTTTCTTTCCTGGCAGAAGTTATTAGAGGCAAAATTTAAGTTGCTTTAATTTACCAAGGGTTAAGAATTAAGGTACAACTTACTCCAAAAATTTACAAATTATTGATTTTGTTTGAACATATGTATATATAAACACAGCTTATAAATAAATATATATCTATAAGTATCAAACTTTGTATATAGTGTGCGTGCGAGTGTGTGTATGTGTGTGTGTGTGTGTGTGTGTGTGTAAAACTTAACCCACCAGTTTGTTTATAGTGTTTCTTTCCCAAATCATCAACCAATTTTCTTATCTTTAAATTCAGCTTTGGCAGAATAGGACTAGAAGCATTACTAAAATTGTCCATTTTTATCAACAAACCTCACAAAGTCAGAGACTGTACGTTGATTTGTGTTAGGCTCATGCACATGCACAGATTTAAAAATCTGGGGTAATGGAAATGTGACTGAAACTATAAAAATAAAGTGTTGTAAGTTTTATTTCCAAGCTGAAAAAAAGTAGTCCTTTAAAAGACTTTAATGGTTTCTGTTTTGACCTGAATATCGAATGGAAAAGAGGTAAAATAGTAATTCATAAAACATCAATTTACAATTGAAGAATTTGAATCTCTAAAAAGTCTCATTAATTTAATCAATACTTTTTAAATTTTGGAATATTATGGGGCTATAAATCTTTTGGTTATATGAATTGCTTTTTTACAGTTTGAGTCAAAGTTATAAGGGTGTCCACACTTTTACTGGTAATAAGGCACTCTACCTGTATTAACTCAATCGATGTCCACTCTGAACCACGCAGTGAGACAGTATTGTCACAAACACTATGTTGTTTATTCTTCACATCAACAACAAGTATCATTTCTAGCACATTTTATTGACAGAGGACTAAATCTTGAAAACCCTTCTCCAGGGTCACACAACTAATAACTAAAAAAGCAAAGAGTTGAACTCAATTCTGCCTGGCCTAAGAGATCATGCAAACCCCAGTGAGGCATTTTATTACCTTCATCAACTTCCGTGACTACAAGCAGGTAGTTTGTCTTAGACACTGTAAAATCAGAGGAAAAGAATTCCCATTCTTCTGGACACCCACAGAATATTGTTCATTCTTCTACTGTAGCATGTAATGAGTTGTATTATAATTTATATTTCCTCTCATAAGATCCCTGTTTCTTGAAGAACTTAGTAGATGTTCCATTGTTGTTTTGTGAATGAATGGATAAATGAATGAATAGTGAGTAAATGGATAAATGAGATTTTGCAAGGCAATTTTGACACAATCTAGGCACACTTGCTATATTCAGCCTGAGCTTTACTGAAGCCTAGCCCATCCCATTTCTTGTGATATAATTCCACAGCTAAACCCTCTAAACATTCAAATACCAAAAGTTGGATTTCTTCAAATATATACATTATATATATACACACACACACATATATATATATATGTATTTTGAACAGTATATGAAACTAACTCCCTACTATCTATCTATCCTGGCATACAGTTGGAATTAACACGTAACAGGAGAAAACAGACACAGCTATATAAATATATTTCCCAAAGCCACACAAATGTGTACACACACACCACACACACAAATGAAAGGTATAAAGGAGAAGAACTGTGTGTTGCATGAATTGGACAATTCTCTAAATGTATATTGGGAAGAGTTTGACTTTGTTAACCTGCATTTTTGTTTCAAACCTGAAATATAACTAATCAGTATCAGTAGGCACATTCTTGCTTGGTATTTTTCCATTTTATCTTTATAATTTTACTGATAGCCACAGCTCACTAAATTGCCAAAGACACTTCAGATAGAAAAATGTGTACTGAAAAAACAGAAGCATATGACCTTTCAAAGTAAATGTTGCTCCTGGAATTAAAAAAAGTTATAAACTATAATCTCAGAGTTACAGTGATAATTATGTCCAAAAACTGAATTCCTGGAAAGCAAGATTAAATAAGAATAAATAGAAATCCTATCAGTCAAAGGAGTAATAAAACACACATTATTGTGCTGTCTTTTCTAAATATAAGACTGTGTGGGAGCGGCACTGGAATAAACTGAACCTTTAAACTCTGAGAGGAGTGGGAGAAAAATGAGCTCTCTGCTCAAAACCTAATGGGAAAATGCTCATCATCTGAAGGATCAAAGACTCAGGAATGCTAATCTCAGAGCAGGCACTTTCTCAGGCCTTATTATTTCTCTTCTAGCCAACCCATTTCACTTCTATTCTCATCTCCCATTTTCACTGAACTAGTCTTTACACCAGTTGTTTTCCAGGTATGCATAACCCTAAGCAATCAAAAAATGAAACACTTTTTATAGGCTCATGCCTAACTCCAAAAGAAGTCTTATTAGCATTATAATACCCTTATCCTAACAAGAGTACAATCTACTGAATTTTGAGCCTAGTTTCAAAATCAGACTATATTCCTTTCACATTAAATGCCCATGCTTAAAATGTCTTATTTGTGTAATGTGCCCTTTACCTATAAAATTTAGGTATGAATATCAGTTGCAAACTGAACAAAATTTTATGACCCTCAGTTCTCTTTCTTAAAATACAGTTGTGTGATACCATGACCAGGAAAACAGAAAGTACATGTGGAAACCATTAAATAACATTAAATCTAATGTAAAGTTGCATCCAAGCAGGTATAATATAAATCAGAAGGATTGCAGAGTTCATCAGTGACAAGTGCTGGCCTTCCTCACTTGTAGGAAATATGGCAGGGAGGGACTGGACACAATCAGAATACTGCAGAGCCCAAACCTTAAGTCTCCAAAATCAAAGTAAAAGATGTTACATCCCAGACAGTCCACTTATGCTGCCCTTTGCTACACAGTGATCCCTGAAAAAGTGTGAAGAAAGTAGGATACAAATGGAAGTATTAAAGAACTGCTGACCTCCACTCCAGGCACATTAAAGGTAACAATGACAATAATTTCCAAGCTTTCAGATTATCACCTGTGAGTAGTAAGGGTTTAACTCTTCAACAATTGATTTTTCAACCTGTTATAACTTCTTTCATGGGAGGTAGAGCTTTGTTGGGTCGTCAGAGGAGGTTCAGTTCGCTTCACTAAAACAGTCATAACCAACACACTGTGTACCAGGCACTCAATATCTTGATTCATAAATCAGAAAACGATGTGCCTAACACATCAAAAAAATTCAAAAGATTCAGAATTCACATGAATTACAATGGACGGTAGTCCTGTGAGGAGGGAAATAGGAGGGAGGCAACTGAGTGTAACAAAAATGCCACCTTATAGCTTCTGATTATCGGAAAAGATGTAGCAGTACACAGAGGAAACTCTAGGCCAAAAAATGGGAACTAGAAAATGATATCTTGGTATTCCCTGTTGCCCTTCAGTAATCCTCCTCTTCTCTACTTCTTGGGGAATTCCTTCCTCTCTCCTCCTAGGATTCTGTACTTTTATATTGTGTTCTCTGTCCCCATCAAATTAAGACACTGCCATTGCCCTGGTTGGGACGGATTCCTGTTCCCTCCTCACGGACAGAGGGCTCCCTGGTTTGCTTAGAGAGCAAGAGCCAGAAGAGGGCAGGGGCAGGGTCTAGGAGGCCCTGGCGGCCAACCAGCCTTTGCTTATTCAAGGATGAGGCATTCACCTGTCTATACTCGCTCTTGGCAAGCCTCCTCGCCCCAGTTCTCCTCTCCTGTGACCTTTCTCTCACTTTCCTCTCTACTACTCAGCCTCTACATGCCTATAGAAATCTCTCTTTTTCTTCTGCCCTAACACTCATGTATGGATTTCACATGCTTTCCAGCACATTTGGTATTATCTTTATTATTGGCTAGTTAATGGAGATTGTGATGCTGTGATTCTTTTTATTTAATGTGATAAGAACTATATTTATACTGTTGTGTCCTTTTATGTTTTGGTTAAAAAAGTATATCAATATAATACATTTTTATTAATAAAAACATTATAATTTATGAAGACATAACCTTATGAGAAAGTTTGAGATAAACAAATTCTATGTTGTTTTTAGAGCTAGTAGCCATTAAACAAAATTGATGAAATAAGATCTAGATCATCTAAAAGGAGAAGACTACATATAAGATAGAACATATAAGTTAGGATTTTTTAAAATCAACATAAATATAAAAAAAAGATCTGGTTTTAAAGTTTATATGAGGAAACCTGAGGGACTTAGCTGATGACTGGACCAGGATGCAGTCATGCGATTTGCCTGCCCGAGAAAGCCGTTATCGGCCTCCAGCATCAACAGAGGGTCCCCAGACATCACTCCAGAGGAGCAGAGGAGTCCCCCAAGCATCATCTGGTGACAAAGGCCAGTGCTATCAAAACTCTAACTAATGCTATTCAGGTCTGGGGTATAGATAGGTTTTTCCAGAAGGAAGTCAAACATCTGATGGGTAATTGGACAAATAATATTCAAAATCAATTCCAATACTAAAACCACATTTCTGTTTGAAATTTTTTCAAGGCCTAAGAATAAAAAAGATAGCTTCTTGAGAATTAACTGTTTCTAATCAATTTGCATTAAGGAAAAAAACTCTTTAATTTTCCTTTCTATGCATTTCATTGAAAGTGAGGTTTATAGTTTTCTCTAGGAATCCTGGTTTTAGATCAAGGACCATTCTCCCAAGGAAAGTGTTTTGACCTCCATCCTTATCATCACCTAAAAGCTGGTGAAATCGGATATAGTATTTAATGTGGGGAATAGAACAATCACTTGGTTAGTTAAGTAGCATGAATGGAGTGAATCCAGGCATCATAGGTTAGTAGATTCCTCTCCTTAAATGTTATTTTGCCAAAGGAATCTACAATATTTACTATGCAATGAGTCATGTATGTAAATGTAATATTCTTACCCTTAAGAATATTTCCATACATGCACACTTTGAAAAGAAAATCAAGAAATTACCCATTGTAATCCACACCCACCCCACTTTAACCATCTGTATATTCTGTTTTGAAAAAGCAATCCAACAGCCAGAATCCTTCTATACTCTCTGTCCTTTGAAGTTCACACAAAAGATCATTAAGAAATCAACCAGGCATTTTCTTCTGGATAAAATACCAAAATGGAAAGCTAGAAGAGTCAAAAACTCCCACTCCGGTCCTCCATTGTCTGGTCTCAGTCTCCATTTCTTCACCTCCTGAGGACAGAGAGTTGCTTGTCCCTCAAAGAATCACTCCAACAGAAACGCTAAGAAAAAACTCTAGAAGCAAACTAAAATTTTAATAGATGCTTCATTCAGAACTAAAGAAATTTCAGCTCCAACAATAAAAATAACTAATCAAAATACTATCTACAAATATATCTACAGTATACACACTACCTTACAATCTCTTGAAAGCATTTTGTTCTTGTATCTCTCCAAAGTGTACATGAGATGACACTTAAATAAGCTTACCACTCTCAGTAGCCAGAACTGAGGATACGGAGCAATTTTCAACCGATAATTAACTTTGTCATTTGTAGTTTGGTAATTTTAGGTGAGCCAATTATTCAAAGTGATTGGAGATAGGAATAGAGGAATAGATCCTCATTTTTTTGAGGATCAAACCAGCCCTAGACCCACATCTGTCTTTAAATTTTTACTTTCCTACTTTGAAGTAAAATACAAAGAAAAATTATATAAATAAATATGTTGATTTGATTAGATTAATGGCGTTGCTTAAACCATTATTTAGGAGGAAACTAGCAGAGCAATAAAGGAAACTAGCTTTGGCATTCAACACCTGCAATTTTGAGATCAGCCTTGTTACTTGCCAATTTTGTGACCTGAGTAAGATATGTTACCTAATACCACAAAGCTTGAGTTTCGCCATTTATTAAAAAGAATAATTTGTGTGGGTTAAATTGAAATACTCACTTGAAAACACTTGCAAAATGTTTTGCAAGGTATATGTTCCATCACTATTACTCATTTATGGCATAAATATTTGGAGATGATTTCCCTTAAAGGAATTTTGGAGTATCAAAGGTAGTAGCAGCCGTGGATAACATTTAACAAGCCCTTACTTTGGGCCAGACACTGTTCTAGTGTCCTTGAATATTTACATGTATTATGAGTTACACTCCTTATCATACTTCTTTCTCTAAGTTAAATACAGGCCATTTCTCTTATATATAATAAAATTGTAAGTCAAATGCATATTAAGAAAACATAAATGGAAATAAAAACTGCTTTCCTAAGTTGAATCATGTCCAATATAAAAACTAAAAATCAAATCTTTTATAGCTCTACTTTATATCTATGTCCATGCTGACATATAATCCCTTCCCTTTTCTTTTTTAGTCACTTTTTTCCCTTTTATTTATGTATTTGCTTTCTTAATTTTTTTCAGTCATATATCAGTTTGATTTTTTTAATTCATATGGAAGAATTCTCTATAAATCTAGAACTTAAAAGCACACTTTTACATAGTAGCATGATTTAAAATGCTAGAAATTAGATAAAGTAAATACCAAATTGGCACAGTAAATTATTCTTCGAAAATCAGCAGCATTATCTTGTCCTCTTCTTTTTAACAGTCTTTGCCTACTGGCCATATTCTCCCCTGGCAGTTAATTCTAATATCAACTGCTCTTCTGCTACAGCAAAACATTTTTTTTCTCCTAACCTCAGCTTGCTGCAGTTTAGCCTATTTATTCTTCTGGACCTCATCCTTATCTTCCTCATAACTGTCATGTTGCTACGTGACAGTGCTGTTCCACATACTTTTAATCATATTCCTGCTCTTTAAAAAAGTCTATTTTATTAAAAGATGTTACAAAGAAAAATTAAATTATGTGTGAAGCTTTTCAGTTTGGAGGATCAACTATCCATATAAAAGTTGGAATTGCTATTCCATTACTGTAGAAATATCTTAGTGTTTTCTGTTTTTTTATTTTTTATACTTCAGATGTTTGACTAATGTGCTTTTTGTTCTTTAAAACATGCAGATAAAAAAAATTTGGATAAAAGGCTTGAAATCATATCACTGCCAATACCATTTTCTAAAAATCAGCAAGCTTTATAGTTTTTTACAAGAATGTGACCCAAGGCAGGACTTTGCACTGCATATTTACGAGGATATTAATTCCCAAAGCTCTGTGTGATTTGAATCCCATTTGTTGTCATTTGTTTTTCCTTCTTTTCCCCAAAGAGAAAGCACAGTTGCTTTTCAGGCTACTTCTCCGTATTCCAGATGAAAGAGGATAAAGGAAAATGAAATGAATGTTATAAACGTAATGATTTAAGTTTAGTGACTTTTTGCTAAATTCTTCTTAGAAAATTTTAAATTGCTTTTTCTCAGACTAATTTCATATCTTTATTTTTAAAAAGCTGAGCCTGCTGTAATGTTGTGGATGATTATTTAATTTACTTCAAACCGAATTCACTTTTCTTATTTTCAAAACTAATATAAATGTGAAAGGAGTATTTTTAAAGGTCTTCTTTTTTTTAGAATCCAATTTAGTTTAATAGGACAGCAAACCTTATTGCTCTGGCTAACAGTGACTTTGGGGGAAGTAAATACAAATGGTAGAAGGAGAACTGAAGAAGGATCTGGAAATTATACACAAAAACAAATTTAGTATCTCATACTAAAATTTCATGTGAAGTTTAGTTTTACAAACTGATTAATGAAATAATAAAATATTCTATAAGCAAACACTGAAGAGAAAACAAAATAGTTCCATCAGGTTAGGTGTTAAGTGATGATGTAGCCTAGCCTTTTCATATTGGACCCTTATTTAATGAAATTTTTTGCCACTGATTTAATAAAGAATAATTCTCTAGAAACTTTGAAAACAAAAACACTTCCATGGTATCCCCAATGCCTACAACAGTGCCCACTGTTGAATGATGGGAAAAATAAGTATTTGATTTCTTCCCCAGCTGGCTGTTCTAATTAAGCATCCTTTTGGATCCTACAACAATGAAAGAAAAGAAAAAAAAGAAAAGAAAATCCCATAAGATGTAGCCTGTCCAGAGGAAACCTCCAGAGAAATGGACCCCAGCTTTCATGGCAGGGAGAAAGAAAGAAAAATATTTTTTTGAACAGAGACAAAATTATATGACACTATAAAGTATCTATATTGGATTCAATTCCAGAGGGTGGTGGGGGAGAACTCTGGAGAGGGAGTCAGTAGAGTGTGAGTCAGGAATCAGGAGACTAATGGAGGACAGAGGATAAGGGCACTTCCTGAGGATCCTTCAGAACAAAAGAAAGGGAGAGTAAGGAAATCAGTAAGCACCAGGGCCAGGTCTCATTGAGACTGTAGGTGTTTGCAATCTGGCCAGATTGCTGTCTGTATTCTCATAGGAAAAAAAAAAGAATACAGTAAATCCCTTTCTAACTTTCTGTGTGCTAGAAATCTCTGTTACTTGGCCTTTCTGATTCTCTATAATGCAATGAAAACTCATGGTTAGGTTTTTAAGGTATTTTTTGAACCATCAAGTCAAATTTAAATTATATTTGATACAGTTTTACTGTTAAATGTGTAGTCAAAAGAAGTCACCTCAAATGGCATTCATTCATTCAACAGCTACTTAAAGTCCATTCTATTGTAGACATTGGTTCATCCCCCACATGAAGCAGAGGCTAAATGAGAGTTATAAGACTCTTGCCTCAGGAATTCACAGTAAAATAGGTGCATGTACACATTTAAATAACAAGAAAAATGCAATTTCTCATTTCCATGATCCATGTACAGGATAAAAATTTGTATAAAGACTTTTTTCAGAGAATCTGGACATCAAAAGTGGCAAAGAATTTGATATATTGGAGAAAAGAAAAGTAAATAGTAAATAAATGGCAAGATAATGACTGAAAAGGAATGATATGGTATAAGAAAAAGGAAATGAAGTATTGTTAGTGGAAAAAAATTATCTGAAGAAACTTTGTAAAAGAAAAAAATAGTCAAGAGGTAATTATATAAATCTATTTGTACATTCATTAAATATGATTCTATTTGATATGTAATTTACAAATAGAAACATGCACAAAAAAGCAGCACTATTGAATACACATTTGGAATGCCAAACTTTGGGTTTCATACCCTGTGCCCCAATTATGCTCATACTATATACGGTTCCAAATCAAGTCATTCCCCCGACAGTGAAACCAATCAAAGTATTATACCGCAAACTCTGATTTGGACTCTGTTAATGTGTACATTCTGGTATATTCATTCATTCATTCATCAAAAAGTGAGCATGTTCTATGTGCCAGGCATTTTACTGGGAGAGTTAATGACACGCTAACTTAGACATGGCCCTTCAATGTGAACACACAACTGGTTTGTGATGGAGAAAGGTAGGGACAAATGACTAAGCCTGGAAGATAGGGCAGGATTCTCTGAGGAACTGGTATTCAAGATGAGACTTTGAGTACAGGATTTTAAACAATGTTAAAGGAGTACAGAAGTAAGGGCAGGTAGGCTAAAGGACAGGAACTTCTCATACAAGAGGAGATGGGTGAGAATACAGATATGAGGAGGGTCTAAGCAAGGCCCCTGAGGCAGAAAACAGAGCCTGGAGGGAGAAAGTGGCACAACATGGGAATGAAAGGTAGGCAGGTCTCAGGGCACTCAGAGCCACAGGAAGAATTTGATGAGGTGGGAGAAAGGGGACAAGTGGATACAGTATAAGGCACAAATGTTCAGAGATGTATTTTGAGATCCTTTTGTCTGCAGAGTAGAGAAAGGCCTGGAAAATAAAAGCAAGAGTAAATGCGAGAATATCACTTAGAAGTTTTTCTGCATTACTTTAGACTAAAGATACAGTATTTGGGACTTGGACAGTGCCAGTAGAAATGGAGAGAAGTCAGTTGATTTAAAAGGTACTTAGAAAGTTAAAAACAAGACTTAAGAATCGTTTGGATGCAAGAGGTAAAAGTGAGGAGTGTATTAAGGAAGACTCAGACTGACTGGATAACCAGAATCTGTAGGCATGATTCACAAAGGTAATGAATAGTAGACAAAGACCAAGGATTAAGGACCAAATTTGGAGCACTGGAAGAGGAACATTCACGAATTTCATTTTAGAGGGCCATTGTGACACCCAAGAGATTGAAATGAGGGTCTGTTCCCCAGAAAAGAGGCTGAGGCTAAAACATATTCACCCGAATATGGATGATTTTACCTAAAGAGTGGATACAAAATGAAAAAGCAAAAAGAGGCCAGTTCCAAAACTTTGAAGAACCCCAACATTTAACGGCCAAGTGGAAGGAAATGAGCTTTCCCAGAAAGTTGAGCAGAAAAAGTGGGAAGAAAAACGAGAAGGTGGATGAGGGAACAGAGCACGTCAAGGAGGGAGAGGCCAACATTGTCAAATACTACAAAGAACTCCAGCGATAGCATGAGGACTGAAACGTTTGCATTTTGCAAAGTGGGTATCACTGGTCACTAGCTAAAGCTGCTTTGAGAGTGAGGGTGGTGGGAACTAGACTGAAACAGATTGAGGAGTGAATGGCAGGGAGGGGGGTGAGGAAATGATGGCAGTGAACACAGACAACTTGCTTGGCATTGAAGGAATTGAAAAAAAACAGAAGTTGTCATTTGTAGGAGGATTTGAGAAAAATAGAGAAGTTGTTTTTTTTTTGGTTTTCTTTTTATGGTTTTGTTTGTTGAGATTTGTTTATTTGTTTTTTTGATGGGGAGACTTGAACAAATTTAAAAGTCAATGACAACTCTTAAGCAGTTGAGAGAAGCAGTTTGATAGCGTTAAATCGTGAGAAAGTCAAGGAGTTGAGATCAAGTGGAGAATAAGGACAGGATGGGTGCTGGACGTAGGTGGGCCAAATGATAGGTATGAGGAAGCAGAGGGCTTCGTTTGCACGTGTTTGTGTGTGAAAGTAAGGTCGCTTGCTCAGAGTAGATAATTTGTTTAAGTAGCCAGCAGTAAGAGGACAGTGAGATAAAGATCTGAGGAGAGTAGATAGAATTTGCAATTGTCATTAAGAGGAATAGAAGATTTTATCGACCAGAGAAACATAGTAAGATCATGGGAGTATTAAGAGTATATTTGAGATATGTGGTTATGAATTCACAGGTGAATCCAAGTGTCATGTTGTGAGACTTCAACAGCATTTGGCTGTTGGACAAGCACGGATAATGCAGATAGTTAGCGGTCATTACGGAATGAGGTTTCACTTTTCGAACAGAAAGGCAATGAAAAAGGGAAAAAATGAGTGTTTTTAAGAGGATAAAACTCTAAGCTAGACTGGAGGAAAATGAAAAAAGAAGAGATCAGATGGCCTGAGAGAAAGTATGGGGTGAATGAACTGGAGTACTTGATGAGGGTGAGGGAGTAGTTACAGTGTAAGCAGTTGGACCAGCAAGCTCAGGGGAAAGGTAGTGATTGCTGGAGATGAAGATGTCTGAATTAGTTACTCGGGACATGGAACAATTCGGCACGATAACAAGATCCAAGAGGTGTTTGTGGGAATAGAATACTAAAATAGAGTGAAGAAAGGTCATTGAAGATAACTAGTAGGTCAAGGAACTAAGGGTGGACTGCTCTGACTACATCATTCCCATAAATGTTGAAGTCACCCAAGATAATGACAGCCCTGAGGGAGAAAGGTAGCCAAAGAGCCAGGTACCAGTAGCCTAGATGAATGATGGAAAGTGACCAAAAAGTCTGCAGGTGACAGCTGCAGAGACCACAGAGACCACAGAGGGTGGTACAATGAAATAGCCTCAAAGAAGCAAATTTTTTTTTTAATGAATGAATCTGGGAATAATCTCAAAGCAGCACCAAGAAGAAGGTGTGTAGCAACCCTACCTCTAAGGTCTGTTTTCAGAGTAACATTTAAACCAATGTCATTCATCTCCTGTAATAATGAAATTATATTTACAGTCAAAATCTTCATATGGCCAACTTATAGCACAGAATATCAAAATTATCTTAGTTATGCCATTAATGTTGTGTGTGGGGGGGGAGAATTATTACCAGTTCCTTATGTTTCTAAGTGAAAGGACTTTATAGCAGGGGTCAGCAAAGTTTCTCTTTAGAGGGGCCAGTCTCTGTTACAGCTACTCAGCTCTACCATTAGAGCATAATATCAGCCAAAGACAGTGTATCAATGAAGGTGACATTTTGAACTGAATCTGTCCTATTTCCATATCTATTGTTCAGTTCATTCTGGACTCAGGTGGGGAAAAAGGGTAGTATTTATTGGGTCCCTTAAAAATACCAACAATTACTTCTCTTAGCTTTAAAAAATAAAGAAAATCATCCAAAGGTTCATGATTTTTCATTTCCCCAAAAGAAAATTGAAAGCAAGCACTCACCTGAACATAGAGTTCTCTGAGTTCATATTGAAATTTCTTGGGATCTGTAGTAATTGTCACTGGGCCAATTTCTGTGAAGATAAAAATGACATAGTTTTAAAAAAAATAGTAATCTACAGCATTGAAGACTTTACTGTGTTTACAAATGTCTTTCACTGTCTTTCACTGTGGTTCACTGTGTACCACATGGTTATTTATTAATAAGAAATAATCAGCAAAATACCAAACACTCTTTCTCAATTTATAGCTACCAAAGAATAACTTATAATTTACCATAAATTATGCATCCCTAAAAGAGTGCATTTTTAACCTTGGGAAATGCAATGGGGAGTCAAAAATGTCATAGGACAAAGAATCAGGAGACCCCAGTTTCAGTTCTTTCTCACTCTCGCCAGTTAGTAAATATTTATCAAGCACCTACTTTGTTATTTGAATTTAAATGAATCATTTATTCGTCCTATAATTCAGTTTTCTCAACTATAAAGTGTAAAGTTGTCTGCAACTTTTCTATAAGTCTTAATTAGTTCACAGTAAAAAGTTTAATGCTAAACAAAAAAAGAAAGAAGTGAACAACATTAACTGCCCTATCCCTCAGGGTTTTTACAAACTTGGAGAAGCATAGATACAAGGACATTAAAAGTATATAAAATCGTCCTATTCTCTTCCCATGGCTAGGGCGGCTGAGCATCACTATCACCATTTTTCTGATCGTAATAACTGGCTTTGTTCACAATTACACAATTCAGGGCTGTGTCCACCCTCATGACTGCCTGATGTACTGGATAAACCTCTGCTTCAAATGGGAATGGGTGGGGCTGCTAATATCTTGCCTGGAGAGCTAGGACTTGAATCATAAGTCAGGTGAGGAGAAGGAGTCCCAGTATCAGTTTGGGTTAAACTGACAATATGTATATATGGTATAGATAGTTTATTTTTTGTAAGATACATAATGCCTATAGTAAACAAAGCTTATTCCCTTTTAAAAAAAATCAACTTTTAAAATAGATAAGCATAAAGTGGTTTTTTTATGAGTATCAGTTACTTTCCCCAGAAAGCATCCATATATTTAAGTAAGGATATTAAAATTCATCTGGATATCATGTGCACAGATATATCACCTTAAATTCTTAGGGTGGATGAAAAGTTTCTTATGTAATGAAGATACAGGCTTCATTCAAAATTGTAATGTGCAACTGCAATATAAAATTATAAAGACACTTAACATTTACCTTTTATAAAATATTTTCTAGCTTCAAAGGCACAATGCTAGAAAAGTACTTTATAACTTCAAAGGATAATAATTAATTAGACAGGCCCTCTATAACATGTTACATATGTTACAAAAACAGATTGTAGTATTTTAAAAATAAATGAGATAAATTGGAAAGGAGGCACAATTTGTCGGCCATAAACCATGCAATTTTTCTTAGAAATAACAAGAAAAATGTCTCAATCCTTCACTATAGATTAGACACTTTGCAATTTGCAAAAGGAATGAAGAAGCAATGGAAGAAACTGTGAGAATGCAAACATCTGCATTCCACACAAAACAGAACAGTCACTAGCCATGTCCCCAGTATAGGGAAAATGGGAGAAGCCTCCTCCCTCAAGACTAAACAAAGGCATACTTTGCAAAGGAATGCAAAACAGCAAAGAATATGCCAGGCAGTTACACCCTGACATATAAATTGTCAGTGCCATTGTCAAGCCAAGCTTCTATGTTCCTACATTGCACAATACTGAAATAATCCAAGAATTTAAAACTCAAGAAGTAGAAAGGAATACAAATAATACTAGAAAAAAACCAGTTATATAAGAATAAAGAGTGTAGACATGCAAGAACATTCCCTATAATAATAAAAAAAAAATCTCTGGATATATGCCTGTTCTTCAAGAGTAGGGATCAAGGGATGCTATTAAAATAAAAGGACTGAATAGCTTCATTTTAGTTAACCAGAGACTCTCAAATATACACCTGTTTTCAACAAAGATAGGAAATCTCTCTTAAAGCTCATTAATAAACATTTTTTGCAAACCACACTGAACAGCTGAGATAAATCTTTTATCAGTTATGAGAAATACTCAGGAGAGGTAACAGCTTGCCGAGCTGTCATATCCCTCCAGCTGTAAGCATTCTTTCCAACTCATTTTAACTGAATGATACGACTATTTGGCAAAATCAGCCCTCCTCCCTTTCAGAACTTGCTTCCATTCCAGTCTTTCTCTTCACATAACAGAATCCTGTGCCAGCTGTGTCATTAGCAATTTCCTCTTCTCTTTTCGCTCATGTTGGTTTCATCCCTTGCCAAGCCTTTGATGACATTCAGCAGGTACAACTTCGTCCTGTCTTCCTGCCTGAACATGGTCCTCTATTGCTTATAGAATTAAAGGGGAACTCTCTAAGGCAATCTAGGCTCTCTCTTCTATTTATCCAGACTTCAAACTTGGAAGCTATGGTACTTGCTCAGAATCCCCATGGTCATCTCCCTTGTCTTTCACCTGCCCATGCACCTCTCAGTACATAAGCCTAACTTAAACCCTATCTCCTTGAATGTTTTGCCTTTTCTCTAATTTGCTTTAATGTTGTCTTGATAATATTTTCCATAATAAAAAATAGGAAGAATGAATGTGCATAATATTCAACAGAATGCAGATATGATCTCCACTTTGTCCATTTATTTTATCTAGTTGTTTACAAAGAAAGCCCACTAAAAATTTCTTAAAAATCAATCTTATATATAATTATAGAGCTAGAAGGGGCAGTAAAGATCATTTGGTTCAATCCCCTCATCCTACAGACAAGAAAACTTGAGGTCCAGAGACAACGAAATTGAAAAATTTTAGTGAAGAAAGAAGTTAAGATATCTGATAACATTTTCTATGCTGAGCAACCTATGCAGCTCACTAACTTTCTCTCTTTTCCAAGATCTCCATTCTGTGAATTGTATCACAACTGATTTCCCACTCCTTTTCTCTGGACCATGGGTAGGATTAGCCATGTTCAGAGTCTCTAATTTGATGAAAACAATACCCAAAAATCTTTATTATCACATGCCTAGATTTCTTTTAATAGACTGAAGAAAATGATCTCTTGCCTAGTAAATACTATAATCAAACATACAAAGAAGGCATGTGAGAAAATTGCTTCTCAAGTCTATTTAACAGACACATATTGAACATATACTATAGGTGGTTGCTGTTGGTAACATAAAGATGAACAAACATGGACCCTGCCCTGAAAGCCTCAGTGGTCTAGCAAGATAAAGGTGTCGATATGTAATTACAGTACAATGTAGCAAGTACAGAAATAGAAGCAGAGAAAAGATAGTGTGGAAATACTAACAAATAGAGACTTTTTTTCCCAGAAAAAACAAAGGGAGATTTCAAAAAGGTGGTGAAAATTGTGGATTTCAAATTAGAGGCAAAAAGTTCTTTATTAATCCTAATTTCTTTTTAAATTCTATATATCAAGTTCACAAGGTATTCTTGTATTGTGTCAAATAAGTTATTACCTATAACGATCTATTACAATTCACAACACTCTAACATATAGGAGCCCCCTTCGAGCCTTAAAACAATCTCACGAAGTAAGTAGAACAGATATAATTATGTAGACTATGGAAGCTTAAGTGATTTGTCAAAGTCACCCAGCCTCTTTAAGAGGTACCATGATAGCGTGTGCCTACGACATGAAAGCTAGCATCTACCACTTGATATTAAGACTGCCTGATTGCTTTTATATCTGCCTCTCTCGGCTGTCAGCACCTTGAGGGGATAAACTGTCTCACTGTAAATGTAGTAGATTCCCAATAAATGTTTGAAGATAGGAGGAAGGAGAAGAAGGAGGAAAAAAATATATAAAAGTTAAACCTAGACCTTCACATTATTTCTTGCTCTTTTCACTACGTCACGGAGCCTCAATGCTGTAGCTAAAGACCATGCTGCAAGATCAGCGATGACACTGATTAGTCAACTGAAAAAGTTTTCTGTTTCCAATGTAACCAAAATATTTTCTTCTTTACTTTCATCAAGCTATTGATACAGATAATTAATAGATACAATTTTCCACTTATAACTTATTTTTAAAAACAAAAGAAACATTAAGGTAATGTGTACAAACATAAGAAATTTGTTATGCTCCGGAGTTTATTTTTGATTTAAAATAGTAATGGTATCTGAAACTCTAAGGAAGTCTTTTCCCTGTTCAATAATTGTATTATTTCCCATTTCCTAGGAATTTATCAGATGGGTTGGACTTATTGCCAACATCTCAACCATTGTTCTCTTAATCTGAGTTGACAGGTTGTACTTAAGAAAATAATGGAAAGAAATTCACAATGTAATATTTTCTTTCACTGCATCATTTGGCAAGATCAGTATCCAGTACCTCACTTCCTTTTTCCTTTCCACTAACAGATTTCTGCTACTTCTACTTTTTCTTTACTCAAAGTGGTTCCTTGATAATAAGAGGAATATTTATTGCTACCTTCTGGGGTCTAAACACTGCCTGAGCATGACTTAATAACAGTGTTCACAATTGCTTTGTTCTTTTTTAAAATACATAGTTCTTAACTTTATATTGATAGTTATACATGAATAAATACGTGAAAAGCTAAGCTGCATTATAAACTAATCAACATTTACAAGGCATTATAGAAGAAGCAAAGAAATACATAAATCAGAGGATCTGCCAAAATGCAAGTTGAAATATAGTTGAAAACTTAAAAAGTAGCAAGCCATAAAAAGTTAAAAGAAGTCTAACCCAGCATCTAAGAAGGACCAAGTGATACAGATACAGGACAGTAAATGTTCTGTGTACAAAGGGGATAAAGCGATCCTTGAGCTCTGGGGAAATACACCTTGAAGGCATTTAGGAAGAGACAAGGTATGAGTTGGGACTTGAAGAGAACACTGGATTAATAGAGACTGACACAATAGCAAAGAAATTCTAAGCATTGGGACATGGCCTCATCAAAATCCCCTTCATGAGCTGAAACTCACATGTTCCATTTTCTAAAAATTCTATTCTCAATTAGTTTAATAAAAATCAATTCTAACGTCCTTTAAGTGCAAAGGTGCTAGTGTAAATATACATCTTCAAAGCATTGTTTTCAGAATAAAAAATTAATATATTTCCTGCTTTGGGATACCACAGAAAAACAGATTAATAATTGTAGTTACTTTTACTGCATTCAACTTAATCTACAATACACTCTTTCCGGATTTCTCGATCCTCATCCAATTATAATGTTGTTGTCCAGCACCATTTTTAAATGATCTGCATCGAATTGACAAAAACAGACTGTTTTTTCCTGACCTTTTTTTTTTTTTCCCTTGGCGTGAAGTGGAAGGATCATAGCTCACAGCACCCTCAAACTCCTGGGTTCAAGCAATCCTCCTGCCTCAGCCTCCTGAGTAGCTGGGACTACAGTCACATGCCATTGCGCCCAGCTAATTTTTTTTTTTTTTTTTCAGAGACAAGATCTCCCTGTGTTGCCCAGGCTGGTCTCAAACTCCTAGGCTCAAGCCATCCTCCCACCTTGGCCTCCCAAAGTGCTAGGATTGCAGGCGTGAGCCACCGTGCCTGGCCTGTTTCCTGACTTTGAGCTCAGCTAATGCCAAGTATGTTACAGAACTCATTTAACTGAGTACATTCCTACTCAAATTAGAACAGGTAATTTTCAGGACCAATTAAAGGCCTTTATGATCGTTTTGGCAATGAAATGATGTATTTGTTGTATTTTATAAAGTCAATGATGAATTCATTCATAGCATGTTATCTGATAGTGATTAAATAACATTCTGTTCCACTCTCCAAAGAGGTTATTCATTTAACAATGAGCTGTATGATAACCTTAAATATATGCACTGAACAAAATTGCACATAGTATGTGTGTGCGTATATATATATATATATAATGCACAGATCATTTCACTTCATGGACTACTGAATGAGATGTAGAAAAAATTGTTAACATGAACTCAGCAATGTTACACAGATATTTAGAACAGGAAGTAAAGAAGAATGCCTTAACAACGGACACAGGGCTTTGAGGTATACAGAGTAGGATGTTATTGCTTAGACTGGACTTTGGCCAGGGCAGCAGAAAGTACTCTTGCAGAAAAACAGCCATGGATTTTTAATGGCCCATAAAGTTCAGACTCTCAGTTTTACATATACTACTAAACATAAAATGTCATTTTTAACTTCAGAATATATCTATACATTGATAAGAAATACTCAAAGATATAAATTTAAATAATGATACAGAGAAGTATGTTTTAAATTTTAGGATAAGAATATTGGAATTCATTTCACAGATTTTTGTTGGTTTGTTTGTTTTGTTTTAGAGACAGAGTCTTGCTCTGTTGCCCAGGCTAGAGTATAGTGGTATCATCACAGTTCACTGCAACCTCAAACTCCTGGACTCAAGGGATCCTTCTGCCTCAACCTCCCAAGTAGCTGGGAATACAGGTGCACACTTCCATGCCCATAACTGGCTATTTTTTCTATTTTTTGTAGAGATGGGGTCTCACTATGTTGCTGAGGCTGGTCTCAAACTCCTGGCCTCAAGTGCTCCTCCTGCCTTGGGCTCCCAAATGGCTGAGATTATAGGCATGAACTACCATGCCTGGCCCACTTCAAAGTTTTAATTGCCCTTTAATGCAATTTTTTTAACATTAACATTCTGCCAAATAAGTCTAGTCATCAGTTAGGGATAAAGAAAAGAAAAATAATGAAAGGAAAGGTAAAATGTTGATGAAAAAGAAAATAAATCGGTTTGCAAGTCCTTAAAAAAGAATCATTAATGTTGAAATTTCCTTATGTTGGGAGAACAGATAAGTTACTTTATGGACTTAACACATTTAAATCAAAATCTCAGAAAGGATTTTTATTGCCTGTGTGTGTTTTAAAACACTTAGCAAAATTATTTTTAAACTTATTTTCAGAAGCAAGTGAGCAGTTACATCAATGAAAACTGACAAAGAAGCAGTAAAGAACATCACAAGCATCAATAACTAAGAGGACAGGAGTGCTGGTATATTTCATACTAATATGAAATAACAGAAAAAGAATGAATAATCTATACACAAAATTATTGTATCTCAAGGTGCATAAAGTAGGATTATTTATTTTTAAATTATTTAACTTTACTTCTTATTTTACAGTATATCATAAAATAAGCTCCAAATAGATTAAATGATTAAATATAACCATTATAGCTAACTAATCTAAATTAGAATATATATCAGATCTAGAAGAGAATAGCATTTTCCTTTTCAAAGCAATATAAGAAATCATAAGGGAAAATACTAACATATGAATATATAAAAATTAAATAAAAATTAAAGTCTGAAATAAAATATAAAACCAGATTTGGCAGCTTTCTTATCAACAATTAAAATAGGTTGAAACCTATACTATCTGGAAAGATTGTTCAAATTTATAAGAAAAAATAAAGCCCTAATCACTACATGAAAGAAAAACTCATTTAAAAAAGGATAGCAAAAAACAAGAACAGGAGTAAAGCTCATATTTAATTGCAGTGAAAGAGATGAAAACTGTAGGAGTTTTGAAGTATACATTATAAGAGAGAAAAAAATGTTTAAAAATATTATTACTCAAGCCAGTGTCATGATAAAGCTCGAATATTTGTACTGTTGGTATGATTATAGATGGATACCACTTTGGGGAAATTTATTACAGTTATGTATGTTATAGGTCTTATAAGCCTTAAAAGTTTCTTGTGTTAAAATTACTTCCCTTTTTGTTATAATTAACTTAAAAAAAGATACTGCCATTAGGATATCAATAAACAATGTCAAAATAGATAAATAATTAAAAACCTATGATTCTCTAAGTAATTATATAGGCATTTATTAGACTATTACTCCATGTATAAACATAGGCCAATGTTTATCATATAATATTAAATAAAAAAGCATAACATGGAGTTGTACATACACTTTGATTGCAATTATGTACAAAAACACATCTGCATAAGGACAAATTCTGAAAGGTAATCCCAGAGCAAAAATTGATGTTCTGAATAGATAGAATAAGGAGCACTTTTTTATTTTTCAAATTATACAATTTAAGAAAGGGAGGAATTTTGCCTGATCACATGCAAGCTTCAAGTTGTATTCGTGAACTTTGTCTGCGTATGGTTATTAGCTTGCTTATTAATGGTCACTGGGGGAAAAGGCACAAAGATATTTCTCAGCAGTAGGCAAGATAACAAGGAAAGCATTAATTTGAGCTGTTATCTGTTAATGTTTCAAGATAAAATAGTTTAAGTATTTAGAGTCTAATCAAAACAGTCATTGTCCTGATACGGTGCTCTTTTTCAATCCTCTCACTTCAAGCTTTCATCTTTTAAGTGCATGACTCTTGGCAATGTCTTCTTCCCTATTGTTAGTCTTTATTGAATATACAAGGAATTTCTTTTGAGTGAATGAAATAAAACACTATTCAGACTTGTAACATCAAAATCCAACCACAGCCAACTTTTGATTCTCTTTTTCTGCATACTATTGATTTTGATTTTCTCTATACACTCTTGTAATGCTGTATGCCTCTTTGTATGCACATGTGTATTTGTCTTACTTTTTATCTCGTCATAGAAGTAATATTTAAAATACAAAATATCCATTATAATTGTAAATATTGAACATGAAACTGAATCATCAATGTGAGTATCCATTTTAAATTTAAGTACTTTTAAGATGAAGAACTTCAGAGTATTCACCTTGGGAACCAAAAGCATCCCAGATTAGGAAGTTATCCTGGTCTCTTTAAGGTCAATGATGTTAATTACTTTGCTCCAGTTTGAATCTTCTCCAAAGGCATTTGAACCTAAGACAGAACCCACGTGTTGCGCTGATGCCTGATAACGGGAAAGCGTCCACGCATAAGCTGCCCCGCTCCCTCCCCTCACAAGTCACCAACACACTGCTGCACCTGCAAGCAGAGGCACATGCATCCACACAAATGCCAGTGGGCTGTGGCACGCATCCAGGACTTTCCGAAAACTATGGAGGAGAAACAAGAGACATTCTATGACATTCTCTGGCATCACAGTGATCAGTCCACTCTTACCCACTGATATCACACGAAGGGTTTCAATATCTTTGTTCCAAGTTCCCATGCTTCTCTACTTCACTCTAACGCACATTCCTGTTAACTGATTATATCAAGCCTCCTCTTTAGAACCTGAACTCTAAAAGGCAGAGATTGTTTCTTTGTTGTATAATCCAAACTCAAACCAAAATGCAATAATTAACAGGTGTTTTACAGGCATCCATTAATAATATTAATAATCAGCAGAGACACTGAAAGAGAGATGCAAATACTACTGTTGAGTTATATTACCTGTCACTGTTTTAAAAGTAATCTGGAAAAATTTCCACCTCTACACTGTCGTTTGTATCTTTTCTATGTAAGAAGCTGTTTTCCCCGTTTGCTTATCACACCTTTCTTCAAGATTCAACTCAAGTCTCAACTTTTTTAGAAAGAATGACTCACTCCTCCAAATTAGAGCTCACTCTACTGAATTCTTTTAATGACAGGTCCTCACTGTTTGCTCAGTATGTATCAGATGTAGTAGGCATCCTCTAATACGGCCCCAAATGATCCCCACCTTCTAGTACCCACACCCGTGGGTAATCTCCTTCCCTTAACTATGAACTGGACCTAGTGCCTTGCTTCTAATGAAAGAATAGGGCAAAAGTGATGAGATGTCACTACCAAGATTAGATAATAAAGAAACCGTGGCTTCTGCCTTACATGCCCTCTCTTGCACTCTAATGGAAACCAGTCATGGGAACCACCCATGTGAGCTAGCCTGTTACTCTATGGAGTGACCCACACAGCAAGAAACTGAGCACAGCCTCTGGCTGACAGCTACAAAGTACCTGAGGCCTACAGCTCAGGAAGAACTCAATCCTGCCAACAACCGTATGAGTAACTTGGAAGTGGACCCTTCTTCAGTCGAGTTTTGCCATGACCACAAACCCAGTCAGTACCTTAATTATAGACTTGTAAGAGACACCGAACTCAGTTGTGATGGAATTCCTGACCCACAAAAACTGTCAATTGAAAAATGATTATTGTGCTAAACAAAACTAAGTTTTGGAACAATTTTTTATGTAGCACCAAATAACTACATTCATTTGCCTGTGTATTCAGTCTCCCAAGCTAGATTATAACTGCTCTGATGACAGCAACTGTGACATTTGGAATCTGTAGCATTTAGACAGTGATCCTCACTGTTTGATGATGGTGAAGTTACAGAAATAGTCAGAAAACAATTTTAAATAATATGGACAAATTACTACTTTAAAATAGTCACTAGATCAAGTTATAGAGGAAATAAAGTACAGTCTCTATCTTCAAAAATCTATAGCTTCATTGGCAAAACAGAGAAAATATAAATATATGTATGTATACAAATAAATGTCCATAATAAAACTATACAGATACATAAATAACCAACTTCAGAAGAGGTAAATATTTAACAAAAATTAAGAAAATGAAAAACGTGATGTCTGAAGAAATTCAAAAATATTAGTATGGCTATCAGAATAAGCTTTAAGAAAAAGAAAATACTAACTATTGAAAAATCTCTTAAAACATAACAATTATGACACTTAATCCTAAAAATATTAGAGAAATAGTAAACATTAATAGAATTTCTGAATCGTGCATACTATCTCTAATGATGCCTACGAATCCCATCATGGTTGTTAAATCAAAAAAGTCAAACAGACCAATGAAAGAATGAAGAATGTTCAAGCAATCGAAATTAAGTTCAAAACATTGAAGAAGTTATTGATGAAGCAGTACGCTCTGCCAAAGAATAAACTGAAAAAAATTAAGATCTTTCCTGGCAAACACACTGCTTGTGATACCTTTTAATTCAACAAATAATTTTTAAGTCCTTACTAGTTAATCAGGGCCTGTGCTTGAAGCTGACTCTAAAAGTCTAATAAGACAATCCACAGTGTGGCCCAGTTACTTGGTGAATTTATGTGGCTTCTTTTTAATTATGTAAATCTCCACCCATTTATCAAGTTGAGTACAAAAAAGCTGAATATGTTTGGCACAGGCGATAAGGAAGGCTGTTTAGAAGGTATTTTTCTGGTGGAGGAATAAAACAGATTGAAATAGAACAGAACATTATTAAATGCTTCCTATTTGACAGCACTTGCAACTATGGGGTTTTTTGTAGCAATTTTTAAAAGCCTTTCAGATATTAAGTAAATGAGGTTTTTTTCTGTGATATGAATTGCAAAATATTTCCCCTAGTTTGATGTTTCTTATAAAAATTTTGTTCATACAGTAATAGTTTTCTTTTATGTAGTAAGTAAAATTTATTAATCTTTTTCTTATGGTTCCTGGTTTTTATCATAGTTGGGACGGCTTTCTTCACACTAAAGTTATATAGAATTCTCCCATGATGTCTTCTAGTATTTTTATGGTTTATGATTTACATTTACATTTATGATCCCATTTGAAATTTATGCTGATGTAAGGTATCAGGTCTGGATCCATTTTTTTTCCAGATGGCTACCTGGCTGGCTCATCATTATTTATTAAAAAGTCTAGTTTTCCCATTGATATTATAATACAAGCCACTATGATTCACATAGGTATTCTATATCCTATTCTGTTAATCCTTTGTTTCATGACCAGAACCAGTCTTAATAAATGAGGATTAAT
Organism: Lemur catta; assembly: GCF_020740605.2. NCBI lineage: Eukaryota > Metazoa > Chordata > Mammalia > Primates > Lemuridae > Lemur > Lemur catta. Next base: position 21,105,900 of record NC_059150.1, on the reverse strand, counting down.
AATATGTTTTAATATCTAGTGGGGCTAGTCCCACAACATTACTCTCTTTTTGCTAAATTTTCCTAGCCATTCATGCTTAAACATTTTTCCATATCAACTTTAGACCAGCCTATCTAGAACCAAAAATATCCTATGGATATTACTATATTCAATGTGGATATCACATTGAATTATAGAATGAATTTGGAAAAACTGACAAGATGCTGAGACTTTCCATAGTGTATTATTCCAATTATTATAATGTTCTTTTAGGAACTTTAGAAGCCTTTTAAAGTTTTGTGGGGTTTTTCCCCCATATAGAAATTTGCACATTTCTTGATAAGCTTATTGCAGTTATTTGCATGAACATTAATATGAATGATCTAAAGTTTTAAGTGCAACCATTATTAAATTTTGATGTCAATATCATGCTCACATCATTTTAAAAATTATGAAATTTCCTTTTCCTATTCTCTGGAAGAGTTTAAATACCATTGACATTGTCAGGTTTTTAAGGGTTTGGTAGAATTCCCCTGTGAATTCATTAGGGCCTTGTGCTTTTGATCATGGTGGTGCATAGATTTCTCTGTTTTGTTTTTTCAGTTAATTTGTCTAGTTGTATTTTCTGTATGTTTTGGAGTCTTTTAGAAAATTATCTCTCTAGAAATTTAACCACTTTATTCAATTTTTCAAATTATTAACCTTGGGTTTAGTAAATAAAATCTCTTGTGACTTTAAATTTCCATAATTTCAAGATATTTTCCTTGTTACCCTCTATTACACCATATGAACTTTATGTCTCTATATATTTTTTAGCTCATTTGCTAATAGTTTATTGTCCCAAAGAAGAAATACTTCTATTTATCTCTTACCTAATTCATTTATTTCTACTTTTATGTTTTACTGTTTCATTTTGCTTTGCATAGGTTGATTTTGTTCTTTTCTTCTAACTTCCTAATTTACTACTCAGAGTACTAAATCTATACTTTTCTTCTGAGGATTTTATCTACATCCCATCAACTATGATATGTCTGGTTTTATTATCTTTATATTCTAGATTTTAAAGATTTTAGGTTGGATTTCCTCTTTGACATATGATTTTAAGAGATATTTTTTAATTTGATGAAGTTTTTAAAAAAATTTTCCCTTTTTACAATTTTCAAGTTTTATTTCATTGTGATTAGTGCAATTTTGCTTGTGGTAATATATTTGATTGTTTTCTATTAACATTCCATGGCCACTTGAAAGGAAGACATATTCTCTGTTTTCAGGCAACAATGTTTTATATATCAATTAGATCCCCATTAATTATATTAACCAGGTCTACAGATTTCCATATTTCTGTCCTCTTAATTTGTCATGAACCGTGGAAGAAATTCAAGTTTCTTACTCTAATGTGCTTCTATTTCTTCTGTTACTATTGTTCTGTTCTAGGAATGTTGACATTATGCTATTGATACATCACTGTTATACCTTCACTGAGAATGTCTCTGTCTTTTATAAAGTGTTATTTTTAACTTGTTTAACATTAGAAATTGCTCTTTTTGACTCATATAAGGTTTATTTGACCTAAAGTAAACTTTGCCTTACATCATCAAGTTTACTTTTAATTTGCATTTGAAATAAATGTACTTACTATATTCCTACTTTCCTTCCTTTTGTTTTCCCCACTTTTATAAGGTTTATTATTTCTACTATCAGTGCAACTGTCTGTCTGTCCTGTCACCCTAATCCCCATATTTGTTTAGTCTTAGTCAAAAAGTTATATAAATTTAATGCTCATGGCTAGTATTTTTGCTATAAATTTGTTAGACATCTCTTGGTTGACTGTTGTTTTTCTTCTAAACTATTCCTGAGGATGTCTCATGGAAACAATATTCCCTGAGTTGTACATGTTCAAAATTGCATGCTATTTTCTTTGTACTTGAACATTGTTGTTGGCTGTAAAATTCTTGAGTCATACTCTTTCTCTGAACATTTTGTAAATGTTGCTCCATTATCTTCTGTAATAGCATTCAAATGTGTTATAGAATATTAATAGTTTAAGGTCACATTAATCTTTTTCTTCTACAAGCAATGCCTTTCTTGGCCACCCAAGGAATTCTTTCACTATCTCTGAATTTCACTTGGATATGTTTTTATGTTGATGGCTCTGGGGCAATTTCCATTAGACTTAGTATGCATTTTCAACATGTAAATTCATGTATTCTTTAATTTATGGAAATTCTCTTAATATATATCTTCAACTATTCATTTTGTCACATAATTTCCATTTTCTTTATTAACGACTCCAATAATGTCCATGCTTGATTTCCTCTGCCTATCTTCCATACCTACCTACAATTTTCTCTCTAATCTTTTAAAACTCTTTTTAAATTTCTGTTTCATTTTGCTCACTTTTCTCACATCAATCCTCTCTCTAGGTTGTTGCTATGTTTTCATCAGTATTTATTCTTTCTTGTTCTCCTGCCAATTTTACCTTGATTTCTATGGTGGTTTTATTTTTCCCTTCAATTTCTTTGAGACTTTCCACTACTCACTTACCATCTTTTTTCTGAGTTCTTTTATTTTTGATTTGCACTCATCCTTCATAGACACACATATTTCAGGTTTGGTTTTGCTTTATTTTAAAATTTATGCCACAATGTTCAATAACAATTTTTGTCTCTTTCATGGCCACACTGTTTTGTTTTGTTATATTTTTTCCCCTGAGCTTTTAGTTTCCCTCTTCATTTTGTCATTTTTTTTTCTTGAGACTTATTTTAAAGATCTTGGGCTGATCCTTTTGTGTATCATATAGTGTTGAAACTGGTGAGTTTCTTCTGTACCAGCTATTTGCTGGAGGTAAAAATAGCAATTTTTCCTATGATGGAGGGTTTTGCTTTATATTTATTTGCCTTTTACATTTCCTTAACCAATGGGCCTGGCAGCTGGGGCGGTTTTGTTAGTGCAAACACGCTCTTCTCCACTGCAATAGGAACTGGTTGTCTGCTGGCACTATGGCCTGTGGTTTCATGTACTCGGCCCATCTCCTTTACTGCTCACAACCAAACTGGGTCTGAGAAAGCTCCTGCTCTCTCTTGGTGCACATTTGTCCTGCTCTAAAAATGGAGTTTAGACATTGCACCTCGGCCTGTGTCCCCCATCCTTAAAAATGGCTCTCTCATCATTGTACAGCTGCTTCATTTTTTTTCTCCACTCTTGTCCATCTCCACATCCTTCTCTACAACATCCACTGCTTTGGGCAGACATCCCTTCTGTTAGGGGATCTGCTGCTTGGCAGTCTCCTGGTTTCACAAAACATGGTTCTTTACATTTTTGTTTTTCATTCACCTTGTTGTTTTGGGTAATTTCTGGGAGGAAGAGAGCATAATGTGGATTTACCACATTGAACTCACAAGTCCTATTCCAAATTCTTTAATTTTTAGTCTTAACTGAATATCTTCAAAGTGAGTATGTTTAAGTGTTGAGTTAGAAATACTGGCAACAGTAATAGCCGTCCACTTTGTGTCTGCCACTGTACACACACATACAATTACTTTATTGTACACTCCTCAAAACAGCCCTGCAAGTTAGGTATTATTATCTTCATTTTTCAAATGAAGAGCAGAGCCCAGATTTCAACCTGGATCTGTCTGATTCTATAGCCCATGATCTTTACCATGAACCACACTCAAATAAATTCTTATTCTCCAAAGAAAATTTTTAAATGTTTAATCATTGTAGAAACAAAACAACTCCTGACTAATTTGATTGTGGCATTATTTCTTTGTTTTGGAATCTAAATTTCTTTAGTCTCCTCTAAATACTTTTTTAAACCACTGGTTACATATAAGAGAAAAACTTTTAGAACAGAAACGGTTACGTGTTATTGAACAAGGACTGGACTTCCTACACTGTAAAACCACAAAGCCCAACATAACACAACCAATATGCTGTTTGGTTTTGTCCCCTAAGCAACTGAGCAAACACTACTATAAATTTGCCTGCCAATGGATTTCACAAAGATTAAGAATGTTGATACACCCCCTACCTAAAAAATAAACTTTGAATAAATATAACATAGATAACAAACAGAAGAAAATTCAAGAGACAAACAATTTGAGAGTAAGATTACAAATGTTTCACCCTGGGCAGAACTGAATATAATTATTTCATGTAAGTTTCGACCTTGCCTCATGTATGAAACTCCAGACGCACTCGATATTTCAAACACAATTACAGATAGAAATTAGCAATTGCTACCATACTTTCTTGGCATTCAAAACAAAGAAAGCACTGCACAAATCTTTTCTTCTTTCAAAATAAGATTTTATGAAATGTTTTTAACAGACATCCTCTAAAGATAGCACTAAAGTAAAATGTAATAGAGCACTGTATTTCAAGTCAAGACCTATGTTTCATACCATTTCTACGTTATTAGTGGTGTGAATCTGGACAAGTTACTTAACTCTCCGAGCTTCAGTGTGTGCCCCTGCATATAAAATTAACTTGGAAATACCTTTCCTCAGTGTTTCTGTACAGCTAATACTGTGTAAACAACTAGCATAGCTCCTAACACAATGCTCAATAAGTCTGTATTGATTCTGAATAACACCATAAACAATTTCTTTTTTCTCTTTCTGTTGCATTAAGATCTAACATAATGATGGTAATAATACTCCAACAGTTTTTCTCAAGGGCACATCAGCCTTGTACTTAGCTTTAGATATTAATGCTCCCATTATTTCTTCCTCTATCTTTGGCCATAATAACAGACGCAAGAGTTAACTTTAGATTCAGAAAGGTTTCTATACTATTTTAGTGTTTTAGCAAAATAGATTATTGTACCAATGGAATTTTAAAAGTGAAAAAAGTATAGGCTATGGAATACAACAAACATGAACACCAGTTCTGCTCTTGCTGCTAACTAGCTATAGCAAGTTGTTTAATATCTCTGAGCCTCAGTTTTCTGAAGATTATGATTATAACAGATTGGTTAGAATTAAATGGGGTAAAGTGTGTATTATAAAACAATGTATGTAGGAGGCATTCGATAAAAGTGAGCTCCTTCCTCATGAAAACTCAAAAAGTCTTCACAGTTCCTGTTGTGCTTACAACCAATGTCTGTGTGCATTCACCCGCATGATCTAGCCAGAACTTAGCCTATAGAAGTAGTTAATATGTAAATATTTATTAGTTTTCTATTAGAAAGCATTGTGTAGCTTGCAGAGACAGTGTGTTTTATTGGGTGACACAATTTGAGAATTCACTTTTTTCAACCTCTAATCTCAAAAGCCTACAAGTTAGTCCAATAATAAATATGAACCAAATAAGTGCAAACAAGACTGTGTGAGATAAGTGTGGAACAAAAAAAGTCACGGAAGTTTAGAGAAAGAGAAGACCACTTTCACCTGGGGCAATAAGCCTAGTGGCTGTGGACATGGCCTTTAAAGGAGAGACAACCTGGGCTTCAATCCTGCTCAACCACTTACTAGCCTCATAGGCCACTGGGGCACCTTAAACTCTTTTAGCCTCACATTCCTCATCTTTAGAATAGACCTTCCAGGGTTATTGAAAGCATTAAACAAGCTGAAGCATAAAGCCCAGCACCCAGGACACGTGACTTAACAAAAATATCATTATCACCTAATTCTCACAATAAGCACAGAATATTTTCACATAGACTCCCATTTCTATCAAAGATACGCTATCAGTTTCCCACAGAATGTTGATGACAGTGATAAAAGAAAAATTTACTTGCTGGTAGTTCTAAAGTGCTCAGATATGTTTAGAAGAAATAAAAAATAGAAATATTAGCATATTAGTAAAGCAATAAAAAATATAACAACACACTTGACTGCACTATGAACCTAGGAAATTTAATTACTCATTTCTAGACATCTGGATTTGTCTCACTTCTGAATTCAAAATGCTGCTTCTTGTTTAAATTTTACTTCTTAAATTAGAAATAAAAAGAAATAAAGAAAAACACACAGGTCCTTTGGGTGGCTTATTTTTCCAGAACAGGATATTTTATTTCAGTTCTATCTTCTGGCATTCTGTCATGTGAACAGCTCAATGGAGCTGACTTGGATTTCATTAAAGCCACAAAGCCAAGATATGGCCACCTGGGACGTTCATGACCAATTGGCCATAAAAGTAAGCATCTCTGCCAGAAATCTGTAGTAAATTGAGGCAATATCAAATTTGTAGTCAGTTGAGACATCCAGAAAACAATAACAAAAATTGATATTTATAGCTATGAAATTAACATTAAACATCATTTACACTCTACCTTAAATCCCTAAGAACATTTTTTTATATGTGCCCACATTTCCATACTTGTTGTCCACGTTTGACTTGGACATGACAGAAAGCTCATGAAAATATCAGTACACAGACTTAAAATTTTGCTGATGATTATAAAAGAGAATTAACTTTTTCCATAAAATAATATCACTCAAGAATGCATTATTCTAAAGAAATTATCATATCTAATCAAAATTTCCATTTTAGGAGGAAAAAAGTCTTTAATGTTCAACAGGACATAATGAAATAAATGATGGTCCATTTTAAATAATGTCTTAGAATGATGTTGATGCCTTAAGGAAATGCTCATGATATAATGGGTAGGGAAAAAAGTGAAATACAAAATAAAATATCCTACATAGCCTCCATTTGAAACAAATAGATAAATGAGATCAGTGAAAGGAGGGGAGAGAGAAAGAGGAAACAAAAGAAACATACTAAATTTTAACAGTCAGATTGTTAGAATTTTGCTGATTGTGTTTTGTTCTTTATACTTTTATATAGTTTCCAAATTCTACATAAGTATAAATAAACAAATAAAATAAACAAACAAAAATCCTGAATCTGAAGTATTCTTGTCAAATAAGATACTCCCTGCCCATTACACAGATGTTTTCCATCAAGAATAACACTACCAATTTTTAAAACATAAAATTATAATGAGGAAGCCTATACCTTCAGTAAAAATACTTACTTTACATGCATTAAATCCTGCCAGGCAACTCCTACACCACTGAATCTCACTAAAACTTAGATTCAACAGTAGACTAATAATAGATAATTTTTTTAATTTGACCTTTTCATTCAATTTATTGGCAGCAATAATGCACTCTTAGATATTCTAATGAAATCGATCAAGTATATTAATGTAGCTGTGTGAGGAGGGGTTTGATGTAATTTACACTGAACATTCTCAAATCTTGCAGGTTAGTAAGAGAACGTTGACCAGGCCGGCAGGAGCTAGAACATTTGGTTTTGATACGTTCAAGCCTCCTAGTTTCCTAGAAGGATGGAGAACATAAAGTTCATTTTATTTTATTTTTTAAGACTTTTTCAGAGCATTTTTAGGTTCACAGCAAAATTGGGAGGAAGGTATAGAGATTCCCAAATACTCCCTGCCCCCCACATATGCAGAGCCTCCCCTATTATCAACATCTCCCGCTCCAGTGGTACATTTGTTTCAACTGATGAATCACCCAGAGTCCATAGTTTTCCTTAGGGCTCACTCTTAGTACTGTACATCCTATAAGTCTGGACAAATGTACCATGGCATATAGCTACCACTGTAGTATCATACAGAGTAGTTTCACTGCCCTAAGAATTCTCTGTGCTCCCCTGTTCATTCTATCATCAGACTTCCATACATTTGATAAATGAAATACATTCCAGAAAGTTGGTTTGGTTACAAGAGTTATATGCTGGAGATAAGAAATTGTTCATTGCTATTGTTAACTCAGTACAGATTACAGTATGAGATCCTTGAGTATGAATTTCCTAAACCTTTCTACCCATAGAACAATTAATTTTAATTTCCCTTAGATCAAACATATGTCAAATACTTAATGCAATATAGTTACTATGGCTTTAAATAAGAGAAATCAAAACTTGGAGCTAACTTCCTCAGAATTCCTCTCCATGTACAGACCTTTAGTTAAGTTATACCAGAGAATCCAATCCTTTATATTGGTGGTCTTTACAGTGAGGTGCACATAACCCAAAAGTGTGTACAAGAATATGTGTATGAAGATATTTCTGCTCATATCGATCTATTTCAACCATCTGTCATTTTTTGTGTTTTAAAGTTAACATAATTAATTACCATTCAGGTGATTTACAAGTTAATATACATACTTATTACACGTACATACTCAATGTTTTCATCAACAAAGGTGTTTGATTTTTAAAGTATGAAATTAGATGATCAGTACTGGTGAAGGAAAATTTCTATATAAAAAGTCTATAGATAAAAATTAATGTGCTAATATCTATCTGAGCAAGTATCTTTATGCAGCTAAAGGCAGTAGTTGTACACGGTCCATTTATTTCCCTTGTAGTTTATGACAAGCACCTCACAGCCAGAAAATATTGCTATAGAACATTAAACTATCATATATTCTATTGGCATTGTTTCCCACAAAGTATTCTCTGATGATTAAAATGTTTTTGGCTAATAGTTTCAGCTTGATTTTAATCAAATTTAATCATACCAGTCCTCTAAAACCCAAAGCTGCAAAAAGTAACATGTACCACAAGTGTAAATATATTTTTCAGATTATATTTTAAAATGTATTATTTATAGCCTTATTTGAATCAATGAAAACAAATTTAATTTAATTTCAGAGAAAGATTTGAATTTAATTTTAACTTCAATTTGAAATTGAAATTGGAAACCAAGTCTTTCACTTCTAACCAGTTTGATCTAGATTAACTGATGAACTGTTCTACCAACTAAGAACATCTATTATTTGGGGCTGTCTCAGCTTCATGATTTTAAATCTCAGTTTAAAGAATATGAATGAGGAATTCCTTAGGTAATAAAACGGATAAGGCGGAATTCAATCCCAAACATTGCATGGCCTGATAGCTTTAATCCCTTTGTGTAATAAAAATGGAGTTGGTGTCCTTCAGTGAGGTGGTCCAGGTGAAATGAAAAAGAAGGTTAATCTAATTTGGGATACGTGTTTCTTGGAGTTGATACAGACAAAGTAACCCCAGAGATGACATCAACACTTTCCCCCTTTGACAGTTTCTAATCAAAGGCAAATAGCATGCACATATTTGTCAGGGCCTTTGGCAGTGGTTCTCAAAATCTTTTGCTCTCTTATCACTCTTCATTGTGCTTTTTTCCTTCCTGCTACTTTCTTTATCTACTTCCTGCCCCTTCCCTGGGTTTTTTTTTTTTTTTTTTTTCCTTCTCTTGTGCCTTGTTGCACCTTTAAGAGGTCATGTTAAATACACTATATGGCATGATACATTGTTAGTAAAAGGAAAATAAAACTACATTTCAGAATGTTGGTTGGGGTTCATAATATTGAATTGTTTTATTGACTTTTCCATTGTGGAAACACCCAGTGGTTCAATGTAATTCCCTCATTTGTTTTGGACTTTTCTTGTTTTTGAGTATTTGGGACAATTTCTCATAAGGCTGCTTCTTTCTCCAAATTTTTCTAAACAACCAAAGTAAAAATTTTGCAGGCTATAGTATTCTAGGATTAAGATTTTTTCCCTCAGCACTTTGAATATATCATGCCACTCTCTCTTGGCCTGTAAGGTTTCCACTGAGAAGTCTGCTGCCAGGTGTATTGGAGATCCTTCATACATTTTTATTTCTTTTTTCTTGCTTCCCTTAGAACCTTTTCTTTATCTGTGACATTTGGGGGCTTGATTATTAAATGCCCTAAGGTAGTCTTCTTTGATTTAAATCTGCTCAGTGTTCTATGACTTTCTTATTCCTGAATACTGGTATCTTTTTCTAGGTTTGGAAAGTTTTTTGTTTTTATTCGTTTGAATAAACTTTCTACCCCAATCTCTCTCTCTCTCTACCTCCTCTTTAAGGCCAATAACTATTAGATTTGCCCTCTTGGGGCTATTTTCTAGATCTTGTAGGTGTGCTTCATTCTTTTTTATTTTTTTTTTTCTTTTTCCTCTTCTGAGTGTGTATTTTCAAATAGCCTGTCTTCAAGCTCACTAATTCTTTCCTGAGCTTGGTCAGTTCTGCTTTTGAGAGATTCTGATGCATTTCTCAGTTTGTCAGTTGAATTCTTTAGCTCCAGAATCTCTGCTTGATTTTTTTTTATTATTTCAATTTCTTTGTAAAGTTCTATGATAGGCTTCTAAATTCCCTCTCGGTGTTGTCTTGAAGTTCACTGAGCTTCTTCAGGACAACTATTTTGGATTCTTTGCCTAAAAGGTCATATATTTCCATCACTCCAGTACTGGTCACTGGTATCTTATTTAGTTTGTTTGGTGAGGTAATGTTTTCCTGGATGTTCTTAATGCTTGTGGACGTTTGTAAATGTTTGGGCATTGAATAGTTAGGTATTTATTTTAATCTTTGTGGTCTGGGCTTGTTTGAACCCATCTTTCTTGAGAAGACTTTCCAGATATTCAAAGGGAATTGAGTGCTGTGATCTAAGTCTTTGGTCACTGCAGCCATATCAACACTGGGGGTGCCCCAAGCCCAGTAACGCTGCAACTCTTGGAGACTTCTGGTGGTACTACCTTGGTGGATTGGGTAAGACACAGGAGAATTCCCTAGATTACCAAGCAAAGCCTCTCACTCTCTTCCCTCACTGTCTGTGCTGGGGCCACTGGAATGGAGTGAATATGGGCACTCCCTCGTGGCCAGTACCAGGTCACACCTGAAGCCAGCCCAGTCTCACTCAAAGCCCATGGTGACTGTTGCCTGGCTACGTCTGATATTTATTCAAAGCCCGAGGGCTCTTCAGTCAGTAGGTGGTTGAGTCCTGCCAGGACAGGATCCTTCCCTTTAGAGCAGCACGTTTCCTTCTGGCCCAGGGTGGGTCCAGAAAAGCCATCAGGAACTAAGGCTTGGACTCAGGGGTTTCAGGAGGCTGCTTCATACTTTATTTTATTGTAGCTGAGCTGGTGTCCAAGAAGAAAAAAATTTTAAAGTAAAACATTTAAAAAGAAAGATTAAAAGGAGTTCAGAAAAACCATAGTAATCAGAAAATTAGGTACAAAATCATTGAAAATATGAGAAGAATAACCAGCCAATTTTAATGAGATATTTTTCTTCAATTTCTGACTAAACTATGTTTTAGGTTCTCAAAAAACATACAAAATGGCACAGATTTGCTAATATCAGAGAACTCATAGATAACGAGATAATGTAATAGAAAATGATGAATAGAAAAAAATTGTTATTTTCCCAGAAGAGAGAAAAGATTGGAAAATACTACAAAGTATATGTTGATTAGTGAACTTAATTTTAAGTTCAAGAAAATTTCTCAAATAGAACTGAATGTTTATTAAAAAACATAGTTATGTGTGAATAAAAAACAAAATACATCAAGCTAGCAGTAGGTCCTTTTTTAAACATGGTTCCCATGGTACTACATTAAGGAGCTATTTAATGTAGCTTGGTTTCAGCAAAAAAATTGGTAAAATTTGTTAAATTATGCATGTTCAATGAGATGGAAATTTTAGCCCATGTGAAAAGTTTTTAAGGATAGGATTTAGTTAGGATGAGTTTTACATTCTACATTTAAGTTTTCAAAAGTACAGAAGGGTGTTAAGCTGGTGCCATTCATTTACTTATCTAACCACAGTTATTGGGCACATATCATTTTAATTCTTATGAAAAACACATTCAGACTTTAGCCAACTGCAAGCTTTATATCAGTCAATAATGTGAAATCACTAACAAAAAGTTAAAAATCTTAGGATTAATAAAAATGAATATTTTATCAAGGAAAGTAAGAATTCACTATTCAGTTCTATTCAATCCACATCTGGAAAACTGCATACAATTACACATTTTAAGAGAGGAAAGTGACCAATTGGAGTGTTTCCACAGAAGGGCTATCAAGTTTTGAGATGTCCTAATCTGGAATCCAATATTCATATGAATAGTGATAACAAGATAATCATCTCTGAACATTGAAAGCCCCTTCATTTAGAAAGAAAAGAACTTAAATTGATGAGTAAAAGAACAAATAAACAGATTTAAATTCAATATAATGAGGAATAATTAAAAGTGCTATCAGATAAGCCCACACTGTCACTTGAAGTATTATATTTAAGGTCAGCTTAGATGATCAACTTCAAGAATGCCATAGTAGGGGTTGGAACTATTGAATGAATGGTTGATTGATTCTTTATTCTTTAAATCAAAGATAATTACTGTGCAGTAAAAGAAATATGAAGAGTAGATATTTAGGTGCAGACAGAGGATACAGAGGTGCACTGTATCATAGAGGTGAGGAATTTGAAAGAAGTTTTCTGGAGAAGTCCAGAAAAAAAATAACAAATGTTCTGAGTTTTGAAGAAAGCGTTGCGCTTAATCACATACAGGAAGTGGACAATTGGTGGAGGTAAAAGTACCAATATGAGAGAAAACGTAGGAGCAGTGAGGGACTAAAAGAATTTAAACCTGCCTAAATTGCCTTCCATCTTCTGAGATTCTATGAGCCAAAACAGCTTTTTGTGCTCAACCAGAATGGCGATTTTTAAGCTTTTCTCAATCTTCCCTTCCTATGTTTCAAAATCTAGATGTCGAAAGACTAATGAAAGGCAAGGGCCTTCCTGCACCACTTTATAATAAACGTATTCAAAATAATTGTATAAGCTTTGGTGAATCCAAGGCTGCAAATCAAATCAATAATTCTTGAAACTGTATAATATGCTAAGAAATATAAACTGACCAATCACCTTCAGAATTTTAGAATTAACCATTATTTATGATCCTTAAGCATGTACAAACTTCTAATTCTATGTAAAATATTCACTGCCTAAAATGTGAACTGCTTTATCACGGCATTGCCAGCCCTCCATAAACTGGCCTCAGCCTTCCCCTTTAGCCTTCGCTCCTACCTTGTCCCCTCACATACCCTACCCTTGGCCCAACCTCTTGGTTTATTGCTATGCAATCATGCCCCGAGTGTCCACCCCTGTCTTGGCTCCAGCTGTCCCATCAGCCTGAATGCACACCTTCCAATGCTGCCTACTGCTGCCCACCCATCCTTAAAGGCCACGTTGAATGTCCCTTACCCTCAGGGAGCTCTGGAGTGCCACTTCTGCCTCACAGCTAGAAAGATTTCATTTATCATGTGGACATACAGCCCTTAGGGACATGCTTACTTTGTCTTTTCTTATATACAACATGTCATCCCTGCTAGACTCTGGGCTAGATGAGGAAAGGAGAGGTTCTCATTCATCTCTGTTTCCCCTATCATACCTAGTAAAGCATCATGCACAGAGTAGTCTCTCAGCAAACTTATTGGTTTAATTTATTCACAAATATTTACTGAGCTTCTACTATGTGCCAGACTGTTCTAGATATTGCAGATAAAGTGGTAGGAAAACAAAAAACAAAAAAAACAACAGTAGCAACCCTTGCCTCATGGAGTTTCCACTGAAGTGTGGAAGGCAGTCTAAGCAATAGACCAAAAAGAGGTCCTGGCCACAACATCAAGAACACTCTGAGGTCAGCCATCAAGGTATAGAGGCAGTCAAAGATGAAGCCCTTTCCACATCTTCCTGTCTCCCAGCTTCGCCCCAGCTAGACCCAAGGAAGTATCCAATTCCAGGCACTTCTCCCCTGGGAGCTTCCAAATCCATAAAATCCTAAGACAAGATGTACTTAAATGCCTCAGCCCCCACATTGGGGCATTAGTACTGAGTCATTCTCTATGCTAGGATGTTACCCAATAATGACCACTGGTTTTTCCATGTTATGTTCCAAGCTGCCTTTATTGCTAATCAGATACAGCTGGCATTAGCATACACAAGTCATACATCATTATCTAAAATTTATTCTGTTATGGGCATGATAGAGATAAATAAATTGTTTTGATCGCTTTTCCTATATCCAACAAATTGATATATATTAATATATATACAGGGAAGTCACAATGGGATGAGCACTCTGTAAGAAATTCAAATGTTGTGATGAAGCTATGGTTATAGAATTCTGGGAACCTCTTTTCCATTTAAAATATTACAACCATACCCAAAAATACAGAGAGCAGTTGCCTGAGTACTTCAGTATACAATGACTGCTTTTCAAATAGTAAAATGGTAAAAGGAGGTATCACTAGCCACTTTACAAAATCAGCTTAGCACATGGACTGATGGATCTGTGTTAGTAACTGCCCATAATTTGTTTTTCTTTTGGATCCTTCAGCCTTTCATTCTGACCAAATAGTAACATATCCCATGATCATGCTACATGCTCTGCCTTAAACAGGAAAAAAAATGTAATTTTTCTGGCTAAGGCAAAAGAATTTCTCACTCTACTGGTCCCAATTTTTGCTTATGTCAAACTTAGTCCAAAAATTAATTCTTGCCTGGTTTCTGACCCTGGGTCCCTTCATTACACAGTCTCATGGGTACAATATTGCTAAAGAAAAATAGCACTATCACCAAGGTATGGAGTACACAGTAGTATATGAAATTATAGTAACAAGTCAAATTGATGTTCAGCAATACAAAATAGTAAATATTTTAGCCAGAAATTCTAGTTGCCTAATGGCACTATTGTCAGTTATACTTACTCCCATGAATTAGTGTACATGGATTTTCAAAATTAGAAAAAAACTTAAATATTTGCATAGCATTGTCACTAACTTGGTAATGAATACACTAAGATAAGTCATTTTTTTCTAGGTTGCATAGGTAGGCAAAACTGCTAGTTTGATATTAAGACCAAGACCTCTTAGTCTGATGCTTTTAATACTAAATAGCTAATGTTTTAACACTAAAACTACCTCCACAGCAAATAAACTACATAATGGAAGTGGAGACTTGAAAATTCATATTCAGTATAAATTCACTCTTTTATTCAACAAACCTTCCTGGAATACCTTCTATGTGTAAGTACATTTCTAGGCAGCATGGATGATATGACATGGTGGTATCCACTTACAAGAATCCTAAGTGATTACAGGCACCTACAATCCTATTAATAAAAAAAAAATAATGGTAATTTATTCAATTTTTAAACAATTGACACAAAACTTTTTATGTAAAAAACTAAACTTTAGGACTTGACAAATTTCTCATAACACTTAATTATGGTCAAACACTAAAGTAGTCCATGCCACATGCCTTCATGGTCTATGTCAAACAATACATTTTTTTAAATAATATATTTTAAAGGTTAATTGTCATTCTTAGGCTATGGTTCCTCAAAATTGTGTAATTAGTATATCTGAGTGATCTATCTATCATAATACATGTGAAATTGTTGAAGTATAAACTCTTATTTGCCATTGACTTCAAGCATGTTTTTCTAGCCTAACCAATGAGATTGGTCACTTTCTCTTTTTTACCCAGGGACACTGAATTTTTTACCCTCCATGACCCGTGAATTATGCTAGTTATATAATAATATTCAATAAATATTAAGTGCAACAATGTAATTAAAAGATAACTTCCTATGAAACAGTAAGTACAAAAAATAAAATAGATGTCTTCACTACCAAGTGACTTCCCCATGGCCAACTAACTAAATATCACCAAACACCAAATTTGTCTTCCACTGACAAGGTTAAGTTATTTTTTAAGGAAGAAAACAAGCACGAAAGCAAATATTCATCTTCAATTATATGCAAATAGGACTGTGAGTAATTTCTCAGAAGAATCCAATTTTATTTGTCTATTATTAAATTTTAATGGATTGTGAAAACCAGTATACATTGGGAAGTATTCTAGCACTAATTTTCAATTCTGTAGTACATAGATGTCCAGATAAACATACTCTATTTGAAAAGCAAGGGAATGAAACATTTAAGTAAAATACTATAGTCATCAGTAATTGCTTCTAAAGAGTAGTCTGTACAATTACTGTTTTAAGGGAAGAAGATAACAATTTTGCAGACCTCTTCCATTTTCAAGTTGTCAGGTTCTATATTTACCTCTCTTCAGATCAGAGGTTAAATTTGATTATTCATATATAAAACTATGTTTTTACTTTTTAGAATTTCAGTTTATCACTCAGAGAAAAAATGTAAAAATGATATGTTTGTCAAACATGCTTACATGAGGTAGCACTATCAAAAAATCCACTCTATTTTCTCTGTCACCTTTGAGTGAAATCTACATCCTATTCATTCACTCATCATTTCTTTACTCTTTCTCCAAGATGAGCCTAAACTTGGCTTTGCAATTACTTCTGTATCAGTTCCTAGTATGTGTACGTTGTTAGTGTACATTCAAGGTAAATCAAATGTAATATAGCAAATTTATGACTATTTACATGACAGCAAATCCAGGGCTCAAGTCCAAAAATAAAGGTGAAAGAGTCATAAAATTTCTATTAAACTACAAATTATGGTTATATTACATACAGAATGTACTATGTGTACTTCATACCATGATATACAAAATTCCTTATAAAATTATTAACCAGGATTTGGGTTCTACCACAAGTCAACCCTCTCAAGAGTCCATTTGTTATTCAGCATTGGAATACAGCTCCACCTGCTGGTACTTCTAGATGTATATTATAAACCTTTTGTAAGTTAGTCTTCCTATTAATAAATTTATGCTTATTCAAAGTTGACCTAAAGCCTCCCACAGCAGGTTTTTTTAATAAGAGTAACTAGTTTTGATTTTGCTTAAAATTTGTCCAGAAGTAAAATTAAATGGAAATTATACTGCTATCATACTAAGTTTCTCTTCAAGAAAATATAATTCATTTTGCTTTTGATAATCAGAGAAATTTAAGGAATGGCAATATAACTGGCTTATATTTTCACATTTTAACTAGGTAGTCAAATAAAACCCCAGTAATTAAATTAATTTACCCTGTTCACACATATCCATTTTTTAAATTTTGATAAATTAACCAAAGTTATATAAGAATATATCCATTTATTTATTCATTTATTCATGCACAAATATTAATTTTTCACCTATTATGGGCCAAGTCCCATGTTAGGCTGTGGAAAGCAGAATTGAGTAAGGAAGCCATGGAGTTTACAGGGTAGTTGAGGAACACAAATTGAAGAAGTCCCTATCCAAATTGTCACTATCATTTCATTAGACATAATGAGGAAATCATCAGGAAATGCCTTCATGAGGAAAGCATGTGACAACTATACTCATGTACACTTATAAATAAAACTCATACTAGTTCTCTCTTTGAAGCTAAAATATTATAAATTTGGAAATTTCGTGCTATATTTTTCTCACATAAAAAAGGAGTGAGGTCTCATTCCCATCTTTTGAACGTGATGCATATCAATGAAGGGATACGTGTGTGGGGGTTTGTGTACATATGTACGTGCATTACAAACAAGTGTCAATATTGGGACAATTAAAAACTAGGAAGCACTTTAGTGGACAACTAAATCGCCAAAATTATTTTCAATACTTTTCCTCGATTATTCAGTAAATTATTCAATTATTCTTATTTGATGTACAAATACTTAAAGTTTCAAAAGCTTAATATCTATGCTAAATATTTAACTTTAAAAATTCACAAGGTGGGCTTTGTACACGTAAAGCAGATCACACTTATAATTTCATTTCTCAGGTCCCAAATACCATGTGTCATATAATCAGTAAATAACCAGAGAACATGAAAAGGCTAAAAGGCATTTCAAATAAAAAATCACTTTAACTTATCTTAGAGCTGCATATGGCAACACACTTTTTTTGTTAAAAATGAGAGAAACAGGTCCAGTAAGCCAAAATTATATTCATTTTTCCAAGTCAATTAGCTTTTAATATGATCCAGTTTCTTCTATATGTTTTCCATTGATTTGAGTGTGTGTGTTAACGTTTTACAGTCCAACATGTTGGGGGGGGGATGAAGGAGAAAAACAAAGAATATAAATACATTTAAACTGCATACTTTATCTCAATAAAAATACTTTTTTAAATGTAACATTGAAATCGATGCTTCAGTAAAAAGATATTCATTGGGAGGAAATCAGTCAAGTAATCTAGACAGGCCACAGAAGCAATCTGCTTCCTTTTTATCATCACTTATATCTTGCCCTAAAAAAAAAAAAATGCTTTAAGCAGATGTAAATTCTTAAAGTTGACCATCTGCAGCAATTATATGCTACCTAGAGATTAGCTAGCTGACTAACTTAAAGCTGAGTACTCTGAAGCTAATTGACAGGATTTGCCTTAAATTAAAAGGGAATGATCTTTGTAAACATTACTAATGTCTGTCTCCAGTTGTCTATAACATCACAATTCTTAAGGAAATGCCCTAGAAAGTAGTTCCTCTCATTAACCGACGCAATCTCAAAATAGCTAACGAGTACTAAAAAAAAAAAATGTGCAAAAATAATGTCAAAAGGAAGGTCCCATAGTTAGCTTAGTTCAGTATGTTCAGCATGTTCATTCAATCTTTTTGTCAAAACAATCCAACAAAGGCACAAGCATATGTGTATACATAAATTTGGTTTTTTTAGAGCAAGAGTGAGAGAGAGAACATTCATTGACTTTTTTTCTTTCCAGTCTCCTAGTTTAAAAAAACAGATCTGTGAAAAAAGTGGGTAATACCAACATGTCCTCACACATTTCTATCAAAATTGTATTTCCTGTTTCAAGTAGCGTAAGATCTGAATAGCATAGCACTAAATCAATATATTAAGTTCAGTTGATGGAGCAACCGTGGAGGGCAGAGCACACATATTTCTTTGTGACGGCTGTATAAGAGAATCTACCCTGTCCCTTTAATAGCCCTTTTTCAAACTGAAGCCCTAAAGTGACTTTTTTCCTTAAACATTTTTTTAAAATTCTATCAGACCACTGCTATCATAAGTCCTATCTTACTATAATGGACTTGAGAAATGAAATAAAGATGCAGAAATGAAACAAAACTCATAGATACACACAAAAAAAATGAGATTGAATTTCAGGGCAACTGAAAAACATTTCGTGACAAACTTAACTTGTTTAGAGGTTGGGGGTATGGGGTGGGTTTGTTTTTTAATAAGCAAATGCAGATGTTGAGGAAAAATCGTTTAGATTTTTGACACTGTTCTTTGCTAACACAACTGCCAAATGTTTTCCATAAGCAAACAATGTTGAAATGTCTGAATTCTTTTTTGTAAAACCACCACCCAGCTAAACTTTGAGAAATGGAATTTATCAATTTACTGTTAATGACTTTATGTATTTGATATTTCTGATCAATATTGCTTTGTACAACTTTTCATTTATTTTCCATGCACTTGATAAATTTAAATAATCATAGGAAGAATTTATGGTCTTCCCATGTTGTGCACATTTAAGATACACACAAACACACACACACAAACACAGAGTTGATATTTATTCAATTGTCACTCTTAAAGGAGCATATTTAAAGTTGTACCTCAATTGATTATGGAATGAAGTAGTCCATTTTACTACATACAGCAGTTTGGATTCTTCTTTATGTCATGTGCAAAACTACCTCTATTTAAGTATTCAATGTCAAATTAGAAAAAATTTCAACAAGTAAAACACTGATGCAGCTTTTTTTATATTTGAGTTTCACTTTCAGTCATTACTATGATGTCTGTCAATCTATTGAGTGAAATGATTTGTCCCTTTAAACTTAAAATATTCACTGATTATATTCGATAGGTTTCATTTCTATCTCTTCCCATAGTTGGTGTGCAAAGTGCAAAATTGTCCCAGTCATTAAGGAAAACTAAATTTAGCTAGAAGACAGTGCCCTATTGAAATACTAAAAGCTCACAGATCAATGGAAAAATTGACAGATGAAAGGGACTAGGTTGAATAATTTAACTGCAGAATGCCTCCTCCTCATTTTATTTAATAGTGTGATAAAGGCTAAAAAGTCTGACCCTCTCCTGTTTTGCAGTGATATGATCAAAGTGTCAAAAGATTATACTCTGCAATTACCAATAATCTCTGAAAAGAATGTCAATGATCAGTTTGCTTCTTTGAGTGTTTATTTCCTCACCTTTAATCTTCTTTCTAGAGAAGACTAATCATTAATAGGGCCAAAGAATTCTCAGAATACAGAATAAATATTGATACTAAAGAGAAAAATAATACTATAAAGATAACCTAAACTCTGGAACAAATATTTTAATGTTCCTGCTAGGTCGTGGCTAGAGTTTGAATTGCTTCAAAAAGTATAATATAATATGATATTATATTATGCCTAGGAATTTCTAGTGATATATATAAGATCACATGTATGTATGTGTGTACATATTACATTATATATAGTGCATATATATTACATATATATAGCATATATAATTCCTAGGAATATACATTGTGTATATATACACACACAAAAAAAAATAAATATATACATACATACGCATGAATTCATTGTTAATAGAATACAGAAGAAAAGAATATATTTTATTAATCACAAGTATCTCAATGATTCTTATTAATGAGACATATTATAAGAGAGTATTTCAAAATTAAAATTCTTTGGGAAAACTGCCAAAATCTGTTTTCCAGAAAATGACCTTCATCTCCAGCCCTGTCTGTAAAATGGGGTTTTTACTATGGTGAAGGAAAATACTTGGCCCCTATCTCATTCTTAGACATATGTTAGGAATGAAAGGGATGTTAATAAAGTGCTTATACGTCCTTTGAGAGAAAAATACTACACCAAATAATATCATAAGGTAAATCAAAATATAATTTGACAAAAAGTAACTACCCATTTGAATCCTTTGGCTCTTGATCACAGAGGAGGGTGGGTAAAGTAACCTTGAATAAGTAGTCTGGTATAAATTAATAGCTCTCCATTCCAAAGAGCTAACCCATTACATACTGCCTATTGCTATTTCCCTTCTGAATACTTTTGACTCTTCTTACAAGAGTTGCCCAAAGATCCATGTTGGATGCCGTCACGTCATTAACAGTCAAAGAAAGAAATATTGATCTGCCAAGAAAATGGAATAGTTAACATCTCATGTCACTAAGATGCCTGCAGGGTAGAGGAAGTAGAATATGCTTTGAAGAATTCCCTTACTTCACAAAGTATATTAAGTTGTAAAGATCAAAATATAACATGAAATGCAGCTCTAGGTTTATTCCTACAAAAAGAAAATCCTAAATAAAGCACCAAAACCCTTTCAAAAATTTAATAAATTGTCAATAACAAAAGCAATAATGAAAATAAATCAGAGATAATTTGCTGGATTTTGAGTGATTTCTCAATTAGTTATTTTCATAATTATTTGGAAATTTTAATACAATCCAGAATTACCTCTCCACATGCAAAAATTAGACCATAAAGTTCCATGCCTTAAATATTTCTAAAAGAGAATATTTCTGTCACTTGTTTTTCTGAACAGAATAACCTTTCCAAAATATTTACTTTTTAGGAAATTAGTAAAGTTATACCACTTAATTTTTTATCTCTTATCTTTCAGACTGCAAGGAAAAAGGAAATCTTCTTGTCATAAAAGAATTTTTACAGAAAGTATATAATGTAAAGATATAAAATCCATAAACATGAAGGAAGTGATACTAAAGACAGGAATGCAAGCCTCATTCTCACAAATTATAAATAATATTGGAAGTCTTATTTTAAAGGAGTTTTTGAATCTTAACACCAAAAGAAAGTCATCCAAAAGCCTTTTGGCCAAAACTAGTCTTACTTTCAAATATATGTGTGTATGAACACATGAGCATATGTTAGTATGCACATGCATATATGTATATTTGTGTGTGTTTAGTGTATATGAACACATGTGCTTGTGTATAAATGCATTTGGAAGTATTTGCATGAGTACACATGTGAATGTGCTAGTTCACTTTCCTCAATCACATTTATTCTGCATGTTCTGAGAAGCTATCTATTAAATTATGTCAAATGGATAATAGCTAAGTAGTTCCAAAATACTACATGCAATTATTGGGAAGAGAAGTGGCAGCATAGAAAGTATGAATATTCAGTGCCAAAATGTAACTCTTTAGTTTGCAAGGACTATGGAATCTTCAACAAAAAATAATTGCACTGAAATGTTAATAGTTTTCATATCATTCAGGTTTTGAATGTTCTTAGATAATTGCAATAAGAACTTTATTTTTAACAGAAAATTCATTTTATTTATTTTACAGTCTTCAACACACAAGGAATTCAAACCTTAAACATTCACCCTTTTATTACTTACTATTATAATCATAAATTCTTATAAGTTAAAGTTATTTCAAAGGCATAAGTTTAAGTATTTTCAATCATTGAGAAAAACTCCAACTGTTTCATTAATGAAATGTTAAGAAAAAATTTATAAGACAGGAAATGAGAATGGGAAGCCTTTCAAGTAACAAGACTAATTTAACCTTCCCGACATAATGCCTACATAAAGCTACATTACAATAAATTAAACATAATCAAAACACAGCAGGATTTTACATTTGCATTCAAAATGTTACCTCAATACAAGTTTTTGTAGTGGGTTACATTAAATTTTCAAACTCAAAAATAGAAAGGATCTTTCTAACAAGCAAACCAGATTATAAAGGCAAATGAAGCAAGAAGCAACAATGCCAACATAAATGAGAGATGCTTGGTAAATGTTGGTGGATCAAACTTTCCCTGTTAGATCTCATAACCATACAGTGTAAATCTGAGAAAAGGACTCCCCAGATATCAGAGGCAGCAGAGCCTACTGCTTAAGAATGTGGGCTCTAGAGTCAGACTGTGTTCAAATCCTATTTCTGTCTCTCTTTAGTTGTTCAGGCATTTAACCTTAGTGACAGTTTCCTCATCCATAAAATGGGGGTAATAATAGAACTACTTTGTAGAGTTATTCACCCAGGCACTGTGGCTCACACCTGTAATCCTAGCACTCTGGGAGGCTGAGGCTGGAGGATTGCTTGAGGCCAGGAGTCTGAGACCAGCCTGAGCAAAATAAGACCTCTCTCCACAAAAAATAGAAAAAAATAGCCAAGTGTGATGGCATGTCCCTATAAGTCCCAGCTACTAAGGAGGCTGAGGCAGGAGGATCTCTTGAGCCCAGGAGTTTGATGTTACAGTGAGCTATGATAATAACACTGCATTCTAGCCCAGGCAACAGAGCAAGACTCTGTCTCAGGAAAAAAAAACAAAACAAAAACTACTTTGTAGAGTTATTGTACATTTAAATGTGTTAATAAATGAAAGCACTTAGAACTGTGATGATTATTAGTATGTGACAAATTCTCAATAAGTTAGCTATTATCATTATTATTATTATTATTATTATTATTATTATTATTATATCAAGTTTGTGTAGGCTTGGATTCACTCTACAGTCAGCTCTTAATTTCTTAAGCTGGAATTGCTCTTCCACAATGGGGAATATTTTCCCCAGGAATAAAAATGCCAGGATCTTCTTTTGTTAGTCCCGTCTTTTGTTGTTTTTTTTTAAATAGAAATTGAACCATGCCACAACCCTAAATGTGGCACCAAATGGTAATCATTAGAGCACATGTTTTGCCTGCACCTGAATCAACTCAAGTTGAGACTCTACCAAGACAGAAGCATTTCAGACAGAACACAGGGCTGACATGCTGTGCTGCCCACAATCTTCAGAAGCACCTTTTGTGCTGCACAGACCAGGGTTAGACATTGTATGGTAGAAACAGTGATAGAGAGAGGGAGGGAGAGAAATAACACAAATGCTACAGCAAAATCCTACCTTCCCAGAATAAATTTACACAAAGATCATATGGTTAAAATATTTGTTTCATAAAAGTAAGTTTGCCTAAATATTTTTTGAGGGAGATAGAATATACAGGTTCCTTTTTTGTCTTTTATTAACAATGAGATCTGACAAAAACTCAACAATAATTCCCATGAAGCTCAAAAGTGTCAATAAACTTTATTTCATAGTCAGTTACTTTCATTACACACACACACACACACACACACACACACACACAAAATTGTCATTTCTACCAAAATGTTATTATGTAACA
Organism: Lemur catta; assembly: GCF_020740605.2. Taxonomy (NCBI): domain Eukaryota; kingdom Metazoa; phylum Chordata; class Mammalia; order Primates; family Lemuridae; genus Lemur; species Lemur catta. Next base: position 21,082,038 of record NC_059150.1, on the reverse strand, counting down.
ATAAAATTTTACTATTCCCAGAGGGAAACCATTTGAACTTTTTAGCCTCTCCACCTGATAATTATGGGACAGGGCCCCAAAACTGTCACTTGTCCACTTCATAAGCATATCTGGAAGTTGGAGTACCAATAAAAAATACTTTGAAAATATAATAAAAATATTACAAATTCTACTATAACTGTGAAAAGTATTTTAATGCCTTTAGAATAAGAAAAGATTATATTTCACATGCTTTTCTTATATTCCCAGTCTAAGGTTAGGCACATGAAATGTAAATAAAAGACTGCCATGAATTTAAGGAAAGTCTGCCATTGGAATAATTTTTCCCAACTGAAAAACTAATTGAAATGACTTAAGACACATTTTCCAATAAACTCTTTCAGATGTACAATTCCTTCCAAATGCTAATCTCATCCCTTTTCCAACCAATCACAACTAGTCAATAGGGAAATAGTAAACAATTTTTTAAAAAAACAATAATAGGTCAATAAACATGACTTCAATACAAGACACAGTATTTTCCAACAGCAGGAATCTGTAGCCTCGTCCTAACATTCTAAACCCCCTCTGAAGTTTAAAGAGCAAGGATTTAGGAAGACTATAAAGAAGGAACTACTACAGTCACGACACGAAACAATTAAGACATAAATAAGAATTTTCATGGAATCAGGTCAAAGTAGGGACACATTTAAGAAATGTCCTAAAGGTGTGAAAAACAGACACATAATGAAGTAATGGGTGGAAGTGGGGGTTGGTGGTCTGTTTGGTGCAAAAAGAACACACTTTTGAAGACTCTAAAAGCTTTGAGTTAAAAGTCCTAAAACTGCTTTTAAAAACCCACAAGTATTAAAAAATTTCATAAAGACTCTGCATTGTGGGATTCCATGGTCATTCATTCCTAAGATATTGCAGGAGGTGAAGTTGTAGTATGAGTCTGAAGTAAATCAGGCTTTCTTTGGCTATAGTCAGTGAAGTGCTCTGAAGACATTTAGAAGAAAAAGATCTAGAGATTTGAGTTTAGGTAATGAACATTCCAGAAAACTGTCAAACAAACAAACAGACCACAAGTCAACAAACACTGGAATCATGAGGACTGCAGTTATAATGTGCAAAGCAGTTAATGTTTCAGTAAGCAGACATACAAATTAAGGGTTTGTTGGTACTATTTTTGTGATACTTTATGGGTAATTATTAGTGTTACTAACTTTGGAATTATCACATTCATATTTTGAATACTAAAATATACTTAAAAGTATAGAGTATATGGAATGTACTCTTCATCCATTTCTCTCAATTTTCACATGAAATAAAAAACGCAGACTGGTTTTCAAATTCTTCCTGATCAGCTGATTTAGAAGAGATGAATAAAAATTATCTCTTTTCCATACCAATTCACAGATCTGAAGCTCTAAGAGGGATATTTCAGAAATAAAGGCAAACAATTTTTGCTGACAGATAACTAAAGGATCCAAGAAGACTCATTCTGAGTATAACAATTGAGGACAGCCAAAAAGCAATGACTAAAGTTTGCTGAATCCTGGAATCTTGGATTAGGAAGGAAATTTGGACATAATCTCTTCCAATCCCTTTGTTTTTATAGATGACAAAACTCAAGGGTTGACTTACCTAAATTTGGACAACTTGTTAGGAAGGGATAAGAAGGTTTTAGCAGAAACCAAAAAGAAAATTTTGGCATAAAAAGCAGTATCTGAAATGTAAGGAAGTTTGAGAACAACAAGAATTCTACTTAATCCCACTTGCCTATTTCTAAACAGGTACCAACTATTCAGAAATGCCTTTTCTGCCTCATCCCATTTCTGTCCCATATTTTAAATGTTAGAAGAACATTGTTTGTTAGAGATTTACTTTTCAACTCCATTTTTCCTCCCACCACAAATGCTTTTGGAAGGTAAAACTGACTGGGGAAAAAAAGTTAATATTGAAGAAAAAATAATGAATCTTTCATCTTAAACAACCAGATGTTGCGTGAATTCCACAGATAAATATTCATCTTTGCTTCTACAAACTTAAGTTACTACGATGAGTGTTTGTAATGAAACTATAGTTATAAAAATGTCAAAATATATATATTTTAGGTGTTTATAAAGGTTAAAGTAAGTTTAGAGGAACTTATCTTTCCTTTTCTTTCTTATCTCACCATATTTATTCCCCCAAAGACATTTCTGCCTTGTTTTCTTGGTTCTGCTAATTTTAATGGAGGCATTTAATAAAGAAGACACTTTTTCTTGTGTGAAGGTTATTTTGGAGGGGAGCCAAGAAGTTCACAGAGAATTCTAACATTCCTCTTCTCATAGGTTGGGACAAATAAGCAATCAGATTCTGGAAGCCAAAGAGAAAAAAACTAAGTCCAAACATGCAGTAGGAGCCTTATTGTCTGTATTATTCAATCTCTCTACTGCATAGATCTAACCCCTCCTTTTAAACCTTTCAAGTTTCTCCAATTTAAAAACACAAAAACAAAACAAAACACCTCCTTGTTCCCCTTATTCTCCTCCACTATCATACTATCCTTCTTCTCCCCTCTACAGATAAACTTGCCAAAATATATTATCAGTTCTTCATCTCCACCGAAGCCTCAATTTTAGTCAAATCTGGTTTCTGCCCCAGACACTACACCAAAACATCCGAGTCAAGTCACCAGTGACCTTCATGACACTAAATAAATAAGCACTTTTCAGTCTCCATCTCCCACGATCTCTCCACAGCATTTAGCACTACTCCTCCATTCTTGAAGCACTCTCTTTCCCTGATGACCTTGACACAACACTGTCCTGTTTTTCTCCCTCCTCTTTTATCATTGATTCTGAGTCTCTCAGTTGCATGCTCGTTCTTCCTTACCAGGTAAATATATATTCTGTAGTTCCTAAAGTCTTGCTCCTAGGCCATCTTATCTAGTTTCCCTAGGGTGACCTCATCCATTCCAATGGCCTCCGTTAAAACATACGCAATGGTGACTCTCTAGTCTAAGGCAACTTCTCCACAATCTCACCTAGCAAAGTGTCTAGTCTACATATTTACTGAAATGTCCCTAAATCATCTGTAGTTCACTATATCAAAACAAAATTTATGATTTCACCTCTACCCTCCAACATGGTTCTCTTCCACTATCTCCTATCTCATGAAAAATTATATATGTTCATCTAATTACACAATCCAAAAACTTAGGAGTTACATTATTCACCCACCCCCAGCCTCTCTCCTCTCATACTCAAACCGTCACTGAACCCTATCCATTTTACCCACTAAATAGCTCTTGAACCTCTCCACTTTTCCTCAACCACAACCTTCGTCCTACCTGTATCATCTTTTTCACTTAGAGGGCCCATGGAAAGCTCCCCTAACAGTTCTTACATCATTCACCACGAACTCTTCTCTAATCCATTCACCACAGAGAACCAGTGTTTTATCTGAGGCATAAACATGATTATATCATCTACCAATTAAGCCCTTCCAATGAAGCTGAAACTCTAAACATGAATTACAATACCTTGCATGGTCTGGTTTCTACCTTCTCCAACAATCCCTAATTCTCTCCATGCCTTTTTTTTAATTGCTTTGCACACTCTTATTCCATAGGACCCCTCCTTTGTGGCCCTTCCCTAGACTGTTCTTCCCTCTACCTTTCCTCTGGTTAATTCCTGTTCCTCCTTGGCATTTAGTTCAGCCTTTACTCCCCTTGGGAAAGCCTTGCCGGAATCCCTCAACTAGTTCATACTCAAAATTTTAAGTTGCATTGTACATTTTCAACTGTTTAATTTGACTATTTAACCAATTTCTGTCTCTCTACAAGACAGTTAGCCAAAGGGGTAAGGGACTGCATCTGTTTTTGCTTTTCAGCCATCCCAGTACCAAGAGAGAGCTGAGCACACTGCAGAAGCTCTGTATTTGTTAAATAAAGAAGCAAATGACTAAGCTAGAAACTCAGAGCAATGAACCATTAGAACATACTGCAGTTGTTAGAGATCTCATGAAAGAAATAGAAGAAGAATGTATCCAGTCATTTGGGCTGTTATTTTTCCAGAGCATTTATTTTTCTTAGCACGCAAGTGATAATGTCTTAGCCAATTAATTTTTTCTATTTCAGCACTCATCACTAACATGAATGATCTGCATTATTGACCAAACCCTAACTACGCAAGTCTTTCAGAGTAGCAGTATATGATTTTCTTTCAGGAAGAAGTCTGTTGTTCTATTCAATTTAACTGAAAAAAAAAAAAAAAACAAGAAATGTCTCTTATGTATCAGGTATTATACCAGATGCTGTGGCACTGTGTTTATTTGTTGTTTTGTTTTTAAATGTACCCAAAGTAGCTCATTTTTTGCTTTGTACAATTTTTTAAAATCTGCAAAGATCAGATTAGTGATCCAAGAAAAGTGGAAATAAATACTTCCCTGATAAATTAATTAGAAACAGTAGCTTATTTTCTTAGCTGCCATATGTATATATATATATTTTTTAAGACTTTATTGTCCACAAAAATAAAACAGAAGAGATACTATCTGATATGTATGTCTCATATATGGCCTAACATTTTTTCTATAGTACACACTTATTTTCTCTTTAACATAACAATTAACAAATAGTAAAACAATTCATACATTGGGCATGGTTAATTCAAACGCTTTAGACACATGAAAATTTTTACTGAAAGATCTAATTCTTTTGTAAAACAATTTAAGCATGAAATTAAAGTTGAGGTTGTTCCATTTATAATTATTTATAATAATAATTCCTACCATTTAAAAAGTATCCCCTATGTTAGATGTTTATTACTAGTAAGTATCCCCTACATTAGGTGTTTATTACTAATCTTCAAAACAACCTGTAAAATAAAATATAATGTTATATAATATATAATTTGTCATATTTACAGAAGAGGAAATTGTAGCTTGGAAATGCTAGACTAAACAGATGACGAAATGATTTCCAACATGTAGTTAAAAATGAGATGACACAGCTATGTCAGGCAGTATTAACATTATTCATTTAGTCAGTCAGCAAATGTTTAGTGAGTACCTACTATGTGCAAGACTTTGGGATACAAAAATGAACAAGAAAGACATGGTCCGTGACCTTCACTGAAGTTATTTAGTATATCTGCTAAAATACATAAGAGGGAGAAATCAGTGTTGTAATTTAAAAGGGAAATCCCAAGGCCTTGGTTTTTAAGCAGCTGTTTTCTAGCATTAAAGAGGCAAGAAAAAACTTATTTTTTATATGCCAGACATTTTCCTCTTCATGACCTATCAATGTAAACAGAGATTTCGCCTTTTCTTCTGAAAACTTTAAGCAATCAGGAGAGACCTCCACACTCAGGACATTCCTATGAGGAGTAGGATAGTAGAATTTGGCACCCAAACACACATTAGATTTTTTTAGTTGCGTCCTTGGCATGAGGGCATTGAATTCTGTGTGTTACTACAAGGTCATTTTAACAGTCAAAAATTGATAGTCTGTGATACAATCAACTCAACATGCAACTCCTGAGAAAAAAGGTTTCTCTTGGGAAGAGATTTTGAAATGACTCCTCAATTTATTTTTTTAGGACTCAGTGATTATATGAAGTAACAAGATAAAAATGTACATTTCTTGGACAGCTAGGAAACTGAAATATTTGGATTGGCAACAGAAAGTTGTAAGTCAGTCAAAGGCACTATAGCTTCCGTCAGCTAGTGGCCAATTACAATGGGAAAGAAATTTCACAAGCTCAACTACGATCACTCTACCTTTAATACTCAACCATCCAACACTCAGTTGTAGGACCTTTTTCTGAAATCCAGCATGTAGTGCACTCATGTAGGTACTCTTACTTCTTCCTAATGTAACATATACACACATTGCTCCTTCAATGCAAAGCCAAGACTTCTAGCTGCTCCCAGAAATAGACAGTGGATCTTAATGGGGAATGAAAACACTTCCAGAACTGATATAAACAGTTCAAAAGTTAAGGTTCTAATCTAAAATTTTCTACCCTTAATATAGTGGCATTACTTTCATTTTCCTTCCAAAAGTTATATTTTGGCAATATTATCAAAACATGTTTTTCAAATCAATATCTTGCATACATTCAATAAAACTTAGCTAAGTCCATAATTTGCGCCTGAGAATGTGGCTGCAATACAGATTTGTTAGAATGCCCCTGCTATTTTCAACAAGGTTTTTAAAAAGTTTTTTTCCTTTTAGAGGGAAAAAACAGAAATAGTAAAAGAACCTATCAAACAGAGATAAAACCCTGGATAAGTGAAGCAAATCGTAACATTTCCCAGAGCTGTCTACTTATCAAGAAGTTTTCCAGAAATCAAGTAACAGCATTGGCAGTGGTAATTAATGCCATCAAAGTCAGAAATTATTAGCATTTGGAATACATGGGTATAACTTATCTAAATACAGTTAATGCCTCAATCTTCTGATAGTTCTCAGCAAAAATTTAACTCACTTGTTCTGAATCATTTTTTAGGTCTTCATACAGTTCATCAGCACAAGACATTCCAATTAGTCATGTGTCTCATTACATGCAGTAATGCAATAACGCAGCATTCTCAACTGAGGAGAAAGAAAGGGAGTACAACCCTTATCCCCAAGGAAAGTACATCAGAATCTTCCTGGAGGTACATATTATTTGAAAAATGCCCTCTCTAAATCCTGGATGACTCTTAAAATGTCTCCCCATCCTCTGTTTTAAATATTATTAATTGAAATATTTGATAATCTTTTTTGACATTAATCAGCATTTAAACTGTTAGTAAACTCAATGATTTAGACACTTTCATATTAAGGTATCTGTGACAGACAGAATAATGGCCCCCCAAAGATATCCACATGCTAATCCCCAGAACCTGTGAATATGTTAACTTCATATGGCAAAAAAGACGTCACAGATGTGATTAAGTTAAGGATCTTGAAATGGGGAGATTATCCTGGATTATTCAGATGGGTCCAAAGTAATCATGAGAGACTTTACAAGAGGGAGGAAAGAGTGTCATCAGAGAAGATGTGACAGCAGAAGCAGAAGTAAGAGTGATGTGAGGAAGGGGCCATGAACCAAGGAATGCAAACATCCTCTAGAAGCTAGAAAAGGCAAGGAAATGGATTCTCCCCTAGAGCCTCCAGAACGAACACAGCCTGTTGACGCTTGGATATTTGAACTTCTGACCTTCAGAACTGTAAGGTAATCAGTTAGTGTTATCTAAGCCACTACATTTGGGGTAATTTATTACAGCAACAATAGGAACCTAATACAGTACCACTATTGTTAGGTAGATAGTGAGGACCTCCAGCCCCTCCTGGGGACAAAGGTAGGTGCCAAGCAACTGCCACACCTGAGGGAGGAGGGAACGCCCTACCAATCTGTCAATTAGAACATAGAGCATCAACTGCAAAAGAATGCAGAGGTACAGTAGGGTCTGCAAGGTGACCTAGAACAACCTAAAGCTAATTATCATGTATTAACTTAAATCTACACTGCAGTTCACCTCAAAAATGGGCTTTCAGAGAGGCTCATGGGACCTTCACCCGCATAGTAAGACTCAAGTTCTATAACTCCCAACTGTCCATCTAAGTGGTTCCATGGTGACGTTTGAACCATGAGGAGGGTCCAGCCTAGACACTATAAAACAAGCCCCAGACCATAACCACAGCCCTCTTATTATGACAGGCAGAGTCAGTTCATCATCTATGGCAAGTGTGTCTTGCTCTTGCTCTATAAACCCATCTTGTCCTTCCTCAATAAACTTTGTTTCACATTTGCCTTGCTTTTGGTGTGTCTAGTCATTGTTCAGCCAAGAACACACCAAGAACCAAGAACAGACTACGACCCCACACTATGGCAAGAATTGTAAAAATCTATCAGAGCCATGCTAGAATTGGCATAAATTGTGTTAACCTGAATGTGTCTACACAACACCAAGAAAAAAGTGTTGAAACTGTAACTGTCTGTATGTTATTTTTCTAAGGAAATGCTGGCTTGGCTCCTTTTATACACTAGATTGACTAGATTGTTCTTGAACCTAGACACTGAAAACATTTTAATAAAAGAATGTATTAATAATTAATAACAATCATAAAATTGTTATAAAATAATATACAAATAATCACCCATTTTTAAAAGCCCTTCATTTTAATAATTATAGTATAGTTTGCTATCGTGTAAGGGGGGCTGATCATGGACCTACCAGTGTGGTGGGTGATATCACAGCCGCCTCAACCATGAAATACAGACATGAGGTCCAGTCATAGGAGGACCATGAAGCGATTGTAAGCTAACCAGAAAATCCCCAGTGGTAACCATTCTGTCATTTCTATATCTTTACAGATAATCACTTTCAGAGATTTGATTATGAAAAATCATATATCATAAATGCCATTCCTTAATCCATATGATGGATTTTTAGATTTTATTTTTATTTCTATAAAAAAAAAAGAAAGAAAATGCACAAACACTGTGTCCTTTGGGAGCTATGACATTTAAATGCCAAACATATTTTAATTCAAACAGCTCTTGTCCTGAACATTCTGGGGAAACTATTTTCTACTCAAAAAGATAATAGCACTAAGCCATCAAAAAATACTAGTAGGATGATTTGAACAGTTTTCCTTGCAGTTGGGAATGATTTGTGTCAGGCCATTCAAATTTTACCTCTCGATCTCACTACAAGGCTGTGATTGAGGACAGCTTGGGGTTACAGAATTGATGGAGGCTCTGTGGTCCATTCAAGTATAGACAATTGCCTGTTAGCCTGGTGATGGCCCCTTACAAAGTGGGACACAAAATCTTATCACCATATCACCTTCAGAGTTGTCCTTCTAAAACGACCTCTACATTGTTTTAAATATTTGCTATAGCTATTTATTTATATGTCTATTTCTTTCTCCAGATGGTGAGTTTCTTGAGGGGAAGGCTTATTGTCTCATTTATCTCTATACCCTCATTGCTTGGGAGATACTAGGTACTTGATAATTGTTTATTCAATTAATCTATCTACCTACCAGTACCTTTCAATCTCATCTTGGCCTGCACCTGGGTGAAGCATATTCCGGAGCAAAGAGTGGCAAAATCACCTGTTGCAGGCTCAGAATTTACATAAGTTTGCTTAAGTTATTTAGGATTGTCCTGCACATTTATAATGCATTAAAAATTACATCACTCAATTTGAATATATGAACTAATCATGGTTAATTTAATCCTTCTGAGTACCCAGTCTTGTTTTATACAAGCCAGAAATATACTCTTAGGGAGCTAATGGTTTAAAAATTACTGAATAAAATCAGCCAATAAAGCATTAAGAAAAAAAATGAACTTATCTGGTTTTAGGTATTAACTAAATCTTTATTTCCAAACAAGAGGATATATTAACAGTTAACTGCAAATTCCAAGGCAAAGATCTCTTTTCTAGTTTTCTCGACTAACGAATAAGAAAACTTCAAAAGACCTTTGGCCAATGATTTGGTTTATTAGCTACAGAACAAAGTTTTTATTGACAAAATTAGAACACTACTAAGAAAGCAAATCAATATCTTGTCTCTTGAACCACATAAAATCTTAAATAGCACCAGTAGAGGGAAGATTTAAGGCCAGAGAAATACCAACAGATGTGCTTATGCCCATTTAGTAGCACCTAACATTTATCTATAGACTAAGGGGAAAAAAGGCTCATACACACATAGGCTATACCAACTACTAATAGCTGGAGTAAAGTAAATGGATGGAGAATTGAAGATACGATCATAAGAGTAAATGGAATAGAATCTTGAGAATATAGTCTGGCAACTAGAAAAGGCTAAATTTTAAAATAAAGATTTATCTTTTAAATACTCTCAATGATAAACGATTCAGAGACTATGAAAAATAAAATTCTCAAAATCTATTGAATCTCTGTATTAAGGAGGTACAGTTCATAGCTTATTTTTTTAAATTTACTTTTGTTATGAGGGACCCCAACTCTTCCTCTTTTCCCAATTCTGATCTTTTGAAATATTTCCAAATAACAGCAATCCCCATGTTTCTAATTTCAATTTTACATTTTTTTTCAATCTTGCTCTGGGATTTTTGAAAATTACTTGAATTAAAAAGTTAAGTTCATGACAAAGACATTCTTTCTAACCTCAGATGGGATCTTGTGCTACATCACACTCCATTTACTCTTTGTTGACTCACTCCCACTGTCAGGAAAAGAGAGCCATGAAATTTTCCCCCACATGTCAAGTTTTTTAATGTAACCCACATCACTCTACAATGTTCATGGCCAGTTAATATAAGGTTCTTCTAGTTTCTATATAAAAATGTTTCTGAATCTTACAATAATTTCCTTCCTTTTTATTTTGTTCACATAATAGCAAATATTTATTGAGGGCCTATTATGTGCCAGACACTGTAATAGGCATGACATAGAAAACAGTCTCTGTTTTTGAGTGTACCAAGAGAGACAGACATGAAAAAGGGGCTGTGCATTTCAATGTGACAAATGCTATGCAGGTGGTGAGAGGGCTCACAGGAACCAGCTTTTATACCTAGGAGTCAAGGAGGTTAGGTCTGAGCTGAATCCAAAGTATGAGTAGGAGCTTCACAGGTACAACAGATTCACATTAAAAAAAAAAAAAAAAATACAGGCCCGGAAGTTAAGAAAAAAAATAAGTTTGTTCTATAGAATATCTCCATCAGGAAAAAAAGAAGTTTAGAAAACTTTCAATAGGGTAATATACGAAGTACACATTTTGTGATGGGTAATGGAAATAAATGTGCTGAAACATATATTTGTCTCTCAAAAAAATAATAAATGAGGAAGGGCTTATATGTCATGCTAAAGACTCCCAGAAGAAAAAATTAACCATAACCTCCAGTTTCCTCTCAACCCAGGGCAGTATCACTTCTGTCGAGGACATTTGGGCATGTGTGGGGTAATTTTAGGTTGGCACAATGACGGATGCAATCAACAACTAGTGTCTGGAGGCCAGAGATGCCAAACATCCTGCAATGGGTAGGGAAGTTCTTCATAAAGAAAAACTGTCCCACCCAAAATGCCAACAAGGCCCCTTTGAAAAGCTCTGTTCTAGGCCACGCAACATCAAAAGTCCTTCCTCTCCACTCTTCCTTCAGTGCCTCCGGATCTGGAGGCCCAGCAGTTAAACAAGGTGCCCATATGCAGAAAGCAGGGTCATAACTGAGACTCATACCAAGTCTGTCTGATCACAAAGCACTGCTCCTTCCATTAGTCAGGATAAACCAATGGTATGAAAACCAAGCATAAAAGACAGTATTTTGGAAAGAACTAAGCAGCGGGTAGCATCACAGTCTACAGAAAGGAGAAGGAAAATGAGACTAACCAAATCACTGTTTGCTTTGGCAACAAGCATGTTGTTGGCAACCACTGGAGAATAGTAGTTTTATTACAAGGAATACAGGAAGGGTTGATTAGGAAGTAGAAATTTCAAATAGGTTGAATAGGTGCTTTCAATAAATTTGACAAGGAAGGGATGCATAATATTAAAGTGGTAGTTTGAAGGGGTTGTTAGGTTGTAGCAGCAAGTTTTTGTTATTCATTTTGTTTTGATCAGGGGACTATTACTTTGGGTTAAGTGGGGTGTGTGTGTGTGTGTGTGTGTGTGTGTGTGTGTTTCACAAATGATAGGATAAATTGTTTTTAAGAGCCAACCAAGACTGACTGAAGGACAGTGCCTCAGAGGAATGGAACCAGAACCGGTATTTTTCTAGCAAAAAAGGAGCTGAGAAATATTCAAGTACCGAACGTAAGGTCTTTCAAACAGAAATACTCAGGCAGCCTCTATAGTTTTTAGCAGGCTGAGCCCAGAGATCAGGGGGGAAAAAAAAAGCACAGAGTTAATGACTGCACCAATAAGCAATGAAATTAGAGATTATCTCTGAGGCTGGCACAGAGGTTTTTTGCCTAAGCCAACAGGAGCAAAGAGATAACAAATAAAATTCCCTCTGGCAACAGCCAGGGCAGAGGCACTAGAATTACTGAGAGATCAGCACAAGGTATAGCTAGCGTAATCACAGGAATCACAATCATTGAAATGGCCTCCACTTGGAAACACGGTAGAGAAAAATAGCCATGTCATATGTCATTTTTCAGATTGCTACCACAATCTGTGGCATAATTTAGGTAAAATTTACGATGATATTTTGGTGGCATGAAATTTATAACAACTATTTCTGTTGTACCAAATCACAAAGTGATTGATAAGTATGACATGCTTCCCAACTAATACAATCAAGTATTCTTCATTGTATCATAGTGAGACTATAGCAATTTCAAAGTGTAACTTGAGGTATATTGAGGTATGAGCACCATGCCATGTTAAACCTCCCTGGAGCTATTTGCCAGTGTCTCTGTGATTCCTTGAGTGCCATAAACCACCTCACACTTACCAAGCTCCAAACAGCTCGCAATTTTCTCACACCGCTTCCCTTCCACCCTTGTTCTTTTCCTGAACTAACAGAAAATCCACTCACCTGACTGCCAAAGCTAGGAACATAAAATAGATGTCTGTCAAGTCACATTAATATTAGATAAGTCATTATTTATGACTGCTTTTTATTGCTTTATAGATATCAGTGGTGGAAAAGTGACAAATGATATATATGAATTTTAATTTTATAAAAATAACTTACAAGTATTTGTGAATTTTAATGAAAACAAAGGTAGTTAAAGTGCTTTTATATCTTTATCCCAAAATACCTATGAAGCCTTACCTTATTTTATAATTTCTCAGAAAACCTTGAGTTAGTCAAATGTTTTGAATTTGTTGCTTTTATTACATAGGTATTAAAAGGCAAATAAAAATAATCAAATCCCCATAATTTCTTCAAACTGAGTATGGAACATTTTTACTAAATAAATTAGTTGAACTATTTTTTCCGAATATAATTTTGGGAAAAAAAATCTTCATTAAAAAGAAAAATTGCACTTGGGGACAACATCTAGTCCTCACAAAATAAAACAAAAGCTCTGTTCTAAGAGCAGACTTCGACATACCAATGTACAGCTCAAGCAAACTCAGGAAATGTTTCAGTGATATTCCATTATCCCTTGAGACACTTAACTTCAGCTCATGAAAATACCAGTGTCTCAGGGATGAAAATTACAATGTCTCCCTTTAAAAGCCCCCTCTAGGCTACGGGGCTAATTTAAACAACATGGCAAAACTCCAACCAAACCTCAAGCATAGGTTAAAATGTCTATTATTTAAAAGCTGATCTGTGCATTTATCTGTCAACAGTACCTCTTTTCTATTTCAAGTTCCACTGTTTTACATGTTCCACAAAAATAAAAAGAAATGATAATGTATTCTAATGTAATATTAAATTTTACTGTCTCACAGTTTTGTTTTGTTTTTAAAGATGGGATGACAGGAAGGAAAGACTAGGCACAGCATCTTACAGATATGTGTACAGATGTGTTGAATTGACTATTTTATAATGCCACTTAAATAAATGCATAGCTGAAGTTATGTCTTCTTTTTGTCTGTTACATTGGCATAAAAGAAATGCCAAACTTTGCAATAATTCCTTGAAGACTTTCAAAACTCAAACTCAAAATAGAAGGTAATAGCATACATTTCAAACTCACCAAACTATTAGCCTAAAATAAATTTAATTTAATTCACTGAGTTATGAACTGTAGGAGCAAACTAAAGTGATTTTTAATTTAGACAGACCTATTACTTTGGGTATCAGTATTTGGGGGTGGGCAGGTGGGAGAGAAAGATTTAATGTATATGAACTCCAGCATACATTCTGAATCTAAACACGTGGGCCTGAATTCTAGTTACCATTTACCTGCTGTTTAGCCGTTATTAGATTACATGACCTCTCTGAGCTTTACCTTATTATCTGTAATATGGTAAAAATAAATATATAAAATGAATATAAATATAAAATAAGTATTATATAAAAAAATGATAAAATAAATAAATGAAACTACCTCATAAGATTAAAAAAGAAAACGCCTGTATAAGCACAATGGAAGTTAGTTTCCTTCCTTCTCTCTTCTCCAGCATTTGCTTCTTATATCCTGATATAGATGGGTAAAATATATTTCAGCATTTTGCTAATTCAGGATTTCAGTCACAGGGAGAATAAGGACATGCCAAGGAAAGCTGGAAAATGACAATGGAAGTGTTTCTATCTTCCTGATTCCCACACTGGTGACTTCCTTCCCAACACACTTTCCTGTGAGCCTTCAAATAGGACAGTGGATTTTGCAATGTTAGCATGCCATGTGCTTCTGTCAACTCGCGTCCCTGGGCACTGGGTAAGCTTCAGCCAGTCTCTCCAGACTCTAATTCAGTGTGGCATGTGCCTGCTCATTCCCACTCTCCCAGCCCACAGTGAAAAACCAATGCCAGCTGGAGTTCAAAGCAGCTTAGGAAGGGCATTCTCTGTCATTTTCAAGCCCAGCCTTAACCTAATTCCTCTCATTCCTTGGAGAGGGTATCCCAAAAGGTATAAATTCTCTATCTGCCTTTTAGGCCAATTTTTCATCACAAAAACTCATATATAAAATATTATAGTGCTCCACACGCTTTTCTCTCTCCCACTCTCCCGTATACACATGCACAGACATAAACACATAGATCTCATAGGTTCAAATTTAAAGGAACATATTTTAACTTATTAAATTATTTTAAATAGAAGACAAAGAGAAAATAGTGAAAAGCAAATTGATCTCATATTACCAGAGGTAAGTCAAAAAAGCACGACCCTTCATCACACATTTAATTTTTAACAAGCCTTCAGGGTAAAAAGTTTCCCTATGCAATGTTGGCAATTGCAGCATTGGGGTGACACATAATATAGGATATGATGACACTAACCACAAATTGGAAATTAGGCCATTAGTATGCCCCAAACCTAGAGACTGGGGAAAATTCAATAGTTTTAATTTGGTTCTGCCATATTTCCTTTATGTAAAAGTTTCATGTTGGCTTTTTGTCTGGAAATGTGTTCTTTTTCAAAACATTAATAATTTGCAGATTGAAATCTGTGGTTAAATACATTTTTAAGAGGGTATTTGCAACTAGCAAAGGTTTACACAATGATAGATTGCAACTGCTGGAACCAGTTTGAGCCATAGAACAGATTTCCAAGGAAGTCAAAGAAAGCCAAGATGCAAGAGAACACCAGATGAGGCAAAGAAGCCAAGACACCATTTCTAATACAAAGCCCAGCCTCCGCTTGCCTATGCGCATTTTCATCCTAAAACAAAATTAGGTTTGTTTCTTATTGGCCAAATAGCCTCCTACAAAGAAAGAAATGACAGAAGAAAAGGGTGCCCAACATTAATGGGAAAAAAATAAGGCTAAATATAAAGTAACAGCATGCAGAGAGAACATGGAAGAATATGTAATAAGCAAATCTAAGTTCCAAACACGGTTTTCCGCATTTCCATGGAAAACCTCATGTTAGGGAAAATGATTTCTGGGCCTTCAATATGGAAACTAAATGAGGCCTCCTTGGAGCTTGATAAATAACAACATCGTCAGGATGTTATAAAATCACAATGCATTCTTCTAAAATATCTCACAATGTCTTATAGACATCTTTCCGTTAATCTGCGTGGGATTCCCCGAGATACACATGCAGCATTTTACGGACTGAGGATTTTGGTCACAGAAAGAGTAATGACTTGCCAGCAATAACCGAAACATGGACACAAGATTAGGCACCAAGTCACCCAATTTACGTGACAGACTTCTGTCCAATAGGCAATGTTGTTTTAAAGTAGAGTAAGTTCACAATGAAATCATTCCAAATCCCCTAAGCGAGTAGAATGATTCATGTGTTTTTAAAACATCCCACTAAAGACAATGAATATTTCTGAGACTTGTCCTAGCATTTGTGCACGTTAATGACATGTTTGATTTTTAAACAGAGTCGACTATTAGCCACAAACAGGATTGCATTACATGTGTCATACTGCAGAAAAATTTTTCCTAATTGGCCTTAAAAACAGAATTTTTGGAGTTCTGAGGAAAGATGGTAGAACAAAGTCAAATTTGGTTTTAAAAATATATCCGCTTTGAGAAATAAATATATACCATGGGAGGGGAGAAGGACTCTGAATTACTCAAGTAATTTTCAATATATTTTCTCTGTTTTAAATTGGACTTACAGGGAAAATTAGCAGGGAAAATTACTTTCAAAGGCAATGCAGACCCTATTAATAATAAACAATAATAGAATGAAGTTCACCAAATGAAAGTATCAGTTACTGAAAGAAAATCTTGTAGAATCTTATAAAAAGTGAGTATTCTACCAAGAAGGAGATAATAAAAACACAAACATCCTAAAACAGGCAACCACTTATAGGGCAACATACGTGCCATTCATGTTATGCATTTTTATGTAATCATGCATTCTGTTATCCTAGAGTAAATGAACATGTGGAAGCTGAAAGCTTATATATTTTTCCCACTCTCAAAATGACCCTATTTATTTTACCAAGCTTTCAAAACAATTTACCCGTGGCAGAAACCTGACGAAGCAAGCTCCATCCTTAGGGAGATTTTTTTAGTTACAGAAAAAAGAAGTCACAATGTAAATATAAGAAAGAGATTTGTATTTACCCCACATTACAGTATGGCTATTTTTAATTGAATGAAGACTGAACACACATAAAAAAAATCCTATGCAATTATTGTTGGTACTGAAAGTTAATCACCACCTGAAAGACACGTTCCTCACTTGCTCATGGGTGGGAAAATTCAGTGACAGCAACTGACATTCCATCCAAGCAGTGAAGAAAGCATATGGTCCCTAAAAACAAACTATCTAATCAAAATAGAGAAAGACATCTGCACTCTCCAATTATTAAGTGCACAAGGGAGACAATTTAAAGGTTCATAAAAATCTCTGATAAGAAAACTGGAGTGAGCTTACAAAGAATTTAAATATGAAAATAATAAACTAGACCTAATAATAAATATAAACAGGAAATACCAGTGGCTTATCACCCACTAAACTATACGCTCTGAGCCATGATTTGGGTCATATATAAAAACAAACTCAGACTTTTTAATACATTCAACATATAGAACAGTCAATAAAACATGAATGGAGAAAGCACAACTTCTCTATACATCCCACTCCTATTAGCAGCATTGTCAATTACCAAAAGGTACAGCAGAGCTTGAGTAAGTACCACTGGCTGACCTCTTTCAACAATGTTAAAGCTTTCACCATCCCAGCCCAATAAACACATGTTCCCAATAACTCCCCCAATGAATAAGCTCCTTTCAAAAGAGAAACAGGACTCACATGAACACTAACCTCCTGATTAAAAAGCACATATTTAGCCAGTGGACTGTGACAGTCTCCCCCAATTTGCATGCTTCAGGCTGCATTCACAATCAATTAGTTACATCAAGTCCCCTTTTGTTTCCCTCCAGTGACTTTTTATCACCTTGTTACTTGACTCCTGAACAAGTGCCTCACTTGGCATTTATCCAGATTCCCTGCAAATATGTCCCTCCCAAACCATAGGAGTCCACCTATATAGTTGTAACTGACCTTCTAAACTTGCATAAAATGGTAGATAGAAAAATGTTTTCAAAATAATTCCCCAGGTCAACTGAGGCATTTATAATATTTGTTTAATAGAAGAGGCTCGCTTACTCCTTTTTTTTAATGGAAGGGATCTTGCCATATTGCCCAGGCTAGAGTGCAGATTCACAGGCACGATCATGGTGCACTCAGCTTTGAATGCCTGGGCTCAAGCGATCCTCCTGCCTCAGCCTCTTGAGTAACTGGGACTGTAGGCATACCCCACCACACCCAGCTCACTTATTCCTTTTCTTGTTCATTTTTGGAAGTTTTTTACAAGCAACTTTCTTTCACATACTCCAAAACTGCTTGAAGAAGAGCACATTCAACTGAGAACAAAGACAAAGATATCCAGGTGATGATCTCAATTTAGTCATTAAAAAGCTATTTGACCTTGAGTATCTGCCCTTATCTCTGAACCTCAGATTCTTCATCTAGAAAATGGGTGAATTTTGGTAATTCCATTTCTATATCAAAATGCTATGAATCTGCAAAATAGACAACATCCAAGAAGTGATCTGTTGCCTTCAATCACAATTTATCCCACACCACTCTCATTTTTAAATAAGTGTTCAAGCCCTGCCCACCCCGAAACTTCATCCCTGAAAGAAGACTAATTGATGGCTAATGATTCATTCTAACCCTTCATAATTTCTAAAATTTTCTTCAATTCTCTAAGTTTCCAAATTTATATAAATGTATTTCTACTGACAATGTGATGCTCAATAATTTCAACAACATTCCTACAGCAATTTTCAGTTAATACTTTGCCAGTTTACCTTCTGCTCCACTCTTCCTTTCAAATTCCAAGCTTGGATTAACAAATCTATTTCCTTTCAAGGGTCACTGAGCACTGCCAGGGGAATCACATAAATATGCTAATTGGATCATCACAAATGCATGAGATTCAACTCCAACTGCTCAGCAATCCATTTATTTCTCTCTCCTCTGTTCTCTTTTCCATTGCCTAAAAGTAGTTATTCCAAACCTTTATCACTCACACCAAGCACTAAACTCCCTCATTCTCATCAAATGACTGTTAGGGAAAAAAAAAATTAGCCATGAGCTGCCTTCATTTGTATTGTATCTTTTTTCCCACCTTTCCTCCCACAATAGACAAACTGGTGGTAGTATTGCTTCTCCTTTCCAAAGATATACCCTCCTTAAGTGAATTAAAATGCAGCCCTTCACATCTTTTCCAAAGCCATCCATCAATCGCATCTTCCATTTCTTTTATCAACGTTCCTCTTCCACTACATAGTGTTGTTTCTTGTTTAACCTTCTGTTTAGGATATGTGCTCAATCCCCGCCTCCCAACTTTAAATAACAAACAAATTCTTTTCCATTAGACTTTCTTCAGGTTAGAAGGATCTGTGAAATGTAGTTTCTGATTCAGCATCTGCATCCCGGTGATTAGTCTATGGTATGGAAACGCACAACTTTTCAGTAGACAGTAAATTGTCTCTATCACACCATATTGCTCACTAGGGCCCACATTTAGCCTTTCTGATTCAACAAGTCTTTCAATCCATCTTCTTCTCATACTCACAATTTGAGAGCTCTAAGATTCTACTATTATTACATTTTCTTCTTGCTCTCCAAGTGCTGCTTGGCTTAGATCATCAGTTGCATAACTGGACCCATCATCTCTCTATAAAATCTTTCACATCTCTAACTCCAGTCTTAACCTTCTTACTAAAATCCAATGCCACATTTTCAACACTTAACACCACCATTTTGAATCAGCCACAAGCAATTCAATGTGGCAGAATCAGTTAGGATGCTTTTGGTTACAAATAATAGGAAAACTCTACTCATTCTATCTTAGACCAAAAGTAAATTTACAGACTCACATAACAAGAGGTAGAGCAGGCTACATGCACTGTTCAGATGTACATCAAAGCTCTGAATCCTTCTCTGCATTTTTTTGGCTGTGCCCTCCTCTACGTCTTGGCTTCATCCTCAAGCTGATGCCAAAATAGATGCAACAGTTCCACATGTCATATTCAGACATGACATCATCCATAAAAAGAAGCGTATCACTTCCTTTAAGAGAAAATCTTTATATTATTAATAAAAGTCCCATGGAATTAGATCCATCCTCATTCCTAAACCAATCATTGGCAAATGGAATGAGATTACCGTAGTTAGCTTAGAGCAGGGTTTCTCAACCTTGCAAGTACAGTTGAGCCTTGAACAACATGGGGGTTAGGGGTGCCAATCCCCCACGGAGTCAAAAATCCACAAATAACTTCTGAATCCCCCAAAACTTAATTACTAATAGCCTACTGTTGACCAGAAGCCTTAGTGATAACATAAACAGTCAATTAACACGTATTTTGTATTTTATATGTATTATATACTATATTCTTACAATAAAGTAAAGCTAGAGAAAAGAAAATGCTATTAAGAAAATCAAAAAGAAGAAAAAATATATTTACTATTTATTAAGTGGAAGTAGATCATCATAAAGGTCTTCATCCTCGTCGTCTTCTCATTGAGTAGTCTCAGGAGGAGGAAGTAGAGGAGGGGTTGGTCTTACTGTCTCAGAGATGACAGAGGTGGAATTAAACCTGCATATAAGCGGACCCCCCACCCCCAGTTCAAATCCCGTATTGCTTAAGGTCAACTGTAGTGACCTTTAGGGTCAGATAATTTTTTGTTATAGGGGGCTGTCCAATGCACTGTAAAATGTTTAGCAGCATCTCTGGCTTCTACAAACTACATGCCAGAAGCATCCCCCAGTGGTAACAACCAGAAATGCCTCCAGCCATTGCCAAATGTCCCCTGGAGGGCAAAAATCACTCCTATTTGAGAACTACTGGCTTGGACTAACCATATCCTACCCTTAGAATATAAATGAGGGTCACTGCTATGGTCTGAATGTTCCCCCAAAGTTCATGTATTGGAAACTTAAACCCCAGTGCAATAGCGTTGAGAGGTAGGGTATTCAGGTAGGTATTTAGGTCATGAGGGCAGTCAAAAGGGCTCATAGGAGTGGTTTTGCTTTTTTGCTCTTCTGCCATGTGAGGACACAACATGCACCCCTGCTGCCCCTCCTGCCTTTCCCCATGTGAGGACACAGTAAGAAGGCCCTTAAGGATGCTGGCACCTTGATCTCAGACTTCTCAGCCTCCAGAACTGTGAGAAAATAAATTTCTGTTCTTTATAAATTACCCAATCTGTGGTATTCTGTCATATCAGAACAAAAGGACAATGACAGTCATCTTCTCTTAATATTATAAAGAAGGTAAGGCCAGGTGCAGTGGCTCAAGCCTGTAATCCTAGCACTCTGGGAGGCCGAGGTGGGAGGATCACTCAAGGTCAGGAGTTCGAGACCAGCCTGAGCAAGAGTGAGACCCCGTCTCTACTAAAAATGGAAAGAAATGATCTAGATACCTAAAAATCTATATAGAAAAAATTAGCCAGGCATGGTGGCACATGCCTATAGTCCCAGCTACTCAGGAGGCTGAGGCAGAAGGATTGCTTGAGCCCAGGAGTTTGAGGTTGCTGTGAGCTAGGCTGACGCCACGGCACTCTAGCCCGGGCAACAGAGGGAGACTCTGTCTCAAAAAAAAAAAAAAAAAAAAAAGAAGGTAAGAAGTGAATGTTGGACAGTCAATCAATAGCAACCACTACAATGTCCAAAACCAAAATTGTTTTCTACTCCACACCTCCAAAAATATATTTCTCCTTCTCATTTCCCAATGTGGATTAACATATAACTGTTCCGGATATTCAGTGGCCCAAACTAAGAACCCTGGAGTCACCTTGACACTTTGCTCACTGCTCATGTCGCATCGTCAGCAGTTCTTGTCACTACTGTGAGGTACCTCACGAATCTGTTTTCTTTGCTCCATCCCCACTGTCACCTGAATATCTCAGTAGTCACTCCCTCACTATATTTGCAACCTCCTAGGCTTTCCTCCAGTTTGGGGAGTTATCTCTTAAAGGACAAATCTGGTTAAATAACTCTCCAACTTAAAACCATTTGATGGTTCCTCCTCATCCACAGGACTAAATTGAAAATCTTCAGCCTGCTATATAACAGCCTTAATGATTTATCCCTTGCCCACTTCTATGGCCTCAACTCCAGCTACCCTGCTTACCTTATTCTTTAGCCACTCCCAATTATTTGTTGTTCCTCAAACTAGACAAGCCATATGATGCACTGGTTGACTTATTTGTATTAATTCCACTGCCTGGAATGACCTCACTACTCCTATTCCTAACCCTTCTATGGGCCCTCTCACTTCCCATGCATTATTTCTTTTTTGGTGGCTCCTACTCTCCCATGGAAAAAAAAAATTAGTCTAGCAGCTGTACTCCTATAGCACTTATAAAAATATAATTCTAATTGGATTCTGGCCAGCTAGATAGTGAGCTACTAAAGGTGATGAATTATCTCTATCTGTATCAACAGGTTTTGCCACTGTGCTTAGAACATAACAGGACAGTTCTAAATGCAGGGCTGTTGAACTGGATTGAGCTGATTTGAATATTTGTCCCAAATTTTAATAATTCGGGACAAGTCCAATCAAAGACTAAATCCAGTCAGTCAGTTAAAAGTATTTATTTGTAAGAATTAGCCAAATAATC
This sequence comes from Lemur catta, assembly GCF_020740605.2. NCBI lineage: Eukaryota > Metazoa > Chordata > Mammalia > Primates > Lemuridae > Lemur > Lemur catta. Next base: position 21,059,857 of record NC_059150.1, on the reverse strand, counting down.
TGAAAAATTTATGTATCTTACTGAATGTTAATAAATGCTTAATAGTCAAATAAGCCCAAAAAGGAAAAATCCGTGTGACAATCAAAAAGTCAGCAATATCACTATCAAATCATCAAAATGTTAAAAGGATTGATAATTTCCAATGATCTGCATGATTCAGAGGGGCTGTTACACATGCGCCTTCCTAGAGAATACACAAATCCCTCCTCACACCTCACCCCCAATGATGAAGAGGGTATGTCCCATATTCATGTGGAATGCCCCAGAATCTAACCACTTACCTTGTCTGACCAAGGTAAAAAGCACCTGAGTTATCTGCCAAACCTTAATGACCCCTCTTGTCCCTTGCAGAGAACCTTAACTGCTTTATCCTGTTGGGCCTGGTGCAAGGGAGTCAGTATTCCGGAATGCCGTAGTTCCTGGAGCCTCCCCATTTCGAGCACACATAAAACCAATCTCTTAAACATCAAACAGATATAATTAGTTCCCCAATAACACATTACTAAATCTTATTTCCCAAGTGGGATTTGTATAACAATATTATAACATGGCCCTGTCCCCTCTGTCCCTTAGGTTTCTGTTTAGCTGCGTTTGACAGGAACAGCCCAGGATCCAGCTCACCTGTAATGACATAAAACTGCCACAGGTACCAAGAAAGAAGGAGCTAGTAAGAGCACCTGGGCTGAGCTGGGTGTGGCATGATTGCATTGCCTTTAACTAATAGTCTGGTGACCACAAATACTGCCTTCAAGGTCTCTTTTATTTTTGTTTCTTTTCCAGTCAGCTGGAATAAAATGATAGTTCCTGCTAAATAACTAGCGAAACAAGTGAATATTAGTGATGGGCACATAATATTAGTGATGGGCACAGAAAGAGTATAAATTCTGGAAAGAGTAAGGCACAATCCCACACTGCCATAACTCAGAAGCAGTTTGTAGGGTGAAAGAGACATTACTTCCTTTCCCCCCTGCCCCTACTGTTCACAAGTGCAAAAAGATCAGGTTTCTCAGAAATTCTTATTGCATTTAGGTAGTGAAAAATGGAGCTACTGCTTTGTCATTTCTTCATGACAAAAAAGTCATAGATAGCTATATGTCATATTTATATTTGGGGGTTTCTTTTTCTTCATATGTTGCCTTTCTCTTCCTTTTAAACCCTTCTTTATACAGTCTACTTAATTTTCTCCATATTGCGATTATCCAATTGTTGTCTTAAACACTTTTATCTAATTTAAAATTTAAAGTCAAATAATTTATTTTTGTTGAGAATAACTTTAATATACATTCTCTCTGAAAAAGTCTAAATCCGTGTTTATTCCTCTCTTCAGTATTCATCCCAAACATAGTTCCTGTCAAGCTTCACATTACTTTTCCACGCCTTTCTCTGTTGAGAGAATGGCAGTGTGTTTGATGCTTGATGGAATCAGTCTTTTGAAGTTCATTCTCCGCACTATAAAATCTTACTTCCCTGTTGAAGAAAATAGCAAAAATGGCCACAGTAATCTATATGCATGCCTTTAAAATGTAACTTTGCCTCCCATCAAGAAGTAGAGTTTATTTCCCCTCCTTTTTAATCTGGGCTGGTCTTATTACTTGCTGTGGCCGACAGAATCTAGTGGAAGTGATGGTGTGCCAGTTCCAAAAATAGGCCTTAGGAGGATTTCCACACTTCCCCTCACTCTCTTGGAACTCTGTCAACCACTATGTGAAAAGCCTAAGCTAACACGCTGGGTGATGAGAGCCCACAAAGAGCAGAGTAAGCCATCCCAGCTGCGGTCATCCCAGAGCCAGGCCCTAGGTGACTCAGCAGCTTATCACAGAGGCATCAGTGCAACCAACCAAGACCAGAAGAACCCCCCAGCTGAGCTCAGCCAAAATTTTTGAACCAACAGAACCATGAGCTATATGAAATGGTGGTTGTTTTAAACCACTAAGTTTTGGGATAATTTGTTATATAGTTGCCTTTTTAACAACTCAGACTATTCTTCTCTACCCTGCCACTTTTCTTCCTATATTTTCATCAATTAGGCTATCTTTTCATCCAAACATATATTATAAAGTCTTATAGTTCAATACAAAAATCCTCCTTATTCCCAAAGTATTTGGAAAGGGTGTTTTTAGCCACAATGATATTAAAGGAGGTATTATATACAATTTCCTTCAAATTTAGCCTGCTATATACCACATATTTTGCAAATTGTATGTCTTTTCATCTCTTCCATGAGAAGATAGGCTTAAGGAGGTTAAATATTTTGTTCAAGATCAAAAAATGAGTAGCATACAAAATACTCAAATTCATGTCTTTCTGATTCCAGAGCCTGTGCTTTTTCCATTAAACCATATTGGCTATATTCACTTTGAGAGTATGTGACTAACTTGCCCTGATTTTCTAAAGCATTAAATTTACTAAGTTTTGCATCAGCTTGCAGAACAAACTCAAGTATGTTTGTTTACTCATTCATTCACGTGGCAGATGCAGCATAAGGATGTGCACTCTTTTGATCCCATCACTCTTAATCACTGAATCTCAGGGTTTACCCACTTACATTCTGCTTTTTCTCTTCTCAGAAGTCATGACAATGGGTTAAAGCACTTTCTCCCACCCATTTCTACATGCTTTCCTGTCTAACAAATCAAGCCATCTCTTCTAAAAAGTCTTACTTTTTTCCAGTGCATCTTCTAATCTGCAACTGAAACACAGGAGGAGAAAGACAGAATGCAAATCAAAACATGAAAACATTCATTAAATGAAAGAAGCCAACTTACTCTCACCCATGAGATTCATCCCTGGCCCTCAGTTATAGTGATTCTACGTTTTCTGGACAAGGTCTACTTCTTCCTCAATATTTTGACATGATGTGTATTCAGTAAATGAATGTTGAAGAATAATAATACAAAAAGTAGAAACTATATTTTCCATTTCTGGCTTCATGTTGCATTCAAAGGAATTATCCTGTATGGTATTTAACTTGAACTTTATGTTTTTTCCTTGCTAAGGGCTATTAACATTAATACTGCACCACAAAGGGGATTTTTGTTTGTTTTCTGATAGCCATCTTTCAACAAGTCTGGCTGCAAGTAAATGAGATCAGCATTTCAAGAGCCAACTATTGTGTAGCTTATTGCCTGTACTTGCTAAACTTTACTTTTCCCCATAGTTTGCCTCCATTTCTATCATTGACTTTATCTTGTAATGAAAATTAATGCCCTGATTTAAATGAGCGATATGAAATATGATCTGTTATGCCTGCTAGCATATAGTACGTTTCACCTCATTACCACATTCTTAAAGAATAATTAGCATCTCTAGGGATGAATTGGATATTATACATCCAATATTTACAGATACCTTTATTCACAGTTAGAACACAGTGGTTCTATCCTTTCCACACACTAAGCCTCAGTTGTAAGTTTTACCAATGCTGAAAATTGAAATTATTCTCTGAGGAACACAGATGTGTTACTGTTGAATCAGTTGTTTGATAGTGGAGCCCAGAAACTTTTCCACTTGCATACCTATAAAATTGTCACTGTTGTCTTACCTTTGCATTTATTCCAGTTACTTATACCCTTTAAACACTTTAATTAAAATTGATAAATGAAATGGAAAACTGACTCCATTTAATTAAAATATGTACTCTGAAAAGACACCAGTGTTCATGATATATTCATGTAATTGAGATCAATATTAGGCCCTGGCTCAATTTATTGGAAAGCTTGCATATCATTATATTTGTATTTCAGTTGGATGTAAAAACTGAAATACAAACTTAATGTAAGTTTAATGCATATTAAATCACCTTTATATATTGACAATTTGGAATTTAAAGTATTACTTTAAGTATGTCATTTATTCATTAATTTCAAATAAATTTAAATCTAAAGTTTACTGCATAATATATATCTCACAAAATCTACTATTATCTAAAAATAAACGAGGTCATTCAGAGTAGAAAATACTATCTCTAGTGTGCATTAATCCTTTGTTTTCAATCTCTTGGTTTAATTTCTTTCATTTTTTATGACTTCTCTAAATTCTGTTTTTTCTCAGATCTGCTAGGATTTTAGTTGCCTGTTCCTTAAAATATTTTCAAGCTTGTCTTATGTTTTTTAAGTGAAGATCTTGTTTTATAATCAGGCAATTATAAAATCTTAAGTTTTGTGGGTCTATTTCAGTGATTGGTTATTTCTATTTGTTCTTATACTTGGCTCCTAGATTCCTTGTGTGCTTGGTTAAATTTGACTGTGACTTGTCCATGTTACTCATAGCACTATTTGTGGGAATTTCTTGGAGGTCTAGGATTTGCATTTGCTTCTACCAGACACACATAGGAGCATTATCAGTTCAGGACCATCTTAAACTAAATCCACATCTACCTTTGCTTTTGGTGAGGTGTATTTAAGCAGTAAATCATTGAGGAAACCAGTGTTTGGCTACAACTTCTCAAAGATTTATTTCATTTGGTTTGTTTTGGAGGCCACCTTTTGCACTAACACTAAAGTGACTTCTCTTGTAGTCCCCCCTAAGCATGGGAAAGCAGGGAGAGTTTACTTCTGGTTCACCCTTATCTTGACAGTATAGCCCTTGGGATCTCAACTTTATGCAGGGAGGATGTCTCTTCTTGGACTCCCCAACATGGGTAGGCCCTGGGGTCAAGTTGGCCGGGTTCTACAGCCTAGAGTAATAACTGGTGAATGTCCTCATGCAGAAGTGGCTTCGGTGTTCCACCAACCTCTCTGAGTTGTCATTTTCTTCTGAGATTTTGGACAGGTGACTCCTTTTTTTCTTTTTAGCTTTCTGGTGTTTTTAAGATTATATAGGCATTCATCCTAGATTTTTTTAGCTGTTTTCAGTGGCAGGATTGGTTTTAGTATTCTAATCTATCATGTTTCCAGAAATAGAACATTGCTGTGGCTTAGTAAACCTCATTAAAGCAAACATATTCCAGTTGTCCAAAGTGTTTGTTTTAATTATGTTTTTCAATTGCAAATAACAAACATAGCCCTTCTACCTCAAATACCTGGCTATAGTTATAAGGATATGGGGATTTGGAGGTGGGGGGGCGGTGGAGGTGGGAGAAAAAGAAAAAAAATCAAAAAACAAAAATAGGATATGGGTACACAGAACCCCAGAAGTAGCTGAACAATCCAGGCCACAGGAAGAGGAGGAGCTTTTTGAAATGGGCTCTAGAGAGATGAGAAGAACTGGAACAGCAGGAGACTGAGGCCTTTGCTCCAGCTCAGAGGTTCTCAAACTGTAGAGAAAATCAGAATCACCTGGAGGGCTGTCAAAACACAGAGTGCTGGGCCCCACCCAAAGAGTTTCTTAAGTAGAGCCTGATAATTTGCTTTGCTACTAAGCTCCCAATTGATGCTACTGCTGCTGCTCCAGAGACCACCTTTTGAGAGCAACTGCTCTCCTGTGTCACTGTTCAAGAACGAAGGCTCTAATTACCCATCCTATACCCTGACTTCACCGCTATACAATCCACTCGTGTAACCAAAAACCACTTGTATCTCCTAAGTCTATTAAAATTAAAAAAAAAAAAAAGGAAGCTCTGAAGTTAAACTACTGTATCACAGTCCCTAATTACCCTTCAACTAGATGTATGGACTCAGACACATTATCATGCCTCTCCATGCCTCAGTTTCCTCATCTTGATGACTCAGATTCCTCATCTGTAAAACAAGGAAACTGGTAGTACTTATCTCAAGGGGTTTGTCGAGAAGATTAATTGAAGTAGAAGACGTAAAATGTTTACGATAGTGCCTAGTATTTAGCTAGCACTTGGCAATATCAGCTATTATTGTTATTATTATCACTCACCTATCCTAAATCATATGTCAGTATTAATACTCCTTTTTATAGATGTCCAACTTTGCTTCCTATTAGTAACTTACTTTTCCAACTCTCTCTTTCTCTCTCCTTCTCTCTCATTCATGCTTTTAAGATATTCTAGTACAGCTTCCTTCTAACTTTAGTTTACCATGACACTTACAGAATAGACTCACTATTCCACTCATGACTGTCTTTACTTTATGGCTTATCCCTTTCCAATCTTTAGAGTTTATTAATGACTATTATATACTTAATTCTGTCCATCTTTCCCAGTTTAAATTCTCAAGAGAGAATCTGACTAGTCCAGATTGTCATTTGGTGCCATGCCAAGTCACCGATTACTAAGAGGCCATGAATTCACTGCCCTTGAACCAGGTTACCATCCCTGCTCCAGTCAGGTGTGGTACAGCAAGACGGGGGAAGGTGAGTAGAATAAAATGAGGCCACATAGGGCTGCTCTGCAAGCAGTGTCCATGAATGGGGAGGATTCACTTAGAAAGGTCTGAGCATGTGGCAGACATCATGACGGACACATCTATGAAATATCATTTTAAGCTTAAAAAATATTAAATGTTGTAGCTCAATCTGTTCTCATTAAAATTAAATTCTATAACTGAACTTCCTTATACCATGTTACTTAATATTTTATACAGACTATTCAAATATATTTGAGTTTCACACATGTCAAGATCATTGGTAGTTGTCAGCACTAAATATAGCATCACTTCTATAAGTGAATAATAAAAGACCAGGGGAGAAACATCCCATCCAAGGAAACAGTTCCACTCAGTGTATATTTACAGTCCCTGCTTTTATGTTAATACTAGATCCATTGAAGAGCAGAAATAATTTGCAGCCCCTACAAGTGTGTTGTGCTATTTCAAGTGTGTTATGCTATTTCATTGAACTAAGTGTGTTGAAAAGTAAAATAATTTGCTTATAGCAAACGGCCAAATTCCGCTTCTGTGAACGGTGCTTGCTTACTCAAATGCTTGGTAAACAAGGCCCAGGCCCTGGGGGGGGTGACTACAAACAACTTACTGATAAAGGGGCCGAGGCATGATCAGCACGTAAACAGCCTAACAGCCAGGACAACGTTCCTAATCGCACGTAGACGGCTTGTGCAGGGGGTGTGTGTGTGGGTTTGGGCAATCAATATTGGACAATCTTTTGTAACAAGCTATAGCAAAAGTATAAAAGGGCATATGTCCCATTGAGCGGGGTCCTAGTTCGTAAAGAGACCACTGCGTTGGTGCTCTGGGACTTGGACCCTGGCTCGAGCCAGCCAATAAACTCCTTTGCCTTTTGCAGCCTTGGACTCTGCCATTCTGTTCCTGGGGCGGAACGGGGAACCGGTTCTAACACCATCAGTCAGGAAGCCTGATAAAAGGGCTAATTTATGATGCTGCCTGACAGACTGATGCTCAAAAGAAAATTCATATTACAATAATGAAGAGCACAGTAAATATCAATATGGGTCAAAACAACAATGCAGCACTTCCTAAAAATAACATCAGATATGAATGCTATATAAAATGCAGCAGTTGCTTTAAAAACACCATCTTGAAATATTAACCACTATTACCCTAACTTCTTATAGAAATACTGGAAATGGATCCCTTGGCTTTGAGTTTATGGAACTCTTTACTGAACCTATTTGTAATGTTGAAACACGCTATCTCCATGCATACCTTTCTTCTCCCTCACTCTATTTCACCATGAATAGAAGTAGAACATAACATAGGTTTCTGTTCTCAAAATGTCAATTAACATAGCATTTTGGTGTGTACTTATCCATCCTGAATTTATTTTATAGAATTCCATGAGCTGTTTCAAGAAGTTGGTTAAGTTGTAAACGCTTCTTAATTGTATACATTTGCTCTTCATTCAAGACACTGGCTTCCTCCCTGTGAGGGATGAGGACCTATATCCTCATGGACTCTATCATAGGGTTAACATCCAGCTCCTGGGTCCCAAAACATATTTTCTCCTTCTGACCCAAACAACTTGCAGAATCAATTATATGCAGTTAGTCTTCATATTATGTGATACTGTCTTGTATAATTTAAACTTTTAATTATAAAGAATGTTAAAAATATGATAGCACAGATAATTTAGAACATAAGTAACTGAGCAACAGAGAAAACTAAGTGTGAGTAACTGTAGGTGATTTATATCATCAGTCAGAGCCTTACCTTTCCCATCTGTAAAATGGGGATATAAGTACCTACTCCATGCCAAAATTGTGAGAGGTAAATGAGATAATGCACGTGAGCACTTGGCAGAGTATTTATTTTTAAAAAATATGTTTCATTGTTTTATTCTACAATATATTAGATGACAGAACCTGTATTAAAATGTCATCCTGCTCTTTATTTCTTACTAGGCATTTAAGAAGAGATACTATGAAGTTCCTGGAAGAGTTACCATTAGTTTATTCCAAAAGCTAATTAATATTAAGAGCCAGCTCTCAGTAAGGGGAAGAAACACCAGTAAAAGACATCAATTTAGATAAAATCTTTTTTGTCTCTACCTTCAGCTTGATTATTTCGATCCTCCCTCAAGCAGATCCTTTCAGCAGCTTTCATTTTTGGAATCTGCCTCTGTTTCTCGTTAATTCCTGCCAGCTCCTGACCCCAACTCCACCCCTGGAATTTTCCCTTAGGCCTAAATTCACCTTTGTGGTTGTCAGCCTGTCTCTGGCGGCTGCAGTGCTGGTTCTCAGGTGTCTGCTTCAATGTCATGATGTGCCTCTGTGCCTTTGCACCATATCTGGTAGCAGCCCTCCCTCGCATTCTGCTGCAGAAAATAGACTCTCTCCAGGCATGATCAATTTACCAGTGTCCCTGGGTTTTGGGGCCCAGGAACTCCCAGAATCAATGCTGCCCTTTTCCAGACTACCTTACCCAGAGGACAGATCTCCTCCGTTCTTCTCACACCCCTAATGCTCTTCCTTAACCTTGGGGTTATGAGAGCTGTGGGTATAAATAAAGGGACAAATAAGTTAGCCAAGGGAGAAACTTCCATGATTTGGGGAAAACAAAAAGATCATGGACAGCAACATTAGACAAAAGAACAAAAATTGCTTTAAAAGTCTAAAAGTTTTGCATAAACATCTTCAGTATTAAAATGCCTGGGATCCTGTGATCTTAACCAACATCTAAATCTCTTCTACACTAAGAACTTTCAAATTAGGCTCCCGGGGTGGGGGGTTCCTTTAGGTTATTGTTGACACTTTTATTATCCCAGCCCATGTTAAAATAGATTCATTTAATTACATATCATATTTTTATGGTCAATACTGCTGAAATCCATCTATCTACCTGCCCTGCCTTGTTAGCCTCTCTGTGTCCTAAAAGGGGTAAAATTTCCTTCTCCTCTGATTAGTCTATTGATATACTGATAGCATGGCTACTTCTGGCTTCCCCACTTTTTTGACTTATTAGAAACCATGACTATCAGAGCTCAAGTTTCAGGATTAACCTAAAATAACACAAGCACAAATTTCATTCACTTTAATTACAGCAGAGTTCAGGCAAAATATGAGCACCTTAATGCCAGTTGCGAGTACCCAGAGGATATGCACTCAAGTACACAAACACTCTGGCATTTGTAAATGAAAGTCCTACATGACTTCTGCGAAGCTTTTCCTGCAGAAACTAAGACTTCATTGAAACAAATGATTATAGTTTATTTTTTTAAGTGCAGGGAGATCTTAAAAACTTACCAGACCCTTTTAAAAAGTAACAATAATGCCAGTTATTCCTTCCCAGACAGAATTGAAATGTAGGTAAGAGTTTAAGTCTTCCCATAGAAACAGAGGAAATCATTGTTCTAAAACACTCTTCGCCTCTTTTTTCCCTAGAGTGCAAATCACACAAAGTATCCTACATGGAAATTCTGCTTGTCCCCTACAACTGGTAAAGCTAGCATGCCTGCTGCAAGCCTGTTTAAATAGAGTGACCCAGGCCAGGAAATTATCCTTTGTACATGGTCAATTTTAAAGGCAGATACTAGTTAAAGACATGCCTTCACATTTAGCATTACTCTTTCTCTTGTGCTAAAATGCTTCAATTTAACAATCTTTTAAATATTAATTATATTAGATTATTATTAATAAAATGCTTAAAATTAATCCAAAAATTATGGTCATAGTCATAACCATAAGTTAAGCATGGATGAATTATCCAAAAATTCTGTTTTGTGCCAAAGTATCCACCTCCTATCCCACCAAATGGTTTACCTGTCTAGACAAAGCAGAGTTGTCATTTAGCCATCTTTCATACACTTTCACATAGTAACATGTACTTTTATACAGCATCTGCTTCCTAAACCATAAAATGATTTACTAGTGCAGACAAAGTACAATTGTCATTTTGGCAATATTTCATTTACTTTAGTTTTCTGACTCTTTGATGGAGAAATTCATAGAGAGTGAAAGCGCCGGCAAACAGGCAGCAGTAAAGATGAGACGTGAAGGAGCCGGCTGAGAAACCACCGTAACACCACAGGAGTTAACAGGCTCACGACTGTAGACACACAAAAACTAAAGAAGAAAGTGACCAAGAAAATGAGATGGGCAGGTAAGCTCTTAGGAGGGAGATACTTGACAACTATTAATAATAAGATCACAAGTCTAAACATCTTCAGAACATCTACACTGGGCCCCAGCAGAAGCTCACACAGCAACCAACAGAAACAGCCCCACCACCCACACACACCTCTAACCCCTTTGAGTGTATGGACTCACCTCGTAGAGGCAGAGTCATTGTGTGACAATAATTTACTTATTCCCTCATGCATCCATGTATTCAATAAATACTTACTGAGTGCCTGTTCTATGCTTTATACTGTATTTGGTGCACAAAATGAGACAGATAAAATCCTTTCCTTTACAGAGCTTATAATGTGTGAACAGCAACATTAACAAAATAGGAATTGCAGTATAATAGTAATATAATACATTATATCATAGGATGTGGGAAATCCAATTTCATCATCTCTTTTTCCTTTGAGTCTGGAACACGCTACCTCTGCCCCCTTCCCCAACCCCTGGCACCCCCCACTCTCCCCAACTACACCTCTCCCCTTCTCCCAGGACTTACTGCAGTGCCCTTGCTTGGGGAGACTTTTCCTGGCTCCTTGTCCTAGTTCTATACCCACTTTCCACTTTAAGTGGAGAAATCAATATGCAATAGGGAAATAGTAGAGTATAATAATTCCAAGCTTAGATTCTAGAGATAAACTGGTTTCAAATTTTGGATCTACCGTGTACTAGTTGTGAGATCCTGGGCAGTAAAACTTCACCTTTCTGGGCCTTCATCTTCTCACACATGAGATGTAAATAATAATACTTACTTTGTAGAGTTGTTATGAGGATTCAATTTGCTAATGAGTGTTAAGCACTAAGAACAGTGCCTGGTGCATAGTAACTGCTCAATAAGCATTAGCTATTAGTTTTACTTCCACAAAACCTGGATTTCCCACATCCTATGATATAATGTATTATATTACTATTATACTGCAATTCCTATTTTCTTAATGTTGCTGTCCACACATTATAAGCTCTGTAAGGGAAAGGACCTTATCTGTCTCATTAATTGTTGCATTCTATGCACCAAATATAGTATAAAGCATAGAATAGGCTCTCAGTAAGCATTTAATGAATAAATGAATGCATGAGGGAATAAGTAAATTATTGTCAGACAATGACTCTACCTCCACAACAGGAGTCTATTCTTCCATTTTAGGGAATTGTTGCTGCATCTCTCCTATCCCATCCTCCATTGTCAGATATGTCCTCCACTCACAACCATGGGGGCTCGACTGCTCTAAAATTCCTCCCCAACTTCTCTCTCACTCAGTTCCACTGTGCAGTACCTTTGAGGCCTTTGGGCTTGGATCAGCTGTTGAAATACTCTCTCTCATGAACTTGATGATTGGCTTCTGGACTAAACTACTTGATGCTTATACTTGCTGGGTGTTTGGACTTGGTTTGTTTTCTGAACTATTTATATGACTTTGCACTCTAGCTGCACAAAAGAAATACCCTGCTCCAGCTTACCACCTGGACAATTATGTCTTCACATCTAGTCTAAATCCTATCCCACCCCCACCCCCAGTAAGCAAATAAATTGGCAATATAACATCTCAAAACACAACTTTGTTCACCAACTACATAGCAATAAAGAAAAGAAGAATTATCTGTTCCGAATATCAACTGGAACTGTATCATTTGTTACTTTCTCATTATTAAGGTACGATAAAAACTGGTGTTGTTAATAACAACCTGATTCAATACCTTCTGTATCATTTTACTCTTCTGTGTTTCATTAGTTGTAATGTTTAAGACTCTTCCATATTCACAATTCCATCCAACTGTCTATAACATGTAACAGAAATTGTTTCATACAAACCAAATTATGGGATAATATTTGTGGGTTATAGACAAAAGTCCATATTAAAGACACTAAAACAATGTTATTTCATCTGTTCATTCAAAAACATTTATTGAATCCTTAGTATTGCCACGTACTAAGATAAAAGAGATGTAAAGATGAATAAATCATATTTCGTGCCTTTAAAATTTCAAGTTAGTAAATTTAAATTTAGATAAAAACAATACTTAAGCATTTGCAATAAAAGTATAGTTTTCTAATTTTGCTCTTCACAGAAAAAGGTATCATTTGACCTTGAAGACTAGCTTCTGAAAATCATCTCTTTTGAAGTATATTATTTCTATTAAATCTCCCCAAATCCATATAGAACATATGCAAAAGGACCCTTTTTACACGACCCTTCATCCTTTGGTCAGGATAAAATCTAATAGAATAATCAATTTATGATAATGCCCCTGTCTTAACATTCCAGGAAATATCACAGGAAAGGCAGGAGGGGAGCAAAGTTCAACAGCCATATATAACTCACCTTTCCACAATTCTCCCCATCTGCGCGATACACTCACATTACTTCTAGAGTCAAAACAGTGAAAATGTGTTCATATGGCAAGATGGAAGTAGGGAAAAAACAACATTCTCAATCATTTATAATCACAGACAATACCAAAAACAGGTTCCGGCCAAGTTATGTTTACGTCTACATTTTTCTTCCAATATAACCATAACCTTTCAGGAACAGATGTAATTGGTGCTACTAAATCTCCAACATGGCCGTCAGTAGTGTTTCTGTTCTGTTCTATTTGTTATTAGAGTTCCAAGGAACACTGTTGAGTTAGCCTTGAGTTATGAGTTTGGAAGCAAGAATACTTGGGTTTGAATCCCACCTCCACTACCTGAGTTAAGTCTTGGACAAGCTATTTAACCTCTCTGATCTTCATCTCCAAAATGTCAGAAATAACAGCTACTTGATAGATTTTTTATGAGGATTAAATTTTTTTAAAAAAACTTCATGAAGGTGTCTAGCAAATTTTGGCTCTTGACCTATTGTGTCGAAAATTAATTTTTAAAAAAGGAAAAAGAGAAAGAAGAAGAGAAGGAGGAGGAAAAAAAATAAGAAGGATGAAGAGGAGGGGTAAGGAAAAAACGGAGGAAGAAGCGGAAGACATTAGAAAAGCTTTTAAATCATGAATGTCACCAAGTATAGAACTTGTAAACCCCTGGCTTCAAAAGTACATCAGCTATAAAGTTAAAAGAACTTTTTAAAAAAAGTCATAAGCTGGTGGTTTTCCTAAGATCCTGTGTATAAGTGAATAAAGAATGAATTCCTTTAACAAACCTAACAGGGCTGAGAAAACACCGTGGGCATGTTGAGCGCAGATATGAAGAATGTACTATCTTCCAACAAGCCTAGCTACAATCCAAATGCCACAATTGCCAAAGGCTGTTGAGAAGCAGGGGTGAGTCAGGCCATAGCATTTCAGCTCTGCTTCTTCTATCTGCATTTTAAATAAGGGTGATTTTATCTTTTGTAATTGATTTATCAATTCAACCAGTATTCATGGAACACTTGCCCTGCAGTTCTGCCCTCCGGCCCCCTACAGTCTAGTAAGAATACATAAGAATATCCATAAATAACCCAAATGCAAGGAACATGATAATATAGTGAGAAATGTAAATTAAATACAATGGGAACTCCAAGGAGGGAGGAATGACCTACAGTGGGAGTACTCTGAAAGGTTTCATGAAGAAAATAATATTCATTCATTTACTCATTCACACATTGAGCCAATATATTTTGGCATTTTCCCAGGTACCAGATACTATTTGAAGAGTTAGAAACACATCAGTGATCAAAATAGATGAAACTTACACCCCAGGGGAAGAAAACAATAAACAAGCATATACATTTATACATATATAGTAATGATTTTTCAGCAGTTCCAAACCTTTTTGGCGCCAGGGACCAGTTTCACAAAAGACAATTTTTCCAAGAACCAGGGGGTTGCACGGGGGTAGTTTTGGGATGGTTACGTTTATTGTGCACTTTATTTCTATTATTATTACATTGTAATATACAATGAAATAATTATACAACTCACCATGAGAATCAGTAGGAGACCTGAGCTTGTTTTCCTGCAACTAATGTCACTGCTGATCTGACAGGAGGCGGAGATGCAACCGATGGGGAGAGGCTGTAAATACAGACCTGTAAATACAGACAAGCTTCCTCGCTTGCCAGCCCTGTGCGCCTCACCTCCTGCTGAGCGGCCAGGTTCCTAACAGGCCACAGACTGGTACAGGTCCACAGCCTGGCAGTTGGGGACCACACAGTTTTACATAATAACAATTGTTTTTGAATAAACTGAAATAGAGTAATCTGATAAAGAGCAATTTGGGGCAGGATGAGGCACCTTCAGATAAAGTGGCCAAGAAAGACCTCTTTGAAGTTTGAGCATATCGGAGCTAAGACTTAAAAACATTCTTAGCAGAGAGAATATGGCCAAGTACAAGGCCTTCAAATGAGAATGAGCTGCATATAAATAGAGAATTCCTAAGAAGACCGTAACCTACTGAAGAGAAAAGGACTAGAAAGGGACTCAGGGGCCAGATCATAGAGGGCCTCATAGGCTGCAGGAAGGACTTTACATTTTATTTAAGATCTGTGAGAAGCTGTTGAAAGGTTTCTAATCTATAGATGATGAGTGATTTAATTTCCATTGTTCAAAGATTACCCTGGCTATTATGTGGATGGAAGCAAATCAGCAGAGACCAGGTGGAAAGCTATCACAGAAACTAAGGGAAACGGGGGTGACTAGGCAATGGGAGTAGAGACAAAGAGAGACAGATTCAGAACGTATTTTGGAGTTAGAGAGAGTGAGACTTTTGATTAAGAGCGAGAGTGTGTGTCTGTATGTGTGTGTATGTGTATGTGTGTGTGTGTGTTGAAAACCATTTGACTTAGAATATTGGTAGAGAAAGAAAGAAACCTAAGGAGAGAAAGGTGGAAAGGAGTATTTATTGATCACCTGCTATGTCTAGGTACTTCTATTATTTCATTCAATCCTCACAAAAACTTGCAGAGGGAAATATTATATTATTATCACCCCTCCCTTTTTTTTTTCTGAGGCAAAATTATGGAGGAAATATATTTTAAAAATTGTCCAAGCTCCCATGACTAGGAGAAAACAGTTTTGGACTCAGGCTCACCTGACTCAAAGCCTATGTCCTTTTTTGATTTAGTGTCTTCCCCTGAGGCCATGGGAAAGAAGGGAGTAAAGACACAGTGGCAGGAAAGGTATGAACAGCAACCTGATGTCAGTGTGACGAGAGAATACATGTATAAAGGGGAATAGTAGGAAAGTGAACTGGCTACAGCCTTTAACAATTATCTCTTCTCCCAGAATTTCACCATGGATGTCCTGTAAAAATTTTGGCTTAAAGAATCTCTCCAGGGTCCATCTCCTAAACCCATTCACACTGTCTTATTGACTTCCACTGACAATCATTCATTTGTGAGTGTTTTCTGTCTGTCCTGTGGATTTAATATTCTAAAAGAGCCCACCGAGGCATAGTGGTATATGTTTGTAGTCCCAACTACTCAGGAGAATGAGGTAGGAGGATCGCTTGAGCCCAGGAGTTGAAGGCTGCAGTATGCCATGATCACAACTATGAGTAGCCACTGCACTCCAGCCTGGGCAACATAGCAAGACCCCATCTCATAAAACAAACAAAAAAAAAAGAGCCGACACTTTCCAAGGCAGCCATGCCAGGGATAGAACTTTGGTTCTCCTTTGCTCTATTCATGGGTAGTCCCTTCACTCCCATTCCCTGCTTGTTGGAACCCCACTATCCCCAAAGAATAATGGGAACTCCCAGTCCCCTCCCACTCTTATCAGGTATGGCTGCCCTGGCCGGCCACAGCCCTCAGACCAAACTTGAACCGCAGATGTGGTTTTTAGAGCAGCTGTGTTCTCAGCCCGCTGATGAAGTGATACTTGAATCTGTTTGCTCTAAGGTTCCCAGTTTCATACAGGAATGTCCAAGCAGCTCATGAGGGTGTCACAGCAAGGAGTTCTGGAGCTTTACCCCAGCACTGTACCCTGAGGCCTAGCAGCACCCTCTGGTGGAAAACCAATGAAAAACAGCCTTCCAGACAAGTTCTGGCCAATTGTGATGCTGTTTGGCATAAACATCTCTGAGCCATCCTGGACAACCTCTTCAGTATGCCTTAGGCCAAATTGCCTGCCACACAGGGTGTGGCTTTTTCTAATCTCCACAAAGGCACCAGGATTAAGAAAAGGCCCTCGATTAAGAAGTATATCACTATGTAATAACAAAAATGGATAAATACACCAAGCAGATGTTATAATAATTTTGAATGTACATATCATAGCTCTACAACATGGAGGGTAAAGACTGACCAAAGTACAAGGAGAAAACCACAGAATATAATGGGTGATTTCAATATATCTCTATCACAAACTGATAGGGTAAGGAAATAAAAATAATCAGAAATATAGATTTGAACAGCAATTTAGACATATACAGAACTTAGTATG
The DNA here is from genome assembly GCF_020740605.2 of Lemur catta. Lineage (NCBI taxonomy): Eukaryota > Metazoa > Chordata > Mammalia > Primates > Lemuridae > Lemur > Lemur catta. The sequence goes on along the minus strand of NC_059150.1, from coordinate 21,043,062 downwards.
TTCTAGATACTATCCTAAGCACTTTACATCTTAATTAATTTAATCCTGAAAACAGCCCTATGAGAAGGTACTATTATTATCCACATTTACAGATGAAGAAACTGAGGACAGAGAAGTGATACCCTAGTTCATAGAGCTAGTAAGTAGTAGAGTTAGGGTTGAAACCCAGGCAGTCTACTCCAGAACCTACGTTCTTAACCATTGTTATATAGCTTCTCTTTATGATATAATTAACAAGTTAATCTAAATATATATGTAAGAAGAATTACACATCAACAGGTAGAGAATATCCATGCTTTTCAAACACACCCAAAATATTTAGAAAATAATCATTGATCAAATTGGTTCACTAAGGAAGTCTCAATATTTTTTAAAAATATATATATTTGAAAACTATAAACTACACTTTTTTTCAATCAAATATTTATTAAAATAGTGACTTTGGGGGCAAATAACTTAATTTAGAATGGTCTGATTTGTTAAGCATTGAAGAGTTTTTTTTTCAAATACTTATCATTTATTCCTCTTGTCTAACTTGCACCCTTTGTCCAACATCTTCTCATTTCCCTTCACCACCCAGGCTCTGGTAGCCACCATTCTACTCTCTGCTGCTATGACTTGGATTGTTTAGACTCTACATATAAGCGAAAACATGTTGTATTTGTCTTTTTGTGCCTGGAGTATTTCACTTAGTATAATCTCCTCTGGGTTCATCCACATTACTACAAATGACAGAATTTCCTTCCTTTTTCAAGGCTTAATAGTATTCTATTATGCAAATATATACATTTTTTATCCATTCATCCATTAATGGACACTTAGGTTGATTCCATAACTTGGCTATTGTGAATAATGCTGCAATAAGCTTGAGACTGTAGATATCCATTCAACATACTGATTTCAAATCCTTAGGATATATATCAACAAGCGGGATTGCTGGATTATATAGGAATTCTGTTGAGGAACCTCCATACAGTTTTCATAATGGTTTTATCAATTTACATTCCCAACAACAGTGTACAGGTTTCCCTTTCCTATACATCATTACCAAGACTTGTTACTTTCATCTTTTTGATAAGAGCCATTCTGACAAGTGTGAGGTGATATCTCACCCTGATTAAAAAACAGCATCTTAAAAAAGAGATGGTTAAAGTAAAAATTATAATGGAAATTACAAAGTATTTAGGATCAAATGACAACAGAAATACACCAGATCAAAATCTTTAAGATGGAGCTTAAGTGGCTCATAAAAATAAATGTATGAATTAAAGTTAAAAGCTTTTAAATATTCACATCTACATTATAAATAAGAAAGGTAAAAATAAACATTTAAATTTAGGAGTTAGGAAAAGGACAATAGAATAAAACTAAGGAAAGGAGAAGCTAAGAAATAATAAAAAATAGGGCCATAAATTAATAAAATAGAAAACAAAAAATCAATCAACAAAATCAAAGGCATTTTCCTTGAAATAGAAAAATTGATCTAGATTGATCATGAGAAAAAGAGAAATCAGAAGTAAAGAATGTTGGAAATGAAAATTGAGCAATTGATATGGAGTTAAACTTTTTTATGCCATTTTTATCTTCAAAGGTAAAAACGTTAGTTTAATCATCAAACATAATGATTATTTTTAAGTTTTTTGGAGAAGTTATTTTTTAGATTAAAGAATTTATTGTATATTTCTAGTTTGCTAAGAGTTATTTGTTTATTTGTCTGCTAATGAATGGATATACAATTATATCAAATACTATCTGTGCAACTATTGAGATGGTCATATGATTTTCTTCCTTTTGTCTACTAATATATATTATAATGATTTATTTTCTGGTGTTAAATTGATCTTTTTATTCTTAGGATAAAAACAACTTGGTCATTACATATGCTCCTTTTTATATATTGCTGGATTGGTTTATTAATATTAATTTGGAAATTTTTGCATCTAGGTTTATAAAGGAAGTTGACCTATAATTTTTCTTTGTTGTAGTATCCTTATCAGATATTTGGTACCAGGGTTATGTTAGCTTCATGGAAAGTGTTTCCTTCTTTACCATTGCTAGGAAGTAGTTCTGTGAAATTATTATTTTTCCTTGAATATTTGGTAAAGCTCTCCTAAGAAATCATCTAGACCTAGATCTAGATATTTTAATATGAAGATGACCTTTTTTCAAATGGGAGAAATTTGGACATGAGAAAAGAATATAGAGGCAAGGAAATGTGTGAAGATATGAGAAGTGACCTTTCAGTAACAAGATGGACTAAGTTGACATAAAGATCCCCCCCTATGAAACAGAAACACTGGATAAAATATAAAACTTCCTTTTTAACAAATAACCAAGATTGGATGGTAATAATAGAGGGAAATCTCCCAGATGTGCAAAATAAAACGGGAACTCAAAACAGAAGTAAACTTTAGTTGTCACCATGGCAGCACAAAAACCCTGATACAGGGTTTAGCTATTAAGTTTTAATATCCATGTGGGTACAATTTTTATGGCATCAGCATTTTGGGGTCAGAAAGCTACAATAGAGTATCCTCTTTAAAGCTGAGCCCTATCAGTAAAACAGGAATCGGGAAAAATTCCTCCCACTAACCTGAAAAAATTGGCAAGAAAACTTGCCATCTGTCCAGGTCTCTAATGGGGGAAAAAAATCTCTGAAGAGAAATTTAAACCCTAAGCCAGAAGCATATAAAGAATAATAAAGGTTATACTAGCTGTATGGTACAGGAATTCAAAGGCCAAAAATTAGCCCACAAGTAACTTTTAGAATCCCAACAAAAACAAATGCAAAACCTCTCTGTAGAAACACCAACAGTGCACAACCCCAAGAGCACTGGACTCCCTGTTAAAGATGTATTCACAGTCAACAATTAGCAACCACACAAGGAAACAAGCCACAATGAAGGAGAGTCAGCAGACCAAACAGATGGGAAAATTTGCAGCACTCTGCAAATGGAAATAGAAATAAAATGAAATATACCATAATATCAAAGAGCATGTGATAAAATAGGCAGATTTAAGAAACAACAAAATGAAACTTCTGAAAATAAAAAACTATGGGCATTGAAACCAGAAACTCAATGGATGGCTTAAAGAGTAGATTACATAGAACTAAAGAGAGGTATATAAAAGATTTGAGAAAATCACCCAGAATGCAGCAAAGAGAGAAAAAGAAATGGAAAATATGAAAGAAAGGTAACGAAGCTTGAAAATAGAATGAGAAGATCTAAAACACACCTACCAGGATTTTAAAAGAGAAGATTAGAGAAAATGGGGAGAGAAAATATTTGAAACATAAGAAATGTCCAGAATTTAATGAAAACCTAAGTCCTCAGGTTGGGGAAGTAAACCAGGTTCCAAGGGGGAAAAACAAAATCACATCCATGCTTAGACACTAAATAAAGAGCTGCAGAAACAGAAAGACAAAGAGAGAATCTTAACCACAGAGAAAGCACAAATAGGGCCAAAAATTAGAAAAAGAAGACGTCTCATCAATAACAAAAGAAGTCCAAAAACAACAAAATAATATCTTCAATGGGCTAAGTTAGGTACAGAATTCTACACCTAACTAAACTACAAATCAAGAATTAAGGTACTATACATATCAATAGATTCTCAAACAAAGACCGAAAGGATTTCTTATTTATATGCCATTCCTAAATAAAATACTAAAGAATGTAAAGAATGTATTAAAAAAATGGCGGGGGAAGTAAAAGAATCCAAATTGAAGGAGTGGGAAACTAGAAGCAACAATGAGTAAAGAAACCAATAAACAAATCAAATCAAAATGAACATTGACTATATAAATAAAATGACTAATTTGGGTGTGTTTAAAAACAAGATGAATTAACCATACTATAGAGAGTAGGGGGAAGGTGATCAGAATAAAGCACCCACCACCCTTATACTATACAAAAGCATAGAAACACTGATGAATTTCATGTCAATCAAATTAAGGATAATCATTTTAAAAAGAAACTGAAATACAATGTATAATTTCCAAATCAATTGAAGGGAGAAAAAGAGAATTTAAAGAAAACTCAATAGCAGGAAAAGATGGAGAAAGATCAACAAAAATCACAGTAAATAGAAACACAAAATAAGATCATGATAATAAGTCTAACTATATAAATAATCACAATAAAAGTAGCATGATTAAAAAGAACTTGAAAATAGAGGAAGAGAAAAGATATGAGAAATACCAACCAAATATGGAACAGCATTATTAATACCAAGCAAAATGGGTTTAAATGAAAAAAGAATTATTAGAGATAAAGGTGACCCTATACTTAATGACAAAATGAACAATTCACTAGGTACATATTGACTTGGTATCTATGAAGCAACATGGGCTTAAGCCCATAAATTGACTGGAATTACAAGGAGAAATTAACAAAACCATAATCACGTGGGAAATTTTTAAAATAACTTATTAAAAATCTGATAGATCAACTGGACAATAATTAATAAAGGGAAAGAATATTTGAACAACATAATTAATGTTTGATCTTTTGGATATATATAGAACTCAACACAAAATGATCAAAAAAATTTTTCAAGGACATACAGAACATTTGCAAAACTTCATTCTTTCATTAAATGAATATTTATTGAGTGCCTCTGTATGCCAAGAAATCTTCTATGTGAGGCTCTGGGAACACAGCCATGAATATTAAGTCTCTGCCCTCATGGAGTTTATTATTTAGTAGAGGAGACAGAACTTAAATAAATGGATTCACATCATCTCTAATGTCAAGTAATGCTAAGTTCCATAAAGAAAAATAAAGTGGGTTAACAGGACAGACTCATGTGGGGAGCTATGTCAGACTGGGTGGTCAGGGAAGGCTTATCTGAGGAGGTAATTTTGGGCCAAGAGCCATAAGAAATGATATAAGCCATGTAGGGATCTGGGGAAAGAGGAAACAGCAGGTCAAAGGCTCTGGAGAGCAAGTGTACCTGTTATGTAAGAAACAACAAAGAGGCAAATATGCTAAAAATGACATGAATACAGACACCAAAAAGGGGAGTTGGAAATAATGAGATCTTCCTTTTAAAATAAAAGGATCCTTCTGGAAGCTCTGGGGAGAATAGCAGGGAGAACAGTTAAAGTGGCCTGGGCTAGAGGAGTAGGGGCAGAGGGAGAGGGGGATGAGAACTGATTGAATTAAAAGTGATCTTGCAGGCCAGGCTCGGTGGCTCACGCTTGTAGTCCCAGCACTTTGGGAGGCTGAGGTAGGAGGATCCGTTGAGACCAGGAGTTCGAGATCAGCCTGGGCAACTTGGGGAGACCTCAAACCCAAGCTCAAAAAAAAAAAAAAAAAAAATTAGCCAGGGATGGTGTGAAGCACCTGTAACCCTAGGTCTTGGGAGGCTAAGGCAGGAGGATTGCTTCAGCGCAGGAGTTCCAGCTTACAGTGAGCTAGGATGATGCCACTGCATTCCAGCCTGGGCAATAGAGTGAGACTCTGTCCCTATAGAAATAAAATAAAATAAATAAAAATGATCTTGAAGGCAGAGCCAAAAGAGTTTGTGGAGGGATTGGATGTGGGATTTGAAAGAAAGAGAAGTACAGCATGTCTCCAAGGGTTTTGTCCCAAACAGTGGCACCTGTACTGAGATGAGGAATACTGGAGAAGACACAGGTGGAGTGGGGAGAGGGTACTGACAAATGTGAGATATCTATTAAGATGCCCTATGGAGATTTAATCCTCCTGTCCCACTTCTGCATTAGTGTGGCCTTCTGGCCTCTCTAAGTATTTGCTGTTGAAACTTCCCAAAAATGATGTGGAGAAGGAACCACTCAGTCTGCTTTCTCCATCACAGAACTAATTCTGTCCTCACTAATTCTACCCACGTAATGGACTTTTCAAAGCAAAACTAAACTCACATTTAGTGAATGCCTATTACACTAAGTCCTTTCACAAATACTATATAGTCTCATTTAAACATAAATATCCCCCTTTGTGGAAGGAATTTTAAGTGGTGGATTAGACGATTGTGCACATGTTTTCTCAACTGCATATCCAGTGGCATCATGTTAGTAGTTTGAAATTGCCCACAGGGGAGTCATTGCACCATGCAAACTGGCAAATGCTACAATTAAGGGCCTCTCCCCACCATCAGCTCCAGGGCCAGAGGTTTAGCATTTATCAGCACACAACTGATTAAGTTTTTATTTTACACAGAAGGAAACTGAAGTTCTAGGAGTCTAGTGACTTGCCCAGTCACCAGCCCCAGTTGAGACCCAGGTGTTTTGACTCTTGGTCAAGTGTTATTTCCCTTATAGGGAACTCTTGAAGACTTACTCTGTCAGGCTTTGCACCAAATATTTTATGAGCATTTTCTCTTCTAATCTTCGCAACAACTCTACAAAGGAAGTATGATTGTTATTCTCATTTTATTGATTAGAAAACTAAGACTTTGAGAAGTTGGTAACTTATTAATAATCAAATATTTTTCTATTTAATACTATCATCCATTTGCTCAAAACCTATGCTATTCTGTCTAACTCTACCAAATTTTTCTTTGTCAGGATTAATCAAATCCACTGTTAATTTTCATTATGATTTAGAAGCAATAAAAAGGATTGAAGTTATCAAAGGCACAAATCGAGTCCAGAAAATGAACAATAAATATAAAAAAGGATCTCAATATTAAAAAGAATGATACTTTTCTAATACTCCAGGAAAAGTTCCTTGGGAGGGATGAAATTTTGCAAAATCTTTTATTTTTTTTTTTTTTTTTTTTGAGACAGAGTCTCACTTTGTTGCCCGGGCTGGAGTGAGTGCCGTGGCATCAGCCTAGCTCACAGCAACCTCAGACTCCTGGGCTTAAGCGATCCTACTGCCTCAGCCCCCCGAGTAGCTGGGACTACAGGCATGAGCCACCATGCCCGGCTAATTTTTTTTGTATATATATTTTTAGTTGGCCAGATAATTTCTTTCTATTTTTAGTAGAGACGGGGTCTCACTCTTGCTCAGGCTGGTCTCGAACTCCTGACCTCGAGCGATCCACCCGCCTCGGCCTCCCAGAGCTAGGATTACAGGCGTGAGCCACCGCGCCCGGCCTGCAAAATCTTTTAATTATGGATGGGACCATGTGCTGCACATAGAGGACATTCCAACCGTAGGATGTGGCTGGGAAGAAAACTTCAAGGCAAGAGTATAATGATTTGATCAAAAAGGTGGTGATCAGGGAAGACCCTCTGAGGAATATGAAAACAATAGAAATGAGGTTTTCTATGTGTTCTAACAAAGGGCTTTGAAGTGAAAATAATGAACTCAACAAAAAGCAAAATAGATTTTACAATGAATATCAAAAATTGATATTCCAGATAGTATAATAACTTTTTGGAATTTTGTTTTCTATTACTTAATGAAATAATGTGTTTTCTTGACCTTCTACTTGGAAAAAAAATTATTAAAGAACAAGTACCATCTCACATATTTATCTCCTCCCTATCACACATGAGTCTCATTCAACCAGACTCTCTCCCTGTTAGATCTTGGCAAGAGCAGCTACTGGTTGCCATAGTATTTTCGGTGGCAATCAGTGTGACTTCCAGCCTGGGAACTTCAAGGAATTCCTTCCATCTGCTGTAAAACAGTGCTTAAAGGGAAGTTCTCAGAGATGTGGTACTAAGGAAGAATTGCTCTAATTAGTGTGTTTGAAGTTTTCAAGAAAAGAAACCCTCGGAAATACAAAGTCAAAATATTTTAGAATCTATACATAATTCCCAGATTTCCTAGCTCCTATATAATTTTCCCTATTTCAAAATTAAAGTAAATATCTCAACATCACCAAAAGAAGATCCAATAAAGCTTTATTAAATGTCATGCTTAAAAATAAAAATCACAAATTTTTTAAATACAAATTATTTCAAGGACCAAAGTAGTACCCCAAACATTAATGCCTCTCTCCAAAACTGTCCCCAAGAAACTCTGTTCTTATCCCAAAAGGGGGATCTTAGTTTAGAGTTTGTGACATTCCCTAATGCAAACATTTTGATCAGACATTTTAGAACAAAAGTAGTCTCCCTAGTAAAAGAGTTAAAGAGCTTTGGTTTTTTAATGTCAATTGCTGAGTGATCTGCTATGGGTTGATCTGTGTCCTCCAAAGATCCATATATTGAAGTCCTACCCTTTAGCACCTAAGAATGTGACCTTATTTGGAATAGGGTCATTGCAGATGTAATAAGGATGAGATCATATTGGAGTATGGTGGGTCACTAATCCAATATGACTGGTGCCTCATAAAAAAGGAAAATTTGACACAGCACACAGAGAGAATGCCAGGTGAAGATGCTGACAGAGATCAGGGTGATGCACCTACAAGCCAAGGAACACCAAAGATTACCAGCAAACCACCAGATTCTCCCACCAGACTTGGGGAGAGGCATGGAACGAATTTGTCCTCACAGCCTTCAGAAGGAAACCACTCTGCCAGCATCTTGATTTCGGACTTCTAGCCTCCATAACTGTGACACAATAAATTTCTGTTGTTTAAGTTGCCCAGTTTGTGGTACTCTGTTACGGCATCCCTAAGGAACATACAGTGGTCCCTTTGCCCTGCCTTCTTGTGCATATCTCCTCAATCTCACACATTTATCAAAATAAGATGGTAAAAAATGACTTATGGAAAGCTACCCTTTTTCAGGAAATTTTTTAAATTTTGTAGGAGTTCATATAATATAAGGCTCAGTTGCCTCCTGTGTAAAATAAAGATCTACCATTTAGAGCTTCTGGTGAGGCTTAAATCAAATAAAGCATGGAATATATCTAGTTCAGTGCCTGGTCCACAGTAGTGACTCAAAAAATAAAGTGGTAGCTGTTACCATTAGATATAAAAACTATGCTACTAAGCCTATGTCAGCAAGACTTATGAGATGAGGTGTATACCACCCTCAGACAGAGTTGTCAATAGCTGACTTCATCAGGCTCCAACTCTTCCAGAGCTTGAACCCATCGGTATCTTAAATATATACCCAAGTCTCCATCAGAACTTTGCAACCAGTGTATCTCACCCAGCTTTACATCACCATCATCTCCTGCCACTGCCCCAAATGCAAACCATTCCCCTTTTCTCCTACTCTCCTCCTTTGCATTTCCTTTCTCCTGACCCATTCTTTCACCATCCTAAGTCCTTGCAAATTCTGGGACCTCCCAAACCATCTTCCCAAAGGAACCATCCACCAACCTCTCACTTTAGCAGAAATAGGACTCTCCCTTGATAGCACCAGCTCCCCTGCAGTCCTCCCCAGTGGGGTTTGCTCATTGCCCAACACCCCAGATGCGTTGGATCAGCATTTTATCCACTCAGTAAATTAGTTCTCGACTCAGAGAACATGCCACCTATAACACCCTCTCACCTCCTTCATTAATGTCAACTGCCTCCTAGAGATTTCTCAGTAATTCTTACTAAACTCAAATTTAATGCTTGACTCACTGTCTTCCTCACCATTCTAGGCTCTGTTATTTTGACATCCATGTTCAACTCTAAAGCCTCAAGTTCCTTGATCTCAATCCCATGATCTCCATTTTGCTCTAACTTCTCTTTCTACCCAAGCTAAATTCTATGATTAATCACTTTGGCTCTTCTTAACTTCCTTGTCATATGGTCCTTCACACGCAATATCCCAACTCTTGTCAAACCAATACATCCAGATTTGAGCCTATGATCTGTCACTTCACAATCTCTCTCATAGCAGTATCCTTCTCAACCATATCTTATTTCTTTAGTCACATCTGCTTAACAAAACCCTAGTCCTGGACCAAACCAATGGTCAACCTCAGCACTTATGACCAGGTTGCTGTGGGCTTCTGGAGAAAAATCACATAGTTAGGCAGCGTTCAGGAATCAAAAATTCACATTTTGAACTACAGCTAGTTCTGAGAAACCTTCTGTGTGTCCATGGTCAGCCTCTACCTTCAAAATTCCACTATTCTAAAATCCCACTATTCTAAAATCCCTTATCCTTCTACCACCTCCCTCCTCTCATCAAATGACTCGAAAATGACTTTCTGTTTCTTTGAGACAAAGAGTTCATGAGACTGCTACCCCAAATTCAACCCTGCCTATCCCCCTGTTCACAACCATGCCTGCCTATGGCTGCTTTTCTCTTTTGACACTAAACTAAAGGTCTTCTCTTGCCCACAACCAATCCTTCTTCTTTGCATACCATCCTTCTTACTTCCTCAAAGTCCTAGTTTCCTAAATTACCTAGTATCTCTCTGGCATTTTCAATCTCTTCTACTCTATTAACTCTTTTCTAACAGGACTTAAACATTCATTCTCTCCTCTTTCTCATTTAAAAAATACAAAGTTCTTCCTAAATTTTAAGTTTCTATAACTAATGTTTATTGAGAATTTACTGTGTGGAAGTGGAAGGAATTGTGCTAAATTTTGGACATCTATTATTTTAATCAATCCCCACATCAGTCTTAGAAGGTAAATATTACCCCCACTTTGCTGAAACTGAAGTGCAAAGAAAATCATACAAGTAATTGGCGGCACCAGGCTTCCAACCCAAACATCGGACTCCAAAGCCTATGCTTCTAACCACCATGTTGCATTTCAGGAAAGAAACATACTGTACTTACTAGGTCCATTTTCTTACCCATCATTTCAGCCTTCTGGCTCCACAACTCCAATGAAACTGTCCTTTTGGGCTCCATATTGTTTAGCCTTTATTTCCAGTAACCTTATAAATGGACAGAATTGAGTCTCCTGCTTAAAACTAACACGTTTTAGAATTTCCAAACACTGCTCATTCCTGTTTCTCTCCCTATTTTCCTGGACTCTCTTTTCCAAAACGCTTTAAGAACTTACTTTCTTCTATCTGTCTTTTAAATGCTTGTGTTTTCTATATTTCTATCCTGTCTCCTTTCTTTTCTCAGTCTACACACTCTCCTGGGATGATCTCATTTATTCCGATGGCTTCAGCTGTCATCTATATAAGTTTCAAGTGGACAGAACAGCTACTTGGCACTGTTTATACTAACACTTACAGTTGGAAATGCTGAAGAGTGATACCTAGAGACAGACAGGCTACCCAAACAGATCCACACAGGGAGACATTTATTTTGATAAATTCACCATCATTGACCAAAGACTGGCTCTCAGACTTGCAAATTCAGAAACTTGAACTTGACACTGTCAGAATATTTTAAACAATAGAGACTGATGTATACAACTGGCATGCCAAAATATGAGTTACCAGTGAGGAATATAACTGTCTGGTGAACCTGATGTATGTGCCAGTCTAACCAGAGTCATCTCTCCCCATAAGGAAAGTGCATGAGGTTAAATCATCAGGAGGCATGGTGAGCATGCAACCAGAACAAGGAGAGTTAACAGTATGATCCAAATATGTAATGACATCATTACATAGTTATAAGGATAAACAGTCTTATCACCACAGTCGGAAATATTACTAATGGGTGGACTGGTTATTCAAGTATAGAATGAACTATTAATAACATCCTAAACCCCCATTAGAACTTGGTTGTATACTGCTTAAGTCTGTTTCTGTAACTCTGTTTTTCATTGCTGATCCCATACACGTTAGGTTGCTATTTCATTTTGGACAAGTTAATGTATAAGGAGCTCACTGTCAAGACTTACCGGCCTGAGAGTAACATTGCCTCTTAAAGCTAACTTTGCATATCTTTTCTCATCTATTGTATGCTGATCTCATATTTAACCTCCAGAAGGCAATCATATTTCCCTTTTTTTCGTGTTCTTAGGACCATGTCCAGTCCATTGGACTTTCTTAATAGCTCAGAATCCCATCCCCTTATCCCTATGCCCAAGTTACTTCAATGTTTCCCCCCTGAATTGTGATGGCCTCATATTTCATCTCCCAGCTCTAAGGACTCCCTTGCTCCAATCCATCTAAGAGATAGAGATCTAAAATGAAAGCCCAATCATGTCACTCCTCACTTATAATCCTTCCAGGCTCCCAATAGCTTTCAGGATGAAATCCAAACTCCCTAATGTTTTGATTAACCTGCTTTTACTCATGAACGTTCTTCAGATTTCAGTCCAGGACACAGTTCTTCCAGGAAAACTTTTCTGACCATCACTCTCTTGATTCAGGATCAGGTACACTGCTCTGGGCTTGCACACCACCCTGTACTTTTTTCTGCTATAAAATATATAATGAGCCAAGTGAGGTAGCGTGCACCCATAGTCCCAGCTGCTTGGAAGACTGAGACAGGAGTATCACTTGAGCCTAGGAGTTCAAACCTAGCCTGGGCAACATAGCTAGACTCTGTATTTTTTTTAAAAATGTGATATATTATATTATCACTTCTCTCACCCTCCTTCTCATAGACTGTTAGCTTCTTGCAAGCTATGCCTCATTGTCTTTGAATCAAGAGCACTTAGCATAATCCCTGACAAATGGTAAGAAGTCTATAATTGACTGAAGAGTGAATGAATGAATAAATATAATAGCTTTCCTTTGGGTTTTTAAATTCTTCTGCTGGCTTCCCAATTATGAGGCAGTTGCCTGTGGTTCAAGGGGACATTAAAGCAAAGAATACATGCTTCTCAAAAATTAAGTGTATTAGAATGCTGCTATAATTGAACTGGTTTGAATAATCCTTTGCCTACAGGTTGATTAATAGCCAAGTCATCAAATAGATTCTTTTTCTGCTAATTTTTAAGTATCATTGTGTAAAAGTTGTATTAATACTATTTTCCTTGATAACTGGCTTCACTCCAGTACCTGTTCAATCTTCATAGAGTTATTCAATAAGTTACAGCAATACCATTCATTCTATAGTACTTTTAAAGAACTTTCACATATATTGTTTTATTTAACCATGATAATATCATTAAGGTAGGGAAGGGTTGATATCATTTCACCTTACCTTTAACATAATATTAGTCATTTTCTAAATTTTTCCTATTCTCCAGAGTAATAGAGAATCTTCATGAGAAAAGACAAAACCAAGGTTGAGAATCTCTGTATACCTGCAGGAACATTTATGCATGGATGGATCCTTTGTTTGCATAGTACTCCTTGGAAATTAGGTTAATTATTGTGACATTCCTTCAGCCAATCCAGCTGAAATTGGAAGGTAAGCACACTGCCTTATACCATGCAGCTGAGACAATTCAGACTGTGTATAAATTCTCAACAAAATCACCTGCTATACAAATATTCAATGACTATCCAAGATTCAGGCATCATCTGAGAAACAATGATCCTTCCATTTCATATTCAAGCTTGGATGGGGGATATATTATCACCAAAAAGGACAAATTAGCAAATTATTATATTGTAAATTGTATACATTTGCTTGTAATTTAAATAGTAAAATCATAAATATGAAAGGCAAGATTAAAATACCCAGAGAAATTATTGGTTCTTGACTCCAGCATTCATTCATTTATTCATTCATGAAACATTTCTTGAGTGTTTACTGTGTGTCTGTAAGATAAATGAAGCAGTCCTTGCCCAAGAACCTTAATTTCTAGACAGGAAGAAAAGTGAGTAAGCAGAATTATAAAGGCCATAGAGAATGGTCATTGTCTCTTTGATCAGAGACAAACCATAAGCAAAGCCAAATTCTCATTTATCAACAATTATGTAGAAGGCTATTCCTCAACTTAACAAGAAGAAGAAGAAAATAATCCCCTTCATTCTGTAGGCATCATAGAGAATTCTGTTAAATAGGAAACATCCTGTGTATTTAAAAAATTTGACTTACCAAAATTTGGTTTTTATATTTTAGGAAAAAGTTTTTATTCATACCAAAACATCTCTACATATACTCAGGAAACATCCAGTGATATAGAACTCACTCTCTCAGATTGAAGTATTTAATCATCCTGAGAAACAAAAGTTATCATTGTCCAACCAAAGTCTCTCACTCTTAAATTTTAGTGCATTCCCTTCAGTTGGATTTCTCTTGGACATAACAGACCAATCCTTTTTCTCATAAAAATCTTCTTCCTATAGTATGTATGTAGTATCCTGTGGTATGCCTAGAGGCAAAGGGAGACTAATAGCTTCTTGGCTCTTTTTGCTATACATATTGAACTAAAAACGTTTCAATTTGAAGTTCAGTTCATATAAATGGATAGGTTTTTCAAGGTCTAAATGTACAATATTTCCTTGTAAAAATCTTTCTATTCATTATGGTTTCAAGAGTTTTCTTAACACTGTGTAGATCCAGCTGAATCATACAAAGTTACTTAGGGCTTCTGAATTTTATTAAAATGAAACTTTTATACACAAAGATGTGTAATGCTGATATTTCTCCCAGTGAATCAAGTCCTTGCTACTTTCAATCTCTTTGAAGTCACTTACTATTCCCTATATTATGATAATTAAAATCATGGACTTTAATAATAACCTGCCAATGTACTAATTTTATAGATAGAGAAACAGAGCCCTGGCAAGGTTAAATGATTTGCTTAAATGACAAGAATAAGGAGAACACAAGTCTTCTGTTCCAAATTGGCTGTTCTTTCTACCATAGTACATTTGTATTTTATAAAATACTGGTTGAATCATTTATCAAAACTAGGTTCAGTTTTAGCCTTATGAACAAAGCAACCATTCAGTAGATGCTGTACTATATAATTACAAAGATTTCCAATTCCTCGTTTCCCATTCTCCTTGAATTCTCTTCAAACAGGCTTTCACTCCTATCTCTTCACTGAAACTACCCTTGTTGAGTCATCAATGATTTCCACATTCCTAAATTGATTAGCCAATTCTCAATCCTCCTTTTAGTTGACCAATTAGTCCTTCTTCCTTGAAACACTTTCTTCTCTTGACTTCTAGGATAATATACTCTTCTCCTCCCTGCCTGACTTCAATTTCCTGGGCTTCTTTGCTGATTCATCCTTATCTTTCTAACCGCTAAACATTAGAAAGTCAGAAGGCTGAGTCCTCAGACATCCTCTCTTCTCCATTTATAGTCAGTCCTTTAACGGTCTCATCTGGTCTGATGGCCCTAAATACCATCTATATGTACCTCTTTGGACCTCAAATTTATATTTCTGACCAAGACGTCTCTCCTTGAACTCTAATCTCACATATGTAACTGTCTTCTTATCTCCATTTTGGTATCAAAAGGCACCTCAAACTTAAACATATCCAAAAATCAAAGCCTCATCCTCCCACCCTTTATCAAACCTGCTTGTCACTCATTCTTCTCCATCTCAGTAAACGGCCATGCTATGCTTCTACTCACTTGTTTTAGTCCATTTAGTGTTGCCATAACAGAGGCTAGGTAATTTATAATGAAAAAAAGGTTTACTTGGCTCATGATTTTCGTGGCTGGAAGGTTCAAGATTGGGCAGCTGCATCTGGTGAGGGCCTCATGCTGCTTCTACTCATGGAAGAAAATGGGGCAGGCATGTGCAAAGGGATCACATGACGAGAGAGAAACCAAAGAAGCCAGAGCTTTTTTAACAACCCACTCTGGTGGAACTAATCCAGTTCTACACAAGCAAGAACTCACCCTCAAGGGACGGTATTAATGTACTCATGAGGAATCCATCCCCGTCAGCCAAACACCTCCCACTAGGCCCCACCTCCCAACACTGCCACATTTGGGATGAAATTTCAACATAAGTTTTGGTGGGGACAAAACATACACAAATTGTAGCATCACTCAAGCCAAATCTTCAGAACCTGTCTTGTCTTCTATATTTTTCAAAGCCCTCACATCCAGTCCATCATTAAATCTTTTTGGTTTTATCTTCAAAATATACACAAATCCAACTATTTCTCAAAACTTCCACAGCCACCAACTTCACACAAGAGATACCACCACCTTTGCCTGAATTTGACAGTAGTCTCATAGCTCTTATCCCTGTTTCTGTCCTTCTTTCATGTTAGACCACTCTCCAACAACAGAATGATTATGTGGATGCATAAGTCAGATCATGTCACTGCTCTGTTCAAAACACTACAATGGTTCATCTCCCTCGGTGTAAAAGCCAAACTCACAGTGGACTACAAGCCCTTTCCTGAACTGGCCCCATCACTTTTCTGACCACACCTCCTAACTTCTTCCTGTCACTACTGTGTCCAAAACACTCTGGTCTTTTCACTGTTCCTTGAACATGTCAGGATATTCTTGCCACGAGAGCTTTACATGTATTGTTCCTCTACCTCTAACAGTCTTTTCTCAGATATCCTCATTGCTTCCTCCCTTACCTCCTTCAAATTTTTGTTCAAATGTGACCTTTTCAATTGGGGGCTTCCCCATGCCCTTTTCCTGCTTTTTGTTTTCTCCATAGCAATTATCACCATCAAAAATACCTTATGTATTTTAATTGTTTTCTTTATTGCCTGTGCTCCTTTGCCAATAGAATGGAAGCTCCATGAGTGCAAGAGACTTTGTCTTAGTTCCTTTTGTGTGAAGCAATGACTGAAACATAATAGGAGAGTGAATAAATGAATGAATGAATGTAGACTGGCATAAGATATGCTGGGGAAAAAGTGGAGACACAATTGTGAAAGAGAAGAAGGAAGAGAACTTTTCTTTTTATGAAACAACTCGTTAAAATATACTGTGCCGTTCTCAGTCCTTCTGTCTCTGGTACCTGCCTTACAGAGGAGGGGGAATGAGAGATGGAGTGATAAAAGGAGCTATAGTCAAAGAGAGACCATCAGCCCTCCTTAAAGTTGTGTTCTGAGGAAGACAGGAATACATTTTGGGTGCCAGATAAAAATAACAGCAAAAATTCATAGATAAGAATAAAAAATTTTGATAATAACATGTTGGTGAGGATGTGAAGAAACTGGGACTCTCATACACTGCTGGTAGAAACAGCCTGGCAGTTTTTCAAACAATTAAACATAGAGTTACCATGACCCAGTAATTCCACTTCTAGGTATGTACCCAAGAGAAATGAAAACATATGTCCATGCAGAACTTGTACATGAATATTTATAGCAGCATTATTCACAATAATGTTTCAAAAGGTGGAAACAACCCAAATATCCATTATGGACTAATGGATAAACAAAATGTAGTACACCATACAATGGAATATTATTTGGCTATGAAAAGAAATGAAGTACTGATATATGCTACAACACGAATGAACCTTGAAAACATTATGCTGAAGTGAAAGAAGCCCAGTCACAAAAGACCAAATATATAATATTATTCCCCTAAAGTGAAAGTCCAGAAGGAGAAAATCTATAGAGTCAGAAAAATAGATTAGTGGTTGCTTAGGACTGGGAGGAGGATGATAAGAGACTGATAGCTAAAGGGTACAGTATTTCTTTCTGAGGTGATGAAAATGATCTAAAATTGATTATGGTATCTATGAATATCAAATTTTACATTTTAAGTGGATGAATTATATGGTAAAGGAATTACACTTCATATAAAGCTGTTAAAAATTAATACAGTAAATGTTATTATGGAAATGGAAAACCTATCTTAACCATAGTTAACATCAAAATCAAAAGGTTGCCTTGCCTTTCCATGACCCCTGGTCCTCTCTGGTACCTCCTCCTACTCCAGCATTCTCGAACACAATGCTTTCTACATGCGCATATTCTCAATGGTTTTATCATCTCATTTTCAACTTGTTAGACATCCTTCCTATTCCATGTCTATGTTTCCCATGTGTTTTAAATGTACCCCTCCTGCAGAAACACACCTTGCTCTAAACTGTAATGCAGGGCTCCAAAGCAAGCAACTGCAAAATTCTAAAGGTTTTTGTCAAAAGCCTTGGACTGTATCCCAGAACTTATCCATCATTTCATCTAGCTAAATGTGATAGTAGATGTCAAAAGGCCATAAGCATTCAAGGTTTAATATAATTGTTATATTAAATTCTGCACATTATTTCTTGTGCATAATTCTATGTCAGTTGTATCACCCAATCATAGGAATATGTGTTAGGGGCTATGAAAACAACCATATGTAAAACAGTTATAAAATGTCACCATTAGAAGTGACCTTAGAGATATTCAAATCCAATTCTTTCATTTTACCGTTGAGGAAACTAAAATTCAGAAGGTAAGTTGACTTTTCTAATGTCACTCACTAAAACAGCCAATTCCCATTCAAGGCCCTTCCTGTCATTACAAACTGATCATCAATCAGAACTACAAGGGAATCAAAAACTCAATGATTATACACACACACACACACACACAGAGAAAATGTCACACAAATACAGTACTACAATCTAGTAGAGTGAATACTAACTTTAAGTTAATAGTGTTTTAATTTCTATTTCTCTCTTTAGAGTCAAAAATATTTTAAATAGTCTTCCATAGCATAAACACTTGGCCATTTCTTTCTACTTTGAATCACAATGGAAATAGAATTAATAATTTTGTTAAATTATATATGCAATTAATTTTATGAAACCAATTTAGAGTAGTTAACCATTTTGTCATATAATTTAATTTTTAAAAACCTCTAATTTATTAGCCATCTGTTATAAGCATGCCAAGTTTCCCCCACTTTAAATCATGATTGCTAAACTACAGGAAGGTCAACTATAGCAATGTGCAAACTTTCCCATTTGGTAACAATTGGAAGGTAGCACACCACAATACAATTCAGTCCAGTAATTTTTCATATCACTTCAAAATATCATGATACTCCAGCTTCCATTTATGACTTGAGGTAATTTTTGTGTTCTGTTTAAAGCAACATAATTTCATAAAAGTTCTTTGGAGAAAAGCAAATTGTGGCATTAATTAGAGAAAAGAATTTTTACTTTTTTTTTAGCCAACTTCAGATTCATCCCTATAGAAGAAACATATTTAGGCTATTCCAGAATAACAAAAGCCTAGAACTGCATCACAATTGGCATCTTGACATTTAATAAATTGAAACATCACCACATATAGGTGCCTTACCAAGACAGCAAATAACCATTCAATTCTTTATTCAAATATAAAGAACATTTCATGTTAATTCCATGTAGAAATTACTAATAAACATGTATATCTCAGAAGAGTAGGACAGGTTATTGTTTTCATCATTTGAAGAGTATGAAAATCCCCAAAAGTTCTGTTTCCCTCTAAATTGCTCAAAGTCCCTTTTTTTAAAATCACCTAAACCTACCACATTTAATATCTAGCAATAATCTGAACTCATATATCTTTGCCAAATGCACAAGCAAAGAATCTGAGATTCTCAATATCATGCTCTCACTGTGAAGAGGTTGAGTCAAGGTCTTATAGTGAAGGGAGAATTTCAAAAGCAGGAAAAATGTGGGAGAACAGTGGGGGAGGACTTTTAAGAAACCACTGCTTTATTTCTTCAACTGGGCAGCAACTTGTGCTAATGAAACTCAGGTGGACGTTAGACAGCAAGCCCTGCAATGCTACCCTCAGTGATGACAATGAGGGCTCCTAGAAGCCTCACAGAGAGGTGCTACTTTAAAGAGAAACTGCCAAAAGTAAACAAGATCATATTACAGAGCAGCAGCTGAAGCCCATGGCTTTAGGGCAAAAAATAAAGTTATTTCACTTCAACTACCTTTAAAAAGCACAGACATACTGAATTACATGCATTTCTACTGCATGAGACATGGACCTAATGTTTAAACCCATCCCTGAACCTAACAAATGATCACCTGGTGCAAAGATGAATAGATTCAGTTCTGAAATGAGTGGTTTCTCTCTTTTATTTTCATACCTTCAGTCCCATTAGTAGTTAATACTTACAGGCTTCCTTGTGTCTCACACAACAGGTTTTCCCCCCCGCAGAATGTGCTTTCAACCTAGATGTTAGCTCTCAAAGCACTGTTGCTATCAACTCGTGTCCAAGTCTGCCTTTGCAATTAAACATGCTTTAGCTCTGAAATACAAGTCAGTTAACTATGATTTTGATGTCATTGCTGAAGACTGTTGGTTCTAGGTTCCGTGAGTCCGCATTTCCAGCTTTGGGGACCACTGCACGAGCCTCCTAAGCCAGCCATGTAGTCCACGCCTGAGACTTAAGTAGGTATCAGAGAGCAAACCCGGACGCCAGCAAGCAATTCTTTGTTACGACTCTATTCAGCTACACAGTTTTAAAAAAAAAATGGTTTTGAAACTTCCTAACAATAAAACAATTTCACAGCATACGAAATAATGAAATCATGAGACATAGCAAATACAGACAGTAAATAATTTCCCTTACCTGGATCATGGAAAGGCACCAAGGCAAAGTTGAAAAGAGGTCTCTTGGGTCTTTTCAAAGACGTCTCCAAAATTTTGGAAGCCCCTTCGATAACCTGAACTAAATCATCATACATGGAACCCGTGACATCAAACACGAAAGCCAAGGTGGAGGCGCCCTCGGGAGCGTCCCCAGCCCTCGTCTCCGGCGGGGGGCTCGCATCTTGGGCCAGGGAGGAAAACAGAAGAGCAAACAGGCACGCTGTGTGGACAACTGCCCAGGAAATCATTTTCTTTTCTTTTCCTTTACTTTTTTGTTTTTTTTTTTTCTTCCCTGTGTGTTTTGTTTTGTTTTGTTTTGTTTTGTTTTTCCTGAGCGCCTGAGCCCCGCGCGCAGTCCCCCTCAAGCGCAGGCGGAGGACTGAGTCCTCTCCGCGACTCCCGGTCCCTCAGCGAGCGGAGAGCCGGGCGCTGCGACTCGGGCCGGGCCGGGCGCCAGACCCGAATCCCCGCAGGGCCGGGCGGGCCGGGGAGGCGGCGGCTTTTGTCTGGACGCGGCTGCCCCCGAAGCTGCTGTGTGCCCGCGGGCCCCGGGCGGCGAGTGGCGGGGTGCGGGCGGCGCGCCGGGTCCCCGCCCCGGGGCAGCTCCGAGCCTGCGGCGCCGCGGGCCGAGTCCCGCCGCCCTCGCCGCTGCAGTCCCGCCGGGCCGGCGACCGCGGCGCCCGCCTTCCCACCGTTCGCGGCTCCCGGGCGAGCGAGGAGGGGAAGCCCGGCTCGGCCTCGCCTCCCGATTGGCCAGTGGCCGTCCCCCCTCCTTCACTCCGGGGACACCCCCTGCAGGGTGACTTTCTCTCCACCGGTTCTAGGGTCGGTTCAGCACCGGGGAAGTCGGCCCCGCTCCCGCCCGCGCTGCTCCTGCGAACCCCGGCGTCAACAATGGCTTCGAGACTGGGTGGCGAGGACCCAGACTGAGGGCCACCGCTCTAAGTAGCACAAAGGGAATTTTGTTTCTCTACTGTGTTCAACGCTACTTCAGACACCTCCTTCATAATCCCCCCTCCCCGAAGCCGAGACGTCCCAGCCCAGCCTCGGGTCCCCTCAGCGCCGCCGCCTCAGCCCGGCCAGCAGGGGGAGCTGGAGGAGCCGCGCGGCGGGGCCGTAGCCCCGATGTCGCCCTTTGATCCCCTCGGGGACCGTGCGGCCGCGGGAAGGGACGGAAGGGAGAGCCGGAGGGGCAAGAAGCTGGAGGAGAAGGAAAGGGGCTGTGGAGGGAAATGAGAGACGACGGGAACTGGGCAGTCACTGGTTGTAGCTGGGACGGCGTGGAGGGAAGGAAGGTCGCCGTGATGCAGCCTGGACGTCCAGCAGGAAGCACAAGGCGGACGGGCGGGACAGGTGTGGGAAAACACTGGGCCACACTGAATTCATATGAAAGAGGAGACTGATTTACTATTTTATTATTAAGATTCCCATTTGCTGGGCAGTGTGAATCATCCGCTTAGCGTGCACGGTAAAGCGCAATAACATCCCCGTTTCACATTCCCGCCGCTACAACAGCCCTGTGTCAGGTCTCAGCCATAGGTCCATTAAAAAGGTCCCCTCTATGTCATTTTTCGCCGATAAAAAAGGAAACCTCACCCTGGAAAACATTACAAAGGTTTTCCATGGTTGTAATTATTATATACCTTACAGTACTAATAACAGAGACAAGAGGATAAGCAAAGAAAGTCAACCATGAGCTAAGGAGTCTTTGCTTCAGTTTAACATGTTTTCTCCCTGGAAAAGGAGTCGTTGACATTTAAAGAGGAGTAAAAAGGCAGTTTGGTCCCTGTAGCATGTGTTGTTAGACCACCCATCAACGTGGACGCAGCCTGAAGAGGACCGGGCTCCCTCCCGTGAGCCTTTTACGGTCTGCCACTGTCTTCTTTTTCAGCCCCGGCGGCTGTGGAACCTGTTTATGACTCCTATAAGTCATGTCACTTAAAAGAAGCAGACAGGCCATTTGGGTTGAGTGGGAATATGAGAGGAAAGGGGGAAGGTACTTCCTTTCCAAGTAGTATTTAGAGAATGCTATTTGAGTCGCCCATTGCTTTGTTTATTTACAAAGGATTGCATTTTAAGTCATAGAGACCTGAGCTATCCCAGGTGCTCAGGGAAGGCCATAGAGCCTAGTGATTAAGAAAGTTCTGGGTCAGATAGCCTGGGTTCAATGCCCAGCTGTGACATTTAACAACGGCATTACCTAACTTCTTCAGGCCTTGTTTACTCAATTATAAATGGGAATAATGATGATAGCCTCTACCTAATACAGATTAAATGATCTATAAATGTTCTCTGTGCACTTGAAAAGAATGCTTTTGGGCGGAATGTTCTATAAATGTCAATTAGGTCAAGTTGTTTAATAATGCCATTCAAATCTTCTATATCTTTACTGAATTCTGCCTACTTGTTCTATCAGTTATTAAGAGTAGTATTGAAATCTTTGACTATCACTGTGGATTTCTTCTAGCAGTTTTATGAGTTTTTGCTTCAGGCATTTTGAATCTGTCATTAGATACATAAGCATTTAGGATGATTGTGTCCTCTTGACTAAATAAGTTACCTTCTCTTGATGTTTTAAGAGCTTTCTTATTATCACTGATTTTGAGCAATTTGATTATGATGTGTGCCTTGGTGTGGTTCCCCTCATATTTCTGGTACTTGGGGGTTGATAAGCTTCCTCTATCTGTTTTCACCAAATTTGGAAATTTGGGGCCGTTCTTTATTCAAATTTTTTTCTGTCTCCTTCCTGCTTCCTTTTGGGGATCCCAATTACACACATATGAGCCCACTTGAAGTTGTTCCACAGCACAATGATGCTCTGTTCTTTTTTAAAAAAATTATTTTCTTTTATCACTGTGCATTATTGTTGAAATAGCTATAGTTTCCATAGCTATTTCTTCAAGTTCACTAACTTTTTCTTCTCCACTGTCTAATCTGCCATTTGCCACATACAATATATTTTTCATCTCAGATATTGTATTTTCATCTCTATAAATTTGATTTGGATCTTTTTATTATCTTTCTTCTCTCATTTTAAGTGTATGAATAAATAAAACACAGTCATAATAATTTTTAATGTGTTTGGTAATTTTACCATCTGCATCAGTTCTGAGTCAGTTTTAATTGATCAAGTTTCCTCCTTGTCATGGGTTGTATTTTCTTGTGTCTTTGTAGACCTTGTAATCTTGGACTGAATATCACACATGGTGAATTTTACCTTGTTAGGTGCTAGATATTTTTGCATTCCTATCAATATTCTTGGACTTTGTTCTAGAACAAAATTAAGCTATGTGGAAATAGTTTGATCCTTTTGGGACTTGCTATTCGAATTTGTTAGATAAAACCACAAAGCAGTAAGTATTCAGCCTAGGGCTTATTAGTCTCCATCACTGAGAAAAGAGCCTTCTGTGTACTCTACCCAATACTCTGTGAATCATGAGGTTTCCCAGTCTAGCTGGAAATGGAAGTTTAGGGTGTGATCCTAGGGTGCAGGCACAAAGGGTGGAGAAAAGGACGTACAGAAGGAGAGAGAGCCAATATCAGAGTTACACGATCAAGTTGCTTGTTTACAGAAGCAACTTTGTAGCTTCTCTACCATCCTGATATCTAAGTGGGAGGTAGCACTTAAGAATGTGTTTAAGATCCGCAGGGCACTGTGATAGAGAAAGAGGGTGACAAAGAAAAGGAATATTTAATGCCTAAAAGACATTTTTACTTACATTTGTACAAATATACATGTATCCTTCATAATCCCAAATACATCTCTCTGCTTTAGTCTCATATAACTGATGACTGTATAATTTGCTATACAGGAGAGACAAACTTGGGCTCTCATATATTCCTTCTTAGTAAAGTTTGATCTCTGTTGAAATGCAGGTCTCTGGAGACAAAGTAGCCCTCTGGACAGAAATCTTATTTACACTTTACAATAAATGAATCCTTGGAAGTAGATTTTGACAGGCAGTCAGCTAAGAATACCAGGAATATACATTGGGAGAAAATGATTGAGTTAGGAAAAGGGCACAGCCCAGGATGAGGGTAGGAGGAGAGGGGCAAAAACAAACAAACAGGCAAACAAACAGAAACCCAGTGACACTTAAGTGAGAGTATTGCCCAGAAATAACAATATATGAAGTGGTGAATAACAAGTGTCCAATAAACTGACATCAGCCAAAGAATTCTTGAGTATTATCCAATGTTATCCCTTTTTTTGACAGTAGAGTAATTAAAGTCTATTAAAATGGCATAGTTAATAACCTGAGTCCAGCTCTGCTGTCTCTGAACCCAAAATTGTACTCAGGAATTTACTTATTCATTCCTTGAGAAATCTCTGGAATACCTATTATTTGGCCAGGGATTAGAGACTAAGTACTAGACAGAGAAAATTCAGTCCCTGTCCTCAAGGTGCTTACAGTTTAGTAGGGCTAATTTTAAGAATGCTTCGAAAGAGTAAACCTGGCAATTTAAGGAAGCAAATAGGACAGGCACCTCACTCGGGAAAGGCAGATCGGGGAGAGGTGGAGGTATCTCAGATAGTATGGCAGATCGGGGAGAGGTGGAGGTATCTCAGATAGTATGGCATCTCAAGTAAGCGTACAATATGTAGACACTTACCAAGCGTCACTGGAGACATGGCCCATTCATAGAACTAAGGTAAGGTTGGAGTGTGGAGAAAGAGTGAGAAAGGGAGCCAAGCATAGATCACTGGCAGCCTTAGATATCAGTCCTAAGGGCTTAGATTATATCCTGAGGGCACATAAACACACTGAAGAACTTTAAGCTGAAGAGCAAAAAGATTAGAGCTGTACTTCAGCAAAATCACTGAATGTGTGAGGGATGAAATAAGAGAAATAAACTGGGGAAAAGGACAAAAATAGAAGTAGATTACAGTAATAATATTAATGACATCCTTCATCTAAGGAAACTAAGACTTGGAAAGTTGGAGCAATTTGCCTCAGGTCAATGCCAATGAGCAGCGGAGCCAGGACTTGAACCCAAGCAGCCTCACTCCACACCCCTTGCCCTTCACTGCTTTACAATGCTGCCCTCTGGCTATAAGTTATGAGGACATGAACTAAATTAAAAGTAATGGATAACATAAGGAGAGACTGTGAATACAATATCAAAATGATTTGGTAATTTTCAGTTGCTTTTTATGAAAAGAGCTGATAGCTAGCTCCAAACAAGTACAAACCAAAAACACCCTTTAAAGGCTTTCTTGAATAGTCCAACACATTTATAGCAACATCGATACTAAAATCCTCTCTCCAATTCAGTTTTCTCCCTTGAAATTCTTCTACCTACTCTGGAGGAGATAAGACTGTGCTTACTGGTGAAACATTTTAAGTGATCACCTAATTGGAAGCATTCATTCACACTGGACCCAATAAACCTAGCTCAGAAAAACTTTGACATCGTAAGAGTCATGCAAATGATTGCTATAAAGTAGTGTGTACATACACTGCATTATAGTAACTGCCTCCTACAAATCACTAAATGGCTTGATGTTATCCTCAATGATCCTTCCCAAAATGTCTGGTTCTCTATGTAATGAGGTCCAGGTTATTTTATGTTTGCTATAGCACATTTCTACAGGGTAAGTAACTTGCTACTACCATGGAATTTAAACTAGAATACTTTTGCACCAGTGATAATGATTACACTTGGCACTGCTATGACACTAAAAAAAAAAAAAATTAAGTTAGATTATTTGTTCTTCTGTTTTCTCCCTTAAGAAGGCAATAAAAGGACAGACAGCCATTGTGTTGTAACTGGAAAATTAATCACATCAAATATTCTCTTATACTAATCAAGTTATAAGTCTGGAATTGGCTTATATAAAACAGATGTTTACATTCTTATTCTCCTTTGGTACTAATGTCAAGAGAAGAAAGCACAGAATAACTATGCCACGGCATACCTTGGGGAATGTATACTCTGCTTTTACTTTTTTTAATGAAGCCAGGAAGCCAGTGGTCATCGAGGGGGACTGGCAGAAGGGGGAAAGCACCAGAAGCCTAGTCTTCTATTCCTTCTATAGGCAAAATCCCCATTGTCTGTGATGGAACAGGAAGTATGCTGCCTGAGGAATAGAGAACTGGCTCACAGCAAGTGACAGAGGACACAGAAAACATGGGACTGGTGGCTTGTCCAAAGGAAGCCTCCCTGTTGGCTCAGCTGGTGCCCTAGTTCTCTAGGACTTGTGATTCTGGTTTGTGTTTCAATTGTGGTCTTCTCTATAAGGACCTCAGCTATCTACTCCCCCTCACACCAAAAAATAAAGATCAAGAGAACTACAGGCAGTCCTCATACTATTTGGGGAAAAGTCTTATAAGGCCTGACTGAATGCTTAATGAAGAAGAGAGACTTGAACCAAGGATGCCTCTGCTTCACTTTCTGAAAAAAAGATTGAGGAAATTAAAATTTATCTTCAATGACCCCTCTCAAGATGTCCTCCCAACACCCGCCCCCAAACACACACACACATAGCTGCTGTCCCCATAAAATCTGGGCCCACACAATTCTCACACTCTATCTTTTCTGCTCCTTTATCTTAATTCAAAAGCTGGAAAGGATTTTAGAGATCATTTTTCTCCTCTAAGACCTTCATTTTACAGAGAGAAAACTGAGGTCCAGAGATTGGTTTGTCCGAGATCTCACACAAAAAAAAAAAAAGCAAGGGAGTGCTGGAAATAAATTTTGAGTTTGTGATTCTCACTCTTGCACCTCACCATATGTACTAGCTAACATTTATTGAGCACTTACTGTGTCCTAGGAACTATTTTAAGTGATTTATATGAATTAAAACATTTAATCACCTTTAATCCTTATTCTAAAGCTGTAGGGTAGTTAATAGAATTATCCTCATTTCATAGAAGAAGAAATTGAAGATGAAATTTACACAAAGAGGTTAGGTCATCTGTCCAAATTCTTACAGCCCATCCTTCTCCCCTTCACTTTTATTCTCCTTCTTCTACCTCTAGTCCACATTTTCCCTATTATTTTACAGTAAAATTGAAAATTTTAATAATGAAACTTTGAAATACACAATTTTATAGTATATTTGCAAATTTCATCATTAATATGACAGATACACTATATTGATCTTTTCAGAAAAAAAGGATATACGGTTTTAGTTTCTTTTGCTTTGTGAATTATCCATGAAGCATTCTTTAGTCTTGAATGAACTTTTCTTGACCCTAAACATTTTTATGAGCTTTCTCCCTTATTATGAGCTTTCTCCCTTATTATTTACCAATTCAAACCAATTTTATATGTTTCCCACAATGCCATGAACTCCTTGAGAATAAAGGCTATATTTTATTCACTTTTAAAAACCCATAGTGCTTCATTCATTTTTATACAGTAGGAATTCAATAATGTTTGTTTAATGAATTGCTGAATTCATTAGGATTAACAATAATAACAATAATAATATCTACCATCTGAGTGCTTTAAACATATCCTTAGTTCATAGATGAACTCATGTACATGAACACATTTAATATTCATAATGACCTTGTAAGATAAGTATTTCTACAACCATCTCAAAGATGGACAAACTAAGCTCAGAATGACAATTTGCCCAAGATTACATTTATGCTGTGTGGTGTACCCAGGAATAAAACCCAGGTCTTTTGGCACTCTTTCCAGTACACTCCATTGCCAGCATGCACAATAATTTTATTATTAATCTTTGCCTAAAATGACATTTATAGAAAAACAAATGTTCTGTAGAGAAAGTTAATCGTTCTAAGGCCAAAATAATTGTTTAAATCATCTTGTTTAGGTGAAATATCATGACTTAATTCCAGGTAGGTAATTAAAGAGCTGTGGAAGTGAGGACAGCTTAAAAAATAAAGTGAAATAAAGGCTCTTTTTTTTTTAAAAAAAAAGGAATAGTATGAAGTTGTGAATATCTAGCCACTGATCTGATTATTATTAATATAAGGAAACATCTATTTGTGCCTTTTACCAGTTTCCATTAACCATAAGGGGCCAGAGGAGGAGGCAGATCAATGTTATAATATGGATTTACTTCATGTTTAAGAATATGAAAAGATATTAGATGACAGTTTGGGTGATATTTTCTGTTTTCACCTTTATTCTAAGTATGACATTTTTAAAAAAAGAATGAAACCTTTTTTTCTCCTTTTTCAGACCTTCTCATGTCTTCAAAATAAAGATTTTCCTAGGCTAAGGCTTTAACTACGAGTGCAAAGAATCCCAGAATTCAAGGAGGAAAAGGAGCTTTGAAAATAATACTATAAAAATACCTGGGAATCTGTCCTAATTTTAAAGAATAGAAGAAGATATTTAACTTTTTATTTTACATTCCAACATTCAATAACTCTCTTTATCAGAATATTTTTCCGAATATTTCTCCTAATATATTTTAAGCTTCTTTCTTCTTGCTCTGTTTTCAGAAGAACTACAGCTGGTTGCAACCTTCCATATATATTTTTTCCATACCAATTAATGAAAGAATAAAGGTATTGGCTTCAGTAATAATAAAATGGGTCCAAGTCTTCTCCCTTTACTTGTTTTTTAAAATAATTTAATCCCATTTAAATCACATTAATCAAAACGTAGTGAATCATTCCAGGTTCTTCTGAAAAAAATAAAGGAATATATCATGAAAACCAGTCTTCTTTCTTTCTTTCCCTTCTATTTTCATCCTATCCTCAGTTAAAAATCAATATTTTTTTAAAGTAAAAAGTCCCCAGAAGGCTAGAGTAATGGATTACTGTGGTGATGGATTGAAGTTGGAAGCATCATTATAAACTCATGTTTGACTTAGCATAGACGCAGATGGATATGTATAAATACTTAGAGATACGTGTACATATGCAGGGTAGTATGCACATGTATTTCCTTGCTTTGTCAGCTGAGAAGGACTAGAAGCAATGATACCCCAATAGCAATGAGCACACTTAGTGCCCAAATCTTGGTTTCTAAAGCCAATTTCCAATAAAAGTAACCAAGGCTCCTTGAAGAAATGGTTGATTCTAAGACTGTAATAAGGAATATATAAGATAAGCCTGGAGCATCTTTTAGGGTAGGGGCCAGAAATGAAGGAAATGTAAAAAAAAAAAAAAAAGACACACCACACACACACACACACGTACACAATGGTGGGATATGTCAAAGAAACACAGGTGCCAATTGAAAGAACTCCTAGTGATCAAAGCTGAAACAATTTGAGTAACAAAATAAATAAGATACTATTAAATTAAAACTCAAAATATGACATAAATATCCTAAGTCCATAAGGGTATAAATAAATAATTGAATAAGTAAATAAATGAAGGAGGATGGACAAATCTCCCATGCAGAAGAATTCCGAATAACATGTGTCATACTCCCTCTTCAAGGAGATGGAGAATAAAATCCCACTTCTTAAGTGTCGGCTGCACTTAGTGTCTTGCCCCCAAAGCATACAGTAAAGAAAGGGAGAAAATGACTTCATAGAGGAGAAACCTGTCAAACACTACCTCCATCAGATGATCAAGTTTAACATCAACAGTGATAAGTCATGGTGACAGCATGTATTCTTGATACGCTGTAATGAGAAAAGCATCTGTGGCCTTCCTTCCAAGAATCCTTCCAAGACTTCTTGTCAAAGTCTAGGGAATCCTAATGTGTAATGTGGTATCCTAGGTGGAATGCTGGAACAGAAGAGTTAAAATTGCAGAAATATGAATAAAGTATGGAGTTTATTTAATAATAACATATCAATATTGTTCATTAGTTAGCAATGGGGAAACTGGACATAGGATATATGGAAACTTTCTGTTCTATCTTCACAACTTTTCTGTAAATCTAAAACTATTGTAAAATTTAAAGTTTATATATAAAATAAAATAAATAAATTGCAAAAAGTAGCCCCCAAACCATTTTTAATGAGGCATGAATGAGAGCATTAAGAAATACAAATGATTTTTATTAATCATTTGTCATCCATACAATGAAGTGAATTAAATAATCCATCATAATTCATGTCAACCTAAATAACAAACAGAGAGAGGCTCTCTAAAAGAAAATGGTATTTATTCAGGATTAGAGCATTACAATGGAAATATGCATGCCATAGTAAACTATGTGCAAATTCAGGGAGGTAAAGGGAGACAAAGGTTTTTAAAGAAAAAATGAAGAGGATTACATAGGATTACATATTTGTTTTGAGATTAATTGTATCCTTGGCTACAAGTATCTATAAAATGGTAGCACCAGTCCAAAATTAGACAAGCTATTGCTGGGCACATGTCCTCACAGAAGTTTTTGTTTGTTTGTTTGTTTTTTGTTTTTGTTTTTTTGAGTAAGATGTGATGGACTTTGTGCAAGGTTGTGGTTTCTGCATGGGCTTTTGGGGTAGTTTTTGTTATCAGGCATTTGTGCATGAGAACCCTCCCTTCGTGGGCTTCCTTGGCTATGTTTGGCAGGTTTTTTTGGTTTGGTTTCGGTTTTTTAACACAAGTGACTCCATATTGATTCTGACAATGGTCATATCCATGAGTGTATTTTACCTCCAGAATAAAGTCTTACACTTAGAAGACAGAACATCTGAAAGAAATTCTGTTGAGCCCATTGGAAATCAAACTAAAAGTACTATGTAACGTAAATAAACATTGAAAATGTGCCCTAAAACAATAATCCTGTTGTTCATTGCCATATGGCAAATTGTTGCCACTAAACCAAAGTTTAGAAAGTATAGCATTAGGTTACTGAAATATTGGGAGTGGAAGAGATTCATGATTATTTTTTCCAGAAAACTTATCTATAATAAATTGCCACTTCTTTACTCAATCAGAAGAGCTTACTAATGAGACTAAGGTCATTCACCTGTGGATCAC
This sequence comes from Lemur catta, assembly GCF_020740605.2. NCBI lineage: Eukaryota > Metazoa > Chordata > Mammalia > Primates > Lemuridae > Lemur > Lemur catta. The sequence continues at coordinate 21,012,060 of NC_059150.1, read as the reverse complement.
TTAGTTTGACTATATTTGGTGATAATCTTCAGTCTAATACCAGCTTATTAGTCAATATAGGACAAGAATGTGCTTTGATCAGCATAAACCCAAATATCCTTCCACAAAATTGCTTAAACAGAACGTCTTATTGATGGTGGATCAGGTATGTTATTTTCTTACGGAACGTGACCTGTATTAACTCAGGCAATGAACCTGAGCAGAACAAAGAAAGGTCTACTATAAATGACCCTGGTGGGAAAACTTTGCTAAGATCTGAATGGCAAATTTCAGCAAAATCCTTCTGCTCACACTGCAGCTAATCCCAAATCTCCCAACAGAGGATTTGCTGTACTATATTTAAAGCATCTTTGCAAATGTCTTTTGCTGTGACTTTCAGCCTGGCCAAAAATCTAAACATCCAGAGTGCACAGAAACAGTTTTTTCCCACTGGGCCTGTAGTTTTTGCCTTCAGGTTGATTTTCTAAAAACAAAGGCAAAGTGAACTATTAGAAACATTAAGACTCACTCAGGCATCCCCAAAGGGCATTCCTTAATGCTAAATATTTAGCTATACGCTAAAACTGAGAGTATAAAATTAGAAATGTATTTAACAGATGTTGAAACAAATGTTGGGCATTATGCCAACTAATTCAAACTGTAACCATTGCTGCTATCATCCTATATAAGCAATAATATAATAATAATAACTGCATACTAAAATTGCAAAAACAAGATACACAGGCACCTAGCAGACACATATTGACTCACAATTTGTATTATAGCTCTCATTTTAATTCAGCCTAAAAAAAATCACAGGTTGAGTCTTTCCAACTTTCGTTCTGTCAAGTGGCTCATTGAATTCAATCAGCAATTGATTAAATAATATTTTACTTTTCTTAATCTTTCTTTACACAAATCCAGTCTAGCCAAATATCTTTACCAATATTAAGCCTTATAACTCATCTATGGAAAGTTCAGCAATAGCATTCATCTTCTACTAATGCAAAGCTATGGAAATGAAAGTCATTGTTTTAAGTTTGATAAAATTGCAAGAAAGAACAGAAATTACTTTCCAAGATGTCATCACAAGCATTCAGAGAAATCATGCACAGAAATGATTGCTTTCTAAGTGAGAGGGAAGTGTGAGAAGTTTTCATCCTACCCTTAACCCTACACAGGAACATATTTTTATCAGCAATTTATTTACTCATAAGTTGTTTAGTGAATAGTCATTGAAGACCATCTATGGGATGCACAGTAGACAAATACCATAAAGAGCTGGTGACCCTCCAGCTGCATTACCATCAACAAATGTCTAGAGTTTTCCTAGCTGTGAAAACAAATAAGGTTAATTCTTATTAGAGATATTGGGATTTTAATAATCAACACTATGCCTCATCTTTACTTTTCTACTATGTTACTACCCTTACTTGCCTGGAACAAAAGTATTTCAGAGCCTAAGATTTCTACCAAACAGCTATTTTGTACTTAACAGTTAAGATCAGTAGCGGTACTAGGAGAGTGTGAAAACTAATATTGCCCTCTGCTGGCAGATTCCTAAAGTAAAAAGCATCGTGTTTGTTTTGCCGTTTGTATGTACCTTATTCCCTGTTCTTTTGATATACATTTTGGCACTAAGAGATTAGAGTTTGCTTCCAAGTAACATTTGGAATTCCTTCTGAAACAAAGTCCAAAATGTCTAGGCAATGGTGATAAATATCTTGTCAGTACCGACCAAAATAAATACTTTTTAAAATACAGCTCGACCCACATGATGTGAAAACATTGTCTCACAGCACAACAGTTCAAAATTCAGGGATAGCAAGGATACTGTAATCTCATTTTAGTGAATCTGAATCTAATTATCCAAGACTCTCTAGGCTCCTATGAACCAGATAGCTCTGAAATTTCAGTAATCTTTGCTAGCCCATACAACCATTCCTCACTATTTTACTACTGAGGTGTATGAACTCACTCCAGTTAAAACCACCATGTGTCATGAGATTTGGGTATGTGACTATCTCAGGGTATTTGTGTAAACTCTCAGTTTTAGATGATTCTATGTTAACAGATTGAGAGTCTTTATGAAATAAAGCTCCTTGTTAGTTAAAAAGATTTGAATCTTATTTGGGAGTTGCTTCTATCATTATTTAATGAGTTTCTCTGTACTCGTAAACATAGAAGCAGCTTTGATCTGGAGTTCCATGAGAGTGAATGCTCTCTTATTCTGTCTTTCTATTTCTAGTACTCAGCACAGTGCCCTGTATATAACACATATGTAAGGAAGGCTTACTGGATGGGTAAATGAATTGATCTCTTCCATTTACTATGTTTAATCAAATAGGCCTATTTCCCAATAAAATGCTTAGGGTAGAATGTGGCATGCCGTGGTATGACAAGCATGTGCTTTTGAGTTGGACAGACTTGGATTTAAATCCTAGCTTTGATACCCAGCTGCATGGTAGGAAAGCCACCTAACCTTTCTGAGCTGTACCTTTCCCATCTATAAAATAAGAAACATAATACTTTTTGCTTGCATTGTTGTAAGAATTATATGAGATAAAATATGTAAAGTATTTGGGAAAGTGCCTAGCACATAACGGGTATTCAAAAATTTAATTCTCCTCCCTTTCCTTTCAGGTACATTGCTAATTTCTTTCTTTTTAATCAGTACTGTGGAACACAATTAGTTCATATCCATTTTGAGGAGAGAGAAAATTTGTGGTAGTTACACTGTTGGTTCACATTTTCAAACCTTTCTTTCCCCTGCCAGGAATAAAAATATGTATGTACAAGCCCCCATATTTCACCTGCTTTAGAGCTTCTACTGACTTCACAAGAGGGTACCACACTGGGAAAGGCAGGAGGGGAATTTATCTACCATCATTTTCCAATTAAGTAAAAGTACAGAATTACAACACCTTTCATTATATTAATGATTTACAGATTTCAAAACACTTTCTACGCTCTTGCTTCAACCTTACCTTAGTCCCCATTTTGAAGCTAAGGACACTGAGGAAGGAAAAAAAGGGAGCTGCCAGATGTGGGGAATGAAACCAGAAGCCCTGAGTTCTGACTTGTCCAGGGATCATTCCGTTTCCCCACCCTGAGATGCGCTGCAGCCTGTGTTCACCCAAGGAGCCGCCATCACGTGCTCAGCAGTGCCCCCTGCCCTCCACTCTGGGCATTGCATCCTGGAATCAAGCCCTCTCCTGTTGCCAGTGGCATTGTGGTCTACCAGTTCATGGAGACAACCAAGTCATGAGTGCTGGAGCTCTTTTTGTTGTTGTTTTCTCAGTGACTCACCGTAAGACATGTGGTGAGCTGCTCAGAATTAACTACTTTTCCAAGGATTTACAAAGCCTGAATGCCCCTGGTGGTATTTTTTTTTTTAAACAATTCTGGGGAAGTTCTGAGTTTATTTCCAACATTAAAGATGCCACAGCAAGTGGGATCGGAACGGAAAAGTTGAAGCTCTTTCCTATAGGCTACAGACTCAGGGTCTCCATTAGAAACAGCTGTGCCTGTAGGTTTTCTTCTGTGATGCATTTACTGACATTCTTGCTGTGTTGCCAGTGCGAGCTGGCGGCCAGGGGCTCTCATCCTATTCTAATTAAAAAGCTCCCACATCAGCAAGAAATGTTCTGTGCAAAGATGTGTGATACCTGTCCGCTGCTTTTCCTGTATCAGACACCTCCATGTCTAGACCATAACAATACAATTAAATCTTACCCCTGCCAGCCCACATTCCCCCCAAAAGTGTCATTAATCTGGGATCCCTGTGCCTTTAAGGGAATTTTATTCCCCCCTGAAATTGTACACAAAATTAAGTATGTATATTTTTATGAAAAGAAGGTTCATACTTTCAACAGATTCTCACATGGACGCATTATTTAGAAAAGGGGTAAAGAAGATTGGCTGTAGAAAGGTACCCCTTTACGTTAGTTTTCAGTGGAAATAAAATAATAATTGTTTCTTGTCTTAAAAATCTTAATGGGAAGACTTCTAGGGGTAAGTGAAAGACTAGATAAAGTAGGAATAAATTATGAGAGAGAAAAGTTAAATACATACAGTATATCTGCTAGCAGACAATAGGTGATAAATCACTTGAAAAGAGTAGGCCATAAAATAGAAACTTTACTACCATAATTTCACCTAACTTACTCCACACACTAACTGTAAGCGTATGGACAGACTTCTGTAAGAGGCGTTCAGGGAGGCAAAGGTCATCTTTAGGTTTATAAGCTCATGCTATGCCCAAAAAGAAAGTACAGTATAAACATAATTTTAATAAATAATAATTTTTAAATCAACTGATTATAATTTGCCTATATCCACTGTTTTTATCTGTTCACCTTCCAAGTAGCCCCGAAAAGCAGCCAGTTCAAAGCCATTGTCCACCTCCCTTCTCTGTCCTAGCATAGAAAGAGTCACAAAAGTTCTGGATTTGCTTTACTATGCCCAATACCAATTGTGACATCGTATTGGCCAGAATCACCAAGCTGCTCTCCAAAATTTCTTTCAAGCTCAGAATTTAATAAGAAATCTCATTTAAGTTCCTACCCACAGACTCCCTCTAATTATTCAAGGCACCCTGCTCCTACCCTCATCCTTTTCCTCTCTTCAACACTCCTCCCAGCTCTGCCTCTGCTCCCCACTTCCCCCCACCCCCCAACCCAGACCTCAGATTTTTCTCTCTCAAAAAGAAAGAGAAAAATAATATTAAGCATAAACCTTCTCTGGGGGCAGAGAAGTCATTCCAGGACTAACTTACATAATAACTAAAGAAATATCCTTCAATGTGTGGCAACAATTTTTACAACCTCATCATTTTTATCTTCTTTATATTACTTCTGTTTCCTTTCTCTTAAGAATCTCTCAACAATTTTATTGCTTCTAAGAAGCCCTAACAAAAACCACTCTGCTGCTAAAGCCATCCCAAATCTAACGCATCTCACCACCTTCAATTAGACCAGTAACAGAGTCTCTGAGAAGAGAAACAACAGAAGTGGGGAAAGGGAACTGAAAAATCTTTATCTCTATTTCCCTTTTCCACCTTGAAAGAAGACAGAAACTGTTAAGGAAGGGGACAGAGAAAGACAAGTAAGGAAGTAGCAGCAAAATCCACACACATACACACATACCATAGTGGGCAAAATTCTGGTTGAAAAGAATAGCTGAATGGTAAGATGAGGTCCATCTTAGTCCTAAAATGACAATTTTAGCAACTTAGTTTTAGGGGAAAAGTTATACTTGGCTCACTTCTAGAAAAATCCCCATTTCTTATGTCTATTGATTTATTAGCACAATAATGGAGCACAACCAGGCAGTAAAAAGTTACTGCTTTGAAGAAAAAAAAAAAATGGTTCTACAATAAAATTTGTAAACTTTGTTATTTCAATGCCTGAGGCACTGTTTCCAGAAGCTCATTTAGCCTGGTATTATGCACACATACAGAATATCAAAACAAAACTTTGAGTGAAAACTTTAATAAGGTTAATTTTTTAAAAGAAAACTAGTCTTAGTGTGAGCGGTATGCTAGTTAGTAGTCCTCACATGCTAAGATTTATTCTAACACCAGTAAAACTTTTCACATTTACTACGTGGTTCAGGACAAGTTAATAATGTGTTCTGAATTGTGTTCTATTTCTGTATTATGTCAAATCTAGCAAAATTTGGTCAAGATTTAAATAAAATTCATCAAGTGTTTTAAGACTTCCTGAAATTCTATCTCTTCCACAAAGACTTTCCTGAAAAAGGTGACAATTTCCTGCCCCCTTACCCTCTCCTCAGTTTTTCAATATGACATTCATAAATCTGATACTGCTGTCAGCACTTTTAGGGAAATAATGGTGTTGTATGAGAGGCCAGAGAAAGGCAAAGCCCTGATATTCCAAAGAGGTGGGGAATAGGAGAAACAAAAGTAGGTCTTTGACGTTAAAGCCTCCATCTTATTCACCTTTTTATTGACAGCACCTAGTACAGGGTCTATAACATAAATGAATGAATGAATTATATAATCAATTTAAATAGACTCTAAAAACCATAAACTGGCAAGTATAACATCTACCTTCTCTTGAAATGAGAAATAAGTAGATGAATTGTGGTTCCTTAATAAGAAAGATATCTTGGATTCACTAAAAATAAATCATTCCAGGCTAACCTTGCCAGGATTCTATTCTTTGCCCTGTCCTGATCAACTCAGATCAAAACATAATCAGGGCCGGGCGCGGTGGCTCACACCTGTAATCCTAGCACTCTGGGAGGTCGAGGCGGGTGGATCGTTTGAGCTCAGGAGTTCGGGACCAGGCTGAGCAAGAGCAAGACCCTGTCTCTACTAAAAAAATAGAAAGAAATTATCTGGACAACTAAAAATATATAGAAAAAATTAGCCAGGCATGGTGGCGCATGCCTGTAGTCCCAGCTACTAGGGAGGCTGAGGCAGGAGGATTACTTGAGCCCAGGAGTTTGAGGTTGCTATGAGCTAGGCTGACGCCACTGCACTCTAGCCCAGGCAATAGAGTGAGATTCTGTCTCAAAAAAAAAAAAAAAAAAAAACATAATCAGCATGATAATCAAATTTGTGAATATTACAAAATTGGTAAGGACAGTTAATATACTAAATAACAGAATAGAGATTTTAATTTATCTGAAAGTTCTGAAAAATGGACTAAAAACCACTCATTTGAAATTTTGCAAGGATAAATATAAACGACTATATTGATACATGAAAACAACTTAAAAACTTAAAATGAGAAAATCTGGACTCAGTGGTACAAAAAATGTGGTATGGCATGGCATGAAAAAATAATGCAAGGGTTTCCATTGACCATAACTCAGTATGAGCCAATATGTGAAGTGGCTGGTAAAAACTTCATGTCAATTTTAGTTTTAAGAGAAATATCCTTTTTTTAAAATTAATTAATTTATTTTTTAATTTCAGAATATTATGGGGTACCTACGTTTTGGTTACATAATTTGCTTTTGTGCAGTTTAAGTCAAAGTTACAAGAAATATTCTACAAAGATTATAAGAACAAATAATAAACTGCATTCTACATCAGACAGAATCCATCTGTGCCCTCTGGTACAATACTTTAAGAGAAATGCTGACTCACTGGAGAGCTTTGAGAGCAGCGTGGCCAAGACAGCGAGAGCCTCCAAAGGCATGTCGTATAAAGAACGTTTAAGAAAAGCTGCGACATCCAAGGTGTTGGAGATAAATACTAACCCTTAGGTTTGTTTTTATTTGTTTCTTGGACCCTAAGGGCACCAATGTACAATAATCATAATACTTGGTTTAAGACACATTCTCATCACTGATCCACGAATGTTCTTAATTATATATTTTTATATGTGATAATTTGCTTGTCTATTTTCAATAATGTAGTAAGACTCCATGAAGGCGGTACTCAACAAGAGAACAAGAACTTTGACAACTTACTTCTTCTGGCAAAGGCCACAAGGATATCTCTGGACGACGGCCACAGGATAATTCCCACCCCACATGCTCTTCTTACAATGTGACACTGATACCGTGGACCTATGTACTCTCCTCTTAAAACTGGGAGGACCATTTTAACTGCCTTGACCAAAAGAGTTTGGCAAAAGCAACACTATGCAACTAGGCCAGACCATAAAGATGCCACACCCTTCTGCCTTTCTCTCCTGGGAGGCTCACTTTTGGGATCCAACCACCTTGTTATGAGGAAGCTCAAACTAGGTCACACTAAAAATCCATGTGGAAAGGCCACATATAGGTGCTCCAGCCATCAGCCAGCATCACTGCCAGACATCTCCAGATGGTTCCAGTCAGCCTCATCCTTTGAGTCTTCCCAGCTGAGATATAGACACAATGGAGCAAGCACTAGTTACTGCCACTGTGCCTTGTCCAAATCCCTGACCCATAGAATCTGATGCATAATTAAATGGTTGATTTATGGCACTGAGTTTAGGGAGGTTTTTTACACAGCAATAATAACTGAATACCAATATATGGTCAGCACCATTGCATTTCCCTGTCACCTAAAGAAAACCACCATCTTGTATCCTGTGATTATCTGTCTCTGCCTTTCATCTTATATATTTTGGTCTCATTTCCACATAAGCCTAACTGTGTATTTTTAATTTCAATTGTTCTTTACTTTATAAAAAGGTATCATATTTAATGTATTCTTTTGAAACATTTCTTAATATTATATTTGTATTTAATTATATCCATCATTGTTGTTTTTCAATAATTTTAACTGCTAAATAATATTCCATTGAATTAATATACAGTAGTTGATCATCCACTCTCCTGCCAATAGGCTGTCAGGCTGTCACGTGTTTTTGTTAATGTGAATAATGCCGCAATGAGTATTCTCATTTATGTCTCCTGGAGTATTTGTACAAGAATTGATCTCGGAAATATAAGTAAGAATGGGGCTACTAGAAAGTAGGATATGTAAACGCTTGGTCAAATATTTTTAAAAAAGAGTGTGGTAAGGAAGAAAACTACAATTAAAGTCTAATATAAAGAACTAGCCCTGGAGTCAGATGACTTGGAGAGGAATCCAAGTTTTGCAGCTCAAAAGTTGTATGACCATGGACAATTCATTGAATATTAATCTACAAGAAATTTTTGATCAGATTTAATTTGATAATATGGAATCCCTTTGCAAACTATAGTGTTATGAAAATATGGCATTATTATTATGAATAAATGTATTGTTTTGTGTGTTACTACAGGAAAAAAATAATTAGCACCAAAGGGTGGAAGCTACAGTGACTCAGATTTTGGCCAAAGATAAAAAAGAACTTTTAACAATTTAACCTGTAAAACAATAGAGGAAGCTTCCTGGAATGGCTGAGTCAAGATGGGTCTGGGGTATGTCTGATCTGTGAGGGTCTGGGATCTCTCTGCAAAACCAGGTCGGGCAGGTGAGAGTCGCAAAGAAAGAATGACGGGCTGGGCTTCAGGCCTGAGTAGATATGGAAGATTGTTAGCTAAGTAGCCAACCACAGGAGCATAAGTAATGGAACATATTCAGACAAATCCTTTAGCTCTTCTGAGTATACTGAGTTTTATAAGCTGAATTGGGATCCCCCAAAAGATCTGTTGCAGTCCTAACCTGGGGTTCCTGTATTGTGACCTTATTTGGGAATAAGGTCTTTGCAGATGTAAACAAATTAAGATGAGGTCATCAGGGTGGGCCCTTAATCCAGTTTGACTGGAGTTCTTACAAGAGGGAAAGATGACCATGCGAAGAGACAGACACAGGGAGAACACCTTGTAGAGATGGGAGACAGAGATGGAAGTTACGCTGCCACAAACTAAGGCATACCTGCGGCTATCAGAAGCTGAAAGAAGCAAAAAAGGATCCTCCCCTAGAGGTTTCAGAGGGAGCATGGCCCTACCAACACCTTGATTTCAAACATCTAGCCTCCAAAACCGTGAGAGAATAAATTTTTGTGGTTTTAAGTCACCCAGCTTGTGGTAATTTGTTATGGCAGCCCAAGAAACAAAACACTGTGAGTCACAAAGAGCCCAAGAAGGCATAGCCAGTTGCCTATGACTGAATAGCCAAATGTACATTAAGGATGCTGTGAAACTAATATTTTCAGTGAAAGCGAATTTGGACGTGATGGCCTCTAAAGATCTCTCCTGACTCTAAGGTTCTCACACTCCCATCCAGTAAAATTTTCATTGCAATAGATATGTAAAACAGATATGTAGATTTCAGTTAATAAGCTAGAAAAGTCAGACAAAATATCTAACACATGCATTCACTTATACCCCACAAACCTTAAATCAGATGTTCTTAGCTTCCCAGAACACCATAGGTGTCAACATATCTTTATCCATTAATTCCAACATTCCTTTCTGACAAGATATAGGAAGAAGACAGTAATAGATTAACTCTAAAATAGCCATTTGGGTATTATCAACTACAGTAAAAGTAGAAAATAAAATATGAATATTATGACAGATTTGTGGTTCTGAGATCTTGTATCCTGCCAAGAAATCTCCTGCCTAAATATTTTTTTTTTTAAAAAAAGGAAAAAACAAGAATATCAGGGTATATCACTCCACTTTCTGAATTGAGGGGCAGGAGTCATAAAATCCAAATTATTGACCTAGTCTCTGCACCATCATGATAAGGCAAGCTCACGATTTTTCCAAAGGTAGAAGGTACCAATAATACATTTTTCTGTATGAAACATTCACAATGCTTCAGGAAAGCATTTAATGGTACATGATTTACATCTCTGTTTAATCTGTTTTTGTTCAATATTTGCATAGTTTTATATATGTCAATATGCTCTTCCATTTGCACAGTCTCCCTTAGAATATAAAACATGAGAAGGAATTTATTTTATAGATATACTATGGCACAAGATACTTGGGGATTTTTAAATGAGAGTAAATAGTGCTCTAGTTAAATGTCATAATGTTTTGTCTTAACCTACAACTGATAGTGCTTTTTGATCCACTCATGGAGTGGTTGGGAGGAGTAAATAAGACAACTAGGGCAAGGAGCCAGCACAGTGTCCAGCAATCAGTACATTGCCATTACATATTGGCTCTAGGTAACAGTCAATATTTGTGCTTAAAATTAAATGTGCAAAATTTTAAAATTCTACCCCTATAGTGATATAGTGAGAAGTGGCAGAGCAGAAAGATTAAAGCACATGCTTTGGAGCCCAAAAGTCTATAGTACGAGCCATGGCTCTTCCAGGTGTGTGACCTCAGGTAAATTATCTAACTCCCCTGACCTTCAGTTATCATGAAAGAGTTATTTTCAGAATCATTAGAGATAGTGTTTATAAAGCATCCAATGTGATACCCAGCAAACAGTAAGCATGTGATAAACAGTAGTAGTAATTGGCCTCAGTCCATATTGCTTCATCTCAATGGATTCCTCTAAGTACTTGCCATTCTATACACAACTCTTATTTTTATCTAATAATTCAGATTCTTTTTCCATATGGTCATATATACGCATAATGCCTATACTATTTTAAAAAGCAGATAATTAATTTTTAAATGCCCTGATAAGGGAAGATATCCAAAATTGAAAAAAGGAAAAAAATGTAGATGTCAAGTTCTATCATATGGGTTGAAGATTCACCCAAGGGATTGTCTAGGAGAATGTCATTGTTTAACATACTATTTACTACTGATTTAAGGTCCCAGATTTAGTGACATTACCATGAAATTTGTGGATTTTCGTCCAGCAAAAATGCAAATGATGTCTGTTTTGTAGAACAGATTATCCCAAAGGTTATGGTTTATTGCCCTGGAGGATATTAGCCAGATGTTTTGAATCTAGTCCAGCAACCTTATCCTAACATTCATTTATTAAATTGCTTATAAATACCTAAGTACTATATGCTTTTTAAACCAGTCTTAACATCTTACCAATTCTCTCTTTAATAAATGAGCTACATAAAAGCTTTGACATGTGTTCATTTTATATTTGTATGTGAGTCATGACTTTAATTTTCTGAATGGTATGTTAGCAGATCTGAGAAAGCTTAGTAGGAAAAATAATTACCATAGCTAACATTTTACAAAGTAAAAAATTATTTAGCAATGTGAATTATCATTTTCTAATTCATCCGTTATATCAATTTTTTCAGTGTTTTTTAATACCTGGACATTCTTATGTTCAGACCATTCACACGAGCAAGTACAACTGCCATTTGCTGCAGCAAGGTAAGTTCACAGAAGTTCTAAAGTCTCCTTACAAGTGTATTAGCAATGAATTCAACATCACTGTAACAGTTGATATCAGCTTCTTTTCCTTTGCTTATTCCAATCTTTATTAATGGTCTTTGAGAAGTAAGGCTCATGTTACCGCATGTACATCATGTCTTCACACATACGAGATACAGTTTCATTTCCATTTTCTTGCCAACAGGGGGAGAATAAACCAGGAGCTAGACTCTGAAGAAATGGGCTTGTTCATTTAAGCTGGTTTGCAACTTGTTACTACGTAATGCTCATAAGCACAGAGACCCTTTGGCACAGAGACCCTCCACAGAGACACTTGGAGACAAATTTCTGTTTAATTTATGAATACTTTAAGCCATATGAATTATCACAGGCTCACATACCCACTGGTTAGAAGAAATAAAGGTGTGGACAATTCTAATTTGAATTTAAAATGTTATGGATAATTTGCAGTCTAATGATCCATATTTCTATGAACAAAAAAGTTGAGGTATATGATGAATTCAATAAGTTCAGAATAGGAAAAATAGAAAAGATAGAAAAGGGGGAATTACAATCTTCATGGAAGAATTCTCCACTGAATTATTTTGATTCATAAAATCCTTTAAGGAGCAAAACCCCCAAGTACTCTAAACTTTTCTTTTTCTTCCTTGATTTTTTTTTTCTCTTTCTCAATACAAATGTTTAAAGCAGTGTGGTAGAATGAGCAAGACTTTGACACTACTAGTGGTGTGTGATCTTAGAAAAATCTGTTCACCTCACTGGGATAGGATTTCTTAATCCAAAGAATGAAGGAGTGGGCCCAATGGAACTCTAAGACTCTATCAAGTTCAATTCCATGACTTATAGACAATTTTCTGAGAGGATACATTACATAAAATCATACATACTCTTAAAGTAATGTGAAGAAAGGAATTGCCAGAGGATGGTCACAGAGTCAGCTCATTTGACTTAAGGAGACAGGACCATGTCCTGTGACAGATCTGCTCCTGCTGCCGACTTGTTTTGTCTAAGGAAACAGAACGGGGTGAACACCAAATGCAGCCAGTTTCAGGGGTCCCCATCAGAGCCTTACCAATAACTAGTTGTCTGGCATTGGGCATGTCACTTTGCCTCTATAAAATGAGGACTCAGACCATCTCTCACTTCTAGCACTGATTGTCATTGTCTATCCAATTTAAAGATATTTAGCCAAATTTTAGCCAAATTTTCCATTTATTAGCACTACAAATAGGCTTAGAGACATGAATCCTAGTTCTGATGCTTACAAGCTGTGTGACTTTGGGTAAGTCACTTAAACTTGTAGAGCCTCAGTTTCTGTCAAACAAAGATGCTCCTTACAACATACACTTTAAAAATTAAGTGACTAAGTATATTTAATTTCTGATATAGTAACTAATATGTAGCTTTCACTCAATAAGTAGCAGTTCTTCTTACTGTTATAACCGCGGTATGGTAAGACTTCTGACCTGAAGGAAAAATTTTGCATCATTATTTTTTAAACTCCACCTTCCAAGTCATGTATGTTCTTTTTGATCCAGGGCAACTCATTTGTAACTTCAAGATAAATTGAAATTACATTTTGGATTTCACAATAATTCTGCCCCATGAGTATATAGAGATTAACAATATGATGTTTATAATCTTTCACTACCCTGCAAATGGAAAATACTACATAACTGTCTGAGGCTTTTTATAATATTTTTAAAAAGTCATTAAACTAAATATTTGCATCGACAATTAGACAGAATGACAATTTGAGAGGATTAGGGTTAAACCATTGAAAAAGAAAGTTTCCTTAGCAACTGTAAAGTCTTTTCAGCTGAAATAAAGGTTTTATTTTTTCAAAGTAAATGTTTTTATAATGTCAGTATTAACATTAATTCAAATCATATATTATTGTTTATAGGCCCTGAAAAATATGGGTGGTGTGGACTTTTAGAAGCCAATTTGAGTTTTAATTTTTAAAATTTAAACATTAAGGCTAAAGATCTCTTGCTTGATGCTTTATGCTGAACAAAAAGCCTAAAATCTTAAAAAACATAAAATTTACTTTATCTAAGGATTGCTAAATTTTATAGATTAATTTATAAAAGTTTATTATAACTATTATCCAAAGTGGTAAATAATTTTAAGCTTAACATTGGTAACATTTCAGCTTTAATTACCATATAGCTGTTTCCATTTAATAGTTGTATCAGTAATTTATTACTCTGTAATGCCTAACCCCAACTATTATAGAATTTATCGTTGCTGTGAGGAAAAAAGTATCTCTTCAATGCGTTGTATCCAAAGGACACTTAAATGTCAAGGATACAATAAATCTTCAAATTCATAAAAACAGAGGTAAAAATAACAATAATGCCATTTATTAAATATTTACCTCTTATTGAGCACTCACTACGGGTCAGACATTAAGTACATGAGCATTTAATTTAATATTTTCATACTTGTTTAACAACAACAAAAGAATTATTTTCCCCATTTATCAGATAAGAAAACAGGACAAGGAAGTTCAGTGACTTGCCCACAGCTACAAAGCTTTCAAATGACAACACCAGGGGTATTCTTGACCTACAGTCTATGCTCTCTCCACAGTGTCACATTCCTCAGTAATAAATTACAGTAAAGCTCTGGAACCTCTCATTTTCATTTCCTCTCTACCCCGCTACCTGTCACAACCTGTATCTTCTGGTTCACCCCCGGGGAAGGAGAGGGAAATGATAAAAGCGAGAGCTGGGTGGCTCCCGCATATTTATTCAAGTGTAGCAGGATATGGAATGTGATCCTTCCCATCATCCCACAATAGTGTCTAAGTCTAATGTTGACAGCAGAGGGTGAAAAGCACCTTATGTGTTCTACATTCCAAGTTCCTGGAACTACCAGCATTTGGAGGCAGCCTTACTACCCCCAAACCCCAGAGAGAGTTGTTGTCACAATTTTTAAAAATCCATCCATTTATTCAACTTTCTTGTGTGCAAGACCTTTGGATGGAGTGTCATGGAGGCTCTAAAGGGAGAGAGAGAGGGCTGGGAAGGGACAAGCATAACCCTACAAGCAGGTTTAAAGGTAGGCTTTATTTAAGATTGGGGTAAGGGGAAGCTATTGAAGGTTTCAGAGCAGGTCATAACTGGCCTTAATCTGTGCAAAATCTTGGGGGCAAGACTGCAGATGGTGAGTAGGCTGGAGTTGATGCAGAAGGGATGGATATGGGGTGGGAGTGATGGTAAAGATTTGAACTTTAGTGGATGTAGGTTCTGAGCCAGAGAAAGGGCTGGCCTTTTGTCAGTTGAGACTGGATTGTAGGGAGAAGGGCAGAGCTCATACCTCTGGTGTGTAGAGGAAGAAGGGAAAGACCAGTATGTGAGAGAGGAGTGCTGAACCATTGCTTCATTCTTGGGGCGGGAAACCTGGGAAGATGGACCATCACTCCCTACCCATCCCTGGCTCCTTGTTTAGGAAGCAGCCTTCATCATCATCTGAAATTTTTAGTTTTGAGTCCAGGCTAAAGCCAGAGAGAAACAAGGAGCAAAAGGAGGAGCCAAAAATGGAAGCCAAGGTCATGGGGTGGGGGCACTGCCAGGTTCTATAAGAAGACGACTGAGAGAAGAAGGCATCATCCATGGTATTGAGCAGCAAGTGTCTGTGAAAACGGTGCTGTGTTCTCACCTTCTAGTGGAGAGGTACAGGGAGTTTTTCCTTCCAGAAAGCAAGTGAGGGAAGCTCTGAGAAAATCCCTAAAGGAAAGTCGGGTGCCTGCAGGAATGGGCTGTAGAGGCCACAAGTCTACTTTCATCCTAGCACAGAAGCCAGGCTTGGTGAGACCATTCTTGAGGGAAGGACATTCTTGGAAATGAGGCCTGTGGCATGTTTGCCTTTACAGTTCCCTTCCCAATCTGGAAAAGAGAGAAGAGTTACTTAACATTTGTAGCTATGTTAAGAAATTCCAGAATCTGGAAGCCACATCTGCAAGTCTTGATGGGAGTGTTTCATGATCTGTCTAGGTGGAGGACAGGGAAAACTCCCCCTCCATCCCAATTCTGCATAGCCATTAGAGGATATATACTAGAGTAGCACCCCTCTCATTCCTTTGGCTTCATATCAAAGGACACAGAGACTAGCAGAGGGGCAGGAGAGCAGGGGCTGCCCAGACAGCTCAACCTAGAGAAGAGTTTAAAATTTTTCCTCTTGGCAGCAATGAAGGGGTCAAAATAAAGCTGAACTGTGCCTCTAAAAGCCACCTATAGTCCCTACACAGAGACCACCATATCAACAGAGGCTACCAGCATCAGACAGAAATAGGCTAAATCAGAATGAGCAGAGGACTCTTCTATCACTTGCTACTCACGTGTGACTCTCTGACAAGCAGTATCAGCCTCATCTGGGAGTTGTTGGCAATGCAGAGTCTCAGGCCCTACCCAAAACCTCCTAAATCAGAATTTTCATTTTATAAGACTGATTCACATGTGCATGAAAATCTGAGAAACAGTGCTGTAAACTATGACTCTGTCACTAGTTAGGGGAGCAGAGCTTTCTCTCGCTCCTTGCTGAACTGACTGCAGCAGGCTCTATGAGAACCCATAGGAGTCTAGGATCTAATGAGAGGTGGGAAGGAAGTTCCAAAGAGAAAAGAAAAAATAAAGAGAGTATAAGAAGGTCCACATAGTTCCGTTTATTTATTTTTGCTTTTGTAGCCTGGACTTTTGGAGTGATATCCAAAACATCATTGCCAAGACCAAAATCAAGGAGTTTTTCCCCTATGCTCTCTTCTAGGAGTTTTATGGTTTTGGGTTTTACATTTAGGTCTTTTATCCATTTTGAGTTGATTTCTGTGCATTGTGTAAATAAGGAACCAATTTCATGCTTTTGCATATGGAAATCCAGTTTTCTCATCATCATTTATTAAAGAGACTGTCTTTTTCCCATTATGTCCTCTTGGAGTTCTTGTCAAAAATTAGTTGAATATATATGTTTGGATTTATTTCTGGGACCTCTAGTTCCATTAATTTATGTTTCTGTTTTTATGCCAGTATCATACTGTTTTCATTACTATAGCTATTTAATATAATTTTAAATTGGGAAGTATGATGCTTTCAACTTTGTTTTTCTCAGTATTCCTTTGGCTATTCAGGGTTTCATACAAATTTTAGGATT
Source organism: Lemur catta (assembly GCF_020740605.2). Classification (NCBI taxonomy): domain Eukaryota; kingdom Metazoa; phylum Chordata; class Mammalia; order Primates; family Lemuridae; genus Lemur; species Lemur catta. The sequence continues at coordinate 20,995,206 of NC_059150.1, read as the reverse complement.
GTTTTTTCTATTTAAGAGGAACACCATTGGAATTTTGATAGGGTTGGTGTTAAATCTGTATATTGCTTTGGATAGTATAAATATTTTAACATTATTTTTTTCAATCCATTAACATGGAATATCTTTTGATTTAGGAAAAAATCAACCAAATGAAAACGCAACTTATGGAATGCACAAAATATTTGCAAACCACATATCTGATAAGGGGCTAATATCTAAAATGTGTAAAGAACTCTTACAACTCAATAGCAAAAAAATAAATAACCCCATTAAAGGTGGGCAAAGGATCTGAACATACATTTCTCCAAAAAAGACATAAAAATGGCCAACAAGTATATGAAAAGGTGCTCAACATCACTAATCATCAGGGAAATGTGAATTAAAACCACTACCTCACACCTGTTAGGACGGCTAGTATCAAAAAGAAAAAAAATAACAAATGTTGGCGAGGGTCTGGAGAAAAAGGAGTCCTAGTACACTGTTGGTGGGAATGTAGACTGGTACAGCCATTATGGAAAACAGTATGGAAGTTCCTAAGGAAATTTAAAATAGAACTATCATATGACCCAGCAATCCCACTTCACCCAAAGGAGATGAAATTACCACCTTGTAAAGATATCCACATTCTCATGTTCATTGCAGCATTATTCACAATAGCCAAGATATGGAAACAACTTAAATGTCCATCAGTGAACAAATGGATAAAGAAAATGTGGTGTGTGTATACGTAAATACATATATAATGAAATATTATTCAGCCTATATAAAGAAGATCTTGCTATTTGCCACAACATGGACAACCTGGAGGACTTCATGCTAAATAAAATAAGCCAGACACAAAAAGAAAAATACTGCACAATTTCACTGATATGTGGAATCTTAAAAAAAAAAAAGAAAAGGTCAAATACACAGAGATAGAGAATAAAACAGTAGTTACTAGGGCAGCAGGGAGGAAGAAATTGGAAGATGTAGGTCAAAGGATACAAATTAGCAGATATGTAGGATGAAAAAACCTAGAGATCTAATGTACAACATGAGGACTATAGTTAATAAATTTGTATGTCACTTGGGATTTTTGTTAAATAGATTTTAATTACTCTTGTCATGAAAAATCTATGTAAAATGACAGAAATGTTCATTTGTTTCACTACAGTAACCAGTTTACTCTCTATATGTATCCCAAAACATCATGTTGTAAACCTCAAATACATAAAATAAAATGTATTGAAAAAGAAAGAAAGAAAGCTCACATATACTCAGTTTTCAGATCACCAAGTAGACAGTTCCAGGGAAAGGGGAGAAGTCTTAGATGAAGTTTAAGAATGAAGTTTCCAAATGAACAGTCTTAATTACTCAAATAAGACTGTCCCAATAATCAGATCAACAAGAATAATATGGAATGTAGTCAAGACATTTTTAAGGACAGCTTAGAGCATATTTAAAATCAATGATGAGAAAAAATATAATCGTCCCACGTTTTTATGTTCAATAAATTCAGAGTCCTCAAGAAGGTACTTCAATAGTCATTCATTTATTCACCAAACATCTGTTAAAATTCTACTAAGTGCCAGGCACTATACTAGGTATTGGAAATGCAAGAAAAAAAAAATGGCCTCAGGGACTTAAAGATGTCATCGGTGAGACAGTCATTCCTTCAGCAAATATTTACTGTTACCCACCTTGAGTCAGGCAGTGTTGTGAGTACTGGAAACCCGAGTGAAAAACACAAGCAAAATCCCTACTTGTAGAGCTTACATTGGAGGGAAGGAGACAGATAATATATGAGGTAAGTAAAATGTATAGTACGTGGGACAGGACTAAGAAAATAAAACAAAGCAGTGAAGCAGGATTGGAAGTGTAGCACGAGTAGTGCAATTTTAACTAGGTGGCCAGGAGAGGAAGTACGACTTTGGAGTTACCCAGAGAGAGTAAAGGAGCACACCATGGGGGTTTCTGGAAGGAGAGCACTCCAAGCAGACCGAGCAGTAAATCAAAGGCTTTCCTGTAGCAGGAACACCAAGGAGGCTGTGTGGCTGCAGCAGAGAAAGGGCAGGTGACAGAGGAGATGAGGTTGGAGACGTAACACGGGCCTGTTAGAGTGGGTCTGGATGGCCACCATGAGAACTTAGGCTTTTCCTCTAAGAGGGGAGTCCCTGTTTTTAAGCAGGACAGTGATGGGAATCTGACTTACATTCTGATAGGATCAGTCTTGTCACTATGACAAAGGAAGTTACAAGAAGTTGTCAGGTTCTGAGCATGTTTTTAAGGAGTCACCATTATTTGCTGTTGAATGTGAAAAAAAAAGATAAAATGTGAATAAATGAACATAGTAAAATAAAATATTATTGTGCTCTGTTAACTAAATTCTGCAAATCAAGTCTCACATAAATCCAAAGAACACTAACCTTGATCCAGCACATCGGGCCCACCCTTGCAGGACTTCATGCTGGAACTACGTGGTCTATAAGCTGCGTAGAGCACTGCTCTATACCCAATGGATGTACCACAATTTCTATATTGTGATGAGGAAACTTAGAAAATAAAATCATAGAATGTTATAGTTGAAACCTGTATGCTTTTCTTGGACCAAGTTAAACCACATGTTGGAGTATTTCTTACAGATCTCCCCAGTGTTCTGAGGTTATAAGCTCTGAACCCCTGTGTTCCTCCAATTCAAGTTTACTAAAGGCATGTGAAGATACAACTAATGAAGTTCCTCCTATTGGCTCCTTCTGTACTAGCATTAACTCAGAAGATATTCTCTGAAAGTCTCTTCAATCCTTAAGAAACTAATTTCTCAAGATAGTTGGACAAAAAGTGGCAAACAAGGGCCTCAGAGGAAAAACTTATTATGAAGTACACTGAATCTGAATTATAAATTTCTGAATACCTATTCCTAAGTCTCAAGTTATTTTCAGACATCCCTTTTTAAAAGAATCTATAAACCAGGATCATAAAATCCACAAGAATTTACATTTTAAACATGTAACCACAAGGTGGAGATCTAAAGCAAAGATTAGTTTTCATAGCAGCACTCAACTCAGTATCCAGAACTTATCTGAGATTAGAGTTCTACATGTTCTCAAGAAACTGACTTTAAAAAATCATTTTAACCTAGAAGAAAACACAGTGCTTATGTATCAGCATTCTTTTATTCTAATCCAGAAACATGTAAGGTATGAAAGTATTTGAGGAAGCTCTAAGCAGTACAACATAAGGTGGCAAAGTGGAGACGTTGACTGTATTAGCAATCTCAAGCTTTAGGTCTAAAGTAGGAAGAACAGATCATGAGTACATTTAACACAGGCTAATGTGATTATTTTAGTCCAGATATTTTATGGCTGGCAGTAAATAACTAATTCTCTTTATCCTGACAGATAGCACTGCCAGACTAGTCATTCTAAAGACTCTAAATCCTAAGTTTGACTAAAATACTCCTCTTGTTTGATTTCATTTGTATATGGTAGTGGGACTGACTTACCAAGTGAGGCCCTGGTGACAAGAGAAAACTCTTACCTCCTTTTTAGATGAGTGGGGTTTTACCAGTTCCCCAATTATACACCAAATGCATTTGTTTGATTCATAAACTGTCCTCCAGGTTTAGGCATCTAGAAATTTCATTATTTTAAAAATAATCGAAATTTCCTTAGATTTCTTTTAGTGTGAATAAGTCTTCTTCCCTATGGAAACAAACAAAACAACAATTGAAAGAGAAAATCTAGGCTAAATAATAAATAGAAAAACATGGTATGATATTTTTCTGTCTGGCTATTCTCCTTCCATGTGTCTTCACTTATCTTAGAGATCATATAACCTAAGTTAATTAGCTAGCCTCAACTTCAGCTTAAATTCTTGGCAGGGGAACTCCTTAAAGCTCCTCTGCTATTTGTGATTGTAATGAAAGAACTCGTTTGTAAAAATTGATTTTCCTCCAAGTTTACTCAGGTTCTAAGACCTACTATCTTCAATCTATGAAGAGTTTGGTTTAAAAAAAAAATCACCTACACCTTATAAAATTAAAAGGGAAGGCAAGCACAAACTCAAGTATTGTTATTATTAGGTGGGAATTTCCCCTCAGTCCTCAGCCCTGATTTATCTCCTTATACCTGCCTGTGTTGCAACCAGCTGAGGAGAGTTCCAAGTTGTTTATTTAGATAAGCATCAAAGTTTGGGATGCTGATCTGTACTTAAGAGACCTTTGATCCTGTACACCTTGATTTAGAAATCAAATTAGAACTCTAACAAGAAAGATTTTCCTCTTCCGCTCCTTTCTGGTCTCAGCGAGCCCGGAAATACCAAGAGCCAGCCTCGTGGTAGTTTGGAACTTCCGCTTCCTGTTCTGGACGAAAGCGGAAGTGGGGAAACAAGAAAATGTTAACCAAAGAGCACAATGACCTTTTGCAATCCACCACAACGTGGAGATTAAATTTAGCTCAAATGTTGCCTGTTTACTTAACCAGCGTGAGTTTATGCGACACCATTTTAAACCAAAATAAAATCTGTAGGAAACTTTCAGATCACCATGCACTGGCTGATTCGCTGGGAAACCTGAGAGAGTGAGAAACATTCCCCGGGAGTGACCTGAATGCGAGTTTGCTGTGTGAGCAGGACGGTCAGATACCAGCTTGCATAGCAATAGGGGCTGCTCAGTTTTCCATTTCTCTACGTAGCAGTACTCAGACTTTGTGTGCATCAGAATCACGTTAGAGTGAGGTTTGACTAAAAGGAGGATGGTTATCATCTAGTCTCCACATAGATGGAACCGCCTGCCACCCTCTAATGGGCATTTGGAAATGGCAGGGGTGGGAGAGGGGTCACATTGTTGAGCGGTAGGTTCTATGGGCACTCGGTAGCCAGGGGTCTGAGATACTAAACTTCCAGCCTTTGAGGGTCTTTTCATACAGTGAAGAATTATACTGCCCAAACGCCAATGAGACCCTGGGTTGAGAATTGAATCCATTTGTTTTCATGCCTCTATCATGAATCTGGATGCAGATGTTTGACACTTGGCATAGAATCCTCTCTTTGTTCTATCCATTGAATATAGTATGTGTATTTCCATGTTGTTAAAGAAAGTGTACATAAAATTCCTAGCACATTGCTTATTTTATTCTAGATAGCTGTAAGAGTTTCAGAGTTACATTGATTTGATTTATGGAAATGAATAATAGACGAGGATTAATTAATAAGATGATGTTTTCCTGGGGCTTGCCAATTAGAGTGAAAAAAAAAAAGGAAGGAGGTTGGTATAACCCGTTGTTAACTTATGAAGTTGGCCTGAAATCTGTTGGTTACCTCAGGAAAGTCCAGAATTAGATATTAGGCCACAATTTCTCATCATCTTTCCATCATCATCAGTAACATTAAACTATTGGAAAGAAACAAAGAGAAAGAAAGAAAAAGAAAGAAAGAAGGAAAGAAAGAAAGAAAGAAAGAAAGAAAGAAAGAAAGAAAGAAAGAAAGAAAGAAAATGGTAACTACATGAAGTGATGGATATGTTAATAGATTTGTTGAGATAATTTCACAATGTATATACATATATCAAAACTTCAAATTGTACATTTAAATATATGCAATTTTCATTTGTCAATTATACTTCAATAAAGCTGTGGGTGGAAACTATTCAAAGGATTATACAAAATTTTACTGAAAGTTGGGAAGGTAGAGTGCTTGCCATTGAAACACTGTGCATTAATATTTGGCCTAAGCTTTCATTTCTGTTAATGGTAGTTTCTAAGTTAAATTGATCTTTCTATAAAAATAAATCCAGTGTTAGGAATCAAAATTTGTACCAGATTTGGGGGGTTGGAATCCTTGCTCCAAAAATGCAGTTAGTATGATATTCTTGCCAGAAGCTTACCATTCTGCAATTTATTTCCTTTTTAATAGAAGAAAAGACTTCAAAGCCATTAAGTATACACATATGCTACAAGCATGTCTAAATCTAAATGTAGGAACCTCTGAACCAACTTCCACCTGATATAATTGGCAATTCTATCATTTCTATTGCTAGATAACATAAAAGTCAGGAGAAGTAAAGACTGAGAGATGACAAATTACACAAGCAAAGAATAGAGAGCTATGGAAATAAACTTTCTAAAAAACAAATGTGATCAGTTCCTATGACTTTTAGGATAAAATCCAAGTTCTTTAACACGTCCTGCAAGTCCTTTCACATTCTGACTCTTTGAAAACTAACAAATCTATTTGTACACTCATTTAAAAGCAAAGAAAAGGATGTAGAAGTATAATATTATGAAAAATAAAAGGAAAGCACTGCTCTGAGAGATGGAAAAGAATGAAGTTCTATTGTTTGTCAGTTTGTCACTGACCTGGTACAAGTTACTTCTGCCATCTGTGAAATTGTGAGGGAGACTAAGTGGTGGCTGAGATCCATGCATAGTCCTAACAGTTCGTTAATCTGCTTGGATTTCTACTTCATTGACAAGATTGCTAAGTATGTCAACAAGGCTTATGATTGATCTGTTTCACATCTTATTCTTGCTTTATGAATTGTGTCATGGATTCACATAAATTTAAGAAGTGAGTGCTAATAGTTTGAATACTGATATCTTTTTAAACTGGAAAAAGGAATTTTTGACAGTAGAAAACAAGCAGTCAAACTCATGCTCTCTTTTATTTTATTGGAACATAAGTTTTAAAAACTCCAAGTTTAGTACTTTACCCATCTGTTTCTTTGAACATTCATTTGAGAAAAATCGTTTACATTTCAATTGCGCTGCAAAAAGGGTTGTTTTGACAATGTATCACATTGAAGCAATTCAAGTTTGTGATAATTCTAAATATAAGGAAACCCAGTAGCCATTTATCAGAGGACACTTTTGGTGTCTTTCACAGGGCTATTAACATCATTTTCAGTACATGAGTTCTCCCAAAGGCTTTTTCCAAAAGAGTATGTTTCTACACAGATTTTTAAAAGAAATCCAATAAAAGTAAAGATAGCACAGCAGCAGCTATCTAGAAAAGGGAAAAAAAAAAAAGCTTCATAATTGGTCTAAAAGATTTCTTTTAGAAAGCCCGTGCTACTTAAATAAAATTCTACAAGAAGTGTCAAGGTTTCAACACCACTACACAAATGAGTAGAGCACAAAAATATAAAGTGACCGGCTCAGAATATATAATTGCTATATTGCCATTAGCTGCCCTAAATTCCATCCAAAACAATCCAGTCCCCAGAAACCAAGTTTAATCCCGAGAGGATATACTTTTGTGTAGTTCTAAAATCTGAATTCTGCATGAAACCAGATTCTTGGAGTCCCCTGGTGGCTTCCTGCTCCGCAGCTCATCTTGTTTCCCCTCCCATCTGCAGCTTCCTTTGCTGAGAACAAACACTTAGCAAAAAGCCCCAGGGTGCTGCTCACCACATGTGAAACACTGAGGCAAAATTGTGAGATTTGAACAGTGATGGTCCAATCAACTGTGCACGTTGACAAGGCACTGATGATGGAATTTTGAAGTACATGGCAGAGCTGTGTTCTGGTAGAAAAAGGAAAGAGGTCAATTTCAAGTGTAATAATTAGGATTTGTGCTCTTGGAAAAAGAGCATTAGGCAGAGTTTCACCATCACTCAAAGAGATGTTGCAGGAGGTATGGAAATTTGTGTCATGTAAGAGTGACAGAAAAAAGACATTATTGCATAAATGCCTTCCTGCTTCCATTGAGCTCAGGGGCCTTCCATTTGGCCTGATGGGCTGAGAGGAAACAGGAGAAGCCTGAAGCTTATCTGGATTTATATTAGAGGAGTCCTGGCCAGAGACAGGAAAACAGAATAGATAAGCAAAGGTTAAAAGGTGAAGGAAGGCTGGGCGCAGTGGCTCACGCCTGTAATCCTATACTCTGGGATGGCCGAGGCGGGTGGATTGCTAGAGGTCAGGAGTTCGAGACCAGCCTCAGCAAGAGCGAGACTCCCGTCTCTACTAAAAATAGAAAGAAAATATCTGGCCAACTAAAATATACATATAGAAAAAATTAGCCAGGCATGGTGGCACATGCCTGTAGTCCCAGCTACTGGGGAGGCTGAGGCAGTAGGATCACTTGAGCCCAGGAGTTTGCGGTTGCTGTGAGCTAGGCTGATGCCATGGCACTCACTCTAGCCTGGGCAATACAGCGAGACTCTGTCTCAAAAAAAAAAAAAAGGTGGCCGGGCGCGGTGGCTCACGCCTGTAATCCTAGCACTCTGGGAGGCCGAGGCGAGTGGATCGCTCAAGGTCAGGAGTTCAAGACCAGCCTGAGCAAGAGCGAGACCCCGTCTCTACTAAAAAAATAGAAAGAAATTATCTGGCCAACTAAAATATATATAGCAAAAATTAGCCGGGCATGGTGGCGCATGCCTGTAGTCCCAGCTACTCGGGAGGCTGAGGCAGGAGGATCGCTTAAGCCCAGGAGTGTGAGGTTGCTGTGAGCTAGGCTGACGCCACGGCACTCACTCTAGCCCGGGCAAAAAAGTGAGACGCTGTCTCAAAAAAAAAAAAAAAAAAAAAAGGTGAAGTAGTCAAGACAGCCTATGGGAATGGAGCTCAGGAGAGAGATTTTTGGCAGGAGAGAGACTTGGGGGAGAAAATGTGAAGAGGCTTACTATGCTAAGGGTGAGATCTGCCCCTGGAATTTTCTGGGGACATTGCAATAAACATTTACGTTCCCTGAATTAATTTTCATTGCCTGATGGTCATTGTTTTGATTGCGACACCATCTACAAGGAATCTCTTTGTCTCTAAGGCACAACTGAAAAATCACAATGTTTCCAAACGCAAATCTGATCATGTCACCCCCACCCAACCAAAGTCCTTCCAAAATTTCTCATCAGTCTGATTAGCACTGCATAATCCGATCCCTGCCTAGGTTCAGTCACACCTCCTACTATCACCTAAATTCTACACTCCGATCATAGGTAGGACGGGTTGCTCCCCAAATGCACTGTGATCTCATAGGTCTTCAGCCGTTTGCACTCACTGCTGCTCCCTCACTTGAAATGCCTCCCTACCCCACTCTTTCACGCATTCATTTATACAACACACATTTATTGAGCAGCTATTTTGTTTTAAGCACTCTGCTAGGCATTGAGTGACCAAAACAGTGAACAATGGCAATAATGACAATAACAAAACAGTGAAGGCCTTCACAGGGCATATATTCCCTTGGGTGATCTTTCATATTATTTGAAACACACTCCAATATCAACAAAACACAGCGTGTGGACCTCATCTGAATCTTGTTCCAAGCACACCATCTTTTTAAAAATATGAAGCAATAAAGTCAGAATTTGAATCTGTCTAGATATTTGGAAATATTAAGAAATTATTATTAATTTTTAGGTGAGATAAAGTATTATAATTATGGTTATTTAGTAAAAATAAGAATCTTTATCTTTTAGAGATAATACTAAAATATTCATGGTTGAAATAATAAGGAGTCTGGAATTGGATTCAAAATAGTCTATTGAGGGGTGGGGGGAAAATAGATGAAACTAGAATGGCCATGTGTGGATAGTTGTTGAATTATCTCTCTACTTTTGTATATGTTTGAAAATTTCCATAATAAGAGGTTTCAAAAAGGAAGAGAAGAAAAAAGTTAAGGTACATTTGGACTTCCTGTCCTTCAGCAAACCTTTCCTGGGGTCCTCATTCCCAAGCCCACTCCCTGAAACTCAAGGACCCTCCTGCTCTCCTAGCCACTTGGCTCACCCCATCATGACACCATTTTGTCACGGTTGGCCTATATCAGCCCCGTAAGATAGCCATTTAAGGGCAAGGACTATCTGTGTCTTTCTAATCATTCTTTCATCAGCTCCAATTACAACTCCTGGCATAAAAATAGACACTGAACATCATCTCTGCAAATGAAAAACCAGAGGCTATGAAAATCAGATTTCAATGAATGAAACATTGCATTCAAGGGAACAGAAGTTTGGTAGCTGTCTTCTCTACTGAGCAAAATGATCCGGCGGATGAAATTCCACTGGCTCAACACATATTTATTGAGTGCCCCACTGGGTGAGAGACACTGTGCTGGGGACCATATACTCCCTTTTAACAACTGTCTTCCTTCTCTGGGGTCTCCATCGAAGACTGGGAGAAGATGTAAGGGTGCCCATGCATATGTGCACACACAAAAAAAATGATTTCCTTATTGTTGGTCCCTTTAGGATCTAGTTAAAATAAACAAAAAAAGCTAGACTATAGCAGTGTAGCATTCCTTTGCTCATTTAATGTACTATTGATACACAAGATAAGATGCATTATTATTTAAAAAATGGTTGCTAGGTCATTTGAAGTTAAAGACTAAGTTAGCTGAGGATAAAACAACTTTGATTTTTCCTCTGCGGCTTATTTCCTTCCTAAGAGAGTTAAAAGACAAGCCAGGGTGGCGCTGGCCTGTAATTCCAGCTACTCAGGAGGCTGAGGCAGGAGGATCCCTTGAGGCCAGAAGTTTTAGTCTAGCCTGGGCAATAGTAGACCCCTGTCTCAAAAAAAAACAAAAACAAAAACTCAAAGCCCAATATTTTTTAAAAACCAGTCAAAGGGCAGAGTTTGGTAAGTAGTAGGTGATATGAGTCTCTATTCAACCTCTCTAAATCCCGAGTACACATAATCAAATCAACCTCATGATAAGGCTCTAGTTTTGAGATATTTTCCTCTCTTCTAGGCAGATTATCTATCTCAATTTTGAGTGAAATTACATTGTCTGCCAAGAAGAATTCCCACCAGATAAAGAGTACTTTCAAAGAATATACAATTAACTCCTTTTGTTCTTTTGTTCTAACTTTGAGCTTAACTTTATTAGGTGCTGCAGCAGTGACAACACTTTAGAACCTGTGAACATCCTGCTCAATGATGGCACAGTCCAATAGCTGAGATATTCTCCAACACATTCCATTAATAATAAGGAAAAATAGACTTTGCAAAAGCAATTAACAACCAACAGAGTATAATGCAGCAGAAGGCAGGATCTCTGTTGCAAATTCCCTAGTACACCTGTACTACGCAGGGCCAATTTTATATTATCTTCACTCTCGTAGGATCACACAGGGCATGTACCTCAAAGAAGCTGAGCCCATTACTACGGAATAAACAGGTGAATGAATCTCATAAGTTTGGACAAATGAAGCAGGCTCAAATATTAAAAGCCTATATTATATTACTAGAAGATTGTACATACAGAGTTTTATTATTCTAAGAATATACTAAAGCCAAAAAAAATGTATCTTGATAAAAGATTTTGGAAGAACTTCTTTAATGGTAGCCAAAATAATATTTTGATCAATTATATGAATGTAAATAATATTTATAAATATTCAAGTGTGTGTTCAAAATATTTACATAATTTATAGTAGTAATTTTCCTTATCTATTATATTAAACCAAAAGAACTACCTAGCACTTCCTGAGTTTCAGTGTTCTCTAACATAAGGGATGGCATCCAGTTGCTGAAGCCAGAAACCTGGCTCGAACTCTATCTTGGACTCTATGTATGTATATTCTTCTAGTAATATAATATAAGCTTTTAATATTTGACCCTGCTTCATTATGAGATTCATTCACTTGTTCATCCTCCTGGCCTCATTCACCTAGTGGCCAAAATGTATTGTCTCTATGATTTAACTAACTATCTATTCCTCTTGTCTGTCTGGAAAACTTCCACATTTCCTTCCAGTTCACAATTCTCTGTAGCCTAACCTGACTCTCTCAGACAGGTTTAGGTAAGCCTTCCTAATATCTAATATACCTTAGCCATATTATAGCACATTATTATATCATAATATTATAATTATTTGAACCTCTTCTCCCTTAGGAAGGGTGGATCAGAGCCAATTCAGGCTGAATATATTGGTGGGGCAAACCCAAGCCAACATCCACAAGAGGGAGCCATAAATCAGGAATCAGAGATCAGAACAAACACTAGCTCCAAGAGATCATATTAAAATGGTAACTGGAAGGCTGAGCTAAGTAAGATCTGGGAAATGGGGGAAAGGACAGAAATGAGAACAGGTTAGCTAAAGGAAGACCACCCAGAATAATTGCCACAAACACTGGTGGATCTGAGACTGACTTTTACTTATGGGAGTTCTGGTGCATGGAGAATATTAAGCTATCTCAACACAGCCAAGTCAAGGCAATCAGTCAGGATGTTATACTTATGTGCCAAACGGATGGTCAACTATTTGGGAGGGTACAGGTGTGAGCTCCTCTTCCAGGTAAGAGGAATCCCAGGGCTTTGGCTCAGCTGGGATTCCAGAGCTGAAAGCACAGAGGGAATGAGTGTGTGGGGCAGGCTGGTTGCCTTGGGTAATAACAGAGAGTAAGAGACATCTACAGCTCAGGGCTCAGGGAACGGGTGGAAGGAACTAAAGAGGCTTCAAAGCACTCATTCATTTATTCAACAAGTGCTTAATGTGTGCCAAGCACTGTGCCGGGGCTCCAGGACCTCATGGTGAAAGAGTCTTTACAGGTGAGAGAGTGTTACAGAAGGGAAGAATAGGGTTTTCAAGAGAATGTGCATCAGGGATTATTAATCTTGTCACTAAATTTAAGGAAAGGATGGAGACAAGAATGAGATCCGAACAAAGAGCAGGAGCAAAGAGCCTGTGAACCGATCAGAAGTGCCAGTGGAGTTCAGGAAACCAGCCCGGGAAGATGGGCTGACATAGCACTACACACGGGAAAGCATGTCCTTCTGGTGGCTGAGCCCAAGGGCAGAGCAGGTGAGGTGTTGAATTTGTTTAGAGAGGAGAGAAAGAGTCTTGGACAGAAGTTTACCTCTAGGCTGTGGCAAGTACACAGTGGGCGATAAAACATTTGTTGAGCAACTTAATAAATGATGAATGAATGACAAATTAATGAATATGCCTATTCTAGTCTTCACATTGTTTGACTTGATTTAGTTTGATCCTTGAGTATTTTAAAAGCAATAATTCTTATACACATCTGTACTGACTGCCTCGTTTGTATATAACCTAGCACCTTTTCTCTACTACCCTGTTTCCTCTCCTGTTCCTTCTGACTCTCCTTGAACATTACAGAGCTTTTTGAATGTCATGAACCAAAGCAGAGAAAGGGAGTGAAGCTGAGCAATCAAGGTGGATACTTTTGGGCGAGTGATAGCAACAGACTTGACGCAGAAACGATCCATTGTTTCAGGTTTTCATTTGGCTCTGGAATCCTGTCTGTACCATGGGTACAGTAAACATTGATTAATCCTCATTTTATTTTGCCAGTGGAGAAACTATCCAAGTGGTTTAGAGTTCACGGCTAAATGAAATGCTATTTGGGCTCTTGCTGAAGCCTAGTGAGGATGTTATGTACCAAAGGAAGAAGGTTAGAGGAACAGTGAGGCCACTGGATGCTTTGGAGCACGTATTGTCTTCCCACTCACCGTGCCAAGGTGGGTGTGTACGCTAGGTCCTTCCAGTGGGTCTGGAGCTGCGTCCTCATGTCCTTGGCTGGGTTACTGAGAATCTGTCAGCTCAATCTCCCCACCCCTGGGGGGGATCACATGAGGAAGTTCAATCAAGGTCAAGGAGGCTTGTTTTCTCTTCCTCTTCGATGGATTTACTCTATAAACGTATTTGTTCTGCCAAATGGAAGGAAATCCTCATTGTCTTTTCACACTTGGGCTTCCCTAACGCAAGCACTATCTTAGGAGTTGTGACTCAGTCACAAACTTATTTTACACAGGTATTTGTTATTTCCTGGAATGGTGACAGGATCAAGGCCTGAAACAGTTTGTGAGAATTTTTGGACATATAAGGTGTTTACCAGGATTGATGGTGGTGTTTTGAAGTAGATTTTACTCCTTTTCAGTTCTGTTATTCTCTAAGGATATTAACCATGTTGCCTGGAAATTCATCACAAAAATGACTTAATAATGAAACTGTCAGAAGAGCAAAATGTTAGTAAGCCCCAGTTCATAATCTGGCCTGTGTCTAGTAATATTTAATGTTTCAAAATTTTAGGATTATTAAAAATAGATATTCCTAAAGTTGCAATAAACCTTTATCTGTTTCTTTGGACAATTGAAAGGATGCCATATGTTATTTGGCTCTCAAAGGAACTTTAATCAGAAAAATGCTATTTAGAGAAAAAGTACCCATAAAAATCATAGAATTATAAAATAATAGGGTGAAAATGGCCTTAAAGATCAGTGCAATAATCAATACAGTCCTGCTGCTTTGCAAATGAGGAAGCTAAGGCTCTTTAGATTATATGATGTGTATATGATGACAAAATTCATGAGTGGAGAGCCAGGAAGGACATAAACATGGGTTCTCTATTCCCCAAAGTACAGGCTGTGTTACAGAAAATTCTAGGCCACTGCACATCCTCCCTTTCAAAACTGCACATTTAGTAATACATGTTTTGCATTAAAATTTCAAGCTAGTATCCAGATTGAAGGATGTGTCTCAATTTATTTCCTTGAACATTTCCAACAGGGTTTTTTTTTTAGTTTCTTACATTGCATTTGGCCTTTATTCTCAACTCAAAAGCTTAGTATGAATGCAAAGCTTTTGGATTTTTCAAAAGATGGAGATTTCCTTTTCATCTGAGATCTTAGATCTCCCTCAGATCTTCTTTTGTCTTAGCTAGTTTGATTTTCCTATTTTAAACTCTTTTATTTTCTTTCAACTAAGGAAGTGTGTTCATCCTGTACCTTCTTACGTCTTGATATTGTTACATCTTGTTTTATTTAGCCATAAAAGTCCAAATGCAATTTCACACCTAATAAGAAAGGAGGCACAATTGGAAAACAATTTTGTTAAATTGAGCAGTACTTCTAAGAAAATTGTAGGAAATGTGAATTCTCTGATTGTGAGCTATACACTCGTTAGTACTGCAAGAGAACTACCACCTTCCCTAAAGTCCACCATCACGTCCTTTCACCAAGGTAAAGTATGGTCATCTCCTTGCATTTTTGAAGACAGTAAATATATATCAATTAAATTAGAAAGATGAAGATTATTAGAGTGAAGGTTTTATTTCTCCAGGCTGACTATAGCTCAAGTGAATGAATATTAAATGAAAATTATTAAAGAATTTAAAATTCAAATTTGAAGGTTTTATTTCTCCAGGCTTACTACAGCTCCAAAGAATGAATATTAAATGAAACTTATTAAAGAATTTAAAATTAAAATCTGTTTTGTATTCTCGAGAAGTTCATCAAAAATAAATGCTGACATACCATCCAACAGGTTCAAAGCACTTCCTGTTTGGTAAAAAAGAGACCTAATGTTCTGTATAATCATGCTGTCTTAAAAAGAGAAAAGAGTTCAATTTTACAGAAAGTGTTTCCCTTCTGCCCTAGGAGTTAAAAGGAGGGGAGGAAAAACCCAAGTTGTTGGGTGGAAAAATAATTATTGTAGTATCAGAATTAACTTTGGCTACAAACAGTATTGGTACACTTTATGTCTAAAGTGGTATCATTAGAATTGCTATAATGGATGAATAATTATTTTGCAACGTAACTATGTATTTTGCCAAAATAATTCCCTTATGTAAGGCAAAAATGAACAAGTTTGATTTAAAAAAGGGACTCATGACCACCTGCCACTTTAAAAATCCAGTGACATGCATACCTATTATTCAGAGATTAGTGCTGCCCTCTAGATCTCTGTTTTTATTCTCCACCTTTGTCAACCAACCCACTTTATGGCTATTAAGTCCATAAAGCTTCTGAATCCTCTACAGCTCATCTCATCACAAAAGCTAACCACCTGACATGCAGGGCTGGTTGTGTGAAAATCCAACAATCCCTCCCCAAGACCGTGATGACCTGAGTCAACAGTGAACACATTAGTGAAATACAATTGCTGGTTTATGGAGTAATTCCAGTTAGCCACTGAGCACGAGGCATCTTCTGATTCTTCCATTGTTTAAAGATTCATTCAATTTGTTTGCCAGTAAGCCAAGTGGACAAAAAAGATGAGGCAATAAAATCATGAGTTGATCTGTCTGCCTAAAATAACTCCCATTATATTTAAAAAAAAAACACTTAATATTAACTCAGTTTTTGCTTTAATAAAACCTATCTAGAAAGAAACTTTGAGCTGTAACAAGTAACATTCTTCAAACTATAAAAAATGGCTAAAACTCTTTATATCAAAAACTTTTATTGACCTATAGGACAGTCTAGATTCCTTGAAAGAAAAAAAAAAACCTCTAAAAAGGTAAAATAAAGGTATACCACCACCATCTTCAACAAAGTGAAAAAATACTTTTTTAAAAAACAAAATAATTAAATTAAAGGCTAGGTGAGACTCCAAAAGGCATCTCGCCTCCCCTTCATCCCACATTTGATGGAAAAATTGGGGACCAGGTGGATCAACTGATTTAAACACAGGTCAGTGGCTATTATAGAAATAAACTAGAAGTAGACTAATGGTCACCTAAATCTCTCTTCTCTGCTCTTTCCCTGTAGGCCAGAGCTCACTGTCATCCTCCTGCCTCCCCTTTTAGGAACCTTTCGACTATCCCCCCTTGGTACAAGTGCCTAATTGCTGTCCTGTTCCTAAAGAATCTGACTTTTTCAGTTCACTGTTAGGTTTGGCAAATAATCTCTTACACCAAAATGTAGCCATGGCATATTAATAGATATTACCTAACAAACGGGGTCTCTTATCAAATTAGTTTGGGAAATTCTAGGTTAAACAAAGGTTTCTTTTCTGTGGGACTGTTTCAGGCCTTTAATATACTGTGAGTCTTCAGATAAGCATATCTCAGGCTTATTTGATTACGGCATGACAAAGCATATATGGCAGACTCTAATAAAATGAAACATAATTTGAGAAACACTCTGACATAAGCTAATTCCTAATGAGCTTAACTCAGACATGTCCTCTCCAGAAATATGGATACTTCTTATAATCATGAATAAAATGAATGATCGTACTGAAAATTTAAAATTCATAATAGAAAATTAAACTGACCTCTATTCATACTAGCCAATCATAAGAAGATAGCTAGAGTATTTGCACTTAAAAATAGACTTTTGGAAGATTAAAAAGGCTTTAAGATGTGAAGGAGTTATAAGATGGCATCTCCTATGCCATGAAATGAGATGCTGAGAGTGGAGGACAGGGACACTCTACCAGTTAACATCAGATGACTTCACATCTGTATCCACTTCCTTGTAAAGCTGATCCTAATAATAGAGATGCCATTTATCCAACACTTGCCACATGCTCCGCTGTGCTAAGAACTTTGTTTACACCAACCCTCTAAGGTAGAGCCTATTACAACTCAAACCTAAGTTGGTCTAGTTTCAAGGACTATGCTATTAACCTCACTAGACACACCTTCCCCAGCCTACCACAGTTACCAAAATTCTAATAATCAACTCTGCTTTTTCTTTCATACTTTAATCCCAGAAAGTGCCAGAATTTAAGCCAGAATTCTGCCTATATTTCAAAACCATTTCCCTCTGCTTGCTTGAAGGAGAGATAACAGCTGCTGCTTGCTTGAAATTTTGCTTAACAGCAATTGCAATATATTCTCAGGGTTTATTACCATCATTCCTTATCACTGTGCACTTTGACAGAAGAATTGACACCACCACCAATATATTGCTCATTTTTAGGTGCATAGTTTTAAATGGAACATGCAGTCTAAATAAGAATGAAGCAGAACGACAGAGAATAAGAATTTATCTTCCTGTTCAATGACTGTCTACCATTTAAAATTTTTTTAAATACAATCTAAAAAGATTGGTAAAAAGACACTACTGCTGAATATTTCTTTCCAGTCTCTGATTAAGGAAGACAGTAACCTTTATCCCTGAAGAGTTGTGACAATGTAAACATAAAACATTTATCTAGCATTTGGTCAAAAAGACAAGCACATATAAAAGTCATTGGAATGTGCTAAATCACAATCATAACCATAACAATAGAAAAGTGAGAAAAAACTTGTCAGAGCTGATGGCCCTGCGTTTGTATGGGTGGAGAGGCACAGAGAGGGTGTATTGCTCTTCATGTATCTTGAGCAAATGTTTGCTTCGGTCTATTTTTGCTTCCTCTCTCACTTCCTACTAAACATGTCACACTAGAATCAGTCATGTCAATATTTAAGGGACTCATTTAGCAGCTGCATTGTCTCTACTTCCTGTAATCACTGAACATGCATATGTGGCTGATTTCCACTTGCAAAGTAAGTTTTAAACATAGTTACCCCCATCCTTAGGCCCTCTTCCCCCAATCAACCTCCACATTTTCAAATCAAACCACTTCTAATAATGGTTCATCAGTTCTGAAATTCTACTTTGTCTATATTCACACTCAGTGTTTCAAATAAGCTGAAGGAAAATATAAAATTAATTCAACTTACTGACTTTCTGAATCAGATCTCTCCAGTGGTAAACACTGGGCCGCTGAATTTTTTTATATTTTTTATATATTTATATTTTTATATTCCTTCCCTTATTTAGAACCCATATTAATGAGATATTTAACATTCTGGATTGACTATTAAAATGTTTTTCTTATTGTTCTTTTTTTTTTTTTTTTTTAAATAGGCAGGGCAGTGCTCTGCTGCCCAGGCTGGAGTGCAGTAACCTGATCACAGCTCACTGTAACCTCGAGTTCCTGGGCTCAAGAGATCTTCCTGCCTCAGCCTAGACTACAGGCTAATTTTTTCTTCTTTTTTTGTAGAGACAGGATCTTGCTATGTTGCCCAGGCTGATCTTGAACTCCTGGCTGAAACAATTCTCTGAAAGCTCTTGGATTACGGGTATGAGTCACCACAC
This sequence comes from Lemur catta, assembly GCF_020740605.2. Lineage (NCBI taxonomy): Eukaryota > Metazoa > Chordata > Mammalia > Primates > Lemuridae > Lemur > Lemur catta. The sequence continues at coordinate 20,976,457 of NC_059150.1, read as the reverse complement.
CAGCGTCTTATTGATCTTTTTTTTTTTCTGCTGTATAGAAAGTGCCTCAATTTTATCATCCAGACTTTCCACTGAATTCTTACTATAGCATCATACTTTTGGTGTCCAAGATCTCTTTTCTGTTCTCTTTTTTTGTTTTTTTTTTGAGACAGAGTCTCGGTCTGTTGCCCGGGCTAGAGTGAGTGCCGTGGTGTCAGCCTAGCTCATGGCAACCTCAAACTCCTGGGCTTAAGCGATCCTACTGCCTCAGCCTCCTGAGTAGCTGGGACTAGAGGCATGCGCCACCATGCCCGGCTAATTTTTTCTATGTATATTTTTAGTTGGCCAGATAATTTCTTTCTATTTTTAGTAGAGACGGGGTCTCGCTCTTGCTCAGGCTGGTCTTGAACTCCTGACCTCGAGCGATCCACCTGCCTCAGCCTCCCAGAGTGCTAGGATTACAGGCGTGAGCCACAGCACCCTGCCTCTGTTCTCTTAATATTTCATTTTTCATAGTACCCTGCTCTTTTTTTCATATGTACAACATTCTTTTCTCTCCAAGGATGTTGAAATTACTGTTCCTTTGAGGTTTTCTCTTTCACCTTGTGTTATCTCCAGTGAAATCATGGAGATTTCAAAGCAGAGTTTCTTTATTCCTTGTTTGTCCTGTGGTCTCTCTTGAATAGGGGAAGCTTTCTTCAAATATATGATGGGGAGTGCAGTGAAGGCTTCAGTTTTCCCCATTCCCCATTTCAGCCCACTGCCATGTGACTTTGCAGTTCCTCTCATTAAAGAGGCAGAATCTGTTTCTGAACTCTTGAATCTGGGCCATTCTTATGACTTCCTGTAGCCAATAAAATTTAATAGACGTAAGTATGTGCCAATTCTGAGCCTAGGCCTCAAGAAACCTTGCCTGCATATTTCTACTTGTGCTCTCTCTTGCACCTTCACCACCCCCATAAACCATGCCCAGGCATGAAACAGAGCCCAGTTGCCCCTATTATTCAAGCTAAGTCTACCCTAGACCAGCCACGGCCAGCCAACCCCCAGACATAAGATCAACTCCAGCCGAGACCAAGCATAGAGCAACAGAGCAAGCCACCCTAGACAATAAATGTTTCTTAAGTATGTCCCTGAGATTTTGTGGTTGTTTGTTACACAGTATTATCAGGGCAATAGACAGCTGATACAGAGAGGTGATTATGCTTATGAAAAATCATAAAAACCCCTGAAGGGTCTTGAAAGGGGAAGAACATGATTTGATTTGCATTTTGGAAAAGTAACTCTGGCTACAATAGGTAGGTTCTCTTGAGAGTAGAATCTCTTGTGAGAGATGATGAATGCCTGAATGAAGGCAACATCAGTGAGGATGGTAAGGGGAGGACAAATACTTGAAATGCCAAAGAGGTAGACATTATAGCTTATGGTAACCGGTTGGCTGTGGGAGGAGAGGGAGAGGAAAGATTTCAGTATGTTTCTCAGATGTGGGATTTTGAGGCCACGAAATGAACTAAACTAGGTTCAGGGAGGAAATATATTAAGTTCAGTTGTGCTATATTGAATTTGAATCCCTACGGGACATTCTGGTAGAATGTTGGGTAGTCGATTTTCTGCATAGGTCTGGAGGTCAGGGTTCAGCTCAGGTTTTGTGATAGCAATACTAATTTAGGAAACCACAGTATACGGATGGTAAACAGAGCTGTGAGTTTGGATGAAATCACCCAGGGGCAGGGTACATATTAAGAAGAGAGTCAGAGACAGAAGACTGGGTGTAAATAATGTTTAAGGTGCTTGCTGAGAATGGAGGGACAGCAAAGGGGGGGGATATGGGGGATATTGAGGAACACAAGGAGAATCAGGTATCTCAAAGCCAGAGGAACGTTTTAGAAAGAGAAGAATCAATGGTATCTCTTTGGTGTGAGCTGTGCCTTTCCCATTAACAATACACGCCTATCAAAATTTTAGAATCAGAAAGGGATTTAAAGACCAAGAACTCAACATGGCGGCGACATCTACAGTTATTCTTCAAACTAAATAAATAATTTTGTACGAGTTGGCCCCTGTGAATCAGATAGCAAAGTTAAAATATTTCTGCAAATAATTAAAAGAATCATCTCAAAAACTATAGAATCACTTTTAAGTCCCATGAAATTTAAGAGAGAAAAGGAGAATTATGCTTAACACCCACAATAAATTCTTTTTTTTTTCTCATTTCAGGTGGCTTTCTCTAGAGAGCACTCGAGCAGATGTTCAGTGAACACGAAGGTCATCTCTCTCTAGTGCAGAGCACTTCGGTTGTCTGATTATTTATAACTTGTCATTCACATCAGCTGATTTAAAAACAACCTGGGAAGCATTTAGGCCAAATGTGAAGGGACTTCAAGGAGCCTGCATGTTTTGATCTTCTTTCGCAGTGGCTCCACTTTAATCTCATCCTTCTGCAGGACAGAGATTAAACACAGCTAAATTAGTCTGCTCTTAGGGTTGTTTTATTCTGTTTAATGTATACTCCTGAAAAACTTCTTTTATGACCTTCCCTTTAAAAAGGAGTGTGAAAGTAACACTCCCAGAATGTAAGGAAACCCATCCTGCTATTTAGAAGTCATTCAAATTGGGAATTTCTTGAACAATGCGGTCTAAGTTGCACAGCTATCACTGTAGTCTAAATTATTACTGCTTTTACCAACGCAGTAAATATCAAGAGGACAGTGGACTCTACAAGTGATCAACCGAGGTTCCTTTTAGGTCTCCTACCTTAAGGAATCTTCCTGAGGAAGGACACTAGAGCAGCTACTCTAACCACCGGAGGGGGCCATTTCATCAGTTTCAAGCCTGACTATACTTAAACCAGACTAGTTTTTGACATCAGCGGGCTTCCCACCTAGTGGTGAAAAGGGCTTGCCTACCAGTTTCAAATGAGAAGAGCTAGGAGCTAGAACCTTTCCTTTATCGGGGCTTGTGTTGAGGGGGTGCCTCAAACCTTGATCACCCCTGTGAGGACTGGAAGGATTCTGGCAGGGGTGCAGGGGGTCCACAAGCAACTCATCCACACCTCCAGCAGCTGTTTGTGTCCTATGATAGGCCCTGTCCCCAAGTGCCAGTCGCTCTCCCACGAATACACTAACACGCTGCTACGCTGCAATACTAGGCATGTTCTTTGTGTGAAATTTCCCTACAAGAAGCTCACAAACCTTTGGGGCAGGTAGAGAGGGATTCTGTTTTAAATTTACTCACATTATTTCGCCAGCACACATCTTTGGAGATATTGGGAATTCAGAACAGGTGCTTTTAGTCAGAGCCTATCTGTGCCTGTTTCTGTGGCCAAGAACAAAAGCCCAATTCAAACTAGTTCAGTAAGGATAGACATTTCTTGGATCACATCAAAGAAAGGCCCAGAAGAACACTCCGTTCAGAAACAGCTGGCTTCGGAATTTGCTGTCTTGAGGATGCTGTTGCTCCTTCCCCATCTCTTGGCTCTCCTTTGTGTGTCGACCGTAATGTCAGGTAGACCCTCCTCTTCTTGGGGTAGCAGGTTGGCCCAGCCAGCTCCAGGTTTAAATGGCTCTTATATTCCCATTGATCATATTGGGCACAGAAAAAAAAAAAAAAAAGAGTAAATGGCTTTTATGTCCCAGGGATCCCTGCAAAAGGAGGGAGCCTCTTTTCCAATAGCTCCAGGAAAATTCTAGGCCCCAACATAGCTCGGCTTACCTTGGGATGTGCATCAGTCTCTGTGAGCTCAGCCAGGCCTGAGTCCTGAGCCCTCCCATGGCTACCACCTCTGCAAAGCCTGCGGAGAAAGAGGGGCAGTGGTGTGGCTGGTGAAGTGGACAGTGTGGAGTTCGAATGAGGAGGAACTGGTCTCCAAAAAGTTAAAAAAAAAAAAAGAAAGAAAAAGAAAAAAGATTATTCCTGGAGGAAGGAAAGAATGCTAGCTATACTGAAAAGCCCTACATCTCTTACAGTTTATAAAGCACTTACAGCAGTGCTTGCAGCGTTACAGTCATTTTAAAAATAGTAGCTGAAAGAATTATTAAAGGAATAATAATGATCTCGATGATAATATTTCTGAGACCCAAATAGATGATGAAGATCAGATCGCTGCTAGGTATTTCAGCATAGAAAGCATCGTCCTTCATACGACTTAGTATTTGATCTATTTAATGGCAAACTTGGATGTAAACGATGTCAGTGCTACACAATTATTAATGAGAAATAATGAAAGGACAAAGAAAGCGTATCAGGGGACTCAATAACGTGGGCATTTAAGAACAATAAATAATTCTGTGTTCTAGCAAATGGGTAGTTGAATGGGCACTCGAGAAACCTGGTTCCTGTTCCTGCTGCAGCCACCACAATGTGACACTGGGTAAATCTGCATCCCATTCACCCCTGAGCAGAAATGCCTGCTCCGGGCCCATCACAGGCCACTGCCAGGCACTGGGCATTTGCCCGGGCTGTCTCCCAGCCTGCAGTGCGCTTCCCCTCCTCTCTGGCCATGCCCCTGTGGTGTGAATACTGCCCCGGCTCTCACTGGCTCCTCTGTCTCATAGCACGTTGTCAGGCACGTACAGTTACTGGCAAAACCAGAAAACTCTTACTTTGTAGAATTCTCCATTTTGACACTTAATCTTGCTCCTTTATTTTATCCCCTGTACATTTTTCATGGTATACATTTTTTACTTCTACCCCCTTGCAAGTTATGTTTGGTGACTCTGAAGTACCTGTGCAGCTTTTTGGACACGCTGTACTTTATCTTCTCTTTGCAAAACCACTTCTCAAATATGGGACGGGACCCTGAGCTCTGCCACCCCTTTCCCCACTCTCACTCTTCACCTGGCCACCTCCTAATTGTCCTGCTTAGTTTAAATGTCCTCTCTCCTGACAAGCCTTCCATTACCCTAAAGGTTAGGACAGGTGTCCCCTGTAGTTTTCCAGCGCCTTTTTGGCAGTGCAGGTATGCATTTTGCCTTTGTGAATATTATCAATGCAAAAATCTTCAACAAGCCTTTGATCTACTTAGCAAGTTGAAAATAGCTCAGGAAAAAATTAGAGAGCAATTTAAGCCTAAATGGCTTTGTACTCACTGAAAGTACATGAGGAGTTCAACAAAGGGGAAAATTGAGAAAGGTTTCAGGGAATGGGAATGGTGTGTTTTATTCATCACAGTATACTTAACCCCGTGCTCAGTACCGAGAACAGATAGAATGCCAGATGTCAGTACCTATACAAATAGAGTAATCTGGACTTGGACAAATGCCTGAGGGATGGAGGAAAGGAGGGAACATCTAATAAAGTGCTAGGCATGAACTGAATTAGAACACACAGGCTGAGTAGATTATTGTTGTACCTGGTTTGAATCTCTTATAAAACTAGGTGTATTATACAATCCTTGCTTTAAGGCAGAGGTAAACAAGCACCTTTTAAGAAGAGGGTAAAAAGGAGAAGGAAAGGAAGTGGAGATTTGTCACAGAGAGGGTGAGGGACATAAGAATGAACCACATCTACAGAGTAGGGTGTTTTATAGTTTTATGGTTTTATTCCTAGAATGTCTAAGAACACTTATCTCACACCGAAGTCTGATATTGTCTGCAATGCATTCTGTTTTAAAGAAGAATTGTTTTTAATCAAGTCAAATGCTTTAAACTTTGATCAAGGACGGAGGAATCATATAGCTTTTATCCTATTCTAAAGAGCATCTCTCAGACAAATCCGAGATGTATTTTCTAGAAAACAGAAAACAATACATTAGTGGCATGAACAGTAATAGAGAGTTTTGGGTGCTCTATTGTTCATCAGGCCACCGGTCTGTGTGTATCAGTTGTAATGAGTCACCCTGCAGGAACTGAATACACTCTGGGAATGACTCTGAAGTGCTGTACCCAGGGAATCTAATAATGAAACTTGAAGCAACTGTGTAAGAGGAACAGGAAAACAACCCAAGCTGTTATCTCTTATTGAGTTTATTTTCTCGTAGAGAATCCTGAGAAAACAAAAGACATTTTGTTTGAAGTGTTTTTGCCTTCTTCAAGTCTGAGGGGGAAAAAAGATTCCCTTTGAAGTACTTTCAAGTTAAACATTGTGAAGCCTATTTCTTCCTTTATGTCTGAAATATTTACTAATTCTGTAGTTGGACGATGTTGTCTTTCAAAAAGATATTTAATTAGAATCTACTTGTGCCTGGAGCTAGGCATTGCGGAGGACACAAGAGAAATAAAATTGCAACAACATCGCCTGGGAAGTGGTAAGAAATGCACGTTCTCAGGGTCCACTCCAGACCTTATGAATCAGAATGTGCATTTTAGCCAGATTCCAGTTGATTTCTATGTTGAATTAATTTAATTAAGAAGCAATGTTATGACTGCATATTGGAGTATTGGAGTCACATGGGTTTTATTTGGTTTTTGTTTTTGTTTTTTAGTTCTGTTGCCTAGATCCCAGTCCTAGATATTCCTATTTAATTTGTGTGGGGTGCAGCCTGGGCATCAGGATTTTTCCAAAGAGCCCCAGGTGATTCTCATATGCAAGTGTTTAAGAACCACTGCCCTGGACTCAGGAAGGCTACCCAGTCCTTTTCATTCTTGTTGCAGCCGAGGACCCTTGTTGTAGCCTATGCTCTTGCTAAAATGCACGTTCTTTTTCTGTAGATATTTGAGACAAAGTCTCACTCTGTACCCTGGATAGAATGCAGTAGTGGCATCATCATAGCTCACTGCAGCCTCAAACTCTTGGGCTCAAGCGATCCTCCTGCTTCAACCTTCTGAGTAGCTGAGACTAACTACAGGCACGAGCCACCACACCTGGTTAATTTTTCTTTTTGTAGAGACTCTTGCTCAAGCTGGTCTCCAACTCCTGAGCTCAAGCAATTCTCCTACCTTGGCCTCCCAGAGTGCAAGGAGTACAGGTGATGGCCACCCCACCCAGCCTAAAATGCAGGTTCTAATTCATTTGATCTGAGATGGATCCTGAGATTTGTTCTCTAACCACTTCCCCGGTGATGTTGATGTGATTTTATTGCTCTTGTACCCTCCACAATGCCTAGATTTAGGCACAGGTAAATGTTCATTACAAAATAACTCAAGGGCCCACCTTTTTTCCCCAGTATAGAGATAATTGTATTTTATAGCTACTTTTCACGTTTTTTTTTTTTTAAATGACAGCACAAACTCAAACCCCTAAGGAATCATAAAAAGGAAAATTAATGTTAACTTAAATGGTAGCAGCCTGGTATGGGTTGAACTGTGTCCTCCAAAAAGATATGTTGAAGTCCCGACCCCTGGAACCTCAGAATGTGATCTGATTTGAAAATAGATGTACTTGCAGAGATAAGTTGCAGATACAGTTAGTTAAGGCGAGGCCATACTGGCATAGCATGGGCCCTCAATCCAATGTGTCCCTGAGGAGAGGAGAAGCAGCACAGCGACAAGCACACTCTGGGCCATGTGACAATGAAGGCAGAGATCGTAGTGATGTATCTAAGAGCCAAAGAATGTCAGAAGCTAAGGAACCACCAGAAGCTAAGACGCAGCAAAGAAAGATTCTTCCGTAGAGGCTTCAGAGAAAGCATGGCCCAGCTGACCCCTTGATTTCAAACCTTTAGCCTCCAGAGCTGGGAGAGAATTTATTTCTGTTGTTTTAAGCCACCCAGTTTGCAGTCATTTGTTATGACAGCCCGAAATACACCCTTAATACTTATTTCATAGGCCAGAGGTTTTTGTTGTTTCGTTTTGTTTTATTTTGTTGCATCCGGGACGTGCAGGCCACTGCCTGTTTATAAAAACTAAACCCATCTACCCAGAGCTACCTCAAAGTTGGTGAATCATTTCCCATCACATACAGCAAGGGAAGGAATGATAAAGTAAGGGAAAAAATAAATGAATGGAAAGAGTTCTCCTGAAAAAAAAAAATGAAGGAAAGGCAGAGAGTTAATACCCAAAGGAGGAAAAGAGAACACACAGACACTTACAGAGTTTATTATTATGAATAATCTTAAATTAGACGGAAGGCACAAACGTTTTCAGAAATGAAGTTATCCTTTAACAGAAACACACTGCTTTGTGGTCATACTGATTTAGACTTAAATCTTAGCAACATAGGTGTGATTTTAAAGAAGTCATACAGCATTCATGACCCTGTAAAATGGAAATGTTACTGATAACACTTTCCGAAAAAGATTGGTGTGAGGATTATCAAGGGCAGAGCAACCTGTCACTAAATGGTAACTGTTATTCCCAGAAGACAGAAGAAAGGGCATTGAGCATAAATTACTTCAAGAAGCTCCTCTCTAGTCCCCTTTCATGGATTGCAAAATTAATACTTCTATCAGTTCAGCTAAGTGCCACCTTGAGCCCAACCCAGGAGAGAAAATATGAAATTGGTTAAATAAAAATTATGATAGCAACAGCAGCAGATAGCAGCTGCACAGGGGAGGGACCCTGGAGCTGCTGGCCTGGGCCGGTGTGCTCAAGCCTGGGACACAGGCCAGGCACGGGGGACTGGTGCCTAGGGGGAGAGAAAGGTTTTTCAAAGGGGGTACAGGGTCCATGAGCAGTGACACTGCAAACAACCTTCCCTTCACGATTTCCCCTGGGCCTTCAGTAAATAGAACATGTTTCCTTTCAGTGGATTCAAAAACATGTCTCATCTGGTTATTAACCTTTTCTAATACGTATGCCTGAGAAAGGCCACAATTGCTGAAAACTTTGTTATGTATATATTTTGTACAGAAAAAAAGAATAAATGAAGTCAAACTTGCTTTCAACCTTTATTGTTGAACTTCAAAATGAGACTAAATTAAGTCTAAATTTATCATATTTTCAAACCAAGTAAAATTCAGTACAAGCCAGTGTTTTGTTTTTTTAAAAGTTTATTGGACAAGAAGAGAAAAAAGTCGTAAAGTTTATCCTACTAGACACAAAAATAAGAATTTAATTTCCAATAAGGATACTACATCTGTCCCTCTAGGATTTTGTTTTGTTTGTGTGTTTGTTTGTTTACTTATTTAGTGACAAGAATTCCTAAACTACTACCAAGCAGATGAATAACTATAAAATTTATTTAACCTGGAATGTTATTCTAGAATTATTTGATTTCCTGGGTAACAGGAAGAATATTGTTTATTTATCAGATTAGGGAGAAATTTATTTTCTTGACCCATTTGCTCACACCTGTATTCTAGATTCTTTCTGTTTTATTGTGATTTATCTCTTTACAGGGCTGACTACCTATAAAATCCTGAAGAATAGGAATTACCTGATTCATGATTATATTCTCAGGTCCTTGTAGTGTCTCAATACATCTTTGTTGAATGAACTAAATATAAAACTGTGAGCTACACCTTAATGTGCGCTGGGAAAATGCAAGACAAGAAACCTGATATAGTGGACATTTATCAATTTTTTGATTTCCAATCATCTATATTTCCTTCATATGTTTAAAGAATGTCCCTCTGTTAAAAGCTACTCCCTTCCCTGAGCCCCTTGTCACCCAATCTCCCTATCAGACACACCTTCTGAATTGAAACGTCATGATACTGACAAGCTGTGACACTAGGGAATCCAGCATGTTGGTGGCAGCTGCAACATCCATTTTCCAAGGGAGTGGTGCCACAAGCATCCTCTACCCCACTGGGCGCAGAGGTTGTCGGTTATTCCATCGGGGACCTCCCAGGGCTGGGAGTGAAACGTGCCGTCTGCGGCCCAGTGTCCCTGCCTTCTTCTCCTTTCTGATCCTGGCTCTGGAGCCCTCCTGGGGGTGCGAACTGCCAGCTGCCCAGTCTCCTTTCTGCCTAAATCACCCGAGCTTCATTTCTGTACCCATAACTAAAAAATCCTGCTGTGTCCAATTAGACTTCACCACTCTTCAACAGAATGTGCCAGGCTCACTTAAATACTGTGGGATTTATAAAAAATGATGTCTTTATGAACACCATCACTTTTGGCTACATGTCTAAACTCCCTTCCAGCTCTAAAATTCTTTGACTCCATGAGGTCAGTTTCAATGAGGGATGTAAGTACCATGTTAACCCCACAGCCGTGTTTCTCATTCATTCATCCATACACATGTATGTGTCCCTTCCAGATGAAGGGAGCAGACACCAATTTTTACAGAGTAGCTGATGTTTTCTAACAACTTTGGTCAGTCGAGGAGTTCTGGATTCTCCCCACTGTAAATTATATTAGGGCCTGTGTTAGTCTGCTTTGCGTTGCTGTAGAGGAAATACTTTAGACTGGGTAATTTATAAGGTAAATAGGTTTATTTGGCTCATGGTTTCTGCACACTGTGCAGGAAGCTTTGTGCCAGCATCTGCTTCTAGTGAGGGCTTCAGGGAGCTTCCACTCAAGGTGGAAGACAAAGGGGGAACAGGCATGTCACGTGGCAAGAGAAGCAACAAGAGAGAGAGGGGGGAAATGGGGACAGGCTCTACCAGGTTCCGCAGGAACTAGCAGAGAACTCGTTATGGGAGGGCAGCAAGCCATGCAGGAGGGAGCCACTGTCATGACCCAGCTTCCCACCAAGCCCCACATCCAACACTGGGCATCAAATTTCAACATGACATTTGCAGGGGCCAGACATCCAACTGTTACCTAGGCCCACACTGAGAATCGTGGAAGTTCCACGGAGCACCAGCTGACTGCATCTCATATACCACTGAACGTGCTACTGGGGGAAGGAAGAAACATGTTCTTTGGACCCAACCTAACCATGATCTGTAGGGCCATTAAGCAAATTGTCCTCAGGGAGTTAAGTATCCCTGGTGTGTCCCCTTCTTATTTATAACTGTCACATGAATGAGAAGAAGTCATTCCTGTCCAAGAAATAAAGGCACTGGCAATTCACACAGTCACACAGGATATTTTTCTAAGGCAGTTCTGTAAAAGGAAATTTCAAAGAAAGACAAATTACACAGGGCTGGTTACCTGCCATCAGGCTGGCTGTGCTTACCTTGTTGCTCGGTCTTAAGGCTAAGAAAGGGCTCGGGCACTTTGGCACTTATCAGAAAAAGGCACTCATTTTCTTTTCACTTACACATAAGCTATCTCTTCCAGGTGAGATTTAAGCAGGAGATGAGCATGAAATACTTGGCCTTTCTTTCATTTCTATAATCTAGGAGCATCCAGTGGATGTGATAAGAGCACTCTCTTTGCAGTTTGACATTGAGAGAACACCTTTGACGGCTTCTTATGAGGACCAAGCTGTTCTCCAGGTTTCATGGGGAGTGAATTATATTCTGAGACCTGCAATGAATTCAAAGAAGCTCCAAGAAGACAGAATCCACACATTCTAAACAGCACATTTTCCCAAACTTCTCTATGTGTAGAGAAGAATATTTTTCATTTTAAATATGCAATTCCCCCATTTTCATTTTTGCTCTAAAAAAAGAGTTAGGAGGAATTATGTGAAATACAAAATGCTGGTCTGGTAACCTCATCCCTAGATTCTAAAGAACAACAAAACACCCAGCTTTGCATAACAGTCAGTGACCATTCAGTTAACATTAAGGGGAATGCCTTGCCAGTTTTATTTTGGCAGCAGCTTTAGTGATGTGGAGAGTAACCTTTACAGTTAAGATTTAAAGCCCTTGAAAATCTTGAGTTCCAGCCATAAATACTTGCAGGAGGAAGAGCCTGGCAGCTGCTGCAGCCTGCCCCCCTCTGGAGCCTCTGCGAGTGCAGAGACAGAAGGACAGAAGTCAGGGACAAAGGATGGATGGCAATTAGGCCCTGTCATTCTTTGTTTCCTCTGGTGGTCAGCACCCAGAAGCTTTTCAAATTGACCTTTTGTTTGTCTGAGTGAATCTAACAAAGATTAAAAAAAAATGGGTAGGAAGGAATTATGCAAGGGTGACTTCTTTATTATTCATCTCAAAAGTTGGGGTACACAAAATGCGTAATGAACATCACTCAAAAATTGAAGAAAAAAAAAAGAAAAGAAAAATAGAAATAAAATGGCCAAGCATGGTGGCTCATGCTTGAAATTCTAGCACTCTGGGGGGCCGTGGAGGGAGGATTGCTTGAGGCCAGGAGTTTGAGATCAGCCTGAGCAAGAGCGAGACCCCATCTCTACAAAAAAATAGAAAAAATTAGCCAGGCTTCATGGGATATGCCTGTAGTCCCAGCTACTCAGGCAGCTGAGGCAGGAGAATCACTTGAGCCCAGGAGTTCGAGGCTGCAGTGAGCTGTGATGACGCCACTGTACTCTAGCTGGGGTGACAAAGCAAGACTCTGTCTCAAAAAAAAAAGAAAAAGAAAAGAAAAAAATAGAAATAAAAGAAATAATCTTAGACCTAGGAGACTTATTTCTCCACCCAAGCAGGAATCTGTGGATTTAGTAAATACTTGAATACTTGGGCCAATAGCGCTGACTTTATTTACTATCTATCTGGGTAGAAGCTGCGTCAATCTTCCCATGATTCTGCAGTGAGGATTAGCTATGTCTTTCATACAAGACATAGCCTGACACTACTCTTAGGTTGCACACTCTGCACTGATGCTCATGTTTCTCTCAACTATTATCCAACCAGGCATTTCTTTGGAACAAACATAGGCCATTATTAAATGAACGGCCAAGATTAGCAGTTTAGTCTATGGGTATGTAAAATACCAGGTTTTATTTTATGGCACCAATTTGTGATGTTAGAAACATCTTCAGCAACAATCACGTGATGGTGAACATCATAAGGCTTCAAAATATAGTAGAAAGAATGTGGGTTCTGGCTCAGCCTCACCATGAATTAATTTATCTGTGTCTCTTTTCTTTTCTTTTCTTTTCTTCTGTACAGTGGTGTGGTAGGCAGACTGTAAGACAGCCCAAATGATGGCTTTCAGATATTCACGCCCTTGAGTAATCACCTGCAGCTGTGGGTTGGTGGGATCTAGTGCATTGCTTCTAATGAATAGAACATGACCAAAGTGCTGGGCTATCACTTGCAAGATTAGGTTGCATAAGTACTGTAGCTCCCATCTAGTGTGGCCTTCTCTCCCTCTCTCTTTCTCTCTCTTCCTCTCTCTTTCTCTCTCTTTCTCGTTGATGTCTTTGGCTAATAACCAGAAAGGACCCAAGGTCTGCCAACAGCCATGTGAGATGGGAGTACCGTTTAGGGAAATTTGGAAGTGGATCCTTCTCTAGTCTATCGTTGAAATGACCCCTGCATCAGCCAACACCTGAGTGCAGCCCTGTGGGAGACCTTGAAGCCGAGGACCCAGCTAAGTGAATCTCACAGAAGCTGTGAGTCAAATAAAAGAGTATTGTTTTAAGCTGCTGAGTTTGGGTTGGTGGCTTTTGTTACACAGCAATAGATAGCTAATACAAAATGGAACTGATAACTCCTCCGTTCCCAGGTTGCTGTGAGGGTTGGAGCTGATGTGAGCCTGTCGTGTGTTACAGAGCCTCTCCTCCATGAATGGCACCTCTGACAATTACCGCATGTCTCCTCTATGTGGGGAGCTGCTCTCTGCATCACTTACGTACCTACATTTTATAATACACTGTGGGCTAGAGGAAAAAATGGTTCCCTTCAACCCCAAATTAAAAGTAATTTGAAAAGAAGGGAATTGTTTTGTTTGGATGTTGGTAGAAAAGCCAACTGGCTGGTCTTTGAAAAGTTCAGACTTCATTGAGACAATAAAGGAAGAAAACAGAGTGCACTCACAGGGGTGTATGGAGACTGGCTATGTCCAATATGGACTAGGATTTAACACCTAAAGAATAAAAGCCTCAAACTCCCGCCACCTACTTATTACAACAACCCCTCAGGGCATAGTCATTTTCAAGCCTTTAATGTAACACCTGAAAATATTAATGATAACAGAGTTAATTACACTGTATTTGGGTAATAAAAAATTAAATTTATAAAAGGGAAACTGAAGAAATAGTAAAACACATGAAAAGGGTTCCCCAGAGAGGCAGTATAACATCAAGAAAAAGTCCCTGAATTTGGAATTAGAAGTTCTGGGATTTGCTTTGCTTTCATTCTTTCAAAAACCATGTATTGAGTACCTACTGTATGCTAAGCCCTTTTCTAACTCTGCAGTTGCTAGGATCTAGTTGCAGACAAAACAGACATAATCATTGCCTTCACGGAGCTAGCAGGACATGAAAAAAATACATATTTAATGACAATTATAGTAAGTACCACAAGGAAAAGAACAGGGTGTAATTAGAAAATGACAGGAGGGACTTACCCTGAATTGCAGGGTTTAAGGAAAGCCTGAGGAAGTGACATTTAAACTAAAGGAGGTACGTGAGTTAGCCAGGCAGCTGGGTGACGAAGAGCAAGGGGAGGAATATTCGATTAGAGAAAACAGCATGGCAAAGGCTTTAAAGCAGAAACAAGCTTGCCATGTTTGAGGGACAGAAAAGTTCGTGGGCTGGAGCACAGAAGGCAGGAGCAGGGAGATTGGAGAGCCAGGTGCCAGATCACACAGACTTTTGAACATGTCAGGAGGTGAGTTCTTGTGGCATCGAAGGATTTTAAGTATAACGATGAGATTATTTTTAATAAATGATCACTCTGGCCGCAATATGGAAATAGATTAAAGGGAAAAGGTAAGAAAAACGGCAGAAGAACCTGGTGTCTGGAATTAGAATGGACACAGAGGAGATGGAAAGGAGACGGATAGAGATTTACCGGAAAGACAGAATCTACCTGACTTGGTGATAGATTGGACGCGGGAAGTGAGAGAGAAGGACACGGTAATCAGGGAATGTCACCAGGTTTGTGACTTAAATAACTGGGCAAATGGAAGCTCTATTTAATGAATGATGGAAATTGGAGCAGGAGGAAATTGGGGAGGGGACAGAGAAAGAGGAAAGCTTCAGTTCTAGACACTAAATTTGTGATGTCTGCAGGAAATTTAAGTAAAAACACCAGCAGGCTGATGAGCACGTGAGTCTAGAGATCCAAGCAGGAGTCTGGCTACTTATCAGTTGTGAAGCTTTGGACAAATCACCTTATAACTCTGAGCCTCAGTTTCATCATCTATAAAATGAGACTGGCATCTGCCTACCTGAATAGGATGGAAGAAAGATAGATGAATGGCCTCTCTAAGCTATCATTCAGTATGGACATAAGGAGCACTTAATTAGTCACAGATATCTTTCACATTGACAAGGGAAATGTGAAATAAGAGCATATACTAAGTTTCAGTGTCTCCATATGCCCCAGCTGGCAAATATACACACATTTATGGAAAGAAAGAAAGGGAAGAAGAGAGACAGGAAGGAGGGAAGAAGGGAGGAAGGGAGGAAGGGAGGAAGGAGAAACAAGCAAGCAAAAACAAAACTATTACCAATTTTTATTCTCACGTATTTGTTAAAGGTTAACTTTTTTTTTAAAGAGTAAAATCATGACTCTTATGCAAGCATAAATGTGTCAGAGGTTTTATTCCAGTGGTCCCCAACCTTTTTGGCACCAGGGACCATTTTCATAAAAGACAATTTTTCCACGGACCAGGGAGGGGGATGATGGTTTCCAGATGATTCAAGCGCATTACATTTATTATGCACTTTATTGCTATTATTATTACAGTGTAATATATAGTGAAAGAATTATACAATTCATTATAGATTGGGGACCCCTGATTTAGCCCATTAATGAGAGAACTAGGAAGATAATAACAACAGCAATGCCCAGTTCAATGGGGAATCCAAAGAATAGACATGTAAGTGTACAGGAAAGGGCTAACACAGCAGTCTTGGGTTACTCAAACCCTGCGCATTTCAAAGACAGGACTGGCTTTGGCTGACACCTAGGAGGTGACCTCTAAGCCCTGGAAATGTCCTGCCTGCTAAGAGTGTTTTGCATGTTTGAGGCGTTGGACCACACTGTATGAGTTTGCTCTCTGGGGGCTGGAGACTGAGCAGCTACTGTTGCTGTACAACCACTGCATGCCTATGTAACTGATCCTCAGTAAAAAACCCTGGACACCAAGGCTCAGGTGAGCTTCCCAGGATGGCAAAATTTCCATGTGTGTCACACGTCATTGCTAGGAGAATTAAGTGCTGTCCATGCAACTCCTTTGGGACAGGACAACCTGAAGTCTGTGCCCCATTTCTACTAGATTCTGCCCTATCCACCTTTTCCTTTTGCTGATTCTAATCTGAAGTCTTTCACTGTAATAAACCATAACCATGAGTATGACAGCTTTTTCTGAGTCCTGTGAATCCTTCTAGTGAATCATCGAGCCTGAGGTTGGTCTTGGTGACCCCTGACACAACAGGCAATCAGAAATGCTGAAATGAATTTACATCCATTAAGGATGTAAATGAGGCCCCTTTCAAAGGGTAGATGAAAACCATTTGCATATTTGCATTTCCACTGAACAAAATAATTTGCATTACTCTCAGATTTTTTTTGATTTACAGAGTTATAAAATAGGTCAAAAACAATGAAAGACACAGACCTTTATAGAATCAAATGGCTCTGGAGGAGATACTAGCCAAGGCACAGTATTCTATTGAGAGGACATTTAGTAATATTTTTGCTCATTTCAAAGTGTTTTATGTTTTTTTCTAATATATTTATCAAACCAGTAGTCCTTAAGGAAGTCCCTGGTCCAGGCAATGAAGAATCTCTAGAGACTTAAATTAAGTGGAGAGTTGTTATTTTTGGAAGATGATTTTCATTTTAATGTATTTGATCAAATCAATGCCATTTGATTCTCCAGCTAACCAACCATAAATTTCCTAATTAAAATAAAAATCTATTCACTGTTTTTTCTCTTTAGAGGATTGCACAATTCCAGGTTATTTGGAAGAGAAATACGGTTGCAAGAAAGGAGTATATATATATGTATATATATATGAAATGGAACAGACTTAAAGACAAAACTAGATATAAACCTTGATGTTTATTATCAAACAGTTATTGATGTTTAGGAAACTATTTTAAAAGTATAACCTAGAGAAAGTCTTGAGTAGAACAAAATCATCCTTGAAGGAGATGCATGAAGGCATACTAACAAGACTGTCTGAGTTTAAGAGACAAAAGAAGGAAGATAGAATCAAAATATGAAAAGCAATTGTAGGAATGAGAGCAAGCATGCAAATCTCAGGATCATGGAATATGGAATACAGGACAACACTTGAAGCCTGCTGTTCAACGCTCCCCAAGCCAATCCACTTCAAAAACTAACACAATTATGGTACTTCTCTGTCTAAGATACTCCAAGGTATCTTAGATATTACCTCTTGGATAAATACGGGTTTCTTCACTTGATATATAAAGTTCTTCCCAACTCTCATTTTTCCACCAGTGCTTCCTAACTTGGAATTACCTGTGGAGCTTTCAAAAATTTACTGTCCAGGCCTTCCCTGATCTGATTTGATCTGACTGGGTCGATCAGATCAGACTCTCCAATGTCTCTCTACAGCTATCTAGGTAATTCCAACGTGCAGCACAAGTTAAGAGCCTTGGAATGAATGGTTTTGAAATAAATCCCCATTTTGGAGCTCCAAGAAAATGTGGCTATCCTGATGCTTATCTCTTTAAAAGAAATGGTAGGGTACAGCTTAATTGAGGTTAATTTTTTTCTGTTTGTAATATTTATTATTTCCAAATTATTTTAAGGCTTTGTTCACAGGATTAAGAGTTACAGAACATAGATTAAACCTCTCATTCAGGAACAAATTCCTTTCCAATCAAGTCACATTCTTTCCATCTCCATCCCCACATGGATTCAGCAGGGTGGAAATGACAACAGTGCTATGAGCCACCCTTGTTTACTTTGGTTCTTGTCAGCAAGTACCACACAGAGTTATCAGGTGTCTGTTAAATTTAGGTTTAGTAAAATGACTGCCATTCCCTTGTGAAAGACCAGCTAGGCAATTAACACGGGAAACTGATACTAAGACATGGCATTTAAAATAGTGTTTGTGCACATTTTCTTCCTCCTCAATTGTCAATTGCTCTTTTTTTTTTTTTTTTTTTTTTGGAGGAAGGAAGAAAGGGAGGGAGGGACGGACAGAGGGGAAGGTAAGCTTGATTCAAAGTCATGCTTTTGCATTCACTTCTACCCCTAAACTAATTTAAGCGTCTTCTCTTAGTTCTACTAATTGCTAAAGTATAATACTAAGTGTCCAGTTATCTAGTTTCTCTAGAATATACAGAATTTTAAGCCCAGTGTCACCCTTTACCATCTCAAAAAGTTCCCACAGAGGTTTTCCTCTCAGCTGGTTCTTGCCTTTTAAGGGTACAAAGCTCCCAGTCATTTTTCCTAAACAATTTCAATGGAAGATTTAATATATATATATATTATTTATATATGTAATATAAATAATATATATATATTTTTTCTCTGTTTTTCAGTCTTCACTAGCAGGGTTGAGTCAATTGGCTTCTGGCTTTTTCCATAGCACCTTTACCCTTGAACAAACTATCTTACTTTGAGATTTCTGCTTTCACAAATTTTCCATTTATTCTCCCTTAATCAACTCCTTTACTTTGTCCTGAAGGCCTCTCCTTGCCTTTAAGTTGTATGTCCCTTAAAATGCTAGCTTTCTCAATCCCACCCTCACATCAAAAGAGAAGCCTGCCTCATTCCACAGGACATATATATACTTCGATTCTCACACACTTTAGAGGCAGGGATTTTTATTATAGTCTTAAGACAAAGAGTTGTCTGAGTAATTTGAAGGACATGAAGAAAGTAATCTGGTGTTGATTTTTAGATTTTTCTAAATGAAAGAAAAGAGGATAACAAAAAGCCTTAATGAAACTGGGTAGAAGAAAATAGAAGGGAAAAAGTATAAAAATGAGAGTGGTGTCCTTTTGAGATTAGAAAACCTTAGGATGAGAGGTAGAAATGGACTAGAGTTAAAAGCTCTATAAGAAAAGCAATACAATACACAATATATAATTTTCAAGTAGAATAAAACAGACACATAGAATTATTTTTGATTAAAAAATAAAGCTATTTTAAGAGTAGCTTAAGAATACTTCAACTTCACCAACGAAGACAGGTGAGAAGAAACCACAAAAGCCAAGCTCAATTCTGCCATCTACTGCTTAACAGCAGAAACCGTGTTTGGTGGAGGGAGACTAAGCCTATTCTAGCACTCAAGGTCATTGCTAGGGCACTGGTACCCATGTAGAGAAAGAAGGGATGAAAGCCACTGAGATTACATCCCAGAGGTGCAACAAGGCTTCCATCAACAAATAACAGATACTGAGTTTGGTTTAACCCAGTGAAAAATTTGAAAAAACCAAGTCAGGTTTTCTAATGTGGTATAACTAATTATAGTCCACCCCTTTTATTTCACTCTTCAAGGGAAGATGGACCTTTGGATGTTGGAGTAGGGGGCTAGGAATAGCAATCCAGGTTTTCTGTGCTCTATTCTTCTTGAACATTGTTGTCATTAAAGGATAACATTAGACACAATATAATGTGAAAGACTGTATGATTTTGACTCCCTGAAAAATGACTACCGTATTCAATTCTTCCCTGAGTCATATTTTGACAACAAAAACTCATAGCATATTATATTTGTAGTCAACAACAATAGCCCTGTTCTTATACAAGATAAAGGACAAGGGATCACATTTTATATTTCCATCTCTAGGTTCCTAGTTCTGATACTGACAAACTCTAGCCTAGGAACTCTGCAATATCATATGTTGATGACCTCTTGTCAGTTGCCTAGACCTTAAAGTAAGAAGCACGCATTTTGAGAAGATTGAGACGTAGTGGTTAAGAGCACAGGTCTGTAGTTAGGAAAGGATAGGTCTGACTTCTGGCTCTATTGCTCATGAATTGCTTAACCTCGCCAAGCCCCAGCTTCCTTCTCTGGAAACCCCCCCCCTGCAGTATTACTATGAGGATTAAGTTAGATCACATATGTAAAGAATTTTAAAAAGTGCTGGCACAAAACAAATCTTCAACAAATTACAATCATTATTGGTATTTTTATAATCAAGTGGACTTCCACTTTTAATAATATAACCATAACTCCATACTTTTTGTGACACCTTATGAAAAAAAATTTTGCTTGTATTATCTTCTTTACTTTCATTTAGTCTTCCCATATACCTCTGAGATAAGTAGATATAATTATTCCTCCATTTTATATTATTAGTAATAGATAATGCAGTTAAGAGTCAAAGAAGTCAAGTGGCTTGCCAAAGAGTGCACAGCTGGCTGGGAGCTACAATAAAACCCTGCTACTCATACCTGGGTCTTCTAATGTCACTGCAGCTGCCCGAAAGAGAGAAGATCTAACTATTGAAATGTCTAATCTTGCTCAAGCTGGTCTTGATGAGAAACATTCTAAGCCTGATTAGTTTGTTCCTGCCCTTCGTATATCCTGAGGCAGAGGGTTTCTGTTACTAAGAACTTTTTTATTCTCTAAGTTGGACTACTTGGCTTGTAATGATCCATTTTCCAAATGTGTAAATCAGTATATGAATCCGTTCCGACATTTAGATTGGTTTATAAACACTTAATGAACACTTGGATTCCTCACTTCTAAAATTCCTAATGGCATTCAGATATGATCATGCTCCTTTCTCTGAAGATTCCCCACTATCCACAGAAGGAAGTCCAAAGTGCAAAACTTGTACACAGAGGTCCTTTGCAATTTCCACCTCTTTCTCTAGCCACTTTCTCCTCCCCGCCACCAAGAAGTACCACTTTCTCTCACACCACCAGGCCTTCCTCCTTTCAATTCCATCTTCTCTAACATATGATTCAAAGTCCTGCTGAGACATCCCTCCTCTCTAAGGCTCATGTATATGAATCTGTTTCGTGGGGAATCACTTTCTCACATTCCTCTTTACTATACTTGTATTTCATTATCAATGTTTGTGTGTCATGATTCTCCACCAGACTGGGGGCTCCTTGAAGGCAAAATTCATACACCATTTAACTGTTTGGTCTATGAAATACACTGGGTTTAAAAGCTGCAGGTGGCATGCTAAAGGTGATTAATATTACTTCTCAGACATCTAAGAAAAACAGATCTTTGCAAATCTCTACTCATAAGGTTCTACACAATTGGCAAACGCTAATCCACAGGTAGACTCATAATCAAGAAATGGAGATAATAGCATGCTTTGATAGGGAATTGAAATGTGAAAGAATTGATTCACTTATAAATTACATTCCGAAAAAGCAAAATCTTCCCATTCAAGTTTTCAGCAAATAAAAATAAATATTTGAATAAATCAGAGTCCGTAATGTATTTAATATTTCATCTTTTGACCATTCATTGTACACCTTTGAGTGAACTGAAGGCATTAACAAATTTTTCTTGTTCTCGGATCTCAGACAATTGTTGGTGTCTATTCAGCAGATTTTAGGACAATAATACTAAATATTAGAGTTTTGTGGGTAGTGTAATTCAGAGCAGAATTTAGAAAACATTGTATCCAGTGTTACAGTGTAGACCTTTCAGGTAAGAGAACGAAGGTGGAACATCTTTTAGGTGCCCTATCTTCAGGAGCCTAGAATTCTCACTTCTACTTTCTTCCAACCATGATGAATGGGTAATTCTTTTTGCCTTTTTTGATTTAGTTTACACTTCTTAATTTTTGGTATACTTTAAGTCTGTTATCACCACCTCAAAATTTGAAGTATGCACACACACACACACACACATGTATACCCTTATATTTAAAGCCATCTTTTTCTCCATTATTTTCTTTTTGTTTTAAATTATTGTTAGCCTGGTGCTCACAAATCCATTTGACATTTACCGACACATTCTCATGTACATTTAATTTTAAAAGCTTTGTTAAACATATTCTATCTCCAAAATAACAGCACACCCATATCTGTCTACTGAATCAGTTGTATTTCTAAAAGGAATAGGTGATTTCATGGCAGCTTCCTTGGTAAATTTCTGGTAGTCACCATGAAATGAAAGATAGTGGAAAAAGTGCAGGAGGGTTAGAAAATAGTTGGGGAGAAGAATCACAGGTTATCACATAGTTGAAAGGAATAATGGAATAATCCTCAAGATTCAAAGCCTTCACAACTCTTTTTGTCCCTGTGCTCACCAGTGAAAACAGTCTGTGTTAAACAGAAGCAAGCACACAAAGCTCATGAATAACTTGCATTCTTATGCTGGAGAGCAGCCAGTTACCCTGGGACCAAATTCCTGTTTACTTTGTAGTGAATGTGGGAGACAAGCTGCCTGCCAGTAGCTGTTAAGGCAGTAAAAACACAGCCAGAGGCTATCGCTAGGAGGAAATCACAGAGCAAGTTAATTTGTGAACTTCAAGGACAGAGATTAAACATCATGCAACGAAGCTCAAATGGTGGCCTTGTCTGAAAGGAGAAGAATCTTGGCTTTGATGCACCCTTTCTTAAGTTTGGCAAAATATTTGCATAATGAGTGACATATCACTGTTCCCCTACTTGCTCTTTTATGATCAATATTCTTCAAAAGCTTCTTGCAAAATGGTTTTTGATTCCCTGTTTGGTAAATACAAGTTTGTGTTATTCTGATTCTCCCATCCTGATATATCTGGTACAGAGAGAATTAAAGCCAAAAGGATAGTACTGGGGGTATAATTCCAAGAATCCCAGACACAATTTGGAAACCAAGATAGCTCATTATGCCCTGTTGCTTATGAAGCTGCCATGTGCTGAGTTTCAGGGACGCAAGACTGCTCTGAGTTCTCTTATTTGCATTCAGAACTTGAGTAGTTTTTGATTAAAGAGAAAAAATGAGAACTGCCAAATCCATTCACTTGCCCATACCCCCAAATAGTATATTACTGTTACCAAAAGCTTGGCACTTGTCCCTGAGGCCACATCAGAACAATGAGGACAAGTGGTTTGAGGAGAAGGAAAGAGAAGTTTATTAATTTGCCAGCAAATGAGGAGGTTTGTAGACTCCCATCTTCAAATACCAATGTCCCGCCTCTGAGCAGGAATAAAGTTTTTAAAGGGGAGTTTTTCAGCTTCAGGCTATTGCTATTCAACTATGGTTGATGTTCTGATTCATCCCATCTTCAGGCTAAGACAATCTCCTGACCTCCACCCCGACAATTGCCTTGAGCCATCTCCTGTGATACAAAGAACAAAGGACACTCCCTTGACCCTTCTGACCATTGGCCTGGGACAGGGATGCAGCTTTAACTCCCAAAAAGAGTGGGGAAGGTTTTAGAGAGACAGAAAATATTTCCACCCTTTTTCAGGCCATTGCCCTTATTACATTGCACTACCTACTCCCTGGAGGGAAGAGCTTACCCTTTAAATCCTAGGAATTACACAGGGAACCCTGGTTCACTAGAACCTCACCGTGATATTTTTAGGTACCATATCCTGAATTTTGCAGTTGCTTGGACATAGAGTTTATAAAGAAAAACCTTTGGATACAGTATAATATTGGATTCAGAAAGCAATAGCCCAAAGACTGGCACTTTGACTCCTGAGAGGCCTTAGAAGCTACCTCAGAATCAAGGTCCTTGTCACCTTGACTTGTCTCACTACCCCCAAGTGCAGGGAGAAACTCTCTCTCTATGAAATGTCCTTACCTGACCAAGAAAGCTTCATTCCAACAGAAACACAATTTCCTTCCTCCTGTCCCCCCAGATCTCATTATCTATCTAAGAAAAGAAGCCTGAGGAAGGCAGCCACACCTGGATGGATTTTCTCACAAGATAATGCCTCTGTGGGCTCATTCCAATTTCAAAGAGAATCATTTCCGAGTTAATTCCCGTTAATCTTTCTCCCTAATAATTATTTGCTGTCCTCAAAAGAATCCTTAAGTCCCAGCATGGTGGCTCATGCCTGTAATCCTAGCACTCTGGGAGGCCGAGGTGGGAGGATCGTTTGAGCTCAGGAGTTCGAGACCTGCCTGAGCAAGAGTGAGACCTTGTGTCTACTAGAAAATAGAAAGTAATTAGCTGGACAACTAAAAATATATAGAAAAACTTAGCCAGGCATGGTGGCACATGCCTGTAGTCCCAGCTACTTGGGAGGCTGAGGCAGGAGGATCACTTGAGCCAAGGAGTTTGAGGTTGCTGTGAGCTAGGCTGACGCCACGGCACTCTAGCCCAGGCAATAGAGTGAGACTTTGCCTCAAAAAAAAAAAAAAAAAAAAACACTCCTTAAAAGAATTGTCTACATTCCCCATCTCTCCCCTCCCCTATGAAAAAGAGTAGATAGGCTTCTGTACCCCATTAAGTCACTGGATAATCATTCTCCTTCAGTTTGCCCTCCCACGTCCCCAGACGCACATTCAGATAAAATTTTACATTTTTCCTATTAATTTGTCTTTTGTCAGTTGATTTTGAGTGAACCTTCAGAGCTCAAAGGGGAAGTTTTCCCTCAGCCTTTACAATGGGATGGGCCAGTTTAAACTGATTTCCAATGCCATAGCTAATCATATTACACCGAGGTTGCAATGCAATGGAAAATTGAAATGCATCATCCATATGTTCCATCTTGGAAGACTTTAGAGTTGCTTTTCAATGTTTTATACGAGAATACAAAAAATAGCACACCAGGCCCAGAACTCACAAGCTTTATCCAATAGCATTTTGAATCTAGTCAAATGGAAGGTACACACTAGTGCTGGGAGGTCTGTGTGTCTGGGAAAGATGAGCCTAGAAATACAGTAACAGAGGACAAATATTCAACCAACTATAAAACTTAAGACTTTAGAAGGCCGAGGCAGGAGGATCATTTGAGGCCAGGAGATCGAGACCAGCCTGGGCAATACAGTGAGAGCCTGTTTCGACAAAAAATTACAAAAACAACGAAAACACTTTAGAAGGAAGCAATGTTTTTAAGGTTTTGTTGTTGTCATCATTTTGCATTTAGAGTTATCAGTTAAAGCACATGACATTTTTCATCCTTTAGTTCAGATGTTATTAATATTTCCCTTCTTGGAGACAATAAAGACTATAATATAAAGAGATTATTCAAATCTATGCATAGTTCAGATAATAAGCCATCCTCCAATCTTTCTCAAAAGTATTTTTTTCTTTTTTGCATCATCTTCTTTTCCAGAAGTACATGTTATTTCTAAATATCCCTAGATCGCAACCAGAAAAATGAAAGGCAATTAAGTTTCCTACTATGGAAGCCCAACATGGTGAACAATATTTGGAACACTTCATTTGCTTCTTTGTCTTGCTCTTCTCAATTTTGCTAGTGACGGTGATTCCAAAGTGACATGGTAGGGCATGGTTATCCTTGTCATCACTTTCAGAAGTCAAGGTGTCCTAGTTTTTATTTGGAGCCAACTGTGAATGTCATACATGAATTTATCTTAACCCTTTTGTTTTTGTTAAGCTGTTTGTTTATATTTTCAGCTTGTGACACCTCTTGAGATAATGAGTTCCATGTCCCATAAGAAAGAAAAATCATTTATGTTTCACAGTTAGATAAATGTTACCAAACCAAACTGGAGTCCACGCACGCAGTGCAGCCAAGCCAGACACTGGCGCTGGGAGCTGCAGCAGGAGACAGAGACATTTTCCTGCACGGCAGCGTGCCAGGAGAACACGCAGCTAATGCTTAAGACCCCAACTCCCTGATGGCTTATTAGCAAGGGTTTTTAAAGGCAAGGTACATTTAAGGAAAGCAGAAGTTGCAGGTTCCATAAATCAGCACCTGGAGGTTATACACTGGTTTGGCCCCAAAGCGTGTTTTCCTCCAGGCCCCTCAAGAAGAAATTGAGAACAAAGAAAGGTGATCGAGTTCAGTGCTCAGTTCCCCCTTATCTGAGGTCTATGCAATAGCAGTCAGCATTTTTTATCTGGTGAGAATTTCTGAAGAAAACCTCAAGAATATATGTTAAGAAGTTATGTTTTAGTTTCTTATAGGGCACCAAAACACCTTGCAACTCTGGTTTGCTTGGGAGACCATTGTTACAAGACTGTCTTCTTGCTTATGAGGCTGTTCACTGAATTTTCAAGGCTGCATAGGTACCTGGAATTTCCCTTGATGGGACTCAAGATTCTTCCTTTATTTCCATTCTTGGGATCCCCTAAGGGAGTCTCTGCTCCATGTCATAAATAGACAGGGAAAGGAAATATTCATAGTGTAGTTTTCTGTCCCACAAATCTCGACCTAGATCTGGACTTGAAACAAGGTACTCCAGGCAGTTGAGGAATATTCTGTAACTTCTGTTTATTTGCCTTCCTCCCCCAGGGCAGGGTCTGTGTCTTTGTATTTTCAACACCTGAACGGTACCTGGCCTATACCAGGCCCACAATAAATGTGTTGTGGAAAACACTGGATGGATGGATGGATGGATGGATGGATGGATGCCTGTCATGAGGGGCTGGAGGGAACACGAGTGAGACAATTTCTCTACTTAATAACTTTGTCAAGAATAGAGTAAATCTGTCTAATAAATGCCTAATTCCTGAATTTCCCACAAAGCTCATAATGAATAAATATTGATCCCATTTCAGAAATCAGCTCTTCATAGTTTACTTTTAAAATATGCTTATTATTTTGCATGTATTTTTTGCTTTAATTAATCATTGAAGTAGAAATATTTTACCTGAGAATATAAGAAAATATAAGGTTAGAGTGCATTTACAGAAATAAAAGCTGATTGTGAGAAATATGTCATTTAAATTTCTGGGCATAGCTATAGATAGAAATGAGCAAGAACCAACATAGAGAGGATAAGGAGGAAGCTCACAGGGCTGGAAAAGCAGCTTTCATCACCAACTACACAGCTGCCTGGCTTGGGGAAATCAGTTAACTAATGATTTCCAAACTCCTCACCAACAAAGTGCAAATAATAATATCTATTTTTCCCAACACACAAAATGGGAGTAAGGATCCAAATTAGATGATGTTCAGGAACCAGGCTGTCAGTTTCCCTGTTGCATATTTCTGAAGAGCAATAATTCTGTTTCATTCACCTTGCTACCCATAGTCCCTAAGACATGCCCAGCGTATAAATGAATGGAAGTTTGTTGTAATCATTAGGCCATAGGCTGTCAAGTGGAGATCAGAGAACAAATGCACAAAATAAAAGGCAAGGTTTGCAAGGTCAACATACATGTATGCATGTGTGTGTGCGTGAGTGTGTGTGTGTGTGTGTGTGTGTGTGTGTGTGTGTGTGCGTGCATAGTAATTTGTGCAAAAGAAAAAAAGAGGACGAAATTGAGACAGTCTGAGTAGGATGTCAAAGTGTTATCAAAAAGAGACATATCCACCTGATTTATTATGGCACTGGCACTAAAGTCATAAAGGGGAAGGGAGATTCCAATTGAAAAGTAGGAAGGGCATAAAAACAAAGGAAAGGCATCGTCTTACCCACTCTTCACCTTTCTTCTTCATTTATCCAATGTATGCTCCTCTGTCCTTCTGCTCTTGAGTGATGCTGCTTTTAACAGCTTTACTCCACCCTGATTTCTACTTCTCTCAACTCCTAAGTATTGTTAATAATGATTTCCATCCCTCACTGTTAGTATGTACTCCTCTGCTTTTTTCTCAGTGATTTTCCTCTCAGATACTATTCCAGAGACTGCTAATTGTCCATCAAAATCCATACTCCTCTTTCTCCGTGATCCCTATACTCCTTTGCAGCTAAGTAGCTGAATGATTGTGTTCTTACCAATGGAAAGAACATGGCAATAATGTCTGCCACTGCCAGCCCAGGCCCATAAAACCTCCCAGCTGTGCCCTTCCATGCCGTTTCCACTTTCTACAGGCTGAATGGTGCCCATGATGACCAGGGAAACATGTTGAAGATGGCAGACCTTGCATCAGCCTGTGTTCCTGAATGATTGCATGGAGCAGAGGCTTTCCACCACCCTCGAATAATCAATAATAACCTAAACAATTGCCTGAGGGAGAAATAAACTTCTATTGGTTTTGAGCCATAAGACATTAGTTCTGTTTGTTACAGTCCACTCTACTAGTACAGGCAGGTATATCTCTTCTCGCCATTTGGATTATACATCTTAACTGTCCCACCCACCCCAGTACTAAGCATGTATTAGATAAATGATGAACACCTTAGTTTTAACTATAGATATTTTAAAAATTAAAATTAAAAATTACCAAATTAAAATTTAATGGAACAGCTACAACTCTGGGATGGAGAATAGAGATGATGACAAAGTAGAAAATATGTGGGAAAGGCATACTTCTCTGGAAAGGTAGAATCTAGGAGACATTAAAAATATTACTGTTATTATCATTTAATTAGTATTCCTGGGACAATCCACATGGTGAGAGGCTGAGGGCATCTCCTAGACAATGGCCAGCAAGGAAGCGAACTCTGCCAGCAGCCTTAGGGAGCGTGGAAGCGACCATTCCCCAGCTGAGCTTTCAGATGACCCAGCCCTGCTCTGCACCTTGATGGCAACCCTGGGAGATACCCTGAAGCAAAGGCTGCAGCTAAGCCACACCTGGACTGGATTCCTGACCCACAGAAACTGTGAAATAACGAATGTGTATTGTTTGAAGCTGCTGGCTTGTGGCTGTTACATATCGGTAAATAATTAAAACATACAGTAACTAATATATTCCTTATAAAAGCCCTTTGAGGTACATGCTAATAGACAACCCAGTTTTATCAATGAAGAAACTCAGGCACAGACATTAAGTAACTTGCCCAAAGTAACTCAGCTACACCAGCCGAGGAGGACCTTTTTTCCTCCTCTACGATACTGCCGTGACACTGCAGAGTCAAGATGAGTGATGGTGGGTGTGGGTATGTTTTTGTTGTGCTGCTGCAGGGGAGACGAGGGTTGGGGGTTGTTTCAAGGCAGTATATAAAGGCAGGAAGTCACTATGTCCATTTCACTGGGTTAACACTCACCGTCCAAACAGGAGTTGTGCCTCTTTACCTTGTGTGGGTCCTATGAACACTTGGAGAAAAAATGGGGCATAATAAATAAATAAATAGTATTCCTGTGCTCTCCGGAACTGCTAATAAAGATTCAAAACAATTCAGTTTTTTGTGAACCATAAAGGTCCTTTACAAGAAAAATTATATTTCTTCTGTTAAGATATTTGTCATCAGAATCTTTGAAACTGAAATATTAGACATGGCAAAAATACCATAGAGCTGAAGAACTGTGAATCCAATGGGAACTACTGAGCTGTTTTTCTTCTAGCACCGTTACACAGGCCAAGGGCTTTTGTGCCTTTTTGTTGTTGTTGTTGTTATTATCTTGATGATCTTAGTTTCTGTTACTGTGTATGTCAGTGATTTAAATTGAGCTTCTACCTATAAGTGTTATTTAATTGAAAATATTGATGATCATGTTGGTGCACGGCTCTAGTTGCGGCTACATGGGAGCCTGAGACAGGAAGATCGCTTGAGACCAGGAGTTGGAGGCCGTAGTGTGCTATGATCGTACTGATGAATAGCTGCTGCACTCCTGCGTGGGCAGCACAGCGAGACCTCATCTCTTAAAAAATATGTATTATTGAAGACCTAGTCATTGTCTAATCCTTGCCAGATATGAAGAAATTTCTGTAAACAAAATGTAGTAATTAATTGCCAGCTGCAGTACGGTAAACAGCCACTGAAAAGCAATTGGTAACTTAAATGGTTCCTAATTGGTTCCTAAAATGGGAACAAGTTTAGTATTTAAACAGATCTCTTATCTGCTTAGCCCAATATCACCCAGCCTAGGATTCATATGTTGAGAGGTCTGTATCCCAACTGAAAATAAGCAAAATGGAGAATCCTGTGTGGGGACTGTAGTGCTCTTGACAACTTAGTGGCTCAAACCTAGGTCCTCGTCAATTTCTCACTGACATGCTGGTAAAACAAATTGGCTTGAGTCCCAAGAAAGGGGAAACTAAAAATAAAACAAAACAAGCGGAGGTACAAAGAGGTTTGTTTCCTGTGCTTAATGTGAGCAGAAGAAGGTCTTCAAAATATAGAAGTAGAAGGGAGATATTAGGCTTCACATTGCTCAGAATATTTCTACTAAAAGTTCGGAAATGGGAAATGTGACATTTGTTAATCAGTCACACAAGGATCCATTTATCCAAAGCACGTGTAAAGGGCTGGTGTGGCTCCAATATGGATTCACCTAAATCCAGCAAATCTGATGAACTTGCGAGATTATTGAAGGTGGATTTCTCATTGGCACCACTTCACAAATTTTTGTCAACAGCATGGAGAAAACACTTGTTTGTGTTGCAGAATTACCTTCTTTATCTCAGCAGTCTAATTTTGGAAATTTCTCTGACAATGCATTTCAGGATTACCCACTACAGTCAGCCCTTCATATGCTCAAGTTCTGCATCCACAGATTCAACCAACCCTGGATCAAAGATATGCAAAGTCATCCAAAACAATAAAAAAGTATATCAATAAAAAATAATACAAATAAAACATACAGCTTGACAACTATTTACATAACATTTACAATGTATTACGTTATATAAGTACTATAGAGACGACTACTTTAGTATACAGGGAGATGTGTGTAGGTCATATGCAAATTCAGTCACGCACCACATTTTGGTCAAGGACAGACCACATATAGATTATAATGTCTATAGATTATAGACAGACAGCAGTCCCATAAGCTTATAATACTGTATTTTTACTGCACTTTTTCTATGTTGAGATACACACACAAATACCTACATTTGTGTAAGAACACTCTATGATGTTCCCACAATGACAAAATAGCCCAAGGGTGCATTTCTCAGAATACACCCTATTGTTCAGCGACTATGCCATTTTATATAAGGGACTTGAGAAACCTCAGATTTTGGTGTCTGTGGGCATCCTGGAACCAGTCCCCCGTGGATGCCACGGGATGGCTATATACAGAATTCATATTGGAGTCCTAGTACTTCTTAACTAAATCAAATTTGTTCTTTTAGTAGCTCAATAAAATATCCCATCCACTGAAACTGTCACACCATGGCACAAAACTTAAGAAACTGGGCAAAGTACACACAGAAAATGTGTGTTGGTAGACACTAAAGAGTATTCAATGCTTTGTATATGTTCTGTTCCTCTAGTATTTCTTTTATTCCGGCAAGTTAACCACATAGGATCTCGAGAACTATGGGTTTGAGTTTCTCTGCTCTGCATTGTATTAACCCTGGGATCTCAGACAATTAATTTAACCTTTCTTTTCCTCAGTTTCCCATTTATAAAATTTACATATATGCAGTTCTGCTTTACATATAATAATAGCTCACTGTACCCCGTAGAAGTTGACTCCTGAAACAGAAATCCTACCCTATACTTCTGTCCTTTTGAGCCAACTGCTCTAGCATTAATACAACCACAGCAACACTTAAAAGTTCTGTGGGCATCTTAAACTTAACATCTTCAAAATCACACTCATATTCTCACTGAAAACTGGTTCTTCTATTGTCTCCATTTTAATTTCTGAATGTGCTACGATTCCCAAATCCCAGCTAATTGGAAGCTCAGGTTGCATCCCCAATTTTGGTACAGTTGGGTACAATTTTCTTACTCCATTTTAAGGGTAAGAATATTAGAGAGTGAGACCACAAATCTGAAATCCTGGCACAGAGTTCTCGATCTGCAAAGAAAACTGCACAGAAAATTTATAATTGGATTTTTGAAGAAAAAAGTGGCTTATCCTGAACCTGCTCCAGAAGTCTAATTTTTTTCCTGTATTGTTTATTTCACAGCAGGTAATATTTACATTCATTTATGTGCCCCAAGCACAAATAAGTATGGTTGCTAAATAATATTATGCTATTAAACCTCTTGGTTAATGCTGCTTCATTCTGCTTCGTATTAGAAGTTTTTGAAAAGTTTATGCTCTGTCTCTTAAAGGCAATTAAGAAAGAAAGAAACACTAAATCCCCCATGAGCCACAGAAATAAATCAGTGTGTCTAGATTTCAGAATGAGAAACAAAGACCAATTCCCTCCTCAGACAAAACACACTAGATATTTTCAAATTATAGGGGCCGTGGAAAATGCTGAATCCCCAAATACAGTGAGCTTAGACTGGAAAGCAGAAACAAAAGCTCTGAGCATTAATAAAAGATTAGAACCTTACTTTTGAAAATTCACATAAGAAGTGTTTGTGATAGTGCTGAGACCCTTTCACACATGATTTCATCTAGCTAATAGAGGCACAAATACTCTTTGTTGTTTTTACAAAAATTTATACGCTGTAGATGCCAAGCTGGAATTCAACAAAGATGGTGCTTTATTATGAAAATAGAGTATTCACCTTGTCTTCCACATTCTAAAGGCCACCCACATTCACACAGATGTTGCTGCTGTGGTACTTCCAGGCAGGGCCAAGGCTTCTTGGAAAGCTGGTCATGGCCTAGTGATCAATGAGGGACTCAGGGACATCTCAAAGCTCCGAACTATAAGGCAGAAGAAAGACGTTCACCCATGGCCTGGGAGTGAGAATACACCCATTACTATGCCTCCCACAAGACTTAACTCAGAGCAAGACAGAACCCCAATAAACCTCACCAAACAGAAATCCTCCTTTCCCTTCCCCACCTGCCTTTACCACTTCCTGCCAGATATTAATCATCGAATGAGTTCAGTTGTAAGTGGAATCTCCCCCTTGACTCTTTTTTCCTCTGGGGCTGATTAACATTTAGATGTTCTTTCTCACAATACATAAATTTACTTGTTTCTTGAGGCCCATCTAGAAAAACCAAAATTCAGCCAAGACATCAACCTATCATAGGAGCTGCTCCCCAATATCCCTGGCGCAGGATCACACGCAGAGAGTTTTATGAGCTGTAATGGATTCAGATAAAAGATTAAAAAAGAGGGAAGCTAGATTCTTTTTTTTTTTCTTCTTTGAACTGCAAGTACACCCAGTTGAGTGAACCCTACTTCTCTGTCATTGCACGCCATCACTAGGGGTTCACGGAAGGTCTCACACTTAATTTTTTTTTTCTCTTCATTCCCTACTCACATTCCCATTTTCCTTCCTCCTGTAGAGGCACCCATTCTATCTTGTTTAATATGTGTAAGATATATATGTACCTCTAAAACAATCATAACATTCTTTTGTGTCTTTATACATTTTATGTAAATGATATTGTACTATTGCTTAAATTCTATTTCTTATTTTTTCACTCAACACTGGGTTTTTAGATGTATCCATGGTGCTCTCTGTGTACATCTAAGTCATTACTCCTGACTGCAGTGGAATATTCCACTGCCTGCTTCCAACATCTTTATTCATTTTCTAGAAATGAGACAGAACAGGGACCCCTCTTGGGGTCCTGCCAGGCCCTAGAGCATGGAAATAAAGGAAAATCTTGAATCCTTTCAGGGGAAGCTCCAGGCACCTGGCTAGCCTTGAAAAATGAGTAGGAGTAACAATGGCCCTTGAAGCAAGCCAGAGTCCTGAGGGGTTTTCGTTCCCTATGGAAACTGAACGATGGCATCCTGACATGTTCTTGAGTTGTTTTTCAGAAACCTGCACGGATTGAAAATGCAGATGAGGGGGAACTGAGAAATTGAACTCTGATAGTGGTTCTTTGTTCTAACTGTCTCCGTTAGGTGCCTGGAGAGAGTCACACTTATTTTAACACTCTTTTCCACTAATCCGAGAATCTCTGAATCCACCCATGACCTGTAGGCCCCCACTTCAGCATATCCTGCCTTTTTGGGCCAGGCCAATGTATCACCTCTATCTGTTGATTTAGAATTTTACCTGCCATTTCCGCTTTCCTGAAATATAACCCTGCCTTTAAAAACCCTAGTTTTTAAGCCATTGGGGAGTTTGAATCTTAAGCGTTACCTGTTCTTAAAAATGCCTCTTTCTTCCGCTGCGACTCTTAGCTCCAGTGTCCGGCTTTGCTGCACTGGGGGAGTGGACCCCAGTTTGGTTCAGTAACATACAGCAAATGAGCTAGGAATCCAAATTTATTTTGCTCCACCTAATGAGATTGTTTTCCCCAGTAGAGTCTATTAATAATCCATCCTTTCTTCATGGATCTGAGATAAAATCTGTGTCATATGCCAGTTTTCCATTCATGAGTGAGATGTGCTGAGTTTCTTTTCCCTTTCATTGACAGTTTCTGTTCCAGTGACAGAACCTCAGTTTTTATCATTGATTGCTCATATGTGATAGAGAAAGTATCCCCCTTTCTCTTCTTTTGCAAATTTATCTTTTCGTGTGCCTATATTTTTCTATATCGTTTCAGAATCAATTTGTCAAAAGCTCCAAAAAGATCCTGTCAGAAAATTATTAAAAAGATACTGAATACAGTCCTTAATTTGAAAGAAGCTGTCATCTTTAAAATCTTACACGTCCCCAGAAATGAGCATGGTATATCATACTATTCAGTAATATCTTCTTTTGTATCTTTCAACAGAATTTTAAAATAATCCCCATAAGGTCTTATGCATTCTTTTATCTCATTATTTCCTAAGTACTTTATAATGTTTTTGTTAATATGAATGGGATGTTATTTGTTATATTATCTAGTCAATTTCTTTTTTTTGTAGAGGGACACTTTAACTTGCAGAACTCTATGAATTTGACTAGTTTATTGACTTGGTCTGGTCTTCTCTGTTGAGTATATTGAAGGAGTGAAGGACATGTTATCCCAAAGTATGCCACATTGGTATATTGATTATTCTGAGTTGAGAACATTGGAGAAATGAAGTTTCAGAAAGAGTTAGCCAACCTGTCTCTTCCAACATGCAGCAAGCCATAAAGATTCCTCTGGAAGGTGTTCCCTCTCCATATCAGGTTGAGAAAATGGCCCTTATCACCAGAGACTTGGAATTGGAGGTTGCAAGGGACCCAGATAAGTATACTTAATGAACTAATCCTTATCTTCCACTAGTTTTACGTCCCCCCCCCCATATATCTCCTAGTGACTCCCCTGGAAAATTTACTGCCCCAGCCAGATTTTTTTTGTTGTCCTGTCATTTCTTCTCAAATTTATGGTTCTTTGTCTAAAAATTATAAGAGCACTTTGCATTGGCCACTTCTTCAGCCTTCACTCTTGTGAAGATCCTGTGTACCTGTAAAAGAAACTAGTAAAATTTGTATACTTTTCTCTCACCAATCTGCCTGGTATCAATTTGTTATCTAGATCCGGCTGAAGAGCCCACTAAGAGCTAGAATGGGAGTTGGAGAATGATCTCCGGCTCCCCAACAATATCATCTACAGTCAATGGTATTTTCAACTATTCCATTTACTTCTTATGCCCTGTTGCTTTTATTCTGTCTTGTTGCATTGCCCAGGATCGTAACTGATGGGTGTACAGGTTGACATATATCAACTGGCTGGAAATGCTTGGTCATTTCTGAAGTAAATATAATAAAATCTCTAACTCTACTTTTTGATTTACCTATCTGTTCCCATAATTCTGTATATTCTTGTTTTCCATATTTTTACTCCATAGTGTTTAATATATAGTCCTATTAGCTCATATCTTCTTGGTCCATTATTCCTTTCATCGGTATATATATTTTTGTATTTTTTGATGTTTGTTCTTTTTTACTTATTTTCCAAAACTATGGAATTCTTAGACTGGAAGAACTAAGTTTTAAAATGATCTAGACCAGTTTGTATGTGTGATTTCATTTCTTTGATATATATCAGAACCATCTGGGTGTTCTGTTTCTTCTCGAGTTAGTTTTGGTTAATTTTTGTTTTTCAATATATTTTATTTTTTAGAGAAGTTTTAGGTTCACAGCAAAATTCAGCAGAAAATACAGAGATTTCCCATATACCTCCTGTCCCCACACATGCGTACCTTCCCTATTACCAACATCCCCCATCAGTGTGGTATAATTGTGACAGTTAATGAACCTACACTGACACATCATTATCCCCCAAAGTCCATAGTTTACATTGGGCTTCATTCTTGATGTTGTGCATTCTGTGGGTTTGGACAAATGTAAAAGACGTGTATGTACCATTATAGCATCATACAGTGTAGTTCTACTGCCCTCAAAATCCTCTGTTCTCAGCCTATTCACCCTTCCCTCCCTACTGACCCCTGGCAATCACTGATATTTTTATTATTACTATCTCTTATTTTGTATTTTCCAGAATATCTGTAGTTGGACTCAAACAGTAGGTAGATGTTCCAGATTGGCTTCTTTCACATGGTAATATATATTTAAGGTTCCTCCATGTCTTTTCATGGCTTGATAGCTCATTTATTTCTAGTGCTGAATAATACTTCATTGTCTGGATGTACCACAGTTTATTTATCCATTCATATATTGAAGGACATCTTGTTTGCTTCCAAGTTTTGGCAATTATGCATAAATATGCTATAAATATCCATGTGTAGGTTTCTGTGTGGACGTAAGTTTTTCTCTTTCTGGTAAATATCAAGGAGCATGATTGCTGGATTTTATGGTAAGACTATGTTTAATTTTATCAATATAAGAAACTGCTGGCCGGGTGTGGTGGCTCACGCCTGTAGTCCTAGCACTCTGGAGGCCAAGGCGTGTGGATCATTGGAGCTCAGGAGTTCAAGACCAGCCTGAGCAAGAGTGAGACCCCGTCTCTACTAAAAATAGAAAGAAATTAGCCAGACAACTAAAATATATACAAAAAATGAGCCGGGCATGGTGGTGTGTGCCTGTAGTCCCAGCTACTCGGGAGGCTGAGGCAGAAGGATCACTTGAGCCCAGGAGTCTGAGGTTGCTGTGAGCTAGGCTGATGCCATGGCACTCTAGCCCAGGCAACAGAGTGAGACACTATCTCAAAAAAAAAAAAGAAAGAAGCTGCCAAACCGTCTTCCAAAGTGGCTATATTTTTTACATTCCCAACAGCAAAGAATGAGAGTTTCTGTTACCCCACATTCTCACTAGCATTTGTTGTTCTCAATGTTCTAGATTTGGGCCATTCTAATCAGTGTGTAGTGGTATCTCCTTGCTGTTCTAATTTGCATTTCCCTAATGACGTATGATGCAGAGCATCTTTTCAATGCTTACTTGCCATTTGTGCATTTTCTTTGAAGTATCCGTTGACATCTTTGGTACATTTTATGGTGAAGTTGTTTGTTTTCTTATTGTTGAGTTTTAAGAGTTCTTTGTACATTTTGGATAGCAGTCCTTTATCAAATATGTCTTTTCCAAATATTTTCTCTCCACCTGTGGCTTGTCTTCCCATTCTCCTGACAGTGTCTTTCACAGTACAGAAATTTCTAATGTTAATAAAGTCCAGCTTATCAATTCTTTCTTTTATGGATCATGCCTTTGGTCTTGTATCTAAAATGTCAACTCCAAACCAAAGATTGTCTAGATTTCCTCTTATGTTATCTTCTGGGAGTTTTATAGTTTTGTGTTTTACATTTAGTTCTGTGATCCACTTTGAGTGATTTTTTTATGGAGGATGTAAGATCTGTGTCTAGATTCATTTTTTTGCCTGTGGATGTCCAGTTGCTCTAGTACCATTTGTTGAAAAGACTATCTTTACTCCATTGAATTGCCTTTGCTTCCTTGTAGGAGATCAGTTAACTATATTTATGTGGATTGATTTCTAGGCTCTGTATTTTGTTCCATTTATTTATGTGTCTATTCTTCAGCCAGTAGTACACTGGCTTTATTACTCTAGCTTTAGAGTAAATCTTTAAAAAGTGTAGTGTCAGTGTTCTCCTCCTTCAATATTGTATAGGCTATTTGGCTATTCGGGCCTTTCCCTCTTCATATAAACTTTAGAATCAGTTTGTCAACATCCAACTTTCTGGGATTTGGAATGAAATTTCATTGACTCTATGAATCAAGTTGGGAAGAACTAAAATCTTGGCAACGTTGAGTCTTCCTATTAATAAACATGGAATATCTCTCCATTTATTTAGTTCTTCTCTGACTTCTTTCATCAGAATTTTGTAGTTTTCTGCATCTAGATCTTACATATATTTTGTTAGATTTATATCTAAGTATTTTGTTTTGTGGGGTATGCATATAAATGGTATAATATTTTTAATCTCAAATTCTACTTGTTTATTGCTGGTATATAGGAAAGTGATAGACTTTTGCATATTGAGCTTGTATCTTTCAACCTTGCTATAATTGCTTGTTAGTTCCAGGAATTTTTTAATCTGTTCTTTCAGATTTTTTTTTTTTTTTTTTGGTAAGAGAGGGTCTCACCCAGGCTGGTCTCAAAGTCCTGGCCTCAAGTGATCCTCCCGCCTCAGCCTCTTAAAGTGCTGGGATTACAGTCATGAGCCACCACAACTGGTTCTTTTAGATTTTCTACATAGACAATTATGTCATCTGCAGACAAAGACAGTTTTACTTCTTCCTTCCTAATCTATATGCCTTTTATGTCATTTTTTTGTCTTATTGAATTAGCTAGAACTTCCAGTATGATGCTGAAGAAGAATGGTAAGACAAGTACATCCTTGCCTTGTTCCTGATCTTAAAAAGAGAACTTCTAGTTTCAAACCATTAGGTATAATGTTTGCTATAGGTTTTTTTTTTATTGTTTGTTTGTTTGTTTGTTTGTTTTTGAGACAGAGTCTCACTTTGTTGCCCGGGCTAGAGTGAGTGCCGTGGTGTCAGCCTAGCTCACAGCAACCTCAAACTCCTGGGCTGAAGCGATCCTACTGCCTCAGCCTCCCGAGTAGCTGGACTACAGGCATGCGCCACCATGCCCAGCTAATTTTTTCTATATATATTTTTAGTTGTCCAGATAATTTATTTCTATTTTTAGTAGAGAGGGGGTCTCGCTCAGGCTGGTCTTGAACTCCTGGCCTCGAGCGATCCACCCGCCTCGGCCTCCCAGAGGGCTAGGATTACAGGAGTGAGCCATCGCGCCCGGTCTGCTATAGGGTTTTGTTTTTGTTTATGTTTTTGTTTTTATTTTTTTTGTAGATATTGTTATAGATAATCAAGTTGAGAAAGTCCCCATTTATTTCTAGTTTACCAACAGTTTTTATCATGAATGAGTATTGGATTTTGTCAAACGCTTTTTCTGCATCTGTTGATAGGATCACGATTTTTCTTTAGTCTGTTGATGTGATGGTTTACATTAAGTGATTTTTAGATGTGAAACCACCCTTGACCCTTGCATGCCTGAGATAACTCCCACTTTGTCATGGTGTATAATTCTTTTTATACATTTTTGGATTCAATTTGCTAGTATTCTTCTGAGAATTTTTTCATCTATGTTCATGACAGATATTGGTCTGTAGTTTTGTTTTCTTGTGATATTTTTCTCTGGTTTTGGTATTAAGGTAGTGCTGGCCTCATAAAATGAGTTAGTAAATATTCCCTCTACTTCTATCTTCTGAAAGAGATTGTAGAGAATTGGTATAATTTATTCCTTAAATGTTTGGTAGAATTCACCTGTGAGCACATCTCAGCCTAGTACTTTCTGTTTGGCAGGTTATTAATTATTGATTCAATTTCCTTAATAGATATGAGCCTATTCAGATTCAGTTTATTTCTTCTTCTGTGAGTTTTAGCAGACTGTGTCTTTCAAGGAAGTGATCCATTATCAAATTTGTGAGCATAGAGTTGTTCATAATATCCCTTTATTATCCTTTTAATGTCTATGGTATCCGTAAAGATGCTGGAAGACTAAATGTTGTTAAGTCATTTAGTTGTCAAGTCTTCCCAAATTTTCTATAGATCCAATGCAATCCTAATCAAAATCCTAGCAGGCCTTTTTTTGGTAGAAATTGACAAGTTGTTTCAAAAATTTATATTTACATGCAAAGGACCTAAAACAGACAAATCAATTTTGCATAGAAAAAAAAGTTGGAGGATATAGACTACTTGGCTTCAAGACTTGGTGTAACACTACAGTAATAAAAACAGTATGATCCTGGTGTAAGAATAGACATACGTATTGATGGATTCAAATAGGGAGTCCTAAAATAAACTATATACAATCAATTGAAACCTAAATATTAACTGTCTTGGAAGAAGGAAATGATAAGACGGTGTCTTGAGAAAGCCAAAGGATCAAGGGAGATTTCAGATGGGAAAGAAGTGATCACATGTAAATGCTGCAGGAGAAAAGTCAATAAACAAAAAGGATAAACATGGAGAAGAGAAATGGAAAAAAAAATCAATGAATAGCATCTTAGAGAAAGAGGCATGATAGGAGGACCATAGGTAGAGAAATTTTACTTAGAATAAAAGGAGATATCCTTCTCTGAAAATGGCTGCAAAAAATGATTAATTTGTAGCTGTGAGTGAGAACTTTAGAGAGTTGGTGTCAGAGAGCCTTGATTATTTTTTTCAAAGGAACAGATCCTTCTGAGAGAGAGAAGGGCTGTGTGGGATGAGTTCTTAAAGATAGGGAGTTAACAAGGTGGAGAAGAGAGGAAGAATGTTCCAAGAGAAAATCACGAACAAAATCAGGAAAGAAGAAAGCTTGGTATACAGGAGAGCCACAGCTTAAAGCCTAAAATATTAAGATAGGAGCTTGGTAAATGATGTAATATGTATGTGACCATGAACATACAAGTTATTTCTATCATGATCAATGCAAAGATTAAAAATAGAGCTCGAGACATATTCTAATGAGAAGCTCTAACTGGTGACCCTACTTTGAATGTGTGACATCTTTGCTCCAAAATTAAGCAGTAGCTTTTCTTTCTTTGTTTTTTTTTATTAAAGAATTTAGCTAATTCTTCTCAAAAGATAACTTCCTTAAAAACTAATGGTGACAATGGCACCATTTTTAATTTCCATTTTTTAATTTCCACCCTACCAGTTATAAGGTGTGTGAACTTAAGCAAGTTATCCCTCAGGCCTTTGAAATCCTCATCTATAAAATGACAATAATAATTATACTTGCTTCACAGGGATTTTGTGAGGCTTAAGTAAGATGATGCATGCAAAGTAAATGTCATAATGTTAGCTACTCTTACTATGGCTATTTTTATTCTCATGAAGAGTTTCACCTAGAATGTCATTAACAAAATCTTTAACTCAGTCAGCTTGTTTAAAAAGTTTCTGCAACATTTTTTCTGCCTCTTGCTTTGAACAGTAATTGACAATAAATGAATTTGTTTTCATTGTATCTTGACTGAATAACATGACTGACACCAAGGACCACTCAAGAATTATAATTGTCAAAAGCAGCCATGAGCAGAGTGCAGCACTGAGACAGACTGATTAGCCGTGAGAATGGCATAATATAATTTTGAAGTGTTCCTTCTTCTGTGAGACAATAAGACTCCTTAATCTCAGAGACTGTGCCAAACAGAACTACTATTTATAATTTCCACAATGACACCGGACTTTGCAGATAAGTCCATTTAGTAATGAACTAAAGAAATGATTGTTGAGAGAGTGTCTATGCCAAAGTATAATTATACCGTGTGTTATATAAGTAAAGTTAGCAAAAATAGCTTAATTCTTTAATAACTCCTTTACAACCTAGGCTATGTACTAAATCCCATACCTTATGTGTGACTGAGCGATAAAATCTATCCTGTTTTCCATTGTTATTAGGGGCTGAAGTGTCTAGGCTTGATTTAGCTCTTGAGATAGCCCTGGTATCCTATGGTTGCATAAAGGACACACAAAGTACTGCAATCATTACTGGCTAATCTGGAAGTCACAGAGACCTAGAGAAACAGAAAACTTGATAAACATGCCACTTTATTTAAAAATGTTTAAAATAGTTACTGGCAGAATAAAAATAAACAAACAATGTACAATTTAAATTTCTTTTCTTGAATTCTTTAGCTTTTAAGAATTTGTTTTTACTTACAGACACCATTCAAGTCCCTACGTAATAGGTCATGCAATATTGTTTATTATTTAATGATGCAGAGAAAATTAGAAATTCTGTAGACTATGAAGATTTTACGGGAAATATTGTCAGGCTCTTTTCACCAACACTTAAATTAGTTGACACTATGCACCTTAATTACAGAGATGGTGCCTACTTGTGTTTGTATTTTCAGCACCTGGCTCAGTGTTTGGAAAATTGTAGATAAATGAATGGATGACTTAACATATGAGTGAATTTGCCAGGTGCGGTGGCTCATGCCTGTAATTGTAGCACTCTGGGAGGCCAAGACGGGAGGATCGCTTGAGCTCTGGAGTTCAAGACCAGCCTGAGCAAGAGCGAGACCCAGTCTTTACTAAAAATAGCAAGAAATTACCCAAACAACTAAAAATAAAAAAAATTAGCCGGACACAGTGGGGCACGCCTGTAGTCCCAGCTACTCAGGAGGCTGAAGCAGGAGGATTGCTTAAGCCCAGGATTTTGAGGTTGCTGTGAGCTAGGCTGATGCCACGGCACTCTACCCCGGGCAATAGAGTGAGACTCTGTCTCAAAAAAAAAAAGAAAGAAAGGAAGGAAGGAAGGAAGGAAGGAAGGAAGGAAGGAAGGAAGGAAGGAAGGAAGGAAGGAAGGAAGGAATAAGGAGGGAGGGGGAGAGAGGGAGAATGAAAGGAAGGAAGGATGGAAGGAAAGAAGAAAAATGAGGAGGAGGAATAAAGTAGTCATGGATCTTCTGGTCATTAATTGCATGAAGCTGTACTGGTCACTTAAGCCATCTGGCCCTTAGTTTACTAATGTGTAACCTGAGAATATAGCATTAGATATTCAGTAAATTCCCTTCAAAATTTGTATTCAATGATTACTAATTAAATGTATGATATTTGGGAATAAGTAAGTATATATGGCATGGTAGTTAATCCTAACTTTACTTCCTCCTTCACTAATTTAGCATTAGCTCTTCTAAAACAAAAAAATATTTGCTTTTTTTCTTAATTTGCTTACTTATGAATGTCATCTGTGCATTTACTAGAACTGAGAATGATTAACATGTCCACAGCTCACTCCAGTCCTCTAGCAGAACTGAAGAAAAGACTAGAAACAGTGCGGAGGACAAGAGTCCAGGGGACTTCATTTCTCCAAGAAATATAGTAACAACAGAGGACATCTAAATTTCTGTTGATCTATGTCTGGTAGGAACATCAGGTATTGAAAAAGGGGACGTTTAGGAAAAGGGTGTAACAAGAAAGTGACCAGGGAGAAAGATGAAGATGAGGGACTGATGTGAATGTGAAAGGGAGAGTCCCCCAGTGAGTTCGCCAGAGCTGGAGAATTTTAGAAGAAGGGCAACGGGACTGTCATCAATTTTGCTGATGCTTAGATATATGCTTAGATTTCTTCTTCTTCAAGAAAAAGTAAATGAATGTAGTTATTTCTAAATTTCTTTATTTTTTAAAAAAAACAAGCTTTTTAAATTTTAGAATAGTTTTAGAGAATGGCTGCAAAAGCGGTATGAGAGTTTGCCTATATCTCACACCTAGTTTCCTCTGTTAACATCTTAAATTACTATGATATATTCATCACAACTAATGAACCAATATTTTGACACATTCTTATTAACTAAACTCCATGATTTATTAAGGTTTCATTAGTTTTTATGTAATATCCTTGTCCTGTTCAAGGATTCCATGCAGGATACATTACGTTTAGTTTTCACATCTCCTTAGGCTTCACTTGGCTATAATACCTTCTCAGACTTTTCTTGTTTTTGATGACCTTGAAAGTTGAGAGGCATGACTTAGCCCATTCAGGCTGCTTTAACAAAATACCTTAGACTGGGTAATTTATAAACAACAGCAATTTATTTCTTATAGTTCTGGAGGCTGGGAAGTCCAATAACAAGGCACCCGTGGATTCCGTGTCTAGTGAGGGCTTTTTCTCTTCTTCAGTGATGGTGCTTTGCTGCAGTGTCCTCACATGGTCGAAGAGGCAAAAGGGTAAAATTCATTCCCTCAATCCCTTTTATAAGGGCGTTAATTCCATCCACGCAGGCATGGCCCTCATGGCCTAATCATCCCATAGAGGCCTCACCACTTAACACTGTTGCATCGGGGACTAAGTTGCAACATGAACTCTGGAGAGACACAAACATTCAAACCACAGCAAGGAGTATTTGGTCAGGTATTTTATAAAATATCCTTCACTTTGGTTTTGTCTAATTTTTTTTATCATGATTTGACTGGGGTTATGAGTTTGGGCAGGAAGACCACAGAGGTGAAGCGCCAGTCTTTGATAAGGGTACATCATGTCAAGGGTGCATGCTATCTACAGGACTTATCAGTG
The DNA here is from genome assembly GCF_020740605.2 of Lemur catta. Taxonomy (NCBI): domain Eukaryota; kingdom Metazoa; phylum Chordata; class Mammalia; order Primates; family Lemuridae; genus Lemur; species Lemur catta. The sequence continues at coordinate 20,932,551 of NC_059150.1, read as the reverse complement.
ATAGGATTAACTTTGATCACCTGGCTGAAGCAGTGGTTGCCAGGTTTCTCCGCTGTGAAGTTATTTTTTTCTTTTCTTTTCAGTACAGTGTGGGAGAAAGCCACTAAGCACAGTCCACACTTAAGGGTGGAGAGCTATGTTCTACCTCCTTGAGGGGCAGTATCTATATGAATTATTTAGAATTCTTTTGATGGGAGATTTGTCTCTTCTACTCCATTCATTAATTTGCTCATTTATTTATGTTAGTATGGACCCATTTAATACTTTGGGTTATAATCCCAAAGTTATTTATTTATTTATTTCCTAAATTCCGTTTTGTGGTTGAATCTAATTTTCTTGAACACAACCCCCTGAGGAATTAATAATTCCTCAGGCTGCCTTTGGGGCCTTTTTTATTAGCCCAAAAGACTGACTTGGAAGAAGCTCCTTGTGTCCTTGCTATTTTCTACTCTCAGGTACATATTTCATTATGTTTAGTTCATAATTCAGGGACCAAGAAGCTTTAGTTGTGATAGCAGCCATTGTTTAAGCATTCTATTCCAAGAACTCACATACAAATGTCGAGAGTCCTTGACACTAGCGATTTTTGTCCTAGGGGCCACCCTGTAGCCTTTGGATGACACCAAGAAGGGAATTTGAGAGAAGGCATGCCAGTCTCCTTGACAGGCTGTAACACAATCAGGACAAGAGTTCTGAATGTATGCCTGTACTAACCTTTTGTTCCACCATCTATTTTTAGTCTGTTTTAAACATAAATTTAAGATTTTGATGCCACTCCAATGACCCTGAAACTTACATCCTTGCTTCAAAAAACAGCAAATAAAGTATTGTGAAAGATGCATATGGTTAGGATGCCTGTGTTTCTAACGTGTGTGAGCAATACCAAAAGTACAATTTATCACACAGTAGTAATATTCTCCAGGGACTAAGGGGTTGGGAAGGGGGGGTAAACTCACAACTAATGCATGCAGTGAGTATTGCAGAGGGGAAGGGCATGCCTCTAATCCTCGTTTGGGTGAGGCAAAGACATAAAATATAACCAAACTGTTTGTACCCTCATAATATCCTGAAATAAAAACAAACAACAAACAAACAAAAAATACAATTTAAAGTGACATATCCTTATTTAAAAATATTTTTTAAACTGTTGTATCAGTCAAGGTATGTTAACTTCTATAACAAATAACCTCAACATCTCAGTAGATTAGCACAATAAAGGTCTGCTTCCACTCAAGGAAAGTCTGATGTGGATATTTCTGGTCAGAAAGTTCTCCGTGGCCGGGCGTGGTGGCTCATGCCTGTAATCCTAGCACTCTGGGAGGCTGAGGCGGGAGGATCACTCAAGGTCAGGAGTTCAAGAGCAACCTGAGCAAGAGTGAGACCCCTGTCTCTACTAAAAAAAAATAGAAAGAAATTAGCTGGACAACTAAAAATATATAAAAAATTAGCCGGGCATGGTTGCGCATGCCTGTAGTCCCAACTATTCAACAGGCTGAGGCAGAAGGATTGCTTAAGCCTGGGAGTTTGAAGTTGCTGTGAGCTAGGTTGACGCCACGGCACTCTAGCCTGGGCAACAGAGTGAGACTCTGTCTCCAAAAAAAAAAAAAGAAAGAAAGAAATTTCTCCTGTATGGCTCTTCATCCAGTCCCATGGGTGGGAAGGAGACATCGTGCACACAGATCACCCACAGTGTTTTAGGGGCCTGGCTTAAAAGTGGATAATATTACTTCCACCTCTACCTCTTTTCCATTGGTTAGTGCTCAGTCCCATGATCCCACCCAGGTGCACTAGGGAACTGGGAAATGTAGTCTTCCTGGTGCTCCTGAGAGGAAAAAAAACAACCCAGATTATTAAACACAGCATTGTGTCTGCCACAGCTGCTTACATCATTTTCCTAAGAGGAAAGTAGATTCTAACATGGTTCTCCTGTTTTCCTTCATAATTTTTCCATTCTCTCTGACCACTCTTCTCATTTTTTCCTCAAGATTCTTTTCTTCTGCCTCATGATCTGGTGTCCTCTGTGACTGTATCCTCGAGCAAGAACTCACCTCTTCTCAGCCTATGTGTTCTCCCTCAGGGATCTTGTTCACTTTTCTGGCTTCAACTCTCTGCTGGTGATTTCCCTACTGATTTGTGTTTTCATGTACTTACCAGGCACGTCCACCTAGATGGCTCGGAGGCTCTCAAACTGGGCCAATCTCAAGCTGAATTTACTGTCTTCCTCCTAAATTACACTCCAGTTGCTGCCTCCTTTTGCTATATCAGAGTATGGACCATCTCACAGTGGTGTCCCAAACCATAAACTGGGAGTCATTCTAGATTCTTTTCCTTTCCTATCACAATAATATAAACTCTACCCCCTAAATAGCCCTTTAAATCTCACTTATTCTCTCCATCATCACTGCTAAGTGCCTTCATTTAGGCTTTTATTGTCTCTCATCCAGACTATCATAATCATCACCCAATCATTATTACTCTTATTAATAAACACTTCCTTCTCACTTCCATCCTCCATGTGGCCACCAAAGTCATATTTTTAGACATAGATTTGATCAGCTCACTCCCTTATCTGCGATCTTTCACTGCCCTCTATCTGAAGAAAGCTCTCAGTCTTCTCAAGACTGAGGATAGCCCAAAGGATAAAGTGAGACCTCTGACAAAATGGCCAACATTCCCCATAGTTTCAACCCCTATCACCCCCTTCCTAGGATGATTGTTCTTGTTTCATCAATAACCAGGATACTGAGGGGGAAATTTGTTTAAGCTAACTCATAATGTGAATGGTAGAAAGTAAGAACAAGGTAAAAATCAGTTAGGGCAAACCAATAGTAAGATGCCCTGAAAACCAGCTGCCATGACATCCAATCCAAAGGGCTATTGGCAACACTACAGTTGAAGTTGCAGCTATAAAGACAACACTTATGGCCAGTCAGCAGAGCATGAGGGAACAAGAAAAGACAGTCAGAAGCAATTGGCTCAAGCAACTTTGGAGCATCCACAACTAGCTTTTGTAGGTTTGTCACCAGGCTCATGGCTATTTGGGGCAGAGATCATAGAAAATAAAAGGCGGCCCCAGAGCAACACTTCGGGGAGAGTGAATTTAAATTGAATTCTAAGTGAAGCCAAGTAAAACTAATGTCATATCTCCCCAGAACAGAGAAAATACAAAAATCTGCATTATTCAAAGAACTTCTCCAATCTGAAATGGGACTGGGATAGGGACTATATTAGTCAGAGTTTTCCAGAAAGACAGAGCCAGGAGATGGTTAGATAGATAAGAGATTTATTAAGGGGTTGGATCACATGATTCTGGAGTCTGAGAAGTCCCATAACAGGCCATCTGCAAGCTGGAAACCACACGATGACAGTGGAGTGGTTCAGTCTAAGTTTGAAAGCCTGAGAACCGGAGAAGCTGGTGGTGTAACTCGCAGTCCAAAGACAAAGGCTTGAGAACCTGGGGGGTGGGGGACGATGGTGCAAGTCCTAGAGACCACAGGCCAGGGAACCTGGAGTTCTGATGCCCAAGGGCAGTAGAAGAGTGTCCCAGCTACAGGAAAGAGAGAGGAGAAACCACCCTTCCTCTGCCTCTTTGTTTCATCTGGGCTCCCGGCTGATTGGATGGTGCCTGCCCACACTGAGCGTGGATCTTCCCCACTCCATCCACCAACTCATAGGTCAGTGTCCCCTGGAAGCACTCTTACAGACACACCAGAAATAATGCTTCACTAGATCTCTAGGTATTCCTTAATCCAGTCAAGTTGATACCTAGAATTAATCATCATAAAGACAGACATAATTTGAGAAGAAGCCCACTTCTGTTCAGAAATGAAAAGTCAAATAATTACCATCACTTTCATATTTGTTTCTCTTTTCTTAGAAGGAGAATGAAGATATTTAAATAGTAGCATTAGAAATGTACTATAGGCCGGGTACAGTGGCTCACGCCTGTAATCCTAGCACTCTGGGAGGCCGAGGCAGGCAGATTGTTTGAGCTCAGGAGTTTGAGACCAGCCTGAGCAACAGCAAGACCCTGTCTCTACTAAAAATAGAAAGAAATCATATGGACAGCTAAAAATATATATAGGAAAATTAGCCAGGCATGGTGGAGCATGCCTGTAGTCCCAGCTACTCAGGAGGCTGAGGCAGGAGGATTGCTTGAGCCCAGGAGTTTGAGGTTGTTGTGAGCTAGGCTGATGCCATGGCACTCTAGCCTGGGCAACAGAGTGAGATTCTGTCTCAAAAAAAAAAAAAAAAAGAAATGTACTATACATTGGCTTTCACTTCAATATTCCATCCACTATTGATAGAATAGAGGTTGAGATCTTCAAGAAGGAGTCTCAATTTACACAATTAAATATGACATCACCCTGACATCAAAATACTAACATCAACCTCCAAATCCTTAATTGTTGTGTATCAGTTGGGATTTTTTTTTTTTTTGGAAAGAAATTGAATCATATAATAGTGGCCTAAACAAATTAAGAATTTATTTCTTCCTCTAGTAAAAATCTAGAATTAGATTTTCCAAGGCTGGTTTGGAGTTCCACAATACAAAGAACTAGGCTTCCATTCACAAATTCTTTGTCCAAGATATCTCCAACCTTGTCAGAAAAAGAGAGGAAAAAGGACACAACTCCTCCTCCCCCTTAGGGATACTTGCTGGAAGTTCACACTTTCACTTACGTTCCACTGGCCAGAGCTTGGGCACATGGCCAGACATAGCTGCAAATGAGAATGAGAAACGCAGTCTTAATGCTTAATATGTATGTGCTCATCTAAAAATAAGGGGTTCTATTGCTAAGAAAAGGAGAATAAATATTGACAATATAATATAATGGCAATGTCAAATTCAAATGCCTTACTCTCTTCCTCACGCTTGTCACTGAATTTATTCTCCTTTTCTCTATATTTTTTCAAAATTAGTTAAAGAAAATAAAAGATAATTTATTTCTGCAATGGAACTACTGTATATAAAAATCCTGTTATACCACAGTTTCTTTGTTTCATTAACATAATATGGAATTTTATGACAGTAGAATATAAACTTTTCAAAACTAACTATTGAGAATAAATCCACAGGGACACATTTTAATATAACATAACATATATAAGGACAAACAAACCTGAAAAATACATCAAAGGATTGAGATCGAAAGACTTCCAAAAAAAAAGGTCGGGCGCGGTGGCTCACGCCTGTAATCCTAGCTCTGGGAGGCCGAGGCGGGTGGATCGCTCGAAGTCAGGAGTTCGAGACCAGCCTGAGCAAGAGTGAGACCCCGTCTCTACTAAAAATAGAAAGAAATTATATGGCCAACTAAAAATATAAATACAAAAAAAAAAAATTAGCCGGGCATGGTGGCTCATGCCTGTAGTCCCAGCTACTCGGGAGGCTGAGGCAGTAGGATCGCTTAAGCCCAGGAGTCTGAGGTTGCTGTGAGCTAGGCTGATGCCACGTCACTCACTCTAGCCCGGGCAAGAAAGTGAGACTCTGTCTCAAAGAAAAAAAAAAAAAAAAAAAGACTTCCAAAAAAGATGCAACAGCAAGCTCAAAATATAAATTAGGATCTCTCAATACATGGCTGAAATCATATTCTTCTTATTAGTTAGACCTGCCTCCTCAAACCTTTTCTCTGTGTATCTTACCACCATAGCAATTATCTCAGCTTTAGCTGCAAAAAAAAATCATTTTTTGAATAAAATAAATGCTATTTATGAATTATTAGTATTGGAAATATTTAGGGTGTTTCAAATTTATTCTTTCATTTCATCATTTAATATCGATTTAGTTAATTTAGTAACTACTTTGCACTAGATGTTCTGCTGTATTCCAAACAGATGTAAAGTAAGGGTTGAGATAAAAGGGTTGAGATATATATCTATATCTATCTATCTATCTATATAAACATATATATGTATATATATATACATAACAAAGGCTAGAATGCAGTGGGCTATCATAGCTCACTGTAACTTCAAATTCCTGGGCTCAAGTGATCCTCCTGCCTCAGCCTCAGAGTAACTGGGACTACAGGCATGAGCCACCATGTCCAGCCAATATTTTTAATATAACAAAAAGGATAAATGCCATTACTATGGAAGTTCAGAGGAAAGTATGACTATCTTATGTTCAAATATATGTTACTGATATGACCTTCTTTATCAGCTTGGAATGAGAAGTTGGCTATATCTCCATTACAATACTAACTAATTACTTTATTAGTAGGAAGTTTAGTATTTTCCTTTATAATCATGACTTGTTGCGAATTATACAAGTTTTTCTTAACACTTACTCAGCCCAAAGTGGTCAGTTCTACTTCCAAACAATCAAATGAAGAGAACCAGAAAGTCTAACGAGGCCACTAACCTAATTGCTCAGTAGCAACAACATCACTTAGTTACTGAACACCAGATGCCCAATGGATGCTTGTCCAGTTGCAGTGATTTCCTTGTTGATTCTTGCTGCAGTTGTTTCAGGTCACAATCACATATTTAGTTGTTGGATCTAAAACATGGCTCCAAATATGTTTCTGGCTCAGCCAAGAATACTATCTATCATATCCATGTAGCACAGATACGTGCCATTAGCATGCAAACTCTGCTGTTGCGATTGGAACGCTAGTTCTACACATTTCTTAGGAGAGTTTGGAGTCCCTCCTGCCAGCATCTGTTAGCATAACTCTGTCTACCAGAGATGTTTTAATAGCATTGAAGCTCAAAAGGGATGGGTCAAGTTCTTGATTCTTCAGTCTTGCGAGTCTCCTTGGCTTCTATGTAAAGTTTCCTACCTTCTCCCGCCAAATCAGGTCTGCCTACCAAGGGCTACCGTAAGGGGCTTCCTTTATCTAGCCACAGAAAGCACCATTACACATAGTTATTATTTTCCCCAATACTTGAATTTGTCGTAAAATTTTTGTTGGCTCTCTGGGAGCGTTTCAGTGTGGTTTTAAAAGTTACATTTTGATATTACTTAGGTGTTTAACTTGGAGTATATGGTTTAGGTAAGACCAGAAAAAAACTATATTAGATCATCAATGTGAGGATTGCTATGAAATTGATTTGATGTACACTTCATTTTATAAGCACCCAACTAAGCAATTTGCCAAGAAAGAAGAAAAGAAGCTCATAGTAGCTTTCCTTAAGAAGGGGCAAATGCAAGTAGTTAAATTTTTGTGTAGCTGAGGGGGGGAAATGTGATTGCTAAGCTGGTGTGCTATGGCTGGGGAGAGGCACATCACACCTGTAATTTCTCTCCAGCAGCAGCTTTGTGAATCAGAAGGATAATTTTTTTATCCCATTTAGGAGAAAGTAAGAGACTAGGTACATGACCTTAGGCAGCAAGAGAACTAAGTAGTGTTAACTGAGGAAGCTAAACATAATCAAAAGACTGCCTCAATAAGGAAGCTAACCCTTGTAGCAGAAATAAAGGATTACCTCGTGAAGTTATTAAAGATCTCAGTATACGGCCGGGTGCGTTGGCTCACGCCTGTAATCCTAGTACTTTGGGAGGCCGAGGCAGGAGGGGAGGATGGCTCGAGGTCAGGAGTTCAAGACCAGCCTGAGCAAGAGCGAGACCCCATCTCTACTAAAAATAGAAAGGAATGATTTGGGCAGCTAAAAATATATAGAGAAAAAAATTAGCCGGGCATGGTGGCGCATGCCTGTAGTCCCAGCTACTCGGGAGGCTGAGGCAGTAGGATCACTTAAGCCCAGAAGTCTGAGGTTGCTGTGAGCTAGGCTGACGCCATGGCACTCACTCTTGCCCGGGCAACAGAGCGAGACTCTGTCTCAAAAAAAAAAAAAAAATCTCAGTATAGTGGGAAAGCCCCAAAAGAGTCTTTAGGAAAGCTAAGAATGAGAACCTTCTTTCCACACTAAAAATAGACCAGGGATGAAGTTTGGCAACAGGCAAGGAGCATCAACAAATGTACAAAACTCTACCTAGATTTTCATTAACATCTTTTAATTTTGGTTTAAGTTTGTTACTTACTTTAAAAATAACAACCATGTTCCATAATTCTGGCCAATGTTTGTGCTTTGCTAAGTTAATAAGAGTTACATTTTTCTACATTAATGTTAAAATAGGTAACTCTGCAACATAATCAGCCCAGCACTCTGGGGCACGCTTCTAGTGGAAGGCAAAGTATACATAATAAATGAGATAACTTCTGAGAATCAGTCTTTCAAACCGATAATTTATCCTCTGAAGAGGCAGCAAATAGTATGCATATTGAAAGTAGAAAACATTCTAAGCCTCATCAAAGGTTTATTTTATATTTGCATTGTGGGGTTTTGTTGTTATTGCTGGTGTTTTCTGTTTCTCACAAAATATTGTTGCCACCAGGGAAACAAGCACATTAATAATGCATATTTTTATTTTTAAAAGTTGATACCTGGGTAACGTTTTAGGAATCTACAACAAACTTATATTTTTGAGAAATATACATATTTGTCTGTTTATCATACAGTTATTTCCATCTTTCTTTGCAGTCTTCATAAAAAATGCATTTTGTTTTACAGTTGAACACTGAATTATCAGACCTTTGTTTGTGACTGCCATAATTCTGGTTTATGTTGATTTAAACAATGAAACAAACCATGTGGTATTTCTGAGGAATTAATAGCCAGCTAGGACTAGCTATGAGATAATGATCTACAGGGATTATCTTTTGCCAAGGTTATTATTGCTTTTTAATGCTGAAAATCAGAACAGAGAAAGCAGGTGAAATAAAACAATAAGGTTTCAATTATTGTAGATAATAACTAAGGATTATTTCTAGGAAATGAATGTTTGAGACAGGTGAGTCAATTTGATAAAGAACACTTCAATGCTCCTTTTATTTGAAAATTTCATAGTAACAGCTTCTTCCAAAGTATGTATGTATGTATATATGTATTTTTTGAGACAGTCTTGCTCTGTCCCCCGGGCTAGAGTGCTATAGTGTCAGCCTAGCTCACAGCAACCTCAAACTTCTGGGCTCAAGCGATCCTCCTGCCTCAGCCTCCTGAGTAACTGGGACTACAGGTGCACACCACCATACCCAGGTAATTTTTTCTATTTTAGTGGAGATGGGGTCTCTGTCTTGCTCACGCTGGTCTCCAGCTCCTGAGCTCAAGAGATCCTCCTATCTCAGCGTCCGGGAGTGCTAGGATTACAGGCATGAGCCACTGTGCCAGCCCAAAGTATTCATTTCTCTAATTCTCTGGGAAATATGGGAGTTGAAATAAAGGAATTAAGGTACTTAGTCAAGTATTGTCATTGACCAAGAGGAAGTGGCCAAAGTCACACTTTTGCACTAAATAGACCTTCCATGCAAACATATCTTTTAAGGTAGTACACATGAAAAAATTTTAATTATACCCAAGCCTGTGTCTCCTGAGGTACTTAAAACTAGTATAGGGGACTCTAATAATTATTTTTAATGTTCCAAAATATCTAGTAAAAATCACATTTTTATCTTTGTTAGAATTGCTTGGCATGACTAAAATATCAATTGGCTTATGGTTGGAATTCAGTCAACTTGATGTGGAAATAATGGTTAACTTTTAAGAATATTTTTATACTGAGAAATGATTTATAGCCTATCATTTGTGGTTTAGGTGACAAAATCTCTCACACCGTGCAGTGGAGGATAGTAGAAGGGTCCCTGGGCAGGACTCTGGGTGGTTCCTACTCAGCTTCACCAACCAAAGAAAACCTAGAGCAGATACTGGGAGAAAGGTACAAGTGATTCTCTAAATCCCAGGATGTTGGCAATCAACCAGCAAGGAGATCACAGGCAAGAGATTTGGTAGATGACAGGAGCTTTTAGGAGCTGAAACTGGCGTGTATAACAATCTCCAGTCTCCTTTTCATGAATGTGTATCCTAGTTTCCAGAAGCTTTAAGCCCAACAGTGAGATCTTACGATGTTTTGTTCTTTTTCAGTAATTTAAAAACATGGGGCTGGGCATAGTGGCTCACACCTGTAATACCAGCACTCTGGGAGGCCGACGTGGGAGGATCGTTTGAGCTCAGGAGTTTGAGACCAGTCTGAGCAAGGGTGAGACCCCGTCTCTACTAAAAATAGAAAGAAATTACATGGACAACTAAAAAAATATATAGAAAAAATTAGCTGAGCATGGTGGCGCATGCCTGTAGTCCCAGCTACTTGGGAGGCTGAGGCAAGAGGATCACTTGAGACCAGGAGTTTGAGGTTGCTGTGAGCTAGGCTGACGCCACGGCACTGTAGCCTGGGGAACAGAGTGAGACATTGTCACAAAAACAAACAAAAAAAGCATTTAAATAAATACGTCTACCTATCTATATATATGTATGTATGAATATATATTCATATACTCCAACTCAGAAACTGGAATGGCATAAAACTTACAAAGAGGTTTTCTCCGTTTCTGCATTAGCAGAATTCGTTTTCACTACTCCCAAAAGAACGAGTTAGTGAAATAGCTTTTCTGCAAAGACTTTGAATGTAACTTACTGTATATCGAAAGGCAGAAAATAGTCAAATGCTAGCCCAAAGCCAGACCAGGTCACCCTGCACATCCCGCCACCAACACCCCCCTTCTCCCTTGTTCTTGTCTTTCACCCCTCACGTCTTTGTGGTGTGATGCAGGGTCTGGGGCTCCACTTTGCCTGCTGACTCCCTGGCAGCTTCCACCCGTGGTGGCCACTAGAGGGAGACTGAAGGGCAAGCTCCTTCCTGCTTCCTTCCTGTTCCTGTCATCTTCACCTTAGCAACGGGCCTCCATCCCGGGTTGAGCAGCTGGCTTCAGTCTCCTGCTTTATTTCAGTATGAGAACTAACCTGAATGTTAGTTCAGACCCGCACCCTCCACCTTCCCCCCACGCAGGGCTCTGAGTTCCAGCTCTCTGGGCTGTACAGACAGGACTCTGGGAGAGCCTGGGTGTGGGAGCAAGGCCATGAAGACAGAGCTTAAGATTCTGGTCTAGAGAGGCTGCGGCTTCTCATAGTCACTCTCTTTCTTACCTCCGCATTCCTCCTTGGTTTTATACTTCTCCAGGGCCTGTTTAACCAACTCCTCATATTAAATTCTCACACTGAAATGCCCAGTGTAGTTTCTGTTTTCCCAACTAGACTCTCACTGATACGCCATATACCCAGAAAGCCATTTTGTTTCCGTGCCTAAAGGAATCAGATGAACCAGCTTTATCCATGTGGACTAATCATTAACAAGTATGAATTGAGCACCTTAATACAGAAACACAACATATTAGGCAGATGACAGACACAAAACCCAGGCCTGGCTCTTTTAGAGCTTTCTCTTTTTATTTATTTATTTTTTTGAGACAGAGTCTCACTCTGTTGCCCGGGCTAGAGTGCCGTGGCATCAGCCTAGCTCACGGCAACCTCAAACTCCTGAGCTCAAGCGATCCTTCTACCTCAGCCTCCCGAGTAGCTGGGACTACAGGCATGTGCTACCATGCCCAGCTAATTTTTTTCTATATATATTTTTAGCTGTCCAGATAATTTCTTTCTATTTTTAGTAGAGACGGGGTCTTGCTCTTGCTCAGGCTGGTCTCGAACTCCTGACCTCGAGCGATCCTCCTGCCTCGGCCTCCCAGAGTGCTAGGAGTACAGGCGTGAGCCACCGCGCCCAGCCTAGAGCTTTCTCCTCATTCAACCATTGTGCTCCAGACCTTATGTGTTACCAGAACATAGAGAAAGTGCAAGTCCTGGAGGCAGGGTGATAAGGAAGGCTTCACAGAGTGGCTGGGACTTCAGCTTGACCTCCAAGGTAGGGCTGTACTAGATAAGGAGAAAGAAGAATGGGGCCTTAATGCAGAGGAGACAGCAAGAAAATGTCCTGCAACAACTTCACCTTCAGGTGACCTTTAAAAGCCAAGAAAACTATTGGAAAAATGACAAAATGTGACTTTCTTTCCAGCAGCCAAATAAGCACAGTTACCAATTTCTTATAAAGCACTTCTAATCTAAAAAGGACAATCACAAAGAATGCTGGAACACAGGGATATGTGCCAGGGTACAGCTGATCAAGTGGTAGACTGCATCAGAGGGCACCAGGACATGATGCCTACAATTGGCCACTGCAGATACAGTGGAACAAAGCCACAAAAAACTGGCAGAGCAGCATTTGTCCTGCAGAGCCAGGCAGGAAATCTGTGTTCTAAAACTGACACTGAGCTGGGACTCAGGATTCCTGAGCGTTCTCAGGATAAAGCCCTGAATAAAAAGAAGGAATCAGAATTTAACTGACAAAATTATTCAAAGGCAGAGCCAAAAGACGTTGCTTACAGAAATGGGTCAGGAAATAGAGTTGTTACTATTAGCAAAGCACAGATGGAGGTGGATTCTGCTGAAGGACGGACTCATAGAAAATGGGAAAATTTAAGAAAGGACTAAAAGACACCTGGATCCAGCCTGATTTTTTACTTCGCTTAGAAATAGTAGAAAGTTCAGAATTAACACTGTCCTTTATGGGCTCAGGCTCCATAAACCAAGCTGGACTTCTCTCCATGTAAGCCACCTTGATTTTGATAGTTATCTCTTTGTAAATGCTAACAGTTGTCCTACCTTGCGAAAGAAAACATTTTTATCTATTTTTGCATGGTTTTGTTTTCATTTTGTTTAGTTTTACTATTTCATGCTGTTAAGTTTATTAAACATAATTTTCTCTATTTTGTTAAAAATACTTCCAGATATTGATATATAAAATAAATAAGTTGAATGAAATAAATACACTTATGTATACATATAGTTTTGCAAAAATGAAATTTTATATTACACGTTGTTTTCTAAACAACTTTTTTCACTCAGCAAAATGTTTGGACCTCTCTCTCAGAGAATAATCATATCTCTTCATCATTTACCTTCTATTTTCAAAATGGGAAAATGAAGTCCAGAAAACTAAAACGACTAACCAAAGCTCCAAAGGAAATCATTTGGAAAAAGTATTTGTTAAACATCAATTTTTATGTAACACTACAGGAAAGAAGTTAAAACATGGACCTTGATCATCAAGTATTTATTGTATAAGATAAACACAGAAAGACCCACAAAAATTACAAAGCCTGGAAAAATCACATTCCATAGAGCAGTTTTGCAGAAATCATTTGATTTTTCAAAACAATTCAATAAACTGGCTAACTCAGCTATTTTTGATTAATAATTAATGTTGGTAAGTGTCTCCTTCTACTGTATCATTTCCACTTCCATAAAAAATTCCTCATTCCTCTGTTCCCCATTCACAGCAAAACTTTTTAATCTTATTAAATAATTATTCAAAACATGCTCTCTTTACTTCCTTATTTAAATATTGATTCTTCAACCTACTCCAATCTGGACTCCAGCCTTATTACTCTACTGACCTCCCGTTGGCTAAATCCAATAGACACTTCTCTGACCTCATCGGTCTAAACCTTCCAGCAGAGTTTCATGCACATTACCATCTCCTTCTGAAAATTTTCTCTTCTCTTGGCTTCCATGACACTATATTCTCCTGGTTTTTCCTCAGAGTTACTGGTTGCTCTTTCTTGGTTTCTTTTGCCAAATTCTACCCAATCTCTTAGTGTTTAAGTGCGTCCGAATTTTTCCTGGGCCATCTGCTCTTCTCTATCTGTATTTTGCCTTAGTTATCTCATCCAATCCAATGGCTTTAAAGGACACACACATGCTGCTGACTACCAGAGTTGTGTATCCAGCTATCCAGCTCTAACCAACCCACCCATAAGCTCCACACTCATATTCCCAACAGGCTACTGGACAACTCTATCTGAATGTCTAATAGGATCTCAAATTAACAAATTTGAAATGCTCCCCTCTACAAGAACAACAAAATCTAAATGTCCCTCCAGTTTTGTCAGTAAATTTTATAACCATTTATCCCAATTGCCCAAATAAAAACATAGAAAGCACTGAGATTCTTCCCTTTCCATCACTCCCTCACATGTAATCTCTCCAAGTCTTAGAGGGATTCTAATTCCTTAGCAGTTTTCACATCCGTTTCCTATTTCTGTGTGCAATGTCAACATCCCACTTTAAGAAGTGCTTGAAGGTCAGACTCTGGAGCTTCTCTGTTTACTAGTTGCATGATCTTGGTCAAGCTACTTAATTTTTCTATGCCTTAGTTTCCTTATCTATAAAATGGCCCATCTTATAGTATTGATAGGGTTGTAAGAATTAATGAGTCAACATGTGTAAACTGCTTAGAACAGAGATTAGAGTCTTTATTTGGCTCTTATTAGACTAACAGTCCTGCAGAAAAAAAAATGCCAAATTCTGGACTAAATATTAAAAAACTATTTTCTGAAGGCACCGTAGTGTGACTAAAAAGCAGACAGACACTGAAAAGGAGTCAACACTTACAGGAAAGTATAACAGAGAGAATGGCCTGCAAAAGGGTAAAAATATTTTCTGTCTCTTTAAAGCTCCCTCACCCCTTTTGAGAACTAAAACCTACATCCCTGCCTCAGGCCAGTGGTTGGGAGGGGCAGGAGAGTGCCCTTTGTTCTTTGTGCCACAGGAGATGGCTCAAGGGAATTGTCCTAGTGGAGGTCACAAAATTGTCTTAGCTAAAGATGGGATTATGGGATTAATTAGAACATTTAAAAGCTCTGTACTTCTGCTCAGAAACAGGACGTTGGTACTTTGAGATGGGAATCTGCCAACCTCCTCATTTGCCAGCAAATTAATAAACTCCTCTTTCCTTCTCCTCAAACCACTTGTCCTCATTCTTCTGATGCAGCTTTGGGGACAAGTGCTGAACTTTCGGTAACAAAAGGAACTGGAATAGTTTCTCATTTTTTAGCAGCTAGTCTAGAGGCAGCACCACTAGTCTGTGCCACGTTATGTAGTTAAAACTCAGCTAGAAAGTTCACACTTACTGGATGAAAGAATCAGAAGATAGAGCTCAGAGCAATCATAACAGTTGGAAAATGAAGAAAGAAATCCTGGAAAGTAGAGAGTCACAAAAGTGGAGCCCTAAATTCAGTGTATATATTCTGTCCAAATCTCTAGTTGACTCCTAAACCACACATGTGTGGGGCAGATTTCAAGCAGTCAAGATAAGACTAAATTAAAAACTGAACTGAGATTTCAGCTGCTGACCACTTCAGGAAAGAAAGAATTTTTAATATAATTTCAGCCATGTTAACTTCTGCTTAATATACATATGTACACACACACACACACACACACACATATATATATATACACATACATATATATTCTTAAGCTGAAAAATATCAACAGTCTTCCGAAGAACTTAATAGAATACAGAGTCTCTACAAAATGTGACCCACATGTCCAGGATACAATTCAAAATTACTTTATATACTGCACAAAGAAACATAAAAATTGAACTATATTCAAAAGAAAAGGCAATCAGTGGAGACTACTGATCCAGATATTAAAATTAGCAGACAAGGATTCTAAAACAGCTATTATAACTAAGTTGCAATATTACAAAGAAAAATATCTTTATAATGAATTTTAAAAACAAGAATATTTTGCAGAGAAACATAAACTATAACAAAGAACCAAAATAAATTCTAGAACTGAGAAATACAAAGCTTAAATTAAAAAAAAAAATCACCAGTGGGGATTAACAACAGATTGGAAATAATAGAAGAAAGTGAACTTGAAGATAAATCAATAGGTTATCCAACCTGAAGAACAGAGAGAAAAGAGATACAAAAAAATTGACAGAGCCTTAAGGAGCTGTGGGAAAATATGAAAAAGTCTCATAAAGTGTCATTGGAATCCCAAAAGGAGAGGAGTATGAGAGACTGGGGCACACATGAGTGCATGCATTTGTCAAACTCATTGAGTGGTATATTTAAATTTGTGCATTTCAAATATACATTTAATGACAAAATAAAAGGAAATCATAAAAAAACATAGTTCCTCAGTTAATTGGGTTCATGTTAAAGTGTTTAGGAGTGAAGGGTATTGATGTCTGCACTTACTTGGAAATGCATCAAGAATAAGGTGGATTGATAAAAGGATGATTAGAGGGATATGCTTGTGACAGAGCAAGAATAGTGAAAGGTTAATTGTGGAATCTTGGTGGTAGGTACACAGGATAATACTATAATTACTTCAATTTCTATATTTTGAAAAATTTAAAAATAAAATGATGGAAAACTATAAATTGGGCATTTTAGTCCATTTTGCATTGTTATAAAGGAAATACCTGAGGCTGGGTGATTCATAAAGGACAGAGGTTTATTCTGCTCACAGTTCTGCAGACTGTACAAGAAACATGGCACCAGCATCCATTTCTAGTGAGGGCCTCAGGAAGCTTAAAATCATGGGAGGCAAAAGGGGAGCATGTATGTCACATGGTGGGAGAGGGAGTAAGAGAGAGAGGAGGACATGCCAGGTTCTTTTAAACAACCAGCTTTCATGTGAACTAACAGAGTGAGAACTCATTCATTTACAGATTGGATGGCACCAACCTATTCATGAGAGATCTGCCCCCATGACCCAAATGCCTCCCACCAGGCTCCACCTCCAACATTGGGGATCAAATTTCAACATGAGATTTGGAGGGGACAAACATCCAAACTATATCATTGGGTAATACATTTTCAGTGATTTTTGTCCAAAACTTGCCCCAAGTAAATCATCCATGAAAAAATTGCTTAGAAGTTTGTAAATACTATAGATACATTAATTATTATTATTTAAGCCACTTTTATTTTTCCTGGACAACTGCTATAGTCTCCTTGCTGGTCTCTCTCTTTTCACTTTCTCCCTCTCCAATTATCAGCCAGAATAACATTGTAAAAATGTTAAGTCTGGAAATGTTGATTCCCTTGCTTGGCTTCTCTTGCTCTTAGAATAAAACTTAATCTCCTGGTAGTTTAGGGTTTCTGTTACTTGACCCACCGAGCCCTTTCTCCTTTGCAGGCTTTGCACTTGCTATACCTTCTGCCTGTAATGTTCTTCCCCCAGCTCTATTTTATTTTATTTTATTTTTTTAGATTTTTGTTTGCTTTTTGTGGAAATGAATCTTGCTATATTGCCCAGGCTGCAGTGCAGTGGCACGATCATGGCTGACTGCAGCCTTGAACTCCTGGGCTCAAGTGATCCTCCTGTCTTAGCCTCAGAGTAGCTGCAATGACAGGCACATGCCACCACACGCAGCTCTCCCCGCTTCTACCCCTAGCTCTTCAGTGGCTGACTAATTCTTATTGTTTAGCTCTATCTCATCATCCTTTTTTATTTCTTTCATAGCACTTATCACAATTTGTAATCATCTAGTTTTTCATGTATCTGCTTATAGTCTGTCTTCCCAATTAGAGTTTGATAAAGGTAAAGATTTTTCATTCTTGCTCACTGTTGTCTTCCTGGGGCCCAGTATGTAGGGGGCTCTGATCAGACAGGAAGTATCTCCCTAGGATATTAAAGTTATTAAATTGCAGAGCTGGCACTCAAACCCAACTGTTCTGTGGGTTCTTTCATGACACCAAAAGGGTAGGGAGAAATTAGACTGAATGATTTCTATCCTTCTGGAGTTTTTGGTCTAAAAAGTTAGAATACAGAATCAGAGTAACAATTGGTTCCAAGCTCCAGAAAATCCCCACAGTTCATTCTCGCCCCATATTTTTCCTTGAGGATCTGTGCTCATCATCAGTAAGGGTTTCTCATGTCTTATCTCCCACTTAGAGTCTGTCAACAAATCCTGTGTTATTTCTGCTTCCTGCATGTCTCCATTTTCCACTGCTACTGCACCAGCTCAGGCTTTGTCATTTGTCAAGACCGCCACAACCAAGTGGTAGCCTTTCCTCCATGTTACCTCTATTCTCCACCCTACAGCCAATGTAATCCTTGTGCAAAGGAAATGTCATCATGTCATTTCCCCACTCCAAACCACACAACTTTCTTAGGATGAAGTCCAGTCTCATGCACATGTCTTTCAAGGCTTCTTAGGAGAGGTAGGTAAATGCTGCCCTACCTCTGTGAGCCCATCTCCTGTTACTTCTCTCTCTGAATGCTAACATTTCAGGTCCCCAAACACCCCATTATTCTCTCTCCCTCTAGGATATTTCTTCTGCCCAGAACACTATTCCATGCGCTCCGTGGCTGACTTCCTCTCACTCAGCTTTCAGATTTCCCTCCACTTCTGTACCTGCCACCTGCTACCCCCTTACATTATTGCATATGTAAATTCAGACAAATTTCTCAATGTCTTGGAACCTCAGATTCTTCAGCTATAAAATGCGGATAATAAGGCCTGTCTCAGTGGGTTTCTGTGCTGCACCTACTTAGCACAGTGCTTAGCTAAATGGCATGGACACCAAGTTTTTCCCTCTGCCAGTGATTCTTCCTTGAAGACTGTTCCTAGTCCTGACTTATAATTTGAGATTCCAGTTGAATGTGTGGGGACACGACTCACAGAGCAACAGCCACAGATTTGCATTGGAAGAGGGAAGGGAACAATCTAAGAATAAAAGAAAATGCACAAAGACATTCTAAATATGGTACTACAAATGATGAGGTTGAGACATTTCATTTTACGGTCTGAGATTACAATAACAAGTGTGTACCAAGTTTCATACTAAAATCTCATCCATGAACTCACCATTCTGCAATATTGATGAAAAGCTAGACGCATTCCAAATAGAGGAGTGAGCTACAGCCAACTTTTGATTAATGAAAGACAGCTGATCTGACTTGGAACTCCTCTGGGGGTCCTGCAAGGCCACATTTCTGTCACATGCACCATTTTAATGTCAGATTCTCTGATCCAGGGCTGAGCCTGGGAAGGAGCTATAAATTACTTTCAATCATGCACATGCTATGAGCCAGCTGGAGGAGACGAGATGTCAATCTGCCTCTTTTAGGGGAGCAGGGGGAGACCAGATGTAACCCAAAGCATCCCAGCATGTTGTTTTCAATTGTCATCTTTCTTGTCTCATTGCTCTTCCTGGCTTCTCCTTCAACCTCCAGATTACAGCTGAGGGGTTGGCAGTGCTGGTAAAGAGGTCTGGGCTTGGATGTAACAGGGGCAGCAGGGCTGTCACTGTAATGAAGGACGCAGCTTCTACCTAGTCCCTGATTTATTCATTCGTTCAATCAAGCAGGCATTTAATAAGCATCTATTGTCTCTCTACTTATCCAGAAAGCACTAAATTCAAGACTATTCTAGGAAATCATCCTTTTGTTGGAATAATTCCCAGCCATGACTGTATCTCAAATTTTCTTATGGAGTTTTGGGGGGAAATGCATATTCTTGGGCCCAACTCTCCAAAGATCCTGATTCGGTATTTCTAATAGGGTTCTCGGCACCTGTATTCAGATGTATAGCACAGTTCTTTCCATTTCATTACTAT
Organism: Lemur catta; assembly: GCF_020740605.2. Taxonomy (NCBI): domain Eukaryota; kingdom Metazoa; phylum Chordata; class Mammalia; order Primates; family Lemuridae; genus Lemur; species Lemur catta. Next base: position 20,913,238 of record NC_059150.1, on the reverse strand, counting down.
TTGCCTATCATGAATATCTTCCTCAAGCCATACACTGTGATGTCTATCCACGTTATAATAATTAGCTAATTAGGCAAACCTAATCAGGACCGCTCTTCTCCCACAAGAAATATCCATCCATCCAACAAACACATTCATTCCAAAGCCAGGTGCTCAGTACATACCACATAAAGATGATCAGTCCTGACCCTGCCTCGACTGCTTTAACAATGGTCTTCTGGAGACAATAGTATCCATGTAGAATGCACTAGGGGGGATTTTCAGACCAAAGGAAAGTGGTGCTTTCAGGAAGATTTCCAAAGTCAGGCAGTTTAGCTGCCACTTAATCTGACCCAAGGTAGAGCTGGCCTTCACCAGGGTCTCGTGATTCAGGGAACTCAGAGTTTTTTCCTACCCCCTTTGTAAGTAGCAGCCTGGAATTTGGCCTCCTGTTTAAGCATAGAAGAATGAATGCTAGGAAAGAACATGACCTTGGGAGACTCCCAGAGAATCTGAAAAACAGATCAGCAACTCCCACATAATCAGGAGTTAGCAGAAAGCGCTGGATAAGTTTAGAAAGATGATTAGTTCTTGCTTGACTTAAATATTCTGCCTAATTTTCATTATACAGTTTGAGTTTGAGATTATCCATGTCAAAATCTTTTTTTGAATAAGCCTGCAGTTGGTCATATTTCATTGTCTAAAATATGTAATTCTGTATTATCCAACTCTGGAACAAACTACTTTCTGAGGAAAAACAATCTATGTCATCCTGAGCCCAAGAGGTCTAAGCAAGTTTTGGATCTAGGCCTTCCATTAACTCAAGGTTTGAAGGTGATATTTTCTCAAGGGCACTTCCATTCCTATAAATACAGGAAATCACCAGAGATGCTGAGTTTGGTATGCAGAGGGTGAACAGTAAATGACAGCAGGATGTAATTCTTTAATTCTAACTGAAAAGGAAAAGATGGAGGAGAAACATCAAATAGTATGAGCACTTGGATAGAAGATTTCAAGAGTTGGAAAGTGATAACCCAAACAAATGCCTGTTAGACTAAGTGGAACTTTAAAATGAGTTGGACAGAGTTTGAAAAGATTTTTTTTTTTTTTTTTTGGTTTGTTTTCTCATACCACACCACCCCACCCACAATCACTGCAAGGCAGTAATAGAATAACTTGATAAAGTAAATAATGTTTGCATCACTGGCAAATAACACATTTTTGGTGAATAAGTAACTAGATAGATTATAAAATCTGCATACAGACATTGTTTTTAAAAGTCAAATGCCTTTGGAAAGTGACCTGGGAGTACTGTTCACGACTCTGCTCACAGACTTTAGACTTTACCTGTTTTCCACTTGACCGTGATGTGGTGTGGGAGCATCACATGGCTCAGGTGTGTCACCGGTTGCCGGCTGTGCGCATGGAGACTGTCACTCAGATCACAGAGCTGGAGTCAAGGTTCATGAGACAGAGCTCATTCCGAGGTCTGGCATTTTGAATGTCAGAACAATTAGAGATTACATGGAAGAAAATCTAAGGCAAAAAAAGAAACAAAAATAAAATTTGAGGTCACAAATAGAGAAGACTGAGTTTTATTTCTTGCACTGAGTCATCTTATTTCTTCTTCTTGACCTTTCTCCCCTGACTCTTCTGCTTCTCATGTGCATATGCACTAGATCAATTCCCCGGTTTTCTTCCTCTATTAGAATGGTAATACCCATCCTACGTATGTAAGAGGAGGCTGAAAAAGACAGAATAACAAAATCACATTTTGTGGAGGAAGCCTATAGCCTGGGACATTTATTAGTTGGAAACCAGAAACAGCTAGAGGGAGAAGGGCATCACAGCAATGAGGGAAAGCCTTCCAGGCCACACTTAGCCAAGAGCATATTTTTTTCCCCTTCTTAAATCCAGGTTGGTCTATAAAACCACTCTCACTGAAGCTGCAGAGAACACTTTGGCTAGAACATTGGTGGAGGGAAGGAATAGGCATTCACAAGCGTTGCCAATGAACCGGTTAACAGAAAGTTTAACATTGGAGGAGCCTCTCATATCTACCATTTCGTGTGTTTGCCTGGATTCATAGGAAATAGGAAAACAAATAACTAGGATAATCACAAAGTAGCTAACTATATTTGTGGAGCCAAGCAGAGAGCCTGACCTTTAAACAATTGCAGACTGAAACATCAAAGGCACACTCCGATTCTAAGAAGTAACCAGTTTGACAGGGAACCAGTATGGAACACGGTTTGATGTGGAACGAGATGAGGTCCAATGAGAAAAGTGAAAACAGGAGACTCTTTAGGCTAAGAAAAGAGAGCCCTAAAGAGGAAAGACTGGTTCGTGGAACCAGAACTGTGGCTTTTCCTCATGACCTTGCTCGGCTCACCCATGCAGACACAGGTGTCTTCTGTTATCTCTGGGAGGAGCTACTTTTAGCCCCATGACACACAACCCTGCCCTCGGCCTCTCAAAGGACAGCTGACTGCTCTGGCTGCAAATCCCAATTAAGCTGGACTCCAGCGTAACTCCAAGTAAGTTGATCAGGTATATGTTTCTTTTGACAACATTGCCTGATCAAAATCCATTTTTGTTCACATATTTTCCTTTCAACTAGACTATGCACTTTGGGGGAAAATTATTGTCTTATTCAATCATTTATCCCCAGTGCACATAGTAGATGCTCAAAAAATATTTATTGGTTGAATAGAACAGCCTGCCACTCAAGGCAAAAATGATCTCAAAGTAAATTGTTGACCGTCCTATATTCACTCAGCATATATTTACTGAGTACTCAGCTACTGTGCTGGCTGACTAATGATAAGAAAATAAAAGACAACTCATGCCCTCAAGAAGCTCGTACCCGAGGGTGACACAGGCACTATGAGGGGGATGGAAAGAGTTTGTAAGGAGATCAAACCCACAGGGCTTGGAGCCTGTTTCTCACTTAGATGGAGTGAGTGGGTGATAAAGAGATTAGGAGGAAAAGAGCCTGATTAAAGGAAGATATACGAGAACGTCCAGTCTAAGAGGGAAATGCCACTGGAGATAGTTGATGCAGTGAAAACCTTAAAGAACCCAAAGAAAAATGGTGAGTTTTTTATGTCTTAAAGCAGGCTAGTCCATTTGTAGCTACTCTGAAGACATGAATATCTACTATGACATACCTTCTGCCCACTGGGCACAGCTGGATCTATGAAAGTCACACAGAGTAAGTTAAATTCTCCTCCTGTGTGACAGTCCTTCAGATGCATGGCCCCCTTTTCTTATAATTAATGTTCATATAATATTATTTCCAGACTTTTCACCATTTTGGTCATTCTCATGCTTTTATATTGACTAATTGGAAAATGCAAGCTCTAACAACCGTAAAAGATAAGAAATCTGAAAATTAGGGTTGGCAGGGCTGGGGAAAGGGGAAAAATTAATCACCCACACCTTAAGCACCAGGTCAGGCCCTTTTCACATTGAGTAAAATGCCATGGGGATCTGAAGTTATTCTGTGATGCCTCGTTCTCCTCCCATTGACTTCCCACTCACTTTCTCATAGCACTCTCTTTGATGAGGTCGGTCATCTTGCCCTTAAAATACATTAATTCTGTTTTTCCTTTCCTACCTATTCTGTATTAAAATACTGATGGAATAATGAGTAAGAGGCATTAGAAAGAGAGAAGTGTTTCATAGTCTTTAGAAATAAAAGATACTTAAATGTCAGGCAACAGGCAGTGGTGAGTTGGCTCTATCTTTGAACAACATTTTCTTTTTGGCAAATTGGAAATAAAAAAATGCAAACACTTTACTATGTCATATGCTACAGTTAAGGTCTATGTACAACTCAAAGATAAAGGAGGAGAGATGTACGAACTCAATTTTTTGTTTACATAAATAATTAGCCTAATAATCATAAAATAAGGAAAGAAATGACTCAAAAGGAAGAAAAAGTTTCTTTGAGACAGTAGAATCTATTCAGAAATTATCTCTTCTCATTGGATGTTCATATGACTTCCAGCATTTCAAATCGTATATCTTTTAAATCATATGTTCTTTTTTCATAGGTTAGATAGCTTCGGGCTAGGCTCAGTTTACCCCTTTTCTCTGTGGGACCATTTACCTTACAGTTCAACTTTCTCCACATCTTTCATGCTTTATGTCTCACATGTTATGGATGAGAACCCAAAATTTTAGAACCAAAAGCTACAATGTTAGGGCAACATCATTTTTCTCTATTTGGAGTCTTAATCTACATGTCTAGACATTGAAGAAGAACTTAGAAAAATGGACTTTATCCATTATCAACACCTTCTCCAGAAGGATCTTCATCACTGTGCACCATAACTCACTCCTTCCCCTTTAAAGCAAAACCTCGCACAAGCTAGACAAACCTAAGAGCTAAGCTGTGCCTTCCCTGCAGCCCCTGCAGCCTCCAGTATAGACCGTTGCTGGGCAGTCTATTCCAACCTCCCACTGATTACGTTATTGAATCTCATATTCCATTCCATGGGTTTGTGTATGGCAAAGATGAGGCTGCCTGTTTAATTAAACAATTCTCCTAAAAATGAACACACTATATTTTGAGAACATAGTGGGACCTTGAACTTGCTTCAACAAGGACGTTTTACTTCCAAGCTTATTCTGCCACATTTTTCAACATGTTTTTGCCCTTGAGTCTCATGTCTGTATTATAAAATATCATATCAATTGGTATCTAGCATTTTGCATCGAATGCATTCTCATAACCTTCAGTTGGCTTGTGCCTCATTTCATTGTATACTCTCTCCTCCCTGCTTCTGGACAAGGTTTGTTTTTATGGCCTTTAAAAAAAAATGTGGCTGTTGTCAAACACTATATAAGGAAATGGTTTCCTTGACAACCATAACCACAAGCAAGTCATTTGAACCTCTTCCTCATTGCATGGTTGGTTTGGTTGCTAAAACACTTCAAAACATTTTTATTCAGAGTCAGGTACTAAATACCTGAATTTATAGAACAAGCTGGAAGCAGATCAGGTGATAAACTATCAGAACAATTGTCGAGTGGTAAACACTAATCATCTTTAAGTATTAGAGTTCAGCCTTGTGACACAGTCTGCAAAAGGACAAATGCCGAAAGCTTGATATTTAAAATCCAAAATGAATGACTACCCCGAGGACACAATTAAAAAAAAAAAAAAAGAGTAGCTAGAAATGCCAAAGAAGTGAAAAATATTGCTTAAATGGAAAGTGATATTACCATTTTATTAATTCATAAATAGGTGCCAACTGCTAATTCTTTAATAGGAAAGAGGTTCAAGGTTATCAAGAGAACACAAGATACTTGCTCAAAGTGCTCCTAAGAGTATGTCTCTTGACAAAATTAGGCACAATATACATAGAGTATCAATTTAAAATAGTTACTGAAAAATTTGATGGTAAAGAAAATGTCTCATAGCTCATAAGATTAAAAAAGTCTCTATTTCTGGCACCTCTCAGGATAAAAATATCTTTTCAAATATCAGCTTTTTACCAGTAACAAGGAAATATACAGCTTGCAAGGATTATAAAAACAATAGAAAGATCAATAGGAGATTGTGTACAATGTGATAAGCATCCCAAGATAAAATTATTAACAAGAACGTATAACTCCAAGACTTCCCAATTCTCCTTCTAAAATCTGTCAAGGACAAAATACAACAAAAAACACAGTTTACTGCCCACCCTCTGCGCCACACCATTATTAATTTGGAGATGTCTTCAGATCAGTTGGAATCAGAGTAATTTGACTGAAATAAGTTATATAGAAATCATATTTGTGTTTATTAGAAAGTAATAGGGCAAAAATACGGGCCTGGATATTTAATCAAGAGAGGTGGTAGAAACTCTGGTGAGAACTTGGAACGCTGGGTCACCAGGTGGGCTGAGCAGCAGGTGAAGAAGAGATTCCATATAGAGTTTTACTTACAAGCTCTAAGACAGCCTGTGAATCTAGGTATGAATTAAAGCGAGGGAAGGCAGGCATGCAGAAGTAAGGAAGGAATGAAGGAAGGAAGGGAGGGAAAGAAGGAGGGAGGGAGGGGAAAAGAAAGAAACAAAATAATGAGAGGTCTAGAAAAATACACAGGCCAAGCTGCTCAGAGGTGGGGAGATTCACAGAGCAACCAAAGTAAAAGTCAGGGAGAGAGTTAAGCAGAGGTCCCAGGTGCCATTCTGAGGTGATTTTGAGGAGAACAGTGCTAAAATAAAGCCAAAGCGATGTATCTGAGGCCTGCTCAAAAAAGGACCTTAGTTCTCCACAGACCTAGAGAACTCAAAAGGAGTTTAACTCCTTTTGCATGCTTGAATTCTTACCATACTGTTCTACAGAGGTACAACATTGGGGCCCTTCTGTCCCTCCATGCGTTGGGACAGAACCAGTGTTGTGAGACGAGCTTTGGCACTGCCACAACCATGCCTTGGCCCACCTCCAAGGAAAGGCAGGAAGGCCTCTATCCGGGTGGCATCCACGTTTGAATTCTCAGCATTCACAGGAGGCATTCTATCAGATGGGAGACATAGCTGGCCACATAGCACAGTGAATTCCAGGAGGGATGTGTCAGACCGAATCCCATCAAACTCATTGCTCTCAATACTTCAAAAGCTTGTTTGGGAAACATCGTTATCAAGAATTGCCTGAAGGATAGACAATCCAGACATTCCTCTGCGTGCTCTATAATCTGTCCTTGGATTGTTCCAGGCCAGTAGAGATCTTCACATCTGGACTGTCTCATTTAGTTCTTTCCATTTTTTGATGACGTTTATTTATTTTTTAATGGATGTATTCATACCTTACTTTATTCTGTGAAGAATTTAAGATAGGAATTGTTAAAGGCTGTGGATTTATGCTATCCACCTTTATTTGAGGAACATATAATGTTCCTATAAGGAAGCACTTCTAAGAAACTTCCCTCAAGGTACTATTGAGATTGTGGCTCATTACATTTCAGAGTATCCTTCTTATAAAGATCCACTGGAGAAATTGCCCTCTTGCTTCTCTTTTGCCAATGGATTGTTCTGTCCTATGGACACTGGTGCATATAATGGACCGTGTTGCTCTCTGGGCATAGAACCAACTGTGGCCCTTGTCCATTCATCATACGGAACCTCTCAGCATGCATTTTGCGGATTCGCTCCTGGATTTATCATTCTTTCCCCGTCCCTGTTTACTCTATGTTAAAATATCTCCACCTTGTAGATTGTTGACTGAGTTTATGCATGTAGTTCACTAAGTAAATATACCATGAGCTCAGGGCAGCAGAGGCAGAGAGAGGCAAGCACATCCCACTGGGGTTCGACAAGACTCACTCATTTAGATCCAGAAAGGAATCTGAGCCTCTCATAGAGAAGGAGTAGAGTAAGACCACAGACCCCCACCACTTGTCATACCACCTTCATCCAGGGTAACTTTTAGGGAAAGAAAGCATTTGGGGGCGTCATGTAATACCACCCAAGTCTGCAGATTCATAAGATAAAATACTCAGTACATTTTAAGTAATACTCAGTACACATTATAAGAATGTATGTTTACTTTATCCCCGTATAGGATGGAAACAATCTAAACCTCTGGGGAAAGTTTTGATTTCCTCTGCTGGCTCTGTAAGTGCCCAGGACTGGCCCGTCCATGCAGCACAGGGAAGGGAATGAGAAGACCCTACAGCAGCCAACTAACTCTTCTAGAATTCCTGGGAAAACCACTCCTCATCATCCACCCAGATTGGGCCTAGCTTGTTCTAGTTTCATTTGGCCCCACACAAGGACACCTCTCACTGTCTAAAACTTTGAGCTGTCTGTTAACTTCAGCCTCTCTCCTTAACTCTGCTCTGACCCTTTCCTTGATGCACTATTTTGCTCACCACATTTTTGCAGTGTATTAATACTTGGCCTAGGCCACGAGGAAAATTCACCCTCCCCCTGTCCACGGCTACTCCTCCAAGCTAAGTTGAACAACTCATCCTGAAAGTTTTGAAACTGAAAGTCCCATATCCTTGGAAATCCCTCAGTCCCAGGCAAACAGGGATGATTGGTCACTCTCCTTCCAGCCCACAATGGTCGTACGTAAATTGATGGAAGAACCAGAATCCTATTTATTTTATTCCTTTATATATCATTCTAGAGCAGCATATAATAATATACAAAGGAGTGTTATATATATACACACACATAAATATACATATATAAAATTTATATATAGGGATTTATATTGTATAGTATGCAACTTTTTGAAAGAGCATTGTGAGCAAATATCACAGAACTAAGTTATCTAAGAGTATATGAACAACATGGTAATATCCATAGCAAAATTTTAATCTCGTCTTCCCTTGTGATCCTTCCTGTGTTCTTCACAAATGTCTCTGCTGTCTTCTACCACTGTGTACTCAAGCAATATAAATTCATTTCTAAAACTGGTCCAAAGAAAATGAAGTTAAAAAAGTATATCTTCCATCTAAAAATAAGAAATCAATTCTAAACCCCAAAGAGATGATTTTAGGATTATCCAATTTTATCAAATCTACATCTCTCCTCCCTCCTTTAGTGTAAATAACAAGAGCTGCCCATGAATCTACCTCAGAGGACAAAAGGAAAAACAAAACTCTGTGCCCAGGGAGACCTGAAAGTGACCAAATTTCCAAAACATCATTTTTTAATCCTTCTGGAAGCATGAATGGTCAGTACACACATCGTCGATAGGACTCACACATCACAAATTAGCCATTGATCCTTTACGGATTTCTCAAATCTCCCAATTTCAGAAAATATGTGTACATAGAGACTCTTGTTTACCATTTGGTAAACATCTAGTTTCTGAGCAACCAGCAGGGAAACCTATCCACGTATGTCCATTATGGTCCTTTCTAATGAAGACTATTTCCTTATGTTGTTTAAACAAAAAGAAATTAATACACAGGGATGTCAAAGTTCTGAGCTTTAAGTTTCTGTATTTACTGATATATTGAAGAAAAGATATATATGGTGCACATTGAAATAGAAAGAGCTAGATTAACTCAGTGCAGCGTTATGCGCCTAATCCTGGAGGCAACACAATCATTCTGTCACGTATGATGGATGCCGCGCTAGATCTCAGGATTTTGAACGTCTCATCAAGTTTAGCCTCTAGTTTATTCCTCTGAATCTCCAGGGCTTTAAATAAAAATGATCTCTTATATCTTCCCTGCAAGACTCAGGTGTGAAACTCTTCAGAGGAAAACATCCTCAGAGCTAAATATATTTTATAATTGACTATGTGTCTGCATTAGCTGAATATAGGAGACCGATGCTGATGCTGCTTTAAAATAACAATAGAAAAATTGGTTTCCAGTGAGAAAGCCCCTGGGATGGGAACGTCAATTTATTGCAGACATTTATGATAAAAGAGAAAAGCTGGTCATTTTTTAAATGAAAACTAGAATCAGACACAGCAATCTGTTGGCATTGAAAGTTCATAGTATGCCAATTTAAAAGGAACCACACATTTTAAAAAACGCTTCCTTTTTAGAGCAATATTGGGTTCAGAGCAGAAGGTACAAAGATTTCCATTTACTCCCTGGCCCCAACCACACACACAGCCTCCCTCATTACCAATATCCCCCACTAGAATGATACTTTTGTTAACAATTATGAACCTACATTGACACATCATCATCATCCCAAGACCAGAGCTCGCATTAGGATTCACTCTCAGTGTTGTACATTCTTTGGATTTTTACTAATGTACAATGACATGTATCCATCATTATAGTATCATGCAGAGGAGCTTCCCCGCCCTAAAAATCCTCTGGGCTCTGCCTATTCATCCCTTCTTTCCCCCAAGCCCAGGTGACCACCGACCACTTTCCTATCTCCGTAGTTTTGCTGTTTCCAGAATATCATGTAGTTGGAATCTTACAGTATATAAACTTTTCAAATTGGCTTCTTCCGTTTAGTAATATGCACGTAAGTTTTCTCCATGTCTTTTCATGGCTTGATAGCCCATTTCTTTGGAACCACACATTTTTTTTTTTTTTAACTTGACATTCTTCTTTGACTTACAACTGTAGTTAGAGGAAGAGATTGAGTTTTACATATCAGTAAACACATCTTGGAGCAGATAAGCCCTGGATTTAGAGATAGCAGTCACGGGTTCAAGTTCCAGCTTTGCAATTTACTAGGATGGGAACGTGGAGAAGTCACTTAACCACTGAGGTGAGTGGAGGCTGAACATGAAGAGGTTTAATGGTCTGTGAGATAACTTGGCTTGAGATTGTGCCCAGTAAGGATGTCCCGGACTGGGTGGTGACACACTGACCTAGTCAAGTCCTTTATCGTACAAAGTTAAACCGTCAAATAAATACACAGAAGAAAGAGGTGTGAAGGAAGGAAAAGAAGAATAGATCACAAAGCTGCTCTTGAATTCTAAAACTAAATTTGCTTATATCCATATAGTAAAACAAAACATAGTCAATAAAGATCATGATTCAGGATATAGAATATTTTAATAATAGGGATCGCTCTCACAAGTAATTACAAGTGGGGAAAAATAAGATAGAAAGATGTACACACAGAATTATGCTAAATGGTTACCCATATACAGAATCCTAAATAAAAGTCGCTAAGGAAATACTGCAAAATGCTCATCAGTGCTCATCTCTGGGTGGTAACTGTACTATCCAGGGTTTCAACAGAAAACAGATAAAGCTCAAACTGAGTCATTTGAGGAGAATGTCTTAAGGGACTGTTTGTTGGGTATGTGTCAAGCATGGTCCAGGTTCCCAAGGTCAACCCCCTTAGCACCCTAGGCTAGTAGAGGTTGGGGGAGGGAGTGTTTTCCTGAACCTATGGGGAGAGAAGGGTGTCCAGAGGGCGGCACAGCCAGCTGGCCGCAACCCCCCAGGGAGGGCCCAACCCCCCTCACACAAACAAAACCTAAGGCAAAGTCACAAGGCGAGGGAGCCTTTGGGTGCAGGTCAGCCACCCCAGGAACTCAGCAAGGTGGAGAAGGATGAATCCAGAGGGACACACAGGGTCATTTAACAGCCTCTTTATTCTTATCTGAATTTTCTACACTTTCTCCAAGGAACATGCAAATCAAACATGTATTTCATAGCTTTAAATGATTTTCTCCTGTGGCATTCCATTTTTGTCATTCTTTGCAGAAGATTGGATGAAAAATAAAATAGAAGCATGGATCAAAAAAAAAAAAAAAGACTGAAAGTAAGCCAAAGGGAATAATGAGAAAATGAGAAATTCTGGAAAAGGTAATACAAGGGAGTGATTCTGGGGACCTAAAAAGTCACACTTGATGGCTGAAAGCAATGGGCCTCCGAATCTCACTGTCTTGATACCACACTGTTCTGCACATTAAAGACTAATAATGAGAGAAAGAAGAGTCATTTCTAAGGGGATTTTTTAAGTGTATTTCCCTGGGCCTGCTTTGACACCCACAATCAGCCTTGAATGAAAACACCATTTTGTGTAATAGCTGCCCAGGTCTCTCTCAGCCTTCGGAAACCACTTTGTCTTCACGTGTCTCTGATCTAAATGTGCCTACTTGCAACCCAAAATGGAATTTTTTTGCCCAAGTGTACAAAAATCAAGTAGAAGCCACACCTGGCAGATCTCACAGATGTGACTAGTTTCCGTACCAGCAGATGTCAAATCAAGCAAACCGGAGTCACTGGCTAATTGCATGCAGCTGAAATGAGGGTGAGTTTTGTGGTCTCCACTTCCTCAGAGGCAACAGAGCTAACACTGTTCGTCTCAAGTCCCCGCTGTGCTTCTAGGATACCTACTCTGGTCCAGCAGAGGGCAGCGATGGATCCAGGAGCCTGGCCCCGTGTGACTCCCCAGTGAAGGCTCCACCCAAGCAAGGCAGGCAGAGTCCCCTCGGTGTATTTCTCCCATCACACTCCGGTCTGCAGCTGCGCCCTTAGTAACCCTGCAGCCACTGCCAACAGCCACGGGAACGGGAATTATGACCTTCATCTCAAGCTGCAACCTTGAAAACCAAAGCCACAACACCTCCAGCCTCAGCGATATCAGATATGTGGCCGGATTGCCTGGCTGCATATTTCAGGCCCAAGGCAGCCCCTGAGTGAGGCAGGCAGGGGCTACTCTATTAAAGGGACAGCAAAGGAGTCCGTAGGTCCCAAAGCAGATGTCCAAACCAAAATCAAAAAGGAATCTGAAGCAATAGACGATCAGTGCTGGACCTTGGAAGACCTCTGGCTCTTTAATTAAACAAACCCTGACTTGACATTATAATTAATGCAGGAGAGATGAGCTTAAATATGAATAAGGAAAAGCATGTTTCACTTGCAAACATTAAATAAGCTGTGCAAATTATTAGCATGGATTATCAGCTGATAGAGATTTCAAGTCTTGAGGAATTTCTAAAATAATTGATTTAAGGCAAATTGAGGAAGCATATTGTGCAATGGTTTCCCTAGTGCAACTTCACTTTTCTACTAAGGAAAACAACTTAATTTGTAGTGCACCATTTATATGTAATCAGGAGTTCATCTTCCTTTCGATGATCTATGAAAACAGAAAGCATGATAAATGTTAGAGCTGGAAGAGACTTTAGATACTACTGTTTTTAATTTGTTAAGCAATGGAACTTTTTTTTAAAGGCTACTCAAGTGAAGCAGTGGGAGTGGAGAAGGAACAAAGGAATCTGTAACTGGTTGTGATCAATTAGTTATAAACATCACTGCACTCGGAACAGCCAATGGAACCTTCTTACAGATAAATCTTATATACAACCTCAATAGATCTAGAACGGATGAAAACTATTTTATTAATATTAATTTATTTTATAAGTTCACATTTCTGTTAAATGTCATAAAGTGAGTCACTGAGAACAAGGAAGTTTATTGAATGAATGAGATCAGAGTTTATAGATCACTTACTGACTTACATCAATTTTAGAATATAAGTTATTTTGCTATTTTCTTTGCAACTACTTTTGTTGATGATGACAGTGATTCCCACAGATAAATCACTGTAAATGGTGTAAATGTTTTTGTAACAGCCTTTCTTTCAACCTTAGGATATTCTTTTTTGGAGGTTGGCAGGGACAGAGTCCCACTCTGTTGCCCGGGCTACAGTGCTGTGGTTTTGGCCTAGCTCACACTCATAACAACCTCAAACTCCTGGGCTCAAGTGATCCTCTTTCCTCAGCCTCCCGAGTAGCTGGCACTACAGGCCCACACCACCACGCCCAGCTAATTTTTCTATTTTTAGTAGAGATGGGGTCTCACTCTTGCTCAGGGTGGTCTTGATCTCCTGAGCTCAAGCGATTCTCAGGCCTTGACCTCCCAGAGTGCTGGGATTACAGGTGTGAGCCACCACACCTGGTCAGGATATTCTTTAATTAAATAAAACAAAAGAAGTTTAATTTCAAAGTCTGCACTAAAACAAATTATTAACGGTGCCAACATATTAATAAGGTGTGGCCTCCAAAGGGTTAAAAGATCTTTTTTTTTTTTTTTATTTATTTTTAATGATTGTGGTAGAGACAGCTGTGTTCTTAACAAAAATCGCTCCTTTTCTTCTTGGGTACATAGTTTGACCACATTTCCCGGCCTTCTCTGTAGCCACTTGTCTGAGCTCTAGCCAATGATGTGTGAGTAGAACTCACACGTGCCACTTCCAGACCTGGCCCTGCAAACCTTCTGCAGGAAACCCTCCAGCCCTTTCCTCAGCAGCTGGCTGGCTGGAAAGGACCTGAGGACCTAGGGGAGGACGGGGCCATAAGACGGAAGGAGCCTGTGTTCCTGAAGGGCCACGTAGAAGGCCACCTGCAGACAGGGAGCAGCCTCGATAGATTTGGAATAGCAAGAAACAAACTTTTCCTGTGTTATGCAACCAAGGTTTGGGACTTTATTACAACAGCTAACATTCTTTACCCTTACAAATTAGTATTATGGCTAAGACCATATGAAAATAGTATTTAAATAAAATGTTTACTGGACCCTGAAGCACCTATCCAGAAGCCACAATCTGTAAAACAGAATTTGGATCCAAACTTCTATATAGAGGCATGACTTCCTTGCTGCAAAGACAATTCTTACTCAAAGCCACCAAAAAGTTAGTAGGACTTTGAGCAAGTAGTGAGAACGCTAATATGATCACAATAGCTTCTATTTTTTATGTAGTGGTGTGACAGACTTAAGGTGCTTGTTCCTGTCCCCTAAAATCATCACCCATGAGCCTGAGGGGATTCAGATGCTGAACTGCAGTACCTGAGGGTGTAAGATAGGGCAGGGCCTCTCCTTTCTTCCAATAAATCGCTACAACAGGGGACACCTTCTCTCCTATTTCATTCCTAGTGAATTAGCCAAGGTGAGAGGCAAAGCTGTGAACAGGCAGAAAGACTGGCAAACTCAGTTAGAATATCCAAGTTCAAGCTCCACACCAAGTTCTTACCAGCTATATGAACTTGGGCCAATCACGAAACTTCATCTGCAAAACTGAGAAGTGAGATCACAGCAAATAGTAAATATTTTCAAACATATGAAAGTTCTTTAGGAAATGTAAAATTATGTACGAAATGTAAAATATTAAAGTTATGGATGACCTGAAGAACTTAGCAGATCTACAATCTTCTTACCAAATGGGCATTGTGATAAAGTGTTAAAAGCATGAGATTTAGTATGAGATGACAAAGGTTGGCCTCTCTTTCTACTTTGAATTTGTTAAATTAGATTTGGCTACAAGTGACAGAAGAATATGATGGTGGTTTAGTTCCTTCACATATAAGAGTCCTGGGAAACTTCCTAGGGTTGGTATAGCATTCTATGGTAGGGTTCCAGGTAGGGTGGTCACATAAAATACAGAATACCCAGTAAAATTTAAATTTCAGATAAACATTAAGTAATATTTCAGTGGAAGTATGTCCCATGTAGTATATATTAGACATCGTGTATTTTTATTTGCTAAGTCTGGCAACTCTAGATCAGACTTCTTCTTTCAATTAATTCCCTCACTTTCCAAGATGGTGGCATTCCTATTCCAGGAAGCATTCATATTCCAGAAGGGAAGATAAAAAAGTAGCAAAGTGTATACAAACACTATCTCTTTATAAAGGCTTCCCCAAACTATCACACTACAATTTCTTGTGCATCTCAGGGTCACATGGTCACACCTTCCTACATTGGGAGAACATGGAAAGCGTAGTCTTTACTTTGGGCAGTGGGATTCTCACCTGAAAGTTCCATTACTGTGAAGTAGGAAGAACTCAATATTGCACAACAACTATTGGACTCTAATTATGGGCTGTCTTATATAACAAACAACCACAGACTGGGTTATTTATAAATAATATAAATTTATTTCTCACAGCTCTGGAGGCTGGAGAATCCAAGATCAAGGCATGGCAGATTCAGTGTCTGGTGAAGGTTCATTCTCTGCTGCTGAGATGGCACCTTGTTCCTGCACCCTCCAGAGGGGACAAACACTGTGTTCTCACATGGTGGAAGGGTGGAAGGGCAAAGGGCACTAGGGAGCTCCCCTCAACCTCTTTTATAAGAGCCCTAATCCCATTCATGATGGTGGAGCTGTCATGACCTAAACACTTCCTAAAAGGAATACTATTACATTGGATATTAAGTTCTAATGTATGAATTTTGGAGGGACACATGCATTCAAACCATAGCATAGGCTTCTTATCAGAACGTTCATTTTGTAAAACTCAGAGTGCTTCTCTAAAACACAGTTCACATACCATCACACTTGAGTTTTTTTAAGATTAAAAATAGCATAATGTATATAGACTTGCTTTATTACCAGATAAACATTTAACTATGCTTTTATTCTTTCCCAGGCAGAGTTTACGGGCATCAATAAGGTCTGTGAGGCTTGGGACAGTAAAGTTAGAGATGGGGATGGGCTTTTTCATGGAGGAGATGGACTTGGCCCTGGTGACAGGTAGGATCTGAATGAATGCAGAGTAGTGGGGAGGACATTTGTGAGAGGACAATAGCTTAAGTAAAGACACAGAGTTGGAAATAGTCACCACTTGATCAAAGGGTGAGGAGAAGCCAATTCGACTGTAATAGAAGAGCTATTGCAGAGAGGATTTCAAGATTCCTGCTATTCCCACTCAGAGTTCTGCCTCCCAACTTAATAATTACATTTCTTTTTTTTTTTTTTTTGTAATGGGCGGAAGAATAAAAGGAATTTTAACAAGCTAAAAGATCAATTTCTTTTGGTTCTGCAATTTTAGTTGACATATTTCAACAAGTACTTACTGATCATCTCTGATGAGCTAAGCTCTGAAGCTATATGAGTCAATGAGGTGGTTGGCCCAGACAGGTGAACAATGACAAGATGACACAGAAGTGCTGTAATGGGAATATGTGCAAGTTGGCACCAGAGCTCTGGGTGGTGATCATCTAACTCTGCTCATGGGACTTGTGTGAGGCTTCACAGAGTGACCATTTTTTTGCACAGTCATGAAAAAAATACAAAAACAGGTCAGGAAAAAATGAAGGGGTGCACCCTCCCAGTACAAAAAAATCAAAATACAAAGTCATGGAATCATTGCAGAGCAAGATGAGTTATGGTTGGAATGACAGATGAATGTCAAGGAATGGCAGAAATATAAGTGGAAAAGGTTGATCCTAAAACGTTGTAAAGACCTCAAGTAACAAGCTAAGGTCTGGACTTCACAGCATGGGTTCAGAAGACCTGGACTCAATTTCAGTCTCTGCTGATTACAAAGCTACGTGGTCTTGGACGTAGCAGTTAATCTTTCCTGAACCTTAGTTTCCCCATCAGTGAAATGGTGGATATACTAATGCTAGTTTTGACTTTTACTACCATTATTGTGTACAAAAAAAAATGGAATTTTTAAGCAGGGAGTGTACATTAAAAAACATATTTAGAGGCAATGCAGAGTATAAATTGGAAATTCCAAGAACTAGAGGAAAGATTATTTCTGGTCCTGCTGAGAACTTGAAGTAAAAGCTGACAATAGGCACAGAAGAGAGAGTGGCAAATACTTGAGAAGGGTGGGGAAGAAAGTCAACGATAACCGAGGTTTCCAAGCTTATGTGCTAAAGGTATTCTAGATGAGGCAGTTACAGAAGAGCAGGCCCTGTTGTAGGAGAAGAACAGCAGCTAACATTTCCTGAGTGCTTGATATAGACCAGGAACAGTTCTAAGTCACTTGCAGTGGGGTTGAATGATGGCCCTCAAAAATATGTTCATGTCCTGACTCCCAGACCCTGTGAATTTGACCTATTTGGAAAAAGAGCTTTACAGATGTAATTGAATTAAGAACTTCAAGATGAGATAATTCTGGTGGATCCATATGGGCCTTGAATCCAATGACAAATGTCCTTATGATAGAAAGGCAGAACATTCGACACACAGAGAAGACAGAGAGAAGAGGAGAAGGCCACAAGAAGGCAGAGGCAGAAGTTGGAGTTATGCTGCCAAGTATTAATTTAAAAAAAACACAAAGTTTATGTTTTTTTAAAAAGGGAGAGCTTTATTTCTCGTGAAGCGGGTCTCGACCTGCAGTGGCCATTCTAAGACAGGCTGAGAAACACTACTCCAGCCATAAGCCGGGAACATGTGTTTCAAGGGAGTGACAACAGGGAACAGGATTTTATGCTGAGTGGAGTGGCTAAATATACATACTTAACAAGCTATAGGAGGAGTCATGAATATTCATGAAGAGGAAAGGCTCTTGTGTGATTGTGCTTTACGTTTCCCATCCCCTCGTAGCTGGGAGCTCAGTTTTAAGGCTTTTTCATGGGGCCCCTTGGCTGAGAGGGGTCCGTTTAGTTAGCAGGGAGGGAGGTTTAGGATTTTATTTTTAGTTCACACAAGCCAAGGAACATCTGCAGCCAGCAGAAGCTGGATGAGGCCTGCAGTGATGAGGACCAGAGGGCGGGAACAGTTGGTGGCACAAGGACAGGAGGAAGAGATTCAGAGAAAGGAAGTGTAGGGCACAGGCCGGTGACTCCTCCCACTCCAGAGGCTCAACCACAGCCTCTCAGAGCGGGGAAGAGCAGTTGCATGCTAATCTTTGTTTCCGAGATAACTTTAGCTGAGAAAAGAATTTAGGACAATCCTATTTTTTCCATTTCTCAGATCCCTGTCTACGACATGAAGGGACAGGAGTCTAGATGTTTAATTTTGGTCAGTGCTATTTCTTTCCTATAAAATCAGAAAAATTCTTTATCAAGCCAAATTGTATACATTAAACATGTGCAGGTTTTTTTTTTTGGTATACAATTATACCTCAATAAAGCTGGTAAGAAAAAAGAAGAGTTGCATGAATTTGCCAATAGGCATCTCAACAATAGAATATTCCAACTCAAGGCTCTCCTAGGGCCATTGCTGGATCTCAGCTTCTGGTTTCCACCACCCATTCTGCTTTAAAAACTTCTTCTCTGGCTAAAACCAAAATGGCACGAGGAATACATTGCCCACATCCAAGTCCTATGGCTTTTTAAAGTTTATTTTCAAAAGGTGTTTCAGGAAAGAAAAGGGCAGAGCAACCGAACCGCACATGTACACAACACTTCTCAGCAATCCCAACTCAAAAACAACGCACAGTTGAATGAGCTAGCTGGGCAACATGCAAATACTTGCTAAAAGGAAATGATTCTGCATATCAAGAGGTGGAAGAAATGCCAACGGACTCTAATGGGATATACTACTGTGTTCACTGGCCAAAGCAACTTACCCAAACAAACACCAGCCTATAAATAATGGCAGTTACTCCCAGGAAAGTGGTGCTACTGTACAAGAAGGGCTTTTCTTTATCTGGCTACCATTATTTTCCGAGAGACTTAGTACTACCTTTAAAAAGGAAATTAGAAAGTAAACTTGATCAGGCACCATTATGGAAACAGCTGCTCTGAACCCAGCCTTGAAGATAGATGTGTGGAATCAGTCAATTCCTGCTTTCGAAACCCCACTTCAGGCTGGGCACAGTGGAGGTCGTGCCTGTAATCCTAGCACTCTGGGAGGTCGAGGAGAGAGAATGGCTTTGAGACCAGCTTGAGCACAAGCAAGACCCCCGTCTCTACTAAAAACAGGAAAAATTAGCCAGGCATGGTGGTGCACGCCTGTACTCCCAGCTACTTGGGAGGCTGAGGCAGGAGGATCACTTGAGCCCAGGAGTTTGAGGTTGCAGTGAGCTAGGCTGGCGCCACAGCACTCTAGCCAGGAGACAGAGACAAAATAAATAAATAAATAAAAATAAATAAATAAAACACCACTTCCAGTACTAAAAAAAAAAAAAGTGTGCAATTTTATGCTACAAAAAATATGCTATTGTGACAGGAAACATTATAGATGTCTGGGCGAGGGGGAGGAATTTCTGTTGTGGATTCATGAAGGAATTTTAAATACTCAGGGTGTGAATATACAGTAAATACAGAAGGAAGCGAGAAAGTGAAATGAACACTAGATGCCATTAGAAAAATAGTTTGTAAATATTTGGTGATAAAGCAAATGCTTTTTTAAAAAAATTGTTCTTTGGTGGTATAAATAACTAGAATTCAAAATAAAGACGTCCCCAGAGAATAGACATTTTAAATGCTAATCAAGAGAGCAATTTTCATTTAAAATGAAAGCTAGCATTGAAAAGAAAGAAGAGAAAGGACAAATAAAGTTATCTTTGACATATTGAGGGGTAAGTCTTTTAATATAGTTTCTATAAATGATAAATTATATTTCAACGATATTTCTCATAATTGATAAAAGGGTGTGTGTGTTTAGGAAACATTCATGTGTGACAGCTGATTTGCTTTTTTGGTGAGTCTGAGTGGAAAGAAGAATTATATCTACCCAAAGCCTTGTAGCTTGTTTTTTCCCCTTTTAATGTTGAATATCACACTCTACAGATTGAAAACAGGCTCCAGGATACAAGAGCAGGTATATCCGGGATCCCAACACCAGGTGATTCAATTGAAAAGCCTAAGGAAATTAAAGTTTGGTCAGCAGCTTTTTATTATATTTATCTTATTGTCTACCAATCATTGCCTTTATAAATGGCACTTCATTTGTTCAACAAATATTTACTGAGCACTAACTACATGTAAGGTTGCTCTTCTAGGCACTGAGGTATGAACTAAAAATAAAATCCTAAGCCCCCTGCTAACAGAATGGACCCCCCTTGGCCAAGGGGAGGCCAGAAGAAAAGCCTTAAAACTGAGTTCCCAGCCATGACAGGATGGGAAATGTAAAGCACAATTACACATGTGCATTTTCCTTCATGAATATTCATGACTTCTCCTATAGCTTGTTGAATATGTATATTTAGCCACCCCACTTGGTGTAAAATCCTGCTCCCTGTTGCCACTGCCTTGAAACATGTGTTCCTGGTTTATGGTTGGAGTAGTGTCTCCCAGCCTGTCACAATGGCCACTGCAGGTAGAGACCTCGTCACCAGTAATAAAGCTCTCCCTTTTTGAAAAATATAAACTTTGTTTTGTTTTTTTAATTAACAGAGGTTAGATCAGCAAAGAGGGCCCCTTCTCTCCCATAGTTTACACCCTAAACTAAAGGCAGGACTGGAGAGGAGGAGAAATGTTTCCTATTGGCAGCACTACTGGCATTTGAGGCAGGATAGTTATTTATGGTTGGCACCATCCTGCGGGTTTGGATCATAATCCCAAATGTTGAAATCCCAAAAGATCAAAATCCCTAAAGTCTTAAATCCCAGATCACAGGATAGTTGCGTCCTGTTAGGCAGAACTCTTACCTTGTTGCTGTCTTCCTTTGGAAACTAAGTGTGGTTTAAGGAGACACGTGTGGGTGCCAAGTTGACAAAGGGTAGATTTGCGGACTTAATTTTAGGTGTCAAATTGGCTAGATGAAGGAATACCTAGAAACCTGGTAAAGCATGATCTTGTGTGTCTGTAAGGGTGTTTCCAGAGGATATGAGAATGTGAGTCTGAGTGGATTAGGTGGGGAAGATCTGCCCTCAAGGTTGGCATCACCACCCAATAGGCTGGGGGCCTGGAGAAAACACAGAAGGTGAATTAGCCTCTCTCTGAGAGCTGGGACAGACTTTTTCCTGCTGCATTGGACCTCAGAACTCCAGGCTTGCCCATCTTTAGACTCCAAGACTTACGCCAGCAGCCCCTGGGTCCTGAGGCTTTCAGCCTCAGACTGAGTTACACCATCAGCTTCCCTGGTCCTGAGGCCTTTGGACTTGCACTGAGCCATGCCATCAGCATCCCAGGGTCTCCAGCTTGCAGACAGCCTGTCCTGGGACTTCTCAGCCTCCATAATCACATAAACCAATTCTGCTAATAAATCCCCTCTCATGTATCTATATACACATCCTATTGGTTCTGTCTCTTTGGAGAACCCTAACTAATACAGATTTGGTATTGAGAAAAACAAATATTCCTTCTTACTGGATTCCTTACAACACAATGGAAGAGACCTGTGCAATTGTTCCCTTGCAAAAAGGCTACTTAATGGTGAAAGATAAAAATTTGAAAGCTAGGCCGGCGCGGTGGCTCACACCTGTAATCCTACCACTCTGGGAGGCCGAGGCGGGCAGATCGTTTGAGCTCAGGAGTTCGAGACCAGCCTGAGCAAGAGTGAGACCCCGTCTCTACTAAAAATACAAAGAAATTATCTGGCCAACTAAAATATATATAGAAAAAATTAGCTGGGCATAGTGGCGCATGCCTGTAGTCCCAGCTACCCGGGAGGCTGAGGCAGTAGGATCACTTAAGCCCAGGAGTGTGAGGTTGCTGTGAGCTAGGCTGACGCCACGGCACTCACTCTAGCCCGGGCAACAAAGCGAGACTCTGTCTCAAAAAAAAAAAAAAAAAAATTGAAAGCTAATTATTATTGATGTTGCACAAGCAGAAAATCACTTAATTGCAACGGTCAAGCAGTAACCAGACTTTCAAATATACAGCATATACTTACAAAATTGTAGACCACAACCACTCTCCAAATACAAGTGCAGTGAGTGTTTCAAAGATTGTAGAAGTGAAAATGCAGGTGAAGAATACAAGAAATCTCCCCTGACAAATTATTCAATCATGTATAACTTCAGTCCCTCACACACAGCACCGTGCTTGCCTTCAGACAACACCCTTTGTCAGAGAATAAAAAAGAATTCGACAATCTCTGGGACCTTCCAAACAAAGATGCTGATACTGATCTTCCTCCAAGTGTTACAAAACACATTAAATGGCGAACTATATTTGATTAGAGATTTGACTGTCAAAGAAGATAGACTTCTTGTATTTACTACTAAATCTAACATAGAAAACCTAGTGCATGCTTTACTTTGGCAAATGGATGGCACTTTCAAAACTGTCCTTGCTGTTTTTTATTGACTACATATAACTCATGCCCCATTTGGGTCCCCAAATTCTAGAACCTGCTTGTTTATGTATTAATGATTAGAAAAACTGAAGCACTTTATTAATGCTTATTTGAAGATTTGGTAGACTTTGCAGAAGAAAATGGATGTCAGTTGAATCTGCAAACTATAACAAGAGATTTGGAATTAAATGCAACCAAGGCTTCAAAAAGCAAATTTTAAGGTGTTACCAATAAAGTTTGTTTTTTCTATTCAGCCCAATGCATTTGGTGGAAAAATCAGGTGAGTGAATTGCCACATGATATGGCAATAACAAAAACTTCAGTTTAAAAATGCATCATTTGTCTGCATTGGCATTCCTTCCAGCTGATAACATTCCAAGAGCTTTTAATAAATTAAAGCTGCATTTGCCTGAAGAAGCCAGCCAAGTTACCGACTGGCTGGAAAATAATGATGTGCAAGGTAAGATAAGAAGACACGCAATAGTGTTGCTGTTTGATCACCAGTATTGTTTCCACCAAATTTGTGGTCTGTATATGAGTGCATGCAAAATGGATTTCCATGTGCCCAAAACAACATAAAAGGGTAGCATAGAGGATGGAAAAATTTAATAGAGAATGCTCATGTCCATGTATAGTGAATCATAGAAGAATTGCAAAAAAGCTTCACCACATGGGAAATGAATGTAAACGTATTCTCTGAGGAGAGCTATGCCCTAAATGAACAAAACGAGGTATTCACTGAGATGCAAGACTTCAAAATACAGTTAATGAGCATGTAAGTCAGCCAATTCTTACGGACTATATCTGTGCAATTGTCTATATTCTATGCCTGTGATACACCTTTTCCTATGTTGAATTTTCTTTTCAGTTTTTGGTTTGTTTTTCCCCCAGTATTTTAAATGGTCAGCATTATTTTTTACAATTTGCTATGCTATGTATTTCATTTTCACATCATTTCCCATACTGGAGGTATAAATTGTATAAAGACTTTTAGAGAGTTCTAATTTGATTTTATGCATTTTTTGCAAATTTGACTCCACAAAAGTGCATTATCATAATGCTAACTTTATGTGCAAGAATTGTGTGTGTCTGTAAAAACATTGAAACTTCCTCAATAAATGAATAGATGTCCTATTTGTATACCTGTATTTCTAAAAGACAAAATTTGTCAAGATCTCAGCTTTTTGGACTTCTGCATATGTTGTAGTGACCCATAGTGGTTTTTGGTCGATCTCCCCAAAAGACTTAGGTTGTCCGTCATTGTATTTCAATGACTGCAGGTATATAAGCTATTTCTTTATGAATCCAGTTCATCTGCTCATAACTGTTATGCCCGTCAACTGTCGTTAATACACCTGAGTATTTTTGCTTGCAAAAATACGTGTTATTGTTGCTTATTTTATTGTGTAAAGTGGCCTGTAAAGTGGTGTGTTATGTTTTTACATCTTTCTCAAAAAAAACCCTTCTAAAAATGTAAATAAATATCCTTTAAAGAATTTAAAAGTATTTTTTTCCAGAATTTTATTTGGGGGATTTTAGTCTCTTGGGATTTCAATATTCAGGATTATGATTGTTTCCCTCTAAAAATATGTCCAGAAAGTCTTTGGTAAGAATTTTCATGCCTTTTAAGAAGTAAAGTTTGCTTCCCCTCCCTTTGAGTGTGAGTTGGACCTAGTGACTTGAATTTAATGAATAGCATATGGCAAAAGTGATGGTGTATATTTTTCTAGGCTAAATCATAAAAGATTGTGTGGCTCCCTTCATACATCTTTGTCTTTAATCAGTCATTCTGGAGAAAGCCAGATGGTGCATCATGAGACACTCATGCAGTCCTATGGAGAGGCCCAATGGTGAGGAGCCTTGTGAGTGAGGCAGGTCCTCCAGTCCCAGTCAGGCCTTCAGGTGACAGTGGTCCCAGCTGACATCTTGAGTCAAATCTGGTGAGACACCCCGAGCTAGAATTACCTGGCTAATCCACTCCCAGATGCAGACCCAGAGAAACCATGAGCTAAAAATGTTTGTTATTTAAGCTGTTCAATTTGGGGGTAATTTGTTTCTCAGCAATAGGCGACTAATACAAGTATATATTTTGATCATCAGGGTCTAACTAAAAAGCTAAAGTTCCAAAATCATTCTTAACCTTCCACACTGCAAGTGAGTATAACCCAGCTAGCAGTGGCAGCTCCTATCTTTAGGACGTCTAGATGTCATTGACTCTTCTCAGAGCCCAGCCAGCTCCGTAGCTGTGAATTGAGAACTCCAGCCTGTGGCTTCATTCTGGACACAAAGTACTGACCCTGCCTTCTGGACTTCTGTTTCCACCCAACCAGAGATTATCAAGGCATTCTTCCCCCAAAATACAGTGTTCTCCTTTGTAGGAATTGAGGTAAATACACGTGTCTTCATCTCACTGTCTAATATTTTACTGGATTTCAATGCATGGGTTTATAAACTCTGAATCACACTACTACCAACATATCCCAAAGTATGAGACCCATTTAGAAGAACAACACCCCCATACCACCGATTGTTAGTATGTGTGATAAGCAGCTTCTAAGGTGGTGCCCCGTGACCCCCACTTCCTGGTGTTTCTGTCCTTGTATAATTCCTTCCCCTTGGGTGTCGGCTGGGCCCAGGGACTTGCTTGTAACAAATAGAATGTGGTGAAAGTGACAGATGTCACTTCTGAGATGAGGTTACAGAAAGACTCGGGCTTCCATCTTGCTCACCCTTTCTTATTCGCTCGCTTGCTCACACTGATGACAACCAGCTGCCTTGTTGTCAGCTACCCTGTGAAAATCTCCATGTGCCAAGGAGCTGAGGGAACCAACAACCAGTGAGCTGCTGAGGCCCCAAGTCCAACAGTAGCCAGGAACTGAGTCCTGCCAATCACATGAGTGAGCTCAGAAGAGGATTCCCCACCCTTGAGCCTTGAGATAACTGCAGCCCCAGTCAGCACCCTGCTTGCAGCCTGTGGGAGACCCTGAGCCAGAGAACCCAACTACTGAAAATGTGAGAAAATAAATGTTTCTTGTTTAAGCTGCTAAATTTGGGGGTATTCATTATGCAGCAATAGATAAGTAACATACTGTAGAAAAAGCATTAGCTATAAAATGTAAATTATAAAGTACATGACAGTGTTTCTAGAGCATACTCAACATTGTTAACACAGAGCACTAAGAGACATTTAAACAAGACCTACTAACACCAATGCCTAGATTATGGGATGCAAATTTATCCTGACCTGATTTTTCTCTATGATAATTTTTCCCAGATTCATCTTTGTTGTCTTCGTAATTCTTAAGAAATGTGCATGGGAATATAAACACAGCTATAGAATCTTAAAATGTTGTTTCAGAAGACATGAAATGGAAACATATGCGGCATGTACGTGGCTTCTGATCTCCTTTCTCAGGTTTTATGAATTCACTACCTGCCACACCATTGATAAGCATTTGTTACACAAAAATATGTTCAGGAAAGCAAATCTGGGAGCCCATTTGTCGGCACAATTTGTTTTAAACCTCCTAATTAAGAAAGAGGAAAAGTAGCTGAGTTTTATGTTTTCCCTAAATCCACATTTCTCTAGATGTAGTCCATAGAAAACTAATTGTACAGGTTATTTAGGGGTGGTATATTTTAAAAAGTGTTTCATTGTCAAATAAGTTTGAGAAAAGCTAGGTGAAATGAAATTAAAACAGGCTTCTTTTTTTGCATAACGTCTCTCGTAACTCATGACAAAATGAGTACTGTGACTCTCCAAGAAAAGATTATGATATATTATGCAGTGTTTTTTAAAGCTCATTTGGTTGGAGGACTGATATTTCTCCATGAGCACACCTTGGAATCAGAGATTGGAAAAACTGTTGACAATTAAGAGCTGAACTGAAAACCGACATCTGAATGTTGGCTCCCAGCTCTTCCCTATTAGAAGATCCCATCCCTCAAATGTTGTGAAAGTCCTTCTCTCCAAACTTCCGTCATGGATTGTCAGCTTTATTAGGTAAGAGACTGGAGCTACACATTTAAACAGGTTTGATATTTCTCACCACTGGTGAGTTTAGCTTCCTTCACAATTGCTACAGGCAACATTACTAACAATTTACCCGCTCTTAAAATAGGGTTCATAAATTATAATAGGAAGCCCACATTAAATGTTAGCTGTGTGCCAGGCACTATTTTGATGCAATAAAATCTGTACCTACAGATGAAAGAGTTGACATCCAGGAAGGTTAAGAGAACCACTGTTTAAATATCTCCACCAGTATCTGTGCACAGTGTCTTCATGTCATGAGATACTATTGTAATCTTCATGTCATGAGATACTATTGTAATACGGACATTATCTGCATTGGTTCAACAATTCAGTGCAAATTCCATTATGAAAGAATGAGCATAAATATATCTCATAATCTATTAAAATTCATCCCAGTTCAATGTTAAAAATTTTCCCTATTATTTATTATGTTATAACAACAGAAGCATATTGGCATATTATGCCAATATTCTCATAGCAAATTAATATTAATGCAGCAAGGGTGATATAGTCAATGCTAAGATACCACAAATTAATAATCCATTAGTGTTTCTTACCATTCTTTGACCTAAATTGGCTATAGAATTCACAATGTTATTTTTAAGCTTTACAATTTTAAGGTGAGATTTTTTCCCCTAGGAGCTTCTATGATTCTAATGAATATACATTGAATTTGTGTGTAATACCCACCAACAAGAGTACTGCAATTATCTTTTGCTCTTGTCAATGCCTATAAATCCACATGTGTTTTGCACAATGGATAGTAATGCATATGGGCTAGATGTGTTTTTACAATTAAGCATTAATCAATTTTTAAGAGGAAAAAGCCTTAACTTTAAAAAAGTATGCAACTCAGGACATTTTTCTAGTTATTATATTTTTAGTTGAATATCAGAATTTTTGCCAAATGACAAAAATAGATCAGATACTCCTTGTTTAACCTAGAAGGGATCCAACTGTATCTCCGTTAGTAGCTTAGCTTCAAACATATGCTTTGCCTTATAAGCAGGTTAACAAAAAAATAAGCACTTGGAAGTAGAATTCTTCCGGAAACGAGTAAAAAGACTGTATAAAACCTGCCCTCGGCCATGCGCGGTGGCTCACACCTGTAATCCTAGCACTCTGGGAGGCCGAGGCGGGTGGATCATTTGAGCTCAGGGGTTCGAGACCAGCCCGAGCAAGAGTGAGACCCTGTCTCATTTTATAAAATTTAAAAAATTTTAAAAAACCCTGCCCTTTGTCATTAAAACACGGAAGTGTAAAAAGAGTTTGGGTTTTGGAGTTAGACAGATTTATGTTCAAATTCAAACTCCAGCTGTTTTACTTTGGACTAGTCCTTTAACCTCTCTGAGTTATTTCTTCTGTGAACTGATGGTGAGGGGTAGTGATAATACAAGGATTAGAGATAACATAAAAGTGCTTAGCACATGGTATGCATTCAATAAAGCCCTGGAAATACCATCATTACTCAGTTAAAAAAAGCAAATGCTGAGACTCATTGTTTTCTAAACCGTCTGTGAATCTGTTTTAATAAGCAGAGAAGGAAGATCCAGCTGGCGAGTGATCATATATCTGCAATTGGGTTGATATGACACAGTAAATCTTTTTTTTTTTTTTTTTTTTGAGACAGAGTGTCACTTTGTTGCCTGGGCTAGAGTGAGTGCCGTGGCATCAGCCTAGCTCACAGCAACCTCAAACTCCTGGGCTTAAGCGATCCTACTGCCTCAGCCTCCCTAGTAGCTGGGACTACAGGCATGAGCCACCATGCCCGGCTAATTTTTTTGTATATATATTTTTTAGTTGGCCAGATAATTTCTTTCTATTTTTAGTAGAGACGGGGTCTCACTCTTGCTCAGGCTGGTCTCGAACTCCTGACCTCGAGCGATCCACCCGCCTCGGCCTCCCAGAGCTAGGATTACAGGCGTGAGCCACCGCGCCCGGCCGACACAGTAAATCTTAAGACACTCTGCCCAACTCTGAGTTTAGAGAAAATTATTAGCCAGGTAGGCATCTAATCTTTCAAGCAGGCATTAGAAGGGAGGAGGAAGAGAAATTATCAGTAAATTTTGGGATGGGGCTGCACAGAGAAGGGAGAGGTGAAGAAAAGGAACTCTGGAGTGGATTGTCTTGTGGATTTGGTTTCCTGCATTGTCCTGTGTGTGTGTCTCCCCGCTAGCTCGAGAGCAACTTAGGAACCTGGGACTGTGTCTTATTTGTCTTCCACAGTACCCAACACAGACTTTTAAATGTGGTGCTCAGTAAAGTGTCAGGTGAGTGAGAGGAAAGAATGAAGAGGTGAGGAAAAGAAACTGGAGAGAAAGGCATAAGAAAGAAATGGGCAGATAAGAACAAAGAGGAAGGAGGAGGAGGATAAGAAAGTGGTTACTTTCTCAAACAGGAACCTGACACTTAAACTCTGTATATCTATGTTTTTGAACCATTTTTTCTTACTTCATTAGTAACAGTTCTTTGGTTCAGCAGAACTAAGACCGAGAAAGCTCTGGGTAGTTGGAAACATTGGAAGTAGGGTTGTTGGTGACGGTGACAGCAGCTACACCAGCTCCCAAGAGCTGGCTGGGACAGGGAAAATGGGGGAGCTAGACAGCCAGCCCATTAAATGCACCTGGGTGATGACTAATCCTCTCTGCTAACTCACACCAGCCAAACAAATTACAGCCTGCTTGCATCTAGGGCGCACCCAAATCTCATCCATTTCTCTGTGCAATCCCTCTGAAAGTCGTTTCTGAGCGTCAGCCTTTTTTGCTGTACCCACCGGCTTCTGAAATCCTGAATTCTTTCCTTTCAACTCCACTTCATGCATGGCTGTAAAACCTCTTGCTGCCACACTCCCTGCTTCATAACTTTCTTTAAGTCCTTTGTCCTGGCTTCTTCACCTGTCACATAAAATTTAAGTTGGAGAGATGAGTTTTGATCACAGTGCTAAAGAAGCTAAGGCCAAAGGTTAAACACCAGAAAATGCTTATAAATTCCTGCACTCACAAACATTAGAGCATAAAAAGAACCTTAAGAGTGACTTAGTATAACCCTCTAACCCTCTTATTTTACAGAGGAGATCATTAAGGCCCAGAAAGATCAAGTTTATATAGGCAAAAAAAAACCATCTATATGTGGCCATGACCTTAAATATCAGGCAATCATCCTGAAAATTTTGGCTTTGAATTTGCAGAAGTCAGGCAAGAATGTGGCTTACATCACATAACCATCACCCTCCTGGAGGAGACCAGGAAACCTCAAAGCCCTTTATGTTCTTAATTGCCAGTACCTTTCTCACTGAAGTATTTGTCCTGATCCTTAGCTCTGATGTGCATTTCTTCTTTTTTTTTTTTTATTTCAGCTTATTATGGGGGTACAAAAGCTCAGGTTACATATATTGCCCATGTCCCGCCCATCCCCCTGAGTCAGAGCCTCAAGCGTGTCCATTCCCCAGACAGTGCGCCTGGCACTCACCATGTAGTCATACCTCCATCCCCTCCCCCCACCCCCTACCTCCCCAAGTCAGCACCTTCAAGCATGACCATTCCCCAGACGGTGCCCAACGCACTCATCATGTAGGCATACACCCATCCCCTCCCCCCACCCCACACCTCAGTCTGATATCCAGTTGGTATCATTCCCCAATGTGCATTTAGGTGATGATGTGCATTTCTTTCTTTTGTCAAATGAATATTGAGAAGAAAGGCCATGAAAAGATCTCAGATAGCATGTGGAGTGTGGAGGTAAGATTCAAGAACCCTGGAGATAGTTGGGATTCAAGTCCCAGCTCTTAGCTGCCTCCTAGCTCTTACCATGGGCAACTTTCTTTTTTTCTTTTTATTTTTTATTTAAGAATATTACAGGAGTACAAATGTTTTGGTTACATAAATTGCTTTTGTACAGTTTGAGTCAAAGTTATGAGTGTGCCCATCCCCCAGATAGTGTGCACTGTACCGGTTAGGTGTGAATTTACCCATCCCTTCCTCCTCCCTCCCACCTGCCTGACACCTGATGAATGTTACTTCCATATGTGAACCTAAGTGTTGATTGATTAGTACCAATTTAATGGTGAGTACATGTGGTGTTTGTTTTTCCATTCTTGTGAGACTTCACTTAGAAGAATGGTCTCCAGTTTCATCTATGTTTAATATAAAAGGTATTAGTTCACCATTTTTTTTATGTCTGAGTAGTACTCGATGGTATACATATACCACATGTTATTAATCCACTGATGTATTGATGGGCACTTGGGTTGTTTCCACATCTTTGCAATTGTGAATTGTGCTGCTATGAACATTTGAGTGCAGGTGTTTTTTTTATAGAATGTCTTTTTTATCCTTTGGGTAAATACCCAGTAGTGGGATTGCTACATCAAATGGTAGTTCTACTTTTAGTTTTTTGAGGTATCTCCACACTACTTTCTATAGAGGTTGTACTAGTTTGCAGTCCCACCAGCAGTGTATGAGTGTTCCTATCTCTCCACATGCACGCCAACATTTGTTGTATTGGGACTTTTTGATAAAACCCATTCAACTGGAGTTAAGTGATATCTCATTGTGGTTTTGATTTGCATTTCCCTGATGATTAGAGATGTTGAGCATTTTTTCATATGTCTTTTGGCCATTATTCTGTCTTCTTTTGAAAAGTTTCAGTTCATGTCTTTTAGCCCACTTTTTAATGGGGTTGTTTGAGTTTTTCTTACTGATTTGCTTGAGCTCTTTATAGATTCTAGTTATCAGCCCTTTATCAGATGTATAACGTGCAAATATTTTCTCCCATTCAGTAGGTTGTCTATTCACTCTACTGATTGCTTCCTTCGCTGTGCAGAAGCTTTTTTTGTTTTTTTGAGACAGAGTCTCGCTCTGTTGCCCAGGCTAGAGTGAGTGCCCTGGCGTCAGCCTAGCTCACAGCAACCTCAAACTCCTGGGCTTAAGCGATCCTACTGCCTCAGCCTCCCGGGTAGCTGGGACTACAGGCATGCGCCACCACGCCTGGCTAATTTTTTCTACATATATATTTTAGTTGGCTAGATAATTTCTTTTTTTTAGTAGAGACGGGGTCTCGCTCTTGCTGAGGCTGGTCTCGAACTCCTGACCTCGAGCAATACACCAGCCTCGGCCTCCCAGAGTGCTAGGATTACAGGCGTGAGCCACTGCACCCGGCCCAGAAGCTTTTTACTTTGATCAAGTGGGCAAGTTTCTTAACCTCTCTAAGCCTACATTTTTTAACTAGAAAGATGGGGATAATAGTAGGTCCTACACTGTAGAGTTTTTGAGAGTGAGAATAGCAACCCTGAACCAGCCTTCCCCTGGAGCCACATAGGCCTTTGTTTGTCACATGTGTCACAACCCAGACCCTCCCATTCCTCACAGTGAGTTTCTCCCTGGGTGGGAGAGATATAGTCTCCTTTCTTGAGTAATGACTTCAGCTAGAACTGCCTGAGCTCTTCAGAGATGTTCTATCAATATTGAAACTCGAAAGGAAAGAGATGAAGATCTCCTCACTTTTATTACTGTAAGTTTCTTAGCACCTTGTGGAAATATGCTTTCACTCTCCTCCTCTTACACACACCAACCAGCAACCACATATGCCCAGGGCATAGAGAGGGGCTGTCATTGTCTAGCCAAATAAAATCCTCTTCTACCATGATAATTCATCTTTCTTCATCTTTGTGCCATATTTCTTACATGGATTGTAGATATTTGATTCTATCAGATATTCAATTGTATATTCTTTTTATTTATTAAGCATTTGCTTATATAAGCATTTTTGTATTGCTACACAAATAGGTTACTACACATTTACATTTCTGAGAAGAGCCAGATAAGTGGTTCTTCCCACAAAAAAAGCTCCGGTCCAAGCTGATCTGATATCTTTAATACCAGAATGTGTGGTGGACTCCCGTGTCTACGGGCTTCCGGGAAAACACAACTGTTTGGCTTGCTGCATTGTTAGGACCTCACTTTGTTCTCCCATTGGCAGGTCAGCCCAGGGGGAGGGGAGACCAGTAGAATGGCAGAGCCCGTGAAAACTTTCCATGAGACACAGCATGTTCCAGTCTATGTTAAGTCTAGTGACAAGCTGAAAAACATATATTAAATACAAAAATTATCAAATGACCTTAACTCAGAGGCTATAATATTTTATAAGAAAATTTTAAAAGAAAAAGATAATATATATGTACGTGTGTATGTAGATAGTATTTATAATAGATGTAAATTATACATTATAAGTATCTACAAATGAAGAGTGAGACATATATATATGTGTTTGTGCCTATATATATATGCACATATATCCCCCCAAATTAAAAATCACCTTTAAAGGTCGGAGAATCCATCCCCGATAGCTTTGAAATGACAAATGCTTTCCCAGTTAAAGCATCAGAATCACTTGAACTCTGTACCACTTATCTGGGCAGTTACAACAGAGCCCCTGTGATTTCAGGGAGCCACAGTTCCTGGGAGAAGAGCTCCCAGCAGTCAGGAGACTCCTTAGTCCAGGCTACACATTACCAGAACAGTGGTGGTGTTTTGACAAGGATGTTTGCTGAGATGCTTTATCCGGGAGTCCATCTGGCATTCGGTGAGAATCTACTGAGTTCCTTTAGGGCACTCTGGGCACGGGGTCTTCTGTACCTGGAGTGTGGGAGCAGAAATAACAGGTGGCCAGAGGTGACAAGAGTATGCCCTCGAATTCAGCCTGGGCACTGTCCTTCCCTTGCTCCTGTTTACAGAACCAGGTTCCCCTGGGCTTCAGCCCAGTCGGGTCCTGGCTCCTGTTTCTCCCCTTTGCTCTCTTTAATGAGGCTTAGTGCTCAAGTTTGTGTCCAACCTTCGGTCTCATTAGCACCAACTCTTGCTTTGAGTAAGCTCCATCCCCGGATGTTGGCCCTTCCCTGGCCTTGCCTTTGTTCCCAGCTCTACCGTGTCCCCTCCTGGTGGTCCATCAGCCCCAACCTGTCCTCTCCTTCCCCAGGCCGTGGGCTCCTGCCTGCCCACATCTGATGGCAGCTCTGGCTCCTGTCCGGCCAGGCTGGCTCAGCCCCACCTACCTGTGCGACAGAGCGCTGTCCTCAGGCTGCCCTCAGACTGAGACCCCACTAGAGCTCAGGAGCCGTTCTTCTTCTAAAGTGCTTACAAAATACTTCCAGAAATATGCAATGAAGTCCCAAAAGCCTCTCCAGAAAAGAGCAGTCACATCTCTACAGCAAGCTTTCTAAATCTCTGTTCTCCACCTCACCTTGTAGACACGCCCAGAGAAAGGAAGCGCTTGGCTTGAAAACTGAGAGACTGACCTTGCAGCCCCAGTGTCAGCCACAAAGCCCAGCAGCCGTACTGTCTTCAAATTTTCAACTGAGCAAGAGCGAGACCCCGTCTCTACTAAAAATAGAAAGAAATTATCTAGCCACCTAAAAATATGTATAGAAAAAAGTAGCCGGGCATGGTGGTGCATGCCTGTAGTCCCAGCTACTCGGGAGGCTGAGGCAGGAGGATCGCTTAAGCCCAGGAGTTTGAGGTTGCTGTGAGCTAGGCTGACGCCATGGCACTCTAGCCTGGGCAACAGAGTGAGACTCTGTCTCAAAAAAAACATTTTTTTCAACTGGACAGATTCACAATGAATGGACAGGCTATGGTAGCTATTTTTAAATGTCAAATAAATGTGTCATATTTCCCTTACTGAGAACTACTGAAGATTGAACTAGATATAGTTGATTAAAATTTGTCCCAGAAATAACACTAGTTTCTGAAAACTTAGTTCTACTAGAAGTAAAGTATAAGTAAAAAAAAAATAAAAAAAGAATAAAAAGAAATGACAAAGAAAAAAGAAAGACAGGAAAGAAGGAGGGAAGGAAGGAAGGGAAAAAAGGAAGGGAGGTAGAGAGGAGGGGAGAGAGGGGTCTTGTTGAAGCAAAGAATACCAGAAAACTCTGGAGATTTTTTTTTCCTCATTATAAAATTAATACATGAAGATTAACAGAGAAGTTTTTTTTAAAAAAAGAGGAAGCAATTTTTAAAACTATTCCACCACCACAATATATCTGAATGTTATGTATTTTCATCTTTATGCTATATCTGTCTTATAACATAAATCATAACTATTTTATTTTATTGTATATGCAAATGTGGATTTTTTATTTATTACAATATAAGCCTTTTATAATGCTACATCATCTTTATAATCATTATTTTTTGGTTACATAATATCCTATAGATTCCACAGACTGACCAAACTGTTTTACCTAATCATTTAGATAATAAATTGGATATTTAAGTTGTTTCTAATTCTTTCCTATTTTTAAGTAATACTGCTGATAATATCTCTACACAGTTTGTCAACATTTAGAATATTTTGTCTTAGGCTAAGTTTCCAGAAGTGGATTAATGATAAAGCGTATAAATACTGTCATGGTTTTTTTATCCATATTGCTAAATTTCTTCCAAAATGATTTTTAACCAATTTACAGAAAAAGGTTTGATTTTACTGGACCCTTATCAAAATTAAACTTTGGCATTTAAAAACTATTTTTCATGTAATAAACTCACTTTTATTTTAATTTAGCTTTCTTTGATTTGTACAGAGAATGAAAAAAATCCATATCTTTATTTCTTCTTGTGTTTAATTTAGATACTGTTGTAGGCAAAGAAGTGACTAAAGAAATTGTAAACACTTTACCAAGGGATTTCCTCCCCAAATGTTCAACAGATTTTACTAAAAGTTAAAATTTAGAATGTTCCTCAGTTCAAAAATCAGAAATACATATCATCATTCTTGGTTCCTCATTTAATTTAGAATCATTTGATAAAGTTGATCTTGAAAATGTCACATTTTATATTTTATGGTAACAGAATGAGAAAAAATAATATTAATATATTGGCTACACCACCACTATATTAATAGATTTGTAACAGTGGGCTTGTCTTATGGGATATTGGGTGAGGTGACTTATATCTCATTACTCTGGTCCTATAACTAATATTCGCTTTGAAAAAATCATTCTATTTTATCTTTGCCTTCCCCTTCATGTACGAAACATTCATTTGGTTTCCTGAAAAGAAGTTAAAAAACCGATTCTGAGAATAGGCACTTGCTGCTTGGAGCCATTGACTTGGCAAGCGTAAGGGACAGAGGGTGCTGAGGGGCAGGGTGAGAAAGGACACAGGGAGGGAGGCTTCACAAAACAGCTACACACAATTTTCAGGGTAGGTAAAAGTTGAGAAGATTCATTTTTTAAATTTTGGCTTAAATCTAAACTTTATAAAGAATAGAGGACATTTCTATTAAAGGCCAGGAGTTATCGGCAGTGCACTCTAAGAGGGTAAAGAGAAGGCCAGGAAGAGCTGGCAACGTACGTGCAAGGCTCACACAAACAGTAGCCATTCTGTGCTCCTGCTATAAAACTGCCAAGACAAACCAGAATCTTGACCAGGTGATTCGAGCCAAGGAAAGTATCAAAGGGTACTTAATGTCCTCAACCTCATGTGTACCTCCTGCGAGGCCAGGGCTTAGTGCTTTCCCAAAATGATCTTTAGATTCACAGAAGCAACACATGCAACCTTCTGTCAACAAATAGAGCCATGAAAATAGCATTGGCTTTTATGCCCACTGGCCCATGTCCTCAAAAAATCAGCATGGAACTAAAAGAAAACAAGCCCTACGCCAAAAAAATTAAGTAACAGGCTTTTGACACACTTGATGACTTTCCCTATATTGTATGTTTTTAAGAGAGGAATCTGTGTTTGTTCATAAAAATTTCTCACTGTTTTCCAACAATAAAAGATAAATTCTTAAACATGTGGTATATTCATTTAATGGAATATTTACAATCTTTAAAATGCATAATGACATGGAAAGATTTTTGATATATTGTCAAAAAGGAACTACTATAAACTAGTGAAGTGTGTTAAATTATATATTGTTTAAAAGGGTAAAACCATGAGTCTCATACAGATACAAAGTAAACACATGTCGAAGACTTCTGTTTAACTCATTATTATTTATTTAATGAGGGAAACAAGCAGATGTTACAACCAATTCATAGGAGAAATTAAAGAGCCACAAATTTAGGTGGAGCAAATGAATAGTGAGATAAATTTCCAAATGGACACAAAACTAGATTTTTCCTGAGAACAGACAGAAGCCATTTGAAGGTCTAGAGGTAAGAATTATGTTCATTTGCAGTAATTTGTCAGTTATCTACAAAATACAGACTTGAAAAATAACCTAATTAAAGATGAAGGTCCATATCCCGATAGCAGTGTTTCTCAATCTTTTTTTCATTCTTACCTTCCTAAGGAGATGTTTTAGACATTTTCACATAATCCATCCCATACCACTCCCAAAGGAAATATTAAGGAATAAGATTTTTGGAGGTAGACTTGAACTTTGGAGTGCCACAAGCCATTATAATAGCTAAGATTTTTTTTTTCTGCCCCTTAAGTTCCAATTTTTGTCCTTTTTGGGGCGATTGAGAATCCATGCCCATTAGGACAGACAAACCCCAGAAGTTCCACTCCTCCATTGTAAGGATATCTAATCTCTCTGTAGCCTACTTCAAAGTCTTAAGTTACCTCTTATAACACAATGATGTCATTTTTAAAAAAAACACTGTGTGTGTGTGTGTGTGTGTGTGTGTGTCTTAAAGTTTATACCAGCGGTCAGCAAACTACAGCTTGCAGGCTACATCTCACCTGCTCATTTTTGTAAACACGGTTTTATCAGCGACACACAGCCACACACATTGTCTTACCGTGGGTGGCTGCTTTCACATCACAACAGCAGTTGCGTGGTTGCGACAGAGACCTCAGGGCCAACAAAGCCTCAAATATTTACTATGTGTCCACTGACAGAAAAGGTTTGCCAACCTCTAGATTACAGTAAACCATCGATAGAAATTGTGTCAGGTTAATAGGAAAATGAATTATTGTTCTCTAAAAAAAAATCTGTATTCCTTATAAATGTTTTACTTCTTAATGGGACAGAAACTTTTAAAAATTATTCATTGCACATCAATTGTATGCAAAGCACTTGAGGAACAGAAGTATACAATGTGGTTCCTGCCTTTTTTAAAGCGTTTAATCTAAAGTTTCTGAGATGAAGTGGTGTGTTTGCTATCACAGACTTGTTGCATTCTTTTACTGAAGTCAACTAAAAATAGAAGTGGATAGGAACCACTAGAGGGAAAAAAGATAGTATTAGTAAACACGAGCCAGGTCAATGTCAATTTCTAGGTTAAATTTTGGCCTTCTGAGCCTTAAATATTAAAGGAAAATCAGATTAAATAGTCTGTTATGACTACAATATTTGCTTCAAGTTATAAAAATAATAAGAGAAAAAAAAGAATGTGCTTGCTCTCAACCTCTAGAGAACAATGTATTTTCTCTTCATTCAGATTTTATACTCGCTGAGGTCATGAAATTCAAAGTTATCCTAAAAACCACTCTGGGATGTCTTCTAGAGTTATAATATTTCAGAACTTAAGCTGCCCTGAGTCTCACAAATCTCTAACCTTTTCCTATAAGGTTTCCTAAGCTTCCTATAAGGTTCAAGATATTGTAACTTAACAGAGCAACTCAACACGTGTGGCATTCTGTTCAGTCCATTCTCTCAGCTCCCAGAAACTTACCTTCCCAGGGACCTTATCTCTGAACAGTTTCTTTAATACCTGAATGACATCTATGTTTCCCTAGAAGTTGTTCTTTGTAATATAGGACTCTTAGATATTCAAAACTATCGAGACCCAGACAAATGATTTTTCTCATTGTTTCATTCTAGGAATTTGAGAATAGGGGCCTCCAATCCAGGATGTTTACAGAATAATAATTTTACCATTTGTAAGGTAAACAGGTAGATACATAAATGAATGAGTCTGTGAGCAATCAAAAAATATAAAATTTTTTTGGTTGAAAATTCTCCAGGAAGTAAGTAGAAGACTACTAATGTTAAATCCAAATCAACTCAACAATCATTTGAAGACCTAATATATCAGCCTTTCCCAGCCATGTCATCATAACACACTAATGTGCTCCAATCAATTGTGAGGTCTGTCTCCAATAATCCATCACTAATAAAAGTTAAAGTACTGAGGTTCACAAGTTATTTACAGTTTTCAGAAATTAAAACTGACTCAAGGTGATCCCTATAATAACCACTTTCCCTCACTTGCCTTCTAGTGCAAGTTACTGAATGAGCAAGAAGGAAGAGTTCAAGGTCAGCAATGTGGACACTCCCCTCAGAGGTGTCTGGCATGGGAACAAATCTGTCAGCTGTACCATGGTGTAAAAATGAGGTTCAGACTCGTAGCCAAATAGAAAGAATCAATGGGGAGAGAGAAAAAAGGAGGAAGAAAGGAACACAGAGGAGAAGGGAGGGGTGTGAAGAAGGAGGAGAAGAACAACAATTTGGGGAATGAGAAAGCAGGAGGAATAAGAGTCCAAAGAAAGAACAAGCAGAAACCGGGAGAGAGTGGTGTCATGCGAACCAGGGAGCAAAGTCCCGAAAAGAAGGTTGTAGTCACTGAAAAGCAGAGAGAAGTATAAATGCACCTAGACTTAAGAAATATAAAAATCTGGAAATCAGCAACTATATCTCACTTCTTTTTCATCCTGTTAAATAAATGTTGATGTTCAAGAAAGAAAGAAAGGAAGGAAGGAAGGAAGGAAGGAAGGAAGGAAGGAAGGAAGGAAGGAAGGTGTGGTGGACGGTGTCAATTGTCGCTGAGAAATTAGTAACATTGCTGATGTGGGACAATCAGATGCCCCTAGGCTGGCATTGAAGCCTGAACTGAAGAGTTCTAGGAGAGGAAGCAGGAAAAGCATCTGTGGATGCCTCCTCTCTAAAAGACAGAAAGACCCCGTGGTGCTCAGAGAGGACACTGAGCAGAGCAGGCACTTTTACAGACTGGAGAGACCTAAGCATTTGCATAGCCACCAGGCAAACAAACAGAAAAGGAGAGGTTGAAAATATCATATAGAGAGGAAATACTCAATGGGACCAGGTTCTATTCCTAGAAAGGGCAGAATGGGATAGGATTGTGAACAAGGTTTTTTTTTTTTTGAAATAGAGTCTCACTCTGTTGCCCAGGTTAGAGTGCCATGGCGTCAGCCTAACTCACAGCAACCTCAAACTCCTGGGCCCAAGGGATCCTCCTGCCTCAGCCTCCCGAGTAGCTGGGACTACAGGCATGCACCACCATGCCCGGCTAATTTTTTCTATATATTTTTAGTTGTCTGGTTAATTTCTTTCTATTTTTTTCAGTAGAGATGGGGTCTCGCTCTTGCTCAGGCTGGCCTCGAACTCCTGACCTTGAGGGATCCTCCCGCCTCGGCCTCCCAGAGTGCTAGGATTACAGGCATGAGCCACCGCGCCCGGCCGTGAACAAGGTTTGATCTTGAATAGGAAAAGGCACACCTCTTGCTCCGAAACAAGAAGGGAGGAAATAAAAAGGGGGGCATTTGGAGGGCAATTTCTTGTGGACATACAGCCAAAGGATGCACATCCTATGGACTCGCAGGAAGGACATATCAGCATACAGGGAAGGGGACAAGGTGGGACACGGGTGGCTACTGTAGAAAATGGGAGAGGAGGATGAACAAAAACAGGTAACATTATTGCTCAGTCCCAGCTGCCCGCAGCACTCACCCTCAAGGCCCTGAGTACACTTTCCAGAAGAAAGAAAGGAGAAGCCAGCCCAGACATCTGAGAGGGAGTGGCCATGGAAGTGGGAAGCGACTGCATTATCATAGAAGTCACAGCAAGGAACACGTAACAGAAAGACCGAATGGGGAAAAGATGGAGCTGATCGGTAGAATCCAAGCTACAAAGCCCTGTGAATGATAAACAGAGAGAAAAGTCCACTAGATTTGGCAACAAGGAAGCCATTAACCACTAAGTGAGCTTTTCCATACTGGTAAGGATTAAACCAGATTTCATGGAGTGGAAGTAAGGAGTTAAATACAGTTATGGGAGCACTGCACAGTTTTAGGAATTTTAGATGTGAACATAGTATGAGATAGGGGTACCAGTTTGAGGAGATGGAATATTTTGTACAAGAGAGAAAACTGAACATATATGTGTATGTTTGTGTGTATATGTTTGAGTGTGTATGCGTGTGTTGAATGCCAATGTAACTCAGCAACTCTCCTACCTTACAGGATTATTGTAAGAATTAAATGAAAACAGTTTATGAACTGAAAAGTACCATACTAAGTGTTAATATTTTCAATGTACACAGATTCTCATTTATTGAATGTATAAAACATTATGTGTCTTACCATTCAAAATTCCATTTAGTGTTTTATGTGAATGACTCACGAGTCAATAAAATTTATCTTCAGGATTCTCTCCTCATAGCCACTAAAATTCCTGACAACTCTGAAAGATGAAATCTCCAGACGAACTGAAACCAGGAGTTGCCATCTCAGAACTTGAGCAGAGAAAAATGCAAAAATTACATTAAGCTGATTTCTGTGGTCCTCATACACTCGCAGGTATCGGGGACAAAATACTGACTTTAGGGATTAGCTTGCTTTTTCTTCCTGGCTTTGGAATCTGTTGTTAATTTAGTGAAACATCTATTTCTTCTAGGCGAGACCCAGGTATACCTTAGGTCAAGTTTCAAAGGCAAGTCTTTTATCACACCTCTGACAGCTGGAAAAGGACATGTGTAAAATGCAATTATCAGAACAAAAACAGTGTGTTTTGCTTTGGGCTCTTTGGCTTGAGGTTTCCTTCACATTTGAAAAATCACTAAGGAGCTAAAAAGTTTGTAGCTAACAGCTTGCAATTAAATTGTGTATTGGCCAAAACAAGTAAAAAACCATTAATTGGTAGGATTGCATTACACTCTAAGACTTTGTAAGAGTAGATTCTCAAACTATCAACACTCGATATGAAATTAGTGGGTCTTTGGCACAGAACAATCTTCCCATTTTGCTGCTGCTTTATATGTTTGGGAATAAGTAATTTAGCCTATCTGAATGTTAATTTCTTCATATAAAATGGAGATAATTATAGTCTTGTCTCTTAAAGATGGGGATATGCTCTGAAAAATGCATTGTTTGGCAATTCTGTCATCGTGCAAATTTCACCAAGTGTGAAACTCACAAACCTAAAAGATACAACTCACTACACGCCTAGGCTATCTGGTATAGCCTATTGCTCCTAGGTTACAACCCTGTACGTCAAGTTACTGTTCTGAACACTGTAGGCAATTGTAATTCAATGTAAGTATTTATGTGCCTATATGTATATAAACCAGAGAAAAGGTACAGTCAAAATATGATATAAAAGATAAAAAACGGTACAGCTATATGGGGCACTTACCATGAACGGAGCTTGCAGGACTGGAAGTTGGTCTGGGTGAGTCGGTGAGTGAATGTGAAGGCCTAGGAGTGTTCACTACTGTAGACTTTATAAACACTTTGTAGAGTACACTTAGACTACACTCAATTTATAGAAAAAATTGTCTTCCTTCAGCAATAAATTAACTTTAGCTCACTGTAACTTTTTTACTTTATAAACTTTTTAAATTTTTTAAACTTTTTGACTGTTTCATAATGCACTTAGCATTACACATTGTACAGCTGTACAAAAATATTTTCTTTCTTTATATCCTTACTTTATAAGCTTTTTTCTATTTTTAAATTTTTTTCTTATTTTTCACTTTTTAAACTATTTTGTTAAAAACTAAGATGCAAACACATACATTAGGCTAGGCCTACACAGGGTCAGGATCATTAAAATATCACTTGGCAATAGGAATTTTTCAGCTTCATTATAGTCTGATAGGACCACGATCCCGTGTGGTCTATCTTTGACTGAAATGTTGTTATGTGGCATAAGACTGTATCTTGTAAAGATAAACATTTGTGCCTTCATTGGGCACAGTAAGCATTGGACATATTATCTTGTGTTTATGAGCCTTGGACATTCAAGAGATGATATTACTAAAATAGCCTTCCCATCTGTTAAACATTGAAAAACTGCCGCTCAGAAGTTAGTTATGGGTTTTGAAACAGAGAATCTGTGGAAAATTTGGAATTAGAACCCAGGCCACCAAAAAGTAAAAGGGGATACACGATAGACTCTTAATGCAGGTCCCTTTGAGAGGAGGTTGGGACAAGACAGAATTTGGAAGATGAAAGATTGAATGTTATTTTAATGCGTTTGTCATCACTTTGAAAATGCATCAGTTTTTGTAAATGTTGAAAGCATTTTTATAAACATTTACAAATAAATTTAAATAATTCATGTCTTTTTACTCATTTTAGTACAACCAATGTATAGTTTGTTAAAGTTGCACCTTTGGAACCATACATAAAGATAATTTATTTAAATCCTTATTAGTTTAAGTGAGGCAGCTTCAAATTGGAAGCCTTACATAAAACTATAAAATGCAATCCTTGGCTCTCTCATATTTCCCCACATCTAGTGAATTTCCTGGGCTGTCACCAAAAAAAATCTAGTTTGAGTGAAAAGATGCTTACTAAGGAACAAGGAGAATCCTCTGCCAGTCTTACATAAGAATCGCTTTGGCAGCAAATCTTCCAAGCCACCCTTGTCATATGCTGCTATCTGCCAAAGACATGAACAGCGCGGCAGACACGGGAAGAGGAATGAGTCACGGGTAATACCTGCCACATACATCATCCTCAAGGTAAATGCATGTCATGAGATAAGGCCACAGAGTCCCAAAATAGTCTCAGCCTGTCACTTGGTACCCAAAATAATTACTCAAGAAGCAGTTCTTTCTAAAGGGACAAATTACCCATCAGCATAAAATAACACTGTCATGAGATTAATGGAGAATGTCTTTTTTAAAAACAATTTCCTGGTAATAACTCTGACATGAAAATTATAAATTAAAATTACATCAGCGAAAGGGAGTCAAGAATTGTTTTCTAAATCTCTTCTCAGTTCCAGTCTTGGTTTGAAAGAACTTCCACAGAAAGCTGGTCAAGAGACTCCACGGGAATCAAATGCCAGGAAAACTGAGAAGCAGGTGCCTTAGAAAGACCAAAGACGGGGGTGGAGGGGGTCCCCTGGGGAGAAGCCAGGAGAAGAAGCCCCACGGTTCAGGTTCTCGTGCACATGCCTGGTGGAGAGACACATCCTGTGACAGAGCACGTTAAAGGGATGACTGGACACAAAACTTTCAATGTAGGTCAGGATCAACTAACCTGAAGTTTGCAAGGTGCGTTAGTTTCCTAGGACTACCGTAAAAAAATTGACACAAACTGGGTGAATTCAAACAGTAGAAATCTATTGTCTTAAAGTTCTGGAAGCTAGAAATCCAAAATCAAGGTGTCCGCAGGGTTGGTGACTTCTGGAGGTTCTGAGAGAGAACCTGTCCTCTGCCTCTCCTGTAGCTTCTGGTGGCTGCTGGCAGCTCTTGGCGTGCTTTGGCTTGTAGGTGCATCACTTCAGCCTTTGCTTCCACTGTCACTTGGTGTCCTCTCCCTGTGTCTATCCAAATTTCCCTCTTTATATAAGGACACGAGTCATTGGATCAACATTCATTATAATACATACAGTATGATCTTGTCTTCACTTGATTACATCTGGAAAAGACTATTTCTAAATAAGATTATATTCACGAGTACCAAGGTAAGGATTTCAACATCTATTTGGGGGGAAACGTAATGTAACTCACAACACTAAGTCTCTCAGAAGCATCCTAGCCATTCATTACCAGAATGATCTGGAACCTTCTGTCACAATGTCAGGAAAACATAGAATGTTAAAGCTAAAAGCAACCTTAG
The DNA here is from genome assembly GCF_020740605.2 of Lemur catta. Taxonomy (NCBI): domain Eukaryota; kingdom Metazoa; phylum Chordata; class Mammalia; order Primates; family Lemuridae; genus Lemur; species Lemur catta. Next base: position 20,869,160 of record NC_059150.1, on the reverse strand, counting down.
CAATCTCCAAACCTAACCATCTTACTTCATAGATGATTAATAGATCTTTCCACAGCAGCAATTTGCAATCAACCTCAGTATTGAGACCCAAGGTACAATCCATGGGGAGGGATGAGGCAAGTAAACTGCTATTTTTTTAAAAGTACTAACTACTGAGGATGATTCCCAGCACAAAAAAGCTAAAAACCTCCATTCTAAAGAGTTGCTTTGGTGGGCAAAGATTGTATGTTGCACCCATGCACTTCAAGTTTCACAGAATTGCAATAGAGGTTTTCAAGGGACAGTTTTAACTCCCACCCCTTCAGCTGTCTTTATTTATTGTTTTGCCTTTTTTTAGATGTAGCAGTTCTTCAGCCTGCTCTAAACAGTAGAGAAATGGGGGAAACAACAGAAAGGGGGAATTGAGAGAAATATAAAAATGGCATAGTAGAGCACAACTTCAAACAAGGTGGCTTAGCCAGGGTTGAAATGGAGATCGAAGAAAATGCGTAAGAGGAAGAATCAAAGGAAAATCATTCCCATGCTCCACTGAAGACCCTACCCAGACACAACATGACTGTCCTCAGTCCTTTACCTTCCAGCAGGAGAAAAAGAGACATGATGTATAAGTTATAAACAAAGGGATCAAGGACAAGATAGACACAGGCATATGTCAGATGCCTACAATATGCCAGGAAACATGCTAGACCTGGAAGAAATATCTCATTTCATCATCACAATCTCATGTGTTAGGGCCCCATTTCACAGTAGAGGACATTGAGGATAAGAGTCTCTGAGTATTTTGCCCATTGTTACACTGCTAGTTCTTGATGGAGCTACGGTAAAACCCAGGACTCTCTGACTTAAGATAACTCCTAGCCAAAAGAAAAGTAGAAGGGAAGAAAAAGGTCAAAAACCTTGTTTCAAGTTGTTTCTTAGAAATGGGAAACTCATGTGTTTGGGGATAAAAAAATTTTTTATGAGAAATGGAAAAATAGGATTTGGGTGCTGTTTTGATTAATGTCTTGAAACTCTGTATGAGAACAGTGTAAGGAAATGAATAAAACTATCTGTGGACTAGTTTAATGGAAGGTGGAAGGCTGAAAAACCAACCACAGGGGGCTTCTCCGACATTCAAGACTAAAAAATTTTGACGGGACAGAACATAACCAGGTGAGAGACACACTCTTTGTTTTCATAGTTCATTTTATCCATTTTAAGATGGAGACTGCAGAGCTTTGGTCCCGGGTGGGAGCAGGGCCTGAGCTTCCAGCAGGGCAGGACCGTGATGCTGTGTTTTCTACGTGGCATCAGCACAGAGTGAGTGCCCGCCCACATTCCAACTACAGGGGCCACAGAATTACCTCCAAATGAGGGAAGGTGTTTTGGAGGATCATTAAGTGTTCATTCAGTGTGTACAAGTCAGCTGCAATCACAGACAGCTGTAAATGGAAAAGAAAAACAATCCTGGCTGTTATACTTACTTGTCTTAGTGTGAGTCATCTGATTGGAGACGGATAGCTTTGTAGATGCAATCCAAGTTTATTTGGTATGATGAAATCTTTCTAAATAGAGTTATTTCTTCACTTGTTACAGTTGCCATAAAGACCTTCTTAGGGAGAAAGGAAGTCTTTTCAAACTTGACTTTCCTCAGTGGAGTAGCTTGTTAAGCACATTCTGAATGCTTGGACTTCATGTCCTGTCTCTTAACTGATGACCAATCCCGATGATTTGCCTTAAGTTTATTCTTAAAAGTGAGAGGTGTACCTCTCACCTAAATTCATCAACAGTGGCGAGCTGTCTTTGTCTTCTTTTCAGCTAATCTGTAACTCAAAGCCACTCCCATTCTACAGCTACCCAGGCATTCATTCCTAACCCTGAGTTCCAGACTTCTACCTGAAGATGCCCGGTAGACATCTCTACAAGCTGGGCCCAAAGGCACTTCACAGGCACCGGAGCAAGCTGATTAGGAGCCCACTCCTTAGTGCCAGATAAATCTGGGTTCAAGTCCCAGCGTTGCCCCTGCTTGTTAGGAGACTTTAGCTGCTGCCTCCTCTCTAAGCTTCAGTTTCCAAATCTACAGAATGGGAATAATACAGTACCTGCTTTATAAGGTGGTTGTGAGAATTAACGTAAAATATTCACAGAGAGTGCCTGGTAAATGCTCCGTAAATAACGAACATTATGAAACATAAAACTGAACCCCGTATCTCCCCCTGCAAGCCTGTGCTTCTCAGCCTGTTCCATCCTTCTAAACTCCTTCCTTTCCATCCACACTACATCCAATGGGTCACTAAGTCCTGTTCATCTCTGCTCTTTTATTTTCTCATTTTCTGGAATATGGAAAAAGAATAACTATATGAAACTATAAAGAAATATTTTTTTTTTCCAAAATAGAGTCTGGCAAATTAAATAGGGTAACAGGAAAGACCTGAGTTGTACCTTTGCCCCCCCCCCACCTGAGACACAACTGTAGCAAAGTAGCTATGATTAAAGTTATCTACTCTAGAGCCAACGCCAGCTCTGCCTCCTGAAGGCTATTAACCTTGAGCAAATTACTTTAATTCTCTGTGACTTGGTTTCCTCATCTGTAAGATGGGGATAATAGTATAACTTGGGTTGTTTTAAGGATAAAGTTAATAGATATAAAATACTTAGAAGAGGCTGGGCACTTTGGCTCATGACTGTAATCCCAGCACTTTGGGAGGCTAAGGCAGGAAGTTTGGTTTGAGATCAGCCTGGGCAATATAGTGAGACCCCATCTCTACAAAAACATTTAAAAATTAGCCAGGTGTGATGGTGTGCACCTGTAGTCCCAGCTACTTGGGAGGCTAAGGCAGGAGGATTGCTTGAGCCCAGGAGTTGGAGGTTGCAGTGAGGTATAATATGATCATGCCACTGCACTCCAGCCTGGATGACAGAGCGAGACCTTGTCTCTAAACATAAATAAATAAATACTTACAAGAATTCCTGGCACATAGTAAGCACTCGATAAATATTAGTTGTCATTTTTATAGTGCTTTGTGAGGATCAAATGAGACATTTGTAATCTGTGAAAGTAATAAAAGTTGATATTATTACATCAGTAATAAAAAGGAAAATGATATATTCTTCAAACTAGATTATTTTCTACTTGACAAGTATTTATGGGGCTCTTTTGACATACTGTCTTGAATTTAAACTCAGCTATAAAAGATAAATGCTATGTTTTGAAATTCCGGTAACAGCACTTAATAAAAATGTTTAAATCATTTATCGTCTTATATTAGCCAATATATATGTATAGACTCATTATTTTGTAATCTAATGCTCTCTAAATTGACCACATTTGAGTAAAAATCACATTAGACTGATAACAAGAGTCCAGGGTTCAAATTTCCGCCCTGCCATAAATAAGCTGAATATCTTTAGGCAAGTTACTCAGCCTCTGAAAACCTCAGATCAGTTTTCTTCTACGTAAAATTACCAGGTGGAAGAAGATAATCTGTAAGGCCACATCCAATTATGAAATTCCATGAGTTGCAGGTTAGGATAAACATCATTATCTTTGTTTTCTTCGGGATACATTTTAAAGGGCTTGCCTGAAGTCAGACATTTGGAATTTCAAACCAACAGAAAATACCATTCTTCCAGATCTCAGACTAGGACCTTCAGTTCAGTGAATCTCTAGTTTTTCAAATCAAGATGCCATAGAATTCCTCTACTATGTAAAAATATTGGAAATAAAGACAATTGAGGAAAAATAAACTCCACAATTCTTAGCAAGCTGACACCACATAAAAATGCTTTTCCAGGCTAAAAGATACCTTTACTACCTTGGTGAAAGCAAGATCAAAAAAATTTCCAAAGGCAGATAAAGCCAATTCACCCTATTCATATAGCCTGAAACCAACAAACTGGTTTGGCTGCTCACCTGCATTGGTCTCATTACTGCCCAATTCTAAGAAAACTGCAATGACAAGGATTCTATGATTCTACCTGTGCCCCACCAATGTACTTAACACTACCTGGCAAAGGACAGCAGAAGGGACAGCATGTTGGCAGATGAGAGAAATGAACATCAAGCGTTGTAAAGTCAGTTGTTTTCTTAGTGGTTACATTAATATCAGACAAAGTAGAATTGAAGACAAGGAATATTAGCAAAGACAAAGAGGGACATACTATGATGATAAGTGGGTCAACTCATTAAGAACATATGGCAATCTTAAATATGTATGCACCTAATAACAGAGCTTCAAAATATATGAAACAAAAATTCATAGAACTGAAGATAAAAAGAGACAAATCCATAGAGTTGAGATTTTAAACATTCTTCCTTCCATCATTAATACAAATAGAGAGGATCAATAAGGATATTAAAGATGTGGCCAACATTAACAACCAATTTGATCTATTAGATATTTATATTAATATAACATAATAACCAACAACTGCATAAAATACTTTTTTTCAAATGCATATGGAATAATTATTTAGAAGGACCGTTGATGAAGCATATGTCAAATCTCAAAAATTTCAAAGAAGTTAATTATACAGAGTATTTCTCTGACTATAACAGAATTAAATTAGAAACTAGTTAACCAAAGATAAATGGGAAACCCCAGAAATTGGGAATTAAGAAACCTATTTCAAAATAATCCATAAACTGAAGAAACAATCTAAATGTAAATTGGAAAATATTTCAAGCAAAATGCTAATAAAATCAAAATTTGTTAGAGGCAACCAAAATTGCACTTAGATGGCAATTTCTAGCTTTGAATACTTATGTTAGAAAAGAAGAAACATTTAAAAATAATAATCTAAGCTTCTACATAAAGAAACTGAGGGGAAAGCTAATTAAATTTAAATTAATTAGCAAAAATAAAATATTAAAGAATGGAAAACAATAAAATGGAAAAAAAAAAGCAATAGAAAAAATCAAAAGGCCAAAAGCTGGATCTTTGAAAATGTATTTTAAAAGGGATAAACCCTGTGATCAAGACTTACCAAGAAAGAAAAAGACTGGAAAAAAACTCACAAATTACCAATATGAGGAGTAGAATACAGACATTACTACAGACTCCATAGACCTCAAAAGAATAAGAAAAGAATACCATAAAGAACTTTATGTCAGCCAGGTGTGGTGGCTCACACCTGTAATCCTAGCTCTCTGGGAGGCCGAGGCGGGTGAATCGTTTGAGCTCAGGAGTTCAAGACCAGCCTGAGCACGAGCGAGACCCTGTCTCTACTAAAAAATAGAAAGAAATTAGCTGGACAACTAAAAATGTATATATATGTAAAAATTAGCCGGACATGGTGGCACATACCTATAGTCCCAGCTACTTGGGAGGCTGAAGCAGGAGGATCACTTGAGCCCAAGAGTTTGAGGTTGCTGTGAGCTAGACTGACAAAAAAAAAAAGAACTTTGTGCCAATAAATTTACCATCTTGGATAAAATAGGAAAAGTCCACTAAAAACACAAATTATGAAAAATGGTACATGAACTAATAAAATATTTGATGAGCCCTATAACTGTGAAAGAGATTTAGCTTATCATTTAAATTTTCCCACTAAGAAACCTCAAGGGCAAGATGATTTCATTGATGATTTCTTCCAAGAAATAAAGGAAGAATGAATACCAATTTTAAACATACTCTTTCATAAAATAAAGAAGGAGGAAACTTCTTAACACATTTTATGAGGCCAGGATAAACCTGACACTAAAACCTGACAAGGACATTACAAAAAAAAAAAGTATGTACCAATAACTCTCTTGAATATAAATACAAAAATTCTTAACATAATGCTAGCAAACCAAATCTAGTTATATAAAGAGCATAATACATCATGACCCAGTAGGCTCTTTCCTCCCAATGCAAAATTACCAATCTAAAGTCAGTCAATGTGTCAACTGAAATTAAGGCTGTTGAGACAGAAATAATTTGACAAAGGTTTATTGGAAGGCAAATGTGAGGCTTAACCCTGGAGGACACATCAACAAAGCTGGGAGTGTTTCAGAGTCTGTTATAAGTTGAAAGGCTTTTGTAAGTGAGTTTAAGAGAAGGGAGGGGGATTCCTCATACAGAAGTTGTCCATTTTCATTGGAGTTTTTTAAAATACAGAGGTTACAATCATTGTATACGGATTACAACAGACAGGCTAAAATGTCTACATATGAGACAATCCGTAAAACTGTAGGATTCAGAAACACATCAGCTTCCTTTTCAGTGTCAGTAGGTTATGCATTAATCGGTATGTCAACAATCTGAGGAACTCATGACAAGACCTTATTCAGGAACAGGATGTCTCCTGGAATCACAAGACCTTCCCAAAGGAGGTTAATTTGTAAGCCAGTTTTCTTTTAAAGTAAACTATCAAGATTATCATTTCCCCCCTCCTCTTGGATCAAAATCTTCTCCCGGAAGCATTGATGATCAAGCTCTGCTTAAGTTAGAGTGATAGATGTTCTTCATTTCTTGGTGGTGAGAAGGCTTATTCCCAGGAAGTCATGTCTCCTGCTGGGCAAAAAGAACCTTGTTATTGCAGGCAGTCCAGACTGCTAGCAACATGGGGTGGGTCATGACACAAGGCTACACGCTGTTCTCCTGCATAATGAGTCACCCCTGTCACTGGGTGACCATTATTTTGGCCTTAGCCATTGATCTAAAACAAGCAGAAATACAAATCATGAATAACTTAATAGCCAGGAAAATAACAACTATGTTTATGATTATAATAATAACAACTACAACACCAAAACAAAATAAGGAACTTAGTCCAGAGGGTAACCAACCAAACAAGTCATTCATTTATAGCTGCTGTTGCTTGTTGAATCATTTCTAGCCATCAGAATTTCATAATTTTGGTTTTCTTAGAAATAAAGCAACAAGAGATATATAGGACTAATAATTTGAATAGTGGAAAAAATACACATGAGGATTATAATCAAACGATTAATTTGTATGCCAGAACAGAAAAAAAATAACCTATTCCATTAGGGAGCCAACTAAAAACATCATGAAGAAAATTAAATCCAGCTTCTTCTTTAGAGACTTGTTGTAACCAGGAAATAATCCAGTATTCAGTTTAAATTATAGGCAAATTTTAAAAAACAACTCAAAAACAACGGTCAGGGCTAGAATCTAATAACAGGTGTGCTAAAGTTTTCTATCGAAACATAATTTTTCTCTCTCCAGTCCCCCTTATCTACCAAAGAGAAATCATAGTGAGCCAATTTATTTGCAATATAATTCTTGGTTTTATTATACTTGGCTTGATTATTTGCATAAAGTGCAAGAATAGTGATTGGCCATATATGCTCCTTTTAGTTGGCTTTGCTGGGACTTTTTCATAAGGGATTTCAGATTAGACTTTTAAAAGCCTCTTGAGACAAGGAACTCAAGCCAAGGATTCACCGTCAGATTGTGTCTGTATTAACGGCACAAACTGGGTAAATTGCTCTCTTCTTGAGGTCCTCAAAATAACTTGAGGTTCTTGGGCCTGCCCAAAAGTGATATTCTTTACTTATCACAAGTTTAGGAACCCTGTAAGGGAACCATGTGGACAAGGTACCCAGCCAGTCTTTTTCCAAGTCTATCGGCTTTATCAAGTCAATCTCAATCCCTCAAAGCCATCTTGTCATATTTGAAAATATGACAGTTCAGTCAAAGCATTGGTGAAATAACCAGTGTTTCCAATGTGTTATGTGTCCTATTACTAAAAAAAAAAAGATTCTTATTGAACTTATGCAAATAACTATTTTGCCATAAAATAAGAGTACCTATGAATAGTTTTCAAATTCTGGGAAATTCAGGTAGAGAGAAAAAAGGTAAATGTTTCAGTTTTGTTCACAAAATGATAGTTTACCCAATTGCTTTAAGATATCAACAGCTCAAAAGAAAAAAGTTGTCTTGACTCTGGAAAACAAAATATAAAAAGAATTAACAATATTTCAAAGAAAAATTCATTAAAAAATTATCACTTTAGTCCTCCATCAGTTCAGTCCCATGAAACTCTTGCTCTGCTTGGTGTTGGGTTAACAATCTTCTTGAACATGTAAGTTTTTTATTAGAGTTTTGGAAGTTTTTACCTAGTCCATTGATCTTAAAGTTATCAGGAATCTGGGTTTAAGAGTACATGTTAGAGTATTTTCCATGAAAAGCAATTTTGGACTGTAGCTGATTGCAAATGATTTTAGAGAGGAATTCTGAACAATAACTGTGGATGACAAAAACCTAGACTAGCCATGGTTAAAATCTGATGAAACTTCCCAATTGGCAAGGAAATTTAGTTATTTCTATTACATGCAGCATTTTAAGATAACAACCAGAATCATAACTGACAGCATCACATGAGGACTCTCAGACTTTTATAAATTTCATATAATCTTTAGAATATTCACATTAATAATATATCCATACAAATATAACTTTAGAAAAGATTTAACATAACAGCCAAACTTATGACTGACAACATATTAAATTTTTATGAATTATATTAGTTGTGGAATATTTATATCAATAATATACCCATAAAGATAACTGAAAGACATTTTATGATGTCTCCCGTACAATTTAGCAAATACGTCTAATCATTTAATATCGCTACAAAATAAAAGATATATTCTTTGAGGTTCTCCAGATGCCCAACTGAAAAATCTCAAAGTTAATTTTAGGCCCAAAAGATTTAATTTAGGATTTCAATACTGGGGAAACCTGCCAAAGACATCAAATGGCTCAAAACACTTCATCAAAGCAGAATCATAGGTAATAGTTATTCATCTAACCAGAGTGATAATCAAAAGATTTCAAAGGCAATACAGAAAGTTACATGAATGTAACAACCTTAACCCTTTTAAATCTTTTTTCCTAAGTAAGCAAAAAATCTGTAAAGCAACACAAAAATTATCTTGATAAAACATAAAATCTTTGCTTTTTAGGCCAGTTACCAAAAAGGCAAAGAAAACTCTCCTACTGTATGATTGCAAGACCAAAGCCATTTTGTGGTTCTTTGTAAATTATATATATCCCTACTGTATTACCCAATAATTCTACTCCTAGGAATTTGCCCAGGACAAATGAAAACAAAGATTTTTATAAGAATGTTCATAGTAGCTTTATTCATAATAGCCAAAAACTAGAAACAATCAAAACATCCATCAATAGGAGAAAGGTTAAACAAATTGTGATAAAATCATACAATCAGATCCTGCATAGAAATAAGAAAGAATGGGCCGGGCGCGGTGGCTCACGCCTGTAATCCTAGCCCTCTGGGAGGCCAAGGCAGGTGGATCGCTCAAGGTCAGGAGTTCGAGACCAGCCTGAGCGAGACCTCGTCTCTAATAAAAATAGAAATAAAAATTATCTGGACAACTAAAAATATATATAGAAAAAAATGAGCCGGGCATGGTGGCGCATGCCTGTAGTCCCTGCTACTCGGGAGGCTGAGGCAGTAGGATTGCTTCAGCCCAGGAGTTTGAGGTTGCTGTGAGCTAGGCTGACGCCAGGGCACTCACTCTAGCCTGGGCAACAAAGTGAGACTTTGTCTCAAAAAAAAAAGAAATAAGAAAGAATGAATTAATGATACTCATAAAATCCTGAATGAACCCGAAAAATCTCAAAAACATTTTATTGAGCATAAGAATACAGGCATAAAAGGATATTCCATTTATAGCAAGTTCAAGAGTAGGATAAACTAATAGAAACCAGAACAGTGGTTAGGAGGTTAGGGAAGGAATTTACTGCAAAGCCATGGGAGGAAATTTACAGGTTGATGGAAATGCTACATCTTTATAGGCATGCTGGTCACAGGCACTACATTTGTCAAAGCCCATCAAACTGTACAGTTAAGATCTGTGTACTTCACACACTAATAAATAAAAATCTAGCATTTTCAAATACTTTATTTTATGTGAAATATAAAGCAGGCATGCCCTGCTTTTAAGAAAATAATGATAAAATAGCTAAATCAGGTTGTGATTAGCAAGATGATTTTTGCTCAGGGCACTTGCTTGGGAGTTCCTCTAAATAAAAAGGTCCCTTAGTACATCAAAAATGTGATTAGATTTACAAATACACAGTTTAAAACAGCTGTTTAGGAACATAAGAACCTAAATACTACATAAGAATCAGTTCAAAAATTGGAAAATTTCTTAGTCATCTTACAAAGAATCTCTCAATTACCTTAGTCCCAGAAGTAGATAATTTGAGATTACTTTTCAAGGAAATAGTCTTCATAGTAGACACGTCACAATTGATAAACTCACAACTCACAACTATGTGAGTTTTCTTAGTACATCGGAAAAACCTTGTTTCAATAGGTTCAAAAGAGCTATAAGAAGAAGCTTTTGCATTTACAAACCAATGTGGTTACATGTGACATTTTCCTGCATGGGCAAGCATCCTCAGTTTTTTCTTGACATATCTATTGCTATCTTTCTAAAAGCTGCTTTTGCACATAAAAGATTGCCATTTCACACATAGCAAAATACTTAAAATCTCCCTCACACATACAAAAAAAGTCGTATAATCTCTGGAAAATTGGTTATATTTTTATCGTTACTGAGAACTGGTAAAATGAAGTTATGTAAGTTACATAAGCTTATACGAGCCTTACATATTATCAACTAGCTCCAGTAAATATGATCTACACATAGTATATACAGTATAACCAAGGTGTTTCTCATCACCTGTTTTCTCAAGGACCTCATCACTGACTATGTGAAGTCTAATCATACCGTGATTTACATGAAAATAGAAAACAGAGGATCAAAAAGACACAGGGACTCTACTACTTGGAACAAAGCCTTTTCTCACCAGTAACAGACACCAATAGAACCGATGGCTTCCAGCTCCACAGATCAGTGAGGTAAGAGGCACTTCTCCTTGGATTCGGTATAACTCATCACTGACATTGACCCTGCCTCTGCTGCTATGGCCACTGTCAGAGCTCATGGCCAGGATTAAGCAAGAAGGATAAGGAAACCATGACCATGAGAAAGATCCATGAACCTGCCAATAGTGCTGGCCTGGTTTGGTCAAACAAAAAGATGTGTGGTGCTTCACCCAACAGTTTGATCATTCACTCCCTTTCTTAGCTAATACTGGGTGGAGGACAGGGGAAGGAACTTAACCTCATTAAACTGGGATGCTATATTGAAAACTTGCCATGTGTTAACAAGTAGATTTGGTGTGTACCTGGTCCATCTTGAACAGTATCCAATTTAGTTACTCAAGAACCTGGGTTGTTTTGTAGAAAATTTCAGTGTTAAAAGCAATGTCACCTCTTTGGCCTAAATTCTAACAAAGGAATTATAAAACACTAGAATAATTTCTAGCATAGAGTAGGTTATCAGTATATATTTGTTGAGTGAATGAATGAATGAATGGATGGATGAATGAATGAAGGATGCAGGACTCTAATATATTGCTAAGTAACTCCAATTCTTATGCATAAAATTAAGCATAATTTATTGGTTTCATTTGAACATGCATATTTACATAAAAATAACAATACTAGCTACCATTTATTAAGTACTTGCTACGTAACTGGTAGAACACAGATAATATTTTGAAAGTATTAAACTGGTATACTTGCTTTGCTACTCCCCATCCAGTAAGATCAAGAGCATGTAACACTTTTAGGAACAGATAAAGAAAAAAGAAGTTATTCAGTTCAGTTTTAATTTGTATATATTTGTTAATTACATTTTTAGTTTTGATAACCAGGTTTTGTTGAAAGGGAATGGAAATTTCCAAACTCAAAACGATTCCCTTGAAATACCGAGAGCCAGAGCCTAAAAAGCAAATCAGGGAAATAAAGCCAGAAAGAGCACAGTATATGTGCTCCTCAGAGAAAGGAGAAAAAAAAAAAAATCAGTCACTGCGGAAGCTGGAGAAGAGAAGACAGGATGAGATATAAAAAAAGAGTTTAGACTCAGGCATTGTGGCTGTCCTCTTAGGGTCAAAACTCTGGGTGGGGAGGCAAGTGGGAATAAAAACACCCAAATAGTTCTAGAGGAACCCAAATACAGAGGGACTTATTCCTCATTTCTCAAAAGAATAGCCTCAAATAATGTGAACTCCTTAGAGAAGACTAGCATTCGTTATGCTATTTTAACACGGTGCAGGATCAGTAGTGGAGGGATGGCTAAAGCTGGTACCTCACACCATATGTGGAGAGAAAACACCTGAAAATCCTGCATATCTGGGGAAGGTAAAAGCCAAGAAATCTGGATTCAGGATGAACGCCCACAATGAGCAAGGACTTTGGGTCCAGTGGCTGTGGCAGCATCTGAAGTCTTTAGGGGAAGATACCAGGTTGATGCCAGAAACCAGGCCATACCTCAATGGCCACCAGTACGATGCCCAGGGACCAGATCAGAGCAGACTCAGAAGACCACCACAGCCCACGCCCCGTCCTGCCACCGTAATGACCTACACTCTCTCCTGGCATCCAGTGCATTAGGGAAGGAAAGGGGGGCGGGAGACCCCATGAAAGAGAAGCAGCTTCATAAGAGGGTTGACTTTTAAACTGATTGAATTTATGTCTAACAGAAGCTATTTAAATTTCCTTTTACTAGTAATTTTCAGTCCTCCTCCCACAACTCACACCTTCACCACCATTAGCAGAAATAAGAATTTGAAAACTAGATTAAATCAGTTATATAAAAATAATTATAAGTTCCTTTCTTTGCATGTCTGAGTTACATTAAAATAATACTAATAATTAATGGCTAGTATTGTCTATCACGCACTACCCTACACTTAGTACAGTTATTAACTCATGTATTAATCACAACTATTCTGTAAAGTAGGTACTATTTTTATACTTATTTTACAAAGGAGGAAATTAAAGCACAAAATCAAATAACCAATAAGTGACAGAGCTTGGACACACACCGGGCAACCTGGCACCAGAACAAGTACTCTTAATGCCTCTGGTAAACTGCTGGTGTATTGGAATAAATTTAACTTTGCAAACTAACATGCAGTATAGCCGGCATTTAACTACAGTCATGAACCGCGTAACACTGTTTTGGTCAATGACAGACAACATCTACCACAGTGGTCCCACAAGATTATAATGGAACTGGAAAATTCCTATGGTCTAGTGATGTTGTAGCCATCTTAAGTCATATCATTACCTGTTCTATGTTTAGATACAGAAATACTTCCCGTTGTGTTGCAGTTGCCCACAGTATTCAGTGTAGACATGCTGTACAGGTTCGTGGCCTAGGAGCAAGAGGCTACACCACATGGCCCAGGTGTGTAGTGGGCTGTTCCATCTAGGTTTGTGAAAGGACACTCTATGGTATTTGCACAAAGATGAAATCACCAGACAACACTTTCTCAGAACATACCCCTATCATTAAACGATGCATGGGTGTGCAGCATGGGTCTAGCTACAATGATAACCTCTTTTCACCACACTGCGTCTTTCCCCTGCCCCTTCTTCCATTCCCTTTCCCCTACTTTGAATAACAGAACCACTTTTCCTTTTGGTACCTGCACCTGTCCATAAAGGGCTGGCCATCAAGGATCCCCACCCAAACTAGCCAGTCTGTGAGCCGCTACTCACCTTAAACAGTAATGGGCTACAGCGCCAGCAAAGGGCCCAAGCAAGGCCAACCCGTGTCCTTTTCAGAAATTGAAATGGACTCTGGGAAACAGAGAGAACCTCTCCTCCTCCGGGATTGTAAGTGTTGTGGAAGACAGTTGTTCCTCCCAATAACCCAGCATTTGAACCACCTTCTTATGTTGGAAGAATCCACCATCTTGGAGGTGGAGCGTGAGTCCTACCAGAGAAGCCAAACATGCCAGATGTTCACCTTTCAGCCTCCCTTGCAGCGACAGTGCAAGCCTGAAATCCAAGCCAAGGCCACCAGACATACAGACTCTAGCTTTCGATATGTGCCAGCATCTACATCCCTTTGTCAGAAGGCACAGAGAGCGGCTGCGACTCTAGCAGCAGCATTGGATGCCCGGGGCCCAGCGTGGACGTCAGCAGGGCCAGGTGCACTGAGCCTGGGCGGGTCAGGGAGCCTCGTCTGCAGGAAATCACGATGTGGCTTCCGACACGGGGCCTCCCGCCCGCCTAGAGATTCTGTGAGCGACTTGGTGGATTTCTTTTAATAACTCTCCTCTATTTAAAACAGCTATTTAGTTTCTTGTGCTACAAACTAAGAACCTGCTTTCATTTTCTGTTGCTGCTGTGGTAACAAATCACCGCAAACTCTGTGGCTATAAACAACACAAATTTATTCTCTTACAGTTCTGGAAGTCAGAGTCCTAAAATCAAGGTGTTCATAGGTTGTGTTTCTTTCTGGAGGTTCTAGAGAAGCATTCATTTACTTGCCTTTTCTCTATTTTAGAGGCCTCTTTCCTCCATCTTTAAAGCCAGCAATGTTGCATCTCTGCCTGTTTTTCCACTGTCATTATCTTCCTCTGACTCCTTTCTTCTCCTTCCTCTTCTGCTTTTAAGAGCCCTTGTCATTATACTGAGTACACCTGCATCATCCAGGATAATCTGTCTATTTTAAGGTAAACTGATTAGCAGCCTTAATTCCATCTGCAGCTTTAAATCTCCTTTGCCATGTAACCTAACACAGTCACAGACCCAGGGATGAGGACGTGGACTTATTCTACCGACCACAGAACCTAAATGGCGCTGACAGCTGCATCAGACATGCTTCCCAGCGTAGACACTCAAGGAAACAGGGCAATCTGGAAACTATCATCCGGCCTGATTGTGGCTGCATAGAATGAAAATCCAGTTGGTGTTAATGGATGAGATGCTGTCTGGCCATGGCAGCCAGAGGCAAATGAGTCATCAGATTATTACCTGTGGTCACTGAGAATGTGGCGAGGCTTTAGAAGACTGAGCATCAAATAACTATATAAAAGGAATGAAGAAATGCAAGGATGGTGAAGATGGGGTTGTGGTTGTTCATGGCATCCGACAGCTTAAAGAAAGAGAAGGGTATGTGCAAAGCCCAGAATCATTTGCTAAAAATGCATATCCTCAATCAGGAACTTTCTGTGAAATATAACGGTCCTATGATAATTTCCTATGGCTCGCTCCTGGAAACCTATTATAGCCCCAAAACAAACTCAAAGATGAACCTTAGATGTTGCCAACCTACAACGTTAGTTAAATTTAAAGCCTAGGCAGATCTCTTAGATGAAACTAAGGGCCCTGATAATAAAGACCCTGATAATAAAAGACTGGGACCCCCCAAGATTTGGAATAAGGACACGGGAGGATCCAGACGACTCTGACTATGCTGTGCTCTACCACCACTGAGTCTACTGCTAGTCGAAACATTCGATCCCCCTGCTAATAAAACTGCTCCTACCTTGCTTGAAGATCTCACAAGACTTCACCTGGCTGTTCTCTGTAGGCCAGAGATGCTGCAATAGAAATGAGCAAACCTGATTTCACTAGAAATACCAGCATTCTGGGGTCACAGAGGATGAATATTAGTTTTAATGATCAAATGCAAGATAGACAAGTGCAAAATAACTGGGAAGAATCATCTGGGTTTCAGTGATCATTGTTAGTGGCTAACTCATCATGGGGCCCCTCCAATTCAAATAGCAGTAGCCCACTAAGGTCCTATTTGATTTTTATAACTAAAAAACTCTAGGTCTGGCAAGCAAACGGCTGATCTGTCACTATAATAAAAAAAAAACCACTCTCCTCATCTTGTTCTCTGATCTTAATCATTTTCATAGACCTGGAAGGGAAGGACACCTTTGAGGAAGAAACCTGCAGTAACATGAAAGCAAATATTGTACATCCTCCTGCTAGCTTTTCCTATGGAAACTCTGAGGACTATGGCCATTTGCCAAGATAACTATACATTGGGGTAATGGAAACATCCAGTCCTTTGAATCTTTATTGGCATTGGCTATATACTGGGCAAATTCTTGGAGACCCACCCTGTGGTATACCATTTATAGTGGAGGATTATAATATCAGATAAATTCACCTACTCATATGTCTATCATGACTCTAAACCTACCATGTGATTATGTCACCAGGTCTGAGTGTACAGGTGAAATAGGTACACCCAGAACTTGTCAGAATCTGCACATTAGCTTCCTGAACTGTGGTGTATGATGATAGAAATGGACAAGTAAAAACTCTTTGAACTGCCACTGCTAAGACAAAGACGAGTTCCACCATCAAAGGCTTGAAGGATGCAGGGGTGGTGCATCTGTCGTCCCCATTTACCTTGCCTCTTTGATCAGTGTAGCAGCAGATGGGACTTACAAAACAGCAGCAGATTATTATAAATTTAATCAAGCACCATCTCCATTTGTACCTGCTATTCTAGATACAGTTGCTTTGCTTGAGCAAACCAAAATGGTCTCTAGCACCTGATATACAGCTGTTAATCAGGAAAAGGCTTTATTTTCTTTTCATCACTATGCAGACACAAAAATCCCTGCTTTCTCCCATAAGGGATAATCAAAACATCTTTATCTTCATCATCTTTCTCAGTTATGTCAACTTCCTGGCTCTGTGCTAAAATTTAGCTCATGGATCCCTTGATAACACCATCCCATATCTCATTGATCACTGTCATTCATATGACAAAAAGAAGTATGTTATCCTAGATGCCTTGGCAAGACAGCATATGTAAGAAGGAAAAAATTCCAAGATAATATCAGGATATGCAACTTCAGTATCTGGGGGGTCCAGTGATCTGGGACAAGTTGAGGTACCATAATGGGGATAAAGTTGGTAAAATTGCACCTCCTCTTACCAAAAAAAAAAGCCCAAAATTTTATGATTCTCTTTGGATTTGGGAGGCAATATTCCTACATTTGTGCTTGCTGCCCTGGCCCACTTACCAGCCGACCTAAAAAACTGCTGACTTTGAGTAGGGCCCTCCCTAATCAATCGAGGGCTTTCTCTCTGGTTTGAGCCATAGCTCAAGCAGCTCTGCTACTTAACCTGTATGATCCATGAGGTCAGACAGTGCTCAAAATATCAAATGAAGCAAAAAAGAATGTTAAATAGAGCCCAGCAAATCACAATACAAGAATCACGTGGCGGCCCCCAGGGTTTTGGATAAAAGCCATGCCCTTTTCAGCAAGTTATTATTCTTCTGGTGAGCAACACCTTGCTCCCGGACTCTGACAGAAGCTAATTGTCAGATCATGGGACACCAGCTGACCCTGTGCGTGTGTTATCTCATCTGCCCTGCCATTAATTGAGTACACCCTGTAGCACGTTATTATGGAGTAGAAGTGTTTTGCCACAGGCCAAAGCACACATTCTGAAAGCCTAAGTTTCATGAACAAGTGGTTCATGCTTCCAGCACGCCTACTTCTGACCTAATGCCACCCCTCCTCGGTCCCCACCTATGGCTTCAGGAGAGTGGACTGTGAATAACTGATTACAAAGGAGAAATTTTGAATGGAGTGTAGAGAAGGCTCTGGGAGTCGTTCTGGCAACAACAGAAAGATTTGCTGAAATGTTTCACACCCATTTAGAGGTGCCCTTGAGGGACAAGGAGGAAGGGAAACCTCCCTGTGAGTAGAAACTTGAGAGCTCTAATTTAGTCCAATTTGCTTGTAAACAGCAAGGGCTTGAGGTTAGATCTATACAGATTCACTGGCATGTCCTAATGGTTTGGTCAGATATTCAGATATTTAGAAGGAATGAGATCGGGGGATTGACGGTGAGGTTTGGAGAAGGTACGTAACCCTCTGCACCCAGATTGTGGGAATACCTGTGGCCACACACCTCACAGCAGCATACGGGGTCCAAGGTAGGTAGTAGGAGCTGTGGTCTTTGGGCTCAGAGTTTTGGGGTATCATTTCTCTCTGATTCTACAGCAATCTTAGACATTAGGTGCTACCCAATTATCTTTTAATAATTTCCTTTCCTGCTTAATTTAATAAGAGTAAACTTTTAATTACAACTAAGAATCCTAACTGATTCAAGTACCAAAGGCATGCAAGTCTAGAGCTCCTGGGAGCCATATTTCTTATTACATGGACAAGACCTGCCTGTGAATGAAGTTATCAAAGAGCAAAGCAGCTAGAAGTTGTGGGAACCAAAGAAAAGCTATGGTGCTTGAGTCCCTGGATGCAGCTATGCCTGAAGTCCAGATTTTTCCGTAATCGGAGCCAATAAATTGTCTTTGTAGATTTCACTGGTTAAATTGGTTTTCTGAAACATACTACCAAAAAAGTACTCTTTTGTACAGCCATGATACAGGAGTGTCATAGTCAGCTAACTTAGGAAACAGGTAGGACAAAGATGCTGCTGTCTTTTACATGTCAGGAGGACACTACTGATGTTTTCCTCTCTTCCAGGAAGCATTAACCTTAGTGTTAGCAGATGCCATCCCCCAAACTCTGAGGTTTCTTGGCATCAAAAGATATGGCAAAATATTTTCTTTCTCATATCAATAACACATGTTCTTGCTGGGAAAAAAATTAAAAATAAAGATAAGTAAAAAGAAAAAAATTAATTTACTTTTTCCCATTATGCAACAATTAGCATTGCTAATATTTTATTATCTTCAGTCTCCTTCCACATTATTTTCAAAAATAATCAATGTAAATGTAATTTATTTATAAGCTTTTTGAAAATTTACTACCCCTTAAACATCTTTTCATATTTCTCCACATCATTTTGGGGAAGAATAATAATTTTTATGGAGGTAAAATTTAGATGCAATAAAATTTACCAATTTTAAGCACAATCTGATATGAACTTTGACATGTAGATAAAGTTATCTAACCACCACCACAATTACAACATACGACTTTTCCATCATCCAAAAGCTTGCCTTCTCCCCCTTTGCAATTGATCAGCTCCCCAAATTTTACCTATTATTTCTGCAAATATTTTTTTTCTGATTTCTTCCCACCCCATCTTTTTCTAGGACTCCAGTAACACACATGTTAGATTGCCTTATGATATCTCACACATTACTGACACTCTCTTCCATTTAAAATTTTTTATGTCTTTGCTGTATTTTGCATAGTTTCTGATGCTATGTCTTCAAAGTGATCTCTTCTTCTGTAGTGTCTAATCTGCTGTTTATCTTATATAGTGTATTTGTTATTTCTGATATTTTTCATCTCCAAAGTCCCATTTATTTATTTTTTTATATCTTCAGTTTCTCTCATCATCATGTTCATGTTTTCCTCTACCTTTTTGAACATATCAAACATATTTATAGTGACTTTTAATGTCCTATTTCTGCTAGTTACAATATCTCTGTCATTTCTGAATCTCCTTCTATTGACTAATTTTTCTCCTGGTTATGGGTCATATATTCCTACTTTTTCACCTGCCTGGTAATTTTTGATTAGCTGCCAGAGTGAATTTTCCATCATTGGTTGGATTTTCTTAAATTCCTTTAAATGGCATTGAACGTTGTTTCTAGTGTACAATTGGGTTACTTTTAATCAGTTGGATCCTTTTGAGTCTTCCTTTTCATCTTTGTTAGGACAGATTCAGAGCAGCCTTTAGTCTAAGGCCAATTTATCTCCATTATTAATGTAATAACTTTCTAAGGATTCTACTCCTTGAAGTCTTTCTACTCTGGCCAGTGGAAACAAGAATATTCCCCAACCCTGTGTGATGTGGATATTGTTCTTCCTACTCCTTCTTGCAGTTGTTTCCTAGCCCCAGATAGCTTCCTCTCACATGTGTACTGACCAGTACTTTAAGTTCTCTCTTTGTGGAGTTCTTCCTCTTCGGTACTCCACTATGAAAAATTCAGCAGCCTTGACTTCCCCAAACTCTGGTCTCCATCTCTTCAACTCAGAAATAGAGACCACGCTTACCCTCACCCTCAAACTTCTTGCAGACGGTAATCCGGTATAACCTTAGCAATCATCTTGTTTATTTTCTTTCATTCAGAGATCACAGTCCTGCACTGCCTGTTCTCCAATGCCTGAAACCATTATTTTGAATAATTTCTCTGGTATTTTGTTGTTTAAGGCCATACAGCAGAGCCAAACTCTGTTATTCCATCTTGTCTAGAAGAAGTGTATAGCATCATTTTTAATGGGTGCCTAGAATTCCATTAATGCCTGTACCATGCTGGACTACAGGTATTTGGTAGGAGAAACCATGCCTTGTTCACCATTGTACCCCAAAACTCTGAGGTATAATAGAATTTGGCATATAGCAGCACTAGATAAATAATTAGCAACTGAATAAAGTCATATTAAGGCTGTTTCTTTTTATTTCTTAGCATTAAAAATGCTGAATGAATATTTTTATAACAAATCTTTACCAGAATCCTATAGTAATAATTATTTCTTCAGGATACATTTTTCTAAGTATAAATACTGGCTCAAAGAGAAGGCAGATTTTAAGGCATTAATATTTACTTCCAAATTGATGAAATGTCATCATTTTACATCTTCAATGGCTAATAAGCTTTCCATGAATGCTTATTTCTCTATCTCCTTCACAAAATTAGATATTCATTTAAAAATATTTGTGAATTTCATAGGCTTAAAAGGCTATCTTATTTGAATTATTTTTATTTCTTTGATTATTATTTAGATTGATCATATTTATGATTTTATTTTCATTTGTAATCCTTGAGCAATTGTCTATTACTCAAACTTTTTGTGATTTATCTATTAATCAGCTAGACCATGGGAACCTTTAACCTCTACAACATTCATCCTATATTCAGTGCTACAGCCAATGCTTACAGGGATATTTGTATTTTAATCATTGCTTTTCTACTGTCATGTTTAAATCAGCTCCAAACCAGAGAGCTCATTTGCTACTCTGAAGAATGGACAGTAAGTTCAAAGGATCCAACAGTCTGGTAGAATCAAAAAAGCAAAGAGACAAAGAAAACAACTGTAATTAAAAGTACTTTGCACAGGTCAAAAGTATAAGCTCATTAATGTGTTACTGAGCAGATGGCATTAATAAAAAGCCAAAGATGCATGCTCATTATTATTGCCCCAATCATTATTCCTTTGATATAAATGGCTCAATAGATGTGAGATGCTCACCCAGATTAAGAGATTCAATAATTAACAGAGTACCTAGTCTCTCTTCCTACAAAAACACTCAATGGGGTCAGTAAAGGAAAATGTATAAAATTAGAATAAGAAATATTCTCATCTTATAAAAGAGATAGTTTATACCTCAGCATTATTTATAGTTACAGAAACACTGGAAATTTCTAATAATATAGTAAATGAATAACTAAATTATGGGACCACCTCTAACTAAATAAATATGCTACCATTAAAATAATCTTTTCTATAAAATTAACATGAGAAAATATTCATAATATAATGTTAATTTTTTTAAGAAACAGCCAATTGTATATGCATTAACATCTTAATTACATAAAATATGTATCATTATAAATACATGCATAGGTAAAGGACTACAGGTAGTAGAAAATACACTAAAATGTTAACTTTATCTTTGTGTAGGATGATAACAAGTGTTTGATTTTTTTCTTCCTTTTACTTCTATAATGACCACATATTACTTTTTCTAACAAGATAAAACAACAGTGGGGACTACTTTTTAAAAGAGAGGAATATGTATCAAACTGATCAAAGTAATTATCCCTGTGAAGGGCAGTGAGACTGGGTACTTGCTTTGTTTGTACTGTTGGAAGTTTTTAAAACAAGAATATACTCATCTGTTACTCGTCTAATGAAAGTAATTTGTTTTTAACAAGCAGGAGAATGATGGAATATGTTTTGGATATTTTATTTCTTTTTTTCCTTTGCAATTTATATTCAAGCGTAAGCCTCCGTTCTAACTTTGCAATTTAATATAGTGAAAGACAGTCACCTTAAAGTTAGAGAAAAATCTTGATTTTCGGCACGGTTCTTACTAACTGTGTCACTTAACCTTTTTGAGCCCCAAAATTATCATATGCAAAAGATTAAATTGATATTTTCCTGCCCATCAACATGATGTAATTTACAAGAAAGTGCTTGTGAGCCATAACCTGCTCCTCGGATGCAAGATGTCATTGGCAGTAACACACACACACTGCCACAGAACACAAAGGACATTTTTCAAGAGTGGCTTAACTTTGCCTTCTTAACAAGGGAAATTTAAAAAGTGATGGGGGTGGAGGAATTTAAAAAAGCAGAACGAGGGCAGCATGGAATTGGGAAGAAGTAAATTCTCCTCACCAAAAAAAAAAGTTGGGGGGGAGGAAAGATAATATTATTCTGACTCTCCTCTCTCTCTCTCTCTCTCTCTCTCTCTCTCTCTCTCTCTCTCTCTCTCTACCCGAGCTCCTGGGCGGTCCTGTTAGCACGTGTTTTCCCGGCGTGACTAGCAATTGTCCCCTCCTTTCACCCTCCGTGTGCCCTGGTCTGGATCACAGATGACACGTGATGTATGCATGACACCGCGTAGATCATGGATCGTGTGTATTTCGTTCGTCCCGTCAGGAAGCGGAGGTGGGGCTCGGCGAGGCTGCACAGACCCACCCACGCCCCTCAGGCCCGGAGTCGTTTCACCCGGCGACCCGGCCAGGAGTTCGGAGTCCCACACGCTCCCTCGCACTGGCCGGGCTCACGCACAGGACGCCCCGTCTCCGCCGCCACCTCACTCCAGTCCCCAGGGTTGCACTCCCACCACCTGACGGACCTTTTGAGTCAGATTTGCTGCCAACATCTTGATATGCCTAAAATCAATCATTATCTTCCCTCCCAACCAGCTCTCCCCTTCGGTTTCCTCAGTCCCGTGAAAGAAGCCATCTGTCACCCAGCCTCGGGCTGCAGAGTCATCCCCCTCCTCCCCTTCCTCCTGTGCTCTCCCTCACCACGGCCACCTCCTTCAGCCACTCAGGTCTGCGGGTCACCGGTGAACTTCAGATCCCTGTCACTGGGAGACCCTAATAACCTCTGCCCCGGGCCCCTGTGGAAAGCTTTTTTGGGAAAATCTTCTACAAGCAGTACTGTAATTGTAGCAGTCCCCTTTTCAGAGCACGCGTCCTCAAATCCAGCCAGCCCACTCCCCCTCAAACACAGCTGAAGCACAGCCAGACGAGGTGACGTGTCCACTGAGAGAGCTTCGCTGACAAAACCAGGATCAAAGTCTGGGCCTCCGAGCACACCTCTTCACCCTTCCTTAGAAAAGCGACAAAGTCATATACTCCGACGCCACTTCATCGAAGCCCTCGGAGAAGATTCCCTGATCAGTACGTCTGAACAAGTACTTTCAAAGATGAAAATAAGCGATTCATCTGCCCTAGACAGCACACCTAGACTTTGGTGTTCTGGAGTATCTTTTATATTTACTTACAGCCTCACTCTGGAAACATAGTCTGAATTTTTTATTGATTAAGGAACAAATGGGAATATGCTCATTGAAAAAAAATGTGTATTTTTAACATTCAATATACCCATAAAGTAATGAGCCATTTAACTCCTTTATTATTTTGAAACAGCCATTCAGGAAGATTTTGGTAAAGCAGAAAGAGAACTGGCCACGGAATATAATGTATTCCAATCTCTCTGTCTAGCACTTATTGCTATCCAATACTTTTGTCCTTCATGCGTTTGTGTTTTGCCTTTTCCATGTCTTTTCCAACTAAAATGAGGTCCTCATGGGAGCAGAAACATCGCCCAGCTGCTTCTTCAACAACAATGCTTGGGTGGTGAAAATTACCGAATCATTTAGTTTCACTGAGTCTTGGTCTCCTCATAGGTAAATTTAAAACAGATAACTAGATAAACTAGTTATAGATAACTAGATAAACTAGTTAACTAGAACTAGATAAACCCTAAGTTTTCCCTGAGATCTAAAAAATCTATTATTCATGTAATATAATGAGAAGCCTAAAAGAGAAAGCTAATTTGGGATTCATAGGAACCCCCCAAATCTTCAATCAATTAGGGCAGCTGCTCTAGCTAATTGGATATATTCTACGAAATCTTTACTTTTCCTGCTTAAATCACAAAGAAATATAACCGGCAACCTTAGCCCTATAATATAATTTGGCTATTTGTGATATTACTTCCAGATTTCTCAAGGCTAGCCAAGATTCTTTTACTGCCTAAGACACTTTAAAAGTTGCCTACCAGCTGGGTGCAGTGGCAGGCCCCTGTAGTGCCAGCTGCTTGAAGGCTGAGAAGGGAGAATCACCAGAGGCCAGGAGTTCAAGGCTGCAGTGCACTATGATCATGCCTGGAATAGCCACTGCATTCCAGTCTAAACAACATAGCAAGACCTCAACTTTTAAAAAAAAAAAAAAGTTGCTACCTCTTCAAGTTCCTTGAGGTCTTATTTAACAGACCAAGATAATTTTATTAAATAGTCTACAGTCATTTGTAGTTTTTAATTATCTTCTTTTTTTAATCTTTCTCACCATCCATCTTTTCTGTCATTCTACCCATTTTCAAAAGTAAAATAGTACAAGTTTAAAGATAACGAATGATTATTTGCATGGTAAAAGAATTAGTAATTCTCCTTTTCCAAAAAAAGTACTTATATAATTCAGTCAACTACCAAGCTATCTTGAAATCTTTAAGAATAATTCAATTTATAAAAAAGAAAATCAATTTAAACACAGCAATTTGATGAAATGAAAAAAATCAATCTAAACCATACTTTTCTTTCAGATAAGAAGCTGCAAATGCTGTCCTACATTTATAAAGTGGAAGACACATCATTAGGAAAAATGTAAGAACATGTTATCAAAAGGATGATATGTGAGCTCACAGAGAAGGAATAAATGATTAATAGGAGCCATTCCGGATTCACAAAGAATGCCAATTTAAACTTACCTCCTTTTTTGATAGAAGTACCAACTAGTTAATAAACTGATAGATCAGAAGAATACTATAGACATGGAAAGATCTAAATTTCAATACTTCTAGGTAACTTCATTGAAAGCACAGAGAAATGTGAGCTGATAATCATACAGTTGGCTGATTTCATCACTGATTGAGTGGTCTAGCCAAGGATGCCAGTCCATACACTGATGCCAGTTTTGTGGGGTTCAATACCATATTCTGTCCTCATCCTTGTATTATAGGGGCCTGAAGGATAAATGACATACTAATAAAATGAGTCTGCAAGAAGAAGCTAGGTGGAATAGCAAATGCACAGGATAACGAAGTAGCTGTCCAAAATGAGTTCAACAGAGCCAAACCATGCAGTTAAGTTGCATGAAAACCATGTGGATAACCAGTCATCAGGAAACTGTGATTAAAACAGTGAGATAACACTATACACCTCTTTCAAATGGCTAAAACTAAAAGGGCTTAATTAGTGATGGAGAAGACATGGAGAACTGGGCCTCTGTACATTCTAGAAAGAACATCAACAGTACAACCACGTTGGAAAATTGTTTGGCTGTAAGTTCTAAGGAAAACACGTACTTACCCCGTGACCCAGCAATTCCACTTCCGAGTGTATAGCCAACAGATATGGGTGCTTATGTTTTCCAAAAGACATGTAGTAGAATGGTCATGGTAGCTTTATTCAAAAAATGTAAACAGTTGAATAGATAAATAAATCGTGATGTAATGCATACTATAGAATGCTACAGAGCACTAAAAAAAACCGAGTGAGTTTCTGCCTCACTCAACAATATGAACAGATCTCACAGACACAGATGGAAGAATTGGAATTCCACAATTTCATTTACATGAAGTTCAAAACAGACAAAATTAACCTACAGTGATAGAGATCAGAATAATGGTTACCTTTAGGTGGTTGTTCCCTGTAAGGAAGTAAGACAGCAGCTTCTGGGGTGCCAGAAAAATTCTTTGTTGATCTGAGTGACGGTCACATGGGTGTTTACATATGCAGTCTGCTTTAGATTAGTGCTTATGGCTGGGCGCGGTGGCTCAGGCCTGTAATCCCAGCACTCTGGGAGGCCGAGGTGGGCGGATTGCTTGAGCTCAGGAGTTTGAGACCAGCCTGAGCAAGAGCAAGACCCCGTCTCTACTAAAAATAGAAAGAAATTATATGGACAACTAAAATATATACATATATTTTTTATATATATATATATATAAAGTTAGCCGGGCATGGTGGCGCATGCCTGTAGTCCCAGCTACTCGGGAGGCTGAGGCAGGAGGATCGCTTGAGCTCAGGAGTTTGAGGTTGCTGTGAGCTAGGCTGACACCACGGCACTCTAGCCCAGGCAACAGAGTGAGACTCTGTCTCAAAAAAAAAAAAAATAGATTAGTGCTTATTACTAAATGTAAATTATTCCTCATCAAGAAGATTATACATACACATACACATAAGTGTGCATATATAGACACATGCATAAATAAATATATACGTGTGTATATATTTATACATATGTCTATATATGTGTATATGAATAAATGAAAAACTGTACTTAGGTTCAAATAAGTAATTCTGTAGGATAGAGGAAAAAACCCGAATGCCACACAAATAAAAATACGAATGAGTTTCAGTTGTTTACATACATCATATGGGTAAGAGGCAGGAACAAAAGCTAATATACTTAGTATTCACAAAAGTATGGTGTCAACAATGTACAATTATGCCAGGCCGTTCTGCAATATTTAGACCACACCCACGATATTGCAGCCATTTCATTTTGCAGTGCTTTACCATCACAAATTGATATGTTTCCAGAAAAAAATAACTATATTTTGAACATCTGAGGAAAGTCTAAAAGAGCTAGGGCTTTTCAGCCTGGGGAGAGAAATAATAAAAAAAAAGACTCAGAGGAGAAGCAGATTTATTCTATAATACATATATTCAGAAGGCTGAAGTAGAATTAATAGGTGGAAGTTGCAAGTAGATTGATTTTGTTTCAAAATAAGAACATTCTAAATAAAAGAACTTCCAAAAATTGTCCCAAGAGGTAATGAGCTGGCCAACAACAGCCAAACATATGCCTATGTACTTAGAGAAGGTATCTGGCTCATAGTTAGTAGGTTAAATAAGATGTCCCAATGTCCTCTAAGATCCCTGTTAATTCTGTGATTCCATTATCTTCCCCTCAACATCAGTTTATGTATCAGGAGAATTTGATGGGAAATCCACAAGCAGCTTCCTCTATCAGAAAGTCACCGACTGTATCTTTCCACTCAAACAAGGGAGGCTTCTCTCCTACAGCCATACGCTCAATCACTGTTCAAGGCCTTCATTACTCAGAAGAGCTCTCCAAAGTGAGTAAAACACATTTCCAAGCATGATAAAATAGAAGGAGAGTCTCTTGACAATGATTTACCTGATTACCCATAATTTGAACTATAACTATATAAATTGCTTTCTTTTTTTGGATTATTTCCTCGATAGATGTGGATGATAACTGAGTGAAAGGGAATAAAACCAGTTTTATTGCTCTTATTATAACTGGACAGAAAGCACCCTAGAATCATTGGAACAATTTAAATGTCACTAGCAACATACAAATGTATCTATTTTCTCATACCTCCATTAGCATTGGGTTTTGTCAATGTGATTAACTTTTTGCTAATTTAATAACTAGTAGTAGAGCTCACAGTTGTTTCAACTAATATTTTTTTGAATTATTAACAAGGCTGAACATTTGTTTTCTTTTTTCTTTTTTAGAGATGGGGGTCTCACTCTGTTGTTCAGCCTGGAGTGCAGTGGCACGATCATAGCTCACTGCAGCCTCAAACTCCTGAGCTCCAGGCGTCCTCCCACCTCAGTCTCCCAAGGAACTGGCATTACAGCCATGCTCCACCACACCCACCAAGACCACAAACTTAAAAGAATTGAAAGACTAAAGAAAAAAAAAGCACTAAACAATCCCACAGTAATCCCACACCATTCCCTTGTCATTCTGCAGTTTGCATCTGTTAGAGTCAAACTGTTGACTGCCCCAACAGGGACATCTTCCGTCCTCCCAAGCCAAGTGGTTCCACAGGATGGGAAACATGTAGCCGGTATCACTTTCCTTGGCACTGGGTGCACGTTACACTGTGGTCTCCCTGCTTTCTCACTATCCTGCTATACTTTGCTTTGGGAACAGTTTGTTCCTGGTTATAGTAACAGCAAATTTTATCCATAGATCCCCAGTGGACAGCACTCCCATAAAGAGTCGGGAGAACACTGGTGTGCCAGTGTGTACCAGTGAGAACATCACTGCAAACCAAATTGCTAACGGTGGTCACCTCCGCATGATGGGACGTTGGGTAACTTTTCTTTTCTTTTGCTAATCTGTATTTTCTACTTTTTCCATAGTGAACATGGAGTTCTTGCATAAATTTAAAGAAATTGTCTTGATAGATACAGTGATGGGTGGGAGGAATTTGAATAGAGAGAAGGAAAAAAGATTCTATGTCTAAACTATATTCCCTTTGTTCTTAATTTTTAAAAAAGAAAAGTAATGACTCCCATAATAGGCTCCACTGATGCATAAACTGTTATAAGGTCAAGGTAGAGCAAAATGGACAGACACGGGATTCCACAAAGACTTCGGGTTATATTCCTGTAAGGGCACCTGCTTTTTTCTAAGTCAGGAGTAGGGAAGAGGAGGAAGGACATGTCCATAACAGGCCCACTTCAAAGCCAATGAATATTGGATTTTATGCAAACAATTTTCTATTTGGGTCCTGAAAGGTTTTGAACCCCTAGTTCATGGCCCGTTACCAGGAAATACTAATGTGTAATCAAACAAAAGGCAGCTAAAGAATCCACAGGCACTTTGACCTCGTTGCAGGCTGCTTGTAGTCTTTCTATATTTACATTTGCATATGTCATTAAGCTTTAAGGGAAGTTATAACTGGAAAAAAAATGATCGGAGAATGGTCGGTGGTTCCCCTCGCTGAGTTCTGACAAGTCATGACA
The DNA here is from genome assembly GCF_020740605.2 of Lemur catta. Taxonomy (NCBI): domain Eukaryota; kingdom Metazoa; phylum Chordata; class Mammalia; order Primates; family Lemuridae; genus Lemur; species Lemur catta. Next base: position 20,840,411 of record NC_059150.1, on the reverse strand, counting down.
GCTCCCAAAGCCTGGCCCAAGTGACATCCAAGACAAACACTGCTTCTTCCTGCAGTCGGTCCACTGAACCTGTATTTGTGCAACACTTAATGCACAGACCTTCCCACTTCCTTAATTCTTCTTCATGTGCCTGCAATCGAGCGAGAACGCTGGGTGAAAAGGCAGTTCCAAGGAACCTTTGTTCTATGATAGCAAAAATATCAGTTTTTACTAATGCACACAGGGGCATAATTATGAGGGTGTACCTCTTTAAAAAGATAGAGCTAAAATTACTTTTAACTGTAATTACTGAGGTAAATCTGACACCTCAATTTAAAGTTCAAAATGTACATTTAAAAATATTCTGAGTGCTTTATATAAAACCATTTAACCTTAGATGTAGCACAAATTATTCTTTAAGAAAAACATAGCTATTCAAGACATAGATTAATAAAGCTGGGGTAGGGGGCGGTCCAGACACTTCTTTGAAAATTATATACAGAGGGTTAAAATCTGCAAACCAAAATAACTTTGAGAAAAACTTTAAAAGAAACCTAATGGATAAGATTCCACAGAGATGACCTTTAAAAATCATTGAGTTGAATTTTCAAAAATCTATTAAAGTTGTAAAGCTTTCTGACTTTAATAGGGGCCCTGGGATGTCGTGTGAGAACATTCATCGGGTCCCAGGGCTCGAGATGTAAAATGTAAGAGGAAAGGGTGTGCTAACCTGTCTGGAAGGTTGGGTGGCGAAGTCTTGTAAAGAGAGAGAGGTTCAGCAGAGACAGGCAGACTGGAAATCCCAAGCTGGGCCAGAGAAGGGAATGTGTGAGTAGAGCCAGGAGGCTCCGCGGAGCACAGCAGGGCAGGGCATCTGTGCCCAGCAAAGACAGAGGGAGCCAGCCAGGTCCAAGGGCAAAATCCAGAGACTGCTGAACTGCCTGGTGTTCGGGCAGCTTCAAGGAAAACCACCCCAGCAGCCAAAGGGACACATCTGGGCCCACACCTAAATGGACTTTGCTTTCCAGAAACCTCAGAAGCAGAAGGAAAGAAACAGGCCAGCTGAATCCGTCCAGTCCAGCTCTGGAGGGCAGGAGCCAGGGTGAAACAGAACAGAAGAGCCCGGTGTGCAGACAGGGTTACCAGGGTGCGCCCTGGCTCCCTTCGGCTAAGGCACAGGGGCAAAATCAGGGGCTGCTTCATCGTTAACTGCCTGCAAAGGAAGCTAAGAAGGATTGCATGCAATCTGTACCCTGAAATTTCCTCTTGGTAATAAAAGAATTTTGGCACTGAAAACAACTGACACCGATGAGCTCTGTCTCCCCTCTGGGTGGCACGCTGCGGGAGGCTTAGGGTCAGGGTTAGGGCGCCGTGCACCCGCGCCCCGCAGAGGCCCTGGTGGGCAGGAGGGCAGAGTGGCCCAGAGGTAGAGGAAATCTGCCTCGACAAGGAGTGAAAGGGGTGCTCTTGGAATCCCAGGGGGTCTTTCTGGATGCAAATCCCCTTCGATGCCCCTGAAGGGTAAGGGTTCCCCTGAAGAAGCAGAGTTGGGAACCCTGCAAGGGAATCTTCTGTTTGGCTGAGTCTGCTCTGGTCCGTCGGTTCCGCCCACCGCTGAGATGTGGCCGTCCCCCCGACGTGGCAAGCCTGACGTTTATCATCACATTCTCAAGTTTTTCAAACTTGTTCCTAAGCATGGCTTCTCTTTACATACAACTACAAAGAAGTCTTTCATATTACACATTTCCTTTGATTCTGCCCGCCTTAGCAAGCCCGCGCGCAATGCGGGCACGGAAACCCCTGACGCCTTAGCGCCATTCTGCTCCTTTCATGTCTCTGAGAGTCGTTTTGGTCTGTCGCACTGTCACCTGGGAATCAAGCCTTGCACCAGTTACACGACCAGAATTACAATTCTGGAAATTCACTCTCTCTAGACTCAGTATGGCTATACCCCAAGGAAGCCAAAAGAAGCTTGTAAGAACACAACTCAGATCTTATAAACACCCCTCTGCATAAAACATTTCCCCAGCTTCTTACTGCTCATAGAATAAAATCCAAACTCCTTGTCATGACCTCCAAAGCCTTGAATGACCTCGTCCTGTCCAGCTTTCCAACCTCTGCCTCCACCTCACCTTTCTCTCTCCCTCCCCATCCAAACAAGGCTTGAATGAACGTGTCATCCAGGCTTACAAAAAAAGATCTAATCATATTTTCTCTTAATTTACTCATTTTTTTTTAAAAAAAAGTCTGCATTGTTCCAAAAAGATTTAACACAGCTCTTAATCATTGAGTAACCAACATAATCAGTAAATGTAGACATGCAATTATTTTGACAAGCCTAGATTAAAACCTACTCTTCCAGTCTTGGTTTATGATGATTTTTTGCATTCATTGCTACCCCTTGTTGTTCATGCATCTAGCATTCTCAACTTCTGATGATTACCAGGGGAGGAGATTGTCAGAGTTAAGACCTAGAGAGTAGACATAAACATTTCCACAAATGACACTGAGCATAATATCTGTCCTTGAAAACCAGGATCACCCCACAGCAGGACATCATCAAGTTATTTTAACACAGCACAGCTTTTTTCTGCCAAAAGGCATTCGGTCTGTAGGATGGTTTTGTTTGGTTTTGTTTTGAATTGCAGCGTTTGCAGTCGGTGCCCAGCTCCCAGCTGGGTCTTCAAACTGGCTCACTGCCCATCTCACCAACTGCTGCGTTTGCCAAGAGAACACTGCACTGTTTCAGCATTCCAGGTGAGAGTGTGGAAAGCACAGACTCCAGGACCTTATAACTCAAGCTTCTTGCCATGATCTCAGCATGGACACGTGGAGGTTTAAATGCATCCCGATGGAGTTCAAGCTTTCAAATGTGTGGTTGACCAGAGGCCTGGTGACTAGGATTGCCCAGGCGTCTCCTGGGAGTGGGTGGAGGAGAGACTTCCCCATTTGGAAAGTGGGTATCGGCTCTCATCACCATCGTCCCTTTAAGACTTGCTAAGAGCAGCAGACACCCTGCCTGCCAGAGGGTGAGCACATGAGAGGACGCAGTCCTTGCAGGCTTCCCAGGGTGTCCAGACAGGGACAGGGTCAGCTTTCTCCCCAGCCTTAGGAGTATCCTGTCGTCCTCTGAGGGATCAGCCCATTTTCCAGGGCTTCTTTTTTTGCAGTTTCTGGGTAATTTCCTCTGGAGCCGCCAGTGTATTAGAAATACCGGTAAAATGAGCTGTTTCAAGTGTCTACTCTACCCTTCACCTTTACTTTAAACCTGGCTCAGCCACCACCCGCCATGCTGCCGGCAGCCAACTCAAGGAAGCTACTGGTCACCTGCTGCTGGCTTTGATCCCCCACTGCTTTCCATCTCCCTAGGTTTCCACCCCTTTGGCTTCATCTCCCATTCCTGTTCCTGTTGACCCCAAGATTTCACCCCTGAGTTTAGTCTCTCCCTCATGGCCTTTGGCCTTCTGTAGAACACAGTTCCTGTTCACCCTCCATCTCTTCCCCCTTTGATCTGTTTGACCAACTTACCCCCTCCCCTCCCCTGTGCGGTCTCCAGCCCACCAAACGAGTGGCCCTTGAGAAGAATCCCAGACATTAGGGCTTCAACAGAGGAGGTGACTTGCCAGTTCCATCCACCCTGGAAGCTAAACCGCCGGTCCTTCCACCTTCCCGTTTTTCTGTCCCACATCTCTATGGTTTGTGCCCGAAAGCCATCTTACCATCAAAATTATTCATCTTTCCTCTAAAACCAGATCTCTTCTGGATGATTCTCTCTGTTCTCAGTACCGTCATTTTCCTGCCTCCTCACAAACAGCACACCGGCTTCCTTTTCACTCCCTTTTCAACTTAAAGACTTCGCACAAGCCTGGAATGTTCTTGCTTAACCTTCATTCTCGGCTAACTCTATCTCATCCCTCGGGTTTCACGATTAGCATGCGCAAACCCCTTCCCGATTGCAGATCTTGTGAGCCAAGTTTCCATTCTCCTTAAACACTTATGATCTAAACACGGCCTCGCATGATCATGTAGAGAGTGCTGGTAAACCTACATCACCTAGTACAGCAGCCACTCGCTGCAGGAGACTTCTGAGCCCCTAACACAGGGCTAATCCAAATGGAGATGTGTCGTAAGTGCAAAAGATATACAACATTTTGAAGACATAATAAAATAAAAGACTGTAAAATATCTCATTGATTATATGTTGACATAGTATGTTAGCTATATGGAGTTAAATAAAATATATTATTAAAATTAATTTTATCTGCTTTTCACTTTTAAAAAATGTAGCTACTAGAAAATTTTCAGTTTCAACACGTGCCCACGTTGTATTTCTATTGGACAGTGCTGCTATGGGCCTTGAGGTCCCTGTGGTCATTTTGCTCATGACTGTATTCTCAGCCATGTTAGCACAGTGCCTGACACATAGTAACTGGATTGGAGAATACGTTTTGAAAGAATAAATTTTGCTAGACAACTGGAACTTAAATCTAGAATTCTCTTTTTTAGCGAAAGAGGAACCACAGAGAAACAGCTAGAGAGAAGGGAGTTCTGCTGCTCACCCCTCCAGCCCTTCACGCTGTCACCTGTCATGGGAGGCACAGCTTCGCTCAGCCTTGCAGACTTAGTTATAAGATAAGGTCTAAACTGTCAGGCTGGGACAGTTTGTCACTGGCTTTAATTGATCACATATTCATCTAAAAGTGCTTAACAACTAGATTTATCTTTCAAATTATGGGTAGACTGCCCAAACAGAAAATAATAGAGGAAAGAATCTACACAGCAAGAAAGGATTTAAGGGATATTCATTTGATCTAAGCCACTTTCACAAATATGATCTCATGGGTAATATCTCATTTACTTATCTCAATCCTTAGTATCAGGAAATTCTTCTTGACTTAACCTGAATTTATTACACGGTAAGACATTTAACACAAATGTGAGAAAGACTAGAGTTTCTTAAAAAGTCTAGCGATGTCCTTAGAGACCATTCTCCTTCCACACTGCTCGGCCAGGGCCAGCTCACTCGCATTCGTGAGCACGGACGTGGCTCTGAAGTGACTCAGCAGTTCCAGGTGTCTGTGTCGCGTTACACCAAGTGCCGAGGTTGGCACCACCACCGCATTGCTTGAGGAAGGACAAAGCCAAGCTGTCCTGTGATGCTAAAGACTCATCCAGCAAGAGGAGCACTGGTTAGTCACAGACAAGAACATGGGGATTAGAAGCTGCTCAGCCAGATGTATCAGGTGACAACTGGGACAGAGCAGCTGAGAGCCGGAAGCTGAGAGGGCAGCCCGACACCAAGACTCCTAACACGAACACCCGCTTTATCTGAGGCCTAAAGTATTCACTCCTCGGCAGTATCTCTGCCTTCCCCGATGACCAGGGGAAGGAAAAACATCACTTTAACCAAGCTTCTGCAGGCCAAGAAAGCTCCCTCTTTCTCTCCTTGCATTTCAAAATTCACACAGCCAGGACACAGCCAGATGGTATGTCCTCAGAAGTGTCACAATCAGCCTTAAGTGTCCTCAAGAACACAGAAATAGCACTGGACTGGAAATGAGGAGTTGGGATTCCTCTCTCTTCCATTAGGTATTAATTTCAGAATCCCTGAGACGACATGTGTTAGGGCTGTTGTCCCAAGTGTGGCCTTGGGACCTGCTCACAGCAAATGGTTTAAACAGCAACAACCACATGACACAGGATACTCAGCGTCCCTGTGGCTGAGGCTCCTTCCACTCCAAGGAAGTCTTGGAACATCACGAGACCAACAGGATGCCTTAGTCTCCATGAGACCTTATCAACGCTACATCCCTTTCTCCCCGAGTACCCAGTAGGGATGGACAAACCGTTAGAGTAAAATTAAAGGAAGGAAAAGAAAACAGATTAAAAAAAAAAAAAAAGGATAGAAGCACGGAGAAAGGGCACATGAGGCCCTAAGCAGGAAATGTTTGAGCAGCAAAATATATAATAATAGTATTACATTATAACCCATCGAATAAAATAAATATCCATGAGTTCATTCATAAACAAATAAATGAATAAATAAATCAGGGAGAAGAGACAGCTCTTCCTTACACAAGATTTTCAGTTAATGGAAGTAGAAGAAACAGGAAAATAGAAAACCACGATTAGAACACCAGTAGAATAATTATTGTGGGCAAGGTCCACAAACAGATGCTAAAATTAATGGGCAGAAGTTTGAGGAGAATCAGGATATTTGTAAAGTATCAAAAGATCTCCCCCAAGATATTTATAAATTACAAAGCAAAACTAGTAACTTTACAGAAGAAAAACCCAGCAGATTCCACCCTAACCAAGAGATCATGGTTATCACCAGGAATGAGACATACTGTCATCATGAATCCCATGGTAGATGCCCTGAGAAAGGCACTGACACTATTTCTGTTGTATTCTTGCCAGAATTACGGAACCTCAGTCTACCCATGAGAGAACATCAGACAAACCAAATGGAGGGACATTCTACAAATAACTGAGCAGTACTCTTCAAAAGTGTCAAGGTCTTTGGGGTAGGGGGACAAAATGAAGAGAAGTTGGTTAAAGGACACAAACATACTGTAAGATAGAAGGAATAAATTCCATGTTTTCTAGAAGAGTACGATGACTACACTTGGCAAAAACATATTGTACTGGGTGGTGGACACCCTGAAGATCCTGACTTGATCACTATGAATTACACACATGCAACAACATTTCTCATGTACTACACAAATTTGTACAAGTAAAAAAAAAAATAAGTAGAAGCAAAAAAAGTGTCAAGGTTAGAAAAGACAAGGAGAGACTGAGGAACTGTCAAGGATCAGAGGGGACTAAAGATACAATAACTAAATGAGCTGTGGGATCCTGAATTGGCCCACAGAAAAGAAACAGAATATTAGTGGAAAACTGGTGAAATCCAAATAGAGGCAATAGTTTAGTTAACAGTATTACATGGAAGTTAGTTTTTCAGTTTTGAAAATTGTACTGTGGTTATGCAAGGTGTTAACAGTTGGAGAAACTGGGTGAAGAGTATACAGGAACTCTATATATTTGCAATTTTTATGTAAATTAAAGATCATTCCAGTTAAAAACTTAAAAATGAAAATTAGAAGTCTGTAGAAGGTTGAATTCTAAACCCAAAAGTGATAGATTATTAAAAATGTAAAAGTTCAACATAGTCAACTAAATAAAATTTTAAAATTTCAAATGCAAAAACCTTATAAACAAAAAAATATATAAATACCAGACAAAAATATGTACAGCAAATACAAAAGCTTAGGGGCTGTTTAATATCTTTATAAATAGGAGGTGATTATTTATATAAATTAATATAACTTGTTAAAATATTAAAAAATTATTTTAAAATGAATACTGATAGTCCACAAAGCAAAACAAAAAAGCTAAAAATAATATGGAACTAATACTCACCCCTATTCATAAATAAAAGCAAATTAAAACAATAAGGTATTACTATTTTCACTTAACAATTAGGAAAAATGGCAGCATTAATAACACCATACTAATAATAGTATGCACCCAGAAAAAAAATGGTACTCATAAATTTCAGTGTCATTATTAACTGTTTGATTAAGTCTTTGGTTTGCATAAGTGCCAGTCTGCAAGGAGAAAAGGAGTTTGCACCAGAATATAAATCAATTCACTGCTTCTTTCACTGAGAAAGTCTTGTATGAACAAAATGTCAGGCAGGCCAGGTGTGGTGGCTCACTCCTATCATACTAGCACTTTGGGAGGCCAAGGCAGGAAGATCACTTGAGGCCAGCAGTTCAAGACCAGCCTGAGCAAGACCAAGACCCCATCTCTACAAAAAAATAGAAAAATTAGCTAGGCATGGTGGCACACACCTGTAGTCCAGTTACTCGGTAGTCTGAGGCAAGAGGATCACTTGAGCCCAGGAGTTTGAGGTCTCAGTAAGCTGTAATGACACCACTCCATTCTAGTCCAGGTGACAGAGCAAGACCTTGACTCAAAAAAAAAAAAAAAAAAGTCAGGCAAAGTAAACAGTATGTTTAGTGATGTAGTTGATTTATTATACATTCTGGCATAAGCTCCTAACCTCCTCATGGAGTAGTAACACTTTGCAGACACAGGTTCATATACTGTACTTGAGTAGCACTTTTGTAGGCCATCATAAGGTCTTTCACTTTATTTAGTGGGCTAGGGAGCCCATAGGAAATTTTTGAGCCAAGGAGTGATTTGATCTGACTTACATTTTTACAGAGCCATTCTGGCTCCTGTACTGAAAAACTCTGATGACTCAGACAGTGGAGGGGGTGCAAAGTGGTTCAATTCTAGACATATTTTGAAGTTTGAGTCAATAGAATTCCCTGACAGGTTGAATGGGTAAGAGAAAAAAAAAAAGTCAAGGATGACATCAAAATTTTTGGCCATTGCACAGAACCGGAAGGACGGACAGAATTGCCATTAATTGAGATGGACAGACTTGGAGGAGGTTGGGGAGAAAGATTAGGAGCTCGGTTTTGAACAGGTTAAGTGTGAAATGCACATTAGATACCTGAGAGGTGATATCAAATAGATAGTTGGACGTAAGAGTCTGCAGTTCAGGGACTTAGTCTAACACCCTTTCTTCTCCCCTACCCCCAGCCTCTTCAGACTAGACCTAGATCTGCTCAAGTTATTTCTTATACTAATTTATACCATGAAAAAGCTTAAAATTATTACTGGATGGAAATTACTAGGAATCACTGTACATTGGTTACTCCTTTTAATCCTCACAACTTGACCAAAGGTTAGATACTATTCTCCCCATTATAAAACAAGAAAACCAATGCTCAGGGAAGTCAAATAATTTTCTCAAAGTCACATAGCCAGGAAGCAATAGAATGATGATTTGGAAACCACTCTGTCTGCCCGCAAGCTGCTGCTCTGTAGAATGCCCTGCTGTTCCAATGCGGGGTGATCTCCCCCGGGATGGGGTCATGGTCACCGCTGTCCACACGGCAGTTCAGCTGGGTTAGCCCAGGGGGCTCTGAGATGCTTCCCAGCTGTACAATTCTAGGTTTCTATAAAATTTGTTTGGAAATTGGAATGGCGTTTGAAATTTTTGTGTCTTTCCTCTGAAAAGTCTCATTAAGAAGGAACCAGTTTCCAGTTAAGGGATTAGGTGCTTGAAAATGATTGTGGGCAGTAGACAGTTTCCTGCTTCCCACCCCAGATCCAATCCAAGGGCCTTTAAAATAAATGTAAAAGAAAATCCAATGATATTATCATCACTATCTCCAGTAAACAAACGCAAGCACTCACCAATTTTATCACAAAGCAAAGAGTCAAGAAATGAAGACAGCCTGTGCTTGAATAAAAATCATAAATCACCACAGGCATGTTCATTAATACCACTCTTCCCTTGTTCTTCTCCTCCCCTGACCACCCTCCCACCAAGCAGCCCTGAATGATGGTTTTCCTGTTCTTCCCACCAAAAATGGCTTTCCAGTGTAGTGAAGTATCAGAAGGTCCCTGCTGAGCTGCCAGCTGGGGAAGTGTCACAGGCCACTGACCTCTAAAATGAGCTGTCTTTGTGACAAAAGGTCCCTTTCCCTGGGAACAACTTCAAGGAGATCTCACACTGCAGCCCTATTGCTCCTTTTGTATTCCAGTTTGATTAAACTGGGAATTGTTCTGTGCTGAGGGCTGTTGAGAACACCAGGTGGTGGATTCTCGAGATAAAAGATTATATAGATCCTTTGTTAGAAACAGACATCTCCATTGTCTGACTTACAATATTTGAGGACAAATTCTAGGAGCTTCCAGACAGCCTAGCAGTTATGCACAGGACACAACCAGTAAATCCCATTCCCAGTTCTCAAGGCAAATGGTGGCTGCTGGTGGCTAAACATGGTCTCGCCACTGGCCAAAAATGAAAGAAACTAAAAAATGAGTATTTATAATAAAAGAAGTGAACCAAAGCAAGGAAGGAAAGAAGAAATGTGTCCAGGATGTAACAACAGTTAATCTTCATAGATCCTGGACGTCAGAAAAAATGAAATGATTTATCCTCTTACCTTAACTTTGAGGGCTGACACCATGACACGCTCGATATTGCTTCCCCACTTCCTCATGCAGAACATCATTCACTGAAGAGGTTTAATAATAAATGCAATAATAATAGTGAAGATTTATTAGAGTACTTCTTTGCGACTATATCCATTGTCTATTGCTACATACCCAATTACCGCAAGCTTAGTGACTTAAATCAACACCCGTTTATCTCAGAGTTCTATAGTTGAGAAGTCCAGGCAGGCTTGACTGGGTTCTCTGTTCAGGGTCTCATAAGACTGCCATCAAGGTATCAGCTAGCTGGGCTCTTATTGGGAAGTTCTTGCAATCTCTTTGACTTCCTGTTCTGCCAGCAGCTTAAGAAAGCCCTTTGCTTTTAAAGGGGCTCGTGTGATTAGATTAGGTCCACCCAGATAATCCCCTATTTTAAGCTCAGCTGTGCCTACATAACATAATCATACAAGTGATGTTTCACCATATTCACAGGTTCTGGGGATTAGGGCAGAACATCTTTGGAAGCCATTTGAGAAATACTACCTACCACAGTGATAGACATTGTTCCAAGTGTTTTACATTTAACAATTCCTCAATCCTCCCAACAACCCTATGAGGTAGATCCTATTATCTTCCCCATTTTATAGATGAAGCAGAGAGATTAAGTTATTTGCCAATGTCTCCCAGCTGGTATTTGGCAGGGCCTGGATTTCAACTCAGGCAGCCCGGCTTCAGAGTATTCTCCTTTAACCACTATTCTACTAGCCACTAGCCACTATTCTCCAGAAATTAACTATTGCTGGAATTATTGAATACATGAATAATTGCATTAGATATGGGATTAGGAGACAATACTAAGGATGAGTGAATTTCTTGATTTGTATGGAAAGTTTTGTGCGTAAATTGCTATACTAATTATTCTGTGAAGGGGGTCCACAGAATCTCAAAGACATAAGTCTTACAGAACTGTACATACCTGCGAATTTCCTACAATAAATGCCGTCCCTTTTCAACCTTCAGCTGTTGGTGAGATAACATGAAATTGTAAACATTTGAGACCAGTATAAAAATGGTACAACTTCTTTGACATTGAGGCAACACTATCGATAGTCCCTGCCCTCAATCACAGCCTCAATCATGTGGTGGTGTCCCAGGGCAGATATTGACTATTATGAGGACAATGTCAATATGCTAATTTGGATTCTAGGGAAACACATGTAAGAAGAAAAATCAAAGGGGTCAAAAATTAGAGTTGAAACAAGTGCAAGAACAGAGAATGACTAAAAGCTGAAGTTATTTCTCATATCTGAAGTTCATTTTACACACTGCTGGCTCTGGCTGTGGGCATTATTGTCCTCTTACTGCTTAGCCGGAGTGAAGTAGACAAAACACTGGATTTGAAGTCATAACACTTGAGTTGCAGTCCTGGCTCTATTTCTACTGTGATCTTGAATAAGCCACTTAATTTCCTGAATCTTATTCATCCCATCTGTAAAGTAGAAATAATAATATCTACCTCACAGAATTTTAGAAAGAATTAAGTAAGATAGCAAATGGTTCGTGTTCCCTTTATGAATTGTAAAATGCAATACAAAAGTTACATACTGTTACTGCACCAGGTAACCAAGGGACTTATACACGGAAGGGAGAGGGCAGGCACAGCCACCTGGCAAAGAGGTTACTTCTCCCAGCATGATAGACTAAAAGGAACATTGGTGTAGGAAAAAACACAGTGAGATCAAGAAGTTATACAGACCACTCACTGGGCCTCTGCTGAGCATGCATTTTGCAAAATGAAATACATTTAAAGAGTAAAAAGCAGTATCAGTATCATCCTCAGAGGAAAAACTGGAGGCAAAAGAAAATCATTTGCACAAGTGTCAGAGCTGAAAGCCCAATTTAGATATGCTGACTTTCAATATAGTGGCTTAAGACAAACCAAAATATAGCCATGGTATGTATAAATGTCAGGGAAGAGATGGTCCATTAGTTGATTAAGAGAAGAAATTGTGTTGCTTGAATAAATACTGAGACTCGGTTGCCTCAAGTTAGATGGAATGCCAAAACGTTCACCTCTCAAATTTCTACAGCGAAACGATCAGGTGTGAGTATCAAGTCTTGTGGTACAGCTTATCCTTAAAGCAGTCACATAATCTACAGCTGAGAGAGGAGAAAATATTTCTCATGTGCAATATCGCTCATGACACCTTGATTTTGGCCTCGTGACACCCAGAGCAGAGACCCAGTCAAGCCTGCTGAGACTTCTGAGCAGTGCCTTAGGAGAGAATCATTGGTGGTGTTTTTTTTTTCTTTGCTTCAATTTGTCTGTAGATGTGATTTAGTACTTCTAGCTTGTATTCCTCTGTTATTCAAATAGTATTTCTTTTTTTTTTATTTCAGCTTATTATGGGGGTACAAAAGTTCAGGTTATATATATTGCCCATGCCCCACCATCCCCCCAAGTCTGAGCTTCAAGCATGTCCATTCCCCAGACAGTGCACATCGCACTCATCAAGTAGGTATACACTCATCCCCTCCCCCCACCCCATCCCCCCAAGTCTGAGCTTCAAGCGTGTCCATTCCCCAGACAGTGGGCATCGCACTCATCACGTAGGTATACCCCAATCCCTTCCCCCCAGCCCCCACCGCTGTCCGATACCCAATTGGTGTTGTTTTAAGCCAAGAAATGTGTGGTCATTTGCTACACAGCAGTTTGTCTCAACACTCTTTTTTCACATAGTAATCAAAAAGCTCAAAGAAAGTCACCTTTGGAGCACATTAACATAAAAGTAATTACTACAGTTCATCAGCTTCTGGGAAGCTGACCATTGCCAATCAGCAAGTTCTGGAAACCCTAGGGGAGGGGGGAGTGCACCTGGCTTAAAGGTAGGCAATCCGGAGTTCTCCGGCAACACCCCGTCACCAACAACATGCACATGATTACAGTAACTGCCCTGCAATTAAGCTGATCAGCCACACGAAACAGTTCAGGCCCACAGGTGATCTTAAAAGTCTGATGTAAACAGTGAACACACATTTCCGGAATAATCTGGAACAGCAGACAAAGCAGCTCAACAAGGTGGCTGCTTTGAGTTAACCTAGAGAGGGTTGGGATAGTCATGTTTCATGTAGAACTTCATGAGAAATGGTACCTACACACACACACACACACACACACACACACACACACACGCTCCCTCCTCCCACCCTAGGTGACCACCTCAAGTGCAGAGACTGTGACTTAACAGCGCATGATGCTATCACACCGAGTGTTATTGATATGGTACTTACTAGTTTCACATTTATGGCCCCCTGGAATAATGCGGCCAAATATTTCAATAAGCATCCTTAATCCATTTAGCTACTTCTACCTAACTTTAATATTGTAGACACTTAGATACTTATGGATATGATTTAAAGCAGTTTAAAAGAAAAGCTAGGTCAGAGAGGTTAAAAAAGGGGGTAAGAGGTCTACCAAAAGAAAATGACTGATTTGAACTAATTAAGGGCATGCAGCGCTTAAAGACGGAAAGGCTCGGGGTGAACTTTGAGGGAAGCAAGATGATATGGTAAAAAGAGCATGTCCTGGAATGCTCTGGGGTCAGATGGACATGTAGGCACAACTCATGAGCAGTGTCACCTGAGGGCAAGCCCTTACCATCCCGAGACTCAGTTTCCTCCCCTGTGAAATGACAATAATGATTAATGACCGTGGTTTCAAGAATTCCCTTAAAGAATATGTATGGAGGGACACACATGGAACACACAGTTGGTGCTCAGCATATTTAAGCCATTTCTAGCAGCTCATCGTTACATACTAAAAATCCATCTCCTTCTTCCTGTGCCCCGCCCCTTTCAGCATCGACAAGGAATTTGGCTCACCAGATCAGCAGAATAGTGTACCAATATCATTCTCTGGACGGAAAAAAGATACTTCTCTGCACATAAAAGTGCTAAGGGAATGATCAGTAAAAACCTGGCTTCACCGTGTACTAGCCTGGTTACCTTGGGCAAGTTACTTACAGTTTTGTGCCTCGGTTTTTTCATCTGCAAAATGAGGGTAATAATCATATTTACCTCTCAATTTGTGTGAGAATTAAATGAGCTCATAGATGTAAAGTACATCTTTACAACAGTGCGTGGCACAGGTCAGTACCCAGTCTATGCTAGCCATGATTAGCTATTATTATTACTCACAACAGCCTTGCATGTGCAATGCCTAAAGGAGAATGAAGGAAGAAGGCTGGTCCCCACCATAAGGCAGAGCTGTAGAAAAACCATGGCAGCAATGGCAGGCCAGGCGGTAGTAGGTTGGAGCCAGTAAGCAATGGAAAAACGATCTGGGAAAAGAATAATAATAAACACCTATACAATGCTCACTGTGTGCCAGGCACTTTGCTGAGCATTCTATATATATTAACTTATTCAGTCCTCCTAATCATCCTTTACATTATTGACTCATTTCATCCTCAGAACAAGCCTAGGAGGTAGATATAATAACTATTCTATTTTTCAGATGAGGAAACTGAAGAACGGAGAGGTTAAGTAACCTGACCAAAGTCACAGAGGAAACGGCAGTATCAGTATTCAATTATTAATGTAGACTATTGCTGTAAGGTGGATCACTCACATTCCTACTCCCTGTCCCCTCAGAGATATGGGACAGTTCTGGGGTTCTTCTAATGTGTGAGATGAGAGTTCAAGACATTGTTTTTAAGGAGTGATCAAAGAAAGCTAGATGACTTGAGAACATCCAAGCTAGAGACATTGTGGGAAGAGAAAAATAGATTGGGACGGACACGTTGATGGGAAGATTTCCTGAAATACGTCCCTAGGTTAAAATCAAAGGAGAAATCAAATAAAGAAAGTTAGCTGCAAAAATTAGCATAAAAATTATATACTATAAAATTTTATTTTATTTAATTTTTTATTGAAATTATTGATGGAGTACATGTAAAACTTAGTTCTCTAGACTCCCAGCCCAGCTTTCTTCCTACTTGAAACATCAGCCAGGGAAGAAATCTGGCTTGAAAATTATATTCTCCCCTCATACTTACACTGAAATTAGACTTAATCTTAAAGCAGGAAGACAGATTCCTAGTGACACAGGCATGCTTAAGAACTGCATACACCAAGAAGTCCATTTTCTTTCCATCCTGAGGGAAGAGCCAGCTGACCCCAGGGAAGACCCAACTGCCTGGGAGTTCGGATGAGCCCCTCCAGAGCCTCCCCAGGAAGCCTTCGATAAGCACCAACAGCTATGATGAGGGATAGAAAGGGTTCATCTGCTGGGGGGAGTGCGGCTGAATTCAAGAAACACATAGGCTGTAGTACACCACCAGTGGAAAAGGAGGTTTTGCAAAAGAGCTTCTTCATGCCTATTTTAATGAGCAAATCAGGTCCCCGAGGGAAAAGATGATGAGGAAGTCTCCCAAAGTGAGATTTCCCAATTCTGTTGATTATTTAAAAAAAAAAAAAATTGTAATGGTAGAAGGGTGGAAGATAACCGAACTGGAAAGAATATATTATAGAAATAGACAACACCAGTGAAAATTTTCTTCCTATAGATCTTGAGAAGAAATGGAACCAGGGCTGCAGGAAAGAACAAAAATAACGAATTAGCTTTATTTCCGTCAACTATTGCAATAACTCTGTACTCCAAACAAGAAACAGAGACTGAAGTATATGTCCAGAAAACAACACAAAGCTGGGATGGGAGGGGAAAATACTGACTCCTACAATAGCTTCCAACTGGTCTCCTGCTCCCACACTCATCCTCCCTACAACCTCCAGTGATACTTCTAAAAGAAAAATCTGATTCTCTTCCTCCTCTCCCCAAATTCTCCAAATATTTGCCATCATCTACAGGAAACAGTCAAAATCTTCAGTGTAGACTGCAATGCCCTTCATATGCAACCCCCCTTTGAAAGCTCACCTTTCCCATCCCTAGGGCCAAGCAACAGGTGGTGTTCTGGAAGACAGAAAGAATATTTTTCTTTGCAGATTATGATGTCTCTGAAGCAGCTTCCTAGTCTTAACTCATGGAAGCTTTGGAACTCAAAAGATTCAAATGGGAATTCAGTAGGCAGGGAAACAAACAGAGAGCGTGCATGAAATCATAAAACACACATTGGTGAAAGTTCTCAAGCTTTCCCAAGTCAGTGTCTATACATTCTCTTGTAATCATTTATTATAGAGTAGGGAACACATCTTTTTCAGATGTAAAAAGTAAATATTTTAATTCTCTTCTTTTTGAGTTCAGGTCTTTTAAAATTTAATTTTAAGTATTTGCTCTTCTTAATTCCAGTGAGACTAGGGGGTATCTCATTTAGAAAGGCTGTCTCTTCCCTGATTAAGGCAATCAGAGAGGAAAATCCTGCTTGAAAATGAAGTAAGAAATGTCTACCTTGTGGATGAGGCAAAGGATGACTAACTTGCTAATGAGCTTCCTCTTTGGTATCAATGGGAAACTGGGTCCAATCCTCCCCAAAAAACAACAGCAACAACAATGAAAATCCCCAACATTGCTTAGCATCATGTTGAGTAGGGCTTAGTGTAGAAACTGAATAACCTGTTCTGGGAATTAACATTGATATTTAATAGATAACACTGACTCATTGAAACTTACTTGTACTATTTGATAGATACCTCGCTGGGCAAAAAGAATCACTCCAGGTTGTCTAATTTACAAACTCCCAGAAAACTCCGAAGATGTTAATGCCATTTACAGAATATTAACTAACACAAAACTTGCCAGAACTATATTTAGTACGGTAGTGAGACCACAGGCACTTGCCACTAAGACACGTGAATGTTCCTTTCCGCTTCTCAGCCTTGGCAGCACCCAGGGTCACAGCGGTGAGAAAGGCCTCTCACCGCACCTGAAGAATCTATCAAGAAATTGTATGACAAACCTCAGAAGTGACATTTTGCTCCTTCTCCATGTGGCACAGAGCCACTTCACACCTGCTGGAGAAAACAGTGTGCCTGGAAATAACATTTTTCAAGGGAAAATTAGAAATCGACTCCAAAGCCACTGTAAATAGCACCTATTGACCACAATTACCTACCACCAACTGACACTCGAGTCTCAGCACATTATGATAACAAAAATAAAGTTAAAAAGGGAAAGAGGAACCAAAATTGGTTATTAGAATGGAATCTCTCTCTCCTCTCTCTCTCTACTATTCTTATCATTAATTCTGCTGGATAAATTCATTTTTAATTAATATTTTCAAATATTTTTAAGACAGAAAAAAATAACACTTTACTAAATATCCAGTTCTAGATACACATTTCATTCATTTCAAGTTCCAGGAAGACAGGAATTTTAGCTGTTTTGTTCACTGCTGTATCCCCAGCTCTTGGAACAATACCTTGCATAGGGTAGGAACTCCATGAATATTTGTTGAATAAATTCATTCAACAAAGATTTATTGAGTGCCTACCATGTATAAGGCCGTGATAGGGACTAGGGATATAAAGAGTTGGCAAAGGATACCCCTCCCAGCTCCAGATTCAGATATCTTAATGCTTCATTGAAATATCTAATAGGCTTCTCAAACTTGACATGGCCAGAACACAACTCTTTTTTACCTGGAACTGCCCACCCACTCCTTGCCCTAAGTTATTCCTACCTTTGCTAAGTGGAAAAGAACTTCCCCAGGACTTCTGATGACTTGGTACAAACATATTCCAATCTATTTAAGCACATATGTAAGGTCTTCTATTATGTACAGCTAGACAATCCTAACTGCTACATCACTCAAAGGGTAGATAGAAGGAGAGGCAATGAAGGAAATAAACAAACAAAAAAGTGTTGTCCAATATAATAACACAACCAGTGAAGCAGATTATATAGGAGGGTCAACCTGAGACCAAGAGACCACCACCAAGTCATCAAATAAAACAACATAAAAAGAGGTGATTTTACTTGGCAATTAGAAGGTCAGTTCAACAGGATTGAAAAGAAAACTAGATTAAGATACATTCATTATTATATTTAGAGAGAGAGATCTATACCTTATCAACTATTACATCTGTACACTCATGAGACTTTTTTGTTTAACAGTACTTAAATGTCCAGAGAATCACGTATTAATGTATTTCAGCTATCATGGCAAAGAAACCAACAGAAACTGAGTTAACCTCTAGAAGGCGTAGGCAAAATTATTAATAATTGGCATGACTGTGCTCACCAGCATTCCCCTAACCACAGCAGACTAATATATTCGCAACAGTGATGACAGCTTCTATAAAAGAGAAGGAGAAAAGAAGGAAGGAGGCAGAAAAGAAGAGGGGAGGGAGGGAGAGAGGGAGGCAGGCTGGCTGGAGGGAGCAATGTGATGCCACTAGCGTTGCATGAGACATGACTGTAAGAAGCAGTGGACACACATGTGAGGGTCATGTAAGACATCTGAGCAGAAGTTATGCATGAACCGAGACCTAGGGCAGCAGAATTAGCCAGAAAAGAATGCAAGGGAGTGCTCCAGGCCTGCGTCAGGAATGACATATATCAAGCATGTATTAATCGCCTCAAACGTATCTCTGGAGGTTTCTTTCCATCAGTGTGCTTGTACTTGACAGGTAACCCACGATTCTGAATTATGCCAATTTCGTCTGTCTGGTAATTTGAAACATGGATCATCATCCGAAGTCCCTAAGTGGATTTTGCCAAGGGCTCCATAGGTGGCACATCATACCCCAGTTCCCAGAGTGAGGCCTGTAACTATTACAACATTTAGTATCATTTACTCAAACTCACCAGTGTACATGGAAGATACAAAACTCTGGAATCATCCCAGCCATTTATCTGGGTATGGCTGTGCAGCCTCGCATATATCAACCCACTCAGCCCATGATAGGGTCTTGGGGTGGCCCCCACACATTCACCGCATGTCACTTAATGCCAAGGGCAGCATCTGAAATGGCCTCAATTTAAGAGTAAAAAATCTTTGCTTGTCTCTACCTGACATAGAAGCAAAAAATGACAAGGGTAAGAAAAAGTTCCTTTTTCCACCATGACTTTACTCTTCCTGTTCAAAAATTGGTAGCAGTTACTGCAATGTGAAAGCAATCTTTTGTGTTTTGAGTTCTTAGCCATTTACCCCCTGATAATAGCTCAAGGAGGTGGGGTTGGGGAAGAATTTGACCAAGATTTTTTTTAAAAATCACCCTGTAACCTAATCTTGAACATTTTAAAGGGCTTACTGAAATTACTGAGATAGGAAACCGGGAGGCCCAACTACTAGTTAAAAAGTTCCAAGACCGGAACCAAGGTCTCTGACAAAAACAGGAAAACAGGATGCAGTGAAGAAAGTGGTTAAGATGAGTAAGAGCCAGGATGGTGACGAGAATGACCTCTGCTCACCCTTGTAGCTCCTTGTCCCTGCTTATAATGTATTTGCACACTAAAACTCCCACCGGCACCCAGTTTATAATTACCATGATAACCCCCAGAAGTTACCTTATAGGGTATGAAAAGAGGACACCCCCACCCCCCGCCCCACCCCCATTCTTAGAAATCTCTGCCCTTTTCCCAGGAAACCCATGAACAATCCACCTCTTATTTAGCATATAATCAAGAGATAGCCAAAAATAGAGTTCGCCAGCACCATACAGGTGCCATTATTCTCTGGTGCTCTGAGAGAGCCACCACTGTGTCTGCGGGGTAGCCTGCTTGCTGTTCACTTGTTTAATAAATGTTGCTTTCATTTCCAACGTAAGGTTTGTGCTTGAATTCTCTCCTGTATGAAGCCAAGAACCCGCTTGGCCTTCAGGCTGTACCCTAGTTTGGGGGTCCCCTTTCCCATGTGATTACCATTCCTATAATACCCACCGCAGCCAGGACCTCCACTGACATCCTTCCGCCCTCATAGTAAACCTAAGGGATGAAGTCAATTGCATACGCTTAAATTGCAAAGAGAGAAAATTAAAGCTTTTAAATTCAGATTACTGTGTTTCACAAGATATATCCAGTTATTAAAGTCTTTGTGAGCCTTGTGTAGAGTAGGTCCTCATATATTTGTTAAATGAGTTAACCAGTGAATGAGAATCAACGGATAAAAGGATAAAAGGGAGGGAAGGAAATGTAGCTACAAGAATTAGCAATGTATAAATATGCCTTGAGTATTAAACATGAAATACAATTCAAATCAATATCAGTATCCAAATAACTGATGGGGATGCCTGATATAAAAGGAGCTATCATCTCAAGGATGCTATTAAGGAAGCAAGTGACTTGAAACTAGTCTGTAACCATATTCTTCCTCCTTCATTATCCTCATGCTCTTACCTTCTAATCATTTCTCTTCCCTGTTCTCCAACCTCACACTTCCCTAATGTCTGGCCGCCCAAATTTTTTTCAAAGGTAAAGACTCTTCCTTCCCTTCCTACTAGTAATACTCACACAGTGAGTCTCGCTGAGTCTGTTCAGCTGTTCATTCACTGCTTAGTTGACTCAACAGCAAGTTATTGAGACTCTACTAGGTGCGAAGCACTGAGTAACCGAGGCCGAAAACAATCAGAGACACACTGGCTCCCTACCCTCAGGCTGCTTAGTCTTTGGGAAGCCACAGATGATAAACAACCAATTACAATAAAAATGGAGATACATCTGGAGCCCTGGGAGCACATGGCCTAACATCAGAACTTGCAATCTAGTGGAGGAGAAAGGACATTTGAAATTTTTTAAAAGCGTTGGTTAACAGTTCAAGATAACAGTCCAAGGCTGAAGCTGATGGATTAATATTCTCAGGGTATCTGTCTGGGTAAGACCTTTGCTTTTTGTCAAAGCAAACTGGCCACTTGCCTAAGCATTGTCACGCTGTGCTTGTCTATCTCCTCACCAGTGCCATATGGGACTATCCTTCCCATCTCGTCCCCTGTCCTACCCTTCCTTTAAGACACAACTTGGCAATTCATCATGTTCTGCCTTAAACTCTTACATTCATATAGATCTTTTTAGTTTTCACATATATGCTTTGCCAATGCTTGTGGTATCTATACTGCTTCAAGTGTCCCTTCTCCTCCACTAGATTGTAAGTACTTCTTTAAGAACAGGATTGTCTTTACACAGTCTGCCTGACACAAATGTCTGTGTGTGTGTTCCTGGCACAGTACCTTGCCAGAGCAATGCTTGCTATTTATTAATTATTCCTTGTTTGCTGTTTGTTTGTTTCTTTGTTTGTTTGTTTTTTGAGACAGAGTCTCACTCTGTTGCTCAGGGTAGAGTGTCGAGGGGTCAGCCTAGCTCACAGCAACCTCAAACTCCTGGGCTCAAGCAATCCTCCTGTCTCAGCCTCCTGAGTAGCTGGGACTACAGACATGCACCACTATACTCAGGTAATTTTTCTGTTTTTAGTAGAGATGGGGTCTCGCTCTTGCTCAGGCTGGTCTCGAACTCCTGACCTCAATCAATCCTCCCACCTCGGCCTCCCAGAGTGCTAGGATTACAGGCATGAGCCACCTCGCCCGGCCTTATTAATTGTTTAGTAACACGGTTTAGGTAAGCAAAAAAGAACAAAATGACCACCTAAAACTCCTAGTCATCAAGATTTTTCACTATTCTCAAGGGAGGCATGAAAAAGACTAAATTTTTCTTGGCGTAACTTCCAACGGATCTATGCAGGGATCCCCTGTGATGAGAAGAACACCTCGGGGAGGTGACTCTGCTCTGTGAACATTATAATTTGGACCAGAGGTTCAAATCCTTCGGGCAGCCTGACACTGAAACCATTTTTACTTCAAGAATAATTCAGGCTTCAGTTTGAATATTTAACCTCTTTGCTTAGATGCTGCTAACACCTAAATCTCCAGTCTCCCTGAAATTTCCAGAAGAAATGAGGATTCTCTTCACTTACCAGTTGAAAAGAGAGATATATTTGGGGGATGTGGTGGTAAAGTTCCAAAAGATTAATACCTAGAAACTGCAAGCAAAATTTCTAGTCCCAATGAAAGGAGACACGTAGCTGACTCCCTTAGAAGATCAGATTTTTGAGACCAAGAAAAAACAAACAAACAAAAAAAAGGTTAACATTGAACTTTGAGAAA
This sequence comes from Lemur catta, assembly GCF_020740605.2. Taxonomy (NCBI): domain Eukaryota; kingdom Metazoa; phylum Chordata; class Mammalia; order Primates; family Lemuridae; genus Lemur; species Lemur catta. The sequence continues at coordinate 20,818,358 of NC_059150.1, read as the reverse complement.
GATTATTTTCCTAGTGGCAGCATCAGAGGACTTTGTGCATTTATTCAGTTCACTGGTTTACAAAGCTGTGGGTGCATGTAGTTCAAAACAAGTTTCAGTTTTCTGTGTGAAATGCCCAGTGGCAAAAACACCCGCTCCACAGCTCTTAAGTGTCCTTTCATGAAATGGAAAGTTCCACTAAAAGTACAAAATTAGACTATGGCACCAGCAGGCCAGCACTGATTGAGTGATAGCCTCAAACGCATTTGCACATTCAGGGACTGTCTAGCAGGTCAGGTTGCTGCGGGTAATGACTGGCATTTGCCTGATAAAACCACCTGCATATTTTGCCATCTAGGGTTCAGTGGACTTAGTTATAAAGGAAGCTCAGGCTCTCCCGCACTATTCACTATTTTTAATAAATTGTCTCGGAGAGGTTTGTGATTTTTTTTACCTCAATAAACATTTATTAAGCACCTACTATGTTCCAAGCACTGAACGGGGACAGAGGTGATTCAATTGTGGCCTTTGCCATCCAGGAACTAACGACCCAGTGGTGGAGGCAAACACGTTAATCAGGTAAATTTTGCTGAACTGTGCTAAGTGCTGTACTAGGAGTAGGAGGAGAGCACAGTGGGCTGAAGGGAAGCAAAGGAGAATATTAATCACTCTGGCAAATGCTGGACTTCTAGAAGGGACATCAGCAGTGCTAACAGAAAAGTAAGTGAGGTTACTGCAACCATTCTTCAATCGCTGTCTTGAAAACCACATTTTAAAACCACTTACTTTTCTACCAGGAACTTTACTCAGTGATTAATTCCTTGTTCAGTCATAAGATCTAAAAAGATAAAAAAATAAAGAGTAACCCAAACTTCACCATCCCCAGGTAACCCACCCACCTACAACGCAAAGTGTGGGTCACCCCCAGTTTGACTCAGAGGGATCAAGTTACCCAAAATACTTCAGAAAAGCCAATGTGACCCTTGGTCACTTTTAATCAGGAAAGCAAGAGACCTAGTGAATTCCAAAAGCAACCTAGAACACCGCTGGAGTTCTCTGCACTCCCGCGCCCCCGAATTTACCTTCCTACCCGCCTTCCCAGGACACAGGTACCTCAACAGTCTCCTGTCCTCTCATCAGCTGCCCTCTAGCCCTGAGGTCACCGTGCCCGAATATGCTCACGGCTCCTCATCACATCACTCTTCCACACAGCATCTCGCATAGAACAAGAGCTCGCTTACATTTGTGCAATGAATGAATAGATGGGTTCTTCTACTTCTATTCATTTTACCAGGCTTTTCTCTCGGTATCAAACGCTGTTTCCACATCTCCCTTTCCTCCTTCTCCCACCACCACAAATCCCTGCCCGCCCACCCCCATTGTGTCCATCTGTTCAGTAATATTTGAAGGGAGGAAGTGGGAAGAACAAGGATTCTGCAATTAGACACCCCTGATTCAAACTCTGATGATATTACCTTACCAAGTCACGTAATGTCTATGACTCCCAGTTTCTCCACCTGTAAAATGATCAGAACACCCCATAGTACATAGTGTTATTATGAGGGAAAACAGGTATGTCTAAAGTTCCTGATGTGCTCCACTGTCAGGCACCCAGTCAGTGTGCAGTAAATGCTAATTTCTCTCCTTTTCTTGGGACCCAACTTAAATCCTTGCTCCTCTGAGAAGCCACTTAGCTTACTCAGGCAGGAGTTATCTCCACTGTAGCATAACAGCACTTCCTGGGTCTCTGAACGCCTCTGTGGGAAAAACATCCACAGTTGAGAAACTTTAGACATCATAGAGAAAAACAGGATTAGGAAACTGAGGGCGTTGGTAAGCCCGGACTGTCTTAAATTCAGTAATATGAAACCATAACTTGACTTGCTAAATAAAAACACTTATCAGTGATATTTGGATCTCTTCAATTAGCACGTATGCCTACTGCACTATGATTTTCCACTTACCACTCCCTGCTCATTAGAAAATTTCTAAAGAGTTCCCTGCCCTGCCATTTATAAAGTTGCCTATAAATCCATTTGGCTTTGAGGCAGACAATCCACATACGGCCAGAAGGTGTGTTTTTCCTATGTGCACTTGCCTGAGGCCTGTCTGATGTTACGGCTCACAGTGTTGGCTCCTGCCCTTCAGTTCCAACATGGTCTCCAAATCAAGGAAGCACATAGGGCTTCAGAGGAAAAAAGCTTTAAATAGGCTCTAATAAACCACCGTGTATTGTTAGTGGGCATTTTACAACCCACTTCCACTACTCAGGACGATGTGGCTTCCTCCTCCATGAAAACCTCATGCCCAAAGGCTTCTTGACCTCCCACCACCCACAGATGCAGCTCCACAGTTTGAAAATTGACCTTTTTCCAGCCTCCTTTCTCAGCTAGCTGCCTCCAGCTTCATGGGCAAAGACTCTAGTCCTCCTCTGCTTTCCCCTTAACCTTGTTTCCCCATAGCTACCTTCGTTTCAGGCACTGATCACCTGACTCCTCAGCCCCCAGTTCCTATACTCTCAGCTACTTCTATTTTTAAAAAAACCTAACATCTATGTGCCAGATCCCATTCCATTCTAAGCACTCCCTGTGTATTAACTCATTTCATGTTCACTACAAAATTAGGAGGTAGCTAATATTATTATCCCCATTTTGCAGGTGAGGAAACTGAGACTCAGAAAGGTTATAAGAGGTAGTCAAAAGTCAAACTTGGACAGTGTGGTTCCAGCAGTCTATCCTTCCTAAACTGTCTAGATTCCTTGTTCAAACTGATACCTCAGGTCTTATAGGGTGTATGTTTTCAATTTTGTATGAAGTATGTTTTCAGTTAAAATAAACCCTTGTGGAATAATGCCTGGGTTTTTTCTTTCTTTACACTGTCTGATGTCAAACAAACGATGCTTGATCAGAGCCCCACCCAGAGTGTCACCCCAGTCAGGCCTGCATGTCCCCCAAAGTCTTCTATTTTATCCTGTTTTTGGCTGAGAGACACGGTCCTCTCTTTGAAGCCACTGATAAAGATGTGATACAGAAGTATTAAAAAAAAAACACGATTCCAGCCTGGAGCATAAGCAACTCTGCACAGTGTTCTGCTCTCCGACAGGAAACAACAAAGACGATTATTTTGTAAGAGACATCGACAGCAGCATGCCACCATCCTTACTGCCTTTTAATAAACTTTTATGGTCCCATCATTCGCTAACATCTTATACCCTCTGGACCAGTTCATACCATCAGGGCAGAAATTTCTATAAATTTTTATGTACTTTCTCTAATGAACATAAAAACTAACTTTTAGTATATCGAGATGTATCCTCTTCTGACATTCAACCATTCAACTCACATTTACTGAGCTCTGGGATACCACAACGAGCAAGACAGACAATGCCTTTCTTCTCACGGTGCTTCAGTGTCAGTGTGGGACACAGACAGTAAACAAGTACAATCAGTCCTCCGTGTCCGTGGATTCAACCAGCCTCCAGTGGAAAGTACTCACAAAAAATAATAGATGGTTCCATCCACACTAAACATGTACACATTTTTTCCTTGTCATTATTCCCTAAACGATAGAGTATAACAACTATTCACATAACAGTTGCACTGTAGTAGGTCTTATAAGTAATCTAGAGATGATTTAAACTATATGGGAGGATGAGTGTAGGTTACATGCAAATCCTGTTCCATTTTGTGAGAGGGACTTGAGCGTCCGTGGATTTTGGAATCCGAGGGGAATCCTGGAGCCAATCCCCCACAGATACCAAGGGACGACTGTAAGCACTTAATTGTAGACAGTAAGTACTGTGAAGATAATCAGACAGGATGATGATGTAGGTGAGAAACAAGGTGAAGTGGATCTAGAGGAAATTAGTTTAGATTGCATCCTTAAGAAGGGCTCTCTGAGGAGGTGACATTTAGCTGAGAACCTTAACACTGAGAAGCAAGCATGCATACTCCAGGCACAGAAAATAGTGAATGCAAAGTCTTCAGGTAGGAACAAGACCACAGAACTCCTGCCCCCAAAGAGCTCACCACTGTGTGTGCTTCTTCATGACTTTATAAACTTTATACATCAATCCTGTTGCTCTTAAATCTTCATGGACCAGAGAATGCAAATCACATCTATAAGATGAGTTTCTACCCCTCTTACCACTGTAGTTACCAAACTCTCAGGACTATTGTGTCTTGGTTCTTCCTGGAACACACTTACCAGGCGGAGCTGCAGTCACTCAAGAGTACTTGTTGATGATTAACCTCAATAGACCATGAAAAACAGATTTTGCAAGTCGATCAGCCATAAAATCCTTCCTAAGTAAGGCTGGGCAGGGGACTCGCTTAGCTCCCTGGACGGCGACTGCCTGCCTGCCTGTCCTGGAATAATTCTGCTCCCGAAGCCGAGGCCACCTCTAGCTGTGATTCTATTGATAAAATCACTGAATTTATGTCAAGAGCATTTGTACTCGTTTTGAAAAACGGACTAGTCACCTTTTGACTAAAATGGTAAAAGGAACACAACCAGGGTGATCTTTCCACTACCTGGTTTATACTGTCAGCACAGTTCTTGGAGAGCTGGGCCATTCTGTCCTGACTAACCACCACCTCGCCCAGTCCCTCACCCCAACTCACCCTGTCCCCAGGAATATAATAACTGCATTGAGTAAGAACCTTTCTTCATCTGTGGGAAGCCTAATAGCTAACAACTGAGGATTGCCTTTCACATTGCTCTGTGTTGAAATACTCCTAAGACTCTCAGGCTTATACTTGGTACCACATAAGTCACTTAGGAAAAGTTCAAAATCTTAATCTGATAAAGAGATAGATAATTTACAGAAAGATAAGCTTTGCTAGACATTCCTGATGAACCTACCCTCTAGGCTTAAAAAGCATCATAAAGTTAGAAATGCACCATATTCCATATTAGTGATATGACATCCTCACCTTAAGAATAAATATGCTTCCTCTCCATTCAATCCATTCATTATTCAGACATGAATTTGCTGGGCCTGTGATGCACCATTGTCTTAGACTATTTTTACCTAACTCAGTCCAGATCTCTACATACCCAAGGCTTTGGGATCTGCCTTTTTGGCACCATCCTCGCTAACACTAGCATGTGATATTTTCCCTCATTCACATCTTCACTCTGGTCCAGGCGCCTCTGGAGAATAGCAGGATCCCTTTTACTTGGAGATTTGCAGAACGCCATCATAGCCTGTTATGGAAGAAATTTTTTTAAATACCCTGAAATTCTGTGCTTCCCTAAATTGATCCAACTTACTTCTTTCTGTCCTGAAGCTTAGGCAAGTAGTGTTCAATCCTGGAGACATTATACTTCCATGATGATATAATTAAATGTCAAACATAGTCAAGAGACATAAATTCTAGTTCTGGATTTATTTATTTACTCAACAAACACTTGTTATATACCAATTATGCACTATACCCTGTACCATTCGTAGGTTTTTTTTTTTTCACTTTGGGCAAGTAACTAAATTGTTTTATGCCCCAGTTTTCTTATTTGCACATATCTCTATAAAGAAAGAGGTCATTGTACCAGAAAATCTCCAAGGTTTTTTGCAGTTCTAAACACCTTTACTTCTAAGTCCAATTCTAACCTCCTTATTAGTTCTCAATCATACTTGTTTTTAAGTAAACTGAATTTTTCATGTGGAAATTTCCCATTAAAATGAAGGTTAGTACTGGTTATGTCTCCTAAAGCATTAGTTCCATTGATTGAGATATTGAGAGATGATTGAGAGGAAAAAATTTACAGCAATCAGTATTTCTGGAGTTTAGATGATTATTTGCAAAAATTGTCAATAAAGAAATTATACATGCATGCGCGCGCGCACACACACACACACACACACACACACAATCGGTTCCACACCTGTGGATACAGAGGACCAAATAAGAGATTTGTGCATCCTCAGATTTTGGTATCCTAAGGGTGGAGGGGGTGGTCCTGGAACCAATTTCCCATGGATATGGAGGGCTGACTATATATATTTACAAACAAGAAGTCAGATAACAGTAATATGTTACAAATGGCTCAGAACCAGTTTCCTTAAAAAGAAAAAAGAAATATAAAAGCACTAAAAAAAACCTGTAAAATCCAAAAATGGATAGACAATCCAAAAATAGGTATCCATATGTAATGCTGGCAACATTGTATATTCTCTCCGAAGACTAATTTGGTAATACATAATAAGGATTATAAAATTGGTTGTATAGATTAATTACAATAATAATCTTAATCCTTCATTTTTCATCTCTTGACTCTGGGTTCACCCATGCAATCTGCTTTGACCAATGAGCTTTCTCTCTTTCCAGTCATGCTTTTTTCCATAACCATGAGACACACCCTGGTTAGCCTAATGGGTGGATGTGAAAGACACATGGAAGAAAGTGGAACCTTTCCAGCTGGGGCCAGTGGTTTCCATAAGTTAAGAAGATGGAACAGGGAGTCCAAGAAGACTAAAGCAGCTAGAATATGCAGGGCAGAATCCCAGAGAAGACAGAGCTCTGGAAATCTGCAGAGGGTCCCTCCAAGTCTGATCAGCACATAATCAATAATGATCAGCACATGTGCAAGGAAACTACCCATGGTCTAGGAAACTACCACCCAAAAGGATTAGAAAGAATAATCTCTAGAGCTCACACAGAACCAGAAATAGTTCCTGTTCTCACTAGCTAGAGTGCAAAACCTCACGCTTCATCAGGTAGCTTGATCAAAAGGGTGTGGCCTATGTAGTGGCACAAAATCAATGCTCACTCCCACCTAGCAAAGCTTAAAAGCAAAACTGAAAGACTCGAACTATTTCCAAGTAACTTAACTGTTTCGCAGAACAAATCTCAAGAATTTTTATAGAAATACAAATTATCCGGTTTCCAACAAGGTAAAACTCACCATTTCTGTAGCCGACCGAAACTTACCAGGTATATTAGTTTGCTAGGGCTGCTGTAACAAAGTTCCACAAACTGGGTGACTTAAACAACAGAAATGCATTGTGTCACGGCTCTGGAGGCCAGAAGTTCCCAGGTAAGGGTGTTGGCAGGGTTGCTTCCTTCTAAGGAATGGAGGGAAGTGAACAAAGGATCTGCTCCAGGCCTCTTTCCTTGGCTTAGAGGCGGCCATCTTCTCCCTGTGTCTCTTCAGATGGGACATTCTGTATATGTGGGTCTGTTTCTAAATTTCCCCTCTTTACAATGACATCAGTCATACTGAATTAGGACATAGTCTAATAACCTCATTTTAACTTGGTTAATTCTGTGAAAACCCTATGTCCATATAAGGTCACATTCAAAGGTTCTAAGGATTAGGATTTCAACATATGAGTTGGGGTAGGAAGGAACACAATTCAACCCATAACACCAGAAATGCAAATAAACAGGAAAATATGACCCATTTTGAGAAAAATAAATCCATTGCAATCCAAAAATTATATGGATGATAGAATTAGTAGACATTAGAATAGCTATTAAAACCATACTCCACGTGTTCAAGAAATTAGAGGAAAGTGGTTTGATTAAATGTTAAGTAGTAACTTGGAAGACATAAAAGGGTTCAAATGAAACTTCTAGAGATATAAAAATATAATGTGTGAGCTGAAAATACACTGGAAGGGATTAATAGTAAGTTAGACACCACAGAAGTAATAGTTAGTGAACTTGAAAACATAGCAATAGAAATCACACAAAATGAAACTCAGGGAAATAAGACTGCAGGAAAATATGAGCAGAACAGCAGTGAACTGTGGGACAACTTCACGCAGCCTCATATCTATGTAAACAAAGTACCAGAGCAGGGGTAGGGGACCAAGAAATTATTTGAAGAAATAATGGCTGAAAATTTTTAAATTTGATAAATACTGAAACTACAAAGCCAAGAAGCTTAACAATTCCAAGTATGAGAATAAAACTATACCAAGTCACATCATTATAAAATTATGTAAAACCAATGATAAAGAGAAAAATTTTAAAAGAAGCCAATGTAAAAGACACATTAAGCACAGAGAAACAAAAATAAGAATGGCAGCAGACTTCTTGTCTTAAACAAAACCATGAGACCATGGAGCAACATCTTGAAAGTACTGAAAGAAAAAAAAAACCTGTCAACCTAGAATTCTATACTTAATAAATAGAGCTTTCAAATGTAAAGGCAGAATGAAGACTTTTTCAGACACATATAAGCTGAAAGAACTTATTAATAGCAAACCTGCCCTATGAGAAATGTTAAGGGAAATCCTTGGGGCAGAAGAAAAAATAATACCAAGTGAATATCCAGTTTTATTAAAGGAATGAAGAGCATCAGAAATGGTAACATGTGGAGTCTGGAGAGAAACCTCACCCTTGTTTCCTCCCTGCCCTCACCACGTGGCCCCTATCCCACTCGGAAATACACCTGAGATTAGGCTTAATTCCATATGTATAATTTATATACATACCATATATGGTAAATTATGTTTGTTCAACAGTTATTCAACACATATTCATTGAATCTGTTCATATTCCAGACACTGAGGACAAAGTGACTAAAACAGACAAGCCCCTTTGACAGGCCTATTGAGCTCATATTCTAGCATTTGATCCTTTCATTCACAGATATGAGAACACAGCATTATAGTCACACTGTAATTTGTTGGTATTGTTTTATTTGTAGGTTTTAATAATTTCATTCAGACTACGAAAACTTCTATTTGGTTGTTTCAGTGATCTTCATGATTCAGCAGTTCAATGTAGTAATCCAATTAATAAAAGCCCTCAGTTACACAGGCCTAGACCATAATATACTCTAAACAAAGCAACTTTACTATTTTTTGGTATCTCAAATTTTTATCGGGCTGCTGGAATTGGGTTAGAAAGAAAATGAGATAAGGGCACAGAAGCCATTGGGACAGAAATAAAATTATGGATTTTTATAAGCCATGTCTTTTACAAAAGAATGTGAAGGTTCTCACCATAGACATACACCACAATGCAATTAAAATGCAAATGGAGAGCAAAGCCATGGATACCTGGAGGAAGCAAATATGCTGGCATTAAATACTAATTTAGTTACTATCATTATTAATAAACATGGCTTAGGGTGTCCTGGCAGCCAAAGCAAAAAGGGAAACACAATTTGCAAGAAACTGTGCTTTCTATTAGGGAGAAAAAATTACTAATACACAAATACTCATTCATCGTTTCCCCTTCCCTGCCCCCAGATGTCTTTAAATATTACTTCACCCACCCAGGCTTATGATGGACACTGGGGTGGGGGTGGAGGGATCAAGAATATACACAGTGAGGAAACTCAGGTATTCTATATCGCTGTCTGAAGGAGGAAGTATATATTTTGGCACCCAATAACTATTGTGAAAGAGTTGTCCTCACCCAGGAAGTAGAGTTGTCCTCACCCCTTTGAAAGCATATATAAATTCTTCCTTCCTCATTTTACACTGTTTAAATGCTTTATTTACCTTTGCTGAGGAGCAGATAAGCAAGTGCTCTTCTGCAAGACTATAAATAATTAAAAGCCAAAATGGCGAAATGCTGAAATCATCATCGACAAATTAGCAGTGGCTATTTTTATGTCAGGTTTTGATTTCAGGAGAAAGGAAAAAACTTATATTCTAATCCGCTTCCTAGGAATAGCTGTAATCAGCAGATGACTGAGATGACAAAACTCAAGTAATTAAACTTCTTCCTCATTTAAAAATCTGTTCAACAGCAACAACTAAAAAGACATCAGTGGGTTTTTATTCGTCTAAAAAGGCATCAGTGATTTTTACTTTCCAATCCCTGGAAAATGCCCTACCTGTAAATGAACTGTCGTTCATTAGTTTTTATAACATATATGATTAGTCAAACAGAAAAAGAAGAAAAAAAGAAATATCATTACCTTGGGAAGAGAAGGTTTTGTTGCCTACTTGTTTCTTTTATCTCGATATAAGTTTTCAATATATACAAAGAGATGTGACTATGGAAACATCAATCTCCTTCGGCTTTTATACATTATTGTCAAGTCCCATAGAATGCAAGATGGCATTAGAATGCTGTGTTCCACAGTTTCATTAAGAGACCCCACCCATCGTTAAAGTTTCATTTAGCTTCTTTGTGAGTTCTCTTGCCAGCCTCTTTGGCAAATGGGTAAATAATTCCTGGAAGAAGTCCTATTCAGTCATTTATTCATTAAACTAATATTTATTGATCCTACTATGGGCCAAACAGGGTTTTATTCAGTAAACAAAATAGACGAAAATCCCTGCTTTCATGGAGTTTACCTCTTAGTGGAAGAAGAAGAACAATAAAACTAAGTAGAGAGTAAGTCATACGGTGCTCAGAGTGATAGAGAAAAACCAAGCCAGGAAGAGAAATCAATTGGGGAGCACTGCTAGGGAGATGGTGGCAATTTTACACAAAATGAAAGGTCTCAAGGAAAGAATGACATGTGACATTCGGCAAAGACCCAAAGGGTATGTGGGAGGGAGCCGTGTAATAACTGTAGAAAGAACATTCCAGAGAGAGGCCAGCGCAGCCGGAGTAGAGCATCCAGGGGGTGGGCGGGAGGAGCTGAGCCAGGCAGGTGACCCGCAGAGGGACAGGGCAGACCGTGGAGGGCCCTGAAGGCCGTTGTTAGGACTTTGGCTTTTACTCTGAGGCAGATGGGAAGTCATGGGGCAGGGGTTGAACTAAAGAGAAGCATGAAATGACACATATATTTTAAATTATCACATGACCGTTGTGTTAAGCACAGACTACAGAGGATCAAAGGGAGAAACAGGAGACTTTGCAGGAAGCTACTGCAGCCGTCCAGGCAAGAGACGATGGAGGCTCCGACCACGGTGAGCACATGACTTCTCACCCAGCAGTTCGTGGGATTGAGATGCCACAGGTTGAGTCATACTTTCTTGGAAAAGTCTTATTTTTTTTTAAATATTCATTGTCTTTTTAATAAAAGTATGAGAAACTTTTTCAAAGCCAAAAAGTCTACATTTACACATGGGAGACTGGTATTAAAGCATTATTGCTAATGGAACTAGAACCATGGCAAGACCTCTGTTTTTAAGGGCTGAGGTTTATTCACTGAAGTTGTTCTTTTGGTGACAATTAAGTAAGAATTTTCATTTGTTTGTACCCTTGCTGTGGAAATTGTCTCTTGCACATACTCAGCTCATTTCCCTGACTCCATAAATGCTATATAGTGAGCAAAATTAAATCAACTCCATTTTTGATGATTGAAGGTTCACATTACCTTAGAATCCTAATTCTAGACAATAATTCATAATAAACAGATGTTTGGATAAAGACGCAAAGGATGCATGATATGGGCCTGAATTTACACTGAATCTCAGGACATACTCTAGATAATTATTTATTTAATACCTTATATGTTTGGGGTTTTTGTTATTACAGATTTTTTTCCTAAGAGTAGATTACAAATGAACTCTGGTCAATGGAATTATCACTAATCAAGACGTGTTTTTTTCCGTGTGGCCCTAGCCTTTGAGGGCCACAGTGGACGCCGTTTGCTGACTCTACAGCTGATTATGACACATAGCAATAATTATTGAAATTCATCATCTCGTTTCTGAAATAAACATACTGTATTACTAAACTCAACCATGTTATTCAAAATAGAGAGCAAAACACCCCTTTCTATACTAAGCCTGTACTTTTATAGCCTTCCCTGCTATTCTCCTCGATCCAACAGCATTTTCTTGCACTGACAGGACTGTCAACCATATTTTCAAACCAAGGATAATTTACATCCTCCTGTGCATTTCAGCAAAATTAATTTCATTTGTCTTCCACTTTCTCTGGCTTCTCAATAAATCTTGTTGGCAGTTTAAATAGAAATATCATTGAGTTAGGCTGGATTGTGCCAAAAATCACCACTAAATGTTCTGCCTAGTGCTTGAATGGTAAAAGAAAAAAAAAACTAGGCAAATGAGGCAAGAACCTTTCAGTAAATATGAGACAATATGGGAAATATGCAAAACTTTCACAGTACATGGATAAGAACAAAATTCCAAAGGAATGTTGCAAACACAGTATATGAGTTGTTCAGGGCTGTCATAACAAAATGCCACAGACTGGGTGGTTTAAGCTACAGAAATTTATTTTCCCACCATTCTGGAGGCTGGAAGTCCAAGATCAAGGTGTTGGCAGGGTTGGTTTCTCCAAGGCATCTCTCCCTGAATTGTAGATGGCCATCTTCATACTCACATGGCATTCTCCCTCTGTGTGTGTCTGCATCCAAATTTCCTCTTCTTTCTTTGGCTTATAGATGGCTGTCTTCTCCCTGTGTCTTTTCACACGAAGTACTCTGTGTATGTATATCTGTCTCTAAATTTTCCTTTTTTATAAGGACCCCAGTCATATTGAATTAGGGCCCACCCTAATGACCTTATTTTAACTCAGTTACCTCTTTAAAGCCCTGATCTCTAAATACAGTCAAATTCTGAGATACTAGGAGTTAGGACTTCAATATATAAATTTGGGGAAGAAACAATTCAACCCATAACACACACCACTTAGAAAAATTATATAGAATAAATCCATTATCACCTATTAACTATTTAATAAACCATGATTTTTTTTGAACACCAATAATGTTCTAAGCCCAGAATACAACATTTTACATGCTTACTCTCCTTACAGAGAATGATCACTAAGTCACTGTGTGACCCACCAAACCCACAGCAGAGACAGAAAGTGCTCGGAAACACTGGAATCTGCCCACTTTCCTTCAGCTCCGTATTCAGGGAACAGTCATTCGTCTCAGCATGTGTCTTATGAGGAATCTTTCTTTCAGGTGCACCAACATTTTGCATAATTCATGAAGCCAGGTAAAAAGAATTGCTTTTCTTGGTCAGTCTAACTAGCAGTTTATCGATTTTGTTTATCTTTTGAAAAACCAACTTTTCAATGATCCTTTGCATTTATTTTTTAGTCTCTATTCCATTTAGTTCTGCTCTGATCTTTGTTATTGCTTTTCTTCTGCTAATTTGGGGTTTGGTTTATTCTTGCTTTCCTAATTCCTCGAGGTGCGTTATAGGATCGTTGGTTTGTAATCTTCCTACTTTTTTGATGTAGGCATTTAATGCTATATATAAACTTTCCTCTCAGCACTGAGTTTTCTGCATCCCACAGGTTTTTGGTATGTTGTGTTTCCACATGCATTTGTTCCAGAAATTTTTTGCTTTCTGTCTTAATTTCTTCATTGACCCAGTGGTCACTCAGGAGCATATTGCTTATTTTCCAAGTATTTCCACAGTTTCCGAAGTTCCCCTGGATGTTAATTTCTAGTTTTATTCCATTGTGGGACAAGAGGGCAGGCTGGGAGACCACTGCTACTACAGAACTGTAACTTTGGGAACACAAACCTTCTTTAGTGCAGAGTTCATAGGGGAACATAAAACAGATGATAAAAAAAGCATCTTTTACACAATTACCTTCCCCTTCTCCCAGCCTCCCTCCATCATTCACTTTCAGCAGCATTTGTTGGAGCACCCAGGACCCCTTGACTCCTATTCTTCCCACAGGGGCAGTGGTGGTGATTTTGGTGGCAGGGGCAGGCCTGGGATTGTGCTGGACTCCTAGCATCTCGGAATCCTTCACAAGCCCTATCTGAAGGGAGCCTTCTGGTATAGTGGGGAAAGGTGTGGATTTGGGAGTCAGGGAGACCTAGGTTTGAATCCTGGCTCCATCGTGTGCCAGTTATATGACCTTAAGCAAACTGACTTACCTCTGTGAACCTCAGTTTCTTCATCTGTAAGCTGAAGTTACTGTGGGCAGCAACTGAATAAATTTGTCAAAAATGCATCACACAGTTTCCAGCGTAGTTCAGGAAATATTGGTTCACACTTTGCACTCCCAAGGATTTCCCTGGCTATGTTTGGCCAACAGGAAGTTTTAACTGGAAGTATGGTCAAATTTGGAGCGTGGTCAAAACAAGTTCTGTCATCATCACCGTCACATGTGCATCACTGTTGTCATCCCGCTGGAAGCCAAGACCACACAGATGTAAGGGACTTCGGAGGATGAAAGGCCGTGCTTATCACAAATCGGCCTTCAGCTTGAATAATGAGTAAATATTGGGAAATGAGTTGAGAAAACTAGTCATCTGTCAGCTTGGATTGGATAATAAAAAACAAACCCCTGAAACCTAGATATGTGTATGTGGATAAACAACTAAATTCATAAGAAATCAAATGATCAGAACCTGAAGTAACTTGATTTGGAGCAGGTGGGAAAACAAGCAAATTGGCTTCAAGAAACTTTCCTGGCAAACCACACCCCAAATGGATCACTCAATTACTGTGAATTCTCTCCACCCTTAAGTACAGAGATTGGACGGCCTCACCCTACACTTATCTATAGTCACATGTCATTCCTTGTTTCAGGTTTTAACACCTCACCTGGGAAGAAATCATAATTTTTGTTTCTTTTGTTTACTTTCCTTGGGTAGGAACACAAGAAATAAAAAGGAAAAAAAGGAGTAAGGAGGAAGAAGGAAGGAGGAAGGGAGGAGAGAGAAAGTAAGAAGAGAGCAGAAAGGCAGCCCTGCTTCAAAAAGAAGGCTGAACTTCGCAGTGAAGTGTCCTGTAGTGAAGTATTTCAATGCTAGGAACCTGGCCATCTGCAAACTGCTCTTGGCCAATCTGTTGAACTTGATGTGTCCCTTTTCCTGTAATAGACGCTTGTTGGAGGATTCAGCATAAGGAACCATCTGCCATGCTTGACCTGAATCATTGTCAATAAAGCAATGAACTTATTTATAGCCTTTATTGGTCATTAGTGACTAATTAAATGTGAGAAAAAATGTGGTACTTACCAGGACAGCTAGTAAAGATAGGAACAAGGCAGCAGAAATAATTGCACAACTGTTTTTACAAAGAGCGTTGTCTGTGAATCTAAATCCAGGTGTTTTCCTATGATAACAATACCTAAAACAAGAAATAAGTAACATTGGCAGAAGAACTTGAGAATGAGCAGTACTCAAGTCCCTTTAGAACTTTCACCACTGTGACAGAAGAAGGGATCATTACACCTGCCCAAACATGCTACCTTCTAGAAGTAACCCCTCCCACTTCTTAAATTCCCTTAGTACTTTACACCACTTGTAACGCTCTTATTATGCATAGCATTGAATTATAATCCTTTAGGTCTATGCCATTGTATTTCTACCACTTGTAGGATTCTTTAAGGCAAGGCTTTTGCTTTTTACCGAGTCTACAACGAAGAAACATTTGTTTCACAAATTAATGAGATTTGTGTTGTCTTTTAGTCTGAAATTTGTTCTCCGATCTATTTCTTCATTTGAGCATGAGCTGCCAAATCCAGTAACTATCTATAGACTTTGTTAAACAAATACCAGATAGCATTATTTAATAGCAAAAACACTGGGTAGGAGTCTAATAATGGTGCTTTTTCTAAATGTAAAAATGAACTTTGCTAAGTCATGTAACTTTTCTATCCCTTGATTTCTTCATCTATAAAATAAGGAAAATGGCCAGGCATGGTGGCTCACGCCTGTGATCCTATCACTCTGGGAGGCTAAAGCCGGAGGATCACTTGAGCTCAGGAGTTCGAGACCAGCCTGAGTCCTGGGCAAGAGCAAGACCCTGTCTCTACTAAAAATAGAAAAAATTAGCCATGCGTGGTGGTGTGCGTCTGTAGTCCCAGCTACCTGGGAGGATGAGGAAGGAGGATCACTTGAGCCCAGGAGTTTGAGGTTGCTGTGAGCTAGGCTGATACCATGGCACTCTAGCCCGGGCGACAGAGCAAGACTCTGTCTCAAAAATAAGTAAATAAATAAATAAGTAAAAATAAAATAAGGATAAAGAATATCTTCCTTGCTAAGAGACAAGGGAAGGGAAGAGAGGAGACATTTATTGGATGCCTGTTCTATGCCAGACACTGGGTAGGTGCACACACATGGGTCACCTCATATGAGTCCCATCATAACTTTGTGTTCATTGCCCAGCTTTACCGATGAGAAAACTGAGACTCAAGTAACCGGCAGAAAGTCCTTCAACCAATAATTAACAAAGTAAAGACATACACCTAGAGAATCCACCTTCAAAGCAGTTTAGGTCAAGCCATTCAACACTTAGTGAAAGCCACTATGGCTGCAACCATGATGGTTGCCAAGGATACAGAGATGAACTAA
The DNA here is from genome assembly GCF_020740605.2 of Lemur catta. Classification (NCBI taxonomy): domain Eukaryota; kingdom Metazoa; phylum Chordata; class Mammalia; order Primates; family Lemuridae; genus Lemur; species Lemur catta. The sequence goes on along the minus strand of NC_059150.1, from coordinate 20,802,221 downwards.
ACAGAAAGCCTCCTGTCTGGGAGAGGGTGAAGACATGTAAACCAATAATTATATGAGAGTGTGCATTTAGGAGACATTCTATCCCACATTGCTGCTTTTAATGAGACTATGAAAGCTAAAGTATATAAAAGTATGTCACAGAGTCAAAAGGTATATTTTAAGTGCCTAATATTGCAATAATTGCACTAGGAAATATACTTTAAAGAAATAACTCTTGGTTCCTGTCCTCAAGAAGCTTGCAATCTTATTGCAAATATCAGTGCTTAAAGTAGCAACTTCACTTATCTTGAAAATCACTCACATGGAACAATATATTCTTTTAAAATCATGAGAAAAATTGATATCGCTAATTTTGTTTCTGAAACTGCTTGACAACTATAACAATGAAAATCAAACAGTGTCTTTGTAGTACAATGAACACAGTGTTGTCCCACATCAGGGACTAAGACTTTCTAAATGTTATGTCAACTAATCACAATTAATTAGTCTCCAGGTTTCAGTAGGTTTATAGTAGAAAATATTCTACCACCCATATTCTGACTTTGACCGTATATTTCTTCTCAATGAAAGGTACTTCTTGGTTAATCAATATTTTAAATTTTAATAATGGCTCTTCTTACTTGGAACAGTAATATCAACTTTTATTCATAAAATCTCCCCTTTATCCCATGAACTCAAAAATTGGGAATATTATGTGTGAAATTAAAACATCAAAATACATAAAGCAAATTTCAAAAGAAAGTTAAGCCAAAAATTATGGCATTATTAACTAATAACTCAAAGCAAACAAGTTGTGGAAGGATGTTTCATATTATTGTTCCTTTCTTTAATTTCTTATCTTATTATTGAAGTGCTGTTTAAAACATCTACACGAAACCCATAGGCTTAAATTCAGACACTCATTTGTACCATATATTCACCATGTTAAAAATAACATGCAGTTTCAGGATGTGTTTTATGTGTTATTCTTGTCCAAAAAGAAGTCATAATCTATATCAAATCATAAGAAAACATTAGACATTTGTCCCAGTTGAGGAAATTTTACAAAATACCTGATGAATAATCTTCAAATGTGTCAAGGTCATGAAAAGCAAAGAAAGACGATGGACTAGAGAAGCTGTCCCAGACTAAAGCACACTAACGGACGTTAATGGGGCAATTGAAAAACATTTGAAAAACATTTCAAAAAGGTCTGCAGATTAGTTAATACAATTCTATCCATGTTAGTTTCCTAATTTTGATGATTATACTGCAATTACAAAAGGCATTAACATTTAGGGAAACTAGATAAAGGATAAGCAAGAATTCCTTCTACCATTTTTGTAACTTTTTGTAAGTATAAGATTATTTCAGAAAAAAAAGTAAATATTTTAAATTAAAAACACAAATGGTAGTGTTCTGTGTATACTATTCTCCATCTTTTATTTCTCACCTAAAAATATGTCTTGGGCGTCATTCCATATCAGTATAGATACTACATTTTTGATGGATGTGAAATGTTCCATTGTATGGATTTATCATATATTTAACCACGTCCCTCCCTATTAATGAACACTTGAGCTATTTCCCAGCTTTTGCTATGCAGGGTTGAAGTGAACATTCTCTTACATAAGACTTTTTGTGCACGTGGTAAAGCCACTCTAAATGTACAATAAACCAGTGGCTCTTTTTCTGGAAGACTTAGAATTCATGCCAAGCATCAGGAGAGATGGATAAATGTGGCCAAGCCTTTTATCAAATCCAGATTTAAGAAAAATAATACATGACTTATTTGCTGACACTGTAAATTCTCGATACTGCTATTAAAGTGAACCAATGTGTAATATTGTCTTGTATATTGAACATATATTCTTCAGCTTTTCCTTCTCTTTCAAATTATTTAATTTAGAGGTACAAAAAAGCTAAGATATTACAAATTTTACCAATTAAAACATTTGAAACAAAAAAGATGAAATTACATTCTAAATTAAAAATTCCAGTGTACTTATCTTCCCTGGGAATTAAGACTCTAACCAGGTCTTTAGTGTGCAAATCAGTTGTTGTAAAGATCTGAATCTTAAAGCATGTGCAGGAATTTAAAATAAACTTAATAGTTAAAAAGATCTAACTAAATGTTGTAATAACTAAATGTTGTAATAAAATGCTAAAATGCCTTCATCTGCAAGGAATTTTATATTGATAATCAGAAAACTCCGAACTTCATAGAATGAGAATCAATAGAGGACATTATCCCTCTTTTCTTCTCCCTGCGTAAACACAACCTTGCTTACCCTCCAATTGCCACCGTAACTTCCTTTAGCAAGTGGTCACGCAAGACCCTCTGATCCCAAGTCCATGCCTAGTGAAAAAGGAGAGAGTTTTTGAACTTGTTATTTTCCTTTCAAATTCTTCTATTTTTTTAATCATTGAAACAGCATCTGTCAGGCACTATATTGGATATTTCACAAAGAGAAAGAACAATCCTTTTTCACTTTTTAGCTTATAACAAACCAAAAGCAAATACACTACAACAAACCAACAAACATTAGGGTTTTCAGCTGAAGGACAACTAGGGAGAACGCTGGATGAGGCAGGGAACTGCTACCAGGGAGTCCTTTAGTTTTTCAGGAAGGACTTAATGGAGATGACAAGACATTAGGAGTCATTTGAAGGAAAAGTTAGGAAGCTATATTAGTTTCCTGTGCTGTTGTGACAAATCGCTACAAATTTGGTGGGTTAAAAACAACCAAAACTTATTCTCTCACAATTCCAAAGGCCAGAAGTCCAAAATCAGTATCACTAGACAAAGATCTCCTTACAGCACCCCGGAGGCTGTCGGGGGAACCTGTACTGGCATCTTCTAGCTTCCAGTGGCTGCCAGCGCTCCTTGGCTTGTGGCTGCGAGCCCATCTCTGCCTCCGTGTTCACGTTGCCTTCTCCTCTCTGTTTGTGTCAAATCCCCTCTTGCCTCGCTCTTAATCTCACTTGCCATTCAATTTAGGGCCCAGACTAATCTCCCCATCTCAAGATTTTTTATTTAATCACATTTGCAATGACACTTCTTCAGTACATGGTAGCAATTACAGGTTCCAGAGATTAGAATCTGATATCTTTGGGGACATTATTCAGCCTAGTCCAGAGATGCTTCCCTTGGTGACAGCAGTGTTCAAGAAAGCTTGCAAGGAAAGTAACGCTGGTAGAGGCTGTCCCCAGCACGAGAGTAAAGAGTTTGTGTTTTTGTGGTCATTGTTATCAGAATACCTAACCGAGGCCCTGAAGGAGAAAGTATTGACTGAAGTCAAATGTAATCTGCAGGGGTTCTGGAAGAAACAGTGTGGTCACTAAGGGAAGCCCAGGGATGACAGATCCCAGGCTCAGCAGGACCCTAGTCTGGGAACCATCTACTTACGGTTTTCCTAGGGTCTGCCCTGCCACCAAACCATCTCAACCTCCCCACCAGTGCCCCTGGGACTTAGACACAGTCAGACTCAAGCAGAGACAGTCACAGCAACCACCCCCCCATGCCCAGCCTAGTCCTAATTGCTGCATTGCCTTCTCCTTTCACAGCTTTGGTTGCAATTCCCTCTCACTCTACTCTTTCCCCTACATGGTCTGCTTGTTCTTACTACAGTTGAGAAGGATTTAGTCCAATTAAAATAAATCCCCTACAGCAGTGGCCCCCAAGCTTTTTGGCACCAGGGACCGTTATCATGGAAGACAGTTTTTCCATGGATGGGGGGGTAGGGTGAGGGATGGTTTCGGGATGATTCAAGTGCATTACATTTATCATGTACTTTATTTCTCTTACTATTACATTGTGATACATAATGAAATAATCACACAACTCACCATAGGTTGGGGACCCCTGCTCTATAGTCATCACCTAAATGTGAATGTAAGTTTAATGCTTGTCTCAATATCAATTTTTACATTTGTAGTCTTAGTACAATGCATTGAGAGGTGAGGGAGGGGGAATAGGGTGACAAAGACTAACTTCTGTCTTTTCCTTATGCCCTTTGGATGAAATTGAGGAGACTAAGCAGTTTTTCAGGTGACTAATGGTTTGAAGTCCTTTTTCCACTACAACTTGGGTGCTGTATAAAATCCTCCACGTGACAGCCTGAGAACAGCCGCTAATCCCAGTTATAAAGTACTTACTGCTTTCTAGGAAATACAAGGGGCCTGTCCCAGGAGGTATTTCAGAATAGAGCTGACGTGTGGCTGTAGCTTCTCTTCTGCAATGTGCCCCAGGGCGGTTCACAGTCCCTGGGTTCGATGCCAGACCCCTTGGGTTCAAACCCCTGCTCCGACATTTCTCATTTGTGTGAAATTGCTTCCCGGGGATTGTTTGGAGGGTTAAATGAGATGACACATGTGTTATGTGTCAATTTGGCAAAGCTACAGTCCCCAGTTATTCAATCAAACATTCATCTCAGTGCTGCTCTGAAGGTATTTTGTAGATGTGATTGAAGTGTGTAATCAGCTGAGCATAAGTAAGGGAGATTATCCTCAATAATCAGAGTGGATCTGATTCAATCAGTTGAAAAGCCTTAAAAGCCGAGTCTTTTGAGGCATCCCAGAGGAGGGAGAAATTCTGCCTGTGGACAGCAGCTTCAGCTCATGCCCAGGAGTGATAGCTCACGCCCAGGAGTTCTACTAGCCTGCCCTTCCTAACAGCCTTGCCTCTGGGGCCCCGCAGTCACACAAGCCAATTCCTTGCAATAAATATCTTAGTATATATCTCCTACTGGTTCTGTGTCTCTGGTTGAACCCTGGCTGGTGTAATATATACCTTGTAGACCAGACACTGACACAGAGTAAGGACTCAGAAAGTTTTTTCTCCTATTTTTATTGGTGATGGTGGTGGCAGTGATGATAGTGGTGGCAGTAGTGGGACTATGGTTACATAACATAAACTTCTGGAATTTTCCTACACTGTCCCAATTTCTAACATTCTGTCCCCTTGACCCCAATAAGTACATTATTTCTTGTCAGATCATGTGACTCAATGTTTGATTCAAAAATATGCAGCCACTAAAAATACTCTACTTAACAGACAGGGCAATTCACATTCCAAGCCATGTCATGTAATTTCCACAGGCCCATAACTAATACTATTCCCAATAGAAATGCATGTTTTAGACAATCATTAGCCTAGAGAAATCCTTTGTCCCTTGGCTATTTAGTACAAATTCTACATTTGCATTTTGGTTTTTCTAAAGCCTAAGAATTGTATTATTTCCTTTGGTTTGCACTCCTTGTATTTTCAATACTCTTTCAAATCTATTAATTTTTACCTCTTCTTTTCTTCCTCTGTTATTTTCCATTTAACTTGACAGAATGCCTTAAACTCCATAAGGCACTTTGCATGGAGCAATCAAGCCTCTACTAACAGCAGTTATTACATCTGTAACTGCTTCAAATTTATAGCAAGAGCCAGGCAAACAACTCTTAAGGAAATTACATTTTCCACTTGTTCTAAATGTCCCATGCAAATTTGAAGTACATTATGAGATATTTTTGACTTTTTCTTTCTAATAGTCTCCATTACTTCATTGCTACTTTGTCCTCCAAAAGTATGCTTTACTAGCTCCTTTGAAAGTCACTTATCAAGTACCTACCAGGAGCAAAAAGAATGTGTCACATTTCCTGTTCTCATGGAGCATTTGACAAGGATGAGAGATAAACACAAATAATTGTATTACTTGGAAGATGTTAATAACTGCTGTCAGGGCCTTATCAAGTATGTGATAAGAAAGTGTGACAATGGTCCTGAGAACAGAAAGGTCACGTCTGGTTGGAATGGGTGACTGAACTGAGAATAGCCTAATGACAGGTAGCTTCTGAGATGATTCTTAAAGAATGTCTAGGATTTCAACAGACTGGCAAGGAGGTGGGGACGATTTCAGAGAATGAAAACAGCATATGAACACTGCAAGTAATTCACTTTTTACATGGGGGAAGTGAGAGGCAGACAAGAATTTTCCCAAGGACATGCAGTTAGTTAGTGGCAATAAGAACCCCCAAAAGAGGCCAGAAATGCCATGGAAGCCAATATATAGCGCCTTTTGTCTGCAGCTTCTGCATTCCTTCTAGTTATAGTTTGAGACTGAGACCTGACCTGCTGAGCCTTCCATTAAGAGGCCATCAGAATGAACCTCTCATGCTTTATATCCCTTCTAACGCAGCACTCTCGGAAGTCTGGGACCCTATAACTCATCTATCCATCTCCCTCCAGTCTGGATCCCATAATCCTCCATCCATACCCCACTTCTTCTCTACCCTCACCTTTACGGGGCCATCTGGAACTCCCAGTCCACCAACACCTTCTCTAAATGGTTCCTTCTTTCAAAATTTGTATGTCCTTAGAAAACAAGCAAAAGTTACTTTTTTCTTTATAGCCCGTGATCTTAGAGCTTGGTTGGTGTCCTCCTAGCTCCCAACACTATCTTCAAACTTTAATTTGCCTTTTCTTCTTTAGAACAGCGGTCCCCAACCTTTTTGGCACCAGGGACTGGTTTCATGGAAGACAATTTTTCGATGGACGGGGGCGGGGTCTCAGGACAGGGAAGGGAGGTGGGGCTCAGGCGGTGACGCCTGCGGCCCTGGTTTCCTAACAGTCCCCTGGGGAATGGGGACTCAGCTTTAGCATATGTATTAGGTCATTAAATATGAAATGTCTGATTTTGAATCAAAAGTGTAGTTTATTATGCCTCAAACAAGAAGCAGTACAATTAATCAGAGTATGTGCCTAAACTATAGACACAGTTTCGCCATCTTAACGGTAGCTTGTTTATGCCAGCAGCAAAGGAGCCTGGAGAGCGAGTGGCAATGAAATCACGAAAAGCATTTTCCACAGCTTGTTGAAAATTGAATATTTTTCCTTGCAAGAAGTGGACCAAAGCCTGGAAGAAGTGGTAGTCAGTTGGTGTAAGGTCTGGTGAATACAGTGGATGACAGAGTTTCCAAGTCCAGCTTCTGTAGTTTGAGCAGCATTATTTATGTGACATGTGGTCTTGCAAGAGGATTGGCCTGTCTCTGTTGACCAATTTCAGCTGCTTAATCAAAAGCATCCTCATCATTTCATCCAACTGGTTACAGCAGACATCCTCTGTAATCAATTGACCAGGTTTCACAAAGCTGTAGTGGATAATACCAGCACTGGATCACCAAACAGACACCATTAGCTTTTTTTGATGAATATTTGGTTTTGGACTGAGTTTCAGCACTTCATCTTTATCCAACCACTGTGCTGAAGCTTGTAGTTGTCAAAAAGAATCCATTTTTCATCACACGTAACAGTACAGTATAGAAATGGTTCGCCTTTATGTCATGACAGCAAAGAAAGGCAAGCTTCAAGATGGTTTCTCTTCTGACTCTCATTTAATTCACATGGAACCCATCTATCCAGCTTCTTTACCTTGCCTATTTGTTTCAAATGGTCCAATATTGTTGGAATAGCAACATCAAACCTTGCTGCTAATTCACGTGTAGGTTGAGATGGATTTGCTTCCACTACAGCTTTCAGCACATCATTATCCACCTTGGTCTCAGGTTGCCCATGTGGCTCATTTTCAAGATTAAAGTCACCAGAATGGAACTTCTCAAACCATCATGTGTTCATTAGCCACATCCTTCCCAAACATTTCATGGATATTTCGAGCTGCCTGCACTGCATTGGTTCCACAACAGAACTCATATTTGAAAATAACGTGAATGTTCGACTTACCCATGGTTTCACAAAAATGCTCTAAAAAATGTGAAAGATGATCCCAAGCCAAAATGTGCATTTGAAAGACTGAGGATATACCTTCTCAATAAAAATAAAACAAGAAGTGTCAAAAGGAAATGTCAGAAATATCAACTGTCAAACTTAGTACTTAAGGAAATCGGATATTTCATACTTAATAACCTAATAGCTCATTGGAAGTTCAAACCATTAGAATGCAATTCACTCATGTCCCCCTTCTTATAGATCACATATATCAACCTCTTGATCACTCCTCCACTCACCGGTGACATTTTTCCCAGTCCACACCTGCCTGTCCTCGCTGCCTCTGTGTCCTGACAACCACTCATATGCAACTCCCTTTAATTACTTCGTCCCTCCTTCCCGCATCCCTGGAAAAACCCCAAGCCTGATTAAACTAAACTCTGGCCATATTCTTGTAACCGGATTTTGCTAAAGAAAACCATTTAATACCATCAATTAGTTCCACCATAAATTCATGACTCAGAGTTACAACTGGGTACCTGACGCTTACTAGCAACTGTGTTTGCACTTCTGCAGTGTTTGCTTTCCAGTGCCCATAAACGGCTTATTTCATTCTTTCTCCTCCTTTCCTCAAATATCCCTGTCTCATCTCAGCTGTTGAACTTGCCTGATATTCTTTGAAGAAATTAAAAGCAATTTAAATGGAGATCGCTTACCTTCTCACCACCAAATCTATACATTACTTTCTTGTGTGCCTACACTTTCCACCTTCTTTCCCTCAGTTACCAAGGTAGCTGTGCCTCTTCTAAAAACAATCCCACCTGCTCCACCTGGATCTCTGAATCTGTGTCCTCTCATTTCCTTGCGATTATGCCCTCTTTCCTGTATCACTTACTTCTCCCACACTTCTGAATCAGTCTCATCTGATCTAGTTTCTCTGATCTTAAAAATCACCTTCCCCTGACCCAAAATACCCTAGTTATCATCCCATTTCTTTCCTTCTCTTTATGGCAAACACCTCAAAAGGGTAACTATGTCTCCTGCCTCCACTTTCTTACCTCGCAATCTCATCCCAACTACTCCAGTCAAGCCTCTGACTCCTCTGAGTTCTCATCGAGGTCACGAAGGTCCTCCACGTTGTCAAATCCAGTGGACGTGTCTGTGCCTTCATCATGCCAAACCTCTTAGCAACATGTGGTATTACTGACCACTCCTGCTTTCTGAGACACTGTTCTCTCACCGGGAGCGTGTCACCCCACTCTCCTAATTTTCTCCTTACCTCACTGGCCTTCTTTTCACTCTTAAACTCCTCTTTTTCTACCCAACCTCTGAACTTTGGATTCTCTTCCTTTTCTCTACCTACCTACGTTTATTTCCCAAGCGACCTCACCTGAGTCTCTGGTTCCAGTCACTTCCACCGGCAGAGTATGGATCCCTGGCCTGGCCTCCCAGTCCTCCCAGGGACAAGCAACGGTGATCCCAGGGAGAAATCAGACTGCACTCGGCCAAGTGCACTCCCCACCAGCACTGGGTGGGACCCTCAAGGCCACATTCATGTACTCACTTCTCCCTACACAGTGGTCTCTCCCCAGGAGACTTATCCAGAGATATCCTTTCTGTTTGACTTTCACGGTCCCACTCTGAAGCTCTTAAAGTCCCTCCTTCTTTCTCTCCCAAGTCTGCTTCCTGCCACAGAATGAGGGAACTCCTTTCAGAACACATCATCCCCACAGCCACTGCTCACTTACACAGCCCTCCTGATTCTGCATCCAAGGTTTTTTACACCATTTCATACCCTTACTTACATGGCAGGTTTCATGTCATGCTACCCTGTATACATGTTGTTTACATGAGATTCTCATCCCCCACAGCCACCTTCCAAAGCATAATTGATCATCCGTAAAACAATACTAGCAGGGAACGCACTGTGGCACAGAGGTGTTAGTTTTTCCAAACAAGTAAGACAAAAAGCTTGGTTTGATAATAATAAGTACTATATACCCCCGTGCATATAAACAACACCAAAAATCACATTTTTTTACTCTTGTTTTCCTTTGTGACAATTTATAACTATGTCATATTTCAAAACAAAAGCTAGTTTCCACAGGAAGAGAAAACAGATTAAGTAAAACAATGAAGAAAGAAGTAACGTTTGTAAGGTTCAGATTTGCAATGTCACATACCTTTTCCAAAGATACTAATGTTTCCTGGCACTTTATTGCCTTCCCATAGCATGAAATTTAAACTTCCATGGAGACTGGGCGCGGTGGCTCACGCCTGTAATCCTAGCACTCCGGGAGGCCGAGGTGGGTGGATGGCTCGAGGTCAGGAGTTCGAAACCAGCCTGAGCAAGAGCGAGACCCTGTCTCTACTAAAAATAGAAAGAAATTAGTGGGACAACTAAAAATATATATAGAAAAAATTAGCCGGGCATGGTGGCGCATGCCTGTAGTCCCAGCTACTCGGGAGGCTGAGGCAGGAGGATCCCTTGAGCCCAGGAGTTTGAGGTTGCTGTGAGCTAGGCTGACGCCACGGCACTCTAGCCCAGGCAACAGAGCAAGACTGTTTCAAAAAAAAAACTTCCATGGAGATAAATCTATATAGCTATAAACAAAACAAACAAAACAGTGGTCTCTTTCTGATTGAACTTTGGATAAATCTCTTTTGCAACACTTTCCAAATTTGAATAATGTGCCTCCTCTAGCTATTTAAACAATAAATGGGATTCTAAGCTCTCAAGAAGGATGTGAGTGACAACTAAACTAAAATACGGTGGGAAGAAAGGTTTCATTTCATGGTTCTCATAGCATGTTACACTGCCAATTAATGCACTGGATAGCAATAATGTCCATGACAAAACCTATACTACTTTTATTCAGGTTATGAATCATTTATTTATGACCTTTAATAAAAACCAGACATTGCCTCATTACTGTCTCGTCCAGGAATTATGTCTTGCAATGAATTCTGGTGAGATCTATTTTTTTTTCCCATTAGCCTGGTATGTGTGTTAAAAATTGGAAGTTATGTTATTAAATGTGTGTTCATGTCAATGTTTCTAGGACTATAAATCTATGGTTAGTCAGTATCTATCATATTTATTAGAAATTCTGAGACTACATAAGAAAGAAGTACTGGAGCAGTCAGATTCCTGAGTCTTACTGGCAATCATTAAACTAGGTATGTAGGAAGGGACCGCAAGACAGCTGTGTTCCAACTTTGGATGTCTTAGGAACTCAGGGGAGAAAGACATTTATCATCCAAGACCATATTCATTTGCTACTTTATCTTTGTGTTCAAGGTATATTCTTGAGCCAGTAGTTCACTTGGTTAGTGAACTATTATAAGGGCGGGGATGATCCTGGGTCCCGCGGCCTGTTAGGGACCAGGCCATAGAGTTCCACCACCCCCCACCCCTGCCTGTAGAAAAATTGTCTTCCATGAAACAAGTCCCTGGTGCTAAAATTGCTGGGGACTGCTGGCCTAAATGTTTTGGAGTTAGACAGATGTATATTTTAATCTCCACCTTGGACCAGCTATGTGATGTTAGGCAAATTGAATAATCACTTACCTTCCTTCAATTTCTTCTTCTGAAAATCAGAAGGCTAATACGTAACCTCAGTAGACCTATAGTTTGGATTTAATGATGCAAATGTATGTACAGGGCCAGGTTCCTTTTTCTGCTTGTTTGTTTGTTTGTTTGTTTGTTTGTTTTTGTCAGTTTCTCGACTTTATTATCCTGGAGCGCCTCCCTGCCAGCCCCAGGCACTGGTCCCTGGGCACAGTATGCAGAATTGAGGCCAGAGAGATTTGGCCCTTGGCCCCTGGCAGCATGGGGCAGCTGGGCCAAGGGAACAGAAAGTGCAAAAGTCCAAATGCTGCCACTTCATGTGTGGCCAGGCCCCAGCAGGTGGATGGGGCACCATGATCCCCTTGTGGTGAAGGGTCAGCCACGGCAGCGCTCTTCCCAGCTAGCTGCTATGACTAGTTGATGACTCTAGCTAGGAACCGCTGTTCCCTCCACTCACCCAGGTCACTGGGCATGAAATTCCACAGCAGGGGTTGGGTGTCCTCTCCAGGACGGCCCAGGCCTGGGCCCCCCACACACACACCCTCCACCTGCTGCCAGGCTCCAGACACAAAGCGGACATCCTACGCATGGGTAGGATAAGTAAGTGTTAGCTCCCTTGCCTTGAACCATTTTACACTGGGGATCAGTGGTAGACTCCATCACATCACAACTGTTTACTGATGCACTTAGATGTTCGCTAGAGTATTTGCCTATATGTTGCCTATTTGGAGACAAAAAGATTTCTAGGGCTTTGCAGCTCAATGATGAGGCAATCTCTATCTAATGACTCACTTCGTGGACGACTCACAGCTTACAATTGGTTTTATGCTAAAAGAATAATATTAAAGCCTTTCTTTAACAAAGTAATGCCTGTGGGCCCAGCTAGACTTTTTAAATTAGATTTAAATTTCTAACACTCACTGAGTTCACCAAAGTGTGTCCTCCACGGTACAGGGAAGGAGGTGGTTATCTCAACTGAAAGAAGGCGGCGATGATGAGAATGTGGACAAAAATAAGATGCGAGCAGAACAAGCACAAATCCTGCCATGTGTTCCCCTGGCCCCACTGATGAGTACACAGTTAATGGCACCCTGGTCAACACAGTGGTGTGTCTACTCCAGGGTTCGGCTCGGAGCCGTCTCTAGCACGCCTGCTCTCACAGCTGTGCGTGTCACAGGTCAGGACAGAAATCAATAGAGCGGATCCTGACTCGAATAATACACACAAACAAATTCTAGGCAGTTTAAATATTTAATTGTACAAAATTACTCAAAGACAATTGAGGCAAGTATTCTTATCATTTTGTAGCTGGCCTGACACCAAAGACAATTTTATTTTTTTAAGTCATAGCTGGATTTGGCTATGTACAATTTTAAATTGCATGTATATAAAAAATCATTATTAGAAACAAATGACAAACTGCAAAAAAAGTATTCATAACATATAGGACAGTGAGTCATTAACACTAAAATATAAAGGTCTCTTGTAAATAAATAAGAGAACATAATCACAATAATAAAAAAGTAGACAAAGAAAATAAACGGAAAATTCACAAAAGAAAAAATAAAAAGAGCCAATAAACACTTTTTTAAAGTTAAACGTTACTATTACTCAAATGAATGCAAATTAAAACAATTAGATAACATTGTACCTATCAGATTTGCTAAGTTTTTTTTTAATATTAATACACAGTACAGGCAAGGAGTAAGAGTGTAAGCAATAGTAATATTTCCTAGGGGGTGGAGTTTGGCAAACTTATTAAAAGATTAATAATTTTGAGCCTTAGGCTCAAAAAATTATATATTCTCATAAAACAATGATTGTGTATAAAATTTTACCTATAAAAATGTTCAAAATGCAATATTTATAATAATAAAAAACTAAAAACAAGTGTTTCAAAATAGAAGATTGCTACTTAAATGATGTTATATTCATACAACAAAGCTGTATGCAGGCATCAAAATGATATTGTGAAATAATATTTAACAACATAAAAAATATGTTAATAATTGGTTGTTAAGTGAAAACAAGCTATCAAATAGTATGTACAGCCTTCTTCCATAAAGGAAGGAAAAAGGAAAAAAGGAAAGAAAAACACCAATATTAACAGTAGTTTATGTTGTTGGATAGTTAGAAATTTGGGTGATGTTTACAAATTTGCTTTGCTTTTTATAATTATCTGTATTTCTTACAATGTACATGTATAATTATGTAATTTTGAAGCTATTTTTAAAGGAACAATAAATTGTCCAAATCTCAATCAATTAAAAAATCATGGAGAAAAAGAATAACTGAAGGAAAAAATTAGAGCCTATAAAATATAGACTATTCCCTGAAAAATGTCTAGAGAAAATTCTTAAACATATTTTGTGAAAAATTGGGCATTATATAATAATAGTTCTCTAATAATATTAATAACAAATATTTTACTATGAATAAAGTGATTTCAAACTAACTTCACCACTTTTATTGATAGAACTGCTAAGCTGATGATCCAAAAAATGCTACAGATGCCAGGTAAATTGGTTTCTGCAAAGCATTCGGAGTTTCTCATAATATCCTTCAGATAAGATGGGGAAAGTCAACCTGAGTGGATTATAAATTTGCTGAATAATTCGAACACTCAAGAGATTTAAATACTCCTGTATTTAACAACTACTCATATTGAGTTTCCTACATGCCAGATACTGTGTTAAGGGCTCCAGAAATATTAAATTACTTGATTCTCATAACAATGAGTGGAGATACAATCCTATTATAACTCTCTCTTTACAGAGGGCAGGGTAGGTAACTTGCCCAAGGTCAGAGAGCCAGTGAGTGGCACAGCCGGTACTCAGCCCAGCAGCCTGTTTCCAGAGTGGGTGGCCTCTAATCACCACGTTATCATGCACAACATCTTGCACAATATGTGGACCATTATTATGCACTTAATAAATTTTACAAGGTAAATTTTCAATCCTAAATTTAGGACCAGAAAGTATAATGTTATGTAAATAGAGAATGGGAGAGACAGATTCATACCAAAAAAAGAATAGTCTGGATTTATTTCAGGTTCATAGTAATAATGTAGTGCCTAAGAAAATTGATAAACTTTCAGAGTTCATTAGTAGGGACAAAGTAAGGGAGAGGAATGGAAGGAAAAAGAACTTGATTTATTGATTGCCTACAAGGTGTCTACGAGTAAATACATAATATTTACTCTTCATTAAAACACTTAGAGGTAGGTGTTTATGGTACATTGAAGGCATTATTGGCTCCAGTGGCTGCCCTCTATTCACATCCCTTGCACTGTGACTTTTTAACTGCCCCGTCTCCATCAAGAGATGAAATCATCATCTCTTGAATCTGGGCTGGATTTGCTGTGGCCAAAAAAAAAGTGCAACCAAAGTGATGTTGTGCCAGTTCTGAGCCTAAGCAAGTCTCACAAACCCTCCTCTGCTACCACCCTCCCTATCTTGGAAGCCTGAGGCTCTTCATATGAACAAGCCCAGCGAGAGAGCATTTAAGTTACCACAGCTGAAGTCATTCTAGACCAGACCAACCCCTAACGAACCTACTGACTTTAGGTATATAAGAGAGTCCAGCCAAGATCAGCCAACCCTCACATAGTTTCTTGGGAAACAATACATGATTGTCTTGAAATCATTAAGTTTTGGTGTGGTTTGTTACGCAGCAATAGCCATATGACACAGTATTATTTTTTCTTTTATGAATGTAGAAATTGAGGCTCAGAGTGTTTTACCCAAGATCACCCAGTTTGTAAGTGACAGAAATCAAACCCAATCTATTTCATTTCAAAGCCCAGCCTCCTAACACTCCACCCTGTGTAACACTCAGATGGTAGAATAATTGTTTCATGTTTCATTGAGCGCTGGCCACATACGAAGTGCTAATATTGAACTGTACACAACCTAAAATGAGTCCAGAAGAAAATAAAAAGAATTTTTATTTTCTATAAAATAAGACAAACAAGAGAAAGAAAGGTTTGCTTAGGTTGGAGAAGATAAAACTCACAGAGGACAGAAAGAGGAGGGCAGATTATTTTCTTTTGCTCCTGTCTCATCTACCCTGACTCCTTTACACGACAGCTGCCCACCACCACTCATGAAAAGATGCATCTGACCCCTCGTGCTTGTTAGTGGATTTAGATGTTAAATTGTCGGGTTCCTTCTATCTTGTGGCTCTACCATCCTCTGAAAACATGGAGTAGTGTTGTTGTTGTTGTTTATTTAATCCAGCCAGAAGGTGAGAGAAGGAAGAGAAGATAGAAAAGGTACCTGCTTCTTAGCCACCTGAGCCAACAAGTTGTATGTGTCAGATTCCATTGGTGAGAGTTAATCCTATGTCCCCACCTCGGTGTCAGGGGACTTGGGAAATGCAGCCCTTGGGCAGAGAGCCACTACCCAGTAACTATTCCTCACAATAGGAGGGGAGTACAGATCTTTGGTGGGCAGCCAACTCTTTCTACTGCCATTGGATAATAAAGTAAATGGACTGGAAGCTCTGTTTTAACTCCAATTTTCACAACTCATAACTTTCATAAAAGTTCAGCATAAAAAATATCCACTTGCATTTAACTGTAAACCCTTCATATTTCTAGTTTAAGACATTAATCAGCAGTTTTACACTAGACCCTAAGGAGTTTGAGGGCAAAAATTGACACCTTCAAGCTTTGTATGCCCAGAGCCTCCCATGCCCAGTAGCTGCCCATGGAATATTTGCTGAGTAAATGAACCGGGCATTATGTTCCCCAGGGTTCTTCATACAAAATGAATCTGAACTCGTCCTTGAATTCAGTGTCAGGAATGTTGTTTCTCAAGATAGATTTCTTCTATGCCTGTCTGTTCCTACCACATTAAGCTATTCCCAGTTCTGTGAGCAGGCAACACTGTGGTCCTTCATTCATTTCCAGACACACTCTCCTCTGCCTGGATTGACCTATCCCCCCATGCACCTGGAAAGTGCCTTCCTCTCCCTCAAGAGTTGGCTCAGAAATGACCACCTCTCCTCCACACAGTCTTACCCAATTCTTCCAGCAGACTGAAGCACTCCTTCCCCTGTGTTTCCTTTATGCCCACTACTGTTCTTACCTTAATTTATGGGAATTATATATTTATTTTCTGACTCTCCAATAGATTATAAACCATTTAAGGATAGAAACCATGTCTTTCTTCTTTATATTGTCAACATCTTGGCCACTTCTGACATTTCAGAAAGGCTCAATTAATATTGGTTAAACAAATTATCATCATTTTAATTTATTCCATGCTTAAATAAAAACCATACCGGTATCTTAAAGAATGATATGCCTCCCTGTTTCACTCCCTTTCTCCAACACATACAGTGGCCTGATTTGTTTCAACAAATCAGAGAAGGTATTGAAACAAAACCTTCAATACTTTATTTAAGGTGATAAGCTTCCAGTTCCATTCCTACTACAATACCTACATCTCTAAGCACGGTAATACAGTCTCTATTGCATTATATTACAGTTTCATACCTCACTGGGTATTAACCAGTATTCTGTCTATGTAATAACAACTTCAGCCATATTTTTAGCATTTTTTTTTGTGCTGCAATATTTATAAAGCTCAGAAGCTCATTGCTTTCCAATTAAAATCTCTAATTTTTCAGGTATTATAAAAGGAAACAGGAAAAAAAATCTAACATTAACTGAACACCTACAGGGGCCTTGATGTTCGTACTTAACATTCTTTACTTATCAAAATCTTACATTACCCCACCCAGAGACAGGCATTATTATCACCACTGAGAGATGAGAAATGTAAGACTTGGTAGCATAAAACATTGTGAGAGCCAGGATTCAAATTCAGATGCATCAGGCTCTGTAGTAGGGCTAAATAATGGTCCCACAAAATATTTGTGTCCCAACCCTGAAACTTGTGAATGTTACCTTGTATGGCAAAAGCAACCTTGCAGATGTGATTAAGGCTATTGAGATGGGGAGATTCTCCTGGGTTAGTCTGGCTGGGCCTTAAATATAATCACAGGATCCTAATAGGAGAGAGCAGAGGGAATTTGACTACAGCAGAGGAGAAGGCAGTGTGATTATGAAAGCAGAGATTGGAGTGATGCGACCAGGAGCCAAGGACTGCTGGTGGCCTCTAGAAGTGTAAGAGGCAAGGGATGGATTCTCCCACGTGGCCTCCAGAAAGAACCAGCCCTACTGATCCCTTGATTTTAGCCTCTTAAGACTCATTGTCATTTTGGACTTCTGACCTCCAGAACTATAAGAAAATTAATTCATGTTGTTTAAAGTTTGTGGAATTTGTTGCAGCAGCCACAGGAAACTAATCAAGGCTCCAAACTTTGGGAGAAGTTTAATTAAATCAGCGTGGTGCACAAACAAGGCAGAGTACTTAAACACGTCTCCTATCAGGAAAAGCCAACAGCTGGAGCCATGTCAGGCCACATAAGGAATTTCCAAATGTGAACACCCTCCAAGAACACTTGAGCCACCATCGTGACTATTCCAAAGTAATATCTGGAAATCTTTAGCCAAGTGCTCCAGCACATCTTCCCAGATGGGAGGAAGAAACAGTGTGAGGGCCAGTCCCTCAGGTGGCCAAGCCATAAACCTTGCAGAACTAAACTCAAACTTTGAGCTGAACCCACAAACCTGAGGCAGCCAACACAAACCTCAGTAGAACTAGTTGTACTTCCAGTGGCAAAACACTTCTAAACAAGGGCCATATTACATTTGCAACTCTTGGGGTTTAAAGCCTTGCCTATGTCCCATAGTAGCCCAAGACTGGAATTTACCAGGTCATGAGTAACTCAGAAAAAAGCTTGCAAACTCTGTGCCTAGCCCAGATGGAAAAACAAGCTACTGGCTTTGCTGCAGTACAAACTCCAGACCTTGTGCCAGCAATAGCCTCCTCCAGGATTACATTTGGCGTAAGAATGGCAATTAGAGTGGTGTGAATTGCACATACTTTCCAACGCAAAATAAGTACTACCGTGAACTGAAAGTTTGTTTATGTCTTCTGTTGTTCACTGAGACAATTCTCAGTGACTCTCGGGTCTACTGTCCAGTGTTGCCCTCTCAGGGGAAGTGACTCAAACGGGAAATAACCACCAAGGCCAAGAGAAACCAGAATCTTCTGAATGAAATTGGCTTTTATTTTCCTGGCCCCTTTTGACCTTGGTGGATATTTCTACATGGAAAGTTTTAAGTCTTAGCCTTCTGAAATATTTGGAAAGGTAAGGATCAGAGGTACAAACAGTAACATTGTCTGCATAGTTAAGACATTTCCCCGAGTAGAGGTGGACTATGATCTGACTGAGAGCAAAACAGAAGCATAACGAGAAAGCTGATGAGAATCTAAAGGGATATTAACAGTAATGATTTAAAGTAAGAAAAATACTTTACTGAAATCCTTAATGATAGAGCTATTCTCAAAATTAAAAATTCCATTTATTCCTTCATCAATCTCCCTGAATCTCTAACAACGTGGGTATAGGAATTGTCAGAAATCCCAATGAAAAGTACCTTAAATGCCTTAAGATGATTTGGGCTATGACTTTTATTGCAGGTCAACTATGTCAAAGAAATTATCTCCCTCGCACTCATTAAAATCAAATCGATAGGTAGTAACTGAGCATCAATTATTCACAAAATGCTGTGGGAGATATGACAGTCAAGGTCAATGCCCTCTCAGGACTTACACTCTGCTAAAGAGAAAAGATATAGACATGTAAAACATTAAATAACAAAGCTTCAAATAAAGGTTAAAAAATAGAAACCCATCACAAAGCAGTATGTGGTCAGTCAACATATGGTTCTACAGGCAATGTCTACTGGGGGAGGTTAAGAGGGGGGGAGCTTACATTAGAGCTGCAAGGGCAAAGGAATCTGGAATCTATTTTGTCACAGTGTGGCTAAAGTGCAGTGGGTAACTGGTGTGATGGGACGTGTCAGACCTCAGTTCCAGTACTTGCCTGGCATCAGACCTCGGTCATTAAACACTCTGAGCCTGCTCACCTTCCTCTGCAAAACGTGGATCGAACCTACCTCCAAGGTTGCACTGAGGTTAAAGTGAGAAATGTATATAAAGTTCTCAGCAGATAGTAGATGCTCAATAAATAGTAATACCTTTCCTCATTGTGGTTATTTAGTCTTCAATAAAAATTTTTCTGAGATTGTCATAATATTTTACTTTCCACAAACCCAAACATATATTTTATTTCAGACGTCTCCCGAAGCATTAGTTCTCTGTAAATATTCTGCTAATCATTTCATGGTGAGTTTTAGGTTCCCCAAAACAGGAAGAGTCCTGTTTAAATTTATCGACACACTCTTAAGCTGAGAGCAAAGTCACCGAGTGCTCCTGCTAGTTTAAGAGACATAAAGTTTTCCCTGACTTCTATCCGCTTAAAGAAAAAATCTTTCATATTTCAGAATTTTGAAAATCAGGTTGTTTTCGTAGGCGCTGGTCTTGCCACACGTTTGCTCTGACACATTAAATTGCCTTATGCAGCACCAACCCAATCAGATAGACCTGAGTGTTAACAAGACCAGGGTCCCCCCTCGGGCCTCCCGTTCGTGAGCTTTGCTCATTTCCATTGTGACACAGCATGTGGAGAAAGCCAACCATCTGTCTTAGAATTTCTTGCCCGTAATCACAAGAGAGACTGGGTAGGACAGTATGGATACAATTAACACAAATCTATCACCAATACCAGCCACTTGTTTGAGGACTCTCCCCCTGCTGATGGCTGGGCAGAGACTCAGAGCTGAAAACCAGAGAAGAAGAAAAAGGAAATAGTTCTCTATAAGCCAAAGTTTAAATACAAATGAAAAGTCCTGAAATGATGATGTGTTCAGCCAGTGCAGTCTTTCCGCTGTTCCCAAGACAGAACTGGAAGTTCCCAAAGACAGCACTGGCCCTCCACTCTGCTCTCTCCCTCCCCCAGCCTCCAGCTGACCTTGTGTGACTCCTCTTCCCCTTCAGTCCCAAGGTTACCTTTGCTCTTCTTCTTCTTCTTTTTTTTTTTTTTTTTTTTTGAGACAGAATGCCACCCTGTTGCCTGGGCTAGAGTGCCGTGGCATCAGCCTAGCTCACAGCAACCTCAAACTCCTGGGCTTAAACAATCCTCCTACCTCAGCCTCCCGGGTAGCTGGGAATACAGGCATGTGCCACCATGCCTGGCTAATTTTTTCTACATATTTTTAGTTGTCCAGCTAATTTCTTTCTAGTTTTTAGTAGAGATGAGATCTCGCTCTTGCTCAGGCTGGTCTCAAACTCTTGAGCTCAAATGATCCTCCCAACTGGGCCTCCCAGAGTGCTAGGGTTACAGGCGTGAGCCACCGCGCCGGCCTGCTCTTCTTTTTAATGCATATATCACTTAATGGGAAGAACTCATCTTTCTGGTTTCAAAATGTCGAAATTCATTTCATGCGGCCTAGCCCCCGTGCCTCAGTTCTGACACCCGTTGTCTATTCATGCTGCGGTTTCTGCAGACACCCTGTGGAAAGGAAATACGGCGTGTGACACCACCACGGCGATGAAGTTGGACAGCAGAGCCCTTGACCTCCCTCAGCCAGAAGACGCTGATGGGGCTGCCTGGGCTGCATCTCGGCGCTCCTGTCACTGCCCAGTCAGGTGGCGTTTCCAGTTTGGCCACCACGGACACCATGCGGAAGGTGACACTCCCCTGGGACACACTTTAAAAACTCCTGCCATCGCCACAGGACAGAGAGAAGCTACGTGATTCTTCCCTTCTATGATGCATATTTTTCACTTCTGACATAGGAATATGGCTTCTAACTGACATCTCCGAGGAAACGTGCCAGGAATGTCCTCTTTAATAAAACGTCGCTATGAACATAGCGCTTTGTTTTGCAGTTAATGGCGTCACCCCATGGAGGAAATCCACTCATGACACTAGAGAGGATGGAGCTTCAGGAAAGAACAGACGTGGGCTCAAGGTTAGAGGTAAAAAGCCGTAGACTTAGTGCCACAGAACTGGACACTTAAAAATGGTTAAAACAATAAATTTTGTGTTGTATGTATTTTACCACAATGTTTTAAAAAAATTTCAAGCCACAGAATCTGTAAGCATTTCCTGGATGAATAAGTCAATGTTGTGCAAGATGGCCAGTATTGCAGAGGGCTTATTGGAATAAAGCGAAGCCTTCCATAGAAACCATCTGGTTCTCCTCCAAGCCAGTTCTTGGAGGAAGAATACAGGCATAGCCTGAGACATCTCTACAATTAGTCACCGTGGTCTAGAGCAAGACATGGTTGTTGCTACACAGGTGGGCCTGGGCAGGAACGCCTAGAGACCCGGAAGTGATGGTGGACACTCTTCTTAGTCCTACCAGTCAGGGGTTTTCACCAGCCCATTTAGTGCAGAAGACCCAGAGAACAATGTTGGAACCACTATGGATTCTTCACGGTGCTCCAGTGCTTTGTGAATGGCCCTCTGGAGAAGAATCAATGAAAACAACAGATAATTCCTTCTAGAGACCCAAGCTCCTCATTCACTGAGTCCTGCTGTTGTTTCCAACAAGCAGTACAGATCCTAGAAGTTGGTCCTGCTGAATCAGAAAGGGTCCAAACAGGTGGATAATCTCTACCTGCCACTTGGCACATGGTACCATATGAAATGTTCAGGATTGGACATTGTT
The DNA here is from genome assembly GCF_020740605.2 of Lemur catta. Lineage (NCBI taxonomy): Eukaryota > Metazoa > Chordata > Mammalia > Primates > Lemuridae > Lemur > Lemur catta. The sequence goes on along the minus strand of NC_059150.1, from coordinate 20,780,303 downwards.
TAGCAAATTTGGCATTCCAGGGGCCAATGGCCAGGTCAGCCACTGTAAGGGGGAATTTTGTTGTTGAACACATGCACAGCCTCAGCCCCTGACCCCTTCCTTGTCCACAAAACACTGGGCAAGCACTGGGGTGGCTGGGGAGGAGGCTGAGTGGCATCCACAGGACAATTCAGCAGGTGCCCCTTCCCTTGAGAGTCTCCTCTGGATTCGGTGCTCTGTGGTCTGCAGGCATGTGGGACACGCCCTGGGGGCCACTCCAAGAGTATCATCCCCTTGATGTTCCAAACCTCCTTCCCATCAATCCTCAGGTCTTCTCTCCTTCCAGGCAAAATGGACCACAAGATGCACTTCTCGAAGTGCTAGGAGGATTTCCCTTCTCCTCTGATTTCCAGGGCAGATGCCTTTGTTGGCACCTCATCAATCCATGTCCACCTGGTGTCAACAGAGCCCTCTGTAACCCTGAACCTAAACAAAGCAAACACCCAATGAAGCCACAGGTATGAGTGCCACAAGCATAATGGCAAAAACAATGGAAGGAAATGAATGTCTAGAAATAGGGGTTGGTTAAATAAAGTATGGCATATTGAAATAATACACACCCATTTTAAATGATGCTGTGAATACCCAATGAGATGAAGGATTTTGTTGCTATATGGTTAGATGGAAACAGACATGTTAGGAAACAGTGATTATCATTAAGATATAAAATTATGAAATATTACTTTTCATCCTTCAGCTTATTTGTTCATTTTAATTTGTTTACTATGAACATTTATTAGTTTTGTAACATATTATTAAAATAAAATCTTTTGGTAGACACTACCAACCTTCCTCACAACTGTGTTTTGAGTATCACTGCAGGGTTGTGCTAAGGTCAGCGAAGTGATTTGAATCCTGTTTCTTGCTGCAGGGAATATTTTAAGCAGGGAGGGAAAGTCATTTGTGCAGAAAATTGCTTGGAGTTATTTTTGAAGAGATTCAAGGCATCCAGAAGGGACTTTCTAAATTTCTGAACAACAAATCCTGTTCTTAATAAAATGTGAAATTCTAGTTAGCAAAGAAGTTTTTGGTCAGATACAGCTGATGTTTATCTTTAGATCTACATCCTTTTCGACGATCAATATGTATGGTATATTTACATGTACGGTATTAAGATTTAGGAAATACACGTTCTTATTTGAATGCTATATGTTTGCATTTATAAGATGATATTTGTTTCAAAGTTCAACTCTAACACTGTGTCTCTAGAGAAAATACCAGGTACTCTGCATTAATTAACTTTATGATAGTGCTCAAGATGTGTTAGGGAATTATCTAAATAAAAATATGCAATGGGCTTTCCTTGGCTAGAATCCCCATAAAGACAGAGACTGGGCTTGGTACTCCTGTGTAATGGTATTATTTGCAATTCTTTTATTTGTGTCCAATTCAGGAGGCCTCTCCAACAAGTTGCCTGCCAATAAGTAAGTCCACATAAATGTGTGTACAAAGTTCCTCTTTGTCGTTTGAGCCAGAGACTGAAAGGAGTATGGTATAGATTCTAAAAAGATTATCTTCAAAAGTGGCATTTTTTGTGTCTGTCCCACATTCTTAATTATCTTCCACAGATATACATTTCTTTGGGGAAAGTTTTGAGGCTATTTTAAAGAATGGCAACATCACAGGGCATGATATAAAGTTGAGTCAAGGTACATGTTTTCCTCCATGTTGTTAATGGCTGTTTCTCTCCACCCGTGAGCCCACACGCTGAGGCTGCTTGTGACCACGCCCCATCTAGGGGCCATACAGCCATGACTGGTTATTCCATCTCCATGCCTAGAAAGAGAAAAAAATGATTACCTTTCGAAGAAAATGAAGTTTTTTTTTAATGAAATGGCATAAAAACAATTACCTAGACCATTTTTTCCCTATAATATCCAAATATTATATTTGATCCAGAATAAAGTGTGATGCATATTTTTTATTTTACTACGAAGCTCTCTCTGTTTCCATTCATCCATACAAAACCAACCTGATTCTTCCCTCTCTCAGCATCTTCTATTTCCTTCATGTGTAGAACTCTCATCGATGATAGAAACTAGCCTACGGGTAACTTTGGGAAGGTCTCCTGCCTCAGGTCCCAGTGGTCTGAAATTATATCCTTAGAAATTTGTTTTAGGATCTTAATTTTTTTTTCCAGCTTCCAACAATCTCATGAGATGAGTGCAAACCCTACCAATGGTCTGAAATTATATCCTTAGAAATTTGTTTTGGGAGCTTACTTTTTTTTTCCAGTTTCCAACAACCTCAAGACAGGAGTGCAAACCCTAGAAGCTGCTAGCACCCTGCAGGTGTGCAGACGGGCTGCAGTGTTGGGGGTGGGGTATTCCAGGTGAAGGAAGGAGAACGGGAGTGGGCAGCGGCAGAAATCTTACTGGAGGACAAATTTAATCTGACTTCAAAAGCAAAAGCATTTCTACAAGCTACTCAGTTTATTTGACTTCTGTTGAAGTCTCCTTTATATTCACTTTTAAGCCAAAACGATGACAAATAAAAATACCAGAGTTATTAACTACACTACACTAGAGTCAGTAGTAAGCAAAAAAAAAAAAAAAAAAGGCAGGGGTGGGGAGGGAGAAAGGCAAATACACTAGTGGGGAGTGGAGGGCAGAAACGTGTTGTGTTTCACCGCACTATGGCCAGGGTGCTTTGTTTTGTTTGTTTTCCACACTTCCTTCCCCAATTGCACCACACGCCTTCCACCTAAAGCAAACATTTCTGATCTTTGCAGCGCTGAAAAGGTCAAAAGAAGGGTGTCAAAGGTGCAACCATCAAACAATGGAGCAATCACCACAGCCCTGTGCTGCACCAGAGAGCCTCACATTTGGGAAGAAGGTACCTCCGGGAAGAATGACAGCTCCATCCCTCTTCCTGTGAGCCCTTGGACGCTGGCCCTGTGCAAAGCTGTGAGGGAGGGGACCTGACGTTCTGACCCATCTGTCCCCTCACTGCCGCTTCCCTGCCATCCTTCCCCGGAATCCACACCCCACCTTCTCAGTCCATCCGCAGCATCCCGGTGACCTGGTACATTCTCATTTTATCAGGAGATTGTTGAAGACTAAAGGCAGCTTCCAGACTCCCATATGGATTGCTAGTGATATAATTTCAGACCTGTGGGCAAAGATATTTAAGCCAGAAAACCCTCTTGAGAGAGGCTTCCAAGTTCCTAGAGCTCTCGTTCCTCTACTGACGCTCAAAACCCGGGACCCTAAGTGATCTGGCAGCGGGGGGCTCTTCCTGTGACTCAGACTTCACCAGACAGCACCTTCAGTGGGGACCTTCTGCTTCAGACACCTAGGGACCATTCTACCTGTATTCTCAGTCTGCGAGGGCTGCCATAACAAAATACTTTAGTACTAGCATCTACAGTATGGAAGAGATGCTCCAAAAACGAGAAACCTGTTAGAGTTATGCCTGCTGGGGTTAGCTCAAGAAGGATGGCCACGAACAAGGAAAGAAACCATCCTGACCAGGAAACTGGCATGATACTACCCGCAGGAAGCTGAGGGGTCTCCTGCATTGTCACCGTGTGGGGCAGGAAGGGGAGCACCGTTCAGGTGGGTGCATCAGGGACTTTGAACAGCAGCCCGTGAGTGAGACAGGCTGGGATCACCCAGGCTTGAAAACTCAACAGCATAAGGAATCTGGGGCTCTCCCAGAACCAGGAAGGACATACAGTATTATTTTAGGGCCGTTTCTCATCTGCCGCCGCCAAGCCATTCTTTCACCTTTGGTTTACTTTCAGTAACAATAACAACAGTAACTACCACACACTGAACTCACGCTGCACAGCAGGCATTGGGTTAATTGCTTTGTGTATATTATCCCATTAATCCTCATACCATCTTTATTTTATATAGGAAAGAAGTGAAGCCCAGAGAAGTTAGATTAATTATTCAGGGTCACACAGCTAGTGAGAGGAAGAACTGGTATTTGAACCGAGAACTCTGACTACGGAGTACTCGGCCACTTCTCTGCATCAGTCTGTCTTCAGGAAGCAACATGGTTTGGCTAGAACAACCTGGTAAGAAAAAGAAGTTTTAGCCTCACAAAGCCTAGTGTTCAAATCCCAGCCCTGTGACCAAGGACAACTTAATCTTTCTGTTCTCTTTTGCCTCCTATTCAAACATGGGGGTAATATACAAAAAGTTTAATGAAAATAACTCATAAATAATATGTCATTGCTATTATTTTTTTCTCCTAGCTCTGTTCTATGATTGAATTTGTAACAATATAGACCAATAAGATTGCATTGAAACATAAAGTAATGCCTTGCATTGAAAATTTACGTTAATCAGTACTAATTTTTTTCCTTTTTTTTTCGTTTTTTCTTTTTTATATGCACCTACCATTGACTTCAGAATATCAGTACTAATTTAAAGTTATCCTTTTCAGCTCATTTTTCAGCAAAGGTGAGATTTAGATGGACCCTTTTCACCTCTTTTTAAAAATCACAACTGATTGCTTATTAACGTTGCGTTTTCATTATCCCTACAGCACCTCAATCCCTTAGGAAGGCTCAATGAATAATTTAAAATGCATGCCTAATTTATTATACATGCTTACAGCAACTATTTCCATGGACTGATCCTTGTTAAAGTTCTCAGAGGCCTTGAGGGCACAGGTGGCTCCATTAAAAATGTATTTCTCAGTTTTCTTGAGGGATTTTTTTTTTTTTCAAAGCACTGGCGTGGGCACATTCATAGTTAATTGACAGTAGCCTACATGCTACTCTGGTCACCATATTTGAAGAAACATTGCTTTTGTTGATGTGAAAATTAGTTATATGTCAATACTTTCCATTTCCTGATTTTAGAATTTTAATGAAAGCGGATGACATAAGACGATGTGACGGATTCAACTCTTTTCTGGGAAAGAGTGACAGGGGAGAACCGGGATCGGGAAAGAGGTGGAGAGCGGGGCATGTGTGCTTTCGAGTAGGGCCTTTGCAAGCAGAGCATGGCTGGATACAGCAGGGAGGCCAGGAGCTTTGTACTCTGAATGGGGTAATGAGGAAGAGGTGGAGCGCTTTTCTCTGGCTGTGACCTGCATTCTGAGGCCCCAATGCATCCTCGATTAGGTATCCGCCACATACCTGGAACGGAACTAAAGCCAGAACATAGAATATTTTTCTGCTGAACCTAGTTCCGTATTCTATCAAACGGTTTATGTTTCATTAACATTTAGCTTGAGTTCGTATCTAAATTGGGCCCTTATAAATGCTTCGTATGTATAGAGTCAATAGAGTTATCCATTTTGTAGTGATGTGCAAAACATTAATAGAACCAAGGATACATCAGTTCCAATTAACATGGTCTGGGAGGCATTGGTTCTACTTGGATTAGTGTAGATTTATATTTTTGTAGAATGTACCTGTGGTTAAAGGTCTTCCTTACTTGGTGGTGGTGTGCCACCCAAACTATTAGGGGTCTACTCACCCTTGGGAAAAATCTCTCTTTCCCTGGGTGAGAAACTTAGGGAAGCTCTACACAACTAGTCAATATGGTTTTCACTCTACTTGTCAGACAGATGGACCAGACTTAGGGTTGGTTCTAGAATTTTCTATCAAAATAATTGTGGGGGTTTTTTTCCCCCAAAATATATTAAATGACTTCTATTAAGTTAATATGAACAAAGGCCCAGGATTAAGGACAAAGAATTAGGTGATCTATTTGTGAATATTCCCTAGGGGGAGAAATCATGTGTATTTTTACTTAGGCTTTATTTAATGCAGAGTATTAAAAGCAGCTATCGAGGGCAACGATGCTGATTTCACTTATCATTATATCTCCAACACCTAGCATAGGGCCTATGAACACAGTAAGAGACTAAAAAGTATTTGTTAAACAGGGAAAAGATACGTGCTTAAAAGTAAGCAGATTCCAACATCCTGATACACTTTGTATAACATATTCAATTAGAAAATAAATGTATTCTTTTCCTTCAAAGCATAAACTCTGCATAAGATATGCTTGCTGTGAGGTCAGTCTTCTCTCATGGGAGAGAAGCAATTAGCTTTGAAACAGACTTTTTTGGATGCAGATCACAAGAAAGAACACCATCCTTGGGAATGGCCAGTTTACCCTTGCAAATTCCTTGATGGTGAATTTCATTAGCCATTTTAAGAATAAGACCCAGGAATTTCAGCAGCTGTAACCCATTTTATAGATGAAGAGTGAAAAGCCAAAGGTAATAATGACAGCTGACATTACCTGAGCATTTACTCGTATGTGTGATGCTTGTGGCTCTAAGGTAAATCCGTAAGTGTATTGTTATCCTCACAGCTATCCTGTGAGGTGGGTTCAGTTTAAGCCCAATGTTATACTGGAGGAAAATGAGGCTCAAAGAGATTAAGTGTGGCTGGGCATGGTGGCTCACACCTATAATCCTAGCACACTGGGAGGCCAAGGTGGGAGGATCACTTGAGGCCTGGATTTCGAGACCAGCCTGAGCAAGAGCAAGACCGCATCTCTACTAAAAATAGAAAGATTAGCTGGGCATGGTAGCACACACCTGTAGTCCCAGCTACTCAGGAGGCTGAAGCAGGAGGATTGCTTGAGCTCAGGAGTTTGAGATTGCAGTGAGCTATGAGGACGCCATTGCGCTCTAGCTTGGGTGAGAGAGTGAGACTCTGCCTCTAAAAAAAAAAAAAAAAAAGAGGTTAAGTGACTTGTCAAATGTTCCATGGCTTCCTAGTGGTGAAGACGGGATTTGAACCAAGATCTGTCTGGCTCCAGAGTCCAGCTGCTTATCCACTGTCCTTTATTGCCTCTGTTCTTCTGTCTTCTGAAATCCATAAAGGCTTCAGTGAAGTCCATTCCTGGACATGGTACTTCAATGAAACAGGGTCTTCCAAGACTGCAAAGCAAAAATTCTTTTAAAAATAAAAACAATAATGAAAACGAATTAAAAGGAATTCTTTGTAGCAGTTGTCGGTGTACATGCACTGTGCCGTGCTCACCCTTACGGCAAAGTCCTGGTTCTAAGCCTATGTGCCTGGGCCTCTTGGGCTGCCTACCCAGTTTCATTTCAAGCTGCTCATCAACAAGCCTCCAATTTAAATCAGGCTGGACTCCTTAAAATTCCTACTACAACTTTTATGTATTCCTGTTTCTATTCCCTTCCAGAAGCTGTTCTCCCCATTGGAAATGCCCTACGGTAAGTTAAATATGGCCACAAATTCTTTGAAGCTCTTCCCATCGAAAGGTGGAATCTATTTCCCCACCCCCTTGGATCTGAGCTGACTTTGTGACTTGCTTGGAGCCACAGGATGGGGCAGAAGTGACACCACATGACTTCCAAGTCTTGGCTTCCAAAGGCCTTGTAGCTTCCACTTTCACCTTTGAACCCTGCTGTCTGTGAATAAGTCCTTCGGTGAGGACGAGAGGGGCCACGTGGAGAAAGAAGCCCGGGCATCCAGCATCACAGGACCCAGGCCCCAGCCTGGGAGCAAGGCCATCCACCCACCAACAACTGCAAACAGATGCAGAGCAGAGATGAGCCATCCTAGCTGAACTCTGCCCAAATTGTCACTCCAAAGACTAGTGACCAATAAATGGCTGTTGTTTTAAGCCCTTAAGTTTTGGGGTGGTTTATAAAGCTGTAGTAGATCACTTAACACACCATTTTATTCCTTTTTTCCTAATACGTCCACCACCTCTTTGGAAACTGAGCTCCAAAGTCACTCCTCCTGATACAAATTTTGTCCACAAAGCCAGCGTCACTCAGGGCTAAGTAGACGGCCCTGTCTAATGTGATTCTAAGCACGCCAAGACCCCACTGTTTCTTAAATACCTTCCCCATCCACTGGCTGATGCCTGGAATCTCAGCATTAAAGTTTAATTACTTGCATAAGAGCATAAATGCCTATTAAATTCTAAGAGTCCCTGGAAGGGATAGCAAGTGTGTGCTTTTGATTTTGCTCTTCTTGTAAAAGCATACCGAAATAAAAAGTGACACTAACATAAGGTTACTTTCCCAAAGAGAAAAAAAAAAGTTGTTTAATGATTTGGATCAACTTGAATATAAGCCTTTAGGGAGACAGATGAAATAGTTGTGTATCTAATTTCAATGTTTAATCAATTAATTTAATTAAGCATACATACTTAAAATCACATTATACAAAATAACATATCAATTTAGAAATATTTCTTGTTTTCCACTCTTCCATTTCATGAAAGTATCTGATTCAAAGTTGCCATCTGTGTCTCTACTGGCAAGTGTCCTCTGTTTCACTAGGGACATTTTTTTGACCATTTAACAGTTTTCCAGACATCATCTTCTCTTCCATCTAATTTATATTTTTTTAACCATGATGCTGCCATTGGAATTCTTATCCCAAGCCACAAGTACCACTCACAAAACACTAAGTTTTTGTTCTTACTCATCCTAGAAGTGTATATTCATGATTGTCACAGCGTGGTCACTTACAGTACTGCTTTGTGAAAGGACCTTCAGAAAGCTGGTTAACAATGACATCTACAGCTTGAAATTTGGGGGCCTTTTTCCAAAGAAAAGATTCATTAAATTCATATGAAATTTCTTTGCTCCTTTTTTTTAAGCAGCTGACTGTAATTATATAAAAGTTTATGATTTCTTGAGGTCAATTCAGGTTAATGTGCCTTCCCCAAATAGCACTTGGTGTTTCAAAGTCAGAGAGCATTCCATAATGCAAAGAACGTTAAAAGGACTGGAATGTAAAGCAACTCCCTCTTTTCTGAGAGATATTTTTGGGGAGAAAACCAAACGCCCTTATCTGACTTATATATATTAATACATGTTCATGCTACAACGTGGTTTGGCAGTGACATAGTTGCCCTTTGAAGTAAACAAGTTGGCAGTCTTGCAAAATATGTATGTGTCAATTCTAGAAACTTCAGACAATACAGAAAATTGGAAAGGTAAAAATAAAAATTATCCATAATGCTCCCAATCAGACTTCATAATTTCAACAGTTTGGTTCCTTTCCTTCCAGATCTTCTTCCTATGTATTATCACATATGACGCTAAACTCAACCAGCTGTTTCTACCTAATACTATAACTTAAGCATTTCCCTTATTAGAAACTCTTTGTATACAGATATGCCATCATGCACTCGTCCTCCCTCCTATGGCTGTGGCTTTAGATGGTCTGTGAAAACAGCAATATCTCAAGCGGACACCAGCCCCTTGCACCTTAGCGTGAAAAGTTTTAGATTTCTTTTTTCCTTTTTACTCTATTGAGCATCTACCCAAGTAAAATATACCAAACGTGAATAAAGGGAAGTCCCTGCCCTCAAAAGAGACAGAGCCATAAACAATTAATTGCATGACATATGATAAAAGCTTGAATAGAGGTATGGTCATGCACCACCCAACAATATGTTGGACCACATGTACAACGGTGGTCACATAAGATTATAATACCATAATTTTATTGTATCTTTTCTATGTTTAGGGACATGACTACTTACCACTGTGTTATAATTGCCTACTGAACTGTATTCAGTACATAACATGCTGTACAGGTTTGCAGCCTGGGAGCACCAGGCTACGCCATGTAGCCTAGGTGTGCAGCAGGCTACACCATCTAGGTTTGTGTAAGGACACCCTATGATGTTCGCACAAGGGTGAAATCACCTAAGGATGCGTTTCTCAGGACACATCCCTGTCACTGCATGAAGCATGACTGCAATTATGCAAAATGCTACGGCAGCAAAATAGAAAGAAGGCTGATCAGTTGGTCGGAGGAAATTTCATGAAGGAGTCGACATTTGAGAATTTGGGGACTTTTTGTTTGTTTGTTAATTGCTTGTTTTTAGGCTACTAAGACTTAATTTTGAAAAGATTTGCAAAATCAGAAGAAACGTTTAAGCATATGTCCCCATTTAAATTCCCAGAACAATGACATCTCTGCTGTGTGGAACCCAGCCTGGCCACACCTTTGTTACACAACAACTGAAGTTTTCCTGAACTAGGGACTTTTCCCTGAGAGCAGGTTGGGATGGGGGGAATAAGAGCACGGGGGCACCTGGGCCTAAAGGGTGGGACGGGAGAGACGCCGGGACAAGTGCAGGCATGAAAGGCCAGAACAAGCCTGGCCTCTTCCTTGTCTTGCTGAGCCCAGCCCTGCCACTCCCACACTCATCGGTGCCTCCTTGCTTTTGTATTTCCATGCCCCACACACACCACGGTGATGGGTGATGTCTACTGCCTGTGCTCTCTAGTTCTTTAAAATATGCATGTTTCATCTCCCTCCAAAAAGTTCCTGGAGTTTAGTAGAGACAGCAATAATGCAGCTGTATTGAGCCCGTGCCCTGGGTTCGAGGCCCAACTCCACTACTGCCTATGGGCTCTGTGGGACCCTGGGTCATGCCCAGCCTCCTCTGTGCTCTCCTTTCTGCCCAAGCAACCTTACTATCCCTCTCTCTCGGTTTGTAGACACGGCCACAGGCAGGTGACAGGTGTGCCCCTTCTGGCTACACTAACTCTCCAGATTCTCCACCACAGCCCTGTTTCTTGCTTTTACGTTTGCCCATGTTCCCTTTAAAAAGCAACTTTAAGACCATCAATTCAATTCCGAATGAATAGCTAAAAGAATTTATCATGAGTTATTCACTTCCTGCCAACTAGCCTCGAGGACTCTATGATCTTTTACCAAACACAAATATCCCTATAGAAATTATTTTCAGACATCAGACTGGCAGAAGTAATAGAGTATGGGAAGGTAGAATTAAAAGAACAGTGAAAACAATTGGTGCAACTTAAAACAGAGACTTCTCTTTTCTGCTCAAGGCACAGCAGCTTCTTGGATTGCATTAAGCATCCAAGTCTCGTGTTTTAAGTTCCTCCTACAGCATCATGAAAGCTTATGTATATTTCCACATGCTTCTCCTAAATGACTTGAGCTTAGCTGTTCATCAGAATTATCCACTAGTTGCCTGTTTTAGAGTGACTTGGCAGGTGACATCTGCTGATTTGTGACGTTAGCAAGACAACACACGTCTGGTTCTGAAACAAGGACACAGTCTGTGGGAAGCATCCCCCAAATATTTTGAAACCTTCTTATATCCATGTGAAAACACGTGGCCTGGAAAAAAAAAATGAATTGAATCTATCTGAAAGTCATTTGCTGACATTTCCAATCTCCTAATTCAGAGGGACCCGTTCAGAAAAGATACTTCCTAGTACATCACAGGATTTATAGAACATAATGTTACCCCTGGGGGAAAAATACCCAAATATAATGAAATTCAGATAATTCATTCAGCCACTTCTTGCTTTCTCTCACTGTAATGGAGAAAAGGATGAGATTAGTATTTTAACAGTAATGGCTAACATTTATTGAGCACTTACTATATCAAGGATTATACTAGGTGCTTTTCAGATTTAGCTCATTTAATCCCAATAACCCTACTAAGTGCTGTTGTTATCCCCATTTTATAGATGAGAAAACTGAAGTTTAGCTATATAGCCAGAGTTGTTGTCCAGTTTAGTTATATAGCCAAGGTCAGAGAACTAGAAAGTGGCAGAGAGAGAATACAAACACGGCATGAGTGAAATGCCAAAGCTCAACCTCTGAGTCACGGCACTGGAAGAAACTGGTAGCATGAAAAACTTTAAATATATTTGGAGTGGGATGATGTTTATGTGCAATTTGTCCTTGAAAAGAATGAACTGGGAACTTCCTGGTGACACCCAGGGCCTCCTAAATGAAGAACGACTTTTTATCTTGTCACCACAGGCCTGTCATGTGGGAGACAAGAAATGACCTTCCTGGCATCAGGGGAAAGTGTTCACTTCAACAATGGTCAGAGACACTTGAAAACTAACCAAATGAGGAAAGAAACAGTTAAGTATTGGTTTAACCACATAAGAGTGATACTAATGAGTCCTTTTTGTGTGCTGTTTACATTTATTGTGCAATATGATATCGGATTGCACAGGTTTTGTATACTTAGATGGTCTTGTTTCGTAGCACTGAGTTCTTCCCACTGGACCTCTCATACCACATTTGAGACGGTTACAGAGAAGGCCTTGTCCAGTCCTTAGGCAATACCTCCACGTCGTCACACGTAAGTATCCAGCGTCTGGATATAACTAAACTGATTTCACCATCAGAACAGCCAAGCCATCCTCAACGAGGAAATACATTAACTGAAATTAACTGAAAGCCATACTTCGTGGGATTTTGAAAGGTTGAGCAGGGAGAACCAAGAGCTAAAATCCCAGGGCTTGATACTGGCCTCAAGGTGGCAATTAGAGAGAATAATATTTGATGTTCAACAGGTGTCAATTAGAGATAATAACAGAGACCTTCACCAAGTGTACAAGAACAAATGTAAGTGCTCAGTTACCTTTGGGAAACTCTAATGCCCAAGACTTGCTTTATTAACAGGGAGGCAAAAGTAGGTCATAGGATCCCAGCTTGGAAGGAAGGCTGGACTCGAGGGCAGTTGGGCTGAGCACCGGGGCCTACTGGGAAGGAGAAGCTTCGCGGGGCAGGAGGGCAGACAGACAGGGCACCTCCCAAGAGCCTGTATGGGCATCTTCATAAAGCTGTCATTCGTGTTTAGAAGAGTATTCATTATGCTTATTTGAGATTTATTAAGAAGAAGAATGTTGTCCATGGACCAACTTCTAATGGCTAACTAGCTGGCAAACAAGCCAAGAGTTGTGCATTCAATTCTCACATGTATCACTAACTCACTGTTAGTTCCTGGGAAAGCTATTTGATTTCTGCCACTTCAGTGGTATCCGTCAATGAAACGCAGGAAAGACTATGGCCTCAGCCTGCATCTTAGGAATATAAGGACCACGCAAGAGGGCCAAGGCCTATCAGGAGAGCCACCACTCAAGCACCACTGAACCCCACGGAGGCCATGATGAGAAACTCTGCTCTGTCCCCACAACTGCCCGTGGAGGAGGGGAAAGGAGCTGGTTGTGAAATCCATGCAATAATCCAAAAAGTAACCAAAGTAAGAAAAGTGGATACGAATACTAAATGGCCTGAGGTATCAAAGGAATTCGAGACAAATGATGAAAACTAAAAGACAAAGCAAATATAAGACATAGATGGGAGCACAGTACAACATCCCAATAATAAAGAAGAAAATATCCCCCTTGCTAGTATATGATGAGGATATCGTGTCATGGAGAAGTTGCCGAGAACCACAACCTAAAACGCTATGGTTGTGGAATACAGTCTGGCAATCCAAAGACATAAATAAAAATAACAGTCAATTAAAATTGGGAAGGAAGGTTTAAAAAGGGGGATAGGGAGGATTAAAGTCAAAGACAATGTTAAGGGAATCTTAGAAGCTTATTTCAAAAACTAAAAAATGTAGAATTAAATGAGTAACAGAAAGTAAAATAGTCATCAATATGCAGGATGTCTCTCTGGCATCTTTCTCTCTAACTATTATTTCCTCCTTCTTAAATAAATGAAATCAAGTTATTACCCATTTCAGACTCTTCTGACTTTTAAAAATTGCCTTACAGAGTTATGAAGACAATACTCGGTTTTTGGTGTTTTGTCTGGTTCTTTGTTTTGTTTTGTTTTGTTTTGTTTTTGAGATCACCCAGACTGGAGTTTAGTGGCACGATCACAGCTCACTGTAGCCTCAAACTCCTGGGCTCAAGCAATCCTCCCACCTCAGCCTCCAGACTATTTGCAAATGTCAGTGGGATAACTGAAGGGTGGTGGCTCATGAGGAGACAAAGAAAATGACAGCTCAAGAATAAGAATGTGCCTGTGTTTCGCCAATGCTGCCCAGGACGCGAGGCTCTGGGACTCATCCCCGTCTGGAGTTTACACCATTGCCTTAGGGGTTCACTTGGAGAGGAATCAATGAAATGGGTTTGTTTTGATGTGTAAAATTGAGTACAAGATCTTGGACCCACTGTAAGGGGACAAAAATGCAGTAACCTTGCATCTCCCGATGCCGTGTCCTAACTGTCCCTGTGTGACACTACCACTGTACCTTCCAGGTGTCACCATGTAGCCATGCCTAGCCAGGCCCTATGACAGACCCCAAATGGGTCAGTAATTTCTCCTATTCCTGAGTGGTGCTCTTCAATTGTGATTTAGGAGAAACCAGTAAATTATATTTTTTTAAATTATACTCTAAGCAAACTAATAAAACAGTTTTATTAAACAATGAGCTGTATATATCTCAATTAATTACTGATGTACCATACAGATAGCATTTTAGTATTAACCACCAATCTCTCTGGCCCCAGGTGGCTAAGTCGACACCTCAGATCTCTATCTGTCCTCGGGGTCTTTATGTCTTTATCTGTTGTCTGATTCTGGGCATTTTCACATGTATAGTCACATGCAAGACACACATATGTCCATCTACAGATATCTTCCAGATAACTTCTGACTTTACTTAATGGCCAGTCATTAAGTTATAAGGGTTTACTACCCTAACTGAAAACATTCTTAAACTGTCCCTACTATCCTCTGTTTCCCAATGTTGGTCTGTAGAACCCACAGAAAAAACTCCCAGGGAGTAAGTTCGAAACACAGATTCCTGGGGCCCATGTCCAAAGATGCGGAGTCAGAAGTAATCCGGAATCTATATGTTAAACATATATAATAGAAAGTGTTAAGGCCTAAAAATCTGTATTTTTAACCTATTTCCCACAAAGTAAAAAAATGGATGAGGGGACATGCAACATGGAGTCACTGTTGCAAGTACAAAGTGCCAGAGCTCAAACACCAACTCTCACTTTTACTCCCTGTGCACTCGGGCAAGTGACTTCCTCTCTCTCTCGCTTAAATGCCCACCTGGAGCCCGGGGGGTCGTGGTAGGCACGGCACTGTCGTGAGGATTGAAACAGTGATTCTGAAACAGTGTTAATATCTTGAAAGAATATTAATGATCACTCAAAAAACCTTCATTACTTCTTGCTTTATACACTTCCATATATTGTTTTGAGGGTTTTCTTCCCCCTAAATAAGCATTTAACTATTTTTGTCATTTTTGAAAATCTTACGCCTCTGGGGGGGATTGTGATGCCAGGGGGACTTGCCCGCTGGGCCGCCTGGGTACTGGCAGTCCCCCCGCCCCGGCCCCCCGTGCCCTAGGCGAGCTCCCACGCTCGAAGGCAGCCCTTCCTCTTGGACTCCACTCCTTCGGGGGTGGCCTCATGCCTCCTGGAAAATGAGTTAAGGCCACCCTGGCTGCTGGGCCACAGGCCACTTCACTCTCCCTGCCTCTTCCCCATGACACCACTGACCAGCCTGTTCCCGGGCTCTCACCCTGCCCCACCCCGCCCGCCCCATTTTGCTGCATTGCAGAATCCTGTACCTTTCCTTTATGGTCCTTAACACGAGTTCTAATTCTGTATGAGTTTACTAAACTGATGGGGGCTAAACCCTATCTAGCTTTTTCTAGACATCATTGTCTTTTAGCTCCTGGTACTCTTCTTGGCACAAAGATGGCACTCAGTAAAACATTTGAAACGGATGGAGGACTAAATGGCTACCCCCACCTCCCCCCCCCCACTCCACATTGCCTGAGTCCAGGCAACCACCTGTGGTCAGGTGCAGCCTGTACAACAGGAGGGTTTGCCGACTCTCGGGCTCGGTGCAGAGGAGACATTCACTCGTGGGTACAAAGCAGCCTCGTCTCTGGGCTGGTTCCTGCGCTGCCACTCTGTAATTGTCCCTCCCATGGCTGCAGGCACAGGAATGAAATCAGGACGCTTCAAAAGGAACCCACTCTGTTCAACTGCTGCCATTCCATCAGAAACATCGTGGAGAATTTTAAACCCTTTCTGTCCTTCCCACCCATGCCCAGCCAAGACAGAGCCACACCTGAGAGGCCAGGGGATGAGCTCTACAGCTCATCCCTGGTGACAGGTCGTCTTCAAAGCTGTGAAGTGACTTGTGATGCCTGATTACCAGGTAAAATAAAATGGCGATAGGTTCAAATTGTTTTTAAAAAGGCTGTTGTGATTTGTGGATTAGCCAATATGTTTTTTCAAACCAAATAACCCACATATATTAGATAGTTTTGAACTTCTTGGATGAGAAGTACTAAAACAAATATTACCTTTCATGCTAATGTTGCAGTGAAAGTGAATTATGCTCCAAACCCCAATCTATCAAAATATAGATATTTTACCAAGTTCCTGTGCTAGATCTTCGGCTCATTTATTTTCATCCTCGAGAAACATTGATTTACATTATTTAGTAGATGTAGAGGGCTGGCAGGAATTTGTTCTGACTTTGCCACCTAGGATATGTTCTTCCTCACCTGCTAAATGCTGTGTTTCAATATTGTGATTTCATTTTTAAGTGTCTCTATTTGGGCCTCCGATTCCTACATAATTCCTCAGCATGAAGAAAAAAGGACAATTTAAATGTGTGCTTGCTGACAAGTTAATCTTCTGATCCTGAGAATTGTGTTTACTTCTCTTTCATCCACCCTTATTAAGTACACCTCTAGGAAGTGACTTCATGCAATTTGCAACACACCACACCCTGTAAAGCAAAGGCTTCCGTGGGGCCAGTGACTAAAACCCTGGGCTGGTTTGCATAATGCTACCGGAGCCCTTATATTAAAAGACAGGCATCTGTCACTGCCTCTTACTCTCCCAGTTCCTAGAGCCACAAAGCATGACCTACATGTCTCAGACTTCTATCTGCAAGCAGGAAGAGCCATTGCCACCGGATTTACTACATTTGTTAATGTCATTGCAAACTGTCGCAATCTTTTGCTTCTCCACTTACAAAAGACTCTCACCACCACCCCCGCGGGCTGTGCAGGACGGGAACAAACACACGGACGACTCCATCCCCCGTTGTTTCTACACCTGCGGAGCTCATCTTAGCAAAGCTTCTTCAAAGTCATCTTTTCCCAGTCTCATTCCTCCTTTTCTCCAATATTAACGAGTTGTCTTTAGTCTGAGAGAATTCTCTCTCCCAAAACTTTGAAGTTATTTGCTCACTCAAAAAAAATTTTTTTTTAAAGCTGGCAGAACAAGGATGTTAACCTGGATTAAGAACATAGTTAAGCAAATTCAGATAATATAATTTTTCATTTCTTCAATCCAACTTTTAGCTACAAAAAATATAACACAGAAATTATATATGGGGGCGGTGAAAAACAAAAAAAAAAAGAAAAAAGAAAAAAAAAAGAAATTATATAAGGAAGGACAGACAAAAAGAACGAAAATTATACTGAGTTGTTGGCCAGGACCCCAGGATTTTCTGTTTTGTTCCATTAACACTCGCAGCTCCTTCTCGAAGATCCTTATTACTCCTCATCTGACGCTTTTTTTAACATTTTTTTAAAAACAGCTGAGGCTGTTAAATCGAGGCATAATTTCCATACCATAAGCTTCACTTGTTTTAACTGTTTAACAACTCAGTGATTTTTAGTAAATTTATGGAGTCGCACAACCGCACTACAATCCAGTCTTAGTACAGTTCCAGAAAGGTCTCCTGTGCAAGCTTCCTTGACTTCTTCACAGGGAGCTGAGTCTTTGGACCACTTTTCTTATGCTCATTCCCAAGATGCTTTCATCCGATCTCCACATTTTAAATGCCAGGTATATTTTAATGACTTCCAAATCTATATCCCTACCCTGAACCTCTCCCCTAAACCCCAGACTCATCTCCTCTCAGATGGCTAATAGGTATTTCAAACTTAACCATGCCCCAAAACTGAGTTTTGATCTTTACCTAAAACTGCTCCTCCCACGGTCTTCCCTAAACCAGTTAATAGCAGCTCTCTGTTCTAGTTGCTCACGCCACAACCCTTGGACTCATCCTTAACTCCTTTCTTTCTTCACGCCCCGGGCAACCAATCCGTCAGAAATCCTGACTTTACCTGTAAAATCTATCCAGAATCCAGCCGCTTCCCACCTCGCACTGCTACCGCCTGGGTCAAACCACCGTAGCCCTCACCCAGGTTATCGCAATAGCCGCATTCCTGGTCTCCTGCTCCTACACTTACTCCCTACACCCAATTCTCAACAGAGCGATTTGTCTAAAACTTAAGTCAGACCACATCACAACTCTGTTCAAAACCCTGAAATGACTTCCCATCTTGCACGAAACAAAAGCCACCATCCCTGCCGTGGCTTCCTAGCCCCCGCAAGCACCCTGACTTCGACTCCCCCTACTCTCCCCTTGTCCATTCTGCTCGTCTCCCCACCCTTCCTGCTCGTCCTCAAGCACACCTGCCTCACACCTTGGCACTGTTTGCTCTGCCTGGAAGACTCTTCCCCAGAAAACTCTTGAGCTAATTTCTTTATCTCCTCCACATCTTTGCTCAAATCTTACTTCTCCATGAAACCTACCCTCACCACCCTATTTAATACCATACCTGCCCCCTGCACTCTCAATCCCCCTTTACCTGATTCTATTTCTTCACCCTTTAACTTGACCAGCTGCTCCTAAATTTAATGTAAAAGACCAAAGGGCCAAGTAGAGCAAGGACAATTTTGAAGGAGAATAAAGAAAGATATTATCCCTACCAGACAGGAGATTTTTTGCAAAGCTGTAGTCATTAAAAGGCTAGAGCAACGGGAAAAATAGAGATGGAAAAATGGATCAATCAAACAAGGAGCCCAGAAATAAACCCATGTCCATATAGAAACTTGGGATATGACACGTTGGCATCACAAATCATTGAGAAAGAAAGACTATATTAAAATTTGTGCCAGGAAAATTGTCTTTCTATTTGTAAAAAGATAAAACTACATCACTATTTTAAATCATACACAAAGTAAATTTCAGAGAGAAAAAGGAAACAAACACTAAAAGAAAAAATTTCAAACTTTAGAAGAAAATATAGGAAAATATCTTTAACATATCCTTGTTTTCTTATGAAAAGACAAAAAATGCACAAACCATAAAGAAAAATACAGACATATTTGCTATATTAATAATTATAATATTTATAACAGAAGATACAATAAAACAAGTTAAAAGATACACCACAATCTAAAAGATGATATATAATAATTTTAAAATGCTTGGTTTCCAGTATTTATGTTTTTCTAACCACCAATAAAAGAGAAAAGATAAATAATTCATTGGAAACACTTTTAAATGTTCAAAATAAAATTTAAATGTTGAAATATATGAATAGGCAATTAATTCACAGAAGAGGAAATCTATCTGGCCAGCATACAAATGAAAATATGTTCAATCTCACTAAATGAATATGCAATTAAAATGATCATGCTCTCCAATTGGCTCCACAAAAAATAAAAATAAGGCTGGTAATATGAAGTGTACGTCATAATGATACAGAGGAAATGAAGCTGTTATGCACCCTAGTGGGGCTTGTAAATTGGTCTAACTACTTTGGAGAACAATTTGGCAATATCCAATCAAGTTCAAAATGTATGTATCCTAGAACCCAATAGGTCCATTTTAAGAAATGTATCTAGAGAAACCCTCAGATACACACATGAAATTGTGTACAAGCATAGTCACTGCCCCTTTGCTGGTGATCACAAAAAATAGTGGGAAATGATTTAAATGTCCATCAACAGGAGAATGTGTAGACAAGTTGTGGTATTATATGAGACAAATTCATCAAAACAGTAAATACCAAAAGTATAATTGTGAATTTTAAAACAATATGAAAAATCATATATTGACTAGGATATAAATTATGCTAATTTTTATAATAATACAATATATTATTTATAAATATAGACACATCTGCTAAAAATGTAAAACACGTACATGGAAAAAATACATATGTTGTGCAGATCACAAAATGGCCACAATTTTCCACCCCTCCTAGAAACCCACTCCCCTTTACAAGGTGACTTTGCCACGCCTTCCACCAAAATGCAAAGTCTATTATCCCAGCCCTTGAATCTGGTGTCTTTGGGATACGTTTTCAGCAACAGAATGCAGGGGAAGCAATGTTTTGCCAGAGGCCTTGTGCTCTTCCATTGTACTCTCCCTCTTAGAGCCTGCAGCTACCTTGGAATACGTCTGGGCTAGCCTGCTGCAGGACAAGCCACCCAACGCCCAGACAACCGTGTGACCCAGCCTACAACCAGCTCAACGCCAGACACATGACGAAGGCCATCCTAAGATAAGCTAGCACCCAGATGACCTGCCAGTTGACCGTAGACACACTGGCAAGCCTAGCTAAAATCAGCCCGACTAGTTCATAGCAGGGAACCACCCAGCTGACCTGTGGACTCCTAAGCAGTAAGAAGTGGTTGTTGTTTTAAGCCACTAAGTTTGGGGCATGATATTTTTTTACACAGCAATAGATATACTCACGTGTGCACCACCTTCAGCACAATGACCTCTAAAGAAAGAGGGAAGGGAAGACTATGAGGGGGAGAGAACATTTTCACCTTTTACACTTATTTTTTTAAAGATCTAAAAGTCCTCCAATCCTGTATTAACTCTGGGTAGCACTAACATGGGAGTCGGTTATAGTATTTTCAGAATTATTCTGAGTACTTGAAATGCTGCTTGATTTGTTTAAAGAATCATGCCACCACTCTTTCAGCTTTGTCATGTTCATGTGAACGGGAGAAGGAGACACGACAGGACGATCTGGCTCACAATTTGGTTCTCATGTGGACTGGCTACACCGGAACTTGGAAACAGTCGACCTCAACTTACATAACTGACTGCATGAGCCACAGTGACTCAGACTGACCAAATATTTTGGTCACACCCCATTCTGTGGTAGCATATAAACATGAGCCAAAAGAAAAATATCAAGCTCTCAATTAATCAGACCTCAAGAAACAAATTTTCTTTCATGCAAAAAAGATATATTTTTAGGAGCAAACAAACTGGTAGCAAAGATATTCTTTAATTTCAGACTAAGTCCTCAGGTCAGCCCCGATTCAAAGTAATTTTCTCATGTCCAATATTAAAGTAGGAGGGTGAATGTACACTTCTGAAAAATATTTTCATCAAAGTCTAAGATAAAATGAGTTTTCTATTTGATCTTCATTTTACCAAAAAATTAATTTAACTGTGCATCCCATCCAACAATGCTGATTTTATTGAAATAGAATTATTTCAGTTTTGCTACATTGTAATTCCAAGATTCAAAAACCATTCATACTATAAGAGGATGTGGGATAGGAATTACAAATAATTTATGCAAAACTAGGCCTGTCGATAAATTCCAAATCCCCAATACAACCTGTTAAAAAAGTTCCCTTAATCTTCACAAGGTAAGAGATTTCTAAGGAGCCAATCTCCCTGATTTTGATAGATCCTTTCACCCTAAACCCCACAATCAAATTAACTAAGGACCAAATCTATACCCAAAACTTTGGGTGAAAACATAAACAGGCAACAACCAATCTCTCTGCCATCTAGAGCCAACAATATAAAGGCTTCCATTGCATGAAAAAGAATGGAAAGATCTGGAGCCAACCTCATTCCAGTTGCTCAGAGATAAGAAAGGGCATTTGTGGCCGAAAGACAAGGTCAGGAGAACTTAGAAGAGCCCAGTGCAAGACAAACAGTCAAAACAAAGTGGAAAGTGTATGCTTGTGAAGCAAATCAAGTTAAACACGAGCCAGGGCAGCAGAATAAGTCAAGGCTACACATAACTGAAAGTAAATTAATTTCACTTATAAACAGAGGTGCAGGGCTCTTTCCAATTTGCTTATCGGTTAAATATATTAATGGCCCTTTTTCCTTTCTGTTTCTTCTACCTTCTATAAGTGATTATGCTACAGTCTGTTGATCAGCTTTTTAGATTTCATTTCTATTGAAGAATGACTATAGAGCTTCAAAAATAGCATAGCAGAAGGTCAACAGGGCAGAATAAACCAAATAGCAAAATCATTTATCACAATGTTTGAGCAAACAAAAAATAATGTATCAATAATAGTAACAATGTAATATAGTAAAAATAGTGCTTAATATGTGCCAGGTATTATTCTAAGGACTTTATACATTTTAACTCATTAATAGTGTAATATCTTTATGAAAAACAATATCATTATTGGCCTCATTTTACAGATGTGGAAACTGAAGCACAAATTACAATTAGTAAGTAGTAGACCTGAGATGTGATGCCCAGCAGTTAATTCAGAGCCTGTGTTTTTAACCACCGTACTCCACTGCTGCCAAACAGACAAAATAGGCAAATAAGCAATGTAGAAAGTAGGAAGAAAAAAAACCTCACAGTTACCAAACAAAGAAAATGTCTAAGCTTATGCCATAAACAAAGAAAGAAATAAAAGGCATTGAAAGGGTATACTAATCTTATTCCCACTTACCAGAAGCAATATTGCATTGTTCGCTGAAAAAAATAAAGAGGTTCATAATTTGGGAAAGGAGAGCCTTATTTCTCATAAAGAGTTCACAGCCTACAGTGGCCATTCAGGCAGGCTGGAAAACAGGGCTCTTGGCCACAAGCCAGGAACACGTGCTTCAAGGGAGGGAAAATGGGAACAGGAATTTGTATGAGCAGGGGAACTAAACAGACATATTTAACAGGTTATAGGAGGACTCATGAATATTTATGAAAAGAGAACTATGCACCTGTGCAATGGAGCTTTCTGGCCTTTC
The DNA here is from genome assembly GCF_020740605.2 of Lemur catta. NCBI lineage: Eukaryota > Metazoa > Chordata > Mammalia > Primates > Lemuridae > Lemur > Lemur catta. The sequence continues at coordinate 20,757,745 of NC_059150.1, read as the reverse complement.
ATGGGGTCCGTGTTTAAGAACGGCTGCCCTGTATGTCAAAAAGGTGAACCAAGGACACAAAAACCCTGGTAAAATGGTGCCTGTTCAACCTCCCAGCCCATCATGGCTGGGGACTCAGTTTTAAGGTTTCTCTGGGGGTCTCCCTGGCCAAGAGAGGTCCATTCAGTCAGTGGGAGGCTTAGGATTTTATTTTTAGTTCACAGTATTAACACTTTGAGTCACACAAATCCAGAAAATTCTCACTAATATATCTCCTCTGCCCTTAAAAAAAAAAAAAAAAAAAAAAATTTGGAGAGAAGGAAACAGTGAATAGGCAACATGAGGAGGAATTAAATGTTCCAGGCCTTATCATTTTCCAGTGCTCCATGAACAATTGGAAAAATGAACTAACGCCTGGGAGAATCTGTCCAAGAGTAAAATACACCTCCCTCTAGTTTAATTGATCTTTGGCATAGAATATTTAACAAAATCTCAGGTAAGAGAATGAAGTCAGGTCTTCCAACAAAGGTTATAGGTAGCTCCAATCTCAATAAGCAGCCTACAAACTATACTCCAAATGAAAGAGACACAAATCTCATATAAGGTAGAAAGCATCAGAAGAATGCACCCACATCAGAGCAAATTAAAATGAGCACATTAAAAATGAGCATGATAAAATTAATGACACAATAATAGCACGTGTGCATGCACACACTAACACGTGAGAAAGGAGTATGACATACAAGAAAAGCAAATGAAGAGCCCTATCTATAAGAATGACACAAGGTAAAGTCCCTATGAGTGTTTTCATCATAAAAAATTTAAAAAAACAAACAATAAAACACCAACTCAAAAACTAACTAAACAAATAAAACTAGAGGATAAATATTTATTTCAACAATAAAATAAGTTGAAAAGACAGTTTGTAGAATTAAGAAAACTAATTGAGCACTAAAACCACACCACTGGACTAGGAGTCTATAAACTATGGCCTCTGGGACAAATCCAGCCCTCCACTTATTTTTATAAATAAAGTTTTATTGCAACACAGTCACATCCATTCATTCATGTATTATCTGTGGCTGCTTTTGCACTGCAACAGCAGAGTTGAGTAGTTGCAACAGAAACTATATAGCTCACAAAGCCCAAAATATTTACCAAGCAATCTTTTACAAAAAAAGTTTACCAACACCTGCACTAGACTATTAATACATTATAAACAAGCTAGACCCTCCTGTCCTGGGCTCTTTTTCACCTTTGTGTTGCTACTTTCTGGTTATATCCTGAAATTGAACTTTCACTAGTATAAATGCAGCATGAGTTGGCTGGTCACACTTTGGATCTACAAAACTTCAAACCAGGCCCCTGGGAACTAGCACATTGTAACATGCCTTGAAAAATGTAGACTTCTCACCCTCAGCACAAGCCAAGTATCTTTGCTAACATATGATTATAACAGCTAGCGTTTATTTAGTGCTATATGCTAGGTAATATTGTGCTTTTCTAAGGATACAGAAAAAAATGATAAAGCTGGTTATAAAGAAATAAAGTTTAGGCAATATTACCTTGGTGGAAAATACTTCCCTGTTATATAATAACCTTAAAATGAGACAATAAGGAAGGAGAAAAATCATCAGGCTTAAAGTTTGTAACACTTTACTTTACTTGTATAAACATATGTTATTGGAAGCATCTTTGTAGTAAACATTTTAAAGATTTACTTATTTACTTTGTTAATTTTCAGGAAAAAAAGACTGCAGCCCTGATTATGGAAAATTTATAATTTTTTCAAAAGGTTACAAAGTACAGTACAAATTATATGTTACTATTTTAACCTTGGCTAGGAGTAAATAGAAAGCACATTTTATTCTCACTGGCCATTGGACTGGAATTTACAACTTTAAGGCAAAATATCCCACTGGCCTAGCCTGTTGCCAACTTCTCAAACCCCAAATCCAAGCTCCACAGCTCCGGTGGGTGTTTCTCATTATTGAACAGAACATAAGTTTATTTATTTGCCAATAATTTAAAAGTATTGTCTAAAAAGCAGTTTTTGTTCAGAAATAAAATTTTTCAAAATGTACACACCTCATTGTAATGTCACTATTTTCTCTATTCTCTATGATCATTACATTTCAATTTTAATTGCACCCAGTTGTCAAGGTATGTCGAAACATACTTAGATATTGTTAGCTAATCTAACATTTTAGCAACTATTCTTCAAATATTTATCCAACCCAAACTATGTTATCCAGCCACTATGCTAGGAGCTGGAGACACTAATAAATAAGCTGCAGCTTTTTGGAATTTAAAGTTATAAATGCAGATGAAATCTTCCAAGATAGATATGTAAAGCAGGAGTGGAACAAAAAACGTTTCTTATCCTGTGCAAACTCTGATCATTTGGTGGCTGCCTGAAGCATTTTTGAGACTTCTGGGATAGAACCAGGACTCAGAGAAAATTGTCAAAATCAATTAGCAACATCAGCCACAGGCATGTGTGATTTGATGCATATTGTATGTTGACTTTTTGTAGCATTAAAAGAAAAAAGGACCAAGTATAAAATATTGGATATTAATATTTAAGTATGGGTGAAGGAAAGGGAATAGCAGTAGAAAACTATTCCATGGCAACATCATAGAAGCTAAAAAGAAGTTTCCGGGTGGAAGTAGTCAACAATGTGAAATGTCACATTCCTTGAGGAAGAGTTTGGCAAATTGTAATTCATTGGTGACCTCCCTAAATGCAGTTGCAGTTCAGTAGTGGAATGGAAACTTAAGTACAGAGACTAAGGAAGGGGCTATAATCTACATTTTTCTAGAAATCTAAGATTCCTCACACTTCATACTGCTCCTTAATGTATAATAATGCATGTATGGTTCTGGGCTTCTCTCTTTGTGCACAATTATGTATCCTGAAACATTCCAAATCTCCATTATACTGCTTTCTCTATAAACAGATAATTCTGGGAATCTGTATTATATTATTCTGATACTACACTCAGACACTCATATACCTACTTTGTCTTTTTTTTTTTTTTTGCTAAATTATTGACTTTTATTTTTGAGCATGTCTTCTGTTTCAATAACATGGAATACGCTTTTACTATACAATATTTACAATTCCCAGGATGTCAAATTAGCACTTGCGATGGCTTTCCTCAAATTAAAGTTTAATAATGAGTTTTGAGTGTTCAAGAATATAATTTATAAATCAATATTTTAGGTTTCTAAAAATCCTTTTAGAATATACAAAATTCTGAATTTGGTTCAGGAACTCTAGTGTAATTAATTTACTAAAGAATACTTAATCTAAGTCACATTGTGATAGAAAAGGAGAAAGAAATGTGTACCCTAAACATGATTTCTCAATGTGAATATTCACTAAAATTGTAGGCAGTTTTATACTCAATTTGTAAGAGTCACAAGACTAAAGATGTACAATAACGGGGTGACTACAGCCAGATGCAAGAGCACATCCATGGCTCAGTTTGCCACCTCACCGATGAGAACACGAAAACAGCAGAGTTTCCCTCATCCATCAAGGCTTGTTCTAGGGAAAGGATTGCACCTGGTGCTAATCAGGTTAATCTGATTTTACACACACTTTTATACAAAGTGTAAAAAGTATACAAAGTATACTTTTTTATACCAGCAAAAAAATTAAGTCAGGAGTCAGAGAAATTGAGCAGAGCTGAGAGTCGTGAGGGTGAGTCTGTTCCCCACTCTGACACTGCTGAAAATGATCAGTTGACTTGCCTGGGTCATAGAGTTGAATTAGATCTCTCAGGGTCTTTCCTGTTCTAATACCCTATTCCACGATGAGTCTACGATGATAGGAAAGCAGAACATGGTACCAAGAGAAATTAGAACAAAGATCAGCCTCACACTCAGGCAATAGGAAGACAGCATCTGTTTTAAAGATTAGGTTTGTACTTAGGACACTGAAGGGAAATTGGCATGCAAATTCACACTCAGAAACAAATACTGGTCAGTCTTTTGGTCTTCTCTCAAGCTGCAGACTTTTTATGAAGGTTAGTTATGATCAGCTAAAATGTGCCTGTATAATCAAATCCTCTTTGTATAAGTCAGGATGAAGGAAATGACAGTCTGTTACATCATGAGTCGTTAAGCTATGATTTAAGCTATGTCAGTAGCTTGTGTAACAACAATAAATCCATTATTATTAAATATTAGGGTAAGATTTGTGTCATAATTTAAAAGGATCAAAGGTTTGTTGTAGCACATGTAAACTACCAGCTCATTACTTCGTGATCACATTTTATTACATTAGCAATATTGTTTCCATTTATTCTTATGTCTAGTAAATATTTAGTCTTAATTTTTGGAGCAGATCTTAAATCTAGACCAATGTAAAACATAGCCAAAAGTTTCATTCTGCTAAGTAAGTCATTGTTCATCTCTAACTGATTTTTTTTTTTACAAAATGTATGTATCTTTTAACTTTATTCTCAATAATCTATATAAGGTTAATCATATAAGATTTGACTTCAGTCAAATCACTTGGTTCTTTAGAATCACCTAGTAAAATCCAGTTCTAAACAAATGTATCAAGTTGTAGTTTGCATTTGCCAAAATGTTGAAAGAGAACCTTACCATGCTTGTCATTTAAGTAATAATAATTTATTCAATTTTCACTGTGTTCCAATTGTACCAAGAATTTTATATAAATTATCTCATTTAATCCTCACAATAGTTTCAGAGATAAATAGCATTATCCTCTTTTTGCAGATGAAGCAGATGAAGGTTTAAGGAAATTAAATGCCAAAGCGGCAAAGCCAGGCTTTGAAGTCACATCTCTTAACCTCTGCAGGAATGGAGGTGTGACAGATGGAAAGTGAGCAGTTGTTGATTTCAGGAGAATAAGAACTTGCTTACTCTAGAAAAATCAGGAAAAGTGAAATTCTACTTACCTGGTGATATGTTGGAATATCCATCAGGCACTCAATAAACCCATAGTGATTGACAGCTGATTGATTAAACTTGGAATTCATTGAGATTATTATCAAAGATGAGGAAAGTTTGATTGTGACAGCAAAAAAAAAATGTTATCCTTGTTCTACAAAGAAGCAAACAGAAGCTCAATGAGGGTAAACAATTTACAGAAGGTCAGTAAGGAATGAAAGAACGAAGCCCAGACACACATATGGAGCCTCCAAAACCAAGTCCAATGTGCTTCCCACAGGGCCACGTGACCTTCCCAAAGATGGTGCCCTGTTTAATTCAGTGAGCGCCATTTTGCCTCATTGTTTAGATTCTTAGTGACATACCAAGGTTATCTTGGACCTTCTTCCAAATCCAAACATTCTATTAAGTTATATATTTGGCCTTGAAAATACTCTTGAACTAGACACAGCACTGCTCCTACTGTCTGGAGGAGATGACCTGAACCTTCCTACAGACAGAGCCTGGAAATAACACACAACAAGGTGGTGATGTTATGCAGGACGGAAGGAGACGATCACTCACAGGGAGGCTTTGGAGCCCAGAATAAGCCTGGCATTTGGAAGGAACTCTGTAAATGTTTGCTTAATAAGTGATGGAATGCACACAACCATTCTGACCACTTCTGGTTTAGACCAGTGGTCTCCACGGTAGACAGTATGAATCCCAAGGGGTATATCATATGATCCACTGGGATATGGGAAGAAAATATTAGAATTTCTACATAGAATTTTTATCACCTTTTTGACATTTCTATTTTGTTTTATAATGTGCATGACATATTTGCATAGTGGTACCTATGGATAATTTTAAAATAGATGTATAAATAAATATATAAACATTAGGATTACATTATGCAAAAGGTCTTATTGATGGGGATGCATATTTTTTTCTAATTTGGAAACTTCTCTTTAAGATCAATTTATCTGCCTTGCACTCTGTGAGCCCCATATGGGCACCAAAACACCTTATGTAGTGATTCTCACACTTTAGTGGGCATAAGAATCATTTGGGTAGCTTGTTAAAAATGCAGATTGCAGGGTTCCATCCCCTTATGTACTGACTCAGTTGATCTATGGCAGGATTCAGGAATCTGCAGTTTTATTTATTTTTTTTTATTTACTTTTTTTTTGGACAGAGTCTCGCTGTGTTGCCTGGGCTAGAGTGAGTGCCATGGCGTCAGCCTAGCTCACAGCAACCTCAAACTCCTGGGCTCAAGCGATCCTACTGCCTCAGCCTCCCGAGTAGCTGGGACTACAGGCATGCGCCACCATGCCCAGCTAATTTTTTTCTATATATATATTTTAATTGGCCAGATAATTTCTTTCTATTTTTAGTAGAGATGGGGTCTCGCTCTTGCTGAGGCTGGTCTTGAACTCCTGACTTCGAGCAATCCACCCGCCTCGGCCTCCCAGAGTGCTAGGATTACAGGCGTGAGCCACCGTGCGTGGCCTAGGAATCTGCATTTTTAACCAATAACTAGATAATTCTGCTGCAAGTGGTCTCAGCCTCACAAGGCTACAGTGTACTGCAGAATCTCCCTCTTCTCCCACCACCAACACTGCTCAGATATCTCAGTGTGGTTTTGAGAACCAAAGGGATAAGAGTTCTCCTAGGCAGGAATAACTTCATATTGGATATGAGCTTAATGCCTTGAAGACAAAATGTCATGGTAATAGTAATAAAGATAAAACCAGATACTAGTTACTGAGCACCCACATAGAATAGCTTATTTCTGATCATCCTAATCCTACAAGGTTGCTACCAACAGCCTCATTTTACAGAAAAATAAATGGGTCTTAGCAAGCTAAACAAGTTACTCAAGATTTTCAATGACAAGTTGAGCATCCAGAATCCAAATATCTGGAATCTGAAATGCTCCAAAACCCAAACCATTTTGAGCACCAACATAATGTTCAAAAGAAATGCTCATTAGAGCATTTCAGATATCAGATTTCAGATTCTCAGATTTCAGGTGCTCAACCAATATAATGCAAATGTTCCAAAAAAAAAAAAAAATCCAAAATCCAAAACAATTCTGGTCCCAAGCATTTCGAATAAAGAATACTCAATCTGTACTATTTCTAAATCCTTTAAGGCCCAGAAGAAGAAATTTTCTTTACAAGTCTCCAACAACCCATTATCCTTACTATGTGTGGGAGAAGTAAGTTTATGATCTTGATCTTTTTTCTGCATTCAGAGTCACATGACTCAAAGGTTGCTGAGAATCAGATTTCCAACTTCCTCATTGCCAGCCACTATCTTGTCTTTCATGAGCGATCTTGGAAAGACCAGAGAGTTGCTTATCTGTACTCTACTGTAATAATCTATCCACAAAGAGATGTTAATTATGATGGCAACTTCCCCCGGCCCCCCCCCCTCAGAGGGAGTCTTGCTCTGTCACCCCGGCTGGAGTGCAGTGACACAATCATAGCTCCTGGGCTCAAGCGATCCTCCCACCTCAGCCTCCCAAAGAGCTGGGATTACAGGCGTCATCTATCGTGCCTGGCCAAGATGATCTCTTTTAAATAAAAATATTTTAAAATATTTATGTAGAATTTCATCTCTCATGCTCTCAACTACTATCTCTAAAATGGGAAGTTTGGGCTAAATACTTGCTCAAATCCCTCCATCCCAGAAGTTAGACATTAATAATTTACCACAGTCTTTGGCAAGGCATGACAGCCATTTCTTTAGGAGGCTTCTCCTAGTTTCTGTGCCAGAGCCATCACCCACCTTCCACACCTTCCAGTGCAGACTCATTTTGTTCCCACGTAAAAGCAAATGAGTCACCCTGAGAAGGCCACATCACCCTCACTGTACCGGCTGTCAGGGGCATGAAGCCATGAAGCAACTCAGTGGTACCAACACTCTATAAATCTCAAAAGTCCGATTTACAAAGCCCTGTTAATTACAACCCTCCCTTCTCTCTTGGATTGCTTGCTTTGAGAGAATAGGTGCTGGCACCTCATGTCAGCTCACGCTGACCCTGAAATAATCACGAAGCTTGTGTTTAACGACCCTACAGCTACATGCATCCTACCCATTACAAAAATAGCTACCATTGTTCTCCAACCTCTAGGAGCTTCTTAGAGTTCTCCAAGGAACCTAGGTTGGCCTATGTGTTCTGTGAGTATGAAACTCATGTATTGGACAATTGCCTCTATCCTACTCCGTTGAGATTCCTAGGAATTTATACGAACAGATACCAAAGATGAACCATGTATTTCATTTTGGCCCAAAAGAAAGCAAGGCAAATGAAAGAGAATTCTAATTATTCAAAGAAGGAAGAGCCTTTGGACCTTAATGATACCTCTTTGTGACTGTAAATATGACCAGTACGTTCCTTGGCTGATGTGATAACAAATCAGCCTTGTTCTTACTTGCTCTCTATGGGCCTGGGGCATAGCCTCGCCGCAGAGTTCATTCTCTAACTTCAAGGAGAATTCTGCCCAGAAGAAGCAATGCTCTCAGAACTGAAGAATAAAGCTAAATACATGCCAGTATATAGCGATGGTTGGAAAGATTGTTTTTAACTTCCTTGTCTACGTTTTGCAAGTCATAGGTATTTTTTTTAAACACGTACTGCCCACATAAAAGAGCTCCGATATAATCTGGTAGCCTTTTGGACAGAGGAGTCCCCTTTTTCAGTTTCACTGTCCTTCATTTTACATAATTTGCATGGAGTTTCAGCAATGGAGCATTCGGGGATTTGTTATCCTTTAATTTCATAAACAAAAGGCAAAGTATGAAATAACTTCTGTTGGTTTTAGATTTTAATGGTTGTTTTTCTTTGTGACATAAAACTTTGTTATGCTGGAAATGCATCTTAGAGGAGCTGTGTCACCTTCCCTCGTCACTCCATTGGGGCCCAATGACAAACACCATCACAAACGGCCCCAAGTGGAACCATTCTGCCACTGACTAGCCATGGGACACTGGCCTCAACTTCCCCAACTTTAGATTGGAAGATTTGGACGACACAGCAGTTAAGGTCCCTTCCCATGGTCATAGTCTATGAACACAAAATCTTTCTTTGGGTTTTCTTAAAGCAAAATTGGTGAAAACTCTTACAGCTACAAGTACAAAACTTAAGTAGATTAAAAATAGTCTGGTTCAAAACAATTCCAGATAACCTTCCAACACTTCCTTGGATCATCTTCATCCTTTCGGAGCAATCAGCCTCTTCTTCTTAGCCTCTGATGTTTTTTACCTCCCCCTCTCCAAGGAAAGGCTCTCTGACCAGTGTGTTCCTTCCAGCGAGGCTCACTGTGGGCAGCTGGAAAAAACAACACTAGGGCACTGTAACCAGTTTGTTACAGTTGTTTGTAACCCAGCTGTGGCTATCAGACATGGACTGTGGGGGGCGTGGAAGTGAGCACATTGGTAGTGCTCTGGTCCCTGTACAATGTAGTCTTTTCCTCTTGTAGTCAAATATCTTCCCCCCCTTTTGAAAATACATTGGTATGAACTCTATTCTAGTTTGGGGTCTGATTCATCGGAGGTCGCAGGCTAACTACCTGCAGACTTTGTTGGCCCTTTGTTTAGCCTCCACGTTCCAGGAGGACCAAGCATCCCAGCCTGGCCTGGACTCCCTGTTTTAGCACTGAAAGACCCCTAAGTCCCAGGCACATCACAATGGTTGGTCACCCTATTTAAAATGTTGACCCAAGGAGTTTTTTTTTTTTTTTAATTTTGAATTGGTTGCCAAGATTTAAATATCAGATGATTTTACAGAAAAATCCAGATTTCTGGCTCCTCTTTAAAAATGGAAAAATCTGGCACTTCTGCACCCTCTTTCATGGCAATAATAATCAGGAGATGAGTAACGGCCGCTCTATTAGACAAGTCAGGTCATGTCCAGGGTCCAACAGGCCCTGCCGCTTCTCATTGCTCCCCCCACTCCCCACTGAGGCTGAACGCCGTTCATTATTGCCATTCATTGTTGCCCTCTGGCTATTGCTTTTCTTACCGTAAAGTGGAAAGTGAAATGTTCCCTACACCTTTGTTTCTATCATAAGGGGAGGGAGGGGTGAAATGAAAGATCTACCAATAGAAGAAAAGATATTTTTGGAAATAGAAATGGAGGATATTCCTTCCTGTTAATATACTTGGACCTTGCATCTGGGCATGCAGCAGGCTGGTCCCTTTGGGCTGTGGTCCCCAACCTCTGGGGGTGGCCCGGTCGGTACTGCTCAGTGGCCTGTTAGGAACCCAGCCACGCATCCCTGCCTGAGCTCTGCCTCCCCGCACCGCCTCCCACCCTCACCGTCTGTGCAAACATTGTCTTCCATGAAACCCGTCCCTGTGCCAAAAAGGTTGGGGATCGCTGCCTTTGGGCACTGAAGTCCTGACGCACATAATGGGTCCTGTCATTTAAAGTTTATGGCTGGTGAGGTGAGTACCTTTACTCAGGAATTTGGCAGCGTTGGCCAATGTGCACAGGCTGCTAACACTCTGCACACACTGAGCCATGTCCCACATACGTGGTCCTCCCTGACAGGAACTCCATTTCTATCATTGCTTCTGCCCCGCCATGTAGAAATCAGATAACCCTTATCTTCCCCACCAGGGATTCCTAGAGTTTCAGCCTCTCTAATTAATTTCTGTGCTTCATTAATCTTAAAGTCCCTAAGGACTCTAGGCAAATACATAAAACCTATGCCTAGTAATCAATTTCAATCTTCTTTCACATGGAAATATTTATAAAATGCTCCTCTCCTACATAAAATCATTTTTTTTCTCAATCTTTACATTCTTATCTGTGTTTGCAGGGAGTTAGTCCTTATCTGTAAATCCTAAAAAAGCAACTAAGCTGGAGGGAATAGAGATTCCTAGCCTCATACAAGCAGGGACGGCTTGGCTTTTTATATTAAGATCGACACACATTGGCCCCTGGTAAGCACTCAAGTAGCACTAATTGAATGGATGAATTAATTAATTCTCAAGTGAATAAACAAATGGTATAGAAGGTAGAGGCTTTTCTTTTCTTTAGGTCCAAGATGGCTGCTGAAGAAGGTATAGGCTTTGAAGTTGGGAAGATATTAGTTCAAATTCTGGTTTCCAGTGCCAGCTCTGCCTTTTCCCAGCCAGATGTCTTTGAACAAGCAATTTCTCTAAGCCTCAGCATCCACATTGGCATAAAGGAAATACTCCTATCTATGCCGCATAGGGAAGCTGTGAGGATTCCACGAGAGAATGCGCAAGGCCTCGCACACAGTATATACTCAATAAAAAAGTAGCTATTTAAAGAGTCCTTCACAAGGGCAATTGAAGAGAAAACGTGGAAGAAATCCTTAAGCTATCTCTAAGTGCAAAGTACTTAAAAGGAAGAATTTTAAAGTTTTAAGTTCCCAAAATTTGATAAAATCACATTCTTAAAAAGTACATTCTAAAACTTTGTTTAGGTTTTTCTGTATCTCTGTATTTTTAGATGAGCAGGGGCTCACCAATTACCATGTCATATTGATCCTATTTAAAGTTAGATAAACCAATGTCTATAATTGCAACGAGCTTTTTCAATATTCAAAAGCATGTAGATACAAGGTTAAGAATGAAAAGAATTTGTGGATTGTATCCTTCCAATAATATGTATTAAGCAAAAACATATATATTCTATATCATGTGATCCAGTAAAATGCATACAGTATATTTTCTGAAAATAAATAATAAATAGATACATACAAATAAGTAAACTTTTGTAAACATGCTAAAAATAAAATCAAGTAATGGATTTTTTTCTTTGCCAACACAAATATTCCCCATCGGAGATTCTGTGCAATTTAAGCCCTTACTACTTAAGTTTAACCACTGCTTTCTGTTGGAAATAAATGCACATGACCAGCCGTAAAAACAGTGCCCAAGCTGATAAATCTCACATTTTTCTTGTAGAACAATAAGATGTGAACAGTTTCACTCTCCAGGAGATCTCAGATCATGGCTTTATTGAGTTTAGTTTGTCTAAGGCTGATGCTTTAGAGATGATGATACTATTCATGGTCACAAGTTTGTGCTATTGCATCTTTTGGGAAAAGTAATTTTTCCTGAACTTATATGTATGCTACCCATCAGTATCACGTAGAAGAGACTCCTGACTATTTGGCTCGTGTTTGAACTAAAACATATTTGCCTGGCAAATATGAACTTTTTTTTTTCTGAGGCAGCAGTCTTGTTATGTTTCCCAAGCTAGATTCAAACTCCTGGGCTCAAGCAATCCTCCCGCCTCAGCACCCCAAGTAGTTGGGACTACAGGTGTACACCACCACACCTAGCTTCAGTTACTTTGTTTTGTTTTTGTTTTTGTTTTGAGACAGGGTCTCGTTCAGGCTGGTCTCCAACTGCTGGCCTCTAGCAATCCTCCTGCCTCAGCCTCCGAAAGTGCTAGGACTGCAGGCATGAGCCACTGCACCTGGCCTCATTTACTTTTTGAAAATCACTTATCTCTCCATCCTGTGTGTGGTGGATTGGCCCTCAACATCCATTCTAACCTCCTTCCGATGTGCCTTCCTGAGCTGCAGAGGCTGGAAAGCTAAAAGCCACATCTCCCAGACTGCCTAGTAGCCAGGGTTTCATTTTTAGTTAGTTCCACCAATCATGTGTGCTGGCACCAAAGCTGGGAGATCAGATAAGCAGGAGGACAAGCTTCGGCTGCCGTGGCTCTTTCTGCAGGCCAGCAGTAGAGCGGTAGTCACGTCTGGTTTTCTGGGGCAGTTTCTTGATCTTGACAGTTGCTGACAGTGCTGGCCTCCTCCCCGCGCTGGCCTTCTGACCCTGTGAGTGGTGCTTTGATCCCAGCACCAGCAGCTGACGTCTCAGCATCCCAGTCCAGCTGCAGGTCTCCCAGCGGAAGGACAGCAGTCTCTCCCTTGGCGCCCAGTCGGCGTGTGGCTCTCAGGTCGTTCTGAAAGCTCAGCATAGAGGCTATTTCCGCAGCCTTCTCAATGGTTCTGTGAACCGCATTCTGCAATTAGTCTCTTTCAATTTCAATGAGCTTAAGTGGATGCTCTTCTTTGCTACTGGACCTTGACAGACACACCCATTGGCCCTTAACTGCTGAAAATCTCTTCCACCCTGAATCAATTAAGAGACAGGCTTATTCACTCAATCAGCCCACAAACCGGGGGCCTGGAACTGGTGTAGATCATGAGGACGCCAGAATAAAGCAGATATGGTCGAGCAGAGAGCATTTATTCAAGGGGAGAGGCGGACACTTGCCATGTGAACAACAAGATAATTTCCAAGATAAACGTTAATGCAGAAACTAAAACAGCAAGAAGATAGAGGGTGACTCTGGCTGGCAGGGGGGATCATGTAGGATAGGGTGATCCAGGAAGCCTCTCTGAGCAGGTGACATTTGAGCAGAAACCTGAGTAACAAGTAAACAGAGATCTGCGAAGAGAGCTTTCCAAGAGAAGGATCTGAAAGAAAAAGGCCGGAAGGGGAGAATGAGCTCCAGATGTCTGAGATGGGGAAGAAAGACCAGTGTGGCTAGAGCTTAATGAGCACAGAGGAACAAGGTAGGAGCCCATTTCCTTTATTCACTCATGAAATATCCGCTGAGCACCGACTGTGCATCAGACACTATGCAGGGTGCTTGCATCGCATCAGCAGAAAATGGAAACCAAAATTCCTGTTCTGGTGGAGACTATATTCCAGGTGTAGGGAAGGGAGAAACAATAAACAAATACTTAACATAGATATTGTGTTAGTTCAGTGATTCTCAACCGTGGGTGATTTTGCCCCCCAAGAAGCATTTGGCAATGTCTGCAAACATTTTTGGCTGTTGCAATTTGGGGAAGGGAGTTGCAGGTCTTCAGTGGGGAGAGGGTAGGGAAGCTGCTGAACATTCTGCAGCAGGTAGGATAACACCCCACGACAAAGAACTACCGCAGAATGTCAACAGTGCCAAGGTTGAGAAACCCTGTTTTAGATGGTGACAAGAGTTAGACAGAAAAGTCAGAGAAGGGCAATAGGGAGTAGGGAGGACAGGGTGGAAGGGAGGGGGAGGGGTGCAGGGAAGGCTCACTGGGAAGGTGACATCTGGACAGGAGCCTGAAGGAGGGGAGGCGGGAGGCTCATCCCCGCACAGGAAATGGCAAATGCAAAGCCCTGAGGGAGGAACACGCTTGGCAGGTTCGGGGAGAGCAAGGAGACCCGTGTGGCAGGGCCAGAGTGAGCAAAGGTGGGAGGAGCAGAAATGAACTGGAAAAGGTCACAGTAGCCTGTGCTCTGAGTGATCAGGAAGCCATTAGGGAGTTCTGGGCAGAGCAGTGACATGATTTCTGAATCTGTCTTTAAAAGAATCCCTCTAGCTGCTGTTTGGAAAATGATTCATAACAGAAGAAGGGTAGAAAGCGGGTAGACCCATTAGGTGGCATGAAATGGATTCCAAGAAAAAGAGAGGCGGTAAATAAGAACCAAATGTCTGATGTGAGCAAGCAGAAGGTCTGAACTGCTGGGCCCCGAGACGGGAAAACCAGGAGAGCAGCAGGTTTAGGAGGTAATGGAGACCAGGCGTTCCGGGTTGGACATATGGAGTTGGAGATATTTATAAGAAATCCACATGGAGGTGTCACAGACTGTGGAATGTGAGTCTGGGGTTTAGGAGAGGAGTCTGGGCTGGATGTGATGTACAAATCCACTGGAATCAACAAATGACTGGCACCTATAGTCGCAAGGTGTATAAAACCACCCAGGAAGTGAGTGTGGAGAGAAGTCTGAGGACTGAGGAGTCAAGCAGGGCCCAGATTGTGTAGAATATTACAAAAATGCTAGAGATACAGGGTTCAATATTTTGCTAGAAAAGTTGTTATAATTATAAATTGGAATCCTGCCTATAAAATTATAACTACTGTTTAACCTTCACATATTCATCTTTCAAATTAATTCTCAAAAGTGGATAACTGTGACTGTAAATCCATTAGAGAAAAGCTAAAACCAAGGTTTTGAAAGTAACAGTATCATGGATTACTAGGCTTTCTTAAAGAATTCCATAACTGGACCATAAAAATCATCTGATCTGAACCCAAAATGTTAGCGATGAGGACGCTGATGCCTCGTATGGCCAGGCCAAGGACACCAGGACTTTTGAGTGCCATTTGCCCAGGGTCACACAGCTAATCATGGGCATAATCAAAACAGGAAGCTTAATCTCCTACTTCTTATTCTGATGTTCTCCTCTCTTTATCATGCCAAGAAGTCCAGCTGAAAACAAAGAAGAAACTCTTGTGAAATAATAATTTAAACTGGGGGAGAAATTTGATTTGCTTATGAATATTTGATATGCACAAAACTCATCTTCCAGAAAGCCTGTAGCCTAGAGCAATGCACTTCTGTATCTGCAGAAGAATAAGAACAATCCTGTGCACTGAGCTCAAGGATGAAACACCAACCCTGTTCCAGGGAGGGCAAATAAGCAGTCCGGCCACGGGTCGTGTTGCTCTAGCAGGGAGGAGAGGAAAGTGAGGAAGTGAGTCAACACGGGGATCTATCTTGGTTAGCCCAAGATTTAGTTCTTACCCTGCAATAAACAAGCCAACAGCTGCTATTTATGCCTGATAGAATCGCCCAGGAGTGGTGTCGGTGCTAGCAGTAATAGGAGGGACAGTGATTCTGCCCTTGGCCTGATAAGGACAAGAACTCATCTCCTTTTCAGGCTTGTCTCAAAGCACACTCACAAACACACGTGTTTATTTCCAGGCAATGAAGAAAGGTGGCGAGGATTGCTGGGGCTTCACCGTACACAAAGGGACAGAAACATCAGAAGGGGAAGTGAGCTGGCCCAGGCATCCTGTGAGTCAGCGGCGGAGACACAGCGTAGTTCTCCCCGCAGCTTAGCCACCGACCATATATTCTCCTTCCGTGCCCAGCAAGCAAACCCAGACACACAGAGCAGACTTGCCCAGGGGAGGGGGAGGAACAAGGCAGCTGACATCTACCCAGTGAGCAACCCAGCACGATGTAAATTCACGTTGGCACGATGTGAATCAAAACACTCAGACTTCAAGTCCCTGCTTTCAAGTATGCTGAGCTTCTTCCTCTTAGGTGGTATTTGTACACTATAGGACAAAATATGGGTTGCTCACCCTTTTATTTACTTCTTTTCAAAATTTCTGAACAAGAGTTCCTTTAAAAATGTCTCCTTTGGTTATTTTTTCTCAAAATGGGTATACTTTAAGGTTGCTTTCTAAAACTCAATTTACTTCCTTTCTTCTGTTCAGCACAAAATTATTCTGGGGACAGGAAATATGGTTTAGTAGGAAACCATATTTGTTGAAAAAGAGAACTACTAACTGCATCTTTTAAAAAGCAAAGGGTACAATAATCTACCTTTCCAAAGCAAGTCCTTGAATGATAATATCCCCACCGTTGCCTCCTGGGTAATGCGGTTTGTAAGCAAGTAACCTGAATCTTACTGAATTATTTTCCCATGCATAGAACTTTGCTTATTTTCTAGGCCACTGTTGGAAAAGTCTTTCCAAATTCCCACACTTCAAGGCTGCGTTCACACAGTTTCTTCCCTGAAACTTCCCTGATTATTCCTCCCAGTCAAAGTGTGTGTGTGTCTGATGTCCAAAGCCCTCTTGACTGAAATGTCCTTAAAGACTGAACTCTAGTCTGTATTATTCAATTTTCTCTCTCCCTATAGTATCTAACATGGCACCTTTGTATAAAAATAGGGGAAACTCACATAATAATTGCTGTTAATAGAAGGAAAAGGTTACTTGGCTACCAGGCTGAAGCAGAAGTTCCTAGCTATCTGTGGGGCATACGTAAATATACTTGCAAAGACTGCTACCAAAATGGGGCATTTAAGTGCATTCCATATCATCTGAAGGCATTCAAGCAGAAAGTGGATAATCGCTTATGAGATGTAGAAGGTTCATATGGCAGCTGGGGAGGTAGACCAGATGACATTTCAGCCCTTCACAACTCTAAATCTCAAAATGATTTTGAGAAGATTTGCCTCAGCTGGATAATCCTGTTTTGCTATTGTTTCCATGGACACCACCACTATAGAAGGAAACTCTAGAAACTTTTCCAAATAGCCTGATCAAAACACCCCAGCTTATAGATTCTAGGGAATGTATCATAGAATGTCTAACTTTGACATCACCCCACCCTCACTTTACTTAGTCATCACAAAGACTCACGGCTCAGGAAGGCCACAAAGTGGCTGGAACCCGAACTCTTTAATTCTCAACCTCAGATTCAGAAATTCGAGTTTATGTGTCAATTTTTCACTCACTCGCTCTGTGCTCTTGGTCTCGCCAATCATACTCTAGCTCCAACAGAGAGTCTGAGAATGATTTCCCTACTATTTGCCATTGTTGCTTTTTCCTATATCTTGCCAGTGGCAAATACTGCACGGACTTTTGGCTGGTTCCATTCTTTCCTGATAATTTTAAGTGTCAGATTAGAGGCACAGAAAAAAATGTGAAACAAGTACGGAAAACGTGACCCTTGAATACGCCACACTTCTTGATTGTTGGTGCTGCTTAAGGTAGCATCGTCACACTCCAAAGCACATCACTTTCCAAAATACTGCTGAAGAGGACTGTGCCTAACACTATGGAGGATGCATTAGTAGTGGGATTTCAGGCATCAGAGGGGTTTGCGGACTAAGTTAGGAGGAGTGTTTCCTTGTTACCTGTCTGTCCATCTGTCTATCTTCAACCACAGAACAGACCACAATAATACTAGTCCCTATGTGTTGTATGTGCATATTTATATAGAGCAAACAGTTAAAGGGGCAGAAATTAACAGGACCCAAATAGCAATATGCTATAACATGGTAAGCTGTCTCTTTGTTTGTAGAATGGTTTGTAAAACCACTCTAATGGTTTTACTGCTTTCAAAGACTGATAAAGTAAAAAGAATACCATGGCAGACGTGTCACATGTTTTTCTTCAACAATCCACTTCACAATATAAATCTTTTTGTGAGATGAACACAATTTTCTCTATTTTTATTAACATAAACACCCCATATATTAAAATCTAAGATGCAATTATCACAAATTGCTTAAACCAATTCCAGCTAATTGAAAAACAAGTTCTCTATTTATAAATTATTTATGATGTTTTCAAGAGCTTCATTATTATCCTTGGGAAAATATGATCTGTCTGGATATCTGTGGAAGTAGTTACAGCGAAAAATAATCAAGCCACCTCCTGTGGCAAACAACCCAACAAATGAGAGCAAAATCAATTACTGCTTCAACTTTTAAAAAGACTTCTGCCATGATATTACCACGAGGCTCCAGAAGACATTATGTTTATTGATTATTTGTATATAAAGGTACTGAAACAGTGTATCCTAATAGGGTGGTAGTGAATCTAGCAAAACGACAGGCCCGGGCCCCTTTTATAAGAATGCAACATACACATACAGTATCTCAAAATCCTTCCCGATTTCCATGGATAATCCAGTGTAGCTTTCTGTAGCCTAGCACATACTAGTTATTAAATAGTTATTAGATTAAATTAATTCAAATATCCTCCAAGGCTAGTTAATCAAACACTGTGAATTCACTCTTATGCTGACAAAAAAAAAAAAGAACTGAGACATCTCACCTCGATTGCTAAAGAAGAAGTGAGTCTATAAACCTGGTGCGTTCATACGGGGACAAGTGACCAGCATCAGGTAAATTACGGGAACCCCAATAATTTGCTGAGGAGCTGCAAAGGAGGAAACACATCCCCCCATTTTCCTGCTGAAAATCACTAATCAGAGCATGGAAAAATCCCAAACTCAGCACCTCTGCTTTCTCAAACCAGCCATGCTGGCGTCCTGGCAGACCGATTTGGAAACCGTGATTAATCTCTTGGTAAACAGAAAATGGACTCTGGAGCCAAGAGAAGCCAAACCTGAGTCACTCTCTGGAGACTGTACATTTGGCCAATCTGGCTCTACCTCCTCTTCCAGGCGCTGGCTCGCTTCCCTGCTGATTTTCAGCAAACAGAAAGGCCCTTCCCTGGTGGCCAGAGTGACGCAGTGAAGCAGAGATGGAAACATCGCTGCACGTGACCCACAATAAGCTGGTGTAACCCAGACATATTCAGGGGTCACCAGTCCTATAGGGCTCAAGTGAAATTGGCTGAAACCCCCTCCTACATGAAATGGAAAACTCAACATGCTTCCCCATTTCTCCAGTGATTCAAGGGAAGGAGGATAATGTGCCTAGATTTCTCTTTGTCACCGAGGGCTTCACCTCAGTCCGGTCTGCAGATCATCCTGCCATTATATACACACTGCCATTGCTGTGCCTCTTGCCAGATGTACCCCTAACTCCTTCATACCCACACCTCACTTTACGTACATCCCCCAAACACCACCCATCCACGGTTCTGGGTATAACTAACTTTTATGGAAGATTCAGGGCAATGGTGAAGATTTACATGGAAACACCAAAAACATTTTAAAAATAAAAATTAAATATCG
This sequence comes from Lemur catta, assembly GCF_020740605.2. Lineage (NCBI taxonomy): Eukaryota > Metazoa > Chordata > Mammalia > Primates > Lemuridae > Lemur > Lemur catta. The sequence goes on along the minus strand of NC_059150.1, from coordinate 20,738,359 downwards.
TTGTTCTTAAAAGCCCTTCTACGACTTTGGGCCCTGGAAGTTTCTTACCAGTTGTCCTTCCTCCTCAGGCTCTGGCTTCCCGCTCTGCCCCTTTTCTTTCCTTCCTATTTCCTCCTCTCCCTTCTTTCTTCAGTTAACCCTCTCTCCATAATTCATGCCACTTTACCATGTAAATGTGACTTTGATTTCCCCACCTCCTTGCAGACTGTGTCGTCCCCTTGAACTCTTAAAACATTTTCCTCCACAAAGATATCTCTTTTCCCAAGAGGAACTTTGTGGCTAGGCATTCAAACATATTTACATACACATGCACGTGTGTCTGTGGCCCTCAGAAAACACAGGAGCAGAGCTACAAGTTCCCAGAGGGTATATATACCCACAGGACTAGAATGGGAGGACTGGGCAGAATGAGAAGTTCCCAAAATGTGTTTTAATGTTTACATATGAGTATTGCTTTGCCTTTACTTTTCTAGGGTGCAGTGTTCACTGGAAATATTAAAGATTCTCTGTGTAAAAATTGCTGTGTGGCTATCTGTGTGACTTGCTGACACATCCACTGTGCTCCTGGCAGCTGGGTGATCACCTCCTCCCATGGCAGCCTCTACACTCTTGCCCATGCTGTCTCATACCACCACCACCACCCCCCCCCCACACACGCCCTTTTGCCTCCTGGAATGTTTTTCCACCTCTCACCTCCTGAATCAGATCCATTCTTCAAGGTTCATCTGTGCGAAGCCTCCCAGATTGTGGCATTTGGTTTTATTCTGTCTGATACTTATTCATTTCATTTACACAGACATTTCCTCCCTGCTAGTGAGATGTCCCGCACTTTGTGCTCTCCCAGATCGCCCAGCACAGTTCCAGACACACGGTAGGTGCTCAGCAAATGCCTGCTGAAGGGATTGGAACAGATCACAATGTCTCTGAACCAGAGTGTAATTAACCACAAACAGTAATGTGCCCCACTGAAGTCAGCCAGGGAAAACTGGAACCCTGCAAGTAGTGTAGTACAGGAGATTTAGGTAGTTTCCAATCGCAAATGTAGCATCTACCATTTTTGTGACCTCAGGCGAGTCACTTAATTTGTCTGAGCATCATTTTTTTTTCATCTTAATATAATAAAAACATTGCCTTGCTCAGCTCAAATAACAGTTGTAAGGATTAAGTGGGGAAATATATATATATATATATATGACAATGGTCTGAGAAGACAAATTATTGCAAGTATTGGAATGTTCCAGGTATCTTAAAAAGAGTTTGAATATTTTATCAAGTAGCATAGATTATAGATCAAATGGTTTTCCATATTTATTATGAAACATTTTCCCATTAAATAAATGTCAATATTATTTCCTAAGAACATTTACTTGTCCATAAAAGTTTTATTACAGCTCTCTAACCTGTGCAAAATCTCATCTATAAGCAAAATCTGCTTTTCTTCTTTTGTCAACAGAATTTATTTCATTTCCTGTGAGATTAGCTATCATATGAAAATCAAGATAAAGGCCATCTTTGATGCCAACATTATGAAAATTATTACACTTTAACATTTGATGGCAAAGTGTTTTAGGAAGAATGTTTTAGATTAGAAATTTTTTATAATACAAAAGAATCACTGTTTTTAGAAATTTTTAATAATAGCAAGTATATTTTCTTATAAGAATCTAATAAATTTTTAAGTACTTAGCCTGTAGTTCTTCATTCTTTATTTCACTGTGTATTAGTTTTCTTTGGCTTCTTTAACAAATTGCCACAAACTTGGTGACTTAAAAGAACAAAAATTTATTTTCTCACAGTTCTAGAGACCAGAAATTTGAAATCAGATTCACTGGGCTGAAATCAGATGTCAGCAAGGCCCCCTGTGTTCCTTCCACTTGCTCCATGGGAGAATCCATTCATTTCCTTTTCCAGCTTCTGGTGGCTGCCAGAATCCCTTGGCTTATGGCTGCATCAACCCAGACACTGCCACTGCGATTACATTGTTTCTTCCTTTTCTATGTGTGTAATCTCCTTCTGTCTCTCTCTTATAAGGATATTTATGATGACATTCAGGATCTATTCAGATAATCCAGGATAATCTCTTGTCTCAAGATTGTTCATCACATTTGCAAAGACTCTTTTGCCAAATAAGGTAATGTTTAGAGGTTCCAGGGATTAAGTTGTGAATATCTTTTGGGGTACCATTTTCAGCCTACCACACAGTGGTTCTCAAACTTTAGCATTCGTCAGTATTATAGGAAGGGCTTGTTAAATAAAACATGGATCGCTGGGCCCCACTTCCAGAGCTCAAGATTTTGAATTATTAACAAATTTCCAGGTGATGCTGATGCTGCTGGACCCAAAGCCACACTTAGAGAACCTCTAGCTAATTTTATCAATGCTTTAAAAATTATCTCCTTGCTTAATTTTCCCACTTTAAGCAATGTTACCGACTTTCTGCGTCAATCTGTTGTATGTATGCTAACATCAGAGGTGTTGACAGAAACAATGAAGCAGACACTCATCTCTCCTTCAGATACTGTCACGCTTTCTTCTGTTAGAGCTCTGCCATTGGACATGTCCAGAGATCAAAATTCCTCTTCTGTAGATCATTTGGTGCTCCCCTCAGTTTCTGCAGGAGAAAGTATGGGATAATTAGTGAAAGGTGGCCTTACTAATAACCTGCCTAACAGAAAAAAATAAACTATCAAACAAAAAATAACAGAAATAAATTCACAACACATAATTGCCCCTTTAAAGAGGAAACTCACAACACAACTACCCGCTTTGTTTTGTTTAATTAAAACATCGGTGGCCTAACTCATTATTTCCAAGAGTTTCCCATTTTCTCAGCCTTAAAGAGCCCTAAGTGGACTGTAGGGGTGCAAACTCCCCGCTCCTGCTCTCTGCCTCAGTTCCTGTCAGAAACAAATTCCAAAGGCTCTGATAAGCCAGCCTCACAGAAAAAATAGAAACAAAAGACACCCACAGCAGCTTCACTGCCACTTCTGTCATCAGTCTGTTGAAGCAGGGGGAAAAAAGCCATTTTTACCCTTTAAAAACACGGAGCCACTTCTCCCTGGGGCCCGACATTTCTACTCCTTCATTCATGTGCCATGGCCATTCCCTCTCCCTCTCTCTTGCTCTCTCTCTCTCTCTTTTTTTTTCAAGAAAATAAATAAACTTTGTACTTCTTTCTATCCTAAACTCTGTGTGAAAAATCTTTCTTCACCCACCATAAACACATAGTGAATTTCCACCCTTCCGATTAGTACACATTCCTTTACTTGGCATTTAAGGACCTCCATAATATATCTTTAATGTACACCTTCAGTTTGAAGCTAGATTCTCTGTAGCTTCCCAAATGCTTTCTACTCATCTCTCCCACACAGAATTCCTCATGCAGTTTCAGCTGGATGGAGGGAGTGTCCTCTCAACACCTGTCCAAAGTTGTACCTCTTTTATAAAAATCATAATGTTCCTTAATGTCAGAAGCATCTGCCTAGTCTCTCCCTGCCCATTGAACTCTCTAGAGCACATTGTAAGCTTTTTGTGATAATTGGTATATTCTTTCTTGAATCATAATTACCTATGCACTTTTTAGTCCCTCCATGGGTTATAAAATTCTTTAGGGTAAAGATTATTTCTTGTTTATATTCATTTTATGTGTGGTAGGGACAAATGTTTATGAAATTGGCAATGGAATTTTGTCTGTTGTTTAATGCTTTATATCTGCTCTAATCTCTTTGCAGTAAAAAGGCACAAAGATGCCATGGTGGTCTCTTTGCTTCAGTGGCCCTGTAGCACTTGTCTTTGGGGGATCTGCTCCCCTCCTCTGCTATGTGGTTTGAGGATGTCTGTCAATCACAGTACCCCACATATAACCCATATTTCTTCCCTACCTCTCTCACAGACATGAGCCCCTTTCCCAGGATTTTTTAACTTAGCTTCTAGAGAAAATGAGACCTTTCCTCTCAGGGAAGAAACTGGGAATATGTCAGCCTTATGGAAAGGTTTCAGACAATGAAGTTAACACATAAAGAGAAAATGAGAAAGGAGACCTGAGTCCTTACACCATCAGATCCCCAGGCTCTGTGGTTCCTGCCCTTTTGGCAGTTTCATTACATGAACTGTTAATAATATGGTTGCCATTTTGTCTACTCTGGCTCAAGTGAGATTCTGGCACTTACAGTTAAGAGTCCTATCTAATAATCCATGTGAAGGGTAGAGGGACTCATTATGCTGCTATAACCTTTGTAAAAAATGTGGGACCCCCATTGTCCTGATGAGAATGAGGCTAATCACCAAGACAGAGAGTTTCTAGCCCCCTCTGGATATTAGACCATGTGCTGTCCTTGAAGATATTATGTATAATGGGAAATTGTACATAATTAATGATTATAAAGCTAAGAGAGCAGAAAAATAAAAATAGAAGGGTCCAACTCTTTCCTTTCAGGCGAAATTTTTATGGAACCTTGGTGAGGAAGGCCAATATTATTCATTTTATCTTTTATAGTTTAAAAAGGTAGAGCCCAAAGAAGTCAAATTTTTTTTTTTTATTATGCAATGTAAAAAGAACAGAAGCTATTGTTCTTAAATGAATGGTAATCAAGAGCCAAGGCTGCTAGGCAGAAAAATACATTTAAAAGATCTGAAAGATACATGCCTAAATAAATTTAACCAGACAAATAACAACTTTCCAAAAGCCTTTGTTTTTCCAAAGGTTACTTTGACTTTGGAAGAGCCCAGTAATGTGACTCTTCATGAAGGCTCTTCAAGTTGCATTTCTTCAATCACATATGACTAGGATAGGTCCAAATTCTTGGTCTTCTACAAGTCTACACCTATAAGTCTTAACTTATATTCCTATATTCCTGACTTTAGACTAAATTCAGAACAGCTTCTAAGAATGAACATATGTGACAAACATTTACATCTTTCTTATCTTCTCCAGAATCTACTTAAATTTAAGGAAACGGGTTTGGTGTCTGACTCACAAGTCTATTCCCAAAGAATATTCCTAAGGCCAAGAAGTTTATTTATTAACCCAGTAACTTAGACATAGATTCCTGTGTTACCTAAGAAAGTCAAATATGGTTGTTACCGACTATGATAGTGTTTGGGTTCCCACACAAAATTCTTTGAGGACAAACTGAAATAAAACAGCCAATTTCTATGGTGATCCTGAAACTCAAATTCCACATACTATTAACAATGTCAAGCCCAGCCCATTGCATTCCCACTGTTCCCTGTTTGTAAGTCACAACTCTCCAGCCTCTAGTACCAACTTCCCTCTTTGCAGTTGGGATTAAGGCCCACACTCAAAATTCAAATGGCTCTGAACTCATGTTTCTTTCTTCTGTCTTGCCTCAGAAAAAATAAATAATCTCTGCACTTTCCCAGATCAAGTATTCCACCTGTGCTCCTGACCCCAGCCCATCCCTTCCCCAGGCCTTGTCCAGAGAATCACCGCCACTGTGTCTCTTCTGCTTTCTGTTTCCCTAGTGACTGCTTCCTATCTGCCTGAAAATTGTTTAGATTCTCCCTAAAATAACTAAAACAATGATGATTATCACTATCCATTATTACTATTATTATTGCCCTTTAAACTGACAAACTTCTCAAGAGTATCCTATATTCCTATTTTCTATTTTCCTATTCTTTCTTTGAGTCCTTTCAATCTAGCTTCCATCCCTTCATACTGACCTATCTGATGCCTACTAGTCCCCACAGCTTGAGCCTCTTCATTCCTCTGTCAGTCTCACCCCACTGTCAGTTTAGGGACCAATCTGCTTTTTAAAGATAGAGGCTTTGGGAAGGACTGCTTCTGGAGCAAGATCCTCCCTGAAGATCTGGTTGGGAGAACCCCTGTCTTCCTGTATCATTCTGATTCTGGCTGAGAAGTGAGAGAACACAGCTTTTACTTTCTTTTCTATGTTAAAAAAAAAGGGAGGGGTGATTATACAAATAATATGTGTTCTTTCTTTTCTAATTTCAAAAATACAAAGAAACAAAAATACTACAGAAATACAAATGATCATTAGAGAATCTTATGAACAACTATATGCCAACAAATTGGAAAATCTAGAAGAAACAGATAAATAATTCCTGGACATGTACAACCTATCAAGATTAAATCACAAAGAAATAGAAAACGTGAACAGACCAATAACAAATAACAAGATTGAAGCAGTAATAAAGATGCTCCCATCAAAGAAAAGCATAGGACCCGAAGTCTTCATTTCTGAATTGTACCAAACATTTAAAGAATAACAATTATCCTCAAACTATTCTAGAAAGTTGATGAGAAAGGAATACTTCCAAACTCATTCTGTGAGGCCAGCCTTATCCTGATGCCAAAACCAGGCAAAGACACAACAAAAAAAGAAAACTATAGGTCAGTATTTCTGGTGAACACAGATGCAAAAATCCTCAATAAAATACTAGCAAATCAAATCCAACAATACATTTAGAAGATCATTTACCATGACCAAGTGGGATTCATCTCAGGGACGCAAGGATTGTTCAACATAGACAAATCAATAAATGTAATACACCACATTGAAATTAAGAATCAAAGACAAAAACCATATCATCATTTCAATAGATGCAGAAAAAGCATTTGATAAAATTCAACATTCTTTCATGATAAAACTCTCAACAAATTAGTAAAAAGGGAACATATCTCAAAACGATAAGGGGCATATATGATGAACCCACAGCTAATATCATACTGAATGGGAAAAAGTTGAAAGCTTTTCCTCTAATATCTGGAACAAGACAAAAATGCCCACTTTCACTGCTTTTGTTCAACATAGTACCAGAAGTCCTAGCCAGAGCAATTAGGCAGGAGAAAAAAAATAAAAGACATCCAAATTCGAAAGGAAGAAGTCAAATTGTCCCTGTTTGCAGATGACATGACCATAGAAAATAGAAAATCCCAAAGACTCTACCAAAAAACTATTAGAACTAATAAATGAATTTAGTAAAGTTACAGGACCTTAAACTATTTAACTACTGGAAGAAAATGGGAAGTGCTTCATGACATTGGTCTGGGCAAGAATTATTTTAGAAAGGACCATAAAAGCACAGGCAACAAAAGCAAAAATAGACAAATAAGATTACATCAAACTAAAAAGCTTCTGCACAGCAAAGGAAATAATTAACAGAGTGAAGAGACAATCTACTAAATGGTAGAAAATATTTGCAAACTATGCCTCCAACAAGGGGTTAATATCCAGAATATACAGAAAACTCAACTTAATAATAGCAAAAAGAAAAATACTCTAATTAAAAAATAGGCAGAAGACATGAATAAATATTTCTCAAAAGAAAACATACAAATGGCCAACAGGTACATGACAAAATGTTTAACATCACTAAGAATCAGGGAAATGCAAATTAAAATCACAATGAGATATCACCTCATTCCAGTTAGAATGGCTATCATCAAAAAGACAAAAAGTAACAAATGCTGGCCAGGATTAGCAAAAAAGGAATTCTTATACACTGTTGGTGGGAATGTAGATTAGTACAGCCATTATGGGAAACAGTGGTGATTCTTCAAAAAATTAAAAATAGAACTACCATATGACCCAGCAATTCTACCACCAGGTACATATCCAAAGGAACTGAATGATGTCTATATGTCAAAAAGATATATGCACTTCCATGTTTAATGCAGCATTATTCACAATAGCCAAGAAATGGAATCAACTTAAGTGCTCATCAACTGGTGAATAGGTAAAGAAAATGTGGTATGTATATACAATAGAATACTACGGAGCTGTAAAAAAAAATTAAATCCTGTCATTTGCAGCAACATGGATGGACCTAGAGGACATAATGTTAATAAAATAAGCCAAGCACATAAAGACAAACACCACATGATCTCACTTACATGTGGAATGCAGGAAAGCTGATCTCATAGAAGTAGAGAGTAGAATGGTACTTACCAGAGGCTGGGGAGGGGAGGGGGAAAACGAAGATGGGGAGCTATCAGTCAAGGGGTACAAAGTTATAGTTAGATAGGAAGAATAAGTTCTGGCATTCTAGTACGTAGTAAGCTGACTATAGCTAATAACAAAGTTTGTACATTTCAGGAGAGTTGGAAAAGAAGATCTTGAAAGTTATTACCACAAAGAAATGATAAAGATTTGAGGTGACAGACATGCTAACTATCCTGATTTGATTATTTTACAATGTACACATGTATTAAAACATCACACTGTACCCCATAAACATGTACAATTATGTGTCAATTATAAACAAAATAATTAAGTAAAAGAATATTTATAGCTTTAATTTATAGACTTTGAACAATATTATACATATTGTTTTCTAATCTGCATATTTCATTTAATATTATATTAGGAGCATCTTTCCATGTCAATATTTCTCCACCTATCATTTTTAATGGCAGTGTGGCAATCTATTGTATGGATATAACATAATTTATGTACACACTTTCTTTTGGGATATTTAGGCTATTTCTAATCTTTCACTATAACAAACAATTTTGCAATAAATATCCTTATAAATCTTTTCCTTCATCCTCAATGTTTTCCTTAGGATAGACTCCTAGAAGTAGTATTTCCGGGTAAAAGGGAATGTACATTTGTAAGGCTTTTGATATAAATCACATGTTCTTCTGAGGCTCATTCAAAGCACTTGTGTAGGATTTCAGCAACATGCTAGTGAAATAAAGAGTCTAAAAGGGGCAGAACTATACCTAAGGATGCCCTTACTCATCCACTTCCTGAGGACAGTAGAAGTCAGGAAGTCAGTATGTCAAATACTTCTTTAGTACAACATATGTTACCCTCATAGTTTGAAAGACAACAGTTTGTTGCTTATGTAGAGAACCCACATTATAAGAATTTTATTCATCGTTTTCTAATATTAGTTAATTTGGTTCAGGGTTTGTTTCTTTAGGTTAACATTTAGGTTGCTATTGTCATTTTTTTAGGAAGTAGACATTTTCTGTTTTAGCACAGTAAGACAGTGATTGTTTGTTATGAAATGGTATGCCAGAAAACTTTCACTCCACCCATCTATAACAACTAAGAGCTGTATTTCCCACTTCTCTTAGGTGTGGCCATGTGACTAAGCTCTGGCCAATGATATGTAAGCTGAAAGGACGCATGCTCTCCCCTATTGTCTTCTCTGCTTCCCACTGGATGGAATGCAGATGTGGTGGCAGTTGCAGGAGTACCCACATTAGACCACAGGATGGAAATTTCATGTTGAGGATGGCAGAACAACTAGATAGAAAGAGCCTGATCCCTTGTACTTCCATACAGCCCTAGTTTACTTAAGCTTGACTATTTTGTGAGAAAGACACAGACTTTCCCTCTTGCCTGTCATTTTGGCCTTTGGTGACTTTTACATATACTTCAGAACTGAGGAACATGAAGGGAAAAAAGCAACGAAGTCACAGATGAGTTGATTATGAGTTACTAGAGATGCACCATAATGGGGATTTTTACATGCAGTTGACCCTTGAACAACATAGGTTTGAACTGTGTGCATCCACTTAAATGTGCTTATTTTTCAATATATTGGAACATTTTTTGGAGATTTGTGACAATTCGAAAAATTCAAAAAAATTCATAAATGAACCATGTGTAGCCTAGAAATATCAAAAAAATTAAGAAAAATGCATGTCACTAATGCATGAAATATATGTAGTCTATTGTATCATTTACTACCATAAAATATATGCAAATCTATTATAAAAAGTTAAAATTTATCAAAATTTATATACACGGAGACTGTTCATGGCACCATTTGCACTTGAGAGCAATGTAAACAAACATAAAGATGCAGTATTAAATCATAACCGCATAAAATTAACTGGAGTACATACTGTACTACTGTAATTTCATAGCCACCTTCTGTTGCTATTGTGGTAAGTTCAGGTGTTGCGGAGTCTCCACTAAAAACACCATGTGACACTAATCATCTCCATGAGAGCAGTTGTTCTCTCCAATAAATTGCATATTGCAGTAAAAAGTAATTGATCTCTCATGGTCCTCACATATTTTTCATCATGTTTAGTGCAATACAATAAACCTTGAATAACACCGTAAGACCCACACAAAGTACCACTAGTGATGCCAGAAGTGCTCCCAAGAAACAGAGAAAAGTCATGACATTCCCCAAGTTGAACTGCTTGATAAGTACATAGATTGACTTCTGCAGCTGCAGAGGCCTGCCATTTCAGACAGATGATTCATCTTGTAAACAAATAATGTAAGCTTGAAGTATTCATAAATATAGTACAGAGCTGTAAATGTATTTTCGCTTCCTTATGATTTTCTTAATAACATTTTCTTTTCTCTAGCTTACTTTATTGTAAGAATACAGTTTACAATACATAAAACATACAAAGTATGTGTTCATTGACTATTTATGTTATTGGTAAGGCTCCCAGGCAACAGTCAGCTATTAGTAAAGTCTGAGGGAGTCAAAAGTTATGTGCAAATTTTTGACTATGCAGGGGGGTCAGCATCCCTAACCCCCACATTGTTCAAGGGTCAACTATATATAATATCTCTATAGTATATATCTATATCTCCATATATACATCTCCAGCATTAATTTCTTTCTTCCTAACAGCACCCAGAATTCCTTTTGGAAAAAGGAAATCTCCTATGCAGTGTTCAGTCCTGTAAATCCAGATGCACACTTCCATGGAAGTTGAAGGAACCAGAGCCTTCCTGGCCCCTGACTCAGCCCAGCCAAGGAGCAGGCGTTTGAGGAATCAGCCAGGCAATGCTCTCCTCTGGGTTTTTGAAGCTTGAGAGAGACACAAGGAAACAGCAACAGCTCTGACCTCAAGAAGTCTTTGGCATGATCAAGGTTCTAGTCCATCTCCAACCCTGCTTCTCCAATATCCCATCCATTCTGAGCACACCACTACCAGCACCAAATCTTTCACTCCAATAAATATTCTTTAGCTTCAGTTGACAGTTTTTGTTGGCAACAGCTAAGAGACTCACCTTTCTATGACTTAACCTATCTTTTCCTAGCAACTAATCTTTGGTAAAAACCAAATAAATGCAGAAAACACATGTAAAATTATATTTAAAAGTTTTACAGGGTATAAACCTTTTTTTTGTTGGATATAACTCAAGCATTTAGTACATATATTTTAATTTTTTCTTTTTGTCGTAAGATGTAAATACTTTCTATGTAAAACTTTTAACACTTACCTTAAAACTTAGGTAATTTTTTTTAAAAAAATCTCCAAATGACTCCTTTTTTATATACTAGTTTACATCTTGTGAATTTATCTGTGTTCTTTAAAGTAATTAGTAAATATCATGATACAGTTTCATATTTTATCTTTTCCACGCAAGGAACCCTAAACAAAGTTGGGAGCCAACTTAATAGTTAAACCAGTAACTCAGCACTCCTAATAAAGAGAATTATTTGCCTCTTATTTGCATGGTTTTCCATTTTACACATCAGCCAAGCAGAAACAACTGGTTGCTAAGAAACAGCGTTTCCCTCAACACCCAGAGATAGAATATATAGAAGGCCAATTTTTAAACCTATAATATACATATATGTGAAGTTAAAGAGAGACCCAGCCCCATAGCTTAGCTATTTGTACAGAATTCTTGTTATGAATATTGAATTCATGATAACAATTTGTGAATTCTGAATATATTTGACGTATGAATTCTTAGGTAACTATATCACCTTGTATTTTATTACACTATCTTCCTCATTACTGAAAAATTGGGGAGCAATATAGAAGCCAGGCTTTTAAAGCAAATCTCTTTTGGAAAACTGTAAACTGTATAGTTAGGTTTTGTGGAACCAAGGCTTTTCTAAAGTAGTATTAACATTCCTATTATGCTACTGCTGTCTTGGTTAAAACTACCCATATACTTCATGCTCTGGACAGATACACTCCAAATGGTTAATAGTGACTATGATAGGGAAGTGGCCATTTGCTTTTGTCTCTATGTATTCTTTTCTTTTTTTTTTGAGACAGAGTCTCGCTCTGTTGCCTGGGCTAGAGTGCCGTGGCATCAAGCTCACAGCAACCTCAAACTCCTGGGCTCAAGCAATCCTTCTGCCTCAGCCTCCTGAGTAGCTGGGACTACAGGCATGTGCCACCATGCCCGGCTAATTTTTTTTGTATATATATAATTTTAGCTGTCCAGATCATTTCTTTCTATTTTTTTAGTAGAGATGGGGTCTTGCTCTTGCTCAGGCTGGTCTTGAACTCCTGACCTCAAGCGATCCTCCTGCCTTGGCCTCCCAGAGTGCTAGGATTACAGGTGTGAGCCACTGTGCCCGGCCTCTATGTATTCTTTACAAAGAAAATAATAATTGCTAGTAGTTATTGTGTGTCAATGAAGTGCTAGGCACTGTGCTAAGCTTAATACACGTATTAACTCACATTAGCATTCCCCATTGGCAGATGAGGAAAAAGTCTCCGAGAGGTCTGTAACTTGCTCAAGGTCATGCATCTAGAAAGCAAGAGAGTCAGGATTCAAACTCAGGCAGTGAGGCTCCAGGTCTTCACCACTTCACTACTCTGCCTTTTACAAGGTGGCTCCCATATTGCCTAAATGCCTTTTTAAAACACTACACTGCCTCAGAACATACAGAATTATATCTGGGTGCTTAATTCATTAGTGGCTTTTCACCATTGCCTTTAATCAATTTTACACCAGGAGGAATGAAGAGCATAACAGAAATCTAGTGAGTGATGAGGATCAACATCTGGACTGATTTTAGTCAACAGAGGAATGAAATTGTGCCAATTCACCTGAACCTGTGGCCACGTGCCTACTCCAAATAGATCATGCAGCTACAGAAGTTTCTAAGGAATCTCTTTGAATAAATAGCACTGCTGGGAATTGATTTCCTTCTTAAAGGGTCTATTTAGCGACTTTTTAAAAAATATACTTAATACACACACACAAAAGGAATAAAAGACAAATCTTGTTTTTCTCAGCAGCTGGAGTGAGATATCACCTTAAGGAGAGCTCATTTGTTCAGAAAGTGTTTTGATTGGTCTGCTTAGGGAGTCTGAACTGACAAGGATTTGCACATCTGCAGGCTGCTACATGCACAGAAATTTTAGAGAAAATGTAAGATATTTTAAAATTGGAGGAAGACTGAAAGAGAGAGAGACACAAACAGTAACTGGCTGCAGAGAAGAGATGTCCAGTGGGTATCTGGAGGGGAAATGTTATAAGTGACATAGAACTTTTCCTCAGTTGCATCTATGAATTCTTCAATAAATTCCATATTTCTCACTAAAGAAATAAATGATAAATTATTTTCACTTAGAGTACTTTATAACAAATATCCTTTAAAGTCATTTTACCCTCCCTTTGCACTGTCATTTAAATTTCTAAAGTGGTATATATTGATAAAAAAAACTATGTTGTGGTAGCTTTTTATCAAAGTTTCCAAAACTTTGATAGCTTTTTGTGGTAGCTTTTTATAAATTTCCAAAAGGAAACTTATAAGTTTCTTTTATCCCTCCTAACTTTTGGGCCCAGTGTAGAAGAGGTGAAATGTTTACCAGCAATTACTGCCCCCAAGAATGTAGATAAGGTATTCAAAGTAAAGAAAAACACAAAAAATCTGACCCGAATAAGACCACTGAAAATTTTGCTGAACAAAATCAATTTAGGAAAGAAAGAAAAGCCCTAATGCACTGGTTGATCTCTTTATTAAAACTTTTTCTTGTTCATTCAATCATTCATTCTCTGTGAGGACCCTACCCTGGATGCTAGAGACACAGAAATGAAAAATGCACACGCTTGATGCCCACACTCAAGAAGAAAAAGCAGATGCATAAACCTGAAATTGCAGCTTAATGTGAGAAACCCTCATGGAGGTAGGAGGTAGGAAGAGGGCAGCGGGAACCCACGGGAGGGATTGACCATCTAGGAAATTAAGAAGCAGGAAGACTTCTATAAAAGGGTACATTGAAGCTGGGTCTTGAAGCATGAGTATGAATTTGCCAGAAAGAAAAGAAGTTTAAGTTCCAGTTAACAATTTGTGCAAAGTCCCAGGAAGATAAAAGGCCATGGGTCATATGAGTTCAGTTACAACTCCTTGTACTGCAGATTAGGCCAGGGAGATAGGATGGGGCTGGTGTTTAATGATTTTATTTACTAGAGTAGAGAATTTGGACTTTATCCTGAGGGCAACCAGGAGCTGATAAAGATGCTAGAAGACAATGAAGCATGTGAATGTTATGAGTCATGGCAATATAAAAATAAAAACATAACCAAGGAACCTTGGAAGAAGAGAGTGGAACAACAGATACATGTGCTAATTTACTGAATTCTCCAAGCAAGGAATGAATAGGTACATCTAAAAATCAGTTAGAAAATAGAGGCTATCTATATTATCCAAAGTCATAAAAGGCAGCCACGAGAAGAACTGAATATACAAGGGCTAACAAATATTGGGAGGTAAAAGACAGTAACGTAGGTAGAATTTTCTGTGAGATTGCTTCCCATCCTTTACAGCAAGGAGTCAGTAGATACTGCCCAGAGTTGATAAATCAAGGATAAGAAATTAGCAGAGGAACTTAAAATTGTTGCCTCTACGAAAGGAGACTTGGTTCAAAGGGGTACCTGGAGAAGGAGACATTTATTTTCATGGACTATGCTTTTATACTTTCTATACTATTTGAATGTCCTTTTTTTTCTTCTATACTCTTTTAAAATTATTTGTGCTTGAGAGAGCGGCATGGGGAGGGAAACAGGAAGAAGAGAGAGAGAAAAAGAGAGAGAGAGAGATTAGAATAAGGCTATCGCTTGGTAGAAATTCTGACATTGCTCAGGCACCACTGGTAACAGCTCCTACCCACCCCCCTACCTGGAGCAATCCCATCAAACACTTAAACAGACCTTTTATGTTGAGTCATCGTTCATGGTTTAACTGCGTCTTTGAATAAAAGCAAATGGGAATTAGCCTAAAAGGAAATATAAGTAGAATGCGACCTATAAAATTAAGATAGCACCAAATATAAAACATTAAGGAGTTCTGCCTTCTTTGAAGCAGAAGTAGTAGAGTTACCAAAGTTATATTTTAGTTCCTAGCTTCACAAATAAAATTGCTTAACATATCACGTCAAGTACATAAGTGCCATATTTTCGCAACTACAAACTGAGATGTGAAATCTGACAATGAGTTTTCTTCCAGAGCTATGAATATATTATAGAAAATGTCTTCTAGAAGTATAATGTTAAAAAAAAACAGTTAACTATTGAATAAATCACCTTGATTAAAAAAATATTAATATTATTGGCTAGGCATGGTGGCTGTAAGCCCAGCACTTTGGGAGGCCAAAGTGGGAGGATCGCTTGAGGCCAGGTGTTCTAGACCAGCCTGGGGAACAAAACAAGACCCCAAATCTACAAAATATTTTAAAACTTAGCCAGGCATGATGGTGCGCACCTACAGTCCTAGGCATTCAGGAGGCTGAAGCAGGAGGATCTCTTGAGCCCAGAAGTTTGAGGTTGCAGTGAGCTATGATTGTGCCACTGCACTCCAGCCTGGGTGACAGAGGGAGACCCTGTCTCAAATAATAATAATAATTATTATATATATATATATAATTATGTAAAAAAGACCATCCCCAACATCTCCAAATATCCTATAAGAAAATACTTTCTGTTGGTTTTGGTACCTGCAATTCCCTATATTTGGTGCAAAAGGCAAAAGGAGCACAAATGCTCTTTCTTTCCGTTTCATCACTTTCTGTAACAGCATATTTATTGCCATATAACCTTTACAATGAGGCCTCTTACCTCCTCTCCTAGGAGTAAGTCTCCAAAGGGATGTTTATTACTCTTCTAGGTTCATCAGCCTTCACCTACATAATGAGAAAAATAGTCTTTAATCCATGGAGTAATGATAAAATATAGACTCTTAAAGACTTCAATGAGCTTAAAACAATTAGTACTAGTGCTGCTTCTCTACTTTAGATACAGAAAACCTAAGGAACTAGAAATTTAAAGCCTTTAATCATAAGTTAATTGAGAAAAGACTATTAGTCATACTGTAGGTACTAAATTAACAACTTGTTTTTTATTTCTTCATTGTTTTTCATGTATATTGGAGAACGTTCAAGCATTATAAAAATTATCTTAATGTTTTGAAGAGCAAAGAGCCAATATCCCTAAAAAGAAAAGATTCATGCCATCATTTTTCAGACAAAAAGAGTGACATCAATTACACCAAATGGAAAACAATTTTTAAGTATTTCCCATGGTAGGATGGTCTGCACAAAACATCATGACATGACCAATAAGCCCTTCCTCTTCTCATGCAAAAACATATATTGATTTATAAGGCCATATTCTATAATATTCAAAAGAATAGAGGCTGTGAGACTTAGGTTGAAAGCTCAGCTCTAACACCAACTGGGTGACCTGGGACCAGTTATTTAATCTAAGTTTTAGTTTCCTAATGGTACCTACTTCAAGGAGTTGTGGCGAGGCGTAAATGGAAGAATGGATGTAAAGTGCTTAGCACAGTGGATGGCATAATGTTAAATTTTGTTCTAAGTATCTTTTTATTTATTTGTTTTAATAGAAATATTTTCTATTTTAAAAAGTACATTTAACACAAATATCCCAGGCTGGCAGTTAACTTTTAATAAGTAGAAAATCAGAATTTTGCTTAGTTATATCCCATGGATCCAACAGAGGACATCCAGGCAGTAACAATTTAGAACTCAAGGAAGGCTATGACATCACCCAGCCCCTCACCCATCCTGATGATGGCAGTGCTGTCATCATCAGGAGTCACCTGCTTCCAGAGTGAACCTCTTTCAAGGAATGCTCTTTCATTGAGAAGCTGTTTTCTCACCAGCAGGAAATGATTTGGTTATCATCTATTGGAATGAGAGGAGTGCCTATGTGATCAAGGATAATGCCTACAAAATGCTCTTGTTATAAATCCAAATGCCATCAGGATTTTCCTTTGACATTTCTATCTTAACACATTGATAATTTGACCATCAGACAATTTCTGGACAGAGAATGGAGGTGGTGTGGTAGATGTATGGAAAACACACACACACACACACACACACCCAGAATATATGTATCCCAGAAAGACTAGAATATTTCCTATCCAGCCTTTTACAGAAAGAGTTTGTCAACCCCTGCTTTCAAGCCTAAATACTAAACTGTGAGAGCCTCTGCCTTAAGGATTGCAAACTTGTAAGCAAGCAAATCAGAACCTTGCTTTTGGAATAACTAATGAAGTGAGTAACTGCTTCTAGACATGGGTCTGGGAAAATGAAAAGAAAAGGACGTTTTCCTTCTTGCATCGATTTGCTTGAATTGTTACAGATGAAACAATCGGTTGTGTAGCACAGAGATGTCATTCAATCAGAATCAGGCAGCGTTTTTTCTATCGCTGAGACTGGAACTGAGAGCAGGAACAGGAACTTTCCTAAAGCCAACAGTCCTCTGGGTCATGCAGCACAGAGATTTACCACCCAGCTATAACAGCCCAGTCAGAAAAACACCTCTAAAGCTCTGAAAACTGGGAGTTTGTCCATCCTTTTGGCACCAAAATTCATTTTTGTGGAAAAACCTGAATGCAAATGCTATTTGCTGCCTTTATCCCACCCAGCATAGCTATTCACGCTTTCCCCTGCAGCGTGGGTTACGGGGCACTGCCCCGGAGTCTGCTGAGTGTGTGACCAATGAATATTCACACACTACCTTCTAAAACCTGAAGGAAAAAAATGCGAATTCTGAACACAGCTAGTCCAAAAGGTTTTCAGTAAGAACTGTCAACCTACATTCCATTTGATTATGATCACAGCAAAAGGGGTTCCATGCATGTGCCACTACCATGAAATCAGCAAATTCTTTTTTCCACAACACTACCACATAATACCCCCTTCAATTTTGTAGTGTTTGCAAATAGTATAAGCCTAAGTAAACAAATGAATACACTGTCCTAATAGGTTTCTCTTTTAAGAGGGATTGTGTACAATGCAGCAATATCAGGGTTACAAACACTATGAATATAAACATAACTATATTTAAAGCTATACACACCCTTCTCTTTCCATTTTTACCACTTCCAGTTTCAATACATTGACTTCAAAAAGTCATTTTTTGAGACTCTATTGTGTGCCAGGCACTAAGGTGAATACATTGGTGAACACATATTTTCTCTGGTAAGAAAACAATGATTTGCAAGTAGATATACAAGATTCATCTATTTACATATTTGTTTATTTAACAAATACATTTACTGAGTACCTTCTGCAAACCAAGCACTATTCTGGCAGCTGGGGAGTTAGAAGTGAATGAAACAGAGAAAAATCTTTATCATCACAAAGCTTCCATCCTAGTGGAGGGAGATAGATAACAAGCAAAATAAATAAGTAAAATAATTAATATAAAGCAGAGAAGAAAAAAGGAAGAGTCAGAGTGGTGAATGCAATTTTAAATAGGGCAATCAGAGAAGGCCTCACTGACAAGATGGCATTTGAGAGAACGGATAGAAATGAGAGAGCCAAGGCCGGGTGGGATGGCTCACACCTGTAATCCTAGTACTCTGGGAGGCCGAGGCGGGTGGATCGCTCGAGGTCAGGAGTTCAAGACCAGCCTGAGCAAGAGTGAGACCCTGTTTCTACTAAAAATAGAAAGAAATCATTTGGACAGCTAAAAATATATATAGAAAAACTTAGTCGGGCATGGTGGCGCATGCCTGTAGTGCCAGCTACTAGGGAGGCTGAGACAGGAGGATCACTTGAGCCCAGGAGTCTGAGGTTGCTGTGGGCTAGGCTGACACCACAGCACTCACTCTAGCCCAGGCAACAGAGCAAGACTCTGTCTCAAAAAAAAAAAAAGAAAGAAAGAAAGAAAGAAATGAGAGAGCCATGTAAATATGGGGGAGGCTTCCAGGCAGAGGGGACAGCAAGGGTCCTGAGGTAGGAGGGGGCCTGGCCACCCTGGAGGAATAACAAGGAGGCCAGTGTGGCTGCAGCAAAGTAAACAAAGAGAAAAAGTCCTACAAGACACGGTCAATGAGGTAGGAGGGGCTCACACGGGACCGTGTAGGCCACCATAAGGACTGGATTTTGCTCTGAATGAAATGGAGAGCCTCCCAAAGATTTCGAACACTCGAGTGACTACTGTTTTAGAAGTTTCTTTCTGCTATGAAAGCCTTAAGTATGGAAGAACATTCTGTAAACGGATTCCCCTAGGCTCAGAGGTCAGCAAGGCCACCTTGAAGAAATGCCCTTTAGGCCTGAAGAACTTAATCATGGTGGGGAATCAGCTCTGAAGAAGAGGAAGAAGTGCTCTTCAGATAAGAGCACCAGCTGACGGGAGGGAGAACAGAGCAAGTGGGAGGCTTTTAGAGCCACAGTAAGATCTTGTACTTTATCTAAGGACAACGAGTATAAAAATTACTGAAGCGTTTTAAGGAAGAGAATGATGTGATCTGCCCAAGGTTTTATAGAGACTCTTCTGGTGGTTATTTATAAAGTGGCATAGGCAGTGTTTGTTTTTTTTTTTTTTATTTCAGCTTATTATGGGGGTACAAAAGTTCAGGCTATATATATTGCCCATGTCCCCCCATCCCCCCAGTCAGAGCTTCAAGCGTGTCCACCCCCCAGACAGTGCGCATGATAGGCGGTGTTTTCTAAACTGCAGGTCATAACTCATCAACTCAAGAGGTTGCCAACTAGCGTTTTGTTGTTGTTTTTAAATGAAACGGAACAGAAAACGTCAGAATACCCCACAAGTTGTAAGGGTGCGCATGGCTGCAGGAAACTTGGTTCTGTGCACACACTTCATGTCCAAGTTTGAAAGTCACTCGATTGGAAGGAAGGACACATAAAAGGGGAGAGCGGTAGAAATACTGTGCTATAATCTTAGTAAAGGCATTGCTGGCTGCTGAGACTAAACAGGCGAAGGAACAAAAGGGCCCAGAAAAGCTTCCAGAGACCCAGTAATGGATATGGGGCAAAGGGGGCGGCCAGGGCAGTTTCAAGGACTGGATAGATGGTGGCAATGTCACTGAAACTGAGAAGATGGATGGGGCAGAAGATAAGGTAGGTTTTTAACATGTTGCCTGCAAGACTTCACAAAGGGGATCTTCAATTTAGAACACACAATGGGGCTGGGTACTGAGACGTGGAAGTGGTCGGCACTAACTGTGAAAAAAATCTTCGAAGGATTTCATGACAAGTCAGTCCATAATATGTGATTATATAATCACCCTATGTAATATTTCGGGACAAACTTATATTTGAAAAACGGTTGTTTATCTGGAATTCACATTTGACAGGGCATCCTGCCTTTCATCTGGCAATCTTAATTAGTGTTCGAGTCCCCTGAGAAGAGAGGCAGACACACCAGTTAGCACACAATGACAACAATCCAGGGAAGAGGTCAGAGAGCACTAAAACTAGTGTTTCACGTGGGATTCTTTCCATGGCGACAAGTGCAAATTCTCAAATGTAAGTTTGAATCATTAACCTTTGAATTAATTATAAGCACAATGACACCGCGCAGAGCACCCCTCCGTCAGGATCACGATGTGTACCTGGTGTCCCAAGCGTGTGGCTCAGGCTCCCACGGGCCCCACAGCTCCCCTGGCAGCTGCAGCGTCTCATAGAACACGTAGGCCTAGAGAGCACGTTGAGAGTTAACACCCAGTCTGGCTGTCCTAAAGGGACTTATCTGTGGGAAGAAAGTTTTGTTTACATTTTGCACTTCAACAGAATTTGTCTACAGTGCTGAACTTGACATAAAAACAAAAACTGAACGCTCCTATTGTTGATAGAACTTTCCTTCAGGAAGATGTTTAAACCGCACACATTTTTGATACGTAGACCCATGATTTGAGTAATTTGGCTTAGCCAAAAAGCCACTGGAAAACAAAATAAAAATAAATAAAATATATCAAAACTACTTCAAAATACATAATATTTTCTTCTTTCAGGGCAGCTGTGCTCCTATTCCCCTGAAGTTTCACATAATACACACTATAAATGGAATTGCATGGCCTTGATCTATCAGCAAATACCGAAGGCCTCATTGTCCCTGAGCTGGGACTCCAGATGGCTCCCAGGAAAGAGCAAACAATTGTGTGCACATATGCACACATTCCCAAAGTGGACTGGCAGGTCCCACAATGAAAGCTTTCTGGTTTTTGCAGGCCCAAGTTCCATGAGCAGAAATGTCTATAATGGCAAAAGAATTTTTTAAAACCTGTAAAGAGATGTGTGATAGAAACATGATTAAAGAAACACGAGTGACATCTGCCATTTAATCACATGACATCTTCAACACTCAGATTCAAATGTTACTTTAATGAGTACAGTCATGCTAGTCTCTGTTCTGTTAGCCAATGTGATTCACAAAAAGAAGCAAGAAGAAGAGTCCAACATAGCCCGTTAAAGGGAAAGTATTCAGAGTTTTTATTTTTAAGCATGTCATGGGCAACTCGGTAACCAATGGCAGCCATTTCAATTCTTTCATTCATTCGATAAATATTTATTGAGAGCCAAGAAAGTGCCAGACACTGTGCTGGGCTCTGTGCTTGAAGAATAGAAAAGGCCATTCATATTGTTGGGGCATAGAAAATGGTTCCCCAAAATAGGGTGCTTGGGCATGCTGAGTGCTTTGAAAATAGAAAGGCCTCAGAACCAAGGTCTCTCTCTGAGCATCCCCTGCACATCCTCCCCTCCCCCTGACCCCATCTCTCTGATTGTCTTTCTCAAAGCACCAGGAGGTACTCCCAGTGGAAAAAAGAAATGCAATTGTCTTAACACCCCCTCCTTAAGAATCTCATCACATAACCAGGAAGGATCAACCTCAACCATCAGAAAACAGGTGAAACTAAGCGTTGTAACTGGGCCCAGACAGACTTTTCATTTATTCTTCTGAGGACAGCTTGGAGAGATTATCCAGGAGACTTTGTCTGTATAATAAGGTCACCTTTGCCCCCGTGCAGTTCTGCCTCTCGCCTCCCCATAACCTGTCCCATCCAGCTTCCAAAGAGAATCACTTACAAAACAATGTCTGCCTATGAAGAGAGTATGTAAGCCTCAACCAACTGAGTTTTTTACTTTGTGTGTGGCTTCTGTGTTTCTGCATGTTAAATAAATTTTGCATGCCCTTTTCTCCTATTCATCTGCCTCTTGTTAGTTCATTTTCAGCAAATCTTCAGCGGGCAGAGAGCAAGTTTTCCCTCTGCCCCTACGATATGTAAACTGGAAGAACTATACTGCAGAAAACCATGCTTTCAGAAAGCAGCCTGAGATGCTGTTAAAATTTATGAGAGATCACAGTTTTGGACTGAGCTTCTGCACTAGGCCCCCAACAAACCAAAATGGAGTCACTCATGCAGAAGTTCCATGCCACCAAACTAAAACTAAGTTGCTTATCTGACCTTCAGAGAAATCAGAAGAGAGACAGAGAGAGAGAGAGAGAGAATAGCCAAACCCCCAAACACGCCAGTTTTTTAAGCCAGCATGATAAGGAAATCTCCTGTTTTAACTCTTACAAAAAAATAACTTGAAGTGATCTAATGTTAACCGATGAGTCCTAATTTTTTTTACTATGCTGTTTCCTTGTTCCTGCTCAAGCTACCTTCTAAAAACTGGTTGTTCTGCCTAGCCTAGCATAGCACCTATTTTTAGATGAGATGCTACCTGATTTATGAATTGCAAATAAAAGCCAATTTGATCCTTTAACTAAATTTGTTGAAATGTTGTGTTTTGATAATGCTATCTTCAAGTCAGAATTCAGGCCACTGAATTGTACATTTTAAAAGAGTTAATCCTATGTGAGTTATATTTCAATTTTTAAAAAGTGGTAAAAAAGAAAACCAGGTGCAGTGGCACCACACACCTGTAATCCATCTACTCAGGAGGCTGAGGCAGGAGGATCACTTGAGTGCAGGAGTTGGAGGTTATAATGTACTACGACCACACCTGTGAATAGCCAGTGCACTCCAGCCTGGGCAACATAGTAAGACCCTGTCCCTAAAAAAATAAAATAAAATAAACAGTTCAAAGTAGAAAAAAAAAGTAGAGAGTTAGAGTATAATTAGATACTCCTCCTTTGTTTTATCCAGTGGATAGAGGCAGTAAAACTAATAATTTTTAATTAACAACAAAAAAAAAACCCTAGAGATTATCAAGTTAGCCTAAGACACTATCAAAAAACAAACAATATAGTTAAAAATTTTTAAAGACAAAAATATGAGAGTCTTAATTTCAAAGTAAAAACTAATTTCTGACCGTGTAGGAAAAGCAAGTAAAATGACTAATACCAGGTAAGAGAACAAAAAGCAAGAGGGAAGGAGATTCTCTAAAAGGAAGTTTTTTTGGATTCTTACCCAGCTATTTTAAAAGGGAAATGTTTTTCAAAGTACTTGGGAGTAATTTGGAGATGATTTATCTTTTTTGTTTTTAAATAAAATCTATTTAAAAATTCTTGGATCTTTTGTTCCAAATTAAAAAACAAAAACTACAAAAATTGTTTTATGAATTATCATATCAAAATGATGTACTATTATACAGGTCTCTCCAAGTAAATCACAATGGTTCACAAAGTTATCTAGAGCCCTACTGGAGTATTGAAGAAAAAATATTATTAATGACATTTATTAGAGAGGGTAAGGAAGAGTTTATTCAAGAGGTGCTACCACAATGGAATTTTGTAGTAGGGGAGAGAGATCAGGCTCAACTCTAAATACAGTAAGAAACAGTGGGAATTTACAGCCAAGGAGCAGAGACGGAAAGCAGGTAGAAGGAAAATTACTGAGAAAAAGCCTAAGGGGGAAGGGGGTGTTCTGGCTAAACCGACCTAACAGGATTCTTGCTGAAGAAAGGTCAGGGTGGTCAGATATAACCCTAGGGGATGGAGGAGGATTCAGATTTGGATCAGACTTTGAGGGTGATCAGATATTGAGGTGGGACATTGTGGCTAAACTGATTTTGCAGGATTCTTGCTAAAGGATGGGGTCTAGTCAGGCTCAGAGGAGCCTGAAGAAGTTTGATCCAGGGGAGATTCTGTTAGTAGCACAGATACGGCTCTAGAAAAGGCTCATTTCTTCTTCGTAAGTTGGTGTCCAGAAATAGGAAATGTTCTACAAAGGCTGGGGTTTCCTTTGAAATCCTCCTCTCAATTCACGTGTTCAGCTGACCATGTCTTACGCAACAAAGAAAGCCTTTGTAGCAGGAACAAAAGCCAGTCTAGGCACTAAGAGTACCCCAGCCTGCCTCCTGAGTCCTGTGCTGCATGACTTTGGATGGCACAGTTGATTATCTGTAACAGGTCTTCAGGAAGACCTTATACAGGTAAGTTGCCTGGTATTAGGTTATTAAGGGTGAAATGTCCAATTTCCTTAAGTACTAAGTTTGACAGTTGATATCTCTGTCATTTCACTTTGACACTTCTTGTTTCATTTTTATTGTGAAGGAACATCCTCAGTCTCTCAAACATGCTTTTTGGCTTGTGATTATCTTTCAAAATTTTTTTAGAGCCATTTTTGTGAAACCATGGATAAGTCAAGAATTTGTGGGTTTTTTTTTTTTTTTTTTGAGACAGAGTCTCACTCTGTTGCCCTGGCTAGAGTGAGTGCCGTGGCATCAGCCTAGCTCACAGCAACCTCAAACTCCTGGGCTTAAGCGATCCTCCTGCCTCAGCCTCCCGAGTAGCTGGGACAACAGGCATGCGCCACCATGCCCAGCTAATTTTTTCTATATATACTTTTAGTTGTCCAGATAATTTATTTCTATTTTTAGTAGAGACGGGGTCTCACTCAGGCTGGTCTCGAACTCCTGACCTCGAGCAATCCACCCGCCTCTGCCTCCCAGAGGGCTAGGATTACAGGCGTGAGCCACCGCGCCCGGCCTGTGTTATTTTTTAATATGAGTTCTGTTGTGCAACGAATGCAGCACAGGCAGCTTGAAATATCAACAAAGTGTTTGAGAAGGATATAGCTAATAAACAAACAGCACATCAATGGTTTGAGAATTCCATTTGGGTGATTTTAATCTTGAAAATGAGCCACATGGGTGACCTGAGACCAAGGTGGATAATGGTGACCTGAAAGTTATAGTGGAAGCGAATCCATCTCAACCTAATTAGCAGCAAGGTATGATGTTGTCATTCCAACAATATTGGACCATTTGAAACAAATGGGCAAGATAAAGAAGCTGGATAGACGGGTACCGCATGAAGCCTCAGAAGAGAAATTATCTCGAAGCTTGCCTTTCATTGCAGTCACAACATAAAGGCAAACCATTTCTAAACTGTATTGTTACGTGTGATGAAAATGGATTCTTTTTGACAACTGCAAGTGTTCAGCACAATGGGGATAAAGATGAAGTGCTGAAACACAGTGTAAAACTGAATGTTCATCAAAAAAAGCTAATGGTGTCTGTTTGGTGGTCCAGAGCTGGTATTATCCACCACAGCTCATGAAACCTGGTCAATCGATTACAGCGGATGTCTACTGCAACTAATTGGATGAAATGATGAGGGTGCTGTGATTAAGCAGCCAAGCTTGGTCAATACAGACAGGCCAATCCTCTTGCGAGACAACACTTGACCACATGTCACACAAACAACGCTGCTTAAACTACAGAAGCTGGACTTGGAAACTCTGTGTCATCCACCATATTCATCAGACCTTGCGCCGACTGACAACCACTTCTTCCAGGCTTTAGACCACTTCTCGCAATGAAAAATATTCAGTTCTCAACAAGCCGTGGAAAACGCCTCTCACAATTTCATCGTCATTCGCTCTCCAGGTTTCTTCACCACTGGCATAAGCAAGCTTCCATTAAGATGGCAAAACTCTCTCAATAGTTTAGGTGCATACTTTGATTAACTGTACTGCTTCTTGATTGAGATATAATGAACTAAACTTTTGATTTGAAATTGGACATTTCATATTTAATGAACCAGTGAACATTGTAAGTACTCAATAAACTTGAAGGCCTAAGCTAAGAACTACAATCAGACCTGCCTGGGCATGTCCCAGATTCAACTGGAATAAGTAAGGTAGTCTAAGGCAGTGGTTTGCAAACTGGGGCACTCATAACCCTGAGGTATATAAAGACTGTCCAGGAGTCAGCTCTAACAGAATCAAGGTCAAATCCTCAGCTCCCACAAGTCCCCTCATGACACTGCTCTACTGAAGAGAACGCTGCAGTGGCCTGTGTTTCCCTTTCCCATGTCCCCTACCCAACCATTTCACAAAAGAAAGTGAAGGCAAAGCCCCACTGGGACCTAAGCTTTCTGTGTGCTTGTCCAGGGGTAAATACCTCGGGGCCAGGGGAAATGAAGATTTCAGGAGAGGGAAAGCAAAGCTAAGAAAGCCACAGCCAGGCTCCTTGCTTTTTCTCTCATTCTTTCTCATTCCCCACCCATGTCTCCTACGTTCAGAAGCGAGGTTGCACAGACATGCATTTAATTACATTTATTTGCAGTTAAAAAAAATGAAAATGAAGTCAGCTGTTTCCTGAAACAATCAGCTTAATTTGTTCAGATATTTTGCTCACTCACTCTATGAACAATGTCTGACCTGAATGAGGCAAACTTGCAACTCTGTGATTTTGAGAAAAAGGTGTTTAAAGCCTGAGGATACTATTGGTTTTTTTGGTTTTGTTTTGTTTTCTTTTCTTTTAAGATATGGAGTCTTGTGCTGTCACCCAGGCTGGAGTACAGTGGTGGGATCATAGCTCACTGCAGCCTCAAACTCCTGAGCTTAAATGATTCTCTCACTTCAGCTGCCCAAAGTGCTGAGATTACAGGTGTGAGCCACTGCACCTAGCCAATATTGTTAAATAAAAATCATAAGAGACCATTGTTTTGGACTGAGTTTCTACACTAGGCCCCAACAGACCAGACTGAAAATCAAAATGGAGTCACCTATGCTAACACTCCATGTCACCAAACCCAAACTAAGTTGTTACCTGACATTCCAAGAAATTAGGAGAAAGATGTAACATCCAATTTCCCAAACAGGCCGTTTAAATCTTTAATCAGCAAGAAAATGAACTTCCTTCTGCTTTAATCTTTACACAAAAGAAGTAGCTGAAGGAATCTGATGTTAACTAATCAGTTATTTTTCTATTTTTCTGTCTCCCTGTCCTGACTTACAAGAAAAGCAGCTTTGGAAGGACTAACACATTCTTGTTCTTCACTTCTGCTTTCTTCAGCCCTTCTCTGTCTATAAAGCCAGCCCCTTCTGCTCAACTCATTGGAACACTTATTCGATTTTATGGAATGAGGTGTTCCCCAATTCTAGAATTGCAATAAAGCCAACTAAGATCTTTAAATTTGTTGTAATTTAATCCTTTGACATTATAAACTAGATTCTTTGTACAAAACATTTGTGTTGACTTGAAAATGTGTGAAGAAATGCAAAGTTTTACAAGTCTTTTAAAGCTTTTGAGAACAGAAAGTTTGAAGACCATTGATCCAAGGAGCTTTACCTAAGGAAAGGTCCACACTGGCTTATATACATGATTTAATGACAAGCACAGGCCTTCTTAAGGAAAAGGTGATTTTGTTTTTGTTTTTTTTTTTTTTTTTTTGGAGACAGTGTCTCACTTTTTTGCCTGGGCTAGAGTGAGTGCCGTGGCATCAGCCTAGCTCACAGCAACCTCAAACTCCTGGGCTTAAGCGATCCTACTGCCTCAGCCTCCCGAGTAGCTGGGACTACAGGCATGCACCACCATGCCCGGCTAATTTTTGCTATATATATTTTAGTTGGCCAGATAATTTCTTTCTATTTTTTTAGTAGAGACGGGGTCTCACTCTTGCTCAGGCTGGTCTTGAACTCCTGACCTTGAGCGATCCACCCGCCTCGGCCTCCCAGAGTGCTAGGATTACAGGCGTGAGCCACCGCGCCCGGCCAGGAAAAGGTGATTTTGAATGCAGTTGGATCATTCCCAGCCTGAGCCTCAAGACCTGTTGTCCATTCCTAGAGAAAAGAGCTCTACAGTAGTGCTGGTAAAAACATGGAGCCACATCACCCAGACATCTGTGGGAAATGGTTCAAAGCGGCACAGT
Organism: Lemur catta; assembly: GCF_020740605.2. Classification (NCBI taxonomy): domain Eukaryota; kingdom Metazoa; phylum Chordata; class Mammalia; order Primates; family Lemuridae; genus Lemur; species Lemur catta. The sequence goes on along the minus strand of NC_059150.1, from coordinate 20,710,313 downwards.
TTTAAGGCAGACTAACACAAACGAGGGGTAGAGGCACTACCTGCATTAGGGTGCCCGTCTCAAGGGCCACAGGACACAAATATCTGAAACTACAAGGTAGCCAGAGTAGCCAGAGAGACCACAGAAATTCCAAATCACTTGTCTGACAAACCTTGGGAACCTCTTGCAACAGTTGGGAAGAGCTGGGAGTGGGGTCCAGCTCCCTCTATTTCATTCCAACTGTAGGATCAGCATCTCGTTGCTGTTCTTGAGAGCTCATTGTGTGTGGTCTGGGGAAATGCAGGTAACAATTCATATAAAATGTCTAGAACTCATAAATGGGAAATCCATTTCTTCACTGTCTCCACCTCCAGTCCCCCTCTTTCCGCAGTTAAATATATAAGGAAACTGAGGCCCAGCAAATTTGAATTGTCAGAGGTTCTGAGGCAGTACCTGGTCAAACTCAGAAAGGAACACAGATCTTTCCATTTCTGTCTTTGCTCAGCTCTACTAATTGCAAGTCCTGAATTTTAGCCACAGACCAGACACTACTGCAAATAGACTGTCTCAGAAGGGTATTACTTTGTATTTTTCTGAAGTTGTTTTTTATGTTGTTTGGCTGAGAAACAGACTTGGCTTGAATTTGGGCAGCAAGCTGGGCGTGAAGTTGTGACTGTTCCTGACTCACCAGGTGCGTCACTCCACTTGGGCGGCAGTTCACCTACCGACAGGACAAGCCCACTAGGAGATGATGGGCCAGGATTTGTTTGGATGCTGTGTGATCAGCAAGGACACAGAATTAGTACTTTTCCTCTTTCATTCCCAGTGAAGTATCCCTCTCTTTCATAGTGTAACCCATTGTAGGGACTCTGGGGATCCCTATGGGTAAAAGAGGCCCTACTTGCTAAAGGAAAGAAAATTCTTCACTCTTTATATTGAGAACTTCATTAATGATTTAATTCAAGATGGATAAAAGACTAAAATGTATGGCATTAAGCCATAAAAATTCTAGAAGAAAACATAGGAAAAACTCCTCTAGACATCGGCCTAGGCAAAGTATTTATGACTAAGACCCCAAAGGCAAATACAGCAACAACAAAAATAAATAAACAAACGAGATTTAATTAAATTAAAAAGCTTCCGCACAGAAAAGGAAATAATCAACAGAGTAAGTAGACAACCTACAGAAGGGGAGAAAATATTTGCAAACTATACATCTGACAAAGGGCTAATATCCAGAATCTACAAATAACGCAAACAAATCAGCAAGAAAAATACAAACAACCCCATTTAAAACAGGGCAAAAGACATGAGTAGAAGACAGACAAATGGCCAAGAAACATATGAAAAAGTGCTCAACATCACTAATCATCAGGGAAATGCAAATTAAAACCACAACGAGATACCACCTTACTCCTGCCAGAATAGCCATTATTAAAAAGTCAAAAAACAATAGATGTTGGCATGGGTGCAGAGAGAAAGGAACATTTATACAGTGTTGGTGGGACTGCAAATTAGTACAACCTCTATGGAAAATAGCACAGAGATTTCTCAAAGAAATAAATGTAGACCTACCATTTGACCCAGCAATCCCTCTACTGGGTATCTACCCAAAGGAAAAGAAGTCATTTTATCAGAAAGACACCCATACTGGAACAAATGTTTACCACAGCACAACTCACAATTGCAAAGATATGGCATCAACCCAAGTGCCCATCAATTCATGAGTAGATAAAGAGAATATGACATATATATGTATATAAACTCATCCATAAAAAGGAACGAAATAATGTCTTTTGCAGCAACTTGGATGGAAATGGAGACCATTATCCTAAGTGAAGTATCTCAAGAATGGAAAAACACCACATGTACTCTTAATAATTGGTAGCTAAACAATGGATATACACAGGCACTAAGATATAAAAGACATTGGAAACCAAGAAGAGGAAGGGTGGGAGAGGGGTGAGGAGACAAAACTTACACATCAGGTACAATGAGCACTATTCTGGTGTTGGGCACATTAAAAGCCTCGACTTAAGCATTATACAAGGTATCCACATAACAAAAACATTTGTACTCCCTTAATATTTTGAAATTTTTAAAAAAGGATTTATAGTCCTACTTGGCAAAGTATAGATATTAACATGAACTTGATACAGTCACAGGAAAAATTAACTATATAGTCTCTGGCAGAAACTCTTATATAAATAGTAAATATTATACAAAATTTGAAGGCTTAACACTTCATGTGCTAAAAGAGATTTGTACTTCTTTGTCAAAGACTCCATTCTATGGGTGCTGAGTTGTACCACATTTCTGCAAAGTTCACATTTCTAACCTAAATCAATGCATCATGGCTCCTTTATACACCAGTTTCTTTTAGACCAGTCACTCTGGGTGATTTGGCAAGACACTCTGAATTGTTTTTGTAATAACCTGTATTTTCTTAAATTGTTTTTTCTGACCCAATCCAGCTCATCAGCACCTTTCATGAGCTAACATAGCTCCAAGTATAACTTAGAAAGGCGATGGCAACCACAAGGATGGGGAGCTTCACTCTCACTTCCCCCACATAAGGCAGATGTTGAGACTCAGTCTCAATGCTTCTCAACCTAATACTGCAAGCAACACTGTCCGCTAATTGGAAATTACATCTGAATAGCTAAATTGAAATCTATTTGCAATTCCATAATTAGATTAAATCACTACAAAATACAGGGTTGGTTTGGGGGTTTTGGGTTTGTGTGTGTGTGTGGGTGGGTGATTTTGGTTTTCTGTTTGTTTGTTTGTTTGTTTGTTTGTTTTTTAATAGATGGGATCTCTCTATTTTTCTCAGGCTGGCTTTGAACTCCTGGGACTCGAGCAATCCTCTCACCTCAGCCTCCTGAGTAGCTGGGATTACAGGACTTTGAGTTTTTTGAGCATTCCAGATCTTATTCCTGGCACTTCAGTGTCACATTCCCAATGGCAACATTTTTTAGAAGACTCCAAAATTCCATCTCTCTTTGTTTGAACTACACATTAGAATCTACCCTTTCTGAATTTTGACTTGCATCAGGAAATACCTTCAGGTGGGGAGCTAAGGGACAGCTTATCAGCTCCTTATTTTCTTTTAATTCTTTGAAATGAGTAGACCTGTAATTTCCCAATTTTTCTACTAAGTTGGCCCTTAGGATTTTTGTTTGATATGAGTTTAAGGCAGACATTATGTCTGTTCATATTTTATCTGACTTATCCATCCTAAGGGCTCTGAAAAATGGTCACTGCCTAGTTATTATTAAATATTGACTGATTTGAGAACTTTAAGATTATTCACCAGTAATAAATAAGCACTGTGGAAAAGTAATTCCAAATCCAAAACACTTTTAGGATCTCAGAACCTAACAGAAGAATCTTATTAACAAAATCAAATGCATCTGTTTCAGTATTTTACCAAGAGTGCTCCTTAGAACAGAAGAACACATGTTGCCTCTATAAAAGGGATCCTGTAATCAATCAAGTTTGGAAACTCTGAATCCAACGTTTCACTCAAATATTCACAGGGAACATTAGCATGTTAAATGCTGTTAAAAAATAAAAGTCCTGCAATAAATAGATAGATCTATTCAGTTGTGCCAAAGCCAAACTTTTGGAGAGCACTGAATCTTTGTTTTCTATTCATCTCTTGCTAGATGAAACTGCTCTTCTAAAGAACACACTTCAGGAAATCTGAACATGTCTAACCTCTTGCCTTAATCAGAAACATAAAGTGTGAAAGAAGATGACCACCCTTTATAAAGCACCTTCAGGTTTGAAGAGCCTACCAATTCCCTGCACAACCTCTGTCTAATCCCCTACAGGGTCAAGGTCTTTCCTTGTCTTATCAAACTCTTCCTTGCAGTGATCCAGTCCTTGCATCTGATCTTTTCCCTCTTATTCTTTCCCTTGTGGATATGGGGAACTCATCAGCTTTCTCTTTATGAAAACTCTCCATAAAGGCTTTTTTAGGAGCAAATATAATAATGTTTCTCCCTAGATTAATTAGTTCCTCATTGCCATTAAGACAATCCGAATTCTAAAGAATAATGTAAGGAACCTGCTTTCCACTTTCATGGTTGGTTTTTATTTATTTTTCTTTCTTTCTTTCTTTCTTTCTTTTTTTTTTTTAGAGAGACATCATCTCTCTGTGTTGCCCAGGCTGATCTCCAACTCCTGGGCTCAAGGGATCCTCCCACCACAGCACAGCTGGGATTACAGGCCGGCACCAGAGCACCAGCTTCACCTTTGTTTCTTTTGTTGTCCAGCCTGCTCCTTCTTACCCTCTCTCTATCACAATCTACTTGGGAATCCTCAGACATACTGTTTTTGTCTTACACGTGCTCTCTAAAATGCCTTTCCCTATGTGTCAGGAAAACTCACACCCATCTTCAAGCCTCAGGCCAAACCCCACCTTTTCTGGAAGTTTCCCTGACCACTGGCCTCAAAGGATCACCTGCCCTTCTTCCAGACTCCCACAGCATTTGGAATCTACTTCCCTTAGCATACCCCAGTGATTACAGCCATTTATTTCAATATCTAACTCCTATCCCGCAGGATAAAACCTTACCACAATACCTGGTATATATAATAGTACGCATGTCATAAACATTTGTTTAAGGAATTAAACAGGCAGACATAGGACTTTGAGGGCAGCTTTTCCTTTTTCAGTAAAGAAATCACTTTCAATAAAGGTCTTTCCTTACATATCCTATTTTCTACCCTCTAATCTGATCCTGTTTTTCCTAGGAAACTCTGGTTTCTCCACATTTCTATTAGAAGGAGGAACCCAAAACTAGACTCTATGCAATATTTTATGATATCTGGAGCCTCAGGGTTCTTTCCTGTGGCTGAATCTACAATGAATTTGATTTCAAAACTCATATCAAATTTTGTTATTAATATTTCTTCCAACAAACATTTTCTTTTGAAAATAGGTAGGAAATTAAAGTTAAAACTTCAGACAAGGGAAGTTACTCTTAGAGTTGGACCCATATGGTTGCTGTCGCCACCAGGAGCAGCTGTCCCTGCCAGTTTTGCACATCATGTGGTCAGAGAAGACCTTCAGGGAGGGCCAATTTTCCAACAAACAAATGGTGGATGTTGCACTTATTCGAATCAGGATGTCGCACAAATCCTGGTGGCAACAGAACAATACAAAGGTGAGGATCACCTTCCTGTTCTAAATAAAACCAAGTTCTTTGTACATGATCAGGTCAACATGAATAAATTCATCAAGATAATTAGAAGATGCTTATGGCTCAGTGGTAATCAAGGCTTTCTCCTGTGGACACAGCTTGGTGAGTGTTTCCACGGGATGGAGATGGATCTCTACATATGACAGTATACGCCTCTCAGGAGACATCTGGAATGAAATTGTCAGTGTAAGAATAGAAAAAAAAAATGTATCTATTCTAGAATTTTCCAAACCCTTACCAAGGAAAAAAAGGGATGCTATTGAGATTGATCAGTTCATCTAAGCACAGATCATCAAAAGAGTAGTGTTCCTACTTAAGAGTTTTAGGAGTTGTTTTTGTATTTCAAGCAGAAAAACTGAGCTCCAAATGAGCATATTCAGCTTTGGAAAACTATATTATTTAACCTAGGCTATCTTGTTTTCAAATTTTAGAGGTTTAAAAATAAAACACTTTGCATTCTAAGTTTCCAGTGAAATAGACCTTCAAATTATTTTAATGCTTTATCGCAATAAGAACTTGCAATTTAAGCAGTAACTTAAATGTACTCAGACACTCAGTCTTCTCTTAAGGTTCACAGAACCTGCCACCTTTTTATAGAAGGGTTTATACTTAACTAGGGAACTCTCCCTAAGGATCTTTAAGCAGAAGTTGTCAAGCATAACCCACCAAAAACACATTTGCCATAATAGCTTGCACAAAACAGTAAATGAAGGCATATAAGAAAACATCCCTGTGAACTGCTGTTAAAAGTTCCTGATTCCTAATAGAACTATACCAAAAGTTAGTGCTCTTACAGTATCAGGAAGTTCTTATTTGGTTTGTTCTCTAGACAGTTACATGCAGAGAAAAACACCATTGCTCAATAGGAACTTTGAATAATTTATAATTTCGGTCTAGTTTCTTAAAAGATCCTAGAGAAAAAAAGGGGCATTTCTTGTATTTTCTCTGATCCAAGAGCTCAAACTAAGTGCCTGCTTTTATAAATAAAGAAGCAGTTGTATCAGTTCCATTTTTTTTTTAGGACAGCGGTAGAAACTACAGAATACTGAAACTAAAAGCATTAAAATTCAGATGCACTACTTTCTACCTCTTAGTGTAAAGTTACAGATGACCCATGTTTTATGTTCAGTGTGTGACTAAAATATGTTATTAAAAAGCATTTCAGTGATTACTTAGGTCAAACAGCCATCAAAATTCCCCCACTCATGTCAGTTGTGAAGAAAACAGCAAAAGGAAACATATACTGTTTACAAATATTAATGTCAAGAGTTAAGCATCTTTCAGGTCCAAACTAGAATAAACTACCAATCTTTCCTACTGCCTACACATGGGGTTCACTACTTAGTGATATATTTTCTTGGGAGTATCACAGAAAGATCACAGTTATAACACTTTAGACTGTACATGTCTAAAGGGTCACAATTTACCCTGTATATTTAGATGTGTATGGAATAGTTTTTGTATTTCTTAGTGAAAGTTATTTACTATAATGGAGGGGGAAGAACAATATTACTGCATATGAGCCCTTGGCTGACCATCAAAGGGGATTCCATTCCCATCACCTCCTCTTCCCACTGCACACATCTGTCCATGTGTCTATCTTTTGATATGTACTATATTTTTACATTATCCAAATTCTTAATAAGCCTATCTTATTTAGATTGTATACATTATCATATCTGACATTGTTGTAACTACTGCATGATCAATAAGATTCCTATAAGAAATACTGCTTTTTGTTTTTTGGAGACAGAGTCTTGCTCTTTTGCCCTGGCTAGAGTGCTGTGGCATCAGCCTAGCTCACAGCAACCTCAAACTCCTGGGCTCAAGCAATCCTTCTGCCTCAGCCTCCCAAGTAGCTGGGACTACAGGCATGTACCACTGCTAATTTTTCTATATATATTTTTAGTTGTCCATATAATTTCTTTCTATTTTTAGTAGAGATAGGGTCTTGCTCTTGCTCAGGCTGGTCTCGAACTCCTGACCTCAAGCCATCCACCCGCCTCGGCCTCCCAGAGTGCTGGGATTACAGGTGTGAGCCACCGCAGCCAGCCAGAAATACTGCTTTTTAAAAAAGCATATACCATGCTGAGAGGTGACCTATATCCCACATTGGTGGGTAGTCACTTTATTTATAGGATCTTTAAAACAAGTACATTTTTAATGAACTAAGGTGAATAAAAGCACAACTAAAAGCTGTCAAAAATAAAGTTAGAACTTTGGTGGACGTATAAAATCAAAGTATTACTGATAATTTCTGATTTCTTCCAGAAAATTAATTCTCCCAATAGTAGCATTGCTAATAATTTTCAAAGATGTAAACCACTTTGGGCCATATATTATTACTTTATAAATCTCTTTATACATTCTTTTGAATGTTAAAGGACTTCAGGTTCCTTACAACATTTTTAGTACTGTTGGAGTTAGGTATATAACTCATATTTGAACATAAAAGATTAATAACTTAAAGATATTCATATACTTTCTTTAAAGACTAATGAAAATGATGAGTAAAAATAACGTAAGCCTACTATTTTGGGCTGTTATAGAAAATGAATAAGAAAATATCTCCTTCAACTATATACAGAACAGAATTCAGAATCACAAATACAACCAATCATGCATCCAAACATAACACTGCTGCATTTGTCAAAACAATTAACAATATTTCTTATATTGTTCCCAGTGGCCAAAGTAGGACATTAATAAATCCTTTCAATTATTAGCACTCACTGGAAAAAGTCCACCTTGAGAAAATATGCCAACATAGCAGTTCTGATGACAACGCACAGGCAACAGTTTAAGGTGAGAAATGGGATAGCAACAGCCGGGACTATGGGGTTGCAAGTGATGAAAGGCCAAGTCACCTGGCTTAAGAGGTAGGGGGGAAAAAAGGAAATTAATTGACTCATGGAAGTAGAAGTCTAGGCATTGGCTTCAGTCATGGCTGGACCCAGGAACAATATCACTTACCTAGGTCCAGGCCTCTCTCCATCTCTCAACCCCACTTTCCTCTGTGTTGCCGTACTGAGGCAGGCTCTCTCCATCTGATGGCCCCAGCAACACAAGGCATGTATCGCCCAGATTCCCATCCAGGTTGGACAGTCAATGTCCAAAGACACTGTCCTTCTAATTGGACCAATTCTGGTCACATATCCATCCATTAATATTCACTGTGGTTAAAGGGTGCTAGTCCAATAATGAGGAGGACTGAATGCTAGACAGCCAGAAACGATAGATTTCTACCACAATCACCGACTGTGTAAATACCTAGGTTCCCATTTCTTACAAACTGGACATTCTGAATTCGTGGAGCCGTTTGCTCATATCATAATGGTTACCTCAAATTCAGGTGTTCTCTTTGTGAGAAATCATGCTAGATTGTGAGAAGGTTCTTATTTATCAGCATATTGAATGAAGTTTTACTTGTCTCTATAGTTTAGCTTAAATCCCAAAGCTGAGAATAGTAAGAGACAATTATCCCCATTTTCTAAAGAGAGGGAATGTTCTTTGACCAGAGCATTCTCAGACCTCCTACATGACTGCAGTCACTGGAGACATGACTGCTGACTTCAACTTCTCGGGCTGCTGACCAGACGGCTTTCCGCCAGGTCAGACTTGGCTTTCCTTCATCCACACCCGTTCAGCATCAAGAAAACAGCCAGCTTACAGCTCCTGCTCCTACGTTGCACGATTCAGTCTCTACTTCATTCAAAGTAGACTTTGAAATGTAGACTGGGGACGCACAGAAGAACAGGATGGCATTTGTCTTCCTGGAGCGTAGCATACACAGGCAATAGAATACAAGTGCACAGGTACTTTCACTGTTGTGTGATTAATGCTGCAAAGAGGGTAGATGCCCCAGGGTGCTGTGTGAGTTTATGGGAAGAACAACAGGCCCAGCCTTGGCAGGTCAAGCAAAGTTGCCTGGAAGAGGTGAGGTGTACACTTCCTGGCCTGGAGGATGAGTAGGAATTAACCAGGTTAGGGATTTCTCAGTAAGCGCAAAAGGTTATGTCCTAAAGGCATGAAGGAATAGAAGGGACTCTGTGGCTAAAGAGAAAGTAAAGGATGACATTTGCTAGGGCCAGATCTTACTTTGTTGTACAGACACACACAGGGAAGGACTTTGTTCCCCACTATGATTCAGGTCATTTGACTTCTCCTGATTTTCTAGACAATGCAGAGGGAGAAAAAAGGATTAATTTTGTTACAGAAAAAAAAATTTTATATAAAAATCTCAGGAACTGCTACATAGTGACACTTTTCCTATCAGTTCATTTGGAAGAAACACAAGAAGCAGTGTATTCTTTTGTTTGTACACACATATTCTTAAAAGCTTTGAATTCATCCTAAGTGCACTAACCTTTCAGTAACTTGAGTTTCATTCTTCATACCACTTTAAATATAATATGGTCAAGAAAGGATCATGATTCTTCAGTATCTTTGAGGATTTTCTCAACCTGTATTCAACTAGATTTTTTTGATGTTCACCCTCAAAGAAATTCAGGCTAATTATAGGGTATATCTCTATTACTATGCCTTTGGGTGAAAGTGCGTTACATTGTAAACCTAGTGACATCAGTAAGAATTGATGCAACACTAAGAGATGACCTAGAAATTTCTATACACAGTAGTGATAATGTGGTCAATTAATAAAGCTAATTTTTCATAAGCAATCCAGTACCCTAAAAATATATTAGGTTATTAAGTATGGAAAGTCCAATTTCCTTAAGTACTAAGTTTGACAGTTAATATCTCTGACATTTCACTTTGACACTTCTTATTTTTTTTGGTTTTTATTATGACTGTATATCATCATTCTTTCAAATGCAAGTTTTGGCTTGTGATTATCTTTCAAATTTTTTTTTAGAGCAATTTTTGTGAAAGCATGGATAAGTCAAAAATTCTTGTTATTTTTGAATATGAGATCTGTCATGGAACAAATGCAGCACAGACAGCTTGAAATATCAACAAAGTGTTTGGGAAGAATGTGGCTAATGAACACACAGTATACTAATGGTTTGAGGAGTTCTGTTCTGGTGATTTTAATCTTAAAAATGAGCCATGTGGGTGACCTGGGACCAAAGTAGATAATGATGAGCTGAAAGGTGTAGTGGAAACAAATCCATCTCAACCTATGTGTGAATTAGCAGCAAGGTTTGACCTTACTATTCCAACGGTATTGGACCATTTGAAACAAATGGGCAAGGTAAAGAAAATGGATAGATGGGTACCATATGAATTAAACGAATGTCAGAAGTCATCTTGAAGCTTGCCTTTCTTTGTTGTCACAACATAAAGGCAAACCATTTCTACACCATATTATTATGTGTGATGCAAAATGATTCTTTTTGACAACTAGAAACGTTCAGCACAATGGTTAGATAAAGATGAAGTGACAAAACACAGTCTAAAACCGAATATTCATCAAAAAAAGCTAATTGTGTCTATTTGGTGGTCCAGTGCTAGTATTATCCACTACAGCTTCATGAAACCTGGTCAATCGATTACAGTGGATGTCTACTGCAACCAACTGGATGAAATAATGAAGATGCTTGTTATTAAGCAGTGGAGACTGGTCAACAGAGACAGGCCAATCCTCTTGCAACACCACACATCACACAAACAATGCTGCTCAAACTACAGCAGCTGGACTTGGAAACTCTCTGGCTCTGTCACCCACCATATTCACCAGACCGTGCACCTACTGACTACCACTTCTTCCAGGCTTTGGACACTTCTTGCAAGGAAAAATATTCAATTCTCAACAAGCTGTGGAAAACCTTTCACAATTTTATTGCCACTCACTCTCCAGGCCTCTCTGCTGCTGGCATAAGCAAGCTACCATTAAGATGGCAAAACTGTGTCAACAGTTTAGGTGCATACTTTGATTAACTGTATTGCTTCTTATTTGAGATATAATAAACTAAACTTCTGATTTGAAATCAGACATTTCATATTTAATGACCTAATATAAAAAGGCCAGGCACAGTGGCTCACACCTGTAATCCTAGCACTCTGGGAATCCAAAGGGGGAGGATTCCTTGAGCTCAGGAGTTCAAGACCAGCCTGAACAAGAGTGAGACCCTTCTCTACTAAAAATAGAAAAATTAGCAGGGCATCGTGGCATGCTCCTATAGTCCCAGCTACTCGGGAGACTGAGGCAGGAGGATGACTTGAGCCCAGGAGTTGCAGGTTGCAGTGAGCTATGATGACACCTCCTCAGTCTAGCTGGGGCAACAGAGCAAGACTCTGTCTCAAAAAAAGTATACATGAATGTAAAAAGGATTTTCTCTTTGATTTATATTTAACATGCAAGTTAGATATCCATAAATTCATCCCAGATAGAGTAAAAATAATAAAATTTTTATGATTCAGCCGATCTTAAATCATTTAAGACACTACAAGTTATTGAAGAAAGCATTTTAAAATTTGACAAGATTCCCTTAATAGCAAAGAAAATGTTAGTATTTTGCAAAGGGAGGAAAATTCTTCCCAAATTTCCCATTCAACTGACATAATGAAAATCACTTTCAAAAGTTCAATTAGTCTGTTATGTACAAAAACACTAGACTAGGAACAATGGTTAGATGCAAAATGAATTATGGTCTTTATTCCCACAGAGCTACAAAGCAGAATAGGTTATCTTTTCTATTCCCACAACAGTATGAGTTTTCACGTTCCCACCATAAATGGAACAGAACATTCCTTCAATCTAGACCACGATGAACCTAGGTGAAGGGAAGGTGGAACTGAGAATCCTATATCCCCCTTGGCATATTCAGGACCTCTTTGAAAAAGAGCTACAAAATTAGCCAAGAAAATTCAACTTGTTCTAAATCACTGGAGGTATCTTTATTCCCTCTAATGTGTGATATACCTCAATACCAACCTCCTTTCTTATTTTCCTACTCCTCTATCACTCTAGCTTCCTCCACCAGTTATCTTCATTACTTCTATCTTCCATTCGATAGAAAGAGCCACAAGATGCACATGTGATTATGACATTCATTCATCCAACATTTCTAAATGTCTGAGGGCAGAGGAACAACCCACTTAAGAGCCTTGGTTGCTGCTATGTACTCAAAGATTCAAATCCCTCAATTCTTAAATTAGCAAGTATAAAAGTACCCTGGGGTGGATGAATTGTCAAATTAGTGATACAGGTGATTTGTGAGGGTTTAGAGAGCTGGAAGAAAAGTTACATATGCTGGAGTATATGGAGGAAGCCTTCAAATAAACAACTAAACACATATTTACTCATAACACTATGTGCCAAGTGTATAAATTCTGTGAGGTTAAGTTTTATTGTTTCCTTTCAAAGATAAAAAAGAGTCAGTAAGAAGACAAGAGTTTTGCTTTAGATAGTTGAGTAACAGAGCCCAGATTTAGAATTAGGCTTTAAAGTCTAGCACTCTTCCCATCATGCTAGCCTGCTTCTTGGAAGTGGCAAGGTACTGACTGGATCTCGAAGGACAGGTCAGAGTAAGGTATTGAGAAAAGTGTCAAAGTGGGAGAAGGATGACTCAGGCATGGTGACCCAATAGGGAATCCTGCTAGGATATGTCACCACCATAGTTTTTCTTTCACATTTTTCTCTCTAGTAAGATATTAGCGAAGAGATGATTGGGAGAGAAAAGATTTCACTTGATAATTCTGTCCCCAGGCACCAATTTTGGAGAAGCATGGCAGGGAGGAATTATTCTCAAAGGGTAGGAACCCTTAGATACCAACATCGTGACTTTCTGTCTTCAGTAGTTAGAATGCCCAGTTCACTAGAATCTTGTAAAAAATTCATCAGTTTCTCATTGCACTTCGCTCTGGTCTTCTTCAGACTAAAGGAAACATTATAGAATAAGGGAGAACTGATGTTACAACCCAACTGCTCTGTTTTTTTCTGGTTTTTTCTTTGGAGTAGTCTCTTGACTTCCTATGTTAAATGATCAGTTTACACTGGCAACAGTTGGTTAGTTAGTCCAATTGAACTATATAACTTTCATTCACCATGTATCAAGTTTTAGACGTGATCACAACAATAGATCTTTCTGGATCGAACTGTATAGATTGTGCTATATGTTACCACACTTTTGTTTATACATTTGATTTTACTGACTACATAAAAAACTCAGCTTAGTATAAAGGCTGCTTATTCCATATCTTGCTTTCTCAGCAATCAAGTTGATTTTAGGGGGCTGGGGGGCCAGGGATGAAGGCTTTCAGAAACAGTTCGAGAGCCGAATATAACATGTCCAAAGAGGTGGAGTGTGGTCTCTCTCTCTCTCTCTCTTGAAAACTATACAATGTCAGAGGAAGAATGCTTGAATGACATGAGAAGTTTTAATTCCTAAGGAACTGCTGAAAGAGAGAGAAACTATTGGGGAATCCTGGTTGTTAAAAGAGGATGCTAGAGTTGGCCTCAAAAACTTTAGCAGTGATGACTTTAGAAAACCAGCAAAATGTCATTAGTAAAACAGTCTGCTTGGATAATATAATAGCCAGTAAGGATAATTCAACACTACAGTATTCTGAAGTATGTATTTGAAGAATTTTATAACCTTTGGGGGGAGGGTTTGTTTGTTTGTCTGTTTAAGTAATCTGAATAGTTTGCCTTACTCTGATGAAAAGTGTCTATGGAAGCCTTACCAGAATACAAGATTCTCTCTGAAAGGGAATACTTAATAAGAAAATAATTTTTTAGCGAGGCAACAAGTTCTCAATTTGTTATACATTGCAATATATAGTAATTTCCAATGACCTACTTTAGTGGAAGTGAGTATGGAAGTTTTAAGATTTTTCCCTAGGCTGCTTCTGCCTTTTATGACCCTACCATTCTCTTGTTTCTGCTGTTAAGACTCCATTAATGCACCCTAAAAATACTTTCAAGTGCCAAAAGGAAAGATAAGAAAGAAATTGAGAGAATAGCATCACTGACTGCAAGGGATGAGAGGAATACATGAAACAGACAAGTCAGTCACTCTGAGTACAGGAGAAAGCAGTGGGCTGGAGGAGGCAAAGCATTGCTTTGCTAAGCCATAGCTTGGCAACAGTTTTCATTAGGCAAAGGATACCCAGAAAATGGAGACAGTTGATCAAAAATAATGTAATGTCTCTTACTGGATTAAAATTTCCAAAAAAAAAATTTTTTTTTAAAAGTAATATGGTATATGTTTTAAAATGCAAATAAGATTCCATCTTAAAATTAATGTTAAGACTTGTAAATTGACTTGCTAAGTAGTAATATTTAAGTAAATCTACTTATATTAATAATTAGCATGGTTAATAAATAAGAGAGATGACTAACACTTGGGGAGAAATGGAGCATGTTCATATGCCTAGAAAGGGCTTTTTTTATCTGCAATAGTCTTCAAACTTCAGTGTGGGTACAAGTTGCTAGGATGCTTGTCAAAATAAGGTTTCTCAATTTTGGCACTTTTGAAATTTCAGACGGGATCACTTTTTGTTGTAGGAGACTGTCCTGTGCAGTCCAGCCCACTAGGCCCTGTAGTACCCCTCCCCCAGTCGTGTTTCCAGGTATTGCCAAATGTCCCTTAGGCACAATCACTCCCCTCCTTTGAAAATCACTAGTCTAGGGTAAAGCTCAGATCTGCATTTCTAGTAAGAATACCCAGGTGATTCTAACAAATATGGTCAGTGGACCACATTTGAGAAACACTCAACTGAATTGTTAGGAGTTGAACTGTGTTCCCCCAAAATTTGTATGTTAAAGTCCTAACCCCCCAGTACCTCAAAATCTAACCTTATTTGGGAACACAGTAGTTGTGGATTTAGTAAGAATGAGGTCATACTGGAGTAGGATGGGCCCCTAATCCAGTATGACTGGTGTCCACCTAAAAAGGGAAAATTGGGACAACAGTCACACAGGGAGAATACAATGTAAAGACTGGAGTGATGCTGCCCCAAGGCAAGGAACTACCTGACTGACTGTGGGAGAGAGGTCTGCAACAGCTCCTTCCCTAGAGCCTTCGAGTGAGCATGGCCCTGCCAACACCTAGATCTCAGACGTCTGGCCCCTAGAACTGTGAGACAGTAATTTATGTTCTTTAAGTCACTCAGTCTGTGGTACATTGTTACAGTAGCCCTAGCAAACTGCTACATCAAGAATAAACAAAAGAACAAACAAGCCAGAGTTCAGGATGGGAACATATGAAGGAGGACCGGGAAGAAAAATGAAAAGATGGCAGATTGGCACCAATTTCTAATTGATTTTTCTCAGAGCCTGACACAAAATAGATACTCAAGAAATTGATATTTTTTTCATTAAGCACTCTCCAAATACATCTTGTCTAATTTAAGTCCAGTAGTCCCCCCTCTTATCCTCGGGGGGGGGGGGAATAAGTTCCAAGACCCCCAGTAGATGCCTGAAACCTTAGATAGTACTGAACCCTACATACATTATGTTTTTTCCTATACACATGTACCTGTGATATAGTTTAATTTATAAATTAGGCACAATAAGAGATTAACAACAATAAAACAGAACAATTATAATAATATACTGTGATAAAAATTGAGTGTGGTCTCTCTCTCTCAGAACATCTTATTGTACTGTACCCTTCTTGTGATGTGTAAGATGATAAAATGCCTATGTGATGAAATGAAGTGAGGTAAATGACATAGGTATTGGGACATAAATGGAAAATTCCAGAAATAAGTAATTCATAAGTTTTAAATTTTCATCCAGTTCTGAGTAGCACAGTCACATTCCATCCCTGCCCAATTGCCCTTCGTCAGCAGCTGTCTCAGATTGCCTGTTACAGTGTGGCAGTGCTTATGTTCAAGCAACCCTTATTTTATTTAGTAATCCCCAAAGTGTAAGAGCAGTGAGGTAATATTTCAGACCTTGGTTGACCAAGGTAACTGAAACCTCAGGAAGTGAAACCTTGGGTAAGGGGGGACTACTGTATCATTATAAGAGCAAAATCTTATAATTTGTTACTTTAAAAGGTTGAAATTACCCATAATGTTCCATTTTCAAGCTTTAGCTGGTATTATTAATATATAATTGGATAGACTGAGTTGCCTGGAAGACAAATGGAATGCATAAATTATGCCATTATTCAGAGAAGGTAATATATAAATGTGAAATTCCATATAAAGCAAAAATGCATTGACTGTGATCACACTGTAGCTTTAAGAAAAGTGTTGACTGTTTCAGGTCACAAAGGCACTATTTAGAGTACAGCAAGTGAGACTATGTGTCCAGCAGGCCACACAGTCACGTGCCTACCCGAAGTGGGCAATTCATACACGCTCACTGGAAGGATTAAAAGAACTTAAAAGGTATGCACCCTCACAGTTCCATTTGTAATAAAAGTGAACACTTGTCAATTATTATCAGCAAGACAAAAACAAGAGCTCAGTGGCAAGCAGTAGTCTTTTTCTCCTTGAGAAAGATAGAAAAATCATACTACTGGGCATCTTAGTTCCTGTTTCCTCCTCCAATTGAAGGAGGAAAAAAAAAAACCCACAAGTCTCCTTGTCTCAAGATTATAGAACAAAAGTTGCAAAGCTTCTATTGTAAATGAAGGCCTCCTTCCCCCAATTTATTTTCTCTGCTCCGGTAAGGATAAACTAGGTAACGACAAAGAATGGTACGGAAGCAACGTCTGCAAATTGAGCTGAGTGACCAAACACAAACAAGGTTAGGCCTAGACCGCTTAAGTGCCCTCCACAAACCAGGATAAGCTAACAGAACATTAACTTAGGAGCCTTCGCCAAGCTCTACTTTGGATATAATTTTACCTCACTAAATCCCCTCACCTTCAATCAAGGAAATTTTCCCGCGTGCCCTTCAGAGTCACATGAAGTTGCTGCCAGATCCCAGCTAAAATTATGTTTCACTGTTAACAGATTTGACTCCTGGGGGAGGAGGCGGTGGAGGTGGATAATTAGGGTTGCCACCTGTTCTAAAAGGCCCCAGGAGGTTAGGATAGGTACTACGGATTCTCAAGGCCATTTTCTTTTTCCAAAAGAGGGCAAGCCCAGCAAAGAACTGACTCAGTGTCCCTGAGAGGAAGAGCTGCAACCAGACAAAATAGAAACCCAGGGGATGAAAAGTAGAAATGGGTTTTTACGGCTGCACTGTTAGTATCATGCCTTCTCCGACTTCTCCAATTGTTTCTTCCCCAAGTTACCGAATCTTCTCACCCAAACCAGGCCACATGAGGGGTTAGCTGCCCAACCCCTTCTCTCTGAGTGCCTCTCTCCGTCCTTACAATCCCCACGTCTCCTTGCACGCTCCCATCCCCCACCCCACAGGGAAGGGCCCGTGACTCCGAGGTCCCCTGCGGGCAACTCCAGTCTAGGGCTGTCGCCCAGAACAAAGTCTGACGTCGAGAAACCTAATCTCCCACGTCTGATCTTCGTAGCTATTGTGCCTCTAGGGTAAGGCAGAACAGGTGAGGGCGGCCGGAGGGAACCAGTTCCGCGACAGTCGGAGAGGGCGAAGTGAGGGTACCGGGCGAGGGAGGGAGGGAGCCGCGCGCGGTAAGTGAAACGGGCGCCACCGAAGCGCCGCACCCCTCCCCGGATCACCTTGCGCTGACCTAGTAGAACCGCGATGGAAGAAGCTGGGGCCTGCGCCGACGGGCGGGGCGGCCGGGGGGCGGGGCCTCCGGCGGAGGCGGGGCCTCGAGCCGGATTTTTCTGGCGCTCGCCTGTGATTCGCCGAGGGATTCGAGCCGGAAGCGGGCTGGGAGGTGTTGGCGGCAGCGGCGGCGCACGTGGTGACGTGCGAGGGGGTGCGGCGCGAGCGGTCGGCGGCGGCGGCAGTGTCTCCCGGTAGCGCGTGGAGGTCGGGCGCTCGGAGCCGGCGGGCGCAGTTTCTCCGCCTGCTGCTTCGAGTTCCCGCGAGTTCTCGGCGGCGCCCCCCACCCCCCGCAGCCTCCACGGCCTGGCCGCCCGTCCTCCCGCTCGCCCGCTTCCCCCCTCTGTCGCCTCGAGGCGCTTTCCGTTGGGCCGCTCCCGCCCGCTTCCTCCTGCTCCCCATCGAAGCTCCAGAGATGAATTTTTCCGTCTCTTCAGCGATGAACCAGGTAATACGCGCCGGTCCTACCGACGGCGGATGAGGGACAGGGTGGGAGGCGCGGAGCGGTGCCCTGGTCTCCCGGGAGGACGCCCGGCTCTCTGGGACGAGGAGCTGGCGCCGCGCGGGCCGGCGCTCCGGCCGCTGCCATGGTTGCCGGGTCGCGTTGGCGGCCGGGGGCGGGTGCCGGCCTCCTCGGAGAGCGCGGGGGCTCGGGTCCCTTTTCTTCCCCGGGGCGGGGGAGGCAGGGCGGGAGGAACGCGAGGTTTTTGCTCCGGGGGGTCCTTGGGGGCCTGGGTCAGGGCGCCACCGGGCGGGGACGACCCGCCAGAAGGAGGGCGCGCGGGTGTGCGTTCTCGCTGTCGCGAACGGACGCCCCGCCTTGGGTTTGCCTGGCCCCTGGTTCTCCTCCGTGAGACCCCCGGGGCCTCGGCGCCTGTGGGCGGGCAGCCAGCCCCGGGCCTGGAGCGGGGTGGCACCGCGTCCCCGATCGCCGTGGGCCGCGGGGTCCTTTGTTCCCGCTCCACGTTGCCCGCTTTTCTTGCCAAGCGCGGGGAGAAGGGGGCGGGAGGCGGGAGGGAGCGGCTGCCCTGACGTGTCGGCGCTGAGTGACTGCGGGGCCGGCCAATCCCGGGCGGGGAGTGCGGGCGCAGGGCGCGGGGGGGAGGCCTGCGGCTGCAGCGCGGGCCACCCTGGGCGCTCTTTTTTACGAAAGAAGTAGGTGGCGGGGTTTGCTCTTTTGCCGTACTTCCCCGCTTTTTGCTAAGGGACTCTGGTCTTGACGACAGGAAGGTACCAGTATCAGATTAGGGTTGAAGGCAGGGGAACTTGAACCACTATTCAGAACTACGTTTACTTTCCCCCCAATACGTAGTAGACAAATCTGCTGGTTTGAGACAGCTGACATTTCAAACAAGGAGAAATCAGATCGCCTACAGGGCGCATTTTTGTTTCCTGGTGTCTGATGGCGAGTTAGAACATCAAGCTGTTCTTTGAGTTCTTACGTGTTGTGATCGCCTGTCTAGTAATAAATGACAACTCCGGAAGCCTGGTACTATTAACAGCTGAACAAGTACAGCATAGACTAGACTACCATCATGCCATATTTTCTTTTAATAATTCTTACACCAGCAGTGGGTTTAGGAATAACAAATACTGATGAATAGTTTTAGGCTGAATCCTGCTGAAATGTGTCTTAAAGATGCTGAAGGAGCAGTTGTATTTGTAAGTCTGGACATGAGGTAAACTGACTTTAGAATTGGATTGAGACTAGTATCATTTAATACCAGCTGGCAGGCTACTTGTCAAAATTTGGTAGGTGAGGTAAACAGGACTTGAACCACTAACCAGAGAAAGACCCGGGATGGTTTTCCTCTATTTTCCTAATAGATGAAACCTCTAATTAATTAATAGATACTGATTTCTGTAGCTGTTGTCTTAATTTATAATTCTTTATTTCTAGCTTTTCCCTCCATGACAAAGCATTTCAAATTTTAGTCTTAGTTTTAAATTAGTGTCTTTTGGCTACTTGCTTTTGGAAGATGGGGTTTGGTTTTTCTTGCCTGAAGGATATGTTAGATGGCAATTGAGTGTGGTTTTGCAAATAAGTTTTTTAATTTAAGTCTTCACTATTAGGGAAATACCTTTTTTTTTTTTTTTTTGAGATGGTCTCGCTCCGTTGCCTGGACTAAAGTGCAGTGGTGTCACCATAGCTCACTACAACCTCAAACTCCTGGACTCAATCCTTTTGCCTCAGCCTACGGAGTAGCTGGGACTAGAAGTGCACACCACACCCAGCTAACTTTTTACTTTTGTAGAGACAAGGGTCTCACAGTTGCCCAGGCTGGTCTTGAACTACTGACCTTAAGTAATCTTCCCGCCCCAGCCTCCAAAAGTGCTGGGATTACAGGTGTGAGCCACCATGCCCGGCCCTATTAGGCTCTATCTTAATCATTGATAATAAGGTGAAGTATCCTAAAAAGTAACTTCATCAACTTTTTAGCAGTATGATTGTATAGTTAAATCCTGCAAGTAGGAATTCTTAAAGGTTAGGGTCCTTCCACCATGTGCTCTGCTAGAGTGTAAATTGAGGTATTATGAATAAGGAAGTGATTTCTGGGTTTTTGTTAGAACCACAAAAAAAAATACATACTTATCTTGTAAACTGAACTTAACACCTTGGTAAATGTTTCTGAACCTGTACCTAGATCAATATTCTTGCACTTTTAATATCAACCTGAATGCCTAACAGGTACCTCAGCATTAGACCACCCCAAACCAAACTCTTCCTTTCCTTCCTTCCTTCCTTTCTCCATGCAGCAAACTAAAAACGACTCTGTGTTATCCTTCTTGGAATTCTTAATTATGATATGTATTTGAATAATGATGCCACATCCAAGCTAGAATATCTTAAGTCTCCACTGCCTTAGTTAAGGACTAAGCATGGGTGTACAGAATCTTTACTTAACTGCACTATTTCGTGTTATCCATCCCCCACGTCTGTTTCAGTGCCCTATGCTTCCTTACTTAAATCCTTCATCTGTTCTCCATTCTCAGCACTATTTAAACCTTGGAATTAGTCTCTCTTACTTCCTCTCCCACCGTTTACCATATGCATCCTGCAACTTTACAAAGCTACAATCTATTGAAATGAAAATAGCTGCAGTTTCTAGAATATATTTGCTGTCATAACCTTTTTTCCCTTTTGTTCAGGCTGTTTTTACTGGTTTATCTGTCTTTCTGTCCAGCCTGTGAAGTGGTTAAGGATAGGGAATTGAGTTAACTCCATTGTGTTACAAGCATTCCATTTCACTTTGTGCCTGACATATGTTTGGTGCCACAAATATTTGTTTTGTAGTGAAAGAATTACAAAACTCTGACGTTAAAAGCAAGGAGCAAATGAGTGAGTTTGGTGAGTTTTGATATAGATGGATAGTGATAGTGGTTTTTAGAGGGTTCACTGGGAAGCTGAAACTTCTGGTTTTAAAAAGGTCTGTTGATTTACTTTGTATTATAAAGTCTCTCCTTTTAAAATGGAGTTGATTGCTACTTCGTGGGAATTGACTGCCCTCAAAAGATTGCCTTTACACTTAAGTATTTATAATTTGCCTTGAAGTTTTAAGGATGCTTTGAAAATTTGATTATAGTGTTTTATCTTGCTCTTAAGGAAAGCTAGAGAATTTTGGGAGAGGCCATATTATGCCTACCTTTTTTATAACTCTTTGATAAGACCTGTTGAATTGTATTTCACTTAAGCTAATCTTCCTGGGCTGTGGTAATTTGTGAATTGCTGGGTGTTAATCAGTTTAATTACTCATTTATGAATCTTCTATATTCTTTTTTCTTGTACTGACCGTACAAGGGAACTGAAATATATTGTATTTATCAGAGTATATTGTATTTGATCCCAGTTTTAATCTTAAAAGTGGATTAATTGGAAGTATATTTTAAATACCAAACAAAATTCTAAGTTTTACACTCTTATGTGACTCTGCGATGTTTGGGCTTTTTGGTTTGGATTTTGGAAGAAAAACATTCTTCCCATTTTTTTATTCCACTAGTTATTGTGCTTGAATTTCATAGACCACATAAGATCTTCCATGAATTTCAGGGGTAGTTTTAAAATACTTGGTTTGCTCAAGCTTACTTTAATGAAAGTGACTGTGAACTTGCAAAAACATGTTTTTACAGGTAGAAGTTGATCTGACCTCCACCAAACTTGGGGGGAGGTTGGGAGGAAGGACATAGTTTATGAGAGCAATAATTGAATAAAGTAAGTTGTGTTAACTTAAATGCCATCTGGACTTGGGCTAGCTTTTAAAAATCAAGCAGGGTTGTACTGATCAGTAGATATTAAAGAGTTGAGTTTCATATTAAGACCTTGATGAACTAAAACTCAAGTACTAAATGTAGTAGGACTCATTCTATGCCAAGTTGCTCCAAAAATTCTCCAGTGTGTTCTCCCAAAGGACATGGAAGAAGTTTGTTTTGTTTTGTTTTGTTTTTAAGGGACAGTCATGCTCAGCCCAGGCTGGAGTGCAGTGGCTCCATCATAGCTCACTGCAGGTTCAAATGCCTGAGCTCAAGCCATCCTCCTGCCTCAGCCTCCTGAGTGAGTAGCTGGAACTACAGGCTTGTGGCTGGCTAATTTTTTGGCTTCTTTAGGATAGTGTGTTATCTCTGTGTATAAATAATTACATGTATTTGGGAGAACATTTGTTTTCTAATTTCTTAAGAAAAGCTGAATTAACCAACCTAGATAAAACTGTAGAGCCAAGGAACTCAGTATTATATAACAGTTTGATATAGTTTTGATGTGGAGGTAAGCCTTCACAACAATCCCAAGCTGAGTTGGAATACTTGGGTTTCCTTGAAATGAAACCTAAGTTACGGAGACATATAAGATGTCAATATGCTGAACTTAACACAGTTGGTCTGTTGCATTAGTACTGGACCAGCTTGCAGTGGAGCCTGTGTGGTAAGTGATTATTTACTTTGACATAATTGTTGGATTTAGAATTGTGGGTTTGATTGATGCATGAGGCAAATCCAAGTCATTTTAAGATATTCCTAATAATTGATATATTTGCACATATTTCAAATAATTTCTTACTTAGTTCTGGTTTCCAGAATTAACAATGGTGTAAGACCAGTTCAGGTGATTAAAAAATAAGTGCCATCTGAATTTGACACTAGTAATGGATGACATGTGAAAATGAAGGGGGAAAGAATAAGTAGGAGTACTGATTACCTTGAAGATTAGGTTTGAACCAGAAATTCCATTGGTAGTTATTACTTTGTATGAGAAAAATGATCATGCAAAGCACAGGCATCAGTATATTCCCTTTTGTTTATTTAGTTTGTTTCAACAAATTACTCATCTTTATGTTCAAGTTCCTAGGCTAGTCGTGGTAGGGGGGAGATGGGTTTGGATACAAAAAATGAACAAAACAGAGGCTTTGCCTTCATGGGGTCTGGAATCAAGGAAGATAAACAGGTATATAGAAGCATTAGCTCAGAACAGACCAGCTGGAAGATCATACATACCTTACAGGGAGGATTCTGGGTGCGGAGGATGAGGAGAATCTGCTTCCCAACTGGGAGGATTTTGCAAGAGGTTTTATGACTGTAAGATTGCATCTGGCAGAGGTTGGGTTAAGGGCATTCAAGGTAGAGATAACAATTTGAACAAAGTTACAGAGGCTGGGACGTGCTGAGCACATTTTGAGGACCAATATCTCTGGTTTGTAACATTATGTACCAGTTTGGGAATAATGCCCATAGGTTGCTTGCTGGCTCCTAAAAACAGATCACATGTTTATGTATTAGTTGGAATCGAATAGTAAATAATATTGAGTTAACCAGTGTTTACATTTGTTCTGTGATCCTTGTGCTTTTATACCCCACTTAGACAGTAAGTCATTAGCTCCTGCCCTCTGGGTAAGGTTTGCCTATTAGTTTGTTTTTTAAGATCACCTAGGTAGTCAAGTTAAGTTAAAAATATTTATGTATAATTGCATCTGTGTTCTTTTTTTTATGTAGTGTGAATATTTTTGCCATTTACCTCAAAATCAAAGATCAGGACTTGTTTTGCATGATCTACTCTACCTACGTCAATAACAATAATAGTCTTTGATCATTGTAAATATCTAACTTAAATTTGTCATTGTTACAGATTATGATGTACCATTATCACAGAAGAAATTTGTGTCTATAGCTTTTAAGGACTTGATTACATCATTTTCAAGCCTGATAGTTTTGGAGTCACAATTAGAGCTTAAGACACGTCTGCCTTTACTCCAACCACCTGTCTTCAGACCTTGACAACGTGCTGCGTTTTAACACTCCTTTGTCTTTGGATTAAGAGTTCTCAGAAATATATTTGTCACCAATATAGTAGGTAAGTGAATATTCAGTGCCCAGGCCAGTATTAAGGTACATTGTTTTTCTGAAGACTGTACAGAGTATATTAATAGTCTTTCATAATTTTTAAAAAGGCAAAGAAGCCAATAATAATTTGAATATGAATGTGGAAAAATGTTTTCATAATTTACCTTTCTATAGTTTGACTTTAAATAAATCAGTTACTTCAAAATGAAATATATTACTGCTTTTTAGTGATGTATTTTGTGTAGTTATTAGTCAATTCTTTAGAAGTAAAAGTGAATGCAGAAACTTTTAAAGAAGTTACTATTATGTAATCTTAAGTGATTGAAAATATATGAAACTTACAAAAGGAACAGACTGTAAGTTTGTCTTTTTAAATTTCTCTATATATTTCAAAACATTTATAAAAATCATGTGGCAGATACAGTGAGGAGACATTAGATTTTTAAGTGTGTGTTTTAGGCCAAGGAAGAATCAGGCAATTTTCCACATCTAAATCTTGATAATATATAATTTTGAAGAATAGAGTCAAATAGTGGGGGCCCTTTAAGGAAACTGAACAAGGGTAGGATTGGAATAAATACAGTTTTCTCATGTGTGAGTAAAGGAAACAGAAGCCCAAATCCAAGGAAACCTGTAAGTGATGGCTACTTCACATCCTTTCAGGCTTTTGGGTTGTTCATTATATGGGTTTGGGTAGGACAGAGTTTCATTTGCTTCCCTTCAGAATGAATGTGCTAATAGGCATGGAAACGTGGCCAAAATTGTTGAGGTAGTATATGAATCCTTAAAAGGACTTAAGACCAAAATATGGGGGTACAAAGACTTGGACATTCAACACCAATGTTGTTTTAGCTAGGTTTTAGTGTGATAACAGCTTTTATTTTTTATTTTTTTA
Organism: Lemur catta; assembly: GCF_020740605.2. Classification (NCBI taxonomy): domain Eukaryota; kingdom Metazoa; phylum Chordata; class Mammalia; order Primates; family Lemuridae; genus Lemur; species Lemur catta. Next base: position 20,685,289 of record NC_059150.1, on the reverse strand, counting down.
TTTTTATTTTGGTAAAGACAGGGTCTTGCTGTGTTGCCCAGATTGGTCTCAAACCTCTAGCCTCAAGGATAAAATTTTTATGTTATTTATAGGTTGGAATTTGAGAATAAAGATATTGTATCACTCTTTGTATTTTAAAAACCACCATTTGCAAGTAAAATAACTCCGCTCTTTTTCTGCTGTTTTAGCCACATTTATAAGGAAAAATGATTCCTAACGGATATTTGATGTTTGAAGATGAAAATTTTATTGAGTCTTCTGTTGCCAAATTAAATGCCTTGAGGAAAAGTGGCCAGTTCTGTGATGTTCGACTTCAGGTATTTAAAACTTAATTGGAAACTTATAGAATTGATCTTTGGTTACTAAAAGCCATAAGTTCTTAGATTTGCTTGTTTTCTTTTTCATAGGCAGTTAGTGAAATGACTTTTTAAAAAGAATACTTTACCTAGAAATGTAAGATAAAGGAGTCTGATATCGCAGTTAGCTAGAGAAATGCATAATCCACGGTACTTCTCATTTTAATTCTTTATAATTTCAGGTCTGTGGCCATGAGATGTTAGCACACAGAGCGGTATTGGCTTGCTGCAGTCCCTATTTATTTGAAATATTTAATAGTGATAGTGATCCTCATGGAGTTTCTCATGTTAAATTTGATGATCTCAATCCAGAAGCTGTTGAAGTCTTGTTGAATTATGCCTACACTGCACAGTAAGTACTTTGAAGTAAACCATATAATTAGGGAACATCAGAAAATTCCAAGTCTCTCTAAATATATTTATATTGAGTATCTGTGTTTTAAGCTTTGGTATCATAAATAATAAAGAAATTTTTTTAATAGGTTGAAAGCTGATAAGGAGTTAGTAAAAGATGTTTATTCTGCAGCAAAGAAGCTGAAGATGGACCGAGTAAAGCAGGTAGAGTATTAGAAGTAATATTCAAGGATTTATTAATATTTATATGATCAGAATGCAGAATTTGTCACAAAACATTTTGTTAATCTCAAGAACTTGAAAATGCCCCTTTTTTTTTCCCTCAGAGAATTGAGTATGTTATTTTAACTCTTTGTCTGTAATAAGGTAGCAAGATCACACTACCTCCCAGATAATTTGAGCTAAAGTCTCACTCTTTCAACAGTCTTCTCTGGACGGGTGGCTGTGTCAAGTCTCTGATAGCATGAATTAAAATATTCATCTGTTCTGTGAAGAGGGACTTCAGTGAAAAAAACAAACAGAACAAATTTTTTTTTTAATTCCTGTTTTTATCTAGAGTAATAACAAGGCCAGGCGTGGTGGCTCACGCCTGTAATCCTAGCACTCTGGGAGGCCGAGGCGGGAGGATCGCTTGAGCTCAGGAGTTCGAGACCAGCCTGAGCAAGAGTGAGACCCCTTCTCTACTAAAAATAGAAAGAAATGATCTGACCAACTAAAAATATACATAGAAAAAATTACCCGGGCATGGTGGCACATGCCTGTAGTCCCAGCTACTCGGGAGGCTGAGGCAGTAGGATCCGTTGAGCCCAGGAGTTTGAGGTTGCTGTGAGCTAGACTGACACAACGGCACTCACTCTAGCCCGGGCAACAGAGTGAGACTCTGTCTCAAAAAAAAAAAAAAAAAAAAGAGTAAATAACATAATTTATATCCTCAATTCTCTGGTCTCTTACATTTCTTGGCTTCCTCTTTAAAGTATTCCTTCCAGAATTTAATGCCGGTGATAAGTACTTAATAATTCATAGGAAAAAGGACATTTAATCCTTGAATGTTGCGGGGGGGATTGGTCAGTAAATTGTAGGCCATGGGCCAGCTGCTTGTTTTTGTAAAGTTTTATTGGAACACAGCCATGTGTATTCATTTACATATGGTCTGGCTACTTTCCAGCTATGGTGACAGAATTGAGTGGTTGTGACAGACAATATGTCCCACAAGCCTAAAATCTGGCCCTTAAAAAAAAAGTTTGGTTTACTGGCCCTTCCTCTAATGCCACTCCTCTGCTTAAAAATCATTTTTTGATTTATAGCACATATGCCTGTGTTTAGCATTCCAGGTTCTCCTTAATGTAGTTTCATTTTCAAAATTTTTTCCCAGTTGTCTTGTCTTTTCTCCAACCAAAGTAAATCGTTTGCAGCATCTTCCCTACTTCCTATCTGCATTCCACATCAACATCACCTCTCCTGTAGAGCCCTGTCCAGATTCTGCCTTTCCTGAAGCCTTACTGAATTATTCTAATAGTTGAAAATCCTTATCTGAACCTACATAGCATTTCAGTTTGTTGCATCTCTCCTTAAACAACTTACACATCTGTGCAGCATTCTTTGATATTTCAGTTGTATGTTTGTCCCACTATTAAATTTGTTGTATTAAGACAATGGTTTTTGATTCATCTTTATGTCTTCACATGGTGCTTACACGTTGAACATTAAATATTTATTGATTAAAATAGATGTAATTGTTGGCACACATATATTTCTTTCCCAAGGTTTGTGGCGATTATTTACTATCTAGAATGGATGTTACCAGCTGCATCTCTTACCGAAATTTTGCAAGTTGTATGGGAGACTCCCGTTTGTTGAATAAGGTTGATGCTTATATTCAGGAGCATTTGTTACAAATTTCAGAAGAGGAGGAGTTTCTTAAGCTTCCAAGGCTAAAGGTAAGGAGGAAAATCAATGGGCGGATTAATACTATCTAGTTTAAATCTTTGTCTGTGTTTCAAGCAAGTGAGTAATGGTTATAAAAACAATACATTGAAATTCTATTGTTGTTTTTAGTACATAATGAGTTTTTGCCTACCAGTTTGTTTACTTTCTTTGTTTTTGGTTACTGATTTCCTTGCAAATTAAATGTATGGAATACAATTGGGCATCTATGATGACTTTATTGTGAAATTGAGAATTAAAAACTCAACACTGATGTGTGTGTCATTGTTTTTTCTCAACTCAGTTGGAGGTAATGCTTGAAGATAATGTTTGCTTACCCAGCAATGGCAAATTGTATACAAAGGTAATCAACTGGGTGCAGCGTAGCATCTGGGAGAATGGAGACAGTCTGGAAGAGCTGATGGAAGAGGTTAGTTTTAGAGTAAATGGGATTCAACAATTCTTAAAAATTACTTTGCTATAACATAAAGGATTCCCTTTCACTTTTATTTTATAACCATGACCCTAAAGAATTTAAATTTTGCTATAGGTACCCCTAAGCTGAGAAACAGGGGGGGTGTCCAGGTGAGCTGAATGAACTGTTCAGTTTGGTCTTCTGCTTTTCTTTTTTTATTTCTTTGCTTATTATGTGCTGTTAACTTTCTTTAAAGTAGCATGTAATTTGCTGTAGAAATGGGAGGTGGTACTGAGATTTTCTGTAGATTCTTAATTTTTCTTCACAGGTTTTTGCTTTAAATTTAACAAGTAGGTAAAAGCTTCTAATGGTTGTTCCTCCCCATTGATTTATCTCCCCATAGGTTTATTAACAAAACTAGGATACCCAAGACTGAAGAAACAAGAAGAAACTTCAAGTGTATTGACACGTAAAGAAGCAGCAGTCCTGCCCCAGTTCTCCTAAGAAAAATCCGCTGTGGGCAGAGAACGATGATGATTTAATGGTGTTTACTCCTTTACAGGATTCTCATCTTTAAAGCTTTGTGTTTTTCAATGGTGTTGTTCATACATACAGTCACTCACTTAACTTGGGCTATTTTTTAAAATACATAAGAAAAACAAAATTAATGGAGAAATGGTGGAAATTAAAAATATGCATGTGGAGCAGTAGCATAAACCTTGAGTTTATCACTCCACTTAAGCCTTTCGGAGTCCCTAAAGGCTCACCAAATCTGTTAGGCCTGGAAAAACACCCTCATCCTTATGTTCTAAAAGGGCTAACAGATGATCTTTAAATTCTATATGATTTCCCACTTGAAAATCAGATGCATTAGCTATGTATTTGCATCTGTCAAGGGAGATAATCTCTACAGCTTACTTGAATTTTTGCATTTGTTTTTTCCTTATGTTTTTCTTGACATTGCCTACAGGAGGGAAATGTTTATGCAAATGAGACCATTTATCTTCAGAGGTGTAAACTATATTCAGCATTTTATTGTAAACATGTATATTCTTTAAGAGTCTATATATTGTACTACTAGTGCCTTTTTTCTTAGTGCTGTATAATAGAAGCTATGAAAAAAGTGAAGATTTCTTTCAAGCCAATCAAGCCAAGGACTCTTCGGCCAGTAGTGGAAGATTTTGTATTTGATTTTGGCTTTTGGATTTTGGTTTTTAAATTTTTACTACCATGACATGTATTTTTCTTTACTTCGGGATCCTGCCAGAGTAACATGTCAAGAAGCTCAAGAAGCACACTGGAGGTTACCTTGAGGCGTTTGTGTAATCTGCATACTAGTGGAGTAGCCATGGTGACCGTAGCCACATGGGTGTTCTGTTGCTGTTTTGCAGGTTCAAACCTTGTACTACTCAGCTGATCACAAGCTGCTTGATGGGAACCTACTAGATGGACAGGCTGAGGTGTTTGGCAGTGATGATGACCACATTCAGTTTGTGCAGGTACACATTGCACAGTCTGAGGTAACCTCAGGTTAAAATTTGACAAGAGAATTTTATAGCATACTTAAATTTTCCTTTAGTAAAGGAAAGTAGACCAATTTCATTGGTATAAACTGGACAAAAACATTTTTGGGAGAAAACAACCATATCTTAGGGTTGCTAGCATTTTTGCCCTGTGCAAAGAAGTTAACAAATTAGGAAACCCTATATAAATTTTTTTCTAATTAAATAGGATAAGATTTATAAGTAGTAAGGGGATTTATAAGTAGTAAGAAAAGGGGCCAAGAAGATGAAACAATGGAGAAACTATGTTATTATAGTAAGATTGTGAAAAATAGTTGTTTGTAGCAGGCATGACTAATAGACCCAATTTTCTAAAAAGGTGCAACGGAACTTAAATTGTTGATAGCTATAAAAGAAATTTTGGATATTTCTTTAATTAGTGAGCTCTTTTATTTCAAATTAGAAATGGTATCATTAAGATGGACTATATACGGTTTAGTAAATTTTAAAGTGGTTCATTATATGTTACACCCTGATCTAGAAATTTCTTGAACGAAATGAATTAAAATACATGAGTTCCATTGCACTGATTGAGTTACTTTGCCTTCTGTAAAATACAATTTTACTTTTTCCCTACCTTTAGTAGGTAAATATACATATTCAAACACATTACCAACAATTAATAGAGAACAAACATATCAGGTATAAACTTTTTTAGTTTATGGACAAATACAGAAAAGTACATAAGTCATAAGTCCATGTAGTGAACCCACCAGCATAAACACTCCCCAAGTCAAGAAGAAAAAATTTCTAGCATCCTGGCAGCCTTCCTGTTGCCCTTTCCTAGTCACTGCCCTACACTGCCCCAAAGAAACCATTATCCAACCTTCTGACACAGTCAAATTTATATAAATGGTCAGACAGTGTGTATTCTTTTTATTTGACCTTTAGCTCAGTACTGTATTAGTGAGGGATCAGTTACAAAGTAGTCAGAGTCAACCAGATTAAGGGGTGTTTTCCTTTAAAAATTAGAAGGTAAATGGTAGACTCAGTAGCAGCCTACATGGTTATGTTATCAGGGCAGAGATTGAGTGCCCAATTAAGTTGCAGGCCATAATGTTCAGTGTAGGGTCACAAAAATGTGTGACAGACAGCTTCTGCTTGTAGGACCTTATAAGAAATAATACAGACTTTTAGAGGTATCTACAAAAGGCCTAAAAAGGAGGGCATAGTGGAGACGAGGGAAACCAGGGATGTTTCACAGAGGAGGAAACTTTTGAGCAGTCATACAATTTAGAGGAGTTTGTATAGCAGATGGAGATACATTAGATAGCAAAGAATGTGCGTACAAGGATGGTACTCTTGGAATTGCAGGTCATAAGACTAAGAAATTAGGTAAATAAATGCTACCTGAATGGGGCTCATACCTTGTCCTACAGACAGTGGGAAGCCTACATTGCAGTTTTAGGTAAGAGTAGGGTGAGATGACGAACAGATACATTTTACAACTTGAGTAATAATGAAAAACTGGGAAACAGTCTAATTATTAGAGCTCTAACTATAACAGTCTCTGGGTTGGGGGATGCCAACTGATTTGTGGTTTTTTAGTTTCCAAAATTATTGTCTTGGACCTTTTCTATTTTTATAATCAGACATAGAAGGTAGATTGAAGTTTCTGAGACTAATTTGTAGACAATTGCAAGCAGTCATTCAGGTTTTTTTAAAAATGATGAGGGTTTAATCTAAGGGCATAAGGAGAAAGGATGGATTCTTTATAAATAGACATTTATATTTACAATGCAACTTAGGAGGCCTTAGTGACTGTTGAGGAAGAATTTGAGAATGACTGGGATTCTGACACGTGTGACTCATTAGAATGTGGTGCCATGGACAGATCATGAGGTGAATAGGGATGAGGGGACACACGTTAGGCTTCAGGAACAGGAAAGGAGTTTGAAGAGAAGCCATTAGAAAAGTTGGAGGACGAATAGAATCTAACCGTGTTGTAAAAGCTACCTCAGGTAGGAGAAAGTTTGAAGGAGTAAACTGTTAAATCCTTCTCTGGGAGGTTTAGGGATATCCCCTTTACGTTTCTGTGTTAGGCTTGTTGCCTTCCTTATTACAGTGCCGTTCTCTTCCACATTCATTTTTCTCTCAGTTTTCATTTGTGCATTACAATAGTTTTTCTTCCTGTAATACATCCTCAGTGTAAGCACCATCCATTTGTGACACTTGGGACCCCTTCTTCCCACAGAGTGGGCTGGGGTTTTGTGTACCTTGTAATTCCTAATAGCAGATAAAGTCAGATATCTCTAACCTTATCTTTTATTCCTAGTATTTTGTACTATGACAGATTGTGTCATAGTATAAGAGTACAGTTTATTCAGAATTCTTGATCTTTTAACACAATGTTTTATACATATTCATGGAGTACAAGTGCTATTTTGCTACACTGGTGCCTTGCCGTATAGTGAAGTTAGTGCCTCTGGTGCGTCCGTCACTGGAGCAACACACATTGTACCCACCAAGCCACCTCCCATCATCTGCTTCCCCCACCCCCAGCCCTTCCACGTCTTTGTCCATCATCCCACACTCTGCTTCCATATGGACACATTGTTTAGCTCCCGCTTATAAGTGAGAACATGTGGTATTTGTCTTTCTGTGTCTGAATTTTTTCACTTTGATAATGGCCTCCAGTTCCATCCATGTTGCTGTGAAAGACATGATTTCATTCTTTTTGTGGTTGAATAGTATTCCGTTGTATACATACACACCACATTTTCTCATCCTCTGTTGATGAACGCTTAGGTTGATTCCACATCTTTGCTATTGTGTATAGTACTGCGATAAACATATGAATTCGGGTATCTTTTTTATATATTGATTTCTTTTCCTTTGGGTACATACCCAGTAGTGGGATTGCTAGATCACATGGTAGTTCTATTTTCAGTTCTTTGAGAAATGGCCATGTTTTCCATAGAGGTTGCACTAATTTCCACTAACAGTATATAAACAGTTCCCTTTTCTCTGCATCCTTGCCAACATCTGTGATTTTCTGTCTTTTTAAGAATCTTTATTTTAGCTGTATTGCCTCTGCCTGTGCATATCTCCTGAGTTTCAATATTTTTATCTATTAAAATTGGTAGATAATATCACCCTCTCTGGATTAAAAGAGATGATGTGAATAAAGTGCCTAATACCTAAGTACATAATAAATATCTAAATGGAATTTAATGATAACCATTGCCATAATACATTCCCTGCTTTTTCTCAGAATAGCCTATATATGTTGTAACCACACTTGCTGAATGGCCCAGCCAGAGTTGGGGGACCTGTGGCCTCAAGGCCAAGTGTGGCCCCTTGACCAAATCCAGACTTCCTTTATTGAAAGGATTTGTTCTGGAAAATTTGGATTCAGTCAAAAGGCCTAACTTTTTTTTATAGCTTCAAGTAGCTACCACAGTCTTTTTCTCTTTTACTTGTTACATGGCTTTTTGCTTCCACAAACAACAGAAATTTTCACTAGAAATCTTACCTATCCATGTGGTCTGGCCCTCTAGACCAGAATAAGTGGATGAACATACTTGGCCAGGTACTGAAGGTGGTACCTGTTCACTTGGCAGTTCTCAGAGTAGTTTTGACTTTAGTTCTGTATCTCCCTTGGAAGTGGAAGAGTAACATAATTGGAAGGAAGCCATCAAAGAAAACTCATACATGTATGAGAACACATGTGTATATAGTTCTCTTACAGTTGTTTGGAAATTGAGGTTGCTCATTTCTCTCTTTTAGTGTTCCTATATATTCTACTTCTGTGAATATTTGGTTCTTTTAGTAATGTTTCATTTCTGATTACGATTTTTTATTGTATTTTGACATAGTTTGGTCTAGAAAACCACTCTATACTACCTGTAAGGTAACCCTAGCAAAATATCCTTTAAGTGTTTCTTGTAATCGCTACTTTTTTCTGTAAAGTACTGTCAGAGCGACTGGATGACCCTGCTCACTTTTTGCTGGCATTGTATGAAGGATACCTATACATATGATGTAGTTAGGTTTGACAATTTCATGGAGACAGTGAGTTAAATGTATTCTCTGTTAATTCACGCCATTTTAAATTTATAACATCTTTTCAAAGATTCTATACTTAATAGAAGAATCTGTGAGCTTATACGGATTATAGGCTATTTTTTCCTTTCTCTATTGAGGTATCATTCTGATACTTGATTTGCAACATGATTTTTGAATTGTTTAAATTGAACTTTTTCTGACCAGGCTTACTGTATGGGTGTAGTTGTTTCATTATTAAGTGGAGATGGAAGTATGCCAGTAAGTGTATCAACCAGAAAGTGTTGGTTTGTGTTAAACGTGGCGTGCCATACACGTCACACATAGGTGAAGGATGCTCAGTGTTTTTGCACTGAGTATTGAAAAAGATACTCAGTGCTGTGGAATAGCTCAGGAACAAAAAGGTACATCAGGTATGGTCTTTGGCTAGGTTTCTGTAGCTACCTTTTGATTTTGCAGAAAAAGCCACCACGTGAGAATGGCCATAAGCAGATAAGTAGCAGTTCTACTGGATGTCTCTCTTCTCCAAATGCTACAGTACAAAGTCTTAAGCATGAGTGGAAAATCATTGCTTCGGAAAAGACTTCAAGTAAGTATATGACACTTGCCAGATTGTCTTCAGCTTATCTGTTTTATTTTTAAGAAGAAGTGTTGTCAATTTAATACTTTTAAATTGACTATTTGTGGAAAAAACTCAGAAGCAATTAAACTTGGAAAACAATAGCAGATTGTTCCAGTCTGGCATTTGGAGACTGTGGAGTCCAATTCAGGATCATACAGCAACCAAAAGTGGTAATAATTTCATCTTACCATCTTAAACATGGAGCTCTTGTGCTTACAGATAACACTTACTTGTGCCTGGCTGTGCTGGATGGTGTATTCTCTGTAATTTTCCTTCATGGGCGAAACAGTCCACAGAGCTCACCAACAAGTACTCCAAAACTAAGTAAGAGTTTAAGCTTTGAGATGCAACCAGATGAGCTAATCGAAAAGCCCATGTCACCTATGCAGTACGCACGATCTGGTCTGGGAACAGCAGAGATGAATGGCAAACTCATAGCCGCAGGTAAGAACAGAAGGATGAGTGCTTTATCAGAAACATCCAGCTGGCTAAACTTGTAAATGGGTATTTGTTTACACTTGCTGGTGACATGCAAACTTTGGAAGAGAGGGTTTAATGTGCTTTCTTCCATGGCATTCCGAGAAGACAGGGAAATAACAAGTAAATACTACTGAATGAATACACCTAATCTTCAGTTCATTGTTTCTACTTTAAAAAAAAAAAAAACGGTAAAGTGGGTAAATTTTTCTCCTAATTTTCAAGCCAAGACTAAGCAATTTATTCACACTGATGTATTTTTCAGCTATAATGGTCACTTAGTTGAAAACATCAACTAATGGGTCCTTTAAAACTTTTAATACTTTTTGCTCCAGTTTCATATTTTAAACATAAATCTTTGTGGTTCTTTTACCAGGTGGCTATAACAGAGAGGAATGTCTTCGAACAGTTGAATGCTATGATCCACATACAGATCATTGGTCCTTTATTGCTCCTATGCGAACACCAAGAGCCCGATTTCAAATGGCCGTACTCATGGTAAGCGCATTATATTGCAGAAGTAACCCATATTTAGCTTCTTTCTCATAACTTCAGAATGGCAGAAACTCTCATCTCTCACTTTGGCATAGGGCCAGCTCTATGTGGTAGGTGGATCGAATGGACATTCAGATGACCTGAGTTGTGGAGAGATGTATGATCCAAACGTAGATGACTGGATTCCTGTTCCAGAACTGAGAACTAACCGTTGTAATGCAGGTAATAAACTTTTTTTCTGACATAGCCAATATTTTAATATGATATATAAATTATCAATATATAACTGTATTTTATATTTACATAGGAGTGTGTGCTCTGAATGGAAAATTATACATCGTTGGTGGCTCTGATCCATATGGCCAAAAAGGACTGAAAAATTGTGATGTATTTGATCCTGTAACAAAGTCATGGACAAGCTGTGCTCCTCTTAACATTCGTAAGTTGATTTTTTTTCCTTAAAGTTGGGTTTTTTAAAGAAGACCTGTGAATCAACCGTGTATGAAATACACACTTAAAGTTTTGGGAGATGTGGCAATAATCCTGGTTTGACTCGATTTTCCTTTTTCTTTTTCTAGGTAGACACCAGTCTGCAGTCTGTGAGCTTGGTGGTTATTTGTACATAATTGGAGGTGCAGAGTCTTGGAATTGTCTAAACACAGTAGAACGTTACAATCCTGAAAATAACACCTGGACTCTGATTGCACCCATGAATGTGGCTAGGCGAGGAGCTGGAGTGGCCGTTCTTGATGGTAAGTGTTGGGATTTGGCGAGATGAATAAATAGTGGCAAGAGTTTGTTCTCAAATCTCAGTGATAGCTACCCACCTGTATCATTAAGAATTCAGAAACAGCCATTTCTTCCAGTGCGATGGGGATTGGTGGTTTGTCATTTAGAAATGTCTTTTCTAATCAGAGATTCATAATCCTTGATACATAACTTTTTTGCCCCATTTTCTAATACCATCACATTGATGTATAATACTTAAATACATTAGTTTATCAATCTTTTGATGGGTGATGGGTCATTTTCTTCCATAAACCATACCCATAATGCATCATCTTAGATTTTAGTTTCCCATTCTTTAGAGCAATAAATAATTTGATTTGCAAAACAAAGTAAATGCTAATCCCGTCTTTTTCAACTGTCTGTTCCATACCTAATTGGAAATAAAACCTTTAGACTATAGCTCAATTGGTGAAAGCTTTAAGTGTAGACACAGTAGCAAGTAGCCCACTGGCCTGGAGCCTTCAGCTTTTTGTGAACCTTGTTCAGTGTGTTTTACAGATACATGGATGCAAGTTGGTTAAGTGATGGTCAGATGAGAAATTAATGAACTTGAGAATCAGTAATAAAATATTTTCTAAGCTTCAGAGTTATTTCATGCTAACCTTTTATCCATTTGAAGATAATTTAACTATTTACTGTTCTGCATGTGTTTCCAGAAGAAATTTCTATACCAAAATCATTTTATACAATTGGGAAGCTCTTGAGGTTTTTTTTTTTAGTTATCTGAAATCTGCTTTCTGATAACTTTTTTTGAGTGTTAGTTCCGTGCGCTGGGCCAATACAGAAAGTCCAGTGCACAGAGCTATTTTGGTTTGCCATTTAGGAGCTGCATCTCTGTGAGTTGTCCAACTTCTTTGTGCCTTTCTTCGTCCATGAAATGATAATAAGCGTAATTACCACATAGAATTATTGTGAGGATTATACTTTATTTAGATGCTGCGACTGGTTCTTTTCCCTCCTCCTTTTAAGTTGCCTAAGTGCCATGTGGGAATGAGTTTTTATTGAATGGATTCACTTTGTGTCCCCAACTCCTAGGGGGTACTTGCCATATTGGTAGGCATTTAACAAATACTTAATGACAGAATGAACAGGCATTTCTACTTAGAAACCACTGATTTTTAAGCAAAAGACAGATTTAGGGGGTTTCTTTCCCTTATTGTACGTTAATCTCTATAGATTTAACTCTGTCTCATTTCTCTTATAGGAAAACTGTTTGTAGGTGGTGGCTTTGATGGTTCTCATGCCATCAGTTGTGTGGAGATGTATGATCCAAACAGAAATGAATGGAAGATGATGGGAAACATGACTTCACCAAGGAGCAATGCTGGGATTACAACTGTAGGGAATACCATTTATGCAGTGGGAGGATTTGATGGCAATGAATTTCTGAATACGGTGGAAGTCTATAACCTGGAGTCAAATGAATGGAGCCCCTATACAAAGATTTTCCAGTTTTAACAAATTTAAGACCCTCTCAAACTAACAGGCTTAGTGATGTAATTGTGTTTAGTAGAGGTACACTTGTGAATAAGGAGGGTGGGTGGGTATAGATGTTGCTAACAGCAACACAAAGCTTTTGCATATTGCATATTATTAAACATGCTGTATATACTTCTTGTGTTTATCTGGAAAGGAATGCAAAGATGAAGGTCTGTTTGTGTATTTTTAAGATTTCTTTGGTTATTTTACTTTCTGGAAGTTGGTATTACAAAAGAATAAACCAAGAATTGATTGGGCACATCATTTCAAGAAATCCCCTCTCCTCCACATTTGTTTTGCCAATTTGCACATTAAATGACTTCCCTCAAATATGTATTAAGGGGAAAGGGGTAGGGTTTAAACATATAGGCAGTTGGGTTTTAAGAGCCCCTTTTCAGTAACTGGAACACTCTATAACAAACGATACTTATTTAAATAGATGACAATTAACTATTTTTGTTTTTATTAAAAGAAGGCCAACATGTCTACCAATATTTAATCATTTATGATTGCCTTTTTATAACTTTTTATATTCTCAGCAGAGTGCTTTACCTGTTGAAGTCAAATGTGGCAGACTGAAGTACAGTGGCAGCCATAAAGTTTGCAGAGTGTGGGGTGTTTATTTAAAACCCAGAATGCAAACATGCAAACTTTAAGATTCTGCTGCAGCTATGATTTTCTTTTTGGGGGGGGGGGGGAGAATGCATTACATTTGAATGGGGTTGCTGAACAATAACATAGCTGTGATTTTTGGTATTTGACACACTGGTTTTAAATATTTTGGCTTGTTGAAGGTATATTTCTTCATATAGCAAGACATTTAATGTATAGCAGTAATGAACAGTGAAGTATTTTATCTTCTAAATAATTCCTGTTTTTATTTATCATTAACAAAACAATCCTAAATGGCAACCCTCAGTTGTGAAAAAAAATATTACTTTGTATTATAGGGTTTGAGAATGCAGCCGTTATCAGAACTATATTTTTGTTCAGCTTTTCTATTCACATAGATAAATACTGGTTGGGAAAACTTGGTGTCTAATGTGTAGTGCTGCACACCTAACTTATGGTGCCAAATAAGCACGTCCTAATGCTTGCTGCTGATGCAAACATATTAAAGGTACTTTGCAGGAAATCCTTGTACCATGGGATTAATGTCCAAATGCTGTTTGTGCACTCATTCATTGATGATGATAAAAGTTTTGGGGGAAAAAAATTTTTTTTTTCCAGTAACGAGGTTAAGGTATTTGTGGAAAATATTTCACCTGGCATGTTACATCTGAAGGCAGGAATGATGTACGGTTTTTTCTCATAGAAGATGAAGTACACAGGAACCTAATGGGCCAACTGAGATGAGATGACTATTCAGTGGCTAACTTGGGTTAGGAAGAAAATTAGGTATTTTCTCCAGATGTTCACTGGTACTTCTTCGCCACCTTATTTCTCATCTGTTCCATAAAGAACCACCAAGAAAGGAAATCAGTTCACCTGATAACTGTGTAATTTCTCACTAACTATAACTGGCTTGCTTCTGGACTAAAACTAGATTGACAGATTTGAATTGCCTAATATGACTATTTTTAATATGGATGTGTATATGTTCTATTCAGCACAAGGAAATAAAGTTTTAGTTGAGGATTCAGCACTAAAATCCTTGAAATCACTTCTCATTTCATAAGTGACATGCTTAATGCAAATAATATGTGCGAATACTTGGGGTCAAAGTTTTCCTGCATTGGTATGGAAGACAAAGAGGTAGTTGGGTGGCTAAAAGTATTTTTTTTTAAAGAAGCTATGATAGCCATTCTTCATGAACATACAAAGTTTCCATAAAGAGAAAAAACCACGCTCAGTTACCATTTGTTACCTGTTTATCCATATCTAAAAAGGCACGTGTTTTCTTCAGGGAAGGAGAAAATGTGGCATAGCCTCAGAATAATTTTTAAAAATCGTTTTCTTATTTACCAGTATGAGTTTTGGAATAGTTTAGCAATAATATTGGTAATAACCATACTTGCAGTCAGTTTTAATAGTGCACAAGCTAGGCACAATGGCTTGCATCTCTAGTCCCAGCCACTTGGGAGGCTGGGGCAGGAGGCTGGCTTGAGCCCAGGAGTCCAGGCTGCAGTGAGCTATGTATGATTAGGCCACTGTAGTCCAGAGGCCTGGGTGACAAAGCGAGACCCTGCCTCTAAAAAAAAAAAAAAAAAAAAAATGCATAAAACACTACATTTTCTGGGAAGCAAAACTAGAAAATGTCTACTTTTAATTAACCAAATATTATTGGTTATAAAGTGTAGGGTTCTGATTTTTGGCTTCTAGTATATAATATATACTTTACCATTGATCAAAATGTTTTAGAATTCCCTACATAACAATCATATTTTAGGGGGAAAAACATGGATTTGGGTATGTGATGTAGTGCGAGAATCCTTTCTTAACAAATTATAAGTCATAGATTTGCGTAGCCTGCAATCTCTCCTGACCTCAGAATTCCTAAAATTGAGGTGGATAAAGAACAAGTCCCAACAGGACAAACATTTCTATGAAGAGCTGCCTTCAGAAATGAGTATGAGTCACAGAAAACTCAGTCTCTATTAGTAATTTGTATCCTACTTTGTTTCAAAAAAAAATTTTTGAGGAGTCAGTGAGACATACAAGGTAAATTAGGTAAAAAGGAGAAAGAAAAACAGAAACACCAAGATGTGAATCCTAAATCCTTGGTAAGACCCGGTCATAAATCATCCTGTACACAGGTCTTTGTAAGTTAAATCAGTGTCTAGGTTAAAAAGGAATAATTGCTATGAAATGCAAGTATCCTTTATAATAAAACCAGAATTTTCCCAAGATTCTTAAAATGATACATTGAACAACTACAGTTTGTAAAGAGGGATACAGACATACTCAGGTAACTGTGATGGCGGCTTCAACTAGCACAATGGCCAATAAAATATTGAATTTTTACTATTAATAGCCCCACACCTTATTGGGGATTGAATAAGAAGCAAAACAGTCATTATGCTGGGTATGCACAGGGTCGGTATCTTGGAAACAGGAATCTAAGAGGGGCATATGTCTGAATAGATGGCTACACATTTGCTCAAGAGTAAGCAAAGAAAATAACAATTTTATTCTGGAAAAAAGGCGCTCAGAACACCTAGCTTGGAGCAATGAAACTTCTGAGATGAACTGCAATGTCCAGCAAGGTTAAGTACAGGATGAGTTGCTGTTTGTTGAAAGTTGGAAGGCACCTACCAAATGTAACTAGTCCAATCAACAATTAACAAGGGCAGCTATCCATTAAGTTTACTCCCAAATCCTAACTAACAATCTTACCTTCTGTATTAAGTGTTTTGTTTCTTTTAACCAAAAGTGGTACCAAGCCCTTAAATGTACAGGCTTGTAAAGGTATCTGATGGATTTGTAACCAGAACTCTCAAATCTCAATAAAACTATTTTAAAAGGGATAAAATATTTGAAGAAGACCCTTCATCAAAGATAGAATGCCAATAAGAACATGGAAAGATAGTCTCATTAGGAAGATGTAAATGAAAACCAAAATGACATACACCTATTAAAACTGAATATAAGCAATTGGAACTCAATAAATTGCTGGAGCAATTGCAAAGCTGTATAGGCACTTTGAGAAAACAGTTTGGCCATTTCTAATAACCCTGTGACAAAGCAATCCCATTCATAGGTATTTACCCAGGTGACATGGAAACTGTTCACATAAACTTGGATGTGAATATAGCAGCTTTATTCATAATCGCTCAAAACTGAAATCAACGAAGTAGCCTTCCAACTGGTGAATGAATAAATTGCTACATCCATGCAATGCTATACCACTTAGGAATAAAAATAACTACTGACAAACAATATGGATAAATCTAAAGCATCATGCTAAATGAAAAGCCAGATTCAAAAGTCTCTAGCCAGTCAGCTACTTGGGAGGCTGGGACAGGAGGATCACTTGAGGCCAGGTGTTCAAGGTTTGTAGTGCCTGTGACTAGCCCCACTGCACTCCAGCTGGACAACATAGGTCCCATCTCTCAAAAAAAGAAAAAACATCTCCATTTATATAGCATTTTGGAAAAGGAAAAACTACAGGAATAGCAAACATAAATGGCCTCCTGAAGTGGGAATGAGTTTACAAGGGGACAGAAGGGAATTTTTAGGGGTAATGTGATCTAGTGCTAGTGATTACATGATTATGTGTTTGACCAAACTCAAAGAACTCTACACTTAAAAAGGAAAAAGTTTTCTTAACCAAAAGTGGTACTAAACCTTTAAAAGAGAAGGTTTAAAAGAAGGGCTAGGACATGTCCATATTTTACCTCACTAGAAATCACATCGGGAAACCATTCCCACTGACCTTGCAGGAGTCTGTGCTGAGCTAATATAGTTTAGCAATACAATTGCAAAAACTGAGGAAAGATTAGGACTAATAAAGAACAGGATGTTAAAACTGGTTCGCAGTTAGGAACACTGAACCAAGCTAATAGCTGAGATATGGGTATCCACCACTTCACCTTTCAGGTTTGTAACTGGTAATTCTGCTCAAGAATCTGTCCTCAATGTTTTCAGCATCCAGAATTAATTTGAGGCAAATCATATCCAGTTCACAAACCAAACTAGATCAGAATTAAAAACGATTCCTTTCACATGAGCTAAAAAACTTGTCTACAAACTCTCAAGTGGACCAATTCTTGTTTTCAACAACAGCCAAAGACATTAAAGAGTAAACTTCATGAATACAGAGATATGGATATTTTTAAATGTAGGTATATATTACATTAAAACCCAGAGGAAAGCCAACACTTTGAGGTACTCTGGCTCCAGAAGAATCTGTTTGACTACTGAGAATCAGTCTGACTATGGAGTGGCTTTTCAGCCAATAGAGCCCACAAACTTAGAGCTTTCAAGTCAAACTCTGGTAGGCAAAGGTGGAGTATATCCTTTTTTTAGTAGGTGAGCCCAAAGGACAATTTGTCAAAATACTAACTGACCCAACCATGAGTTAGACACTAGAGATAGTGTAGTTTCTGCCCTCATGGAGCTGAGTTATATTCACTGGAGTGGGTTTTATCTGCAAAATAGCCAGAGCTACCAAACAGGACTGGCACGTCTAATCTCTAAATCAGAAAAGGGCCATGGGCAGCATTACATCTGGAGAGAGGGGAAGTTGTATTTGATTATTCAATGGGGAGTTATATTCCCTTTGAGGAAAGAGGTAAATTCATCCCAACGCATCATGCTAGGGAGCTAGGGAATTGCTGTAAGAATGTGGAGAACTTGACCTCAGGCTCTGAAAGGTGACCAAGGCACCGTTTAAATAAACCTGGATTGACCCTGAAAGGAATTCTGTTCTCTCTTAAAATGATGTTCAAAATATCAAGGAATAGAACTTCACATCTTTCATATGACAGCAAAGACCCATAATGTGAAAGTGAAATTAACCCATCTGTGAAGTGCTATCTGTGTAGTCACAATAGCCACTGCAGGTCCTAACAAAAGGACCCAGTGGGGCACAAGAGACCTCAATTCTTTAGCCAGCTTTTCCTTGGCCCAGAATGTGGGGACAACTAGAGATCCTCCAAACCAGAGGGTGCTCCTCTGGTCCTCCCAGAGGGGAAATAGACTGTCTTTTGTAAAATTAAGTTGAAAAAGGCTAATACAAAGGACAACTCAACCCCTGCACTGGACAATTAGGAAAACAAGTATAAAATTAATAAAGTTAAAAATGAGAAAAGAAGGCAAAAATGAAGGGAAAGGGAAAAAAGCCCTGACATTTCAAATGAAAGAAATAAAGGCTAATACAAAAAATTTTTAAATATTTTAAAATCAAAATAAAAAGTAGAAAGTTAGAACATCTTCACATCTCAATAAAATTTTTAAACAGTTTTTAAGAAAGCTTTAAATAAAATGACAAGCTAATGTACAAAGTAAAAGACATCTAGACTAAGATACAATTAAAACCGACATAAGAGTGAAGTATGTGAAAGTATTCAGGCGATAGGAATAAAAAGAAATTTCATGAAAATCATAACCTATATTTAATAACAAAAAAACAGACAGAGGTAAACAAACCACAGCACAGCAAAAGAAAAATCCAATAATAACTAGAAGTTGAGGGATAAAGATCTGGAAAAAGTTCCTTTGGTGGTGGCAATGGTGGTGGTGGTGGTAGTGGAGTGTGAGTGTATTTTTGGCTCCTCAGGGAAGAAAAGGAAAGAAGCAGAGAGCACAGATGCTCTTTGAAGCTTCTCCGTTTGCCGAGGCTCATGTCTCTAACGGCACCGTGAACCTCATCCCTGCAGTGTGGCAGTTTCCTAACGCAGCAAACAGAAAGCTTCGCACGTCCTGCACCAGCTACTAATGAACATCCTGGATAAGTTCTCTTTTATTGGAGATGATCTTTATAATCATACCTTATACATATTTTAGAAATATAATTAGAAGTAAAATGAAAGCAAAATCTTAATTAAAAATTATTTTTTTTAAATAAACCTTTATTATAGAATACCAAATTGGATTTACTCTGATGTATTAACAAAAGCATAATACATGCCAGTAAACAGGAATTTCCAACTTACTGGACAACTCAGTAACTCAACTGAACCCTTGGTTTTAGCTAGTGGCAAACATCAGTCACTGCTTCACATTTAAGCATGTAAATCCATCCTACTTCACATTTAAGGAGCAACTCAGCATAGGGTCACCCTGCTCTTCCCCGTTAGAAATGCACTGAAAAGAGACAAGCCCGGAGAAGAAGAGAAGAGGCTGTATGGGAAGTAGGGGCTGAAGTAAAATTCTTTCATTACCTTGAGTGAGGTGGTGGTGGTGGGTGTTATTTTTACCAGGTCCACATGGGTCAGTTTGATCATAAAACAACCCACGGTAAGATTTCGTTTGTGGAATGTGGTAAGCATGGTCATATCCTAATTCTCTCCTAGGGTTTGGCAGTGTCTCTGGTCACACACCTACACTCAGGGGTGAGAGAGACGCTAATGCTGTCCCCTGGGCCTTCCTCAGATGCCACAGTGCCTCCTGCCCTAGGAAGACTGAAAAGATGGCTCTCTTTTCCTTACAGATTACTGGCTCAGTATCAGGAGTGGAGGTAGGGAGGTATTGTCAACTCCAGAAGAGTTGAGTCCACGGTTTATCCCACAGTGGATGCATTAGGCTTTCTAGAGCTTCACTGAGATTGTCAGTAATAGGCAATCACCTTTCTGTACTTACGAAACATTTCTTAAAATTCTCTTGGGTTTGACTCAAAAAAGTGACCAGGTTGAAAGTTACTCTGTTGTTCTTGAAGACAAACGCAATTCCTTTTAAGTTATAAATCGGCACCTATGTCCTGTCGTTGAGCATGTCTTCACTCCAGCCCCGGTTTCTGGCCTCCATGTAGACTGAGGCGTTGCACTGCCGCATGGTGTATTCCATCTCAACCAGCTGGCAGCACCCGACGGTCAACTTCGCCCTAGGAGAAAAGGCATGTTCAATCACCGCGAGACAGCCGCGGAGATAAACATTCGTTCTTTTTCTTTTATTTTAGATTCCTGAATTGACAAAAATTGTATATGTTTAGTGTAAACAACATGTTTTGAACTACGTATACATTGTAGAATGGCTCAATCGAGCTAATTACCATGTATTCAGATTTTTTTTGTGGTGAGAGCACCTAAAATCTACTTAGTGATTTTCAAAATATAACACATTGTTATTAACTAAAGTCACCATGTTGTATAATAGATTTCTTAAACTTACTCCTCCTTTTTAACTGAAATTTTGTGTCCTTCGGTCACCATCTCTCCCATCCCCCACTCCCCTATGCAGACCCGTGTGTGAGCAGGGCTGTGCGGGGAGTCCGAGTATTCACCTGCAACTAGCTCAAGAAAACAGCATATGCTGGTACGGGGGGGAAAAAAGAAGAAGAAGAAGAAAAGAAACTGTTTATCTGAGGAATGCAAGTATCTAAATGATCAGGCCCAGAGAGGCATTAGAATGAAACAGGGTCACATCACTCCCCTTTGAGCTAAATAATTATCTCTCAAAGCCACTTGCTATGTGGGCTCTAGACTAACTGACGCCGAGAAGCCATAAAATGCCATACACCTCTTTTCCCCATACCGGCGTCTGCTGTTTTCTGGAGGCAGTCACAGGCAGGACTCAGCCTCCCCCGCACAGCCCTGCTCACAGGCGCGTCTGCACTCCTAGCCCAGTGAATCCTTCTGGAGACGCTCTCTTGGGAGGTGAGGCTGGGGGGCTCGGCTGAGGCACTTCCCAGGTACCTCCACCGAGACCTCCTGTTGGAGCCCTTGGCTGAGGTATTTTTCCTGACTCTGACTCAGTACTTCTCCACTCCTAGCTCTTCCTCTTCCTGGCCCCCCAGGTCCTATGCTATTAACAGAAACCTTGCTGAGTAGTAATCATCATTCTTCAATGCACTCAAGATACTAAATATATTTGATTTCTCTTCAAAATCACTCTTTTGGGTATAAGAGAGGGCTTATTAATTAACGTCATAATTCAAATCCCTGGCATAGTAATGGAAAGAAAACACAGAATAAAAATAGGTATAACTATTTTAAATATGAACATTCAACTCGACCCCTGAGCCTTCCTCCCCACCCCCCAAAAAAACTTCCAAAAGCAAACTGAAGTCAAAATAATTCTAGGCATCTTATTAGACCATCCTTCAAGAGACTCTGGCCTCTATGTTGTCTACAGTGAGCTTTTTACACTTTCAAAAATATGGCTAAGATTGGAAGATATTCTATGTTTGACACAAATCTCACACAAACCTTTAAATGTGGATTATCTGTAAAGATATATATATATAAGAGTACAATTGATTCATTGGTAGTCAGAAGATTAAGGTAAGAAATCATATTCTCCCCAACTACAACACATGGAAGGGGGGATACAGCTAGGAACGGGTGAAGGTCTGTTTTGTTAGCTGAATGGTAGGCATACGGATGTTCTTTAAACCAGCTGATTTTCAAAACATGGTCTGGGACCACCAGGGAATCTAAGATTCTTTTAGAGGGTGTGCAAAGTCAAAGAGGTCAAAGCTGTTTTCATGGTAAGAATAAGACATCATACGCCTTTTGCATTTTCATTCTCAAAAAAGTGAACAACAGTTTTCCAGCAATATATGCATGACATGATTATTGCAACCAACTGAATGCAAAAGCTAAGAATCACACTGTCTTCTATTAAGCCAGACATTAAAAGATTTGTAAAAATGTATAAAATGCCAATTTTGACAGTAATATTTTTTGTTTGGGGAAAAAATGTTTTCATAATAATATATTATTTATTTTAACATGTAGTTATTTTTAAATGAATTAATAAACATTTTTAAATTCTAAGTTCTAATACAGTAAATATAGATAGATATAACCCACGTAAACAAAAGCTCTTTGGGAATCTTCAATAATTTTTTTTTTTTTTTTTTTTGAGACAGAGTCTCACTTTATTGCCCGGGCTAGAGTGAGTGCCGTGGCGTCAGCCTAGCTCACAGCAACCTCACACTCCTGGGCTTAAGCGATCCTACTGCCTCAGCCTCCCGAGTAGCTGGTACTACAGGCATGCGCCACCATGCCCGGCTAATTTTTATGTATATATATTTTTAGTTGGCCAGATAATTTCTTTCTATTTTTAGTAGAGACGGGGTCTCGCTCAGGCTGGTCTCGAACTCCTGAGCTCAAACGATCCGCCCGCCTCGGCCTCCCAGAGTGCTGGGATTACAGGCGTGAGCCACCGCGCCCGGCCGGGAATCTTCAATAATTTTAAAAAAATTTTTTTTTAATTTAAAAAAAGGAGTCTTGGAGCCAAAAAGTTTGAGAACCACTTTAAACCTTATGGCTGACAGACACACACACACCCCACATACTTACACTCACACACACCCACAGTCTTTTGGTATGTATGTATAAGAAATAGTAATAAAGGTTAAAAAAATCACAGAGTAGTGAAAAGACATAAGAACACTTCACCACCACCCCAAGTGGTGCTTTACGTGGTGAAAGCTTGTTACAATGGTGTATCTATATATAGATGTGACTTACCGATACTCAGTTTGAGAAACACAATCATAAAGTTCCTGGGCAGTAAATCTGACATTTTTATTTACCTGAAAAGAACCAAAATATAGCTATTAAAAATACATATTAAATCAAATGGGTGATAAGAGCACAATTAGAGTGGCCCATATTCTGAGGGAGCAGAATGTCAATAATTATTGCATAAAAAAAGATTAAACAGTAACAATAAGAAATTCAGTGACCATATGCTAACACTGAACTGTGTGCAAAAATATTAGTCCTATTGTTACAACTCAATCTGTTCATAAAAGGAGTAGAGGTGAGATAAGCCTGGATGTAGTGGAGATCAAATGAACAGAAAAAAACGTAATGCTATATAAACTGTGTGAAAGGTCTGTCTTATTTAGGACAAAGTTTGATTTACAGATATTTTCAAAAGAAATGTATTTTTCAGATTTTTGAGGTCTACATATTTAAACTAATATGTTTAAGTTAAAAAACATCTGTTATAATTCAGAGATATAATTTACAATACCATAAATATAGAAATTCTCCATCAAACAAAAACTAGCTGTGGCTCACATATGGAAGACACAGTGAAGGAATCCTTTATTTCTTAAAGCTTACTACCGATTTAGGCTATATTCTATTTATGTGCAAGGAAGAACCTGGAAACTTGTAGAGGAAAATCCTTTTTATCAGATAACTCAACAAATAGCATATTGCCTAAATTTTCAGAAATTTAGAATTAGGGGAAGGAAACTCAATAAGACCATTTTCTATTCCATTGACTCTTTTTTCTTTTTTTTTTTTTTTTTGAGACAGTGTCTCGCTCTGTCGCCCTGGCTAGAGTGCCGTGGCATCAGCCTAGCTCACTGCAACCTCAAACTCCTGGGCTCAAGCGATCCTCCTGCCTCAGCCTCCCGAGTAGCTGGGACTACAGGCATGTACCACCGTGCTCAGCTAATTTTTTCTATATATATATTTTTAGTTGGCCAGATAATTTCTTTCTATTTTTAGTAGAGATGGGGTCTCGCTCTTGCTCAGGCTAGTCTCGAACTCCTGACCTCAAGCAATCCTCCCGCCTCAGCCTTCCAGAGTGCTAGGATTACAGGCATGAGCCACTGCGTCCGGCCCTCCATTGACTATTTAAATTATTTTAAGCCAGGCATGGTGGCTCACTCCTGTAATACCAGCATTTTGGGAGGCCACGGCAGGAGGATTGCTTGAGGCCAGGAGTTCCAGACCAACCTGGGCAACATAGTTAAGACCCTGTTTCTATAAAAAAAAAAATAAAAAAAAAAATAAAAAAAATATATATATACACACACACACACACACACATATATATATATATTTTAAATGTTACTAGCTGGTATGCATTTTTTGGTAGCAAAAACTGTTCTTACCTTGATTTAATTAATACTGATTTAAAGATTCATATTATAAAAGTCTTCTATAGAGTTCAGGGTATTGCTTATTTTTAAAAATTCCATGACCTTCTTCAATGTTTTCACAGAAAAGTTTACCACATTTGTGTAGAAAATGTTTCATTTATTGAAAGTTAAAAAATACATAGTTTTCAAATATATATCCTAATATTTTTCTTAAAATGAGGATTATTTCTATATTTAATGATGCATATTTATATTTAATGACTTTATATAAAATTGGTATATTTAATAATTTACCCCAAGTTTAATGAAGTTTATAATTTTTATTGAAAGAATCTTCTCAAAATGTTCTAAAATATATATTTAAACTATCAACCAGTCCACTTACTTCTTTACATGTTCTGCCCTTATCCCAAGGGTCTTTGATAGCTTTACTACTGCTCCACATGTCAGGACCTACAATATGTCCAAACTTAGGCCACCAAATGTCAATCCATTGAAGATGTTTGATCAGAGGATGAAGGGAATAATACATTTTCTATCAACTGTTAAGAAAAATCGGCTGAAAAACTGATTTTCAGCCTGATATAATATGAATACAAAACAATTCCTTCAGCTTTTAATATATCTTTTTTTTTAAGTATCTAGATTTATCTTTAGTTTTAAAAGCAACCATCCACATACATTCAGACATTTATCTAAGAACACAGCTGGCATATAAAGGTGACATGGCTCCAGGTTATAGCAAATAACTTAGAAAGTAGGCAGTAATTTACTAATAAAAACTGAAGGACAAATACATGATGGTCTAGCCTGAAATATCTTGCCTTATCATATTCATGAATTTGACTATTAAGACATTTTTACTTACTCACATTGGGACATTCTAAATTATACTGTAAATATCATCTCTATGCTTAAATACACAATTTTAATTTCCAGGGAACAAACAGTTGATAAAACATGTCCTTGTCACTAAACATTGGAGTTGTGACTATAAAGTGGATTGTAGAATTGGTGTCGTTACTTTTTTAGCTGTATACTCACAATGAAAGCCAAATACTAGTAATGGCTCAATTATTTTTAATTCTTAAAAATTCAAGAACAAAAGGCAAAGGTTAAGTATAAAAATAGTCAAACTTCTTAAAAGATTTAGATGATCCTATCACTGTTTTTGATATGAGACTAATATCTCCAATGTAGTAATTGGTGTAGGAGAAGAAATTCTTCTAAGAGAAATGATTTTAAAAATCTGATAATCAGCTGGGTATGGTGGCATGCACCTATAGTCCCAGCTACTCAGGAGGCTGAGGCAGAAGGATCACTTGAGCCCAGGAGTTCGAGGCTATAGTGAGCTATGATCCTGTCTGTGAATAGCCACTGCACTCCAGCCTGGCCAACACAGCAAGACTCATCTCTCAAATTAAAAAAAAAAAAATTGGACATCAAAATTAGACCCCCATATTCTTATGAATAATAAGTATTTTCTGTCAACACTCTTAACAATAGATACTAAACTCAAAAAGACCTATGCCCCAGGATTTTCCAGGAGATGTAATTTTAAAATTGTCCTATTGTTTCTAAACATTTTTATTGTTAGATTCAATGTCTTAATTCAAAATTCAGAAAGATGAAATAATTATATGAATTATCTCAAAAGAAGAAATCTTAATAATCACATAATGTGTTAAGGCTTATTATTAAAAAAACATATATGAACATCCTTCTTTGCCTTTATTTGAATAGGGTAATGCTTATTGAACACTTACTCTGTGCCTGGTACTGTTGGGAACACTTTATATATATTACATTATTTAGTCTTTATAGAATATCTATAATTTATCTACTGTTGTTATTCCCATTTTACAGATGAAGAAACTGAGACAAGGAGAATTAAATAACTTCCTAGATCATACACCAACATTTAAACACAGGTAGTCATAAAAAAAATAAACACAGGCAGTCTGACCTCAGAGTATGTGTTATTTATTTTTTATTTTTGTTATTTCTTTTTATATAATTCTTTCTTTTTTAAATAATTTTTCTCTTATCCTTTTAGTTTCTTTTTCTTTTAGATGTAGCTCCTGATTATGTAAGATTCTGTGTTCTTAATCACTAGGTTCTTAATGGAAGAAGTGGCATACAAAAAGCTAAATAAAGCGAACCAGGAATAAAAGGAAAGAAACAGAGTTTGACTCCATAAGAAATGTGAGACCTGAAAATATGTCCTACCTCTTTATTTAAAGTGTTTTATTGGCCGGGCACGGTGGCTCACGCCTGTAATCCTAGCACTCTGGGAGGCCGAGGCAGGAGGATCACTCAAGGTCAGGAGTTGAGACCAGCCTGAGCAAGAGCGAGACCCCGTCTCTACTAAAAATAGCAAGAAATTAGCTGGACAACTAAAAATATATAGAAAAAATTAGCCAGGCAAGGTGGCGCATGCCTGTAGTCCCAGCTACTCAGGCGGCTGAGGCAGGAGGATCGCTTGAGCCCAGGAGTTTGAGGTTGCTGTGAGCTAGGCTGATGCCACGGCACTCTCGCCTGGTCAACGGAGCAAGACTGTCTCCAAAAAAAAAAAAAAAAAAAATTGTTTTATTAAGTACACACACAGACAAAAACACAAAATTAAAAAGTAGGTATACACAGACAACATGCACAAAGAGTTTTAGGCAAGTAGAAATTGAAAATCAACAGAATAGTTTCCTTGGTTGAGCAACGATGAGGAAAGCATGCAGGCTAATTTACAAAATACACTGGAACCTCATCACAGCTCTAACTCCAGGGTCTATGCTGCTGCTATAGAGGAAATTAAATTATAATTTTCTTTTCCAGTAATTACTGCTTCTCAACCAGAGGTATTTCTCCCTCTCTGGGGGCCGTTTTGTATATGTGAGTTGGGTGGAGTGGTGGAATGTTTTTGGTTGTCAGTAACTGGGACAGCTATGGGCATTTAGTACCTGGAGTTCACGGATGTTAAACATCCTGCAATGTTCCACAATGAAGAAAGGACCTGTCCAAAATGCCAATAGTACCCCTGATGACAAACAATTCCATATTGGAGAAAGTGTGTTATTTTAGGACTCTACAGAATTTTTACTTAGGGAACAAAAGAAAGAACTGAGTATGTCACTGGCAGGGAAAAGGAGGAAGAAAATGGGCAGATGCATTTCAAAGCATAGAAAGTTGCAGATATGTGGGAGGAACAAGCCTAGAGATTGTGCAATATGAGGACTATAGTTAATAATATTGTATTGTAGTTGGGGATTTTGGTAAAAGAGTAAATTTCAGGTGCTCTTGTCATACACACAAAAAGGATAACTATGTGAGATACGGTGGATATACTGATTTACTTAACTATTTCACTATGTATAATATACCAAAACAGCATGTTGTATACCTTAAACATATATAATTTTTTACACGTGATATTAGCCAAAAGGCCAGGAAGCAATTATATAAACAAATTTTTTAAATGGAGAAAAAAAACTATGTCACTAACAAACTTCTATGGCATTCAAGAATTTAATACAAAGCAAATAGCAATTAGATAGCATTCCATTATGTTTTATAACTCCTACTATGCTTATTTACAGTAAAACTTGTTTATAATGGAAATGTCATAATCATTTAAAAATATTTCTCATACCTCATGCTTGATTAGGAAGTTATAGAGGGTCTCAACATCTTGATAATTACTGTTGGGAGCCAAAATTCTAAAAAACAAAACAAAACAAAAACAAACGAGGAGAAATGATTGATTTAAGAAAAAAGAGTATCTTGACCTTTCTCCCAAAACATACTCATACTGTGAGAGATAACTTATTGTTTAATAAGCTTAAAGGTTTACAACATTTGTCAATTAAAAATTATAAAACCATGAGCTTAATTAAAAAGAGATCAATTTATTAAAATGTGTTCACTTATTTGATACTTATAGCATGAATTAATCAACAACCATAAGCATTCATACATGTGAAATTACAGTTCACATTTTGAGTTTCAATAACACAAATTTCTCAAAAAATAGAAATGTGAAGTGTTGTTACATTCCATATCTTTTAATCTGCAGATAAAGCTTGGAGATTTCCCACAGAAATGTTCAACCAGTCCAAATGGACAACTGATGAAACTATCAGACACTTAAAAGAAATCCTAATGAAAGACTGTGACTAAATTCAAATAACAATGTTTGAACTATTATCCTAGCACTCCATGAAAAATGAGTAGTTATCAGACTGTGTCAATTGTTGGGCATAACGCTGATTCATAAAAATAACAAAGACAGAAACACAGAAGAAATAAAAATAAAGAAGGCAGGAAAATATTTTTCCTTCTAGCAGTAAAGTATTAATACTCATTTCTTCTCATTTTCCTATACTAAATATTTCTTAGTCATTTTAGCATGAACAATTTTCTTCTTTTGTAAAAAAGAAAAAGAAAAGGAAACCAGTCCTGTCATTATTATACAGTATAGTGGTTCTGAGTATCTCAGTTTGTCTAGCTGTGTGACCTAAGATGAGTTGTTTAACTTCTATGTGCTTTATTTTCCTCATCTGTTAAATGAGGATAATAGTCCCTCTTCCCTAAGGCTATTGAGAGAATTAAATGAGTTATTATCAGAAAAGCCATTTTAACAGTGTTTAGTATATAGCCAGTACTATACAGTATATGTCAATTATATTAATAACAACTATCATTATCACCTAATACAAATGCTCCTCAACTTAGCCCCGTCATAAGTTGAAAATATCTTAAGTTGAAGTGCATTTTTCAATTTATGATGGGTTTATTGGGAGGAAACTCCACAGTTTGTCAAGGAACATACTGAATGTGTAATCGCTTTCACACCATCATAAAGTTGAAAATGCTTTGACTTTTCATGAAACCATTGTAAATTGGGAACCATTTATAGTTACAAACCACAAAATAAGTGAATGATGATATAACTCATAGGAAATCCAGCCAACTCAATTTTTACATTTCTAGTGACTTTTAATTATAACAACGTCTCTAGGTCTTCATGACTTTGCCAATGCTTAGTACTGTCAGACTTCAGAATTAACTAGTCTCAATAACCTTAATTGCATCTTTAGACTATTTGGCCTTTATTATACTTGTGGGAAAGCTTTTATAAATAATTTTGCAGGACATAGTCAAATTTTTTTTTAAATGCTATGCTTCCTTGGAGGGTGCACATAAAGGATATCTTTAATAATATATAAAAATCTGCATCAGAATATCAATTTCATGGAAAAACTTTTTCTCCCAAAAAGCAATTTTAAAATACAAAAAGAGGCAGGGCTCACGCCTATAGTCCTAGCACTCTGGGAGGCTGAAGCGGGAGGATCAATTGAGGCCAGGAGGTGGAGACCAGCCTGAGCTGGAGAGTTGGAGACCCCGCCTCTATCAAAAAACAAAACAAAACAAAAAAATACTAAAGCTTCTAGCCAAACAAACAAACAAACAAAAAACCCTGAGGATAACACATTGAGGAGGACATAATTTGCTTAAAAACATGAAAACAAAGCTATCTAGGTAAGTTAAACCAATCCTCTAGAAAGGCAATGGGAAACAAACTAGAGTGTATTCTAACTTTGCAATCCAGTGAAAACAAACTGTAAACATTGTGGAATAATTTAGACCTATTCTTTTTTTATGGCTTTAGCAATAATCCAAACTGTTCATAAAAGAGGGTGAGAACAAATTAGATGAAACAAGATGTTTTATATTAAGAGCCTTGTAAGTTTCAAGTTTCTGATATCACAAAAGAACATACTTAACTAGGGAGTAAAATTAACATTTCTCTGTCCTGAAATCCTTTGTAGAAAAACTAGTTTTAGAGAAGTTAGTGATTTGTTTATAGCAACAAGTCATATCCAAAGAAAGAAATTTTAAAAATTACATTATTCTAGTTTTCCAATTAGCAAAAAATTAAATTTTTTTAACTCCTACCTTGGTTTTATGTATTTTTTAAAATTTACTGAAGTATAATTTATATACCATAAAATGTACTCAGTTTAACAATTTGATGATTTTTTAAAATAAATTTACAAATCTGTATAAGGATCACCCCAATCCAATTTTAGAACATTTTCTTCACCTAGAAAAGATCCCTTTTGCCCATTTGTGGTGATTCTTTTTTTTTTTTTTTTTTAATTTTTCAAGACTTCTTCATTCTTCATGCAGCAATTCTTTGTTCTTACCTCCAACCCCAACTCCAGTCAACCCCTAAGCTACTCTTTGTCTCTACAGAGTTGCCTTGTCTGGACTACATTGATTTCTTTGTCTGTAAGTTCTTTCCCTCTTACCCTCACAAAAGCAAAACTCCAGTAGATAATGCCTAACCCTCACAATGTATTTGATGAGTAAATACAAAAGTAAAATGCATACTAAAGATGCCCAGATCAGAACAAGAGACCCTCTATTCTCTCATTCAACAAACATTTGAGACCTACTATGAGCCAAGCACTGTTGTAGGCCCTTGGATGCAACAATGAACAAAAAGACAAAGATCCAGAGTAGACCAAAGCATCATAGTTTCAAAGAGCATAAGAAAGAAAAAAATCCTGACCAAGCACAGGGAGATAATGAAAGACGAAAAATACCTCATTTTTGTCCATTTGGCAGTCTCTTCCCACTTTTTAACTGCTACTTGTAAACAAAATAAGAATCACAGGAATCTTAAGTTTCTAAGAAAGAAGTCATTTGTTCCAAATCTAAATAGTTGATTATTTCCAAAATATGACAGAATTATATTCTAATGAAGAAAGGTTTATTGGTATGTCAGCATCATTCACAGATACATCACTTTTATAATCAGAATAAAACTATACATGTTATTTTTTGAAACCAGGATGTACATTATAGGATTTGTTATAAAATGTTATTCTGAAAGAATGTTTTGAGGTAAAGTTAGCCCAAAATAGGCTAAATTAAAAATAGTCTATTAAAATGCACTCAACTTGGAGTTGTATTTAGACTTCATCACATCCAATGAACTCTGAATATAAGAAAATGGAATTTGGCCTGGTATAAAAAGTTACAAACTTTTACTCTCTAGAAGTACAGCTTGTTGAAAATACATAAAAATAAAATGGAGACGAATGGCTTATGGACTTGAATGCCTTAGTAATTCCCCACACAAAAATTCTTGAGAGGTCAACTTTCTCTAAAGTTTTCTCATTCTTTTTTTCTTATACCAGGAGGAAGACAAAAGACTTTTAGAATGAAAGTCCTAAAATTATCCTTCAATGGCAACTTTTTCAAAGAATGATAGAATAAAAGAATCAGCTCTTGGGGAGAATGAAATATTTTTCATAAAATGGCCATTTTTTATTTATGAATATATTCACATTTGTCCTTTCAAGAGAAATTCATAACAATCAGTAAGTATATGCATACTATTTGCTCAAATGCATATTATACTAAGACCTATGGAATAAATAAGAAAATTATAAGACATAGTTCTTATTTTCAAGTTGTTCATAATCTTGAAATTTCACTCTAGAATTCCGGAATGAGTTCTGGGAAGCAGATGTTGAAGCAGGATTTAATCTGCAGCTCATAGATGAATGTGCTTTGGTTTCCTTCATAATGGCACCAATAACAATACATAATGACTTATTGAACACGTATTCCCTGAATTTAGTTATGTGACCTTCAGTTTAGTTTTGTGACCTACTTTTCTGCACCTCTGGCTCCTCACCTGTGAAATGGGGATAAGGCAGTGTTACCTCATAAAATTACTGTTTGAAATAAATAATGTATCTGAAGTGTTGAGCACAATGCATGGCACACAGTACATGTTCTATAAATAATAGCTACCATGGTAACCAGCTTTCAGGTGTAGAATCCAAGATTCAGAGTTTTAAGACACCCAAGATTAGACAGTATGTGGTGGGAGGCATCCTACTCTCTATTGGTTTGACTCTGAAGCTCATGCTTTTCCCACTAATAAGGATAATCACCTCCATCATCTTGCCTTTAAATGATTTTACCAAATCAAATGAAATAAAGTCCTTTTAAAGCAGTTAAAATATTACCTTTACATGTAAGCAAAAAAAGCTCTTTGCCTTTTATCGAATGCTCTGGCAAATTATCTCATGCATGTTCAAACACTAAATCTTTGTAGTAGTTATATCTTTATTAAAGCCACAAAGCCAATTGGTGACAGAACCAACACTCCCTATAAGTCCTGACACCTAGTCACAGAGGTACTCTGAGTTCTCTATTTATCCATGAATAATAAGCATTAATGTTAATCTGAATTAAAAAACATTTTTATATCACTCAATATATGATTGATAAAAATCAATACATCTCTTTAAGAAAAAAAAGAGTATGCCACTCAAATTTTTAGGGACAAAAATTAAAGGAATAACTTGACTAAAACTTAAAAATAATGCATTAATTCATGACCAGCCTGAGCAAGAGTGAGACTCGTCGCTATTAAAAATAGAAAAACTAGCCAAGTGTCGTGGCATGTGCCTGTAGTCCCAGCTACTTGGGACGCTGAGGCAGGAGGATGCTTGAGCCCAGGAGTTTGAGGTTACAGTGAGCTATGATGACACCGCTGCACTCTACCCAGGTGACAAAGCAAGACTGTGTTTCAAAAAAAAAAAAAGCACTGAAATTATTTTTTAATTAAGATTTTAAAAATTCAAATAAAACTTTCCTCCTTTCTGGGAAAAAGAAAGCAGCAGATTCAGGAGCAGGGAAAGATTTAAAATATTCAAGTTTAATACTTAATTCTAGAAATTCAAAAGAAGATAAATATGTTCTTAGATATTTATAAATCATGACTTATATCCCACAGAAGTAAATAAATTGTGGTCCCTTCTGGCAAGATGTTTTATATTAATATAATATTTAAAATCATTTTTGAGAATATTAAAAAAAATTAAAGATAAGTTTTAAAAGTAATTGCATGAAGTGAAAATGTCTGTTTACAGCATTATATTTAAAACTCATTTTTATATTCTCTACAGCTAATAAGTCAAAGATTAAATATCATTATAAACTATCATTATGTCATTATTGAGGATAATATTATTATTTACTGAGCACCTACCAGGTGACAGGAACTGAAAAATGCTATCTCCTTTAATCTCTGCAATTTAATAAAGCAACTGTTATAAACTCCATATGAAGAAGCAAACATAAAAAATTAACCTATCTAGGTGACAAAGCTGGAAAATGGATGGAGCCAGGAATCAACTTCAGATCATTCTGGCCCTCAAAGCTCTGTTCTTCTGATTTTAATACAGTGACATACCTGAACAATATTATCAAATTGGATTTTGCTGATAAATTTAAGTTGTATTATTAACAAACGGGGTGAAAATCTATGAAATCAACAATGAGGAAACACTGGGAGGTAAAAAGTCTTGGACCTTAGAACACTTTCTTGGGGTGTTAAGTAAAATTAAAATCCTAATTAAAATCAAATTTCTATCATTAATTTAGAAAATCAGTTATGCAAATGGGAGAGGACCCAGATTTTGAAAAAATGCCATATATAATTTAAAATGGTAAAAGAAAAAAACAAAAATTAAGCAATTTAAAAAATATTTTTAAAATTTTATATTCCTGTATTCCCTTCAGAGACACAAAAATTTGCAAGCTGAATAAATTAATTACATATAGGCATTAAACATAGAAACTTTTGAGTGGTCTGGACAAAATTCATAATTAAAATTTGATCTATTCAGGATACTGGAAATTTTTTTTTAAAAGTTGGTGAGAACAAGAGGATTTTTTGGGTAATTTTAATGACGATATTTGAGATTTAATCATAAAAGCAATTCTAGAGAAGGAAAATATCATTTTGACAGTTAAAGATCATATGGCTTACATGCACGTTAGACATATACATAAAATTAGAATATACTAATAAATACTATAGTTTTCTGTCAATTTTGCAGAAGGGTTAAAATACTATATACTAATTTTTTTATCTTGGAACACCAGGATATTCCTCTACTTTATTTTGTACATTGGTATTTAAACATAATAATATAATGGTTATGATCACAGTCTCTCTGGAATCAGTCTGCCAGAGTTCAAACCAGAGTTTTACCACTTTCCAGCTGAGCGATAGCAGATAAATTACTCTACCTCTCTGTGCTTAGTTTGTCATTTGTAAAACAGGGACAACAACAGTACCTACCTCACAGGGCTGTTAAGAGGATTAAATGAGTTAATATACATACATAATACATCTGGAAAAATTCTTGGCTCAATAAAATGTTAGCTATAATTATTATATCTCTCATCTTTAAAAATGCCCCAAAGTATCAAATGTAGCTTGTCAACTAAGAATTAAATGAACATTCAGCTCGAGCTGCTTGGGGACTTGTTCTCTGCTTGTAAGGTACCTCCAGAAGTGAACTTTTATGTGATCCACATGAATGGTAATGGTCATCTCTCCTTAGTCCTGAATATTGATATAAACATCAATAGGAAAAGTCAAGAAAAACAAAAGGCAGATGTCCAATGTATCCCTAATAACATTTCTGATCCCTAATAATTATTACAAATAAGCTTAAAAAGTGGAGTCAAATTCTAATAAAACCATGACCAGTTTCATGGAAAATAATTTTTCTATGGACCTCGGGGCTTAGGGTGGGGAAACGGGGCAGTTTCGGGATGATTCAAGCACATTGCAATTACTGTGCACTTTATTTCTATTATTATTACATTGTCACTTGTCACTCACTGATAGGGTTTTGATATGAGTCTGCAAGCAATTGATTTATTATGGTCTCTGTGCAGTCAAACCTCTCTGCTCATGATAATCTGTATTTGCAGCCACTCCCCAGCACTAGCATCACTGCCTCAGCTCCACCTCAGATCACCAGGCGGCACACAATTTAGGTCCCTCGTATGCGCAGTTTACAGTAGGGTTCGCATTCCTATGAGAATCTTAGCAGCTGCTGCTGCTGTGATGATCTGACAAGAGGCTCAGGCGATGATGCAAGCAGTGAGGAGTAGCTGTAAATACAGGTGAGGCTTCACTGGCTTGCCAGCTGCTCACCTCCTGCTATGTGGCCCAATTCCTAACAGGCCACGGACTGGTACCAGTCTGCAGCCCGGGGGTTGGGGACCACTGCAATGGAGAACCCAATCTGTAAAATATTTTCTGGACATGAGGGAATACAGGGGCTATCCCCTACCCACTGGCTACCAACTACATTAGAAGAGACTGTTTCACATTACCAGGGTCCAGGAGCACCTCTGGAAGTAAAAGGTATTATTCCGATAATTAGCTAAAGTCATATTACTGAACTTCATTTAGCTGTGGTGGCGAATCCAGTACAAAATGTGTAAATTCCAAGTCCTAGTTTTATCTTTATATGACTTCGGGTGAATCTACGGGCACTGAAGACAATGCTACAATTTATTGCCAGAAAAATCATGACAAGTGGACCAGAAATATTTGGAATCTCCGAATGGCTGAAAAGACACCTTGATTATCAAAAATCAGTATACCCAATCAGAGTTAAGACCTCATTCTATTACTGCCTCATTACAAGCACACCTCACTGTATATACAGAGACTGATGATCATGTATCAAAGACATTAGAGAAATGCTCTATTTAGAAGAGGCTTGAGGAAAAAAATTTTAAAGAGTAAAAAATCTTTCTGTGATACAAACATATTTAATTGATCAACTTTGAAAGTGCACACTTCTTATATATTAGACTTTTCATATAAAAGTACGACAAACCAAAACATGAGATACCACCTCATACTCATTAAAATGGCTACTATCAAAAAAGAAGCCATTGAATGCGTGTAGTCCCAGCTACTTGGGAGACTGAAGATCACTTGAGCCCAGGAATCTGAGTCCAGCCTGGGCAACATAGCAAGACCCCATCTCTCAAAAAATAAAATTTTTTCAAAAAGTATAAGTGTTGGTGAAGATATAGAGAAACTGGAAACCTTGTACACTCCTGGTAAATGTATAACTGCTATGGGAAACAGTATGGCAGTTTCTCACAAAATTAAAAATAGCATTAGCTATGATTCAGCAATTCTACTTCTGGCTATATACCAAAAGAACTAAAAGCAAGGACTCAAAGGCCTTTGTACATCCATGTTTATAGCAGCATTATACACAAATGCCAAGGGGTGGAAGCAAACTGAGTATTTATGAAGTAATCTTCATATTATATTTGATTGCTTAATTTTGGTGTGATCTTCAAGGAATTTTTGATGGGAGACATTTAACTCTCTCATCCCAAACTGGATTTTACTGACTAAAATAAAGGAATACCAATACCTAGTATGTTCTAGGGGTGGTGGGAATAACTCTGGCACTTTTCTGCTGATATTAAGGATAAAAATAAGGTCTTCATTTCCAATTCTTTAGTGACAAATGCTGAGAAGCACAGACAAGAGCTTCAAATAAGTAAAATGAAATCCAGTTATAAAAATTAAGTCAATATGTAGATGCCACATATTTTGTCAGTTAATTTAATATAAATTTTATATATTATATATAAAATTTGATATAAATGTTAAAACAGTGCTTATCAAACTAATACAGATAACACAAAAGCTCTTACTAATAAAATAATTATTTTAAATATATCTGTAGTGTCTTATAAAAATAATTGCTTGCTTATATTTATCTCTTCCATTAGCTCCTGTATTTCCTTCTACTAACGTTAATTAACATAGTTGACGTAAAGACAGGATTGAGCAATCAAGGATAACAGGTAACCTCAAGAGTCATTTGGGTGAATTACTGAAGGTTCCACCATGTGTTCTAGATATAAATGCTTTTTTTAATATCCTCAATCTCTTTCTTTCAGTCTTTCTCCTTCCTTCTGATTTTCTTATTCTTTACCCTTTCTTAGTTTCACTCCTCTCTTCTGTACCTCTCCTTTAAAACCTCTACATTAACTATTCATCTAATGTCATTCTATAGTACTATTTTTATTAGCAGCATGTAGCCCTAAAAAAAGTTGCCCTCTATCAGAAAAACTATAAAACTCTCATTCAGTAAACATTTATTGACCATCTACTATGTGTCATCACCTGTGCAAGTCTCTCAATAGAGAAAAGTAAGATAGTTTCTGCCCTAGAGGCATTTAAAGGCTTAGGGAACTGATGATAAAATAAATTATAAAAAATAAAGTTAGGTACAAAATGGTGGCATGATGATAAAGCAACTAAGTCCTTTCATTTTTAAACAGTAAGTTGTATTATTTTCTCTTACTCAGCAAAGCAACTGATACACTTGGTGATGAAAGACAAGGGGTCCATGGAGTTATTACTCAGCTATAAGGAATAACGGTGATATAGAATCTCTTATGTTCTCCTGGATAGAGGTGGAACCCATTCTACTAAGTGAAATATCCCAAGAATGGAAAAATAAGCACCACATGTACTCACCAGCAAATTGGTTTCCCTGATCATCACCTAAGTGCACATTTGGGAATAACACCAATTGGGTGTCGGGCAGATGTGGGGGGAAGAGGGAATGGGTGCATACCTACATAATGAATGTGATGCGCACCATCTGGGGAATGGACACGCTTGAAGCTCTGACTGGGGCAGGGGGGCATGGGCAATATACATAACCTAAACTTTTGTACCCCCGTAATATGCTGAAATAAAAAAAAAAAGACAAAAAAAAAAAAAAGAAAGGACAAGGGGTGTGTGGACAATCTATCTGATAAAGAGATACAGCATTATCTGAGGACTTGTGGGAACCCTAACTGAAGGGCAGGAGGTGAAGTCTAATTATTTAAGGGTTGAAAGGCCACGTCTCAATGAAAGTAGGTCAGACCCAAACATGGATAAAGCCCTCAACTATAGTTAAAGAAAACTTTTATTGACAGCTGAACACACACTGCAACGAGTACAGATGCTGAAAAGTCACTTCTAAAGCTCAATGGGTATAGTTTTTTAAGGTCTGTATTTTCTAAACGTTAGCATGCCTCTAATAGAAACTTTTGTTGAAACAACTAGCTTAATCTAAAGAAGCAGCCTAAAGAGGATGACCTTTTCTTTTTTTTTTTTTGAATCAGAGTGTCACTTTGTTGCCCAGGTTGGAATGAGTGCCGTGGCGTCAGCCTAGCTCACAGCAACCTCAAACTTCTGGGCTTAAGCAATCCTCCTGCCTCAGCCTCCCGAGTAGCTGGGACTACAGGCATGTGCCACCATGCCCGTCTAATTTTTTCCATATATATTTTAGTTGGCCAGCTGATTTGTTTCTATTTTTAGTAGAGACGGGGTCTCGCTCTTGCTCAGGCTGGTCTCGAACTCCTGACCTCGAGCGATCCACCCACCTCAGCCTCCCAGAGTGCTAGGATTACAGGCGTGAGCCACCGCGCCCAGCCGAGGATGACCTTTTCTAAATAACCTTTTCTAAAACTTCAGGAGGTCAGCTATCAACATATACAGTAGTAAGTCAAAGAGGCTAAGTTAGTAAAAT
Source organism: Lemur catta (assembly GCF_020740605.2). NCBI lineage: Eukaryota > Metazoa > Chordata > Mammalia > Primates > Lemuridae > Lemur > Lemur catta. The sequence goes on along the minus strand of NC_059150.1, from coordinate 20,646,919 downwards.
ATTTTTTAAATGCAAACTCCAGTATCTTTGAAGCAGCTAAATCATTAGTGGATCTGAAAAGCTGCTGTGATTTTAAGATTCCTTTTTCCAGAAATCATGTATGAATATACCAATATATGGTCTGTTCTTATACTAAAATGTGAAAAGAGACTGTAGGAAAATTAATTTCTTTCTTTTTAACTAAATTTCTCAAATGGAAAGGAAAGCAATTTTTAAAGGCTTAATAAAAAAACAAAAAATATGTAAATCACACACACTTTAGTATATCTGGAAAGAAAACAATTGTTCACATTGCCCCTAGTTGTCTAGTGTTTAGATAAGGAAACCATTAACAAAAGTGCTCAAATTAATCCTATATACACATAAAATGAAAGACGAGAAGGAGAGAAGCAATTCCTAAAAAAATCCCAAACTTTATGACTGCAATTGTTTTAGAAAAACAGCTAAGGTATTTCAAACCAAAGCCACAGGAATGTGAAAGAGGTTATTAAAGTTTTGAAGATGAAATAATGCAATAAAAATTAATCATCTTCCTTTCCTGAATCCAAAAAGAGGTTTCATTTTCCAAAAAGCATATTCTATGATCAGGCATGAATGCCCAACGCAGCATATGATCATGTCCAAACACACTCATTTCATGTTACATTTAAATACAACCAAATAAAATGACAGCTAGAAAACAAAAGTTTTCTAAACTTGAGATATCCTTTAATATAAAAGCATCACCTCAAAATGTGCCAAGTTATTTATAATAGTAACTTCCTCTCTTCCTTCCCCACCCCACATGATTCAAAATATGAAACTAAGAAAGCATTCATTATCTCACTTTGTCTAAAGCTACTTGAACTAGAAATCTAAGTGTTCATGAAATTGATACAGAAAGGTAAAGTTTTACATATTAAACCAAATATACTTGGGGACATGATCTAGTTATATTTTTGCATTCAAAAATGTTACAATATTTTTTTTGTTTTTTTTTTAAATAATTTCAAATTTATTTTATTTTACAAACATATTATAAAACCTTGGCAGGTTACAATTTCCCACCCCTACCCTCCCCTCTTCTCTCCTCACCTTCTAAACCAGAAAGTTCATCATCTATTTCATAGACCAAAAAAATACCTAAAAAACACTTTTATGAGTATTAGCTTTCAAGTTGTAGCTGCACACATTTATAGTGTGCCTCAGAGTTAGAATACATGACCTGTTTAGTTAACTCTAGAGATGCCAGTTTAAGCACAAGACACATGCAGACATTTACTAATGGTTTTTGATGAGTGTACAAGTAGCAGAACTTTATTTTCCGAATCTGCAATTCAACTCTCCAATTAATTTTTTGCTCCAATAAAACTTCATCATCTTTATATACAAAGCAAAAGGTGTTTGTGGTCTTAAGAGTTACTTGATCAATCTAGATATAAGTTTAATACAGTATAAATTGAGACTAGATAGTACTGACCTAAAAATAAATCTTAAAACACTTTATCTGGAAAGAAAACAATTGTCTACATCGCTCCAGTGTTAAGGAAACCATTAACAAAAGTGTTCAAATTAATTCTATATACACATAAAATGAAAGATGAGAAGGAAAGAAGCAATTTCTAAACCAATAGTAAATAAGCTGATTAAATTTCCTCTCCTACCCAAAAAGAAAGTGTATAGGAATCAGCCAGATGCAATAGCTCGTGCCTGTAATTCCAGCTACTCTGGGGAAGATCACTTGAGCCCAGGAATTCGAGGCTGCAGCGAGCTATAATTGCACCACTGCACCCTAGCCTAGGCAACAGAGCGAGACCCAGTCTCTAAAAACAAATGACAACAACAACAACAACAAAAAAAAACAAAGAAAAAGAAAAGAAAGTTTAGGAATCAGCAAGGTCTTCATTCTTTGACAAACTTTGCAAAATTAGATATTCTGCTCCCAACTGTCTGGAAAACTCCACCAAAATTCTCTTTTCTTTCTTAGCCCACCAAGTGTTGTTTTTAACTACCAATATTTTCAATCTTACCACAGTTATATTTAGAGCTTTATTAAAATTGAAACACATTTTAAACATTTGAAATTTAACATATCAGCTGTAAAGAGAAAAAAAGACTAACACTTATAATAGTTTGAAAAGTATTTTCACATACATCTCACACATTCCTTTGAAGAAGGTATCAGAATTTTCATTTAACAAGGAAAGAAACTATGGCTTAGAGAGAGGGTAGATGACATGTGCAAAGTCAGCTACAAGGGGATAAATCTGGAACTAGAAACCCAAGCTCTTAGTTTATCAAATACCTTTTCATTCACTTCTTTAACTGAAGGATCAGATTAACAGATCACCTTATTATTGAATCCCAATGTAATACTGTATACGATCTACTATTTTTAAGACAAAAGGAAATAGAGCTGATATACAATCACTGAGCATGTATCACAAAACCAAATGAAACTATAACATTTTCATAAGCAACAAAAAATGCTAATTACTTTGCAGCCACTACACAGTTGAGTGTAATTTCCAATGTTTAAAAATTTTTAAATCCATATTTAACCAAAAGAAATTTCTTAAACTGAGCTAATTTGGAATTTAACATGATTCTGTTTCTTGAAAGATTTTAAGGACCACGCGTACATTTGAAAAAATAATGTAATTATTAACTTCTATTACATTTTTATTTAAATACCTACTGTCTGAAGGGTTATAAAAAACTTTGCAATTTTGTAGTTGCCTGTTGATTAGCGGTTAAGATGAGCAAACGTTTTTACTCACAACACCCCCTACTGGTAGCTCAAGAGAAAAACTTTCTAATGTAACATGGGAGATTGTATTAGTTAAGCATAGTCCCCCATCATCTGCATACAAATTCTCCGAAAAGCTTGTTAAAAATACAACTTCCCTACTTTGCACAATATCTACATATATTTCGAATTTGGTTAGCCTGAGTTAAGACCTTAAACTTTACATTTTTAACAAGTTCCCCAACAAACAAGTTGAGAATCACTGGTTTGGTTAACAGTAATACCAACAGCTTACTTTCAAAGCACGATAACCCTGTGAAATGATGGGAAAGTATTATTATGCCTGCTTTATAAATGATGACTGAGGCTCAAAACAGCTTTAATAATTCAGGTCACATGCAAAAGGTAGCAGAACCACCAATGTTTTCTTATTCCTAGGGTTATGCATCCTTAAGAGGGAAGAATAATAAAATTTTTCACCCTTAAAATTCAAGTAATCATTTCTTTTAGATACAGCTTATGTAAGCAATACATGCTATAATTTCTCAACCCTCGCTTAGAGAGTCTGTAGAAATGCCTATGCCCAAGCCCAACTACTTTTTTTTTTTAACTCCCAGGTGATTATAATATAAACCCCACCAGGGCTAAGAACCACTTAGGTAGCGATGTTCAGCATTTAATATGCCAGAATCACCTAGAAGACAAAGACTACTGGGCCTCATGCCCGGTTTCTCACTGAATAAATGTGAGAGGGCCTGAGAATCTGTACTTTTATCAGGTTCCAGGTGGTGATGATGCTGGTCTTGTGACTACACTTTGAGAACCGCTACATAAGCATATTGGCTAGTGGTTTTTCAACCTTTTCTACACATTAGAATCACCTACAGAAAATTTTAAGCTCTTGATAGCCAGGCACACCCCGGACCAATTACATCACAATCTTTGGGATGGAGCTGCAGGCATCGATATTTTTTAAAGCTCCTAAAATTGAAAAGGTTTATCTACAGCAGAGACCCATTAATATGCTAATAGATACATAGTGATTTCCCAAGAAGGTGGTATAGTATGCAAATATTTCCAAAGCCTTGTGAACCAGAAACACTTCTGTCAAGTCATAATTAAAGGCTCTGAATGTATGAAACACTAGCCATAAGAGAAAGTGGAAACTGGTGCATGCCCTGAGATACTCTTCCCCAACCTCTATTCAGCCTCATCTTTTGCCAGACCCTTCCTCCCTCCATTGCATACATATCCCTATTAAAACACTAATAGTTTTTTGATTGCAATGATCTGTTTAACGTGACTACATTATTTCTACAAGTTGTTTAGAGTCGGAGGTTACATCTTATTTATCTTTGGTTCCCCAGTGCCTGGTATGATACAAGCATAACTGGTGCTCAATTAACATGTGTTGAGTGAATGAATACAGATTTACATGCTTACTTTCTGTAGAGAAGGTATTGTAAATCATGACTTTTATGCAACCTAGAGTGAGCAACAGTTTATTTTATATAGCTAAAACCTGAACTGAATATTTCACCCTCACAGAGCTATTCTTATTTAATATTGCTTTAAATTATAAAGGGACTATTTGCACTTAGAGGCAACATTTAACTTGCCTTAGGATCTGTCATATTTTTAATTCATTAATAATTTAAGGATGGCAAAAGCCTTTGATAATTTTTTATTTAAGAGTCATTTAGGCCAACTGTGATCTAAAAAGAGGTAAAAAATGCCTTTTATATTAACAATGAGATGAAGTTTCCAAAAACTATTAAGGAAAAAAGGAAAAAAAAAAAAACCTATCTTGAAAAATCCAAGTTTCTCAAACTTGGACAAGGCAAAATCAATTCAGTTTTGTTTTCATTTTTTTAATTTGTGAAGAATAGTATTTTTCTATTATCAAAATGTATATCTAATTCAGGTCAAACAATTTTGGTATATACCAATAAAACTGCAAAATTTAAAATTATCTTCCTTTAGTGCCATAAAAGAAAGCATTTGATTTCATGCTATAAAGTGCTATGGTCAATTCTATAGGTTTCTGGCACTCTATTTTCTATATGCATCATCAATATTTAAAACATAATCACATATAGTATAAATCTCGAAGCATCATAAGACTGTGCTGCTTCTCAAACTTATTCCAGTTTGTAATTCTGTGAAACTGTATTGGAGGAAATAAATCATACGGAAAAATGTATTAATATATATTCATTTTAAAAGGGCAATGATAATTACCTTAACATATATTTATTCCTTAAGTAATTACTGAGTACCCACTATGTGCCAGGTACTGTTCTAGGAGCTATAGTTACACAATAAAGAAAATAAAGTTCTTCATGAAGATTACAATCTGGTGGGTTTTTTTGTAGAAAGGGGAAAGGTGAAAACATTCTTGTGGTCTAAACTAGAAATAGGAATTCTTTGCAGAGGAGGGAAAAAGAGTTGAATCTAAAAGTTATTAATTTATAAAACTGGCTGGAAGACTCCCAGCAGCTCTGAAAAAGCTGATAAACCTAGAAAAGAGAAGTAACAAATAAATGAAACTTTAAAATTAGTAGCATTTACCTCTGAATTCCTTCAAGAATATCCTTCACAGCTGCCATTAATTTTTGAAGATAAATAAATGCTTCTTCAAAGGAAGCTATTTTTGAAGTAGTCAGAGCTGAATTTGATCCCAATCTTTGAAATACATCCATGCTAAAATAGTGAAAAAGAAAAGATCCTCATAGGTACACATGTATTTTTAATGTAATTCAAGTATTTCCATTGCCAATGTATAAAATAAAGTAACATTTATTATAAATCATCTCTCATAATGCTGATCTATTTAAATTAGAAATAAAAGATAGTGATATGTGAAAGTCAGGACTAACATTCATGCAAAGGATCTAGGTGAGACACTATACAGGTCTAATCTAAAGTATCACTGTAAAAGCTATGTGAATAATGTTTCATTCTAAGAGATTGTAAGAGATAGAGGGGAAGTAATACTATCAATCTACATTCAAGTCAGTACTCAAGAAGGTAAGAGTAATACTATCAATCTACATTCAAGTCAGTACTCAAGAAGGTAAGGATAAAGAAAAAAATTAGATATCAGATTAAGTGTCTGTTGAAACTGGAAGTTTATCACAGTAATTCCACTTCTAGGAATCTATTATAAATTAATAAGTTATTTACCATCAGGCAACAATCAGTAACACCCTAAATGTCCGACAATATAAAAAGTGTTAAGTAAATAGTAAATCAGCCACCTGACAAAATACCAAACTATTAAAATGATGCTTATGCCATCTATGGAACAGAAAAATAAAGGTATAAAAATTTACTTATATTAACATAACAACCATATAAAAATTAAAAAATACTGTAACAAGGTTGAATAGTTTTCACCCAAAATTTATGTTTATCCAGAATCTCAGGATGTGATCTTATTTGAAATAGTCTTTGCAGATGTAATCAGTTAAGTTCAAATGAAGTCACACTGGATTAGAGCGGGCCCTACTGTAGGTGAAAACAAATGCAGAGATTGAAGTGGTACATGTACAAGGCAAGGATTGCTGGCAACCACCAGGAGAAAGGAGAAAGGTATGGAACAGATTCTCTGTTAGAACATCCAGAAGAAGCAAGCCTGCAGACACATGGATTTCAGATGTTTGGCTTCCAGAACTGTAAGCAAATAAACTTCTATTTCGGGACACCAAGTTTGTCGTAATTTGTTATGGCAGTCCTAGGAAACGAATACAGGTGCCTAAAAACAAAGCTAGCATTGTTAATAATATTAACAATGTTAACTACAGTTAGTTAGTAGCACTCAAGGGAATTTTCTCCTCTACTTTACATTATTTTCCAAAGTATTATTTTTATGATTGTGGTAAAATACACATAACATAAAATTCACCATTTTGGCCACTGTAAAGTGTATAATTCAGTGGCATTTAGTACATTCACAATGTTATGTAACCATCACCACTATCTAGTTACAGATCATTTTCATCACCCCAAAAGAAAACCCTAAATCCATTAATCAGTTACTCCCTATCCCCCAACCCCCACCAAACCCCTACAACCACTAATCAGTTTTCTGCCTCTATGAATTTGCCTACTCCAAATATTTGTGTGTATATTTATTTTTAAAATAAAAACCATGAATTTACTTAAAAAATATTTAACTTTTTAAGATTTTACTACATTTAAAGCCTATTCATCATAGAAAATTTGAAAAATATAGGAATGAAAGAAGAGAATATGTAATATCAATAGTATACCATCCAGAGACAGGCATTATTAATATTCATGAGTTCTTTCTTCATATTTTTCTGGGTATGCATGTAAATTGTGGGGGTGGGGAGAGATTTAGAGAGAAAATAGAAAACATCTTCCAGGAAAGCTATCAGTAAATCAAAATCTACATGCTAGATATTATTATTCCAAACACCTCCATTACAGTTTTTATATAGAATTTTAACAGTTTAGGTAAAAGGAAGAAGGCACTAAAAAGTCCTCCAGGATTTATCTTAAATGACAGAATGTGGGAGAAATGCGAAAGAGATGAGAATGAGAATAGTCATAGCAGTCATACGACTGGCAGGAACAACCTGTTGCTATAGGTACTATTATTTTTTTGGTGCTATCACTTGAGATAATATCAGCAAATCCTGTTGGCTCTACCTTTAAAATATATCCAGCGTTTGACCAGTTCTTACCCTCTCTATCACAGTTAGGCATCATCATCTTCCACTTGGATTATCACAGAAGACACCTAACTGGACTTCTGGCCTCACCCTCACCACTTCAGTCTGTTCTCAATATGGCAGAGCAATCTTTTTAAAATATAAACCTTGTCATTTCTTTGCTTAAAATTGTGCCATACCTTTTATTAACAGTAAAAGCCCTAAATTCTTACCATGGCCAACAAGGCCTGACACCATCCCACGCTTACCCTCCCCACTTTATCTCATCCTACTTTGCCTCTTGTTCTAGCCACACTGGCCTCCCTTCAGTTTGCTGAAATTACTAAACAAAGTCTTCGTAAATTCGGTTCCTGTCTGGCATGCTTTTCCTGTAAATATCTATATGGCTCGCATTCTCACCTTCTCCAGGGCTCAGCACAAATGCCATTTTTTAAAACAAGGGTTTATTTGAACACTCTAAATCATTAATTCCTGCTCCTCCCTCAAACATTACTATCAGGTTGGTGCAAAAGTAATTGCGGTTTTAGCACCGTTGAAATTCGCTGTTTGACACTGGAATACATTCTTAAATATATGTGGTTATTTTATATGTCATTTTAATGCATGTTTCTTGGCTTTATATTTTTTGCTGCTGACTTATTACTTGCTGTTTGTTTTATATTTATTTTAGACTATGGAAATGATGTTAGACAAAAAGCAAATTCGAGCAATTTTCTTATTCGAGTTCAAAATGGGTCGTAAAACAGCGGAGACAATTCGCAACATCAACAACGCATTTGGCCCAGGAACTGCTAATGAATGTACAGTGCAGTGGTGGTTCAAGAAGTTCTGCAAATGAGACGAGAGCCTTGAAGATGAGGAGTGCAGTGGCCAGGGCGATCAGAAGTTGACAACGACCAATTGAGAGCAATCACTGAAGTGATCCTCTTACAACTACACATCTTCGGGCCATATTCACCTGACCTCTTGCCAACTGACTACCACTTCTTCAAGCATCTGGACAACTTTTTGCAGAGAAAACACTTCCACAACCAGCTGGATGCAGAAAATGCTTTCCAAGAGTTCATCGAATCCCAAAGCACAGATTTTTACACTAAAGTAATAAATAAACTTATTTCTTATTGGCAAAAATGATTGTAATGGTTCCTATTTTGATTAATAAAGATGTGTTTGAGTCTAGTTATAATGATTTAAAATTCACAATCAAAACTGCAATTACTTTTGCACCAACCTAATATTCATCTTATCTTTTCTTTCCTCTTAAAACTTCATGATCATATGACATACTACCAAGTGCCTGAAAGTATGAAAAAATACAATAAATACACAATTTTCCCTTGATTCTAGTATGTGTTAGACACTCTGCAATGTATTATTAGATCCATGGCTAAAATTGCGAAATACTTCACTTGAAAATGTATCTTAAGGTTGAAGAAAAATATATTGAACATGCTACTTTTTAAAAGTAACTAACATACTATATAAAGATATTCACCCTGGGTTTCCAGACTTTTTGATAGCCTGCTTATATTTTATTTGCCCAACTCTTATCATTAGAATGCAGATAAACATTTTTGCCTATTTTTCTCACTGATATTTATGTTCTCAGTACCTAGATTGTGCCTGGCATATAGCAGACGATCAGCATACGTTTGATGAATAGATGAATGAAATTAAAGAATGAATATTTGACTCAAATGTACCTCTGCGGTTGCTCTTACCTTTGAGAATCTGCTCTGGCATTTCTCAAACCTTATTTAGATGATTTTGATTTTAGTTCTAGTGCAGTAAGTTTGAAACACACACCTCTCTGTATAAACTTATTACCTATCTATACATCTATATGTCTATACTTAAATATACATGTGTTCAAAATCATCTGGGCTAAATCAAAAAAGTATAATGGATGGCCTACATGCTAATTCACTTAGGAGTTGGTTGAAAGCAATCTTCATGGACTGGTAAGCTGGTTTTCCCTGGATTCCACAACTTACAGCAAATACGTAAAATATGGCTACAAAACAGTCATAATAGGGATGGAAAGTATATACAAAGATCCTATAGACACCATGGCTGTTCTGATAATTAAATCTGTGAAGTCAGAAATGAGAAATGATTGTACTATTTACAGTATACTTCAACCTTTCTTGGTTCATCATTAAAAGGAAGGTTCCGCCCGCCTCCACCTCCCAAAGTGCTGGGATTACAGGCATGAACCACCCAGCAGACAATCTAGTCCATCAGTAACCCAAACACTAACTATTCAGTGAGTAACAGTAATAGAGTCATGTGTCACTTAATGACAAGAATACATTCTGAGAAATGCAGTTAGGCAATTCTGTCATTGTGTGAACATCATAGAGTGTACTTACAGAAACCTAGATGGTACCTACTACACACCTAAGCTATACGGTGTAGCCTATTGCCCCTAGGCTACAAACTGGTAGAGTATAGTACTATACTAAACATTGTACACAATGCTAGGTATCTGTGTATCTAAATATAGAAAAGGTATGGCAAAAATATGGTATTATAATCTTATGAGATCACTGTCACATATGTAGTCCACTGTTGACTGAAACATCATTATGTGGCACATAAGTGTAATGGAAAACGCTTAAAAAAAGGCAAACCTTTAGCTAGACTATGAAAAAAGAAGATTCAAATAAAATCAGAGATGAAAAAGGAGTCATTACAATTGATATCACAGAAATACAAAGGGCCAAAGAGACTATTATGAATAACTATTCACCAGCAAATCTAATAACAAAGAAGAAATAATGTATCCTAGATACATACAACCTACCAAAAGTAAATCATGAAAAAGTAGAAAACCTGGAAAGACCAATAACAGGTAACAAGACCGAAGCAGTAGTAGAGACTCTCCCATCAAAGAAAGCTCAAGACCTAATGGCTTGCTGAATTCTACCAAACATTTAAAGAACTAATACCAATTCTCCTCAAATTATTTCAGAAAATTTACGAGGAGGGAATACTTCCAAACTCATTTTATGAGGCTAGCATTATCTTGATTCCAAAACTAAACAAGGTCACAACAACAAAAAAACCACAGGCCAATATCCTTGATAAATATAAGTGTAAAAATTCTCAACAAGATATTAGCAAACCAAATTCAAAAATCATTCACTATGATCAAGTGGGATTCAACCCAGGGATGCATGGATGGTTCAACTTACTGCAAATCAATAAATGTGATACACCACATTAGCAGAAAGAAAGACAAAAACCATAATCATTTCAACAGATGCTAAAAAAGCATTTAACAAAATTCAACATCCCTTTGTGATAAAAACTCTCAACAAATTAGGTATAGAAGGTATGAGTCTCAACACAACAAAGGCAATATATGACAAACCCACAACTAACATCATACTGAAAAAGTAAATGGCGAAAGCTTTTCCTCTAAAATCAAGAACAAGGCAAGGATGACCACCTTCATCACTTCTATTCAACACAGTACTGGAAGTTCTAGTCAGAGTGATTAGTAAAGAAAAAGAAACAAAAGAAATCCAAATTGGAAAGAAGGAAGTCAAATTGTCCCTGTTTGCAGACAACATGATTTTATACATAGAAAACCCTAAAACTCCACCAAAAATCTATTAGAACTAATAAACGAATTCAATAAAGTTGCAGGATGCAAAATCAGCACACAAAAATCAGTAGTAGCATTTCTATAGGCCAATAACAAACTATCTGAAAAAGAAATAAAGAAAGCAATTCCATTTATAATAGCTACAAAAAAAGTAAGATACCTAGGAATAAACTTAACCAAGGAGGTGAAAGATCTCTATACTGAAAACTATAAAACATTAATGAAAAAACTGAAGAGGACACAATATATGAAAAGATATCCCATGTTTATAGACTGGAAGAATTAATATTGTTAAAATGATCATACTACCCAAAGTGATCTACAGATTTAATGCAATCTCTATCAAAATACCAATGAAATTCTTTACAAATATAGAAAAAAAATCCAAAACTTCATATGGAACCATAAAAGACCCCAATAGCCAAAGCAATTCTGAGCAAAAAGGAACAAAGTTGGAGGCATCACATATCAAAATATACTACAAAATATACAGTAACCAAAACAGTATGGTACTGGCATAAAACAGATGCATAGACCAATGGAACAGAATGGGGAGCCCAGAAAGAAATTAACACACCTACAGCCAACTGATTTTTGACAGAGGTGCCAAGAACACACTTTGGGGAAAAGACAGTCTCTTCAAGAAGTGAAGCTGGGAAAACTGGATATCCACGTGCAGAAGAATGGCACTAGACCCACATCTCTAACCATATACCAAAAAAGTCAATTCAAAATGGATTAAAGACTTCAATGTAAAACTTGACTATGAAACTACTAGAAGAAAACAGGGGAAACACCATGTGACAATGGGCTGGGCAAAAATTGTTTTAATAAGACCTTCAAATCATAGGCAACAAAATCAAAAATAGAAAAATGGGATTACATCAAACTAAAAAGCTTTTGCACAGCAAACCAAACAATTAAGAATGAAAAGATAATCTACAAAATGGGAGAAAATATCTGCAAACTAAACATCTGACAAGGGGTCAATATTCAGAATATATAAGGAACTCCACAGCAAAAACAACAAATAACCTGATTAAGAATGGGCAAAAAAACTTAATAAATAAAGATTTTCAAAAGAAGAAATACAAATGGCCAACAAATATATGAAAAAATGCAAATCAAAACCACAATGAGATACCACCTCACTCCATTTAGAATGACTATTATCAAAAAGACAAAAGAAAACAAGTGTTGGGGAGGATGTAGAGAAAAGGGAACACTTACACACTGTTGGCAGGATTGTGAATTAATACAGCCATTATAGTAAACAGTAAGGAGGTTTCTCAAAAAATTAAAAATAGAACTACCATATGATCTAGCAAGCCCACTATTGGGTATATATCCAAAGGAAATGAAATCAATATGTCAAAGAGATATCTACACTCCCGTGTTTATTATAGCATCATTTACAATAGCCAAGATACGAAATCAATCTAAGTGTCCATCAACAGATGAATGGATAAAGAAAATGTAATATATACACAATACAATACTTTTCAGCCATAAAAAAAGAATGAAATCCTGTCATTTTTGACAAGATGGATGAACCTAAAGGACATGTTAAGTAAAATAAACCAAACACACAAATGCCATAATACTGCATAATCTCACTCATGTGGAATCTGAAAAAAAAAAACAACAACAAAAAACTTGATCTCATAGAAGCTGAGAATACAACATCAGTTACCAGAGACTGAGAAGGGAACGGGGGAGAGAAGAATGGAGAGAGGTTGGTCAACAAGTACAAAGTTACAATCTTAATTGTAAATAAGTTCTGGTGTTTTATTGCATAGTGGGGTGACTATGTTTAACAGTCAAGTATCACACATTACAAAATGGCTAGAAGAGAGACTTTTGAATGTGCTCACTACAAAGAAATGATAAATGCATGAGATGATGGATACACTAACTACTCTGATTTGATCATTTTACAACATATATATGTATCAAAATGTCAAACTGTACCCCTAAATATGTACAATTATAATGTCGATTTAAAAAAATATTAATACCTGTTCTCATATATTATAATCCAAATATTTTCTAGGATAGACCAGATTTCTTGATGTCTGTTGGGTTGGGGAAGATTAGAACCCGAGAAAACAGTGATTTCTTGGTTATGAGACTTCAAGGAAGTATCTTCCTGCTCTTTATTCATTGTGTTTTCTGAAGAATTTGGCTTACATTTTGTCTTGACCTGAGGAAATAAGATTACATAAAATGCAGCTAGTTCTTTATTAGTAAATGAGAAAAACAGAATGCCAATTGTGCTTACAAACGCTCTAGCTTTTTAGGAAGTGCGGGCTGTTCTTTTTCTCTTACTATGTACAGAATATTGCCAGAAAAGCATCAGAGCTAGAAAAGATATTTTCCTTTTCCATCTAAATCAAACAGTATCTCCAATCTATTTATTTTAGTAACCTTTCTTGGCTAACATGATAATGTCAATCTAAGAATGCTGTTTGAACACTTCTACAGATAAGGTATTGAACTAGATAATGACACCCAGAATACATAGATAAATAGGTGAAATCAAGCCTCAAAGCACCTTACAATCCAGTAAAAAGAAAAAAAAAAAAAAAATATATATATATATATATATATATATGGCTAGAAAGAGCTGTTTAAAAAGATCAAGACAGAATTTAAACTTTATATTATGGACAATGGTGAACCGCTGAAAGTTTCAAATTCAGGCAGATATACTCAGAACTGCATTCTTAAGACAAAACTGAATAGAAGAAAAAGTAGAGGCAAGAAGACTAGATTATTTAGAAGGCTACTGACATAATCCAGGAAAAGAGTCCTGAGAACTTGGATTAGGTACAAAAAGGCAGTAGAATGAAAAGAAAAAAAAAATGCAAAAAAGTATTTTAAAAGACTTGGCCAAAAACTAGATTCATAGAATGAGGTAGACCCTAAGATTTTTTTAATCTAGATGCCCAGAAGAATGATACAAATAATAGAAACTTACAGTGGCCATAAAACAGAAACGTGTGTGTGTATGTTTTAAATAGATTGAACCTTCTTGATTACTTCTCCAGAGGAATGTACAGATATAGTTTTATTTACTAAAAGTCAAACATATAAATACTTTGAAGCAACAAATCTCAGATGCATATGCAGGAGGTGATGGAAATGCTACTGAATAAGTCATATTTTAAATAGCACATTAAACTGTGCATTGCTGATGAGGGACAATACACTGAATATATCACATATTATAACATAATACCAACAAACTAATGTATATTTGTCTATGTTTCCAAACTTTAGGGCCTCCTGTTGTAAAGCCAAGAGGAAAAGCCTGCTGGCAAATAAGAAAAAGAGGAGGAATAGAATACAAGTTTGTTTTTTAGGTGTATATTGACTTTGAGGTATAAAAAGATACCTAGGTAAAGATATCTAGCAGGTAATTGGATATGAAGGTTTGCAGCTTAAAAAATACAGTTGAGTCATTCTCACGAAGACAAGCCTTAGAAGTAGATGAGATTGTTGGAGGAGAATACAGCAAAAAAGAAGGTAAAGGGTCGACAAATTGAAGAAGGAAAGGTCAGACTTAGCAAAACTAAGATAGGTGAAGAATCAGAAGTAGACAATACCAACAGAACCCAAGGGAGACAGGTTTCACGAAAGAGGACAGACAACAAACACCAAGTGCTGAAGAAAGGCTAAGAAGGTGGAAGAAAGAGAAAAGGGTGAACTTGATAATTAGAAAGCAAATGACAAGCTATAGCTTCTTTTAGTTGTGCAAAGAGAATTCTACTTGTAAAGGATTAAGAAATAAGTGAGTGAAAAAAATATAACAAAGGTTATTGATTGCTTTTTTAAGGAGTTTGGTAGTTGATAGAAGAAGACTACAGTAAATAGCATGGCCAATGAAAAGTACTATATTTAAGAATAGAAGAGTTCTGAGTATATTTTAAAGCAGAGTAAAAGATATGTACTATTGATTCAACTGATTTTTTAAAAATATCACCTTGGGGAAAAATATTAACCTAGGTTTAAAAAAAAGTACCTAATAGAATGGGGAAAAAATGTTAACTGTAAGTTTAAAAACTTGGTTTCTTGGTCTTGGCTCTCTGTGAACTTAAATAGAATCACTCCATTTCTCTAGGCTTCAATTCCCTTGTTGATAAAAGGATTATTTCAAAGACCAGCTTCATGGGTTGCTAGTCCCATGTTTATTAAATTTTTTTTTTTTTTTTTTTTTGAGACAGAGTCTCGCTCTCTTGCCCAGGCTAGAGTCAGTGCCGTGGCTTCAAGCTCACAGCAACCTCAAACTCCTGGGCTTAAGCTATCTCCTGCCTCAGCCTCCCGAGTAGCTGGGACTACAGGCATGCACCACCATGCTCGGCTAATTTTTTCTATATATATATTTTTAGTTGTCCCGCTAATTTCTTTCTATTTTTAGTAGAGATGGGGTCTCGCTCTTGCTCAGGCTGGTCTCGAACTCCTGAGCTCAAACGATCCGCCCACCTTGGCCTCCCAGAGTGCTAGGATTACAGGCGTGAGCCACCGCACCCGGCCCATGTTTATTAAATTTTAAAGAAATGAAATTTCCAATACTAACAATAATAACAGTTAATATTTACTGAGCATGTTATGTACTTTTAAAGAATTTTGTATTTATTATCTCATGTAATCCTAACAATTACCTAATGAAACAGATACTATAATGATCCACATTTTATAACTGAGGAAACTAAGGAACAGAAAGGTTAAGTAACTCACCCAAGGTCACACACATGGTGAAAGGCATGAACAAGATTTGACCTTCAGCAATCTGACTACAAATGAGGTTATGATCTCTCTCCAACTGTAAAAGTAAATATTACCTTTCTCTATCAAAAAGAAGAAGATGATTCTTCCCATTTTTGCCTGTTTACATTAAATTCTGAACTTATATTTTACAAATATATTAACTTGTTTAATTCTCTTGACAATTCTGGGGCCAGAATTATTATTATACTCATTTTACAAAACAGAGAATTAAGGTTTTGAGGCCTAAATAATGAGAGGTTAAAAACACCACAAGTCAGGATGCTGAAGCACATAAGTCTAAACTTTATTAAAAAGACTGATCTTAATTATTCTACCATTTTAGTAGAGAGCAAGTCCTCTTTTTTTGGTGGTCAGAAGGTTGGTAAAACAAAAATGTGGCTGGGTGCAGTGGTTCATGCCTGTAATCCTAGCACTCTGGGAGGATGAGGCAGGAGGATCGCTTGAGGTCAGGAGTTCAAGACCAGCCTGGCAACATAGTGAGAGTCCATCTCTACAATAAAATAAAAATAAATTGGCTGGGCATGATGGTACAAGCCTGTAGTCCCAGCTACTTAGGAGGCTGAGACAGGAGGATTGCTTGAGCCCAAGAGTTCAAGGATGAAGTGAGCTACGATGACACCACTGCACTGCAGCCTGGGCAACAGAGCAAGACCCTGTCTCAAAAAAAAAAAAAATATTCTTTTCCTATTTCCACTCTACTTAAAAATCTAGAAAATGGTAACAGTTTATCTTTCCATTTTAGTTTCTCAGAAGTCTTTCAGAAGAAAACAAATAATTAATATCTCTCTTTTCCTGATTTTCTACACTTGATAAATTAAGATTAGGTGGATTTTTTGACAGTTACTATATTGAGATATGCTCTCGTTACAGGTGCTCTATTGTTGCTCAGGTTTCTGAGACATGACTAAGTATTTAAGACACATATCAAATCAAATGCATTCTACAAAACAACTCCTGTTACTTAGACAGTGAATTGTTTCTAACATGAAAATAAAGGCAAACACTTCAGAGCTCTAATCCTGGAAACAACACAGGCCATTTCAAGTAATCACACTACTGACAAATGTTGAGGGAACTGCACTTAAAGGATACTAGATTCTTTGCTACTCACCTCCATGAAACTCTTGCTAACATAGCAACTGAAAACTCAAGATCCAGGAATAGATAATTTACAAATAACAATTCAATGGTTTTAAATATGCAGTGAGCAACACATACATACCAGGCATACCATTAGCTGATAAATAACACTATTTAATAACACATTTTCATGGTACCTCCAATCTCTAGGTTTCTAATTGATGAAGAGTTAAAACTTGACATTATTGTTTTTATCTCAATCAATCCTAAATTTTGTTTTATTCTCAATAATCTTAATTCAAAGACTGTTAGGCCTTTAAGTATCCTGAACTTTCCATTTTGTTCACTACATTTGTTTCACTAAAGGTATAATTTAGGACTCAATTCTGCTATGGGAAAGGATAACATATCTTTCCAAACACAAAGTACGATATTCAAGCTGCAACCCCCTAAATCCGTAGGTCCATTCTTTCCAACTAGCAGTTCTAAAAATCACACTTGCCATAAAAAAATAAAACTACCAATGTTTTGGTCATCTCAAACCAAAAAATCATTTCACCCCTTAAATTAATTCTTTCCTCAAGAATTATCACATATTTTGGTTGGGGCCAGTGGCTCACACCTGTAATCCTAGCACTCTGGGAGGCCAAGGCGGGTGGATCACTTGAGGTCAGGAGTTCAAGACCAGCCTGAGCAAAAGCAAGACCCCGTCTCTACTAAAAATAGAAAGAAATTAGCGGGACAACTAAAAATATAAACAAAAAATCAGCTGGGCATGATGACACATGCCTGTAGTCCCAGCTACTCGGGAGGCTGAGGCAGGAGGATTGCTTAGGCCCAGGAGTTTGAGGTTGCTGTGAGCTAGGCTGATGCCAGGAAACTCTAGCCTAGGTGACAGAGTGAGACTCTGTCTCAAAAAAAAAAAAAAAAACAAAAAGAATTATCATATATTTCCATTTAGTTTATAAAAAAAAAAAAAAGATGCTTCTTTTACTCCATGAGATATACTCTTCTTAGCAAGTATGTTCTTTCCTCACCAGCTATGACTAAGATTAATATCATCTAACCCTTTGATTACGACATAGGCAGTGGGCCTATCTGACCATGAAAAATCAATGAGAAAAACCCGGCCAATTCAGTTACTCAGAGAAAAAAAGAGAATATGATACCTATATTGAAAATAAGTTCCATTAATAACTCCTCTAGTGACTGTGACATTGAGGTTTTTTGAACTGTTTCTGGTACATAAAACTCCCAGATTTTTCTAGATTTGAAATTAGAAAACTGTAGAAATAGAGTATTACTGGAGACAAAATTTACATAGTTAAGCTTAAAAGGGATAAAAAGGCATTAGTGTTAGGGGAGTTGCATAAGAATCATACAAGCAGACTTGTTAAAAAGAAATTCATAGGTCGATTGGTGAAGTTTGAATAAGATCCACAGATAACTATTATATCAATGTTAATTTCCTGATTACACCACAGTTACATGAGATATCCTTATTTTTTAGGAAATACACATGGAATATTCAGGGGAAAGGGGGCATCATATCTGCAACATATTCTCAAATAGCTCAGAAAAAAATGTGGATAGGTAGATAGGTAGACATAATTAGGCAACTAAATAGACAAGGAAAACAATAAAGCAAATGTGATAAAATGTTAACATTTGGGAAATCAGGATAAAGGAAATATACAGGAATTCTTTGTACTACTCTTACAACTTTTTCTTAAGTTTGAAATTACTTCAAAACAAAAAGTAAAACAAGAACAATAACATTACTGGGCACCACTGCCAAAAATTTGATTTAGTAAGGCTTGAAAGAGTCTTGGCATCTTCATGTTTAAAAAAATTTCCTAAGTGTTTCTGAGGCATGTGAGATTCCCTGGCCTAGAGCACTGGAAAGGAGTACTCAAATAACAACACCTAGCTTTCTTCTATCCGTACATGAAACAACATAAAATACCAATGACTACTGCAAAAATGGTTCCATAAAAGGATATGTGTTTTATAACTTGTGATAAGACTTGCTTACTTTCCATTCAATTCACTTAACATTTAGTTAATACCTTTAAGTGTGTGAGAATAAGTTAGAATTAAGTTATTCTTTACCTACTATTGTCTGCTAAATACATTTTTAGAACATAGGTAATTAGCTACTCTAAATGGCATTACAAAAGTATCTTACCTCTGCAAGCGTTTGGAGCAGTGTGTTTACTTGAGCAAAGGCCTGTGGAAGAATACCATCATAATTTGACCTTGTACTGAAAGCATGTAACAAACTTTTAGAATCTTGTAGAAGGAATCCTACTGTTGTAAAATCCACTGTCTTATTAGCTTGTAAAAGAAAATTAAGAAAGAAAAATATGTAAGCATGAGTATACAACATACAAGTGTTTTTGGAACATTAATATTAACTTTGAAATTTAAGAAGAGCACACATTTACACCTACACAACACTCCTAATTTATCCCTCTGGCATACAAAGCAACAATTAAACAGATCTAGTTATAAACAAAGTCCTTCCACAGTTGACTCTGGTATTCTGCATTTAGATACCCGGAGTTCCCTCAACATGATCACCTTCAAATTGAAAGTAAAGTGAAAGAATATTACGCTCTTCAGAAAAGAGAGATTACCAACAAACAAGTCAAACCACAGATTTTCAAAGATAAGGTTGTTTCACATTACTATGGAGGCATCAGAAGGGTTACCCTCAAGTAGTAAGCATGGAAATTATATGTGGTACCTCTCATAATCGACTCAGTTATCATGTAGTGGTTTACCTTCAATTCCATTACATGAACCTTAACATCAGATTTATTGAAAAAAAGGTGTTATCTCTGTGTGTACAACAAAACTTCAGCAAAACACAAATAATCAGGGGAACAGTGAGAAGCAAGAGAAGCCTGCAAATTTTTTCTCCTATGAATTAAGGTGAGAAAATCTACAAATAATAATTTAAATGTATAACAATTTTCTCTCAAGGTACTAAAATCATTTTATTAAATTCTCAAACTAGTTAGGAAAGATCACCATCTTTAATTTCAGAGATTTAAAAAGTCATGAACAAGGAAATTACGTAAGTTTCTAATGTCACAAAACTCAGAGCAGAAAAAATTCTTTTTCTTATTAAGGCAGAATGTTATGTAACAGTTTTCAAAATAACCATGCTACAATGTGTTTGCTTTGTTTTTGTTTTAATGTTCAGTTTCAGAGACTCTATTATATTCTGAAATATCAGCATGGTTGTTCATTAGCACTATGAGTTAAAAAATTAAGAGTTCCTCTGTATCACACAACAAGAACTTGCTTGTGAAATCCTGAAGGGTCAAATCAAATTTAAAAGTATATTTTAATAATTAATTCTACAATATTCAGAAACTCTAATCTAATGTGATGGTTATAGCCAAGCCAAGCTGCCTTCCCCTTTATCCAAAAAAAAAAAAAAAAGCCAGCATTCCTTGCAGGAATACTTTTAGTGCTTTTTAAAGTCAATGACTAGTTTAAATTCCTGTGGGAAAAGAGAGACGGGAGATACAAGATGCTATACATAGGAGAGACTGGATTTGATGAACCTAGTAAACGTCCTGAGGAAGCTATAATTGGGCACCATTTCTTTTAAGGATGCTTCACCAGTGTAGGCTGTCTAGTAGGGCTTACATCCTTGAATTAATCATTTGATTTCTGTCTTACAAAAATTATTTACTAAGATTATGGGGAAAGGGAAAATAACAATGATGAAATCAGTACACAGACGTAACCAAAAAAGAAACTTACATGGATAAAATAGTCTAATGCTTATAAAGAGCAATAATTAAAGTTAATATGGATAACAAAGTCAAAAAATTATGAGTCATTTTTCACACAATTTTCTATGAATTGACCTAAGGATACATGTTTGGCATACTGAAGTTAAACACATGTAATTCAACAGCTGAGGATATTATTAAAAGATAATAAATAAAATCACAAACTATGATTTTTCTAACTCAAAATTAGCTTAGAGGTACTTTTATTAATATAATCCCATTACACATTCTTCGTAAGTCATTAAACATTAGGCATCAAATTCTTGTAGATCGAGGACCAATAAACTACACACACCATGATGGCAAAAATGATTTTTTAGCAGAAGGTACAGTTAGCACATCTTCACTTCTCTCCTTATTGCTAGTTAGAGCTGGCATCTATCACCTCTCAGCTGTGTGTAAGAATAGAACTCTCCATCCCTGGCAAAACAAACAAATGGAAGATAGCAACTAGATACCCCATTTTTCAAAACTAGCCTTGATCAAGATCACACATAGTTTATGGACTTTCTCTTTTAAAAGAATCAACTAAACTATGCCCCTAGTAAAAGATATGAAAAATGTTTCTACATATTTTATAAAATCGCTTTGAAGGTATGTCCAATATGTTGTTCCATGCCTCTTATATAACAATACCCTTAATAGACAACTTCTACAATTAAAGGAAATACTGGGAAAATATTTTTCTTTAAAAACTTTGGTAACTTCTAGAAATAGATATTCATCTAACATCTACCATGGATAAGATGTGAGGGACTGACTAGGTGCTTTAAATTCCCTAGAAAGAATTTTTGTTAATTTATTTTATTTATTATTATTTATAATTGTATATATTTATGGAGTGCATTGTGATGTTTCAATATATGTATCAATTGTATAATGATTAAATCATATGATTAGCACATCCATTACCTTAAATATTTATCATTTCTTTGTGATAAGAACATTCAAAAACCTCTCTTCCAGCTATTTTAAAATATGTGATACATAATTGTTAACTCTGGTCATCTTACTATGCAACAGTATACCAAAACTTATTCCTCCTATCTAACTGTAGCTTTGTACCCCTTGACCAACCTCTCATGATCCTTCCCATCCCTCCCTTCCCCATCCTCTGGTAACCACTATTCTACTCTCTCCTTCTATGAGAACAACTCATTTTTAAAGAGTTCACACTTCAGGGAAAAGATAGAGAATGAGGTACACCTATCATAGAATATGCCTTTTTTGTCTTAGCCTTCAGGAAGCTTAGTGTTAAAATCTGTGCTCAAGTGTTGCAATAATTGTCTGCGTATATTTTATGGTATATCATCTTGTTATTTATTACCTGGATTTTGTGCCTTTAAATCTAATTTAATGGCCCTCTTGTACGTAAAATAATAAACAGATCACTTTATGTGAGGAGTCTGAAAAAAGTCAAGAACCAAATGAGCTTCAAACAAAGTTATACTTTGCCTTTTAAAGGTATAGCAAGACAAATCTAGCTGTTTGACTTTGGACAAGTCACTTACCATCTCAGAGCTAGTTTCCTTGATCATCAAACACAGACTGTAATAACATTAGATCAGTGCTTCTCTGCATTTTTTCTTAGCAGCGAAAACTCTTTTTCAAGTCTTACATGGAGTCTCCACATATAAACAAATTTTTAAGAAGCTGCTCTGGCTAAAGCTGGAGTGGAGAGCCAAAGGCTTCACTATGCAATACCAGGCCCCCCCCCCATCAATCTTTCCATCCCCAGTCTGCAGAAGAGGCATTTCAAGAAACCCAAAATTCTGTTCAACATAGTTTAAAAACCACCAAATAAGTGGTTCACTGTGGTCTCTTCCAGTTCTAAAATTCACTGTGCACGAAAGCCAAATGTTTCCTAATCTTTATCCATACAGTTTAGACAGAAACTTTGACATACTATTTTGGAAATTAGTATATAAAATGTGCTCAAAGTTTGTGTGTTGAACAGCGAGAAATGAAAAAAATCTAATTCTATTTGCATATCTGAATAGACTGTTAAACATAGTTTTAAAAGTTTTCAAAGTAAACATCATTAAAAAGAATATAGCACAATATCCAGGAATATCAACATTGATACCATTTATAGTCACAAGCTCTATGAGCAGCATTCATTCACCCAGCTGCCACAAATTCCCTTTAAAAATTAGAACATAAATGATTAGGAACTAATTGACAAATTTTTCATTAATTCATCTTCACATCACATGAAAAATATCCACTAACGTGACTTAGTACTTTAATACAGCACTGCTAAAGAGAAAAGTAAAAGATTCATACCTTTACGGAGATTTTCGTATAGGCTCTCAACAGTTAAAAGCAAGTTCTTTTCCATAACTAATCCAAATACAGCCAACCAATGTTTTTTAAAGCACTGTAATAAATGCATTAGAGTCCATGGTGGTTTCAAGTACAGAATCTAAAGAGTATTTAGAAAAAATTAGCAGCTATAGATTTATTATTCCTATTTTTTAGAAGTAACTATTTAGGAATTACTACATATATTTCTGGGCAAAATTAGTTGAATTTGTTTTACATTAAAATATGTTTTATTAAAAGTCAATCATAATCTTAAAATGCTAATTCCACTGCAAATTGTTTTGGTAAAATTCACATTGGGTATTAATCTTTATAGTTTCAGAAACCATACGTACAAAAAGAAAGCATAGTTTTAATCAGAGAAAGTATGGTTTTAATCAGCAAATGTCTTCAATCTACTCTTCAACACAGGCATTTATTTCTATGAGAAAAATCAATCTAATTCTGCAGTCCCCAACCCCTGGGCATGGACCAGCACTGGTCAGTGGCCACAGAGCAGGAGGTGAGCGGCGGGAGAGGGATGGAAGCTTCATCTGTATTTACAGCTGCTCCCATCACTCGCATCACCATCTGAACTCCGCTTCCTGTCAGATCAGTGGCGGCATTAGATTCTCAGGAGCAAAACCCTACTGTAAACTGTACATGTGAGGGATCTACGTTGCACACTCCTTATGAAAATCTAATGCCCGATGATCTGAGGTGGAGCTGAGGCGGTGATGCTAGCACTGGGGAGCAGCTGCAAATACAGATTATCATCAGCAGAGAGGTTTGACTGCACAAGAAATGTAATGTGCTTGAATCATCCCAAAATCATTCCCCCTCCTCACAGTCTGTAGAAAAATTGTCTTCCATGAAATCAGTCCCTGGTGCCAAAAAGGTCAGGGACCACTGTTTTAAGTATTTCATATAACTGCGGGAAAACCTATATAGAAAAAAGATGTTAAATATTATTGCCACTTGCTACACTTTTGCAAAAGACCTTTACGAAGATTGATCATTTAGTTCTATAAGATGTCAACACTTCCTTTTCTGAATCATTTATTTGCAATGACTTTCCTTATCTATGAAATACCAGCCTTCCTAGTATCTTTTGATAATTGGTCTTCATTTTGATTCAACACCTGATAATGTAATTAAGTAGCAAACACACCATATTGGCAAATAGTAGAATCTCATTGAATAGCTAGAATATATACAAGGTACAATTGATGGGGAATAATGTTTCTCCTAGCTATAAATGTAAACAGCAAACATTAAACAGAACTTTTAAGACCACTATTATTAAATATGGTGTTTTACTGATTGTAGAAAAGATATGAATCTAAAGAAAATTCAAAATATCTTGCTATTAATAATATGATCAATTTTTATTCTGATTTTTACATTTACATGGCATAAGCCAAAATATACACTTCTTTTTCTGAATACATAGTGCCAAGGGGATTCCTTATATTAGACATTTTGACTCAAATCAAATTAAATAAGAGAAGTTTTTCTGAATTCAATTTAAGCACCATGGGGGCAGTGTGTCTGACATATAGTAGATGTACAATAAATATCTGCTGACTGAAAAAATGAATAACATATATTTCTAACCTTTAAGAAATATCTATCATTTAACTGTCAAAATGTTATTTCAAAACTTGAAGAAAAATTTAACGTAATATAAATTATTACAATGAAGCTTATGCATTTCATACAAATAACATTTCTTAAAATAACAAATCTTTAGCAACAAAAAAAATTTTTCAACAGAGATGAATTAATCACCTCCATCCAGAGATTTCCAAAAGCAATTTTCATTTCTGTTTCTAATATTGAAGATAAAGCTGTTCCAAGAGATTTTTCAAGATCAGATATGATGTTTTCAAGTAGAACAGACAGTCCAGAATTTGTAGATTCTTTCTCATAGCTCTCTCCCAAGAGTGTTGCTTCTTTAAAACAAATAGTTACAGGCTTTATTTAAGGCACTAATAGTAAATATTTTATATATATATAAAATTAGTTTGACCACAAACAATAAACATTTTATGTATATAATTAGCATGTGAATTATCTAGAAAATAAACTAATACTTTATTTTCAAAACCGTATTTAGAAACATTATCTCTACGATAGTTGTTTTAGGTGCAATATAAAATATTAATTTAGCAAATGCTTTAACTCTTTGACAAAAAAGGCAATTATTTTTACTCAAAAATGTAAGAAATGTGTGATATTTTAATTATAATTTAATTACTAAAAAAAAAAGAATTACAAGATTGCCTTGGATTTATTTATAACAGAAAACCAAGAACTATGGATCAAAATGGTTTTTTTCCCAAAAATGGAGTATTTTTCTAAACTCAGTCCACATCAATAAATTGTTTCGACAGGACCAAAATTTTCAGCTTAACCTCCTCTTTTGAATGAAGCTTTTATTATTTTCAGTGATGTCATTTCATTAACATTCCTATTTAGATACCTGAAAACAACTATCATTTTCTTACGGCAAAATTCAAACTATTAAATGGCTTATCTCTACAAATAGAAACGAACAATTCAAAATGACAATAACATAACGACCAAACTGAAAGCACAATATCCCTGAAAAACTACAAACTAGAATACCCTATTACTCTTTATCTAAACATCATTTTGAATATTATGACAAAAGATACGTTATTTCCAAAAAGGGTAAATAAGTAGTATATGTGTATATATGAATATTTACACAATTGCATATATTAATAAAATGCGCATACAATATTAGAGAATTCAAATATTATTTTACCCACAGAGGGAAAAGATAGGATGTATTTATAAGTAAAGTCAGATTTAATATTAACATAATAGTCCATCAAATATCAACAGATTAATCACCAGATTATTCTGGCAAAAAAAAAAAAAAGATGAAATAGCAGTATTGCCTTTACCTTCCTGCATTATTAGTTTAAAATTTCAAAAAAGAAGACTATTACTAGAGTCCTATAAGTTTCTCTATTACTAGCTGAGTTTTTACTATATTAATAGAAGGTTAATACAAAGCTAATTTTAAAAACTTCTCTTTACTTCAAATGAATATTTCCTATAGCAACTATTAATTTCAAAGGGATACTCTCCAAGGTACAAATCAGCATGCACGTGGTGATTATAAATATGTAAAAATGTGAGTGTACAGACAAAAAACAAATTAATTTGTAAAAGTATATAGAATGCAATAACGTTAATTATGTTTGCTTTCAGATTAGGATTATAATTTTCACTTATTTCTACAATTTTCATGCAAGTATTTCAACCTTGATGTTATTTTAAGTGTACAAGATAAAACTGTATTATTAATTCCAATGTCATACATAATCTTAGTGCATAAAATAAGATATAGTTCTAATTATTTGCAGTAAGAATACTACCTCCATTCAATTGTTGCTTAGAAATACAAGGCTGATGACATACATCTCTGTTCACAGATAAGTTTAATAACTCTGTACTCAATTCTTCTTTACTGAGTGACTTCACACCACTTATTAGGCCTTTGTTTCTTAAATTTCTATCATCCCTAAGGTTGGGGTTAGGAGGAAAAAATATTTTTTATAAGATAAACCACATGGCAACTCAACACACATGGGATCTAGTCAAAGTTTGGTGATTCTCAGCATATATATTAACATGACTATACTAGAATTAAAAGTAAGGTTTAGCTACAAATTTTCAATCACTAAAAACTGTTATCTGTTAATCCCAAAACAGTGACTACATAAATAATGGAATCAATAAAGTCTTACGAATTTAATTACCATTCTAAGCTGAACTAAAAAAAATAATTATATAACAAAGAATATTTCTCAAATTTAGTTTACCTCAAATTCAAAATGGTTTACATATTACTAATTCTACTTCAGCCTTCAACGAACTCTAAGGTAGTATATCCTAGATCAAAATATAATTTAAAACCTATAGATAAAAATCTCCAATGTATCTTTTACTAACAAAAAGAATAACATTACCTTTATAACACTGGTTATAAAAATTACATTGACCAAGCCCCTTTACAAGAAAAATCTTAGGGCTACTGATGTCTAAAATAACTATTTCACATACAGAACGTTAGCATGATTAGAAAACTGTAAAAACTCCATTTTGCAGTGAATAAGATTCAGACGAAAACTGCAAATTAAAATTGTTCTGTCCTTTCAGAGTCTTTTCTCACACACGATGAATATAATTTTGCTTAGCATTACATTCATTTTATCTTAGAACTATGTTATGAAAATATTAGTGAGGGGGGTAAGAAACAGGAGGAAGGAGGGAAAAACTCTTACTGAGATATACTATTAAATACTCACAATAACCTCATGAGGCAGTTACTATTATTCCCCCTGCTCTTTATACATAAGGAATCTAAAGCAACTTGTCCAGGGTCACAAAGCTGGTAAGTGGTAGATCCAGGACTCCAAACCAGGCAGTCTAACTATACAACAAGCACCCAAAATACAAATGCAACATAAGCTACCCACACTCCACAAATAAATAAATAATCTTCTTGTCTCATGACTAAAAATTTCCGCTATGTTTTGATTTTTGAACTATTTTGAAGGGATATTAAATTGACTTACCCTGCTTTTTCAAAAGTTTTTTGAACAGTAAATGAATTAAATTGAAATGAAATTCATCTATTTGAGATCTCATTCCTCTAGAGCTCACACATTATAAGACTATCAGATATAACTGAGTATGTTTACTGGCAGATTTTAAAATTATGTATGTTTTTGATACTTGGTACGGCAGATACAACAGTATGAGTTTTAAAAATTCTTTGGTATAGTTATTTCTTAAAAGGAGTAGTAAAATGACTATGAAACTTACGTGCACAGAATAACAAGAGAACAAGGGAATAATTCCTGGTGCTGAAGACAGCATTTTAATACTCGATCATCATTGTTTTCATCACTCAATCCATCTGCAAATTTAGCAAAAGCATCTGTCAATAAGCACACTAGAAATCTCAGTGCCATATGAATACTGTAGGCTGTATTTACAAATCAAAAACATTTAAAAGTTTCAGGGCACTGAAACTACTCTTTATGACACTATGATGGTAGATACATGTCCTTTGTCCAAACCCAGAGAATGTACACCAAGAGTGAACCCTAATTTAAACTACAGACTCTGGGTCATAATGACATGTCAATGTAGGTTCACCAATTGTAACAAATGTACCACTCTGGTGTGGGATGCTGCTGATAGGGAAGCTATGCATATGTAGGGGTAGGGTGTATACCGGTCATCTCTACACCTTTTCTTTAACTTTGTTGTGAACCTAAAACTGCTCTTAAAAAAAAAAAAAAAACTCTATTAGATAAGAGAGCAAAACAATGTCTTGAAAACTCTGAGTCTAGAACTCACATAGCATATAGCTGTGGACTTTATAAAGTAGTTGGTTAATTTACTACTAAAATGAACTAAAAAATGGCTATTAGTAAATTCAAAGGAAAGAAATGTGATTAGTAGGCTGTCACACAAGAAACCAAAAACTACAAATTCTAATATCAATTCAGTCACATACAGATTATAAATAAATTATATAAAAAATCATGCATAAATTTTGTCAGCTTATGACGTCTATGAACTAATGGGCAATTTGCTCCACCAGCAACAGAACCAGTTTCTTGCGTCCACTTCTCCTTGGTCTCTAAAGCAGTACATTTAGTACAGGAGAAGGAAATACGGGGCTTAGGCAGAGAACACAAAAAGTAATTTCTTTTTGAGCCAGGGTCTCACTCTGTTGCCCAGGGTAGAGTGCAGTGGTGTCATCATCACTCACTGCAACCTTAAACTCCTAGGCTCAAGGGATCCTCCTGCCTTAGCTTCCCAAAGTGCTGAGATTACAGGTATGAGCCACTGTGCCTGGCCTACAAAAAGTAACTTCTATCACATGTTAATCATTTGCTGACGGGTGTCTTCTGGCATTCTCCATCCCTTAAAACATGTAATGAAAATTCAGTTTTTGTGGAAATAATGCAATGTGTTAAAATAGGACCAAAGACAATGTTTCTCATAGGCCCTTATACTGCCTGTCTCAGAACCCCCAGACTGCAGGACCACACCCTAGATCTATTTCTGGATAAGAATCTTTGAAGCCTGGATCCAGACACTGATTTAAGCTCTTGGGGAGTCTCTTACACACTAGAATTCAAGACATACTAGCCAATGGGCTTAAACCTTGTTCCCAGTTTAAAAACTTTTTTCTCTCAACTTTTAGCCTTTATTACTTACTCCTCTAATCATTCAAACGAGAAAACTCATTCATTCATGCAATAAATATTTACATAGGGCTTAATTTGTGCCAGCTCTTTGTGCTAAGTAGCTGGATATGCAAAGACAAACTCTTTAGCAGTTCATAATCTAGTAAGGAAATCTAGGAAGAGCTCAAGTATCTCAGGGCATGATGAGCCTGAGGGAGATGTGATTAAATTCCTTAATAAGACCACCAGTGAGCCAGACAGACTGAAATCACAGCAGCCAATTTTCCTTCTTTAAGTTCAGAGAGTAAATGCCACTAATAACGCAAAATGGGCAACTCAAAATCATTAATTTTAAGCAATCCAATTCAGCAGACAAAAGGTTGTTTAAACATAATAGCACACTGCTCTAAAGGTATCAAAGTTCAATATTAGCTGATATTATCAGGAGCTAATAGCTAATTTTTTAAAAAACATAGTATCATAGTATCATTTTTCTAAGATACACGGAGCTGGAAAATATACCCAAAACTGAAAGAATATTGATAAAATATTTAGTCATTCAACAAATATTTTTGAGCACCAGCACAGGTACTGTTCAAAAGAGAAGAAAACAGACCAGTGTGATTTTGAATCCTTGCTTTCCCACTTACTAGGTGTGTATTCTTGGACAAAGTGCTTAACCATGAGGATTAAATGTGAACAGATATCAACGACTTAGCCAAGCATATGGCAATAGTAAGTAATAAATATATGGTATTTATTTATTATATTTATTTATTACTTAACAGTCATCTTAAATGGTCCCCCAATAGCAATGACCTTTACTCACACACAATGCAAAAATATATTCTATATAAATCATAGTTAAGGTTTTTAAATATCTAATAGAATTTAACCTCCTCAACAGCACAGGATTTATCTTTCTTATTCACTGCTACAGGCCCAACACTTAGAATAGTGCCTGGTACAAATATTTGGTAAATAAATGAATCAACAATAATGTAATGAAAGAAAATATAAAAATATGGAACAAGTGTCTCCAATTGTTAAACAGGTTGTTTCCAATTTTTTTGCTGTATAAATAATGCTATGACAAATATTATTTATACAAATCACTATGAGCATCTTTAACTATTTTTTAGGATACCTTTCTAGAAAAAGAATTATACCTTTAGGTTCCCTAAGGCACACTGGTAAATATTGTCTCCTAAAAAGTTATCAATTCATATTCCCAAAGCAGTGCAGCACTGTGATGTTCCTACCAGATGTAGGGAAAGAAACTTCCTAAACTTATAAGTCATAAAAAGAGATCACACACACAAAAAGTGACAGATTAGTTTTTCTTAACAATCTTAACAAGTAAAGATTGTTTTTTAATAATCTATATAAGCTTTTCATATAACGATGGCACAACAGAATTATTTCCTATTCTGAATCATAAGCTATTAAGTAGTTTAATACATTAACTCAACCAGTCTTTACAACCATTTTATGACATGGAGGTTTATCTCCTCCCATTTCATTTATTCAGTTTCATCACCTTTAACATTCCCCAGGTTAGGTTATAAACCCAGGTAGATCAGCTTTCAAATCCTATGCTCTTCTCACTATATTAGATAAATACTACATAAAATAAATGTAATTTTGAAAATAATGAAGGACAAAGCTAAAATTATAGTCAAGGCTATTCAACATGGACTAATTGTACTCAAAATGCATAAGCATTGTATCTGGAATATACTGAGAACAAATATGTGTTAAGGTAATGAATAAATGAATGGTGAAGGCTCTTTTTCTTCAAATATTTAAGACTAAACAGCTATGCCAAAAGTCTTCCCATAGCTAATACCATGCTCAGATTCATTTTAAGATGAATTCTTTCAAATCTTATGGTTGAATATAGGTACAGTGGACAGTATAAATCCATGATATTTAAAATAATGTAAATCTACATATATAAGTAATTCTGAGTTGGGAAGAAACAAATTGACCTTTATCATAAAAACACCTCTTTATTACAGATTCTGACAAATCACAGGAAAATAACATCTGTCTCCACAGTATACTAACTATATGCAGTGACAGAATAG
The DNA here is from genome assembly GCF_020740605.2 of Lemur catta. NCBI lineage: Eukaryota > Metazoa > Chordata > Mammalia > Primates > Lemuridae > Lemur > Lemur catta. The sequence goes on along the minus strand of NC_059150.1, from coordinate 20,615,556 downwards.
AAACCTAGATCACCTACTGGCCTCATCACTCAACAATGGTATTTAGAGAAAAATCCAAGGTTCTGTAATATAGACAAGTATGCACACAGAACTACACAGTCACTATCTGTGAAACACAAAAAGTCTAGGAGAAAGTCTAGGAGAAGGAGAAAAATAAAAATCGAAGACTCCTTAAACTAAGCCACAAACCATCACAATGTCCTTTCCATTTCACATTCCAATGGCTACAAATGTTTTATAAGTTTTGCACCAATGAGTCAGCCCCCAACCAAGTCTTAATCAGAAAGCACCACGAGAGAGCAATACTTACAAAGCTTCTGAGATGCAAGTTGTATTGATTGACCCCATAGCTTTCTATCTTTATTTTTGAGACTGTCACTGATGAAATGAACTGCAGGTATGGCTTTGTGCTGGGCATGTTTTAGCAGTTTTCCTGCCTTCAGACGATCTAGCTCTTGCATAACAACCCAGGGAATTAGTAATATAAGTTTGTCAAAACCTAAAAAATAAAAATATTTCTTAGGATTCAACAAACATTTATTGAGCTACTAAATCAAACTGCTGTAGAAGTGGTGAACATTTTAAAGCACATAATCCGTACCTTTAAGAAATTTACAACTTATTTTTTAAATGGAGAGACAACACACAAAAAATGGAAATTAAAAGGAGGGTAAGTGTCAAAAGAATGTTTAAAAAATAAATATTGCCAGAGATCAAAAAAGAGGAAGTCTAGATTGGTAGGTTGACCTATGAGGGCTCTTTTTAAAACTTAAATTGATTATGCTTAATATATATATTAATATATAAATATGCTCAATAGCATATCCAAATGGAGATGTGTTCGTAAGAAAAGAACCCTTGCATCACTATTAATATAAAATATCACCTCAAGAAAGAAAATCAGAATATGATTTATACATACCTGGTATTTCTGTTGTCTTCAAAATTCTAACAAATTTGAGATGATTCATCAGAATATTTGTGTCAATAACAATTAGAAGCTTTTTGTCTGTAGTATTTGCTAGTGAAAAAGAGCAAAGTTAAGATTTCATGACACTTGATTATAGACTTATATAAGGACTAAAACTGTGATATCATAGAAGCATTAAAAATTCAATTAAATTTAAAACCCAACTGTGTTTTGCAAACTTAACTATCAGAGAACCACACAGTTGACTAGACTCTCAAGCTAATATCTATCTGGCCCATCTCTTTGTTGCCAAGTAAATTTCTCTGCAATCACTTAATGGTCAGCAAACAGTTTTGGGTGGGTGAGGGGTGGGGACTCATCTAGGTCCAAGTGGGCAAAGAAGGTAAAGTCTGGCAAAGCAGACATACACAGGAACACTTGGGGCCAAGACTGTGAAGAATCAGCCCAGGAGAATGTTTTTGATAGCATTCTTACTCCAATTTTACTCTAATTCTTCAGACAAAGTAATCAGTGTTTCATTATTCACCAATAAATATTATAAATTGCTTATAGGTGGATTTTAAATCATAAACTGATTTGTCCTGGCAGTAAGTATGTTTCTAAGTCCTGTGCTGCATCTCTGGTAGTTAATGCATAATAAAACACTTAGTAAATTAGAAAATTCAATGTGAGTGCAAGGTAGGATTACTATGGTTATAAATAGAATTCAAAACAGTATACTATAGATTGAGGTTCTCTCTATCATTATCTTCTCCCAGTAGTAAAAGATTATCAAAATGTTACTATTAATGTATGAACAAGAAATCCATGAATACCTTCAAGCAATCTGCATTATTTCTGATCAGTGCTTTACATAGCTGAAATTATTAAGGTATAATTAAGAGCAAAAATAAAAGACAACTCACAACTCTGATTACTGCCTCTTGACAAAAAGAGAAAGAGAAAATATGTCTAACGGCCTAATAATGTGAGATATATAAAACAAATAAGATAAATATTAAATGTGATTCCTGTAGCCAAAAAAAAATACTATTATCATTTCAAAAAATAAGCACATTTTAATTTTTTATCTAAATATTATTAAAAAATGTTGGCACACTAATTCTTAGAAAAGCATAGAAGATCATAAACATTAACATATAGGGTATACCAGCAGAAGAATGTGCATCATCTTCCACCAAGTCAATTTCCATACTCATTAACTCCCCAGAAGGCGGAACCACAGGTAAATCCAAAGTTTTTCCCAAACGTGCAGCATGAAGCTCTTCTACTATCTGCATCTAAATTGTAAAAGACCCCAGTGAAATTCTTAATTAATCCACTTGAGGTGGTTTGTGGAAAGGAAAATTTTATAAAAAAATGGAGGCAGCACAGTAAGAGAATACAGATTTATAAACATACACATGGTTTTTAAAATAGTTCTCTTATTACCTCTGTGACCTTAGGCAAACAAATTATCTAACAACTTTGGGTCTAAGCTTGTTCATCTATAAAATAGGAATATCTATTTCCTTTAGGATTTTTGTGAAGATTAAATGAAATAACGCTAGGTGAAACTCTTTGTACAAAGCCAAGCACATAGACATAAAAATAACTTTATTCTCATTGTGATTCTCACTGCAAAGTACTTTAGGAGCCAAATTCTTTACCGTGACAATGAGCATTCTTCTTGAGATTTCTGAGATTGTTTATGAAACATCAGAAACTGAAATCTAGATCTTAAGATCCTTTTCACTTCAGGGAAAATACTTCCCTGATGTATTCTGATGCCAAGAAATAAAAATATATTCTGCCTTTAGAGCAGAGGGGGGAATCTTTCATCTATCAAGGAACACTGACCCACAAGATACAAAAATACAACTGTTACAAATAAGACCCAGTTAATATAGTTTAAAAGTCTCCTTTAAGTTGGAAAATATAAAGTGTTCTATGAATCTAGTCTTAATTTAGGACCAGGGAACATAAAATTCTATGAAGATCAATCAGGAGATTCTAGCTGGGAAATGAAGCTGGGAAAAGATAAAACACTCATAAAACTCTCATTTTCATTGAATAACATTTCATCTTATTGCTGATTAGAAAAATGAGGTAAAAACATGTTAATGTCCTACTGCATTTTGGCAACACTAGACATAAAAAACATGTCAAAGTGTGATAACATTAAATCAAAAGGAAGATAACTTGTGGGCTATAACCTCCATGCTCTTTGTTCAAAGTAGATTAATTTTTAGAAACAAGTAAAAAGGTAATTAAGTATAAATACTTGTTCCAAATAGTTTTTGATTACTTCATAAAAACATATATTGATATATTGATTTAAATAGAGAAATCACTGTTATTTTCATATTATCAGGGTTTTATAGTCTTTTTATTAAAAGTAGGAACTGTTTGACTTAATTTCATTTAAAATATCAGTAAATAAGTGTATCAGTAACCTCTTGATCTGTATCTTGAATATTTTCAGATGACCCTGAAGAACATGGTGCTTCAAAACTCTGAAATGAAAATAATTTTTATTAGTTAACAATGAAGCATATACCTAGTTAGGATTTTCCAAGCTTGGCACTATTAACATTTGGGGTCAGATAATTCTTTGCTTTGGGGACTGTCCTGTGCATTGCAGGATATTTAGCAGCATCCCTGACCTCTGTCTATCAGAGCACTACCCACCCACCCCAATCAAAAATGTCTCCAAATGTTGCCAAATGGCTCCTGAAGGGCCAAAACTGTGTCCAGATAACAAACTGCCCCTAGAATAGAAAAGCACCATTCTATCAAGTCATGAAATGTAGCAGAAATCTTTAGGGTTTACTTATTCACATATACATTCCTAAAAATACTCATATTCTAAGAATAAAACTATATGCCACCCTAAGGAATAGAATCATGGCAAAGGTAAACAAGCTGGCCTTCAGTGGTGAAAAATTTTCATCCAGGAGTAACTGAGCCACTTCTAAAACTGACATGACAAAATGACAAAGGGAAGTTGAGGATTATAATAAGGCTAAGAGGAAAAGGCTGGAAAATGCATGGTTGTATTTTATGTGGTTTGAACACCAGATGTTTGTGTTTTATTTTTTGCCTCCTAACAGAGATTGAAAATCACTCTATAAATTCCAACTTTCCACTGGCACTTTTGCTGAGTGGATGAGACCTACCTGACCCCACATACATGTGACAAGCACCAAATCTTCTGAACCAAATCTTCTTTTAAGAAGTCTCCAAGATAATTCCAAACTCACATATATTTTACAGGAAGCTATTTATGGTATAAACTACAGGCCCTCTTTGAACAAGCACATCGTATGTAGAAGTGCTTCACTGGGAAGTCAGCTTCCACCCTAACTTTCCAACATCACACTTCCCACGACGTAACACCAGACACATCACACACGTAGGCCCATTATAGCTTTACTATTCCATGATCCTGGGATTTACAATCCCTTCTCCATTTGACTTTACTTCTTGTTAGATCTTCAAACTTCTTTTAAACTAAGAAGTGCCAAGCGAGTCGGAAATTCCTGTGGCTTCTGACATTCTAAGTATCTTTATTCTCTTCCTTAGGTCACTATTACCCTCTGCTCTCTTTGACCACAGGCCACTTCCAATGACTTCAATGAATTTTCTCTCACCCAGCAATCCAGAAAAGTTCATGTCAATTGTCCCTGAAAACCTCGTCCCTACTACAGTTAAATAAAAGCATTTAACTGTTTGCCTTCTCCTACCATACTTTATTAAATACATGGACTGGGATAAAGCCTTTCCTGGGGATGACAAAACAGAGTATCAATAATGGTTTTATCTACCAAAGTGATTCTAAATGGAAACACAGTTATACTGCTTTCCCAATTAGGGTTCAGTGGCTCTCTTCCATCTACAAGATACAAGATAAAATGCCAGTCTTTCCTGTGAGATATAAAATCATCCGTTGTCTGGACCTTGGCTTCCATTCCAACTTCCTCTCCTATAGATTCTCTATACATTTCAATTCCAGTCATACTGAACAATCTACGTGCCCATGTATCTCCCTGCCATGGAATTTCAAACTCTGTCCCATTACACGCATTGGCCCTTTACCCTGGCTACACAGCACTTCTGTTCCTCAGCCTACACGTCCTTCGAGATGAAGCCTAAGAATCTCTACCTTAGTGAGACCTTCCTTAACTCACCCAGAGATTGATACTGACACTACACCCAATTCTTAGGGCTCTGATATTTACTTCACTATAGTACAATTATTAATATATTTGTTTACTGATCTGCCTCCCTGGAAACTTCTTGTTCCTAGGTACACACACACTTTATTACTACATTTCAAGACAAAATTATTTTAAAAATTGCCATGTGCAGCCAGATGCTAAATAGTAATACTGAGAACATCCTTATTTTGACATCAAAACTAGTATATTTTAATTTTAAATTATGCTTCAGAAACTATTAGAATTAGACAGAAATTATTAAGGGAATTTATTTATAAGTATTTATCTGAATATATTTTTTTCTCATGGAGTATCATAATACTGTCCAGAAAAATTGTTTTCTGAAATAATCCCGAATTACATTTACAAATTTGGATTTGCTATTAACACTGCAGGGTAGATGAAAGCACTTGAATGGAAATTCTTTTTATAGTGAAGCTCTAACTTCAAGAACCAAGAAAGGATCTGTGTGGAGTGTCACTTATTATTTCCATCACTCTATGAACCAGAATCTTTTTTTGTTGTTGAAATTTTAAATTTATTATTATACATAAATACATAACAATGCATAAACATATAAACAATGTTGTAAGACTGATGCTTTTTTAAAAAGAACTATTTTTCCTTTCTCCTCTTTTTTGGCTTTGGCTTTCTCTTCCCCTTTTTTCTTATCTTCAAAACAACAACACTCTGCACCTCCACTCCTCTCAGGAACCTATTAACCACCTACTGTAGACCCTTCTTTACTTTCTTCATGCTTATATAATTTTATATATTTTATAAATGTGTACAAATGTACACATATAAATCTAAAGGGTTTGGGGTTCATTAGTCACTTTACAAAAATGCAATCATTTTATATTCTCCAGCACACCTTGCTTTTTCACCCATTAGCACTTCCTCGTTAACTCTTTGAGATTGCTTTTATAGATCCAATTAGATCTTTTTAATGGGTATATAATATTCATGCAATAAATGTACCCTGGGAATTTTCTGAGGGTAAAGATCATCTTATTCATCTCTAAATCCCTCATACCTAGAAAAGTGCTTGATATATAATAGCTACCTTTAATTAATGTTTGATAAACTAATGAATTCCTACCTCATAGCTTTGCAAGAATTAAATGGGATGCTGTTTTTAAAATGTGGCCTATAAACCATAAATCTCTAGAACATTAATTTGCAATGGAGGGGGCTGTAATCTGAGAGGGGTCTCTATAAAAGGACTATAAAGACTGGTCGGAAGGTAGTGAGTTATCTCATTTGTTCAGTCAGTTATAGATTAAACTCCTTGTTCACTACTTCCCTTCTCACTACTGTACTTGACTAGTCTTAAATAAAAGGACTATAAAACCTAAGAAAATGAGTTATTTTTTCTTTAGAAAGCATAACAGGATTACTAAATCCAGAAAATACACTTATTTCCTTATAAAGTACACTCATTATTTTAGGAAAATAATTATCTATTGAGGAATTAGTGAGTAAAACAAAACAAACATGGTATTAAGATGATTATCTACTGTCAATAATATGCTAAATATACTCAAGAATAGGAGAATATTTACTTGCTGCTCCTATGTCTAAATGACTTTAAGTCAGATAATTCTGCTATCAGAGGAACAGTATAAAAAGAGTTTTAATCCCAATAACTAGGAATAGTCATGCAAAAATTGCTTCCCCTACAAATTAATATTTTTGTTATGTACCTCTTTTGGTTTGTGTAGTAATTCTATACAGAGACCAAAGGAAACTATAAGATGCACTGCAGAGATTTTGCATATTGTTCCTTAGATGTACAACACAAAGGAAACACCAGGCAATGATATGATGATGACCACTGAACATACTGGCAACTTCCTTTCTCTCATTCTATTCCAGAGAAGTGGTTATAACACAAGAAGAATAACTCGAAGTTCTTTCCTTTAAGGAAGCAGTAAAAAAAACCAACTCAATTCTTTCCTTCTTTGGGCCCTTAAAGTTCACTTGAACTAAAAATACTCGCTCTCAAGCTCTTCTGGCATCCTTAGTTATAATCCCTACATTTTTCATAAGAAATAACTTACTACTGCAATCTACAGTCATAATACCTAAAAGCAGGTAGACTTAACCACTCCTGTTTATAAGCAGTCTCTAAATTTCAAAAATTGTGAATTTCTAAAGTTCTGAAGTTCCAAAGTTCCCTTGAACACTTTTATTTGCCATAGAAACAAAGCTGTAGAGATCAGGTACTCAAAGTAGTCCATAAATACCAATTTATTACATAATTTAAAAGCAAAGTAGATATGCCAAGTTCTCTAGCCTGGATCTCTGCTCATGTAGTTATTCCCCTTTACCTGAACTATCCCTGTTTCTCCCATCCCACCTGACTTCACCTACACAAGAGTAACTCTTATCCATTCTTTAATTCACAGTTTAAATGTTACTCCCTCCAGTAAACCTTTCTTAACTAATCCCTCCACGGTGTACCAAGGCTATGTCAATCCCTGCTTTGTATTCTCATATTAAATAAGTACTTTACTTGTCATGTTTAAGGAAATTGCTTGTGTCTCTCACATGAATAAGTGTCTGAAAACAGACTGTGTTGTCTCTTATATATTATTTTATTGCAGGGCCTGGCACATAGTGGCACTGAAAAAAAATAACTCTGTTAAAGGAATAAGCTATTCAGAATATCAACCCCTCAGTGTTCTCCGGTATCTGTAGTTGGAGAAGAGCTTAAGAGACTGTTATAGCGTTTTTTTCAAAGGACTCTCTATAACTGCTTCTTTCCACATTTTACACATTCCCTTCTATTATGAATCCTTGATATCTGCCAAGATATCTTCCTAAGGAAGCTGGAATTAAAGAAAGTAAAATAAAGAAACCAACACATATTTTCATGAGTAAATTTGAGTCAGCCCTCTATGATTATTATTGGTAACAGAAACTAAAACCTGACTATATTAAACTCATTGCTAAAACCTATATTCCTTATTTTGTACTACCTTACCTGGGTTAGGTTTTCACTAGAATTTGAATCATTACTTTCTTGATGCTCATGATGGTGTTTTCCTTTCCACTCATGAACAGTCTGCTTATATGCGGAATCTGAAAATAAATGTTCTGTTTTGTGCCTAGTTAAATTTAATGAAATCTGGGAGCTTTCCAGGCATTCTTTTCCTTCCTGCTTAGTTTCTGACTTGCTAAGATCTAAATCGAAGACATTTTCTTCTACAAGCTTCTGGAAGGAATCACAGGATTTTACTGGGATTTTGAAAGTAACCTTCCTTCTTCTAGATTTGAAGTGTTCCTTAATTATCTTGTTGGAATTATATTCCTGAGAAAGTTGATTTCTCTTGCATTTCTCCAAGTCGTATTTTTCATAACTGTCTCTAAATTTATTGTTCCTTTCTTTCTTGAGTTCTTTCATCTTCTCCCTCTGAGCAAGTACATGAGGCCATTTCTTGTCATTTACTTGGCTTTCAGCTTTAGGTTTCACATCGTTGGCAATCTTAGAACTGCTAAGGTTTTTAATTCCATGGTCAATCTTACTCCTAACATTTGTCAATTTAATATCTTTAAGTTTAAAATCTACACATTTACTTATATCTTTTTTAGTTTCATTTGAAGAAGGACTCTGTGAAATAATTTGATCATTTGAATATGATGCTTCTTGGAGATTAATAGGTCCTTCCGATGAAGAACTGATTTTTGGTCTCTTTTTGGGAATGTCAATTTCAACATTCAATCTGTAAAGCAGCACAGAAACCTAAGTTACATTTCAATTATCCAAAATGGTGCACTGTATCATCTTAGTAAGGGATAACAGAATTGGGCTGACATTAAACTTCATAAACAGAAATGGCTACACTTAAAAATGAAGTGGAAAGGATTACTCAACAAATGGTATAATTGGTTTGCTATTTGGGAAAAAACCCACAAATTTACAGCTGTAGATGATATGTGACAACATAAATTCCAAATGGATTATTTAAGTGTAAAATAATTATTATTATCATAATTGCTATATTTCAAATTAACCCCTTAAAAATCAGAAGGGAAAAAAGGGAATGTTTACCTGATTTCTTAGTAGAGAACTTCCTAAACTTAACAGTGAGAGAAACAACAAAGTAAAACACTAGCAGTATGTGACTATTTACTTTAAAATGTTAGCATACTAAAAAATTAATAATAAATAAAAATCAAAAGAACTCAGAAATAGTGTTTACTAGATATGTGACAGCTGATTAGCCTTAGTAGATTAAAAGCTCATCAAAAAGTACCAAGATTCTAGAATAGGGCATAAACAGAAAATTAAAGAGAAAAGGGAATAGCTAATAAACATTTTTTAAGAAGTCTGACTTCTTAGTAATCATAGACATGTTAATAATAACAACAACATACCAGTTTCCTCTATCAAATTAGCAAAGATTTTAAAATAACATTAAACACTGACAAGGGGATGTAAAATGGACCCTCTCATGTGTTTCTAGTATAAATGCAAAATGATATAACAGTTCTACAAAGGAATTTTACAATATAAATTAAAAGTTCTAAAAATGCTCATACTCTTTGACTTCTCAGTAATTCCTATTTTTGAAATCTATACCAAGGTGAAAAAAATCAGAAATGAACTAAAAGAATATATAAAAAGATATTCAATTCGGAATTATTTATAGTAGCAAAAAGTCAGGTAGATTACCCCTTACCAATTAGTTTTGCCAAATGCCATACAGAGATAATGCAGTTTTATATTTGCAGCCCAAAATATTAAAGTTCTGAGGTCTTCTCAGATAAAAGACATGTACCAAATATCTATTCTTTGTAAATAATTGAGCGTTAAAATCAACTTTCAGCTGAAGCTAAATATCACTATCCTAGACTGAATTCCTGGGATATAACAATAAATATGCAATTTTGTCAAAAATTTATTATAATTACTTAAAAATTTAGTAACCAACATTTTAGAATAGGGCACTGAAGGAACAATAATTTCTTAACATTATCAGCTGCAAGATTGCTCTGTTGGTCATCATAATGCACATTTAGGATACTAAATTATATACTCACTTTCAATTCAGGTCAACTGAAGAATAAGATATTATTTTGGCTAATTATGTCAATAATGGTTACTGCTGATAGAATATTGCTATCTCTCTAATAGTAACTGAGGCAAAAAATTTATCTCCTCTTCAACTCCTGGACTTAAAGATTTGGTCAATGGTAATGATATACTTTTTTATCAAAGAAATCCCACAAAATGAAACTGTGCCTTCACTAACCGAAGAAATGCTTTCCAAATATTGAAAGCATTGAGTATTGAAAACTTTCTGAATATGGAAAGCAGACTTAAAATTGTTGTCTTTGCTTATATTTTCACTGCTAATATATTTATATATACTTAAGCCATGGAACAGAAATTATGGTAATGATGTAATATAACTGGCTTCCCAGATAAAATTGTCTCTGATTTTCCATCTGCAGCTCAGCTTTTATTATTTGCATACCAATTTCAAGACCTTCCCTGGAGTTGAATTAATAGGGAGACTTTTATAGAAGATTCTATATACCATAGAAGACTTATAACCTTGAGGGAAATAAATTTACTTATCCAACAAATAAACAACAACAGCAAATGGACCACTTTCTCTGTAGGCAACCAATACTTGTTAGAAATCCTGCACTGTTGTTATCAATGTCTATAAAGCATGGTACTAAGCCTTTCTTTTGTCCAAGTAATGTTTTAAATGTATAATAACTCCTACTATATTGTTTGAATATCTTGTATAAATACATGACCAGGCAGTTCTAAAATATCTTCTATGCAGTTTTTCTTTGGCTAAAGAAAATTTTCATTAAAAGTTACATCATGAGTACCTGACAATGTTTGAAAGTGAACATATGGATATTAACAACATGCTTTGTTCATACTGCTGAGGTTGTTACTCCACCAAGATACAACAGTAACCCACACAATGGCATGGACACTGATCACACATGGGTTTCAGGCATGGTAAATGTTATCGAAGTAAGCATTCAACAATTCAGTGTTCCAAAGGCTGAAGTTATACAATAGATTTTGAATACTGAAGCAAAGTTGAACTTCAATGCCTCCTTAGAAAAATTTAAATGCTAGTCTCAAAGGAATTCAATAACATTATTTCTTCTTCCTTCCAAAGACTATATGGACAAGTCTAAGGGGAATAGAATATCAATCGAAATTCTATTTACACTTTACCCTTATATATGAATGTAAGATCAAGGGCTTAAAAATGTGCCTTTAAACAAAAAGTAACTAATGAAAAGTTGAGTTAGCGTTTTTAGAACTTAAATGTAAAAAAAAAAAGAGGCTCTCAGTGCAAAAGGCATTAAAAATCTAGTTCAAAAGTTTAGCAAGTGACAGTCAACATAACATAAAATTTGTGATAGAATATACTTTAACAGAGAATGATACAGAAGCAAAGTATCACCAAGAAAACAGAAGAAAATGATTCAAAAGAAAAACTGAAGTCAGAGGCAAATTGAATTTTTGTTGTTGTTTTTTGTTTTTAGCAGATATTAACTGAGATTGTTTGGGGAGCAGAACTTTTATTTGTATATTTAATGCCATTTTAATTGTTTTTCCATAATTCCCTATTTCCAGAGACACCTTGATCTTACCAACTTTTGGCACATATTATATATTTTATACTTATTGGTCCCCTTTAGTGGAAACAAATTCTTTTACCACAAAATTCTCTGAAAATTATATGGAAAAAAAGCAGAAATTAAAGAAAATAATTTCCATTATTTCTACCATGATTCCCCCAAGTTCTCTAGTTGTAACTACATCTTGGTTAATTAACATGTTTTAGAGCCACATCAATTCAATAAGAAATATATTCTCTTTACGGGTAATATATAAAAATGATTTATCCAAAATTTCTATATTAGCCTCATAACTTCTTTCACTAGCATATATAATGAAGTTATGTACCTTATAATCATGTATCAAAATCAAATCACTTGAGATAACAATCTACATTTGAGTGTCATTTACACGAGAGAGTTTTGACATTTTGATAGACTTTTACTCTACTCAACTTTTTCTTAAATTTATAGTAATATTAAAAAAAGTCACTAATCATAATCTGTGATATAGCTAGAGATATCTGCATGCAGAACAGTACTAATCAAAGCAAATAAAGGATTTTTCAAATCTAAAGTAAAAAGATAAGAAAAAGGGGAAATTTACCTTTTCAGGTCTTGTCTTCTTTTTGTATTACAGTACAGAATATCTGTATGATCTGATTTCTGAAATTTAAAAAAAAAAGCCTATCATTTAGGAAATATAAAGTATACACTGGTACTTTAGTTAGACAATATTTTTTCCATAGCTATATCAGTGAGGAGGCTGACATAATTCACTTAATCCTTCTAATAATTTTGTGAGACCGATTTATCATTATCCCCATTTTACAGATAAAATACCCAAGGCTAAAACAGAGCTAGGTATCTTCCCCAATGTCACAGAGCAAGTCAGTAGCAGAGCTATCATTTGAAATCAGATCTGTCTGAATCTCTCTACCTATCATCCTATCTATGTACTCTGAAGACACAAGGTTAGTCACAAGAAAGGTAATGGACACATACGATATATATAGTCCCTTCATAAAGAGCTTAAAGTAAAAGGTTAAAGATGAAAGAAGTCTGAGGATATGTACAAATAACGTAATATTAAATATAAGGATATAACTAAGTGTCAAAGCAGAAGAATCGTTATAAGTGCTAAAAGAGTTCAAAAGAGCAACTAAAAGATGAAAGGTACCCAGGAACACAGGTGGGCAAAACATACCCTAAAGACTAAAATAAGGGTGAAAAAAAGAAGGCATTTTTAGCTAAGAATGCTTAGCAATTCTAAGAAGCTGAGGATGACTGGTATACATTCAGAAGCAATAAAATAAACCATCCTAGCCAGAGGCAGAAGGACTCTTAGAGGAAAGAAAAAAAAAAAAAGAAAATTGCATAGTAAGGTATGAGCAAATTTAAAGGAGCCCTGAATGACATACTAAATAGCGAGTGAAGATTTTTCATCAGAGAAGAAATGTGATGAAATCAGTGTGTTTTAAGAAGGTGAATATAACAAAAATAAATTGAAATAGTTTAATTATATGAAAATGAACACATACATTCTTGTTTTTTTAAACAGTACTTTTAGTTGCTGTTTTATAAACAAGTAAATTCTTAAAAACACAATTTTGCATCCTTGGAACTTTCACTACTTTCTCTTATTACCCCTCTCCACACACACACACACACACACACACACACACACACACACACAACTATGTAGCTATCCTGTATATACATATAACTTCAACCTCAATATGGTAAGTACTTCACCAATTACCCATGGAGGGGCTTTATACGTTTAATCTGCTGTCACTATCTCTAATTATTTGTGTGAAAGTGGAAAGAACTCTGGACTTGGCTCTGCTGCTGTATTCAGTTTTGTATCCTTGGGTAAGTCATTTAGCCTTCTGGATTTCAATTTCCAAATCTGAAAATGCAAACAATACACCCGCCTTTGCTATCTCAAAAGGAGATTGTAAAGACAAATATAACCATGTATGTTAGAAGACTTTAAAACTCTCTAAATTTATATCCATGTTAATCCATGTCGTCTAATACCACATGGTAAGGTCTATCAGCACAAGAAATAAAGAACTAAATAAATTCTTTCTCGTTGGCAGAAGAAAGAAAAACCCAAACATTGGTCTTCTTCCTATCGGCTATCAAAAAGTATTAATTGATCAACACTTATGTGCACAAATGGTAGTAACATTCATTGGGTGTCGGGCAGGTGAGGAGGAGAGGGGATGGATATATTTTACACCTAATGGGTGCGGTGCGCACCGTCTGGGGAATGAACACGCTTGCAGCTCTGACTCAGGTGGGGCAAAGGCAATATACTAAACATTTGAACCCCCATAATATTCTGAAATAAAATATATATATATTTTTAAGTAAGTATAATAGAAAGGAAAAATTATGGAAAAGTAGTGGGGGGGAACCCTAACTGTAGATAAAAACTTTAATGTAAATAACTTAAGTTGGTTATGGTATCTAAACACTCACCAATTTTCTCTTTTCTGGTGGATTTGATCTTACAGAGTAAGCCGAACTAGCAGGATTTGCTGAGGTTTTTTTCTCTTTCTTGTTGTAAGAATGCCATTGGCGGAGGGGGGAAAGCACAAAACAAAGCACAGTATAAAACAACACTATTTCATCATTATTATTATAAATCAACATTTCCATTAAATAATGAACTTTCATGGGAAACAATGTTTGAAGATACATAAACTTTGGTAAGAGGAAGGAAAACTCAACTAGAAATAGAGAAGCCTTCGATGTTCAGGAATTAGAGATGAGACAGGATACACATGTCAGAGCAGGAGGTCAGCTGACAGTTCAGAGGAGGTTGCTGTGAGGTGGCATTGCCATGATGAGGTTCAGTCTTCTACAAAGCAAAACTATACATATATCCAGTCATTTTCCAGTAGATTCTGAATTCAAAACACCTTGGACAAACTTGCTTAGAGCATCTACCATGTACCAAAGACCTTCTAGACAGTAGAGAGAGATTAACGAAAAATAATAAAAAAAAATGAAATCAAGTCTTCTGCAGCAACATGGATGGAACTGGAGGCCAGCATCTTAAGTGAAACAATTCCGAAACAGAAAGTCAAATATCACATGTTCTTACTTCTAAGTGGGAGCTAAATAATGTGTACCCATAGACATAGAGTGGGGAATAACAGTCACTGGATAGTCAGTATGAGCTGTGGATGGGAGGATAAGGGATGAGAAATTACTTAATGGGTACAAAGTACACTTTCAGGTTAAACTAGCCCAGAATTCACCACTATGCAATGTATCATGTAACAACACTGCACTTGTACCCCTTAAATTTATACACATAAAAGATTTTAAAAAGAGGGAATGAGAGAGAATTGCAAACAGCATGCCAATTATTAATGGCAAATGGGGGGGGTATATAAATAGTACAGAGTACCGTATGGCCATGCTACAAGTCCCCTTTCCAATCATCACTGTACTTAGGAGACCAAATTAGCAATCATAAAGTTAACAAGCAAGAAATAAATACCAAAAAGTGCAATGATATGTGGAATACTTCATCCAGGTCATGAAAAAGTCTTATAAACTAACCTGCTACCAAAGAACTACTTCTTTAGTGAATATTCACCTTTGCCAGATTAGTCTCTCATCTTGCACAGTTTTATAGCACAAATACTATCTAATTCTGATGATGAACTATATAGACTATTCAGAAAGCATATATTAAAATTGATTATATGGTTTTTGTTTGTTTGCTTTGGTTACATCAAATCACATTGCAGTCTTTTTCCTGGAGACAAATACACAGCTCAATTAATAAGATATCCTAAATTTCATCTCCCAAAACACTTCTTAAGGCAATGTGCTAACAGTTATAGAGAAAGGAACATGGTAAGTATGTCTTTCCTGCTATTGGCCTCCCTCACATAGTGTTAGCCACTCTGACTGAAGAAAGTTCAATCCTAGCCAATGCTGAGGAAATGGAAAAGGGAGAAAATGTGGAAAATGGTCCAATGGTGAGTTATTGCTATCAATGAGAGGATTTGGGGACTTAGAATGGAAGTCAGGAATACCTAAGCAAATTACCTCTAAGCCTCAGTTCCTTCATCTATGTAATTGGGATAATAACATTAACACCTACCCTCACAGAGTTGTGAGAAATAAAATAATCCAAATAAAGAACAGGAAAACCAAAGGATTTCTCCTAGGTCAGCTGGGCAGAACAAAATGTTTACATAACTCATAATCATGAGGTATATTTTTTCATTACACAACAATAAATTGTTTAAAAGAGGCATCTTTAGGTCAGTAATCAAAATTCTTACTTTTTCACCACAGCAGGGTGATGAAGTGGTGCCTTTTCTCCAAGACTTCTCTTTTTTCCCACAAGATTGTTTGCTGAACATCTTGAAAAGCTAAAATAAACATTAGAAATATATTATGGCTGGGCATGGTGGCTCACAGCTGTAATCCCAGCACTCTGGGAGGACGGACTGAGGGCAGGATTTTGACACCAGCCTGGGCAACAGAGCAAGACGCCATCTCTACAAAAATTAAAAAATTAGCCGGGCATAGTGGTGCATGCCTGTAGTCCCAGCTACTCAGGAGGCTGAGGCAGGAGGATCGCTTGAGCCCAGGAGTTCGAGGCAGTGAGCTATGATTGTGTCACTACACTCTAGCCCAGACAACAATGAGACTGTCAAGAAAAGAAAAGAATAAAAAAGAAAAAAAAAGACAAGAAAAGAAATATATTATAGTTTTTTAATATACATTAGAAATTTTTCTTCTTCCAGTTATATAAAGATTGAAATTTTACAAAATGATTCCCATTTTTTAACTATTCCCAAGCCGACAAGATTCTCTCATTGTTCCACCTTTCGTCACTTACTTACATTCTCCTTCATAATGATCTATTCACCTCCTCCAGCTTCATCTATTGCCTTTTCAGGAATGACTGTGAAACTACGCCTTGAACCCTGACCTCACTTAAGCATCAGATCACCATTTTCAACTGTCTGCAGGACTGCTACTGCCGGGAGTTCCCCAGCTGACAGGGCTGAAAACAGGGTGTCGCCCAAGAATAAAAAGAGAGACAACAGAGGAGAAAGAGTGGGGTCAGGGGACTCAAGGCTTTCCAGACCCAGAGTCCCTGGAGTAGAGAGTAATTCCTCACTCGTATTTATTCATCTCAAACAAAAGATCATCATGAATCATACAATTAAACATGTTTTAAAGATATTCCACAAGCAAACAAACTCTAAAGATTTTCATAACGATTATAACAATCAGGTATATGTTATACAACCAGGCTATAAAGATTACTACACAGATTAAGATATCCAGATGCACATTGATCTCAGCAAAGCTATTTCTAGCCTAAAACTAAACAGGAACATAAATTTAGAATTGTGGCCAGGCTAGTTTTCCAGTGGGTTGGACGCTCCTAATAGCAGTCCTAGAGCAGTTTTCCACCCCAGGTGAGGTACTGTTGGCAGTTCCTCCTGCCCTTGGAATGTCCTTACCATTTGGAAACCAGCCACACTCATGCAGACTGTCACGTCCGCAGGGGTTCCTAGGCCAGCAATATCCCTAGGCCACCCTAACATTTCTAAGCTACCCCAACATGCTATATTGCACCTCATCCACATTTCAATACCAATTACTCTTAAGTTTTCATTTTTCCCAACACACCCTCTGTCATCAGTGAATAAGACTTTGGATAAATCCTATACATTTTTTGATCCCCAGTTCCATGATATGTAAAATAGATAACCTGTCTCAAAGGATTTTTGAGGACTCAAATAAACAATGGATGTAAAAAATACCTTGCACAGGGAGGTACATAGCAGGGTCTAAGTAAATACTTGCTTACGTGGTTGTCTTTCTACTAGAACCTGGGCTACTTGAAGAGTATGCTATATTAAAAATTTGTAAGGTGCTTATAGATGTCCGCTGAATGAATAAGAGAATTCTTCTTCCTCAGAATATTCACTCTTTCATTCTGATCTGCTTCCAATTCTTGCTCATTGCAGTTCCTCTGTCACTTCCTATACTAGTTCAATTTTCCAGCCCTGCTCTGGACCAAGTCAATACTGTTAGCTGATGACAGGAAAAAAAAAAAAACCAATAACACAAACATGACCACACCCTATGTTTATAAACAGTATCAAGTTAGTGTGCCCCAGCAGTATCCTGTGTTGGGACACAGTGACTAGAAATTGGCAATATCACTAGGTCTGTTGGGGTGGGAAGATATAAAAGGGAAGTAGAAACAAAGCCCTAAAATAGAGTTAATCACTGATAGTGACATATATTGAGACTATGAACATAACAGGCCAGGTGCGGTGGCTCACTCCTGTAATCCTAGCACTCTGGAAGGCCAAGGCAGGAGGACTGCTTGACGTCAGGAGTCTGAGATCAGCCTGAGCAAGAGTAAGACCCCGTCTCTACTAAAAATAAAAATAAAAAAATTAGCCAGTCAACTAAAAATAGAAACAAAAAATTAGCTGGGCATGGTGGCTCACGCCTGTAGTCCCAGCTACTCAGGAGGCTGAGACAGGAGGATCACTTGAGCCCAGGAGTTTGAGGTTGCTGTGAGCTAGGCTGATGCCACAGCACTCACTCCAGCCATGGCAACAAAGTGAGACTCTGTCTGGAAAAAAAAAAAAAAAAGAAAGAAAGAAAAAGAAAAAAAGAGACTATGAACATAACAAAGGCTAGAAACCAAGCAATTCCAATTATTTGTGGTAAACCACAATCAGAGTAAGTGAAGTTCTACAAAAGAATGATCAATTATACTAACTCAAACTTTTAGAATGCTTTGATGAATATGAAGAGAAAAAATGCCAATAGCTAACAGAAAATTAACAAAAATTATTAAATGACTGTTCAACACAGACTTCTAAGAACAGATTCTAAATTACCAAGAAATTTTGCTTTGTAAGATAGTTTATGGTAATAGTTGAATTCACAGTTGAGCTTCCGAAGTAGTAACTATCTTTTCCCTTTCTTGTTCCAAAGATTCCATTCCTTAGGGGGGAAAAGGCACAAGAAAATATAAGAATTTCCAAGGCCGGGCATGGTGGCTCACGCCTGGAATCCTAGCACTCTGGGAGGCCGAGGCGGGTGGATCGCTCGAGGTAGGAGTTCAAGATCAGCCTGACCAAGAGCGAGAACCCGTCTCTACTAAAAAAAATAGAAATTACCTGGTCAACTAAAAAATATACATTTATATATATCTGTATATAGATATATATAGAAAAAAATTAGCCGGGCATGGTGGCGCATGCCTGTAAGCCCAGCTACTCGGGAGGCTGAGGCAGTAGGATCACTTAAGCCCAGGAGTTTGAGGTTGCTGTGAGCTAGGCTGACGCCACAGCACTCACTCTAGCCCAGGCAATAAAGCAAGACTCTGTCTCAAAAAAAAAAAAAAAAGAATTTCCACAAAATGCATTGCTTAGAGATAACTGGTTATAACATTACTTTTATAATTTAAACTGATCCATGCTGGTCTGATGATAATGTTGCTTTCAATACAAAATAGTGCTAATTTAAAACTCTTACCTACAAGACACGTTGAAAAAGTACACTGCAGATTGTGGACTAAGGAGAAACATTTATACATTTACTATGACAAATGTTTTATATCTAACTTAGTGTAAACTCATATTCTATGCAAATCAAAACAAACTAAATTAGGGGAGAATTCCTGTGCTAGCCAGTCTCTAAGATGGCTCCAGATGTTTCCTGCTGCTTGGTAATCACGCTCTTATGTAGTCTGCTCCCAAAATGAATAGGGCTGACCTATGCAGCCAATAGGATATTGCTACATGGTGGTACATGGCTAAATCATATAAGACATCAAGGCTTCTGCCTTGCTCTGTCTTGGATTGCTCATTCTAGTGAAAACCAGCCATGAAGACAAACAGCCCATGGAAAGGCCCACCAGCGAAGAACTGAGGCCTCCTGCCAACAACCAGAACCAACTGCCAGGCATGTGAGTGAGCTACCTTTGAAACTAATCCTGTAGCTGATCTCTAAGCCTTGACGTGGCAGTAGCCCTGGCAGATATCTTCACCGAAACTTCATGAGAGATCCAGAGCCAGACCCAGCAAGAAAGCCATTTCTGAGTTCCTGACCCACAGAAACTGTGAGGTAATAAATGTTTACTGTTGTTGTAAGTCACTACATTTTGGGATAACTTATGCAGCAGCAATAGATGAGTAATACATTCCATTAATATAATTCCTCAAACTTTAAAGATTCCCTCTTTAGAATGTCTCAAGAGCAAGAGCCATTCATAGAAATTCTTAGTAGAATTCCCATGGAATCCACATGCTAAATCTAACCCTTCTCATCTTCTGGTTTCCAGCTGGTATTAAATGATGAGGTAAACATATTGAATCTAGCTTTCAGGTGAACCATCTAGTCTTTTAGAAACAAAAAAATCAATCATTCTTGGATGATACACAGATATAGTTAGCATTTCTATAAATTATAATCAGTGTTATTGTCCCATTTTTAATTGACTGTTAAGCAATCAGTCAACTATACATCTGGGAATAGTAGTAGTTGGGGGGGGTCATTAAAATGGCTTTTCAGATTATAATTCACAGAAGCTTCATGGGGATAATGTTTCGCTTAAACCGGGGAGAGGGTAAAAAAAATAAAATCCTCTAGATATACTTCCTAACTAGGATGGGAGGAAGCGAAGGCTAACTTCTAGTCAAGAGTTTCAAAGTGCCAACTAAGTATGCTATCTCTCCCCTGGGTTCTGAAACAAGTGGGAAATACACAGACCAAGAAGACAGGTATTTATCAGTTTTATTA